>NC_046189.1:3910390-6692890 GCF_011004875.1 Balearica regulorum gibbericeps
ACCAGAATGGGGCACACTGTGCTTTGCTCACTAGCAGCTTCCTGCTTGAGAGCCGCAATTACAGTGCATGCTCTCTGCTTTGCAGTATTCCTTCAAACTAGGGAAAAGAGACACCCCACACCCCACCCCCCAAAGCAGCAGAGATGGCTACAGGAAGAAGACAGGAGAAAGAGGATGACAAAATCTGCATACAGCCCGGTTACACTAGATCATCACACTGAAGGTCCCGTATACTTAAAAGGAGTTCAAAGCCTAGCATTTTTTTCCCCACTTTTCTTTTGTTCTCAGAATTGATTTTGAACAACAAGAAACAAAGTCAGAGAAAGAGGCTATTAAATTTATTTTGAAGAGAATGTAACCACATCGTTTTTTCCAAGTGAGGTGTGAAAGATTTTAACCTTGAGTCACCAGCAGTAGCTAAAACATCTTAGGGTTTCCTATTCCCAAGCTGTACACGTATGTTCTGCCTCACCTTCTCCCTTGTGCAGAACATTATTTCTCCCGAATGGAGCGGTATCAGCTTACAGGCAGCGTTGCTCAAAGGAAAGAGAAAAGTTTGCCTTTCCCCCAAAAAAGCCATTTTGTTAAGCCAAATGTTCCACAAAATGGCACGACCGCCTTCCAGCCCGCTCTCCTTGCGGGGACGGACCTCTCACCCCGGCCGGGCTTCCCGCGCTGCCCACCGCTGGCAGCCCCCACCCCGCCCGGCTCCGTCCTTTGTGGTGGCCGGGCCGGGCCGGTTACACTCGGCGGGGCGGTGGCGGCCCCCGCCCGGCCCCCGACGGCGCCGAGGCCAATGGGCGCCGGGGCGGCGGCGGCCGCCCCTTCCCCGCACCGCCCGCCCTATATAGCGCTCGGGCGGCGCCGCTGTCCCGTCCGTCGGGCTGCCTGCGAGCGGCGCCGCTATCCGTGCCGTGCCGTGCCGTGCCGTGCCGTGCCGTGCCGTGCCGTGCCGTGCCGTGCCGTGCCGTGATGCCGGGCCGCACCGTGTGGCGGCTGGCGCTTCTCGCCCTCTGCCTGGGGGCTGCAGCGGCGGGGGGTGGCGGCGGACAGCGCCGCGGAGGCGGTGGCAAAAGCCGGCGGCAGGCGCAGACCACCTCGGTACCTCAGAGCACCCCCGCGCAGGGCAAGCGTGAGTACCGCTCCAGGATGGGGTCCCGCGGGCAGGGCATGGCGGGGGTTCGGCCCGGCCCCCTCCGCAGCGCGGACGGGACGCGAGGTTGCCCCGAGCCCCCCGGATCGCGGCGGGCGCCGGAGCCCCGGCACCGCTGGGTGACCCCCGGGTGGCTTTTTCTGTCCCTCGGGCTCCGCAGCTCGGCCCTTTGCTGCCCCTGGGGCCCGGCGGAACCCGCACACGTGCGAGGCTGCGGGGCAGCAGCCGGTGCCCGCTGCGGGCGCGGTTTGCCTGTGCCGTGCCCCTTCCCTCTCTGCCGCTGCCGTCGGTAACTCCAAACTTTTCTTCCTCTTCCCCCTCTGCTTCCCTCCTCCTCTCCCCCTCCCCAGAGACCTGTTTTGACAATGGAAAATACTATCACATAAACCAGCAGTGGGAGCGCATTTACCTGGGAAACACACTGGTCTGTACCTGCTATGGTGGAAGCAGAGGGTTTAACTGCGAAAGCAAACCTGAACGTAAGTTGGTGGTCTTTTTTTGTCTGCATTGGGACCCCAGAATAGCTTTTGATGCTGAGTAGGCTAAGCCTTATACCGAGTTATAACTGGCAGACTGAGTTTTCAGCTGAAGTTTGGTACTTAGGGTCAGTAACGGATCTACACTCAATTGCATTGAAGATCTGGCTTGGGATTTTAAAAAATGCTTTTCATTAGGGATGGGCCTGCCACCAGAATCCTGAGCCAAACATCACTCATCTCTCTGGAGGATTGGATCTAAACATTAATTTTGGAGCCAACCTCTTCTTTATAATGAACTGAACTGACTCCTGGACTCGCACGGGGAAGTTCAAATCTGGAGTCACTTTGCAGCTCTGGCTCTGTGCTGTTTGATTGCTTCACCCCAACTTTTCATAGCTGTGCAGTGTCGTCAGCTTGTTTAAAAATATTTCAACTTACAACTTTCCACAGCCTCCCTCCCCCCAGCTTGCTGTGAGCTTTCTATAATTGAGTGTAAAATGAGATTGTTTAGTCTTCTGCAGAAAAAGTTTAGGTAACAGAAGGAACTTTAAATGCAAGGTCTGCTGGAAGATGCATCTATCTGGGACACAGTGCAGTTTAGATAATCGGATGCGATCTATCTGTATTTATTGGTCTGAAGCCGCTGGTTTGCCATAACTCCTTTATGTGGAGATATAAGAGAGAAAAACTTGTTCCTGGCTGATAGTGTTCATGTAAGACAGATGGGAGCGTCCCAGCAATCTGTTCTGCAAGGCTTGTGTGCTGCCTGCCTCATGGCTAGAGTATTTTAAGGAGTACTCCATCCCCTTACTCCTCCATAAAAAGGGATTTAATGTAGCTTTCCTTCCCCTGCAGGGATTCCCAAGTTTTACAGTTTCGAAGTCCAATAGCAAGTTTCCCTTATGGCACGGTTAACTGTCCAGTAGTGAGATGAAGAAGGTTGTTCTGTTGCTGATCTCAAGTCTGGTGGTAGCACTGACCTAACCATTCTGTAGTCACTTACTCATGTGCAAGTGTGAACGATTCACTAGTAGTGCCATTGACTTCAGTGAGACTGCTGTAGAATTTGGGATTCATATACTCAGTATTTTGCCAGGTCAGAATAAGGAGAATTAGCATGAGAAAGCACACATCTCCTAGGGGATGTTTGCTCCCTCCTGTCTTCTGTGCTGGTGCACTTCAGACAGCTGGGGTTGATCCTTTCAGGGATTGCCTGCCTACATGCCATGCCCAACTTCTGGCTCACTGGGGGAAGGAAACTGAGGTTATTCAGCATCATGGGGACCTTGAGGGGGGCAAATTTCATCCAACTTCCTCTCTGCCATTCCATCCTAGGATGGAAGAGGAGATTGATATGCATTTTTCCCCAGAAAAAAGCATCTGTGTGAGGAGGCGAGGAATGTGTGTTTCTGTCGACTGTACATGTTACTGGCATGGTTACATGAAGTTGATTTTTCTCCCCTCATAGCTGAAGAGACTTGCTTTGACAAATACACTGGATCCACTTACCGAGTAGGGGAGACATACGAGCGCCCCAAGGATTCCATGATCTGGGACTGTACTTGCATTGGAGCTGGACGTGGGAGAATCAGCTGCACCATTGCCAGTATGTAACTAAGAGCTTATTACTACAGCTATTGTTCCTTCGTGTCATATTTTCCAGAGCAACTTACACAATATTCCCAATGCCTGTTAGCTAGAGTTGGGGTGGGGGGGGTTAATCCAAAGCCCATTAAAATCTTGGAATTGAAAGTCCTTGCCCCATGTACATAGATTTGCACAAACAAATTCCTCTTTTATTTAAGAGGTAAAGTGCTATGTGCAAAGATGTAGGCCAAGAATTACTGTTAGTGTCCAGCCATACAGGTTAGTACGTTTACTATATAGAAGAATTTGTTACATCTTCACAGGCGCATTTACGAAAGTAGTTATTTGACTGGAAAAAAGAGTGAGGGTCTGCTGTGCAGCTAGTGAGTCAGAGTAACACGATCAGCCTTAATGGGACTACTCTGAATAAATAATAAATAAATATGACCTGAGAGCCAGTCCCCCTGTCCTCCAAAAATGTCATGCCAACACTTGTCCCTGAGGGAGGTGTGATTTGGTATCCAGACACCAGCTCATTGTCTTTCTGCAACTCTTTTTCTCACCAGCCTGACCCACACTTTCCTCTTGTTCCTCCCTCTCTTCTCTTGGTCCTTTCTCCCCAGCTCTCCCTTTCACCTCTCTGTCTGGAAATCCTTTCCTTATTGAGTCACTGAATTGTTCACAATTTCCCTTCAGTTCATAATTAGGCTTTCTGTGAGCACAGATGAAGATCATTGTGTGTCAGGACTTTTAGACTGCGATTTCAAAGTCCCTGAGGCACCTTTTGAGAAAAGACTTATTCTTAAAAGTATCCAGTTTCTTCTTTAAGACCCACATGCTGATGCTAGTAGCATTGCCACAGAGGACTCGGAAGCCAGCCATCGTTACAGCATGGAAAAAAAATAATGTATTGAATCTAACAAGTAGAGCTGAAGCCCTTCTGAATTTAATGGCATTTTATTGGGCAGGGATGATAAGTGTTGTAAGAAAAGAAAGAGTTGGTAAGGAAATTGCAAACATAAGAGCAGTCTCATTTCCTCATCATCAGCCTGGTTTAGAGCTCACTGGAGAGTCTCAGTGACTGCAACTGGCTTTGAATCAATCTTCATAAGTCTTAGATTCCCTGCTTTCATGAGAGAGCCAACTAAACATTTTAGTGGCTCCTTATAAATGACCAAATGCATGTTTCTCCTTTTTTTTTTTTTTTTTTTCCTTGATGAAGACTCTGTGTTTGCAAACTGCCCTTCACCATGTTTGCCTCCCTGAGCCTGGGCCAGGTGGTGGGTCTGGACTGCCTCAGGCTTGTGGAGCACTGGCAGGCTGGGAATCTGCCTTTCCAGGACAGGGTTTCCAAACCCAAGAGGACCGATGTTCCACCGGGGTGTCACACCAAGCACCTCCTTATTCTCCACATGCTGGCCTGGCCACCGTGTCCCTCATGCTCTACAGGGACAGCCACAGAGAGGCCCAAGTGGCGCCACCTCAGAACAAGATGGAGACAAACCCTCTCTCACCAGCCCTCAGGCTGTTAGTGGGACCTGAGGGAGAAACACCATGTCCTCAGGCCCTGGCATTCCCCTTTCACCAGCTGTGGTTTGAAACCTGGAGGGGGTTAGCTGAGGAGAAAGGACAGGGTCTGGGAGGTTCAGAAAATGGTGGGTGCCAGCAGAAAATGGCAGACGCCATTTTGCAGGCTGGAGGATGAGATGGTGCTCCTCCTCACTGCCCCCCACCTCCGCCTCAGCCGATCTCCTTCGCCCCTGGCCGGGTAGCCCTTACCTTGTCTCCGCGATGCTGTCCCTGGTGTGGTCCCTCACCTCAGCTCCCCTCTCTCCCGCTGCAGATCGCTGCCATGAGGGTGGCCAGTCCTACAAGATCGGCGATACCTGGCGCCGGCCCCACGAGACTGGCGGCTACATGCTGGAGTGCGTGTGCCTGGGCAACGGGAAGGGCGAGTGGACCTGCAAGCCCGTGGGTAGGTGGCAGCTCCTTCCTTCTCCCCCAGCTCAGTCAGGGTGTATGGCCTCTTCCTCCTCATCTTCCCTGAGGCGTCCCTGTGTGAGATAGCCCTGGGCAGACTCTTGTTCCCTTCCTTCTCACAGCTGAGCGATGCTACGACAACACTGCTGGGACGTCCTATGTGGTCGGTGAGACCTGGGAAAAGCCCTACCAGGGCTGGATGATGGTGGACTGCACCTGCCTGGGCGAGGGCAGCGGCCGCATCACCTGTACCTCCAGAAGTAAGTGCTGGCCTGGCACCCGCTGGCTGCTCCATTTTATTTATCTTACTTATTTTTCAAATCTGTCCTGTGTCAAAAAGAAAAGGTGTTCCTTTTTCTGCCCTGTTGCAAGCGACAGTAGTTCTTCTCAGGCCGTCACCTGAGAAGGGGTGGGAGACAGACCCCTCTGAGGTGAGAGGGGAGCATTTGCGTGTCCCAGTTGCTGTTTGCGATCTGGGGACACACAGGAGAGCTGGTGATCTGTGCTGGTGACAGAACGGCTGGATTATTTGGGGTTTTAACCTGCTTTAGAGAGAAAGGTTTAAGAAATCTGCAGGCCAGCTGACTCACAGTCACGCATGCCCCAGGAAGTCAGGGGAATTGCTTGGTCTGCAAAATGGCGGAGAGTTTGGCTGAACATCTCCATTTGTGTTTTGTAAAGTAGCCTCCTGAGGGAGAATTAGGTGCTTTTAAGGAGAAATAGTTACCTGCTCCAACAGCAGGATTTGCCATATTAAAATGTCATCTTATTTTTTCTCTTTATTACTGTTTAATACATATGTCAGCTAAAACAGGGTTTGTTTGCTCTTCCATCTTGCTTGTTAGATTTTCCCGCCATTTTGTCTACAGTGTAAACATGCTTCACCAGCGCAGGTTTAGTTTTTACATCATTGAAGGACATTACCGTAAATATTCCATTTTATTTGTATTTGCAAAGCAAACAGGGCTTTTAAAATCCAAAAATCTCACTTGTTTATTTACCTTCTGTTCCAATTTTGTTAGGAGCAAGCTCCATTGTGGAGCTATCATGGTTTATACCAGTTACCTCAAGAAAATTTAACTTTGTACCTTACACCCTTGTTGTGCAAGGTTTGAGAAACTTCTGTAGCTATTAAATTGCCTCATATTCAGTTGTCTGGGGGCACAGAGATAATGGCTTTCTACTGATATAAACAACAGACCTGTAAAGGTCTAAGGAGAGATGAGATTAAAACTGAAGATCTGGAGAGACTTGGTCAAGAAATAAGCTATAAAAATCAAAACAGCCTTGACAATATTAAGTCTGTTAAAAACACATGGGGAAAAATCATTAACTGTCAAATAGGAATGAATAAAACAGAATGTGTAGTTTGTGAATTTTGGAGGAGTTATTATTACTAATAAAAATGACTTGGCAGTATCTTTTCTCCGATAACTCAGGTCTGCATTGTTGTGTCATAAGGGAAATTGCAATAAAATTACCTGTTTGTTTTTCATTTTGTTTTTCAAATGTAATTGAATGGAGAAATTCAAATTTATGTATGTAAAATGATAGCTGTAGCCCACAAAGTGGCATTACACTTCAGTATGTACTGCTGTTACATATCTTCTATGGCCAGCGTTTTCCAGAATCATGGCTGATTTTTTGGGAGATGTTTCAGCTTTTCATTGTCTGATTTGAGAGTCTGAGTGTCCATAAGACAGGGATTTTTTTTCACATTTGCCAAATTACATTATTAATACTTCACCAGGTTACCACTCTTCCGACAAATACTCAGGTTTTGGTCATTTTAACTACAGTGAATTAGTAATGTGTTTTCGATACTTGTATTCTATCCTGTATGCTCTTTCAGTGGCAATATGTGGCATGGTGCGTATGTCCTTCCACAGTTCTTCATAAATCCATGTTCGTTGATCCATGATTATATTTGAGCCACTGTATCAAGTTGCCCTTGAATGAAAAGGTAAAATGTTGTAATGGAAGAAGAACTAGTTAATCTATGTGGATCTGTGGATCTGGCATCCAGACAAAAGTAGTTTGTTATGTTGTCCTTTGAACCCATTTACTCAATTCGTCAGGGGGCTGTGGGTTATTAAAGACAACAGGGAGATTTAGAAAGTTTAATATTCCTGATATGACATGAGCAGCTTTTATATTAACTTTACTGGAGCTTCACACACACTTCTTTTAAAAGAAATGGGATTTAACATATTGCCCTCAAACAGGTTTTAGTTTCTTCCAGCTGAGGTAGAAGCCCAAACTTGAACTGTGCCCTATGTATAGTATGAAATGACCCAGCTACAAAGACTTCCGCTATAAAACAAAAAAAAAGGACATTAAAACAAATTTGAGCTTTAAAGGTGTATGCTAGACCGAATGGGCTTCAAAATAGCTTTAAAAGTAACTAGCAGGAATGTTTTCAATCCAGAAAGTGCTTTTTCACATTGATTTTGAACATATCGTAGCATGTTCGTGCTGGGAATGGTATGATGCTAACTTTGACAATGGCTACAAAGTGAAATCACAGTTCTGGAAATAAAGGAGAATTTTCCTTTAGACTAAAGCATCAGGGTTTTCAGATACTCTCAGCCTGTACAGTTTCAGGCAGGCTTTAGTGCAGATAGGACTTGTAATAGTGGGCTGCAAAAAATGAGGTGGGCTCTCAATAAAGGCTTTGAACTTGTTTGATAGTGTTGGTGGTTCGGTACTATAAATTGCACAGTGAAGCCATCCAATGCAGAAATAGCTAAAAGTCATATTCCTTATACAGATAGGTGCAATGACCACGACACCAAGACTTCCTACAGAATTGGAGACACCTGGAGCAAGAAGGATAACCGTGGAAACTTGCTTCAGTGTATCTGTACTGGTAACGGCAGAGGTGAATGGAAATGCGAAAGACACACGTCCCTGCATACGACTTCCACTGGTAAGTGGGGCATCACAGTGTGTAAAGTAGGGGAAGGGACAAGGAATGGCACATTGCAAACGGCTAGGACCGGGAATTGAATTGTGCCATCCTAATTTAGGTATTTATGAGTCTTGTCAGGGAAAGATCAGCAACAAAGAGGGTCAGAGTTCAGGAGATGCTCCTTGTTTGTGCATGTGTAGATAAGATCAATTTATACCTTGTTTCCATGCACAAATGGGGCTTGCACATACAGGTGTGATTGCCTGCACAGTCACGGTGCAGTAAATCACATCTAGGGCTATGCATCCACAGTAACTATCTACTAACTTTGTCTTGGAAGCATGGCACTTCAAGTTAGTTATTTGAAGTTTATATATTCGCCTCAGGGTAACTTTGTTGAAGTGTCCCTAATTTAAACTCCACTGAGACCATCTGGTCTCTTTGACAAGATAAATACACCTACTAATGCTTGAGCTTTAAAAACCAGAAATGTCAAGGAATGTATACAATGCTATTTAATACATATACATTAGGTAGTTTGTAATTCTGGTATGAAATATTGCCTAGTTTATAGGTAGCGTATATTTTTTTGCCCAAGGTTTGTTAAAGTCTTCAGCTTCTAAATTCTTTTTTGCCGTTTTAAGGATCTAGGTTTCCTTCTGGTGAGTGCAATGTAAAACTTGTCTGTTTTCCTGCAATACCTACACTAAATCTTTCTTGGTAAATGACCTTTAACTGTTCGATACCAGCAGGTTAACTTCAAACTCTCAGAAGGTCTAAGCTTCAAAATGCACAAAGCTTCAAGGATGCCAGTGTTTTGTTTCCATTATTATTTCCGCTATCTCAGCAGAGCTGAATTTGTGGAGATTCCTGGGGGAATCATTAGCAAAAATTTCCATTAAGTAGACAACAAGCCTCTTTGTCTCTCAGTGTTATTCCAAATGATAATGGGCCAAAACCTTTGAATTTTAAACTATGAACTTTGAAGTTTAAAAATTCCAGAGTAAATGAATACATTTGTATTTTATTTTTATTTTTCAATGAAAAATTCAGAATGAATCCTTTTTGCCTTATCTCCCTACTTCCTTGGTAATTTTTTATTGTCTTGTCACTTATCTTGATTTTTCTATTCTAGATTTCCTTCAACTAATTAACTTTTTTCCCCCCAAAAAATGGTATTTAAACAATTCCTGTGAAAAGTGGTTGATGCTTGTAATCCTTTCTAAAGCCACTCTACAGTGGTAGAAACCAGAGGCTATCATTAGCAGAAGTGGGAGTTATTCTTTTAATTTTGAGGTTTGCTTAGTGGAATAATTAAAACATGTCTAGGGAAGCTAAGAGAGTTGTGCCTTCGATCTGAGTGGAGTGCCTAGGGTTTTATTATCCCAGCATTTAATTGAAGCATTCTGTTCTTGAGCTTTGCATGTAACGTCTCACTTCTCCCATGTTCTGCTGCAGGATCTGGCTCTCCTAGCTTCACAAATGTGCAGACTGCATTGTACCAGCCCCAGCCTCAACAGCCCCAGCCTCAGCCGTATGGCCAGTGCATAACCGATAACGGAGTTGTGTACTCCGTGGGTATGCAGTGGCTGAAGACACAGGGCAGCCAGCAAATGCTTTGTACCTGCCTGGGCAATGGAGTCAGCTGCCAGGAAATAGGTATGAGATTGTGTTTAGTGCCTGTTCAGTCCAGCGAGATCTTTGGGAATGCCCTGGTTTAATTTCAAAGTAGAATCCTTTTGTGTGTGTATCAGAAATGTCTTCTGAAGCAGACATACTGGAGAAAGGTGCAAGGGGTGAAAAAATGGTTGTTTTGGTTATTTGATGCCTGGTTCTGTAGGGCAGAAACATTTCCCAGTGTGTTACATATAACTTGCTGAGGGAACACAGCCCTTGGGGAGCAGCATTAGTAACTTTATTTAAACTGAGCTGCAATAATATATGTTTGGAAAAGAATATAAAAGAATGACACAGCTGTGGGGCTAAGTCATCTGTTGGTGTGTATTGGCCCAGCTCCATGGCAGTCAGTGTGGGTTTGCAGCAGCCACTGACTTAGCCCAGAGGTGCTATTGCTGTTGTAAAGCCCTAAGATTTGGGGATTGCTTTAAGCCAGAGTCTAATGCTGTGATTTGCTTGTTTTACAGCCGTGACCCAAACATATGGTGGCAATTCTGATGGAGAAGCCTGTGTTCTGCCTTTCACCTATGACGGGAGAACTTTCTATTCCTGCACCACCGAAGGCCGCACAGATGGGCACCTCTGGTGCAGCACCACTTCCAACTTTGAGCAGGACAGGAGATATTCCTTCTGTACCGAGCAGAACGGTAAGTTCTTCTCAAAGGATCTGCACATGCACGTGACCCTCGTGCACAGATGGAGGAAGGACCAGAGAATATAGGGACAGGTTGCCTGAACAATTCTGGTAGTCTGAAGGGACTCTAGCCATTCCTCAGCAGCAAGGCAGTCCTGTGAAAGGAGGGCTGCCTGGAGTCGGGCCAAAAAGTGCCCTTGGCATCTTTGGAGACTGCTGAGGATGATGCGTAGACATGGTGCTTATGAGCATGGGTTAGTGGTGGACTTGGCATTGCTAGGTTAATGGTTGGACTCGGTGATCTTAAAGGTCTTTTCCAACCTAAATGATTCTATGATACAGGTGTAGCATTTGAGTCCTGTTCTGTCTCCTTGAGCTGACCTTAGAACGGGAGTACCTCGTCACAATAGAGCTTTGGCCCAAAGGATACTTAAACTTTGGCTTTGCTTGGCTGAATTGCTAGAGCAATGCCCATATTAGGCTGCAAAGAAGAGGATATTCATGGAATACAGTTTGTGCAGTCCTCTGTCACTCCCTCCGTCCTGACTATCTAGCCAGGTTGCCATATATAGCAGTAATCTTAATGTGATTTGTGATCACTGATCAAGAGCTGGTGCATGACTAATGCGGCAACATTCTTTCTTGTCTGTGGATGGTCAGTATTCCCTTCGCAGCACAGATCTACCTGTGTGGTTGCGCTTCCTGGAAAGCCCATCAGACATCCAGGCAGCTTCTCTGGGATCTGACCTTGGAGAGAATTTTTCACATTCCCACATGAAAATACTGCTTCTTACACTGCATAGATTTATCTTTTTTTACTCTCTTCTACTTCAGTTGATTTTTTGTGATAAAAGTCAAGCCTTTCTCTGTAGCATGTACAATATTCTCACTTTAAAAAAAAAACAACCCAAACCCCAAAAAACCCCCACTGTCCCTGTCCACACACACATTCTTGTTTTAGTGAGGCTTCTTGTGATATACTGTGGGGAATGAGAAATATGAATATAGAAATATGAATATGGAAAAACCTCAACGAATGCCTCCTTGTGCTCCATTATTTGTAAAGCAGAGTTGCTCAAGAGGTGAGTAGTTCAGGTAAATTACAGCCCTATTTCCACTGCTGCTTGCAAAACATGAAGCTTCCAACCTGCAGGGAGGTTTTGACTTGTCATGTTATACACAACTGAAATGTAACCCTTTCGTGAGGGCTAAGGGTTTACTTTAAGCCAAAGGGCACAGTTGGGTAATAGCCTCAGTGAGATAATACAGGTTTTCAGGTATGCTGAGAACTGTGAGCTTATTTGATTCCCTAGGCCTTGGCAAGAAGGGTCTGCAAAGCTACTGCCCAAACACAGCAAGCTTTGGTTTTCCCTGTTCCCCAGGAATTCCCATGGCTGGCTCCGCAACTCCTTCCAAAGCAATGTTTGAATTGAATTGACCTTATGCAAGGCTTATGTTTCCTGATCTGAATTAGTTAAAGCCAAGAAAAGAGGCCCATGGATAATATACAGGGTATATGTGGGGAAAAACAGTGCTGGTGGGTTGTTTTCCAAGCTCTTCCATGCATGCTAAGGGAGAGTGCAAGCTTCATTTGCATCTATTTTCTTTTCACTTTTGTACAGTTTTGGTCCAAACACGTGGTGGCAATTCCAATGGTGCTCTGTGCCACTTCCCCTTCCTGTACAACAACCGCAACTACACTGACTGTACTTCTGAGGGACGGAGAGACAACATGAAGTGGTGTGGAACCACGGAGAACTATGACGCTGACCAGAAGTTTGGTTTCTGCCCTATGGCTGGTAAGGCTGAAAACCATAAAGGAATTATGCAGTACCTGTAAGTGGTTCTTTGAGCTGGAAAGTGAAGACCTGTCTGTTGCTGGTCAGTTATGGATGACTTCCAATGAGCTGCATCCCAGCCCAAAACCCTTTAAGGCATTTCTGTAGTTCTGTTTTGTCCTTTTTTTCCCACTGATCACCTCTAGCAGAGACTTAGGCAGTGCCAGGAGAAGGCAATTTTCGTTACTACTTTGCTACAAGCCAGTGGTAGGCACACTTCTCAGCTGGTGCAAACTGGTGTAGCTCCATTAGAGAGCATTGGACTGTAGCGTTTTGTAGCAGGTTAGGTTTATATCGTGCATCTACCAAAGCTGCTCCCTCATGGCTCATCACTTCCTCTTGCCTGATGTGTTACACTGAAAATGGCAGTGATGTCAAAATCAATATTGTGGTCCATTCCTACATTCCATGCTTGTCTCCGTGGTGTCAGGAGGGGACATGTGGGAGGGAATGTGCCTACCAGTTCTTAATGAAAGACCTGTGGTAACTAATGGCACTGTAGCATCTGCATCCTCCTGTTTCATCTGTGGAACACGCAGGTCTTCAAATGTCTACGTTCATGTAAAGACATGTATGTAGCAAGAACTGATTCTTTCACGTAACACCCCTTGGACATTGCACAGAAGCTGTTTCTAGTAGCTTTCAAATGAGAATTAAAATGAACGAACCCCTACAAGGGATCTGCACTTAGAGAATGTCATCACCCAGCAAAAATGCTATTCAAAATTGAGTGGGTGCCTAAAGCTTCCTTGTTATGATGCAGAAACCACTACATAGTATGAAGGGACATTGTAAATGGTCTAAGCCCTCAAGATCTTGTTAATTCTGGCCGCATAAAGTATCCTCTTGCTTTCTCCTCAACCAGCCCATGAAGAAATCTGCACAACCAATGATGGTGTCATGTACCGTGTTGGGGACCAGTGGGATAAACAACACGACATGGGCCATATGATGAGATGTACTTGTGTAGGAAATGGCCGTGGAGAATGGACTTGCATTGCCTATTCGCAGCTCAGAGGTACTGATTGTCAGGTTGATATCACCACTTTAGTCGAAGTGTTTGGGGGGTGGGAGAAATTGGTTTTCTTTTCCATCATTGTGAGTTTGAGCCCAGGCTCAAGTACTACATATTATCAAGCTTTTCTTTGGAGTGGAAAGGGGATCAGAAGTCAAGTTCCTGTCCTGTTTACCTGCTAGAAAAGTACTGTTTCAGCCTTTGCAGGCTTGCAAGCAGAGGCAAACCTTGATTAGCTTGATCAGTGGGAATCTCTACCTCCTTTTGTCTACATTTAGGAGTCAGCACCACTGTGCCTTTATGGAGAGCTCAGTAGAGGCACTTACTCCCCTCAAGAACAGACAAAACTCCAGACTTGTCTGAAATTTGAATGCAGACCCGTTCTGTTTTATTTTTTCTACAGTGAAAATTTCAATTCCTCTGTGCTGGATTAGCCCTTTGCTGGCTAATCTATATGAAAAGTTGGCAGGACAGCACTGAGATTACTTATATTTATTTACTTACTTATATGAATGGTCCAAGTGGAGAAATGCTTAAGCAATACCAAAAAAAGAAGACTTAAAAGCACAGACATTTGATCATCCTACAGCTAGCTCACAGCATTGGCTTCATGTCTGGAAAAGGCAGGGGGCTTGCTGTCAAGCAGCCAAGAAAGGACTCTTAACACCACTGCTGAAATGGGATATAATTTATAGGGAAAGGCTCACTCAAGGGCTCTGGGAGGGTTTTTTTTAATGCGTTTCCTTCAGAACAGTGAGAAATGCACTGCTAAAAGTTCTGGTCTGTGAAACTCCTTTTTCCACGGACACAGCTAGTTCTCTGCAGTTTCATTTTGGAGTTAAAGTGGTCTTTCTTGATGAGGAAGGTAGAGATACTTTGCCTTTTCAAAAGGCAAAGGTTATCTAAGTAAAGCTGTTTAAACATAGCAGACAGAAAAGGTCCTTGGTGCCCGTAGGAGGGTCTGAGCGCTGCTTGGTTTATCCTGACGCCAGGCCCGTGGTGTGGGAAAGTATGATGGGGAATGAAAGCCTGGAATTAACTGAGTCACTTCCCCAAGGACGGATGGTCTGTGATTGACTCTGGATCTGAACTTGGGTCTCTTGGGTCCTAGTTAACAAAACAATGTGCTTCTGGGGTGGTTTTCATGTTTGTTTTGTCTTTCTGCTCTTCGCTGTGATTAGACTGGTGGTAGGAATTCTGGGCCAGATCAGATTGACACATCACCATTGAACCTAATAGCCTGATACCATGGTACTTAAGCATGGGGTCTGGTTACTGTGTTTTAAAGGAATAGTAGATTAGTAGGCACCACTAGTGTCTTGAATGTGCAATACATCCAGTCTTGTCTTCAGATTACTGTGAAGTGTAGCAGAGATACCCAGCAGAATAACATCATGAGGATGTTTGTACCTCTTTGTGGTATCTTTATGAATTTGGAGCAGCCCTTTTCTCCTTGTGTAGTTCTAATGATTTCAGACAGTACTCACTGAGGTATTTCAGTCTAGACTTTCCTCAGAGGAGGTAGTGAGAGAGTTAGTGTGCTGTTTTTAGATTTTCTTTCACACGTGGAATCTGTCAAACGGAACAACCAGGCAATTCTGTAGTTTGAGTAACGTATAGTACTTTGGACTGAATCCTACAGACCTCTTTTCTGCAAGTGTTGCTTAATTGTACACTGCCGATAAATTAACTTGGGAGCAGTGGTGTGTACACAGCACTAATCTGTGATGATCACAGATATCAGGAGGGCTCCCTTTTGCATGAATGGAGCTTGTTATGGTCAGTCTCTGTAAGCAGATTAAGAGGACGGAACAATGTGCCAAACAGAAGGATTTTGTCTTAATGCTTAGAGCTATTGCTGACAAAAGTGTCTCTGCTCTTTCTCAAACAGACCAGTGCATTGTGGATGGTATCACCTATGATGTGAACCAAACCTTCCACAAGCGTCACGATGAGGGGCACATGCTGAACTGCACGTGCTTTGGCCAGGGCCGGGGGAGATGGAAATGCGATCCTGTTGGTAAGTAACCAGCTGTTCCCGCTTGCCAAACACAGACTGTGGTGGTATAGGAACTGCTTTATGGTATGGTGAAACTGGTGTGTGAATTTGGACCTAGTCTTTGCCCGCCTTCTGCCCTGTATTGCACAACCGCAAAAGCAGAAGTAACACTGGATTTGCTGGAGGGTAAGTGAAAGGGGATTCCTAGTTTTAAGGAGATAAGCTTGGGTTATCAGACATGCCACAAAAGTCAATGATGATGCAGTAGTAATGGATTGTGGCAGCAATCTATTAAAATGTAGCAGGGTGTGGTAACAAGGCATGTTAGCCCCAGGCTGGGGCGATTTGGCTGAATTCTGGTACCCGAGCTGTTGGCCTAGGAGGCAGGGCTCTCAGACTGAACGCTGATAAAACAGCGTGCAGCTAGGCACTGATGCTAGGATCAGTTTGCTTTCCTATCTCTATCCTAAAATCTTTAGGTCTCCTCATTGAACTGAGAAAGGAGCACCAGCATATATTAACTTACCTTGGACTAAATTGATTTTTTTGGCTGCCCTTTGTTCTGGCAAAGACAGAAAGCTCAGGATAAGAACATGTGTTAATAGCACTCTGGAGGTTAACTAAAACCATCGTGGTTCTCTGCAGGAATGAGGAGATTTCATCTCTTCTGCCTTCCCCCCACTTCCCTAGTGAACCTAGATTGGAAGATAAGACCTGACTGTTTGGTTTGCAATTACTAAATCCAAGAGAACTTCGAACTATTGCCAAGAAAATCTGTTAGAAAGTACTAGTGGTTAAGTTCTGCTTTATTTACAGTAATATCTGTACAGGCTTACTGGAGGAACTTGGATTGTAAAGCTCCTGCGAATTACTACTTTGAAAGAAGGGGAGGGGGGTGATTTCAGCTATCTGTAAAGGTACAATCAGTTTAATTTTGTTGGCTCTCTCTAAACAAGGCTCCTGTTTATCCAAGCAAGCACAATGCTAGTTCTCACTGAAAATTTCCATTGTGCTGGAAACACAGGCATAGTTCAGACTAGAAAGTATACTGAAGCGCTGGTACTGTGTTGTATTTACCCTAGCTAAGCTGATTTCAGGATTTGATATGTCCTCCTTTGGTTTATACAGTGGTAAATGTGAAAAAAGTGCTGAAAATTAATGGGTCACTTTGGACTTGTAAAGTATGACTGAATTCTGCTGAAGCCAGTAGGAATTTTGCCATTGATTTTCTTGAGTTTAGCTTTGGATGAGAGATGAACCTAGTTGACTGGAGCAGAATTGGGCTCCACAATGGACAGTTCAGAATAAATCCTTTCTTGAAGGAAGCCCATTGACTTCACTGGGAAGATTGCCAGGTGGATGGCCTGAACTTAACAGTATCTTAAGAAATGCATCACAGCTGAATTAGCCCCCTAGTATCTAACGTAACACACGGTATACCAAGAACCTTGATTTGAGATTCAATTTCTGATGCCACTTTCTCTTTATGTGACTAAATTCGTAAGTAAACA
Source organism: Balearica regulorum gibbericeps (assembly GCF_011004875.1). NCBI lineage: Eukaryota > Metazoa > Chordata > Aves > Gruiformes > Gruidae > Balearica > Balearica regulorum. The sequence goes on from NC_046189.1 coordinate 3,927,175, forward strand.
TAACTATATTTCTAAATAAGCATCACTGTTACATGTCTTTTCTAAAAATCTGTTCTGACTTACTCTTCTGTGTTCGGGATAGATTTTTCACTATAGTTTCAGTAACACACAGTGGTTAACTGGCTCTTTTTGTGCCTTTAGATCAGTGCCAGGATTCAGAAACCCGTACCTTTTACCAAATCGGAGATTCCTGGGAGAAATACGTCCATGGTGTCAGATACCAGTGCTATTGCTATGGTCGTGGTATTGGAGAATGGCATTGCCAGCCTCTGCAGACCTATCCTGGTAAGAAACCAACAGATAACTAACTCACCTGCTGAATAAGACATGAGGAAAGCAAACTTTCCACTCCTTACCTGTTCAGGTTTCTGTACATTATTCCTTTTGGTTTCCCTTTTAGACAGAACCATTTCCCCCCCTCGCTTGGCAGACACAAACAGGTGTCATGATTATAAAGAGGGGGCCAGGCTGTTAGCAGCTATTCCTAAGGCCAAGATTAGTTTAGAGGATGACTATCAGTTAATGCAACAACTTGGGTTTACATTGCCTCTTGGTATTTAGTGATATCACATCTGCAACCTTCAGTTTCTATTGCTTAAAACTCTTACGTGTGTAGTCTTTCCTTTTCCACTCACTACAGAAGCAAAATCCAACACAGAATGAAGCATTTTTCCTGATCAATGCCCTGAAGAAATTAAATATTTAACTTTTGTTTGCCCAGTCAATTCCAGGAAATCTTTATAGGTATAGGCAATGCCTGTTTGTTAGCTTGTCCTGTTTCAGTTCCCTGAACAGAACATGATAAGGGGAACCTCTCTACTTTCCTGTTTAAAGTTGCAACTGCTGCTTTCTTAATCTGAATAAGATGAAATATTAAGGCTGCGTTTTGGCTTCCCTGTTGGGAGGAGAAGACTATACTCATGTCATTGGTTCCCCAACCCATCTCTGATCATAAATGTGGAGGAACTGTGTGAGGATTGGATGTGGCAGTTTCAATGCTGAGTTGATTCTCTGCTTTTATATCAAGATAGGTTAAGAAGAGTCTGTCCACTCAGTAGCTGCAATGTATTTAGCCTCTAAGTGTCCTGCAAAGTAAGAAAGGGAGTATGAGGCTCATTAGAAAGAGACTTTTAATATAGGTGACTCTGCTGTGGTAGGAGACTAGCCACTGATGTCCATTGCAGCTAAATGCTTCACATAAATAAGGTACCTCTTCTCTGTGACTTTCTTCACACACATCGTATAGAAGGTCTTTGCAACAGCACCCTGTTGGACTAACCTATACCTAGCAGTGTCATCAATGAACTGACTGCTTTCCAGCCATGGCCGTACAGCTGGTGAGCCAGAGACTAGGCAATAGGAGACTTGGCAGACAGAATTAGGGACTGCCTTTCTTTGGGGCAGTGAACTGAGGAGGGCAAGAAAAGGAAGCAGGCCTTCTTTGGACTTTTTTTTTTTCCTAAGTTTCTTACTGGGGCTTGCTAAGCTTCATTGACTCCTGTCAGACTGCTTAAACAAACATCTCTCTGAAACATGTGAAGTATGCATGCTTCCAGACTGGAGACCAGGGCTTTGAGCTTCTTTAGACACAAGAGTGACTGAAAATGTGTAAATAAACCAAATCTTGTGTTTCTGAATGTAGGTTTGGGGTTAGGTGAGCTTTGAAATTTTCTGCATGTGGGCACAGGTTTGTTTGCTTGGAAGTCACGTTAAATATAGAGCAGGTATATATGTTACACAGTTGTCCAAATAAATTGTAATTAGAAATGCTGGGAGTGGGAGGAGGGTGAAGGTATTTAATGACTAAACCAAGACACTTTCCTGCAGATTCCAGGCTGCTCTTTGCTGGGATTTTCTGAGAACTAACACGAACACAGTGCTGCTGAGCGTTCAGTGAAACCTCCTCAGCAGGGCTGGGAGGGACTGAAAGGAGAACCATGGGATCATAAAACCTTTCCTTCTCTACTAGAGAGTTTTGTGGAGAAAATACGCCTAATTGATGAACGTAGTTGCTGAGAAGCTCCCTCTCATTGAGCAATATGACTTTGCCTTGCAGACTTTTTCTATAGTAGGCCGCTCTGGTTTTCTAATTCATTGATAACTCACAGGAAATTAACCAAAACAGTACATGTTAATTTCCCCACAGAATGTGTTCTAATTCACCAGTTTTCTAAGTAGCGAGAAGCATTAAGGATAGACAATATAATTTATTTCCCATGTTTAGAAATAGTATGTGAGCCACATAACTTTCTTGCTTTGTGATGACTCCACAGTGAAGGCAGAAGAAAAGCATCCCCAGTATGTTAAAAATGGCAATTCTTTTTTTCAGGGTCAACTGGGCCTGTTCAAGTGATCATCACAGAGAGTACAAATCAGCCAAACTCACACCCCATCCAGTGGAACGCTCCTGAACGATCTCACATCACCAAGTACATCTTGCGCTGGAGACCGGTGAGTGCCACATTCATCATCATTCATCAAAAATACTTTATTTGGCTTTTTCTGGTGTCTGACAGAAGTGGCTGACAGGATTTCGGCAAACTTTAGTTGCTAATTCAGTGTTCTCATCCTGTCGAGGTCAACAGCTACTCTGAGGATCAAAGACAACCAGTGCTTTATAAATACTTGATGTTTTCCTGCCCAAACTTTACTGGTCACTGTGTTCATGAAGTATCTTATTAGCCAAAGCAAAGAAGTTTATATCCTTTCTCACTTTAAGTAATGTAAATCCTTATGGAAACTTCTTCATCCTAAGAAATACTGTTATAGTACTATGTGTATATCAAGAGACATCTAGGATAGATTTTCTCCTATTAATGGGGAGGTAAAAATAAGTAGAATATGAATATATAAACAGCTAGCATAGGATTAAATAAACAGTCATCTCCCATCTTCTGTAAAGTCTAAACCAAAGCTGGTTAACCACTGCTTGTTGGCTCACTCATATTTGAGGAATGATTCATTTTTACCAATGTAGATGAGTTGTGTTACAGTTCCCCTGAGTACAGCTTCACAAAAGACCACTTAATGATTAAGAACATTAGTACCTCGATGCTGCCTGTTATTAAGAGAACAATAAAGGCCCTGATCCAAAGCCGTTAAAGCCACTCAAGTCTTTTTACTGGCTTCAGTGTATCTTGGATCAAGGCCTGAATGAAATGGACTTTAAAGCACTGGAGTACAAACTTCAGAGGATGGAGCATTATTTTAGAGCTTCCCATAGAGTTCAAATGCGGGGTAGAAGGAAAGAACTTTTCTGTATATTGTTTTCAGATGATGGCTTAGAGTGTTAGTGTGAACAGCCTTCAAATACGCATTTTCCTGCCATTCCTTCATGCCTTCATGCATTTTTGATAAAAGGAATGAGTTTGGTGTATATGCTACAAATAATGCTCCTTTTAAAGCAAAAAGTTGAAAGCTAAATTGTTTTTCAATTTAGCCCAGTAAAAATCACCCAGAATGCCATTAGCCCTGCTTCCTGGCATACCTTTCTCATCTCCTTTGGCTTGACTCTCTGCATTAGCATTTGAGTCACACGTCTCTTTGAATATCACAGTGCTTGGGAACCATGTAGCAGGTCAGGTCACTCGATACCCCTGCTTGCAGGCTAGAGAGTCTCTCACTGTTTGGGTGTCCTGGTTCTTGCAGAAAAACTCTGGAAGGCAGTGGAAGGAAGCCACCGTCCCCGGCTACCAGAACTCCTACACCATCTCTGGCCTGAAGCCTGGTGTGATATATGAAGGACAGCTCATCAGTGTTCAGCGGTATGGCCACAAAGAAGTCACCCGCTTTGATTTTACCACTACCAGCACCACAGCAGTGACAAGTAAGTTGAACAGCAGGGCATCCAGAAAAACCTATGTCCTTCACTTAGTCTTTGTTCTGTGCATCCCAGTTAACTCAAAAGTAGTGATGTTTAATTAAACCTTTTTTTTCTGTCTTGTAGGCAACACTGTTTCAGGAGAGACAACTCTTCTTCCTCCCATGGTTGCTACTTCTGAGTCAGTCACTGAAATCACAGCCAACAGCTTTGTTGTCTCCTGGGTTTCTGCTTCTGACACCGTTTCTGGATTCCGTGTTGAGTATGAGCTGAGTGAGGAGGGTGATGAGCCACAGTATCTTGGTGAGACAGTGTTTGAGTCTACTAGACCAAAGCATTGCTAACAGTGCATCACTGTTTTCTGTGACAATCAGTATAGCTAGTATAAATAGTGAGGATCTCACTATCTTTCAGTATGATTCAATTAGGATATGAGAGTGGGAGGACTAGCTCAGACTAAAAGCTCACCTAGTTCATTGTCCTTTCTCCATCAATGGCTGTAAGTTCATATCCAAGGAAGAGCATGAGAACAAGGCAAGTATATAGCAATACCCCCTCAGAATACTGTCCCAGGATCCTGCAGAGGAAAAATCCCTGGGTCAGGGGTGGTGGATTTGTAAGAACTGTGGGTAGATATATTTATTCTTTTCAGCTCCATGAATTTGTCCAGTGTCTTTTTCCTTTTGAAATCATGTAAATGTACTAGCTTCCACAGCATTCTGAAGTGAGCAGCAGTGCAGGTGAGAAAAGGACCAAATCTATTTTTTGAACCTGCTGCCTGGCTAATTTACTTTGCTAAACCTTTGTCCTTCCATCAGAACGGACAGAGAGAAATCCTTCCCAAATGCCTTCTTTTGGTTACTTGTCATCTCATGGATGTCTGTTCCAGTCAGCTCTGTCAGTTGTTTCGTTTGGATTGGATCTTACTCATCTTTGATAATGTGACAACTTAGCTAAGCCAGGAAGCTGATTAAAGGCACTGGACTCAGACCTAGGAATTGAATCCACTTTTCCCACATCTACTCTAGAGCCTGTGTCACCACACGTAATTTCATCTTAACTTCTTTTTCCTAACTTCCTGTCTTAACAATGGTAATAACCTAAAATCCTTGTGAGATACTGCTATAATAGCTGTTAGGACACGAGTGTGATTGATAGAACAACAACATGAGAAAAAGAACAGTAATCCCCTGACCTAATAATTCTCCCTGGACTGTTGTTCCCCTCAACTCACAGGCTTGGACTCATGAGCAGAAGTGGCTCATGAGTGGCAGATTGGGACTGCCAGCACTGTCACCACCTTTCTTGCCTGCACACTGGCTGCCCAGACAGCTGAGCTGCATTGTGAAGCAGCTCCTGAGCTCATCTGTCTACAGACAGAGGTTTACAGGCAAATTGAAAGGCAATTCCCAGTTTCCCCTTAAGATTCTTAAGTCTGGCCAGTATGGGGAATTTCCTACATCTGGCATGTAGGTGGACATCTGGGGGAAGGGAGGGGAGAGAAGTTCATCAGCCTTCATAATATCATTCTTCTCTGCGTATGAGTCAGTCTTTCCACATAACCTATTCATGTGAAAACTTTTCCATATATTTCGGTTTTGCAAATACAACAGTCAGGGTATGAAATGAGTACTCGGTTAGCTGAGATGGCTAAATGCCAGCAGTGAGCAGGGGGCTGCAGCTCAAGTTGCCCTGCCATAACACACATCGAGCCTTGCCGTCCTAGGTGTTGTCTGCACCTGTCCCAGCTCTCCACACAAATTTTCTGATGTGGACTAAAGACACAGTGCAGAACAATTGCTGTGTTGTTGCAGGAAGACTGTGATTCAGCCCAGATTAGAACAGAGGTCTCAATTATTTCATTTGGAGAGAAAGCAAGAAGGTAGAATTGCTAAGGCAGTTTTTTTCTTTCCTGCCTTCCTTAGATCTTCCAAGCACAGCCACTTCCGTCAACATCCCTGACTTGCTTCCTGGCCGCAAGTATATTGTTAATGTCTATCAGATCTCTGAAGAAGGAGAGCAGAATCTGATCCTGTCTACTTCACAGACTACAGGTATGTGTGGGTGGGTGTTACTGCACTTTGAAAGCTGTTTTTATTGTTTGCTCAATGCATTTTTGTTACCTCTTATCCTCACGCTTGCTGTCTTCCTCTGTTTATTCCCTTAAACAGCTCCTGATGCACCTCCTGATCACACCGTGGAAAGCGTAGATGACACATCAATTGTCATTAGCTGGAGCAGACCACAGGCTCCAATCACAGGTTTGTCTAATTGGAGTGCGCCTATGCAGCACTATTGGTAGAACCCGAAATCTGGGTAAAAAAAAGAAAATGAAGTGTAACTGGGACAGAGGACTAGTGCATAATTCTCCCCAGTCAGAGAGACCAGCTGGAAAGCACATGGGCAGTTTAGCGTTTGTTTGGTTTCACTGTCTGAACCAAGCAATTCAGGAGGCTGGATGCAAAACAATTCCTTCTGGATTTGTGTTCAATAAAAGTAAGGCCCGTGACCTTCTCTTTATATCTGTCATCCAGACCATCCCATAACAAGCATGAGAACTGTATAGACCCTAAATCCACCTGTCAGAACTCAGAAATATTCTAATCCAGGTCAGATTATGCTTTGTAAGGCATTATGAGCACGTGATCTGTAGATGGGATGTGAGCGCAGGCAAGCCACAGGTCCCACTAAAGTTCAAGACTATTTTTATGAAACCTGAGTGGGAGATCAGTTTAGTTCTCATTTCTAGCATTCCTTGTGCTGGCTTACTGATTGTGGCTAAGGACTATATATATCTCTGTCTTGCTTTAGGCTACAGAATTATCTACGCACCCTCCGTGGAAGGCAGCAGCACAGAGCTCAACCTGCCTGACACTGCTACCTCTGTAACACTCAGTGACTTGATGCCGGGTGTTCAGTACAACATCAGCATCTATGCAGTGGAAGAAAATCAGGAGAGTACTCCTATCTTCATCCAGCAGGAAACCACAGGTGTCCCGCGCACAGGTAACGGTCAGCATGTTCTGTATTATCAGTCGGTGAGTTTTCTGTTAGTACGTAGAGCCAACTGACAATGCAGGCTTACATTGCTCTAGCTCAATTCTGGGTTTTGTCATTGTGGTTGTGATTTTGAATTATAAATGTCACTGGTACTGAAGTTGTATAGTAGAGTCATACTCACTTATGAACTGACACAGTCAAGCCACCACTCTGCATTAATAGGGTTGTAATTCCTAGGGATCAGACTGCAGGCAGGTCAAAAGGTTGGTCTTGCATTGTGTCTACAGAAAAGATCAGAGTTTCCTAAGTTGTCTTAAGGGGATTCTGCTAAGAGATCTTCTTAAGAGCCTGGTAAATCATTTTGCCTCAGTACTTGGCCTGCAGATGTTTAAGGTTTTGTACTCAGACACCACAACACAAACCCAAATCATTCACCTGACTTCTCCTAAGTCTCCTCTTCTTCCCTTCCAGTCCTAACCATTATTTTCCATTGCAGTCGGTGGGGATGGGAGATTGCTCAGCGTTGACTAATGTGCCAAAATAACACCATACGATCTAAACTTGAGCCACCCGCAATTTAAAAAAACTACTGGTTTCAGGGTTCTTCAAGTATCCAATTGGGCTGAATAGCCAAACCAAAAGAAAGGATAGTGAAAGAATTGGGATCTTGATGTGGTAGCAGTGGAATTTGATGGTCCTGCATGTTGCAAGCACGTGTTTGCCAATGGGAATTTACCAGGAATGAACTGAGCTCAAAGATTTTATGGTTTGGCATCTGTATCTTCCAAAAATGTGCATTGGTTAACCTTAGGGCAGTATCAGTCCTAATCTGAAGAAACTTAATTTGAATGTAGGAATTCAGGGGTGCAGTACTGTGGACCAACACAGAAGGAACTGGATTTTGTCTTTGACTACAGTAAGGCCAAATCAGCCCCTGTACTTGTTTAATTATAAAAGATGGATTTTAAGTTAATTATAGACATTCAGAACATGCCATGGGTTTTGAAAACCCTCTCTTTCAATTTTAAAAGGAGGTTCCTGTTTTCAACCCCTGGAGTATTTCCCCCCATTCCAAGCTTTTGGTTGTGCATATACGTGAAGTTCTGTAGCATATTACATCTGGCCTTTCAGTTCTTTTTGTGACAGCAAGATACCTTCTGTGACTGAAGGCATAAAATACTTACAACTGTGTAGTGACATTTTGAATTGTAGTCTGCTTAAATATTGTCTGGGAATATGTGTGTAAGGTAAGGTTACCATGACATTTTTAATTTGGTAAATATTCTTGAGCTATCTGCTGTTCAATCAAAATTCACCTTTTTCTTCCACGTAAACCTATAGCTTCTCCTGCTGATTGCTAAGGACTCCCTCTAACACTGTTCTGTCACTCTGCTTTCAGATGAAGTTCCTTCACCCAGAGATCTGCAGTTTGTGGAGGTTTCTGATATCAAGATCACCATCATGTGGACCCCGCCGCAGAGCCAAGTGTCTGGCTATCGAGTGGAAGTGATCCCTGTCAATCGCCCTGGCCAACACGGCCAGAGACTGCCTATCACCAGGAGCTCTTTCGCTGAAGTTGTTGACCTGCTCCCAGGAACAACTTATCTCTTTAAGATCTTTGCCGTGAGCCATGGCAGGGAGAGCAAACCTTTGACTGGGGAGCAAACCACAAGTAAGCATCTTTCCTTCATGCTTTTTTCAACCTTTTGAAGTGCATATTTCTCTGTCGCTTAGAGAAATACATAAACAGAGCACTTAAAGTGCAACAGTTATAGCCCAGGAGGTATCCCATAACTAGGATGACAGGGCTGGGAATTCATTCACTCGAACAATGATCTCTTCAGCAGATTTATCCTCCTCCAGGGCTTTCCAATGGGACTTTAATTCTCATGGCGCTTTAAAACAATTTCGTATGGCTGGAATTCAACTTTTTTATTACTGACTGAGAATTGATGGGCCCTGCAGTTCTTTTACAGCACAGATCGCAGCCTGAGATATTTTTTCTTTGAGGATACCTTAGGGCAGATTTCTGCATGACTTAGGAGCCTTGCTGAGATTGCTCTGAAAATCCCTATCTCCTTTCTGACAGCTACATACCTATTTGGCTCCACTGTCAGCAGTAGGAGTTCTACATGCACATGTAAGGACAGGCCTTGTCATTAGAGGACTGCATTTCAGCTTTGCCAGGTCAGGCCTGGCTTTCCACAGGCCACCACCCCAGAAATTTTCTCACCACCCCAGAAATTTCACTCTCATTCCAGTGAAACCAGGGGAACGTGTTTGCAGCAACCTCAATGGACTGTTGACGAGGGCGATGGGGAGCATATATTTTACAGGAAGGGTCATACAGGATCTCTCAGAACCCACTTGCTAATGATCTAGTGGCAGTGCAGCACATCCCAGTGTGAGGCAAGGTGACAAGCAAAGTACACAGTCTGTCGGGCATTGCTTTTTGCTTTGCAGAAGTGCAGAGAAGAGAGGAGCAGTGGCTGGGCAAGATGTAGGCTTTCAGGTGGACGAGGAGTTTAGCAGGGCTTTGAGTAGTTATCTCCTTTCTTGATCCAAGAGAAGCAGATCAGACAGAACCTGGGATGTGGTTCATTTGAACAGATCCTGTTTATTTGGGAATAGAAGGGTGACTTGGTGTTTGTGATGTTCTTTGACTGAGTCACATTGTTCAAAGGACCAAAATTCAGCTGTGCACATCTGCTGCTCTTCTGATACTTTTTTATAAATGAGAGCAACTTTTGAGAATCCAGCCCAACTCTTATAAAGATGAGAGGGAAGGAAAGGAAATGGGATAATCTGTGAATATAGCCATGCTGTTTGAGAAAATAGTATTTACTTACATCCATAAAGTTAGGAGCCATGAATAGTGCCTCTCCCTCTTCTCATCTCCCTTGACTGTGCAGGGAGAATGGGATCCTTATGTTTGTTCTTTGACATAGGTATCTGATTTGAGTGTAACACAGATGGTATGAACACCCTCCCTCCACTTTCAAATGAAGCTTTCAAAAGCAAGGATGAGACTTAGGAATCTGAACTCCCTTGGAAGCGTTTAGAACAAGAAGAGCTCAGTTCCCAGTTAGATCTGTAATTTTTTGTGGTTGTTTTCAGAAGCCTTGGCTAGGTGTAGAGCCCCTCGGAGAGTCCACACACAGAGGTGTACATCGGAGCATAGACATTTGATTCAGACAGCACAGGGCTAGTTACAAATGTCCGGAATCATTTTCCATAGGCTGTGATCATCCGCTTAACTGCTTTGCCTAAACCACATTTCAGAAAGTATTCACATAAATTGCATCCTGTAGTTGAAAGTCCTGGGAAACAGAAATCATTCAGAGTTCCCAAGGAAAACCCTGCAGCAAAAGTCTCCTCCCACAGTGTAAATGTGATTCTCTCTTTGGCCTTCTGTTAAAAAAGCAGTCTACAAATAAACCCTGAATGTGTGTGTGGCTTTTTAATCTTCCCCTTTTTCCTTTACTATGGGGAAGGGAAGTGATAAGAGCCTAATAGAGCTGGCAAATTAAATTGTGCAGGAAAGAACTGACTGTAGGCTACAAATCGGAGGAAGATACAATCCTCATCAGATGAGACTTAGGACAGATCTAAGTACCAAGAAGAGATAAAGCTGACTCTCAGCTGGTGGATTGGACATGGGCCTAAGGAGGGTCACACTCATCCTTTGTCTTTGAGATATCCCCCATCTTTGGAAGTGATGGAAGAAGGAAGTCTTTGCTTCCTTTTCGCCACCTTCTCAAAAAGGGAGAAAACAATTGGGGAGAACACAAAAAGGCAAAAACTGCTTCCCACTGAATCACTGGAGGAGTGATGAAATCATTAACCTTATCACAAAAATGTTATTTACTCAGAGGGAGAAAAAAGCATTTGCCATCAAAAAAGAGCATTGACGGAACCTCTCCTCACTGCACTTAATTTCAATGTATAATTGAGGCCTAGAAAAACTGGGAAAAGTTGCCATGTAGACGCTATAAACTATTCACTGCAGCCAGTGCTACCCTGTTTGCTGAAGGGGCCAAATTGCTTAAGTGTCTTCCCCCCCGCCCCCATCTCTTCTCAGCCAAAGGTAGTGACATCTCCACCATTCACTGAACTCCAGTGCAGTGCTGAAGAAGCTGTGCTGCTTCACTCTCTTATTTGTGTAATTTTCTGGGTTATCAGTTACAGCAGCTTCCCAGAGGCAGCGATAAAAAGGGGAGGAAGCGTGATGAGCTGTCGCATGAGTCCCATGGGAGAGATGAGCATGCTTAGAATTGTTGTGTAGTCAGTTCCACGGTGTGATTATTTTTAAGTAGATCTAGGAACTGGTTTTCTGCAGAAAGTCGCTGACTGTTATTTATTTTTACATTAAAATGACAAAGTGGGGGTGTTTTGTTTTGGGAAGGGATTTTGAAAGGGCAAAGGGACTGGGCAAAAGGACTGGGGAAAGATTTAAAAGAATAAATCTTTTTTAATGAAAAAGTGCTATAATTAGGTTTCCGTGCTTAGGCTGACAAGTCTAAACTGAGCTGATTTTTAAAAAATGCTCAGCATTCATGAGAAACTATTGAAATTCCTGAGTGCGGTTGGGTTCATTCATCTGTCTTGCCTCAGCCGTTAGCCTGGCTTCCCCATGGAATGGGCACGTATGGCAGCAACCCAAATCGGTGCAGCCCAGAGTGCGCAGGTCTGCCTGGCCCAGCATATTACCAGATGGCACTGAGGCCCGGATATAGTTATTTTGCTTCCATTTTCAGCTCTCTCACAGTCCCCCCTTCTCTCTTCCCTACTGTTTTGCTCGTACCCTAAGTGAGAAATGCAGGTTCAACAATCTCATTGTACACCCGTGTTTTTTGCATGGTAATGGATGTGCTTTGGAAGCAGGGGTGAAGTAGAGATTCAGCTGGAAAATCAATGCATGTTATGTTTTTTCTTCCTCAGAGCTCGATGCCCCCACCAACCTGAGATTTCTCAATACCACGGAGCATTCAGTGTTAGTGTTGTGGACGCGGCCCCGTGCTGTGATCACAGGATACCGGCTGACTGCAGGTCCCACAAGAGGAGGTCAACCAAGGACCTACAATGTGGGACCTTCTGCCACCAAGTACCTTCTCAGGAACTTGCAACCTGGCACTGAGTACACTGTGTACCTTGTGGCAGTTAAAGATGACTTGCAAAGCACCAGAGAGACTGGAGTCTTCACAACTTGTAAGTATAATAGGCACATATTCCTCTTCCTTAATGCCCTGGCCTTTCTTCAAAACTTGTGCTGAAAGTGGCTGTTGTGAATTGGATTACAGAAGAAGCCTTTTGAAGTAGCATTCCAGCAGAATTGCTTGGGAAATATTCCTTGTTCTTCTTTCTGAACTTCTTGGCAGGAAAAAAGAGAGCTATTTGCATCAAAAAGCTTTTAGTAAAATATATTTCAGCTTTTTGGTGATTAAAAACTTAGTACTGGTACCTCAGGTTTTGTTTAACTGAATGAAAAAGAAATTTTACTTGATCTTTCCAGTTGTTTGGTTTTGGCATGACAAATCAAGGAAAGCAAGCAGCTCCCTTAAAATGGGCAACAAATAATTAGTCTGTCATTTGTATAAAGCTGAAGGCAGTCGTTTCTCAAGCCCAACCATACCATCTAAGGCAGCTCAGCTGCAGTTACAGAAACTGACACAAACTTTGCATTCTATCTTTTTTTTTTTTTTTAAATTTTAATTTCAGTCATCTGTACTTGTGCTGCTAGCTTGGAAGAAATAGTAAGCAAATTTGGGGAGGAAAGGGAATTCTGTCAGAACCCACACATACTTCTAGAAAGAACAGATAGATTCACTGTTTAAATAATGATGAAACAGTCGTATAAAGTAACAAAACTCAAAGCCATCCAAGCCCAGAACCACATCCTCTTTTCAAAAGAGAATGTGGTTTCTTTTAGAACAATGTGAAATTAAAATAAGGGTTCAAACTTTTAATCAGAGTAACACTGTTGACCTTGGCAAGGTGTTTTTTTGCTGACAGACAGCCTTATTTATAAATAATTCTGAATTAGGATATGACGGGATATATTAGATGAACATTGCCTTCAAATTCTGGCTTATCTGAATGGTACCAGTCCAGTTTAAGACTATAGATTAATAAACCAAGTCTCTTCATTAGTAACGAGGTCAATTCAGATTAAACTCAGTGGACTGATTCTGGGGTACACAAAAGCTTTAGCTTCTGTGTGATGCTCCTGATGGATATCAGTGAAACCACAGATTCCTCACACTGACTGTGAGCTCTTTCTAACACTGCTGACTTCAAAGGAGTTGAAGATGTTGGGGAGAGATGAGATGGTCCTAACTGGGACAGCTGGATGACAGATGAGGGTGTAGTGTTCTACTGATTGAATGGCATATGGTGGGTGAAGTTAAAAAAAGCTGCTTTTTGAGGAACACTTTAGGTATCACGCCAAAAACAATATTCCCCAAATTCTTGGGGTTGGATGCATAGAGGACTTACCAGGCCCAGTTCAATATTTTCATTTTCTTCAGAAACAACAAGAACACTGGCTATGGTTAGACCACTTTTGCATACTGTGTCTATCAAGCCCAGCAGCAGACAGAGGTTGTCTGTCAGATCCTTCCAAATCACTGAATTTTGAAAAGTAGCATAGTTCAGCGCTATTTGAACAGGTTTTCTGTTTGGTGCCATCACAGCAGCTAGACTTCAACTCTGTCAATTCACTTCACAGATCAGCCCGTTGGCTCCGTTCCTCCTTTTAACACAGAAGTGACTGAGACTTCTATTGTCATCACCTGGACGCCTGCCCCAAGGATTGGTTTCAAGGTAGGAGATACTGAAGTCCTGTGTTTCTTTTTCGTCTTGCTTCATTGTATTAGGGAGGACAAATTAAAGCTGGTCCATTACTATGAACCGCAGTGAAGATAGTAGCACAAAGGAAAGAGGTGCAAAAGGCATGCTGCTTACAGGGGGCAGGTCTAGGTGACAGGGGTCAGTGCAAGCACATCCTCTGGGCTTCAGGTCAAGTTCATCAGTGGGACATCTACAACACAGGTTACAGGATTAACAGTTGGTGTGGAGCATACAGGCCCATGATACTCATGTTGGATGATAAATCAGGATGCTGATAGTTAGCTGGGATAGGAGTATTTGAGACTGAAAAGCAAACTTTGCTGCCTCTCTGCCAGCTGGGTGTGCGTCCAAGCCAAGGTGGAGAAGCTCCTCGGGAGGTCATCTCTGATTCTGGCAGCATCGTGATATCTGGCCTGACCCCTGGAGTGGAATACACCTACAGCCTCACAGTCCTGATGGACGGCCAGGAGAGAGAGACTCCGATCGTCAGGAGAGTGACTACACGTATGACACATAAGCTTTTCCACAATTATTCCTTTTTTCACTTGCTTCTCCTGTGCTCCCCAGATGAATGGCTGTCTTTTCCTCCTGTCATGGTCTGGAAGGTGTCTTTCTTCTTGATGCATAGCTGACAGTAGCACTAGTTCATGCAATGCAGGTCACAACTTCAGGAGACTATTTTTTAGCTAATTCTGAAGGGTGAGGGTACAATCTGGGGAGGAGGGGTGCTGAGGGAGCTAGCACGATTCTTGGTGCCATAAATGTCCCATTTGTGTGAACGCTTGCAGCATTGTCTCCACCAACCAACCTGCGCCTGGAGCCCAATCCTGATACTGGGATCCTGGTAGTCTCTTGGGATAGAAGCACAACTCCAGGTAACTACGTGACCTCACACTATGCTCAAACCAATGTATCTTTTCTTGACGTGTCATGAGATTTTCAGTTTGGTAAGGTCTCAAAGGGAACTGAAACTATGCTGTGAGAGGGGCATGGCGACCTCCTGGGAATTTTGTTTTGGAGTGCCTGACAAAGCAGCCTTTTGCCTGCTGGGCTCAGGGAGGCAAAATCACTTCTAAAATGTAATGTGTTTGCTTCGGTTGTTTATACTGAGGCCTGATGTAAGTCAATACAGCATGAGGTTACTGTATACTGGTTTATCTGTATTTCAGGCATCAGTGGGTACCGAGTGACCACTGCTCCTACCAATGGGCAGCAGGGCTCTACCTTGGAGGAAGTAGTAGGTGCAGATCAGACTACCTGCACCTTTGAAAACCTAAACCCTGGTGTGGAGTACAACGTCAGCGTTTACTCAGTCAAGGATGACCAGGAGAGTATCCCCATCTCTGAAACCATCACACAAGGTAACAAAAGGATGAGCAGCAGTTTTAGCTACTTAAAATCAAATTGCTGAGCCTGAGAGCTCTACACTGCAGAACTCCTATTAGTCTGATGGCAGAGGGCTTAGGCTTAGAAGCAGAATAGCCATGTGCCAGCATGTGACAGAGCAGTTTTTATACCCATGTACTTCTCTGCACAGGCAGCCTACATTGTCTGTCAACAGGGTGGTGGTAAAGAGATAGATCTGTTTTATCAGCACACTGAGCGGAAGAGCAACGGAGATTTAACTTGGCCCTGCAGTGCCCCAGCATCTGGAGCACAGCTGGTGGGGATGGGAAGTAGGTGACAAGAGTGAGAAGCAAGCACAGGAGAAATTTTGGCAGCAATAGCGGCAGAAGATCACTTCAGCACAATGGAGAGGAAAGCCAAGATGGAAAGGTCCATCACTGTAGCACTTCTGGGACACAAAGTGGTGTGTGCCACCTCACATTACATGCTGCGATGACTGCAGAAACTACCTTCGTAGCCACAGTAGCAAAATAATTATGCATCTCCCCAAATGGTTTCATTTCATTTTCCTTTGTGAGGGCTTTGTTTGTTTGTTTTTGTTTCTGCTCAGCCCTGAAATGATGCCAGCTACTGTGTTTGCTTGCTCTTGTAACACTGCTTTAATTTTTCCATGCTTCACTGAAGTGCTGTATGCTCCCTGGGAGTGAACTAATACTGTGACACTGCATAATTAAAGCAGTAATAGCTTTAGCCCTTTACCATCTTCTGGTGGGGGAAAGCTAAGAATGTATGTCTCTGGCTTTTAGCACTCTTTAAAGGTGATATGGTACATGCATTCCATGTGGATAAACAATGATTTTACAGAAAACTGGCATTTTTTTGCATCTATTCTGTAAAATAAGTCTTTTCTTAGAAGGACATTAAAATAGAACATAACCACTATTATTAAAACCAGTCTTTTGCAATACTACTGTCCCATAACTCCTTTTCAAGCTAACTTGTAATGATCCAACAGAATGGATACCAGGTACCTGCATCTTTGACTCACCCACTGGTGTCTGATCCTGAGTGAGGAAGAGCCATTCATTAGCTCCCACTGATTTCAGGATCACCCTGCTAAAGTTACGCAGCCAAATCTTGTGGCTTAAATCAATACCAATCTATTGACTTGAGCAGCTGAGGGTTTGGCCATGTCAATTATAGATGCATCTAACATGCCCCACCCCTTTCCCAATTCTGTTGGTCCTAACATGCAGGAAAAGAATACCTTTGCTAAAGGAATAATATCCATAGGGAAAACTGTCACAGCAGTTCTTGTTTGCCATACAGAAGCTTAAGCAATAGCTAGAAGATGATCTTTATTCAGTGGTTCAGTTCTGAGCTTTTTGACCAATTTAGCCAACGAATCAAGTCAGCCTCTTGGCCACATCATGTGCTGGGCATAACCTCTGAATATGGGGATGTTGTCGCTCTTACAGAATACTTATCCTCTAAAGGTCATTTGTAACCATTTGCCATCTTTCCAAGGAAGTGTTTTATTGCTCACTGTTCTGTATCATCTGTTTTTAGCATGTATATTGCAGCAGTTAGTGGTAAGTAGAACTTGAGGAATTCTGGGCCAGATCCTCAAGCTGTTAGAGGGATTTGAGACCTTTTTTCCAAGTCCATTATAAATAGTTCAGATAGTGGATGATCCATCCTGAAGCTTTGTGGTGGTTCTCACCAGCTGAGGGTGTAGGCTTATTTAGCCCCTTAAACAAGTTGATATTTTGATGATCCCAATGATAAAAGATAGACTTACCATTTGAACAAGACAAAACGTCTAGAAGGTCAATCAGCTATTATTTCAGATTACTTGTTTCAATTATACATTACTAGACTTTGATCTCTTGTTTTCTACCCACAAAAAAAAAAATCAGGTATGTTTTTTCTGTTTCTATTTTCATCAGAAAACGATGGGTCTTTATGGCTCATCATAGCTCAAAGTAAATTTGTTGCAAGTTAAGTGCCTCTTGTAGGCCTTCTTGAAGATTGTATGTCTAAAGTGGAAGTGCATTGTCTCAGGGGTCGGGGTTTCAGCTTCTGTCTGCCTGGGGAGGCAGCTGGAGACTGCATTGAAGGGTACAATATAAAAACAAAAAGGAGGAAAAACCCAACCAACCAAAAAAAACCCCCAAACCTCAAAAAAACCTCCTTTTCCCCCAAACCCCAAGAGAAATTCTGCATATCACCGCAATTGCTTCTAAAATTCTGTCAATGTTAATAGTGATGAACACTGCTTTTTTCTCCCTTGTCTTTCTTTTGCCTCTGTATGTCTTTGCCTTTCCCATTTGCTCTTTAACTCATTAGAGGTGCCCCAACTCACTGACCTAAGCTTTGTTGACATAACTGATTCAAGCATCGGCCTGAGGTGGACCCCGTTAAATGCCTCCACCATTATTGGTTACCGCATCACAGTAGTTGCGGCAGGAGAAAGTGTCCCTATTTTTGAAGATTTTGTGGACTCCTCAGTAGGATACTACACAGTCACAGGCTTGGAGCCGGGCATTGATTACGACATCAGTGTAATCACACTCATTAATGGCGGAGAGAGCGCCCCTACCACTCTGACACAGCAAACGGGTGAATTTTGAAAACTTCTGTGTTTTGTGACATGGACGGTGTTTCATGCTGTCACTGGCTGTCAGGATGACGGGGCTTTGTCCAAAGAGGAATCGAGCCACTCATTGGAGGGAAGCCAGACAGACCCAGCTCGCTCCTTTTTCTAAGTGGCAGCTGGGGATGGATATGCGCTGCTCAGTTTTCTAATTTGAGGCATTTTAATACTATGAATGGCTGCAGATTTGCCAGGCGCATTCACCTTCTGCTATTCAGCTTTCCAGGATCCAGTTTGAGTCAAGAGCCTGAAACATGAGCTGTATATTCACCAGACTTTTAAACTGTGATGCCCCAAAGTAAGAATGCCAAAGGGTGGAGCAGTTCAGCAGGCACCCTCCAGTCTTGATAGCTATTTGAGCTTCCAGCAGTCCATGTCAGTGGTGGCCCCACTCTTTCCACAACGCCCCAAAGGATGCCGATGAAACACCACTCCCTGAGTACATGCCATTGACAGCCATGCCACACCGTCAAGGGTCTCTATAGTGCATGAGCAGAAGGCGAGCTGAAAGCTGGTTCTTGCATGAAATCTTACTGTGTTTGAAAATCCTGAGGCTGTAAATCCTTCGACACGAGTAGAAGTAGAGTCATAGGAAATTAGCGATATACCCTCTCCTCTCCTGTGTGTGCATGTATGAATTCTAGATGAGATTACTTTTCCATCTGTAAGCTGCTGTATGGCAACTTTAAACATCTCTTGGCTCTGCATCTGTAATACAAAATCCAGCTGCAAGAAGCACGTTACTGAAACTTGCTACCTTGTTTTCAAATTAGCCCCACAGGGTATATTTAAGGTATCAGGAATTGCCAAGAGGTTAAAGGAGCCTGACAGTAGTACAGACATATTTTTCTCTTAACTATAGTAGAACTGAATGTAGTTTAGAAGTCTGTTTGCATGGGTCTGACATAGTAGTCTGTTATGCATGAGATACTTTCTCTGGTGGTTCCCTGAACATATCTCTTGATCAACTTTTATGAATCAGAGAACTAAGATATGTTTGTTCTTTGCTATGTAGCTGTGCCTCCTCCCACTGATCTCCGCTTCACTAATGTGGGGCCTGATACTATGAGAGTGACTTGGACTGCACCAACTTCCATTGTGCTGAGCAGTTTCTTGGTGCGCTACTCACCTGTGAAGAAGGAAGAAGACATTGCAGAGCTGACAATTTCGCCCTCAGACAACGTGGTGATCTTAACAAGTAAGTGGGTTACCTACAAAAGTCAAACAAATATAAGAGGCCCCTTATATGTGACATGAGGCAAAAGAAAAATTGCTTACTCTCTTAAGTGTTACCAGCCAAATTCTCAGCTGATCTAAGCTGATGTCAAAGCAGCCTCACGCAAGCTCACACTAAATGGGATTTGGCCACTTGCTTTATCCAAGTTAAAGCCAAACCACAGGAAAGTTTTTCCCATCAATCCAAGGACAGCGATGAATCAGACTATGGGGCAATTGCTTTGATTTGCAGCCTGGTTAGGTATTAAGAGTAAATACATATTATTCACTTGGTTTGCCAAAAATGTCAAGGACGTGCAGTGCAGAGGTTCAGTGAGAGGATCAGAATGTGCAAAAGGTCATTGCTCCTTTGGCTTTGTATGCTCGGGACCAGAAAATAAATACTGTTCGGAATCTCACAGGACATGGCAACAAAACGTGGGCATTTTCAAAAAGTTGACGTTAATTTTTGCTGGTGCAAAAGCTGTGTTATATTTGAAGTTTTTTACCCGTCCTAGAATCGGGTTGGTTGAATGAGAGACAATACCCACTTTCAGAACAAGGAACCAGACCTGGAGCTCATCTGAGTTAGAATAGCTGCGTTGGAAATTCTTGGCCCTATTCCAGTTTATATCAGCTAAAGCTTTGACATGGCGCATAACTAAACTACTAGATAACTAGAAGGGACCTTGTAGAAAACTAATTGCTTCTAGCCAGTCTCCACAAACTAATTAAGCAATGATACAGAATACCATGCTCCTTCAGGCTAAAACGTTGCAATCAACTGTAATGCCACAAAAAGAACTGATTTACATTTTTGACTGTCTGGGAGGCTCAGATCTTCCATCAAGCAGAACCTGATTAACTCACTTAAGAAACACAGTTAAAATTGTGTAGGTTGAGTGACTTGTAGCTATTAGTAAAGAAATATGTCTAAATCTGTATTTAAACTCCACAGATCTGCTCCCTGGTACTGAATATCTGGTGAGAGTCTACAGTGTTTCTGAGCAACATGAGAGTGCACCTTTGTCTGGAATCCAAAAAACAGGTACTTAGATGCAGCCTAAGACACTTCGTGTGATTAATCACTGTGTGTGATTAATGCCATCCATTAAGATTCATTAATGGGACTTTGTTGCTCTTTCTTGTGTATTGTCACCTCGTTGATGAGTCATGAGATAGATATCAAATTGCGGTGCAGATGCACATCTTGGGAAACACTAGGGAATCTCACATCTCATTATGTCTGAGAGCCAGAACTTCTGTTGGTTTTAGAGCACTGTAGACCCTGGTGTGAATATACCAACAGTGTCTGAGAACAAGCCTAGGCAGAGCCTATCATACCCATCACTGAGTCTTGTTTTGTAACTGTGTAATGGAGTTTGTGTGTGTTGTTTTATGCTGTGTTGTCTGCATGAGCCATAAACTCTTTTCCTGCAGTCACGTTCCAGTGTTTGTTGATCTCACTTTGATCTTGAACACACATGTGTTTAGTTTCATGGCTGAATAGCATTTGGCTTAGGATCTGGCACTGTCATGGTACTGAGCTTAATGAACCATGACCAGTAGTTCAGTTGAGCTCAATCTCTTGTCTCTTTGAAATACCCAGGTCTTGATTCCCCCACTGGCCTTGACTTCTCGGATATAACTGCTAATTCTTTCACGGTCCACTGGATTGCTCCTCGTGCCACCATTACGGGCTACAAAATCCGGCATCACCCAGAGCATGGTGGTGGCAGGCCCAAGGAGGACCGCGTGCCCCCCTCACGAAACTCCATCACCCTTACCAACCTGCTTCCAGGGACTGAATACGTGGTCAGCATCATCGCCATCAATGGCAGGGAGGAGAGCGTGCCCTTGGTTGGCCAACAAACAACGGGTAAGCCTTGAGAAAATGCTGGCTAAAAGTTACTGCGAGGATTTTGGGTGTCCTCTAGCAAAGTAGTTGCTGTTAAACCAGATCTTCCCTACCAGCTGGTGAAACTCCGCTCATGAGGAGGTGCCTGTGATGCTGAGGTAGGGCCTGATGTAGAAAAAGGTGGGAGGACCCATGCTACTTTCAGATCAGATTGGATGTCTTTAGGGTCAGCAGAACTTTTTTCTTTAAATCTAGTCCAATGCTGGATGGTTTTTAACCAGATACATCACTTGTAGAGGTGTGTGCACTGGGCTAAAACTAAGGCAGATGAGTAGGAGAGGAGCGTGGTATGATAGGTGGAATACGTAGCTGATGTACTGTGTTTAAACTCTCTCAATTCTGTTTTTCTAGTGTCTGATGTTCCAAGGGACCTGGAAGTCACCCCCACCAGCCCAACCAGCCTTGTGATTTCCTGGGATGCTCCTGCAGTGACAGTCAGATACTACCGGATCACTTATGGTGAAACAGGTGAGGGCAGGCTGCTATGGCCAGTCACAGACCAGAAACTCTATTCTGAGGCCATTAGAAAGCCACAGCAAATAGCAAAGGCAACTTTGACTGTAACAGACAAAAACCTCTTGTATCTCTGAGATTCTTGCAGCATATGTAGAGAAGATTAAAAATAAGAGAGATCTGTATTTGACAAAGGAGAGCAAATCAGTTTTTGTGTACCAAAAAGAAAGATCATCAGGAGCACTCCAGTTATTTTAGAGGTGATTCTGTGTACGTATTTCATCCTTTTCCTTGGATTGGTCTCAAAAAGACTTTTACCCAAGAACCATCAAAATCAACAGGGTCCTGTCTTCAACTTGGTGCATATAGGATTGTCCTGGGTTTTGTAATGATTTTAAATGTACAATTTAGAGATCCATTACATTTCTTTTTTCATCCTACTCTCCTTAGGTGGAAGCAGCCCTGTGCAGGAGTTTACAGTTCCTGGCACCATGTCTACTGCTACCATCACTGGCCTTAAACCTGGTGTAGACTACACCATCACCGTGTATGCTGTAACTGGCCGTGGAGACAGCCCTGCCAGTAGCAAGCCAGTCACTGTCACCTACAAAACAGGTGAGACCTGTTTAAGCAAAAAAAAACCCTCACAAAAACCCAAACGGCTTATCCCCATAAATTTGTATCACTGATCCTTGGTTTCTTTTAGAAGTCATGGGCTATGTTGTAAGCCCATCATTTTCAGTGGAGCTGCGTATCGTGGTGGCCAAGCATGATAATGACATTACACAGAAGGGGATCGTGGACTTGGACTTTTGGAGGAGGGAGACCGTGTGGAGTCCAGATGGGGATACAAGCAATATTTGACTGCTTATTGCAGAGTTTAAATCCTGTTGGGCTCATATCATGGGGTCACTGTTGGCTTAACTCTGGTGCAGTCATATTATGTGATCCTGATGAGACCTGACTCTTTAACTGTTGTCTAACTCCTGATCTGAATATAGCCTGATCCTACTCCTACTGTAGCTGCAGATAAGGCATTTAGTAGCCTTTAAAACAACAAAAATCCTCAACTAACATTGATATGAGGTCAGTCTCCCACACATCATGGTTAAGGCTTTTTTGCTCTGGGCTAGCATGAGGGACAAATAAATAGCAACATGTGTTTTCTGTTCTAAGAAGCACAGCCTAGAAAAGGAAGAGGAGAATAAAATTCAGCGAAGGAGGTTACAGTGGAGGGAGGGTTTCCTGTAGCAACATGCTCAGAAAAACCTGGTTTTGTTGCACAGAAATAGACACACCATCCCAGATGCAAGTTACCGATGTCCAGGACAACAGTATCAGCATCAGATGGCTCCCTTCAACATCTCCAGTCACAGGGTATCGAGTGACAGCTGTCCCCAAGAAAGGACATGGGCCCACAAAAACTAAAAATGTCCCTGCAGGTAAGAATACATGACATCCTTCACCAGATTCGTAAGGAACGCAAGATGTGACCACTAAAATCAACACTATCGGGCATTAGGCATATGCTTGAAGCCAAACTTTCTCCTGCTTGTACCTTCTTTTTTTTTATCCTGCTGACTTCAGTTGGGACTCAGCCAGAAGCAGCTAGGGAAAATTTTTGCCCAGAAAGCTTCACATTTCTTTGACACCACTGTGCTGCAAAGGTTTGTTCTTGGCAACCTCAATGTCTCTGGGAGGCACCTGGATTTCAAAGGAATGCAATTGGATTTTCTAGCATCCAGCAAAACTTCCTCTGGAATCCTTCTCAAGGTCACATAATGTGACCGTTGGCCATAGCGTGGACTCAGTCACAAATGCTACAGGCTCGACCTTGTTACCATAGAGGTTGCCAAGTCAGCTCTCAGGAACACTGTGGGTTTTGTGGGATCTGCAGAGATTAGCACTCAGGGATGCTTGTAATGCAGTTGGGTTAATGGTTAGTCCAACCCAGAAAATGGTGAAAGCTGGTTTGCTCTTGCTTTTTTTTTTTTTTTTAATACTGTGCTAACCTGCCCTTTTAGCTGTGGGGCCTTTGAGCAGGTACAAATTGCAGATGCCTTGTCCTGCACTGCCAGAGAGGCATACTGCAAGCAAAAGGTAAACCTAAAGTGTCAATCCTGTCTCATTTTAATGATGTATGGCTAACACAGGTCCTTCATTCAAGGCCGCTTAGAAGCCAGTGCTCTGCAGCTTTGCGCTGCAGATGGACTAATGTTGTTCTTTCCTGCCAGATCAAACACAAGTCACTATTGAAGGTCTGCAGCCCACAGTTGAGTATATGGTCAGTGTCTACGCTCAGAATCAGAACGGAGAGAGCCTCCCCTTGGTTGAGACAGCTGTCACCAGTACGTATTTCACTTCATGGTAACAAAACAAATGTTATCTATTGATATCTGAATCTACCATGCAGTATCACATCCCCCGTGAAAGCAAGTGGCAGGTGCCTAGTCTCCAGGAGAATGCAAGGTGGTCTGCCCGGTGATAAGTACTGTGCACCTAAATTGCATATGCTGGCAAAAATGCAGTCCCTCTCCCTCAGACACTGGCAAAATACAATTCCTCCCCCCATCAAAATGCTGCGCTTCTGATTTTCTTTCACTAAAGCTGCAAAATCTTTTTGGGTTTTGTTTGCCAATCAGTGGAAAAAATGTGCAAAGATCTCCTTTCTGGAGCTAGATGGCAAAGGTGATTACCGTTAAGGGACTGGACTGGGCTTGGGAGCACTTGCCCTGTGCAAGGGAGTAAAGGAAACCGCATGAATTACATCAAGAACTTGGGATGAAGCGCTGCCAAAGAAAGGACAGCTCAGCCCTCAAATTGCTGTATCTGCCTGTACAAAACAGCAATGCTGCTCTGGAAACAAAGAGGAGGCAAGATGGAACACTTAACTCAGAGGGATATCTCTGATGTAAAGTGCCTTTTTGAGGGACACCTCTGGGGTAGGGATTTGCATGCACGTTATTCCTTTGCTCAGGCATGTATTCAAAAGCACAGCTCAGCCCCAAATAGTTACAAAATTGTCCTAAAGACAACAGGAGTGTCTCTGAAGCTTTGCTGAGATGTGAAAAGAGTCCATTTCAATTTCAGGCCAACAAATTCCTGGAAAAAAGTCACCTTTGCCAACTAGAAAATGTAGAAAATTCAGGACTAATAACATGGGAAATAAAAATTTGACATCTTATGGAAAAGTGTAATTTGGATCCAATATAAAAATGATATACCAGATCTGCCCATTTTGTGTAAAAAATGGATATAGCTCTGTGGTAGCCACACTAGACTTCTGTGGAGCAAGGCTCACTTACCTTGCTGCCTAGCACTGAGCTCCTATCTTGCTAGGAAAATCCGATTAATTGGTCTAATTAGGAAGTGTATGTATCACCCCATTGCACCTGTGGACATTCACTGTGCACTCAATACAAAGCTGAAAAGTTTGTTTCTAGCTGATTTAAAAATACAATATACTGAGTAATTTGCTTTCTTGATAAGTGTGTTAATTGGATATTAATTTATGAAAGAAAATAGTGGGACTGATTCTCCTTGGACTGGTGCTTTGCACAGCAGCTTACAACGGTGAAAAGCAAATGCAGCTGAATCCAAACTTAGTCAAGCGGGTTGTCTGGCTGCGTTTAGTACTAGGAACCAGTTACTGGCTCTGGTGGTAGAAATGGGTCTTAAAATTCCCGTTTCTTTTTATCTCTTGAGCACTTTAAGGTAGCTTAATGCAGCTAGAGTGGGGTAAAAGAGATTTCAGTGCCAAGGTAAGGATTGGTGTCCTGGCTGCTTTGAAGGTGGTAACACAAGTCCTTTGGGTTTCAACAAGATTTGCCTTCCTGCTGTCTGGCACCCACAAACTCTCAGCTTTACTCTGCACGGGTGTAAGCATGGGTGCAAGGTGCAGCACAAAGGAGAATCAAGTACCCCTTCTCCCGCGCAAAACCAAAAACTGCTTTGCATGTAATAGAAATGCTTTTTATTTTCCTCACCCACAATCTGCTTTTAATCACATAACCTCTTACCGTTAATTTGCCTAACAGACATTGACCGCCCTAAAGGACTAACATTCACTGAGGTGGATGTTGATTCCATCAAAATTGCTTGGGAAAGCCCGCAGGGGCAAGTCACCAGATACAGGGTGACCTACTCAAGCCCTGAGGATGGAATCCATGAGCTATTGCCGGCCCCAGGTGGCGAAGAAGACACTGCTGAGCTGCATGGCCTCAGGCCAGGTTCTGAGTATACTATCAATATCGTTGCCATATACGATGACATGGAGAGCCTGCCCCTCACTGGGACCCAGTCCACAGGTACACCTTTAACTACACCACCCAGCAGGCCATGGCAGCAGTGGCTTCTGCCCTGTTGGGTAAAGCATGCTTCCATGTGCAACTAGTGCTCTGTGCCGGGAAAGCCCCGGGGGCAGCCAAGGGGACGTGATTGCTCTTGAGAGATGGCTTAGTTGGTGCTGGAGAGCTGGCTGCCAGCGGAGTCAGCTTACGTACACATTAGGGAAGGCAAAGAATGCAGGAAAGATCAGCAGGGTTGAAGGAGCAGATTCTGGAGAAAGGAGGGATGTTACCTTACAGCCTTCTCTCAGTCCTCAAGTGGATCAGTAATGTCCAGTCCCTAGTCGCGGAGCCTCATCCATGGTGAGCCAGTTTCTCACAACGCTCTTGTCTCATCTTTAGGACATGGGGCACCTGCAAGCAGATGCAGTTACCAAAACCAGAGAGATTAGGGCAGCTTTCATCCCCCGGGGTCCTTGCTGTTGGATGGAGCAAAAGATCAGCATGAAGTGCTAGGAGATTGCGTAACCCTCAGGTCTCATGGAGCCTCTAGCTCCTTCACTGGCACTGCCTGAAGGACTACAGCCCATGTGCATGCCCACACCTTGCGCTCGCATCACCTCCACAAGAAGGGAACATGCTCCATTCAGGGGAGTCCCTTATATGCCGATCTGATCCAACTCCATGTAGAATACGTTTAAAATTCCTTTGTGAAAAAGGAAAAGAAAGCTAATTGCTTGAGATAAAATTACTTCCAGCGATATGGAATCCATTGTGAAGCTTCCAGCATTACTAGCCATGTCTTCATTACAAAGGTAACACCTTTGTAACAAAGGTCTCCCGTTCATTTGTGGATGAAAAGTTGGCACTGTAATGCCAGGGGTGTAACGAAGACAGTGGTTCCCAGTGTACAGATTGCTGTACTGAAGCGAAGCAAAATGCTGTAATGATTAAAACAGCTGGCTGACTACCTGCCAGAAATGCAAATAGAGTAATTTTTAAAACCCACTCTCTGTGGTTTACCCTTTGTGGGCTGTTTGAAAATGTATTTGAAGTCATTCAAGACTTTCCATTGATTCTCGTGGGCTTTAGATAGAGCTCTGAGCAAAGCAACAAGGGAGAATTGATTTTGTATTTCCACTCTATAAAATGAGAAAACTTCACAGCAACATGCTAAAAGCAGGCACTATGGTAAGGTATATTTTTCCCCTGTTTACAGCCCAAGGATTACCAACAGTAAGGCAAGAAAATGTTTCAATGGATGCTCCTTTTTTTATGCAAACATTTGTTTTTAAAGAGATCAGATGCATTAGCTCATGAACAGACTCTTGCGTGATGAGCCTTATGGCCACCACAGCTCTGCTTTTCCATTGCCTTGCTCTCTGTGTAGTAATTTACACTTGTGTAAGTGGCTGTAAAATGCTTCCCCTCTGCATTTGCAGTATTTTTATATCCTCTTTGCAATTCCTGAGCCTGCTTCCTACTTAGTTTTGTAAATCATCCATCGTATTTTAGAAATGAACAGAGATAGGCAAGTGAAGCAGGACTAAACTAGCTGTGTGATGAAAAGCAGAGACAGGCAGGAGAATTAAAACAGACTGGCCTTCTACAGATTTAAGCACCTCCCAAAGCCTTCACTTTATATCACAGCAAGTGTTGTTACTCACCTAACTTCAGGGTTGAAGCATCGAGATCTCCTTATTTCTGCTGAAAAGTCTTACTGTAGATTTGAGAATCTCCTCCCTGAATACCTTGTCCCCTTCCACGGTGCTTTATACCTGTGGTTGCAGAAGACACACCACTTTCCTGCCCATGTATTTCAAGCCTAAACCTGTCTCATATTCAGGAGAGAATATTGTTTTATCCAAGACTGTCTTCTTTAAACTAACCATGTGCCAATCCGGCTTTTTGCAGCAATTCCACCTCCAACAAACCTGAAGTTTACTCAGGTAACTCCTACCAGTCTTACTGTCAACTGGAATGCACCAAATGTTCGTCTCACTGGCTACAGAGTCAGAGTGAACCCCAAAGAAAAGACTGGTCCTATGAAAGAAATCAACCTTTCTCCAGACAGTACATCTGCAGTCGTGTCTGGATTAATGGTAACTCTTTTCTTTGTGTAATGCAGACTGTGTTGTGGGAAGGAGATGTTAGGAGAACTTGAAGGAATTTCAAATTCCTGGGTCAGGAACCTCAGCTGGAGTAGATCATTAGAGCTCCTAAGGGTCTGACTCTGAAGTCTGACTAGCCATCAGCTGTAACTACTCGTTACCATAGTTTTTAAAAGGCAGGGAACTGGCCTGTTGAATCTGCATTCTTTCCCATTCCTCATTTAGCACAGAGAGACTGGATGCCTTAATCAAATGCAAATTATCAGGTTCACAATCAACAGTAACCCAGTAAAATGCTTTTACTCATCTTTCACAAAAGTGACCTAATGCAGAGGTTTTCATGCTGTGATATGGGAGCTCTGGCAGGCTATTGCCTATTTTTAAGACATCTGCAAAATGTAAGTAAAAAATGCAAGTCTTTTGTGAGTAGGCTTAAATTTGCTATATAGCCATCTTCTCCACTGGAAACATTTCAGGAGCTCCTGAACTGGAAAAGGCTGAAAATCACTGCTTTTATGGTTCCTGCTATCTTAAAAAGCTACTGATCTGTTTTTAAGGAGTTTTATGAATCATTTTCGAAAATGAGCCTTAAAAAACATTCTAATCTAAGCGGGCTCCTGGTCTGATGCAGTCAAGGATGAAAGACCATGTTGTAACTTCCACCGTTCTCTTTTCTTCACAGCAAGAGCATCTTGTCATAGCAAATGGCATCCATTAACCCCAAGAAAAACAGGATGTAAATTAGGGTTTTCTGAAAAATCAGCTTTGAAGCACAGACTCCAAAAGGAGGGATGACAAATAAGCTTCTTCCAGGATTTCCTCTGTTCCTGGGTGTGCACATGTGCACTATTAGTATTATCAACAGCACTGTTTGTCAGGGTCTATGTCTACTCTTTTATTACGGCTAGAAATAATTAGAATTATCCCATCAACCCTTCACTGAATTGAGTTACTTTAAGGTTTCACACTTCAGTAACTGGTGACCAAGAAACGTGGCTCCACCAAACACTGAACCAAGGACAGGAGTATTTCCCACTGTGCCATGTCCTTCATGTAACATGGTATAACTTTGTCCATTCTAGGTGGCAACCAAGTATGAAGTGAGCGTGTATGCCCTGAAGGACTCTCTGACCAGCCGACCAGCCCAGGGGGTGGTCACCACTCTTGAAAGTAAGTAGTGATCCTCCAGAAATGACCAGTTAGTACTGTGCTGGGTGCAGAGATCCTACTCTGTGTCAAAAGTAGGGCTCTGTACAAAGCTCTGGCAAAGGCCTGCACAAACACTTAGCTGGTAAGATTCACAATCCCTGCTGTACTGACAGGAGACCTTTTCCTTCTGGTGCAGATGTTAGTCCCCCTCGCAGGGCCCGTGTGACAGATGCCACCGAGACAACCATCACCATTACCTGGAGAACCAAGACTGAGACCATCACTGGCTTCCAAGTCGATGCCATCCCAGCGAGTGGCCAGAACCCCATTCAGAGGACCATCAGCCCTGATGTTAGGACTTACACTATTACTGGTAAGTGAGGGGCTTCTGTAGGTGCAGGAGCTCCCAGGGTCGTATTGGAAGGTACACTGGGTTCTTGTTTAGTAGCTGAATTTCCTTGATGAGAAATAATATAGGAACAAAGGAAAAGGTAAGAAAAAAAAAAATCTGTCATAAAGACTAGCCTCCAAAAAGAAGTTGTTGAAAGACATTCTGATGTCTCTTTTAGATTGCTTCCTCAGATTAGCTAACATTTATGTTTTACTTCCATTTTAGGCTTGCAACCTGGCACTGACTACAAGATCTACCTTTACACTCTGAACGAGAATGCACGCAGCTCCCCAGTAGTGATTGATGCCTCCACTGGTAATGATCTTGTCTGACTTTTCTGCTCATGTTAACACATAGTAATCACATACGGTCAGGCAAAAGTTGTCTGTATCTGATCCCGTGCAGTATTTACCGAGACTTACTTGTTTCCTTTTGTTTTCACCTAGCTATCGATGCTCCTTCTAACCTGCGCTTCCTTACAACCACAAGCAACTCCCTCCTGGCTACCTGGCAGCCTCCACGAGCCAAGATCACAGGCTACATCATCAGATACGAGAAGCCTGGCTCACCAGCCAAGGAGGTTCTGCCTCGCCCTCGGCCCGGCACCACCGAGGCCACTATTACTGGTACCTGTCTCTGTTTTGTTCGGGAGCTCTTCACTTGAAACACTGGAATTTGAAGAGGGAGGGGGAAGGCCTAATTATAAAATGTGTTGATGGTCAGCTAAGAAAAAAACAAAGTTTTGTCCCTTTGTTGTGGTCTCTAATGACAGATGGCGGTTTTATAAGCGTGCCTGTCCTACAAACACAATACACTTCTCTGATCAGATCTGCCATCAGATTTGAACGATCCACAGGTGTTTGTTTCCACTGCCACCACAACTGTCATCCATTCAAGGGAAAAAGCCCATGACTCTGGCACCTCGTCAGTCACACGTTCTGAAGACTCATTATGTTTTGTGTCTGCAGCATCCGTGATCCCAGCTGACGTGGTCAGATTCCAAACTCGCTCTGAGGAGCGAGAGGCCGGACTCTTTATAGCCATACCCACCTCATTCTGCCGTAGATCCCACACAAAATCATAAAAGAAAAGCAACTCAAGTTTAAGATTGCTTTATGTCCTTCCTCCCTCCCTAGGTTTGGAACCAGGAACTGAATACATCATCTACATCATTGCTGTGAAGAACAATCAAAAGAGTGAACCACTGGTTGGCAGAAAAAGGACAGGTAAAACAAAGCTCTGGATTGTTGTGTGCTAGCAGGAGATGATGTCTTCTACTTGGGGAATACAATCTTAGGACTGACATAATAATGTTATTTTAAACATCCTGATCACACTATTCAGCCAAACCTTTTTTTATGAGTCAAAACAGGCTTTGTAAGGAGCTTTTCCTTTCTAGGATGCAGGAGGTAGGATTCTGAAGTTGCATTTATCACATTTAGCTGCATTTGAACACTAAGAACGGAACAACATGCTTGGTGCTTGATTCTTGGCTGGGTAGCTAATTGATAATTAAGTTAGGGTTAACACTTGTGTTTCCATCTGGCATGTGGTGGCATCAAAGGCAGAATCCGTTCATTTATTGCCCGTTGTGTTTCTCTTACTTCCTCCCCTCCGCAGTGCAAGATTGAGATACCTGTAGCAAGCAAAATACCAGCTGATAATCTGAACATGATCAAGGAGCTAGTTTCTTACTGCACACCAGTGATTTTTCTTGAACTGATAACCTGTGAATATCTCTTGTAATCATTTCTTCTCAGTTTGAGCAGTGGTGGCTTCTTTGGGTTGTAGTGTTCAAAACTATTACTTGGCTGTATGAAAATTTCATACCAACACACTTCTTATGCTTATGTATAAAAGATATATTTATATAGTATATAAATATATAGAGAGATAGAATTTACCTTCACAATCACAGTGAGGTCATAAAAAGTGTGTTGCATCTTGGGATGATTGCTAATCTTTGATGCTTGGAGCAGCGTACAGCATCCACTCTAGCTGTTTAATTGACCACTGTTAATTTGCCGCGCTTTGCTTTATGGCTTCTAACCTTTCTTTCGCTAGATGAGCTTCCCACGTTGATTACCAGACCGCACCCCAACCAACCCGACATTCTCGATGTACCTTCCATTGACGAGGGGACCCCTTACCTCACAAACAATAGGTATGACAATGGAAATGGTATCCAACTTCCAGGCACCTCTGGGCACCCGCAGACAATAGGACACCAGGGTCAACAAGTTTTCTTTGAGGAGCATGGCTACAGGCGGCCTGTACCCACTACAGCAACTCCCCTTAGGCCAGGGTCAAGACGGCAACCGCCAAACGTCGATGAAGCAATTGAAATCCCTGGGTACCAAGTGCCTATCGTAGTTGAACCTTCATACCCTCACTCCCGTGGGCCCAGGCGCAATGACACCACAGGTCAAGAAGCTCTTTCTCAAACAACCATCTCTTGGAGGCCGCTGCTGGAGAGCTCTGAATACATCATCTCATGCCAGCCAGTCAGCCAGGATGAAGATACTCTGCAGGTAACTGAACTGTTTGAGGACAGCAACGGTGTTAGCTCATCAGTGGCAGCAGATGTCTCTTGGGATTCCGGTCCCTTCACTGGGTTAAGGGGGTGGCAGTCAGAGTTGGCTTAAAGGGTCTTTTTAACATGGAGCTGAGAGCAGGATAAATGCCTTCCTCTTCTCCTTCGTGGAGAAGGCTACAGGATAAAACTGCTAAACCAGAAAGCCCTTGAAATGCTGTCAGTATCAACACTTCCCCAGGGAAGGGGGCAGTCAGGGAGATGATTGGGAGTTTTGAAGACAGAGGTGCTGTTTCTCCAAGCCAAAGACTCCCTTAGCCCTTCTCCTTTGTCTCCCTTGGTTTCTGTTTCCCTGAAATAGCAGTAATAACATATCCCCCATGAACCATAGTCCAGGGTAGCCAAGTTTAATTCAGTATTGTCTGAAGTTCTCAGAATGTCTAAGGGGAATAGACTGGCTCCATCATGGTATAGAGCATAGAAGTCTACCTAGACACCCTGTCGTTCCTGTGAGTGGGATCACACCTGAGGCGCAATCGCTTTTCCCTTTCCGGTGACTTGGCATTGCCTCTTGTTGCAGTTCAGGGTTCCTGGAACTTCCTCCAGTGCTACGCTCACTGGTCTTACAAGAGGGGCCACCTACAACATCATAGTGGAAGCCCTGAAAGATCACCGGAGACAAAAGGTGCTGGAGGAGGTGGTCACAGTTGGCAATACTGGTAAGTAAAAACTTTATGGAGTGTAGGTGAACCTTTGCTGTCCTTGCCTCATTCCTCTTACTCAAGACAACCTACCTGGTTCCCAGGCTTGAGAACAGTTTAGAAAGGAAACTTCTCCTGACAGGGAGAGTTCATCACAGGGGACAAGTGATTTGCGAAACCCACTGATCTTGAGTAACTAACTGCCACACTGATGGCATGAGCAGAGCTGTTCTGATCTGTCATCTGATCCTGCAGAACGTGCTTTGAGGCTCCATAGACTCCTCAGGGTCAGCGCCTGAGAGAGACCAAGAGCTCTGGTATTTACTGCTCTCAAAGCAGTCAGGGATCGTGCTGGTGCTGCAGATTCCTGCCCAGCAGCGAAGATCTGCTGTCACAGTAACACTTACGATTATGGGAAGGAGCCAGTGGCTGGCTTAACTGCTCTGTCAGTCATTTGCCATGGCTTCTGTGTTGGTTATCCAGCAGCACCGCTAGACCATCCCGAAGGTCCAGCAGCAGGCAGGCTGCCTGCAGAGATGCTGATTAAGCACAAACATGCAGCACTTAAGGGCCGCGTGACCAACCGCAAGTACCTGTGGTCAGAGACAGCGCTTGCCGTAGCTGGAAAGCCCAGAGCCCACACACACCCTGTGGGACCTGGGCTTTGCTTTCACCAGCACAGAGGTCTGGTCACCAACTCTTTTTTTTTCTTTTTTTTTTTTTTTTTTTTTTTTTTTACTTCTCTCCCTCCATCTCCTCCTGTGTGTATTTTGAGGCCAAAAAGAAGAGGGCAGGATGGGAGAAGTAGTAGTGAAGAGTTAAGGACTTGAATTGTCCACCTAGTAGGTCTGTCCATGCAGGCCCTTATTGCCCTCAGCTCCCTGGGAAAATAGGGCTGTTTCTCCCCTTCTGGCACCTGTCACAGACTGATCAGAGAGCATTTAACTCTTGATGCTGATCATCACACGCTGAACTGGTGGTTGTAAAACACCCACTTCTCAATCGAGGCACACACTTAAGGCGGAAATCCATGTACAACAGCACGGCTATGAGGTCTGGTCTCCTTCCATCCCCCTGCCTTGAGCTGGAGTCTGAAGCACCCAAAAAAAGTGCACATGAAGCTACCAACCTCCTGCTGTTCCCCAGCATCACACAGCACATTTCTCTTAAAAACAGGCTCAGTCAGGTTGTTGCTGTCCAGCAGCAAATGCAAAAACTCACACTTGCTTGAAACTTGCCAAATCAAAATTAAAATAGCCTTCATGTCAGGTTGTTTTTTTTTTTTTATCATTCAACTGCTCTGACACATGCAAATGGAAAATAAATCACAGGGAGTCTGGGCTGCTGACAGAGCCATCAAGTATATGCCCATGGGGTAGCTCCATTACTGCCAGGATATTGTAAGGAGAAAAAAAAAAGAGCGCATATTCAGTGAAAAATCATTCTGTCTTTCACTAGTTCCAATTGCTGTGTGTGATGCCTATTTCTTTTCTTTTCGTTCCAGTGTCTGAAGGACTAAACCAGCCAGCTGACGATACCTGCTTCGATACTTACACTGGCTCCTTCTATTCCATTGGCGAGGAATGGGAGCGGTTATCTGAAACTGGCTTTAAGCTCTGGTGCCAGTGTTTAGGCTTTGGCAGTGGTCATTTCAGATGCGATTCTTCTAGTGAGTAGCTTGCTTTTGACCATCCCTGTCTCTAAACTCCCTGAGCACTAATAGCATGTTTGACAGAACCAACCTGATCCAAACATGATGCAAATGAATGTAGGCTCTTAAGTTTGGTTTGTTTTTTTTTTAAACCAAATCAGTGTTTTTCATCATGAGAAGTGATGGAAAACTTTGGTTACTTCTGAGCTGTGCAGCTTATCTAGTATTGCCGTTCATTGCAGCAGCAACAATCAATATTGCCTTGATATGTAACGACTTTTTCACTTAAGTTAAATGGTTTTTTTTTAATATTCTGTACCCTTGCCAGGTGTAAAAGTGAGATAGGCAAGACGCTTAAGTGACGGTATCTGAGTATCCATTTAAGAAAACAGCTTTGAATATTGAATTATAGTTGAATTTTCATCTCCTAATTGTGTATGTTGTTGCATTGGGTCATGCAGAACTTGGGTGGATTTCTGGGGGTATTACAGCACGTGCAGTCCGCATTTTTGCGTTGCAGACAGCCTTTGCAAAGCATCTTGTGGAATGAGTTCTCTAATTTTGTCAGCTGCTTTTTGAAGCTCTGTCAAGCAGGCAACACCTCTGCCGGGGCACCAGGATTTATTCTTTGCAGGACTGTGGTTTATGTGGAAGAGTATCAAACTTCACGCAAGGGAATGGAACAAGAGTCTGTGATGGAGTGGTTTAACACAACACATATTCAACTAATTTAAATTGTGCTTTTAAATTGTGGGGTAAGCTAAGCAAAGAGGGTATTTATGCAATTTGCATAGACTCAGAGGAGTGACTGCAGGGAAGACACTTGTCATACAAGATACTGATATTTATATTTCACCATTTGATACACATGGCTTACCTATTGTGTTTTGCAGTCTCTGTGATACAGCTTTACTAGGTATTTCCTCAAAAAAAGAGCATTTAAAATATTTTTGTCTCCCTTCTTGCCCCATGTCTATTAAATTCCTTTTCATTTCACCTCTCCTCCTCCCTCTCCCCCCCTCCAATCTTTGCCACATCCTATGTACTCCTTTCCTCAGAGCCTCTAGCCCCTTTCCCATAGCTGTAACAGTCTTCACCCGTTAAAAGCTGCAGGAGCTGAACTCATTTCCTCCTTGGGACTTACACGAGCTGAAAAGATTCTTTCTCCTGCCTCTCTGTTGGTTCCTGAGACACCACCAAGCTGCTCTCCTTCCGCTGCGTCACTGCAGCACATGGGATAACGCCTGCTTCTCTTGTTCCTCTGCCTTCTCCAGAGTGGTGCCACGATAATGGTGTAAACTACAAGATTGGGGAGAAGTGGGATCGGCAGGGGGAGAATGGCCAGATGATGAGCTGCACCTGCCTTGGAAATGGAAAAGGAGAATTCAAGTGTGAACCTCGTAAGTCTCCTCCTGATGTTAATTTTATTGAGCTCCCATTCAGGAAGTTTCAGCATCTTGGGGCTGTTCCCATTAAGGTCGTGCCATGGGGGCAGGCAGAGTACCAGTATGTCTGGCTCAGTGACAGATTGAATCCATTCTCACAAGAGCTGAAGGCATAAAACCCCCATTCCCAAGCTTAAAAAGAAGAAAACCCTCTTCTGTTAGCTGAGGTCGCAACACACTTGGCATCTCTCTGCCTTTGGCCCTGGAGCCGCACCAGAGGGACGTGTCACCGCACTAAGTGGTGTGGATTACCCTCATCAGTAACACAGGACTCTTCTGCAGGGCTTGTCCCCCAAAGAGCTTCTAGACTTCACACTGTGAATTAAACTGCATTGCTCTTGTCAGGCAAATAACTAGAATGTGAGGGTTAAAGTGTCTGGGGAGCTATAAAAAAAAAAAAAAAAAAGACTGATGTTCCCCCTGCCAGTCTGTGAGCCTCTGGTCAAACAGGGAGGCTCCTGCTCTGAGAATCCTTAAAGCCAAGCACAGGCCCGGCCACTGAGCTCTGCCTGTCCCTCCACAGATGAGACCACGTGCTACGATGACGGGAAGATGTACCAAGTCGGTGAGCAGTGGCAGAAGGAGTACTTTGGGGCCATCTGCTCCTGCACTTGTTACGGAGGACAGCAGGTAAGCAGGAGGGCTGTGGCATGCTGAACACAGGGAATGAAGAGAGGCGGCTGTGCCGGAGTGCAGGCCTAAGGCTGCTGGGTTTCAGGTCAGATGGTGTCTAACACCTGGCCAAAACAGGCCCTTGTAACAAGAAAAATGATTAGTAGGAGAGCTTACGTGCTTGCATGGGGGCCCGAGTGGTATAAAATGGGAGGAACCTGACTGGCATTGGTAGAGCTGTACCCCCATGCGTGAACAGTGGCAGTTCCCTTACCATCCGCATCGGTGCGGTCTGACTGACGCACACACCTTCCTTCCGTTTCTCTAGGGCTGGCGCTGTGACAACTGCCGCAGACCCAGCGTGGAGGTGGCCCCTGAAGGCTCTGCTGGCCATACCTACACCCAGTTTACACAGAGATACCACCAAGCCACAAACACCGTGAGTACGCTTTCCTTCTCTGCCTTCCCTTCCTGTGGTCTATGGCACGGAGACGCACGGGGGTCTGCACAGGGCTCGAGGGATAAGGGCAGCGTGCAGCTTTCTGCTTGGTCAGAGGTGCATGGTGGCCACTGATCCACAAACCATCGCTCCACGCAGAACAGAATGTGCACTTGAGCTCACACTTCCACACACAGTGTTCAGTGCCACGCTCACATCAGCGGGATGTCTCTGTTACTAGTCCTGGGATGCGCCTGCATGCTCTGAGGCGGTAGTGCATGGAATAGTTTCCTAGTTTTCACTCGCTGCTGTGTGTTTTGTGCTGAGAAAGCTAAAGGGCTCCATGGGCTGGCAACAATTTTCAGCCCAAACCACACCACGGAAGTGTCCGTCCTTACAGGACAGAGCGCTAACTGATTTCCTTCCCTCCTGACAGAACGTCAACTGCCCCATTGAGTGTTTCATGCCCCTAGATGTACAGGCAGACACACAACATCCACGGGGAAAGTAACATCCAGCAAGACTTCTTGCGGCCATGGCAACAAACCAAAGTATAAATACCTATCTGCCACGATTACCATCCAAACTGGAGTGATGCTAGCAAAAGTGCATCTTTTGAGAATGGCCCCTCTGCTCTGGAGCCATTTTCCCAGCTTAAGCTCAACTCACAGCTTCTCCAAGCGCCACTCTTGGAGTGTTTCAGACTTTTCTCATGATTGATAGCAATTGTCTTGGTTTTGCTCAAAGTGTTGACTACCAGACAGTATTTTCAAATTTACAGAAAAGAAAAGGGGGGTGGGGGGGTGGAAGATGCTAAATTACAAATTGGTGGGGGATCAAAATATTGAGGGGGTGCGAGGGTATAGAAATTCAAGGTTCCCGTGCTATGCAAAGAACATTTGACTACACCATTACTGAAGTTTAGTGATAGGAAAGTCCACCAAACACTTCTGCTTTCACGTAAGCGTGCAGCCAGCAATAAGATAGGAACAGCAAATCCAATCACTGTGATATTTAAAATATGCACAGTCCTAATTCTTTCTCAATGATCCTAGTATTTTTCTAGCTGTATCTTTATATCTCATACTGTTATTTATCAGTTTTGTTCCCCTGACCTTCAAGTGTTTTTATATGGGAATAAAATGTATTGAAGACACTTAGTATGCAGTTGACAAAGAGGAATTTGGTGTAATTATGATCAGTGATTATTTTTATACTGTAAGTGCCAAAGCTTTACTACTGTGGAAAAGAAAAAAACAACTCTTTTAATAAAAAGATTTACAAACCAGACATGTAGTTTAAGCGATTCTCTTTGCTACCATGGAATCTAGGATGAAGATTGTTCTGAGCTGGAGTAATGTTGCCTTGAAACAAGATGGAACAAACATCTCAATGAAGCGTGAAGTAAACCTCAAGACAATCTTTGTAGAGCAGTTTGTTAATTAAAGACTTCCAGCTGCACCCCCTGCCCCAGTAGAACGCAGAGACACTGAGTATGTATGCCATGCTTCAGGAGGCAGAGGCTTGCTTGGTGGGAATAGGTGCAGGAGAGAAAAGGGGGAGGGAAAGGAGAATATTCCCTGCTTTGGGCATTAAATGAGGTAAAGAGATGGTTCTCAGTCCAGCCAGACACGTGAATGCTTAGAACCAGATGTGCTGTCAGCCTTTGAGTTGCCAAATTTAACGAGGCCATCCACACCTATGAAGTTGGATGTGTTCAAAGCTTAACTGTCCCTGGAGCCCGCACCTCCCCGCAGGGCCAAACAGATGCTGGGTCTCGAGGCCCTGCTCCATGCCTTGTCCCACAGGAAGACTGCGGTGCACCCCTCTGCCACGGAGGGTAACTTACCTGTGACCATTTAAGGGGTTTCTAGAGTGGCTATTGCACCCTTCTTTCAACTCACGGCTATTCCTGCTCCATCTGTGACATGGTAAATTCAAATAAAATCTAGAACTGAGGTTTAGGCACTAGTGAGCATACCCTCTGGCACTGCTGCAACAACGTCATAGAAATCCTTCCCTTCCCTCTGCAGAAAGCCTCACAGAACAGAAGGGGACAGACAGCACCTGGGCCTAATAGGGCTGCCTGTTACAGGCACCGCTTTCAAGTCTACTGTGCTTCTGCTTCATGGGGTGGGGAGGGAGACATACGAAATTCTCCTCAAAACCTTTCTAAAAACAAAGTCAGCAATGAGTCCCTTCAGCTTGCACTGCTAACGCTGCAGAAACCTGTACAGCATTTGCAAATACAGAGCAGGAAAGGTTCTGTCGTGATTCCTCAGGCCGCATTCCTCTCTGGCTACAAAAGCACTGTGTTACTGAAATCAATGGATTTCTCTGGATTGAATAAAGCATAGCATGAAAATAGAATTTGGCTTCTTGACATGAGCAACACATATGACAGTTGTTTTCACAGATTGCTATCTATAGAGCAACCAAAACATTTGCAAATAGTAAAACAATTGCAGCGGAAATCATTTCTATGCCACCAATGTTCAGGAGCCAAATCTAAAATAAGTGAGAACTAAAAACAGCCTAGGCAGACACACAGAAAAATACTTTCCATTTAAGCTAGATTTCTATTAATTAGTCCTTCCCAAGTGAGGGTTAGAGATTCTGGACCAGAGGCCTAGTACAAAGATCCCTCCTTACTCAGTTTGCCACCAAGTCAGTCACTTCACCTACAGACAGGAATTGCCCAGCAGAACGGGGTTGTAGCACGCCCAACCTCCTCGCTCTGCATCACTGCCCACAGCCATCCCTCCCTGCAGTCAGCATTACGGGATAAGATTATTTAAACCATGCGTTTGCCTAAGCTCTCTGTTGAGGTTTGCCCATGCCTTAAAGCGCGAGAGTTTACATCACTGACAATTTCTGTTTAACATTTGCTAGCGTAATGCTGGGAATTTTGTCATTCAGCTAAATCTTTTAGTTTCAGTCATGTTTGAAAACCACTAGCAGAGTGCAGCACAGAGGCACTAGAGACTTGGGAGATCCAAACTATCAACCACCAGTCCTTCCTTTTAGAAGGAATCAGCAACAAACAGAACCAAGGTTTTTGAAGGTTCCCGTGCTGCACCCAGGCTGCAGTGCGTAGAGCGGCAACAGAACAGTGGCTGGACCTTAACACACAGGATCGGTTTATATCCATGCTCCACTCAAGCGCTAAGATCAGCTGATGTTGCCCAAGCCACGTTACCTTCACAGCAGGGGCAGCTGCCCAGGGTCTGCCCCTGTTAGCAGGGAGCTTTCAGGCTCCCAAAGCAGGTGCCAAGCCCAGCAGTATTTAAGCCCTTAGCTGCTCATTTCCAGACAAGGAGGCACATCTCCACGTGGTTTGTCTTCTTGGTTAACGCAGAGCTTCTGTTAGAGCATGGGAACAACCCGACTCAGGACTCTGTTCCAGCAAGGAGCAGAGTGGCTGAAGGGGGAAGGAAAAAAACAAACCAAACACCCAAAAAAAAAAACCCCCACAGCTACTGACAGCAAAGGCTGAGAACGATTCCTTGCTGCCCTCCGGTTACTTCCACACTTTGGGGAGCTGCTCTCGTTCTGCTAGCACAGGACCTGCCAGGGCAAGCTGCTGTACAGTGACGGTGCAAAGCAGCCTGTCAGCAGCCCCCTCTTCAAATAGGGTCAGCTGAGGGGAGCGGAGCTGGCCCCCCATGAGGGGAGATGTGCCCTTTTCTACGGGAAACACACTAACCAGAGCTATGTGGTTCGCTGTTAATCATCGTAAATATCAAAGGGAAAAGTAATTCAACTAGCAGGAGACCAGCATACCCCCGAGGAACCGTTATGGCCCAACACAGCCCTTCCTTACAGAGAACCCCCATGGGACCTGCTGCGCTGGGGAAGGTTCACATCTCTTCAGCCCAACTGTCAGCAGGGTGGGCTGGATCTTCCCTTTAGGGCATCTCCCAGGAGCTTAAAACCAGCTGCTTCTGACCTCTTGACACAAAAGCACAAGACACCAACTTAGTCAGGCATTTACTAGCATCTCACCTGGAAGGTGAGTACCTATTAACATCCATCAGCAGATGAAACAGTGCCCCAAGGACAGCAAACAAGGTGTAAGTGATAAGCAGGAATACATGAGAACTGGGGCTGCACCAGATGCTTCTTACCAGTCTCTGGTTTAGCTGACACTATAGAATATTAAAGAATTGGCTAACAGATTCTCCATGAACCTCAGTATGAACCAGCTACAGTCAAAACAGCATGAGAGAAAAAAAAAACACGTAAGGAATAGAACAGTGTAAGAAAGAGTCCAACCTCCAACTTTTACAGTACGAGCTAATAAAACCAGGGAACAGCCCCAACACTGATACCCATGGGAAGCAACAGCGTAGAAAGCAGACTGAGGGGCGTTAGCACAGCCAGCAGGCGAGCCTTCAAGCAAGGCACCATTTGTTTTTTGGACTACTGGACCCAAGAAGTAGAATCCTCTCTACCCTGTCCTGCCTAATCCAGCCACTTGGAAATAATCCACGGCAGAGATCAGAAAATTAAAAATAACCCCCTGTAGAGGTGAGAAAAGAGAAGCAACTGCTCCCTTTCAGGCCAGAGCGAGGGCAGCGCTGGGCACACAGAATTCCTGGGCAGTGCTGAGGGCCTAAGACACAGGGAGGGTGAGGCAAGCAGATGGAATGACAGCGTTGGAGGAACACCCGCATGTGGATTATGATGTCTTAAACAACTCGCGTCCCCCACAAAGGTATCTTTGCCTTGCTCAGTTCAAACATGTCTGGATCAAGCAGGCAGTCAGGTAAAATAAAATGTATGTCCAGAGTCACGACAAGTCCACAGCAGAGCCAGAACACAACCTGAAGTTCCCCTCTTCCAGGTCCATCTCCTACCTGTGCGGCCCTGCTATTCCTTCAGCAAGGGGAACACACGCAGGTTTCTGCCCTGTACCGGCTGCCATCAGAGCTGCGATGACAGGAGCATTTATTGCAAACCTGTGGACCCTTCCTTGCCAATACTGAACAGATTTTATAAAACGGAACCAAAAAAAAAATTCCCTTTGAAATGGTCAGAGTGATTGCCAGCAATAACGTGTCTGGGCTGTTACTTTAGTCATCTTGCTGCGCTCCAGATTTTCATTTTGTTTTTCTAATCAGAGTTCAAATCTGCTTAATGCAACTTGTGCACAATGGAGAAGTGGCTTTGGGCAAGATGTTTCCCAGATGCCTGCCCATGAACTCGGAATTGAACTCCCTGGTGTGAGAACAAGCATGTCAAACTCGCAGGAATGTGTCTTTTACCTCCAAGAAAGCGATCTGACACTGCCGCTCAGCCCAAAGGGTGCGTCTAGGGCGGGATTCGGAGCACCCAGCCCAAGATTGCCTTGCACAAAGGACCTGCTCCCCTCTCCTCATGGGGGAAGAGGATAGTGGGTTAGAAGTGCCTGGAAAAAAAAACTACCTGTGACTCAAAAAAAGAAAAAAAAAAAAAGCAGCTCAGTTCAGTTCAGTTCACAACACAGATTTTTATCAGTTCATTAAGAAGCTGGACATAAGCCAGGCTTTCATACCATTCCATGGGCCTTCTCATGAATTAGTGAAGTCTGGACCATAAAACTTACCTCAAAAATAAACCTTTTTTCCTGAGGACACAGTATTTGGATGACACAAGACTACAGACTCCACATAGCTAAGAACTATGTTTATTTGCAAAAGAGACTTATTTTCTACACTGGAAGCCAATTTCCTGTGCCTTCATTCTCTGCTAACACAGGGAAAGATCTCATTTACAGCTCTTACAAACACTTGCTAAGCACAGACTGCAGGTGCCTCCCAATTAAGCTGGTGATATTCCAGTCACTGCTGCTGGTGAGACTGTGACCAAAGA
Source organism: Balearica regulorum gibbericeps (assembly GCF_011004875.1). NCBI lineage: Eukaryota > Metazoa > Chordata > Aves > Gruiformes > Gruidae > Balearica > Balearica regulorum. The sequence goes on from NC_046189.1 coordinate 3,969,604, forward strand.
GGGACCACAACAGCCCACGGCAAACTCAGTGATGAAACAGCCGAAGATTGGTGTGAATGAGAGTTATCCCCAGCTCATTGCAAGCTTCGATCACAACCTCGTCGGCAGCCGAGCCAGATGGGGCAGCGATGAACTGTACTCCGCTCTGAACAAAGACAGAGAGAAGTGGGAGGATTAGAGGACAGAAAACCAAAATTCCCCAAAAAGGAGCCGGCACAGCCCCACTCCTTCATCCACATCCCATGAACAAAGGCTTCCATTGCCCAACACCATTCGCAGGGGAGTTCCTCATGTGAGCAGTCAGTTCTCTCCACAGCTCAGTAAAACAGTTCCTCTGGAAGCAATAGGCCTTGTCTTCTTAAACAGTCTAATAAAGTTTAATCCTCTATTCATCCCAAATCAACAACCTCAGCAATGGCTGGATAATTGCTATCCATGTGAGACCAGTAACCATGAGAAACATCTTTCCCAGGATGTGCTCTTCTAGGCAGCAGTGTGGAGCCGGGACAGTCCTCGGTTGCCCACACAAAATTCAAGCAAAAAGCCCAGGCTGCGCAGATGTTTTGTTGGAGCCACCCCGCCATCCTGGCCCCGCCATGCCCTTACCCGTTTCGCTCTGTCAACGTTATCCCTAAAAGGGAAGAATGCATCGGAGCTGAGGGAGACAGCAGTCAGCTTGGCAATCCACTGCTTCTTCTCCGCTTCTGTTAACTGCGCAGGCACCTCTTCGAACATCGCCTGCCACTTCACCAGGTCTTCATCCTGTAAGAACCAGAAGACCCAGCTGAGCCCCAAAGGATGGGCTCCCGGCGATCCCCTGCCAGGAGCACATACAGATGAGCGGTGATGGCATCCCGCTGACGCCTGGCTCAGCTGTGCTTTCTGCTCCCGGGAACATCAGACCAGGGATTTTAAAATTCCCAGTGATGGTGGGAACACATTACCACCATCAGTTCTTTTTGCATCCTTTTAACTCCTTTCCTTTCCCTCCTCACCCCAGGGCTTGAGGGATTCCTTCTCCCCTGCCCTTAATTCCAAGATGCTCTGCTTGGCCTGCCTGCAGTATGCTGCTCTGTGCAAGTGCCAGCACACGCAAACAAGATCTGGTAGATGACTTAACACATGACAAACAGCAGCTTGGTTTATGATTCACCTTCTGAAATGGCAACTGCTCCAGTTCTTAGCCCCTTAAACAAGCAACTGCTCACAGAGATGATTCACAAGGTCCCCAATCCAGCTCTTGGCTTTTGATACTTAAAAAGGACATACTATTTTCTTGTCTCACTATTGCTTCTAACAGGGAGGGCAAAGGGATTCTGAGAATCCAAAATGCTACACAAGCAAGTGGGAGAAGAGAAGGACAGCTGACCTGAGAGGGCAGCGAGAGCTGAAACACCAACTGTAGCTTTAACCCTTCCTTACTGCTGGGGGAAACTACCAGATGAAGCCAACTGCACAGGGCAGTGGGTGCAGTATCAGAGAGGAAAATCAGGACACGCGTCCACTGCGTCATGAAACGACCTCGGGGAAGTCACCACCCCGGGCCCTGGCCACTTGATCCCGCAGCTCTTTGGGATCGTCTATTACTGACGCCCACACACAAAACTCAAGCCAGGCTTATGCACTGGATAAAGACTTTGTTTCACAGAAGCTGCCTCTCCAGGGAAACCTCTCAGCCAGCCCTTACCTCACCAATGGTCCCAGTGACATACTGATCAATTGCATTGGAGATCTCTGCTCTCTTCACACCCGCTTTGAATTTCATGGAGAGCACGCGGGGGTGGTGCCGGAGCCACCAGTTGTTTGCCTTGTCACCAGCCAGACGCGTGCAGTGGATCCGAGATTGCTGGCCAGCTCCGATACCTATGACCTGAAGCACAGAGATACAAAGCACAGTCACGCCTTGCTGCACAGAGGTCACAGTTAGAGCTGCGTTCCAGCCAAGCCATTAGGAAAGACCTCCCACAAATTAGCTGCTCCTCACTGAAGCAGAGAAAGAGTGTAGGTAATTAGCGAGGAAAACTTTGAAAATCCTGGCATCCCCAATCCTGTAAATTGGTTACAAGGACAGGTCTCTGCCCTGCTAACTTCCAGTTGCCCTGAGGACACTACATTCCTTCATCCTTCTAAGTAACACAGCCCCAGCCATCAGAGTCAAACCCTTAATCTCAGGAGAGTGATACAATTATGCATTTTGTTTAAGGCAAAACAAAACCCTGTTGGTTGTAGAAACGAACATGGCTACTAAGAGGTGGTAGGCTGCCTACCTGTTGGTGGAAAGGGCACTTCGGGTAGAGGATTAAAATCTGAGCCTGGGTCACCCAAACACCATCATCTTTCCTGGTGGGCCAGGCATACAGAGCCTAAAGGGATCACCTGGGATACATAGTGGATTACTGGGCAGTTTGTCTGTCCAGGCTGATGAGAAAGTAAATCCACTGCTCAACCAGGAAGGCTGGCCAGTAGGACCATTACACTGCATGAACTGCCAGGGCCCTGGAGCTACCAACACATTTCCTACTCTGCCATCTGCCAGAGTCTCCAAGATTTTTAAAATACCTGCTGCTAACCTTATTTAATAGCACTTGTGCTTGACAGACCTAGTGCTTCTGGAAGTAAAATCCAAAAGGTGATTTTTTTCCCCTCAAGGAAGCTGCTATGAAAATACACTATTTGCTCAATTTCCACTTGCTTTTATCAGACCACTTTCTTTGGAGTTCTCACCAGACACATTCAACCTGTCAATTTTTCCAGGTACGCTATAGATTAAAATACGTAAAGACTCTTTGGAGTTTGGTGGTCAGGTAACACTGCAAGCCGTTCATCACAACTCAACGCAAACAAGCTCTTGCATCCCATCCGGGCTGCTGCAAACTCACACTGGAGACAAAGGCCACTCTTCGGTGCTGACACCACTGAAGACTGAATGTGACTGGAGATGGCTTGGTTACTAGACACTGGTAGAACAACCCCTGCCTCATCATCCCCTGCAGGTAAGGTCTGTCTGCAGTCACAACGGGCAAGCGCAAGGGACCGAGCTGAGGTCTCTTGGGCTCCAGGCTGTCTGCTGTCCCTCAGCTTTGCCTCAGACAGCACGCCAAGCACACAAAGGCCAGACCCAGCCACCACAGCTGTCAAACTCAGGCTGGTAACTTTTCTCCATGGCTTGCTGTGGGCCCTGCTTTCCACAGACAGCTCCTGCCATTTCAAACCAGAGATCCGACAGAAAACAAGTCTCTCCGGTAATTTCCTCCTATGAAGCCACAGCTGAACTGTTCACCAGACTGTTTGCATGGGGGACTGCTCCAGGGACACTGTGTTGAGGCTAGCGGTTCTGGCCAATGCCTCAGAGTTTCCAGCTCAGGCTGAAACAGATGGTAAAGCTATAAGTCAAAGGCTGCCCTCAAAGGAATGAATCATTTGCCTTCTCATTCATCAAGACACAGTGACTTCACCTCTTACCAGAACCATAAAACACGCTGCTGGATACTGTTCCCCCAAGGAGCAAATGAAAGACTTGAGCTGCTATCTAATATCATCTGCTCAGCTATAACTGAAGTCATCAGTGCTTAATAAACCCACAAGGACATTGGTATTATCATAAATACTAAATAGATGCAAAGTTTCTCATGGCTTAGTGACACCTTCGCCCCCACAAACACTCCTGATGTCCAACCTCTGCTCTCCCAGGCACCCTGTTTAACCTTCAAACTTGCAGGGGACCCTGCATCTCAAGGGAGCTCAACGCCAGCTGCGTGTAGGCCTATGGTCCCTTCCACAGAGGTTTATCCTCTCTCCCTAGACAAAGCAGAGGGCTTAAAATAGTCATACATTGCACGCCATTAACTGTCACCCAGCCCTGAAGAGCGAGCCTAGCAAGCCAGGCAAGGCTAAGGCAGAAGTTCTTCGCTGGCAGGAACTTTGTACTTCAGTTAAAGTGACGTATCCTGTAAATTCTTCACAGGCATCCCCAGATCTAGAGAGATATTATCTGCAACACATGGAACTGGTTTTAGAATGGCTTAACAGGCAAGAGAATATAAAAAACCACTTCTCTGTGTGTTCTTCTGATGAGCCTGCATTGTTCTAGAAGGAAGTTTAGAGTTACAGCCTGGGAAGAATATGCTTCTAAGATGCACTTCACTGGAAAATCCTGATCCGGGGAAAGCTAAATCCCTTTTTTTGTAGAAAAATGTCTTTTGATGCAACACTGCTGAGGAAGATAGAAAGTGGAGAAATCAGAAAGTTGAGCTTCTACTTAATGCAAACTGTAGACTTGTACCTGAATCTCTCTTCCGACTGGCCTGTCTGAACATACCTATTCTCTGCCTTTTTCACGTCGTGTGAAGTGAAAATCCTTCCACCTACACCTCCTCTCTCCCCTCCACAAATGTTGGCTTTCTCCCATAGGAAAACACAGCTGAAACCTCAAAATCCTCCACAAAAGAATCCTTCCCCCTCTATTTTCTGCCTATTTTCTACACAAAAATTAATTATGTTTCTTTCAGAGTTTAATCTCCTGGGAATCAAAAAGTACTTAAGCAGAGTCTATTAAGTGAGGAGTGAAAGGAGACAGTAATACAGGGTGAGCAGAAAAATCACTTAATAAAAAAAGAGCTTGGGTGAAAATTGAGAACCACTTGACCAAAACACTTTGGCTCACAGGAGAGCCAAACATGCCCCATAGCTGGAATACTGTGCAAAAGCACGGAGTGGACAAGATGGATAATGCCCAAAAGATCCTTGCAAAACGATCCAGATGGGCCTGGATTTACTCAGATTTACCCTGAATTACGAGTGAAAACAGAAACCCTAAATACATTGGGAATAAAGGACTTCAGAGGGAAAACAAGCAATGAAGTAACTGACAAATGTCTGCACCGTTGGTGGAAAACAGTAAGGTAAATTAACAGGTTTGTATTATCCCACTGAGCGGAGAATAAAGAGAATAGTTTTAAATTGCTAATTTAAAACATGATGGTATCATTAAAGTGTAAATCAACATGTTACAGACTGGCTTCACCGTGCTGAAAGTCAGACAACACAAGTGAAAGTGTTTATTGCAATTAGTGGCAGGCTGGCTTCCTGCAAATTAAGTGACACTCAAGTCCATAAATGCTTCCTGCCACTCCATGCTTTCCTAGAGCTTATTAACACAAGCACCAGCCCTTGCCAGAACGGCCAATCCACTCATGAACCCAACGAAGCCAGGTTGTCAAAAACATTCTGGATATCTGATACACAGGAATTTTGCTACGGGGACGCAGTGGGGCTGAAATAACCCCTGGAAAACCAAAAGCAATGGAACTGAAAGCACGCTGAACTTCCCAGGCTTGGCTCATGTAACCCAAATCAAAATGCTTTTCCAGGATCTGACTTAAGCGTAACAATCTGGAAGTTACTACTTTCCAGCTCTGGTTCTTGATTTGTGCTATTTTCTGGTTTGCACACCAAGCATCACCGTACACATCTGATGTTGTGTCTTGGTAGGTGATATCACCAGCGTTAGTTCCGCACAGCATCACCAAGAAGAATCTGAGCTAATCACTACCTTAATAAAAACTGGTTTTCTGTGGACCTTATTTCCTTCCCCATCTGTATCTTAAGAACAATAGCCTCAAAACTTAACAGTCTCAGGAAGCTTTTAGAGATTTTAAAGCCAGAAAGGAGCTGCTATCTGAGCTCCTCCACCACTACCTATCGCACACCACACGCTGTTTCCGCATTTGGACTGTAATGAGTCTCTTTAGGAAGACATTAAGCTTTGATTTAAAGAAACTAACACAGATTCACCACCTCCTTAAGTGATTGCAATGGCTGCTGACCTTTACTGTTAAACAAGACACTCGTTTCCCAGTGCAGCATACAGATCTCTGATCTTGGCCTTTCCTATCACATATACAACAAACCAGGACAACGCACATTTATATATGATTAAGAGATATGCCTGCAAATACATAAACCATCACTGAAGCTAGGCTAGTTAAATCTCTGCCTGCCCACACTGCTTTTCACTCCTCCCTCCTGCCTTCTCCCTTCCATATGGTACACACATTACCACACACATTTCAGAAACATCTGCAGCACTACGTTAAGTCCTGACTTGCAAAAGCACTGGGGAAATTGCTGCTGTAATAAGGGAAAAGGAGCAAAGATAGCGACACCTTTGTTCTGGGGCTACGAGCACAAGCACTCCTGAGTACAGAGAACCATTTAAAAGCAAGAAGAAAAACCACCCAAAGTTGAATAAAAGAAAAATGCCAGATCTCCAGAGACATGCTTGCAAGAACCATACAGCACACGACCCCAGCAGGGCAGTGTGAGACAGCGCTGCAAGGTTTTCAGGCTGCAGCAACAATCTGACAAATGTAGATGAGTACCAATGCAAAGCGAACAGGATTGCAGTTCATTCATCGTCTGTACCTGTAGGGTACACTGTTTGATCCATGTGGCTGATTTATGACGAACCAAAGCTCAAGATCAAAAATATTCTTTGTCTTTCTCTTCTGGATTTTTTTTTTTTTTTTTTTAAATAATCCAGGACTATGGAAAGGTTACCATGGAGAGCAGAGAACCAGCTAAACAGCATTACGAGAATGAGCCGTTGGGCAAACCCACAATTTTTAATACAGTTACACCAACTTTTTGATAACTGATTTAAGCTGAATACCTACTGATAACGTGGAAAGAAATGATTTTATTTTAAATTTTAAACTATCTCAACTACACATTTGATAATGCCCCTGTAAATCCCAACATCCATCATAAACTTTCAAAAAAATCAGGGAGAATGCCTCAAAGGGGAACAAAGCAAGCACATCCCGTCTTTCTTATATAAAAAATGAAAATAAAACTAAGAACCATTTGGACAGTCAGAATCCAGCTGTGAAAACTCCTGTCATTTCCTAAGGCTCTATACAGACAACATATGTACATGCCTTCCAAAAATGGTATAAAAGGACAGAGTAGTTAGAAATGACTCGAGGCCAAACTTGTAGAAGCACATAAGAGCTTTTCCAACCCTATTATTGAAAGGGCCAGCTCTGTCATTGCCATGAAAAAAAATTACATCGAGGTTTTGAAGCAGCCTTTTGAGAAACACGGGTTTTGCTACTGTTCTGCACAGCACTGTCTAGGGCAGTTCATCTGTACCTGTTCGGTAGCTTCCTGTATGGTAAGTGATTTTAAAACTCAAGCCTGACGAAAGCACTCTCTGAGCAGCCTGGCTGCGAAAGCACACTCTGCAGAGCTGTCTGATTTGGTTACCTGCCCATCCTTGGCGTAGCAAACCGAATTGGACTGGGTGTATTTGACAGCGATGCTGGCGACAATCAGGTCTCGGACAGCAGACTCGGGCAGCTGAAACAAAACGCCATTGTCAACAGCAAACCCCCAAAGCCACCACAAGTACTGTATCACAGAGAGGGAAAACAAGATAACTAAAAATAGCCTCTTCTGTTCAATTACCAGCAAGTTTTGTTTAGAGTAAAGACCTGTAAATGAGTGGTTTGGCAGCTAACCTCGTAGCTTGCAGGGATAAAACTCAATCTTACCAAGTCAATAGGGCTCTATCACCGGCCCTAAGCCTGCAACGTCTTCTGTATTTGCTCATCAGATGTGCTCATAGGCAAAAAGCTAAGTAAGTGTGCACAGGACCACAATACTAATTATAGCTCCTAATATCTGCATTAAGTATTATTTTAAGACCATCCCATTACTAATTTATTAAAATGATTTTTATTACCTCAGTGTCTGAACTTGCTTCTGAGCCCATGACTAATCACTTGCTCATTAACATCTGTTTTTTTTAAAATTTTTTTTTAATGAGAACAAGATCAGAGACAAAGAAACAACCGATAACTTTCTGATGATGTGAATTCTAAACAATGAGCAATATCAGCAGGACCAGAGTTTATATAGTACATTGTAAACAAAAGGGAGAAGTAAATAGCAAGTCAGAATGAGATCACAACGGATCCTTAGCACATGGCTGTCTCGCCATAAGAAAATACACAAGGTAGCTTCTTATTTTTAAGAAATACAAATATTTTGGTAGTCAGAGATAAAGGGCAAGGTCCAGCTCTTCTTATTTATGCAAGGAATCAAAACAAAGGCAAACTACCCTGATTTACCCACATTTCGTCCAGAAAGTTTGCTGCGTTGTTTTTTTGAGAGTCAGTTAAATCTCATTAAAATATTTTAAGAGTTCTAAAAACAGAACAGTGATGGCTTCCTTGATAAAAGCCCACCAGTTCATCCCACCAACCTTTAAGCTCATTTATCTTCTGACACTTACGGTTTTATTCTTTGTAACAATGTTCTTGAACAATGACCGGTCGATGACTGCATTGTTCCTCTTCTGCATGAGATGCAATCCATACAGGGTTCGAATCTCATTGTCATCTGGCTCATAATGGGGATCCATCTAAAAGCCAAAGGATAGGCCAATAAAACATTCTTAGGGCTCTACAAAGGCAACGTCCAGTAACACCTTAGGTTAAAACACGTTATCTGAAGAATCCAAAAGAAATGAACTGGTTATAGAAAGCAACGTCAAATCATCAGAAGCAATTAGAATTAACTGGAGCAGCAAGGTCTCAACAGCATGAGGTGACGTTTACCGGGTGAAGAGAGGTAGGTACAGCCGCTTGTATACAAATCTATAGATGCTCATATACAAGTATCTGTGTTGCGAGCCACAAAAGTCTACAAAGTCTTCCAGTCTTTCACAGAAAGTGGAAAACATCCACAGAAAAAGAGTCTTCCAGTCTTCCGTGGGAAGGTAGAAATAATTTAGTTGCTTCATACATGCCTCAAGGTACAACTCCCGACCCTCTTGGACATTAAAGAAAACAACGACTGGGATTATTTCCCGAGATGTGATCTCTCGGGGCACACCTCCAAACAAGCATGCAGCACAGTTAATTTACACCAGTGGATGGGGTAAAGTTAAATGGAACTGTTAAACCGCATTCAGGTCTACCCACGAATGTGCTTATTTAGAATTTTGGTAGCCCCAGTTCAGGTTATTGAGCCATGAAGCAAACCAGACTAAGGCTACCAGCTCTAAATAGGAGCGTGCACATGCTTTTTGTGGTTTCCCTAATCCATTTACATTTGTTCAGCTCAACTTCCCTTAGCATCCCTCTGCAGACAAGCCCTGAAGATACATCCTTAACCAATATGACCTCATCCTTGCAAAGCTAATTGAATTCAGGAGGTAATCAGCTGCCAAGATTGTCTGCAATTTCATTCCTTCTTGCCTGAAGCTCCTGAGCCATCTTCTACAGCTCCCCTGGTAGTAACACTACAATTGCAACTTCAGCTAAGCCTTGGATTTTCTTTTTGTAATGTTATAGTAAAGTTCTCTGCTCATTTGTCTCAGAGTCAGGCAGAAATAGGACCTGTTGGGCTGCTCTGACAGCATTATGTAATCCGTTAGCCATGTTCACCAAAACTGGATGATTTTGAAGTCTCAACAATCACTGCAGGAACTAGAAAGGCAACCTGACACTTACTTGACCACATTATATTAATATTCCTTAACACGAATCCTGGTTGCAGCACATAAAGGTGCATCATCCCAGGTCCAAACTCTGCCTGTGGTGCTATCTTCATCACTGACTGTACTGAAGACTGCCCCACAAACACCACGTGCCCAGACATGGCTTCCCCCGGTGATACACTACACATGCTGTCTCACTGCCAAGACTCACATCATCAAGGCACTGTATCTTAGATAGAAAGAATTCAGGGAGGAAGAAAATTCAGCAAAAGTGAGAGAAAAGCTGGGAAAGAGTGGAAAGAGAACACAGAAATCCTGTTTCTTTGAAGTACTCTTACTGGGATTTAATAACTTTAAATCCCATCACTTTGAAAGCCAAGGAAGGCATTATGAAAATACTCCGCTCTAGGACTACAGACTAAACACGACCACAACACTGCTGGTAGAATTCCAGCTCGTGTCAGAATCCCCAGAGACACAGAGGAAACACTTCCATGCACTGCAGGGGGGCTTGGATCAGCCCCTCAACTACTTGTACACTAACACCTGTGAAAAGCAGGTACGGGGAGAGCAGCAGAGGGTTAGAGTGGAGCAGGAGTACAAACCTGGAGGACACAGTAACCACCATTCTTCTTTTTGGCAAGGATTTTGAGAGCTTCTTCCTCATAGCCAGGAGCTACCACACCATCAGATACCTGCAATACACACAGATTACGGCTTCCATGTGGAAAAAAAAAAGGGGGGTGGGCTAATACCAAGAGTTCTACCTGCCATTTCCAGAAAGGCATTGAAGGCACACCTCTTGGGGTCTGGCTGTACCGTACAATACCAAAGGCACTATAAAACATTGGTTTCAGCCCTGGAAACAGCAGAGCACTATAAGCTCTTGGCAGGAGTAGTAAAAAATATCCCGCCATCACTTTAAACAGAATGGAACTAATCACTAATACCACCCTCCAGAGGGAAACAGCTCACGCATGACACTCTCACTTCTCAACCCTCACAGTAAACATGGCTAAAAAAAAAAAAAAAAATCCTTATTTCAGCAGTGACACTCCTGATGAGACAAAAAAATTGCCAAAAGCGCTGTTAAACAGCATTGAAACTGAGAAGAGTTTACATTCATCAGTGCCATGAAGTGATATGCATCTTTCCCATTCTCACCCTGCAACATGGGTGGTTTGTTAGGTTTTTTGTTTGGGTTTTTTAAGTAATAGTATACCAAATGTTACCCTCACAGCCAAATATGCTTTCATCTGTTTGAAAACAAGCCCCCAATGAACAAGACAGCCCTTTGCATTGTGCCTTCCTCCTCAAAAAAAAATCGTAAGCAACATGTGACAGGACGAATGTGTTTGGTAAAGCATTAACTCCCAGTTGTTTAACTCTGTATTTAAACTACTGACTTGTGCAATCCTGTCAGCTATGGAGTTAACATTGAATCCAGCAATGTTAAAAGTGCAGCCTGGAAAGTGGTTGAGCCTACACATAACTTATAGCAACTAGCAGGTAGCAATCTATATCCACATTCCTGCCTCAGGCAAGAGGCTGGCCATCAGCTCTCCAGCCCTCTATTGCTCCAATTACAGCCGTTCAACCAGATACTTGTGACAGCGTAATCAGGGTTTATTTCCAGAGGCCTACTCGGAGGCAGAGGTTTGCAATCTTCTCTTGGAAAGCAGCATTTCAAGCACTGCTATTTCACAGGCTCTCCCACACAGCCAGGTTTTAACTGGTAGGAAGAAAAATGCATCAAAAGATAGGTGTAAATTCTGCACTCCGAATATCGAATTACACAAATGGACCAATAAATAGTCTTCAGTAAAATGGGTCAAATTCAAGAATGGCTGTTACAAACCAATTACTCCATCTACCACAATTCTCTTTTTTACATTTGAATGATTTGCTGCTGTGTAACTAACCTCTCTGGAAATAATCTTGGCAGTAGCCACATCGCAGATATCAGACAGGGCAATGAAGTCACCAAAAGACGACATCCGATCAGCACCTGCAAAATCTTAATTTTAGCAATTCCTATCAAACTATAGCATAAACACAAAGAAAAGCCTTTGCTCCAGAAATCCAGTCATTTTCCATGAGAACTAATAATTTAATCCCACAGCAAAAAAAAAAAGGCCATAAGAGCAGCAAGGATGAAAAATCCTACCTCAAACCTTTAAATACTCCCATAGTTTAGATACTTTTCCTTCTTCACTGCATTTGTCAGAGCTCTAACTCTGTAATGACTACCTCCATTACAGGAAGCAGCTCTGCTGTAGCCATAGTGGCAAGAGGAGAAGCAAGGATCATACAAAAAGATTTTAGATGGGAGACAGCTGGAAAAAGAGGAAAGCTTTTAGATGCCTATGCTCCCATCCGGCTTTTCCTGCAAGAAACCAGACCCAAAATGTAGTCAAGAGCAATTTTCTTTAAAATAAATATTCTCTATATTTAATGGTATAGCTAAGGTGAGCAATTAACAGCACTCAGCTCCTGTTACAGACGCTCTACTCCTTAGTAAGATCAATTCTGTCCCTGCCATTCTAAAGGTTTATTTTTTCTACCAATCATGCAATGGTTTTCGGAGGGCTACGTTCAAAGGTGGTGAAAAATGAACCCAAGCCAACGTGCCCCTCAAGTAAATTTGCTTTGGTTTCTATAATCTGTACACATTTTCTAGGAATGCTATCTCAACTAAGCAAAGGAAGCTATTTTTATATATATACACACACACTTAATCTAAACTAAAAAAAAAAAAATCTTTATAGGTCTGTTATATACATCAAGGAACGGAATCCAAAATGGCTTTTAGCCTCTTTGAAATAACATACCAGGTCTGCTCACCGGGAGAGCAATTTTTGACAGGCAGTCAGCTCATTTAGTCAGATCCTTATGGAAAAAAAACCGAGAGGAGTACACTGCAAAGGGAAGAGCCTGCAAAGCGCTAAGTGTGCCGCTCAGGTGCTGAGAACTCAGCTCAGCTGTTTGGACATGCTAGTTTATTCCCGGGCTTCTCACCTCTGCTTCGTGCGTAGGCAGACGCTAAGGGCGTTAAAGTCTTGTGGAAGTCATGCACCATGCAGACTTGCGCCTCCTCTTCACTGAGAGGTATTCCAACAGCAGCACCTAGTGGGAAATACAAGCCAGGGCACTCAAACCAGAACCTCTCGCTGGTCCCTGCCCTGGGACCTCTCCAAAATTCCCGAGTAAGGAAGGGACACAGATACACCACTGGTAGGGCCTGCCAAAAGTCATAGTCTGTTCGAAGAGAAAAGCATTAGCAACAAGGAGCCACCCACCTGCAGGACTGACATGTTTGAAGGAGGCTGCAGCAGGAATGCCCAACGCCTGCTTGAGTTCCTTCACCAGCTGCCAGGCATTGAGAGCATCACACAGGTTGATGAACCCTGGAGAGCCATTCACCACTGCAAACAGCATGCAAACAGACACATTAGAGCAGGCAGACCGCTCTCCCCAGAGTCTGGAGAGCAAGCAGAAGAGACTTCTACCACCAAGAACTGAAGTCACTACAAATTGTTTTTGTTAAATGACCCTGGCTCCTCAAGCAAGGTTAAGTGCCCTGAAAATCTTCAGTGACTTGAGGAATGCACAAGCTTGAGACTTGGGAGATGCCAATATAATTCCCATCCTTACCAGAAGCTGCTAATATGACCTCAGAGCAAGACACACACTGACCCTGTGCACCTCCCCCCTTGTAAAGGGGAACAAAAGAACATTCCTCCTTGTGTCCTTTGAGTTCTTCAACTGGCAGCCATTTGGAATAAGAGCCATCTCTTTCTGAGGGAGCCTACCAGAGCTTGATTTTGACCAAGGTGCATAGGCAGTGCTGTGAAGGAAGAACACAAAAAGCACATCCCCTGCTCCCTAGCAGGTAGCTTTCTTCACAAATCTAGAAAATAAATTTCATATAGTGACCATGGCTCTGATTCAACAAAGTACTCCAACGCTAGCCAAACTTTAAGCACGTGTTGTCTCTAACTGATGTCAACAGAACCACTCACAGCCATGAAATTTAGGGCAAGCTTTTATCAAAATGCTTCATCCGGTCCTTTCATCAGAAATCCACACCAAGAGTAAAGGTCATTCAAAAGTCTGCTCTCAAAACCTTTTGCTCTGGCCCTGCAAGAACTGCTCTTACTGACATGGCAGGACTGGGAGCGTTTCAGGAAATAGGAGGAGAAGATCATTTTAGCAATAGTCCATGGCCAGAACAAGTGAACATAGTGCAGCTGTACGGGGAGGCAGACTTGCAAATTGCCAGTGCAGGCATGGAAAAGCTTCCTGTTAGATCCCAGAATTGAAATAAGGAAATTCTGCAACACAAAGCGACATTGTCTGTTCAACTCGACGATGCCTGCACACAAGGCAGAGCTGTTTTTCACCAACATTGAAAGCAATCTCAAGAACAGGAGTAGCCAGACTTCCTTTCTCTCCAAAACAGGGGTTTCCCTCACTGCAGCAATGCTGTGATGAGTGGCACACCATGTCAACTGGCAGAGAGACACCAGACTAACCCCAACTCTTGTGAGTGAGACTGGTATCCCTTCCCTCTACCACCATCAGCAAAGCAGCATTCTAGAAAACTAAGGTAATAAACCTCTGCTCAAAACCTTCAAAGAAAGAAAAAAGAATAAAACCCATTCAAACCTAGAGAACAGCTTGGTTTCTAGATAGAGTAAATGGTGACAAAAAGATTGGGAAGATACTAAATAAGGAAAACAGGAAGTAGCAAAGCATCTTAAAAGGATGACAAGGTTTTCCTTTGCAAAATCTAGAGCTGTTGTCAAGCAGAAGGTGCTCCACATAAATCTGCCCAAAGCATCTTCAGTGCAGACACACAACCTTACACCAACAGAGACTGTGGAGCTACAATAAGTCTTGTGGGGGTGAGCAGACAAGCTTTTCTGTCTCACACAGCTCAACCTTTTAATTGCAAAGCTAGTGGCACTCAGTAATAATGTAGCTGTTAAGGCACTGCTGGCCAGCCCTTGGACTAAGGTGCAAGGTGGTATTTGAGTTTTAAAGACAACTGGCAGACATGCCCAACCAGCTCCTTTCCTAGCTATCCCAGTGCTCCCTTTCAGCCAGCACGGCCTAGGCCTCACCTGTCAGGGGAAGTCTGGATCTCATCGTGTAGAGCTGCGCAGGACTCTGATGAGGATTCATGCCGTACCTCAGGGGCAGCTGTGACACCCCCTTGCTGTACTCTTTCCTAAAGTAGTCAGAGATGGCTGCATCGTACTGAGCAGTGTGGGTGAAAGCCTGGGGACAGAACAGGGGACATCTGTCAGCTTACAAACATCGACTTACAAAGGATTTGGTGTTTAAAGTGAAGGAATGAAAGGCAAATGAGTCTGGCCTGGCCCTTCACTGCACGCAAACACGACCGACCTTCAGTGCAAGGTGACGCCTGGTTTCCATGGAAGTGTCTTTGTCCCTTGACGTTGCCATCTCTTTAGCTACTGCAGAGTAGTCTGCAGGGTCACACACAACCGTCACACGAGCATGGTTCTTGGCAGCTGCCCGCAGTAAGGCAACTCCTCCTGCAAGAGAAGCATGAAGGCATGAAGCACTTCCCTTCTTGGTTTCAGATGCAGCTTTGCTATGCTGTGTCCAGAAGGGACACGCACCAATTGATCGTTTGTGCCAGATGAACGTGCCCCCCCTCTCTCCAGCAAGAAGGGACTGTAAGAGTGCTCTTCAAAATGCACAACGCTGGTGATTTTGACTCAACCCACTGGTGACGGTGCACATCCATTGGCCTTTGCAGACACAGGCACAGCTGCAGGGGCAAGCAAACAGGTCACGCATGGGCTGTGATGAGCAACTGGGGGGAGGATGCCTTCAAGCAACGTGGCCACATCCTGAAGAGGGTGGCTGTTTCTACGTATCGCTTAAGCACCATCCTCTGCAACACTGGGCTGGGAAGGGGTCTACAGGAAGATTTACTCCTATGCTGCCAAGCAACAGAGGTTCCCAAATCTCTCTGCAAATATTAATGGATCCTGCCCAGGTCCTCTGTGTAAGATAAAATGCCACTCTTCCCCCTTAAATCTGACTCTGCAGAGCTATTACAACACTTTAAATCATACAAGATACTAGGCTGTTGCAAAGGAAAAGTAGAGGCTGGCACTGCTACATGCAGAGAGAGTATTACTCCATAAAACATTTAATAGAGAGCTCTGCTGGGCATCATTTGGACTAAACTACTGCAAGAAAATTCAATCCCAATCCAACCTCATGGCACAAAACTGTGCCTGTACTGTTCACAAGCCGCCAAGCAGAGATGTTGCAGTGAAGGAAAGGCAAGCCTTTTGGGGTTAATAACCAGCAGGAAAAGCAAAACTGCTGATGGTACAGGTATCCACGCTTCCGAACTCAGGTCCTAACTACTCTCCCACCTATGCAGACCAACTCCTTTCCTTGTAGGAGCTGTAGTGTAGATGCACTGAAATTTTCAGCAATCCCCAGAGCACTTTAAGTGGTTCAGCTTTTTCTCTCCAAAGCTCAGGTTTTTTATTTCTATTATGCTGCCACAGGCTGCAAAAGAGGTTGAACCTGCTCTTTGTTTTTCAGGAGGAAGCATGCTCCACCTGGCCTTTCCCAGCACAGCCTTCTACAGTACATCAAGCTTCTTCCTTGAGGCAGTGCATGACTGGCCGACCTATGCAGCATGGCTTGCTAGCCTGTTACAACAGCTGCTTCAGATTTTAATTGTGGTTCTTCCTAAAAGCAGTGAGGTTTACCCAACTATGCTTTCAGTCTGCTCCTTGCAACTCCTGAGCTCTTTAGCAGACTTCCTTTACAGGTGTAAAACAAAAAGAAAAGAACTGAGACCACTTAAGAGACCAGAACCATCAAGTCTGCTTGGAGAATAGATTTGCTCTCCCTTTAACTTACCAATATCAATCTTTTCCACTGCCTCTTGTACAGTTACATCCGGAGAAGATACAGTCTTCACAAAGGGGTAGAGGTTACACACTACAACTCTGAGAATTGAGGGGAAAACCAGGGTTATTTAGTAAGAAATAAAAATGCCAGACTGGGCTTGGCAAGCACAAGATACCACCGGTGTTTTTACGGTCTTGTCTCTCAGATCAGAGACCAACATAAAATCCTGTAGCCAAGGCTTCTTTCTCCAAAAGACTTAAGAGACAGTGGTGTTCAGCCAGAGGCCAAGCGATGGTACAACGCATTATGAAATTTAACTGAACTCTGCGCATTAAACAATGTTACAGCAGATAGAACCGCAATTTACAGAAGTCAGTTTAAAGGAAGAGTTTCGTTAAATACCTGGGCCTGTATTTAAATGTTTAATGATTTTGGTGCACAACTTGAGCCATTTCAAAGGACTTCAAAGTGGGTTCTCAGCAGTACTGAAAATAGGCATCCACCAACTTTCATAAGAGAGTAAGCACCCATGGCAAGGTCCATTGCAAACAAAGTACAATCAATCTAATTTTACACAATTTTTCCGAGAGCAGAAAATAACCTACTTATCATCTTCTGGACTTTTAAAATACCAACAGCATATGAAATCCGAGTGCACAGCCTGGATCCCATAAAGTCTCCGTGGCACATGAAAACAGGCAGGGAGAACTGGCTTTCCCCTCTCAAAGTAAGACTGGACCTTATTGGAATTAGGTTTTTTGACCTGATCTGGAAGAAGTCACAGTCTGTATTCCAGAAAGCATGAAGGAATAACTTGCCCTGTCCCATCCTACCAGTGTCACATGAACTGTAGTGAAAGAAAGTTCTGTTTTGATCTTCACCACGTTTTTAATCCAAGAGAATTAATGTACTCTCTTGATCTGAATATACGAAGGTATCAAACTCCAGTGCATGCCCAGTATTGGCAGTGAATTGCTGTGATGCATACACTTGCATCCAACATTTAATATTCCTTTGCTTCCACACTGATGAATTCAAGCAGAAGGGATGATCAGCTTCCAGTATGGTTTTCAGAACTCCCTATGTCTCTATAAACTTCCTACGATGTCTTTTATTGTCTGCTCTAACACCGCTTCCCTCCCCAATCCATTCATGCTCCTGACCTGTTGCAAACCATCAGGAATCTGTGGACTTCAACACTACTAATGCTTTTATCTGTGGAAAACAAGATAATCAATATCAAGGTTTCCTACCTTGACTTGGGTATGTAAGTTTTATGCAACTATGCAAAGACACTTCTGCTGAGTATCAGCTCCTTCTGCTTTACCTGAGACAACCCAAATCATTACTCTGGATGCAAGTGCACTGCAAGTCACTGATGTAAAGGCATGTTACTCCTGCAATTCAGCAGAGCCTGCTTTGATATGCAGCGTACTCTGAAGAGCCATCAATTCAAATTTCAAATTCAGCCTGGAAATCCACCCATTCCAGGCACGTGAGTTTTTGAAAGCAATTTTAAAAGCTCAGATGCATTCTGGCCCAATCACCACAGTCCCACTACACCTCCCATCCTGGCTATAACTACAATTTACTTTGTTCAATTCTGCCATTTGTTTCTAAACCAGGAGCTACCCACTGACATAGAACTAGCTACTTACAATCACTAGTTAGATGTTAAAACCAATTATTTGAACGTAGTCCCAAACTGCCCTGTGTGAGTGTACTGAGCAAATACATTCTAACAAAACGAGAACAAAATCTTTGGTACATTAGTATGCAAACTGTTACATCAATTTCTGGCTGCAGCTCACTTGCTCTCATGGCTCTCAAAGTAAGCTTTCTGGCTGTTATCTGTGTATTTTCTGTCTGTACAAACGATGCGTGTTCCTGACCCGCTTTTCACATCTACTCTTTATTTATGTGTTGAAACTCAGTAAACATTATGCAAATATCAAAGGGTATATTTACTAAGCAAGCATTTCAAAATCAGGAATTGTCATCTGATCAGACACCCAGAGCCAAGTCGAGGGGCGACACACCAGCTTCTAAAGCACTGAATTCAACTTCGCAAGAAGTGTAACGTGACCCAACTTTGACTAAACAAAGTGTCAAAATTCCCAGATAACCAGAAGAAATTAAAACCTCTGTTCCTTGTCAAAACCACAATTTAACTTTTTGGTTTAGTTTTCTTTTACTACAAGTGATGAAGACACATCTGTAGAAAATCGTATTTTTAAAAACACAGTATTTCCTGACAGGGAAAAGGAAGGAGATTGCAGATGTTACAGTCCCTACTGCTCCCATTCACTGGTGTTGAACATTGGAGACCAATGTTCATTTTTGATTGCTGATGAATTGCATCACGCCCCCCAACACTTACCTTACAAGGCTGAAATCCTGTTTGTTCATATCAGCATTATCTTCTGGAATATTGCGAGCCAAGATGCCTAGTTACAAAAAACCCAGTACATCTTTATTAAAAAAAGAATTAAATAACCAATTTTTTTTTAATTCAACATCTTCCTTTAGACTGTGCTTTTCCTCAAAGACCTCCTATCATAAACTTTCTGATTCTAGTTCAGACAACAGTCTTCACCCTCTACTCCTCTACCTCTAGTCAGTCATTTTCCTGACTCTTTGGCCATTCAAATTCTAAACTAACAAGTCTCTCCCCCCCCCCCAATGCTAAATCCTAGAGCACTCCAAGTTCTGAAGAAAGCAACCTCAAAAATGTACTTTATAAGCATTCAGTTGCTACTCTTAAAACACTCAAAGTGTCATTAAGGAGTTTGTGGAGAGGAAGAGGGCACCTGCCGCTCATCAGCTAACTACACACAAAACAACGGAAGCAAGAGAGGCTGTGCCTCTAGCCGTGGCTGCCTTGGGTCCAGGAACTTGGAGAAACATGCAGGTGACTGACTGGCACAGAGTCAGAACCAGCACAGTCCTGGGTTCCAGGTTGTCAGAGGAGATTGTCTCCAGCCCTCAGGTATGATGGGCAGCAGGCCCCATTAATGGGTTAATGTGCAGATTGACCAATTATCAGACATCTCCCTTGCTGAAGGGGAGCCAGGGAAGATGAGACATGCAGAAATCACCCACTAAAGACTGTCATGTTCCTTATGCTGCACGCTAGATTCATCCACAGGTTAAATTCAGCAGACCTCTCTGCCTGAACAGCTCTAAAATTGACTCTGCAAAGAATGTGCAAAGGCATTTACAGAGAAGCCCTGTTACTGGCTCTAGGGAGGAAAAGCTCTGCTAACCGCATAGATGCCAACATAGCAACAGAGGAAGTAATTCAGCCATCGTGCACTTCTCCATCCCTTGCTTTTCACCTCTCCTGCTGCTGCTACAGCAAATCTATTTTCATTACCCTGTTCTTCCACACCACCCTTAAAAAAAAAAAAAAAAAGACATCTGTCAACCCCTTCTTTCCACCCTCACTGCCCATGGATTTCTCTTTTAGACTGAAAATATATTAGCAGAAACATACCAGCATGGACTGCAGGATGAAGGGTTTTCACACGTCCGCCTAACATCTCAGGGAACCCTGTCAGGTCTGAAACATCTCTGCTCAACGAGAAAACACAGCATGATAATAGATGTGCCATACTGACTTAATCTATAGGCTGAATGTTTATTATCCCCATCAGGGTAGTAATTTAGATCTACTGGCAACGTTGGTTTTACCGGAAGGAGATTTAAAACCTATGAATTTTGAAGGCAGCAAGGAGGGGAAATAAACTTACTTTTCTTTTGGTCCACCTGTTAAAAAACCAAACCACCCCCTATGCCAAAGAGGCAACAACTGCTTTTCCCATGAAAGGAAACAAAATTACACACAACTAAGCAGTATGGTTATTTCTCAAATACATTGAAATAACCAAGAAAAGCAAAACCCAAGTCAACAGAGTTTATAGAGAGAATGGAAAACATCCTCAAAAGAAGGAATACCTCAGTACACTTCTTCCAACCTTA
This sequence comes from Balearica regulorum gibbericeps, assembly GCF_011004875.1. Classification (NCBI taxonomy): domain Eukaryota; kingdom Metazoa; phylum Chordata; class Aves; order Gruiformes; family Gruidae; genus Balearica; species Balearica regulorum. Next base: position 3,990,002 of record NC_046189.1, read on the forward strand.
GCCAAAGCATTAATTAAAATTTCACCATTCCCTGTAACTGGTAAAGGAACAATAAATCAGAGAGGGAAGGGGAAATGTGACCATCCTTTGCTTCAGGCTTCACCGATAGCACATCCAAAGAAAGAAATTGGAGAGACACAGCCAAGTGCTGTATAACAGTGGCTAACAGGTCAGGGAGCTCTGGAAGTGGTGTGTATTCATGCTGATGTGTCCCAGGGCCTACCACTGCATTCACTGAAAGCAAAAAAGGAGTCACAGTCACTCCTCCTGCCAAATAACTGACAGATTTTTTTCACCACTGTACTGGAAACAATTTTTATTTGGCCAGAACTTGATTTTAAATCACAGTATAGAAGACACTAAAACAAATTTCCACAGAATCATGAGCCAAAACAGCCGGTGACTGTACATGCCCCTTCTCAGACAGTGGATGCACAACACTTAAAGGCTCTGTCTGAAAAAGCTGACCACCATGCTGGGAAAATTATTTGTGACAAACGATCTCCAGTGAGCTTCAACATATTCCTGACATGTCACCTTTCCTGTCCCAGGACTAAGCACAGGTCAGCTTTCACCTGGCTGTGAAAAGCAGCACTAGGGTCAGATTAGGAATTTCAAGATAAATTATTGTCCTGCAGGGAAAAAAAAGCTGCCTCAAGGCAGACAAGGCATCACCAACACAACGCTCTGGACATCTCTGTGTGCTGACCTGCACAGTAACGCTCTCTGGCCTCAGTCAACCAATTTTGGGCCACGAAGGTTCTGAAGTTTGCTTTTGGGGTGGTTTGTTGAGGGATTTTTTTGGAAGCGAAGACTTCTTTTCAGACCACTTTCCAATCTCTTTTGCTCACAGATGGAAAAAACAATTTAAGCACTCTCAGGACCCAAATGAGCATTTTTGGTGGAGATGTATAGGAAACCGTCTGTACCTGACAGGCAAGCCAGCATCTCTCAGGGATTTGGCTGTTCCTCCAGAGGCAATTAAACCCAGGCCAAGAGCATTCAGATTCTTTGCAAATTCCACCAGGCTAGTCTTGTCAGAGACGCTGAGTAAAGCTAACAGGTGGGGAGAGCACAAATATTTTGGTTTTAAAAGCAGAACAGAGAAAGAAAACAACAGGATTATCAGATTGATGCCTTTTTAAGTTCTGTAACTTCGGAATCTTCTCAGATGTGAGGGGACTGGGCCGGGAGGGAGGTGCTGGCCACCAGTCCCTCACGCTTCCCCACATCCACAGCGGAGAAGCCGCCCCCCCCCCCCCCGCCCTGGGGGACACCGGCGGGAAGAGGCAGCACTGCCGCTCCCGCCTCAGGGCCCTAAATGCGGGACAGCCCCTCACCGTCGTTCCCGCTTCTCCCCCGCCCCCCGCGGGAGTTTGAACCCCTCTTTCACACAGCGGCGGCTGCCGATCGGCTGGGATCGACACCCAGGTATAACCGGCCCGGGGGAAGGAAGCGCCATTACACACTCCCCCTCAGGGCACGGGAACTACCGGGTTGGAAGCGGCGGCCCCGCTCCGACACAGGGACACCCGGCCGCCTCTCGCCTTCCGGGGCGGCCCCGTTGAGCTGAACCCGGCAGCCGGGAAATACGCCTCGGCCCGGCGGCTTCGGCCCACCCGCCTGACGGCCATTTCCTTGAAACGGTCCCCCTCCACACCTCCCCCCGGGGCCTCGCCGCCCCCGCGTTACCGAGCTGCTGCCGGGCGGCCATGGCGCCGTCGGTGGGTGCGCGTTGGCAGCGGCGGGGAGGAAAGGAGCGAGCGGCGGCGGCCCAGCGGGATTTGGGCGCCACTGCACGGGGGGTGGGTGGGGGCGGGAGCCTGAGGGGCCGGCCCGGACGGGGCGGGGAATGGAGCGGAGGCGGCAGGGTGCTAATTTGGGCGTGCAACGTACGTGTTGTGTGTGTGAGCGCGTGTGCAAGCGGCGTGCGGCGCCCGGAGAAGGTGCGGGTGCCGCTAGTACGGGAAGCGTTCTGTGCGCAACACGTGCGGAACGCACGCGGGTGTTCGGTGTGCTACGCGTGTGCAATGCACGTGGGCGTTGAGCGTCTGTGTGTGTCTGTGTGTGTGTGGGCGCACGCGGCGCTGTGGCACGAGGGAGAGGCGTGCAAAGAGGCAGCAGCAGTGCTGGGGTGAGGAGGGGGTACCCCATGGCGGGGTACGGGGGGGGGGCAGCCCCTCCGCTCCCCTCCCCGGCCAGGTCCCTGTGGGGACAGGGAGGGAGGGTGGCCACCAGCGTGACCCGTGCGGGCCGAGCGTCTTCATGCCACGGCTCAAGGTGTTTCTGGGGCCTCTTCAGTGACAGGAAACCCAGCTTAGTAGGCAGGTGAAAAATGAGGTGCGGGTGAGGCAGTACCTCATTGCGGTGAAAGGTGCTACAATAAGGACAATTAATTTGTCGCAGAAATACTCGCTGGAATTTCATCTGTGGAAAATCCTCTTGCAGAGCTTACAATCTATGGACGAGCAGGGGCAAAGACAAAACACTTGTTTACCAAGTCTGAGGTAAAAAATTAAGCTTGAAATAGTAAAATGATGTTTTCTTCCCTTATTTATTTATTTATTTATTTATTTTTCTCTCTAAGCGGAATTAACAGGGAGCTTTTGTCCCCTACAGGCCTCCAGATTTCTTGGAACTCCTTGCAAAAGAGGTTTTTTTTGTTTGTTTGTTTCTAGCTTGGGGTTGACAGCACTGACAGAATGCGTTGGTTTTGACATCGCTGGTTAAAATTTCTGCTGTGCCCCTGTACACCCCGGCGGGGTTAAAGCGCAGCAGTGGGACAGCGAGCAGCAACCCATGCTGCTTTACAGGTAGAAAGCTCTGCAGTTAATTCGCAGCCCAACCCCTGGCTGTCACCCTGTCCGTGGCTGGCCCGTCACTCGAGCAGCACGTAGTCAGTGCTGCCATCCCCAAGCGGGTAGCATCGCTCAGCAAAATGGCAGATATTTTGCAGGTATCAAGTCCAGCAAGCTGGTTGCCTTCATGTAACACGTACATCCCTGATATGTGTTACCTCTGGGGTGATGGGGGGGCTTGCATCAAATCCTTAAGCAATAAAGCCAGCATGGGCAGGCCCCTGAGACATCCCCGTGTGCTTGTCTCATGTTTTCATCGTCCATGTAGGTGTTCACTGTACAGTTCCAGCTCCCGGAGCAGGCAGACTGCATTAGGCTCTCCTTTCCATTCAAAAAAGAACAAATAAATGAAAGTTTCTAGATCTTGCAGATGAAAAGCTGAGAAGTGCAAAACAAGTGTAACTGGAAGGCCCAGAAACTTGGCTGGTTTGATTTGTGAATCTCTGGGCTTGGGCAGTATTGTCTGAGTAAGAAAGAGTCAAGCAAGAAATACTAAACACACTAAATAAACCCAGTCTATGTATTACTCTTAGTAGCAGCTAGTGACAAGCAGTAATAAATTACTGTTCAGAAGTGTGGCTGGGGCCAAATGAAAATATACTGTTAAGTGGTACATGAGCACTATCATTATGAAAATACACACCTTTGAGAGAATAAAAGTTGTACAAAGAGTACAGATCTGTACAGCTGAGGTGGGCTTTGGGGATGATTAATGTATGTGAAAATGAAAAATTCGACAGAGCTCTGCATATTTATCCAATGTTGGAGAGCAATTGCGTATTCCGGTGCAGCGCCTGAGAAGCTAAGCAGCAGCACGCATGCTGCTTGTGAAGCAGGGTGTTTTGTGATACTGCAGAAGCTGCGTGCGAGCGGGTGGCCGTGTCAGCCTATGCACAAGAGGACAGGGCCGCTACCGCTTTCAGACAAACAGTCGGAGGGACGTTATCAGCATAAATAGTGGCATTTGCTTTTTTAGCTTCTCCAGCAGTTTGTTGTCCCTTGACGTAGGAGACGAGGTTTCTGTTTGCACAGAGGTTTGCGTGGCAGGAGAGCAGTTTGGGTTTACGCCGTGTCTTCTCTTGGATTGATATCTGAGAACAGGCGTTCTGGCTGCGTGCTAGAGGGGTGTATGGATTTGGATGTGACAGATGCATTCGGGTTTTGGGATGGTCATGCAGGGAGAATAGACAGTCTGCTTCCCCAAAGGTTTAGTTTTGCTTTATAGAGCTTAACTAATTAACTGGTTTTGGTGATGTTCAGAGGATATTCAAATATCTTGGGCTCTGCTCATGTCCCATCATTTATTTAATAGGATCAAGGTCTCACTGGAGTTTTTTCCTGGTGTTTTAAACCATTGCAGAAGCTCTTCTTGAGCCAAGAATGCAGTAACATCATATTGGAAATGATGGGAAGATGTAAATACTAGAATTACAAATACCAGATCAAGGTTATTTCTAAATCATACAAGGGCCTACATCCAAGAAAGAAAAATCAGTCTTAATTAGCAATGTACTCTGCTGTGCTAATAAAGAGAAGTAAAAAGAGGATGAAGCTGAATAGAGACATACAAAAGAGATGGTGTTCCTGGTTTTGCTGTTGTCAGGACAATACCCTAGATTCCCTTCTCTTGAGACTGTAGGGAGTAATAGCAATGCTTTTCAACTTGGCTCTGAGTCCCTGTTGTAAATCTGTTCTCTATTGGGTTTTTTTCTCCCATGCAGCACACCAAGAGGAGTGTAGAGAAAACCGGTTAATTTGGCCATGTATTAATTCGTTAGGGTAGGAAGCCAACAAGCTACATCTCTCCAGCTAATACTGCAGCTGCCTGGGGGCTAGCAGAGGGGTGGGCTGGGCCTGGCAGCACAATAAAGAAGATCCAGCCAAAATGTAGGAAACCAAAGTGGAAGGCCCTGGTTGGTCTGGTTTGAGGCAACCCTGGCTTCAGAAATGAAGTGGGGAGTGTCAGAGCAGTGGTCTGACCTGGATCTGCCCTACCCCAGTAAATGTGTCGCATTGCCATGAGGCTGCTTTGGAAAAGCATGATATTGTGGGCGTCTCTGCCTGTATAAAAACAATATTCAGCTTTGAAATTCTTCATCATATCAAGTTGATTTTCCTTAACCAGGCCTTGCTTTCATTCATATACCCCCACATACAAACAACCCCTTGCCTCTTCTATGCTCTTTCTGAGTTGCCTTCAAGCAGAGGTTGTGCTCTCTCAGCATGGTGGTATTTCACACAATGAAAGACAAATACATACATCTCTGTCCTACCCAAACTCCTGTTTTCTTTACTGACAGTTATTTGAATGGGAAGCAAGGAAGTGTGAGTGAGAAAGACATTACATTCACAGGAGGCACTGCTATCATCTGCATTGTTCTGGTATCTGCTATCTTCCTTCAGGATGCTGTTTGCCAGACACTGGGTCTCAATTTCTCCAGTCTTACGGAGACCACAGTCTTGCAAGCACTTGTATATACCCCTATGCTCATTATTACGGGATTACTTACCGCAGAGTTGAGTACTCGTGAAGGTGCATGCTCAAGCAGGCTTCAAATGCCCTGTCTCAAACGTTACACAACAGTAGAGATGGGAGTGGAATTTAATACCAGCTATTTCTCAATCGATAGTGCTATATCCAGTCTTTTGGTTTATCTGCCTTTTGCTTTAAGTGTTCATGAGAACTGCAGCGTGAAGTCTTTTTGGTGTATTCCAGGAGAAAAAGAGCTGCTAAGTGTTGCTGTGTTGAACCTTGTTCGAAAGCTGCATCACATTGCCCGTGCCACTTGCCACCAGTTACCAAACCTCTGGGGTGCCTCTGGCAGCTAAGCTGATGAACAGACTAGCTGGGAGCACTCCACAATAACTGTGAGACTCGAGCTCTGATGCATCTGGAGTTTCTTTTTCAACCCTTATCAGCATGGAGCAGCTTTTGTTTTACTGCGTTCCTTGGAGGTCCCATTTAAATCACGTACGTGGGGCTGGCATACTGTCTGTCAGCTGTCCTTGTAAATCCGTGGATCAGGGTCCCACGTAGCTGCAGAGATGATGACTCGCCTATTAGCTAAGGTTCAGAGACACCAAAGAGCTTTGCATGTACAATTTGACCTGGGGTTTGAAGGTTACATCCCCTGTTCAAGCACCAGCATAAGTGGTTGGTTATCCCAAACCTTTGATATCACTGTCTAATGCTTTTCCTGCGAAAGAAACAATTTCCTTGTAATAGAATAAATATTGCAGATTTCAACCTGAGTTATTCTGGTAATACTCTGGATTATGAATGAGACCCAAAGGTGCATAAACAACAATTTATTTTCTGAATGTTCCCATTCCTTTCCTCACAGAGGCTTGTTTCTATCCAAGCATAGAAAGAATAATAATAATAATAAAAAGGTAAGAAATAGTTTCTCCTGTTGGTGAATTGGTGCCTACTCTATTGTCTGAAACCCCCATGCAGTGAGTCAATGAATCTGAGAGCATGAAACTTGGTATCAGTGGGTGAGGAAGCAGCCCGTGATTTGTAAGCAAAGGGGCAAAGCGATGTTTTATAGAAGGGTTGTATGCCCTCAGAGCAGCCTCAGCTGAACAGGATGGTGGTACCTTACTGATGTGCAGGCTGCAGGTATGGGAAGAAGATGATGCTTGAAGGGTGTGACTACGTAACGACAAAATATAGTAGTTTTTTTTTTTACTGGTTTGCAGTAAAAAAAAATCTCATCCACTTTGAGTTTATTTACGTGCTTCCTTGAGCTATTCAAGTGAAAGGAAGAATTCCCATTAAAAAGAAAGGGGGGGGGGAATGTTTCAAGGGGTTTTTTTTGGTTGGTTTTTTTTTTCTGTAGTTGCAAAGAAACAACATTACCCTCAAATAATACCAGGCTGGTTAACCTTTTCTCTAATTTGAGGCTGAAATCACTGCCCCTTTCCCAGTGGAGCTGGGTTTATAGTCACCTCCCTTCGCCCCCAGCTCTTTGTACACCTGCATTAGATAACTCTGTGTCCTTGGGTGAGAGGGCTGCTGCTGGGAGAGCAGCCCTTGCAGGGATGCTGTGCAGGGAACGGGCTCCCACTAGAGCGCGCTAGGACAGCTAAAATGGGGATGGTTTTCTTTGGCATCAGAGCGGAACCATCAAAATGCCTGTGTAAGTCATGGCATCTTTGTTTTAGCCAGGGAATCTGGCTGGTTTCCCCATCTTTTGGCTAGTTTCCCCGGATGAAACTGAAGCGTGCTGCAAAGCCAGCTGTAGCTGCCTGAGTGCACTGAGGTTTGGGCCGAGCCGTGTGTGCTGTGAAAGACCTTGTGGAAGACTCCAGCCTGTACACAGACGGCAGGGAGAAGCTTTGTTCTCAAGCCTTTTATTTATTTAACTCGTCTCATCTCACAGTCCCCTTGTTTTAGCTTAGTGCTCTCTATGACAGGGGAAGTGGCAATCTGTGGAGCCCTGTGTTGTACTTGGACAAGGACAGGAGTCCATCTCAAGGTCCTGTTAATGGCCTTCTACTATCCTTTGTGCATTTCAAAACCACCCCTAACAAACTTGCCCATCATCACACAAGAATTTTCTGCCTCAGCCAGTACTTGAACCCAGGCTCCCAGACCCTAGCCCTTGTCTGCTACCCTCATTTGCTTCATGTTTACTTAATTAGCCAGCTGGAGCATAATTCCTTTCATGATCTACAGTCTAATACATAAAGATGACAGTGACGTGAATCTTGGTTTAGGATTCAATTTGCATGTTAATTCCATGTGGTTCCCCAGATATTTGGAATTTGCTCCGACAGGATCTGGGAGATGATGAAATGCTCCCTGGGTGGGGTGCTCTCATGTCTCCCAGGTAGAGCCTGGAGGGATAGGTGACATAGTTTTATTGTCCACCAGGCATCATCTGTTGTAGAGCATGGGGGATCTACAGCAAAAAGCAAAGCAAAAGCAAAAAGCAAACCAAAAATCATCACTGAGGAGTTCTTACTACACAATGCAAATACAGTCAAGGCTGTTTGTAGAGTCGAGAAGCATCTGGAAATCAGTGAAGCCTGGCGAGAGAGCCTGCAACAGATGAAGGAGGAACGCAGGCATTTTATATAGCAATCCAGCCTCAGTTATCGTTGGTCCACAAAGTCCCTGTGACACTTCTCTAGGGAAGAGAGAGACTCGAGACAGGAAGAAATAATTTCCCTGAGTGGAAGACTAGCCCGTGTTGGCTTTTTAGGCACAGACTCCATCACTAAGTTCCATCAAACTTTCTGCTCACCTTTCTCTCTAATATCCAGGAGCTGGCTTACAGGGGAGGGCAAATGCTGTGAGCCTGTATTCATTTCCAGCTCACTGGGGGACGCAGGAAACCCTGTCAGATTGCTAACAGCCTCATAGGAGACCTGACTGCAAGTGCAGACCGAGCTGCCATTTTGCAGCATGCCTGAAAAAACAGCAGCTTGCCGAAGATAGCACAAGGAGGCTCTCCTGGAAAGACAGTCATAGGTGGTTATTTATGTGTGTTATATTAGAGCTAACTGTGATCCGGACCCCAGAGGGCTAGGATGTAGGATAGAAACGGGTCTTGCTGCAAGACCTTGTGATCTGAATAGAAATCATGGCTAAATACGAGGATGGGAAGAGACGCGGAGTTGTATGAAGAGGCAGGTCCAGCATCACGCAGCAGTCTGTGCCACAGCCAGCGGAGGCTGGGAGCAGTATCTAACTGGCAGATGGTTTTATTCTAATAGAAGATGTTCTTAGTTGCAGCAAATCACTCATTTTCGTATTTTGCTGATTTTACACATGGTCTAATTTTAAAAACAACAAAAAAAAAATACAGAAGGAAAAAGAGTGAAACGGGTTTTTTTTTTCATAAATCACTCCCTTTCATTTTTCCTCCCAAGAAACTGGACCAGGTCACTATATTTTGGCCTTAGAAACATGGATAACATTTTAATGAAGAATTGTGGAGAAAAAAAGTGAAATGTTCTGTCTTTTCTGTGTTCAAAACTCGATGGCTTTGGATTCCCCAGGAGTTTCTTGTGCTTTCTGAAAGGCTGTTATCCTGTATGCCCTGCATTCATAATCAGTCGTGGCTCCTTTCTGTTCTGACCTTCCTTGCTCAGACTCTCCAGTCATAACAGGACAAATTCTGGCTTTTCAAAATCAGCTCACTGAAGTTTTATGGTTAGCAATGACTAGAAAAGGAAGGAGTTTATTCCTCAGAAAGCATCATTAAACCAAACCTTTTTATTTTTCACTTCAATCAAAGCCAATTTTTTCAGCTTTTCATTAATAAACAGGTATTTGACATCAACCAGGAGGCCTTAAATTGAACACTTCCAGGTTCTAGAATAAACAATGTCATTTTCCAGATAGTATTTTTTAGAAAAATAGGACTTGGTCATGTAACTACTACTCGATTAACCAGAGTCCCCAGGAAAACTATTGAGCAGGCTTTGCCCCACTCCGGACTTGGGAAATAACCAGTTGTGCTTCCTGCATGATAATCCTGTACAAATTAAGCGAGGGGTATTTGTGTTTCCCTGCGTGCAAACAGGGGGCAACACCGTATCCGCACCTGCAGTGCAGTTGAAATCTATTGATGAAAAGCCCGGGGCAGGACTGAGTTACGTTCCTCTTAGGCACAGGCTGCCTGCGTTCATGTGGCAAATCCACCTGTAAGAGGCAGGGAGCCTTCAGGATGGGGACGACAAATACCACCCCTCATTAGGCAGGGCTGAGGCAGTTACTAATTACCCGGGAGCTGCAGAGTCTTGATGCTCATGGTTCCTGCCAGCGTGCAAGCTGTGGCCTGACTTGCTTGATTCCTGCAGATCAGCAGCAAAGAAGGTGGCTGGGTCTGACCCCTCTGGGGTGAGAGCAGCATTAGCATCGGCGTTGCAGCAGTGCACCTTTCCTCCACGCTAGCTTTTAGTTGTCGCTGTATGCTTCACGTACTGAAACTGTGGCTCTGTGGCCATCTCTTGCTCAGTAGCCCTTGTTCTGGAGTCACTGGAGCTATCAGTCGTGCTTTAATTGTGTGGAGGCTTGGCAGGAGGGGAAAACATTATAATGTTCTTCTAAAGAATATTTGTTACTGTGTTTTTTGAAGTGATTTGGTCTTTGCTTTTCTAGCACCTGATTTCTGTTGGGATTTTAACCCTCCGTGTATCCACAGGCTGTTGTAGATCAGATTTTGTGGGCACAGGCACTCAAAATTCCGGTGGCAATTTCTTGTTTCTCACAGGAGAGGGACGGTTTTGGCCTTGTACGAGTTCAGTAGTAAAAACTGAGCCTGGGACTCAGGCCAAGGCAGCACGGCCAGAGGGAACTTCATGGGACTTCCTGCAAAACACAACTACAGGCTTCAACCATGTTCTTCAATTTGCCTAACTAATGTTTTCTCTAGCCCTGATCTTTAATTAATGATAATATCATTAATCACATAATTATGGTATCATCCCATTATCTTGTAAGACTTGGGTGACTAAGAAGGACAGGGTAACACTTCAGTTTACTTTGCTGTGTTTTACTGACTAATTTAATGTAGTTGAAAAGAAGCAAACATGTCGGGGACAGAACTCCCAAAACATAAAATTTTGCTGACAATATGCAACATTTAGCTATTTCTGGAGAGTAGGGTGTGGGGTTTTTTTTAATTTACACTGTTTTTCACATAAATACACACCTTGTCAGAACCTGGAAAAAGGCTTGCTTGGGTCTGGTCACGTCCATTTAACTCATCTTGGCTCAACAAGCATACACCAGCGTTATAACACACGGGGGAAGAACAATTTCTCCAGGCGAGAGGCAGTTTAATCATGATAGGTCAGATAAAAATCCTTTAAATAGAACATGGGGAGTTCTTCATTTATAGATTAACTCCTGCAAGGGGCTGAAATCCCAGTGTTAGGCAGCATCACATCCCACTGGTGCCATCAACCATAGCAAGGAGCACACTGAGACTAGAAGTTAAGAATACACATGATTGAATCCTGGCTTAATGTTAGAGACTCAGGTCTAATGTTACAGTTTGAGGAAAGGACGGTTAGTTCTTCACATCCTGTCTTGTTCAGTTTTGATGTTTCTCTGCCAAAGTCCTCCTTTACTGATCCACTGTTCCTCATTTTACTGGATCATCACTATCATCCCATCTGGAAAGAGGGCAGCTCTTTCCTTCACAGACATTTTAGGCTAAAGAGATCCTCTTCTAAGCCTCTTGGCCGTAGGGAAGACCCTGAATGCTGAATTTCATGGGGTTCTTTGTATTCCCAAAGAAGCAGGGATAAACGACAAGGCTGCGGGAAGTCCAACGTTTGAAGTCCGCTCCCCAGCTCTGTTGCAGACCTCCAGTGTGACAATTGGAGTGGATTCTACCCTCGCACAACAGAAATAAGATGGGGCTATAGCAGGGAGTAGATTTAGCCTTCCCAGTTTAATCCATAAAGAAGTTTCCATGTTATTAACAAAAGCATACGCCTTGGTTCCTGCAGCCACAGCTGACATCATTGCCAACTATGTCACACTCCTTTGTGTGCATGTGCCCAGCTCTTGCTGGATTCACCCCATCCATAGTAGCTATATATGCATTTCCCTCTGAAATCAGCCCATCTTGAAAGACGCTCAGCAAAATATGCTTTACGGGTTTGCTTCCCCGCAGGCCAATCTACCATTCTGAGTTGCTGTGACTGGGCAGAAAGGACCTTGCCTCAAAGCTGCTGATCTGTCCTGATGTGAACCAGCCACCGGGAGATTAATTCCTCCCAGTCCTTTCCCATCTTCTGATTTCACCTTTTCACTGCCATCAGTATTTACATTCTCCTCTGTCCAAAGACTCACTGTTATTTGGTTCGCAGGACGCTTTTGCTGATCGCATTATTTCCCTGCAGATCTTGCAATAATTAGTGGTTTGGATTTTTTTTCTGGGGATGATGAGACTCTCGGTGGTTTCTTTTTTTGTTTGTTTGGGTTTTTGTTTCAGAAAATGAAGCTCTAGTTGAGTTACTGCAGAAAAGTTGCATGAAGGTTGAAAACTAGAAGGCAAACATTCAGAATATGTGGAGTATTTTTATCAACTCGTCAATCTGCAAGCCAGTTTCACTGTATCCAAGCCTAACTTGAAAGTTTTGAGTGTTTGGGGTAGGCAATACTACACAAACAATATCCATTTCAAACACATGTGCATCCCCAAGCCTCTCCTTGTTGGCACTGTGAAAACATTGCTATTTCTCCTACAAATAACACCATGTAGTATTATTCATAGTAGTTTCATGTCCCAGTTTGAGCTGCGTCATGCAATGCACCAGTTTTGTTCTTGTCTTGCTACTCATTTCTTTTACTTCCACCTGGTAGCACCCCTCCCAGCTTGCTTTCCCGTTTTTCCCTGATTTTCAGTTGTGCCCAGATTAGCACTTACTCATCTTTGCAATCCTCACCTTTCCCCCTTGTTCTCTTCTCTACGATATGATCAAAATTTGTTTGCACAGGATTTTTACGAACTTCTGCACTCACTAACAATGGGCCAACTTGTCTTTGGAAATTTCCCCCATCAGTTTTCCAGTTTGACGCCTCCTGCAACCTGCCATTCCTTAGCATTAATTTCTATCACTTCCCCCAATTTTCCTGGAAGAAATTCTGATTAAGCAATAAATGCTGGGCCATCCATCATTTTATGCCAGTCACAGGTTACATGGTGCTTCACAGCCTATAAGGCACAGATCATTCTTAATCAACTGAAGTGAGCTACAGGTAAAAGAGCTAAAGACCTGATTTCCATTGCTATCCCCTCGCGATCCTGTCTAACGCCAGGGAAGTAAGGCAGAGCCATCGTAAGTGCCATGGCACAGCGCAGCATGGCTGATTAAAAACCTGCAAAGCTCAGATGGTTTCACAAAAGTCCTGTCAATCAGCTTTCCTTTGATTTCAGGTCTTATTTTCATTTATTTACAGTATCGCCCATAATGTGTAGAGTGTTTGCTAAACATGGAAGAGTAATGGTCCTGTCCCACGTTGCTGACAGCAGAAGGGCTGACAAAGGGAAGGAATGCAGTAAAAGTGGTAATTTATGTATGAGTCATGCTTCCCAGCCAGCTGTGCTGATAAAAAATGGCCAGTTTTATGGGAAGGCTGGAAAACAACAACAACAAAATTACCTTTGTGAAAAAAAAACAAAACCACCAACCAACAACAAAATATTTGGACCAGCACTTTGATTAAAGATGACTTGTTGCCGACAGCACAGGGAAGGGAGTCCTGAAGAGGCATTTAGATTTATCAGATGCAGGCCTGTGTAGGGGAAGATGTTTCTGGCATAGACACCTGCACCTAAGACAATATGGAGACAGCAACAGAAGATCTTGCCTACAGCATAGAAAAAGCTGATAAGAAAGCAGGGAAACAGAAGATACTAAGTGTGAGAGATGAGGATTGATAAGGCAGGGGTGGAGTTAGGGGCTGAGGGCAGTTGGTGAGGCGAGGGGGGAGTGATTGGAGGTAGTTCTTCAGAAAATTGCCAAGTAGTCCCATATCTACCTAATGCAAAGAATTCTGTAGGAAGGTTTGTCTTTTCATTCACCAGCATGACTTGGGATCTGACTTTGCTCCGTTTAGAGGCGATGACAGACTCCTATTGATTCACGGGAGCCTTAGAAATCAAGGAAAACTTGCTGTGGCAACTGGAAATTCATTAAAAGCATTGATTTCTCCGGCTGGACAATTAAAGAGCATGAATGCAGTGTAGCTGATTGCTGTCTCTGAATTAATGTAACAAATGGTCATTGATTCAAGTGAGAGGAAACTGTACCCCAAAGGAAAGGACCTTCCATATTAAAAAACCCCCCAGCCTATGTGAGTTGGTCTTTAATGTGCCACAGACCGAGGTAGTTACCATTCATTGGGAGCACTTTGCCTGCATTTCCCTACCTGACCTGTCACTGGGTTGTACAGCACACTTGGGTTCTGCGTCAACAGCCAAGGAACAGTCGGGGGTTTGTCTGAAACACTGACTGTATCAGCCAGCGATCCTATGGAGGGTTTGAGAGTCACCCTTTTGGACTGAGACTCAAGTACCCGCAGAGCAAAAGACACCTCAGAGCCGTGCTTGTCTATACTCGGCACAGCCGAGCTGTCTGTGCCTGATGTTTATTGTATAACAAAACCAGTCTTCATGTTCGTACTTTTTTTCCTTTAATTCTCCAGCAACTGAAAAAGGGTTTCCCTCAGCCACAGCACAGCAGCGCCAGTCTGTATGTTGTTTCACCCACTTCAGAAAATGGGAGAAGGAAAATCTCTGCATCTTCTCTGTCTTTTCGTCTTACACAGTTCCTGGTTTTTCATGGACGTAAAAACAAATACCATATCTGCAGCCCTGCTGCAGCTAATGGGAGCAGGCACCTGGAGACATTTGTGCCAGGGCAAATCTGAAGGTGACTCATCTCTGCTCTTTGCACTATGTGTCTGTGATGGTTAGCAGGACATAGGAGTCCTCTGCCAGGGACAGGGAAGACCCCAGAAAGGGGATGCAGGAGCGCATGGGGTTCAAAACAGGTAGTGGGAGCATCTCATAGCATCACTTCAGATGAACGGCACTAGTTTTCCCCTGGGTTCGAAACAGCTGTCTCTTCCCCCACAGTGGGGAAGATGCTTTGAGCCCCACATCAAAGCCATAAAAAAGGAACTTCTCAAAGCACTCACGGTAGCTGGGAACAGGCCCTGTTACTTTCAGGGCTGCTGCATAGTTGCAAACTTAGGTTATAGCTTCATGCTTTGCTGCGCTGATTCAGGAGTCAGTGTCTGATGCGGTATGATGACACTTCTTGCACAGGCAACTGGTTTGCCACTGTCCATTTGTAAACCCCTCTTGCCTGTTGAGATCAGCTTTAATGGTGTTGAGGCATATGGCTAAAACTTCAACTAACTGCACCTAACTAAGTGCACCACAGAAGCCCTGGCAGATCAGACTGCAGGGGTCCCAGCTCTGCGCAAGACCAGCCACCAAGGGTGATGGTAACTTGGAGGGGCAGGACAGGCAGTGACATTTTAACAGCTGCTGTTGTTTGCGTCAGTGTACGGGAGTCAGGGCACTGACCTGGGGATTGTCTCGTGTTCACATTGATCCATGGGCTTTGACGTAGAGCAGACTTGCCTCGAGAACGGATGGGACATCCCAACACACGCTGACCTGCCAGAGATAACCATCTATCATCACCTTGCAACAGTAGGCCACTGCTGCTGTGCTTGATGATGCCTTTTTTTTTGCTTTCTTTCTTTTCTAGTAGCCCACACCTGCAATAGAGATATTCTGAGAGACTCCAGAAACCACAATGCTCCTTCTGCTCTTCATCCCAGGAACAGGACTTAAGAGGTGTGATAAGAGTTGTAGAACATTTATGGAGCAGGATGCTCAGTGCTAGAGGGAAGGAAGGATATTTTCATCAGCCGCCAGGTTAAAAGCTAAGCTGCTTTACAACATAACCTGACAGAACGTTGCTGTTAGAAAAATGTGTCTATTAAAAGGTCAGGTGTGGCCTTGCGTTCTGGACTGACACTTGCACAGGCTGGTAAATGATACATAATGAATACCTTATTAGGTTAATTTTGTCTATTTGGGGTTGTCATGAACAGCCCATTAGAAAATAACAGTTTTCTCAGAGGATGCCAAATTGCTGGTTGTTATTATTTCTGCAAATAATCCTGAATCTGTAACTTGTTTGAGAGCAGCTTATTGCAATATTCGGTGGTCAAATTTGGAACATTAACTGGATAGATAGCTACTTAGTGTGCTTCTCTTCACTGATCATGAGAGCATAACTCTTAGAATGAAATTTTTCATGTGCAGTGGGCAGGGGGACAACCCCAAGTTCAGTTTCACTACGCTGAAGCATTCAAAAATTGTGATGTCTTTGCATGAAGTGGTCTTTCTGATGTCCATGTCTTTTTAGAGTATGTTTTTCAGCATTTCTTGCAGTAGTGAGGGCCAAAAATGAATCTTTTGCTGTAAGGAAAGACAGTACTCTCACTTATACCCCAGATCTTGGAACAAGGAACTTTAGGGGAAAATTAAATACCTGAGAGCACCAAACTGCAAATATTCTTTCGGAGTAAAACACAGGATTTGCTCCCAGTAAACTGTCGGTGCTCCTGCTGGAAGTATAGAGTGCATGCTGTGAAAAACTCTGTGAAAAGCGCCAGACTCGTTTAAAAATTCAAGTACACATTTACAGACTTAGAACTTTTTCCCCAGTAGTAACATAGCTCCACTCTTGTAACTGCTGGTAGCTGTCACAGAAGCTTTTTGTTTCCCAGCAAAAAGTACTAGAGGCAACAGTGATATGTTCAAGAGAGCTTTGATGCAGAATGTTCAAAAGCATGATTTCTATTCCCTCTCCAAAGCCTGGCCCTTGGAAACCTTCCTTGACCTCTTCCAGGTATGAATCAGCCCCGCGTGGGCTTTGGTGCTCTTCTTCATAAGATTCTTCCATGTCTTCCCCACATGCATCTTGCCAAACAGACAGCTGAAATGTTACCAGCGACGCTTTGTTCTGTGGATGGATTTTGATTATTAATAAGACGGTCAAGAAGAATGGGACTATTTCATGTCTTGTCAAAGCAGCACAAGTAGGATGCTGCTTTTATGAGACTTGCCACTGCTCCTCCCTCCTCTAGATCATCTCTTTCATGTGCCTGAGCAGGACCGAGGTGATAGTCTGCTTCATAAAGAGCTGTAACAGCATGGGAAACAGCTCGGGAAGTAGTTTACGAACAGCAAAGAGAAAACTCAGAGACAGAATGGAAAAGAGCAAAAAATAAAAGATCTGATTGCAGTTTTAAGTTGAATTTCCACTACCTTCCAAGGGGGCATTCCAGTATGAGTACATTAAATTCACGTATTACTCAACAGCCAGGGCTATTTAGCAATAAAGACCTCTGGCACTGAAAGAGACTCAAAACAAATCTTTCCAGCCAGCAATAAAACCTAAGGAGTGTCATGCTGAAGATCCCTGGGTCGCATAGCTTGTTATGGCAAGAGGCTGGAGGCTGATTTGTGCAATCGCTGCAAGTGATGTTGTCCTGTGACACACTCACCGTCATAGATAACTGCCTCGGAGATTAAAAAAAGAAAAAATTAAATGTAGCCCTACAAACGCAGTTCTGTAGCCACAGCAAATTAAATTGTGCACACACATGCACACACAGACAGATAACGTGAGGGCTTTTTGAAACTTGATCCAGGCTTCATTTGGAATTGGTTCTATAACTGTTGATTGTTGTCTGCGGAAGAAAAATAACTGCAAGCGACGCTGCTTGTGCGTCCCAAAAATGAGGGGAAAAAAAAAAAGCTCAAAGCCAATGCGTGCAGCAGAGTCTTGTCTGGAAGTCCCCAACTTCCAGTCCAGGGCAAAGGAAGAAGGCAGTGCGGGGTTTTCACATTTTCTCATGTAAAAAGGAGAAGATTCCTGACTCCACATCTTTCCCGAGATTTGAATAATGAAATAGTTCTAAATAACGTTTATGTTAAGGCTTGACTTCGGGGGTGCTTTGCATTGCATCCACAGCATGCAAAGTGCCTTCCTGCCATCAAGTAGAGGCCTCTGGCTCCCACAGTCTGGAGCCCCCATCCTGCAAGGATGCTGTCACAGGCTTGTCTTCCCATATGTGGGTAGCTGTTCCACATTACAGTTGTCTGTGGAGTTAAGCATGTGTATAAATGGTTGTAGAAGTGGGGCTTTGGGATATTTAAGGGCTATATAAGGTGGGATTTTTCCCCACTTCTGGGGATTTTGCAGGCAGGGAAAACCTCAGCTGTGGAAATGTGTCTGTAGTTAGCTGATACACCGTGCCTCTCACCGTGGCTGCATTTACATTGTTCCTGCTCAGCTCAGAGCTGAAGGAGAGGTGATATCTGTGTTACTGATCATGGCTGAACTACCCACACCGTGGCGGGAGTCCCAGCTTGGGTCTCTCTTCAGCAACAGGGCAGAGGGCAATCGGAGAGTGACTCATTGCACCTAAGTTGGCTGCATGCATGGAAATGTTCTACGAAGCCCTCTGCCACAAGAAAGCACTGCTGAAACT
Source organism: Balearica regulorum gibbericeps (assembly GCF_011004875.1). Classification (NCBI taxonomy): domain Eukaryota; kingdom Metazoa; phylum Chordata; class Aves; order Gruiformes; family Gruidae; genus Balearica; species Balearica regulorum. Next base: position 4,007,912 of record NC_046189.1, read on the forward strand.
GCCTATGCTCTCACCCCAGAGTGTGTGTGGGGGGGGAAGTACTCTATCTTCTCACATGCATAAGAGATTTTTATCAAAATCTATCTCCCTTCTGAAAAAACGTTGTTTAACCAATGTTTGATAAGGATTTTTTCTTTAAGATTTTCATCAACTTTTCTATAAAATTTAAGATACTTCACTGTCAAAACCCATCCATTTGGACCACTTGTAAGAAATTGCATCAACGTGGCATTAATACATGGGACTGCACAAGTCTCTGTAAATACCAGTGGTGTAGGAACACAGTGCTTTATGTTAATGGCGCCCCAAGGCTCTTGCCTGTCTCAAAATGATGTGTTCTTGGGCAACCTTTGTGCCCAAAGCAATGTGAAAATAGTCATGCATCTCAGAACTGCTTGCAATATTTTATTCCATTGCTAGCCTAGCCTTTTTCCAAATTAATCCGTGCTTAACTCGCTTCATGTAAATGCAGGAGACAAAATGTTGGTTCTACAATAGCTGGAGTAGTCATGCAAGCTGGGGTCTAGGTATCACAAACTCCTCAATATTGCTGTTTCTTTGCTGAGAGGAGAAATTTTTCCTATGGGAGACAGTTGATCTGTTGGTTGATGATTTCTGCTGTTACATGTAATGTTATTTGCGCACTCCAGGTTTCTTAATACAAGTTCAACAGCCTGCACTGGTGAGAAGGTTAATGCCTTGCTATGACATCTGACTGACACTGGATTTCATCTCCACATTTATTCTCTGGTTTAACTTCTAGGAAGAAGTTATATCCCAGATAAATATCATAATCCCATTTCCCCTCAGAAGTCCTTACCGCTGTCTTTGAATTATCAGAATGGCACACACTGAGGCTTGTTCATTTTCTAGTAAAATACATGCATGTATATTATAGTCTGTCTCGAAACTAGTTTTGGAGAAGAAGGCATCAGCTAGTTCCTTTCAAGGGGTTACGTAGATTAGTGTCTACAGAGAGTGCACTCTTTCATGGTATTTTTTCCTCAAGCAGACATCTGGTGCTACTTCTGTTTTCTTGGAGGCAATGAATGTTGCTTCCAGTGCATCATCAAATGTCTCGTTATTAAGTAATTAGAGAATGGTTTTTATAAGCATTTTGACTGTAAAGAGCCCTGGTTACTGTTATTACTACTACCTTCTGGCAACAGAGAGGAAGACACTGATGAATCCTCCTTTGATGTCTGTTGAAACAAGCTGAAGAAAAAGGGCAGACCTTTGGACTCTAAATAATGATACTATCCATAAATAATAAAGCTCTTCAGGGCCCTTTGTGGACAGACTGTAACTTCCTGCTGAAAGGTATTCATCTTCATGCACCAGCGCAGTGTCTGTCCTGTGCTCCTCTCTTACCACTGGTCCAGCTGCATTTCATGGCTATAAATTTCTTACTGAACATATTTCTTATTGTGGTAGCTGTAATGGCATCCAAAAGGGCACATATCTAGGGTGGTTTCTTTTCTTTTTTGATATTTTAAAAGTTTTTCCAGACAGAATTTTGTTTGGGCAAGAAAAAAAACAACCAACCAACCAACCAAAACCCCAAGAAGCAACAAACAAGGTTACTTGTTTGAGATTTCCAGACATCTAGACTGGTGGTGACTAGATTTCTGGCCAGTTCTGCAACTTGGTAGCTGCAAACCCAGCCGGTCATTTGGGGTGTCTTGTACTTTGGACCAAGGAGCCCAGAATATAGTCACCAAACCACCTTGCTAACAGTTAGGGGGATCTGCCAGAGGTCCTGGACTAATGGCTCAAGACAACTTGCTTTTCAGCTTTGCAGTGCATGTATAGTAAGACCAGTACAACCAGGACCTGTCTGACCTGCTGACAGGGTCCTGCATGGTGGATCGCTGTATGCCCACCAAGTGTGGCTTGTTTTGGGGGTGACTGACTATCTGTGGCTATCCAGAAAGTGCTGGACTTGCTGTGCCCTTAGTGTAAGTCTGTCCCACAGTACTTGAGTTTAACTTCTCCTCTTTCTGTGTTCCACACCCAAGAAAGCTTCCATGTGATGGCAGAGTCACAATATCAACTCTAGACTTTGTCTTGCTGTCATTTCTGCTTGAAAAATAGAACTGCAGCATGCTGTTAGATGAGTCCAGCAGTGACAACTCTCTGAGGTATAAATCTTGAGTGGGGTCTTGCCCGTTTGGTCATCCAGAGATGGGCATAGCATAGCTAAAGAGCTCTGTGTGCATCAAGGGCAACTCCCAAGATAAAGGCACATCGTGGAAGCACTAGTGAGGGCATCCTGGTGGCAGGCAGCTGGGTTATTGCAAACTCTAGGTCTGCAGTTGAGGCCCCGGTGCACGGCAGCACATCATACAGCAACTCCCAGGGAGCCGCTGTCTTGCCCAGCACATGCTCCCCAGCTCTCCGAGGTACACGCTGCGTGCCTTGTGCTCAGGCACACACACATTTTGAAATACGGGCCATAAACTCAGAGCACGCCTTATAATCAGCCCTTCTCATGTGCACTGCACTGCCTTCAGCTCGGTGAATCAGATCAGAAGCCTTCATAAAGGACCACGCTGTTTTCTCTCAGGAAGGGTGCGGGGTGCTAGTCATTAGGGAAAGGAGGGGTGACCACTCTCTCCCTGGCTGATTACTGAGCCTCAGGTTGAGCCTGATTCACGCTCCCTCGCCGATTCCATGAAGATTGCCCATCTCCACTGTATGAGTCAGAGAATCAAACCCTCTTTTGGGACATCCATCTTTTATCAGTGACCTGAAGAGGGAAAAAGATTCTTTAACCTTTCCTTTGCTACAAATTAAGGAGCTTTTGAAAACAATCTGTAGGTGAGCAAGCCCTTCTCCTCTTTTGTGTTCCTCCATCACCGTAATACTTGTATGAGGTTATTACAACACATATTTTTCTTCTACAGCAAGTTCCCAGCTATAGGAGGCTAACAGGCCTTGTGTAACTTGTCATTACTCACCAGCACTCCCTATTCTTGTTTAGATCTCAGGGTGTGGCTTTAATTAGCTGATTTTGTAATAAAACCCAGGTGACTTGGTGATGGATAGACACCCTAGAAACCTATTAAATAGGAGTGTAGTGCCTCCCTGTCCTTAGAGTACTCTCTCAGATTGTTGTTTGCTTCTAGAAATTGAGTTTGTGGGGTTGTTTGTCCATCCTTCCCCATAGCTTCTAAATCTGTTGGTTGAATTTAACCAGGTTATGCTGGTGGATAAATCCCACAGAAACAATCAGACCTGCAGATATTTCATAGAAATGGGCAACTAGGTAGAAGAGAAAGAATACGTTAAGTGCCTGGACCGAGAATCCTCTGTCTGTTTAGGTAACAGAAAATCCATGTGGGAAGGAACATGTATGAATGCCCCAGCTATGGGGGAAAAAAACATTGCTTGCAACTCAGTTACTAAATCTGAGCAGAGTGGACTTTAAGTGTCTTATCATCCTATAATAACCTTTGTTCATGTTTTTTTCCTGTTGCTACTTTTAAGTTCTTTTATCTCAGCAGCTTAGTGATGTCTTCCATTTTGCTAGGCTTCTGTGGTCTTCAGCATGTGTCAACCAAGTCTCATGGGCTTTGGCTGAAGCTGCTTGGGGTTGTGAAATGCTATGCCATCAAGGTATGTGCTTGGCCAAGGACTTTTTAGTATTTGAGATCAGATACAGCCAGCCTTTTATATCCAAAGACTCTATGTTGTTTGGAGCTAAACAAAGCTTTGCTTTGGTTGTCTTCATAATGCTGAGCAGGTTTTTGGTCTAGTTGGTTGCCTTTTGAATAGCTCAGTAACAGTTTTGGTGGGGTTTCATCAGACTTATTTTTCGGTGGTGTCCTTAGATCTGAAATACCAAGTTCTTTTTCAACCTTATGCAATTAAGACCATTAAATACCTTCCTAAGAGTGTCTTGCCCCATGTTCTGCAAGTTACAGCTGTTTGGTCATCTGTACTCATCTACACTCAACCCAGACATGTATTTGGGTCTTTCAGCCCACTATTTCAGGCTCAGTGGATGTGTGGATGGCTATAGTTAATTTTAAACTTAATACAATTTTAATCTTTCAGGAAATGTTTCCATTGCATATGGATCAGCACACTCATGATACAACTGTTATCACAAGTGCATCTTGCCTCTGCTGTTTCCTTATCCTTGCAGTCTGTCTTTAGGCCTTTTAATTTGGAAGCCGGTTTGTTTGAGATTTTTTGGCAGCTTTGCTGACACTTTCATTTGGAAAGCACAGTTGTCCCCAGCATTGGAAATACCCGTTGTTCTTTGCAAAGTCAAATCCATTTTTCACAGTGACCTTGCTTTGACCTCGTTATCAGTCTTAACCATAAATAGTGTGATCTCTAATTAGTCCATCTGTCAGCTGTCCAGGTTCATGTGACAGGACACGAGTGCTGCCCCGCAGATTGGAAACTAGCTGATCGCACAAAGAATGATAAGTGAGAAATGTCAGAAGATTTGGATGCTGGTAGTTGTCTAATGTCTCGTTGCAAGCCTTGGCATTAGAATCTGGTCTTAACATTGTTAATAATCTGGAGGAAGGGTTAAAGGACATACTAATGAAACTTGCAATGATATCATCTGTGTGCTCTCATAAAGCAAGGCTCTTGAGCAAAGCTTGCATTAAAACAGGCATGCTAGTTGTTGCGTCAGGTAATGCCCACTTACAAGCCTTGGGATTCAGTGGGTTTGTGTAGATTGAAAGTTAGACCCCAGCCCCGAGAATAAGAAAGGGATTTAAATAAAGAGGCACCACATACAAGGGAGCACAATGGACCCCAAGTTAGTGGGCTTGAATGCATAGTCTGAAGACCTATATGTTGCTGGGCTTATCTGATGAGCAAGAGGGTGGACTAGAAGGGGTGCGTGGCTCTGGTGAACTTTTACTGTACCAGGCAGAGACTAAACCGGGGTCATTGGTGACTGCCAGGATCTGTCAGGAGTAGCTGCCTTTCACTGTCCATTACTCATGCCCACAACTCTTTTCTGACTGACTTTTAATCCTGATTCAGCATTGTGTGTGAATGGTATCACGGGAGTTTGTAACTGATGGAAAAGGGGCAGCGTGAAGCCTGCGAGCAGCCTGTAGCAAGGTAGATGTGTGTGTGGGAGCCTCACAAATAAAGCCCTCGGCTGCTGGGTGTGGTGGGAAATGATTCATGGACCTGTAGGTTTGCTAGGACCACATGTAGATGAAGGTGACCTTGGGAGCAAATGAATAGGTTAAAGGGCTGGCTGGTAACTTTGCACTTCTGAACAGAGGCAGCATGGCTTTAAAGCCAAAAGTTGCTTTTTCTTACCCTTCCCTAAACCTGCTCCTGCAGAAAGTTGTTGACATGAGGAAAAAACCAATTATGAGCTCTTCTGAGAATCCTGTCCCAAACGTTTTCAGCCTGTGGTGCCTCTAATTCACTTGCAGGAAGCTCAGACATTTTGATTTTGGTGCTTAACTGCTTTGATATCAGAGTATCCCAATACTTGCACTTGGCTTGAGAGCTTGTTCTTGAAAATAAGGCTGCTCTGTAGAAATAAGCAGTTCATATCCAAGGGCTTTGAGCCAACAATCTGCAGCACAGTTCTCCTTGAACTCTTTGGAGTGGGGCCTGCGGGACAACATCCTTGTATTTCTAAGTTAATTGAGGACTGTGGGCCACTGGAGGGAAAACTGCCTCTAGGAGGGGCTGTTTTTGCAAATGTATTTTAACGAGGGGGGGAAAAAATTCACCAATAAATTGTGGAAGTGTCTTTGCTGGTGGCACAGTGGTACTGTGGTAATGCCACATCATATGCAGTTTCCATAGTGGCTAAAAATATTCCCGCCCACTTTAGCTTTTCTGAGGGCTCTGATTATTTTTTTTTTTCCAAAAATGCCGAGTGAACATCTTTCTCAAAACTGTGCCTTGTTCAGGTGCCTAAAGTTAGGCACCCAGGAAATGTGGAGGAATTTACATTTCTAGGCTCCTGCCATGCCTTTGGAAGGAATTTGGAGTAACCCAGAGAGTATGTGCAATCTCCCACTAGGGAATGTCATGGGCTGCTCAACAAAAGCCTGTTTTATTATTTAGCAAATGGTGATATTATTTAGCAAATGGTGTTCCAGTTAGCAGAAGTGTCTCATTGCTGTTTCAGCATCATCCAACACCGTGCACTGGGCTGCCTAGTGCTGTCGAGTCCTCAGGCAACTGCTTCTCTTCCTGTGAGGAAGGCAGTGTTTTCAGTTGGCCTTAAACTTTTAACCTTTAAATTTTACCTTCCTCACTGCTGCGAGGGCATGTGGCGTTCTTTGATTCCTACTCATTCTGGTTTCACAGCATCCTAAAATTTGGACTTGGTTTGAAGGCCTGCCCTTTGATAGAGGGCTACTCCATGAAGGTGAGCAGCCAAGGGCTTTGAGCTGAAAATTAATTGTACCCATTGCACGAAGGCTTTTCTTGCCTGTCTCTCTGTTCTGGTAGAAATGGTGCCACTTGTATTTTGTAGTGCCTTGCTAATTCATGTGGCCTTAGCAAAGTGTTGTTTAAAAGGACGTGTAAGCGTGCGCTTACCTTTAAGCAGATGGGTCTGCTCAGCACTGGTCTGCGAGTGCCCTACAGCTTGCAGATAGGAGCGTGGGGCTGACGGCTGCTCACTCAGCAAAGTCCTTGGCCTGCCTGGATAAGAGATCACGGCTCAAGTCTATGCATAGCGTCTCTGAGAGCTCTAAGGAGAGTGTGTCAAACATTTAGTCAATATTACCTTACACAAGCCGTGAGGAAAGCCCATCTGTTGCACAGTCTGGGCTTGTTCCTGAGCTAAATTCAGTAACTGAAGACACTGCAAACTCTGTAAGAGGAAAGTACCACATTCAGAGTGCTGCCTCTTCATGAGTCACGGCATTACCCCATTGCTCCCCTTGCCGATCTCCTTCGGTGCATTCTGCTTTGCCTGTATTTCTCTGGCGTGGTAGTTAATCTGGTTATGCTTCTTCACTCGCTGCTGGTGTGGTCTCTCCTACTCCAGGCCTAACCTAGTTTAGGGCACCTAAACGTTGTTAGCCGGTGTGCCTCTGGAAGTCTCTGCTGCAGATTAGCTGTAGTGTGCACAGCCACTGCAAGATTAAGTGTTTTGTTTTGGGGATTTTCCTGGTAGCCAGCAGAATACTTTTTTTTTTCCTTATCTGGCACTGACTTCAAGGGGGTAAATATTCTGCCCTGTCAGATTTGCTCCAGCTGCCCACATTTAAAAAGCAAGCCAAGAGTGTTAGTGAGTAGACAGCTATTTGTGTTTGGTGCTGTTAGGCTTCTGGTGTGTGGACCTGTTGTTTTGACCAAGCAACTAGTGAAACATTAACTATAAGGCTGGCCATTTCTTCTCATCCTCCCAGTGAGTTAGATCTGGAGAGAGCCCCTCCGCACCCCTGGTGCGGCCCTGTGCAGCAGCTCTTCCAGAGGACAGTTTTCTCTAGTTGTGGATCCCTCCCTTGCATTGCACGGTGCTGCTGTGGCACACACAGCTGCTGGCCCTGATACGGCAGGACCCATAAGGGCATGTCCTCCTGCAAGCATGTTTCCAGCACTCTTGCAGGTGGTTCGCTCGTGGACTTTATCCTTTTCTCTTCCCAATTCTGTCTTGCATCACTTCCCTAAGCTTTCATTTCTCACAGGGGTGACTTGGCACACCTGGGAAGCACGAGTGCATTCATTTTTACTGCAGTAAAAACTCCTCTACCTGAAAGAACATCCCAAGGGAAGGTCTCAGAGTTTGTGAGTTACTGGTCCACGGGGAAGAATCTTTTTGCCCTGGAGACTACAGCCCCTGCATGGCCTTGTGAGCCGCAGCCATGTGACAAGTCACGTCTCTAAAGACCTGCGTTGGATGAAATCACACTTAGAGCTCCCCTGAGGGTTTCCTCACTCAGCTTCACGGGCATAGAAGCAGATTCTGCTTTTCTTCCCTGTGATCTGAACCAATGATTTGCTCCTCAGCCCAGAAGAGCCCTAGTTCTTTAACCAGAGGAATGAACCAGATGAGGTTTTCTTGGGAGAAGGAAGATTTTGGCCTTTCCCCCCTCTCCCCCTCTGCCTGTAAGCACATTTGCATTGTCACTGGGACATCTGTCTGCTCTGGTCACTTTGGCCAGGAGTGGCCATATAGTTGTACAGGCTCCTGTGCCATCTGGCAGGAATTGTTAAGTAAGCGAATTGAAAAGCAAAAAGGTATCATGGCTTACTAAAGGTCTCAAACTGGAACAGTATGGTGTTTGGAGAGTTGAGTGCAGGTGTTCTGAGAGCCAATTGACATTGAGTTATTCTGGTTTTACAGTGGTGAACTCGAACAAATTACCCTTTGGGTACTTCCCAAGGGGACTGTTTGTTGACTCAGTTCACAAAGGAAGTAAGGATGTGCATTTGCTTGGGAAAATTATTATCCAAATCACAGTGTTCTTTTGAAACAGTTGTTTGACTGAATACCAAAAAGAAGCAATCAGACACTTGCCTTAAAAGACCTTTGGCAAAGCAGTGAATGATGAAATTATAAATTTCTTCTCTTACCCCCTCAGAGCAGAATTATCTATATTTGGATTTCTTTTTTCAGCCCCAGAGAGGAAGTAAATCAAGTTTGCAAATGGGGTTTGGACCAAATGCAATGTATTCGGCTGTGCATTTTACGTGTAGCTGAACTAGAACAGTGTCCTGAGGAGCAGTGCTTGTTCTCGACTCACAGACCCAAACGAGATCCCTCTTCCTCCGAAGGACATTTGGGAGAAAAAAATGTGAACGTAGAGCTGGGAGGTTAGACATTTGGGTTTCTTCCCATCACTATTAAAACTATACCAGGGAAGCCTTTTAGGCTCATTTTAGCTCCAGCTCCACTCCCACCATTGGAATGTTCAATCTATTTATACTGAAGGTATGTGGGGCAGTGACTGCTCCATCTCTGTTGCTATTCCCACCTTTGAAATATTTCCTAACCAGTCCAGAGAAGTTATTCTCTCCACTGAGTACCACAACTCTCTCTTCCCCTTTCTCTTACTCTCACTCAGCGCTTTTTGCAACCCTTAGATCAAAACTCCGTGATCATTCCGGATGGCAGGGCTGCCGTCTCCACTTTTGTCCATGGGTGAAGTCTGGCAAGGACTTGTCCAAGATGGTTTTTCATTTTTGAGGCACAAAGTTAGTTTGTGGCTAGAAGAAATGCCATGTAGGAGAATTCTTTTTTCATCTATCGTGAAATATGCTGAGAGCGGTGAAGTTCTCTGTGGCTTGCCTAGGTACTTTGAGGATGATCTCAGTGTTAGCACATGGGATACTTGAGAGTACATGCTCCTCTCCCGAGGGGTGACCAGAGCTCATCAAACAAGTCTGTATCTGGTTTCAAAACTCAGATTTGTTACAGTCCTTGGTGCAATGAGCAGCCCCCCCTGCTGTCATTGCTTCCCTCTGTACCTGCTGTTTGCTCTTTCCTTTCATCTCTAGCTGGTCTTTTAAATCTCTTACCACTGGCTTGAAAAATTCAATGATCAGTTGAATAATAAGTGTTGAAGCCACACTAGTGCTCTGAAATCTTCGTGAGGTCTGGTCCTGCAGTCCCATTCCCAATGGATTTGATGTGATATATTGAATCAGTGAGAACCCTGGGACTGATCTCCTGGAGGAAAGGGAAGATGCAGGAAGCTGAGTGATGAGATCAGTCCCTGGGATTTTCGTGTGTGTATATATATGTTCTTTCATATAATTTCCCTGGATGGGTAGGTTTGAGACATTCAAAAGTATTTAAAAAAAAAAAAAAGGAATTTCAACTCAGCAATGCCAAGAAGTTGCATGCTGTGGATGCTTTCTTCTTCCCAGCCATTCCCTGTGAACTCGGGGAAGTTGGACTGGCCTGGCAAGCAGCCTGACTCCTTGCTGTTGATGACACCTCTCCAGCAGAAGCGGCGTGTGGGCAGATAGGTAGTTTCATCATGGGGAGGAGGAGGAGGCATGCATCACCTTTTGTTTAAGCAGAAGCATCTTTTTGGAATGCTATCCATTTTATCGGTTAGGGCTTGAACAACGAGCAGCCAGGAGAGGCTGGATATTGTAATTAACACAAGTGGAGGCAGGCTGCTGTGTCTGCCTGCCTGCCTGGAGAAGAATAACCTGTTGAATTTGCTAGGAGCTATTGCTGTGAGGACAAGAGCTACAGTTACCGGGAGTACAGCAGCCACAAGCGGATGAAGTAGCTGCTTCAGAGCTATGCTGTGGGGAAGAGGCAGGGACTTGGATATTGGACACTGGATGCCTGTTTGCGTTAGAGCCTCCGCTTTTGCCTCCTAAGCCTGAGGAGGAAGAATACACAGCCTGTTCACTTTTGGTTGGGTCAGCCAAGGATGGCTGCGCTCTCTCAGCACTTGAGGATCCTGCTGTGGAAGAACTGGCTGAGTGTCAAGAGGCAGCCGGTGAGTGTGAGAATGAAGTAGTAGAGGAGAGGGACCTGGAAATCCCAGGAGCTGAGGAGTAAGGGATGCACTGCAGGAGAGGAAGGTCACAGTATTAAAATAGAAAAATTTTGGAAGGCTGGTGATAGAGGCAGAGGGAAGGAAGGGAATGGCATGGAAGTGAAGGTGAGTCTTGCATTGGAGCTCATGCATGAGGGCTCAGCAGTCTAGACTGAGTACCCACGGTTTCCTGGGGCACTGGTCTGTGCAGACAATCATGCATCAACTCATGGGCAGACCTGAATTAAGACTGCAGTTCTGTACCTGCTCCCATGTGAGCAAACCACACAGTCTGTGTGCAGCCTCCAAGAAACCCCTGGGATTTGGGGGGTGGTGGTGGGGTGCTCTTACATAGAGCCATTTGGATGGACAAAGAAAAAAGTAGCTCTGAGAGATGCAGGTAGGACAGATCTCCAGTGCAGTACAGTGTGTTGCAAATCAAACACCCCAAATAGCCTGTCTTTCCAAAAGATAAACCATTGCCAGCAATCCCCAGAGAGCAATCTGAACTGCAGCAGCATCAAGGAGTCAAATGTTCCTTCAGGTGGCATTGCGTGTCCAGGCAAGGTCTGCTCAGTAGTTTTGTCCCAGGCTGGCTTCAATACAGCTGTAATTCAGTAGAAGCATGCTGCAATTCGTGGACTCGTGTTGTAATCTATCCTCTTGCTAGTAATCCAAATGTGATGGTTTTTCAGCTTTTTTGGTTGAATGGAAGCCTTGGCAGGTGCAGAAAATGCTGACAGAAGGGCGAGGCCTATGGAGGGTGTGATATGAGGATGGGGCAAAAAGCCTTGTATCACCGCACGCTTCTGCAAGGTCTGTTCTTGCCTGCCCTGTCCTCCTTCTCGGTTTTGGAGCCTGATTCAGAGAGGTGCTGAGCTTATTTGACTCCTTGTGATCCTCCATAGGAGCTGCGGGCATGCTGTGCACCTTACAGTAATGTATCCTTCGCTGGTGCCGAGGATACAGGAGACTTTTTGAGATGCAGCGCAATCCCAGTAAATTACCTCTGATTTCTCAAGAGAAATAGTAGCAGCCTTGTTAAAAGCAGAAGGCTTGGGGATCTCTTTCAGCTCTTGTGTACCCAGAGTAAATGCTAACCTAAGCCCTACCTGTACTTCTGACCATACAGTCTCACTTGCTTTAATTCTGGTTTCTTGTGGAGTTGAAATAACAATTCTGTAGAATTGAAATGTCAATTAAAATAAAAATCTGGCCACTACTGATTATTATATGGCAGGCATTCCCTCCAATCCTCCTTCTTTTCCCGAGCTTGCTCCAAACTAGGGAGCTTGCTCAGACTGGGAAGGGTGTGAGGAGGTAAACCCAGATCTCTCCTCCCAAACACATTCTGATTTCTCTCTCCTCCTGCTTGTGTTTTTTAACCTGTGTAATCTGACTTCACTTACAGAGCAGGCTTTTAGAAAGCTTTTTTGTTTAGCATGCTTATTTGGCAAGGAAAGCATTCTGTTGTGCTTCTCAGTTTCTGATAACCCATGAAGGCGGTTCCTGCCGCTGCAGTGGCGTGGGCTGACCAGTATGTTGGGGAATGGTCTGACACCAGGAACCCCCCATCCTCCCTCCGCAGACTCGAGTACTTTCCTGCTCTGCTTATCAGCCAGCTCTTACGCTTTATTTCCTCTGTGAGCTCTGTGCGGAGTCCCTGGAGAGATTACTTCTACCCGTGTGGCATGGGGAGAGCTGCAGCTTGCTTGAGTGTCAGCTTGTTGAAATCAGCTGATGTTCTGTATCCGTGGCCAGGGAGTGCCTCGATGCAGGTCACTCCTGCTGAGAAAGGAATGGTCTTAGGTTTAGGTGGCAGCCTTCTCAGAAGCAAGGTTTGGCCTGCAGACCAAGGGGAACTGGAAAAATTGCCTCTTGCACTTCTGTTGCTTTCCATCTATCAGTTCTAGGCAGCTTGGCTGTTTAAACAGAGGCAGGAGGGAGAGAAAATGTGCCTGCATCCAGAGATACTAAGTAAGGTCTGAGCAATTAAATCTACTTTTAGCAGTGAAATAATCCGGCAACCAAAGGATTATGCAACCTACATCACAGTGCTTAATGTCCCAAGAGCCAAATTGAGGTTGGTTTTGGCTCCATTCAAGTCAACATGTTCTGCCTGCAATCAGTTTGGCCAGGGTGGTTGTCTTGTTTTTGTTAACTAGAAATGCCTGGGACAGTGGGAATGCTGTTGTGTTGCAACTGATGTACCCAGCTACTATTAAATCCAATTAAGTCAAAGGACGGAGATACTCAGGGAAGAGCTGTGTGGCAAGTGGGGAGTAGAAGCACCATTTTAGAGCTAAACAGAGAGCTACAAAAGTTTCCCTGTGTAGAGACAATCAGTATTCATTTCTTCCCTCAAGAATTTGAGATCTCTTGCCCTTCCTTTAGGCAGCCTCTGACTAATACCAGTTTCTGTGCTGTTACCCCATAATTTTACTTTAGCCTACATGGTACTAAACAAGGAGGATATGTTAATAATACTGTTTGCATGTGAATTAATCAGAGTTAAACAGCAGGTTTGGGACTGATTATAGGGAAAGCAAGTGATATAAAAAAATTTACGAAAAGGTGTTCGTTTCAGTGATGAATCTTGTTATAAGTTGGCAGTGTATGTATACAAGGCGGGAATAGTAGTACTGTCTGTAAAAGCTGAAATGCTGAAATTATAGGAGTACCCTCTCTGAAGGGATGTGTGGGCAGGTGCCTTGTGGTTTGTCTGTCAGTTGCCTATTTTTGGGGCATGAATCTTGGTCCGACTTCCATGGCTGTGTCATCTCATCAGGGATGATAGGGATGGTGTTGCTGTAAAACAACCATCCTTAAGCTGAATTGCTCCCCAGGATTTGTTTGTCTGTCTGTTTGGTTGGTTTTATGTTCCAGTAAGTGTTACAGGAAATGAAAACACTGTTATGGGCTTGGAATTACTTTGGAAAAACAGTTTTGGGTAATACGTGCTGATCTGAAAAAAATAGCAACACGATGATGAAGAATGGGATGATTTTGAAGAAAGATATCTTTGCAGTTTCGAAAATTGGCATGAAGATAGCACAGCAATTTTGCAGCACAGAGTAGTTTGAGCATAACTACTGATGGATGGAAAGCTCTAATCTAGTAAGCACAGTAGCAAGCTAGCCAGCTGGTGCAAAAGCAGTTGATTATTAGAATAATTGCATTTTCCTAGCTTACAAAATTCCAAGGCTTGTAGCTTTAAGACTGACTTTGGGCTTCCTACCTGGATTGGTTCACTACACTCGATGATTAACAGAGTGTATTTTCTTCATTCTCGTCCATTGAAATGGTCAACCCTCGTGTCAGAGACAAGCTGTCTATAAATATTCATGTTTCTTCCACTGTACTAGTCCAATTTTACATCATCTCTTTTCCATCTCAGCTCATCTATATGGACTGCAGTCTGGAAATGGAAAGGTGCCAGGGCGTTAGGTCACTGTGATCAGAAGCTCGTGTGAAGGATCCTGGTGCTCAGATCTGCCTTCTCCAGCTGGCTGGTTTCACAACTCCATAAACCCCTTCCTTCACCGTGCTTGAGCTCCACGTCTTGTAAATGAATACTACAAAAATCCTTTCATTTAGCTCTATTGTGAGGCTGAACTACTTTGTGAAGCACAGTGAAGCTTTTTGGGGAGAAAGAAATGCTGTAGACTTGTTCAACTCACTTGTCAAACACTTTAATTTTGGGGTATAACCAAATCAAAGTCATCTTTACCCATCATTTGAGCAGTGCCGTTCACCGAAAGTGAAACCAAGCTTTCACACTTTTATCTTGCTATCAGTGTGTCCAAAAGTCTTGTACTTCTCAGTGTGCTTTTACATAGCAGTGTCTCAAAGCTGTGTAAACACTATCCCCTGTAATTATCAGCCAAACTGAAACACAGGAGGGCTTGTGTTATTTTCCGGCTTGTTACTTGCTCTTAAAATCTTATGTAGTTTTTCTTCCTGCATAGATAATACTTGGGTTTTAATAGCATGCATACCAAGACAGACCTGATTTACAATGCATCTTATAACTCATTTAGGGTAGTACTTGTACATTCCAGACAAGCTCTGGGACACATCAATACGACAAACGTAACCAATATATTTTCATTGCTGTTTTATAGGTATGGTCGTTCATTTTAATTTCCTGGCCTGTGGTTGTTTTCATAATCTTGGCCATTATCCGTCTCAAATTCCCTCCAGAACCGCAGCCAAACTGTAAGTAACTGGTTTGTTTTATGTCTTTGGGGTTTAGTTCTCATTTCAGTGACTGATGTGTTAATTTGATGTGTTTTGTTACTTTTACAAATTTGGTTCTTTGTAGTTTCCAGTGGAGATTTCCTGGGTTGCAGTGTGCTGTAAATAAAATGTCTGTGTTCCTCTGAGGTTGTTTTTGCTTATGTGTTTTTTTTTTTTTTCCAAATTAGTTTTATAACTAGAAAACAACTTTAAAGAACTGTCTTATCAAGATGCGTTCAGATACTGCTGTTGTAGGCAACAGTATAAATGTCCATGATTGATAAACTGAGGGACAAGAGGGCAGCTGCAGGAGATCTTATTCAGTAAAATGAGTAAGGGCATAGTTTTCAAGTGGGATTGTGAAGGTGAGGTAACAAACATGAGATGGGTCGACATGAAAGATTTTACCTTGTGTGTGCTCCAGGAAAAAAGCACCCATTCAGGCAACTACTACTGAGGCTCAGCTAAAGCGTGGTAACTTGTTTGGCTTCTGTGACCTCATGGTGTATGTGAGCCCCTTCTAGCAAGTCAAAGAGCAGCTCTGTGGGTGGGTGAATATTTGGTGGTGGTTAAACGGGTGAAGAGTTTACACAAGCTGGCTTTCACTTGCAAGCCTTGCTTCCTGGGTCAGGAGAATGTGTCTGCATCTCAGCATGGGGGCACTTGAACCTGCTCTAAAAAACGCTGATTTAGTGAGTCCTTATCACCATCAGAAGAAGAGTGCCCCCAACCCTGGCCACGTTTGTGCATGAAGTTATATGGTAAAAAAGAGCAAGGAGTTTATCCAGTTGGAAGCCTTTTTCCCTTGCACAGGGTTAATTCTGAGTTGTAGAAAAGCCCCGCTTCTGCTCTGTGGCCTCACAAGTGCAGTCCCAAGGGAGGTGAAAGGACCAGGCCCCTCTTTTCAATGTAGCATACTTTTGTGTTGGGAGAAATCACCCATGGAGCTACACTCTTTATCTGCTTGTTTAGAGGGGTTCCTCAGCTTTATTGTGTGGACTCTGGTAGCATATGCAAGATTCTTGCCTCGTGTTGCACACCTAGTCTGCTGAATTACACCCATGTGCTGCAGCACAAAGCTGTGCAGAGAGCTATTACTGAGAGCCATAGATTCCCAGCACAGGGTAGGAACAGGACCCCAACAATTACCTTACTAAAAGATTTGCAACATCCGATTCATAGGAAAGACACCACCATGGATGACCTGCATCAGGCTGTCATCGACTTGACAAGGTCAAAGCCCTGGCATGGGCAGTGTTGGATTTTTGTATTTGGGGCAGGGAGACCGATGCAGGGGGAGAGGAGATGAGACCAACTCTTGGCAGCAGTGAGGACAGGCAGTTGGCTTCCAGTGTTTGTAGCTATCAGATGTGTAAAATGTGGCCGTGAGGGATCTGTACTTGATGATGTGCATGTGTACCAGAAATGTTCAACCCAGTTAGTGTCATGTGTGATTCCCTGGTTAAAAAAAATAAAAATCTTTGTATGAAGTGTGAGAAAGGACTACATTTGGACAAATACTAGATTATATAAATATATTGTATATAAATACAATTAGAAAAGCCCTTGTCCCAGAAAACTTGCAGCCTAATCTTACTAAAGGTTTGTGTACCTCATTTTGTAGACAGGGATGGAAACCCAGAGTAAGTGACTTTCTGAAAGTGTCATAAGAAATCTTTAATACAGAAGGACGTTCTTGGTGTGTAAGGGTGGTCTTTTAACCCCAAGCCCCTCTGCTGTCAGCAAAAGGCCTCTTGAGGCATGTTACATGTTTTACATTCTGCCCGAATTCCCTTGAACCAGTTGGAGCAGACGAGACAGGACATGTTGTACTTTGTGAAAACCCCAAATTTTGCCAAGTGTGGAAATGGCATTCCTCCCATGCTGCTCCATCGGTTGTACTTCCTGTCCCTGATAAATCAGGTAAGATGAATGTCAAGAGAGCCAGCTGGATGGTGAAATATTTATTCTTTTACTCTACATGGCTGTTAGTATGAATGTATATTTATTTGGAGCATGTTTGCTCTGGATGGTTGCATCTCTGAATTAATGGATTGGAAGGAATGCTCTTAGGAAGAGCAAGTAGCTCCATCAGCTGTGCTTTGCAGGGAAGGAGAAAATTGGGCAGTATCTTTGGACTGGTTCCCTTTTCTTCCACAGATGAATTCTATTTTGGGACAAGTATCAGTAAGGATGCAAGTAGGTGTCTATCTCTTAGAAGTGGATGATAGGAATTCTCTATTGCAAGAGAGGTTTTATGCTGGAAAATAATGATTGTGGTGTATTCTTGTGATGCACGTGTTCAGAGACCACCTAAGAATCCCAAGGGGATGGAAAAGAATGTTAACCAGAACATCAAATAGCTAGTTTCTGCTGCTTTTCTAGTTAAGTAAGAATAGCCACTTGATAAATATCCTCTTTTTTTTTTTTTGACAACTGGAAAAATGTATCAACTTTTTGCTTGAAAAGCAGAAGAGAAATAATTTGGGAACTTTCTTTTCTGATAGAAAAAAAAAGGGCAGATGGACACATCTAGGAAAACTGTTACAGGAGAGGTTTTTGTTCATTTTGAACAGGAATAAAGTCCATTTTATGTTGAATTCCACGATCATTAAGTAGTGACAAGAAGCTGTTTCCAGTTCTGCTGCCAAGAGATTATTGCAGGTAGACAAAAGTCAGGACAGAATCAATGGCACAGAGATAGAATAAGCTATTCAGATGCTGAGTTTTGAAGCCTTAGAGATAACCCCACAGAGGATCTCAGCCTGTAAGCTTATCTCGTATTCAGGGCCACAGAAATATCATGATATCTATTATTTGCTCAATTAAAACAGCTCAAATTCAAGACAGTAAGTTCTTCTGAAGTACATGTAATAAACACTCAATAGATTGAGGATTATGTAGAGAAATTACCTAGCAAGTATCAGTTAAGAATGAACAAGTGGCAAGAGCTTCCTGCAAGAGCAAGTTGCTTGCTTTGAATTGTGTTGTGTAGCACCTGATGCAATGAAGCTTGTGCCAGACTGAACTCTGAAGGGAAATGACATGCCAAATAAATGTCACCAGTCAAGAGGATGCTTATAGGAAAAGTAAGAACTGAGGCAAACAAGGAGCTGAAATTCATCTGAGATACAATTTTCACAACTAAAGCATCTAGTATCTAAGAGGGGGAAAAAACCCCCCAAAACGCCTCTCTTCTTTCTTCCAGGCATCTGTTTGATGATGTATTTCCAGGTCAGCAGAGGCTATTGTCAGCAGAAGTGAAAAAGAGATTTCTCTTTCTCTGCATTCCCAGTTCCTATGATGATCTGAGAGTCTAACCACATAAAATCCCCATTCAACTTACTATGCACATCACGGTTGTGGCTTCTGGCCTTTTTATTACAGCTCTTGTATTTGCTAGAAGGTATTGGGATGTGTTTTGTGGTATACCCGTGGAATAGGAAGCTCTGGATTGCAAGCCTACAGTGTGAAAGCCAGTGAATTGGGTTTGATGGTATCTTTCTTTTTTTTGTGCCTGTATCACCTGTTTTCTAGAGTGAGTAGGGACAAAAGTCCTCTTCCATCACTGCAGATTTTTGCAAGGTATGGGAATTGCGTATGAGATACAATCTGTCCCTCAGGGCTCAACCCACTCAGTCTAGAGAAGCCCAATTACACTCCTTGCTTGAACTAGTACTGTCACACCCTGTCACACCCTCCCCACCCACTTTCTTCCTTTTCTGGTCTTCCCTCCTGTCAGTTTGACCTCATCATTATTCTCCATAGAAGCTCCCTTGGGTGTGTTTAGTCTTCCACTCATTCGGAAACCCTGCTCTTCAGTGCTATGGAGAAGATGTGGTAGAAAACTTGCTCTCCTGTTAGGCCCAGGGTTCTGCTCCCCCATGGCTTTCCAAGGGACAGCCAGTGGGCTGCGAAAGCCATGCCTCATTCACGGACATTTCTCCTTCTTCATGGAAAGAAGCTGTGCTCTTGGGTCTGGTCTTAAAATCCACCAGATTCTTTCTGCCAGGGAATTCATTGCCTGAACTCTTCTCAGTGAAGCACATCTTACCCTTCACCTCTGCCCAGAATTTCCACCCGGATTTCATCACCCCCGTGGAGGTGCCTGCAGGGTATATTGCATTCACTCAGGTTCGTGATAGGCTCAGGAGCAGAGTGCTCTCAGCAAGGCTGCTCTTTGCAGCCAGTATTCTGGGGGGAGTATCATGATAGTTGAGCACTAGACTATTTACCAGTACCAGCATAACTGGTTAGGTCTAGTTTAGACCCAGAGCTGCGTGGCACAACACTACACAGGAGCAGATACTCACACTCTGCTCTCATTCTTGACTCCCGTGCTCCTGGGAGAGGGCTCAGGATAGGAGGGTCTCTGACCTGTGCTCCATTCAGTCTTACTGTGATCGGTAGCTAGGATTTGAACAGAATTGGTTGGAAAAAACAGTATGAATCATGGGGCACAGATCTGAGGTGCTTTATGAGAGAGGCTGCGGCTTTTACCTGCAGATGAAGCTTTCCTGGGACTTCTGTGCTGAGCACTATTACTGCGTTAGAGGTAACTGAGGCGTGAGTTACCCTGGTCAGGGCAGTGTCAGAAAAACAGGCAGGATGCTCTGTATAGCTTAGAAAAGGATAAATGGAGCTGGTAGTGGTGGGTGCGAGGTGTCAAGCGCATGGCAGGCAGTGCCTATCGCCCTCCGTCCTTATCACCCTCTGGCTGCTGCAGCAGTGTGCTGGTAGCTGAGTTCAGGGGGCTCCTGCCCCGTGGGTCTGCGTAACTAAGGACCTCAAACCACTTTTAGCTCTGACGGTTCCGTGCCTCAATCCCAGCATGTTGCTCTGATGCAGAAACCTTTAAACTAACTTTGTCTCACAGTTAACAGAGAAAAACTTTGAGCCAGGTTACTTCTCGATGTGAGTGATGGCTGTGGCTGTCGGGACATGTGTCAGGGCAGGTGGCATGGAGCAAGGTGGGCCACAGCACTGTCCTTCCTCTGAGATACCATCCTGGAGATGGGAAAGCTCTGAAAAGATGCTTGCACTTTAAAGGAATTTGCTTCATAGTTGGAGGCACCTGAACTCATCTCTTTTCCCAGTAGCGTGGAAAAAATAATAGGTTCCCATGCTAATTACAGGGAGTTGAGATGGTGGCTCAGCTACACAGGCCACTCCATTCATTTGGGTAAGTCAAGTCATGGGTATTTATGCAACGCATAATCCACCCCAAGGGTTCAACCTACTCTATACAGAGACAAGCACACATCAGACTTCCAGCTCTCTTCCACCATTTGCCTGTGGTGGAGCAGCCCCACTCCTCGTTTTCCTTTACGTTGCCTCATTTTTTTTCCCCTTTTCTGTCAGTTTTCTCCACTTTCTAGACAACCCAGCACCAGATTTTTGTGTGCTCAACTGCAGTGTGATTAGCAAAATAACCTCATCATAGCCTCCTTGCTTTGGTATGAACTTCATTTTGTTTCACGTTGTTGTGCCGCTGCTGTGCCAGGGAGCAGACTGCCATATAACTCTGTTTCATTGAAACAGTGCTGAAGGGGAGTACGGATTATATTAATTATCCCCACGTTTGCTGGAGTAGACATATACATTGATCTCCTTACATACATACGTAAGCAGTGCCCAGCCATGCAGTTCCCTGTGAGTTGCCCAAGCTTAGCTGGGAGAACCGCAGCCTCAACAGAGTGCCGTAATGCCTCCCTGTTCATAAATCTCCACCCCTCCATTTCTTTAGAGACTCTTCCGCCTTGTGAGGTGTGACTGAAGGATGTTTAGAGCTGGAGACAGGAACTCCTGAGTTACCAGTGTGTTTTTCCTCTCCACTGAATTACAAAAGGGCCTTGGGGCAGGCACTTAATTCTAATGGACTTCCTGAAGCATCTGCATCTGGATGCTGGGACCTAGAAGTGCACAAGTATTTTTCCAAAGGTGATGAGCAGTTTGGCTTGGACTAAAGTCAGCAGTTGTTGATTTCTGTATGTCTGGAAAGGAGGTCACTTTTGTTTAAAGAGTCAAAACCTGGACGCTGGAGACTACCTGGAGGCACTCACCATTGAAAGACATTGTTTTAGTAAACACAGTGTTTGTGAAGGGTTGGTTTTTTTACCCCAAAATCTAGATATGGGTTTAGGCTTTTAGGTTCCAGCTTCTAGCTGGGAAATGTTCTGACTCTCTTTTTAGGTCCTGTTTGTGCAGTGCCCTGCTGCTCATACAGACAAGAGCAAGTTGGCTGTATTACAAGACCAAGTTATCCTTGTCTGCATTAAATATTGCTTTAAAACGCTCTGTAGGAAAAGGGCTAGTGTAGAGTTCCCTCTCCGTCTTGGTGCTTCAGGCTGTGGAGCATCCCCCCATGACGCAGTCAACCTCCAGTGCGATCCCTCCCCATCGGCTCTGTCCCGCAGTGCAGACGTCAGCTCTGTCATTTCCCCATCTTGACCTGAATTTGCAATGCCTCTTAGGTGTCCATGTCCCCCCTTTGTTCTCCGTGTTTGGCTTGGGGGTTCTTTCTCCTCCCTTTACACCAGCTTTTTCTCCCGTTCTATTGCAATTTTTGTGCTCTTTGGTCTTTACGATCTATCTCCCTGATCAGTACATGAACCCAATGCATTCAAATCCAAGTGCTGATTTTTGATTTATTAAATAAGGGGGTGGAAGCTGAAGGTCTGTGGGCGAGCAAAACTAGCTTGCCTAGTCTTAATAAGCATGGAAGTAGATGTTGTCTGCTCAGGGCTGGCCGTCTTTATTTGCAGAGCCAGAAATGCTCAAGGGAAGAATTAGGCAATGAAATGCTTCCTCTATTGAGGCCACCAACACAGGGAGGAGTCTTGTAGTGAGTTGTCTGCTGCTTCAATCTCACTGTCGTAGGCGGACAACTGAGGACATGGTGTTAGTGGGACACTTGAGAAAACAAGGATGCTATTGCTGTAAAGATGAAAATTGCAAGCTCTGAAATCTCACCCAGCCACACTGGACATTTAGGGGGTTGAATGGAGTTATCTGCTCCTGCTGTGCTTTCATTTTGACAAATAGTGAGCTAAATAATGGGTGTATTGCCTTTAAATCAGAGTAGGCTATGTGGTACACGGGTGAACTGATGTATGTGTAATAGCTGCTCACAACATCTTTTTGTTACCTAATGATTTGTATGAGGGAAATTAAAATAAAATCAAATTAGAGCTGAGGGAAAGAGGGCCAAGGATTACACTGCATAAAGCAGAATAGGAAGGCATTGGGGGAACGTGTGTGCTCCAGGGACGGTGAGACTTGGAGTAACACCAGACTGACGAAATGAAGGTGTGTGGTGCAGGGCCCAGCTGGCAGGTTTCCCCGCGCTGCGTGCCATCCGGACTTGTGCTGGTACGCACCGTGTGTATCTGAGCTTACCAGCTTGCAGCATGAACCCGACCTAACGTACAGCAGTGATGGAGGCTTGCAGAGGAACAAAAATTGCTCTGATAAAATAGATACTGAGGCTTTTTCATGTCTGGCAACTTGGGGGTAAGCTCAGGGAATCTCTTTTTTTTTTCAGTGCGGTCTGGTCAACAGGTGAAATTGCAGAGGTAAGTGGCAGTTCTGCCGACTGGCCAAAAATAGGGTGAAAGAAATCACCTGCTAGCTCCTGAGTAGTTTTAAAAATCGACTTTGTGATATGAAAAGCAACAGCACAGGGACAGTGCAATAGGGAGTGCAATACCCAACCATTAGCTCTCATCCAGCACAGCTCTTAGTGTGTGTTTAACCTGGAGTCTGAGTAATCCCATTAAAATCAGTAGGGCTAATCACTGCTGTGCTGTGGGCTTTGGTCACACTGAACAAGATTTTGGCTGTATTGCCAGAACTGTAATGCTTACTGTCCTTGCCCTTTTTTCTCTTTTTTCTTTCTTTCTTTTTTTTTTTTGCAACAAATGTGGGACTGGAGTGTGGGCATTGATCTTGCAGGTGTGAAAAAGTTAAAGGAAAGTCTCAGCTGGCATTTACCTCTTGGTGCTACTCCCACCAAAGACCTCATTCTCAGGTAATTAGGAACATGGAGGTCCAAGGTCAGATGTGAGTTTCAGAGTGCATGAATGTCACAGTGACACAAACGCCATGGCAATGAAATACGCTTTTTTTTCATAGATGAGGGATGGGCTAGCTGGCTATTTGGACCATTCTCCATGTGTGTAAAAAATACCCTGCTTCAGAATTAATCTTATCCCGTAGATTTGATGATCTGGTTTAGTTTTTGGAGAGAGACCAAAAGTTCTAACATTATTATAAAGCTTCCTACAAAAAAATAGGCAGTGTAAGTTGTTATTCATAAGTAGATATGAACAAAGCTGGAAATGGGCAGTTGCGTGTTGTTGAAGGGAAACAATATTGTTGTCATGTCATGAAATAGGCATATCTGTCTTTTTGACTCTGTTAAAGCAAAGGAATAAAGTTTAAAGCAGTGCTGTGTGACTATAGGAAAGACTAGAAAGGAAGCGAGAAGGTTGTGTGTACACAATATAGTTAAACATTTTGCTTAGAAAGTTGGGAGAAGGACACCGTAGCAGTAAATATTTTCATTGTATGTTTTGTGACTTCTTAGATAAATATAAATCACAGCTGATAAACAGAATTGCCGCTCTGGGCTAGATCCCTGCTGCTGCTCAGGGATGATCAGAGCGCGTGGAGGAACACGAAGCACAGACTGTTCCCTCTGCTACAAAAATCTTCAAAGGTTTTAGGTTTCTTCAGCCAGAGGCTGAAGGCGTTGAACCCAAGTGATCGTATTTAATAGCCACTGACAAATCTGTTTTTGTGAATTTGTCTAATTCTTTTTTAGATGAATGTCTGCTTTTCAGCATACACCACCCTGTGGCAGTGAGTTCCACAACATTTTGGTGTTTGTTAAAAGAGGTGCTTTCTGTCCCTTTTGCCTGCCACCTCATGATGTCATTGTGTTTCTTTGTCCCTGTGTTGCGAGGGATGATCCTTTACTCACCCTGTTCATCGCTGATCGTGATTTTATTTATTTCCCTATAAAACCACTTTTTGGCCATCTTTTTCTTTGAAGAGTCCCAGTTATTAAGTCTCTTTGTATGACTTAGCAATGATTGAATGCATTTTCAGTTAAACACAATACTTCCTAATGAAGTCATTTGCTCATTAATGCCTTTAATTCACCAGTGGGGGAGTTGAGATTTGTATGGATTTTTTTATGAACTATGGAAGGACTTAATGCATAAGGTGTATGCAGTATCAGAGTGTGAAATTTGAAGCCAAGAGAATATTTTCATGCCCAAGGAGTGGTAGTGGATGGATAGAAAACAGGAAAACTCAGCATGCCTTTTTAAATTAATGGTAAAGGAGGAAGAAAATACAGTTAATGTACCTAAATTTATCGAAGTAGTCATTCGTAATGGAAATCCCTTATCTTTGATATGAATAAAATGGAATATAGATTTTTGTCTGGTTTTGCAGGATGGATGGCAGAGTTAGGTAGGAAGCCCTGAAACCAGAAATACGGTGTGGGCAGAAGAGAGAGAAGGAACAGATGGGTGATATTCTGAAAGCAAAAGATATGGTCTGCGTAGCTCCGTTATATTTAAGGGGATTTGCATGTTCAAGTGATGTGGCTGCAATATAGTTAGTGGCTCTCGGAGTAGCAGAGTCGAGGCTGGGGAATTGAGGGGAAGGAAGGTACAAGCAGCACAGAGAGTAAACTGGTTGCAAATTTACATGAGACTGCTGGCTGATGTAAACCAGAGTGTAACCTGCACCGAGTGTGGACGTGATCCTATCTTTATACCCCTGTTTCATGCACAGCAGTGATAATAAATACAAGAAGTGATAACCTGAAAATACTGTATTTACTTTCCTTTGCTCTGGTGTGGGTGATAAAGGTGCTATACTCCCAGCGCTTGCTGCCGTTGGGGCAGGCAGCCTCACTGACTCAGGCTGAAGGGGATGACATCGGGGGCTGCGTTCCCGGTGCTGGGCTTGTGGTCCCCTGAAACGCCCGGTTCCTTGAAATGAACGGTTGGACTTGGCTCATGCAAATGCCTGAAACCTCAGTGCGATGAAAGCAGCAAAATCAATGTGGCAATGTACAACATGATCCATTTAGATTTAAACATTTCAGTCAATTTCAATTAATCTTACAGATCATAGTGAAATAGCAATTTTCATCTTTCTTGTATGACATTTATTATTACCCTGACATTTTTCGTCGTTGTTATACCAAGCACCTTTACCTGAAGAAAACAATGTTTTGCTTGTGTTGAAGGGAAGCATGTTGGAATTTACAACATGCAGGAAAGAGAAATTAATTTTCTTCATTTTATTCCGAATGAAAGCCGATGTGGAAATGCCAGAATTTCGAGTGGCATGCATGTATTTATCATATGTATCTGGTGCTTATTATTACTGCTGTGCATGCCTTATTTCTTTTCAGCTCTTGGAGATGTGGCTGGTCTAGCTAGATGCTTCTGAGCGGGGAGAACCAGCCAGCCCATGCAGCACTGAGCCCTTGGCCTCTTCTGCCCTTTGGGATGCCTGTCTCGTTTTCTTCAGATTCACTGCCCTTCTTTTAATGGTGACAGAAAATCAAAGCTCTCAGAGAGAGGGGACAGCAAAAGCCTCTGCGCTTGCGATTCTACTGCTGGCAAGCCCCGAAGTCAGTCTTTAACACAATACTGATCTGGGCTTAGATTTTGGTTGCAGACAAGTCAATTAGACAAGAAATGTGCTAGTGACTTCTCGGCTCAGACACAGGGCAGCAGTGGGTGCTGTGATCTCTCCCTCTTGGCTCATAGGCAGTGTGGTGAGACCCTCCAAAGGTGTTTGCAGTTTGAGGAAATTAAGAGATTTAAAGCTAAAGGCAGTGAGGAGAATGAAAAATGCTGTTGTGTGTTGTGTGATGCTACGTCACACTGTATTGTGTCCTTTAAAATCTGCAGAGCATTTACAGATTTCCTTCAATAGTGTTTCATAGCTAGTGCTTAGGTTGTGTACTAATGTGACTGCAGTGCGGGATAAATCTCAGCCAAGGGAGGGACAGGCAGTTCTCCTGAAGCACGAAGGGACTTGGGATCCGGCTTCCTTCCTGTCCATCCCTGCAGTGGCGTACGGGGCTGACGCAGGTAATGAATTCATATGTGTGGGCAGAGCAGCCTGCGTGGCTCCGTGGAGTCACGTCTCCTTACCACGAGCAAGTGGATGGAGGGCGGGAGGATGGAGCAGGGAGCGTGCTAATCTCTTGACTCATCAGTAAATTCCTTCCTTTGCAGGGTGAGAGGGAGTTGCAAGAAAGAACTCTGAGGCTGCACCATTTGTCTAGGGCTTGGACTCCCAAATCAGCCATGCTACCTGCATGGTGCCTTACGCTCTGGCACTGGTCTCAGGCACACCGGCCAGAGGCAGCGCAGTCTGAAGCTGACCTTCTGTGGCTGCACTGCTCAGCTTTTATTAAATTAAGTTGTTGGCCTCTGTGGCCTGTGAAGGACATGGTTTTCAAGGCAGCATGAACAGGGAGGCAAGTGCTTGCTGGTTCTGATGGTGGTGAGATTGACTGCTTGTTGGCTGGGAGTGACAGACCTGTCACACAAGCCTGGGCACCATGTTCTTGGCTCGGTGGGGCCGTTGCATAGAGAAGACAGCGTGTACTTCAGCACCATCAGCTTGCCAAGTGAGAAAGCAAAGATGGGATTCATCTCTCAGCCCTAAGTGTCTGTAGAAGGGGTGCCTGCATCTGAACCATGTTTAAACTTTCTTTGGAGTTGGTGGAGATCTCATCAGTGCAGGCAGCAGAGCCAACGTAACAATTAATTTCATACTGATGGATCAGCCTGTGCATTATTTATGTGCTTGACACAAAACATGGTTGTGCTCAGGGTTAAGAACCAGCATAGGTCTAACTTACAACAAATGGGAATTTGGCCCAGACATTTCAGATTTTTCTGTGTTGTGGTCTTTCTTGAAATACTTCCTTAATTCTCTAACTGCTGTTGGAGTCCAGGCCTCTTCCAGAAAAGTCCTCTCTGGCATCTCCACTGCTTTTGTGCTAAGAACATTGTGAGGTTACACCACTTCACACCTGCAGTGGCTCAGGGATGGATCAGGCCCCATGGTTGTAACCAGGTGCCAGCAAACCGCTCAACATCTGATGCGAGTTGGCAGAGCCTCTCCAAATACCTCAATCGCATTGGGCCAGTGATGTCTTCACAGGTGTCGTGCCACCAGCATTAGTGGCAGCACTTGCAAACTTCAGGTCATGAATTCCTGTCTCGCTATTTTTCAAGCTGCTGTTTCAAAAGAAAAGGAGCTGACGTCATCACCTTGTTCTTACACTGTACACCTCGCTTGTGATACAGCAACTGATTATTTAATTGCCCACTTAGTTCAAAGTGTACCACCTTTGAGTCCAATTGCAGAAAGTGTTATTGCTTCTCATATCTCAAGGAAGTGTCTTGCCTGCTCTGGATTCAGCAGGATCTCTTGCACAGTTGTCTCTGCAAACAGCTTAGCTTAGTTCCTGGCCCTGGTGGTTGTTGTAGATGTGGATGGCTGTGGAGGGTGTAGCCGTTTCCCTCCTAGCTCCTACCTGTCCCACTTCATTGGGGTTATGCTCTCCATCCTGAACCTCATGGCTTCCCGTGTCTTTGAAGCTGCGTTTTGGTAGAGACACTGATAAACTGAGGTCTGTGGTGTGCATTTTGGGATTGGGCTGTGAGTCAGTCTCCTGCATGGGAATGAGGGTGCAGGAGATCAGAAGGAAGATGAGAGAAAAGTGCCAGGGTGTGCAAAACGCCATTGAGCAGGGTTGTAATTGGTGATCTCAAAGGGCAAATGTCCCAGACACAGCAAGGATATTCACGCAAGGATATTCACACAAGGATGCTTCCAGATTAAAGTGCCCTACTCTAGAGTTTCCCTCATGGGCAGCAGACTTAATTACACTTCAAAACATTTAGAGTGATGTATGTTTGGTCCTTTGGCCCCAACACCAGAAGGACTGCCTGTAGGGACAAGAGACATCTTTTACTCTCCTTGGTGCTCTGTGATTACCAGGAGCAGGCTCAGCCTGCCATGTAACTCTTGGTGGCCTGGGGGATGCTGTGAGTGTTGGGGGAGCTTCCCAGAGCAGGTAGAGATGTAGCCTTCTCCTCTGGCAGGGTATCTCCTTTAATTTTTTGAGGGTATTTCTCTGCTGAGCTATACAAAAGAATCACAGCAAGACTCAGAATGGGTGCTATTGACCCTGCAGCTCTCAGCAGTCCTCTGTGCCAGTTGCTATCTGGCCCGAAGCAGTGGGAACTCCCTTGCTAAACCATGAGCTTTTGCATTTTGACCCACAATTGCAGTGGATGCTCATGGGCTGTGACTAACTGTGCTGAGGAAAGCTCAGGAAAGTCAAATATCCTTCAAGGAGACTGACAGCCATGTACTCCACCTAGCACTGCCATCCCTTTCGGGAACATCTGTTTTCTGACCGCTGCTATAATTAATAAATGTAGTACAACTGTAGTACGGTGTCCTTATTGGAGAGGTTAGAGATAAAGCTGTGCCTGGGCGAGAGTCACAGGTTGTCTTTGGAGACTGAAGAGCAAGGTAATCAATTACCACAAGCCTGCCTGCGGGCCTTTTGTAACTCTGGCTCCTTTCCATAGTAGAAATAATAGCAATGTCCCTTGCCAGGTAATTTTCCAAATGATTATTTTAAATAATATGTTGCTGTGATCCAGCAAAAGAGTTTCGAGATTTATTAGAGCGTTTGTCACTGAGAGGAAAAGCAGCCGGTGAACTCTGCGGGCTGGCAGTAAGCAGCACGGGGCAAGTGGCACATAAAATACTGAAGTCTCTAATTGCTCAGGTCCACTTTGTGTTTGCGGAAATGGGCGGCAGGGACATACATCTCACCCCTCAGCGCTGGCTGCCAGCATCACAGGTCACCAAGCAGATGGTACGGGAGCTGCTCTGAGATGGCAGGAGACACGGAGGGGGTGGTGGTGATAGATTGCTCCTCTGCACAAAAAGCAAGGGAGGTTGTCTGGTCCTGGATCTATTGCCCCTTCCTGTGGTAAAAGCTGAGACAGAGCCCTGTTTTAACAACCTGGCTTGAAACTGAAGATTGTGGCTTTGCATAGAAACTGATCCAGCCAAGCCTTGGAGAATATGCTCTTATGGGTGCTTCAGGTTACTCTGGCCATGCGCCTGCTCTTATTTTATTTTTCAAAGGCAGAATGAGGAAATCATAAATCTAGGGTGTTTTTGCCTTTTTCTTGCATTTTGGAGTGGAGGGGGGGAATCTGCAGGTGCTTTGGGACCGACAGGTATTTTATAAACAAATAGCTTGACTATCTTTCCTGTTAAATAGCCTTTCATGGCTTTGTCAGCGTTGAGGAGGCACTTCTAGTGGGATTTGGCAGATAGTGCTGCAAAGGTGGAGTACGAGAGCCTCAGTGAAACTGAGAATCAGTCCTATGGTTTGGGAAGAGAAAATAGCACATACTGATAGAAACACATGGCAGAAAAGTGCGCGTCCGCATCATAATAATGGCATTTTCTTTCTCTTCCTTCCTCCAGGTTATCTCGCACCCCGAAACCTTCCTAGTGCAGGCTTCTTCCCGTTCCTGCAAACCGTGCTGTGTGATTCAGATGCCAGATGTAAAGGCACACCATACATGCCGGAAGATCTGCTCCCAAGACCTACTAACATCTCATCTCTCAGACTGTAAGGGAATCTGAATATATCTGGGTGTTACAAGCTGTAAAGCAAAACTTGCTTTGGAGTGGAGGGAGCCATGCATTTGTGTACCTGTGTCCACAACAGATATACGTCAGATATCTGAACACCTAGAAATGAGATTATCGACTGCAACGTGGCACACTTTAAAGATGTTCATATTGGGGACAGCTATCAGTAATGTGTCAATTGATCCAGGCTTGATAGTAGAAGAGAATTTTATTCCCTAAGAAAAATGCTTCCACTCCTCCAGAACAGAGCAAAGAAACCTTTTTTTTGCATGATTATGGGTCAAGTCCTGCAGGGTGTCAGTAGATAAGACTAGCGCTAAGAACAGCCCAGCATGCCGATCGCCTACTGTGGTGATCAGTTCAGGGTGCTTTCGGTGGAAGTGACAAATGTTCCCCAACAGCTCTAGTTTGAGGGACGCTTGTTCTGGAGCAACTGCTCTTTCAGTAGATCCTCCAGGTGCCAGCCATAATGGGTGCCCTCTCTGCAAGTCATCAAACATATCAGGAAACAGATGAAAATGAAGAAACAACTTTTGTCCACAAAAGCACGTAGATTTGCAGCGTGGAGCTGGCTGGGAATGTTTTGTCGGAATGTTGGTTTGTTGAAATTGAAATGTTCAGTGGAGGCATTTCAATTTCATTGATGTTCCAATTGAAGCCAAGTAGCATTTGCTTTGAAACATGCCAGCAAAGGTTGTTTCTATGTCTTGGCTGCCCGGTTCTGGCACACCCCCGGGGAACATGCCACTCTGAGGCCTGGCTGGTTCATGGAGAGCTGAAAATCTGGGCATCTCACTTACAAGGTCCCTGGCTGCTCATCTTTTCAGGTGAGAGGCTACTCCATGTATCAGAGCCTCAAAATCCACCTTGGCCAGAGTTTGAGAGTCTGAAGAGCTAAGGTGGGCCATGCCTTCCACCAGAGAGCCTGTCAGGCAGGATGGGAGATCCTGGGCTTGGTGGGTCCTCAAGGGTCCTCCTTAGTGCAGAGGGACTGGCATTTCCCGGGCCAAGTCAATGGTCAGGATCTCTCCATTGGTTAGGAGGAGTCTGGATGACTAAATATGTGGATGACTGAAGTTACGTGAGGTGAATCCTAATCAAATTCAAGGTCACACAGCAGAAAAGGGTAGAGCCGTGCCAAGACTGAATGCTTGGATTCACAGCTCTTCACTTGTTTCCTCAGTGTCATTTTTTTCCCCTGAGCATGTTAAACAATTGTTAATTTGAGGCATTGAAATGAAGAAATGGGAACTTCTGGTGCCAAAGCTGGAGGTCTTCAATGGGTTTCAATAGCTACAAATCCTCCTTGCTTTCTGTTTTTGGTTTCTATTCAGCTGTTTAGGAAATAACTGGTTTTTCCTGCCAACTGAAAATCAAAGGATTTGGCCAAACTATAGCTCAAGTCACATGAGTCATTAATGAGCATCTTGACCACTATTGATGCTAGAAGTTGGCTGTGTGAAGTATCATACAACTATGTGGGTATACCTACCCTTGTTGGTCAGTGTCAGCCTTAGAAATATTTTGTATTCTACAAGAAAAAACACCAACTATTAAGTAGCCACAGCAAAACTAGCAGGATACAGCCGAGTATAAAACCTCAGCAGAAAGTTGCCTGGGCAGGGGAAAGCTCCAGAAGCCAACACAAATAGATGCAGCTCTGCCTCAGGAGCAGAGTCGCCATGGGTGAGTTTGTCACAAAGACACGGTATTTGAGCTGTGACCCTTCACTGTCTGCATATATTATTGTGTAACATTCTAGAGTTTGTAATGTTCAGCTAATCCAGACTGTTTTTTCCCCTCCCGTTGTGCAATTCGCTGAAGCTCTTATTAAACTGTTTTATAACTTGCCCTAAAACTGGGTCTTACCAGTGGCCAGTAGTGAAAATGGTCAAGGTTCTCATCTTTGATTCTATTCCTTAGAAACATTTACAAAGGTGTGCAAGATGTGGTTGCTTGAGATTTCCCTTAATGAAAAGGAACTAAGTACAAAAACTGAGTTCAACAACAACATCTTCCACCCTTTCTTTTCCCCCGTAGTGAAATGTTTGGGAAGGATGAAGTAAGGTCCTGATGTCTTGAAGGATTTCTTGGTAGGGACCTGCAACCTGCTGTTACACCTTAGAGCTGTTCCAGCTTACATCAAGGCCTCTCTGTTCAGTCTGAGTGTCATTAACAGTGCCATGAAGTTCTGCACCGTTTCTTCTGCTGAGCATACGTTGGTGGAGGACAGAGTAGGATGTGATACAATGAGGCCTTCTTTCCAGAAGTGGGAATTTGTTTAAGATTGACCAAATACATCTGTCAAGCCTTGCCTGTTCTTGGTGTCCTTGCAGAGCAGGCATGAATGCGGTCCCCTCCGTCTGTCTCATGTCCCAGCGTGCTGCAGGGTGCTTCCCCAAAATACAGGCCAGTCCTCTAGAAGGAACCAGAATTTTGCACAACCTAGATTTCAACACACCTGCCATGAAATCCAGCGATGGACCCATTCTGAGTCACGCAGTAGTTAAATGTAAGCTTAATCATAAGAAACTCTGTGAGTTATTACAGGTGTTGTCTTTTTCTTTTTTTTCCCCCCTTCCTTCCCCCAGGAAGCGGAGGAGCTCATCCAGGGTGGCCAAGGACAACCATTCATCACCATGGAGTGCAGAGGTTCCTAAAAGCAGGAACGCTTCACTGGGTAGGTTATTCACTGCTCTGCAAAGTGCCGGTCTTTAAAGGCTGATCTTTTGCAGCTCTCTGGACAGAGATGCAATTCTTGGAGCACTGCTAAAATGATTTATATGTTTTATACAGGCACGTGACCATGGCCACGACATTAGTGTAAATTCTTGGGAATAATTACAAGTAACTGTCTGTAGAGAAGACTTTTGGAGTTTGTCCAAGAAACCAGGATTATATTGTTGCGCTTCACAGGAGCAGAGTGAGATCTCAGACTGTTTGGACGTTAATTAAAGACCTGGCCATTTATCGAATATTGCCCTTTTACTGCCCACAAATTGTCCATAAACAGCTTAGATTTTTTTCAAACATATTTCTTATTCACAGTTATTGAGCAAATAAGTCTTCTTCTGTGCCACAGTGGATATTTATTGTTGGTGATGTTCTCCTCTGATGTGATTCTCTTTCCTGAAGGAACTTTCGGACTTACATTTTCCATAAAATCATTACAATTATTTTTTATTGATGGTAATGGCTAGTACTATCCACATGCTATCATGATGGATAGTCCTTTCTCCAGGGAGCTCCCGATCAAATGAATGATTACAGATTTGCATTCTGTGACTGTTCTGCTCCAGCCATTCGCTGTTCCAATTAGCATTCCTGCCAACGCGCTCACTCTTTGGTGTACGGGCAGAAAAAGGCAGAACACGAAAGGCACTGAACGCAGAGGCGTGGGGGGGAAAAACATAATCAATGAACAGTTTATGAGAATTATCAGCTCATGTTGATGGCCGTGGATGGTCAGGGAGGAGCTCGGTTCTACATCTTATTTAACAAATAAAATAGAAACCATAGGTCGTAGCTTCTGCTGGTGTGAACTGGCATAGCTCCTTTGGTTTCAGCGAGCTGTGTTGTTTTGAGAGCGCAGTTCGATGCAAGTGTTGGCTTTGGTGTGCGTCAGCTGGGGACCTGGCGGTGTGCCACTGTGTATAGCGGGCAGCAGTGCTCTAAATCTGTATTGGAGCTGTTTCTGAATAACGAGAATCACCCGCTGGTGCCAAAGACGCCTGTAGAGTTCTCCCTTACAGGGCTATCGGCTTGAACTGGTGTGGGCTTGCTTCCTTGTGAGGCTACCTGTCTTGCTTCCTGCATGGGGGAGCTGCAGGACTGGAGAAAAGAGGTGGAAATTAATGGTGAACTGCAAGCAGATAGTTAAATGCATTTAATTTAAAAAAGTTACAAAAGGAAATAGTGTAATCCAGGATTTAATTACATCAGAAAAAAAACCCTTAAGTAGTTACAGGATGCCATTGGCTATACCTTTGGAAACAGATTAATAATGATGGCATGCCCAAAGCTGTAGTCGGCTATCCTGTGTCATGATTTGATGTAGTAAAGAGGTTAAAAGACATTAAGTAAAATACATGTTTCAAACTGTTATTGCAGCATTTGGGGATTTGGTATCTCATGGAGAGAAAACCCTTTGGAATATTTCATCACCATCCAACTTGACTTCCAGCATCAACATGTTCAACAAAATCCTCAATTTTGGGAAGGTAAGTCTGTATTTGCATAATAGCTGAGTGTGAGCATCTATGTGTAGTCATATTTAGAGAGTAGTTAGAAGCTCAAAGTACCAACATACAGCTCTTATTGCTTTTGGATCGCCCCTATTATGTGAATGTGCTTTATTTTGGGAAGAGGAAGACAGTTATTTTGGGTGGACTTTTAAGCTCTGTGGTAAATTTATTATCTTCTAAGCAGAAAACAAATAAACTAGTCACCTTGGGACTAATACCATGAATTACCAAATACGGCCACATGCAATACCCTGAGATATTTTGCTCAAAACTTGTGTGAGTTAAGGTGTTTAGAGTGTGTTTTCTTTCACATGAAATTAAAGATATGATGTTACAGGCTTTGCCATTGAAATCATTATTTGCCCACAGTACTCCTGCAGTGGCATCAGAGGCACTGTGTATTTACGATGTAGGTATTGACTATGTATGGGAGCAGCTCCTTTGTAACAGAAACTTGGTACCATGTAATGGACACCCGTCAGCTTATGTTTTTGTATTATGGCCTACATACACTTACACACACGTTTCTCTTTATATGAGGAGTTTGAGGGATTTCAGTGACACTATATTCCCCTGTTAGAATTCTGCATGTGTCTAAGTGCTTGTCATGACAATGCTTTTCAAATGTCACTGCTATGCCTCAAAATCTCATCACTGCGTTTAAAACCATCCCAAATAAAGTATTGCTTTAAACTTACCTTTAACGTTACATCTTGCTTTTAGAGCCAGGCCCAATATTCAACTGCAGCAAATCTCAAAGTCATTCTGTGTGAGGTCTTGTTGCGATACATAGCGCGTCCTGGTCTCACTGAAGAGAAGATGGCAGCCAATATCCACCGGACATTCTGCTTTACCAACTCATCTCTTTTAGAGTCGTTTACCCAAGAGTTCAGAAGTCAGCTCTCTCAGGTGGGTGCCTGGGACCTTTCCTAATATCTGCAGCTAGTAGCTGTGGTAGTTCACCCACGTTATTGCAGTGTTTTGGAGATGGAACATGAATAGATAGAATTCTTGTGAGTGGGATTAACCCGAAGACCTTAGAGTCGAGTACACAGCTCAGAAAGGTAAGGACATCTAGCTGTCAGCTAGCAGCCACTAAGGGTTCTCACCATGCCTAGGTGTTGTTTCTCCTCTGTATTTGCCCTGCTGCAGCGACAAGTAGATAGAACAGTGTGAGAATGTGGTGTAAATAAGAATATTTAATGCTAGGAGAGGCAATAAATTTAATCCTCTATTACCTCAGCTGTATAACTTCATCCAATAACTCCTGCATCTGATCCAACAATTTATGATTGAAGCAGTACTTGTCTTTGGAAAAGCTATATAATTAAAGCAAATGAATCCTTTAAAGGTAATGCCTTCTTTTTTGCCAGGGTGAGGACTGATATTCATTTTTCTTGTATTCCTAGTCTTTGGACTGGTTGGGACACTGTGAATCGTAGGGCTTGTCTGAACAGAGAATTTATTGTACAATCTGGGGTGTGAAGGTAAAGCACAGTCACTCGCTCAGTTATTGCCTGTCACTAGAGTCTTTTGAATGTATTGTTTGTAGAGTTGTGTACAAGTGCAGTGCAAGCTGAAAAACATAAAAAGACCCATCGGCAACAAGGGTTCTTGTTCTTAAATAACTTCTTGCATTGTTATTTGTTAAGGTGCAACACAACCCACAGTACCAGGCAGCATTCGTCAATGAAATGGTCTCATTTCTGATGCTCATCTCCCAAGTGCAGAATGACACCTCCCTGTGGCATCTCCTTTTGCTGGCTCCAGATGTGTTTCAGGGCAGCATGCAACTGCAAGACATAATTGATTTTCTTCAGAATCCAAGCAGGTAAAAATACAGAAAATGCCAGGAAAGGCACTGAAAGTTGGTGGATTTGTGTATTGAACTCTAAGGACATGTCACCTCTCATCAAGAAGAAAGGGTGTTAGCTTAAAAGCATGATTTATTTGGGGGTTGATATGGCTCCATACTAATGCGTTTCTGAAGGTCTCTATGGCCAGTGAGCAGTGTTTTGATTTTCAGTGACTTTTGTGTCACTGTTTAAATTGGAGCTTGATAGGAACTCTTAGATTTCTTCCAGCATTTTTTTCCAGCACTGTCAATTCCGTGTGCAGATAGAAAAGGTGGTGAGTAACAGCCACTGCCTTTGGTTGAAGAAAAGCCCTCCTGGGTGGATAGTAGTTCTGCCAAAGACAGCAGCTCACTGCTGCTTTCCAGAAAAACACAGAGCCAAATTCAAGTTGCTTTGGAACACCTCAGGCATTTGTAGGGGAGCCATAAATTCATTTAAAAAAAAAAAAAAGGTTACTTGATTTACTGCTGGTTTATCTTTCAAGATTGGTCCCAAGAAAGCAGAGAAGTGAGGGAGCCTGGTTCTTAGCATATCAGGCTTTGAATATGTGTGACTGCAAGAAGAAAGTATCAGTTATGTTCTTGCTCAATGGTTGTACGAAGAACAGAGCTGGCTTAACTGCATTAACTGTGCTGAAATATTTGATGCTGTATGCAGCTAGGACAATGAAAAGTCTTCTACAATGGGCTTAGCCTTGAAATCTCTTTCCTTGTCCATAGTTTGGCTAAACTTTCGCTGATGTCTAGAAGACTTGAGTTACTCAAGTTATTCTGAATAGTCCACTTGCTGTCCTCCATGTGCTATAACGAGTGTCTTCCCCCCCGCCCCTTGGATACATGAGCAGCTGGGTAAAGATGCCAAAAGGGCTTGTAGAAACTTTGCTGCTTTGATTACACCCAGGCTTAAAAGGACTCACTTTGCATCACTGGCATGTTGCCAAGGCACTTAAAAACCTGTGCGCTTAATATCTAGGTAATTTGCCATACTGCATTGTGAGAACTATTTATAAGTCGTAATGTCCTTATCCTTAAAGGAGCCAGTAGCAATGTGGCAAGAATTTTAATTTTATTTAGAGATGTTTTGTGCATGCTGCTGTTTCAACCACAAGATTACCGCATTTGTTTGCATTTACTAGCTTGCAGAATCAACCCTTAGAACTAGCACTGTTTGAGTGCCCAGGAAGAATTAATATTTACTATGCTGGTCTACATTGCTATACAGCAGCAGAGCTGGGCAAAGCATAGGCACCACAAAGAGGCACAGAGTGTTTCATCACCAGAACTGTGCTGTGCTTTTATGCCTAGCATCTGGCAGTGTAAGTGCACGAGTAAAGAATTATTGCAAAGAGATTGCAGAAATAGTATTTTTAACGACGCTTGCGAAAGCACCTCTTAGCTAGGCTGGCCATGTCTTTTACTCAGGCAGTACTGACCTCCTAAAGCAATGCTGAAGATACAGAAGAAGAGGACTTTTGTTCATTGCGGCATCTGTATTAACCATGTGGTAAACACCACTACTGTGAAACACTAGCTTCAAAGTCATGACTTCTGTAGAAAGTTTAGGAGAAAATTTATGCCCACACAAACCTAGTTTACAGACTGAATTCACAAATGCTCCTTTATTGCTTTAAGATTGAAGATTTTCAGCTAAGCATGTAAGCTGAACTTTTTCTCTAAAGCAAATGTCTGCAAAAGCCCTGCAAGGAAGAAATAAAAGGGCGGCAACAACGCTTGTTTCCATGTTTGCTACCTTCTGATCTGTATGCTTTGTCCGCATTTGGCAAGCCTCTGCCTCCCTCCTCCTTGGCTCTGCCATTGCTCAACTAAATATGTCATTTATAACTGCAGATTCTTCCTTCTCTTCCCCCTCTTAAGACTCTTGCTAACAAGCACCTCTGCAGAATGGAAATGGTGAGCACCAAGTCCACGAAACCTGCATGGAGACATTATGTTAAATGAGGAGAACAGAGATCCCTGGTGCTCTGTTCTCACTAGCAGTCTGTTCCCACAAATCAGTATGTATTTATTCATGCCACTGAAATCAGCTCAGCTAGGTTCTTTGTGTATCACCTGCAGAACTTCAGGCAGGTGAGAGATTGTGCATTTCACAGTGACCCTATACCTACAGTGAAGAGCTACTCTTTATACAGGAGAAGCAAAAGGGACTAGTAATCACCGTGAAGTTTTCAGTAACCTGCACACATTGAACAGAGTGTCTTTTAAATGACTTCCTCTGTGATACAATATGCCTGATTATCAGCTTGTTCTTTCTGAGACTGAAAAACATTCTTTGCTTCCCTGTCAGCCTGGTTATTACAGTATAAAAGAGGAAAGAAGGAGAATTGTAAATGGGAGCAGTTATTTGTGATTGCTTCTTCCATCCACAGATGTTGTCCCCTAGGGATCCCTGCTCTCCCTGGAGCCTCATCTGCTTGCTTCTTGGATTCTTTCAGGAGATTCACCCGCAGCAGTGAATCACTGGGCTGGCATATCACCTGAGTGTTTTCTAAGCCCTGCTGTGAGGATTTAAGTGGTCTATAGATTTTGCATAACCCTTTGAATAAGTATATCTAATGAGTGCAACACATGTTTGTGCTAATATACGGCTGTGGCTTTCCCATCAAAGCCCTTTGTATTTGTATTTTCTGCATGATCAAACAAATAATTAAAAGTAGGGGCAATGTCTTGTCTGTCAGACATTTTAAAAATGATAAGCTGTACTCCAGCTGTTTCCTATTTGAACACTTGTTTTATTTCCTCTCATAAACCTGTAACCACAATTTATTTTCCTTGGTTTTTTTCCCCCCTTTAGTGTTGTGCTGGCAGCTCAGAATGTCTCTGCATCGCTTGCGACTGATGATAGATTCAAAACTGTTCAGAATGGGGTTACAGATCCTCCATATTCCCTGAACTGCTTGGAGCAAGGTAAGACTCCTCCGTGCAGTCATATCTCTGCTGAAAACCTGTGGTGCTGAGGAGAAGCAAACTGCAAGCTAATAAGTAACTGTACGGATTGCATACTGTTCAGGACTCAGCATAATGAATTCTTTCAACTTTGTACAAATGTGAATAAAATACCTCATTTCAAATGGAAAAGTAAAAAAGCTTGGTTTTGTCAGTAGACAATGAATTAACATGAGTTTGCAGTCTCAGTGGAAAGGGGGAGTGGTAATTTTTTTTTTTTTTTTTTTTTTTTACTTTGGTCAAAATCTGCCTCTAGTTGTAGGCTCTGTCAAACTCATCTCGACATATCAAGGTAGGGGCTGGGGCTGGGCTGCACAGCGAGCTGTATACGTCAAGATTAGCCGTTCCTATAAAACCCTGTCCTCTTACAGCAGAGGCAGAGCCCTTGACATCCACCTCTGAGGTTACGTGAACAGGCAAGGGAAAGGTACAGCATGTAAATCCTACAAGGGAGAGATTGGTTAATGCCATCTATTCTCTACTTTGATGGAAATCGGGAAGTTGGGGTGGATAAGGAGGAAAGCAGATGAATGTAGTGCAAGTAGGGAAAACATGGATGTGTGGCTAAGTAAGAGGACTGGACACACAGGGATATCAGTATGGGTGTAAATGGCTGTGGGAGACATAAGTGATGCTGTAGTCAAAGCCTATGTTTGAATTATAAAAAAGCATTCCTAAATGAAGAGAAAGAAACAATAATAAATATTAGGCCAGCTTGTGCTGCATCACTGATGGCAAACTGCTCCTAAAGCAGGAGGAGAGCTCTGTTAGCACCCAGATCAGAGGGCCATTGAGCTGTTCCTGAGATGGAAAATCATTTCTATGATGATAGGTAGCATCCTGACTTCCTTTGAAGAGTTACACCCCAAGAGAGGAGTCAATTTTCTAACCTTGTGTCTTGTTGTAGGAGCCTAACTTCATATATGCATGTTATCCTCGACAGATTTGCCATACAGGTCTTCTCAGTTTCCAAACTAATGTGGTCTTTACTAACGTAGTCTTTCTGTGTTTGTTGTAGATAAAGAAAATAGTTTGGCGACCAGATACGTTTGTAATCACTTTGTTAACTGGAAAGACAATCTGAGTTTAGTATCTGAATTGGAAGAAGTTCTGAGGTAAGACATTAGCTAAAGGGATATTACTAACAATATAATTCAAGTCATTGCTCTAAATCACTTTACACTTCCACTTGCATTGATTTCATATTCACTAAAATGCTTTTTTTTTTCCCCCTCCAGAAAAATAAAGTCACCAGAGATTGGTGGAAAAGACTCCAAGAGGTCCATTAATTCAGATGATTTAGAAGCCATACAAAAGTCTCTACATCGTTTAAAAGGCTTTGAGAAAAAAATGAATAGAAGTGAATTAAAAAGCTTAAATCTATTCAGAAATTTGAAGAATGAAACATTACAGAAATTGTATGCAATTCTTGAGCTGGGAATGAATCCACATCATGATTATAAATTAAAGGAACCATATAATAAGGAAATAATTAATGAAATCTATAACTTCACATCACCGCAATTACAGAGTGACTTTAATGGGACTTCCATTTTCAATATAATGACCCAGTGGAAAGAAATTGAGAGTG
This sequence comes from Balearica regulorum gibbericeps, assembly GCF_011004875.1. NCBI lineage: Eukaryota > Metazoa > Chordata > Aves > Gruiformes > Gruidae > Balearica > Balearica regulorum. Next base: position 4,047,998 of record NC_046189.1, read on the forward strand.
CTTTAAAATTAGCTGCAATGATTAGGAATCCAGTTCTGTTAAATAATTCTAATTTTAGTGTGGCGCAAACTAAGGATGCTCTCAAAACGTTGCTCTCCACTAACACGCCATCATTTCTGGAAGACTTAAGAGACCGTTTGAATGGAATGCAAGAAATACCATCTTTGTTTTCCGATTATCTGCTTAAGCCTGTGTCCTACAGAAACTTTCCAGACCAGCTCTTAGCTCTCCAGAAGATGTTTTTTATAATGACAAACACCAGCATAGGTTATCAGTACCTATTGATGCCTGTGTTTGAACTGATGCGGAAAGTAGAAAGCTCCATGGGTGAAACCTGGTGGGATGAGTTGAATATCTACTGGCGCACTGGGGAAAAACTGCGATCGATGAAGTGGAATAACACAGGCATCATAGCCTATGGGCAGCTTTTAGAGGTATTAAACAGCCATTTGCAAAAGCTGAATAATAATTCAAATAGCGTCTTCAGTGAGCAATTGGATCAGCTGTCAGAATTTATAACAGCCGTGTTTAAAGAGTTTGGGGAAAACTCTGAAGTAGCCAATATCTCACTAGTCACTCAAGCCATACAAAAGACCTTGTACGTATTAAAAGATTTACAGCTGAATTATAATGTCAGTGAATTAAAATCTGTAGATCTTTTGTTTAATTTTGACAATAAAACCTTTGAGAGCTTGTCTGAACTTCTGAGGACAGGAATGAAAATACTTCATTATACACGTGCCAGTGAAGAAATAATTAACCCTGTCTATAACTTAACACATCTTCTACTGCAGGAGTTCAGCCAGTCTTCCTTATGGCACAATACTTCACTGGAGGCAAAAATTTGGGAGTTTTTGCATGTAGCCTTGAGTCCTTTCCTTGAGAACAGCAGCAATGGTTATGGGACACCCCAGAACTGCTCCGCTCAGGCCATGCTCCACATAACATTTGAGATGCTGTTTGAAAATACCACTCTGAGCGAGTCCTTAGAGGGGAGCCCCTGTAAACCCCTCTTTGATTCCATGGGTGCAGAGAGTGGAACACCGTACGACGACACCTTTGCAACAACGTTCCAGCTTGCCATCAGAACCCTGAAACTGTCTCCAGAGTTTGCTGCTGTCTACAAGAACAGCAGTGAACGCTTTTCCAAGGAGCTGTCATGCATCCTCCAGTCTCTGCAGTTTTCTCTGAGTTTCCTTTCCAAATTAAACCTTGTCTCCGAGCTGGAAGACTCTTGGGTGCAGGAGAAGGCAAGTGCTGTGACTGCTGTCATGGAGGGGCTGCTGCAGAGTAATGCCTCCTGCCCCATCCCAGTCCAAGACATGGGTGATGTGCTCCCGTCTCAGCTTTTGAACATGCTCATTCCTTTCATGCTGAATGAAACAGTGCTGAACTCCCTAAATTTCTCCGACAGCTCAGCAGGCTGGCATAGGCTGCCTGTGGTTTCCTGTCTGTTACCGACTGTTTCCATGAGGAACAGCAGTATATGTGAACTGCTACAGGTGGGCAGGAATCCTTCCAACCGGTCTGAGTGGGGGCATTTCTTGCGCCTGTGGCACGCCACTGGCAACATGTTGACCACCAAATGGAACCTAACGGAAGTGGGTGAATATGTGAAACTCCTGGAAATCATGAGGAAAGCTCTAATTCTGGTGGACTTTGGGGTAGCTCCTGGAAAAACATTAGTACATCAGATCTTTCATAATTCTAGTGGAGGAATTAAATCCTCAGATCTGAACAATTTGTATAATTCATTAAAACTCTTTTTCAATTCAACTTCTGCCACAAACAGCACGCTGGACTTGGAAAGAATATTTCAAGAAATACTCCCATTGTATGAGGTTGGTGATGAAGGATTGTTCTACTCTAATCCCTATGGAACAGAAAATCAAGATGTTCTAACTATGGCTGCAGTGATTTGGAATCACATAATTTTAAACAGGACTCATTTTAATACAGAGAAAGCATGGGAGGTTATCAAAATTATTGCACTTCACGCAGTCTCGCTTGAAGACATTGAACATTATCTCAGCACAAATGAAAAAGTGTCTTCATTATTTTCTGACTCCTTGTGGACCCGTATAACTTCTGAAAATTTTGCAGAACACCTCTTGTCCCTTGAGCAGCTTCTTGCTGCCCTGGCAAAGGTGAATACCAGTGATCGTTATCTGCTGATCTCTTCTTTGTCTAAGCTAATGCAGAAACTCCAGAATTCTTCTCATGGAAGGCAAGGAAATGAACTTCGTGCTTTCTGGCAGATTGCTGAAGTGCTCCAGTCCATGAACTGGAATAGTACAGACAGTCTCACTTCCCACTCACTTCTAGATATGCTGCAAAATCAGTTCAGTACCATGAAAAATTACTCCAGCCTTCCTTTCAGTAAGGAACTGAAGCAGCTGATAAACTTTGCATCCTCCATATTTGAGCTGTATGGTGAAGAAGACTCCAGAGAAACAAACATCTCCATATACTCACAAGTCATGCAAAAGAGTATCTTAATTTTAAAAAGTTTGCAGAAAAGTTATATCAGTGAGCTTGATACTGTCAACCTATTACTTCATTCTTACAGTAACTATACCCAGAGACTGATTGAAATATGGACAACAGGAATGAAAGTCCTTCATGACACCAACTTAAATAAAACATTTGCAGAAAAAATGGACATTGTCTATAATTTCTCACGTTTGCTGCTGCAGAAGGAGTTCAGCCAGTCTTCCTTATGGCACAATACTTCACTGGAGGCAAAAATTTGGGAGTTTTTGCATGTAGCCTTGAGTCCTTTCCTTGAGAACAGCAGCAATGGTTATGGGACACCCCAGAACTGCTCCGCTCAGGCCATGCTCCACATAACATTTGAGATGCTGTTTGAAAATACCACTCTGAGCGAGTCCTTAGAGGGGAGCCCCTGTAAACCCCTCTTTGATTCCATGGGTGCGGAGAGTGGAACACCGTACGACGACACCTTTGCAACAACGTTCCAGCTTGCCATCAGAACCCTGAAACTGTCTCCAGAGTTTGCTGCTGTCTACAAGAACAGCAGTGAACGCTTTTCCAAGGAGCTGTCATGCATCCTCCAGTCTCTGCAGTTTTCTCTGAGTTTCCTTTCCAAATTAAACCTTGTCTCCGAGCTGGAAGACTCTTGGGTGCAGGAGAAGGCAAGTGCTGTGACTGCTGTCATGGAGGGGCTGCTGCAGAGTAATGCCTCCTGCCCCATCCCAGTCCAAGACATGGGTGATGTGCTCCCCTCTCAGCTTTTGAACATGCTCATTCCTTTCATGCTGAATGAAACAGTGCTGAACTCCCTAAATTTCTCCGACAGCTCAGCAGGCTGGAATAACCTGTCCATGCTCTTCAATGTGACACAGGATGAGCTCCACTTGAACGGCCTGCTGCAGAGACTCCAAGACGCCTTCAGCCTCACCAAATGGAGTTACTACTTGAGCGTCTGGGATGTGGTTGACAGTTTCCTAAACTCCAGAAGAAATCTAACTGAAGCAGCTGCCTTTGCAAAGTTGTTGGAAGCAGTGGCAAACAACTCTGCTAACGATGTGTCAGCTCTAGAAATCATAGAAGCCAGTCACTACATTCTCAAGAGGCTGAACTTCTCTGAGCTGCTAAATGAATTCAATATAAGTTCTAGTTCGGCTTTTCTCTCCAACAAAACTAGTTTTGCCAGTGTGATTGATATTGTCGCTCATCACTTCATTGTCACAGCAGAAACTTTGTACAATAAGACTCTACCTTGGACTCAGAGTGACCAAACTCTGTCACCGACCAGTTTGATCACACGGTGAGCTTGATTTTTGGGTATTGTGATTGCATTTTTTGGGTAGTGACCACCATTCTCATTCCAGCATAAGTAGTATGTAATTTTCTCCCAGTGGAGCAACCTAAGCCTGAAATCACCATAATTTAGGACACTAGATCTAATGTGGGTTAAATTGAAGAAGAGGAAATTTCTCCTTGAACTGAACATACAGCTAAAAGTAAGACTTTAAACAATCTTCTATATTGGTGTGTATCAGTTCACAGTGGAAGCAGAATCCTGCAGGAGGCTTGCCACTGGTGGTAAACTCTTCATAAACCTCTTCTTTGTGGTATGACTGTCTAACTTTTGATTCTCAGTCTCCCCTAGGCATGGTGTTCTATCTATATCTTGCATCCACAGTGAACCTTTCAAGTGTGCTTTCTTATACATATGGTTTGAGAGTGAATGACAGCTTTGGGATATAACAGCAAAAAGAATTGATGAAATAAAATTGGGAGGGTACCCACTTAGGAGATGTCATGGGAGAGACATGGCTTCATCTAGAATTCTTATTTACATTGCCAAGGAACAGCATCCACGCAGCTGACAGGTTGCTTACCTTGTTTCTGAAAGAGAAGCTGATTTAAAATCCTATCTTATTTTTTAGATTTCTGTTTTTAGAATTTGAAAACACCATCTTACAGGTGACAGTGAATAACAGCTATAACCCTTACCTGATGTGTTTAATAAATGCCACTGAAGTTGAAGACAGCAAATTGACAGGTAATCATGATTTCATTAATGTTGTGGGACCTCAGCTGCAATATGTTGTGCCTGTCTTTTCAAAGTGTTTTCTCTAATGGTGGGAAGGAATGGTGCTACATGTTTTTATCTGCTGGCAATTGACTGGAGCTGTGACACCTCGGAAAGCCAGACTCCTTTTTTTGTTTGAGTTATGTCACATTGCAGATAGAAGTTTTCTAGCTAACTCTATCCAAAAGGCACGTCTACTCTTTGCTATGTGATGACAGGTTGCTGACGCTCAGATAAAGAAATCTTACAAATAGAAACCTATATTCCCTTCACAGCTTTATGTACCCATAAGATGACAGCAGTTATTTTTGAGACTTAACATGGTATTTCACATAGATATTCATCGTATGAGCTCATTGTAAAACCTGAGAGGTTTATCTGTTCACAGTATAGAGATATCACATGTGGTCTGAAGGGCACTGTCAGAAGTCCTGTTACCAGTGTGGAATGGATTTCTTTACAACCAGAGCACCTACCCAGGCTGGATCCATTATAGTCCAGATTACAACCTAGGTCTTGGTCTGTGATTTCAGAGGTCCTGAGCCATGTGAATTTGGTAGAAAATGGCAATGCTCCGTTGGCCTTGGAATAAAAGTGCCGATGTTACCATCTGCGAAGTTTCTGCAAGTCTGGCAGTTTTGTCTCGAGTAACTTTTGTTTTCTTTCTTGCACAGAAAACATCACACTGCTTTTGAAGCAAACTCATCTGAAAAAGAACTCTTTTATGCAAAATAATACCTCTGGGAAACATTCATCCATACCAGAGCTCCTGAAGCTAAAAGTGAGTCTGTTTAAAATGCTGACTTGAAGGACATCCCGCAGTGATACATGAATGTGCAATGGAGGTTTTGAAAAACAGCATGTGGAAAAAAAGTTTCTTAAAAAAACAGCTGATAAAAACTAGGACTGAAACTCTGTTTTCTGGCTGATGCCTGTATTTAAAGGTCGCCATTAAAGTGGGCTGAGGAAGTTGTTCTTATATGAATCCCTACCCAGTGCACACCCATTATTCTGAGAAGGTAGAGGTGTTCCTCTCCTCCCAGTCTGTTGAATAGAATGGCTTCTGTTGTCCACCAGCCATCCCGAAAGGATGAGTGTTGCATAGTTAGCCAGTGGCAGCATATTCCTCATAAATCAGTGCACCAGTAGTTTTAAAGCTCAGTACGTTGAGACTTGGCAAAGCACTTTGCAGAGCTGAGATAATTCTGCGATGCCTCAGCTTCGTTTGAGAAGCATGTAGGGAGGAGTTTTCGAAGGCACAAATAGCAGTTAGATACCCCTGCTGAAAATCAGTGGAATTGTGCACACCCAACTGGCAGTTATAAGCACAACTAACTTAGTTACCACTATGCCTAAGGAACTGATACCAACACCAGTGTGGCTGGAGTCCGAGTTCCCACACACTCCCTTGGCCCTAGATGTTTCACAAAACCATCATGGATTGAGCACCCAAGCAATACTGATTCATGGATTTCCCTCACCAGCTTTGGATTTAGCAATGCCTCATTTGGATAAAATGCTTCTTACACAATACATACATGACTGCACTAATAGCATGCATGCACTTTATTCTATTTGTCAGCATGAGAAATAGAATTAAAATGTCTTTTTAAAAAAAGATAACAGCATGCAATGCTGTTGCTGCTTAATATATCTCCAACAATAATGTGATGAGCCTCAGTCTGGCAGCTACTTATAGATGCAAAACAGAAAACAGTTCTTGCCATAAGAGATTGATAATGTAAATAATGATGCCAGACAAGAGGGAAGCCCATAATAGCAGAGTAGACAAAGGACTGTAATTTTACACAGGTTGTCAGATGCGGAAGTCCTGACTTCTAGCCAACTCTGTTTAATACGCTGTAGTAGAGATGACCAGGTTGTATCTGAAAGGCTAAACCTGTTGCACAAGGTAGATTTATTTGGTTTCTGGGAAGATTAATCGGTCAACGGGTAAGTCCAAACGGAGTGTTGCTGTGTACGTGTGTTGGGCAGGGGAAATGGTATGTTAAGGCTTGCAAGGTTTATTAGATCCTGTGCAATGCTGTGTAGCCAGGTCTGCTACAAACTCATGAAGGAATGATTGTTATGGGCTGTTCTACTGGAGACCTTTTGAATAAAGTAAAAATACGTATTAAAATTTTAATCCTAAAGAAGAATGGAAAGGGACCGCTAGACTCTTTAAAACTTATCTTTTATAATTCTGTCATCTAACTGGTGTTTGTGCATTTGTCTTTGTTTTCAAAATTTCCTTTGAAGATATCTCGCCTCCGGGACCTGACAACACTTCTTTGTGACTACGAGAGCTTTAAGTCAATACAGCATATTTGCCATCTCCCTAATGTTAGCTTTGGAGAAGTGTGTGAACAAAGTCAATCTCAGGAGCAGCTCCTCCGCGCTATTGAACTGAGCAGTCAAGTTGTGACCAATATACTGAATCACAGAAGAATCTCCCAAGAGCTTCAAAATATACTGATTGGGGATGCCACAAACATCCAGACACAAATGAAGTGGTGAGGCTCTCCCTCTGAGTTAGACTGCCTTAGTATTCTATTTATGAAATTATGAAATGTCTTCTTGCCTTCTTTTCATGTTCCCAATTTTGTTGGTTGTTTTGTTTTTCCAATTTAGGTTTCAAGAAAATGTACCAGAAATAGCTTTCTTTCAAGAGATTCCTCAGTATATGACTACTTTGAATTCCATATTGAACATCACTGAGAATTTAACAGATTCGAGCAAGCAAGGTAGTTTTGTGTATTTACTTTACAGTGTTGGTAAACATCATCACTGGTATCATAATTTCTGCTGGAAATCCCAAGACTTGTTTAGCTGCCAGGAAGAAGTGGATTAATGAAATAATTTACACTATATCCCATGTCCATGGGAATCCCTTATTTAGGGTAATTCTAGAGCCTGTTCTAGACCACCCTTTGTTTTCTGTACTGCCCAAAAAATACTGTGTGCTGAAAGTCCTAAGTCTTTGTATTTGGGCATCTTTTGCTCTCATTAGACCTGTCAACTGTAGCCCACAAATTGGACTGTAAAACCCAGGACATATGACTGTATTTTGTAAGTTGGGGTTTTTTTTGGTCAGCAGCGATGTACTGCACTTCCATACTTCACCTAAAGTCCTCTCTATGTGCTTGAGATAGCTTTCTCCAGACATACAGTAGTTACATCAATTGTTCTTTGATTGCTCTTTACAGAAAAGTTGAGAGACATGTTTAAAAATGTGGACCAGCTCAAAGAGGATCTCAAAACCACAACAGGAATGTCCGCAGCTAGTATTGATGCCCTTCTGGAATCATCTCTCCCAGAAAACAGCAGTCAGGTAAGTTTGCTGTCACCCTGGTGGAAGATCCTCTTGATTTCCACCTTTCAGACCATTAAACCCAGAATTTGTTAGTGAATGCAGCTAAGCAGATCACTGCACGTGTGGCAGCACAGAGAGAGGTAGACGATCCCACAGGGCTAGACAGCATAGCATGTTACAGATCAAAATAGCCATCCGAAATGCAGTAAGAGCAGCCATTGACGTCAGCTCAGCCACTGCAGACCAAGAGCCATGTCTCTTTGGCTGTCACTAGTAGCTGGTAAGCAGCCACGCGTTGCCTGGTGAGTGATTGCTCCGATCCGTAGCCAGGGCACAGTTCACTGTAACAGGCTAATGAGGACAAAGTGGGGTCCTTGGTAGGGTCCTCAGTTCTGAGGAGGTGCTGCAGTCCAGATGGAGAAGCACACTTCTAACCACGATTTGTGAGCACTCGGGGTCCAAAAATAGCCTCCCGTAAGGAGAGATGAGCTTGCCTTCCTCAGCCTCCTGCGCAAGCAGAGCTTCCCCCTTCCCAACCATCTTGTCTGGACTAAGCCCCAAAGAGCGTGCTCTTTTCCAAACTTTACATGCATCAGTCAATGGGAAATTGAAGCCACAAAAGCTTTTACTAGTGTGCAAGCTGGGCAGTAAAACCCAATCCTTAGGATTTGTCCCTTGCAGCGGGAGTAATGGCTAGGCATTTTCTGGTTCTTGGGCCTGAAATATGACATTGGGGGGCGGGGGGAAACAGCAAGGCAAGATTAATCCATGCATACCAGAGTGAGCAGTCTACCCCCTAACAAATCTTTTCTTCCTTTGTGCAAACACAGCTCATTTCTCAGATCCTCCAGCTGGAGTCTTGTAGCATCCATCCTGCTGACCCACAGCTGCAAACGGTAGCGGAGGAGTTCTGCAACCTCTCTCTTTCAGAGAGGTCTCGTGAGACGTACATCCTGGGGGTCACTCTGTTACGACACTTAGACATTTACAATTTCTTATACAAGGTTAGTGCTGGATTTGTAGAGTGCTTTCTATAGTCTTTGCTGCGTGTAGTGGCTGAAAGGTCATAAAATATCATTGCAGTGGCCAGAAGCTATGCTGATTTACACAAGCCAAAGATCAGGCTTTGCTCATGCAGTAATTTTTATTGCATATCCATGCTGTGACAGTGTGGATACAAATGAGGATCCCAGCTGGTGTAAACCAGCAAACCTCATTTAGAGGCACTGGACCTAGTCTAAATGACTCCCTTTCCGCTAGTATCGTTTATGTGTCGTCACAACCTCTTGAACATTCCCAGTCGAGTTCAGGTTTCCCAAAAATAAGGCACTGAGCTAATTTTTTTTTTTATTGCTTGAAAAGGGAAGCCCTAGAAAAAGTACTATAAAATATATTTTCCCAATCTAGTCAGCACCGCCAAGTTATTAAATGATTCAAATATCCCACGCACACAACTATATAAACAGCATGTAAAAAATACCATTCACAGAGCAGTGCATACTAAATACATATTCACAAATGCTACAGAAGTGATCCTGGGGGGCGGGAAGTGTTATTGAATAAGAATGTCAATGAATTTGGCTCAGGTCAAAAGTCACTCATAGTGTTTGACATCAGTGTTGTGTGAAATGCTGCCTCTTAGAGACTCGAACTGTATCCCAGCCAGTATCTGATAGGTGTTTCCCAACTGTAGGTGTTTGGAAACATGCACTGTTCAGAGTATGTAATGTTCAGGGGAGTGGTTTGCAAAAGCGCTTGAGGATTTAGGAATACAAATACCATTCATTTCCTATGGGACATCTGCTCCCTAAGCCTCCTAACAGTGTTGAAAATCCCACAATCTTTGTCTTGGAATTAACACTGTATGGGCGTGTACACGCATGTGTGCACAGGTTCCTGCTAATCATAATTGATTTCCTTCCTGCCTCTTGTAGATGTTTTTCCCGAAGGAACTTCAGAAACCTGTGGACAAGATGTTAGGTCTTCTGACAGAAATGAAATATTTCAGACACCAGGTCGAATCTGGCGTTGATCCATTGCTACAAGCTATTCATTCACTGAAAAAGCTCCGGCAGTCTAGAAAAGTGCCACTGACTAAGGTACGTGTAGTCTGCATGTGCTCTGGAGGCAAAACACCACTGGAACAGTTTCCACAGGAATTTCTTACCCTAGCAGCCAAAGGTGCATTAAATCGTCTATTGCTGATTCTCTTTTAAAGCATTGGTGTCCTGAGAACAAACTGATATGTTGCTTTCCTGGGAGAGCTTTGATTTGCAGCAGTGGGACTGTCATGCTCGTGACAGGGAGGACACTAGGAACAAAAATGCAGGGGATGAAAAACTATCTTGAAGGAGGGTAGGCTTCTAAAAAAAATACACAGGTATACTGGAAAGGGTCAGCTTGTGAAAACAACTGGAGAACTGCCCACTAAAGGCTATCCAAAACCACGTTAAGTCAACAGCAAAAATTTCTTCTAGCTTTAATGTGCATTAGAACGCACCTGAAGCCTCAAGACTACCCCAAACACTCAGTACAAACCCAGTCCTGCTCTGACAGCTGCACTGACTTCATCCACCACTGGATCCAATCCCTCTCTGACAGCGTAGATCACAGGAATCGTTTCTAGTAATCACTTTACCTGCGCACTGCGGAACCACATGCAGCCACGGACTAGACGGGGTTAGGGAATGCGCACATCTGTGTGACAAATTCTGTCTTGTAACCCAGGGTGTGTATGTGTTACCAGGCACAGATTATAGGCAATTCCCATACACACATTATAGGCAATTCCCACACTGGATCTCGTACCTGGAAATGAATTTCCCACCTCTGTCATAGCTGCAGAGGTTAGCCATAAAAGCATGATTTCCATGGAAAGTCCCTTTTTTTTGTAGAGACAAACTTCTGATAAGGAAGCAGGGTAAAAATGTTCAATCCTTGCCTTCTAATTCTGTTATTTCTTTTTCCTCTTGGAATGGGATGCTTTTAGTCTGCAGGATTTATTTACATTTTGTCTTTTCTGCAGGCATTATTTAAACCAAACAACTTTAGGATAACACATGGCAAATTTAAGTCCATGTCAAAAGTTCTCTGCAACCAGGAGATCACACCTCTGTTTTTTGAGTCCTTGCTTCCAGATTTTGGAGACCCCGTAAGCAACAGCTCTTCTGTGGAGGATGTCTATGTCCAAAAGATGATGAGGAAATATGGGATTCCTCATGACTCCAGTAAGTCTGGCTTTTCCTTAAGGCAAAAACATTTCAGAGCCAAACTATACTGTTTCCAGAGAGATCCAGTGCTGAGCTGTTTCCCTGTATATCTCTGGAGGGCTGTAAGTGCTCATGATTTATGCTACTGAAGATCTGCACTGCCCTAATTATTGGTGGTTTATTTCCATAAACGTTTAAAGGAAAACAACCTATGTAGCAGAGCAGTGCTTGACCCTGCACTGTTTCCCATTTGTTGATGATCTGGTCTTAAGGCTTGACAGGTCACTGCTTTTTCTTGATGTGTAGTTTTTCCGACTGTACTGACATTATTAACTCCTCTGAGTTCACAAAACTGCGTTTAACCTTCAAGCAGAAAATCTTGGCTCGAACGCTGAGGCTCTTGTTGCCTTGAGTTCAGCAACAGGAGATCTTGGGGGTGGATTGCTTTTGTCAAGACACATTATATCAGTCTGTGAAGAGGGCCCTGAAGTCATTCACTGGACACAGCAACAAACTGGGCAGATGGGAAAAAATACAGTGGTAGCTTTCTCATGTCTGGTTTATTTGTGCTCTGTGCAATTTGTCTGCTTTTCTCCCCTTGCAGCACCATTTTGCTTATCCTTTTACCTGGACCTGGTCAAGACCCCAACTGGAGCTTTAATTTGGTCTTTTTTAAAACCAATGGTGCTTGGAAAGATCCTTTATACACCAGATACCATAGAAACTCGAGCAATCATGGAAAAGGTATGTCTCTGTTTACAGAATCTCAGGATATACCCACTCAAAAGGATTGTAATTTATCTAGTACGGGCTTGTGTCTTTGAGAAGCAGAAGTCTATTTTCTGACTGTTTGTAGTATTAATGAAATTATCTTTTCCTAGTTGCATTGCTGGTCATATGAGTCAGCTTTTGCCTTTGAATGAATATTACCTCCAAAAAATTGCTATTGGTCTAATATTTATAATATGATTTTTTAAGGCTTTCTGTTTATGAAGTTTCACCCCCATATCTTCAGCCAGTAATAGGGAGATGTCTCCCAGGACAGATGCTGTAACCGGTACTTGTTCACAAGCAGACCAGTGGTAGAAGGAAAGCTGATGCCGAGACATGCTCCAGATGTCACGTTTGAGGCCATATTTTTAAGGATTTGCATCCAAACTAAATGCGTTAAAGGACGTTTTGCCAAACAGTGATAGGGTGCTAAGAAAAATCCGAAGGAAACTAAATTTGGTCTTAGCTGTTTTATTGACTTATGTATTTTTTAAAAGCTTTAAGGTAATGAATAAATGAATCCTTTTTTTTATAGTCTAATGCAACCCTGAAGCAGATGGCTGATCTAGCCCTGAAGTCCCAGGAGTGGTTGGACAAGTCTCCTATCATCATGAATTCACTGACTAAGTTAAACCAGACAGTTCCAATGATCAAGGTACGAGATCCTACCTCCCCTCTCTCTCTCACGGGAGGGAATTGGGAGGATGGATTTCTTTGCTGAAATAAACTGAGGTTCCAGGGACCTCAGGGACATCTGAGGTCAGCTGGGGAAACCCTTCTCAGGCTTTTGTCCTAGACTTCACAGTTTCTGTGCCTGCCTGTTCCCATAACGGAAATCCTCCTGACGCACCTTTCCATGCAAATCCTCTTTCTGAAATGATCTGTTTGTAATATGCTCCCTGACACTGGCTGTGCTGAACCTGCTGGAGGGCTAAGATGAGCAGGGAACGCTCTTCAGTTTGTAAATTAACTTTCTGCTTGATGGAGTGATCCAGCCAGCCAAGACCAGGCAAGAAATGACTTTTTCAGAAAATGAAACAGTATCTATAATAAGCATGTAGCTCTGGGTATACACATAAGAGCTGGAAGATGTCTTTGTACCTCAGTGAATGTAAATAAAATTTCTTTTTCCCCTCCGAAGGAGCCTAGCCTTGCTTGGATACAGAAAGCAGTAGGCTCTAATGTTTCACATACTTGCTTCCTGTTCTCTGTGTACAAATTGCCTCTCTTTCTTACAAAACTATGAAAATGAGATCTCTGGAACCCTAAAGCATTAGAAGTTAATTTCGGTGGCTGGAGTTCATTGTAATTTCCATGGCACTGAGAGAAAATCCGGAGTGGAACATGCAAAAGTGAAATGAAATATTCTCTGTTGACTGCCCTCATTGGTGGAATAATGAACTATTCAGCCAAACAAGAATCTGTCTGCTGGTCTCCAAGCTAAATTTTGGTTGCCTACCCATTGTGCTTTGGCTGTGTTCACAGGATTTAAAACAGACAAATGAAATTTACTGCACTTTTGGAATAAAAAGATTATCTGTGATTTTTCCATGGATTCTAGTGCCTGGCAGAGCTCAGGAGGCATCCTCTCTTGACTCCGAGAAATACTAGCTCGGACTCAGGGCTCTGTATGGTGTTTTCATTGCTAACGTTTCCCCATCCTGATACACAGTGAAATATGGAAGGTCAGGAAAGGAGTAGGAGGGGGTTGTACAAATGCTCAGTGAAGGCAGCTGGTCTGTTCTCTTTTAGATATACACTGAATAAGTTCAAGGGGCTTATGGTCAAACTGATGCTTTTTCTTTTTGCTTGTTGATAGAACACCCTGCAGAATCCCTTTGTGCAGGTTTTTATCAAGCTGATGGTGGATTTGGATGCAGCTGAACTGCTGAGTCAAATAAATGAACTGGGTAAGTTGTTCCACCACATGAGCTGCCCTCGTATTTCTACTTCAGGTCTGGAAGCTCCAGAGTCACCAAACTGTAGCCATCCTCTGGTACTGCTCTTCTGCTTTAGTGCAAAGCAATATCTCAGCTGTGATTCAAAAATCTTGTGGTCTATGGGAAAAGACTCTTAGAAAGCAAAAGGCTAGTATGAGGAGATGTTTCTCATGAGTGTTCGAGGGATAGTAGGATGGGAATCTCTGCAGCTGAGTGTGGCCACTTGAGGACACTGTTTAGCCATAATTATCACTTCAAATGAGCTTCCTGGGACTCTGCTTGGAAATGCTCTCTGTTGTGGAGAGCTCACTTGGATCACATCAGTGTTCAACTTTAAAGTTTTCCAGAGCAGAAAAGCAAGGGATCAGATAAAGGTACCCAGGCTGATGAGGCCAGAGGCATCATTACTGGAGATGCTCTGCTGGAATTTGCTGTTCTCTGGTGGCCTTGCATGGTCCTTCAAGGTGAGAGTTGCTGATCTGCGCAGTGGGAATCATAGGCTAACAGCGGTGGTGGATACATTGCCTGTTAGTGCAGAGCATGGTGATCACGGTCCCTCCCTAGCTGGTCTTATTGTCCCTACCTGCTTTTTCAATGAGTGACTATACATGTCAATATAAATCTGGGTTATGCCAGCAAAACCCAGCGTAAACCAAGAGTGGTTGTAGTCCGTTGCAGTCAGAAGGATATTTACATACTGTTCATGATGACCCCTCTGTTGTTTCATGAGTAGCATCTCCTGTCTTAACTCCCCATAAAATCATTGTGCCTGCAGCAGCTGTTCCATATTAGTTACACTGCATTGTGCAGTCACCTTTTAAAACAGCCAGGAAACAGCAGCATCTTTATTAAACCGCATTATCAGGTTTAGTACACACATCAGCACAACAGACATAACTTTTCCTTGATGAGCTTGGATAAGGCACACTCTCCCCTGAGACAGAGCAGCTCAACAGACGAGTTGATTACATCAAAAACCATAAGATGTGGAATGAATGACGAGCATCAGATGCGAGTCTAAAACCTCAGCAGGTTAGTAGCAACTTCTGATTTGGGATGGCTGTCACATCCCGTTGCTGGCATCCTCCCAAAGGCAAACTCACGAGCATATTACAAATGATTAACATAAAAATTGGGTCAACAACATGCCTTCATTGCACCGCTAAGTGCAGAAATGTATTTTACACTTAATGTTTAGTATGATGGGGTTTTTTCTTCCTTCTTGGTGTCATTGTTAGTGTTAAAGAGCAAAATGATGTGAATTCTTTGCTATGTGTAGTGATGCTACTGGTTTTGTTTGTGTTTTGTTTTGTTTTTTTTTCCTTTCCAGATGATATTCGGCTGGAATTACAGAACAACGCTGACATTGTCGATCAGCTGAATACATTAGCTACCCTTGCTGTAAATGTGTCCTCCTGTGTCTCATTTAATCGCATTCAGGCAGTCAGAAACTTAGAGGAGATGGAAATGGTGGCTAAAGACCTCTTTCTGAAGAATGAGCTTTTTGCAAGTATGTGACAGTGTCTCGAGTCCCCCTGTAAATTTAAATTTAGCCTGGTACAGAGTGGGAGTCCAACGTAAGAAGTTTGGCTTTCCACCAGCAACTGTTGTGGTCCCAGCTCCCACTACACAGCAGTCGATTTTCACCTGGTGTGTGTGGGACCTGCACACTCAGCCCTGCTTATGGCAGTGTTTTACACTCTCCTTTGCGTACCCCGTCTTCTCGTACACCTCTGCTGTCTGTATAGAAAGCCTTTGGTCAACTGGTGTTTTCTCTTGGTTAATTCTCAGTTTGAACAAAATTTCACTGCACTTAGATCTTCATCACAGCTGCCTTCTTTCAGGCTCCCCTGGGAAAAAATGCTTTAGTCAAGAAAGATATGAGACAGTTCAATTTATTAGAAGATCACAAAGCTCTTGAGATGGTCCAGCCAAACACTGCAATATTATATTGGGTCTTCACAGTCACACTTTTCACATTTGTGGGATCAGATTGCAGCTTCAGATCAGATCACAGAGGGGGCAGTGGAGAGTAGGGAATAGGAACTTCTATTAATTTGAATGATACAAACGTGTCTTAATTTTAAAAAAATGCCCAATATCTCCTCAATGACGATTTACTTGTAAGTCCTGTGTCCTGTTTGATTTTATATCTCGTAACTGAGGGGGAGATAGAAACCTTTTCTTGGAACTTCAGACCCTCAGAATATTTGTCTATTCCCTTAAAAGCGGTGTTCTTCAATGTTTGTCCTCCATTCCATCATATGCTTTATATATGGAATAATGACAAAAAATATTCTGGAGAGAAAAACTTCTGTGGTATTGCCTCTACTCAGACACTTTAAAGGAAAAAAAAGTCCTGTCTGTCAAACTGTATCTACAGCATGCCATTTCTTAACAGGAACTTGCGAAGCTTTTATATTCTTAGACATCTCAGCTTTGCAGGAATTTATGTGGGCACAAAAATATGTGTAGAGGTCATGGGCAATTTTCAACACCGCATTCCTGAGGTTTTTATGTTACTGCATCACTATGTGAGCTCTGTTGACAGAGTACCCTTGGGCACATTCACGAGAGGTACGTGTGCTGAGGGACATACCTAACAGATATGTGGCAGTCCATGTTAACAGCAAGATTTTTCCAAATACAGCTGATTATTTTGAGAGCCTTTGACTTTTTTGAATGCTCAATGGGAAAAGATTTAAAGGCTCCGGGGGTGTATTTCGCACCCAGAATCTTGGGTCACATTTGAAAGTATGAGTAGCTGCAATGATGTATAGTTTCCACTTCCAGAGCCTTGATAAGCAGCCTACCCATCTGAGCATTATTTGTGCTGCAAAGAAATGAAACGATGGATTGTAATGTAGAAAAGGCTTATAAAAATGAGGAGTTCCTACATATCCGGGTGTACTGCTCCCATGCTGTCGACTTTGAAGGAAAGCCTTTTCCCTTTCTTTTCCAAGGTATCATTTTCAAGCTGCCTTCAAGCCATAGCAGCCCTGGACGCTCAGTTCACGGGGACTTGGCCCTCCCTCCTGTCCTCAATTACACCATCCGCATGAGCAGCAGGATCACGCAAACCACCAACAGAATAAGGGAGCGCATCTGGACGGTGGGCCCGCACAATTCCACCTCGCAGAGCCAGATTTACAGCCGGGCGTTTATTTATATCCAGGACAGCATTGAAAGAGCCATCATTGAGCTACAGACTGGCAAGAATCCAAAGGAAATAGCTGTTCAAGTCCAGGCCATGCCTTACCCCTGCTACAATAAGGATATGTAAGTTTGTGTGGCTTTTGTCTTCATGCTTTGTGTAAGCTCATCTTGTCCGACTAGTGGAGTTCGCCAGCTGCGCTGGTCTCCTCAATACCATGTTCATGTGGCATAGAAATAATTTAATTTTGTGTCAGGTTTTTTTTCCACGGGTATGAACAAAAGAGGGAATTTTGGATGCTAGTATAAATGGTCTATGTTTAGTTTGTCTAATATTTTGTTTTCAGTGCTGTGTATGTATCTGAATTGTCATGGTAACTATAGGTTTTACAGCAGGTGAAATTCGCTGTCCCTGTTTTACTACACGTGGTAGAACTGAGACTGGCGTTGGCAGGACTTGGGTTAAATACGAGTGTTGGCTTGTTCTGCAGGTGTTTACATGCAGACAATGGAGCAGAACTTAGAAAATGTATTTACTGGGCAAAAAAGAGTCCCTAGGTTTATGTGCTTTGTTCCTAGAGATTGCTATCCAGCTGTGGTATTTGTTATTCATCCCAGTGATTCTAGCTAATGTTCAGCGTATAGTGAATAGTTCTCAATACAGGTGCCTCTCAGATGCTTTAAGAAGGATAAGAGGTAAGATTAAATTGTACAATTCATCTCTCCAATAATGAGGGAGGGCAGAGAAGCTTTTGATGCACTGAGTTGCCGGGGTTAACAGCCTGTTACACAGAGCAGTGCGGTGTGAACTGCGTGTGGACCAGAATAAGTTTTGAATGGTGAAGCAGATCAAAAAGAGTTTTGGATCATCTTCCTTTCTACTCATCTTGAGCCAGATCTGCAGCTAGTATAAACTGCATCTCTGCCAAATGCAATAGAGAGAAGCGAATCTCTCACAGCTGAGGACCTGCCCCTCTGGCAAGGCAATTCTGGTCTGCATTGGAAAGCTGGCAACATGGTACTTCCTCAGAGTTATTACCCCGACCGCAGCTGATGGCCAAACGGAGTGGAAAACACACAAGGAAGGGATTTCAGTGTCCATCAGAAAGCACTGAAGGATGTTCAGCAAATAGTACTGGTAGGCTGGATGGTCACTCCGCCCTGACGTGAGGGTCTCCATTGGACCAGAAGTACAGACTAGACCTAGGAGCTCTTTCTGTTGAAAAGCCTGCGTATCCGCTGCATGAGCTAAAAGATTATCTGGGAGCTATAGCTATAGGAGCTATAGCAGACCCATTAATCTCCTGTGTCAGCCTGTCACTTCAGAGAGCTGGGGACCTATAATCTCCTCTCAAGGTAACAGCGTGCAAAGTGCCTGCAAGTACGCAGGCAGTGAGCATTCAAACCAAATGTCAACTTCTTGCAGCAAATACGTGGATTATTGCTGTGAGATGGTTTTGTACAATGATTAACTGGCTGCTGGAGGCATTTACTACAGTTATCTGCTCCTTTCCTTGTTCTTGGGCTGCTAAGAAAACCACCTGCCTTCAGGTTTCCCTCCCCACCCCAGGTTCAGAGGGACATGAGTTTCCTCAATTATTAAAATACCTCAAGGCTTTGGATTTGCATGCAGTAGAAGTCGTCATAAAATGGCTGTTTATTGATTGTTATCACAAAGTTACCATCCTGTAGGGAGATGGAGGGAATATATATACAACTACACAGAAGGTGTTGGGAAATGCTGAATTTTTAATAGTCTAGAGATCATGCACAAGGTGGTAGCCAAAAAAAAACCCAAAACCAAAACAAACAACAAAGAACTAGTCGAGCTACTGAAGTGACTTTTCATTGTTCTTTATAAATATGGCTTCATTTGCATGGAAGCGTTTCCTGAAAGTGCTGGTGTATGGGAAATTTTCAGCTTTACAGGTAAAAAAAATTAGAAACAAGTGTAATCATTTTAATTTCTTACTGTTATGCTACATTAAACTTTTCCCAGGAATAACACTGATTGTTTTTTTTAAGCCAAGTTTAGAAATAAGGGAAGAAAGCATAAGCCACGTAGATACAATGAAGTGAATCTCCTGCTCTCAAAACTTGCTTTCTATCACTAAAGGAGAATTTTACTGTTGGCCATTGTTGTCTTTTCTCTGCACACATTTGGCACAGGAAGAAGGTTTTAACTAAAGTGAGGAGCCAAGAATCATGAAGCCCACGTTGTAGACCAGAATCTGCAATACCTGTCCTGTGGGGTAATAGGACAGACACTCTGAGGGGAAGCACCTGTATCCAAACTCTGGCACCTGGAAATATTACCTGATAACAAAATCAGGCCATTATATCTATTAACAGACCTGGGGATCATGGCTGGCTGCTGTGATGTTTCAAAATGGGATGCACCCCATCAAAGAGCCAGGAGATGCCGCTGCCCGTGGCGGTTCCTGCTCCTGCCAGTGGTGCTGCTGAGCAAAACTTCCAGAATGCATCTGGAAATCCCTCTGTGATTTAAAAAGAGAAAAAAAGATTTTTGAACAGTCAGGAGTTTCACGAATAGAAAATCCGATGCAATGGCAAAATAGCCTTTTTTTTGTGATTATTAATTATACTCTACCTCTTGAAATACAAGCCTGCCTTTTCCTATGCCAAAGTATTATTCTGAGAAATATATTCTGTATAAAGCCTTAATCCCCAGAACATTTTCTATTCAGCTAAAGCCTGCATTTGCCTTTTACAGGTTCTTAACCAGCGTGACCTACTCTCTTCCATTTGCTCTGATGGCTGCCTGGGTGCTGTTTATAGCTGATTTTGTTAAAACACTTGTTCAAGAGAAAGATCTGAGGCTTTATGAGGTACAGTGAAACTTTCTGGGGCGTGCAAAATTATAAACAGATTTTCCTTATTAGTGGGTAGTATGTCTCGTGTGTAATATTAAATGGAGCAAAACAAACATTTAGGAAAATAATATTCCAAATACTTATTGTTTGACCTGCAGCGTTTGAATTCTGACACTGTAAGCAACCTCAAAACCATAGAAATGCTGGGCATTTGCCCTTCAAGTGGGGACAATATTGCTTTGCAGTTCTGAACACTGGAAACATGGGGACCTTACAAAATTACAAGTTTTCTGAAGATTTAAAGGTCTCTAAAGATTGACTTTGAGTCATACCTACTGGGGACAAAGACATGAAAAGTTACTTATTTCCTATACTTGAAGTTATTATACTTAATATTTCAGAAGGTGCTACATATTACATCAGCTCCTCTGAAATGAAGTTCTTCAGGTTGCCTTATTGGAAAAGAAATGACATTGAGACATAGGGAATTTATTAAATTAACTCAGATTTTCGGTGTGAACACAATCAACAGAGATGAGCAACAAAGGACTTTTGTAAAACTAAGCTTCAGCAAGCAACAAAAGCTCGAGCAGATTTGGTTTTTATCTGATACCATGGAAACAAATACTGATTCACCAAAAACATTTCCAAGAAGGGGCACTCTATGAACTGTGATGAGATTGAAAATGAGTGCACCCCAGCGGCTAGCTGACAGCCCCTTACTCTAGTTTAGGGAACCCAGTTTCAGTGTCTCTGAGAACCAGGATGTCAGTAATCTTTTTAGGCATGTAGTAATCTGCAACAAGACGCCAGCACCTCTAGTTTCCTTTGGGTTTAGCAATACAAACTTACAGTTCTATACAAGTCTTGTAGACTTGATCATCAGCTAATATAAATTAATATTGCTTCCTTATAACCATGGTAACTTAGCTATTATTTGCTGTCTTGGGAGAGTGTTAGAAATGGTTTGGTTTCAGAGATGCTTAAGAGCTTTTACGCTCAAGCCACTGGATCAATTAGCATTATTTTAAAAAATAACCCAAAATGCTTTAGAAAAGTTACAAATCTAAGGCCAGAAGTTGCTTTGGAGCTTGTGGGCTGCGACGCTTCATACTTGCAGGTCCTGTCTGTGCTGTTCTTTTGCAATAGACTGTTTTGCAAACCTAGGGCATTCCGGAAATGTGAGTGCATTGCTACTCCCTGGTTATCAACATGCAGTATGCCAGAGTATTGAAGGACCATGTTTTGGTTGCATGCCCTGTCCAGAAACTGAAAAAAGAAACAGTTCAGTATCAGCAGAACAATCTCTTAACAAACAGTTGTCATTTGTGATTCTTTTTTTCACCTTTCTCTCTGTAGTACATGAAAATGATGGGTGTCAACGCCAGCAGCCATTTCATTGCCTGGTTCATAGAGTGCGCCATCTTCCTTCTAATTACTGTCACCTTCCTCATTATTGTTCTAAAAGTGGGTGACATCCTTCCCAAAACAAACACAGCGCTCCTGTTCCTGTACCTTATGGACTATAGCCTGTCCATCATCGCCATGAGCTACTTCATCAGTGTTTTCTTCAATAACACCAACATAGCAGCCTTGGTGGGCAGTCTCGTGTACATTCTCACCTTCTTCCCCTTCATCGTGTTGCTCGTCATCGAGAATCATTTGAGCTTCTCTGTGAAAAGCGTACTGGTAAGTTCTGCTTTTCATCAGCAGGGACCACGTGTGTATGGAAGCAGACGCTCACCTTCAATAAACCTCAGCTCTTATTATGGCTTGTGTCACAAATATACATGAGTTGGGTGCCTTTCTAAATTCCATCAGTGGCCGTTGACAGGCACAACAACACGTGACCAGAGAGTTAGCCGTGGCCTGTTTGAGGGAGCCTTGGAATTGGTTGTGTCCAAAGCAAAATACTTTGGACATTTTAGGGAGTTCCCACCTGCCAGCTGAACCAGAGTCGTTTGAGCTATGACCTTTGCCCTTTCCAATTGCAAAGCAAAGTGGGTTACTTTCAACCACCGTGGAGAAACAAGGCTGTCTCGGTAAGGAGTTTAGGTAGCAGGGCTGTGAAGGAGG
Organism: Balearica regulorum gibbericeps; assembly: GCF_011004875.1. NCBI lineage: Eukaryota > Metazoa > Chordata > Aves > Gruiformes > Gruidae > Balearica > Balearica regulorum. The sequence goes on from NC_046189.1 coordinate 4,069,855, forward strand.
GCTGGCTCTGTTCATGGCTGGCTCTGCTCATCCTTTAGTTTCATGTATCTCAAATTCCTAGCTATGGAAATAGATGTAAGGCCTTGTTTCTTACCAAGGGTAGAAATAGGGGTAGGTATTAGGTTCCAGAAGACAGATTTGTTTTCTTTGAGTCACCACATTCAGGGAAGGACATCTCTTAATGCAAGAAGTAAAATTATTAACCAGATGGCAGCTAATTCTCAAGCACTGCTGTATTTCAAAAGCCTAAAATAAAGCCCTATATGAGGGAAGAAGTTGCGTCCTGGGCGTGGAAGCAAAAGACAAGTAGGCTCTAAGGCAACATTACAGCCAGAAGCACTGCCCATCATAAGCCTGGTCCAGTGCTCTTTGACTGTTGGAAAAAAACCAACAATCCCCTGCTCATGTTTCTGGCTATTGGACCAAGCCAATTAGGAACCTGTTTCGTTGACTGGCTTGATTTTTCTTTGAGATTAATTCATAAGTTCTTTGCTTTCAATTTTGTTTATCCCACAGAGTCTATTGTCTCCAACTGCGTTCAGTTATGCAAGTCAATACATTGCTCGATACGAGGCGCAGGGCATAGGTATGTTTATTGTACTCAAAACTAGGCATTGAGCTCCCATGGTTGTGACATTTAACTAATATGGATTCCGTTTGTATTTCTAAATTCCTTTCTGCAGGTCTGCAGTGGGACAACATGTATAAGTCCCCAATGATTGGAGACAACACTTCCTTTGGCTGGATGTGCTGGCTCATTCTGATAGACTCTTTCATTTACTTCATCTTGGGATGGTATATAAGGAATGTTTTTCCAGGTAAGGATACGAAGCATCAAGGCTGGTGCTGTACCATCTTTTGGAAAACAATGAATACAACACTGGCTGATACCATGGTTCAGGCAGTAAGACAGTCTGCACACCCTTCTAGATCGAAGGGATCGTGGCTTTGTGGATGTCAGAGAGTTAATGAAGCTGAGACAGAGCAGAGCAAGGGAGAATTAGGGCTCCTCTGCTTATCACATGGGTAGGTGGGTCTCCTGAAGAAGCTGAAGGCAAGGACACGGGAGGATGTGTTTGCAGTCTGGTGGGTGAAAATGCGAACAGAGCATGTTAGCCTGCATTTGTCAGTTGAGTGATTTTGTGTTGTGTTACTTATATCATTTGATTTCAAAAAGTAATTCCTGCCTTGGGCAAGAGCCAGTACATTTGTCTTTTGCTTTTCTTCCCCACCTAATGAAGCAGTCTGCTGGTATACGGAAATCTACCCAGTGGAAAATGTAAAGAACTCCTGCCCTCCAGCTATGAAGTTACTCAGAATAACAAATTAGTGAATGCTTCCTATTGTGTCAATCAGGCAGATTCTCTACCAAGTATCAGTAGTACCTGAGCACATCAAGAGGGGAGACACCTCTGTGGAGTTTCTTTTTGCCATTTTGAGTGCACCCCAATAGTGATACTTCCTCAGAAACAGGTACCTGATGAGATCCCTCTTCTCCTTGCAGGTAGATATGGCATGGCTGCTCCCTGGTATTTCCCGTTGCTTCCATCTTACTGGGTCGAATACAACAGTTACCTCCCCTTCTGGAATGAGAAACGAAGAGGTCTTCTCTTCACCAAGCTGTTCTTAAGGAAGGAAGCTACCCTCAACAACAAGATATGTATGTGAATGCTAGATGGGGTAGCGATACTAACTTATGTTTTAGGTAAACAAAGCCAAATTTGTAAAGGGGCACCCTACTCACAAAGCACATTTCTCTATTGGTCCTTATTTTGTAGCACAGGAAGAATTGGAAGCTGTTACGTGAATGGAGATCTGACTTTTAAATTGTACTTGTTTCTTCCTATTTGGTGTGGAAATCCTGTACTGACTTTCACATGCATTTGTCTATGTTGTAGTTGGGTAGTTACCCGAGATGCATATATCTCAGTCTACAATCCTCTGTGTAGAAATACACTTTTGTGCAAGCAAATACAGTTTCCACTTGTCAAACGGGATGTGTGCTTCTTTGTTCATGTCTTTAAATATTTAAATAAATGTTCATCTCTGTGAAATATTGTGAGATGATACATAAAAGCTTGCTGATTCTACCTAACTAAAATACCTCAGTAGTTTTGCTGTATGTCCTCTAATTTTCTGTGCTTGTTTAGTATAAATTAAGTTAGGTGCTCCGAAACATCTAAATACGAGACCTTTTCAAAAGTGATTAATGCTTAATGTCAGGAGTTATTAGAAGCTGCAAAAGTAAAAAGAAGAAATCCCAGACAGCTCAAAATGATACAGATCCTGTGAAATGTGCTCTACTTTTTCCTAGCTGAAAGGCACCTACTTTTGCTGTATTTTTCTTTTTAAAAGCCCTTCTTATCTCTGAGGTGAAATAAAGCAGCACAGACCTGCTACAGTGCAGTAACTTGTCCTCTGACCCTTCAAAGGTGCCCCCCCTCCTCACCTGGAACCGGAGCCCACAGACCTCACCTTGGGAGTCTCCCTCCGTGGCATAACAAAGGTTTATGGATCCAAAGCTGCAGTGGACAACCTCAGCCTCAACTTCTACGAAGGGAATATCACTTCCCTGCTGGGACACAATGGAGCAGGGAAAACTACGACCATGTGCGTATCCTTTAAAGCTGGTGGGGTTTTTTTATACTGTGGGGCACGACTGGGTGAATGAGAGCGCAAGTGGGGCTCTGCAGTGTTGGGAGGCTGAGTAAGATGCTTTATTAGGCCAAATCTCTCTTGTAGTTTTATCTTGCTCGTGGATGACCTCAGCAGTCCCTTCATCTGTTAGAATTAAAAGTTCTTTTCTGCTTAGGAGCATGCTTTTTAATCTGGTAGGATACCTGTAATACACAGCACAGCAGCTGTTCTAGCATTTTGTTCCATGACACTTTGGTGCCTGGGGTGAGGTTGTTCTGAGAGCTGTGGGTAGCTTATGCACTCACCAAAGCTGAAGTCATATTAGCAAGAAAGCTTAATAAAGGTGTATTTCAGCTGTACAAACTCATGTCTTGGCTGGCTGGAACGGCAGTGGGTTAATGCATCGGCCTTTCAGCCCTTCCAGCCTTGCCATTTATAAATTATTATTTGAGTTGTTAGATAACGGCACTAAAACAGATCTGTAGAACTTGATTTCTCCACTGATATATACGTGCATCACTCTGAAAGCAACATTAAGCTGATAAATAGAAGCCTCAGAAGAGCCAGAAACAATAAGACAGATGTGTGCTTCATCTCAGCTTATTATCAATTCATCTCATCCTCTTTGCAAAGTGTAGGCAAAGGTGATACACAGAAAAGTATAATGGCTTCTTGAAACTTAGTGCAGGCTTCAAATCCTGAGTAAGGTCACAAGTTACTTCTTTCTTTTTTTAATGGTGGTTAAAAGTCCCAGGAGAGGGAGAAGCTCTGGGAAGATGAAGGGCAGTCTGGGACGCCTCTTCTCCCTTTATTCCCTGCAGGACAGCACCAAAAAATACCTGTAATATGCAAGTAGTTATTCTGAGCAGAGGTTGTTTTACTCGGGTCTGTCGGGTATTGCTAGGTAGGTAATTATTTGATTGAACTAGATGGAAGTGCTGCCCACTGTGAGGTGTCCTGTCTGGAAGTCCTCCCCCATTTCTTGTTAATAATGGCAGTGAAGTTGGGTTTCCATGCTCTGATGTGGTTAGTAACGTGAAGATGTGGTTTTCAGTCTCTGTTGTGGTTAGCAATACAAGGCTGTCTGGATACTGCAGACAAACCTCAGAGAATGAAGAGTAACTGTGTTATATGAATTCCCAGTGGTTAAATTGGAAGCCAAGGGCATTCATGAGTATTGATGTATGGGATGTGCAATGGTCTGGCTTAGGGAGTGGAAGGCTGAAGAAGGTAAAAGTACATGTGAAAAGTAGCCAGAGTTCAGTGTGTGAGCTCGGTACTTGCGCTCGCGTTCCTGCAGAGGGGGAGGAGGATGTCCTTCCATGTTATTTGGCCACCGCTCTGCCAAAGCATGGACGGACAGCAGAAGCAGGAGTGGTCGGTGGTCTCTGGCTGGAAGTGTGGTAGTGATGTAAGGAAACTTTGAAAGCGATGATATGTACAGGACCATGTGAGAAAAAATTACTTACTGCTTTCTCCCTCTTCTAACTTCTGTTTATTTTCCCTTTCAGATCTATTTTGACTGGGTTGTTCCCTACATCATCAGGTACTATCTTTGTGTATGACAAAGACATCAGGACTGACCAGGAAGTTATCAGGAAGAACATGGGGGTGTGTATGCAACACAACGTCCTCTTTAACTACCTCACCACAAAAGAACACCTGCTACTCTACGGGTACATCAAAGTCCCTCACTGGAGTGAACAGGAGCTCTACCAAGAAGTGAAGAGGTATAAAAACAGTAAGGGTTGGAGAAGGGAGAGAGGGCCGTTAAAATTATTGTGTGGTAGTGCCGTTTCCACTGCAAAGCTCAAACAAATGGCTTTTGAGGTCTGTTGCAGACCCTGCGTAGTGTTCAAATAACGCCTTGGTCTGACTAGAGGAATATATTGAGTGTTTATATCTGTGGCTGTAAGAAAACAACGTCTCTTCTCCAGGGGGTTTCCAAGCTTCTGTGGCAATTCTTTGGAGATGAATTTATAGGCCTAAGGGTCTAGTCCTTGCTGCTTTACAGTTTTCCCAAGAAAGAGATTTAATCAACCAGTCAGAAAGATGATGTCGGCTTTATTGGTTCTGCGGAGAAGTGAAGCAGCCAGAACATCCCAGGGAGTTTGGATCTTGGTGTTCTCAGCTGATGAGGTTGAGCCTTTAACCTTGACTTGTCAGATGGAAACTTTGAAAACATCCTAAAAAAATGTTTTAAATTAAAATCCCAGTGACTGAGCTACAGGGTGAATCATCTCCCTGCACTGTGACCATTCAGTAGAGCAGTCCATACTTGAGCAGTTTTTCATTTGCAGTTACAGTTTTTTGGGTATTTTCAGATTCCCTGCTTTTAAAAGATGCCTGAAGGACAACCTTTGGGGGTTGTTTTTTGCTTTGTTTTCAAGGACTTTGAAGGAGACTGGACTGTACAGCCATCGTCACAAGCTAGCTGGCTCCCTGTCTGGGGGGATGAAGAGGAAGTTATCTATAGCTATTGCTCTCCTGGGTGGATCAAGGGTGGTGATACTAGATGAACCAACCACAGGGGTGGATCCGTGCTCTCGGAGAAGTATTTGGGAAATTATCTCCAAGAATAAAAAAGGTACTGTGATGAGACAAGATGCTGCCCAGTGGCAAAGGTGATGCGTGTCACTTTTGAAAATATGATATCAGTGGCTTTCAGCTGTGGGTTTTGGAGACCACAGAGAACGAATTGCGGGAGACTGGGATTTTTCAGGCCCTCTGGGTGCAACCTGGTTGTTTTTTGTAAATTCACAGTGTCATTTGAAAAGTAACTTTACCATAATACACAATTTACAATACTGTAACTTTCAGCTTGTCCCTAAGGCTGCCTTTCATCCAATTTCACTAATAATTCCAAAACAGCACAGTCGATTTTCACCTGATACTGTCCCCTCATTCAGCATAGCTTTCACCTGTCTCATGTATTCACGTGTGTTTATTCTGTGGCGGCTGACACAGCTTTGTGTTTTCCAGGCAGAACCATCATTCTCTCAACACATCACTTGGATGAAGCAGAAGTTCTGAGTGACCGAATCGCCTTCCTAGAGCACGGAGGACTCAAATGTTGTGGTTCGCCGTTCTACCTCAAGGAAACGTTTGGCGATGGATACCATCTGACACTCACAAAAAAGAAGGTTTGTGTCTGAGTTGGTCCTAAATTTTCAGCATCTTGGGTGGGAAACTGAGTCAGTCGTATGACAGGAAGGAAGGAGGCAAGTCATAGTGTCCCACAGAAATGAAGCATACTGCAGAAGTCTTAAATGTCTGCAGTGTAATGATTGTACCAGTATAATTTCACTTTCATGAAGTAACTTCTTTATGCGACCGCTATATGCCTGGGTGAAAGTGGGATGTGTTTTGGGTTGAAACGCTTGGTTTTGGCCACACAGGTTCAAGAATATGCTGGACTGTTTCCCTGGGCTGCCAGTAAGATAATTTTTTCATGTGCCTCAACTATTTTGATACCTGGGTTACAGTGCGCTCTGCTCTCTAGCTCACTCTAGCTGTCCCATGCTGGAATTCACATGCTTTTTTTATAAATAAGTTTCTCTTAGAAAGATAGCCTATATGGAGAGTTCCCCAAAACACAGGAGTCTTAGCTTCAGCCCGTCTACACAAAGTCTTGCAGCTCTAATAGACAAGACAGAGGTCTGAGCTTGAGCCTCCTGTATCCCAGGTGCACGATGCAGTCCTTCCCCGCTGGGCCTTAGCTCCCTGTCGTGTCTCGTGAGCACGGTCACCACAGCAGGCGCTGCCGGGGGCAGAGGCAGAGATTCACCTGGTAGCAAGCTGAGCTAGAGCTCTAGCAGCTTGGTCTCTGAGGGGGGCCATCAAGACTTCTTCAGGGATGCAGGTGCTTACAGCTGTATCGGCAGGGGCTGAGGGGCAGATCCAAGGATGGTGGACGTAGAAAAGAACTGCTGAGGAGCTGTATATGAGCTCAGTGCATATTGTTGAAAGTTGCTAAGAGAGCGTGTGGCCCCCCACTTCCCTTGAAGAGGGAGGCTCTCCAGTGGGGCCACCGGACCAGCCTCCGTGGCCCTCAGAAACCAGGAATGTCAGTGCTCTGCTTTGTTGAAAAAGAACGGGGTCTCCTTGAGGGTTAAAGGGCAAGGCCGGATGCAGAGTGTGGATTCTGAAGTTCAGAGAAATAAAGCAGATGGGAAGAGTCCATCGATAGTATCTGACCTGAGGCAAAATGTTCTGCTTGCAAGGAGGAGGGAACTCTGCTCTTGATAGCATTTATTACAGTGCTGTTAGTAGCCCCAGCACACAGAATAACGTGCAGATACCGTAAAAGATCGTACCCCCTTCCAAATTGCTGGCAGCGTAGATAGAGAAAATGAAAAAAGACCCATGTGCAAGGCCTGTTTTTCAGGGGAAAAAGAGTGTATTGGTGCTGGCAGCCAAGTTCAGGAGTCAGCTCTCTTGTGGGTAGACTTTTTCTCTGTTGTACTGCAAACGCTCTAGCTAGTGCAGAGTGGCTGATTCTGCCCAATTCCAGTATCCCTGTAGACAGAGGGAGCCCAGAGAGGTCTTGGATGGACCAAGATGGGCACCGTGCCACAACTCCCTCTTCAAGGGCCAGAAACCCACTTTCATCTCCTTTTGATACTGAACTTGAAACGTTGCATACTTGGACTGAGATCACCTACCCACTGCACTCAGGGATAATATTTGGGCTAAATCCTGCAGTAGGAAGTTTGATCTCACAGCTCTCTCAGTGACCATAGAGTGTTTTCCTCCTTTTTCAGAACATGATAGAGGAGTGTGACACCACAGCAGTGACCTCCTTGATCCAGTCCCATCTCCCAGAGGCTTATCTCAAGGAGGATATCGGTGGAGAGCTGGTGTACGTGCTTCCCCCCTTCAAGTCCACAGTCTCAGGGGCCTACCAGGCACTTCTCAGAGCCCTCGATACCAGCTTGAGCGATCTCCACCTTGGTTGCTACGGGATTTCAAACACAACCGTGGAAGAGGTATGAGCTCAGGATCCGCTCGATTTGATGAAATGTTATGGGGATTAACTTCACAGCACTGTGTAGCTCTGCTTTCTGCGCTAAGACGGTGGCATGTTTTGGATGTGAGAGTTGCAGGCAGGGGAAGAAGTGGTTTGGTTGTTCGCTGTGTTACACTTATGAACACGTGAGTGTTCATAGATATATTCATAAATCTACACATATACTAATGCACAAAGTGTACCACTGTCTCACCTTGCTAACAGCTTTTTGGCATTTTACCCTTAAAATGAGGTGCTGGAGTTAGACTAAGGAGAGAGGGCAATGATGTGTTTCTCTTTGAACTGTTCTCCTGGTCTCCACAAATCTGGGTTTGCCTACAGCTGCAGTCAGCAGGGAGGGAGTTAGCAGGGAGATAAACGTCGGCGTGGATGCTGTACGAGTGAGTTACCTGGTGTATCTCAGAGTGACACAGGCACCTTTCTGCCCATGGGAAATCTCTGGTCAAATAAACACAAACAGTTAGTTGCATCAGGAAAAAAAAAAAGTAACTTTAAATGATCAGCAGTGATGACCTTTGTCTTGCAGAAAGGAGGGAGGCAGACTATTACCTTTCTGCTCTGAAATTCTTGCTTTTAAGGTGTTTTCCTAAGGCAGAAGAATGAGTTATACAGCAAGTACCACGTGCAACTCAGTGCCATGATTGTGCACGATCCCAGCATGGAGGCAGCTGGGTTTGTAGAGGGAAAAATATCCCAGGAAAGCAGCCCTCCTTGTTTCTTCACCGGTGCCATGCAGGGAGAGCTGCCTGTGCGCTGCTCACTGTGTGAGTGCAGAGGGAGTAGAGTTATGTAGGGCTGAGCTGAAATGCTGCTTAGTTTACACCTACTCATTGGTTGTGTAACAGGTGGTATTAGGACAAGGTAAGTCCATGGGGCAGCTGCAAAGGCTTAAGTTTCCACTTCTGCAGCAGCAGAGAGACAGGAGGTGACAAGGAGCTGGACAACAACAATTTTGTAATGAAATAAAGTTAATTTCTCTCGCAGAGCATAAAGAGAACAGAAAAAGGATTGTAATTCACAATTGCTGCACCAACTACAGCTACAAAGTAGGAGAGTGAATTCTGATTATTGTTTTGGTAAATTGAGTCATTTGGACCAATTTTCCTTTGTATTTTCTTGCTCCATAGGTGTTTCTCAACCTGACAAAAGAGCTAGGGAAGGACCAGCAAGAAGATGCTGAACTGCCCCAGCAGCTGCCTGGAGCCAGTGGTCAAATTGGCAGTGATGAAATGTCCGTGAGCACAGATACCTTCACAGAAAGAGACGGTACTAAATTACATCCAGGTTTTGTTCCAGATGTGTCGCAGGTGCAAACGGTGACAGATGGACAGATTTGAGCTCCCCGTCTTCTTTCTTTGTTGAAAACCAAATTTCACCCAACCAGGAATCATAAAACCAATAAATCACTAGAAGTACAGCACTCAACAGTTTTTTAGGTCCTCTGGTTTGGAATAGTCTGAATCACAAAATTACAGGGGTTTTGTTTTCATCTGCCTTTCTTAAAATTGATCCAGATTTTAATCCAATCAAATACAGTGTGTGGGTGAAAGAGCAAATGTATATCTCTGAAAGTAATTGCTGTAATTGATATAGAGGATTATTTCTACATAACTAGTAGAATTGGAGAGAAACTTTGTGGAAACCCCTTAGCCTGTTGCAAAAGCAGCACAGCTCTGATCCTCCTTGCTGCGCTTTGTTGTGTCCCTGCCCATGCAGTATGATAAAACAGCTCAAAGGGCCACACAGTGGGATAAATTCAACACTCAGAAGAGAATTAAGCTACACCAGTATCTCTGAGGGTTTAAGAGCTGCAAAAAGTGTCATGGCCAAAAAATGAGCAAATACCTGGTTGAAATGCTGTCTCAGAGTAGAAACATTTTTTCTACTTATAAACATACCATTTATAGTTAGGGAGACATCCAAGGGACAAGGCAGAGGTATTTTTGTACTTGCTTCTCAAAGCTGACCTGCACTGTGAATGTTACTGTAAACAGTAGCTCATATGCATAGAGAAGCGTTTTGTGTCACCCCTAATGAAAAGCACTGAAAAGGATTTGCTCCATGTTGTATTATATAGGTTAATATTTCTTAAAGAGGAATAGGTTGCATAGGATTTGGCTCTGCTTGTAGTACACTACAACCCTGTCCATGCAAAAGATCAACTGGTTTGTGCCTTATGATCTTATTTCAGGGTTAATTCTCGTATTGATTTGTCTGAGGACCTGGTTTCTGAATTACGAAAACTTTGCAAATATAAAAGGATAATACATTTCCCCTCTAAGTTGCAGCCGGGTAGGTAGGATGTAGATAACTTGTTGCATCTGGAAATCTGTGTTCCTCTTGCAGGATGTCAAAATGAATTCGCTACATGTAGGCATTTGAAATTAAACTAAAAACCTGGTGTTACATGAGCTTATGGCTCAAGAGCCAAAATCTGAGTCCTGTCCCAAGCCTGGCCCTTGCCTATCTTCCAACTTAGTACTTTTGATTTGCCATCTGTAAAGGAGCGCAGGAAGCTGAATATACTCCCAGGGTACTATAACCATCAATTCCCTGCATTTCACAAATACTGATCCATGACAAAATGTGTTCTTCTCTTGTACCCAGATCAGCTCCTGATTAGATCAAAAAGCCTGCAGGGTTTGCCATTGCTGCTTAAGAAGACATCAGCTTTGTTCATTAAGAGATTCCACCATACCCGGCGGGATGTCAGAGGCTTCATTGCTCAGGTCATCCTCCCAGTCCTCTTTGTGATGGCTGCAATGGGTCTTGGGACGCTGAGAACTAAGGAGACGGAATATCCCGAACTGATTCTTTCCCCTTCTCTGTACGGCTCATCCGACCAGGCAGACTTCTTTGGGTGAGTGGGGTTCTTTGTGATCCTTAAATCCATTTGCTTATAAAGAGCCAGTTTTACCATCAGGATTGTTTCTAAACAGACCCAGTGGAAAAGTGTTACGCAGATAACTTGTAGCTGTGTTATCTGTGTAGCTGTTACGCAGATAACATGTAGAAATCCTGTTCCTAAGGGGTCTCTTGAGGAGATAACTTGGCTCAGACCAGCAATCGGAAAGCTTTAGAACAACAGCCTCTCCGTTGGAATTAACTGTGAAACGTGAGGAATAGTCTTTGTGTTTGTCATTGGAGTCCTCCAGCCCTGTGACAGCCGTACTGCCCCAAGGAGATTTTCTTAATATATATACTCTTCCCTCAATGTGAAATGGAGGTCCCCGCATCAGTTGTCTCCAAAATTACGGCTCTGGGATCCAATTCTATCCATCTTGTGAACTGTCTGCGTTGCCCTCCTCTCTGTCAGTACAGGACACGCTCTCCTGCCCAGGCCCCACTAGTCTGAGGCACGCAGTCATTTGTAGGGCATGCATGTTTTCAGTGTGATTAAGATGTCACTACTGAATTGTGTAATTGTGCTTAAAAATCCTATTACCAAAATGATTATAATTTGTATCATTCTGATTTTGTGATGTGAACTGCTGTCTTTCTCCAGTGGTTCTCAGCTTTAAGTCAGAAATATAAAATTTAGCTCTAAAGCGAGCACGTCTGCTCGTAAGTGTTCTTTCCCAGGACTGCTCGTGCGTTTCCCCTTCAGTACTGCTAGATGAGGGAATGAGCCAGAACTGCATGTCCGAGTCCTCTGTTCCTAATGTTCTCTGCTTCTCCTGACGGATCCTTGCTAGAAAGCCGGGTCAGAAGCAAGAAACGTCTTCATGAAAGACCAAAACCAAATGGACTTCACAAATGAGAGACCTGATTGAGACAAGACTGGGAGTAGTGCCTGAAAATTGCAGTAGATGCGTTTTCCCTGGAAACAGAATCTTGATTGTCCAAAATTTCATCAGTACCTTGCTTAGATGTAGAGGCAGCAAATCACTGGAGTAGTTGTGCAGCTCTAAGCAATGAGCAGTCCTTTTAAACCTGTGTGACTGCCCTCATGTCCTTATGTGGTTGCAGGGCTAGCCCCACAAATAACAATTTATTTAGCATCTTTAAATAAATCCTGTTTCATTCAGACACAGTTTTCCTCTGCTCAGTGGTAGTGGAAGTATGTTGAACATTTTTCTTTTTTCCTTTTTTTTTTTAATTTGTTAAATCTTAGGAATTTTAATGAAACCACAGATGCTTTAGTCGCTTCGATGCTTGCTTTCCCTGGAACAGATAACACATGCATGAATGAAAGCAATTCGTAAGTAGTTCTTGGTTTTCTTCCATTTAAATTCCGAATCTGCAAGAGAATTGACATAACGCTATTAGCCATTAGACCTTAATAACCATCTCTGATCATCTGCAGAATTTTCATACATTGGTGCCATGTGCAGAGGAAAAAAAAAACCCATCTCCTGGCTCTCTTCTGATTGACTTGCAGACTCTTTCAGCTCCTTAGGAGATGCCTAACTGGCCTTTTGCAGGGAGGCGCAAGCTTGTGCTGCTCACAGACTTGAGCTGGCGGGGTGCGAGTCGTTTCTGAACGGGGGGCCGTGTAGTCATGATTGGTGTGAAGCAGACCTCAGCCCTGCCGAGAGCCTACGTGGCTCCTGTGCAGCTTGGAGCAAACGCTTGCCTCCACCGGCATGGAACCGTAGATATTCCTGAAGACAGGAAACTATACTGTGCTTTAAGGATGAGACTGGGACTTCCACACAGTCCCAGGACCTCAACACTGGTGTTCTTTGCTTGCTTCAAGAAGTATTCACCACAAGTGGACTCCGTTATTACTATCAGTAGTAAGAGAGCAGCTTTGTTGGTGGCAGGACGCCAGGACGAGAGCAAGCTATTCTCGTATCTGGGAAGTAGTCCTCGCCTCCCCAGTAATCCCAATTATAACACTGAGCCCACCCAGAAAGTTCTCAGCGTAGCTGTTATCTGTATCGAAAAGCTGTGCCGTGAGGGCTGGTTTGTTTCGGGCTCTGCAGACAAATTTTCGAGGAATTGGTAGTAAAATCCTGGGCAGACTTGCACGCTCATGCGTGCCACATATCTGCGGGCAAATATTTATACTGAGTATTTACAGTGACTGTGTAGTCTATACAGTCCATCGCAGGACTCCCCGGTCACTGCAGGGACAACGCCCCTTATTTCTGCACTGTGAGATGAGTTTGGCCTTCGCGTGCTAACTCCTTACGCTGCCTGCTGTGGGAACGAAGTGGTGTCTGGAGTTCTTCTAACCAGCTGAATGACTCCGGGCGCTGAGAGGGCAGTGCCGAGAGGCACCGAAGGCGGCGGGAGGATGGGTATTCCCTGAAGCACCCAGAGCTGACAAGAAGGTCTGCTTTTCTGCTGAAGCTGCTTGCTGCCATCCTTGCTGTCATTAAACATGACAGCAATTAGCTTCGTTTGCACACCTGAGCATAGAGAACCTCAGAGGAAAATGTGTTCATTTTCAGGCAGTGTTTAAAGGAGGACATGCTTGGCCAGTGGATTATCAGTGGAAACCAGAGAACTAAGTATTCTGCCTGCAACTGCACAGATGGCATCCAGGTAATTGGAATAAACCCAAAAGAAAAGGGATTCGGGGGGATATTTGGGAGGGCCTTGTAGGTTGGGAGTGGTTTTGTTGGCAGGCATGATGCTAAGGGGATCTCAGTGTTCGGATTCCTCCTGTCCCTTTTTGGCCTTGTTGATTTTCTATACTGGATAACCACTGTCTGCACCAGTTTCGGGTCAGGAAAGGAAACAGCATCCTCAGAAGATTCACATGCTAATATATCTGCCGCCTTCCCCATGGTGGGAAAAGGTTTAACGGTGTTTTTGAATGTTGTATGATTGTCCCGTTTAGTAGAGGTGAACATGTATTCAAGAGGAAAATTGCATTGTATTCAAGAGGAAAATTGCGTTTTATACAAGCACTGTCATTATATGAAAGCACAGCTATTATTGCTCTTTGCTCTTCAGAATTTAACTTTATGCAAAGTATAGATCCATCTGCTTTTACTCTGCTCCATATCATAAATAGCGATGATTAATAATATTAGTTATTTGCATTATGGTGGTACATACAGAACCAGATATGGGCACTGCTGGGCCTAGTGTTTCTACGAGCACATGGGGAAAAGGCAGATTCTGTCCCAAGGATGTTACAATTTTACAGTCCAGTTTGAAGTTGACCTCTCTTCCCTGTAGTGCTGTTCACCTGTCTTCAGCCGTCTTCCGGTAGGAAATCAGACTGAAGGCGCAGCGTGATGCCATTTGTAAGATAAAGCATGTACTTAGTTGAATGTTCCTAGTCATTCCTTAAAATTCAGCTATTCTGCATGCAGAATAAATAAATGCAGTTTTCTGGACATACACTTAATTTCACATCATTAAAAGTATTGGCATCATTTCTCCAGTAAGTCAAGATGATGTTCAAAGCTGATTCTCACCTCTCGCAGGCACAGGCAGGTGTTCCTCAGCATGAAGGAAGCTATTTTATGTATTCTGATGCAAAGTTGTGAACAGATACCCAATGGGGGAGGCCAGAGTTTTTGTTATGGATGAGCTGAAAACAGCAGCCTGTATCCTGTCTAGCAGGACGTTTCAACCTTACAAAACAGTCGATGTGACTTTGACCCTCAGCATGTTAAATTATATATTCAGGACTAATCCAAGATTTCTCTGAAGCTCTGGAAAATATTCCCAATGACTGACAGTAAAGCAAAAACCTAGGCTGTAGCTGCTGTGAAATGCAAGATGAGAGTTTGAGGCCACCACGGAGTTTTCTGCTCCATGAGTTGTTTTGCCCTCTTGTCTGTGCAGTCACTCTGATGCTCTGCTAAGTAGGATCAGCCTTAATTCAGGAAAAATATCCCTGTGTAGCATGAAGCACATTTCAAGGTCACTGATGTCAGTAGAACTGAAGTGTAGATTTAAGCAAAGGTTGTTTCGAAGCACCTCGCTAAATATGTTCAGGGCGGCATGCAGGGATGTATGCTGTGTGTCTTTGTGAATCACCAGCTTCTGTAGGAATTGGTCCCAGGACTAGAATGCTGCATTACCTGCTCTCGATCTTGTCCCGATACGCTAGTTTTTAGTTACAACACAGACACACTTTTTGTTCATTTGTCTCCGCTCAGACGTGTCCACAGACGAACTACACGCCCCCTCACAGAAGGACCTTCTCTACGCGGACACTTTACAACCTTACAGGGCACGACGTGGAGACCTACATTCTGGCAACTACCAAAGACTTCCTGCAAAAACGGTACAGCATAAATCTCCAGTCCCTCTCCTCTGAGTTGTACTGGGAGCAGCCTCTGGTACATGTTATATCCACTGTGCCCCAAGAGGTGACAGTGCAGTAGGGGTGTAGAAGGGCCTCGTTGCTCCTAATCTCTGTGAATCTGGTGAAAGGAGGTAAAACATGCTGCAATCATGGGGTTAAAGGTTGTGCAAGTGCTCTGCTTGATCGTAGCAGAGATAGCCTAGGGATAACTGTCAATCACCTGATAGGTTGATGGCTGGATCTGCAGACGAGCCTTTGTCTGGCTCAGAAATGCTTAAAAAGAGGAAAATCTGACACAGCCTATCATGAAGTAAACCCTGGGGAGAGACTTTCCTCCAAGTTTGAATCTCTGAAGAGTCTGAGTGTGTGCTTCACTTAAACGAGTGCATCCATTCCAGTGAAATTAGAGGCTGAACATTTTCTTGCACCATGGGGCTGTTGGAGCTATTAGCGTGTCTGGACTCTGCAACACAGCCGCGCAGCATGTCTTGGGGCAAAAATAGCCTGCCATTAGGGTTGTCAAGGAATATGTTCATCTGCCATTGATTTAAACTGAGCTCTTCATCTGGTTAAGAAGCTGTCATCTTATTCCAAGGTGGTAGGCATGCGGGTTAGGAGTCCATAGAGCTCCAAAACGTTTCTCAGATGGAGGCTTTCAGTGCAGTTTTGTGACAGTGCTGCCAAGTTTGTTTCCCTTTTTTCCCCCTCAATAAGGGCTCCTGCAGCAGTGTTGGCTTGGCAGCACACTACGTGCTGGGATAAGTTCTTATAAGTCAAGCTAGAATTAACTGGGGTGACAGTGGCATGCTAACATGATATTAAAGCTTTTAATTAAGGGTAGCAATGCGTCTCCCTCTGGTTTTCACTCAGGTATGGTGGCTGGAGCTTCGGGCTGCCTTTGACAGCAGATCTCCAGTTCGATATCAGGCCGGTGCCCCCCAACAGAACGTTGACTAAGGTAACTAACCTCCAGCTGCTTGTCCAAGCGTGGGAACCAGGAGAAGTGACATTGAGTTCAGGGCTATTTCAGAAAATAAAGCTAAACCCTCTGGAATCTGCAGCTTGGCGTGGGAGAGGTGACTTGCAGTTCACTTCCTTTTCTCTCCCCATTCCTCTTTATTGGTCTGACACCTCTTGCTCGCAGGAGGCAATTTTTCTGCTGTCATAATTTTATTATACAGAGATGAAAAGATCAATTAGTAGCACCTTTATCTCATGAGAGAATGTACGTATCTTAACTAGGGCTGGCTGGTGCGTTCCGATATACCCATTTCCCTGTTTCTGCTCAGTGAAAATGTTGTAACGCATCAGCATTAAAAGCACCAAGGCTGAAATCTGAAGTAGCAGGGAAATGCAAGAGAGTTGACAAGATCCTGTGATCTCATTGCAAAACCTAGCTACCAGGAGAGTGTTCCTGCAAGAGCAGCGTTTTTTTCAGAGGTGGCTCCAATACAAGGGAGTCACAGGCTTTATTGTTGCACTAACACTCAGGGTTCATGTAATGAATTTGCAGATGTTTTCACCCATCCAATCTTAGATCTGAAAGCATTACTATTTGCTTATCACGTGTCAGATTTAATACCTGGAAACCTCGATAGTGTTGGAAGCAGGGCAGACTCTAGTATAGCTCTGCTAGGGCAAGGAGAATGAAATCACTGAGCAGGCGGGACTTGGGGCATATGCAAAGGTGGATGCTGTGGGCTGTGTTTAAGCCTCTAACCTTAATAGCTGAAGCTCTTTGTGCTTTGGTAGGTAACTTACGCCTCCAAGCTGGGTCCTGTGGGTTGTGCCTGAAGTAGGTGATGGTAAAACCCCCCAAAGTCCATGTCCTGTGATCTGATTTTTGTCCTCAGGGTTTATTGTGGTATAGGTAAGAAAAGTTACCATGGGGAGGGAAGGGCTGTTGCTGAATGAGAAGGTGACGACTAGCTATTTTCTGCCCTAAAGCAACCTTTTTTCCCCTGGCTTTCAAGCGCTATTAGGCACTGGACTGCTTAGTCTTCTTTGGGAAGTCTCCCCACTGATGTTCATCAGATCTGAGTAACTTATTACAGAGAAGAAAACAAGTGTCTGTATCCTTTATGTCATATATCCAGCTAGTGCTTTTTTCTTCTCTCCCAGAAGGCAAATGAAGTTGATGGGGCTGCTTGTGCTGAAAGTGAAATGTGCTTTTATACTCGTTTGGTACTTGATGTGGTTTAATCATTGGACTTTAACTTGTAGAGCTTATGACTTTAGATAACAACCATGGAATGATTCATTTGTGCGAGCAGAACAAACCAGAATGTTATCAGTAACAATTTCTCTCCCAAATTGTTTCAATTTCTCAACTGTTTGCAGGTGTGGTATAATCCCGAAGGTTATCACAGCCTTCCAGCCTATCTCAACAGCTTGAACAACTTCATTCTTCGAGCCAACTTGCCAAAAAATGAGACTTCCAGATATGGTAAGTGTCCCTTTACGTGAGCAGATAATTTCTCCCCTTTGGAAAGAATATCCTGTTTCTGTTGAAATCTATGACAACACTTACCTTCACTTCAATGAGGTAATTTCTTTATTCCCAATTACGCAATTCCTTTAAAAAAGGAATTGAAAAACGTGAGTAAATCACATATTTATCTAATCAAAGATTCAGGAGAGCTAGACAGGGAAGACCCCAGCTCGTACATAAAACACTTCATCCAAAAAATGCCCAGTGGTTGCTATTTGATTTATTGCCTCTCATCATGGTACTGAAATAGCTGTCTCTTGATAGGTGCCCATTAGTTATGCATAGAAAAGCTACTTTAGGTCATCTCCGGGGGTGGTTTTAGTTAGTAAATTTTAATATGTCACGCTTCTGCTGAGAGCAGCTCAGGATGTGCGAGTATCTGCGTGTTTCTGTTTGAATGAGAATGAGAGTGAGATTAAGTGAGAAACATAATTTTCAGCTATATTTTTCCTCTGACACATGACACACACAGATTCCAAGGAGTGTTAGTAGCCCATTTGGGGTTATCGGTTCTCATAGGTTCTCCTTGGTGATACAACACAAACCCAAAATCCTGCTGATATACCAGGGCATCCTATCTTACCATTTGTGTTTTCACCTACATTAAGGGGGCAGGACAGGCACAAATATGTGCATGTATGTATGCCCGTCTCTAGAGATGGAGCGGGTGCAGGCAGAAGAGAGATTTATATTGATGCCATTTTGAGAAATTGTATACAGAGATTTATGGGATCTGACAAGAGTGGCAGTTGTGGGCAGAAATGCCCTACCGATTGATTTTTCTTTGACGAATGGTGCCCTTCCAGCCATGCCCTGGTCATGCCTAGCCCCCCTCAGCTCAGAGGCCTGCCGTTCCAGGTGACGGTGAAATAGGTGACAGCCTCTCTTTGTTCATAAGACTGTTCCTCACTGATGTGTCTGAATTGAACTATAATGGAAAAGGCATCTTGGCTGAAGCTTTGAGTGTCATGCCATGAATTAAAGAAACAGCAGAACGCTGATTACAAGTCAAAACAGCGTATGTCTCTTCCCACCTCCACGTACCGATGCACTGAAACTCCCCTCCCAACCAGCCAAACCAGTGCCTCATCCCTGACGTCATCCTAAAATACCCACTGGCTGGTGCCTTTGAGATTTGCAGCGTGCCTTCCAGGTCAGAAGGTTCAAGCTCTTTGGTGTGCACTGCAAGAGTGTATCACAAAGCTGCAGCCCCTGCCCGGGTGCGGAGAGAGGAGACCTGAGCCAGCCGCTTCCAGCGGCAGGAACATCCCAGAGCAGCTGAATTATTAAGCAGTGAAGCTTTCTGCCCTGTCTCTGTATTCCCAACACATGCTGTAGTGAGAGCAAAGGCAGGAAGCTCGTGTGAACAGTCAGAAAGTTTTCGCAGGGAAAGTTTTATACCAGCAAAATGACAATTTTCAGTGGGAAAGAATCGCCGCAGTTTTTATTGCATCTGTCCTGCTGCTTATGCGTTTTTGGAAAGAAATGCTTAGTAGTAAATGACCAGACAGATAATTCTCCGCTTCCCACTAATGATCCAAGTCATAGAATGGGGGAAATAAAATGAATGGACGAGGATAGCTCCCCTGGGGTAGTGTAAATCCTGTCTGAAATACAATTGAACAGACGTTCTGCGTGGTATGTTCCTGACAGCTAAATCTATTTGTTGTTGTGACAAATAAATGACAGTTTAAGAACCATTGAAATGGCCGGATAAAAGTGTGTTGTCATTTCAGCAGTTTGAAAGAGGTGCCAGTCCTGCTTTAGAGGTTTGACTTAGACTGCGTATATTTAAAAAAAAATACATAAAAAGCTTTTTACCCTGTCACTAAGCAAGTCATAATAGCTTTTGACTTACGTATATTGTGCTTTCTCTTCTCTCAATCCCAACCAACAAAAAAGAGAAAGCATTGAAATGGAAATTTTGACTTCTAGCCTAAGCTTCAGTAAAGGAAAATGGCTTTATAGTGAAGTATTAACAGATTAGACAGACGGTATCTTTCTCTCTCTCTCTCTCTCTCTTTTTTAGAGATGGGAAACATTGCCTGGCTGTTTGTGTGGCTTTATCAGCAGCCCAAGATTTTAATTCCATTTCTCTCACTGATGGCAAGACTGAGGGTTTCTCCCCGCCCTCCAAAATGAACTTCCTATGAAATATTCCCTTTCAAATTTATTTGCTCACTATGGCATTTGGTCAGCTAAATTCATAATCTGCTCCTTTCTGGCCCCCATGTCAGAGTGCTCATTCTTAGGGCAAAGAGCCCAGAATAGTTCTTCCTCGTATAACTGCTGAAAGTCGGGCACCTGGCTCTAAGGAGCTTAAATTTCAGAGGTGGCATGTTTCTAGCAAATCTCTCTGGATTTAACAGCAGCTGGAAGTCCCCCAGCACTCCCTGAGAACTGAGGTGTTTACTTAGGTGCCTAAATACGGTTTGAGAACCTCAGTTTTTAGGCACATAAAAATCTTAGCCTAAACCCTTTCTCAGGTGCTTTAGAGACTGGGCTGTCGTCTTGGTGGGACCAAGGCAGAGACCATCACCAGCGGTTGAAACTGGTCCACCAGAGCTCCCCAGGTTCCTCCTTTTGTTAGAAAACTCTGGGTTTATAGGTACAAATGGCCTCCAAACAACAAACGCGCTGTGATGAACAATAGTAGTATATTTTGGGCTAGGTGTTCTTCTCGGTAAAGAAGTACTTAACCCGAATCTTCTGAACATAATGCACATGAGCAGAAAATTTCTCTCTCGCAGCTTGTGCATGATACAAACCCATTTTTAAGGGATCTTTTTTGGAAAACATCACACAGGGCTTACCAACGCAGTAACTGGATTTTTGCTAGTTCCTTTGGACAAAATACTCTTTTTTTTCTTCTAGCCGTACAAGACAGAATAGTTCAGAATTAACCCATTGCCAAACTGGGAACAAAAGTGTGTGCAGCTTACTTGGGTTTATGCTAGCTTCTCAACATACGCCCGTATTGAGAAAGACATATATCGTAAGAAGATAATAGTTGTAGAGAAAGCCAGCAGGGAATGATTTGTTTCTGGTGATAAAAGAACAAATGAAATGCAGTGAGATCATCAAGCAGCAACTTTTAAAATAAAACATATTCACCAGTTTAGAATGTGTCCTTGTTGAGGAATCCAACCTAAAATACATGGACCCACAGGCGTGTGCCTAATTTGAGGTGTGGGAGTGCTCTCACTGAAGTGAATGATACTGTCAGCCAGAGAGATGAAGAAACAAGGCTTAGGGTTTGTATTTCAGATCTGCTGTGCGTCAAAGTGAAGTCACAGGAAAAAAAAAAAAAGAGGATGCTCAAAATTCTGCCCAAGATCACTCCGAGATGACAGAGCAAAAACCAGCTTTTGATCTGATTTTCTTCTCTGCTTGGTTTTTACCGTCAGTCTCAGGAACTGGTGAAGGAAGCTTTAAGTTACCATATTTTCAATGTCTTTTCTTTTTGTTTTTGTAGGTATTTTCTTATCAGCTCACCCATATCCCGGAGGACAGAGTCAAGAACAAGTAATGTAAGAAGATTCATTTGGCTGATGCCTGAACTGTTTAGATTTAAAAGGAGCAAACCAGCTTCTTGGAAACCATAAAGCAGCCTAAATTACTGAGTATCTTCCTCTAACTGATGAAACCACTCTCTTCCTTGTCTTCATTCCCTCTACACATGAATAGCATCCTGCTTGCCACAGAGCTGCAGATTCCTGGTGGGGTTTCTTTGCGGAATCCCATATAGATCTGGAGGTCACAGTTACAGCAACACACGTTTTTGCGCTTTGGCACAATAATAATAATTACATCATTTCCCTTTTGGCCTTTCCAATCAATGCTATGGTACAGTGTTACGACTCAGTGTCGTGAGTCCTTTTTCCTTGGCGTAATTACCATCAGCAAAAGCTGCTGGCACAGAATCAGGACCTCTTTGCTTCCGAGCTCTGAACAACGTCTCTGCAATGAGGGAAATCTGCCGCTTTGACTCACCATTTATGTCTTTCTCCACTTTCTCCCCAGGCTCAACAGCTTACTTGACATCATAGTTTCCATGTCTGTTTTGGTTGGCTACTCTATCACAACGGCAAGCTTTGTGCTCTACGTGGTAAAAGAACATCAAACCAAAGCCAAACAACTGCAGCATATTTCAGGCATGGGGATGACGAGCTATTGGGTGACTAACTTCGTTTATGATCTGGTAAATAATTCACGTTCTTAAATGCACCGAGAGCAGCATTACACAGCAGGGGGAAGAAAAAAGTTCTTTATTTAAAGTTGGTTGCCAAGACTTCTTAATATTATTACTACCAAGAGTGTTACGCAGTAATTGTTCTCCAAGGCATGGAAGACTATTAAATGTGAACCGCAACACTGGATTTTGCTAAGCGAAGGCATTCCTTCTCTCTCGAGTGTATGCAAAACACTCAGCACATTTATACGAGAGCAACGCAGAACAGGCCAGAGCTTGATTTCCATTTTAACATGCAAGCAGCAAGCTGCTTTTCTGTTAGCTTGCAGGGCTAGATTAGTTGTCACGCGGGCTGTACGCATCTGGGGTGAGGCTTTGGGGCTTGAGGCTACAGCCGTTTTGGAGTACAGGCTGTGACATTAGCAGACATCTCACAGCTGACAGTCCCCTGTTGGGCAAAAATCCATTGCTGGGATGAATGCTCTCGTTAAGATTATGTATTATAGAGGTTTTTAAGCCACGGAAAACTACTAATGCAGCTATGTGCCTATGAGCAAGTTCCTTTCTACAGTGCTGCACTGCGCTGTATAGATTTACCACCTTGTTTCTATAGATAGTTGAGCTCCCCAGCACTGCGCTGCATTACGTGGCGTAGGCATGCCCTTGTTCTCCCTGAAGTTAAGTTTCCTCATGGTAAAGAGGGTTAATAGCACTGCTGGAAAGCATCGCTGGGCTACGAGGATAAATATGCACGGAGTCTGTAGACTAAAGTGCTTTGTGTCTTATGAATTACCTTCAGTGCACGGTGTCACACCCTCACATAGTTAGAGATCTGCAAGTGCAGGCTATCTCTGCTTGCGAGCTTTGGCATTGCCAGCTATGCTGTAATGGCGATGAGCTCTACGCAGCCGACAAATTTCTATTGATGCAGTTCTGCTAGTGCCCAAAATCCCAGTGAGATCATCAGTTCCTGAAAATACAAAATCTTCAAGGGCATTTGGGCGGCCGGCCCCCTTTGATGCAGTGAGGGCCAAGGGCTGAAATCCCTTGGGGCATGTGAGCCTCGACTCCTTCTGTGGAGCACAGCCTCAGCTTCTAGGTGTTTTGCTAACACTGACGCATGCTTACAGGGCAGTCCTAATAACTAAATAGCCTAAACTGCCTGCTGATAGGGGCCAGCGTGATCCCCTGCCTTGCACAAGGGCCTTGAAAGGGGTCTGAAGGCAACGCGGTGCAGTCTGGCTTGGCAGGGCAGCCCTGAGCCGCAGCGCAGGGGTGAGGATGGGGCAGGTCTGTGCTTCCCCTCGCTCCAGCGCTGCGTATTTGTAAATCAGCCTGTGGAAAAATCCCCAGAGTCCTTGCCACAACCAGTATTCAGCGGGCTGAAACTAATCCAGCGCTCTCGGCAACTTGATATTTCTCAGTGAATTCCTGCCCGTAAATTCTGTTAAATCCTGGAGCTGCTGGGGAAGAGGGGAACCGCTCGAGGCAGACATTTGGTAGGGCCCTGGCTTGACTCGACATTATAAAGACTAGATTTACAGGGCACAGTGAAGTGGTCTGACTGCAAGGCTAACAGAAAACCCAAAGGGGTATTTTTTATTCGCAACCTTTTTTTTTTTTTAAGGCACTTTCTGCCCACAGTCCTGAATGTTGAGGCTTAGCCTACTCACAGTGGCTTTGTGGGAATTCATTTGCAGGACTCCCAAAAGTCCTGATGGAGACCCCACCTGTGTTTGGTTTCCCTTAGTGGGACCAAGTTCAGACCTGGCGTTGTTGCTTCTGTGTAATTCTAGAAAAATATTTTAAGAATTATCATCCTAATAACATCTTTTTAATATTGTTTTTCAGGTACTTTTTATGGTCCCTATTGGACTCTCGATAGGAGTTATTTCATCCTTCCAGATACCAGCTTTCTGCAACAACAATAACTTACTGGCAGTATTTCTTCTGCTGCTACTGTTTGGGTAAGTGTGGAGCTTTGTTATTTAAATACCATTGCATGGAGTGAGGAACTGCATATTGCAGGATGCTGCAATTTAGGATCCAAGGGAGGAATACATGGGCTTTTTTTCTTCAACGTGCACTTTACAAACGGTGACTAGTTGCTCCTTCCAGGAGCGGTGAGCTAAACTACGGTTGTCATGCTTGCTTTATTCAAAGCAAACTCTATGTGAGGGTATGAAATATTCAAGGTCACAGTGACAGCCCAAGCTGTAAGCAGATGCTTACTGAACTATTGCAAAGTTGAAGATATAGAAGCGTTTCAAAATCAGAGAGGGAGAAAACCCCACAATTGCTAAATTTTCCTGAATTTTGCTAAACTTCCTCCCTGGCTTTGAATCCTCCAGGCCCAGTCTGTCTGCTTTCAGTTGGGGCCCTGTGTTCAAAGTACGTATGACAAAACTTTTTCTCCAAATTCTAACAGATACAAAGCCATTTTTTCTCCTTTAAGCTCCTGTAATATGGAAATCTAGTCACACACCAAACCAGAACTGTTATGTTGTCTGAGGTCTTTAGCTGTTTGTTTTCAGTCGCACTCTGAGTCACTGTAGTATTCTCTGCACTGCTGGCAATTTATAGATATGCAACGTTTTCATGGATGTACCTGCTGGCTGGGTTTTTCAAAGAAACAGGAATGGCCTTCATCGTTTACGTCTGCGTCAACTTGTTTTTCGGCATCAATACCATCATTACTCACTCGGTTGTATTTCTGCTCTCCCAGGAGAAGGCCACAGATCAGGTAGGAATCCTACTAATCCTAAACCCTTGGTGAAACAACAGGAGGCTTCTTGTTGAGTTTGGTGGGTTTGATCAGGTCCTTAGCAGCTGGCTGGCTTCAAGGTATTTGAGGTAGACAAGCAGAGAGGATGTTAGTCACAGGACTAAATGAGGTTCCCTGTAGACAGGACGTGAGTTAAATACGAATCTTGCTTCTTTGTAAATCTGCACCCCCAGCAGACAGAAATGGTGGTGGCAGAGGAGAGGACACAAAAAGAGAGGTAGAAAACTGCCCGTGCAGGGAAGGGCAGGAGATGGGTGAAGGTGTTTGATAAAAAGTCGATGGGGACTTTGAACCATTGCAAAGTTCTTGCAACATGAACCGTGGAGAGTGACAACTAGATGTCATTGCCCTGAGTCTGACAGGTGCTGCATTAAGCCCAGCACCGGCTGTCTGTCATCTAGATCCAGTAATGCAATCATCTTCTCCCTGCAAGGATGAAAAATGACTTGGAAACAGTGATGATTCCCTAAAGTAAAGCCTTCTCTTAAACTGAGGTGTTCCTGGGAATCACTGGGATAAAATGTACACCTTACCTGTAGTTTCCTTTTTTTATGTAAAACAATAGCTGGGTTGGATTTTTCTCTCTAGCCAGACAGTGGTTGTTTAGCAACCCCCTGGATTTTAGGGATGTGCCATTATGATCATCTTTTATCCCCCTGTGCCCCAGTGGCAGGGAGTCAGTCTCTTTCCATGCGAATTTACTGCCTCTCCACTTTGCTGTGTGCACTAATCCTGCCTTCTGCTAGAAAAGTACCAAATCTCTACGTACGAGAGTTCGTAAGTGTGAGACCACACATGGGGCTGTTTTGTCATGAATTACCTGGAAAAGCCTTTCTATGTCTATTAAAGTCACATCTTGTGTTTTACGGAGATATTTGTCCAAGGAAAACAGATTGGACCATGCTCCAGGGCAGTGGGCTGTGCTCCGCAGCAGGCTGGTATGGCAGCTCTGTAGTTTTGGGAGCACAGTGCAGCTTGGCGGCAGGATTCGGCTCTGGCTCACGAGTGGGTTTTGGGCTGCTGCATGCACAGGGTGAGGCGGCTGGAGCAGCAACTGGGGACTGCGCCGGGAGCTGGCGGCTGTTTACTATGGGTGATCACAACCTCCGAGCTGCCTGTTGACTTTTCTGACCTTGTGCCTGTGAAATGAGCTGTCTCCAGAGTTCTTTGCTCTCAATTTATCTCTGCTCTGAGACACAAGCAAATCCCAATGTAATTGTTACACTTCAGTCCCACAGTAAAACCTACGAATTTATTCCATGAATAAAAACAGTGACTGACTGCTGCTTTTTGGTGTTGTTTTTTTTTTTTTTCAGGGCTTGCGTGATCTCGCTGAAAACTTAAGGCATGCGTTCCTTCTGTTTCCACAATTTTGCTTTGGCTACGGCTTGATTGAACTGTCGCAGGATCAGGCACTGCTGGGCTTCTTAAAGGCCTATGGAGTGGACTACCCTGACAAAACCTTCGAGCTGGACAAGACCACATCCAAGCTCTTTGCCATGTTTATCCAGGGCACTGTGTTTTTTGCCATTCGTCTTACAGTTCATGACAGGATGATTCAGAGAGTCTGGAACAACATACTAGAGTAAGTAACATCTGGAGCCTCGCTAGGAAAACAGACCAAGCCAGCGCTCAGTGGTTTAATTCTGGGCTCTCGTACCATCATTGTCAATTATGAAGCCCATAAATTTCCAAGACACTTTGCAAACATGGAGTAAGCTTTTTCTGGCAGCAGTCCCAGTACCTACCAGTAATTAAGACTATTAACTAATAGAGGTATAGGTTACCAGAGTCCCTGGGTAGTCCTTGCTGGCTGAGACTATGGCCCTTGTTTCAGGGCTCTGGGTTTGGTAGGCTGATGTTCAGCTGGTTGGTAAGGGGAGTCAGCACGTTGGCAGCCTCCTCCGAATCTCCCCATCTCCTCTGGCTTGGGTGTGCGCAGGGAGGAGCGAGAACAGTCCTGTCATCTGCATTACGGGTACGTCTATGAGGCAGGACCTCCTCCAGCTCAGAATATTTGCTGAAAAAGAGGAAAAAAATTAGGCAGAAAGAGAACGTTGAGGTTTTAAATTCCCTAAATAGTGCAAATATCAGGAGATAATAGAAACTATCTGTATATCTGTGTGTGTGTTTGTATACCCTGGGATCTCGCGGGAAGGCCTCTTAGTGTCCCAAGCAGCACACAGGCCCACTGCTGTCTGCTTGCCAGCGGGTAAGGTCCCCTCTCTGCCCTTCCCGTAGGTTCCTGTTTGACAGAGTGCACGGCAAAACATCACTTCTGCCACCTGCGGCTGAAGAGGACGGGGATGTCCAGGCAGAGAGGAACCGGGTGGAGTCTGGCAAAGCTGACTTTGACGTGGTGCAGCTCCAGAATCTCACAAAGATCTACCATCTTCCTCACAAACGCATCGTGGCTGTGAAAAACATCAGCCTGGGGATTCCTGCTGGAGAGGTAAGCGAGGGGAAAAGGCTGCAGGGACTTTCCACCCTGGGCAGGGAAACTGGAACAGATCCACAGTCCCACTGTCATCTTCTCTCCCAGTCCTTGCTGCTGTCCCAGCACGACTTGTTCTGCTCTGACCTCCTCCTTCCTTCCTTTGCCTTATGTATGGATTGGTGTTATGGTAGGGACTAAAGGCTCCTGGTGGATTTGGGACACCAAGTGACAGTTTGAAGGCCCTGGAAAGGGTGATGGGACAGTGATGGAGCTGAATTCAGAGCAGAATGTGTCTGCATGCTGTGTTTGTACAGCACCTAGCATGGTGCAGTCCCGGGGGGTCACTGTCGATTACCGTATGGTAAATAAAGACAGCAGAATTTGTCCAGTTGCAATTATTCACCTAAACTGCATGTGAGACAGCGAGTCAGGCTTATCTGCTTGTATTTTCCCATCAGGGAAAGACAAATCACTTTAGCTGAACACACATTTTCGTGAATCAGAACTTAATCTAACTCTAAAGAAAAAAAACCCCATGTTATTTTGGTCATGTCAGTGCAGTAACCTGCAAAAACACTGACTAGTGAGAAAAGACAGGAGCGCACAGAGCACCTCTGAGACCCAGAGGAAAGTTCATGGGGCCTCTGGAGACCAGATGCACCTGACTTGTGGGGGAGGTTGGAAGTAATCCTTGGTACCTCATTATTTTAATTGCCTGAGTCCCACTGAGATACTGGGCGTATGGAAGGATGGAGGGTGCTGGGCAGGAGGACAGCAGCCTCGCGTCGAGGCTGAGGCGCTGTTCTTTGTGCCAGAGGATCTTTTCCAAACCACAGCTGGCATCAAGGTTTCTAACTTCTGGCAAAAGTCAGCCCGACGCTGGTGTTTGGCACCGCAGACTGTGCACACATACTGTCCCTGCCTGGACCTTGAGGTGGGGAAGAGCTTTGGATCGATGCTGTGCGTCTGCAGTGGGCCCAACGCATGAGGACTTTCACATCAGCTGGTCTGTACTAATGATATCAAAATAATAGTAATTATCAGCGCAATGGTAATTGCTTATGCAGCATACAACTGCGTATCTCCAACCTTAGCAATAAAACAGATTTTTAGCATGAGATACTGAACCGCGCTTCAGGGAACCAGTGCTTAATCTTATTAATGTAGTGCATTAGTGAGATTATTTGACAAAAATCTTCTGTTGCACTAAGGTTTTACCAATGACAGCACAAACCTCGCTCACCTCATTCCTGTGAATAGCTCTGTTCCTGTCAATGGGAGGCTTTGCACAAATTAGATGATCAGGATTTGGCCTGTCAGACGAGCTCACTGCAAAAATGCACCTTGCAGTAAAAGGAATGACCCTATTAGAGACACATCCTCACTTCTTCACCGTATTAAACAAACGGTCCTAATATAAGCTGCAGTATATTGCACCATAAACAACCTCCATTATAACGTTCCTATGCTCCGAATTCCTCTGCCTCTCTTTGCAGTTCATCTTGCTCAAGGGTCCAGAGAAAAGAAGAGACAAGATGCACTGAGCACTCATTTTGGAGCAATATTTCTGCATTCTAAATACAGCATGGTTTACATTTCTACTTTTCTTTCCCACAACCCAGTGCTTTGGCTTGCTTGGTGTGAACGGAGCTGGAAAGACGACCATCTTTAAGATGCTGACAGGTGATATCGGAGCATCCAGCGGAAGGTTGCAGATCCAGGATCATTCTGGGTATGGAGGATGTGATTTCTGGGGAAGGCATGTGAGCAGATCAGCCTGGGAGCAGTTTTTAAGGCTGGATGGCTAATAAAAAGAAATTTGTCTCAAACAAAACATTCAAAACAGAGCAAAAATAAATAAGGCAGGGAATTTCATCCTTGTACGATGGCACAGTTGCTTCCCTGGGGATCTGCATTTTGCTGTCATACCTCTGCTGTTCTCGGTGGTGTTTCTTCCACTTTGTTCCATTGCAAAAGGGATCGGACTCAGATCCTCAGCTGAGCGTGCTCCCACTTCGGAGCCAGTATCTGGAGCCCGGCAGGACTCATCTCAAAGTGCTCTTTAACAGGAGCGGGCTTGGTGGCAGCTGCGCCCTCTGAGGTGCTGGACAGCTATATACTAGACATCGTGGCTAACGGACGTTGCAAATACAATTCTTTCTTTGCAGAACTGAGAGCCTGAAAGCTGAAGGTCTGCAAATTCATAGCATTTTCCTTCAAGGGTTGGGGAAGGGGGTAGGAAGCAAGAGAAGGGGTGTTTTTTTCTCTCTCCTGATTCGAGAGTGCATTGGCAATTCAGTGTGTTTAAAATGAGTTGCTGACTTCCTTATGTAGGTCCTTGAATGACATTAGCGAGGCACACTGGTCACTCTTTGGCTACTGCCCTCAAGAAGATGCCTTGGATGACTTGCTGACGGTGGAAGAGCACATGTATTACTATGCCAGGCTCCACGGCATCCCAGAGAGAGAGATCAAAGGAGTGAGTAACACCAGGGCTTGACTTAAAGCATTTTCCAATTATTGAGAGCCTTTACCTTGATTTAATTAGTCTTTCGATAAATTGATATCCACGTGGTAATTTATGCCTGGATTTTGTTGTGAAAGCAGTACTCTTGCTCCCATAGGTTGTACTCCAGCTCCTCCACAGGTTGAATCTGATGGCCTACAAAGACAGGGTCACCTCTCTGTGCAGTTACGGCACCAACAGAAAATTGTCGACCGCTCTGGCTCTCATTGGGAATCCGTCAATTCTGCTGCTGGTGAGAAATGGGGGCCTTGTTGGGGGGGAAGAGGAGCAGATCTCTGGGCTGGCAGAGGTACTTTGACAGTCTAGCAAAACCTCCTCAGGCACAGCTTGCGGGATGCTGCCCAAATGCCCGTAGTTAGCCTGACAACATGTGCATCAGAGGAAAGTTTAGATTTTAGCAAGCACCCAAATTTTCCTCGAGGCCATAAGAGAGTGGTGAGTCTGCTGGTTTCCTCTTAGCATCTTTCAGAGGTCAAAAATAGGTCCTATATTTGCCAATTAAACTCTCCTTCTTCCCAGCTCTTTCTTGTTGGTTTGTTTGGGGTTTTTTTTTTTTTTGTATCAACTGCCCTGCACAGGAAGAAAAGCAGCATCCAAGCCTCCAAATCTGTAGGAGAGCAAAGGAGCAACTTCCCTCAGGATCAGAACATGAAACTATTTTTCTAGGTTTGGCTTCCCCTTTTGTCTTTCACTTTGAACTTTCCAGTGCTTCCATGAGATATGCTACTGTTAAAATACACCTTTTTGTGCCCTTTTTCCACTTGCTGTGTTTTTGAATATGTGCAGTGTTCTGTGAGCAGGTTTCTCAATATTAAATTTGATACCCGCTGGACATAAATCTCCCTTGCCCCAACTTGTATCGAGCTCAGCGCTGCTGCCTTTACTTCTTACCACATACACCAGCACTCTACCTGCTTTTGGGAGATAAAAAAAAATCTCAATAAAAAGAGAAGGTGGGGAGATTTCCTCCGTACTGACTGCCGCCTCGACCCAAGCTGCTTTATTTCTGCCTTATATAAGGCATTGTCCTCAGCAATAACAGTTTGTCAATCGGAAATTGGCTAACGATTTCATCAGCAATGCATAATTTCATCTCTGGCATACTGTCTCGTGAAATGAAGAAATGCAACAGTTGCTTTGGCAGCGTATTGAGAGGGAGGCAAAATGCGGGTGCACGTGGGAACTAAGTGCCAGTTGATAGCTTCTTGTCTGATAGCTTCTTGTCTGAGGTTATGCTGTGGTGTCCATGGATATTTCAAACAGATGGTGCTACCACAGCCCGTCAGTTCCTCTGGAGTCCAACAGAGGTTGAGAGTTTCTACTAGTCACCAGGGGAGCTGTGCAGTTCCAAGGGGCGGCAAGGATGGAGCTCTTAGTCAAGCTGACTTGCTTCTGCTTGAAGGGAGCGTAGGATGTCTCTGTCAAATCCATAATACACCTGAAGATAATCCTTCTCCCTGGTCTGTACTAGTGTAATTCTCCTGTGGGTCCTGACTAGCAAACACGACACTAACGATGAACCTAAAAGGAGCGCAAGTGTTGGGGAGATCAGATTTTTGAGTGCAAATTTACATTCAGTTCTGCCTTTCCTGATAGGATGAACCGAGCTCTGGAATGGATCCAAATGCTAAACGCCACCTTTGGAAAATCATCAGTGAGGAAGTGCAGAACAAGTGCTCGGTGATACTCACATCCCACAGGTAGGGCTGGTTTGGCTCTCTTTCCAGTTTCAGGGGCTGCAGGGGTATGGAGAAGCCCGTCCTTCGCACTCCCCTTTCCTCCTCGCAGAATTTCAGGGCACCGAGCTGTGACAGGTTTGGGGGGGTTTGTTGTGGCTGAATGTGGGTGTCAGTAATGTTCTCTGATCACTAAAATAACTAATTTTTTTCTATATCTGCTCAATGAGTCATGAGTTTCTTGGTTGGTTTTTCAGCATGGAAGAGTGTGAAGCCCTTTGTACCAGGCTGGCTATTATGGTGAACGGGAGTTTTCAGTGCATTGGCTCGCTGCAGCATATCAAGAGCAGGTCAGTAAAATGTACCTATGTCGCTGTTACTGAACAGCATATGGAGTTACTAACCTACAGCTTGGAGGGCTCAGAACACGGGACCTTTCTTAACAGGGCATCAAAATAACGTCATTCTCTGGTTTGTTTCTTGCTACACCATTGAAATTCTGTGTTAACTAACTCGCTTTCTACTCTCTCACAGCCTTTTTTCCCAGAGACGTGTTCCCTCTCCAAAGTAATCTGTTCACTGCTGAAAATGTGAAAAGCATGTTAGGGCTGAGCTTTGATTTTATTAGTTGTCACAATAGCTTGGCTTCTTATTAAGATTCACTCCAGGTTAACAACCCTGACCCCATTCAAGCTGCACTCTGCCTGGATTAGATTTCCCCAAAGAGGCTCTGCAGCACTCTCAAAGGATTTTCTTTATCTGTATCTCTTTCCTACTGTGTTAATTGTGATTTTTTTTTTCTTTTTCCCCGTAGGTTTGGAAGAGGATTCACTGTGAAGATGCACTTAAATAGCAACACAGTTAGCACTGAGATGCTTACAGAGTTCATGAAGTCACACTTTCCAAATACATGCCTGAAGGTAAGCAGGACAAATGCTTTCAGGAGAGGCCCTTTTGATCCCTTCAAATTAACCAAGAGGATCTTGCAAGATAGACATCTCGTAACACACTGTGCACGCAGATCCATGCTCTC
This sequence comes from Balearica regulorum gibbericeps, assembly GCF_011004875.1. Lineage (NCBI taxonomy): Eukaryota > Metazoa > Chordata > Aves > Gruiformes > Gruidae > Balearica > Balearica regulorum. Next base: position 4,101,878 of record NC_046189.1, read on the forward strand.
AGTGTAAGGGATTCTTACACATGCGCTTGTCAGTGCTATCAGCAACATTGTCCAAGGGGTTGGCGCACCCAAATTCCTTGGTGGCTTAAATAACCCTAGTCAAACAGCTGCAGTGACCTTGTAAGGCAGCTCTTAGGTGACCCTCTGCCCCTGTGAAGGGTCCCACTGAAGGCTGGACCGCACGGACATGCACTTTATATTCAGTGGGTAATGAGATGGTTGGGTGCTTCCAGTAACTCTAAAACTAGAGTAAGCGTGTCACAAATCCCATCCATTGTCTGTAATCCAATCTGTGCATTAATCAAAACGGCAGACTTAGAGCTGGAAAATGCTGTGGCTACCCTCAAGCTTCCAGCTGTGGGGCTTAACTATCATCTCCCAGTCACAAAAAACCACAAAGACTCCCACTGGACAATAATATTCCTCACCTTTGGGAGCCAAAAGGAGAGAACACACCCTCTGCCCCTTCATTCTCCCATGGCTCGGCTCCTCTTTGCTTTCATCCTCAGCCAGACAGCCGTGAGATCCGTTGGCTCTTTGTAGGCAGCAACCTCTTAACTTTACCCCACGCAGGATCGGCATTTCAACATGGTGGAGTATCACGTTCCGGTCTCTGCAGGAGGGGTAGCAAACATATTCGATCTCCTGGAAGCCAGCAAAGCTGCCTTCGATATCAGACACTTCTCAGTGAGTCAAACAACGTTAGAGGAGGTAAGGAATTAAAGATGTGTGCCCATCCATTTAAAACTGTTAACAGGGGAGCAGACCGATGGTTACTGCTGCACACAATAGATGACATTTTGAAAGGGATTTCCATCTATATTCCTCCTGGGGATACTTTATCAGTACTACTGCTTCCAGATACCGGTGCTGGCACTAGGAAAACGCACACCGAAAGCTGCCTGTAGCATAAAGGATCTGTTCTTCCCTCTGTGACTGCTGATTTCAGCAGCCTCGTGCATGTGGATGGAGGGCAGGAGTATGAATCACCCCCGAGTGCGGTGCTAGGCTTTCCACCAGTCCTGGAAATCTGCTTAATTTTGCTCTTTCTCGTACTGTATTTGGGTTGTAAATTCATTTAGCATTACTCCAAACTTAGCTTCATGGTTAAGTTCCATCCATTTCCCCTTGGAAGAACATTCCTACAGGCATTAAAATCTGGCAGGAAACACATCAGCAGAAGGCATGCTGCAAGGACTATCCAGAAGAAATCATCCTGTTGAGCATCAGCATCTGATATATTAGATCTGTCCCAGAGAGAGGAGCAAAAACTGCAGCCCAGTAATCCTAGGAATTGTTAAACAGAGATCTGGGGGAGGAGGTCCTCAATATTCCTTTAATAAGGGGCAGCGGCTGTGAGAGAAACAGGCAGACAAACAGCAGGAAGCCCCAAGTCATGTTTTGTGGGAGGACAGCTTGGATTTGTGTATATGCAAATGTGATTGCAGGTCGTGTTCTAGTAAGAATATTTTATGTATTCATTAGATCCTGTTCAAACAAAGACTGTTACGTGTGTTTTTATATATATACCTATCTATATAAGATGCAGTTGTGTGTGCACGGATGTCAATTATATATAGACAGATGGGTTTATAAAGTAATAATACAGCTGTATTACACTGTGATCAAAACGAGCTACCACACGGGTATTACCTTGCTAGCACTTTTGAAACACGAGCTGCAGGACAATTAGGTTTTGTACAGGATTGTACCTTTGCATCCCGGGTGTCGAGGTACAGGAGTGTGCATCCATTTATTTACATTAGCCCGCAGAAGCTCAACATTTGCAATTCTCAAATCCAGCGTGAATCCATTCCTGAGCACTCTCTCCAGGCTCACAGTCAAGTGAACAGCCATTCCTTTTTTTATATTCATTCATATTATAAATTATTTATGCTGTCACGTACTGAATGTTTTCCTTTAAACTTCTAGGTTTTCATCAACTTTGCTAAAGATCAAGCAGATCCTGACGGCGTGGATGCAGGTCCTGATGTGACACTGGACAGCTCTGACACGAGCAGCCAAGACAGCACCATCAGCTCCATCTATTGAAGGGACCCAACCACAGGGGATCGTAGAACCTGGGGAAAAGACCTGATGACCCCTCGGGGTTCTTCCAACCCTGTTTTCTGTGATTGAGGGGTGGTAGGGATAAAAAGTCCCATTTTCTTAAAGTACTTTTTTTTTATATGCACTTACTTTGTTACTAGGAATGTGGTAGGCATTTAAGACTGGCATTTGGTTACAAATCAGATTGATCTTTCCACAGGTTCTTTTTTTTTTTTTTTGTTCCCCCCCCCAGTTCTTGTTTTATGATCACTTCAATGCCTGTGAGGGCTTAGTTGATATCACATGCTGCTCATGGCCATTTGCTTCCAGCAGAAACGGCCGCGATGGGGCAGAGGAGCTATCACTGGCACCGCGGGGTGTTTGACAAAAAAGCCACCTCATGGCTGCCCTCTCTGAAAGCCCACGCTCCACTCCTTGCTCAGCAACAGACTTTCTGGGTGACCCTGAGAAAGTCACTGGGTTTTGCCAGGTTGCCCACTGGTGAGCCAGGGTTCACGGCCTTGCCCGACCTCACAGGGGCGTTGTGAGGATGTAGGTGTTACGTACAGAGAGTCACATATGCCGTTGGTGGGGGCCATGGTGGGTAATGACATAAAGCTTATCTGTATGTGTGGGTGATGTCAGTACAAATATAATGATTTTAAAAGTCAGCGCTCCCAGTGGTTTTGGTTTGTTCCTGTATTTTATTCCACCTCCATGTAATTCCTCGAGTAAGTCCTCCAGTCCCAGGCAGCTCCTGGCTCTTGGTACCCAGTGGAAGATCATTCCACCAACCAGCCCCCTTGTCCATTTGGCTGGTGTTCAGGGCTTCTTCGGGACAGCAGAATAACGGTACGAGGCAGGTACATTGGTTGAACCCTCTGACTCAGACGACGTTTGCTTCATAGGGCGTTCCCCTGACCAGAGTAAGAGCAACGAGCGTCTCCCTTGCTCAGAAAACCTCCATCTCCCAGGCGGCTCTGTCTCTCGGCTTCCCTTTTGGATCTTCCTCCTCCTCAATGCCTGAGCGGTGGCTGCCCCTGGAACTCCAGAGCTGTGTTTTCCCACGGAATAAGGCATAATTAGCTGCTCCTTCAAAGACTCTGCCTGCGGGCTTTAAATGAGAGGACTGCCTACCTTTGAGCAGCAGCCCCCCAGTACCCGAGTTCAGCGCAGCAGCAGGCACATCCTGCTTTTCCCCCCAGAATCATGAATAGGTAGAATAGTTTAATGTTGCTCTTTATTGTATGTATCGGCATAAGGCCGCAAAGTCTCGCTTTGGGGTCAGGGCATTGATGTAACGTGGTGCTATTCATCACATCGTTAACTTCAGGTCTTTGAGCTCATTAAACTTAAGGTTGCTGGTAAAAGAGATTGCCGATAAAGCTGGGTCATACTTGAGCAGCCCCATACGGCATGGGTTTTGGGTTCACACACACAATTCCAGCCAAAGGGGGGTTGGGTGGGGGTTTTTTTCCCTTTTTTTTCCCTCCCCCCAAAGCTAATTTGAGCCAAGGGAAACTTTTGATGAAAGCTGCAGTGACACATCTTTCTCACCCTGGTCATCAGAGGAGTTTTACTAGTTCAGTTCCCATTTGATGCTAAGGCTTGCTGAGACACTCACGCAAGGAATAGGTACTTTAAATATCAAGGGTGTTCGGGATTTTACGCTGGGATGCTGAAGTTCGGGGTTTAGCTACTGCGAGGAGGTTGTGTTTTCTCCTTCATCGTGGTGTAAACTTCTTGCTGATAGCAGGAGGAGTTTTGTTATGGATTGAAGGTTTTATCGAGCCCTGAATTATGCCTCAACCTGCTGACTGTAATTAAAACTGGAATTCAGCTTCTTTCCAGAATGCATTTGACACCTGCGGTTTATAAGTAACTGAAAAAGCTGCCCAGACATTCATTGTAGCTTCTATTATTATGTCTCCAGCTCTGCAAAAGCTCTTTTTTTCTCATTTTCATTGCATATCTTATACAGATCACAGTATAAAATTAAGCTTTTCTCTAATGGAGGGCTTGTGCTCCCTGCAAAGGACTCGGAGCATGAATGCCAATGATTTAAATGCAGCCTTGTAATACCAATCAGAGTATTATTTTATTATGTCGATGGCTTTGCAACTGCCAGTGAAAGATGGATCTTCAGGCTCTGTCCAGATGTACTTTACATTTAATTGAGGGAGACTGATACAAAGCTATTCTTTTGTCCCTTTAGAGCCTACTAATCAAAAAAAAAAAAAAAAAAAAAGGAAGTGATTCATTGGAATACTTCAGCAAGTTGCAGTTTAATTGGGTAAAATAGAGTGTTCAAAAAAAAAGGCAAAAAGCATCCTTTGAATTTCCACCCAATTCTGGCATTAATAGAAACATCTGCTTCATGCACAGTGTGTCACGGCCATGATATACGCTCCCCGTTTTCACTTGCAGGTAAAAATAAAACATCTGCTACTGCAATCAAGTCTGTAGGTATCGGTCCAAACAAGCCAAAGTTTACGTACTTAGGGGAATTTAATTGAAACCTGTGGAGAAGCAGTTACAACTGTTTAGGGGGTTGAAGCATCTGGCAAGGAGGTTGTATATAACCTCACCAGGGGCTGAATTACCTTTTGTGCCATGTCATGAGTATCCCTGCAGAGCCTCACCGATTCAACCTGTCCCTTTCGGAGGTAGGACGCACCCCAGGCTTGATTCCGGGGCCATAAATGTGGAAGCTAATACTATCCGTGCCTGTGTACTAGCGGGTGACTCCCTGGTGTCAGCCCTCTCTGAATCCCCTCAGAAATTTTTGCTTTACAGGACTCTGCTTTCAATAAAAAAATAAAAAGCCAGGCAGCCAACAAGCTTGGTCCTTTGGTCCGAGCGGGGAGGTAAGATCACTGAAAACATTGACCCTGGTGTACCTGGAAAGGACGGAGGAGCGCTCTGCGTACCTCCACACATCACCTCTCCAGGAGTGGGAGATGAATGCTGTGGTCCGGGGGGAAAACAAGCTTTTCATCTCACTGCTTTAATGCCATCTCGCTTGAGCCACCCTAATAACCCTTGTTTGAGGCAACAGGGAGCAACAGCGCCCTGCCGGAGCGATCACGCAGCCTGTATGTGTTAATTAGAACTGCACGGGCCTCAACTGAGCTTAATTTAAAAATGCTCTAAAATATTACAGACACAAGGTACGCGCAGTGCAATCACTATACAAGTCCGGGGCCGGAGAGACAAGGAGGAATTTCATAATTGGTTATGTGGATTGTGAGACTGATTCAAATCAGGTTTGTAATTGGAGCTGTGGACTTGGAGACAACAATTCAAATCTCCGTCCTGGCCCTCCTTCATTTATCGCTTTGCTCTGCTGATGAGAGTGCGGCGCTTCTCCGGCCTGATCCTTGCTTAGCTTCGGTCTCCGTGCAAATGGCACCGAGGGCTGAACTTGCAGGGTCAGAAAAGGTCTGGCAGCAGCCGGGCTGTCCAGAAGGGCCGACGTTAAGCGATGGTTTTCTCAGCCCTCACTACCGTAAATATAAATTCAGGGTCTAATTGGATTTTTTTATTTCTTTTGTCCTTTCACTAGAACCGCAGGAGTGGTTTTGTTCCTGGGTCAGATCAGAAAACATGTTTATAGGTCAAATGAATGCATCTAGGTACACGTAACTCGGTGACTAGTAAAGCGCCAGGAGCGGGTGATGCCCGCAGACCTGCTGCCTGCCCGGAGTCGCTCCCGGGATACAGGATTTGCAGGATCCAACCTCAGAACAGCCTCAGGATGGAGCCCCAGCCTGTCGTGGGGGCTTCGGCTTCCTTACATTGCTGCAGCTTCACTGAAGCTGCTCTGAGGTTTTTTGGCTCTTTACAAGCCAAAGAAAATGCTTCTGCATTTAATAAGGGAAGGGGTTTTTTGTGAGCTGGTGGAGGAAGAAAAATTGTTGTTGGATGGCAACAGCACATAGCGTGATTTTACTCTTTTTTTTTTTTTTTTTGCAGACAACAGCTGTGATCTTGCATAGCTATAACAAAATATCAACAGTGTATTAAAAAAGAGCACAACAGAGAAAAGCAGCAGTGGGGAACGACAAAAAAATGAATTCACCAGAATTATTATTCCACAACAGTATTTAAATAAAAAAAAAAAAATCACTCTAATTAATTTAGTTGTTCAGGGAGAGGGTGGAAATAAGGAAGATGGCACTGAAATAGTAAGAACAACATTAGTATGGGACACAGCCAGCGCTAACTTACTGTTGGCTCTACTCCTCACGCTACTCGCATACGCAGTGCTGGTAATGAGGGAGGAGGATGAGCCCCGCGGCGCTGGGGTGCAGCCCCTGCTCAGAGCAGCATAGGGAGCACGAGCCGGAGCAGGTCCCCCCAAAATAACTGCAGCGTGGAGGGGAGCTGCACAAGGCCACCCCAAGGGGTATCGGTGTTTTGGGATGGGGCCTGACCCGCGTCACGGTTCAATCCCGCAACAGCAGAAAGCTGGCATGTGCCAAAACAGGGGGGAGTGCCGGCGGCCGCATTCAGCCCAGGGCGAAGGACAGACAGAGCTTGTGCTTGTGAGCAAGCAAAGCTGGAAAGCAGGCGCCTCTTGGCTCCTGGGGGGTGCAGCCCCCCACTTCATTGCTAATCACTGCTCGAAGAGACTTTTGGAACTAGGCCATTGCCAGGGAGAGCAGTTCTGAGGGCCCCGTGCTGGGAGATAAGAGAAATAAATGGCTGTGCGCTCACAAGCTTTAAGGCTCAAAGCAACAATCTACTCATCTGCCCCAGCCTCCAGTTTAATGGAGGCTCTTGAATTTTAAGCAGCAGGTCTTTCACTACAGACAAGGGTGTTGGGCAGAAATGAAGCATCTCCTACAAAGAGCTCAGGTCTTCATGGACTTCAAAGAAAGAAACAAAAGAATGCATCTTGAGGGCACGACAGAATTTATGGTAACACATACAAGATAAATTCCAAGGGAAAACAGGGTAATAATTGAGGTTTTTACCTCCGTTAGCAGGTCAAGGTGAACTCTCAGCCCTCTACTCTCTCTGTCCTAGTTACCAGCTAAAGGGGTTTTACACAGCCCTCCGCTTTAATGTGCGGTGGCTCGCTCACAGCCAGAGCCGACCAAATTGAAGCGCATCTGTGCGATGGGGATGAGGAAGCAGGATGAAACGCCTCTCCATAACCAGACCCAATTGGGTTATTCCTGTGCAAGACAGCAATGAATTTAAGTTAAAATGATACCAACCAGATTGAAATGCAATTAAAGGAGGTCCCTTAGGGTTGCACATCCAATTAGTAGAGTACCGTTAATTACACCAGTGCAGTTTCAAATAGACACGTGCTGAGAGGACCATCAGCGCAGAGCTGAAGTCTGCCTGGTGACCCACATCCGCGAGGGCTCCAGAGAAGTGACGCGTGGGTTTACATCACCAAGCGGTGGTCTGCTCCTCTACTGGGGTGGCTCAGCACGGCCTAGGAGCAGGGTGACCGCTTGCACGGGGCACCCGCTGCTTTCGGGGTGTCAGCCCCAGCTGTGAGCTCCTCTGCCCTGAGGGTTTTTTCCAAGGGCTGGCGGTGGGAAGTCTCTGTGGAGAGATCTGCTTCGGGATGGATCACAAAGCATGGAGCTCGACAGAAAGAGCCCTGAATCACCTTCTCAAAGATCCCCCCCTCTCTCTTCGGGGTGGCTGCAGCAGGAGCCTGGAGAAGCTCCCAGGCTGAGCTGGGGCTCTTGCCTGAGCTGGGTAACCTAACCCAAAGGGCTGCCTCCTATTTATCTTCAGCCAGCCCCAGGAGCAAGGCAGGGGAGAAACACAGAGACCATTTTCAGCTTTTTAACTGCCATTTTCTCTAACAAATGATTGCTGGAAAGCAATTAAGATCCAGGTGGTTCTGAGAGGTAAGAGATATTTTTACACTTTTTGGTGCATAGGGCTTTCCCTCTTGCAGTGACTGAACATCCTCTGCTCCCAGGAGCTGTGAAAGCTAGAACATTTGGGTTGACTTTGATAAGAAAACTCATTAAAAAATTAACAATGCAAACATTACGAAATGCTAGTAACACCAGAGTGCTTCTCGGTGTTCCTCAGCCGTCTCTGGGGAGTTATGTGAGGTTCAGGAACTCAAAATACTTTTCTACCTCTACTTTTGAGCATAACACCACCAGATGCAGCGGGTGCAAGTCAGGAGTGCAGTTCTTGGCTAGGAGCCTGAGGTGAAGTCCTTGTTGAAGCCTATAGTCAGGCTGTCCTGGACTGCAGCAGGCTGGGGGACCGCATCTTGCTCCCCCAAAATTCCTATTTAAAATCCTGTCAAAGAGAGAAAGCAAAGCTGAAGGAGATGCCTCTTTGCCCATTGTACCACCGAGCCCGAGGGCTGGTCTGTGTTGATAACCTAGGGATCCAATTTTAATGTAAAATCACGACACCTTGCACCAGATTGTGCCCTAAGATCACTACTGATAGGCACACAGAAGCACGTGCTTCATACATCTTCATATGCTCCTCCTCAAGCGTTTCTTTCAGTACTCTCAATGTCACTAAGACAAGCAAAACTTGAGACCATAGGCTTAATCAGATTAACAATTATAATCATTCCCATCCATCACCGCAAAGCAGGCTGCGATGCTGCTGAATCCGTTCTGCTTCAGAAACCTGGGAAATCAGAGCCGCAGCTGATCAGCCAGACAAGGGCAGCTCAAAGCTTGCCATGGAAGAGGAGGAGAGCGATTGCTCGGGCTGACTTCTTTATTCATTTTTTTTAATTAGCCTTCAGAGCCTCCCTAGAAATTATTAAAGCTTCTCTGGGGAGTGCAGCGCCGCAAAGGGAGCATTTACCCACAGGCTGGTGCTTCACGCTGCGATAACCCTCTGCATGAACGCACTGGAGCGGCTGTACAGGATTCCTCCCTCGCATGGGCAGCGAGGCCTCTGCTTTAACCTGCTCTCTACATCGTCAGCGTTTGACCAAACTCATTATAGGCTCAGCAAGCAGCTTTTTTTTTTTTTTTTTTTTTTTCCCCCCGTAAACAGCTCTTTGCCACGCATTGGTGGATGGCAGCAAAGGCAAAGCTTGTACAGTTGTTATAAACCGCCCTGGTTGTCTGTCTGAGGTTCGCTGGGTTAAACGGAGCTTCTTGTTCCTCAGGGTTGGGTTATAAACTGGGATTTGTGAAATTGGGCAGGATTAGGGAATACCATGGAGTTGCAGTAATGGGGACCTTCACTGGGAGGTTTGGGGCTGAAAAATGGGCAGTATATGCACACCTAAGGTACAAGCCTGTGTTCGGGGAGGCTGCTTGTGACCTGGTTTTCCATCGAGATTATTTTTAAACTGGAAAATGGTGTTTTCAAAAGAAAAAGCCCACCAAAACCCATAAACAAACCAAAAAGCCCAAAACTTCAAAGGTCCCTACAGTGGACCCCAGATGCCTGCAGGGATGGAGATGTTGGAAATGGCTCAGCCACAGCCATCACGGGATGGGACAGTTTGTTCCACACATAGTTGCTACGCATGGTTATTCCAGTGCTTGAAATCAGCTCCTAGCTGACACGTTAATATAGTGCCCCTTTGCACAATACCCCACCGCTTCTCACGCTAAGTTAAACGGGAGAGATAAGTTTCTGTATTACTCATCAGCCTCACTCTGCAGAGGAGCTCACAAACCATCTCGCTTGCCTCAAAAGGGAACCGAGAGGGGGGATTATAGAAAAATCAGAGCACGAAAACAGGGGTTGGTCCTTACAGGGAGGTACGTTCGAGTGATGGACCCTGATAATTCGGAGGGGAGGGCGTGTGATGGTGCTGGCTGCTGCCACAGATTTGGCATTGCTCCCTGCGGAGTCTGGGGAAGCCGGCTGTGCCCCCCAGGCCAAAGGGAAGCAGCCCCCACGGCTCTCAGGTCAGATCAGCGTTTCTTCTGGCAGTTTATAGCAATCCTATTTGTAGATTAAAATGCAGCCGTCAAGGCTGCTCATACAGGATTTACGATGTGGCCTCAAAATACAGAAGAAAAGGAAAGCTGAACTCTCCTTTGATGTTTGCAAGTGTAAACTGCAGACCTGAGCTGAACACACTGTAAATAAGGATCATTAATCATCAGCTAAGCGGCACGCGGTTGCTGTTATTTATTATAACAACATAAATCATCAGGAACTGCTATCATGTTAATTTGGATTTAGTATGGATTAGTATAGAAAAAAAGAATATCCTTACCTATTTAAAAATAACTCGGCACCTAGGGATAAAGCAAGACCAGGAGGTCTCCGACATGTTTCGGAGGGGCAGCGCTCCTCACCGCCCCCCAGCCCTGCCTCCAGCCCCTGCGCAGGGGTTTCCCAGGTACTGCACGGCACCCATGTATCGGCATAGCAACCCCACGGGTTTTTTTCATTTGCAGCTCAGCTCTGTTTTTTACATTTAAAAAGCATGAGGCATGGTTTTTGTGGGATACTAGAGCCCTCTGCTCCTGCCTGTGGAAGGAAAGCGTAGCAGGGAAGAAGCATTTTACTTTAAATTAAGGGAACTTAACCCACGCATTTTATATTCTCCAGAAATGCCAGCTATACTCCTTGCTGCTTTTTTTTTTTTTCCTTCTGATTTGACTTTACTCACACTAGGAGGTGGGGCTGAGCCACTCATGCACCCGAGCAAGGCCGGCAGAGGCACCAGTATAACCATACGTGGTGTTCTGGGTGTGGAGCTCATGCCAGGACGGGACAGGTGGCCCCATCCCTCCTCACAGAGTGTGTCTGAATTCCGTGGGGATGGAGCTTTGCCCCAAAGGGATCCCCGTCTTGGTGCTTGGACACAACCGAGGGTCTACTCAACCTGTCGCCCCACTCGCCCCCGCCTCCCCCGAAATAACTTTAATTCTTCAAAGTGTGGCAGGTTTGTTGTTAACAAGTCATGACAAATTTCTCCCTGAAACAAGCCCAGCGCCTGCAGTCCCGGTAATCAGTTATATGCTGATGAAACCGGCGGTGCTGAGCCCTGACTGACAGCATGGAGATCCCTGACCGACCTCGTGGAGCACATGGCAACCAAAAGGTAAATTTAAAAGCGAGAACTTCAAAGGGACACTCGGCTGTATGTCTTCAAAAGGACACATACAGGGAAAAAGGAAATTAAATCCTGACAAAGGCACCTTGATGGAAAGGAAATGTTCTTGCTTTCTCCATTTAAAGAAACCCAAACAACCCACAAGACCCAAAAAAGCAGTATTTACAGTGGACCACACGCTGCCCTCAGCATTTTCACTTGGGACCGGATGGATGCGGAGACCCCAAATGGGTTCAGAGTTGCATCATGGCTCACGTCACAGCCTCATCGCAGCTCTGGTCCGCTGCCCTCATCGCCCCCTCGGCACAGCCAAGAAACCTCGCTGAAACCTTTAATGTCACCAGCGCTGCCTTAGCTGGGGGCTAGTCCCAAGTAAGAAATGGGCCTTGATATTTGGGAAATGAATCAGAAGAATTACGGCTTGGATTTTTAAAATTTAACGAAAAGGGAAATAAAAACAATTTTATGTTTTGGAGTGGCCCAAAGATTTCTTTCAGGCTTGATGCTGCAATGATACATTTAACATCAGGCTCATAATTCACAGGTAAAGAGAACGAAAGCGATGCTGCACCCGCACCTTGACTCTGCCGTGTCCGAACACGCAAGCAATTGCCTTTAATTGCCTCCGTCACTTTTAACCTGTGTTTTGTGCATGCCAGATGAACAGACATTGAACCAGGGAGAATTTCTCCAAGCATTGAGCCAGAGCTGAGGCTTGCATTAATTAAAATGGGGTTAATTATAATAACTGTAGTACAATAGGGACAATATAATAGGACTAAATAGAATGGGGTTAATAATAAGAGGGTTTAAGCTATAGCAGCCACTGTACAAAACCCGCACCCGACTTCTTCAAAGGTGGACTTGTATCCCGCTCAACTCAAGGGCAATCCAACATCTAAAAGCCGCTGCAAAGCTTTGACTGTGTTTTCCCGAGCATCCAGGCTTGCGTCGCACCAACCATATGTCTGCCTCTGCCTGCTAGCAGATTGCACCAAATATTTTCCTTTTTTTATCGTGGCTGAGCAAACAAACACCATCTGCGGGGCTCGTCGAGGGAAATCCTGGCCCCCTCCGCTCCAAAGGGAAGGCAGCCGTGCGCATCCGTGGGGCCTGACGTTTCTGCCATCCATACCCCGATACGAGAGCTTTTCTCTGCTCCTCATCTCTGCCTGCCCGCTGAGTTGAGTTAGGACCTGGCATTGTGCAGACATATTAAAAATTCAGATTTTATTACAGAAATGCTGGGTCCCATCAAAGGAGACTGCATAGAGATGACCCAGGCTTGTGGGACTGCCTTGGGGTGGTGGTAGGTGGAAGAAGGCAAGAAGGTTTTTTTTGGTTGGCTCTATCCACACAGGTATTTCTGGGATGTATCCACGCTGCCGGGGCCTTTGGGCATCTTCCAGCCATGCTCAAATCCCCGACCCAGGTCTGATGGTGATTTTTGGTCCTGCTTGACCTGCATAGAGCCAGGGGTCTGGGTGGGCAGCTGTGCGAGGGCACAAATTATTCCCTCTTCAAACCTTTATTCCTTTAAAACTCCCAGGGAGCACCATTTGATATGGAGGGTCTGTGCCATCCATTCGTGCACCACCGCACTGGTGGGGAGCCCTGGGAGCAGGGGAGCACCAGCAGCTGCTGAAGCAAAGGTGTGCACATGATCCCCAGCTGCATGGCTAGGCACAGAGCTTCCTCCCACTTTGCTTTTCTCTGTTACTTGCCTTTGTGTCAGAAAACCCTCTTCTCCCACCCCAGAAAGGAATCTCAATTTTGTAAAATCCCCTGCAGTTTTGACCCAGCTGGGGATTCACAGAAAGCTCTCACTCTGAGAGTAAAACGGGCCCAGCGGATGCAGGTGTAAATTACCTGTCACCTCGGCTGCTTTTCCACTTGCGCTTCTGCAGCTTGGGGTCCAGAGCACGTGCTCTGACCAAATCCTTTGTACAAGTGCCCTTTAGATTTAGCAATTCGTATGGTGAAAGCAGAACCGATGAACCACAGGCTTCTCTGCTGCTGCCTTTAATTAAAAATGCCGTGTCTAACACCAGCAGATGTTCCTGCTATCGAGACTCGACTAATAATTTAATGCCGTGTAATGCAATGCTGACTGTGCTGCTTAGTCTGAAAGCGTAATAGGCTTCTTTTATTATTATTATTATTATTATTATTTCCTTTTGGGGATCAAATCACTCAATATTTGAAATCTTAAAACTCGCTAGTCCAATGGCCCTAACCAATTACCGCACCGAATGATCTTAGCGGCCCCGTGTCTTTCAAGTTGCTGCCGCAGCCCACGATGCCTCCAAGACCACGGTGAGCTTGCAGGGCTTTGGGCGCGCAACAGAATTTTCCCCAGAGTGGCGGCCTGAGGAGCAAACTAAGCCTGTTAAATGCTTTGATTCAGACGTTTGGGGAAAGAGGGAATTCAAAGCGTGAGGCTGCTCTTCCTCTAATTTTTTTTTCAGTCTTCTGCGGAAGCAGATCCATCCTGTCACTTGCTGTGGGCGCGCAGCACGTCAAAGCTTAGCACCCTTTCCTGGCAGGGTGTGGTGGTTTTGGGCCGTGCCTGGTATTTGTGTGGATGAGAGGAGAGGGACCCCTCTTTGCAGATGCTTTGGCTCTTCTAACCCCCGGGAGAACAACTGACTTGTAAGACTTGAGGGAACTGCCTCCCTCTGCACACTCCTTCCCGTTACATGATGAATCAGGTAATATTTGTATATTTATTGAAAAACAGCTGGGGACCTTCGCTAATGAATAAAATATCAGGTACCGGTGTATTTACTTAAAAGGGTCTTTACCAAACGGGCAACGCTTTGAAATGAAGCAGGAGGTAGACGAGGATTTTTTACCTTCCTCATCAGCGGGGAAGCCGAGCACCATCCTTCAGTGCGGGTTTTGCTCCGAAACCCCACATTGTTTGAAAATCCCATTATCAGTTTAGCATGGCGAAGATGATCGTTGCCTCGGCAGGGTATGGAGCAGCTGATTCATGCGCGTATTGAACGCGACTGTTGCACTATATCACACCACTGCTGAAACCGTTTTACTGGCTTTCTGTCATGCAACAAATTTATTTTAAAGTGTGTGGGCCTTATACTGCCTGGAATGGCTTTACTTGTACTTTAAATACTGCATAAACCAAATTTAGAGATATATTTCTCGCTTCTCCCTGTTCTCTGCATCATTTTTTTTGCTTCTGAATGTCCAATTGGTTGTAGTAATTCAATGCAGAGGAAGATGTTTCTTAGATTTCAAAGAGCGCCAACTCCTTAACCTTTATAAAATTAGGGAGAATGAATCACTCGTGACTTTTACATCTTTCTCAAACACAAGTGTTTGTTAGATGCTGGCTGCCCAGGGCAGTGCTTTGCTTCAGTTTAACTTAGTTGTAAATGTTTGTAAATTCGTACATAATGTCTCTGCACAATGGAGACTACGTGCGCACACGTGGATTTATTGAGAGGGACACTAAACATATTTCAGCCGGAGGAAAGGAAGACGAGGTACTTATCTGTTTTATTGTCCTATACAGTATATATCGGCGTCTCATATTTTGCGAACATAAATGCCAGGTTTACTCAAGAGATCTATGGATCAAGTGTTGTTTGCAACCTGCGGTGAATGCTTCAAATTGCGTTAAAGTTTCATCTCGGCAGGAAGGCCTTTTGCCATTTTCCCCTAACCCTGCTGCACCAGCACATGCCGGGCGCTGATTTTCTGAAGCACAGGACGAGCGTACAATGGCCAAGTAAGAGAGGGTAGGACATTAAGTTTGCATCTGTCAACTGTTCACATTTAAGGGACAAATGACTGTTTTATCTTATTCATAGAATCACAGAATCATGGAATGGCCTGGGTTGGAAGGGACCTCAAAGCCCATCTAGTTCCAACCCCCTTCCATGGGCAGGGACACCCTCCACTAGCTCAGGTTACCCAAAGCCCCATCCAGCCTGGCCTTGAACACTGCCAGGGATGGGACATCCACAGCTTCTCTGGGCAACCTGTGCCAGTGCCTCACCACCCACACAGGGAAGAATTTCTTCCTAATAGCTAAACTAAATCTACCCTCTTTTAGTTTAAAGCCATTAACTCACATATTTTGTGAGTATATCCTGGTTTTGGCGGTGTGATGGAGCAGGTCCCTGTCCCAGCTCTATCCCCTGCAGCCCAGGGAAGGGACCGAGGATGCCCTGTCCAGCTGTGTCCCTTGCTGTCACCCCTCTCCTGCATAAAGATGTTCTGGCACCTGCATGCAGGATGGGAAGAGACACCATGGGAGAGATGAAATGGTCCCCAACCTCTCTGGGCTTGGGGACAAGCTCTCCTTTGGGCAGGACAGGGCCCAGGGCACTTCTCCCTGCCCCTTTCCTCCCCCAAGATGAGGACGCCGAGCTGTGAAGCAGCTCACCACAGTCAGCCACTGCCAGAAACAGGCCCGAGCCTGCCTGCCGCCCCGGAGCATCCGACACCTACGCACGTCTCTTAACACAGTGCGGTTTGTGTTTGGTTTTTGTTTCACTTCCACGCTCACCTCCGAGGCTGTTGATTCTTTCCCCAGAGCCGCTTCCCTCTGCGGCAGAGGGCCTGCCGATCCCCACCGCCGGGGATGACAGGCCGTTAGCAAAGGGGACACTGCTCAGCGTTATTAACACAGCGGGGGTGTTCCTGAGCACCGGCAAACAACAGGCTGTCACAGAGATCCAACCACACTTTTCACAGCTGGATCCAAGCGCACAGATGCAGTTACTGTGCTGTGGATAACAACAAACAGCCTTCTTCTCTGCGCCGGTGAAACCGAGACGTGTGTGGACGGGGACACCGACATCCACCCCTCTCCCTCGGGGCTCAGTCCCTGATTCTGCAAGGACAGTCACCTGCAAAGGACAGGTTGAACCCTTCGGACCCTCCACAGTTTCCTTTCTCATGATATAGATCAAGAGTTATCACGAAGACAGAGAAAGCCAAGGTGTTTGCTGGGATCAAGCCTGTTAGGAGATACGGCGACGCTGATTTAATAAAGGCTGAATACGCCACCAGTCAAATCAGTGTGACAGTATTTCACCCTGTGACACTTCAGCTTGCCCTTGTCTTCTTGGAAAACCAGGATAACTTATTAAGGAATGTTTTCAGCCCCAATTTAACGCTCATCTGAGAAGAAGTCCTTCTCTCTAGATGAGGTAAGAGCTGTGGAAAATGCCCTGTTGCCACCACCAATTCGCCCCTCCCGCCAGGCTGCCATCGCTCGGCTGAGCGGCAGTAGCCGACATTTTGCTGCTTTTATTTCACCTGATGAGCAGGGACGAGGGGAAACCATCCACCCGCAGGAAGCAAACAGGATGAGAAATGCCGCCGAAATTTCAGACGGGCTGCTGGGACACCGCTCTGACAGCTGTTTTCTACGACTGTTGCCATCCAAATTTTGCGGCTTTGCGCCGCTACGTCCTTTTATGATGAAGTTCCCTCAAAGAATAACTCGCACGCTTTAATCATGTTTGCTCTGAGATTTATGGCTTGATGCTTATTCACCAGCAGAGCTTTTCGATGCGAAATGTCAGTAAGCCTGTTATAAATCGCTCCTGGCATTCCTGTTCTATCTTTTATTTGGCCAGGAGTATTTCTACCTGAAAGTGATAAATTCCTGCTATAACGGCTTTATGTGCTTCAGTAATTACACTGTATGGGGAAGGTGGGGGCTGCGTCTATGGAGGTACCACCTCAGATTTACAGAAATCTGTAAAAAGTGGGAGATTGGGCTGAACCCTGAGGTGCTGCTGGATGCACAGACTGAGGAAAAAACCACTCTTGAAATCCAAAGTAACGGTGACCGGTGAAGTATCTTTGTCAGACTGAAGCTGATGAATGCGTAGAAGAGAGGGAAGAAAATTAAATTTGCAAAGTCAGGGCAGAAAGGGATCGGCACGGGGTGGGCGCCCCGCCTGGGCTATGCGCTGGGTGTGAGGTGGAGGCCCTCAGCACTGCGACGCTGCGCCCACCTGCCTGTTTCAGACCTTGTTTGGGTGCATTAGACATGTTCATTATAGACAGGTATCGGAAGATGTATATAGACGCATCGGGTTTGGGTATTTGATCCATTTGAATGCTACTGAGGTATTTCAAGCCTTAATTGCAGGCTGACTGCCAGCCAGCCCGCCGTTATCCTCAGCCCGCCCCTCATGATGGCCCCGCCCTTTTCCGCGCGGCCCCTCCCCTCTGGCCCCGCCCCGCCCTCCAAGCGCGGGAAGCGCGGCTGCCCGGGGGCGGTGAGCGCGGTTCTTCCGGGTGCGCATGCGCGGTGGCGGACGGGTGCCTGCGCAGTGGTGGCGGGCGGGCAATTTGGAGCGGTACCGGCGGCGAGCGATGCGGGAGGTGTTGCGCGGCCGTTCGGGTAACAGGCCGGCCTCGGGCGGCCAGCCCCTCACCGCCGCTACCGTGGCGCCGCCCGGCCCCCCCTGGGCCCGCACCCATGCCGCGCTGGAGCGGCTGGAGAGGGCGCTGAGCTGCTCCCGCTGGTAACGGGTGTTCCCCCTGTCCCCCCTTCCCCTCTCCACCTCAGCCGTTACGGCCGTTGGTCGGGGCGGTCGTTAGGGCGAGCGGAGCCGCCGCTGTGCCCTTAGGGCCTCGTGTGTTAATACTGCCGCATTTCTCTTTCCTCTGCCCACAGCGCCGGCGTCCTGCGGCAGCCCGTGTCCCTGGGGCAGTGCGAGCACGTCTTCTGCCTGTAAGTACCGCGGAGCGCCGGGCTCGGCCGCCCCGCCTCCCTCCCCGGGCCGCCGGTGCCTGGAAGGGCGCCCCGAGGCCCCCGCCCTCCTCGGTGCCGTGCTTTGGAGAAAGGGCGGGCGCCTTAGGGAGGTGGGCGCCGGTGGTGCTTTCTGGCCCGGGAGAGGAAAGCGGGAGCTGCTGGACCCCAGTGGGTCTGGCTCGCTGCTCTGGGGTGGGTGTCTGGCTCGCTAGAGTGAAGGGCCGGCTTTGTCAGTCCTGGTTTGGGGTGTAAAGGGGTCCCTCGGTCTGATGGGGGGTGTGCCCGCTCATGGTGGGGTAGGGGAAGAAAACAGCTACCAGTCCTTACTGTTTTCTCCAACTCCTTCCTCTTCCTCCCTTCAAAACCAACAGAAGAGAGCATCCTGGAACGCTGCTCCCTGTTTCCAAGGGGCCTTCGCTCCGGTGCTGCTTGTCATTGCTTCAGCCTTCTGCTCTGCTAACGGCTTTGCTCCTTCAGATCTGCTATTGTAGCTGTTCCTGTATTCCCGTCCATCTGAGTGCATTGGGATAGCATCGGTACCTCTGCTTATAGTTTGTCAAATAACTCAGTTTTTTTAAAATGTTCAGATTAAGTTAGAAACATCCTGCTAATGAGGCAGGTCTGAGGAGGTGGTAGTTACTTGGCCTGTCTTAGCAGAACTCACTGCGTTGTTGGTACAGGCAGAGTCTGAAATGTTCCTGCCCCAGAACCTCATTTGGGGAAGGTGGTGGAACCTTCTGGCTGTCCTGTATGTCACTGCTCTTCATGGCACCCAAATGCAAATACTGGGGGTTAAAAGGTCAGTCATATATCTTAAATAGTTTCTCTGCACAGCACATATGTGAGTTGTCTACTAAAATCCTATGCTTGTTGCAGTGGAGAGGGTAGACACTTTCTAACTTCTACTCATAAGCCAGTCTAGATATTCAGCTTTGCCTATTGTTAATACTGTAGTCACTATGTTAATAAAAGTGGAGGAAAACTCTCTCTCTCTCTGTAATGGCTGTGTATTTACTCCTTGTCTTCAGCGGCACCTTTCTAATGCGAGATGAAAGTGTTGAAGGTTTAAATACTAGCGAAAGGTTTCCTTGCTTTTTACGAAGTAACTGATTATGGGACAGACGCCCTCAGCGTCTCTTCAATCCAGTATGGATGTATTAAAAGATGTACAAATAATTTATTTTTATCCAGACATGTAGTTTCTTTCCCAGCTTTGGCCATTAATTGCTGTAGAAGATTCTACCGTCTGAAACAAATTTTTTGTTACTTGTTCCATTTGTACTACCTGTCCCCAGACTACTTGGTAAAATAACCCCCAGAAGCTTGTGCAAGTTATTTATAAATATGCTCATATCTATCTTATAAAATGTTTTTTCTCAGATGTAGTGTGAATTGCTGAAGGGGAGCATAAGGATGGCTTAATAAACGTAATTGTTTAGTTGTCGGGCATCTAAAGCCTTGTGGTTTTATTTTGCATAACCTCAGTATATTCTCAGTGATAGATTTCAAACATCTACTGTTTCTTTGAAGTATTTCTATTTTTAAGAAAAACTTTCAAGAAATCAGAAGATGATGCAGTTTGCGTTGATGAGGCTGGAAAGAATAGCCAATAGGAGTCTTAAGCATTCATTAGCAGCTATTTCTTACTCCAGAAAAAGAGTTTATTTGCTGTTATCCAAATTATTGTTATAGCTGATCTTTCCTCCTTTATGTGCCTGAAATTTTAATCATCAATTTAATGTGTCCTTTGATGACCGAATCTTGGATAGCGGCTATTTTTTTAAATAAAACTAAGGAATTTTAGATTAACTTGTTTACAAGCAAATTTGGTAGGGCATGAATTGAATTTGCAGTATTCTGACATGAACTGCTTCTGAGTCTTTGCTAAAGACAGATATTTATTAATATACCTGGGAAGGAGTGGGGCGAACAGCCACAGCTGGCTTCTGATATTTGAAGTGAAATATGTGAAACTAATGAACTGCAATAATCGGGTCACATAATGTAACTGGTTCTCCCTCAGCATAGGTTTTATTATGGCAGGGATATTTATTAAGGTCCGTTTCTGCAGTTTTGTCTGAGTAACTCTACTAAGTTAGTTATAGTTAATGGATAATGACTGTAAAAACCCAACAGCTAGAAGTAATTAGGAAATGTCGTGGTATAAAAGTCATTCTGCATTTCCTTTGCGCTACCTTTTACAGACGTGGGAGACCTGAGGCCAGCCTTCCTAGAGAATGAGACCTGGTCAGCTCTTATCTTTGCTCCAAGTGATTTGTCAGTGTTGTCTAGAATATGTCAGAGCCAAGAATTGTACTTCAGTCTCCCGATCGTAGCAGTATCTCAACCACAAGGTCCTTTACCCACTCAGAGCAGGCTGCTTAAAGCACAAAATGCATCTAGCAGCAATTTTTACATACCAAATTTCCCACCTTGGAATTAACTGAAGGCAGGATACTTGTGTGGTGTTTGAGGGAGAGATGCCAGTACAGAGAACAGATCTGAAAATAACTCTCCTCTTAAGGAAAGTGGTGGTAGTTACACTTCTGGTACTGCTAACCAATAATTCTGCTAGTTTGGGGGTGTATGACTCGGCTTCCAAGCTGACTGTATGTTTAGAGTCTAGATATATAAACTCTGATCTTCCTCTCCAGGTAGCAGTGCCTTTTACTATTACTTGCATTCTGTTCCTCTGAAAGTTTGACATGATCTGCTCACATTTCATTTTATACTTTTGGCTAGAATTGTGTGTGCTACGTGGTGGTAAGGTAGCAGAGAGTCTTGAAATGAGTTCAGTCTTGAGTATGTGAAGTTATAATGTATTTTTAATAGGATAGATTAGAATTGAGAAGTAACAATGGCCCTTGAATGTTGCAGTTCAGGTGGCAAATCATAAGGACTTGTTGGACTAATCAAACAAATAAAAGATTTTAGGCTCATACGGGGAAAGCAGAATTACTAAGAAGCTACAAGTGTTAAATGGCCTTTACTAAGTAAATCTCTTCCCCTGCCTACCCCACCTTGATCATCTCCTGACATAAATGCTCTGAAAGAGAAATGTGATGGAATACTCTGAATACCTGCAGCTCCTCATGGGAGTTCTGATAGAGAAGTGTTCAGACAGGTGAAACTTCACAATATCAAGAAAATTTTAAGTAGGAAAAAGTGGAAATGAGAGTTTTAAGGTAGGTTGGCTTTCTGTCATGTTTAAAAATTAGAGCCACAGAAGAATAGCCCTATCTTTAGCTGAAGTGTAAAAGAAATTTTACCTGTTTGAACCTAATTGTTATCTGGAGACAAACAGCAATGGAGCTTTAGCATACCTTGACAACTTGGATCAGCTTGCGAGTCTGTGGGAGTCACAAGATACCATGTCTTTCATGGCAGTGTCCTGACAAGGCTCTGGGCTCACCTTGCTTCATTATGGCTTGTCACTTGCCAAGATAAATATGTCCTCTCCTGTGTTTGTGGCTAACTCGTGTGGGCTTTACAATGGTGGCTTGTCAATACTAAAATAAGAGGCTCTTGCTGGAGCGTTTGGCTGTGAAAAGCTTGATAGTGAGTAAGGTAGATAACTTATGCTGGGTAATGGATTTTTACATTTGACTTTCAGATCTTGTGTGGGTGACTGTGTTGGCACAGAATGCCCGGTGTGCCACATGCCAGCCTGGGTGCAAGATGTGCAGATTAACCGGCAACTAGATAACATGATTCAGCTTTGCGGCAAACTGCGGCATCTACTGGGTGCGGACACCACAGGTAAGAGCAAACCTGGGTCTCTGACAGCCGTTGAATCCAGACTGCTCCAGTTCATTTCACATGCTTTGTAGAGAATGAGCAGTGCAGACCTGCTTAAGATTCTGAAAGGCTGTTCTGAATCATGTTTGGAAAATTTGATTTGAAGAGAACTGTCTGTATGGATTGCTCGTTCTTTGAATCTGTTTTACTAAGAAATCTGCATGAGCGGGGTAGTCCATAATTCATCAGAATCTATCTTCCAAAATTAGATGAAAGTGGAATAGATTCCCAAGTCACGTGGCAGTTAGTTGCACAAACCCGGGGCACGAGTTGTTGTATCTTGTGCTCTTATGGGAGCACAAATGTGTAATGTTCTGCAGTGTAGGCTTTAGAAGGGGCCCTCTTAAAGGATTAATGCATATATTCTCTTGCCTCTTGTGTATTTGTGCACAGAAACCTGCATGCTGTCCCAATAACTTTCAGTTTAGGGTTTTTGCACATGGAAAAAAACTGTGTTCCTTGCCTAATAGCGGAAGGAGGCAAGTCTTAACTCATCTATTTTCTGGTCCCTAACAATCAGCTAGTCTGCTACAAGGGAATTTTGTCATTGCTGACTGTGCTAGAAGATTGCAGAGATCGTACTCGGGGAATTCATCTTTCTATCAAATTTTAGACTGATTGTCAAAGTAGGAAAAAAAACGAAGTGAAATGAGTGTAGGTGAATGTATGTCTCTTCTGCAAGCCCAGAGAGGAGCGTTTTATGTAATACCAAGTTTTAGAAAACATTCGTTTAGCTGTCAGATACAGAAAAGGTAATTCTTCCTTCACTGTTGCTCCCTAATATGTTTGTCTAAATTAAAGATTCTTTTTTTAAGTCTAATCCCATTGGCACCTTTGTGTTTATTTATGGGATAGCTCTTTATTGACATGAAAATACATTGAAGTGAGGAGACTGGAAGCTTATGTCCAATTGTAAAGGAATACATTTTATATAGATACAAAATCCTATGGTGATTAAATCTTCTGGAGCATAGAAAATGTAGATGATAGCTTAAATAGGATTTCAGGGAAATGTTTTAAGTCATGAAGGCTTTTAAAAACATAGTTGGGGGAGCATCTCTGAGAGGAACTATTTGTGATTCTATAAATAAAGCATTCAAAATACAATATGGTAGTATTGATACTGTTTAGATGTTTTAGAGAACTCTTACAGATGGATCAAGTCTTACAAATTGGTCTGTTTCACTGTACTAGAAGTTGCATAATGCATTTACTCCTATAGCTCTTCTCAAATAAGGTTTGCATGGTTAAACCACAGAACAAACTGAGGTTCTTTTTATTGTTCCTTGTTCTAGCTTAAAAGCAGACCCAAAATTGAAGTTTACGAGAGCGTTTTAGTTGAGCTAAAGTTGTGAACTGATGTGGGAGCTTACTTTCCATCACTTGTAGCCTTTGACCTGTACTAAGGATGTTTCATACTGAGGTTAAGGGGGAAAAAACCTCCAGAGTTGGTGATAGTTCGCTGTCAGGAATGGTTTGGATACATAAGTAAATGAGCACACCTCTGACAATAGCTAATTATGTGTTCTACTATGGCAAATCATGGGATGCTGTAGCTTTTGAGATTTTGAGAACAAGTGCTTTAGGATGTTTTGTCATTCATCTCTGGCAAATGTGATACCTCCCATAGATGTATATCTTGAATTTAACGTCCACAAAGTGAAATATGTTTGAGCTTGGAGAACCAGGGCCTCTCTTGTTAAGGAGTTGCTTTCATGTTCTTATAGCACTGTAATTCTGCCACGTACCTGTTAACAATATTTTCTTTTCTTTTTTGTTAGAAGGTCAGAAATTGTATTTTATGTTCCGGTAAAGGAAACAGACCAAAAAAATCAATCTTTCTGTAGAGGAAAGGAAGAGAAGCAGTTGAAGAGGGAATCTTTCCATATATTTGGGGTTTATCCCTTTTGTGTATTTGTTTTATATGCCTTGTTTTGAGACAATTGTGGCTTGTCTCAAGGCTTCTGTTTGAGATCCTTGTTCACATTGAAGTTTCTAATGCAAATGCATCGTACTACCTGTTTTTTAATCTACGAAAGACCTAGTGAACGCAGTAAGTGGTGTGTGTTGTCCTTAAAAAAAGCACAGAACTTCTGTGACTGAAAAGGATAAGGTTAAACTCACATTTTGAATATTTGAAGTGTAAAAATCCCTGTGCGCCAAGGTTCCACAGTAGATATAGGAGAATAGGTTTTTACCGAACAGCATGTGTGTTCTCAGCAGCAGCAAGTAATTCAGGGAAGACTGCACAAACCAGCTAATGCTTCCTTCTAAATTAAAGGGAAGCATGGCAAATGACACTACAGAATAGTACCAGGGCAACTGAAGGAGAATTGGCAAACAATGAACCTGAAACTGGCTAGACAATGCAAACTATAGGTAGTAAATGCTGAGTCTTACAATTAATTCACTTGTTAGAGATGTTATATCCTTAGTCTGTGGCAAGGTGAGGAGAGCTGTCTGACCTTTTCACTGCCTAGTGTTGTATTTTTACAAGGGTAATGGGAAGCTATCTGGCTGGCAGCTTTTGTAGGTGAGATATCTGGACATCAAAATCTTTAGCTCTAATGTTGCAGAGTCCAAGACATCTTGAGAATTGGAGTTGATGGGATGATAGGCTTCATAGGCGGGCAGTTAGTACATAGTGTATATCGTATACTGGAGATGAAGAAAGTTGATTTACAGTGATGACTTTGAAAGTGAATTTCTAAATACTTCAGCAGACTTTTAAAAAGAAGAGATTGTCGTAAATTTTCACAACAATCATTTATAGATGATTTTACCTTATTCTTTGTAACATAATCTGCTTCACTCTAACACAGTCAAACAGCAAGCCTTCCTCCCCTCTTCTGATACAGAGCTAGACCTTGCAGGTGTTGATCAAAGCTTCCTGAGCTCATGTTGATGCTGGTGGACAGTAGGAGAGATTAACTTTTGATTAGCCTTTATAGTACTATAGTTTAGTTTCACACTTAACTGATGTGGAGGGAAAGATGTTGAACTCCTGTTGTAACAGATTACATTGCATTTCATGTATGCTATGACATTTTTCATAATAGCTAAAGATGAGTTTTTGAATAGCTGGAATTTCTCCCTTTTTCCCCCCCGTGTTGAATACTTAACTTGCAAAATAATCATTCTTCAGTGAAGGCTCTAATGTTGCACAGATGGTACCAAAGCACTTCCCTTTGATTTTTAATAAGGGACTAGTTTGTCAAAGAGATTTCTCAACTTCTGTTCTGAAACCCATAATAGAGAATAATTTGAAAGGCACACAATGTGCATCATTATATTCCTTTGATGCAGATTAATGATAGCTAAACCACATTTTCTAATTGCTCTTTTTTTTTTTCCTGCTCTAGCCTGTTATTGCACTACAGCAGAACTCGGAGATGTAGCTCTCTAGTTGCAAGGCGCTGTGTATCTCTTAATATTTTTGTCTGCTCTCCACCCTTCTCACACTTAAGAAATTCAACTCGATTAAATGTCAGCATTGAGAAACTTGTGCTTATTATGTGCAAATAAGTCTAATTTAGAAAGAATTCCCTTAATATATTGTATATATGAATGTTACGTTTAATAGGCAACGGAGACTAAATTTACTGAATTTATTATAGGCTGATTCTAATGCTGTTATTGTGGATAGTCCTCTTCTTTTATGGAAAAGGCTTAAAATCTAGAATTGGTAAGGTATGCTTTACTTGTCTCAATGCATCTCTAAAAATTTTGAGAGGATATTTCCTATGTATTTAAAAGACAATTAAATCTTAATCATATATAGTAATTTTTCGATTCCTGTTGAGCTGGAAGCTCTGGCTTCCAGCTTAGAGACAGCAAAGAATTCCTTTGGATCGATTTTTCTATGAGCAATTTTCTCTAAAGGTAGTTTAACTGAATGCACTTAGCTGCCAGATAATACCCTCTTTATATAAATTAACATTTACATAGTAAACCATAAAAACTTCCTTTCAGTTTCTTAGCAGTGTGTTTCCTCTCTCTCTCTCCTTCTGTCAGCTCTGGGTCCATCAAAGGATTAGATTTTCTGGGAGGGCCATTGTCCTTATTACTTATAGTAATATATAGATTGGCCATTTGTCCTTATTACTTATAGTCCCTACCTCGTGCGCTTTGGTAATGGAGGAAAGGGGCAGCAGAGTCTAAGAATAACATTTCTTTGCAGATGCTATGCAGAACTACTCAGGTAAAGTTGGTGTTAGTTACAGAGCATCCTAAAAGAGGGAGTTACTGAAGAATGGCTGAGATGCGACACACACCCTGGCAGAAATTGCAGTATCCTCCCGAGTAAGCTTTGGAGAGATCCTCTGGGTGTGAACGGCTGGCCTCGATGTGATGGATCTCTTCCACAGTACACGTGGCCTTTTAATCATGTTCCGCTAGTGTCTCCCTGTTTTAAAACATGCACACACCTAGAGCAGTTACATATGAGGAAAAATGATCCTAGGAAAGTATTTATTTGGTGTATTTCAGCAGGTTTTTAATAACCTGACTAGTAAGTCCCTGCTGAGCAACCAGTAATGAACAGATCAGTTTAAGAACCCTTGTGGTTGATTTTCACAATCTTTTTTGCTGCCAGAAGTGGTATATACATAGCTTCCAGTGTAAATACTTAATTGTGTTACGCTGCTTTAGATCCTACTTCTGAAGGACAGTGCCTTTGATTGAATTTGTCACTTGGACTTTAAAGTCTTTCTGTGCTTTACACATCAAAAAGAATTCTGGCCATCACAAAACTGTTGCACAAATTACTTTTGCAAGCTGATTTTATTCTTGCTTTTTACTTGGAGAAGACTGATAGTTCTAGCAAGGTAAATATTTTAGAAGGAAATCTGCTAGTTGTGTAAACAGTGAAGGCAAGACAAGTAAATAGTAACTGTGTTTTATATTTTGCATCTGTTTACAATCGAGCTCTTCCTTTTTTTAGATGTTATTGTCAGAATGAAACTGGATATGATATCTTTTTGAAGGCTAGCTAGTTAAGAGATTTCAATCTCACTTTCAGTCCTTTTTTTTTTTTTTCCTCTTGTTTGTACCAAGCCCAGCCCTGCAGGAAAACCAAATAGCTGCATCTCTGTACTTGATGATTATCTTTAGATACCTAAATGATTGATTAGCTAGCCTCAAGCTGTATTCTTAAAGACACTTTGGGTCTGATGTCTTACATATTATGCTAGCTAAATCTCCTAATATCTAGCATATTTTAATTCAAGTGGTAAATAGGGTAATTTAAATCAAGATTGAGGAGACGTTAACCTTGAAATATTGCTTTAAAAGAAAACTGCAAATGTCTGTTTTGGTGTTGTATTACTAGCTATGCAGTTTTGTTTTAAGTGAAATTTTAGATTACTTTTTTGTGGCTAAGGGATTGGGACAGTTTGTCTGCTGTGAGTTTATCACAACTTGCTGTGGAAAACAGGCTGTAGTTACTAATTCCAAAAATAGAAGAGAAGGTATGGAAAAGGCAAATTATCCACAGAAAGTTAACACACTGAAGTGAAAGCAATCTGTTATCGCAGTGAGTGCCTGTCTTTCACTGGTCAAGACTTTCTATAGTTTATTTCAAGAATGCTTAAAAAAACCCCACTAATCTTGGTCTTAGTTTTGTTTAATAATAATAGTACTCTACTTGCTTCACGAGGCAAAATTAGTATTGGTTTTGGTGATTGTTTGCTATAAGTCACCAAGACTTTTGCGAGTGGTAGTCCTTGAGGTTGGAGGCAACAGAAAGAATGAGTTGTGCGTTTACTTTTGAGGACTTGTCCAAAAAACCTAAGACAGCTTAGGTTTCCAGAAGGAATCTGTAAAAAATCTGTTACAATTCTTCTGTACTGAAAGAGTTGTTGTCAAATTAAATTAGTGTCTAACTTAGAGGTCACTTTATGCTCCTTAATTTATTCTTAAGCCATTGAGGACACCATTTATAGCCCTTGTTCTCAACTGTTATTTCATGCCCTAGGAGTACAGGATATTCCTCTGTCATCTTGGTTATTGATTTGTAATAAGCTGTACAATGTGACTTAGAAAATTGCCACACTGCATATTTTTAAAGAAATGCTTGAGATCATTGAAATGTGTAGCTTCCTTGGAATTATTTACTACCAAGGGGTAAAGGATCAAATGACAGGACACAATTACTTACAGATTTTCTATATGTTCATCCAATTCATCTGCTATATATGTGGAATTAGTCAAAATTTGTCAGGAATGTTCAACATTCTTACAAGGATGCTATTTTTGCTTGCTTGCAGTTATTCTTGCTCATCCTGAGATGAACTGTGACATCTTTTTAGAAAATTGTTTCTGTGCTCTTTTGTGTATGCACAGACTACTTTGTTAAACTTATTTCCGAGCAAAACTCTGTGAGAGAACCAGCTTCTCTGCTCTCTATAATCTGCTCAGAAATCTTTTCTGTACATGCTGTGAACGCAGACTATTGAGGGAATTTCTCTACCGGCATGCCCGCTTGCTTACCCAGTGGGTAGCTTTAGCTGCGCTGGGATCCCTGAACTCCAGAGTGGCGTGTGACCTTGCTGGTTGTTTCAAAGCCATTACGTGTGTCTCTTCAGAAGAAATGAAGGCATTCATAGGCTGTACTTAGTAATGCTTGATCAGTTATTACAGTTGTTGTTCTGATCTTTTTTCTTTGCAATCTTCTACTGAAGACTACTCTATAAATTATTTTTCCTTTTCCCTGACACACTTAGATTCAACGGGAGATGTGTCCACACCAACTGACTCGGACTTTGGAAAAAAGAATAAGAAGGAACAGATAAAAATGTGGTTCAGCCCAAGAAGTAGGAAGATTCGATGCATCCTGAACAGGAGTCAGTCTAAGACTAAAAGCAATGACCTTTGTGAAGACACATCTTCAGTATATGATTTCTTTCCTTCCCCTCCTCACAAAAAGCCTTGCAAGCCAACAAAGAAGCCAACACAGAGACAGAGTAAGAAGATGAAGAAGAAACATCTAGCAGACATTAACAAAGTGTGGAGCTTAGAGAAGCCTGAGCAGAAAGGAGGAGTGGAGGAGAATACTCCCAAGGAAAAGTGTGTGACCATCTGCAGTCAACCGGTAGTCCTGTGCACCCCGGAACCAAATAGCCCTGAAGAGACACTTCAGCAGGAGTCTATAAAGGAAGTTGACTCCAGCAAAAATGCAGAAAATGTGGAAATATCGCCACAGGTAAAATCCTCGGAGAAGGAAGGTAACAGTGAGGTGGTGTACCCTGCACAGATCAGCAAGGAAAAAAATTGTGCTACAGAGACATTGCTGTCAATAGAAAATGAAACTACACCTTTAAAACGTGGAAAGGAGCAATCGAGGCTTCCAGTTACTTCTCAGTCTAAAAGACCAAGAAGAACTGAGAGGAGCGAAGTTGGGAAGGCAGGCAGGCAGGCAGCTTGCTTGGAGGAATTACCTCAGGGCTGTCCTATCTCCCCAGAGACTGAACAGAAGACGCCAGTTCAGACTTGTTCCTCTGTATCGAAACTCACTGACACCGTAATGAAGACAAGAAGCTCTGCAGTCTTTCAAGCAATAAATAGCCCTTCACATTCAACATCTCCCTCTACCCCATCTACTTCTAAGACTTGTAATCAAGTAGGAATACCCCACAGTCCTTCTGTATTGAAGTCCCCTGGTGGTAACACAATTGCCAGAAGAAATTACAAAGGAGAGACTTTGCTCCATGTTGCTTCCATCAAGGTAGGACCATCATCTTCTAGTTCAACTTAAAACATTGTCTTTTTAAACCTCTGTTTAATTAAATATATCCCGGAAACTAGTTACTTCGGTACATCCTATTTGTGAGGGGGGAAATCCCATCTCTTTCTTCTAGGTTTATTGGGGAGTTTCCAACCTGATTCTCTGATTTCATAAAGAAATGACTATTGGAATGATCAAAGATGGTTATACTTGAGAAACTCCATGTATTACAGTGTCAGTTTTACCTGTGAGTTCTAGGAAGTGATAAGCATTCACTTTCTTATTGGCCTTATGTGCCAGAAAGCTGTCTCTGTGATTTGTCATAAGTATTTCGGGTCTCACTGAGTGATCTTGGTCAGTTTAACTTGACCTGGTAACTCAGCCAGGACAAGATCTGAACTATCTACATGAAGATAATTCTATGCCGCCTTAATTAAGGTTAACTGTTTCATAATCTTTGAGATCCTCCATCTGATGCAAGTGTGTTGGCTCAAGAAGAATGAAATGCTCCACCTTTTGATTTCCCATGCTGAGTCCTATGCTCTGAGCATGCTGTCATCACAGATGATGGAGAAGGGATAATTAGGACTGAGTTGGGATGTTCTCAGTAGACTTCACTTCTATGTTGGATCCATGTCATTCTTGGAATGACAGCTGTCACTTATTTTGCTGTTGTTATCTTAGGCAGCTCCTGCTGTGGTAGAACTTCATGGCTTTTGCTCTTTGCAAGGGCTGTCTTTCCCTATTGTTATATAAAAGCTGCATGCAGGTGGGGTGCTTAGTTGAATGCTTCCAGTCAAACTCATCAGAAACACTACTAATATGGCAGCTCTCTTCTGAGAGGTCATTTCAAAGAGTTTGTAGTTTGACAGTTGTGGTGGATTGAGCCTGGCTGGGGGCCAGGTGCCCACCAGAGCCGCTCTATCACTGCCCTCGTTCACTAGACAGGGGAGAAAAGGTACAACGAAATGCTTGTGGGTCGAGATAAGGACAGGGAGAGATCGCTCACTAATTATCGTCACGAGCAAAACAGACTGAACTGAGAGAGGGAATTCATCTAATTTATTACTAAGCAAAACAGAGCAGAGGAATGAGAAATAAAATTGAATCTTACACCACCTCCCCCCACCCCTCCCATCTTCCTGGGCTCAACTTCACTCAACTTGGGATGCTTCAACCTCCGCCCCCCTCAGCGGCACAGGGGGACGGGGAATGGGGGTTACGGTCAGTTCATCACGCGGTGTTTCTGCCGCTTCTTCGTCCTCAGGGGGAGGACTCCTCTCATCGTTCCCCTGCTCCAGCATGGAGTCCCTCTCATGGAAGACAGTCCTTCATGAACTTCTCCAATGTGAGTCTCTCCCATGGGGTGCAGACCTTCAGGAGCAAACTGCTCCAGCGTGGGTCCCCCACAGGGTCACAAGTCCTGCCAGCAAACCTGCTCTGGCGTGGGCTCCTCTCTCCACGGGGCCACAGGTCCTGCCAGGAGCTTGCTCCAGCGCGGGCTTCCCACAGGCCACAGCCTCCTTCAGGTGTCTCCACCTGCTCCAGCGTGGGGTCCTCCATGGGCTGCAGGGGGAATCTCTACACCCCCTCATCCTCCCTCCATGGGCTGCAGGGGGACAGCCTGCTTCACCATGGTCTTCACCACGGGCTGCAGGGGGATCTCTGCTCTGGTACCTGGAGCATCTCCTGCCCCTCCTTCTGCGCTGACCTGGGTGTCTGCAGAGTTTCTTACATCTTCTCACTCCTCTCTCCGGCTGCAAAAGTGCTCTCTGTTTTTTCCCCTTTCTTAAATATGTTATCACAGAGGCGCTGATCGGCTCGGCCTTGGCCAGCGGCGGGTCCGTCTTGGAGCCGGCTGGCATTGGCTCTATCAGACACAGGGGAAGCTTCTAGCAGCTTCTCACAGAAGCCACCCCTGTAGCCCCCCCCCCCCCCCCCGGCTACCAAAACCTTGCCATGCAAACCCAACACAGCAATTTAAATGTACTTTGTGCTAAATCATAATATAGAAATACTGTGTGGTTAATGAACTGCCTATAATGGTAGAATTGATTCACCTGTAAGCATCCTGACATTTATTCAGCGCTTCTGTTTGTTGAGACAAAGGCTGTTCTTGATAAATAACTGTGTCCTCTTTCAAAGGCATTCTAATAAGGCACTCCTGCTGCATAAGACCTTTTTAAATGGAAGTGGCAGCTGAGTTGAGTTCAAATATCTTACTTGATGCCGTTAATATGGAGTTAGGGAGGAGAAAATGAAACATTGTCCTCACAGGACTCGAGAGCTTTACAAGACAGATCTCTTGTTAGCTCTTGTCACAAGTCCTGTATATTCCTCTTTATTAAAGCACTGTTTACAGATTATCCTTCCATGATTTTCTGGGAATTTGTAAGGAATACTATTATGACTGACTGGTTCTAAAAAAATTGATCTACTTTGACAAGTTTTCACACAGGTATGGTTTCCAGCAATATATCTGATACTTCTTTGGAACACAAGTATTTCATCTAAGAAAACAGAGCATCTCTGCAGCTTATTGTGAGACTTGGAGTAAACAGTGATATGTCAATAAGATGGTTTTTCATTGCAACGCATGTTGAAGATAAATGGGTAAAAATTAAAACAGTTCATGCTATAGACAAAAAGAATAAACAACTTTTGATTATCCAAGTTTCGTGGCATAGCTGGCGCTGCTTGTTGGCATTGGGCTATTTCAGTGGGCTGAAAAGCTGACCTCCAGCTGTAGCGTAGGCAGTGGGGTGGGCAGACACATGAATGCTTTCTTCAGTCCTGTGTCTGAATTAATTTTGGTGTCTTTTAATGTTTATAATTATTGAGCTAAAATGGGAAGTTGCTTCTGTTCCTCATTAGTTCTGCTGTGGTTATAATCTCTCAATTCCAGTTGTGTTGAGGTGCTCATTAGCAAAGGCTTGTTTAACTAGGTAGGGCTTCAGGGTGATCCCAAAGTTACCACTCTTTTAAATGTAATAAAAATAAGGCAAGGAGAGTGGTCTTTGGTTGTATTTTACTTGCACATGTCTTTGTTTCCAGCAACTAAACTTGCAATGCAACTCTAAGAAAGTTGTTTTACTGTCTCTGAACCTCAGCTCCTCATCTGTAGGAGGTTACACAGATTATCTCCTTTCATTCATAGTGGTCTTTGGTTGTCTTGTATAGCTTAATCATGGGTATATTATGGCATTCCTAAAAAGTTGCTGCATCTCCTGGTAGCCAGTAAATGTAGGCACGGTTACTAGTCCACGTCAAAGTGGATTAAGAGTAAATTGCTCAAGCCAGCATGATGGGAGGACTTGGTCTTTCTAAGGAACTATTGGTCATGGACTTTGGTAACATTGTACTGTGTGAAGCAGTGAACAAGAAATAGTGATTAATTGCCATGAATCTGCTGGGGATGTGTGGCAATTGTAACAGAACATTTTTTTTTGCATGCAAGTATCTTTTGTATCATCTGCATGTTTCTAGATCACTGTTCTAAGTTGTAGGAACCATAAATGTGTTTTCTCAAAGGAGCTGGTCTTGAAAATACTAGGCTTTATACTGCATGTATATTCTCATTGTGTTTTGTGGGGGGTGTTTTTTGACACCCCCCCCCCCCCCAAGCAGTCCTATCTTTTTTGTTGTTGTTTCTGGAGGAAGTCTTTCTCTTCCAGTTTTATTTTACGGGTGATTTTTTTTTTTTTCTCTTTCCACAGCCAGTAATATTTTGCCATGTGTGTAATGGGAAACAGACTTGTAGCTGTCACCCTCTCCCCCCCCCCAAGTGAAATAAAGTCTAATTCTTTGGGGCTTCATTAATTATAAAAATAAATCTGTATTATTTTCATTAGTTGTTAGGGACTAATACCCTGAATTTAATTAAAGCTAATGGAGTTCTCCCTTTTTTCTTATTTAAAAGAGATAATAAACAACATTATCAGGCATTAAAATTAAGTGTATTGTGCTGTTTCAAATGATTCTGAGGGATTGTCCCTGTTTACTACTACTAGTTGTTAACTTACTGAAATCAAAATGGGTTCTCAAGAAAGGTTCTAGTGTGGATGAACTTAATGCTGAGTTAAACTAATAAATTAAAATAAATGCACCTCTCTCCATAGCAAACAGTAGTCATGTTTATCTTCCTCCATAGTCATTAAAGGTAAAACTTCCAATTAGTTAAAATACAAAATGTGACCTATTGCACTACTAATATTCTGAACTGGTGGGAAATTGTTCAATCAACAGCCCTTCCCCATAGGGTTTTTTTTTTTACAGTAAAATAACAAGTTGTTCACAGGACTAGCTCTTATGTGGTAATTAAAAATGCAGCACAGTACTACTTAAGTATTTAGTACAAAGTCTTAAATCTACTATGGAGAGAAAAAAAGTCATAGCTCGTTGATAAGTATTTCAGGTCTTGGTTGTGCCTGTGTTTCTTCTGCATTGACAAGGGAGATGATGGAGTAGTTGTGTGGAGTCGCTGCCACTATGGGTTCCAGGAAGAGGAACAGTGAACCGCACTGCGACAGGGTAACTGAGGACCATGGCAACAGCCGCACTATTACAAAGGAGTGCATGGGAGGTAGCTGGGAGATGGTTTTGATTTTATGCTTCAACTCAGAAGCAATTAGAGTCCCTGTTCTGAGGAGAGGAGAAATTGCATCTATGCAGCGCATCTACTTAGTCTGAAGAAAGAGAGAAGGAGCCTTGGGACTAGTTTTGGTTACCTCCTGTTCCAAGGACCCTTCAGTTTTGACAGTTGACCAGGAGGGCCTCCATGAAGGCTTCGCCCATGACTAGCCTGCTGTGCTGGACTCTTTATATTCATTATACTTAACACTGTAATAACTACTAAATTATTCTTTCCGAGCCTGTGAGACTGTTCTTCCTTTTTATTGTTTTGTTACCAGCTACTGGCACACTAGAAAGAAAAGCGAAAGAAGATTTTGTGGTTTTGTGAGCATGTGATGGCCAACATCAGAATATCTTTTAGATCTTTTTTCGGGTGTCTGACCTAGTCAGCTGTGCAGTTCCTTGCTTTGGGTACCAGATGGGTATGTATCACTGTTGAGTTATGGGGTCACATGTGTACGTGGGAGCAATGTCTTCCCTGCTGCCTTTCCTCTCGAGCCTTTAGCTACAAGAGGGGAGTTGTGCTGCTGTGCAGTCGGACGCTCCCAGCCTCCTCTGAGCAAAAGGCAGTGGATGGACAGCATTGTTCCTGCCAGCTGCTTCACAGTGAATGAACGCATCCCTTGGTCCAACGTCTTTTTGTCCAGACCTTGTGATTTTGTGTGGCAGGTGACTTAGCTGCCTGTATAATATCCATTTCATTGGAGAAATGAGGTCTGCTGGCAGAAACCAGCAGGATGACTCAGATGCAGGTGTAGCACCTGAGACTGCTTTGAAGTTGTAGTTCAACATTGACTCTCTAATGTTAAAGCCAAGTGGTATAGGAATGGTAAGTAGCCTCCTGGTTATGAGTAGTATCCAGCAGGTAGCTTAAGACAAATATGAAGCAGTGTAAAGGTTTCAAATGCAGAGCTTAAGAACATGAAAATTGGCCAGGAGTCAAAGCAATCCATCTTCCCAAGTGCTGATTTGAAATACTTAGAAACAAATTGCCATTTCTTTTTCGATAATGCGTGGTTGTTACTTCACTTGTTTCTGAGGTGGGTTAAACTTAACTTCTTGAATGTTTTCTTTTTGTTAAAGGTTAAGCATAGCTATTTGTGTGCTTGTTGGTTAATAAATGGTCTGCTGGGTAGGGCACTAATTTGGAGAAATTTGAGGTGAGAAACTGTCTGGTTCCTGGAAAGAGTTGGTTGGAGCATTCACAATTACTATAAGCAGTCTGTAATTCATATTTACCCTTTTTGACCAGCTATGAGTTGTAAATAACCTAGTTTTGTGCCCTGCCACATCCCCCCACCCCACCCCAAACAAGCAAATGTATTTGAGTCTGAAAGGGGTTTTTTGTTCATTTGTTTGACCTAAAGGTTGAAGTCACTTGATTACCTTTGCAAATAAAGGGAGATGTGTTTTGTTGAAGTGATACAGGTTTTTAGCTTCATCTTCATGTATTGCCCTAATTCTTTGGATCTCTCTCTTTCGAACAGGTAGAACATGTTTTCATTAATAATTTAAATGTCTTTTGGGTGGAAAATGTCTATGGTTAATGGAAATAGTAAAGGGTATCATGGAAAAAACCCCTATAAAACAGGGCTGAAAGGACACTTGCAGTTCTTCTTAACCATCTGTCTGCGTTAAAATCATGACACAAGTGACTTTAAAAAAAAAAAAAAAAAAATACACCAAAACCCACCAACCAAACAAACCCCCTTGTCTAAGCCAAGTGAAGATGGTTTACTGGGTTTGTGCCATCTGTGTCTGCGGGAACTAAATTCTCATGGGGAGGGAAGTGTTTGTAAAGCTGTGTAAATACCCTTCTCTGTGGAAGCTAATGCTGCCTTCTAGATCTGCCAACAGATGGCCCCAATGCCTTTCTTGCTTCTGTGGTTTTCAGAGCTCCCTTACGCTGTAGCAGAGGAAGAGCAAACCCATTGCATTATTGTGTTGTCACTATACATAAGCTTTGTTGTGAGCTTAAAATGTCCTTTGCTTTGTTTTTTCCAAACGCATAGTTTTACTTTCTGCCTCCTCAGGAGCTGGTTGTAATCCTTCATTGATAATGAGATTTTAAAATAAACACTTCGCTGTGAATTGTTAATGTTAGCATTTTTCTACTCGGTGTTTGTCCTGTTCTCTGTTTCTGTACAAGTAGTATGTCCAGTTACGTTTCCACTCTGCTGTTGCTACAAGCTGCTAAGACAAGCAGTGAGAGCCCCTCAGATCGTCTGGTCTGGTTATGAGCCCGTATTTGGGACTGGTGATTTTATGCTGGCATTGCTAGATCAGGTAAACTCAAGGGACTAAATGTACAAATTTCAGTATTAGTCAAAGCGCAGTTCTATGAAGCATGTCTGAATTAGTAAATCCATACTAATATGTGTAGTCTCTTCTTTCTTACTTGTGGAGGAAAGACACATAGTATATAGATATTTGTGGCTGGGACTTGCCCCTACCAGGTCCTTACTCTTTCTTATTTAGAGTTGAGCAAAACATTTATTCACTTTTAAATGTGTGTAATTCCATCAACTCTGATAGTCATCTTTGATAGGACTGGTCTATGTGTTAACTGCACTGTTTTGTTTTTTTTTTACTCTTGGCTCACAGTCAGACGATGGTGGTCCGACCTGCAAGGAGGACTTGATGACAAGTCTGCTAAGGATCTGCTCTTGAGATTGTCTTATGCTTTTTTTTAACTAAATATACACAATATGGTAGCGTCTGAAGAGCCTCTGAGGGGACAAAAGGCATGTTCTCCTAGCTGTGAACAATTTTAAGGTATCTCTTGTAATCCTGACTGACAGCACCCATCCAGTCATTGCGCAGTACAACTGGCGTGACAGCTTTCCCTCCCTTTCTGTCACTCTCATTGCTAGGTGCTGGTTGCAGGCAGCAGGCTCTACTTACAGCTGAGGTGATGACAATATTTTTCTTCTGTAAACAGCAAAACACCAATTTGCTAATTTTGACTTAGACCTGGATTTCATTCTGTGGATGTTGTCAGTACTGGTGTCCACACGAGCAACGTTTTCCTTTGATAAAACCGCAGCAATGTTTTACAAATCAACGTTCACATAACTGTTCTGAAAAGCTGCGATACTACCTAATGCCCACACAAATTGTTAGCTATGCTTACTGCTTTAAAAGGAGTACTCTTGAAATGTCAAACCCTTGCTGTACATGTTTGCAAACTTAACTTTAAATGATAAGCTCAAATCTCACTCATTATAGATAATTGTATCTTCTCTCTGTAGAAAAAGATCTAATGCTGAACACTGTCTTAGCTGCCTCTGAATAACTTCAGATTTGATGCACGTCTGTTACCTTGCAACCATAAAGTATTCTAACAGCAGCGTATTCTTTAATTGCTTTGAAAGGTAACATTTTGCTGGGACATCTAGGTTGTGAATATAATGCATAAAATTTATCTCTGATGTGTTAATTTGCTTGACTTGTAAAGCCAGCGATTCTCAACATTTTTTTTGGATGACTTTTGAGTTTCCAATTGTTGCTTGCTGGATTTATTTCTGCTGAGCACAGTCTGCCTTACTATTTTCTCTAACTAGAGTAAAGATTAAAGCTATTTGGTTTTTCTGAAGTGTTCCTTGATAACAAGAAAATGGGATTAAGTTTATTTTTGTTGTATTTAAAGCTTATTTTAATATTCACTCACTCTAAGGTATGCTGTGGAGTAACAGTTAGGAATTCCTTGACTTGCCACTACTTCAGGGCATGTGGACTTTCTGTATGTCATGGATTAAACTTCTCTTCCCCCCCTTTGAGGTCTTAGTATTTATATATTGCAAGTTTGGCCAAGGACAAGAGCTAGATACCAGTTTGTATATGAGTCTCTTCATTGGGGATCACAATGGACCCTGGTCTAGGGAAAGTCTTAGTGGTCGGTTGGAAATGCTTGGTTGGGGTGGATCCTAAAGGCTAGTTTAGCCTTTGAAAAATTTGCATTATTCAGGTAGTTCTGGTCATTAGATGACACTTGGCAATCTCCTCCTTCCCTGTTACCCCATCAGCTGAGAATTGGTGTGTAACTGCTCCTCATCTGTAATAGCGCAGGTAAATCTTTGCTCTGGCCTGAGAGGTGGTACCCAATGCTGAGAGGCGTGGGACAACCTGGCCCCATTAGTTGTGTACCTGCAGCTGTGGAGCGTTCCCGGCATTGCAGCAAAAACTTTGGAACAGAATTCCTGGCGCCTCTTGCAGCAGGGCAACAAATGCCAGAAGCAGGAGCTGGCTGACGTGGCACAAAGTGAGTTCTAAGTACCAGCGTGCTGGGGTGCGGATGGTGCTGTGAAAGGACAAGGGGGTCAGAGTCTGTTTCCAGTCTCTTTGGGTTACTTTTCCCACTTGCTTTTAAGAAGACCTGCACTGCAGAGATTTCCTTGTCTCAGCTTCTGCAGGAGGCTTCTCCTTGCCTATTTATAGCTGCATCTGTATACACTCTAATCTCATTACCAACTTTCTCTCTTATACTTGCCTTAATTCTTAATGTCAAAAACCTCTGATTCACAAAATCTATCCGGTTGCTTCCTTCACCTTGACTCTACTCAGCCTTTTTGTTCTTCCTATAATCTCTGCATCAGTTTCTACCCTTTTCCACGTACGTTTCCTTGCTTATAGTAAAACCTGAATATAGTGTTCTTCCAAGAAGCAAATGAAAACTATTTTGGTAGAATAACTGTCAGAGAAAGTGTCAGTGAGATTCAACATGAGTAGTAATTGTAGTGCTAAATAAAACTTTCCCTTTTCCTTTTGACTTGTGGGAAAACAATTTATAGGTTCTTGTCAGACTTATTAATCTATTTCACCTATTCATGTTTCTGGCCAGTGATTTAGATTAGTTTGAAAAAAAATCCAGTCTGAAGGACAAGGAGTTTCTGAATAAATGTTCCTGATTTTAATCCTTGCAGTTGACTCTGCTGATTTCCATCTGTCCACTAAAAACTTGTCCATTTATTCTGAGTTAAGTCTATTATGTGCATCATTTTTATGTAAAAATATGTATTTGTGTAAATGGGTAGATGCTTCTAAATGAACAGTAATGATAAACTGTGGTGTCCGACACTTTTGAGTTTTATCCTGACTATCTAAATGGAAGACTTGTATCATTACATTTTTATTGCAGCTAAATTTGTAATTCTGCATCTCTTAAATTTTTGTTGTCTTTGTGTATTGTCTTTGTTACTTTTTAATAACTGGTTTTTTTTTTCTGATGTAGGGTGACTTGGCAGCTGTTGAACAGCTGCTGAAAAATGGGGCAGATCCCAATGTCAAAGACAATGCTGGCTGGACACCCCTGGTGAGTGTTGAAGCCTTTTTTTGCCATCTGTCTTCTGATTAGATTTAATTTTATCTGTCCTTTTCTTTCTTATATTTTCCTTCCCTTTCCATGCATTTAGGTGACAAAGAATTATGCAAAGTGATGATAAACAAGTTTAAAAGAATTTATTAGCAACTACTGATCTGCCCAAATCCAATTCCTCTGATGGGTAGGGCATACCAAGAAATTGCCTGCAATTCTGCAAATGCAGAAAATATTTATATGATAACTAGAAAATGATCAGTTGCAGGCAATGTGTATATTGTGTGAGTTCTTAATGTCCTCAGTGTTTTTACCATTTTGGAAATATATCAAGTAGTTGAATGAAAAAATTGCTCACTTGAATTACAGAAAATAAACAAAAGGTTCTTTTCAACCATGACTTCTTCCTCTCCTGAAGAATACTCTTGACAGAGTCTATAATCTGGGAGGCTTTGTTCTTTGTAGTCTAATTTGCACACAACTGGCCTTTGTTCGGTTCTTCTCCGTGATTTTTATTAGTGCTGGGTTCCAAGGTTAATTCACGTCAGGAATATAATGTGGTATCCTTGCGTTGTCTTCTATTGAGAGGTCATCTATTGAGAGGTGTTTGAAAATGAATGTGTAACTGGTGTGACAGAAGTCCTTCCTCTAAATTCTGTTTCACTTGAGTTTCCTCTCTTATGGATTTACCCAACTAGCATGAGGCATGTAATCACGGGCACAAAGAAGTGGTGGAGCTGTTGCTGCAATACAAGGCGTTAGTGAATACTACAGGGTATCAGAACGACTCGCCGCTTCATGATGCTGCCAAGAACGGGCATGTGAGCGTTGTTGAGCTGCTGCTTTTGCATGGTGCCTCCCGTGATGCAGTGTAAGTAGATGTGGAATGTTATTTTAACTGTGGCGTTAGCTACAGCTACAACTTCCAGGGAGTGTGTTAAGTAAATATGAAGCAAAGCTAGTAATGAATGTAATTCACTTGAAGTGAGGGGGTGGGTGTTAAACATATCCTCTGCTATACTTATGTCCTCCTTTTCCAGATAGGTGTTTCCTTTCCACTTTGCTTTGTCCTATGCTTTTCTGAGGATGGTAAGAGTCATAGATAGCTGGAGTATTGGAGACTGTACTAGGAAAGTAACACAAATACGTTTACCCTATTCTTACACTTTCCTGTTGGCATCTTGTTATAGCTACTGTCAGATCTAAGATGCTGAGCTAGATGAGTTTTGAACTGCTACAGCTGTTTTTTGTCTCTTTGCTTTTACTACACTACTTGGTAACAGAAGGTGTTTGGGTCCAGTCTCTTCTACCTTCACAAATGACATAAACACAGGCGGAGATTTGGGGAGTATTTTTGATTTTTTTTTTCCCATTCTGGATCAAAGCACTAATCCTTGGTACACTTTTTAATTTTTAATAAAAAAAAAAGCTTAGAAATATTTTCAGTTGAATCTTCTATACAGTTACACCTCCTGAAGACTTTGGCATTTGTATATAGGAGGTGCTAAAGAATCTGTTAGTCTGTTAATAACCCTGTAAGCTATTAATATTTCAGACACTAAATGTGGTTTTAGATGCTGTAGCATTGCTGTTCTCAGGGCCTGTCTGTATAAAATTTGAGTCCAATGCATGTTGTCAATAGGTGTGTGTATATAGTAATGCAATAGGATGAAGTCTTGCATGACATGAATTTCCTTGCCAGCCACATAAAGAAGCATAAACAAGTTCGGCTTAATCACTTCAGCTCTCAATATTCACTCCTGAAGCTTACAGAATTAAGGTACTCTGGAAAAAGCATAGGGTTTTCAAAAACAGTCCTAATCTTGAATATACTGAAATTTAAAAAAAACAACCAAACAACAAACCACACAAACCCACAAAACTTGAGCATGAAAAAAGTAAAACAAGGATCAATTGTTCGTCTTCACTTTGTTCTTGAACAACAAAGACCAGCGCATTGCACCTTGAAAAGCTGACACCTTCAGAAACCAATTTTCAAGCCACTTGAATATTGGGAACTGCTTGTTTGATGCTTATCTGTCTGGTATTTGAAAGTGTAGCACAGCCAACAGCTTTGATGCGAGGTTTTGTCAGGACTTGAGCACTGGTAGATTTGTGCAGCAGAGGCTCCAAAGACTCTTCAGGTCTCTTACTAGCCTTAGTCTCTACCGCATGTGTTCATGCAAACTGAGACCAAGTTGAACCTCTTTCAGCTCGTTCTATATGAGCAAACGAGACTTTCTATTGAAACAGAAGCTTTTTAATCATGGAAGGAGAGATTCATGTAAACCTTAAACCGTGGCTCAGCTCTTCACTGCGTGCAGGTAATGTTCAGTTGTATGTTAAAACATCGTGACATAGGATATGTCACAACTCTGCAACTAGCTACCTCTTGTAGTACCTCTAAGCGTCAAAAATAGTTTCTAACACACTTCTAAGTATGCACTGTTCTTGACTTAATCTCCCGGCTACTTAGAGCCGTGTTAAGAAATATATGGTTTTTTTCCTTTAACTTAAAATCTTTTGGGGGACAAATTTAGCTGTCTTTAATCTTTGTTTCATTTGTCTGGCAAAAGGAACCACGGGTGCTTTGGCAAAAATCCAATCCCATACATCCACCCCCGGAAAAACTGAGGCTTCCAAATCTTCTGTAGGCTCTAATCTCTGGCTGAGATGCTACTGTGCATGTTACGCATTGATGATTGAAAGTGTTGGGGTTTTCCCCGTGTTTTTACAGAGAGCATTAGAGGTAATGGGGATGTACAAGCAAAGTGTTCAGACTTGAATTAGATTTGAATGGTAAGACTTTACTGACCTCTTCCAAACAGTACCAAGAAACAACAGAAACAAGAACAGCATGTCGGAGACTTCTGAGAATGTCCTGTGCCTCCCTTCTTTCCTGTGCCTTGCTAGCTTCCAGCAATGAATTGTGCCATTATCTTTCCCTGGACCGTGACTTTGCAGATCTTAGGGTTTTTCTGCCACTGCCTCTAGTGGTTGTAGTCCTAATTAAACAGTCATTGGATTTATCTAGCTAAGTGGATTTGAACCTTCTTTAATGTAGAAGGTTTAAATATTTTTTTTTCTAGTTGATGCAGGTACCGTTATGATGAACTCACCTCTGACAAGAAGCTTGCTTTTCTTCAGTGACTTTTCCTAGATCCCTGAGACCTGCAGACCACAGTTGTAAAAACAGGAGGCGAGAACAGGGTGATTGCACCACCTTAAAAGATGGTGCAATTACAGTTCTTTTCAGTATGACTACTTACTGTACTTTAACGCAGGATCTGCTCACCTTCATGTTATTTCTTTAGGATCTTTGAAGTAGAAATTGAGCAGTGATGAGTAGAACTTGCATGTTTTCTCAAAGGTTTATTTTCCTTAGGAATACAGCTGAGGGGTGCCTTAACCTTAGAGGTATGTAGCTTGTGAGTTAAGACTATACCAAACCAATTTTGCCAAACTGATAAATGTGTCTAATTTTAGTTTGCAATTTTTTGGGGGGTGTATGAAACTGTAGTCCTTTTGTGGGCTCTTCAGGCTCTCAGTGAACTAACTGTCAGCTCAGGAGAGGGCCCTCTTTGTCCTGGCCTATTAAAGTGATTCTTTGTTACCTCATGGGGGCAGGGAGGAAAGTTGTATCAGTTCACTGTGGTTTCTTAAAGTCTTTTCCTTTAGCTAAGCTGAGTAGATTGTGAACATGATAAATGTACTCAAATCTTACTTGGGACACTCTGAAATACATAGCATGAAACCCCACAAAAGTGACTGATGTCTCACTGCTGTTTTGACTGTAGAATTAACTGAGTTTTTGCGTCTTAATGTCCCTTGTGTTGGAGAGTTAATCTACTGGAATAAAAACAGAGCTTGTGTTGAATAGCCTGCTTAGAGCAGTGGGTTTGAAATTTAGTATGATACTCAGTTGTGCAAGATGAAATATTTTTTTTTTTAAAGATCTGCAATATTTACTGACTGCAGGCCCAAAGGCAGGTAAGATCCACTGGTCTGTAGAGGGATGTAAGATATATCTGGGAGCAAATACAGCCGCTTTCTAAGGGAGCTCAGTTCTTGAGGAGCACAGATTACTAACATAACCCTCGCCATCAGAGAGCTGAGACTCGGCAGTTTCAGATTTAGATCGTCAGGTCCACAGACCCATCCAGTACATCTCATTCCAAGTGTCCTTCAGGCTTTTTTTCTCCTTGCATGTTAATGCATAGTGCATTAAGAAGTAACTGTATGTAATATGAAGCAGCTACATATGTTTTGGACCAAGCAAATACAGATGAGCACTACCTCTCTTGTCAGAAAGCAATCCGGGGATTTCAGTAGTCTTTGGCAAAATTTTTCTTTTTTTAAATCTGTAAGATTTAATAATTGTGGTACTTCATTTGCCATTTGAAGCTTTCACTGACTGGGAAAGATATGAACTACAAATGAAAAATATTATATGGACCAGTGGACCTATTAATTGTCCTGCTGGTCTAGTTAATTTTTTTAAGTTAATCTCCTACACATAGCTAATTTATATTTTTATAGCTTTTTTCATGTGCTCACTCTCTTGAATTCTGTCTTTTTTTCCCTGCTTCACAGCAAGCCAAGTGATTTGAAAAATTAGATCTGTGCATTTGCAATTTCACAGTACTTCCTAAATGCTTTCACTGAAATGGACTATCTTGCCAGTTCTTCATGCACAATAAGTTTAGCGTTTGTAAAAATTGTTGTGTTGCCCGATGTTTTGGGGGCTTTTTTAGGTGTTGGCTGTCTTTGAGTAGTTGTGAG
This sequence comes from Balearica regulorum gibbericeps, assembly GCF_011004875.1. Taxonomy (NCBI): domain Eukaryota; kingdom Metazoa; phylum Chordata; class Aves; order Gruiformes; family Gruidae; genus Balearica; species Balearica regulorum. Next base: position 4,145,961 of record NC_046189.1, read on the forward strand.
TCTGATTTTGAACAAGCCTGGGGGAATGCTTAGGGATAGACTGTGGTCCTCAATTATGAATGGCATAGGGGCAAAAACTATTATAACCTGCAGTTAATTCCAGGAGGCATTAGACCCATGACACTGGTATAATTTTGTCTGCTTTTTCTAAGTCAAGATAGTGCAGGACTTCACTGTCTAAGTCCAAGACAGTATGCTTAACTTCCTGCTGACAGCAGGTTAATTAAAACCCTGGCCCTGTTTAGGTATCTAAGAAGGTCTTTCTGGCTACACAGATTAAATTTTCTTCCTTCTGTCAGGTTCAAAAAAGATTTCTGCTTACCGCGCTCTCAAAATACGGGTGCTGACTGGAGAGCCCCAAACTGGTCAGATTTCCACACGGGAATTAGTGCACTGGGACCTGGTTGGGGAACTGCCATTCAGTATTGAACCCTTCTGTGGGGCTGAGGTAAAACTTGGCTTATGCTTAGCTGTGGAACAGCAAATAACTTTTGGTATCAAAACGGAGCAGTTTAAAACTGCTGATTACAAAGTATTATGCAGTCATTGTTTGCTTGTATTGGAAGCTGTGCAAGTTTGGGGCTTCTGAAGAACTGAGAGGGGTGTCTTCCCATTTATCATCTCTCCTCTGGTCGCTTATTTCCTGAAAGTTTAATGGAACATTTAGAAGGTAGCTGTTAAGTTTCTTTTTCATTATAGCAGTAACCTCTGTTGTCTTCATACCTAAGACTTCAGCAGTGTTGCACCATAAACTGAATCCCATTTCTAAAGCTTTTCATAAGAAGGTCTTTGATCTGTCAGTCCTTAAGATACCATCTGTCATCTCATGTAAAGTCATACTCAGCAGATTACGTTGAGTTGCTCGTCATTGGGCTCATCTTTGTTCTCAGCACAGACATCCTACGCTTTGATTGGAATTTGTTCTAGCTGTAATAGCCCTCTACTGACTATTCAGTACCTTGATGACTGACTAATAGGAGACTGCTTGCATCAGAGGATACATCTGACTCTAGACTGTTTAAAACAACTTGCAAAAAGCCCACTTGCATTCTGGCAGACAGTGCGTGCCTTGGAGACCTGGCAGTGTAGCTTAAGCACCGCAGACCCTTATTTCTCTCTTGCAGAAGCAGTGGTGTCTGTCTTCCCTCTGAACGTGGAACTTGTCCTGTTAATCACATGCACTGGTCCTGATCTCAAGAAACCCAGACCTATAGTAGGAGCACACATACATAGTTACTGATATTTCCAAAAATGCTGTGTTTGTGTGTTGGGGTGGACCAAATGTGCATGTCCCACTTAATTTTGTTTTGCAAACTGGATCAAAATTCATGTTTTACTCCAAACAAGGTAGATTTCTGTTCAGCTGGGCTGAATAAAGACAGATTTGAGCATGCATTTTTGCCAAAAGCTTTTTTTATCCCATTCCTGTGCCTTATTGGTGTTCTTGTGGCTGCACAGATCTGGTCCTTGATAGGGTTAAAAATAATATACATTCCTAATATTTTAAAAAAGGTTCCTCAAGTAACTGCACTGATAGTTGTACCAGCCCAACAGAGACCTGGCCAAGGTCTCTTTGATCATGATTATTTACTTTTTGGATGGTTAGTGGGTGCCTAACTAAAAAGAACAAATCTGGTTTTCATGCTTTTTTTTGTTTTAAAGGATGTGTAACTTAATACCATACTCAAAATCGGTTTTCTGGATGTGTTCCTGGTCTTAGTTTTTATTTGTAAAATAAAAACTTTTTCTCACTTAAGCTCAACAAGCTCTTAAGCCAATCCCTTGAGCTGGTGTTCGTTTATTCAGACCTCAGCTACCAAGTTTGTCACATTTTACTTTACCCTTGCCACCTGAACATCCTATGAATAGCCATTAGTTCTTCAGTGTTGCAAAATAATGGGATAGCATTTTGCAACACACTGGTAAGAAGTGACTGAAGTGATCTTAAAAATGGAGGGAAAAAAAATTAAGTGAATACAGAGGGGGTAGCTGGAGCTTTTATTAGTACAGTTTAATTGGCAAAAAATGTTTTATATTTAACTGTAGTGGCCTCTATATTTATCTATGGTAAACATTGATGAGGCTTTTTCCAACAGTCAAGCATCTTACTGTGACTTGGTGGGGGAGACACCGCCGAACTTCTGCTACTGACATGCAGTGATTTCCTCCCCCTGCTTAGCTCACAGTAAAAGGTCAGCCATCTAGTCTAAAGGTGATTTTAGTGTATGTGCTAATTTCCCCACACACACGCTCTCCGGATGCATTGTTCAAAGGAACTGTCCTGCAGCAGTTTGAGTCGAATATGGCCCTTATTTAAAGAAAGGGCAAGAGCTACCCTGATGATGCATGACAAAGCAGGAGCAGCATGACAATATTTAATGGGCTGCAACTCGCAGGACTGGGCTGAGATTTAACCAATTATCTTTTAGTCTGCAGAATTTGTATTATGCTAGCTCTTTGCTCATTAGCAGCACAGAAGAGCTTGGGGTTGGTAATACTGTAAAACTAGCAACTGTAAAATACCATCCTAGAATCTTCTGTGGGATTTCTGTGAATTGCTGTTTTCCCAAGAGGCCGTGTTAGTGAGCGGTGCTCTGTCAGAGGCGTAGAAAGGTGCTGAGGTCAGATGCGTCTTTCAGCTTTGCACTGGCCAAAGCCCCCCAGTTAAGTCAGAGTGAAGACTTAATTATTTGAGCTTCTCTTTGGGCTGGATTGGGTTATGGCTTTATGTGGAATTCCCTGTAAAACTTCCTAGATTCTTACTCTGCACAGGAACACGTGGCTAACTAAGAGACAGCGCTTTGAAGATGCAGTGGCTTTTTGACCTCTTTAAATGTTTCATTGTTTGATGACTAAGCTTGCCGGATTTCAGATACTGAGTCAGGGCTTTGTTCTCGGTGTCAAGCTTCCCCTTCATAACGAGCTCTTATTATGCCTTTTGAGAGCCAGAGCTACATGAGGTGGGGAGAAGAGGATCAGCTGGAATAGCCATTATTCTCAAAAAGGGCAAAGCAAGCAGAATATTTCCCAAGAGTGCTGGCAGAGGATCATCATGTTTGTTAAGGGCAATTATACCTGTTCTGCGGTTTCAAGCTTTCCTCTATTGACTAATGTCCTGCAGCTGCAAAGTTGTGTGAAGAGGAGCTAGAAGCCATGCCTGTGCTTGATGTTGTGTTTATAGCAAATCATATCTGTCTGGGTAATGCTGAAAGAATGAGGGAGGAAACGGGTCTTGAAGCATATCTAATAACTGTGGGGTGCCACATTGGGTGAATAGTGTTCAACAGAGTCGGCAAACCGACTAAAATTTGAATGAATTGGCTATAATGTGTTCTGTGGAACAGCATACTGAGGGAAAATGAGATGCATACTCAAATTTTGGAAGCGTGAGGGAGTCACAGTTCCCAAGTAGGAAGCAGATAGCTTTTCCCATAAAAGCATAACCACATCGAGCTCCAATGTTTAACGCAGTGTGTAGAATCTTCTGACGTGTCTTTTACGGCAAATGGGTAAGCCAAAAATACATTTTCTTGGTTATGACTGCAATGAAAGATTAAAGCTGAAATTTCCGAGTCTTGTGAATGATATCAAAATGCTTCTTGAAACAGTTTAACAAGGACTGTGGCTTATTTAACTGAAGATACTGCTCTGAACATCCTTTACTCCTCAGCTGAATGCAGCAGATTGTAGTTCAGTATCCATCTGTCTTGGATGCAATTCTTACTTGAAGCTTTGTGGTTTTTAGCTGAAATTACATATTAATAAGAAAGTGGGAGGGAAAGCTACCCAGCTAATGTGCCCAGTTAATTAAGAATCAAGTCACATTTTATTTACTTAAACCCATCTGTGCTTGTTTTGCCAGTAATATATTTGGGCTGCGGCCTGTGGACTACGCGGAAAGCGAAGAGATGAAGTCTGTGCTAATGTTACCAGTGAAGGATGAATCATTTTCATTTAACCACCCCTCTGAGGTAAGTGTGTGTGGTTTTGTTTTGCTTTGCTTTTTTAGGAAACTGTAAGTTCATCCTGTAAGTATTGAAGGCTTGGACCTAAGCACAATACATCATTTGCCTTTACAGGGAGATTTAAAATAGGCTGGGAAACTAACTTGGACAGTATTTCTAGAATGTGTGTGGGACACTTACACACTAGGATATTCTATGTTATAGCTTTATCTGGGAGGAGGATGAATACTGTGTTAATCTTGAAGTATCATTGATTGAACATTGCTATGGTTGTTGGTTTTTCTGCATATTTAAATGCGTTCTACTTGCCAAACTGGCTGAAAGCAGCAGCAGTCTTTGCTCCAGGTGCTTTTTGTGTGCCTTTAAAAGGCAGCTCCAGGAATGTCCTTTTGCCCAACAATGAAGATGCCAGCTCAGCAGCTGAAAACAGCTTTTGGAAGATTGTTTTTGGGGTTTTTGTTTTTCCCCTCTTTTTGTCAGAATTCGCAGACTTGTGACCAAAATCAAGTTATTCAGACTTAACAAATTACTGCATTATGAAATGCTTTGTGCTTCCTAATGAATGATCATTAAACTGACCTGGTTGATACAAGCAGTCCTAGTCTACTCCAGGGTATACAGCCTGTTACGATTCCTCCTTGTTGAGGTAACAAGATACCCATGACCAAAAGTAAACGGTTGCAGATGAATCGGCAAGGATATGACTTCCACCTGTAGCAAATGTAAGATGCAGCTCTTCTGTCACAAACAAAATACTCGGTATTTGCAGTTGCTTTGGGGTGAGTGCATGCCAATGGATGGTTACCAGCTCATATGGATCAGTGGATCCAAAGTCCGAGGCTTTAGGGGTAACAGGGTCTCTGAGGTATGTCTGTACTATGGAACCTCGGAGTACTTACAAAGACCCAAGAGTTGAAGTATCACATCGTTGTCAGCATAAAACTTGAACAAGCAGCTCATCTTACTTTGCATTAGTAGTATCTGCATAAGAAACTTAAGCATTCATGCCCTACAGGGCAGTGTATTAGAGACTTTTTAGTAAAAGGAAATGCAGGTGTTAATTATACACTACCAATATGTTAAGTAACCTGTATCTGTTGGTAATACTTCACTAAAAGTAGGAGGCTTTACTACTTCATAAGGAAATTTTTTCCTCTCCTTCAACACTGTGGTCAGCAAGGCTGTTTACAGAATGTTCAACCAGATAAACGTGTGCCCATCACTGTCTTTTTTTCTTCCTTGCTTTTTGCTTTTTTTAAACTGATGCACAAGCTGTTTTGGTACCTTGCATAAGCTAAATGAAGTACCTCTACTGTCAAGCTTTTTTCCTCTACAGCTGGTTTGTCACACAGAGATTTATTTATGGACCCTGTCCACTAAGCTTGCCATGAATTGTTTTTCAAAATGCTTATACTTTATTTAATAAAGCTGTCAAACAAGCTAGTTGCTTTCTTTATGTTCCCAAGCATTCAGCTTATGGCAGGCCTTTCTGTTCATGCAGGCACTGAGCCCCAGCCAGCCAAGAGATGGACCTCTTGGTATACTGGGGAGCAGTCTTAGTTCAGAGCAACAGAAATTGCTGAACAAACTAGCAGCAGTCCTGAAGGCTCGAAGGTACACTGAATTTAATAACAGAGGTATGTAGTCTTGTTGAAATATCTCTGTCCGGATATAAGTAACAAGAGTTCTGCAGTTTATCCTTTAAGATACTAGCTGCAACATGTTTTTTTAATTATTCTTAGTAAATGCAGTTTCTGAAATCCCCGAATTATAGCAGTAGTAGAATGATGGTGTCTTTTGTTGCATTTAAACACACATAAAGCCTGCTTGGTTACTGAAGGCGGGAGACTTCTGGGGGAGCCACGCTATGACAGTATATTGTCTGTTATTTAAAATCCATAAGTTCTCCTCAAAGACCTCTTCTCTTTACAGTTCTTTTACCATCTTTAAGGTCTCTGCTCATATGAGACATCCTGTAAGGTTTTTATCTTCCAGAAGTGAGTCTTGGGCAGATGGTGGCTTTAGAAAGAGAATGTGACTGACTCAAAGTTGACAAATTTCTTCTCACATGCTACCTTCCTTCGAATTTCATTCTGCATGAAGATGATGGAGCCAAATTACAGGGCTTGGGAGTTTTCTTTGGCTCCCTTTTGATAGGGATAACATTGTCTTAATACCTCCTACTAGATTTTCTTTGGAGTGCTGCTTCTCCTGCTTGTGAAAGAAATGCTAAAGTAATTTTCCCCTACCATCATTCACACCCTGATTACTACTCCAGAAATGTGAGTTGAGTTCTGTTAGCTTTGTGCTAAAGCAGTGAGATCCCATAGTAAGATTCCTGTCAGAGTTAAATATAACTTCAAAAGGATTGAAGAAAAAATACTATCCTGTAAACCGGAGCCTCATCTGAAGATATGTTAGCTTAGAACTATAAAAATGTGACTTCCCTGTTTCACAGCAAGTATATGTTGAAACCCAAAAAACTTCTAATAGCGCTTCTATTTACTTGTATCTTAGTCTCAAAAATTACATACTTGTGCTGGAAAGAGTGGTTGATAAATTATTATAGTCTGTTTATTCTTTAAATAGTGATTGATTGCTTTTCAGCTAGGCATGGTTCTGATTTTTATGTGCTTTTAGTTCTACTGATGTAATCTTTCTCCTAGTAACTCATCTTGTTATCCCTGATGTTCCCATGCCAAGTACTGTGAAATGTATGATGGCTGTTCTGACTGGATGTTGGGTCCTCAAGTTTGAATGTAAGTATTAAATATGTGGGATTCTTTGGGCTTTTAAACCAGAAGTTGTAGATGGGATTCCAGAGAAAATTTTCTTTTTCAGCAACTACCCTAGTATCAATACTGGCTTAACATAAAGTGTGAGGGTTTTGGGTTTGTAATCTCCTGCATGACAAGAGATTGAATTAAACACAACTACTCCTTCCTTGGCAAATGTGTGCATTTCATTATTAGATCTGTTAGGTAGGTCATACCCTAAGTATCGGTGAGGAGTGAATTTGTTCATTGCTACATTAAGAGTGATTTGGAAGACTATGGGAAATATTCTGGGAGGGGAGGAAGGAATGTGTTAAATTCCTAGGTTTCTTATAAGCAGCTTCTATTGAAACTGATGGGGAAACTTTTGCTTGCTTGGGGTGTGTGATTAAGGCCTGTAGGAAGGTAAGGTGTTGCCTATTTATATACAAGCTGAGATCTGTTGAGAGTTAAAACTTGTAACCAAAGTTATGCTGTCAGCTGATCGTAACCCCTGTTTGCACTTTGTATTAAAAGTTCTGTATTTGTTGGGAAAGCTGCCAGGCTCTGTGCAATCGCAGGCTCAGGCAGATCAAATATATACGTACCTTTTGATACCTATTTCTGTACATGTGAGCCCTGCGGACTGGAGTGCTCTTCAACTACAATAGTAACCTCCGAGGTGACTTGCATAGTGTCCCGTTAGCATGCAAGTACTTGTTTAGATGTCATCTTTCATGCAATCCTTAACTAGTTTTTATGCGGTGCGTGCTTTGCCATATAGCTGTTCTGTGGACTTACACTCCAGATTCTGTTTTGTATTTATTCTTTGTAATATATTTCTTAGTATCTGCTTTCATAGTAGTTGTAAAAGCCATTTTCTTCTCCTTGACCTTTATATTTAAATCCTTTTAGCTAACCACTACACTACAAATGAGTTAATTATCCATGGAAAACTCACAGACAAATTTCATTCCAGTTTTCTACTGTGTGACTAAACATCAGAATATAGAGATTCTTTAATGGTCTGAATTTTCCAGTCACTAATGTTTATGAAGGCATTGCTTAAAGCTTCAAAAGCTGCATACTAGTTTTTCAAATAAAGCACGTCATCAGACTCTTTGAACATTGGACTGTTTTTTTCAGAGTGCTTATTTGGCTTCCAGATAGGCAGTGGATTTCTTCCATGCCTTTTTTTTTTTTTAAAGGCACTGAATTTAGTGTTGCCTCAAATGTTTCCTGCAACACTTAGAGTGGCTCCTGTGTTTGGCCTTACAAGCATTTGCAAAAGCAAAACATTTGTGTTGTCTTTGTACTGTGATTCTTACAAACAGGAGTAGCTTCTTGTTGAATATGTAACGTGGAGAAATACTATTTATGCTGAAGGAAGCAGATGGATTTAATAACCTCCAGAAACTTTGCTGCTAAGTAGAAGGGAGATGGCTTCGTGTTTGAGGGTAGGGATGCAGCAGGAAACTCAGAAGGTCTAGAAGCGACGTTTGGGTTGTGTAATGGGAAAGGGTGTTTTCAGGTGCTCTGGAATGATGGCCTGTTTATCTAAGACTGAATAATCTTTTTCTGTAGTGAATCATTGTGGGTTCTTGGCTTCACTCAGCTCAGGAGATCTGCATACCTTCTATCATAAGTGCTAGGGTGGTTTTCCTTCATTTCATTTTATTTTCCTGCTAGTCAGATCCTTAGAAAACTTCAGCTGAGTGGTAGAGAAATTTAATTAGCGAGACCTAAGTTTAAATCTTTGTGGAAGAACTTTTATATTTAGTGATTAGAAAAGAAAAAATAGTGTAGTGGTTATTCAGGGAATATTTTCATATTTTTTGTTTGCAACTGAGTTTTATTTTATGTTGTTAGTACTGATTAGTACAATCCTGACTGCTAATGCTCCCAGCTTAGTAAGCAACATACTACTTAAAAGCGAGTGATTCTCCTCCCTAGTGGGAAATGTTAGTAATAACTCATGGGGTCTGATGCAGCTAAGTGCCTATAATTAACAGCCCTACTCCATCTGTTCCCACCAGTCTGTTATTAGTCTTCTTCAGAGTCATTACAAGTTAAAGATTGTTATAACAAATAATGGGACTCCTGCTGATGGAACATTTGTCTAGGAAAAAGAGGTCTTTGCTTTTCCATAATTTCTCTCTTTATTTATCGTGGCTTTTTGACTTTTATTTGGATAAGTTTCCTTAAATGTGATGCAAATAAACTTCCAAAAGTGTGTGCATATTCTGGCTTCTGTCAAAGCCACTGCAAATAAATTGAAGGAGTTGCTTATGGTTCAGTGTTCTAAACTGTTCACTTAAAGTAAATCCATGTTCAAAAACTTCATTGAAATATATGAAAAAACCAAGCTCAACGTAGCATTTAATGAAATGCTGACTATGCATAAGTGAATATTTGAAAATATTTTTTTACTACAAGGTAAGCTGCATTTGACTGTTATTTCTAAAGTTATAGATAACAAATACTACTCTTTCAAAAAACATCTCATGATTACAAAGAAATGTATTTTATTTAAGAGTGTATTTCTTACATTAACTCTTCTGTTATAGCAGGCTTTCAAGCTGTGTTTCTCTAATAAAAAGCGATTTCCTTCTCTTGTATAATTCTATGGTGCTTCTATTTACGTGTGTCTATACACACAGATACGGCATCCCTTAGTATCAGTAGAGAGGTAATGTGGAATTTTCCAGCAGACTTTGACCTAAATGTAAGGCCCTCTTAAGTATTAGAGAGCCAAGATTTAAATATATTCAGTTTTGGGGTTCTCTTTGTCTTCAGGTAGAAGATGAGGATGAAAGGATGTCATCACTATGCAATATGGGATCTTCACAGAAGAAAAAATTCCCCTTACCAGTTGCAGTTCCGTATCTTCCATATATAATACACTGTCAGCAATATATCCACTTTCAAAGCAGCGTAGAATTCAATTGAGACACTGTTGTCCCTGTGCTCCTTGCCCTTGGCCATATCTTTCATTGGTTTCATTATTTTATTGCCTTCATTATTTCTGGGATGGTAATAGGGCACAATGTAGCATATCATTATCCTTCTGCAAGTAGGCTGAGACAAAGATTCAAGTATCACTGTGTTTCGTCAGTGCTTTTTGTAGAACATAGAATAGTGTAATTAAAAGCAGCAGAAGTCTTTAATAGCTTTTCAGCTTGTTTTTTCTTAAACTGATTGTCTTCTATTAAAAAGCAGGGAATGAAAAATGATCTCTGTAACGATATGCATTGAAACAAGCTTGTGTCGGTCTTTGCAGTGGAGTATCTGGCAGAATTCGAAGCATCTGATTGCTTATTCCCTCATCTGTTTTTTGCTTACCTGGAGCAGCAGCATTCAGAGCATTCAGCTCTGATCATTTAAAGAATTGCAAAAAAAAAACCCAAAACCACCCCACAAAACCCTGCTTTTCCTGTAAGGACTTGGAACAACTGGGAGTTGACTGGAAGAGCTTAAGGGATCGCATGACTGACATCTCGAGGTGAAAACATCTTTCTGAATTTCTTGGAGCAATAATGCCCGTCTTTGTTTAGGCTATTAGATGAGAGAAGTGCAAAGCTGTTTGAGCTGACTGCTTCTTAGGCTGTACTGTCTCTCTGCCATGCATAAACATCTTTTAGGTGACAGGCCGATACTCAGCAAAGCCCTCCCTCCTTAAAACAGCTCAAAACTTTTGATCACTGGAGTTTCACACTTGTCTTGTGGTTGGAGACTTCAACTGCCTCCTCCTACAAAAGGACTCGCAGCTCTGTGGGAGGTGGTAGAAATATCTAAAGTGCATATGCATGTTCTTGGATATATGGCAGAGGGGAATGTTTCACATCGATAGGGTCTAAACCTCTGCACTCCCACAGTGTCTGCGCCTTCTGGAAACGGGGGCTGAAACAGTTTTGCTTCAAAGTCAGCACAAGTTTAGACTGAAGCTGCTGGGATTTGCAGAGGAAGCAACTAGGGGCGGGATGTCTTCAACGCGCTGTTTGCAGAACTGGGAAGCGGGCTGGTTTTGCAATAAGGTCTAGAGGAAAAGGAAGCCATGTTTCTACTACTGCCTCTGTTCTCTGTCATCCAGATGGTCAGGGTTTCATATTTAGAGTCCTTTTGTTCTAATTAGCTTTTGGTTTGAAGAAAACATTACATTAAAGAAGCCCATTGTACGAAAAAAGATGGGGAATATTGCCTTCTTAATTTAAAAGTGCGTGACAGGATCCAGAACGAGAGGATGAGTGCTTCCAGTGGAATTTGACCTGACCTCTGCACCTTAGGAATGACTGCCTTCAGTCACTTTGATCAGTCCAGAAAACATCTGTGACAAATAGTGGGTTCTTAAAGAAGATAGGATGCTTGAGGGTTTATGTGAAGTAATAATTCTCATATTACATGCTTCTAGCTTCTGGGAATTGATGTTTAAGGACTTACTAAGCATCTGCTCCATCATGTTTAATAAATATCACCTGGATTAACTTGTTAACTCCCATTCTTAAGCAGATTGATTTTAGTCTCTGTAGCATCTTGTGGCATTTCCATGTGTTGAAAAAAATGGAAAATGGACTGCTTTTGTTTCACCAAATGAGATCTCTATGTCACTCCATGAAAATCTGTGATTCTAAAGTTACTTTATAAGCATATAAGACAATATAAAACTTCTTTTCTGTGCTGTACCAGAGACCAGTAATGCTGTTGATGAAAGCAAATTGAAGCTAGCCATGCCAAATTCCCCTAAGGCTTTCTCTCCATCCAGATTTCTTCCTTTTCTAGGAAAATAATCTCAACAAGCTTTACTCAGTCTCCATGTAGGTCTTAAAACCCAGTGCAGAGTGAGCTGAGGAAGTTTCTGTTGCAACCTCTACTAGGTCTTGGTTGTGTAGTATTTTATCTTCTTTGTTGCTATCATGTATTTCTAAATTACTTTTAGCTGTTTAAGAGATTTTTGGGACTAACCCCTGCTCTTTGCTTTATTAATGCAAATCCAACAAAACTCCACTAAGGTTAATTGAGTTACTGAGAGCTACCCCTGGGTATCTGGGAGTGATTAGAACTTGTTCTTGGCAACCAGTTCTTTTGTACTGCATCCCATTTAAATTGTTTTTGCTGATGCAGTTTGTTTCATTATAAACCAATAAGACTTACATGAATAAGGATTATAGGGCTCTGATCTTAAATTTTGCAAATAATGATTTCTTTATTTCTAGTACTAGTAGCTGCAGTTGTATCAGATGCCAATTAACGATACCATTAGAGTGGGCACCCTTTTAAGCTGCTTCCTCCTTATATACTGGAAGGTAAGAAGGTAGGGGCTGCTGTTCAGTGAAGTAATAAGGATCAGTAGAAGCAGTGATGCTTTACTGATCTTGCTAATGAGGGGAAAAAAATGAGCAGTATTCTCCTTGCCAAATGTGGTGGCATCAAGCTAAAATGCGGTTGTATTAAGCTAAAACCTTTTTTCTGTAGTATTTTCTAGGGACCTTAATGCAGGCTTGATTTTTTTTTTTGCTAGAATTTGGTGCAAATTATCTTATTTATATCTACAAATTGCAAGTGTGAAATCAGCTATTTAAGGGACTTTTAAACTTCTAATGCCCTGTATTTCTAGGGAAGAACCTTGCATGACCCCTCTGCACATCCAATCTTCCCTAGTATGGTTTTCTGTCGGGCAAACTTTATTAATGTGGGCTTGCACACTTGAACTGGACATAGCAAAACAGCTCTGGCCCATGTGAAATGGAAAAATGCCCCTTGCCTTGGAACAAGTCTTACCCTTTTGTGGGTAACTAATCCAGCTACTGTGATTAAACTAGAGGGCTGTTAAGAGTAGTTGCAATAATCACCCTCTTCTCTTTAGGGAAGAGAACATGTTAAATGAAGAAACTTGATCAACCTCAAATCTTAGAAGGTCCACAGCTCTTATTGGCAATAGTACCAAGGAATAAATCAAGATTGGCTGAGATCCTGAGTAAGTTGAGTGGCTTTAGAACAGAACAGACCAGATTTTTTAGTCAGGCTTCCCTGTAAAGAATGCACAGATTGTGAATGTGGGAAGGAAAACAACATAACACTGATCTCTACCCCCTCCTAAAATTGCAGGTGTTTACTTTCCCCTCCATTTTCAGAGAGCTTCTCTAAGGATGTCCTTGTCCTTCTGAGATTGTCAGTCCTGTTCAGAAATCTTTTTTGTGTAAGTACTTAAGGTGTCCATCTCAATTACAGAAGGGAGGTGGCATAGTATTGATGGTATCCTGATCACTTTTTAATTAGGGTAATAGCATTTTTTTCTTTATTCCATTCATTTGACTGGTGTCTTGGCATCAAGTTCTCACTGGTGGCTTTTCTATACAGTGCCGAACAAATTAAGAGTATGTAATCTCAGGAGTTCTGGGAATCAATTTAATGTGGCTCCTGTTTGAAGTCAAAGGGTACTCTTTACCTCTGACTTAAATAGGAGTGCTCTAAGATCAACAGAGCTTCTGGAAATGTTCCTATAAAAGTAGTGGAGTGATATATCTGAGTACAGTATGGAATTTTATTTCCTTTTATATGTCCTCTTAATCACAATGACACTTAGTCTGATGGAGAGACTGTTAAAGGGGAACTGTCATGTTATCCAGCCACTTATACACGTTAGCAGCTTTAAAATTAATAATGCCTACTCAAGATGAAGACTTGGGCTTTACTGAGCGAACTCAGCTTAGCACTCAGTTGTCACAGAAAATAAAACCCCTAGCTGTTTTAAAAAAGAAAAAGTTGGAAGGGTGCCTACAGTATCGTCTAATCTTCTGTTTGTATCCCTTCTCTTAAGCGTGAGATAGAGGGGTTTTAGCATGAGGTCATCTCGTGGTGGTTGTACCATCTCTTAGACGAATGAGAGAGCCTGTACGTGCCTGGTGCTTCCAAATGACACTGTAATGCAAGCAAAGCTGAAGATGCTGTCTTTGAGAACCTCGCTTAGACTGTTGCATCTGGTTGGAGTCACTGCATCTGAAAATGGTAATGCAAAATTAACGATCCAGAATCAAGTGACTTTACACTAAGTTTTGTGTGGAGAGGGGGGAGAAAAACAGGCAAATAAGAGCCTTTTTAGATAAATGCATAATGTAACACAACTTGAGCCTTCTGTCTTTTATCTCAAGTGTGAGAACAGGGGGATACTTCCCTCTCTTGTTTTGCTGATTTCTTTTTTATTATGGTGTGTGAATCGTTTAATTCTTAGTACAACATCTCTCACTAGTATGCAGGGGTTGCTGAAGGAAAAATGAGCAACTTGGGGACAAATCAGCCTGAACAAAGTCTGCAGTTAAAGGACATACTGGTCTCTATCATTTAAATTATTTTAGCTTCCTATGTCTAGTTAGGAAACCTTCCCCTGTGGATAGATACTCCTTGACTGTTCACCTTAGGGTTGTAAACACTTCCTCAAACATCGGTTGCTAACTGCATCAGTTTTCGGAATATATAGCTAGACCATGGGTCTGATGACACGTGCCGTGCCGTTTGCCTCATTTCCTTGTTCCTAAGGCTCTCCTTTGGCTGTTACCCTGTGTTGTCTTGTCTCTTTTCAAGTGGTAGTCTTACTACAGACGAGTTGTGCTGTTGATAGTAAGATTGCTATGAAGTATGTTGAAGCCTGAAGCACCACCTCTTCTGAGCTTGAGGATTCTGATGACTTTCTTTCCTCTTTCGCTACCTGCACGTAGACGAAGTGTTAGACGAGACTGCTTGAAATGTCCCTGAGCACGATGGTTCCAAAAAGAATTTGTTCTTATCTATCAAATATGACAAGACTCATGAGTCAGAGCAAGTTCTGCTTCTACATCTTGCATGAAAAATACATTCAGGAATTGAAAATGTACTATTCTACCATCACCAAAAAACATAGAATGTTGCTCCACAAAGGGGTGTGTGTGTGTAGGCCTAACGGTGTTGCCTCTTAACATATTTATGTTAGAGAAGCATGAAGGCACTGAGAACTTATGTTCATGGCTTTTCATCCTGTCTGGAATAATAGCTTTTGTGCCACAAATCTGTTATGATTCTAGCTGGTTAAGAAAAGTTAAAATTAATGAGAATGCTGATCATGCAGACATGGCTAGACAAATGGTCTGTTTGCATATTTTTCAGTTTTTCAAGGAAACAGATGTTTATCTTGTGTCCTGTTTTCATTATATCTGTAAGAACCACGTGGCTGAGTTTCTCTTCTTGCTGTCTTGGAGGATTGTCATTACCTGTGACAGTCTTTGACATGTTACAAGGAACGTTGAGGCATACAGATTCCTTGGATGACTTGGCAGTGTAAAATGGACAGACATAACCTATTTTGCATTTTCTAACATAGACATTCCACTAACATGAGTCACTTTAATGACTTTTTTCAGGCAAATAGCAGTACAAAAAGACATTGTAGTCTTTTGTATTCATTCAACCTTTTATTACTTTCCTATCACATTTGCTTCATTTACTGATGCTGGCACTAGATGCTCAATTTGTGATGTACTCATTGTATAAAAACCTCAGCTCTGTAGTGAAAGTCCTTGAAATGAGCTTTTGATGGTAGATTGAAATAAGACATGCTCTTAGTGAATGGACAGTTCTGTCCTTAAGACTAGATGAGATGTTTTTTCCTTTATTGTAAGTGGCACCCATTAACATCTGTATTTTCTTGGGAGGAAAGAATAGCTGTGTAAGAGGTAAATTGACACAGAAGTCTTTTTTTTTTTTTTTTTAAATCATCACAACTCTATAAAAAATACTGAAATAACTTTTTAGATTTATTTTTGAGTTATGAGTGCTTTGCAAATAAGATATCAGTATTCAACAAGTATCAACCTGATACTTGTACGTGGGGGGAGATGCATATTGTCATAGTATTCAGGCAGTTGTTGTTTTCTGTATAGGCTTATCTTTTTTTCTGTAAGTACATTGCGGAGGACTTCTAGTAAATAAAATATGAATTCCTGTTCCATTTCCTGAGTTTAAATGAAGTGGTAGTAAATTGCTAATAGTTGGCTTTCAAGATCTCTCCGTATTAGATATTCCTATCTATTGGCTGCCGTGGTATCCAAGTACCTTTGTCAGTGATACTCCTCTTCATAGTCTTGGGCTTTCTTCCTTTTTAGGATCCAACCCCCACATTTTACTTCTGATTTTCTTTATTTTGTGGTTTTTTAATACCATAGGTTTCATATTTGTACAGTAGAAATAAATTACCTGAGTAAGAAGCACTCTGCAAGGAGTGAGGTACTGCTTTAAAAGTTATAACCTTGACAATGTTTTAAGTCCTCATGGAACAGTTTTCAAAATCAGCTTTGCAAACTTTCTTTCTTGGGTAATTTTTATTAATGAGTGCAATGTACGTGCAGGCAAAATGTTCCATCCTTGAATGCGTGATCACAGCAATTTCTTTTCCCAAAGTGAGGTCAGGTAGTACGTTTAACTGATGTTAGTGATACATTAACATCAGCGCATTCTGTATTGGAAAAAATAACTAGCCTTAAAACAAGGTAAAAACACGTTGACTCTAAAAGACAATCTCATTATCCAGCAGTGGTAACAAAAATGAATGCCACTGTTAAACCCTAGCATAAATCTCCAGTTTGTGCTGATCTTGGAGACCTTGAAATCCCATCTGATTTGTTATTTGAGGCCATAAGCTGTTCAGAAACAGCTTTGTGCTTGCTTTGTAATGGCTCTTTATCAGGCAATTGCTTCCATTTCATAACTGCGGAGTTTGTTCTACATGCTGGCTTTAAGCGTCCAAATGATCAGCAATTTGACATTTGACATTAAGTGGTTGACCTTTAGTGGGTAAGAGGAGGAAAAGCTAATAACTCCTAGTGTTTACAGCACTGATCTTCAATGTGATATTACTTCTCCCCATCTAACTTTCCTCTTCAACCACTGTTGTAAATTTTTTCAAGTTTAAGAGCAAATTGCTAAAGCATTCAAGCTTTGATGCTATGCGGATGCAACGTTTTGCTTTGTGGGTGATCCTTCTTAGTGCAACGTTTTAGTCCCTGAAACATGGAGTCTCTAATCTTTGCCGTATTGTGTTTTTTGTAGGGGTACGAGCCTGTCTAGAAACCACAGTTCGAGAACAAGAGGAGAAGTATGAAATCCAAGGTGGCCCACAAAGAGGCCGGCTCAACAGAGAACAGCTGGTGGGTTTTATTGCTTGAGACAGATTATCTTAATGACCTCTGGTTCATGCATTTTTGCCCTTTGCCACATATGCAGGTGCAGCAGATGTAAAATTTTAATGTGGTCCTGTACAGAAATTTGATTATGTGCAAGGTGTTCGAAAGAACTGCGAACACCCATAAAGCTGTCACTTCCTCTATTAGTGGATATGTTGCTGTGACCTTGTCCGAGGGAACGCTTGTATTGCATTCGTGGAGGAAGCTGAATGGGACAGGAAGCGATGCTGCTTTGGCCTTCACTGCTCAGCTTTAGAACCTAGTTGAAATTATCTGCAAGTTGAAAGAAAAATGGGTTTAGTACTACTTGTTTCCATATAGGGCCACTTTTATATTTAACTGCCTTAATTTCTGGTTACTTTCTGGATTACACTGGAGAAGTTCATTAAATGTATTGTAACAGTGATAACAATAGCTGTAAATATTCCTAGCTCATAGTTAAACCCTGTTGTGCTGGGAAATATTTAAACATAAGCAAGAATTTACCATGTAGGCAAGCTTTTCTTGGTTGTGTACTTGTACCGAGGACCTTACATGTTAAGCTACTGTTCTAGCTTCCAGTGTTGGTTATTTTAAATTGCAGTTTTTTGTAGGCACTGATTGTTCCTTTCCACTTTTTTTCCCTCAGTTGTGAAGTCCTGTATTTATACTTTCTGTTTTTTTCTACTTAGCTGCCCAAGTTGTTTGATGGATGCTACTTCTATTTTTTGGGATCTTTCAAGCATCACCAGAAGAGTGATCTTGTCGAGTTGGTCAAAGCAGCAGGAGGACAAATTCTGGTTAGGCAGCCAAAACCAGACAGTGACGTGACGCAGACAATCAACACGGTGGCTTACCATGCAGAATCAACTTCTGACCAGAGATTTTGCACTCAGTATGTAATCTATGATGTGTCTTCTAAATTCAAGCCGCAGAAAATTCGTCAGGGCAAAGTCTGGATGGCCTCCTCCAGCTGGCTTATAGACTGTGTGATGTCGTTTCAGCTCCTGCCTGTCAAATGAATATCAATGTCTTACGAACGAGGTTTTAAAATGTGGTTAATCTTGAGCAGTTGGAAGACTTTGGTAAACACTGGTCTGAAGCGATGATTTACGTTTTGCACTTAGGAATACAGGAGAGCTTTGACCATTTAAATGAGTTACTAAGATCACTGATACGCTGGAATAAATGAACTTATAGCGGAGGAGAGAGATAAATATACTGCATTGAAAAATGTGCCTTGGGTTATTTAGTATGCTTTATTTTTGCATTTAACTTGTGTATAATCACTGACGTTTTGTAACTAAGATTTTGCACAATTAAACCTTTTGCATTCTTGATTTAAACCAGCCCTTCCTAGGTGATAGAGCATGACCCCATTTCTTTTTAATATCCATTGACAAGGATCTACTGTGTGTGTCAAGATATCCCAGCCAGGCCAGAATTTCTATTTTTTAAAAAAAGGACTCTGCATGTGAACATAGGCGGTTACCTGTATAGACATCTCTTCTGTCAGATGACATGTGATGTTTCTTGTAACTTCCAATAACTGAATTTTGCAGGAAATTCTCAGCATGGGATAAGCCTTGTAGAAATTAGAGCAGAGCTAATGGCCTGAATTCATTTGAAAGTAGACAGTTTTGAAAACACTCACTTTAAAACTCTTGGTCTACAATTCCTTATTAGTAGCAAGAGTACTGCTTTATTCACTTCTGTCCTCTTTCACGCCTGTAAATGTGTAACTCCAATTCTGTTTTCTGAAGGTTTCTAAGCATCAGGATCCTTATTAAATTACTAAAATAAAAAAATATTTCTGTAAGTATGGATGATTGCTATCATGGTTACTTTAATGAAAAAAAATTTATTGATCACAAAAATTATGCCTCACTTTGCACAATTGTTCTTGAACTTAGCTGGCTACATTGGAGAAATATTTGATTCATATTTTTAAAATAAATTTTAAAAAAATAAATTCGCTTCTCCTAATTGATCATAAGTTATTGTTCGAATCTTACTTCCTCGCTCTGTGCTCTTATGTAATATCTTGCATCTTTTGTATTGCCTTAGTTTGTAAATTCATAATTTAAAAATGGTGTCTTGTGATAATATACAGCGTGAACAATGGTTTTGGGATAAAAAGTTTCTTGCGTTTGCTCTTGTATTGCTTGTAAAAATAAAACTTCTGGTGCTAGTAAGTTTGGAGTATCTTACTGCATGATCTTAGCTGCAGAATAAGTACACAGTCTGTATGTACCTCAACAGGTAAATGGAAATGTAAGTACTTTCCTGTGAACTAGATACAGCTGTGAAGATAGCATATCCACCTGCAAGAGCAGCTCTTCAGTGTAAGAGACGGTTTTCTGCAACCGTTGCCCCTGGAGATCCTATGCCAGCTTTCAATATGCTCTGTAGAACTCTTAGAATTATACACTTCATGTATAACAGGTATAGGTTTCAATAGCATCTACTGGATTTCAGTAGCTGGAGTATCTTGATCTATCACTTAAGCTAGATTGAATCATTGCTCTTCACTAAATGCAGTTCTGAAGTACTTGCACGTCTGCGTGAGCGAGCAAAAATGTGAGGCTCGTTAATAAATGGAACAACCCACGGGATGAATGTGTTTTGGGGTTTTGTGCGGATAAACACCGGCAGCAAATAAGGTACTGAGTCAATACTGTGTGGATTTGGTCATTTATTTTAACAATTGTAGTGCATTTTAACTTGGCATTTCATAGCACATCAATATACCTAATGCTGTATTCTTTGCAAAAGTAGCAGTGAATCTCGGCAAAATTCTTAAGAGTGGAGCTTTTCTGCTGTGTACCACGCAGAAATTTGGCCCATCAGTAATCCTGTTCTTTTGTCCTGAAGTAGAGACAGCAGATTTACGGATTTTTAAGAGCCATTGTTCCTTGGAAGCTGAACAGAAACTGTTAGAAAATTGTCATCAATATTATTTTTTTCTTTTCAGCCACACTCTGAACTTTTCCGAAGGTCTTGTTCCTTTGAATCAAGTCATGTTTTCAAGCAGAGTTACTATCAAATCACACTAAGGATCCCTCCGGGCCATACTGAGGAGTGATCCTTACCCCTCTCAGTGACACGTACTCAAGAATAACTGGCCCGTCTCCTCCTGGTCTCTCCAGAAATTCCGAGTTTGATCAACTTAGACTTGGGCACTTGCCAAGAGCCTCCCAGAACTGCAGTAAGTAGACTTCCATGCCAGAATTGCAGCTGGCGTTGAACACTACTGCAGCACTAGGTAAGTACACAAAAGCTAGAGGTCAGTGCCGCTGCCCTGCTTAATTCACTCTTGCTAATCATTAAAAGCAGAGGGATAGCACTTGATAAAACATGTCTCAGAAAAAGTCTTGTAATAAGGATACATCAAAGCCCTTAATCCATTGGATGGATTTTGGCTCATGAAAGCAAGGTTATAAAATCATGAGGCATGTGGTAGAGGGTGTGTGGGCATCATGTCTCACTCCCTTCAAGAGCAAGGGTGCTTGAAAGGAAGGTGGTAGGAGGCAGGCGCAAAAGGGGGGCTGAGCGGAGTAGAGTTGTGGCGACTGGTTTGGGTGCCGTGTGTTCTGGCATGGTCTGAAGCAGGGCGTGGATGACATCAAGGGAAATCCGGTAAAGGTTAGTAAAGAACCTTAGCTCGAGCATGGATTTATTTAGTATTCTCCTGCTAAAGTGCTGATCCTTGGTGATTGGGGCATTTGAAGTGTTAGAAGTCCAACCCTTGCCTTCTGGGTTATAGATGTTTTGATTAATCTTGTATTTATACCTCAAAAATGCTGTAAGTCTCAGGAAGGCTGATGATTTTCAGGCAGCTTCCCTTGGAATGTATCCGTTTATCTCATGAGGAATTAGTCCCTCAGGGACACCTGATAGCACCTTCGGCAGTGACATCTGGAGTTCAGTGACATCACTTTTACATCACTAATAGTTAATAGAAGGTAATATTTTTAATAAATACTGTGTAAGCTTTTTTGAATGGCTGTGGCTTGTGCTCTAGAGGAGACTATATGAAGCCTGGCTGGTCGGTTGGTTTGCTTTTCTTTTGTTGTTTTGTGGGGATTCTTTGGGTTTGTTTTGTGTGTGTATTGAGGTGAAAGATACTCGAGAGTACAGAGGCTGGTTCTTTACATTGGTGTCCCGGACAGATCCTGGGGAAGAGAATTCTAGAATAGTTCATATTTTGGGCTGTTTCTGCCTCTATTTGATTGCTTCTATTTAAAGATCTCGTAGGTTTTTCTTATCCCTAAAACCTCTCCCCCTTTCTCAAGTAATTAAAATGATGTGTATTTTGGAGGGGGAGAGATGAATTTTCTTAAGGAAGGAATAAATGGTGGGAAGTCAGAGGAAGCCTAATTATAGTGGGGATGCCTGGGGAAAGAGTTCTCTTTGGACTTTGTTCCTCCAGCTATAAAATAAAATCCGTTCTCTGTTGCTGAACATTGAGGATTCATTTGTTATTTGAGATACTCAGAAGTGACTTTTCTGAGGTAGAAGCCAGTGGCCCATAAAAAGAACTTAGTGGAGCAACGCAGGAGAGCTAGATGTTGCGTTATTTCTGCAAGTGTTTTAAGGAAGCAACAGGCAAAGGAGTAATCCCAAACAGCGGGAGCTGCCTTTCCTCTTAAATTGGAATCGGCGTGCCTCACGCAGTCCTCTTCCGCATGAATAACAAGCAGGGGAGGGCCCGAAGTCTTGCGTCTAATAACAAAGATGTCAGCAAGTGTTTCACCCAACTGGCTTCTACGCAGCCTTCGTTAGGCTCCGACTAAAGCCCCTCTCCTGCTCTCTTACGAGCGTCGAGCTGAGGTTGGACCTGAGCTTTGTGGGACCCATCACAAAGTGACCTGTGATCAGCCCGCGCAAGGAGCGAGAGCAATCGAAGAGAAATAATTCAAGAAAGGGAATAATTCTAGGCAGGGAATTGAAGCTGCTTCTATTCCCTGCCTAGGTCCAGTGTCTTAATTCCAGACCAAATTTAATCTGGAGCTGCAGTCTTCTAGCAAACTCCTGCAAATGAAACTCTTGCAACTATTCTGGTCAGGACAAAGATGTCTGTACAGAAGCCGCAGACTTGTAAAGCTACATGTTGGTGTGTATTATTTGGGGAAAACATGTAAACGTAGGGACTATCTGGACCCCCGCCTGTGCTTTCTGTGCTGCTCCCGATTCCCGTGGGCTAGCTTTACTGTCCGGGTGGTAGAGGGAAGGGGAAAAATCGGTTTATAACTGCCAGCGCGGCAACGGAGCTGCTGGGCAGGAGCATCTGTTCTGGCCTGGTTGGGTCGCGGCATCTCGGGATGTTGTTGAGGACAGGTCTGTGAAACACAGTAGAGCAAAGCTTCCCCCCGCCCCCTTTAAGCTATTTTGTACTTCAGTGCTGGAGGATCACCTATTTTTGCTCTTGGAAATGGGATGAATTTGATGTCAGATTAATTGGTATTAATCAGTTTGGTCCTCATGTCTTTTTTCTGACTTTCTCCCGTATTTTGCAAGAAAAACCAGTGTGACAGAAAGGTTTGAATCTTTCGCTCTGATCCCAAAGGGGACCACGCTGTGTTGCAAAAGCCAACAAAGTAGGCTTAAATGTCATTTTACGAACTACAGAAAAGTCTTTGGGCAGCCAGACCGCATTGGCTAGGAAATGGGCAGTAGTGTCTTGGATGGAACAAATGAAGATTCAGCTGTTTTTAATAGCAGTGCAGCATGTTCTATCTTTTCAGACTTGTTTGATTTAAATTAACGATAGTTTAACTAGTGTTAAATTGCCCTTAAAAGCAGAAGAACATTTTGTATGTAATCAGATGGGGGAAGGGGAGGAAAGTTCCCGCTTCCCCCCCCCCCCCCCCCCCCTTCCTCTCTCTATGGAGAAGATGCATTTTCTGTGCTTCGATTTAATCCCTGGCAGGAGGTCTGGTCTGATGAAGAGAAACGTCAGCTCCCGCTGCGCGTTTGAGACGCCGGTGTCGTTCACCGAGCGGACATGCTGAGGCCGTGACGGGTAACGGGATGGCTGGGACCCGCGGCTCTGTTATGCAGCGGGGGTTGCGATGCCTTGCTCCGGTGGATCTTGGAAACGTCGTGCACCGCAACTGGGAGAAGTTAACCGTGCCATGCTACGGTGAGCTGTGTTACAATATCTGACTGGGATGGCCAAGCGTGTTTAAGTAGCAGAGAGTTTTCTTCCCTGACGGGCACGGCTGTGAACCGCAGCAGCCCTTTCTCAGGTCTGAGTTCCCTCTGGGGTTATTTCCAGCGAGCTGGCCGCAGAGCGGTGCTGCGCAACACGCGCAGCGCTTACCTTCCATACGCCTGGAAGCTAAGCAGATACGTGGGGAGACGGGGTGAAAAATAGACATAAAAAGTGGGATGCGAAGTGCCAGCTAAGCTGGCTGTCTTGCTCGGCTTGCCGAACTGATAAAAAATTGACTTATTTCTTCAGCCAGTGTGGGGCTGGGTTAGTTTCCTGCTAGTTTAGCAAACTACTGATTCTCAGAGAAGGCAAAAAAGTATTTGGTGGGGGGAGCAGGTGTGAGACTGCCTCTTTTGGCAGCGATCAGCCGGGCCTCAGTCGCCAAATGAAGGCTGCCCAAGTGAGTTCTTTCGATTGCCCTGCGCGCCCGTGAGCTCCACGTTCCCCTGAGGGGCTCCCAGTCTCTCTGCGGGGTTTGTACTGGGTGCTGGTGTCAGTCCCGCCGGGGAAACGGTTCTCTCCTGCTCCGCTGGAAGGGTCAGGCTTGAACAGCTGAGGCCAGGGGAAACCCACATCAGCTACGGTTCGGGTCCAGCTGGAAGTCGTTTTCTCTGGCAAAAGTTAACTTTTTTTTCCTGCAGCATAAAAGATCTGAAGGAACATTTAAAAAAAAAAAAACCACAACTTTGAGGCCTTTTAATTGAATTAAATATTAATATGGATAATGCAATCAATGCCGTATTGATTGCGTTAGCCGCAATAATGTTTAATTCAATAAGTCTGCAGTGCTGGATCTTTCGCTCCCCCCATGTTTATTTTAGGCCGGGCGGCAATGTAATGCCCACACCCTCTGCCCTGCTGCGTCCCCCAGCCTTGTCCTCGGCGCGCAGGGGATGACGGTGTGGGGAGAGGGCAAAGGAGCCGGGCTGCGCTCTGGCTGGCACTCCTTCGCGTGCCTGTATAGAGTCAGCGTCACCTGCGTGGCTGATGTAACCTGGATTCCACACAGCTACTCGTAGTGGCGTGCGTAGTTTTTGAAAGCCCCCACCCCCCAAACCCGCTGTTGCAATTAATGTAAATATTTCCCGTGACCGCCGTGTGCTTTGCTGCTGGAGCCTGGGCTCCGGGCAATGCTTCGGTCCTGCTCTCAGCAGCTGAGTCCCAGCAGCTGCGCGTGTCAAAAATGGGAAGATTTTCTACCCTGCGCGCTCTAGCGTGCTTCTGAAGAGCTGCCAGGTTCTGGTTTTAAACTTAGCCAAGCTTGAAAGATTTTAGCTGTGGTTATAGGCAGAAGGTTTTTATTAAATTAAAAGTCACAGTTTTGTTTAACTGAAAAATTGGAGGCAGATGTTCTCCCCAGCTCAATCCACTCACAGTACAACTTTTCTGGTCGCTGGTTCTTCGCTTGCTGTGTGCCTGTCGGACTGGTAAAAACAACCAGGAACAGCCTGGAATAATTGAAATTTGGCTTCTGCCACTGATGGCTTTTTGGGGACTCTTTCAAGAGTCTCTTTCTTGCATGGACGATTGTGTTTTCAACTTGTGTTTTAAGAAAAATGGCTTGATGAAACCCACCTTGCCTCAGTAATGAGGCCCAAGCGTTTCAGCATGAAGGGTTCTTAGCATAAAGGGTTCTTAGCGTGCGGGGAAGCAGGTAGGTCCTAGCAGCATCAGGGTGCAAAAGGGACAGGCGCAGTGAGCTCGGCTGCAGTCAGCTATCAGCAGGGACCAGGACTGGAGCTGGCCATGCGTGTCCACTTGGGTTTGAGCACCTACAGTCAGGTACTTTAAACTGGATTTGGACTACAAATACAGACTGCAAGTGTAAAACGGAGCTCTGAGCTTTGAAAGTGAAGCCCCCAAATTCACGCGCAAAGGTGTAAGCGATGGGATGCAGCGGCTCCTACGTTAAGATGCGTGGTTGTGGTGCACACCATTCAAAGGGCGAGGTCTGTGAGGAACCACAGTTCCTACTCAAGGCCAGGCAAGGTAGTACCAGCCCTGGGTCTATCTCTGGACGGTGCTGTGGTGATCTGTTAAATTGGAGATGGCGCTTGCACTACGGGCGTGAGCAAAGAAGTGACAGAGCGGAAGCAGAAAAGGAGAGAACAGTCTTCACAGACGCACGCAGGTGCAAAGTCCTTGCTCGCCTTCTCCCTGCAAACAGCATGCTATAATCCTATAAAGACAAAAAAAAAACGTGCACCCTGGTGAGGCAGGAGAACTGCCTCTGTGTTTAAGCAGGCAACACTCAAGATAACAGAAGAGGGGAGTAGGTGGAAGACGGCGCTGCCTAGCTCACGCTCACCCCAGGTGCTACGCTGTTTGGCACCCTGGAGAAAGCCCCAAGGCCAGGAGGTTGTAAAGAATCTCGTTCCCATCCCGTTCGAGGTGCAAGCTGCCTTCAAGGGGGTGGTGTATGCCCAGTTGTTGCTATACTTAGTCCTTCAAGGACTTCACAGTTGGCTGGAGGAAAGGACAGAGGTGACAACCGGAGATCTGTAGAGGTTTCATGGGGAGCTGTGGGGTGAACAAAGAACTGGGAGCTTTGGCACCCAGAGAAAGAGAGAGGTTATGTCCAAGTCCAAGCTCCTGTCCTGGCAGCTGTAGGGAGTCCCAGATGGGCACTGATGGCTTCTGGCTGGCTCCAGATGGTCAATGAAACTGGACCGTGGCCTCTTCTGTTTTAGGAAGATGGCCGTTAGCTGTGACTGCCGAAGAGGCTAAATCAGTTTTCTTCTGTGCCTTACAGGTGATAAATCTTTGTACATTTTAAAATATTTGATGGTGGTAGCAAAACATGCCGGAGTGCAGCAGGGAAAGAGCCGATAACCAGCCCTTGGGATGTGTTGCATATTCCCATACTTAATTAGTGCACACTAAGGTAACTATTGAAGCTGTCTTTGCATATTAAATGATAATATTCACTTCTCCCGGTCTCATTCCTTCCCCTTTCTCTTCACATCCCTGAAAGAAAAGCACTTATGCTATGATGAAGAGCATCCATCAAGCAAAGAAATCCTCAAAAAGAGGTATTTGAGGCTGTTTTGTGTCTTCAATGCCATGGTCACCCCCACCTCTTCTGCGCCTGCTTTATACCATGCCCAGGCTGCTCCTGGTATTTCTTTCATCTTCAAAAAGATGATCTTAAAGATCATTTTGTACCTGCTTGGAGGACTGAACAGTTGATTTTGCAGGCTGCTATTTTGAGGGTGATCTCCCACAGACGCCTGTGTTTCAAACAGCTTCTTGTGCTGTTTCTGCAAGCGATGTTTTCCCATGACAGCCAGGAGCTCGGGCACCCAGAAGATGGAAATCATCGTTCTGTTGCTGCCCGGGCCAGCTTAGAACCTGGGAGGGAGTGCGTATCCGTACGGAGAGGTGTTGCACCTCAGCCAGGCGCACGGAGAGGCTGCGTTGGAGCGAGAAAAGCCATTTCATTTCCCTTAGGGCGTCTCCCACTGACCAGCACGCTGGGCAATGCTTGCATAGGCAGGCAAGCAAAGGACAAGGAAGAAAGGAAAAGAGTTTCTGGGGCAATGGAAGAGGTTTATGCAGGTGCTTCAAAGTTCTGCCCTTGGGGTTAGCAGCAATGCTTCTCCTGCAGAAGGGGCAGCTGCAAAGCTCAGTTCCCAAATCTTCACTTCTCCAGGCCCTTTTTGCAAGTTTTTTCTGCCCAAAGCAAGCCAGAGCGCTTTCTTTAATCGTCTTGCACTTGCAACCACCTTTGCATGGGTCTCTGGCCCTGCCGTGCCCGCTTCAGATTTTTACAGACTTATTCACTGCATTATAACATTTACGCACCATGGTTCCCAGACATTTCCTTCTAATGGATTTTGCATTAGTAGCTAGTATCGGGAAATCTAGTACCAAAAGGTTAATGTACATCCATTAGTCCTTTTTTTTTTTTTTTTCCTTCTTCTTTATGTGCTAGTAGAAGACAACCAATTTCAGTAAATACATTAGATCTGGAAAGAGTCTGGAAGCACTTGAAATTCTGTACATGCAAAGCTGTGGGGCTATTAATAGTGTCCTGTCTAAGCACTGCGGGTAAAGCGGGATTTGCAGATGTTGAATGATACTTTTCAGGTGTTTTCCAGCCTCCACAACCTTTCTTTGCCTCATAAAAAAAAAATAAAAATTGGGGGTTTTTGAGACCTGCTCTCTTCGTCAAGTGGACTACTTGCTCTGCATCTCCTACATCAGGAAGGAAGATGTGCTTTCACCCGTGTGCTCTCTCAGCTATAGACAAGCTGAGGAGGAACGATGTCGGGGTAGTTCAGACTGTCATGTGGGCAGCTGAGCTAGCTTTAACAGCTAGACTACTCCTCGACCTGCAGCAAATGGGTTTTTTCCTCCTCCTTTGCCCAAAGCCAGCCTGATGGTTTCTGTCCTGCTAACTGGAGCGAAGCTGAATCCTGAGTGTTCGTTGCGTTCTCTGACTTAGACAAGGTCAAGCTTTTTCACTGAAAAAAAATCTATTACTCTAATGACCTCAAGTAGCAAGCGGGAGGGGTAGGGAGGGCTCCTGATGCATTTATGATTTGCAGAACTTGCCATGTTCTTTAACTGAAACCTTACGTTTTAGCACCACAGACCTTTGCAAGGTAAGAATTGGCATCTCAGTACTCTCGTGCTGGCTGTCTTTGCGTTTAGCGCGCAGTCAGCGTGGGCTGAACCTCCCTCACCCTTGGAGCCACACCATTGCCCTCGGTATCCCACGCTCTCCTGCCCATCCCAAACTAGGACCCAACCCTCAGGTCTCCGTTTCCCTCAAGGTCCTTCCACATCTCTAACCTGGTTTTCCATACTCTTTGGTATCCCATTTTCCATCCCTGGCAGAGCTAACTCACTGCTCTGTGAACCAGCAGCTCCCGATTCCTGACCCTTGTTGCCGTTACTTCCCAGTACCACATTTTCATTCAGACTGCGCATTCGTGTCTGGTGTTAAAATCTGTGGTCCACGGAGAAAATCTGCACTTACTTAAGCCCCAGTGTGGACACCTCCATGATGAAGTGTGCAGGATGATCTACCACCGTGTACGGGGCTCAGTTCGGCAAGTTGCAACGTCCCCGTGCCCCTGGCTTTAACAGACTGTTCTCCAGAGCCCAGGTATGCTCTCCTCTACTGGAAACTCGCTGACTTGAAGCTATTTAGGTGAAATGGGGTTACACAAAGCTGGGTGCATGAGCAGCTCTGGGTATGCAAGTTTAAAAATGTTGCAGAACCAAGGCCAAAAAAAAAAAAAAAAAAATTTAAAAAAACCAAAACTCATGTGCTTTAATTTCACTTAATGAGAAACCATTCACAGCTTTCCATTTCTGATCTGTATCTTTCTATTTCTATTCTAATGGTAATTACTGTAGCAGTTTATTAAGAAAGAAATCATTTGATAGCTTTCACATATTGCCATACTTCAAGTATCTAACAACCTATTGATTCGATAGCTTGGCAGCGTTCCTGATTGAGGAGCTGGAGTTTGATTTTTTTGAAGCACTTTGATCATTTTACATGCAAAAGAGAATTATTTTTCTGGTTGAAACAAGGGCTGGATTGCAGATCGATGGAGCCTACGGTGTGTTCCTGTGTGTGATCCCCGCTGCACCCACAGCTGGAGCAAGCAGTGTCTGCGTTTTCTTGTAGAACGACCTTGAAAAATTGTCTTTGGGTTGGATTTCTGATCCCTGAGTTACTACAGTCCGCAATGAAAAGGTACGCAACATGTGTGCAGAGAGGTAATTTCAATGTTTGGCGCTACTGAGCGTACCTTTATGAAGGGTTTTTGTATTTGCAACTGTATGCCCTGCTTTCCACAGGGCCTCAGCAAGGTGCCGCCTGGAACAGGCTTTGCGATGGCGATACATTTTCACAGCCCTCACTCGTGCTGCAGGGTCGTGATGCTGCTGGTTGCTTCACCACCTCTGCTCTCGCTTTCTCAATGGGTCCTACACTTCTTCCAGGTAGCTGGAGAAATGTTCTCTGACACCGAGTCATGCTGGTACAGAAGACCAGGACGCTGCAAGAGCTCCCAGAGGGCTACGCAACGTGTGATGGGTGAGGCCGCAAGAGCACGTAAGCCCAGCCATGGCCCAGGCATGGTCCAGCCCCTCAGAGACAACCAGCAGCCAGCCTGCCACCGCACCGGGGTGGCTGGTGTGCGTGACGTGCGGCGGGGGCTCGCAGGAGCAAAAAATAAGGTGTTGGTTTTGGAAGCAGCATGTGACATAGGCTACTTGTGCATGTTACTGTCATGTGTTTTCTGGATTTCTAGCAAATTGTTCCCAGCTGTGTTGGAGGCCTACATGGGGATTGTGTCTGTGCTGTTAAACAGCAGGGAAATCTGCCTGGAAAGAGGTCCCAGCTACTTCAGTAAGTAGACATAGACCAAACGCCTTCGGTCGCATCACGAGCCCTTCTAGAAGGAGTGAGAGGAGCAAAGTGGATGGAGTTGATTTGCTGCAAGTTTACCCATGCGGGTTTCGAAAGAACAGAAACATTTGACCTCTATGAGGAGAAGCTGCTACCTGTGTCCTCGCAGGGCTTTTTACGCTCGTGACCCTAACGGGCTTCCTACCTGGTTTGTTAATAATTCATA
Source organism: Balearica regulorum gibbericeps (assembly GCF_011004875.1). Taxonomy (NCBI): domain Eukaryota; kingdom Metazoa; phylum Chordata; class Aves; order Gruiformes; family Gruidae; genus Balearica; species Balearica regulorum. The sequence goes on from NC_046189.1 coordinate 4,175,676, forward strand.
CCCTTCTGAAATGGCCCGGTTTGATCATGCAACGCCTAGGTGACCCTACAACCTATTGGGAATAAGGCACCAGGAGAACTTGAACCGCACGTTAGTCATTTTCCCATCTAATATATCACAGATTGAAAGCTTTATGACTTCAGAGCTTACTGTATTAATTTTATGCATGAGTGCTTTATTTTTGCCATACAAGATATATCACTGGCTTACTAGAGCAAAATATCATTAGGCCTGGAAAGGGATTTGGTCACTTACACTTTGTCACCAAGGATCATTGCACATAGATTATGTAGGGCTGTACTGTGCCATTTCTCATGTGTTTATTAAGTGATTATAAATATCGAACAGCGTGCCTTCAGGGGACACTTGAGATCTGTTATTGTAGCAACATTTCATTTAGAAAGATGGCACACACGCAGTGATTTGTGCCTTGGGAGGGTCTGTTGAAGAGTTTGGCTGATGAGAAGACAGAGGTAGCCTGTTCTGCCTCGAAGCAGCTCTCCTACGTTGTTTTTAGTCTTAGTTGTTATCGCTGTGCGTCTTCTCCCATTCTGGTGGCACATGCTGGTGGCTGGCACCAAGGACAGGATCCTGGCTGTGCCAGAGCCCTTTGCTAAAGCGCATCAAACTACTTTGGGTCCTTTGGTTTCCTCTATCTCAGTTCAGGATGTCAATCTTGAAAACACTGTGAACCTGACTTTTCAGAAGTGCTAAACCCTCAGAGTCTTTACTGCTTCAGTGATAACGAATGGGGTTTGTGTATGAACCATAAAATACATCTGGTAACATGGAACAGTCAACCCGCTTCTGCACAAGCCAGGGGAAAAGAGCCTGTGGACATACGGATGGCGGAGGGACACCTGTGTCCCATCTGCTTGAGGCCTTGGTGGCATTTCCCATGGCCTGGTGCTGTGCAGGAGTCCACCTCAGGGCCCTTCCACTCCTCGACCACCGAGACCAAAGAGCAACCCCTAGCTCTAGGCTTTGCTTTCCCTTTGCTGTCAAGACTGACAGTGAGCTGACGTCTCGAGTCAAGTTTTCAGAAGACTTTGGGTCCTCTTTGGTCACTGCAGTAGGTTTGACACCCCCCCCCCCCCCCCCAAAAAAAAAAACCCCCAACTTGTAAATCATCTGTATGAGAATTGGTGAAGGCTGGGCCTCTTCTGGAAACTGATGTTTCTTTAGGTCCCTTTATTTAAAATTTTATATTAAAATGTGTCCTGCTGGACCTGTAAAGCACAACCTGAAAATGTAGCTGTTCTCCATTTCTGGATTTCCACTTACAACTGAGCAACACAGGCCCACCTTTGATTAAGTGATCCATGGAAGGAAAAGACCTGCTATCTGCCCCTTAAATGTTAATTAATGCTTCTGTGATTCATTAATGAAAAAGACCGAGATGAGAAGAAGTAGGTGAGCAGTAAAGAGCTTTCATAAATTCATAAACAAAATAAATTCACCAACAAAACTAACAGAAATCTGCAATTGTGTTCTGAGACTGAGTGCACGGGGAAATGGGGTAAAAATTATTTGTGACCAGGAGAAGGAGGAATTTCCTTGTGTTACATGACTGCATGCTTTTATTAGTTTGATGATGTACAGTGGGACTATTTCTCTTGGAAATGGCTTTTTGCTTAACATTTCATTTTCCTTCCCAAAGTTACCTCTCGCTAGCAGTGATATGAAACACCTGCAAAAAAACCAACCAAACAAAAAAAACCCCCAACCAACTGCAAATTACTATTCCCGAACTTTATTAATACCACTTGTTGTTGTAAACGATCTATTTCAGAACAAGTAGTAAAGCTCTCGTTTGGCAGGTAAGAAAGCCCTCGCCCTTTATTGCATGGCATTTCCACAGCAGGGGAAGAATGAAAAATTTATTAATAAAAAAATAATACGAATAAACCTCATAATACGTCGCATGGATAGTTATATCGCTTTTACACCAGCCGCTTCTCTTCAGGAATTTGAGGCTGTGCGCTAATTTAATATAACAAAATTGGTCCGGCTTTTGATGTGATCTATCCTACTGATATTGCGTTTCCAGCTGCTGTCACTTTGATATTACATGGTGTATCCGAATAACAGCATCTGGAAAACTACCAAGTTCACTTCTCCCTGCAAAAGGCATGAGTTTCCAGGGTCAGAGAGGTGGTGCAGATTAGCCAGCATCGGCTTAATGTACGTTTATCACCAAATAGATATGAGAAAATTGGATTGAGGGGCCTGCTGCTCGTACCCATGGGAATAATTTCAGTGGTGAATGGAGCTATTAATATCAGGGCTGGGGAATGGTGAGAGACTCCTGGCGTCGCCGGTGCTGGATGTAGCATCTTTTCCCTTGTGTCTTCTCCAGGAGCAGAGTCTGGTCCAAAGTTGTGCCTGTTTGTGGGGAATGTGGCTCAGCTGTTTTCATGTTTCTTTCTTTTCATGTTTTCTAACCTGCTCAACTTCTATTTTTTTTTCTCTTCGTTGGTAACAGAAAGGCTGTGACACCTCAGGGTTTCCCCAGGACTCTTTCCAGCACTGTTGCCCACTGGTTGCCCCTCCACATGGAGGCAGCACAATCTTTGCTATGTGTTATATTCCTACGGGTGCTTCTATTCCCTCTCAAAACCTAAGGCCAAATGCCAGTTGCTGGGTAATACCCAAGAAAAGCCTATCTGCCAAAATGACAGAACAAGTCTGCGGTGCATGTGGATTTTTCTCCGCCCTGCTCAAGGTTGGTGGTGCAACGGGCCTGGCCAGTGAAACTTTTCCTGCTGGGTAACTCCTTCAAAGGATGTGTCTCTGCTTTACTGGCCAGAAATTCAGACACGCACCCACCTGAATTTCTATTTCTACACCGACCTACAGGAGAAAACTCCTGTATTTCTACTACAAGGCATCACAGTCACTGGCAACACACAAACTGGTGAGTTTGGCCTCGGAACTCATGGGGTTTGGTTTGTGACCCACTTTCTCAGATCCAGAGGGATGGAGCCCAGGTTGCCGCTAGCGATTTTGGTGAGAGGTGGGAATGCAAATGAGTCATCGGTCCCCAGGCTCCAGCTGGATGGAGACCAGCCTTGTATCTTCTCAGAAGTACCCAAGAGGAGCAGGCAGGAAAACCCCATCATCTCATGGCATTTGTGGTATCATCTCCACCTCATGGGATTTATGGTATCGCCACTTTTCCCGTGCTGGCCACTAGCCCAGGAGAACTCTTTCACCATCAGGGAAATTATAAGTGGTTGCAAAGGACTGTCTTTCCCAACGTGCCTCCTGCTCCCTGCCCGAGGCACCTGCGCCTCCTTCCATTTGCTGTTTTTTCACGCTGCTGACAAAATCAGTGGGATTGAGGATGTTTTAAGTAAAACCACGAGGGCTAAAATATCCCATGGGGCTTCACAGCATGATAGCAAACATGCTTTATTTTCCAGGCACGTCTCCATTTGCTTTCTTTTCACGCTGGCGGGGTGAGGAGGGGCAACGCTACTATTTGTTTAGAGATGCAATTAGCCCAAGTGTGCAGGCCTGCAGCAAGCCAAGAGGATAACCTTGAATCTGGAGAAAGTTAGGGGAAATTTAAAGCCATCTGCAGCTCCAATGGGTCCCCGCGCACCCCTTTCGCTCGCAGTTTCTATTCATGCCGATAAAGTGCCAGAAGATATGCAATACAATGGGAAATTGCTTCTTTGGGTATCGTAGCATCTTGACTTAGAAGTGCTTTAACCTTGGCCTCATGCTTCCTGCGGGGCCTGTTGTCTTTGCTGCAGAAGTACCGACACCAGCCAGGAACGTGTAGGATTTTTCATCTGAGTAAAATTAAAACCTGAAACCTTTACCATCCTCTCGATGCCAGACATGCTCTACCTGCATTAACTTGAGCTTAATGGACTGCAAAATGAGCATTTCAGCATGTATAAGAGTGGATTACTTGCGGGAGAGCAAGTTCCTCCCATTTTTATCTCTTCCCTTTCCCACCCTGCCCCAGCTCCCCCTGGAAGTGCAGACATCTATCCATGATCGGGATGAAGACAGTCTATTAACACAGCACGGCTCCAGAGCATCTCTCTTTCAAAACATGAAGGATGATTTCTTTTTGATTCCTGGGAAGCTGTTTGCCAACCCCTTGAAAAGTAAATTAATAAATAAAAATTAACATAGCTTTTATTCTTTTTTAAAAAAGAGAAATGGCAAATACAGCTAAATTGTAGGAACCGAGCAGGGCTCTAGGAAATCCAGAAAACTGTTCCAGTAAGGCAGAGGTTGCATCCATCAAGCCAGGTAAGTAACCAAAAGAGCGAAGATTACCGGTCCCTATCTATTAAACTGAAATGATTTTTATTAACCAAGTGCTTGATGGCAATGTTGAGAATGATGTAAACTCTTAAGACAACACTTTTCAGTCGGCCAGCTGAACACCTCACCCTGGCTTTATTGCAGCCTCTTCTGAAGTCCTTCAAGATAGGACCCAAGGCTCCGAAAGCCGGAGCCCACTGGCCGCAGCCACCCCAGCGCCTGGCACGCTGGTTGCACAGCCAGCGGAAGGATGCTCTGTCTTTGCAGCCTGCTCCGAGGCACGGGCTGGGGTCTCCATTCTCATCATCATGCATCATTTAGAGGGACAACGTAAAGCCATTTTTCACCTGCTTCCTTGGAGTTCTGCCTTCCAGCTTGATATGATTTTTTTTCCAAAACTCCCTAGGCTAGGATTTGACTGTTTCTCCAAATGCAGAGCCAAGCCCTTGCTGAAATACCTGAAGGGATAATCTGTGCGGGTAACAGGATAATCCCTATGGGTAACCAGGTCGGGGAGTGGCCCAGCGGGTTCTCTTCAAGCCTTCATGGGTTATCACCATAGAGAGAACAGCAGTGTGAAACACTGTCTGTATATGTTGTAATGACCAAAAATACCTTGACTGTGTCCTTTCCAGTGCCAGATGCCTTACAATCTAAATGAGCATCTTTAATAGTGGCATTAATTATTATTGAAATCCTGCTCTGTCCCACTGAAACAAGCCTAATAATAGCTCAGGCTCACTCCTTCTCTCTCTCTCTCTCTCTCTCTCTCTCTCTCTCTCTCCTTTCCCCAGATCCCCAGTTCCTGTGTCTAAAGCAAATATCAGGAAGTCACAGGGCAAAGGATCCTTTTGCCCAGCTGGTTCGGCCACCAAAGTGGCGAGACCACGGGAGAGCTGACTCTGCTGAGCCCCGAGCTGGCCAGGTGAGCAGAAAGAACTGTGTTGAATGGGGGACGCGGCTCTGAGATGGGATCAGGCATGGGTACCAGCACCAGGGATGCTGCACGAGCTGTGGATCGGAAAGGTTGAGTTGGGAAGGATGCCTTGAAATTGTCAAATATTGCCTTTTGGTGCTACTCTACCCACCCTCTGTCTTCTTCTAAGAAAAGCCCAGCGCCAAGGAAACATTGACTGTCATCTTCCAGGGATGCATATAATGAATTAATTAGGGACCCAGGGGAATCAGCATGGTCAGAGGACATGAACTCCCTGAGAAAGGAGAGGCTTTGTCCATCTCTTGCTGAAGGGCCGTGGATAACACCCAACTGGCTGTCTGCCCAAAAGCTGAGGCTGTTTGTGCAGATGGGTGCAACCACCACACGTCCCCCTGGCCTCTGCAGGGAGGACACCAGCCAGTGCTGGTGGGGACACTGTCTAGCTTTGTGCCACCCCAAAGGAGCCCAACTTTGCTTTCTTGTTGGGTTTTATCCTTCTTTCCAGTTTCCTAGTCCATAATTATCCCTTTTTCTGGACTTGCACATCCTGTGTCCAGAAGCATGCCACATCTTGGCAATGGCTTATTCTTCCTTGCCTTGGGCTGGTTATGCAGATAAAGCACAGTAAGGCCCAAAATAATATTTTATATGGCTTAATATGGATCCCTCGGTTACATCAGGACCTCTGGTTGTTGTTTACTTAAGGGATATTGGTACTGGCCTGCCTGCTCCCCATTCACGGACTATGGCATGCACGTCCATGGGTAGAGGCAAGGGAATTGCCAAAAGGAGCAATTCTGTGAGCGAGGGCAGTTCCCTGGGTTAAGACCATATGTTCTAGGGGTTTCTGTGGATCTCAGGTGCCTCATTTTCCGTGTGGAGTTGCTGGAAAAAAATACCGTCTACTCTGTGCTCCTCTGCTATTTGTTCAGATGTCAATCTGTGGCCATGGTGGCGAAAGGGTTTCCAAGGCAAAGTCAGCTTCTGTCTAGGTGACTTGGAGGGTAGATCAACTTCATGGTCACCCTACAAAATCCTGTGCACTGAGAAGCCCCTTAAAGAGAACTTGGAGGATCTCCATCACCTTAGTATGTGAACCGAAACAGCCATGTTCCCAGAGCTCCTGTGTCAACAGGTAAGTAGGTGTCACCACGTCACGTTGGACATCGTCCCATGCTGGGCATATTCGGGTGCAAAACTCTCACCGCAGCCTGTGGCACTGGGGTGTTACTGGCTCTCCTGGGAGCACGCAGGAAGAGCGCAGCTGAGTGAGGGCATGAACTGGCATCTTCTGAGAGCAAACTCTATTAGATACTGGAGTTAGCTGTGGTGAAATGTTCCCTAAAAAAAAAAAAAAAATCTCTTCTGAAAATGTATGAAGTATACCTGCAAATATAAATATATACATATGATACATGATATATTAAATATATAAATACAGGCACTCACTTCATTTCCATGTGCTCTATTCCCTGTGTTTTAAAAGCTAACCTTCCACACTACAAAGGAAGGTGGATTTTTGATAAATTTTTCATTTTCCATATTGACGATGTTGCAAACACATACACTTTTGCGATATAAAGGGTATTAATGCGCTACACATTGACATGGGTTGTCTTCTCCCTTTAACAGCCACCAAAGAGAAATACATCATTGCTCACGCTGTGCTGGAAGTTGAGGATTTGCTCCTTGCCTTTATGTTCGGCAGAGCTGAGGCCGAATAGGGCTTGCTGCAGGGGATCCGGCCTCTCTGCCGGCTGGGACAGCCGAGCCAGGAGAAGGTCATGTCAGATGGGACTCGACTCACCGTGTGTCACTGAAGTTGTTATACGTTGCTGACTCAGGGCGCTGATGCTCAGCATCCTGGTACCGCTTGGAGCCATCTGGGTGGGATGGTAGGATGGAGAATACTCACAGACCAGGTTTTCCCCAGCCTTAGCCTGGTTTTGCTTGTGCTTTGCAGGCTCTTGGGGGAGAATGATGTGCTGATGCTTTGCAGGTGATCTAGAGCTGAGACACCCTCTCCCTGGGGTGTGTGGGAAATAATGCCCTCATAATCTCCGGTAATGGCATACTGATGAGGAGAGGGACGAGGCGATGCTTTCAGCGCGGGCTTTCCCAGTCCTTAGGGGAGAAGGGAGGCTGTACACAGCTGCTGCACTTAGAATTATGGAATGGTTTGGGTTGGAAGGGACCTCACAGCCCATCCAGTTCCACCCCCCTGCCGTGGGCAGGGACACCCTCCACCAGCCCAGGTTGCCCAAAGCCCCATCCAACCTGGCCTTGAACACTGCCAGGGATGGGACATCCACAGCTTCTCTGGGCGACCTGTGCCACGGCCTCACCACCCTCACAGGGAAGAATTTTTTCCTAATATCTCATCTAAATCTACCTTCTTTTAGTTTTTCACCTGGGGGGTAAAAAATGGCATCAAAGTGGCACTTGGGTGTAAAGCACCCCAGGAAGAAGGATCACCTTTTTTGGCTCTGAGTGTGTTTCTTCTGCAAAATTCACCATTACTCGTGCTGACAGTGTTGTCTCTAAGCTATCCGCTCTCTGATCTGCTCTTTTGCTCCAATTCAAGACCTTTTGCCACCCTTTCCTATCCACATCTAGGCTGTGTCGTTTCTCTCTCCTCTCATGCTGTCCTCTTTATCCCTCATCTTTCCACCCGATGATTAACTCCACCTTGCCCTGCTTTCTGCCTGACCAAACCCTCCCGCTCTTCTTTCTATCCCTCAGCATCTTCCCTCACCTTTGTCGACCTCCTCTTCCCCATGCCCCATGAACGTCTCTTGTATTTTCAAGAGCGTCAGCCCGGGGGTGGGGGGTGTGTGTGTGCAGTGGGCAGGATTGTGCCCACGGAGGAGGTTGTGCTCGCCCATCTAATAACATATGTATCAGACACCTTTCCCTTGAGATGGCAGCCCTCTGGAAGCCCAAGACGAACCTTTCAACAAGATTAAAGAGATGGTATTAATTGCTATCGATCACAGGTCAACAAATTAGATTGCATCTGCAACTGCATCTCTGAAAGGTCTAAATGGGAAGAGTAGTTAATGGGTCTGGCTGGCCCAGAGCTGTGATTAATTAAAGGGAGAAATGAACTAAAACATAAAGAAAAAAAAAAAAAAAAGGCAGAAAGGAAGGAGATTGAGATGAAGCTGAAACTCCCTCGTTTTGGGGGGGGGAAGTGTATCTGTAGAGAGCGCGACTTCAGTTCTGGATTCACCCTTTCTGGCCTGCGACGGGCTGCTATGAAACGGTGCCGGTGGCAATGATTTTGGGGGCTATTGCGCCAAGTGGAAACGCTGCCCAGCCATGACCAGCGACTCCATCAACCCCGGAAAAGCCGATTTGTGCCCGCCTGTGACCCCAGACCTTGCCCCGCCGCCGCCTGGGTTCTCGTGGAGAGCAAGGGGATGCCTCAGCAGGACCACGTGCCCAGCGCCGCTGGATTCGGAGGAATCGGATCCCTTCTAGTCTAAGCCAGCATCTCACAGAGACCTCGCAGGAACATCTGTGATGGGATCTACAGGGCTTCCCCCTCCTCATTTCACCCAAACGCACGCTCCAGCTCCTGGTGCGTGGCTCTTGGGGTGTCTCCCTGCCATTAACTTTTTTTTTTTTCTTTTTTTTTAAGACTCAATACCCTGAAAGGATGAAGGGGAAACAAAAACCCAAAGCAATCCAACCCTGAGCATCCCCATGTTGCTTAGCGATCCCACCTGCCATAGATAGTGCTCTTCTCCCGTCCTGTGCGGCAGCCAGCATCCCGGTGGGAGCCGGGAGTAAAGTACTCCTGGGTGGGAATAAGGGTGCTACCGTGACTCCTTGGGAAATAATGAAGTAGCACAGCATGGAATGGAGATGGTGCTTAATTAATAATGAAGAAAATAATAATATGTGGCACGTATGGTGCTGTACTTGTTCCAAGCACTGTACAAATATTAACTACAGTAATTAAGCTGTAATTAATTAGAGTAACTACTAATCAGTGTAAATAATGATGCATCTGGAGGTACCAAATGGAGTTTGTGAACTGAAAGCAAATTTCCATGTTCAGGAAATGGCATCAAATACAAAATGACCCCAGAAAAAAGGCAAAAACATATGGAGGTTAAAGCAGGAGCCTGGGAGTTGTGTTGGTCCAAGACGGCTCCCCAGAAGGGAATCCCGGTTTGGCAGGGAATTTGTGACAAAGCAAAACGGATTTACTGATTTCCTCATTTATTGCCGAGGAGCTCCCTGGGCAACCCATCCCACCCGTAGGCCTTTCGCAGCTCGCTCCAAGCCCGCTCTTCCCACCCCAGCTGCACGACGGCACCGCAGGGAGTCGGGGGCTGGAGCGAGGGATGCGATGGGGAGTTGGGAGCTTGACGGGGGAGATCAGCAGAGTAAAATACACCACAAATATAGAATTTTAGGGTGGGTTTTTTTTTTTTTTTTGCTGGTTCACACACTTTATATTTAACAAAATAATTTTTTAATAATATAGTCTTTTACACATCAAATATTGTTTCTAGACCCCGCCCCCCCATTTTTTACAGAATAGGTTTGGTTGTTTTTTTTTTTTCTTTTCTCACTAGTTTCAGGCACGCTATTGTTTGAAATTTTTGAAACCGGATAGTCATTGACAGGCAACAGCTTACAAAGAAATGTGGCAATGACTTCTTTAATGGTACCAGTTCAACTCGCGGGAAGCCAATGCTCAGCCAAAATACGGCAATCACTGTGCTAGTGCTCGTCCTACCCCCCCGCCCACCCCCCCCGCCCTTCGGTAAAATGCAAAAACGGGGAAGAAATAAAAATATAAAGGCAACAGTGTGCATAACCCGAGACCGACCGTGCTGACCCTCTTCGGCGGAGGATGCCGTAAGGAGGATTTGCTGCCGTCGCTGTTAAGAGCGGGTGCCGGACCGAAGGCGGAACAAAATAAGCGCCATCGCCCGAATGGCCAAAAAGCAGCAACCCAGGCGCGGGCGGTGATGGGGAAGGCTCCTGCGCTCACCTGGGCAGGGCAGAGCAGGGAAATGACATTGGTGGCTTTTCTCTCACAGCGTCGCTTGGAGGCCGCAGCCTGAGAAAGCAGGAGGTACCCAAAAGCGTGAAGGGGCCCCTTCCTCCCAGCGACGGGGGCTGCTGGCAGGGACGGCAGGGACCTCTCCTCCCGGCAGGCAGGCACGTAGCCGCTTTCTGGGGACACCCTTCACCGGGAGCAGGTGCCCATCCCCAGCCCCCCCCCGTGCACCCTGACTGCTTTATCCCCAGCAGTTCGGCTGCTCCCGGGACCGGGCGCGAGCCGGGGCAGCTCCCTCACGCTGCAGCGTTTGGTGCTGGCACAGCCATGGGACGTTCCGGGAAACCTCCCCAAGGGCGGCGGGCAAAGGGGAGGGATCAGATATTTTCATTTGGACTCTCCGTGGCCGAGTCCCGCTGTCGCTGAAATGAATGCAACGATGCCCTTGGCTCCAGCGACAGCGGCCTCAGCGACGGCAGAACAGGGACGGAGCACGGCAGGAGAACGCCTGCTCATCCCCAAGAGCCGGCGGAACCACGGCACGGGTGGGACCCTCTTCCCTCTGCTCCCCCGCCGCCGCCCCAGCGAGGCATCATGCAGAGACAACCCAGGGAAGACGTTGCTTTTTTTTTTTTCTTTTTTTTTTTGGTGCCTTTCCAAGGCTTTTGGCTCACTGCCCCTGCCTGCCCAGGCAGCTGGTGTTGGCTCGTACTCCCATCAAGGTCATGGTGACTGTGTAGGTGTCTTCAACTTTATTGTCCCCACTCAGTGGAGAAAGTGTAACACAGATACAGCTTGTGTCTTGGGTGTCCGGTTGTATACCTGTGCATCTAGGTCCTTATACAGGTTACATTTCAATTGGGGTTTTTTGTAAACCCCTTCCTCCCCTTTTAATGCCTACCTCCCTCCTGGCCTTACCCGCCCCCTCATAGACACGATAAAGATGATCCATCGCTTCACTCATAGCTGTATTGCCCCGACGATCCCAGCTTAGGAAAAGGCTTAAAAAAAAACCCAAAAAAACCAAAAAAACCACAATAGCAAAAAAAACCCCCTTAAATAAATAAATATGAAAAACCCCGTGATCCACATTGTAGAAAGTGAGAGCGGTGAATCGATCGGCGTCTCAGAGACGACATCAGTCCAAGAACTTGCTTGGGCCATTTCTTTTTGTTTGTTTTTTTTTCCTTTTTGTTCCTCCCCAAATCTGACCACCGCATCCCTATCAAGCACTGATAATTACAAAAGCAGAGTAGATACCTAGATACCGGATACATAGTGTGTAAAGCGAGAGGAGAGCAGGAGAGGGGGGAGAGGGAGACCCTTCCCCACGAGTAAAAATCTCTGCTTGCGTGAAACCCTCGCAGGTTTTGCTGGTGACCCTGTTGCAGCTGGCAGGAGGTCGGACGCGTGTGCAGCGTCGAAGCTGATCCTTCCTCATCGTCATCGTCATCATCATCATCAGCGGGGCGTTTGGTCGGCGGTGCCGCTGGCGGGGGGGTGGTGGTGGTGGTGGGGGGGGGGGGGGGGGGTTTGCCGCTACAGAGCCTGCTTGCCCTGGCACTCGCGCTTGGAGCACTGCGCCGGCTTCCACCAGTCCCCGTTGTGGCAGTGGCAGATGTTGCAGTCATCCACCTTCACTTCGATGCCGGCGGGAATTATCGTGGTTCCTGCAAAGCAGTTGGGACCTGCAAAAACACACGGGAGTAATAGAAATAAACACTTTTTTGGTTGGTTGGTTTTGAATTGGGGGTAGCAGCTGTGCTAGAAGCGCCTGGGAGCAGGCGGGCGCTCAGCCCCAGCCCCTCGCCGTGCTCTGGCCGAAACCAGCGGCGATGCTCCCACCCGCCTCGGTGCCAAGCATTCGCCCCACGCCCAGCGCTCGTCTCATATTTTTTTTTTGGCTGCCCTCAAGCACTAAGGGGAAGAAAAAAAAAAAAAAAAGGTCTTGAAAATTTCCTTCTCCTGTTTCTTTACCGGCCCACTAGTACAAATGGCATCGGATGCCACATCGCTGCACCCGGCTTTCTCTACTCAGTTGCCCGCTAATTTACTATCGCTTTCTCCTAAAATTTGGCTGGAAGATGGACAAGGCCTTGAGGACAAGCATCAGGACACAGCCCAGCCTTTGCTGCTCTCGCCCGGTGAGCCTGCGTCGAGCTGCAGGGACCAGAGCTGCTTCATCCCCCAGGACCGCGGCAGCCGTGCCCGAACACCCGGTAACCCCAGGGACCCCCCCCCAGCTCGGGGCTATCAATCAACCATAAATGATTTATAGCATCAAAGTAACAAAAATAATTCACCTCCCAAATAAGCTTTCTGATAAAAATCTGGTTTTTCTCAAGGGAGATTCCTTTAATCTGCTCATTACTGGTGATTTTTTGGGCTTCTTTATTACGCAATGTCAAAGCTGAGCAGCAAGTCAGCGAGCATCTTCCTTTCCTCCTCACAAAAGCCCAGTGAGCACCCACCACCCAGCTGGCCCTCTGCAAACCCTCTCGCTCCTGCATCAGCCAGTGCTGGGAATTAATGTCAGAGCCAGTAGCACACGGGGAAAAAAAAAAATAAAAAAAAAAAATCGGGGAGGTCGTATACATGGCAGCAGGGAAGCGTGAAGACGTTTGAAAAGTGGCTGGAGTGCTGCTCCAAAATGCCACCCCTCGGCTGGCCACTGCTTTGAATCTATGCCTCCCGTGCACGGGGTGCGTTCAAAAGACGAGAGTGTATACAGACAGGAAATTACAGGCAAGCCCTTAGTGCTTACAGTAAGGCTTACGACTGCTTGAAAGGGAAAACAGGGTCCCTACGTGGCTGGTAACAGGCTGAGCTGTAGCCAACCCAGTGCCAGGGTCTCACGTTTTACAGTCTTGGAGAATTACTCATTTCATCTCGCTGATTTATTAGTGCCCTGACTTTATTAAGATACTCCTCAGGATCCTATGTTTAAGCTGAACCACGAGTTTGACAGAGCTGGGCTTAACCAGATGTGGGTGCCTGAATGGTGTTTGTGTTCAGGTGACCTCCTCCCCTTCATTAAAGGCCTCTTCAAATACAGATCAGCTCCACAGCAACTTTTCACCGCCGTCTGAATGAAGCCACAGCAGAAGGGCCTGAGAAAGGTGGCTCTGATGGCTCCTGTACCAGAATTTGGGGTGACCGAGCGTACCCCAGGGCTGCGGCTTCCTCCCACGGGCAGGACCTGGGAAGGCAGGCTCTGACGTTGGGATGGTCTGTGTCTCGCCATGCAAGGGGGATGGTGCCTCCTCCTTTGCCCGGCCAGCACGTGAAGTGGTCAGGACGCCGGGAAGAAGCAGGCTTTTGCTCCAGGAAGGAAATTCAAGACCACTTGTTGAGCTAGAGCTGAGGCTACGCTGGTCTGCTGGCGGTTGAGGAGCAGTGCATTGGGCAAGGGGATGTTTTAAGTCTGCTTTGAGCTGGGCTTTGGGCTGGACAACCTCCAAAGGTCCCCTCCAACCTCGGTCACTCCACAGTGCGAAGAACTTCAAAGCCAGGAGTTACCAGCCAAGGACAGGCAGCGATACAGAAAAGCCGAACTCTACGTGTGCACACATATATACACTGTATGTGTTGTCCTTTACATCCATGTGGTTGAAAAAGTCATGACCCGTTTTGGTCACAAGCTGAAGATTTCCAAAGTCAGCGTCTCTCCGGAAGACACGATCCCGGTTGGAAAGGCTGTGATCCCAACTGCGGTATCTTCAACCTGCTGAAGTTGTCACTTCTTCCCATGGCTTTTGGGTCCCTGCGCTGGCTGCGCCGCTGCCTCTGCTCTTCGTCGCAGATGTTAATTCTCTGCTTCATTGAGTCTGGTGGGTGTTGTCGCGTTACGACACCCAGCGTGGGCTTCACCATCAGGTCGGCTCATTTGCTGCCGTTAAATGTCCAGGGTTCAAATGCAATGAAAATACAGTAATTGTAGCTGGCCGTATTTAAAGTTGAAGGAAGCGCCCGTCCCTCTTTAATAGGATGCTCTGATTGCCTGCCGATGTCAGGGACACCACACAACAGCCTGCTCCACACTCCCAGAGCAAAAACCCTTTTTCATTAAAATTTAAACAAAAACGCTTCCTCCGGAGGTTAGGGTGGTAAGGAAAGGGGAAGATTGTTTTTCTCTCTTGTTGCCCTGTGGCTGCCTGTTAATCATCTCATTTGAGAAGCCAATACTGCCTCGACACCCCCACACGTCTCCAGACACAGCCTTCTCGGGGCGCCGAACGACGGCGGATTTATAGCACTGCCAGCCTGTTCCACGCGGCTGGAAACACACGGGAGGCCGGCGGCGACGGGAGCCGGCGTGGTTTCTCACTCGCGGGTGGGTCAAACTTCACTGCCCAGCCGGGGTTTGGGGACCCCGTGCCCCCTTCATCGGGTTTTGGCTGCGTCCCCGTGCTGAAACGCCGCAGGGGCAGAGCACGATGACACACGGTCACACACGGTCAGCCGAGAGCGAGTTGGGACTGCCTGATGGGGGACTGCAAACTGGGGAAAAGCTTATTTTCCCTTGCATCCTGCTTATCTGGCCATCCCAGGGGTGCTCCATCGCAGCCACAGCTGCCCCTCCTCCTCCTCCTGGTAGCCCCAGGTCCCTTCTCCCTCTTGAGGTGTCCCCAAGAGGGTCATTTGGAAAAAAAAAATAAATCATTAAACACCCCTCATTAATGTCCCTATCCCAGAGCCGCGAAGCAGAAAGCAGACACCACGCTGAAGAGGAGAGGGATGTACTAAAAGCATCACCCGTGCCTTTGAGGTCCCTGGCAGAGAGGGGATCACGCGTTTTGGGAACAGCACCGCAGGAACAACGTCCCTGCCCCGGCCAAGGACATAGGGCAGCTCTGCAAAAATAGCAATTAAACACTAATAACCTGCCCCTCTGGCATCTATTGAGCCAGGAAGGACCCGGCAAGCGCCTCCGCATCTAACGGAAAATCCTTGGGATGCTGCCACCCCCCCACAAAGGGGCTGGGCGAGGGGAAGAGAAAAAATTACAGCTATTTTGGAAAAATCCCGGGGACCGAAGGCTGGGAGGCACATCGGGGGACGGCCAAACCAGCCCTCGCTGATGCAGCACCGAGCATCCCTGGGCTAAACGTCCCCTGCACACACGTAAGGAAGGAGCTGCATAGAGGCTGAACCGAGGGGAACATTCCAGCAAGTGGGTTTGTTTTCCTTTTTCTTGGCTTTTAGCAAAATGCATGAAAACCTGGCTTTGGGCTCTACTGACATCTGCCCTCCCATGAAATGTTTTGCTGCCGTTTCGGGACATCCATCTCTTCTGTCAGACCTTAGTACTTTTAATTTAGGCCAACACTACCACAGCTCTGGACTGTTTTTTTTTTTTTTAATTCCAGCACTCTCTCACAACAGCCACCTCTGCGTTGCCGCAGTGCAATGTTTTCTTTTGCCCACCACAGCAAGCTGTATGGAGGCTTTTTGCATCCTTTCCCCCCCACCTGCTATCCCCACCCCTACAGAAATGTGTTTCTAACAGAAATCACAGAAATGTGATTTCTAACGGAAGGCAAAATTTCCACATTGCATTTCTGCTAATTCAACTTAAATTCCCACTGACTGGAATCACTGAAATCCAATTTTCCAGCACAGTCGCTGTCATCCAGCCCCTTTTTTTTCCCCAACTAAACTTCTCCCACCTTTATACTGGAAAAGTGGATCCTGTTGGTCCAAACTGGGAAGCAGCAAGCGTCACACCCGTGGCTGGGGCATGAGAAAGATGCCCTCGGAGAGGGACACTGCTGAAACTGAGTTGAAAATATGCCGCAGCGTATCTGCAGCAGAGCTAACCAGACTCCTCTAAGTTCTCTAATATTTATTTTTTCCTCCCTTAGGTAAACCTCCCAACGTTTCAAAAGCTCGGTGCCCCAAACCCGCGCTGCCGGGGACTGTCCTGAGCTTTTCCCACGGTGGCTTTGTGCCGCTCGGAGGAGCAGGCAGTGACCAGGATCTGCCAAATTGATGTTAAAAAAACCCCAAAAAAACCACAACACAAAGAATGTGACAGAACAGCAACGGGGTGGGTTTGTTTTTTTTTTTATTATTAATCAAAGGAAGACGCTGCTCAGAAACCTTTGATGACATGTCAAGCACATCAAGAAAGTTATTTGTGATAATAGCAGTAGGAACAAGAAGCTGCTTTGGGCAAGGGCTGTCGTCCTGGTCTTTGTAAAAGCATCTGGAGCCACGATGGCACTGAAAACAGGACCGTAATCGCCCTTTTCGCTTTGCTCAGGGAGACCGATGGGAGAAGTTTCCTGCTCCCACAGACAACATAATTGCGAGGTTTGCTTTGCTTAGCATAATTAATACTCATAAAGGCCCACAGCACTCGGGGCTGTTTGCTAGAACAACTGTGAAGATTTTTATGGAGCTACATTAGGGATGTTGAGATGCTGTTTAGATAGGAGAGATGCAGAAAAATCATATATAGTCTGTTGTTTGGGAAGAGCGACAGCAAATTTTGCAAGTGTACGCGTAAGGCCAGATACCTGGGTGACGACCCACGTTGTGCTGCTGAACTGCACCCCCGGTACGGAGGGGACACGCACGGGCATTAATGCGCGCCTGCTGCGTCATGCAGTGCTACCCAGGGGTGTGAGACTAAGCCCTCTCCGGACTCAGCGGCACGGTGGTGCTTAAAGAAACTCCGAAGCCTCCTGATCTGACGCTCCCTATCGCGCTGGAACAAACTGACAGCCCAAACGCAAGAGGAGCCGCCATCCTGGCTCACGAGCAAACTGCACCTTCTGCATGGTCCCCACCACAGCACTACGGGCACGCCGAGAAAAACATCCTGAATTCAGCAGCACCCCGCAAGGATGCTGAGTTACAGCGGGGAATGGCAGGCGCAGGGGATTTGATGCTCTCCAGCACCATGAGCATACAGGGTCACGTTCCTCGGTGCCGAACACCAGCCCGGCTGCAGGCTGCTCCCAGTTGCTTCTCGGGTGGGTTTTACTGAACTCAACAGCTTTGCCCGTGGCTTACAGCAGCTCCAAATTTAGCTTCGTGTGTGCAAAGAAGCAATAAAAGGAAATAAAATGTTAAGCGCCGCGGCAAGCGCAAATCACTGCAGGCCAACTGTGATATTCAGATTCGCCCCGAATGGCATCTCGCCCCAGACAAAGCTCATCGCCTTCGCTGGAGCGTCTCATGGTACAACGTCCGAGGAGCGGTATCGTCCTCGCAGTTAAATATTTTCCAAAGATAATC
Organism: Balearica regulorum gibbericeps; assembly: GCF_011004875.1. Taxonomy (NCBI): domain Eukaryota; kingdom Metazoa; phylum Chordata; class Aves; order Gruiformes; family Gruidae; genus Balearica; species Balearica regulorum. Next base: position 4,193,165 of record NC_046189.1, read on the forward strand.
CTACATCTCCCGCCACTCTTTTAAGACCCTCTCCATCCCTTTAGGAAACACTAAGGCCGACGCCAAGAGAATTTAGCTTATTCAGTCAGTGGATGAGGGCAAGGAGAGAGGTGCTGATGGCTACGCTTCTCTAGCTCGCACCAGCAGTTCAGATATAGCTGCTAAACAGCAGCTCCCGTGAGCCAGCCGTCCCTCAGGCTCCTGCGTGATGTGCCCCACAATTAGCGTTGCGAGGGATAAGCAGAAAGCAGTGGTGTTTCCCGACTGTTAGGAAAGGCTACAGCCTGCAAACATCCCCGTGGATGCTCATTCAGCTGAATGAGTCTCAATGACTTTGCTTTTGGAGCTCAACCACGAACGCAAGAGGGTGTGTTTTACTGCCGGCAATCTGCGTTGAACAGGGGGAGCCATTTCTAGTGAACGTGGTCAAGTGTCTTCTCAGCGGGAAGGTGGATTTTTCTTTGCATGCCTCCACAAAGCAGGCTTCATAGTCTTCATGACCACCCCACGCCATAAGCCATGCAGTCTCCAGTGCCAGCGTCCAGCGCTCCCAGCATCGCTCGGCTGAAACAACCACTCATAAAGCAATGACCAGGTGAGGATTACACCCCGAAACCATCACAAGGATGCTTATGGACAACTCCCCGACAGAGAAAGAGGCAAAACACAGCAGAAATACAAGTGATCCCCAGGCTCTGGGGCAGGAGGCAGAAATCGCTGGCTGCCTGCACCTTGGGACTTTTTTTTTCCACGTCCAGGCTGAACTCTGCGCTCGGAGGCGGGGGGGAAGAAAAATCAACATCTTGTTTTTAATGACGGTCGCCGTTCCTGGAGGTTAACACGGCTCCTCTCTGCTGATCCTGCAGGATCTTTTCAAAATGTTCATTTAGCTCTCTCAACACTATTTATGCGATCACTTCAGATTGCAAGAAAAGAGCTCAATTTGTGGCTTTAATTAACGAGTTGAGGAGGGAAGAAGTCTCGTTTTCACTGCCTGGTATTGAGACTGCCTGCCCCCCTCTCCCTGGGGGGAGGAGAAGGCAGCGGGTGAAGCCGGAGGTGAGACATAAAGAACTCAGCTGCCGATGCTGAGCTTTGCCTTACTGAAAATTAAATTTGGCAACGCTCTGCAGGGAGGGATGAAAACCCTACCAAAAGAGAACAACCCTGGAGCTTTTTTTGTGTTAGAAAGAGGCCAAAGCCGAAGATCCTGGCTGAAAGCATGGCTGAAGCCTGAGTGTGCATCGGATACGGGGCTGCCACGACCATGGCATGTGGGGTGGGGGGAATGCCCAGGTCTGATCTCTGGTCTGCTGGTAATCGCTTCTCTGCCTCCTCCCTGCTGCTGGAGGTGATGTCCCTGTCCTCCAGGCTATGAAGGACATAGCTCTTTGCAGATTAGAGGACATGCGTTCATCCTGCACGTTCCGGCACATACACCAGGCGAAAATACCCCTCTGGACCCCTAACTCCATCACCACCCAACCTGCACAGAGGCTCCTGCGGGGCTGGAAATGGGACCATTTCAGGTCAGTACCCCAGTCCAGATCACCAGCACAATTCTGAAGGCCCCTTTCCAGCCCGCTCACCCCCTCTGGCAGCAGACCAGCTCTCCTAAGCTGCCTGCACCCAAACACGGACGCTGCATCAATGCCTCGGCCACCACCGCAATAAAAATCTGGATGCTGCTGTGTCTTCGGGAGGGACCGGGAGCCGAGTTCACCAAACTGCACCAGCCTCAGCTCCGCAAATTAAAAATCCCTACAGCGGGCACGCGGGGGATGCTGGAGGTGTCAGTCCTCGCCGCCGTAAGCAAAACACTTTGCAGAGCCATCTGCCACCCCAAACGCTAACCGGCTGCACGTCTCAGCTTGGAAGCGCTGCGCGCTGGAGCACGTCAATGTTTTCAGCGTGGGTAGGTGAACGTTGGTCACCAGCACAAACAAGCCATCGTCTGCCGATCCCCCTCCCGCGCCGCCGCAGACCTGTTGGATGGCAATCGCATCCTGTGGGGATGAGGAAGCCCTACCCAGCGCGGCGGCTGCCAGAAATGTGGAATTTCCATCTGGCCGGCGAGGGGGCTCCGTCTCACGGCGGGGTGGGTGGTGAACGGCGGGGGGGGGGGAGATAAAAGCGGCACCATTTTTTTTTTTTTTTTTTGCAAAAAGCCTACAAGCAAGTGGATGCCGGGATGAAATCGCTGCGGGTTGAGGGATGAGAACCAAGGCAGGCATGGAAAGCTTTGGGGAGGAGCTGTGAGCGAGCACAGGGCGAGCGGTGGCCCCAGCAGCCCCCTGGCCCCTCTGCCATTCAAAACCTCAGGAATTGCTCTGTGTGCTCCTTTTTTTTTTTTTTTCAGTTGTTGTTGATATTTTAAAATCCCAAAAGAAAGCCCTGCATAGACCTGAAGTACATAGCAGGCTGGCGGGGTGTGTGTGTGGGGGGTGTACATATAAGCAAAGCCAAGGAAGTTTGAAAGATACGTTTCCCACAGCCTATTTTTTTTGGTCTTCATTTGCTTTCAGCCAGCATTTTCCTGGAAGGACAGGAGGTTGGTATAAGCTTTCCCACCAAACCTCAGCCTGCTCCAGCCATCATTCACCAGTGCAGACAGTGCAAAGAGCTCCCGGCGAGGTGGGTACGTCACTCCCGCCCTCTCTGCTGAAAGGAACCCAAACATGGGTACATGCACCGATGGACCAAGTGATGCTTCTGTGACAAGGCCACCTTCTGCCTGGGATGGTTCCACTTTTAGGCAGAGTATTGCGTGATGATGGCTCTTAGCCGTGGTAACAAGCGCCACCTCCTTGAGGTGATCCCAAGGTGGAAAATTCACTCTTTGCTGCCTTGTCCAGCCACCCATGGAGAGATGGCACCTCCAATAAATGCTCCCAGTTTCACCCTGTTGTCTAAAATGTTGCAAAATGAGAGCCTCTTTGTTTTTTATCTGTGGACAAATCCTTCTGGCGCTGGCTAAAAGCTCCCTGGAGTCAACTGGTGGTATCTCCCAGCCATGCATGAGTTTTTCAATCATCTTGCACACCATTGCCCCAAAGAATTTAATCTCCTCCAAAGCTGATCTGCAGCTCTTTTCCATCGTTCCTGCATATTTTGCTCCTCACAAGATGCCGCCAGCAGCCCTTCTTGAGCACTGCCTATTTACATGAGAGAGTTTTCCAGCCATAATTCACATTGCTGGGTGACTGAAGATGCCTAAAAGTTATTTAATCTCTTCATTAAAATACGTATATATCTCTGCTGTATCCTTCTCCAATCTAAATCCAAGTTGCTCGTTCTAAGCAAGCCCTACATCATTAAAAGGAGTGCACTAAAAAGGCAAGACCAAGCTGAAAAGCTAAATTCGGGGCAATGGGAGCCTTTCCACCGACTTTTGCCAGTGATGAAGCCACCAGAACAAGTAAGATAAAATATACCTGCAGCTCTCAGCCAACCCAGCGGGACAGGGATCTCCTGGTGGCCCCATGGCATCTTCTGGCTGTCCCCATGCAGAGATGCTCACACCACCTGGACTTTGCTCAGACAACCCCAAGCATCCGCTGCCTTGGAGACTAATGAATGCAGGGGGCCCACTCAAGTTCCCTAAATTATGACCTGGCTCCCAGTGACACAGACTGATTTAATCCTTGCTGCTTTGCACCGCGGTTAGAAAATTACTGATAGCTCGTTATCCGTCTTAATCAGGAGCAGCAAACAAATGAGGGACAGGGAGACATCCAGAAGGGAATACAGCGCATTACTCCTCCTTATTGATAACACAGTTACTTAATTTGATGTGGAGACATAACTTCAGGCATCACTAAATACTGGAGCAGGAATGTTTTGGTGCAAGGAAGATCTATGGGTGCAATTTAAAAGCAGTCTGTTTAGGAGCGGTGACGTCTACCAGCGCCGATACAGATCTGAGCTGTGCGGACAGACTTGAGATTATCACTCAGCAAGTTAAATAAAGACAGCGGTTCTTTGACAGTTAAAAAAGCACTGGCCGAAAATCGCAGTCCCCCTCTTCCCTCGCTGCGCTCATGGGATGAGCATGATGATGGGGGACCAAGCCCAAGGCTGATGGTCACCCCCAACCTGCCCGTCCCCGGGCAGCGCCGTCGTTTGCTTTCTGCCACACAGCACTGCCCGCGCCGGGGCGGCACCGAACCTCGGCATTCGAGATTTGGCACGGCTGCCTGCGGGGACGGTAGCGTGGAGGTGGTGGAGAAAAACACGTCTCCAGCACAGACATCTGCAGAAAACAGATCAGCCCCAAGCGGTGCCAACGACCCACGGCCAACACTGCCACTGGCAGGTACGAGGGGATGCCAAACCGGGCAAATCCCAGCGTTGAAGCCCAAAAGGAGTGGAACTTTTCCTCCAGCAGGAATATTGTGGATTCAGATACGATAATAAACTACCGGGAGTCTCAACCGTAAGAACCAATCTTTTAAATCAGTTTTTAACAATCCGAGACTAGTGCTGATAATCTAATAGACCTGATTTGGCACGCTAAGGAAAACAGGGCAAGTGGTACGTTGCCCACTGCTTTAGAACAAGGGTATTTCCCTCATCCCCCCAGCCCTGTGCACCCAGCCTCTCTGCTTCTGATCCCAAGTACACGGAAACCACAGCCGGGAGCACACCTGAGGGCACTCTGAGCTCCCTGCAAAACCTCCACCCCCAGTTTCCCCATTTTATGGGATTCTAATCCAGCGGTGGGTTATGGACTGTTACCCAGCAGGGTTAGGCATTGCTGCAGCGCTAACTCATGGCTAATATCAAATTCATAATAATTTACCCGCTCTGCTGATTGAATAACACACCCGAATTGAGGGCAGGATTGGAGACGAACCACTTCAGTGCCACCAAAGTCACGGAGGTGCCAACACACGGCGTGACTCAGGGTCAGCTCTCAGACAGCAGAAGAACAAATCTCAAGTCTACAGACCTAGCTTTAAATACAAAGTTTCCCCCTCTTTTAATAAAAAATGTAGGTTGGCATTTTCAAAAAGTCACCTATGGGATTTGTGCACCTAATTCCTCTTCACTTTAAAAGTATCTACGTGCGCAAACACCTTAATAAGCACTGAAAATTTTAGCTTATGGTGAAAAAAAAACCCCGCACAGGCAAGGTGCTCAGCATTGCACAGGCAGATACTGTGCATATAAACCAGCTTTTTTTGAGTCAGTGTTTACAGTGTACATTCCAGGTCGAAGAAGGAAAACAGTAACACCTCAAAGACAGCAATAACCATCTATTAAGTGAGAAATGCATGTTTCAACATTTACCTGACAAAACAAAAAGGATTAGCTCTTAAAAAAAAAAAACCTCTTTGCAGACAGCATAAAGCTCTGGGAGAATATCAAAGATTTTTTTTAAAAAATATAGGTAGATTTTAATTGCAGGTGATGAAAGCTACTCCTAGGTCATTATAGCCTTTCAGGTAAGTAATAGGCTTTTAAAAACTTGTCTAAATAGATATTTCCCAAAATGAACTCCAGCAGTGCTGAAGGTACATTAATTCTTTTAATGGTTCAAACATGGCAAATAAGGGTGGGAGGGGTTTTTTGGTGGTTTTTTTTTTTTGGAGCCAGTATAAAATAGCTTAATTTAAAAGAAATCAATTAATAAGACTACCATTAAAATACTGCATTAGCTAACAATGTTACCGGTAAAATCAACAGCCAAAGGGAGGAAAAGTTGGACCTTCCAGAGACTGAACCTTTAAGTGAAGAAATATATACCTGAAGATAGATAGATATACATATATATATAAAAACCATCCCGTTGCATTTCTGCTGCCTTCACCATGCCAGCTTGGGTCCCAAGAGCAGCCATGGGACAACGCATGCCGTGGGACAGGCTCGATCCAGGTGACCGTGCCCTTATAGCCGGTATTTCCGAGGTCACCCAAGAAAGGAGTTGGGATGTAGAGTGGGAAAATCGGCCGGCGACTCGGCTGGATGTCCATCCTGCCCACTGCAGCGGTACTGGGGCACGTCCCAAGGCACCGTCCTGGGACCCCGGCAGGGAGCAGCAGCTCCAGCAGGCAGCACCAGCTCGTCATCCCCGCAGATGGGAGGGGAAACCCTTCTCTAGGGAAGCGAGTGGCAAACTAGCCCTCGACAGCCGAAGCACCCGGTCTTTGCTCTCTGCCTGGGTATCTCCATTCAAAGGCGAAGGTTAACAACAAAAGAATAACAACCGGGACTTTTTCTGGGAGTGTTTTGAGCTTTCAGCCAACTTATTCACCTCTTGGTTGTGCTCGGTGTGAAAATTTAATGATTTTTATGGCCCATTTTAACATTTTTATGTCTTTTTTCTTTGCAAAACCCCCCCACATTTGGTGTAAGAATTAAAACAGTATTTCATCCTTAACTGCAATCACAGATGATGTATGGAAGAGAGCTGGCTGCACGTCAACTCAATATAAAGCCAGAATTGAATCTAACTTGGTCACTACAGCTGTGCATGATGTTTTATGGGGTGGGTTTTTTTCATATCAGTCATAAATGAAGTGGAAACTGTGACTGTGCTAATTTTGTATAAAACAGGAGGGAAAAAATCGAAAGGGGGGGGGACACGCAGGATTACTGTACATTTATAGTTGTGCCTTTAGATGTGCAGTCTACTGAAAACCCAACACACCGTTGGATAATGACACTACAGTGGTTAATGCACGATGACCTTCGCGCCACCATGCAGATTAGTTGCCGCAACGGTTGCCCGTTGGTACGAGTAAACCTGTGCGCAAACCCCTTACCAAGGGGCAGGAGGGGTTCTGCAGCTGCAGGAAACCACACGCTCAGGACAAACCTTCAGCTCCCATCTGAAAAACAGAGCTTCGTCGCAATCCAGATGGCTGTGGGAACGTGTCAGCTGGTAGAAAAATGCCTTTATGCCTTTCCAGTGGTGTGAGATGAAATGTGACGCTTTGAGAGCATCGGCACGGTCCCATTTTTTTCTTCCACCTGGCGACAGCTTTTTCTGATAAAAGTTTTGAACGTGGGATCGTGTTAGAAATGGAACTTCAAGGCAAAGCAAAAACTTTTCATGTAAGAAGAGAGCTGCTGCTGAAAGCATTTCTTTCTACTCCTGGCTCATGTTTGAGTTGGGTTTTCTGCTGCCGGTTTTGAGCACAACCCAATTTTCGCACTTTGTGTGACACAACAAGCCCATCTCCTGCTTCTTCACCACCGTTCCCACCCTCCTGGCCTCCGCAACGACGGACACAGAAATGACTGGTCATGGATGGGCAAGACCCAAATGAAAGATGAATTTAATGAACGTGTACGTGTACAAAAGCTAAAAGTCTAAGCCAGACACCAAAGGTTCCCTTTCCAGTCCAAGGATGGACTCTTCTGGAGGGTGCTTAGCAGAGCCAAGAGGCATTGGCCTTTGGGTTTGGCTTTTTTTTTTTTTAATCCTTGTAAGTTTGCTAAATATAATCCCACCCCAACCTCCAGGTCAGGCTGCACTGGCCGAGCTCCCACTTCTACGCCAATCTGTACAAACGGCCGATTACCCGGAGAAAGGGAATAACCGCAACGGCAGAAACGTTAGTTTCTTAATTTGTCTGGGGAATTTAATTACCTGCCTGGGACGTGGAAGAAGAAATGTGAGAAAACACCTCCCCTCTGACCCCACCACAGGCAACCGATCAGCTTGCTGTTGGAAAGGAGAGACAGGGCAGGGCACTGCTGTGCCGAAATCTGCAGCTCCTGATGGAACAGGAGGCGGCGGCAGGGGCAGGGCAGGATGGATGGACCTGGAGGGCACTCACGGGGAGAGCAAACCGCTGCGAGGACGGGCACACCTCGGTCTGACGGACAGATCAAGACACGCAGAGGTTGGTGCTTCTGGAATAAACAGGCTCCGAAACCTTCTGCTGGGACCTGCCCCGATTTCTCCAACAGCTGCAGAAGCTGCAGCTTTAATCCACGCTCTGTCCCCAGATTTTGCTCTTCCGAGGGCCCATTATGCTACCTGAATTTAACGGTATCCATGGCGTTTGCACAATGCTGTCTGACGGTGCTGTGCAAAGAGTCAGGTTGCTAATAAAAATAAAATGAGTAGTGCTGGTTTTGCATGTGAATAGTTGCATTTAATGAAATCATCAAATGGAAAAGGATCGTCCTTTCCTTTGCTAATAATTCTGGGTGCCTCTACAAAATGCATTACCACAATCTATGCGGGCTTTTATACTCGAGCAGACGCCACGTTGTATTATGCTGATGTGCCAGGACAGGATAGTTATTTTGTGCTGTAAGGTAGCAGCTAGGAATGATGAAAGGCTGGGGAAAATTTATGGTGGATATATGTGGTTTTGCATTCCTCTTCCCCAAATTTTCCAAATGCTTCGTTAGCCCTCATTCTGCCGGTCTGTTTTTAGTACTTAATTACTGGATAAGACTATTACTCACTCTCTGGCCTCGGTGACGCCACAGTATCCGAGTGGCTCACAACCACGAGCCTGTTACCACCGTAGCATCCCCGTGGGGCAGGGAAGTGCACAGGGGAAACTGAGGCACAGAGACCGTGCCCTGCTTGAGGGGACGCGGGTTATTAAAACTAAACACAGCAGACAACTAATTTTAACACAATTTGTAGGAACATGACAGGTTTGAGGCTGGAAACTGTGTTCTCAAATGTGATGGAAATTGGTTCAGACCTTATTGGCAGAGGGAAGGAACTGCGGGACAGAGCGGCAAAGTGATGGACAACGACTGCCAAACGAAATTCCCCATTTCGGAGTGTTTCCATGCTTTTCAGCAAGTACTCCCTGCCTTGTTTCTCCTGCGTTCATTTTGTCCTTTAGAAATTTTCTTCAAGCCAGAAGGGGGATTTAGACATTAGAACAGCTACTGACCTGATACAAGTTAATGATTTTATAAAATGCCTAAAAAATGCTTTACTTTAAAAGATTGATGTTTCCTATTGTATTTTTTCAATGCCAATTAATTACTTAATTCATTAGCAATGTAACAGAAGAATAGTCTTTGAAAATCCGGTGCTTTCTGTAGATGGCTTTAATTATGGATAATTAAATACTGTGGAAGGACCTGATTATACCTCTGAGCATTTTCTAATCTGGAAAATGAAACACGCTCTTGTACTTTTGAATGCATGTAACAAAAGCTCAACAACTACACGCGGGGGAAAAAAAGAGGGAATAAAAAAAGCACCCCAAAATCCAGATCAGCCCAAACCCCCACAAATAAAGGAGGGCAGAAACTCCTGGGGAAGCTCGAGGGGTTTGTGGACACCTCGCCTGGCTGAATTCTCCGCACGGGGCCGTACACATTCCCTGCCTCGTCGGGGATACGAGCAGAAGCCCAAGCGTGGGCTCCGGGCAACTCGATGTTAATGCTTGCTAAAGTTGGGAACAGATTTCCACATGGTCCTTTGTACATATGGCTGCAATAGCCAAAACTGCTAAAAAGAGCAAAGCACTCTCCAAATGAAATCAGGGCTGACCTTGGAAGATGAAAATCTGCCAGCGCCAGAAGTTACTCTATTAGTTTGGCTTTGCGTTCCTTCCCCTTCCTTTTTTTTTTCCCTCCAGATTTTTTCCCTCTTTATTCCTCTGCAGCGATCGTAGTGAGAAAGTCAGCATCCAGAAGGCTGTAATAACCAGTGTCGCTGTCTTACTAAGGCCTTTAATCTCATTAGAAAGCCAGAGAAATGTTTGTTTTGAAGACACCATCACCCAGTGCTTTCAAGACAGATCCCCTCCCTACCGCAGCTGAGATCCTGCAGTAGGCCCAAGGAGGTTTATTTTTGGATCTTTTTGTACTCCCTGGAAGAAAGCAGGGGGAAAGGAGGGGCACCGATGTCTAAATAAAGCCAATTTGTGCTGCCACGCCAGGCGCTCTCGCTGCGCACGCCCTCCCTTCCTCCTCCCCACAGCATCTTATTCACACCACGGCCCATTCCTCCCCTGCCCCTCCTGCGCCCTCCGCAACCCCTGCCTTCTGCCTTAATTAAAAGCCACTGATTACGGTGCCGAGCGATAAAACGAGGCTGGGGGCTTTTCGTCGCTCGTGGCCAGTCCCGCTTGGCTGGCTGGGAGCTGACTTCTGCCGCTGGGCAGCCCGACCCAGCTCGCTAACAAGCGGCAGGTTATCGATGTGCCGAGCACCCGTGCTGCAGAACGGGGCTGTTACGCACCGTATCGCGAGCCATCCGCCAGCGAGACTAAATACGTCTAGAGAGCACAGGCCAGGGCTGGGTAAACCTCCAGCGGATGCTTTCGAGAGCAAATAGCATCTATTTATCCCCCCCAGACTCTTATTTTGCATCCTCCTTCTCTGGGCCTCGAAGGGATTGCCAAACCCAGCGAATAAACTCTGTCGTCTTTAGTGAAGATATTTCTCAGCTGGAAATTTTGGGAGAAAAATCAGGATGGGTTCTGTGAAACCTTAGGGGCAGGATGACACAAGGGGGACAAATAAATGGGCACTGATTATCAGGAGCACCAAAAAGAGGGAAAAATGTCACCTGTAACGCACGGGACTTTGCGGCTGCCGATGTCCCAGCGTGGGGTGTTGCTCTGCCCCGGAGATCCCCTCCTGGGGTGCATAGCCAAAATCTTCAATGGAGGCAGCTGATTTCAGCTGAGAAATGTAGAAACTCAGCAGCCGCGGGGGGGGGAAATGCAGGACCAGACACTGCAGCGTACCGGACGCGTTATCGGTGCCACCCGGGGACGTGGTGCCTGCGGTCATTTGTCAGGATCACCCACCCGATGCTGCGGGAAAGGCTCCCTCCTCCAGACAGGAGGTTCCCTCCTCCCAGCCTGACGGCAGTGGGGGTAACGCTGAAAGACAGGGGTGCAGCAGACCCCACAAAGACAGCACGAACGCCTTATGAAAAGTTGCCATCACTAAAAGGACGTTAAAAGCTGCCGTGCCTGCAAGCACTGCCAGACTCGCTGCTGCTTTGATCTTACCAGTTGGGAAAGTTTTGGCCATAATGAGCTTATGTGGGGGATTTTATTTATTTTTTTTTCCCAACAGATTAGTGGTAAACAGAAAGCTAATGTTACGTAGCCCCATTGCTGACCTGTTAATACACACAGCGATGGAGAACCATTGGCTTGGCCCCACCTAGGAGTCCATTAGCCACAGAACTGGAATTCCACCAGCACACGCAATACCTGATTTACTGCAACTTCCCTGTGCCAACATTTTGTGTACCAGGGCAGGTCGTGCCTAGAAAGCCCGATCCTCAGTCGGGAGGACAAAACGCACTGATTTCTTTGATGCACCTTGAGCAAATCCTGTCAAATCCTGTTCCAACAAGGAGCAGCTTTCATACATGGCTTTGAAAACCCAGCCTCTCTGGAAGCCAAACAGCGGCCCACGTGAACCTCCCAAATGCGGTCGCTGCTGCTGCTCCCAATTAGCCGTCGGTCTCCTCTAATCCCGTCCCTGGCTACACGACAGCCACAGCACGTTGTTTAACCCACAGTTAGGAGAGGAGCTTTTTGTTTGACATGTGAACCCAAGGAGGGAGAGCACGGCAGCTTTTCCCAGAGATGGAGAAAAACAGGGGAGAAGGGGCAATGCAAACTGCAAAAACCGCCACTGCATGCAACGCAGAGCGAGGAAAGTCCCGGTTTTGTTGCTGGGGGCTTACAATCCCTTCCTTTGAGGCCATTTCCCTTCCATCGCTGCTCCTCAAGCCTTCAGATCCATAGGTATAAGATAGGCTAAGTTCCATAAAGAAAAGTAATCACATTTATTTCACTGGTCGTCCCACTCGGGAAACCCAAGCGACCATTTGGGCAGGGAAGTCCTTCAAGTCCAAGTTCAAGAAGGGGCTCTGGGAGGTTCACACCGGGCGCCGAGTTGAACCACGCACCCCGGGAGCCCGGCTGGCTGTAGCTTCGCCGTCCATCCCGAGGGGCAGCGCCGCCTCGCCGGGGCCACGGCAGCAGCATCCCCCGACTCGGAGGGGACGAGGCCGGCTTGCGCGGGCACGGTAACCGGCCCTGGCTGGTTTTTTGCTTGTAACAACTTCATTACCGAGTTGTTAGGACAAATGAGAGAAGGGGGGGCAAATTCTCAGCTGCTGAAAAAGCACGGGGGTGTCCCCTGGGGCGAGGCAGCCAGGACAATTTACACCGCTCTTGGGAACTGGGCCCCAGCGTATTTGCTCTCTGGGGGAGGCACGAACGTAGCCGAGAAGAAACATGGTTTCTGTGCAAAACTTAGCAAATATATCTAATTATTACTATTGTGGACAGGTTTCCATTTTTAATCACAGTTTTCCAAGTCCTTAATAACTAGTGTTTGACATTTCCTGTAATACATTGCTTTTTTGTTTGACACAGCTTGAAAAGTAACCAAAAATTCTCTCTCGCTGCTTTCCTTGTAGCACAGCGAGGGCACCAGAGCCTCACACACATCAACCGCAGCGTGTCAAACAAAAGCAAGCTAAATTAATTCATTAATAGCTGGCAGCCACTGCCCTGATCCGTAACCCAGCAGGCAGGTCTGCAGAACTGCCGTGCCGTCGGGAAGGGGCCCAGCGCCCGCACCGCCCGCGCCACTGCCGGCCTCTGCTTGCTGGGAGATAAGGGATGACGCATCGGATGCTGCTGCGGACCCGGTTCAGATGAATAATCCTCATGCGGAAGGAGTCCCTTGGACGTCAGCGGTGGCTGCGATGAGTCAGAGAGCAGAGAATGAGGCTTTTCTGGAAGGAACACCCAACATTGGCTCGGCCTTCATGAAATCAGAGACTTTGACTTGCAAACTGAGCTGCCTCGGCACCGAAATGCTGCGTGTCGGCTGCAGCACGTTCCTCAGCCTCTGCTCAGATGCAGCCCGAGGAGCTGACAGGGGCGAATTATTTACTCCCCGGTTTTTGTAGCCCTTTCTGTATGCAGCGAGAGCTGGGAGGGGGCGGCACGAAAGCACGCTGGTATTTCGGCTCCCAAGCCAGAAGCCAGGCAGATGCACTGACCTGAGCTAATGAGACTCAGGAGTACCGAAGCAGTATCGAACGAGGACTCTTCCACCCGCGCCTCCTGACGTTTCCCGTGCATTTCAATCAGAGAGACAGTGCCGCTCAAGGTGCTGTTTTGCAAATAGCAAAAACTGCGGGGCTGATCCTGCAAGGTGTGGAGGGTTTCCCAAGAAGTGCTGGGTGCCAGCAGCCCTCTCCAGCCAGGTGCGGAAGGTGGTGGCCCCAAGGGCATCTAACCCCATACAAATATTTTAATCCCATCCTGGACCTGATTACTTACCCAGGCGAGGGTGAGAGCTGAGTGGGAAGGACGTTTCCCATCGCAGTCGGAGCTATTTCTGCTGTTCCTCTCTCACTCAAATGGGGAGGAAAAGTTAAAGTCACAAGCACTTTTTGGTTTTAATAAAAATCAGAGCAGGTCATCTGAAATAATTCATCGGGTAAAAAGCCCCTTCATTTGTGTCTTCCCTATTTGTAATGTTCTGAGTTATAAAACAAAGATCTACATGCAAAACCATGTCACCCCCTTCACCCTCCCAGATTGGAGTCAGTTCATTCTGAAAGCAGCAAAATGGGGCATCTGCTCATTTCAAGGTTTTTTTCCCCCAACCTTTTTTAATGTACAAACAGCGAGTTTGCTATAATTGGCCTTTTTCCCAGGGACGTTTCAGTGAGTCAGCATTTTCTGACCAATGTATTCCCATCTTCTTCAAACACTCTCAACCGGCTGCAGTGAAAAAGGTCTGAGCTTTGAAAGGTCACGGAGAACTTTGTGCGCTCAGCTTCACACAGACCCATTTCTCTCAACAGATCCCTGCGCAGGACTTAACGTACTTTTCTTTTCAGTTCATCAGCTGCTGCTCCATTTATTCTACCCAACATGAGCTTCCCTACCAGCATTAACTGGCACAAAGTACTTTTAACTGGGACAAAAACGTGGCTCAGTTGATGTAAAATGACTTATATCAGTTTATATCAGTTGCAGGACTGGTCCATATCTAATTTTTTTTTTTTCTCCTAAAAACTACTTACTGAATTCCTTGTGACAATTATGATTTCAGAAACAAGTGGAATACGTACATCCTAGCGTTTACCTGAAAAGAATAAACCTGGGGAGCCTCCATGCACTAAAAATATAATATTGCTCACACAGTGCAGAATACGTGTGATGAGGATGCAGGAGCTCTGGGATACCTAAGGGGAGCTTTGGTTGCCTTTCCATCTTCCTAGGAGATGAAATCTAACTTGCAGTTGATGTCTTTTGTGCAGGAATAAGGTTAAATCATACATCCGATTAGCTCACACACATCCTGAACCCACCGCAGACAGAGCAGATTTCAAACTCCGTTTGTTAGGTATGGCTGCCAGCCTGTGGTGTTTTCCATACTGTTTTGAAGGGGTTTTAGCCTCATTGTTTGAGTTCTTACCATGAGGAAACTGATTTTTACGGTTTTAAGTTTCAAGAACTTGTGTACAAAAAGAAATGGTAAGGTATATGGGCATGCCTACACACGTTGCTAAGAGGGACCATGTTTTGTAATGAGACCCACCTAGTCCACACCTACACCCCAAAGGACAGGTTCCTTCAGTCCAGCAGAAAAGCAGTATGTCCTCAGGACACAGAAGTTAGGAGGACCACGGGTCGTCACTGCCTTTGCTAATGGCTACTGGGGTGCATCACTGCCCTGCTCCCTGCCGCCTCTCCTCCCCAGTCCCTATTCAAGTCCCGGTCCAGAGGTGCGAGGAACCGAACCACGCCAACCCAACCAGCCAAAGCAAAGAAAGCAACATCCTCTCCTCTTTCCTACTGAGCTTTTATTTGCTGATGACCAAGTCTAAGCTCTTCAGTCTTAGGTACGAATTCAGATTAGCACTGCAGAAGGGTTTTTCTAAACACAAACAACAGAAAGCAAGAAATTACCCCCAACCAGCCAAGCTCTTTGCAGCCTGTGCTGCAGGAATTGAGGCGAGCAAAGCCCTGGCGCTGAGCTCACAGACCTGCACTGAGAGCTGAAAGCACCTGTGGAAAGTCAGAGCATGAAGACAACTAACCGAGAGGGGTGGGCCAAGGAGGTGGAAGGAAATGGCTGCTGATGTTTATAAGCAGAAGAGCATCTCTGGACAACAGGGACCAGCAATACCTGATGGCAGACGCAGACTTGGCACTGTACTAGCCTCAAGCCTGTCCTACAGGAACCTTCTCCAGGCAGCACAGCTCAACCACTGTCACACAGCAGTATCGCCGCCACGTATAAAGAACGCTCTTTCACCCTCACCTGGACGTGCTGTAACAAACTGTGGGTCCCTCTGGCAAACAGTTCATAGAATCATAGAAGCATAGAATGGTTTGGGTTGGAAGGGACCCCAAAGCCCATCTGGTTCCAACCCCCCTGCTGCAGGCAGGGACACCCTCCACTAGACCCCATTGCCCAAAGCCCCATCCAACCTGGTCTTAAACACTTCCAGGGATGGGGCCTCCACAACCTCTCTGGGCAACCTGTTCCAGTACCTCACCACTCTGACAGTAAAGAATTTCTTTCTAACATCTGATCTAAATCGACCCTCCTTCAGCTTAAACCCATTCCCCCTTGTCCTGTCACTACACTCCCTGATAAACAGTCCCTCTCCATCTTTCCTGTAGCCCCTTCAGGTACTGGTAAGCTGCAATTAGATCTCCCCGGAGCCTCCTTTTCTCCAGGCTGAACAATCCCAACTCTCTCAGCCTGTCCTCACAGCAGAGGTGCTCCATCCCTCTGATCAGCCTCATGGCCTCCTCTGGACTCTCTCCAACAGCTCCATGTCTCTCCTGTACTGGGGCCCCCAGAGCTGGACGCAGTACTCCAGGTGGGTCTCACAAGAGTGGAGTAGAGGGGCAGGATCCCCTCCCTGGACCTGCTGGTCACACCTCTTTTGATGCAGCCCAGGACATGGTTGGCTTTCTGGGCTGCAAGCGCACACTGCCGGCTCATGCTGAGATGCAGAAAAACACACCTTAAAAATTCAGCTCTCCGCCTGAATTGACTGGTGAGTTGGCAAGCGTAACAGGCTAGGATGATGTGCAAACATACGGTAATACTCAGAATGAGATTACTGCACTGATTTCCTTCGCGGAGGTGCGGAGGTGTAGAAGAGACAGAAGTCTGCGCCTGAAATGCAGGACCCTACCAAAGAAGCAGAGAGGATGGAGATGTAGAAAAGGCAAAGGGAAGGAAAGGAAGCAGGAGGAGAAAACTTCTAAGTACCTTTTTTAATTCTAAGTTTCTCAGACTTGCTTAGCTCTAATCTTTAATTCATATTTTCATTACAGGCTCTTTGCTCTGTAAAGTCTGCATTTCATGTAAAAGGAGCAGCTCAAACATCAATTATTTGACATAAGTCAACCCCTTGTTAAAGTCCTCTACTCTACATATATGTAGGCTCCAATAAAAGGAGCATTAAACATTCATTAAATTAGAAATACATGAAGACAGTGTCTGCCACTCTTCTCATACAGATATGCTTAATAATCCCCACCTTCTAGAGCAGCAAAAGCAAACCCATCTCTAATCCTTTTAGAAAGTCTGGCCATGCAAAACACCCCAGCCTCCTGCAATCTGCCTGTGAGTCACCCAGAGATATTAGCTCTTGCAGGTCACATCACCAGCTGGAGTAAATCAGAGTAAAACAACACTGCCGGCGTTACACCAAGTGACACGGGCTCAGGATTTGGCTTTAGGCTTCCCTTGCAGTAAAATGGTTTACAGCAATGTAATTGGATACTAATGTCACTTTTGGGCTCTTAAGTGACACCAAGAATCTGATCAGGTGGGGAACAGCACCACCACGCCTGCTTTAATTTCAGTACTGTCTGGGCTGCTTGTGTTCTGCAAAGGAACCTGGTTTCCCAACCTGGATCTAGGAACTTTTTCCTCCAAAAACCCCCAAACCCACCCCCTCCTCTACGATACACTATCATGATGATAGTGGATCTTGAACAACCACTGCCATAGGCTTGTGCACACAAATTTCAGCAACGTTTTCCCAAGGGGAAACAATCACCGGTGAGCAGATGCTTCTTCATAAATATTTCTGAGTTTAAAGAGCAATGCAGACCATGTAACGTGCTAACGTGTTCCCACATCTCTGAGAGCTGTGTCCGCTTAGTGAGAGCTTCGGAGCAAGTCCCGTCCAACAAACAGCTTCTGACAATCCTCCCGGACCCTTCTCCACCCATTCGTTTTGAACTCTGCTGGGGTGGAAGCATGGCAACGTGGTTAGGACCTGGGGTACACATTCAGGATAGCAGCCTTCAGCTCCTGCCTGGCCTTCAGCTGTCTGGCAGAGTCTTCTCCTGCCTGTTTAGCCTGTGATTTATCCTTTTCTTGCTTCCTGGGCAGAGGAAGAGACCACAAATGCTCAGGAAGCAATTAGCTGACCCGTAAGCGTGCCGATGAACGCGTCGGGTTGAAAGGGGCTGCTGTCCCGCTGGCGCCCTACTACAGCGCTCTTTGAATGAGGCTTTTCCCGGCAGCGTCCCTGTCACTCTGACGCTACACAGTCCAGCAGCCACCGCTTTGTGTGAGCACTGAGCTGTGTGATACAGTTAATCACATTAAGCGCTGTTCAGTTCATGTCTTTTTTGTTCTCTAAAGGCTTTTCCTCTCCCTCACCTCTTTTAGTCTCCCCTTCTTCTAAACTTCAGGAGGTGGCAGATTCAACTCAGCTCTCCTCGATGCTACTCAGCACCAGGATGGCTAATTTTGGAAGGTTTGACCTCTATATACCTTTCCAAAGCTTTTCACCGTTATTAGATAATTCTTCCAACAGCTGTGTCCACGGGGAGCAGGTCATAGTCTTGAGTCAGCAGGGCATTTACGCATCCGGATAATCCAACTGCGTGAGATTTCCAAAAGCAACGGAGGGGCTAGCTGTTGACAGACGCTTACGTACCTAACTCTCATCTGAAAGTTCGGCATCTACGTGTCTTTTACCACTTGGCCCAAAGTGATGGAGGTGAACAAGCTTCACTGAAAATCAATTTCAGTGAAATGACTGCTTTTTCAAGGACCAGTAAAGCAAGCACTGAAGTATTCTGTCAGGTCGGTGACTGCCTGGCCCAAATATACCACCTTGTTTTCAGTCTTGATCTTCTACCAGCTTTCAAATCAATCCTTTTTCCTCTCTGTTGGTGATCAAATCAGTCCTTTAATTGAGCTAATAGGGCACCACAGTTTACATTCCTGCTGGTAAACACAAAGAACATTAGATGACAAACAATCAAAACCACACCCTTTGCAGTCTCAGGAATTTCCTTTTGCATTCAACCTTCCAAACCCATTTTTTTTTCATAGCTGGCCACGAAGCCTCAGTGCACTGGGCTCTGTCATCACACTCTTAAGGCGGCTTCTACAGGTTCTGCAAAAAGGGAAGATGACTCCTGATTTGGGGCAGCATCTCTGCGTCGGCACAGCAGCGCTGAGGAGTCGGCTGTGAAACAACCACCAGCCCCCAGGCGCTGGGCAAGCGCCACCCGAAGAGGAGCAGGTCGTTCCCGTGACCCCTCAGCATGCCATCTGAACGGGGTGCTGCGCTCAACCGTGTACCCGAAAAGCTGGCTGGCTGCCATCAATACTTCATCCACCAAAAACGAAGGGTGACGTGGCTACGCTACGCTACCAGCTTCGGTCTCTGGGACCTATGAAGAGGATCGTGGAGTCCAGCAAAGTCCGGTGAGGGGGATACGTCTTCTTCTTGGCTGGTCACATTCAACTTGCATCTGCACAATCAATCAGCATATTGCATAGACTTTGACTGAAGGGGTTTTAACTGCAATCTTAAAATCTGGCCATTTCAGGAATTCCTGAAATAAATTAGAAGAGGAATTTTATTTAGTTGGTTTTTTTTTCTAAAGGAATTTCCCCATGGCTCCAAACCACTGCTTTCCATAAAGTAAATGAATATGAAGTCTTCTCTTGTCCTCTTGCCACATTTTCTGTGTCATCTTTATCCTGCAACAGTTGTATATAATCAAATGGCAGACAAAACATCCTCTCCCCAAAACCTTCATTTTTTTCCTCAAACTTTTAGTAATTTTTTTCCACACTTCATTGATTTTTTTGCCACTGATCATGTTAGAAGCAGATGCTTTCCAAAACAATGACCTGGAGATGCAGTGATCCACATCTTGCAGCTAAATAACAAGCTATATTTATGCAATAAAGCACAGGTAACTTAATATCCAGGCACTGGATTGTTCCATATTAAAATCTTGGCACTTTTCAAGATAGCCGATAATTTGGAACAATAGAGACCACGTGGGAAAGTTCTTTTTGTCAATAACGGTTAACAACTTGCACTGTGAACCCATTACCTCCACCTAAAATATGATAAATAATTTACTTTTAAATGGAGCCTTTCGTCCCCCCAAAATCCCAAAGGGTTTTGCAAAATAAACACATTGCATTCCCCTCTAAGACAATACCTGGGCATTGATTTGGTTGTCTCCCTGATTTAGAAGGAGGAGCCCTGTTCATTGACTGCGTCGCCAACACCTCATTCTGTGGCATCTAGATTTTCCGAGGAGATCTACTCACCCAAGTGATAATCAGTGTTAGCCCTCCTTTAATTTATGAAAGTAAAGGAAATTACTGAATGAACTTTCACCGAGCAAGACGGGAACAGCCTGGCCTGGCACCAACTCCCCCCCACCTTGTCCACAGCCCTTGGGGACTTAAAAAAATCTCCCGCTTAAAAACCAAGGCATTTCTACCTCCTGCTTGCTAGGAAAAGGCAGCCTCGAAGGTCAGGCCCCGGGTGTTGATCTACACAGCGGCGTGCAAAATTCACTTAGGGACAGACGTAACACGTATTTGTCTGCCAAAGGAAAGGCTGCCTTCGGCTCCGACGGGCTGGGAAAATCCTTGGGGGTTTCTGGGCAAAACACGCTGTGTTACAGAAGGAACAGGCTGGGGTGCAGAATGCTTATTTCAAATTAACTCGAACTGAGAAATAATGAGCAGCAAGTTTATATTCTCAGTGAATAAAGAGAGATGCTTGGGTAAAATGTGGCTTTATATGCATGGAAATAAATTATTATTTACTCGCTTTTGTGCTCATGCCCTCAAAGATGAAGACATTTGTATGGAATTATTAATATTTATAGCATATTACAATAAAAACCCATAAGAGTTTTGCCTGAATACATGCTATTTTACCAAGGTAAAACCTGTTGAAGGTCAAAGGGATCTTTTAATTGAGTGTGGAGAGCAAGATCAGACTCTTTACTTTGAAATCTGTATCAACTGTGATAATTTAAAACTTTAATTAAAGACGTGGTGACAGATTATTTACAAACCGTCTTCCTGCTGCCCAGTATTTCATCACAAATGTCTCCAGAAGCCCACGCTAACGTGAGTAAGCACACTTGCCAGGAAGTACTTCACTGTGGACGTGTTAGCTTTCATCTGTCTTGTTGGGTAACAAATTCTTTTGTTGAGGATTGGTAGCAACCAAAATTAAATTAAAAGCAAAACCAGACCCCAAAACAGAAATGTATAAAGCTTTTTCTGTTCATCCCTCAAGAAAATGAAAGTGCCAAGGCAAAGTCTATTTTAGCAATTGCGTTAATGTATGTGTAAATGGGTGAAGGCGCCTTTGAAATGCTCTGAAAAGAATTTCACACTTTAGAGAAATTTAACAATTCTATTGTGGCATTTATTGGAAATTCTAAATTAATTTCCCCGACACAGCTGTGCCATAAAATCCCCCATGATGATGAATTTTTGCTAATGTCGAGATTATTTCTGGATACAATTCTGAAGGAGCACTTTGTAAAGTCAGGGGATCCCTGTGCTGCCCTCTCCTTGCCTCCACTCACCTCCAGCCTTTCCCCCAGCAGCTGCGAGGCTGCTAATTTGAAATTGCATCTGTTTTTTTCTTCCACGGAGCAGCGAATGGGGCACAGACGCACAAGTGGCATGAAGCTGAGCCCTCTTAGAGCAGCGGGCAAAGGTCAGCGTGTCGCTAACTCGGCGCAGCGTTGGGGGGAAGGACCTCCAAGGGGAGGGCGCTCCTTGATGGAGCACATCTGCTCACCCCCCCTCAAAGGGGACATTGGGAGCGGGTGGGTTTGGCTCTGAGCAAACAGCACCGGGGAAGGTGAAACGCAGAGTTTCCCCCTTTGCACACAGCAGTAGGTGAGAGCTGCTCCAAAGTGGCAAAGAGGAGGAGCCCATTTAATCTGGATCACAGATTAAACCAGACTGAGAGATGCGAGTGATGATACACTGGGGATCCCTCCCATCCCTGCATCCTGCATCCTTGCCAGACCATGTCCAAAGGGCTGAAGGAAACGTAAAGAGCAACCTCACAGCGATACATAAGGAAGGGCTTTAAAAACCACACGTCCCACCAATAACGAGGCTCAACCTGCAGCAGGGATAGATTTATGGGGAGGGACAAGCAGAGGTTTGGAAATGAAGAGTGCAAGGGCAGGTGAGAAGACCCAGGGGAGGGTAACACCACACAGGCACGTCTACAGCCCCGGACACAGGAGGATGGGGACCTCGTGGGGGATTTTTGCTCGCAGAGACTTTGGTGTAAGCAGAGTGGATGGATTCTTGCTGAACTGCAGGAGAACCTGGGGGCAGGAGGGACAGCACAGGTGGTGGCAGCCACGAGCTTGATTTTAACAGTGATAGGCGAGTTTTAGACCCCACAGAGGAGAGAGTTAACAATAGCTGACACACTTTTGTCTGGAGAAGTCACAATGACTAGAAACAACAACTCGGGGCCATAATTCTGCGGTCTGTCACTACCAGGAAACGTGAAATCCAGTGACCTTTCATCTCCATGACAGAAATGCTGCGCAGCACCTGGAGCCATCGCCCTTAAAATCCACTCTGACAAATCTGACGATGGGACATGAAGGAGACAACGTCCTCTCCCTCCCTTCCTCCCCCCCAAATTTTAGCCTCCCTCCGCCTGCTCTGCATGTAATGCGGTATCCCCCCGCTGAGCAGAGCCAGCTTTGCACGAGCTACACCACATTTAGCAAAGCACAAGATAACAATTCTATTTCTTTTGACAACGAGGAATAAATCTCCAAAGCCACTTGTTCAGACTGCTCTTAAATGATGGTAGAGGGAGGGAAATTGATATTGGCTTTTTATGAATCTTCAGGTCAGGTATGTTAGAATCAACAGATTTTTGCATTAACCTCACTGCTTCACAGCACTTTTGCCCTTGGCAAGACATAATTAAGAAAGGCATGAAAATCTATCTGAATGTATGGAGAGGAATTATTCTCCTGTTAATGGCAGCAACAGCTAAACAAGCAGGCAAGCCACGCTGCTAGCAGAGTACAGCAAACGAGGCAGGGCTGTGGTTTACCCTAAACTGAGGATTTTCCTTACCAAAATTTTAAGGAGTAGCTTTTGAAATGAGGATTTGCATTACATGTTGTTGTGAGGATTAACTTTTTTTTCCCTCAACATCTGTATCCCTGAAGGTCTTCTGTTTGCCAGTCTAAAATGATGAGCACAGGGACGGAGACTAAGCTAAAATCTTTTCATCACATCAAGACATGGCACTGTAACTATCTTCACCACTTTGGTAGAAAGCAAAAGCTACTGGATGGAAGGAAAAAAACCAAATAAATTAAAGAAAAAAGGGGGTTTCAGTCATTTAAGTGGGTCTGTCAGCTTGTGTTATCTTCATGCATTTGTGAAACTGAGCTTTAATTGACTCGCTGCAGTGGATTGCTGAAAGATAAAATCTTGACCTCAAGATGAACAGACAGCTTAAAGCGTTGCGATCCTCATTCATTAGGATGTGTCAGAGGGATTCAGAGGGGAAAGGGACAGCAATGTCTGTTACTCTTTCACATGAAGTTCCCAAAATGTTAGAGGGAGGCGAAGGGTGCATGCCATACTCGGAGCCACATCCAAGAGCAGTAACAAAATTTGCTCATCGGATTCCCTGTGACCAAGGAGACTATCCTGGTGCTTTCTAATTTCTATCACTCCATGAATTCTATCATCTCATTTGCGAAGGATAAAGCCGAAACTACAAGCATTGTCCAACTCTTAGCCAGTCAGCTCCAGGTGCAGCAGGAGGAGCAGAAAGCTGCCAGTCAAGGGGAGGTCTCATATCTCATCCGTACAGCCAGGCTGGGACACAAGGAGGGGTTCAGCTCCCCTCCACAGTACCTCCCCATGTAGATATGCTCCTCGATCCCAAGGAACAGCCGTGCCACCGCGCCGCCTCTCCCCTTCATCCACCACTGGCTCAGAGCTGTGCTGCAAGCCCTGGTCTCCCTGGCCCCCGAGATCCGGATCCCCAAGGCATGCAGGCTGCTCTTAAGAGGACGGCGAGAAATACTTCCCTGCCTAAAACAGGTTTTACAGAAATTGATATTTGTGTCTCTAACAGATGAGTGAAGAGAGGAGTGGAGAAATTTGGCAAAACCACAGAGGAAGCCTTGTCTTCTAGTTGAGGGTTCCAATCACTGCGCTGTGCCCTGGAGCCGCTTCAGCAGATCGCTGATTGTCCTTCTGTCCTCCTGTCCTCGTTCCCATCACCAGGAGCTGCTTCTTTCCCTTTCCTCCCGGTTACCTGGGCACTCTGACTGGTTTTGGAAGAAAGATGCTGCCCACTCCCGGTCACCAGGGATGTTGGGGACTGCAACACAGAAAGCCAGCGACCCCCAAATTGGGAAGTCTGGTTACTGGGGGAAATGGTCATGGTGGTGAAGGGCTGGTAGGGAAATCCAGCAGCTCCTGGAGCTGTGTGAAGCCACCTTTGAGTCTGCACTCCTTGGAAGCCTGAGTGATGCTCAGATGGGAAACAGATGGGAAGAAATCAGCAAGTACTTCCACCCTAACCGAGAGGGGATTCAGCATGGTACCCTATACACGATGGGAACACAGAGGCCAAACACACACGAGCGGCATTTGTTCGGTGTAAATGAACCAGAGCTACGGTGACAGGCACGGCGATGGCCATTGTTACCCCTCCCGGTCATCAACCCAAGATAGCAGTCTTGTTGAGTGCGATGGGAAACCTCACAACCAAGCACAGCAGGCCATATGCAAAGGCGGTGGATAGAGCCGGTTAACATACCTTGTCTCTGAGGTTCATCAACAACAGCAGCAAACCAATGACATTTCCTATGAACATTTTCTGCTTTTCAAAAGAAACATAAAACTCTAAAGGAAATCCTTTCAAAATATTTTTGAGTAAAAATCACAGTTTAATATAAACCTCAGAGGTTCAAGTAGTATTTTTGGTATTATTTTCCAGACTGGTCTTAATTTTCCCAATTCCTTTAGTAAAAGTATTTTGCATTTGCAACTCTCTGCTTTTTCTCTGTCTTAAAGAGCAGAAAATGTGTTGAAAATGTTATTTCTTTGTAAACATTTTCATTTAGATTCAAAAGCAACCATTACTCTTACCAGCAGCCGTGATGTATGTAAGAGGAAATACATATGGATAGTGAATTCTAAACACGAGAAGATGAGTCTAAGTAGCCATTTCTTCTATGTTAAGAAAGCCATGAAGAAGTTTATGTGAAGCTAGCTCAGCTTTTAATCTGTCTTCATATCCACGTTAGGAGAAAGGTGCTTTTCCAGAGACATATGTGTGTACGGGCTGCGGTACAAGGCCGGGGAGACCTTCTTGGAAAAAGATTTATTTTCCAAAGAGGTACTTTCAGTCATCCCAAAATCTTTCTTGAAGGTATTGCTGAATCAGACTCCAATTCATGAAACCGTTTCAGCAGGACAACCAGGGCCAACACTATACACACAGACTCCAGCACACTACTAATGATGTTACAGGCTTGGTAGATGTTCCACCCCCGTGGAAGTTTTGCCATTGATTTTGGTGAGTGTTCCCCTGGTCTTAGGTAATAACCATTGGTTTCTCAATTTAGGGACAAAGTCTCTCTCTTATATACTTGATTTCATGTTAGACTAATTATGAGAAAAAAGCAAAGACATGAAAAGACTGTCCCTGATATGAGGACTCACTCCTACAAACCCTTACTCAAGTCAGCAATCCCACCAGCTTCAATGAGAAGACACAGGCCAGGAAGGGCAGCCTTGATTTTCACAGTTGCCACCTCGTAACTGAAGCCCACGCACAAGGAGAAGTAACAGCCCCAACACCAGCCTGCGCTGATGGAAGCAAATCTCCTGGTGATGCATCGGTAACAACATTTTAATGTTTCCTTTATATCTCTTTGTTAAAGCCAATACAGTACTTTCTTACCATTTTTGCAGACAGGACAACACTGTTCTGGTTCATAGACTGGGTTGACACACTCGGGAACTGCGCAGTCTGCTACAACACAGTGAACTTCATTGCTGGGCTCGCAGCGACACCATTCGCATGGCGAGGGCTAGGAACAAATCTAAAATTAGCCCATTTCCTACCGTAGCTCACAAGTTTGCAACATTTCTATCTTGCCATAAGATAAACACATCAGCGTTTAATACCTCTTGACTGCATTCATTCAGCATGGGTAATACAAATTAACCTAATAGGACAAAATAGCAACATCTGAAATAGGCAACCAGAACATTGGAAAAAACAATGAGCATGACACTTGCTTTCCCAGAGAGGGTGTGGGGTTTTTTAGCTTTCAGGAGACTTTAGGTCCCTTTGTGAAAAAGACCGAGCTGAAGCCACTAGGTCGTACCTCTGCTCTACCCATCTGTTGTTATCTTACACATTTACTGGGAGCAGAGCAGGATTTTTGGAAGGTCACGAGTGGTGGTTCATCCCAGGAAGAGAGGACAGGGTGATTTCCCAGGTCATACTCATATCTCACGTGGACCACTACTTCCAGCAACCCCCAAGAAGTCGGTAAGGTGCTGCTGGGGCGGCCTATCCATCTGCCAGCCTCTGGATGTGCTCTTATTCTCGCTTTTCAGCATGGAGGCCAACAGTGGTGTTCTTGGAGGGGCAAAACCACTTTCTTCTGTGTTTGTGCAGCACCTGCATCAGGGCTCTATAAGCACTCCCATAATATAACTATTAGATCTGGCCCTGGCCCCACTCCTGCCTATTTCAACACGGTTTGTGAGCAACTGCCTCACACAGAATATATAAATAATTAAGAGCCTGAATAATTCTGCTGAAGTCAGGGAGTTCTGGATTAAAGCACCCAGCTAAGTGGTTTCGTTTCAGCTCCATCAATTCAAACAGGAATCTCTCTCTACCTCGAAATAGTAGAGCGTTGTCACTGTCTCGCCCTCTGAAAAGCTGTAGAACTCTGTTGAAAAATAGGAAGATCAGTGTTTTAAGGTTTCCAGTGTCCTTATGTGTGTGCAAGTGTGACGAAAGCATGACAACAGAGCTAAGAAAGGAGAATAAGAGGAGAATTTGAAAGGAAAATAGCTTCCTTTCAGTACCCACAGGTTCAATACATAACTCCCAATTCCTCAGCAATAGTTGATCCATCACTAACACTTGAATGAGTAAATGTGGGCATTGGAAAAAATTCTGCTTTCTGTTGCATTGGTGGGAATCTGCAGCAATGGGAATTTTTCCATATTAAAAAAAAAAAAAAGAAGAGTGAGATGCAAAGGAAAGGATTCATCCCCATGTGTTTCAGAGTCCAGTGATGTGTCACTCATTTCTACAAGACAGATACAACCTGTGAGGCCTGGTTCTGGCAGGTAAAAAGCTTTTCAGTTCACCTCTAAGAAGCTCCATATGTCTTGAGTCAAATAATTTATTCCCAGGAAATTCATTTCTACCTTAAAATGCACTAATTAAAGCTTCTCTTGCTTTGTCTCAGCATCTGCAGTCTATAATTCCCATCACCTCTCATTTGCTCACGGCTTTGGCAATTTAGATAAAATCAGCACTCCTTGAGCAAGGGAAGAAGTCTGTGGAGGTGGAATTCCTCTAATTATCTTTCCTCGTTCAATCCTGCTTTGATTTCTGTCTGAAGCAGCAGGAATCTAAATTCATTTGACTGACATTTCTTATTCAAGGCTATTTAATAAGAAGAAACAATACAGAAGAAAACAGACAGAACTATTTGCTGAGGGATCAATAAGAAAATTGCTGCTTTGTTTTTACTCATTTTAATCGCTAATTATACGGAGCAGTAGAACTTGATCTCGTGATTTGTGGAGGCTCTCACTGACGTATCCTTCAGGACTTGTCCCCATCTTCACTACTCCAGTGGCTGCAACACTAAGAAATACGTGATGCGTTTCCAGGACTGCAGCCCAATCTACTGCTTAAAGATGATCAACACAAGTAGAAGATGCCCCTGAACGACTCTGCAACTGAGTAAATGAGACATGACATACACATCTTTTGCTTTTGCGTTGTTGGTGTAACCTGAAAATGACACTGTAATAAACCATGATGTTGCTTGACACTGAAAGCAGCTTTGCTAGAGGGAAGAACCGCACACAAAGAAGGAAAGCACACCTCAATGGTACAAGGAACGAGAAGCCAGCAAATGAAAAGGCTGCTTTGGCACGAATGACAAGACTTTTCACAGCCACCTCCCCTTTCCCATCTTATCAAGTTCAAGGTACCTGGCCTAGCCTCCAGGATCTTCCTCTATCTATCTGACCGTTTGGTTCACTTGCCAGTGCCCCTCACTGTGGCTCTTACCCAGCCCCTCACCTCCACGGGTGACTCCAGCCTTCCTGCCCGCTTATTTTATGAATGTCTAGGTACTTTCTCCCATAAGATGTGCTCTGGGATCTGATTTGCAAACACCTGCCCTTTCAGAAAGGATTTTGCCCCAAGCACAGTGATTGAGCAT
The DNA here is from genome assembly GCF_011004875.1 of Balearica regulorum gibbericeps. Taxonomy (NCBI): domain Eukaryota; kingdom Metazoa; phylum Chordata; class Aves; order Gruiformes; family Gruidae; genus Balearica; species Balearica regulorum. Next base: position 4,220,917 of record NC_046189.1, read on the forward strand.
CTTCTGCTCAATGTTGTCTGTGGGCTCTGCATCCCAGCTATTGATTTCCCTGGGGGTACCCTTCTTGTATAGGACAACTATAGGACATTGGCCCAAAAAGATCTCTATTTATCTACATAGGCAGTAGGTAGACCAAGCGGTGGAATGATGAACTGGGAATCAGTGAAGAACAGTGAACCAGTGAAAAATGTCCCAAAGATTTGTTTCCTGATTCCTGATTTAAAAATTTATCCCCCGTGGAAGAGGGGCGGTTTACACTTTTGTAGCCACTGAAGTTCAAACACGGGCTAACACCGGTTCCTGAAAAGAAACTCTGATCCCTACTGAAAAACAAGGTTGAAAAAACACTTCTGAAGTATGAAGGAGAGAGGACACAAATCAGAGGCTATGCCATTCCCACATGGACAGTGCAAACGTTTTACTGGTGTCCCTTAAACTGATATTCTGGAAAAAGTGTTAAGATTAAAGGATCGTAAAAGGCTTGGCCAAGAAGATGATTTACTCACTCCACCTGTCCAAGGTAGAATAATCTCTTAGAAGACTTTGCAGCAAAGGATTTGCTAGGAAGGATTTCAAGAGATATCGGTGTGGGAACATTCTTCTCACCATTGTCCAAAAGGAAAGGACGTTCATGGTGCCCAGCCACAACACAGACACGTACCCACCCAAGAACTGCGTGGTTCCTTTCTGTTCGAGGCATGTTTTAAGCAATGGATCTATCATAAAACCAGGGGAGTGAACTGGGTCCTTTTGTACAGTACAGCATTTTGACTTGGGAAAACTGGTACAAAGCACCTGAATTTTTTTTTTTTTTACCCAATTTTCACTTACAATAGGGCTGACAGCAGAACTAGTCAGGAAATACATTCTTTGATGTTATTGTCAGTGCAAGGGCCAAGTCACGCCAAGTTGGTGGGAAGCAGACGTGGCCAAAATCTAACCACCATTTGAGAGAACAGATGAAGTGGGACACAGAGAACAAAGGACCTTCTCAAGCTCAGCACTGATCCTGCTTGACCTCTCCTTCTGCCAGTCACTTCAAAGAGACCAAAGAATCACAAGGATTTGGACCCTAAACACCCCCGTTTATAACCACACCTGAGATCATGGCCCAACTCCTATCTTTCTTCTGTTCTACTGATCTCAAGGAGGACCGTGACCCCAGGTTTGGCTGGGAGGGCAAGTTCATTCCCTGCTTCTACCAGGGTATGGCCCTGTCCCACATAGTGGGGCAGTCGGAGGAAGGAGCCAGCACTCATCTGGTTGAGTGGCTGGAAAACCTTAGCCTCAGGTGCTGTCAAATGAGAAACATCTGCAATCAGCAGAGTTTATTAACAAAGAAAGAAGGAAGGAAAATTGAAACAGAGAATAGAGAATTCGCATGGCTAATAAAGATTTTATGTGCACGAGCACATAATGATAAAGTTGATAGATGATATAAACAAACAAACGAAAAAGGCAGCAAAGGAAACAGAATGAGAAACAAGATACACCCTGAGCAGGGGAAATGAGGACACCAAACCAGATGTGGATACTGTATCTCCTAATCTTCACTCTCGCTCCCATATACACACCAGCTCCCCACCATTTTCACCCTCTCTTTGGAAGCAAACATCCGCACATGTAGGAATTACGCTGCTAACATCATCCGGCTACTCCTCACAGTGATAAGGGGCTCCCTCTCTTAAAGGGGTTGGGCAACAGGTGGGTCCTTCTTTAGGTTTCATACAGACATTTCATGCCTCTGACAGGTCTACACTCGGAGGGCTCCAGCAGAGCCTCAAGTCATCCAGAAGGACTGGTGGGTAGACAGAGAGGTTGCATGATCAAACAGTTCTTCAGGAAAATAGCCTGACTCTTCCCAAACTTAAAGGAAAGGTGGAAAAAAGAAAATGGAAAATTGAATTAAAATCTCAGTGTCTAAATCTACTCTTTTATGCTTTTGTACAGCTGAAGAGATCTGAATCAAACTTTTTTTTTTAGACCAAGGCAGCTGGTACAATCACACAAATAACTGACACACAAAACTTCAAGTTTTTAGGCAAGATCTTGCTTTACTTGCGACATCTCATTTAATTATAGAAACTCTTGTTGCACTGAACTTCACCTGTATTTCACCCTTTGCTCGTCTTGTCCACAACTACAGCACCCTAAGCCACCTCTCTGCTGCCCCAAATATGTGAAAGATTTTTCTGTAACATGCAGATTGCCCTGCAAGAGCTTATTACTGAGTAGTGGGTATTCTCCTGCATGAATGGAGGAAGCATATATATATATATATGAAAGATTATTCCGCAGCCCTCTTCTTCCCTGCCTCCAATAAGGATCTCTCCGTCTATACCTCTGCTTGTCACTCACTCTCAGCTGCTGCTACATAAACATCTCTAGAGAGGTGGAAAGGGAGTGATTTACCTAAGACAAACAAAAAACTCTGAAGATGACATCTGATTGATACTTTTTCTTTACCTGTTTGTTCTGTCAATCAGAAGCAATTTTCCTCAGAGTTTTTGCTCTGCTGTCACATTCACCAGGCTAACCGTGGTTTCCAAGCACACTCATTTCAGTCCTATACGTGGGCTGTCACCCAGCTCAGGAGAGGTCTCAGGTCAAGTGTTAAGGCTGCAGTCTCCTGCGATTAGCTGAGATTAATCCAGCTGGCTTCACTCATACTCGGGGTTTGCGGCTCGTACCCCTCCGGGAGCTGGGAGGTGCCCATTTCCCAAGCCGGTGCCCATTTCCCAAGCAGCCTTTGGAGAGCAAAGTGTGATCTGGCACCTAAGTACGGCAAGAGCCAGTGGATCTTGTATCATTAGCACACGCTATAAACAGGCATGTTACTCCTGAAGACTTCCCGCTCTGTGAATTTAGATGCCAGCTCCAGATCTCCTCCAGGCATGTTTAGCACAGCCACTTCCCGAGACTTTGGACCTCTCCTTACCTTTTCAAGAAAAGACTTTAAATTGTGTGGTACTTTCTTCGTACCTGAGTTTTCAGCCTCATGGAAGACAGTTTACATCTCTGCCGGAGCTAGCATACAGGTTGCTCAAAGCTACTGCAAATTCTTGCAACTGCCCTCCAAGTCATCTGTGCTGAGATCCAGTTATCAGGATTTATTGGGCTGCTCTCTTCCCCCTCCTTCCTACACTCTCCAGCTAAGCTTGAAGAGGGTATTGGAACAAGAATATCCCATAATCCCATACTCGAAGACTTAATCTCATTGACTAGGTGCCATGAAGTGGTCACATAAGGACCGTGTCCTCGTGCTGCCTGACTATCGCACAACAGCCCTCCACCAATTACACACAGCTACTAGCAAACAACTACAGAGCAATACAAACTTTACAACTATATCACAAATACTTGACATTTCTTTTGAGGAAGGAAATAGAAAAGCTTCATGTAAGTGTTTACAACCATCTAATCACGTTACAATAGTCACGTACTGATCATGCAGAGGCTTTTTTGAGTTAGTAGAAGGCACTCTAAGTACTTGCACTGAATTGAATAGACCTGTTATTGGGGCCTGTGATGCTTTTCACAGTCAAATAGGTATATTTACAAAATGAGCACAATGATTGGAGAAATCTGTGTGGTTGACTGGAATTTGAAGGAGTGTATAACCAATAAATTAAGCCACTGTGTTTTCTTTCTGAGCCCCACGGAAACCCAAGGATCCATCACAGCAGAGCAAATACAGAGCAGATGCCAGGACTCTTGATATCACCGCAAACCTTAATCAGGCACGTTAGCTCCCACCTCCTTTAAACACCAGAAAGGAAATGGTGCATAAGTATATGCTTTTTCTAGATTATATTGCGAAGGGAAAATATGCAGCGTAGTTTTACTGAATACAGAGTTGCAATGCTATCTCCCCTTTTGAAAACATGTTAGAAAAAGAAGTGCAAACCCCGTAAGAAGAAGGAGATGCCATCATCTCCATTTCTACTGATGTCAAGGTGGTTTTGAATGCAGTAGATCTAGCCTGGTACTTCTGCATGCCTTGGTCAGTACCTCGCCTTAGATTCGGATCCACTACCTGTATCTACGTGCACCTCCTGCCTACACGTCCCCGGGAAGGCCTAGATGCGTCCCATCCCCTGCCAATGCTGGAGTCCAAGGGAAGGAAAGCTGAAAACCATCTCTGCTGCCAATCTCTCCATCTTTTAGTTTTCAAGAGAGTGTGTGCCAGCGCTCATATGGATAATCACATTCAGCCTCCCCCCTCAGACAGGCTCGACTGATGGCATCCTGTTCTACGCAGATAAAACAGCAGGAAAAGCAGAGCAATGGAAAGCGAAGTCTGTCAAATTGGGCACTTACATCTTAAGAGTAGCTGTAACTTTTAATGACGCTAAGGACAATGACAATTCTGATGGAAATGGTTTTTGTAGCTACAGTTTCAGGTGGTGAATTTATTGGCAGGAAGCAAGAAAGGGAAGAAAGTTAAAAAGGACCTGATGAATAAAATCGAAGGTAAAAACGGTTTCCGCATTACGGCTGAGGTGGGAAGTCATAAACCAGGGGAGATGAATAAAAAAGAAGCCGGGATAGCATTCATCGAAGATACTCCTGGAGTCGAAATTAGAATCATTTTCATTGTTATTGAAATTGCCTGTGATCTCAGGCAGATTAGCAGGAGATTGCAGGGAAGTTCAGAGAAAGCTTTCAACTGAGAAATTTTGCAGGTGCCAAACTGTGGAGAACGGGCTAGCTAGCGAGTCCCACCAGAAGGCGAGACTGAAATCAGCCCACTTCTGTTCGGGGCTGCTCGCTTGGCCTTTACTATTAGCAGTGCATAAATGTCTAAATTGTGTGAAAAGTTTGGTAAATGGCTCTTTTTTGCATCCATGTGCACCAATACAAGAAGTTCCACGGGGCAAAAATTTCACTCATTTTTGTCACTTATTTGAAAAAATAAAAATCATCCATCCAGCTAGTGGAGACACAGTCAATTATGCTACAGAAACCATAATGACTTCGATTTTCCATAGGTGGAAAGTTGTTCAAATAAACAGCCCAGTGAGTGATTAGAGACGAGTACAATCACTGGAAACGCCATCAGGTTGCAAATGATTTTGCAATGGGAAAAAAACTACTAAGTCATTAGATAATTTCTTTGCAGTGAGAAACTGGAGCTCTATCCTACTTATACGGAACACTAGCAATACAAATGAATTGGGCCATCCAAAAAATTGAAAAATGCTTGCACCATACTGTAGATCGACTAAATCAAGGAGCGGGCTTCCAAGAAGCAGCAGAAGTGGATGCTGAGATCCTGTATTTCTAACGGAGCCCCCAACACACACACACAAACGTTACTAATGTAAGACTGAAATGAAATGACAAATTTCTCACTCAACTGAGAGGACAAGAGAGACACAAATACATTACTGAAAACACTTTCTATAAATGGTGACTCCATCCTATACAGAAAGCAGTCCCACCACAAGGAGGTTGAAGATGACTTGCCTATTGTCTTAGCCTGCAGATGCTGCAGCTCTCCAACCAAAGCTCAGTTTTAGTTACCCCTAACTGCTGCTTATCTATTCACAGCTACAAGAGTCTTTCCAGCAGGCTGGTCACCAGGCTTGGATTCTGGAGGTGGAAAGGCATAAAGACGCTGTAATCCCTCCAGGCCATGTATATCCTCCTCTCAGCCCCAGACCATACCTGTCTATACCTGGAAACAACATTACCCTTGCCATCCTTTTGTAAAAATTCCTGGGGAGCTACTACAGATGAGTAAGCCAGATGAGGGAGAGAAGCACAGAAGACATGCCTCACCATGGGCATCCCGGGCCCACGTCTGATGATTCAGGATTGTGACGGCATTAGGAGCTTCGTACTCATCTACTTGCTATGTGCCACACAACCCGATGGGTTTAAAAGGCTCCTGGAGCCATGTCTGGATCTGGAGGGTGACTCCTCATTAGCTGATGAGAGAGAGACAACCTTGAGCCAAGCCCTGGCCCTTTTTCCACGGGAGCTGCATATCTGCCGTCTTGTGGTTGCTTTTCTCTCCTGAGAGCAGCAGTGGAGCTGTCCCTAACAACGTGACTTTGCACTTCTTTGGTAAGAACACTCCCTTTGTTTTGATATATGTCTCCTTTTATTCCTGACCTCACCTACCCTGGGCCTGAAGGGGACTGGAGGTCTCTATTACTGCGGTGATAATTTTAATGACTCTATTACAATAGTGTTTTAGTTCAGATATGCCCAGTGCACAGGGAACAGAACTCCTTTCGAAAGGTTACAGATATGACAGATGGGACTGCGTCTCCAACATGTGATGGGCAGCCCCGTTCGGACGCAGACAAAATGTTTGTGTGCTCTTCACATTTGTTAAGCTCCTTTTAATATCAGTAGGGAAACAGAGCCCAGCTGGCAGCTTCCTGCTCTCCGCTCCCTCCCTGTCAGCTCTTTGCAATGAAGGCGCCTCGTCTAGGAGAAAATCTCCTGGGACAGGGAGAAAGGAACCAAGGACCCGGCCAGAAAGCTGATCCCTTTTCCTTGCGTTTTCCCTACGCCTGAGCGCTGTTTCCTTCTTCATTCACGCCAAAAGATGGGAGAAGGTGGCGAGATCAGCTCTATGTACCGATAAAGTACTGAATGTGTATTAAGGAGGTAGGTATAGCATAACCAGCCATCGCTGGGGAGGAGGTTTGGATCCCATTCCTTCTCCTGCAGTTTTCCACAGCCACAGTACAGGCCAGGTAGATTCACACCCGTGATGGATTTGGCCCTGTGACCCTCCCACTCACAATGAAGCCAGATGATGGCTGTTCGGCCGAACTGAACTTAATCTTTGGAGTCAGGCTGCTTTGTCTGAAGGCAAGCTCCGTCATCCTCGCGCTGCTCAGGCAGCTGGAAACAATCATCCCGGCGGGTGACTCCTGGCTGGGTTGTGGCAGTCAAGGGAAGGTGTGAGCTCCTCTTGCTGTAGGCCCCACGCTGCAGATTTCAGTGCTCTACCACCCTCACAGCGTTTCGCACGGTTTTGCACCTCTTGTGCCCTAAGGGATTCCTTAGCTCGTTACTGATCTCCGTTAACACGCTCTGTTGCTGTATCACCTTTTTCTCCTCCCAAGCAAAGACATGTTGGCTGAAACCAAGTCTATGTCCAAGGTGCGGTTAGGAGCTGACTTGATTTTTTCCTTTACGTTGCTGAGGGTACAGGAGCTCAAGGGTGCTGAGCGCCCAAAATTACATCTACATGTACATCCCCTTCTCCTTCATTGTCTCCAGGCCCTGCTTCAAAGCCCCGTCCCGCCAAGTGGCGAGTTGTGGTTGCACCAGTGGGTTAACCACACGTGTCTCCTTGGGTTTGCTGCGGGCTTGGTTCCCTTTGCTCCCGGGCTTTGACACCAGTCCTGATTTCATTGCATGTTGAGAAGTGGGAGAGGGGCAAACAAATCACACCAAATACTGACTTGTTCCTCTTTGCTTTTTCTCTCTCTTTCTCCATTGTCTGTACTTTTTTGATGGCCTAGTGTAACTCTTTACTTTCTGGCAGCTGGCAAGGTGGATTAGGCTTCATGGGAGCTCCCCTCAGGCAAATCCTCATCTCAGGTCAGCATCATGCAAACTCCACAGAGGAATACCTAACTGGTACCGAACTTTGCACCAGTGTAACATCCCAATGGGCCACCTGTGATCCATGGAGCTGCAGCAGTTCATAGCAGTGGAGAACCTGACCCACCGGCCCCACAGAATAAAGCAGCTCTTTTACCAGCTGGCACCATGGAGAAAGCATTCTCCAAATTCCCCTGTCTGCCCCCGTTGCCATTGCTTAAACCCTCAGGAGATAAGCCAGCAGGGTCTGGGAGGCTTCTGACCCTCAGGAGATGTTATCACATTTGGTTATGAGCCCAAGCCAGGAAGGATGTGAAATGAAAATGGGATTGAACAGGTTATCTGTGATGAGAGGACATGCAGGCACCTGCTAACACCCAGGGAGCACAGTGGGTTAACCCTCAGTCAGAAAGGTTTTCCTGCCCAGGACGACCACAGCTCAGACTGAGAGATTCCCTGCTTTGAGGAGCTGCTTCAAACCCTAATGCTCCTCCAGGCATAACAAGTTTATTGTAATTCCCAAAGAATTACCTCTGAACTGTACCGCAGAACAAAGAGTAAGGAAGCCTAACGCTACATGTATTTTTATTTTGCAACTAGACTGAGCATTGTCACTACATGACTTATCTAATTATAGCCTTAAAAACAATAACTAGGATAATTAGCTAATTGAGCATTATTTTTAATGAATGCAATTCTGCGTAAAGCACATTCCAGTAGCAACAAACACACACCTGCACTTCCCCTTGCTCTGGTAAGAAACGGTTGTCTAAGAAACTTCTCGCCAATGATCCATCAACATTTCTATGGATGACACAAGCTGACGACCTCACGCTCACCAGCGCTACAGAAACAGCTTGGGTGCCAGAGATGGACATTCCCTGGGTGAGCCACGGGAAGAGCGCTTCTCTCCTTGGCCCCACTGAGCATTGTCTGGCACGCCAATAAAGCCTCAGACGTGATTTTACCACTCTTGGAAGGAGCTGGTAACAGTTGCATGTACTACACATCCCATTTTCTTAACAGCACGGCTCCAGCAGCAACGGAGGGGAGAGGGAGTGCCAGAGCCTCTTCTCCGGCTGTGCAGAGATATCTCCTCTCTTTCAGTAGCTCTCTGGACAGCCCCCAAATCTGGAAGCAAGCAGAGTCGATGGGCTATTTCCTGGCGCAAATATCTGAAAGCCCAGCCGCAGCTTTGGCGGTACAAATGTTGGGCACATGTTCATTCCTGTGTCACATTTACTGGAAAAATACCAATCCCTTGGGCTTGCATGTACCGGCCAAATTTTGCACTGCGCTCCCGCAACGGTGCACTGTGATTAAAACACGGGGGCTTGTGCTTAATCCCTTGTGATTTTGAATCATGCTGATGCTCAAGTTTTGGGTCTCATGTATTTCAATGGGGAGCTTTGAGAGAATATGTGTGTAGCGCAGCCGGCACCACGGAGCTCTGTGCTTTTGGGGCCTCCGTGTATTACTGTGATCTGGAGAAAACAACAGCATGGATTTTTTGTAGCCAAATTCTGAATACAGCCCATCTTCTTTCACCTATTGTAATAATACACTCGTGCATAATGTAATATATATGTTATAGAACCAGTAACTAAGTACATAACATAATTTAAAAACTAGGTATCACTATAGATCAATATATGACATGCCTATCTATTTTAGTATGTTTTCTTGGTACAAATTATGACTGAAATACAGTAAGTCAGTAATTTCAGATTCCTTTGCATAGACATTGTCACTGTAATTTTGCCAGGAGGGAGATAATAAATCATACTTTTCCATCTGACTGATGTTCTGTTTCCCCTGTCTGATTTCAATGGCTGTATGCTATCTTCAGAGCTGGCATTGTTCATGGCTCCTTTTATTAAAGCACAGGCACGTTATTGAAATTTCTTTTGTATTATGATTTTCTAACCGTACGTGAAATTGCAGAACACACAAGAAGAAGAAGAGAGAAAAAAAAAAAAAAAAAAAGCCCCATTTGTTTGAGTCATAGTAGAAAAAAACCCTGCTGCACACATCTCGGAGAGAAAAATGCCAATATTAAAACTGGGGCCCCATGCTGGCTTGGGTTAGTAATCAGTTTCTTGGAATTCATCAGTGGAGATTTGAAAACTACTAGTGATTTGGGCGACTGGTTTTGTATACTACCAAAAGGTTTTAATATGCTAGTGCTTGCGATGATTAGCTTGCCACGATTTGAGCGCTTCCCAAGACTCACCAGGAAACTCATATAATAGAGGAGAAAACTCAGTAAAGAACCTCCCTTTTCTCCTCACTTTGTGTTTGTAGTGGCCTAACGAAGCTCCTCAGATTTAAGGTGCTGTATCTCCGTTTTCTCACGCTGCTATAAACCACAGCGTCCACACGCCAAACCTGCGGCTGGGCAGTTCAATACACCCGGGCAGGGCTGGGGGCCTCTCAGAGCAGCCCCCTGCACCGCCCCAGGCACCGGATGGTTGCACACTGCTCCCCCTCGCCTCCCCTTTCCACCCAGCGCTGCAACGAGCTCTTGTTTTTCACCTAACAGCATCATCCCATCAGTAGTGCTCCAGGAACGTCCCGAGCGTTCCATTCATATTTGATAAGGTTGCACTCCCGGGCTGGGTAACTCGTGGTCAGAGCAAGGCTGTAGTTTGCGCCACTTAATTTCTATTTCTGGCATGGTTCTGGGGGCGGGGAATCACTTTTTGGTTTCATTGCCTCCTTTTCTCCAGTGGCAGAATGGACACGCTGCATTTCAGGGACTGAGAGATGCCGGGATAACAGCTGAATACACTCTTGCATGTGCTAATGCCTTTTGATGAGAGGTCTTATTTCGTTAAGTTATATTGAGATAATTGCATTAATAAAACATTTTTAAAGAGCATTAACAAAGGAGAAGGAGGTGCTGCTATTCCAAAGTAAAGGTTTCCATAACGAGCTGAGAATTAGTATATGATAATGCTATGCTTATACAGGCCCTCATTTATTTTGGATTCTGATTATACCCCGAAGATCCCTGTTAGAGCTGTGATCCCTACTGTGCAAAGTGCTGCTCGAGAAGACATAAAGTCAGCGAGATACAGAAGCCCTAGCTGAAGGATTACAGATGATTTGTGGACAAAACAAAGCAATGAACTTCAGATATAGTGGCAGGAAACATGGGAAAGAAAAATAAAGTAGAGCTCCAGCAGTGAAATCCTGGCTCTTTTCAAGTCAGTGGAGACTGTGCTCTAGAACGAAACGAAAATTTCCCCTTTCCTGTTCTTTTTTTTCCCCCGTGTGGAGGCCTGCCCACAGGGAATGGGTTGTTCTCCCTCCACACCTGCGCCCGACGCAAAGGACAAACGTTGGGGCATCGCTGGGGACTTTTTGACTGAGGATGGGTTTGGGAGGGGAGCGGTCACGGTGGAAGGGGAGAGAACAAGTTGGTGGAGAAGGCACTGGAAAGGGCAGGCAGACGAAAGGTTACGCATCGGCAGAGCCAGCGGCTGGAAGAAATTGTAGCTCTGTGCTTGGCAGAAAGCAGGACAGCCACTGAAGAGCACCCAAAAAAATGTCCTTGATGTTTCAAAGCTCGAGTTCACAACTGCAGGTTGAAAGGAGAAGCTGCTCTTCTGACAGGAACATTACCAGGAAGGCCAAGTTGTGATGCCAAAACGTCTCGTGTTCCCACCCAAAGGATAACTCATCCAAAGCCCTGGCAGGCAAATGGAGGTATTTTAAAGTCGGTGGCTAGAAAATTTCTGCCATTGACTTTGAGAAGGATGGCATCGTGCTACCAAAACCCATGTCACCAGGACTCACTCTCCCACAGGGACAGGGAGCAGCACCAGCCTGTACGGTCTAAAATGAAGAGAATGCTTCAAGATGCCAGCTTTGACAACCTCTTGTGAGCCGGTCATTCATTTCCCAGCAATTACATTTTGCTACATCCTCATACAGGTCCATAGAAGGTGGTTATTCCGGATATGCCTATATTGGGTGAGGAGGGATGTAGGGAGTTCACAAGTGATTACGGACATTTTAAACTGACAATCTAATCCTTTTCAGACACCTCCTTACTGTGGCTACAAACGTACGTCAAGCCACGCCGCAAACTGCATTTCTCAAATGCGGGTAGGCGTGTGCTTTTCTCTGAGTAACTTATGCAGGAGAGTAAAAACTAATCAGCACTTAGGAAAACTGTTGTCTCACTGACATTTGCACGATTTCTCCACAAGCTGCCAATGAACATCCATCACGCTGGCGGTACACTGTCTCCTTAAGTTTACATAAGCTGCTGTCTGGGAACATTCATTTAAAACACAACCGTGTGTACTTGCAATAACCGAGACCGCTCTCTGAGTTGTTATTTGCTTGTTTTCTCTCTCTGGGAAGAAAGGGGAGGGTTAACAACCTCCCTGAGAGATGTCTGCTAGTACGGGCAAGCGCAGAGCGCTTGGGACTTGGACCTTAACCTCCAGGACTGAAATCAAAACACGGCTGATGCGTGGGAGAAAAAGCAAGCTGCTAAGTGACCCCGAGAGTCCCTGCCAGATTCCTCTGGAGAAAACGGAGAGACTGGATGCCTGAGACTTGCAGCATCCTTCACACCTTCCCTGCAGCCACCACAGCTGCCCATCACCCCATGTCCGCCTCTGAGAGGGACCGGAGAGGCCAGATTCGAGGCTGACAAGGACAGAAGTGGAAATAAGGTTGGGAAAGAGACAGATGGATCCCGGTAAAAGCCACCAGACCTCCCCTTTCTCCCGTGTACTGCTCCATAGGAGTCAAAATCCTGAGCGCCAGGCAGCAATCAATTTGAGTCGGCTCTTGACTCACATTAGAGAGACCGCACCGACCTTTCCTGTGCGGGGCTTCCCGGTGGAACTGCAGCCTCGGCCGAAGCGGGGAGTAAGTCCCAGGAAAGCGAGGGGATGCGGCAGGCGTGGGCAGCTGGGGCTCGAAACCCACAAAGATCTCCCAGGACTCGTAACAGAGCTATGAAGATGCTACATGGGGTTACTAAACCATCTGTCAGGGACACAAGGTTTTACAAAGGATACAAGAAAAACTACTAATGGGTTTAGATTTACAATTGAGTTTCAGTTCAGCATTTCATTTGTACGTGTTAGCAATTTAGGGGCACAAGCATAAACATTTGGACAGCTGTCTGAGCTAGATGGTTGTCATGTTTATATTTTGTGCTTACGATTGTTATGAGTCAAAAAAATCATAGCTCACTAGAAGAAAGGTAAATATTCAAGAAACGGGTCTTTATAACTACTCCTTTACCCTGAGAGAGTCACACCTACTGTCAGTGGTAAGAAAAAAAAAAAAAGACTAAATCGCATTTGGATTTCTCTCACCCCAAAGCTAAACAGAAACGTAGAAACAAGACAGGAAAATTCTTCCCAATGGAAACCTCTCACAGATTTTGATATCCTAGAGAAAAAGAAATTCCCAGAGAAAAACAAATCCTAAGTTGTGAAAGATCAGGCAGTTGAAATTTCTATGAGATGAGTGAGTCCTGGTAATACTACCAGAGCAAGTACGAACGTTTGTGTGCACACACGCAGACACATGCTTGCAAAAGAGTTTTAAATGGAGGCTAATTTCAGCTGTAACCCAGCACTGAGGAGCACTTCTACAGATGACGATTTGGAACCTACCCATTAGCAAGAGTAAATCAAGTGGATAAAAGGGTTACGTGCCCACTTAAAACAGTGCCTTCGTTTCCACTGAAAGCAGTCTGGTTTGAATCACAACGACTGGAGGAAGCCTCTCCTCTTTGCCAAAGACAGACTTCCACGTCCGGGGAATGGACTTGAGAAAGTTTGCAGACCTTATAAATGCAACAGGATGAGGGAAGAGCAGAGCTCAGAGCGTACGAAACCTATGGACTGCTCCGAATTTCTGCTGTGGAGATAGCAGATAAAATCTTTATTAGGTTGAAGTAAATAGTAAAATGCTTGGATGCTTCAATGAAGTCAAGATTTCACTTCATCGCAGCAGTTTGCTGCATTCTGAAGTTCTGTCTTTCCTATAGGATTTATAAACTTACAGTTCATGGGTGCTCTTTTTTTTCCCCACTCAAAACACCCCTGGAAGTGCACAGTAATATCCTATAGCCTGAATCTTTTCCACTACTTAGAGGAAAAAAAGTTTCACTATTTATTCTAGGTAAACACATAGATTTCAAAAACAATCGTTTCCTGCCCTGTTCCACAAGGTTTTGAGCAAAACACAAAGTCCAGGTCACAAGCTCGACTGTCAAGTAAATTAAGCCTGAGGGATCCCAGTCCTGGACCGAAGGGTACCCTGTGCGAGGGCGGCGTGCCACCACCTACTTTGTGTTTCTCAGAGGATCCTGGAACTCTGCTTTCCACACAAGGCCCCACAGTTTTTGAGCACAGCAAACAATGAACCAGATCACTCTAACTCCCTCCAATAGCCTTCTCCCCTAACGTCTGTTTCTTTATCCTTTAATCCGTTATCAGGGTGCAATTATTTCTCTCAGGGAAAGTGATTAGTACTTTTGCATTTCATTCACATGCAAAAGACACTTTAATGAGACCATCCATCTCATTATTCTCCCACTGGAATCTCTCCAAAAAGAGTCCTTGCACCTTTCACGTAAGAACCTGACTGTGTGGCAAAATGACGCCTAGCTGGGACGCTTCATCACCTGACAACACGGCAGTCAACACGGGACCACTGAAGCATGCTTGTGGGATGAAGTTGGGTTAGGCTTTCTTCTGGCAAGAAGAAACTGCTATTGAAGCAGTTCACAAAATCAGCATCTTCACATTCCTCAGGAAAGCAAAGCAGAGAAGAGGTTGATCGGGAGGGCCCTCGAGATGTTCCTCATGTATTCGTTTTGCCTTGTGACCATGCCATTAAACTGCCTTGCCCATACTGAGTGACTGTGGTTACAGACGGGCAGAAAAAGATGAAGATAAACCACACATGATAGAAGAAAGGAACTAAATACTACCTTCACTGAAAAATGACAGAATCTGGGAAAAAGGAAATTGTGATTTATGTTACTGAGAACCTGTGAAGTACACAGACCTATATGGAAGTATTTTCATTGTCAGAAAAGAAAATAAATTGGCAAGTGTATAATGGGATCCGGCATACAGCCACGAATAGGCTGTTGTTAATTAAGGAGCTATGAATTTTAAAGCCACATGACCTGGGAGAACAAAGTCATGTATACCTATTACCTTTGCAGACCCTGTTCTTCATTGTGAAATGCTATTTTCCTGAGCAGAATTGAAAACATGCAATCAAACTCATTAGAATGAGAGATGCAGGTTGTGTAAAGGGTAGTGGTTTTTGAAAATCTGGTCTTATTTTTCAGATACATTCATGAAGGATTTCTTTACAGCATTCCTAATAGGAACTCAACCATTACAATTAAACTCCATATTTCTCATTACTTGAGATGGTCATCTGCCTAGAAATTCATCTTCTGCCATTCTAGACAGCCTTACCACAGTTGAAATGAAAATATTAAATACAGCTTGCAATCTGCTTGCGTTCTCATACAGTTATGAGTAACAACTCTCAGTACCATGCCATCAATTTTTGCTATCCAAATTGGAAAAGGGGTTCTCAAAAAGCACTCGGTGTTGTTTACAACCATTTTTACAGACATCATTGGTAGTCCAACCTGATTCATGCTATGAGTAAAGAAGGAGTTTGTCCAGAGTAGCAGATTCAGAGGGCTGGCATTTTACACGGGGACTTCTGATCGACCACTGGCCCTCACTTGGTGCACGTGAGGGAGGAGGTGGCAGCTTTCACATTAGCCAGACCTGCATCAAAGCTCAAAGGGTCTTCAGCTTTAGCGCCAATTAACAGCAGTGAGGAAATACCAAGTGCCTTTGAGAGTCCCCACAAGAAATACAATTTCCATAGCACATTATTACTAAATACTGAAGAGAGGGTTTCATACCTTAAATTCCTCCAAGATTTTGTAATTTTTCCCGTGATATTCACAAAAGTTTTTCACTTCTTTGCATTCTGGACAGCATCCATTGTGTTCCACTTTTGTGCACTTTGGATGGATTTTAGGGCATTCTGGTTGATCGCAAACAGGTCCATCCTCAGTACAGACACAGGGACAGTTGGAATGTCCCGGGAAAAAACGTTCTCCCAGTTTGTACACAAAGCCACTGTCATCCACACAGCCCTTCCCTCGGTAGTCATCAAAGATCAGATTGTCATTGCTGGAGGTCTGGTCCCCTTCATCGGCAGGGTAGTCTTCATGATTGATGGCAGCTGGAGTGACCAAAGCAGGGATTACAAGCAGAAGTATCCAGGCTTCGTGGATACGAAGAGCCATCCCCCTCCTCAGCTTCTCCATGGGAACTCAATGCCAGATAGAAACAGCTGCTTCCATAAGGAGACCAGTGTTGTGGTCTGAAAACAAATATTTTTAAGTAAGAACAAGCTCAAAATTCTAAGGAATACTGACATAACAAAGGCCATACTTTCAACCAGCACCCCAGAATAAATCAATGCTTTCAAACTGCACAGATAACTGTCGCCGTTTCATTTGAATTAAGCCTCTTCTCAATTATTGTTACAGAGAATAAAGCATATGCAATACATAAATTAGACACACAGCCTGTAAGCATATGCCCACAAACCAGGTGGCTCACAGATTCATCTAATTTTTACTTTCCTCATTCGTGCAGTTGAGTTTTCTGATACACCAGAAGTTAAACTAGCTGCCCGAAATCACACGGTGATGGGCAGCTCAGAGGGGCTTGAACCCAAGTTTAAGCGTGCTCTTAACCTCTTGCTGTAGCCACTGTCCCTCCGTGCTACGTACAGTGCACAGCCCAACTTCATTAAACTGAGGTGGGAAACAGGAGTTGAAAAATGACAGAAGCATAACCTGTAGGCAGATCTGCGTACCATATGAAAGGTGGTGCTGGGTTATACTTGGTCTGCGAGAGGTGGAATAGTACAGAATTTTTTATATAGCATTTCTGAAGAGGAAGAGGGACTACCTGGGCTATCAACACAGCCCAGCCTGCGGCAGGTCCGTATAATCCCGACAGAAGCAAAGATGTAATTCATCTTCTCCGTTATTCAGCATTTCAGTAATTCCCAGAGAAAAATGCAGCGAGCAGGATGTTAAATGCCCGTGTAATGCACAGAACCTCTGAAATGGGTTTGCCTTATTAAGCTGGAGCCTTTCTAAAAGTTTGGGAGCGATGCAGCACGGCCCGACCTTCGGAGAGCTCTGCTTAGGTGGTGGAGCAGAGGACTGCCCCAGAGAGGGAGAGGAGCTCCACACTGCCCCAGGAGAGCCAGCTCCGGGCCAAGGCTCCGTGTGTGTGTGTGTGTGTGTGTGTGTGTGCGCCTTGGGTGTGCTATTGGCCGCTGGCGGTGCCACATCACTGCCACCAGCACGCCGTCCTGCCTGCGTACCAGCCAACAGGCAGTGCGAGCCCAGCAGCAAAATGGTTTCTGACCTCTCTTAAGAGAACTGGGCAAAGTATTACAGGAAACTTTTACAGGAGATGAAATGTTAGCATTGTAGGGGTTGAGGAACGATGGAGATAGTTGCTGGCACACACCAAAACCAGACTGTTTGTGTGTACGTGTCGTTCCTTCTCTTCCTCTGCTCCCACAGTGTGCACACACAGATACACATAGAATATACAAACATGCATTAACTTACACCAGCAAACACATACCCCCCCCCCTCCTTCTGGGTGGTATTTTTTATGTATCAGGATTTTTGGTGGATTGCAGATGTTCAGCAATTAATTCTCCCTTAATTGAAGCAAAAAAGTAGCAGCAGGAGGAGAAAGCTTTAATCCTAGAGAAACAGCTAAGGGATCCTGTTGACAAAGCAGTTTTTCCAAAGCCACAACAGAGGGAGACACCGGATATTACACAAGCTTTATCAAATTCAAAAGATATCTTCTTAATTGAAGTACTAGCTACGGTTCCATCACAAGGATATGCACCCTGTTACTACTATCAGCAATACCTATTGTAACATGTTGTTTGGAAATAAAGTGATTCACGCAGATACGGCTCCTTTACGTATCTCCAGAGCAGAGAATCTTGCCCACCTAAATGCTACAGGTAGGTTGCAACATTGCAGATTAGTGGGCATTTGGGGGGGGGGGGGGGGGAAGCAGAAGCAAATTAAGTAATTCACGTCTGAGGAAATGTGAAACAGTTGAGAGAATTTGGTGAAGCTTGATGAGGAAGCTCTCCAAATTATTTAAAAAAAAAAAAAAAGTTCTCCAAAGATCATAAATAAGACCACTGTATTTTGCTACAGCATCGGAGATGTCCCACAGCAACTCGCCAGCACTGGGCTCAGCGGCGATCCTGGAAATCAGACCGACCGCAGACGTCTTGCACAGACAGATTTCAACAAGTAAATAAATACTGCTCAGCTCAGAATTAGTTTACAGCTGAACTTTCTCATCATTTCTCCTCATGAGAGAGGCCAGGATCGTAGGTAAGTGAGTCTCCGAGTAAAACGTTTCCACCCGCCTTCCCTCACCCCGAGTGAATAATTTACACTTACCTAATCAGGCTCGATCTGAAAGCTGAAAGGGGTCACAGGCCACCATGGACTAAATGGTTAGAAACAGATTAGTGAAAGCAGTTCCTCCTAATCACATTTTCAGCGTTGACTCACGGACAATCCCTTTTCCTCCACCTCCCATGGCAAAACACGGGCAAGCGGCAGGCCAGCAACCACAACATGAGCATGAAGCTTTAACCCGGTGCTGAGGATTCAGAGCCGGCAGCGGCGAGGCGGGCCGGAGGCAGGGATGCCGCGGAGAAGCCCCGATGCCAGCAGCACAGTCATCGCCGCGAACTTGGGCTGGATTTCCTCAGGTCTTGGGGGGGGGGGGGGGGGGGGAAGAGAGAAGGAAAAAAAAAATAATAAAAAAAATATATATCCCCTCCCTATGCCCAGCGGAGCTCCTGCGATTCAGGATTTGCCACGGCGCGGGAAGGGGGGGAGAGGGGGCTGGTTAGGCTGTAGGCAGGCGGGAGAGGGAGGGCGGAGGAGCCCCGCGGCCGGCGGGCAGCCCCCGCGGCGGGTCCCGCTCCCCTGCGGGGACTCCTCTGCCCGGGGGCCGGGCATGCCCGCGCCGGGCCGCGCAGCTCCGCGCTCTCTGCCTAGTATTATTATAATAAATATATTTTTTTCCTCAAAAAAAAAAAAAAAAAAAGAAGAGGTGGGGAAAAAAAAATAAAAGAATCCCGCGGCGGAGCGCTCAGGCACCGCGGGCCTCAGCGCGGGCGTGCCATGGCGCGGAGCTGCGCGCTTTTCCCGCGGGCAGCGGTGTTTCCGCGGGGCGCCGCGCTGCCGCCGCCCCCGCTCCGTCCCGGCGAGCGTCGCTCCCCCGCCCGCGGCTCTCCGGGGCGTCGGGTCCCCCCCCCGCCCCCCCTTCACCGCCGCTCTCCCAAACTCCTGCTCATTCCTGCTGCCCTGGCGGCGTCCGGAGCGTTTGCTGCAAGAAAAAAATCCCCCATTGCTGCATTATTAAAACTTCGCATCTTCCCACAGGCTGGCACTAGGGAAGGGGCGCCCAGCTCTTGTGTCTCGTGTTGTGTTACATGAAAAATCGATCTCCTTGCAATTCGTCTGCTCTGTCATTAGGCGTCATTGTAAAGCTATTTCTCCAGAAACCACCAAAAGAGAGTCTGGCTGTTTGGAAAAACACAGTGTCAAAAGATAGAGGGAGAAATTGGGGATTTTATTTGGATAAAATGCCGAATAATATTCCTTTCAGGCCATTATTCCCACTGCAAACATTAACTACGAAAACACTTCACCAAGCCCTCGCTCCTATGTTGTCAAACCATTTTTCCCCGTAACGCCTTGCGATTAAGGTTACATTAAGCAGCGTGCTAATCCCCAGGTCCAGAGACAAACCGTACCGTCGGCACCCCCGGAAAGCAGCTGCTCTGCCTTGTGATGGAAGAGAACGCCGCGCACTTCGCCGCTGTGGCCCCGCAGGCTGGATTGCTGCCCAAACTCAAGTTGCAGAACCTTAACGGATCCATCGCTGCTCGCCAGAGCCACGATACGACCTGAAGTTCAGAGGAAAGTTATTGAGGTTTGCAAAGGCAAAGCAAGAAAGCAGCGCTGGAAGTTGTGAGATGGTTGCTTTAAAGACACCTGCATTTTGCGTACTCCTGTTTTCTGAGATAAATTATCAAGAAAGTTGGTCAGATCAGTAATAATGAAATTGGATTTTGAAGCAAATCTGGAGACCCAGACATGCTGCTCATAAGGAGCACAGCTATTTTACTTCTGTTGGATACAATTATTCAGGGCCAAATTCTGACACGGAGACTGAGCACCAGAGAAGTAGCTGCTCTTCTGATACCTGGAGGTATCAGCATCAAACCATGCTCTTAACTCTGCTTTTCCTGTACAGCTCTGTAAGAAATGAAGATGTGGGTTTTCAACTGAATTTCAAGGAGGTCAGGCATCTAACTGAACTGAGCGCCTCGCTCCCTTATATCCTTATGGAAAAAACAACCATAATGAAAATGTTAGTATGGAATTGGGCCTAATGGTAGGAAAAAAATTAAAAGAAAACCTAAAAAAGGTTCTAAGGAGTTCCCAGTTTCCATGTGTTTATTGATGAACCAAACGGACTCAGTTTTCATCAATCCCAAAGAGACAGAATGTATTTATAAGTTTATTATCCTCCTGCCTAAGTAAAAGCAGCGGTAACAGCTGGTAAGTGATATGTTTGAAGCACTTTTTACTTATCCGGCCACCAGATAAAGAGTCTCTGCTTTTAGAAATTAACTATAAGAATCATGAGTTCCATGTACAAAAAAAAAGGAGGATCAATACATTCATTTCAAAGCTGACGTGGTCCTCCCAACAAAGGGATCATTGTACAGCCAGTCATGATCCTGGTCAAACACCTTTTTCTGTTAGGAGCGAGTTCAATATACTCTCCAAATGATTACAGCTCTTTTTAGGTATCAGGATTTTCTCTCTGAAAGCAAAGTCATCACCAGCAGAGGAATAATTAATATTGACACTGACAAAGTCAATCTGGCACCGAGGCCATCATTTTTGGGAAATTATGAAAAACAGGAGATATTTTTCTATTTTTAGTCATCAAGGGAACTAGAAAGTAGCGCTAACCATGATAAATATGCCCTATTTGCAAACCTTTATAACTACCCGGCTTCTTCATCTAGAACAAAGCCTGACACAGCAAAGATCTGTAGGATGGATTAGAGTGTCCAAAGCAGCAGATGTGAATATTTATTAGACACTCTCTTCCAGCAAGCCTTTGCTGACAGAAGCATTGCATATGGATTTCACTTGCAGCCAGACTCTCCAGGCAATCGTTGGGATGACTTCTCTGGGAGCCAAACAAATGCCATTTTGCCTGGAGCCCTGACACGGCAGCAGCTGGGCAGGAGGTTAATGTCACTTCCAGCTTCTTAAAACCAGCAACAGATCCACTTGTTATAAAGAGAGAGGAACGGGAAGGAGAAAAGATTTGGACAACTGCAGCTCAATTCCAGAAAGCAAGGGCAGGGCAGACTGATACCTGGGACAACAGCTCCAATGTCTTAATTCACCACCCCCCAGGCCCTGGTTTGGCAGCAGGGCAGAAGCAGACCCCAACGCTGTGTTCTGCTAAATTCTTTGCTAGATAAGTCATACACCTGAAGCAAAACGATAGCACTCCCAGTCAGTCAGTCCATGACAATATTCTGACACCATCGGGAAATGACAAAACCGATAGGAAAATAGAGATGGACAATAAAAACCAGCTAGCTAGGAGCTGCGGTAGTAAACCGCACGTGCCTTCATTGCTAGTACTCACTGGGGACAGGGTTTAGGTGTATGAGGCTGTCCTGGTGAAGAACGATTCACTTCATATGAACTTCTGTTAGCCGGGGTATGATGGTTACTCCGGCTGACTACGAGTACAGCAACTTCCTTGCTCTGTAGCAGCAGGATGCACAGGCAAATGCGAGCGAGAGGGAAAGAAAGGGGAGGGGAACGCACAAAATGAGAACATCTCATTTCCGTCACCCTTTATGTCAACACTGATCTACATGCTCATAACAATTTGCTCATTATAATGTAAATTTACTCCCTCCTTTCTTAGAAAAAGGAGATGTTTTGTTTCGGAAAGAGGGAACAAATTGTGTTTTATTGCTCTTTCAAAATGTTCTCCAATTAGGAAAGCAAACAAAAACTGTTACATAATTGTCATGCAAAGCTCTAGGTTTTTTTGAAGGATACTTACTTGTGCACTAACAAGGCACTTCGAAACACTGCTCAGAGGAAGACAAATTTTTCTTCATACCTTTGGCCAAACTGTCAGGTGGAGCTGGTCTAGGCAAAGTCGCTTAACTCAGCAGTTACGCTGATTTGCATCGAAATGAGCAGTTTCTGCTTAGAAGATGCAAAGCCTCAAAGGCTCCGACCTCTAGATCTCACAACCTCTAGATCTTCAGCTCATGAGGCTTCCAAAGAACCCGCTCTGGATTTGCTGGTGCACCCTTGAGACGGGCAACGTGGGGAGCCGAAATGAAGCTTTGCTCTGGCTGGCCCCACGCCAGCCCTGAGCTCATCCTTCTTCCTCAAACTGGCAGACAGGAGTGATGACAAAGCACACTGCCATGACAAAGAGACCCTATAGTAGCAGCCTTTGTACTAATTACAGCTAATTTGCTGTTGCCCATTGCTAGCACATAGGTACTAATTTTTCTGATGTACCCCTATTATGTCCTTAGAATAACATAAGCTCTGACCATCTGGTCCCTTGCTTCAAAAAGGATGCAGTGAGTTAGAAAAGGTAGAGAGAGAAAGGCAGCAAAGGCAATGAAAGGTATAAACAACTTCTGTGCAAGGAATCGTTAAGAGGGATGACAACTTACCCCAGAAAAATCTATGTGCGCACTAAAATCGTGCTTTCTCCACATGCAAACCTCAAGCTTCAGTCAGCCCGTGGTATTGCTGCTGTTTCCCTCCCTGGGGACCCGCAGTGAAATCCAGAGCTGAGCCAGACCCCAAACTGCCTCCCAGGGGGTGTGGGTGAAACACGGAATTTCCACCAAAACCCTAGTCTGAATCCCAGCTAACCTGGGAGCTGCTTCTGAAGAGTCACCTTTCTTTTTGGCTGTAGCCGAGTTTCCTCTGACTGAGCAGCGCACTTCAGCCCCCTTCTTTTCCCAGCATTTGGGTAAGCTACCGCTGCCAAGTTTCCCGTCCCGGTGTCCTACGGAGAAAAACCTCTGTTCCCGATCTCATGTGCGCTACCTTGCCAGGCTGCCATTTTCAGACTGGCAATGCTCTTGGGTTTAGGCGTTGATTAATTACAAATGCAGTACTGTTGTTTGGGCTGGAAATGCATTTGTACTTAGCAAAACAGTAAGAATCACCCGTGCCCTTCTAGAAAAACTATTCCTGATACTAAATCCATATTCCTATGTTGTTTTGAGACCAGAACTGAACCCGAAAATCAATTAGTACCTCAAAAGATGCAATTACTTTTAAGACATGTAACCCACTTTGGAGAATGGGGTAATTAAAATCTTGTATGGAAACCTGGCCCTGTAAATTTTCCAAATGTACATAAAGTTATGGGCCCAAGAAAGTCCATAGCCATAAAGTGTCAAAAGCAAGAATCTACTAAAAAAAAAAAAAAAAAAGAAAAAGCAATTTTACTGAAGTCTCCGCACTGACCTATACATCTGAGCTTAAAATCAAAGTTATTGCATTCAGTGCAGCTCAGTTATGTTACATAAAAATAAGCAACGTGCTTTTTCTCATCTGCGAGGAACTTCGCATAGCTACGCTGCTCTGTAAACACTAACAAAACCAAAGCCACGCGTGTGAATACAACATGAAATCCATCTCCTAATTTGAACTTGCGGATACATTTAAAAGAGTGTTGGTATGTTAAAGCAATTTAATTTCAGTTGTTACTGCATTTCTCAGAAAACAAAACTAGACAAGATTAATCTGCTGGGTTGATAGAACCAAATTATTTGGGGTAAAGGGAACAAAACCTGTCCTTGTCAAAAGACAGTTGGACAATTTCTATTCCATAAGATCCTAACAGAAATCACAGCCATGCTTACCGTCGTCTTTGTAAAACTCATTTTGAAGTGAAACCTTGCCAAGACCACATTAAGAACTGCTCTACTGGTTTATGCGTTCAAACAGCTGGAAACAGCGACATCTTTGGACTGGGGAAGCCTAACAAGCAGAACGGTTTACTGGCATTGGGCTCTGACAGTCAATAAGTGATGTTGACCAAATCCTTAAGATTTCATCATAAAACAAACAAGTCACAACCGCAAAGGCTGACAAGCAGCTGGTTTCTCAGACGGTTGCAAACAGAGCTCTCTTCAGGGCTCCAGCAGACCTAACCTGCCCGCTTCGTCCCCGCGCATCCCCCTCGCGTCGCAGACTGCTCCATACACACACTGCGTGTCCGAACAAACCACCACCACCGACTCTCAGCAGGGAGAGAAACGCTTTTCTGCAGGCAAATTAATTCACAAATTATATAATATTAAATTATCAAATACTCAGAAAATTCCTGGTTTGGCAGACAAGTACTTAATGTTTCCGGAGTACCCTAGCAGCTTCAATGTTAATAAAATAGTATTGCAACAAAAGTCACAAACTCCACAACTTGCTGTAGCACATTAGGCTCAGGCATTCATACCGCTAACTAGCACTGTGTGCTATCTCAGAATATTTTTTTTCCATAGGCTCAGCAGCTAACATTAACAAGGACAGTGAAAGATAAAACTCCTCGCTGTTCCAGTGGCTCTTACTCCCAGAGCAAATGGACTAGTCGAGGTGCCGGATTTGGACAATTGCTTCTAATAAAAGTACGGCAGTTACTTGAGACTTTCTTGTAAATAATTCAGATGTAGTAACTTTCCCAATTTAAAAATACTTGCACTGCCTAACTGTAAGCAAAGCATTCATCTTCAAAGACACAAACCCAGTTATTTTTCATTAAAATTATAATCTTGCATGGATTTAAGAAATTCTGTTTATCATAACTGCATAGAGAAGTTTGAGACCATTACTGATGTCAAAGATGAAATAACATATGAAAGAAAGAAAGAAAGAAAGAGAAAGAAAGAAAAGCTTTGATCAATAGGGAAATGATTTTTATACGCATCAGAACCAATTTAAAGAATTCTCTAGGATCAATTTAGATAGACAGAAATGCTTCTCAGCATTTATTACCTGTGGAGGGGATATTGATCCCATCCATTGATTTCTCCTATGCACGTAGAGTAGCATCTGGTTTTGTTGTGTGGGGTTTTTTTAGAAAAAGATGCCCCAAAGTGGAAAGTATCGAGAAACTACTTATATTTTAAGGACTTACATTAATGGGTCAACCAATGCCATTACTCAGAAATTTTAAACTCTATTCAAGAATAGGCAAAATGTAATTTAGCTTAATTTTGGCACATGATCATTAGTCAATAGAATATGTTTTAACAGAAGGGGTTTTTTGAAACCCCATTGTACCAAACATATTTTATTTCCTGTTCCCTTTTTAAAAGGAATCTCTCTTCATAATAATATTATAAATCACACAGCCCTAATAGAATACATTCCCTCTGCATTAAGATCTTTTGTCATTATTGGAGCCGCAACCATTTGCATCATCATGAAGATCACTCAACCTAGAGAGTCTCCTAGGAACAGGGGCACTTCTCAGTTTAGGTGCAAAAGGCAAAAATACCCAGTCCCTGCCTTGAATAATCTGCAGTCCAAGAACAAATAAAAAACCAACCAACCACAACAAGGAATACAGCAAATAGATCAAGGAGGACAGGGCTACAGATAATTATAAACTTGATAAGCCATGATCACACATGATCATCATAGTTAAATGTTTTATGGGCATCCTGGCAGCAGGAGAGGACTTGGGTCTGAAGTCTCGTCTCTGCAGAGATGTAGAGGTACCAGGTACCGCACCCTATCCAAAGCTGGTTCAGGTATACAGGGCACATCTAGAGCAGTATAGCTGTTTCGGTGCAGCCCCCTCATCAGCCAACGCGACTTCTTTCTCAGGCTGGACACGGCATGGCACGACAGTGGCCGTACGACCTCCAGCTGCTGAGTTGGTGTCACCCGTGCTGCAGAGAAAGGCAAACGGGATGGGCTCGGATCCTTCCCTGGGAAATGGGAGGAAAGCACTAAGTCGCTTTACACCAGCTCATGATCTGGCCCACGGTTTTTACTTGGTATGAAATTAGACAAAACTTTAATTTTGAGGAACCTTTCTTGGGGGTGTGTGTGCGTGTGTGTGTGTGTAGAAAGGCAGATGGAAAGGTTGCCGAACACTACAAAGATTCTTCACGCGAATGTTAGCCTGCTTGCCTAAATAAGAGTAAATAAAATGCTTAACAGATGCTGAAAACTATGGTTGCAGTGGCTGTAGATCAAATTCTTCATTACTGTCACACCAAGCAGACTGTTATTTACCAGGCAACTGATTTCACCATACGATAGATGTACTTTTTTTTTTGGTTCTATAAACAGCTTTCAACAAATACAGCAATTATTTCTTGTCTTCCAAATGTACACTACGTTTTGCTTAGGAATGCGCTTTTTGGACGTTGTTGTAAGTCCTCCATTCTCAAATATGAATAAAGCCTCCTAAATATTCTTGCCTTGGCAATAACGGCAACCCCCTCCTCCCTTTGGCTTCCCACTGTGTCTGTTTAGCTTTTTCGTGGGAGAGGGCATAGAAGAATAATCTTGAGCAGGTTGTAATGCACTTGCAACAATTTACTAAATATTCTCAGTAACGGAGACCAAAAAGCAAGCTGGGAACAACAGGAGAGGTCCAACAATCTGCTGATACAGGTTTTTAATATATTGGTACCAAAATCAAATCCTTTTGTCATTCATTAATGTAATGACTTTTTTTTTTTTTTTCCTTTCTCAGAAGTATTTAAATAGACGGAGATTTGGCAAAGTATATTAGGGAAAATTAGCTCATCTCAGTATGCACTCAAACTCATGACTCACCTTATGCTTGTGAAGTCATTCAATTCAGTGTAATCATGTGCTTAAATGATGGCAGGATCAGGGCATCACAAACAGATTCATTATTGCAATAATGAGTTACAGCACAAGGTCTTATAATGAACAAATTCGCTTTTATTTGGCGTTTAGCAGTACACTAACAGTTAGACCTTTTAAAGCTTTATAGACTGAGTAGGGGCATATAATGCGCGTTTCCTAGACCCAAGTATTAGAAAAAGATGAAAGAAAAGTAAGCGCAGAGAAGTTTAGTAGACAAGTCGTTCAGTAGACATTCACAAAGGTGGAAAGCGATTCCCCTGGAACACAGAAAAACTCAAATTACCCAGGCAGTGTGTTAATAGAAATTCAGTTATTATCTTTAAAAATCTGCATGTAGAGTTATGTCCTGGCCAAGAAGCGAGTGTGTGGCAGGATATGGCCTTATGCATTTCCCTCAAAAGAGTAAGGGTGTGGAGTAACGTTTGGCCAACGGAAAAAGAGGACTTCTCTTAACTTCTTACTGTGTGGAAAATGTGACCTAGATGAAGGGACATTATTTCCAGAGCTTAAACAGATCTCAGAACTCAACAAATCCTTTTTTTTTATCAAAAAATCACCAGAAAGTTACTCAGAGCAAAGAACGCATTTATCTGATGGAAGAAAATCCTCTATAGAAAAGAACTTAAAGTCTTTTTATAAGGATTTCTAGACCCAGACCATAGTGTAAAGCTATCTTTCAGCTGGACTTGAGCTTGTTTATACTGGATTTTAGTTGGCCTTTTAGTACCATTTTGGATTTTCACAATAGTTTCAAAACAAACCAGGAAGTATTAAAGCAGAAACTTTTCGAGCAGAGTCTTCAAGATGTCAAAACCTTTCTGGCTGTGTTAATGAGGCACCCTTGAATATATTCAGAATATATTCAAAAATAGTATAGTGAGAATAAAAGGACAACAGTCTCCATATTCAGTCCAGGACTGGATGTTTTTTCATGAAGATTTCTACCACAGAACAATATTTTTGTGCATATAACGGGAAAACATTTGTCCAGCTTTCAGTGTTACCTAGAGTATCTATACATAGACACACGTGTAGGGCTATGTTTCCAAGTGAATCTACCTTGAGGAAAAAAAACGGATGAGGAACAGGGCAGATGGTATCTGGTGAAACTCCTTGGACTTCTACCGAGTGTAGGACCTCAGTCCCACTGAGCTCTTCCAAAATCAAAAATCCCCAAAGGCAGCGTTTGGTTTCTAGATCGCTGTCAAAGGGGAACGTGTTCAGCGACGCTGCATCAACGGGGAGCTGCCCGGAGCCTCGGCACAGCAATAACCTCCTCAGCACTTGTTGGCGGAGAAACTTCAGAGAAGGTGACATCAGTAAATGTTGTCGCTGTTCTTGTGCTTGTGCTGCCCAGGACAACAACATGACAAAAATGTCGAACTTTAGAATGCTGCATTAAGGGAAAGCAACGGAGGAAAAGAGTAAAGATCGGTATCATCCGATGATCTTCAAAAAGGAATAAATTGTCACAAAATTATCTGCAGAAGTTGCCACACTGAAGCTCTGCTTACAAAGAAACTTCCTGAAGGCCTTTTTATGTGATGGCAAATGCTCCAGAGCATGGTTAAAGTTCACACTAAAATCTTATTCTGAAGAACAAGATTTTCTCTTCTGTTAAACTTCTCTATTGGAAGCAGCATATCAAGTACTGTACTGTACTGTGTGTAATATTATCTCCATAATACATTAGCTGGCTCTTGGTGTTTCAAGAGTCTGAGAGGAAAAAAAAGTCACACTTATGTTAAATAAAAATTTTCATTAAGAAAAATAAAACTTACTGATGGGTTAAACTTGGAAAAATTAAGTCACAGCAAACCTGCTGTCACCACAAATTGAAATTTATTCTACTTTCTGCCACAAGTGAGATCCCTGAATATAGATTTGGGTGCAAAAACATGCTTTCCTCTGAACTTCCTACTTGACTGTAGCTGTATGTATTTTAAGCATCAGTCTATCTCATTTTTAAGAATTCAGTGAAGTTGAGCAATGCATAAAGACAAGAAAAATTCCAGGTATGCAGGAACATAGCTCTGACTAATGGAAACACCATTTTAAAAGCATTCAGAGAATAGAAGATAGAATACTTTCTCTTTTCCCCACTCTCTATTTTCAGATGCCTGCAGTCATTCAGTTAAAGCCTCTTTGATCCTCCTTCCTTTCCCAAACGATAAGATGGGTATGCTTGTGTTACAGAAGATGAGACCAGGATGTGAACAATGATTTATTTTCCCCTTGGACAGCATATGCATCATCCTTTCCACTAACTCTAAAGGAATCGCCAGATGCGTAATCATTTCTTGACAGAGTGGGATTCATCTCATCTAACCTTGCCATCCCGAGATGAGTAGTTAGTTCATCTGGGCTCCTTCTGTAGCTACCAGTGAGAAAAACTTCCTTGTCAAAGGAACTCGCCTTGCCTCTTTTAGACAGCCATCGCAGGTGATCGTCTCTGTGCACTGACTAGAGAGGCACCACATAGCTCATTTTCAGACAGCTGAGGCAGGGTGACATTAAATCCCGCTCAAAACTTGCAAACAGGCACCTCAAAGCAGTTTTTAAAAGAAATTCCCTAATTTGCACTGCTGGCAGACTTGTGTATACCAGAGCTTCTGAAAATGTAACTAGGCACCTGTACGCATCTGCAGGTGCTTAAATACCATTGGAAGTCAGACTTACATAGGCAATGACCTCTATTAAACCCAAGACTTAATCATTTGGTGCAACTCTCACGCTGTGGCAACAAACTGTAAATTAAGTAGCATTTGGTAACAAAGCAGTTAGTGTGCGCCGTCAACATCTTGTAACCCTAATAACTCTGAGATAACGGACTTGTCTCTGCTCTATTTGTAAGCTCATTGAAACAGACCGTGATTAGCGCTTCCTTTTTTATACAAATCTCTTGACCCCAAGAGCCAGCTCTTACACCACAGCTCTTAACCACTGCAGGTGATCAAAGCCTGAGATGAAGGTGGCCTCAGACAAAAGGGTTTGCCCGTGGTTCTGCAGACCTGGAAGCCATACTTTACTTTACTTCTGGAGTTCAAGCAGGAGTCATAAAAACTATTACTTCAGAGAAAAAGCACTTTTGAGGAAAAACAGTATTTATCTTGCTTTATCTCACGATGTTCTGCCTAAACGTTTTATCTCTGAACGTGCTTATTAAAGAGAAGTTGGGTGTCCGTATGAGCCCAGCTCAGAGCAGAAGCTCTGGGTAAACACTGTTGATGCTTAATGCTTCTTGCACTCATCAGTCTTTTCTAAGCAAATAAGATCAGGAGACACTTCTATTTTGTCCGTAAAGCTAGTTTATTGTTATCATTATTATTTCAAGCTTAGAGTATGTGGCTTCTGGTTTTTGTCAAGCAAAATCCTTCCCTCCGTGATGCTCCCTGGAGAGGAAGGCTGATGCAGAGCTGGTTGAGGCACTGCTGAGGTGGCTGGGAAAGCCGAGCCTGGCTTGTGCCGTGTGTGCCTCCAGCTCAGCCTGAGGTTACCCTCCTGACTTTTCCATGTCCAGTCTGTCGTAGTTCTCTGGGCATTTTCTGTCGTGACTGGAAAGAGATGAGCAGAATAAAACGTGCTCTGCAGGTCCCCGCTCTCCGTTCACTCCAGAGGTAGCCCCATGACTAGCTTGAACAAATGACCTCATTTTTAGGCAGCCTAATAGATGGGTTCAACACCATCCTTAACCTTCTCAAACTTCAGCTCTCTCAAGCTGCTTTCTTTTGTCTGCTTATAAATTTTCAAGAAAAAAAAATGATGATTTTAAATCCTAATCAATGCAGCCTTCAGATGTTGCCTACACTATCATGATAAGTGAAACAGAGTGTTAGAGAATGACTTGTATCTTTCTTCCACATTACAACTAAATAGTATTTTACCATGGTAGTAAAAACAGACAGACATGCAGGAAGACTCTGAAAACAAAACAAAACAAAACAGTAGAAGAAAAACAGGCTTAATAAAATCTTCTCCAAGTAAAAACTCAAACAAAGAGTCTACTTTTAACATAAGCATGTTATTGTCACCAGCGGCATCTCCATTAGGCTTGTTCCCTTACCTAAACTTTCCTATTGCTGTCATTTCTCAGGGCTGTCATATTCGCTGCCTTGACAGCACAAACACTATGCTGTAAAATCTGTCAAAGAGGCCAGTTGATTTCCTACATCTTCTGACACTTGCAGGTCTTTAATATCAGGCTGTCAGAACACCTAAGAGAAAGGCGGGTGCTTCCCTGTTCAGTGCTGTTACTGTTACTACCGTCACACATACTTTAATCATTAGCCTTATACTACTATGAAATCCTGACTTTTATGCCCTTGGAGTCCCATGCTAGAAAATGCTGCTGGCATAAATCTATCGTAGAGGTTAGCTGGCTCACTTACCCATGGAGTTATATTTGTAAAATGAAGCCTTTACGTTTTATGAAGCTTATATGGTTTTTTCTTAAACTTTCTTCATGACTTTTTTTTTTTTTTTTTTTTTTTTTTGAGAGGGGAGCTGTAGTAGGTGTAATGATTATTCAGTGACAGGCGTAGGTGAAACTCAGCTGCTTAAAATAAACCTCTCTATGCCTGGACCATTTTGTCTTTAGGTATACTAATATAGCAGATGAGCTTGGTGGGGAGTAAGTTTTCCGTAATGCAAAACCCCTTTGATTCAATATTGAATTCAAACCGAGAGAAAAACAACAACAAGAGCAAATCAGACCAGAACAGTCAATGGCCTTTAAGTGTTTATGGCATTTGCCTCACGGGGAGGAAGGTGTCTGTATTCCTGCTCCTGCTCTGCTGTTGTCCCCCAGTGATGCTGAACAAACCAGTTCCTGAGTTAACAATAATCCTGGGATTGGCATTTTGGAATGTCTCCTGTTTTAGCATTCCGCTTCGTATGCAAAAAAAATATTTAAAACCTGGTAAAAAGGATTTTATAGCCCCCAGATCAGGGTGCTGCCCTGAGATGTAACAGTCTCTATTACTAGCAGTCAAATTAATCACCCAGTGCGGCATGGCTCCACAGAAGCCACACCGGCGATGGATTTAGGAAACCCCACTGCAAGAACTAAGAGTGTGATAAGCAAAGCATGTACTTCCAGGGGGTCAGAGTCAGGTAAGCCGCCAGAAACCGTGGCCGGACGTTTATATAGCTTTAAGTGACTGTGTTGATGCTCCAAGAGTTTCTATTCACAGAGAAGGGAACAAAAATTTAGGTCTTTAGTACTTCAATCGCCAGAGAACATTTGCCACAGGAACCTAATAACTTTTCTATGCACAAATCCATGAACACCTTTCAAGAGCATTAGTGGAGAATCAACAGACATGTGGCTGAGGCAGAGGCAGGACAAGTTTGGAGATCGGTTCCAGTAACTGCCTTACTCCCTGACAGTACACATCATCGAATTTCCCTGTGCCTCAGCTCCCCATCTGCAGTAGAAAGCGGTAACGCTACTTTGCGCAGCTCATCTCCTTAGACAGACTGGGGCAGGAACTCTTACAGCTTGCCTAGTGGAGCCTCTAGGCATTATTAAAAAAAACCATAAAAAACAACAAAAGTGTTTACTGCTGTAAGTCACCAGCAGATCTCCTGGCTACACGTGCACACAAGGCATCACTTGAACCGGGGAGGTAACACGCAGTGTCACTTCCTTGGGCTGCTCCCCTCCCACCGCCTGCCAAATTACTCTCACCTCTCGTCAAGTAACGGCTACATACTGTAAGGAAATGCAGTCTGGCTGCTATTGCTTACAGTAATGAATGCTGCTGTCGAGTATAACAAATGTCATATGTCATAACGGCATTTATGACACTAATACTGAATCACTGGATAGCATCCAATAAAAATCTATGGTGAGGTAATGGGACGTAGCTAGAGAGTGTTGAAAAGGAATCCTGAGTTAATATAGTTCTTATAGTTTCAGGTATACACAAAATATCTTGTAATACTACAGCTAAGTGATAGTTAAAACCCAAAAAAGCTCATTGTAGGATACATTAGACATTTTGCAGATTTACAGTACTTCGAATGCAGCTCCTTGCAGCGCTCCCTGCCAAGGTTTTAAGTGGGGTGAACACTTTTGACTCCTAAGCTTTAAGTGTCTGAAAGATACAATTATTTTTTTTTCACTCGTTGTCCTGGACTGACTGGTACATTACTCTTTTATTCACAGCCAAAAAATATCTTCAATTCTTTATGGATTATTCATCCCTTGCCCAAGAAACCAGAATAGGTCAAGTCTGAATGAGTTTGTCTCAGACCCTGCAAACGGACTGCTCTTTCAAGCCTTAGTCCATGACGTGTAACAGTTTCCAAAACGAAAATGTCCCACTAGACCCAAGTAGTCTCTTGTATATCAGGTTAAGATATAAAGTGTGCCTTGAACTGTGTTGCTTTTCCTTGAACTTGCCATTTGCAGTACTACTGATTGCTTAGAGATGTTAGTTGCTCTTTCCTGTGCTCACAGAGCCAGTTACACAATAAATTGATGGAAGTAGGGCTTCTAAGTCCAATCCATCCCTTTCCTAGGACTGCATAAGCATGGGTAGTTGAAATTATTTTCAGTTAAATCCAGGTTTCCAAAGCAACCCTGTCAAACAGGGGCATCCACCTTGCATTTGCTGGATGGCTTCAGCTAATATTTAGGCTGTCATGGTCTCCAAAAGAGGGAAGATTGCCGTCTTCTCCACCATTGTATTATCTTTTCTCACTGCTTTTTCTACTTTTATATTCTGGCAAACCTGCAGATAGGAGATAATTCTAGCTTGTAAGATCTTAGAAGAATAGAATGCAAGCCCCAATGTATATCTTTCATATCTAATCATGTAATTTTCTGCAACCTTCCTGTCTCCTTCCAGTTTACCCAAAAAAGCTCCTGGTGAGTACCTCACTGTTGTCCCTTTCTTTGAAAATGTACGCTGTGCTCTAATAGCTCTTTTCCTTTTCCATCGATAATTTTCCTTCTTCTTGTACTGAAGCTCTACATCTACCTGCAGGTGTTGTTCTCAATGTCTCTTTCTTGGTCGTTCCATGGCCTCCTTCACCTTCTACATCAGTCCAGTTCTTTGCTCCACACTCCTTATTCTTCATCTTCTCACCTATACTTAAACTGGTCCCATGGCAAGCCATGGTTTCCAGTTACCCATCGTTCCATTCAGCAGGCTAAAACGTGTCCTTTCCCTTCCTCCAGCCCCCATACAAAACCTACTCTTTTCCTGACACATTTCCCACTTGAACCATTGGTTTGCATTTTGGTTTTTGTGAGTTAGGTGTTCTTTTGATGATGTCTAATAAAATCTTTTTCATTTAGCTTTCTAACCAGCATATTAACGCAACTGGGCTTCTGTAACCTCATGGGTTACCACATCACCTAAATGACAATTCTGATAGGACAAAAATTGATCGTACAGAAAGTCACTTATAAATTCCATTGCTCCACGTGAATTTTAAATGCTGTTTTAAATGCCTGCCTTATTATTCTTAATTACTTATTAAGTAATATTACTTATTAAGTATTATTCTTAGTTACTTATTACTATTGTCAAAGCTCAAGCCTTATTCTTGCAGTGCCATGTGTTTTGGGACAGCACGCAGACCCAGGTACTGGTCCAAGAAAAGCTTAGGCCATAGGAGTTATCAGCCATGCCTAGTCAAAGAAACCGCCAGCCTTTGTCTTTTTTCTCCATTTATACACAAAGCCTCTAAACATTCTTCTCTGGTAAACAAGAAAGAATCATCTTAGGGCAGAATTCCAGACACTTCGTTTCTGTACAAGGAAACTGTGGGTTAGGTTGTGTTCCTCCACGTTGGGAGAACTTTTGTTTTAAAATGCTCCATTGTAGTCCCGTGATTCCATTCCCAGGGACGCAGATCTCTTTCATCTGCATTCTCCAGGTGAACGGATCATTCCATAATGCAGTTAACATTTGTTATTAACTTTTAATAACCTCTATGATTAAATTAATCTGACATTTCCATTAGACGATACTTTTACTGTGTCTATTCTTTCTTCCCACTGTAAGTGAGCCTTCAGATCTGCATTAAAGCTGCAAATTCACGTAGCTTCATTAAATTATATTAGTTTTAAAACAGGGTTCAAATCTGGTTCTAGATTTTCTCAAAAGCTTGAGATGATCAGGATTGAGGTTTATATCGCAGCAACTACTGAAGGGAAAAAACAGCCTCCAGTTTCATATCCAAACTCTCTCTGAGTCCCACATATGTATATATGTATGTATCTCCAAAGGTTTGATTCAGATTCAGCTTCCTATTTTCCTTATGCAGTAGTAATATGTTTGCCAGGGAGTTAGTTGAGTTTCACAAGAGCTCTAACAACATAACCAAAGCAACCATGCCAGGCTGCATAAATGGAATTTCAACAAGTACTTTTGAACAGAACCTCTTCCCAAAATTGTTTTTCTGTAATTGAAAAATGCCTTTCAAATGGAACCACTTAACATAACTCTGAACTGTATCCAGAATGGTCATAAACTGCTGCTCACAGGCTAAGGGCCAAGATTTTAACTTCAGATATAAATGCGGTAGCAGATGCCAATACTGCTAACACTGAAATCTGGCCTGATAAGCTTGATTTTAAAGGGTTTGTTTCTTTGTTCTCATTTCTGCTTGTAAAATACAAGGAGTGTGTTTAAAGCAGAGCTCAGATGAAATATTCTTTGAGAAAACTCACCATGAAAACTCTATCCAACCCAGGCTTCAGTCTTACCATAACTTGTAATGGAGCCTTCTCCAGACTGCCTTATTCTTTACGAGCAATAAGCAAAGAGCCTCAGCATTAGCTTCAGTTCCTTCCACCAAAACATCCCAGCTATATACAATTTCATCACTTCCTCCATGACATCTCCAGTGAATCACCGTCAGCTCTTCCTCACAACGGCCTCCCTAAGACGTACCACTCTCTCATTCTGCCTTCCCCGTAGCAAACCCCTGCTACTGAGATCATCATTCTTAACTGTTCTCACCGTACCACTCTCAATGGCCTCCACTCCTCAGCTACACCATTTCAAACTTCTTTCTCCAAAAACATCTCATTCATTTAGGTTTTTTTCAACCTCCTCCCTTCCACCTGTTTAGCTTTCAATGTCTCATTTGCCTGATTCACCCAGATGTCTTTATGCCGAGAAGTTCCACGACTTAAATAACTTACAGACGCTTTCTTCAAAAACACAGAAGACTTGAATAAGATCAATTGAAGCCACTGATGTCAAATTTCTTCAATCAGAAAGCTGTTCAGCAGAATTCCTTCTGCTTCAGCAGAGGCACCTGTTCTTTAACATTCTTCATGCTTTTGGTAATGGCTGTTTGAGAAAACAGCCTTCCACGGGACTTACTGCAAATTCAGAAGTCTAACAGGGGCAGACACTGTAGATGTGTCTACACATCTTAACAGGCAGAAATGTGTCAGCAATAAATCAAGGAAGCAGGAGAGAGGGGGAAAATGCCTCTTATATTGTATCAACCTGTTTAGTCTTGGTTTAGCCCAACATCAAGAACACAGCTCTATAAGCAGCAACCGTGTACTCTCTTACCTACGCTCCATCCTAATTATCAAGGTACAGCTTAGATTTTCAGAATGACTTAGGGCACCAAAGTCTCAGCTTCTGCTGAAAGTTATTTTCATTTGGTATCCAACCCTCAATTATATTGCTGGTTAATACCCCTGGTGCGCTAAGAAAGAACTGCCCTGATCCCTTTGCACAAGCAATACTTTCTCTGAAAGATGTACCACTGGCCTGCCCGTAGACAACAAACAAAATAAGGACTTTGGTGCTTTGCAGCTAGTAATCATTTAGCAAAGAAACAGAATTTTCAAAAAGGGATCCAGCCGAAGGAAAAATATAGTTTCTGTATTTACTGCAGCTGTTCCTGAGCTAATATGTCTGGGATAACAAGGATGAGAATTCCAGCAGACGGATGATAATGACTAGAAATACTTTGGCATTATCTGTTTTTCTATCCCTACTGGTGGAATCTTTTGTTCCTTACAGTTTTGTTTTTGCACCACAACAAATCGTGGGTAAATTACTGATTAAATCTGGGGTCCTAAAGACATTAAGTAATTGTAATGACTAGTATTAGAAAATCATTTAACTCTTAGAACCTACTGATTAGCATATAATTCAAGTGATTCTTTTTGTTGTTATAAATACAGTTTAATTTAAAGATAATCTTCTAATCCACTGTATTAAAAAGCAATTATGGCAAGAGTGCATTAACTAAGAGTCAGTTGCACATCCCAGAGATACAGCAGATCCAGGACTTTATTAGAGCACATTCACATGGAGGTGACTGAACAACTGGGGAGGGCATCAGTTAATCCACTTAATTATTTAATGCAATGGGATTTAATTTGCTAATGAAATTCACAAAGTTGTTGGACACTGAAAACACGCTGGCTTGTGAACACCAACCACAGCGCTCGCTATCACGCAGACACCCTTCCCTTCATTTGCAGACGTGGTATTGCGGTGGTGAATCGGTTATGTGCAGCAGCAATACTGAGAAAGGCTTTTCGGATGCCCTTGTAGTGGAATTTAGAAACTGAGATGCTGGAGGAAGAACCAGCAATCAGGGTATCCTGTGCACAACACCAGCATAGCTTCTGCAGGTGTCTCCTGGCCCATATGAGATACACTGACACTTTTCAGGAAATCTGGAATCATTACATCTAAAGTTTTAGGCAGAAATGTAGAATCCTCTCTAAATTAATCAGGGAAAAAAAGAAACCCACACAGACAGAACTCCATTGTTTTGGATGCTAAAGAGAGATTCTGCTTAAAAATTAAAATCACATTTTCCCTTAGTACCTGAATATCCGTAATTCAAATACTTAACTCAGCGAAAACTGTTCAGTATTGGATCTGAATGAACAGAAGCAGTCAATGGTAAATTCAGGATTAGGACCCGAATCTGTTTCTCAGAACATTAAATCATGTCAGAAAATCTCCTTTTTGAAATTCTGTTAGTGCTACACAGATCAGTTCTCATCACATTGGCTGCCTCAATAGGACGCACGGAGTAAGACTTTAATTCCTCTGAAAGGCACAACTATATTTCAATCTTATTTTCATTAGTAACTTGTACTGTATTTGGATTAATTATTAAATGAAAGAGAGTATCATTACGTATGGCAAAGATGAAAAGCTTGCAAATGGAGAAGTATAATTCCCTCATTGAGGGAATTACACTCACTGCCTCTCAGAGTGTATTAGAAATCCACACATGCTCAAGCATGGCAATTCTTCACCTGTATTTCAGTTAGGTAAAACAATTTCCCCTTTTTGATATCTTGAAGCTGCAAGCTTTAGGTGATCTGAAAACAGAATGTGGCCCCAGTAGCTTTATATAATTTATTGATATTAGCTGTAGCTTACTAATCTGCCCGATGGAAAGACAGAAGTTTTCCTTGTTTCAAAGTCAGATTTATCTGGAGAGCTGAGTTTTTGTTGTTTAAAAGCCTGGCCTAAGTTTGAAGTATGACAATAATTAAAAGAAATGAAGTCCGAGTAGAGATTTGTTGATGTATACTAAAACTTCAGCTCACTGTGATTTCATAGTAAAGGCAAGCATAGAAACCGAAACCATTTCAAATTAACCTGGTCTTGTCTGGACTGGTAAATTATTTTTAACTGTGTAGTATCAATTAAGTGGAATAAGCTACTCAAAGAAGAGGAAAGTTCTTTTAGGAGGCCACATGCATAAAAGATAAAGAAGTCTATCAAACTAAGCAAGAGGTCAGTTGTGAAAGAACAAAATGCAGGCAATGTTAAAAAACCCCCTATGGTTAAGTGAGTTGAGGCTCCACAGGCTCTGAGCAGCAGCAACAGTGCCAGGGATGGGATAGAAGAAATCCCATACTGGAAGAAACCAGAGCTTAATTTTTTCTTGATGAATGCCCCACAACATTATGGCTGTGAACACTGTTGACACCAAAGGATGTAAAAAAAAAAATAAAATTAAGCAAATAAGCAATGAAAGAGTAGTTCAGAATTAGCATTTTTATGTGGGTTCAAACGAGATGGGATGGCAATTAGAGGTAGCTGTGAGGCCCCGAGTACTGCAGAGGGGTGCGCAGCTAACAGAGGTTACCTTCTGATCGCCGCTGCTGGCTGGATGTAGGAGAAAAGTAACACGAGGAAAAAATATCCAAGATGACGTCTACGTACAAGTGTGTTCTAAGACTGCTGGTTCTGCCAGATTTCAAAGCCATTACTTGGTTAATTTAGAGGTTTTGGAGTGCATATACTTTGGTTCAGGGAGCAAAGATGAACTAGAGATAGCTCTATTCCTAGCTGGAGTATGTCACAGAGAAGGAAGGAAGAAAGATCCAAAATGACAGTCACCTGGGATCACCCACGGGGGACAGTGGGGTGGGCTGGGCTTCCTCCAGAGATGATGGAGAATTCCCACTGCATTAGATTTCTAGAGTGGAAGGAGAAAGTGCATTTTTTGCTAATTGCTACTAGCCATTAGAAAAGTAGCTAAGCAGAATCAGGAAGGAGTTGGGAAAACTGGCTTCCCAAATAAACGCAATGATATCCTGAGATGAACCATGAATCGGTTTGCCCGTATGTTCTTGCAATCACTTCACGATTCAGCGTTCCCATTTCCCTTCCATCTATCCTGCAATTTCAAGACAAACCAAAACTAAGAATCTTGTGAATATATCCAATTTGCTTAAAAAACAAAGATCTTTTTTTTTTGCTTTTCATGTTGGTATGTGGGTGAACTTTATAAGCTGCATTTATATTGCCTAGTTTGCCCAGTCAGGGTCCAATCTGGATGCTTTTAAGGAAGAGTTACTCATTTAGCAGGCACAGGTAATTCACTATCTGAATTGTTTAGGCAAATTCCCTGTGCTATCAAAGCTTTTGCTTCGTATGCAGTTTATCTATTACTCTTTGAAATGCACACCCACCATCGTTTACTGCATTCTCACGGCTAGAAACCTATGGCTGGATTCAAAAATTATGATATCAGAGGCAAAATACGAGCATCACTGAGTCCTGAAAGTCATCTCTCTCTGTTCCCACTACTGTTAAGCTCCAGATTTCTGATCTTAGGGACCCGATGGAGAATAAATACATGTTTTGTCTTTGATTTATTTCTATGTTATTAAATCTTTTTTTGTGCTTCACCCAGATACATGTAACATTGTGAACTTATTTCACGCCACTATGGATCATGTCATCAAAAGTCATTATTCCCACTGGAAATACTGCAATCGCTTGCAGGCTTGGGAGCATATGATATTCCTGACTCAAGATCCTGTGATGGGAATGAAATTCATAGTAAGTTGGTAATTACCTCTGGTCCTATACTGTGGAGATACAGGCACTCAGAGACAAGCGTGTCAATACTCTGTGTTTATATTTTTGCAAGATAGGAGAAATTCAATTTTATTCGGCTATCTCCCAGTGACTTTCTGCAACTATGTATCAGCAGAACTTTTTTCACTTTTTATTTTAAAGATAAATTGCTTGGTGCACTATCAAGGATACTTAGAATTTAAGAATAGAACCTATTAGTCTGTCACTCTTCCAGAGACACAGACCTTGAAGAGTCTGAAGAAGTAGTCTTTATGTGACAGCATAATAAGGATGTCAGGCCCCCACCCTCCTCCCCCAATCTTCTTGAACGACATTTTCCCCAGCAGGGAAAATTAATACACTTCAAAAGTTATAACATGCCAGAAAACATACATCAGCCATCAGCATGATTTTCTAAAATGAAGCAGTGTGGAAACCACATTCTTAATCAACTTTCGTAAACTGTCTCTCTTCCTTTTTCTAAAAAAAAATAAAATTAAAGAAATAATTTTTTAAAAAAGCTCTTACTGTGTAGCATTAGATTTGCTAGTGAAGTGTGGAATATTTTTCTTCTTATGTTATTAAATTTCAAAGACATACTCCTTAGGGCTTGTCTTAAGTCTGTCATCTGTGCTGCTAGTAAAGACTCTTAACACTTGGGCAGCTCCATCCCTCCCCTTGGAGCCCACCAGCAAATCAATCAAAATGGCACCACCTCTCTCCAATGCAGGCTTTCAGCAGCGTGCCCGAAAATGTTTATATTTCATCACCGCTTCGCTGGCTTTTGTCATCACTTGAGAGTTGTCTGTATCACTTAGCAAGAAAGGGACGCGCACAAAGGGGTTATCTCCTTAGTGTCAGAGGAAGCGCGATTATATTATTTGATCACAGCAAAGAGAGTGACTGGTATCTTTGCAAAGGATGGAAAACAGAAAAAGTTAGGGAATTTAAGGCAAAATAGTAAGAGGAGGAAGGAAAAGAGAACAAGTAAAGAGAAAATGGAGAGGAATATAAGTCAGAGGAAAATGATAAAGGATTAAGGAATATGAATTAAGAAATCATTA
Organism: Balearica regulorum gibbericeps; assembly: GCF_011004875.1. Lineage (NCBI taxonomy): Eukaryota > Metazoa > Chordata > Aves > Gruiformes > Gruidae > Balearica > Balearica regulorum. Next base: position 4,261,974 of record NC_046189.1, read on the forward strand.
TGTCAACAGGAAAAGTAAATATGCTAGAAAAAAAAGAATTTGAGATAAAAGGAAACAATATGAAACAAACCCAGCAGATTCAACTTTTTCAATTTCAAATAAGAAGCAAGGTATCATTATTGATGTTCTCCCCCCAGTACCTTCTATACCATTTTCTAGCTGTGTGCAGAGAGCTATATAGAAATTACTGCCCATCAGTGGAAAACAAGAGACAAACGTCAGTTCAGGGAGAAAAGTGTACCGTTTCCTGACTTGCTGAAGATGGGAGATTTCACTTCAAATTCAAGCTACAGACCAAGCTGAAAACAGATGTCTTTGACAATGATGCATGCCAGCAAAAAGGGAAAATATTCAAAGCACTTAGATGTTTGTGTCACTGACCTGCCTGTATTCGGGGAAATATTAAGACGCTGCATAGCAAACCAGTTCCCCATTAGCATCGGGCATGTGATGGAAAATCAGGAACTAGTTAAGAAATCTGTAGGCAATCCAAGAGTCCGAAATTGTATCAGAGATTTGCCATGAAAGGGCTGAGCCCAAGTTAGGAGTCTTGCAAGTGAAATGGGAAGGTCTCGAATGGTATCCAAGTGGTTAGATCAACTCTGAGCTTACAATGTCTCAGAGCCAACACAGCCAAACAAGACAACTGCAGCAGCAACTAAGGACTTTAAAATCTCTGAGAACACAGCTGAGTTAGACCGAGTAGATCCGGAAGCAACTTTGGGGAAAAATTAAGAATACTGAATGGTGGATCCCACTCACTGAATGCAGAGATGGAGCTGGTATGTTTTTCAGAAGAACTGGTCGCTCACAGGAAAAACAAACACTGGCTTTGCGTTGTGTTTGAAGTTGAGAAGGCGACTGGTAGTTGGTAGTAGTTTAAAGCACTGCCAGTTTCCTGATTAGCTCCTTTAGAAATAAAACAAACGGAGATGACAGATGATGATGTCCCTATCACCGAGCAATAGTTTTTGCTACACAAATCATGTTATTTTCTGTTTAGAGGAAGCAGCATGGTTATATCATTAAAAGAATTGCTGACAGCTTCTGTTATTAACGGTCCCAAATGTGCCTCCTGCCATCTGTGATGGGCAAAAGAGTAGCAGGCAATGATCTGCATTGAAGTTAGCTTTCCTGACTACTACTTAATGAAAAGGCAGAATTTTTTTAGGAACAGATCTGTTTCTTAGTGGCCTTTAAGAATGCTCTTGATATTAGTCACCTGCTTTGTAAAATACTGTAATTTCACAGGGAAGAGCCACTATTCTAAGGCGTAAAGATACAGTTTGCACTTATGAATGTATTTTCATTACAAGCAAGTTTGGTGGGAATTGACTTTGCTGTCAATACAGCAAACCAGAGCTAGGAGGTTTGCAACCTTCAGAGAAGGAGCTCGGCTTTGAGGTATTGCATCTGTTTGCAAGAGGCTACAGTCTCTGTTCGTTTCGATTAGGTGTTTGTCCAGGACGCCAGGCATCTGCCTCGCCCCAACCCGATGTGCTGGGAGATGGCAGGGCTGCTCTCCTCCTCAGCCGTCACTCGGAAGGCTTGTCGACATACAGCTGTTGCTATAACTGCAGTTCAGGCAGTGCTGGGGTTAAACTTTTTCATTCATTTTCTTTTCTTTTGCAATTTCAGTATGCTTTTTTTTCTTTCTTTCTTTCTAAAAGAATATGTAAGTCAGCCAAGTTGGGGCTAAGATGGCAGCCCCAGATTTCTTGTATCAACTGTCTACAAATTTCAAAGAATCGACTTGAAAAATGATCAAAAATACAGAGCAAGCTGCAAAATGGCTTGTTTTTTTTTAATAAATCAATAGAATCCAGCTGACTCGGTGCTTGATGATTGCTCTGAGCATTTCTGCAAGCACAATGGGAGAGAAAAGCATGTACAGGGCTGGATTTCACTGACAGGTCAAGTGCCAGCAAAGGTGGCTTTACTGGCAGGCTAGTTAGGTCTCCAATTTATCCAACATAATGAACACATATTCTCTTTCCATTCCAAACTGAAATTATAATCTATCTCTGAATAGAGAAGTTTCTCAATCCTCTAATTTACAGTCTGCTAAATACACAAAACGTATTAAGCTTTATAATGTTTGTAATGAGGTTCTAATCATGCTAAAAATTGTGTCTTTACAGAAATCTTCAGGTGCAGCATTGCAAGCTGACGACTGGATTTGCATCTGCTTTTGCCGTTCTCAGAACTAGCATTAAAGAAACTTGCTTCGGAATAGAAGTAGATACACCAAACTTTTCTTAAATAAAAGGAGTTTTTGAAAGAGAAGATGAAGAAAGTTGGCCAATTTTTTCCCCCTTCTCAAGTAAACAATGCAAAGAAAAATATTTTCCACTGTTTGTTTATGATGGAAGGATACAAACATCACTTTAGGGTCAAGTACAGTACACAAAAGTGAATTACTGACAGCGCAGGAAATCCTGCCATCAGTTGCAGCAGACTGCACTCAAAAGACAGATCTTTTCTTCAATAACATTATGCTATTAATTTTCAAAGAAAAATTAGGGTGGTAACACTTACAATGGGAAAAAACTCTCTAAGCTGTAAATAATTTCGGTACTGAGACATGCTTGACCCTGGAAAGAGCGCAAAATGAACAAGGTGGGGCGTGGGGGAGGAGAGGCAGCAGAGCTGTAAATGTTCCCTTAAACAACCTCAATCTACAGCTCTACTACAGCATTTGCATACCATGTTATTTTAATCATGAGTAATTACTGAGAAACAAAAGCAACTCCTGGCAGGATAAGAACTGTAATAAAGAAATTATTAAAAACATCAGGGGATTTCTATTAAGACCAGATTTAAGAAAGTCATTCTTTTAATTTTAATATTGCCAGCATAAAACATAATTTAATGCAATGGAGCTCAGTTTTTATTTAGGCAGTTATCCTAGTGGATTAATATAATTGTAAAAAAAAAAAAAGTCAATATTTGTATTTAATCTATTTTAGCACCAAATTAATTTAACAGTGCTCATGCTGAGCCCGTCTTAGGGGGTGCTGCATCTTTGGTTTCAGGATCTAGTCCCACGGCAGTGTGACAAGACGTCTCGTATAGGTACCAGAAGGATCTGTTTAGAGCCTCGTCTCAGGCTCGCAGCGATGAAAAGATGTCAGCCCATCCCGTGTCCATACGCACATACATTCAGTCCTTATATCGGTGTACTTCTGTTGGTGTTCAGCAGCGTCAAACCAGCGTAGCACCGGTGTAATAAGGAGGAGAATCAGGGCCCGATCCCTCTCTCTCACATGCATCTCAGCTCTCATCCGGAACCTCACAGACACGAAACAGAAAGCCAAGGGTTTCCGCCCGAGAGAAAAAAAGGTGAACTGCTGCCGCATAGCTAGCGCTTTGCCATCAGATATTCCTTACAAGCACCAGAAGCAGAGGAGGAGATAAGAAAAGGAAGAGATCAAACTAGCACATATTCTCCTTCATTTACATTAAGTAACTTTGTATCTGAGCATAAAGCCGGCTGCAGAATACTTGGGAAAAAAATCACTGGAAGGCAGATTTGTTCACAGTTCTCATCTCACGGTCCTTCTGCATGCAAAATTCCCATTAACTTCTGCATTTGAAACACAGAGAGGATTCTACACAAATCTGCCCAGGCATCCTCAATGTATATTCATTTAATATAAATAAAAACCAATTGGGCACTGCATACTTCTCTGTAAGGACACTTTAAAAGAGAATTTGGATTGTATTTTTAAAAACGGTATTTGAAATTTCGTGTCCACCCTGGGAGAGAGGGAGGTTTTCCAGGCAATTTAGAACTACTGTTACTTCCAGGTAGATAGGAATCAACCTGTCTAGCCAGCCATCCAAATATTAAATGAAAGAATGGCTGTTGTCCAAAGCTGGGTTTCTGATAGCTGCAGATTGGAAAGGCCATGGAATAGCTGTCATTACCAAGAGATTTATGTGCTGTAGTGTCCTGGCAGCGGACGCTGCTGTTGCTGACAGGATCTACAGCACCGGGGATGGATGAGAGTGCCTTTCTGCTGTGGCACTTGAGAGACTTCTCAAGGGCTCAAAAGCATCTGCAGGAAGCTGCAAGACAGAAGATTGTTTCTTATCCAAATGGGCATAAACTCCCCACACAGAGACAGAGAGAAAAACACAGGCTGGGAAAAGGTGTACAGGGTAAATAATTAAGAAAGTACAATGCTGGGGAAATGAAGCTTCAGAGAAATCCACGTGCTCACTGAAATGAGAAATGTGACATTTAAATGACCCAGTAAGTTTCTACGAGCAGTCATGGTAGGTGTGTTGTTACAGTGTTCAAGGGATTTCAGCCTTGATACTTCAGGACATAAGGCAGTTGCCACTTGCTTGAGGTTGGCCAGAACCCACCCCCTCCCACCCCCCAGCATGTTATTGCTGAATTATCCGTTATAGGGGTTTTAAACCATTTTCTGAAGCATCTGGTCTTGGCTCCTGTCAAAGGCAAGACACCTTAGCAACTCCAGATGAACCATTGCTCTGATGTGTTATGACAATTTGTGTGTTCCTACAAATGTCTAGATTAAATTCAATTTTGATTTCAGCTAAATGGTTTACTTTACAAAAATAGCTTGTAGAACTACTCGGTGGAAAAAATGAGAAGACAGTAACCTGCCCAGAATCTTCTGTGACTATGATAATTTAAATATAGTGTCAAGGGCTTTGCCTAGAAATTATTTTAATAATAATTGTATAATACGGTATGATGTAATGTCAGGCAATAGATATTCCCAGTCAATTGCCAACCCATCACACCAGACTGAGGAGATTAGTTTGATGCCTGTTTAGTTGCTCTGACGGCGCATTGTGACAAACCCTCTAAAAGGTTAACCTGGATTGCAACTGTTCTTGCGAGTAAAGAAAACATTAACTAGAAAGCCTGGATGAACGCTAACTTAGCGAGGCTGACAGTGCCAAAAGAGTCCCATCAGGAACACTGAAAAATTATCCCTGGGGTTTAAGGTAAAAAGGGCACAGACTGATTTCTGAAAAAGTGAAAACTCTTTTGATTTTAAATCCTTGTAAAGCAAAGTCAAGTTGAAGTTGTCACCGTAATCTGAATAGAAGTTTCATTTCAAATCCCTCACAGCCTATAATGTTCTGATTTTAAAGGTTAAACAAGCAATAGAAACGCAGGTTGAGTAACCCTCGTCTTCCCCCTTCCCAAACCCCATGTCAACTAAACAAACCTAAACCAGCTAAAGTAATTGGAGGCCAAAGTTAACGTGGTAGCTGACAGCTGGTGAAAACACTGATGGGGGGGGAGGAGGAAGGTCAGGAGAACAGGAACTCTACCAAACTTGAAAATGATGTCTTAGAAGGTTTCGCTCATCTTAAACTTCTGGCATCAGCTGCTTCGTAGACGAGAGAGAAGAATTCTCATCAGAGAACTTTTAACATATATGAACATACAAAGAAGAAGTCTTTCTGGTCTGTCTGAATGAACAATTCCCATTCCAAAGTAATTGCCTCCTCCTACTTTATTCAAAATACTTTGTTTTCCAACACACTGGATAAGATCATTTGCAGATCTCTCAAGTCCTTTTTTTTTCCCCCCTGCAAAGCCTGGGTGCTATCTCTCTCTCCCCTCCAGGAGAGGGAGGACTTATGCTAATTACATTGACTTGTCTTTGGGAAGGGGGAACATTTTTCTGTACCGGTGTTTTCATTACAGCATTACAAGCTCTCCTCTTCTTCACAAAGCAAGAAACACAGATGACCTTTTCTATGTATGTGTGAATTGCCAGACAGCAGGGATAAAGATCCGCTGGTTCGGAAAGGCACACAGGACATATATAGACAAGGGAGGAAACATTTCACTAAAACCTTACTAAAGGTGTATAAATTTTCAGTATGTGAATACCTTCATGAACTTCTAGTAGAGGAATGGCTTCCAAGAAGCTATTCATATGTGCAAAGTTAAGCATGTGCTTTACTGTACTGAGATAGATCAGAAGCACAGATTGCTTATTATCGCTCTGGTTCTCTTATTAATTGCTTCCCCGACAGGGCGCCGCTCTCTCTCTCTCTCTTTTATCAAAGCGGCCAATCACTGGCCTGCAACCTATCTCTTGATTTATGCCATCTCTAAATTTACATCACATGAAGCTGAATGACTAGATGACAAAGTTCTGGAGATCTGATGACTTCACATCTATCATCGACTTAACCTGTTTTCCTCTTCTGCAGAGGAACACCACAAAATTCCTGTCTTTCAACCCTAAGAAAGGAAGGAAGCTTTTCTCAGAGAGGTTAGGTTCAACATGGCATCAATCCAAGGCAGATCTCCAACTCAAGGAGATTCATAGTTTTGCTATCAATAAAGGAAGACAAATTGACTTGCTCTTGTCTGATTTTTCCCCCCAGATGCACTCACTAACTAATGCATCAGGAATCACAACTCCCTACTGCATAAAAATGAATGACCTCTGCAATACACCTCTAAATTTGAGCAAGAAAGTGCTGGGTGGTTATGCATGACCCAGCTTGATGAAGTTGCTTATCTAAAGCTCTAGGCACCTTCAGCATCAAAGTCTAACGACAATAAATAACCAGAAACCACAGCACAACAGAAGAATCAACAGCAAAGGAATGCTTCTGGGAAGACTTCAGTACTCTCCATTCCGCTGAGCACTGTAAGAAATACTTTGTTTTAAGCTGGCTAACATTGGAAAATCAAATCCTAAGGGTTGAAAGTGTCAATACATGATGTTGCAGTAAGTTTTCAGGTTCAGAACTAAATTTCTGCGTAGATTTGCGTGAAGATGGGAAACACCATGATATCTGGGATAGTGAAGCACTCCACCCCTGTTGCAGACATCCGGCAAGAGGCAAAAGACATAATTATCAACATCATCTTGGTAATTCAGGAAAAAAAAGCTCTAAGGGAATCCCAGTCCTATAAGCTCCACTAAGAATATGTTGGAAATCTTATCACATTAATCCTTTAAGATCTTGAAATAGGTCCATAGTTAAGTCCCATGCTTGTCATTGGGGAAACACAGCTACAGCACTAAAGGTTTCTGTGTCTGTAAGAATTTGTAATTAGGGAGTTCTCATACAGAAAACTGTATTTTGTACCCAAGCTGACCAGAACAGCAATGTGGGTAAGAGAAAGGAGTACAACTTCCACAAATGGGTAAGGAATAAAAGTGATATCAACCGTCACAACCTGAACAGAAGGAGAAATCATGTAGCCATCAAGGCAAGAAGGAAGTTTCAGCATGCATTAGGAATCCCAGCCAAATGCCCTGTGAGCACAGAGCCTTTGCATGTATTCAGCAAACTCCTCTCGTGCGCGTCTCCTTTTGAAAATGTCCTTCTGCCGAAGAAACTTATGTCACTGAGAAGCCCCCTTCACTCTTACTGCTGAAAAAACCATTTCCATTAGACATGCAAAACCAACAGGCAAAAGTTAAAAACCCCAGTTATTTACATCACAAGAAGCAATTCCACATAATTTTAAATTTTCTTTCTGCATTATATCTTATGTCCTGGTATTAAAGCCGTTGAATTAGTTTAGAATCCTGTCCATTGACTGCAGAACTACTCATAATTTAATCTTCCTAATAACATTAAGAGTGCAGTAGGATCCTTCCAAACTAAGGGTAGGATGATCTATTAGCATTTCAAGTGTGTTTCCATGCAGGGTTACTGATAACAATATAAACAAATTCTATAAAGTACGAGTAGCTTCAATACGTTATATACTGAAACCGGAAAATAGAACCACTGCCTCATCAAAGGTATAGTTTAGGCTTTTTAGGAGACTTTTGCAGAATTTATTGGAGATGAAATCAAAAGTGTTTGTAAAAGAGTAATGGCGTTCTGTAGAAACGATTCAGAAATCCTGCTGGGGTGAGCAGAGAATACGTTTTACTCTGTGTAATTGTAAAAACAGTAAAATGAATAGAGAATTAAGGGGCAGATGCTTGGCATTGACTCAGTGAAAGTAGGATTATTCTACCTGCTGTGGATCAGGAGCTGCAGGTTTCTGTGCATGCGTTTACAAACTCCACAGAAAAATGAATGCACGTTTACTTTCCTTGAATTCATTCTGGGGTGATCTATTAAATGAAAACTGAACGAAGTATACAGAGAAGTGCCTAGAGTCCAACAAAGACTACACATTGAATATATCCAACTACATTCCACTCTATTTTCAATTACTTTCCCTTTCATGTATTTACCCCCACTACACGCAAACTCTTAAAAAAATATTATATAAGCAAATATAAGCCCTTATGAACACACTTTTCTGAAATAGAATGATACAGCTCCTCCAAAGTAAGTCTGAAGTGCCTTTTTTTGGTACACGGCTTGTAAGGATCTTGCGTAAGTAATAAAACCAGAACATTTTTTTCTGCCATTTAAGAGGTTTCTATGCCAGACTAACTCCAAGGCTGAAGCCGCGTGCATTTAAAAGGCGGCTGTATGTTGGAATCACTATGCACAAGTAAATATTAAAAAAATAGTGAAAATGAGCCAGGAGTTAGGATATTAGGCTAGAAATTTCTAAATTAATTGGTTCCAATAGTTATGACACATCAGGAAAAAAGAGGCAGAAGAGTACTATATAGTTAGATTTGGGATAAGGACTAAAGCACAGGTTTAGTCAAATGTGGTGTCAAACACTCACATTTAAAGTACACTAAAAAGTATTAGTGACCGTTTCTACTGGCCATGTCCATTTCTTATCACTTGCAATAGAAAACAAAATCCACCACATCACTTTAAGATACAAATTACGGATGTGTAAATGTATTTTTCCATAAATGACTGCTAGCATGTTTGAAACAATAAATCATCTCCTCTTTTCATCTATTTCTAGTTCCTTTTAATGTCTTATTTAGCTATCTTAGCAATACTTTTTTTTTTTTTTTTTTTTTTTTTTTAACCCAGGCTAAGAAGGACTCCAGGATTCATGAATTTAAAAAGTGTTTTTGGCTTCGCTGACAGCCCTAAGGGAACTCACTGTGGACAGCAGGAGATGAGCACGCAGTCAGGAATGATATCCCTTCTCTTATGACCTCCAGTTTTCTTGACAGACAAAACATCTCACAGAGTTGTAAGATAAAGGTCTGGGATGAATTTTGAGGCTACAAAGATTCTGAAAGTCATTTTTATATTCTTTTTAATGGCATAAAAAAGGGACAGCAGCAATACTAGTGCTATAAATGACTTTGTGAAGAATCTCTCCTGATCTTCACACCCCAGACTCTCTGTCACAGGCACAAGTCTAATGTTTTCATTCATCATCTCAGCACAGATAAAAATGATCCATTTTTTGAGGAGCTTATTGTCTTTGGATTACTTCTTCTAAACATATAACCTTATCTATTCAAGGTGGATGCCTGGCTCAACCATGACCTTGTCAATCTCATTAAGTCTTGAACGAATTTTCTCAAATTTTCTTATCAATCAAGGTAATTGCTTCTCGCAGGAAATCCAATCTTCTGTTAACCACATCATTACCTGGTGATCGAAGTCCTCAAACTCTGTGTAATCACTGAAATCACTCAAATCACCCAAGAGAATAGAGAAGCCTAAATTTATAAACAAATCTCCACAGGTCATTTCCATTTCAACAGTTACTCTCCAGTTTGTCAGATACATTGAATGATTTTTAAGAATTAAAAATACTTTTACATCATAGTTTTACATCAGGCTTTAGAGTCATAAAAGATGACACTATCCTTGCAAAGACCGTGTAAGATGAGAAGCACATGAAAAGAAGAAAGAAAAAAAAAATCTCCAGAAGACGTGGATTTTAAGCAGGGATCTGAATAGTATAGTAGATAAAAACCTCAGAAGGTAAGAAAATCCATATAGATGGGGCAAAAGGTCCATTTAATCTAAATCCTCCCTACCTGGGAAAGCGTATAAGAACAGGGCAGGAACATTGTAATAGCTCCTCAGAGCAGTTCCCTGGCTGTCAGCAACCTGCAGCTTTCCTGAGCCGGGGCAGTCTGGCTATATTTAACAGCCCACACTGGATTTTTTGTTTCGTGATTCCATCCGGCTGATTGGAACCTACGCAAGCTTTTAGCACATACAGTATCTCCATCTCCATTTTACCCATGAGTGGCTTGGATGCCACGCTAGTTCAGGCCAGAGATAAAATGCTTAACTTTGAAATACTGGAATGTAATTAAGATGATTGTGAAGAAGGGTTTGGAGAGGGCTGGGAGAAAGTAAGGAAACTTGCTGCTCTGTTGATACAGATCATAGTCAGAAAGATTTACCAAGAGGCGTCCTAGTTTCAGAGAGACTACATGTGTTGTTCTATCAACGCAACACCTCTCATGCTGTGGAGACGGGTGTTGTATGCTAATATTTCTAAGCTTTTATGAAGGAAAAATAATTATTTCACACACAAAAATAAATTAGTACTTCCAGTACCAATTAATATTTTTACCAGCATATAGCTCTGATCTTTATTTTCAACGTCTGAGAAGAAAATACATTAATATAGAAGTCTGCCTTATCCTCTCTCCTAAGGACCCAGGCAGAAGTCCTTGTCCTATTAAGTGGGTAGGAATGCTATCACTGCCTTCAGCGCAGCCAAGATTTTTGCTGTTGGTGTGTTGTAGTGAAGCAGGGCTCTGAACAAAATCAGCAAATTCCTGCTCACATACAAATCTGAGGTAACTATGCACACAAACAAGTGTACACAGTAAGTAAAACCCTTAACTGTTTAGCTTTGTGTATATATGGACTTTCTACAAACTTAATGCAAGAAAATACACAATCCAGCCAGCCACATATCTATATGCCTTCCAATTCACCCCAATTAACAGTTTCACAAATGCTGGGTCCGTTGACGTTCTCTGCGAAGGAGGGATGCTGGATGACCATATCAAAGAAACTCAAGTCAAACTCAGCTCTCTCAGGAAAACCGTGTTTAAACTTTCTCTCATCTCATCCTGTTCCACACAACACAAGTAATTCATCATATTGCAAACCTTATTTTGCACTACAGTAAGTATTTCTCAGTCTGTTAAGCTGCAGATTAATTTTCCTCCCATCTCAAGTCCATTACATTATTGGAACGGTTACTTTCCTTCTGTTTCCAAACTTACTAGCTTAATAGAATAACTCGAACTGAACGCGTGAGATGGAAAGGTGCTTCCCAGTGGTTACAGTACCTTTGGTTAGTATTTGATTAACTCTAGCACTTCTCCTGATCACAATTAATTCATACTCATTCATAGAATTTACTGGGCAATGCCGAGTTACGATGCACAGCTGCAAGAGAGAAACTTCCAGAGGACGTGTGTGAACCCAGTGCCTCGAGCAACCTCTGATGCCGCACAGCAAGCCAAAAGGACCAGGCGTCTATGTGCTGAGCAAAGATATCCACAGCTTGAAGATAACATGAGTTTTTGCTTGTTTGGAAGAATTACAACTTCAAGTCTTCTGGAAAAGACTCCAAAAAGACCTCTAGGCAGATCTAGGAGCTGAGAGAGACTCTGCTCGGTGCGAAGTGGAAAGGTGTTTTACCTCTTGCAAGGACTATCTGGCACTACGCCTTTCCAGTGACCATGGCCACTCGGCATCACCAGTAGCCTTTGGCACGTCCAGGTACAGACCCCACCTCCACTCTGGAAATTGTCACACATTGCAAACCTAATGATTTATAATTATGGCCAGATTTCTGTTATTTCATTCTCCTTCCCCCCCAGAAGGAACCTAACACTATGACTGAAACAGAATAATCACTTTTATGGAGGCTTTTGTAAAAAGATCACTACGGAGAACAGAAAATATGTCATCACCAGAGAATTGCGGCTATCTGCCAGAGGACTGAAGAACAAGAAAATGACTGTGATTGTACTTTACAGTTCACCTCTTAGACAAACACAAGGAACACAAGGAACCCAAGGACAAGGGCAGCACAGAAAAGGAGACGCACGAGTGAGCTACACAAAGTCACCAGCTACTTTATTTTCCCTTTTACGTGACCTAAATCTTTCCCTTTTATCTCTTGCTCTGGTCTCATAAGGAAAATAAATGCTGGATTTCTGGATAGCCTGCACTTGCACAATGACTATATTTAAGCCTGGAAAAGATTTTTGGCTGACTGCAAAGTTTCCAAAGACATGTTTTGCATTAAAAATAAGACAAAGGCAACCACAAGGTTTTCATCTTTTCAGAAGTGGAATTCTCCACAGTCGGTACCCATCCAAGCCAGGAAATGACAGCGTTCCACTTGCAAACTCCTAGGTAGCTCTGGAGAACCTGGGGAGTCCTTACAGGATGCGTTTCAATACTACTAACTAGGAGGAGTCAGTCATTAGCAATAAACTTAACCTGAGATAAACAGTAGATGGAAAAATCAGAATAAAGACAGACCCCAAAGTGCAATAAAGCAGCAGCTTCTGTTAAGTGGAAGGGAAAGATGTTGTGGATGCATTAGTGCCGTGAAGAAGACTACAGAAAATGAGTAAGTCCAGGCTTAAAACTACCTATTAGAAAAATATTCACAAATGACTATTACTTACGTAGAAGATATTCACAAAATGAGCTTCGGTCTTCTCTCTCTCTCTCACTTCTCTCTCTAGCTGAAGGTGAAAGATGGGCCTTTCCAGAGAAGACGCCAGAGAAGTCTAACCTCAAGGTTTTGAATAGCAAAACTGATCTCTCTCTAACAGCCTAAAAAGGGATCGAAAGGAGTTTGGCCTTCCAAACCCAAGCTTAGCTTATGCAACTTCATGTAGTGGAAGCCTAAAAAAAAACTCCTTCTGGGGATGTCTAATCCATTCCGATAGGCATCTCACATGCCTACAATAACGACAGGATCTCAAGAAATGCCATTAGCCCAGCCTATGTGCAGGTATCCCCCCAGGGACCTCAGTCAATCTCTATTCAGCACAACGATGTATTCTTATATACTGAGAGCAGGATCCCAATAAACTGTCACACAATTACTATATGCTAAGAACGTACTGCTGACATTTAAGATTGGTAAATTAATATCTTAATTTTTTAAGTGATTATAGCAGTGTGTTTACAGATGCAGAATTAAGCCTTTGCTCTATTATTCATGAACACTGTTGCTACTGATGTGAATGTCTCATATACTAATTGAGTTTAAAGGTTATGGTGTACCCTTCCAGATGTAGTGGCCCTTTTAATCAGCAAAACAAATAATGCAGCACATTCATTAACAAGATTTTAAAAATCTCTTTGTATGATAGACAGAAGTCAAGCATTAAAAATATTCACTTGAAATTTCCTTTTTCTAATGCTTAATGTTCCTTACCTATAGCTATGGAATTATCTGTAAAACTAATTCTAAGGTTAAAATAAATATTAAATTATTGCTAAATAAATGATTGCTTCTTTGTTGCTCATGCATCATATAATTAATACCATGATGTGATCTAACATGTTAAGGAAATAAGAATTTGCCATCAGCAGGCTGAAAGAAATTTGTTTATTAGTTTACTGTGATTCAATTTATGAGAATGTGCTTCATTGATCTTTGCAAAAGAACTTTAATTGGAAATGAATATCACAATCTATTTACCACACCACTAAACCCAGTCTGCTACAGTTCATTAAAACTACACCTGCTACTTAATTTTCCAATAAGAGAAAAACTTTGAATTAATACAATAAGAAGCAGTTAGAAAGTAGGCTCAGTAGACCACTGTTTTAATCAAGGTGTTCCTTGCGTGCCCTTATGAAATTCTGCTAGGAGCTGACTGGGATTTTGTGTAGCATTTACATCAGAGCTCGAATTCAGACACTGTGCATTTTGATTGCTACTTTCAACATGCAAAGTCATTCCTCCTTTGCCAGAAAGATCTAAAAACTATACCCAGCATGCAGATTCAGAAGAAATATTTCAACACTTTGGACCATTGAGGCTTTTGCCCCAAAGCAAGGGCAAAAAGCCCAAAATGAGCCTTTTCCATCTCTTGTGTGATCTCTGGAGATTTAAACTGGGGGCAGTGTGGTGTGTGAGAACCTAGAGACGTGAATCAAGGAAGAAGACAACAGAGTATAATACCCTCATGTCCTAATCCCTACATTTAAGAAAGAGTCAGAGCAATCCTAAAGGTCTTGTCGTCTCTGGAAACTGTAGTATTTGTGGGCTTTTTCCAAGGACATATACCCCATCTGCCACATTTACTACTAGGTGGGACAAGGGGTCCCTTTTAGCTGGCTGACTAGGGATGAAGAATCACCGGGCTCCAGGTTTCGTGCTAACACTGTCACAGAATTCAGGACAGAGGCCCCTCCTGCCAAAAGAAGGGAGGGGGGAAGGCAGTGCCAGGTTCAGCTGGCTTAGTGCAGGTCTTCACACGCCCCTCCTCTGAGCCCCAGCACATCCTCATGGCTCAGTTCAGATTTACAAGCACTTACAGTTTGTCAGAAAGGCTAAATTCCTCACAACACTGCATGGCAGCCCATGACTAAGCGCAAAGTCAGGGTTGTTAACCTTAGCATTTAATACAGCAGGACAGCAGGAAGCACGCAGGACGAGAGAAAGGCTGAGCTCCAGTGCCCATGAACTTGCCGTGAGCAGCTACCAGTAAGACCAGCTGCAATGAGCATCCCACCTCCCGGAAGAATTGTCAGGAGCCACTGGCGTGGCTTGCCAGCATAAGGGAAAGCATCCCGCCGCGCAGCAGCAGAACCCTGTTACTCAGGTGAGCAGCTGGCCACGTGAGGTTACACTGGTTGAACATGCTTTATGTTAGAGATGAATGAAAAAATCATCAGGAATAACAAAAGATTGATTCAGGTATCTCTCAAAATTTTTCGTGACTGCTTCACTGGAGTCTCTTCTATTCAACATACCTGTGAAAACAGCAACAAACTCCTAACTGGGCTAGGACTTGGAGATTTCCCCCAAAATAATTACCTCACTCACAAGTAGCCCCCTATGCCTTTCGTCCCACTGGTCACTCATTTCTGTGCTTAACTGTGGGGCCGAGATTTAGCCTTAATTTACTAAAGTTCCTCAACAATGAGCTTACTAAAAATATACATCTCTTCCTGATGTAATATGTTTATCCTGATTAAAAAACAAGACCGCAGTGAAACCCTGTAGTCTCCATGATAAAGCCTTTTTCATTTTAACACAGTGTCTAATTAATAGGATTCCTTTAACATGATTACCCTTTGTGTAATATTTTAAGAGATTGTGAAAAATTAATTCTTTTACAGGTTGTACTCAGATCGTTATAATTTTTCATTAAGGATGGTTTGTGGGGTCAATTTCTGACCCTGCATTTTGCAAAAATGGAAGGCACTAACTACTGCAGAGTTATCATAGATTTATTATGTCAAGAAAACATGGTATTGTAAAGCCTCATTGGGAACTTTGCCCTCTGGCTAGTCAGACTATCTCTGACAGAATTATTTTTTTCCCCTAGAAAGACCCATTTGTCAAAATTGAAACGGCTCCCCTGAATGAAGAGGTTTCAAGTGATTCTACAGACCCGGAAAAATGTTGGAAAAAATTTGGGAATGACCTGAATGTTCATTCTGATAACTTTGGGATGGGACATCTCAATGGGAGGTTTGTTTAAAACTACTTTTCATTTTGAAATTTATTTTCATGACTATTTCCAAAAAGGTGGAATATAAATTGAGAAAGAATGAAGCTTGTAACAAAATATTTTTACGATATAATAAATACTTTGAAAATACAAAAAGTAAATCTTTTCACCAGCCGCGAAATCTTTTCGCCCCCCATATGCTAATATATGAAGATTGTCAGATCACCTTTTATGTCAAGGGGGAATATTCTCACAGGAAGGGATGAATGCTTTCCGTTTAGGTCTGTTCTCCATCCTGCGAGGAGAGGGCTTTTCACTGAGTACCTGCGCAGCAAACGCAGGAGGAGGGCGGATGACACGGCCAGACTCTTTGGGAGGCCGAGATCTTGCTGAGGACGGAGGCAGCTCAATGGTCTGTGTGACGAGTTGTGCTAATGCTTCACTGCATCGGAGAAGAAGGAAAGCCTTTAGCAGGGCCTAATTTTTCTGACTTTCTGCATGAGCCTATGAGTTGGACCGTTACATTAATTTTCCTGCACTGAAATTGTTCCCTACTGGCTTGTGAAAGTATGATTAATATTCTTCAGGAATCTGTTATTAATTCTTCATTACAGTGTAGTCACACAAAAGGCAAGGGGAATATTATGTCTGGCTTGTTGCACCTCACCAACCATTTCAATAAATATCTTAAAGAACAGAGGGTGTGCAGAGAATGAAGAGTACTGGGGACTGCTTACATTCCATGCACTGCAAAATAGATCACCAATCTGTCTGATTTAATAAAAAAAATAGTACAGAGCAGAGTTAAATCATAGAGTTGGATGTTGAAAAGTACAGTACTGTGAATGTGCCTTAATATATTCAGCACTGAGATGGATATGTATTATATATGTTATTTATTTTAGCTGCACAAAGGCAAAAAGGTGTCTTTTATATGCTATAGTGTTCTAATATCGTGGTTCCAAAACAAAATTATGAATGGTATTAAAAATGAAGTACACCCAAAACACACGACCTGTAAATAAAGAATATCCTAGGGGGGGGGGGCGGGGGAAAGAGCTAAAAGAATTCACCAGTGAATAAATACAACACAGCATAATTACAGGCTCATGTGTTTTTCAGCCAGGGTACAATCACACAGTTTACTCAAAAGTCTTCTAATATCCTCTGGGTACATACTGCATTTACGAGAAGGCTTTCTATTGTGAGCTCTTTCTCTTCCCTATCAGGCCCCCCACACTCTTTAAATGCACTTTGGGGAAAAGGCTGCACTTGAAAGGGGATGGAGCCGATTCTTGGAGAAATAATTGGCTTTCTGAAGTTCTAATTTTGACCATTCTCCCTGTCTCAGATCCTCCAAAGTCCAAATTCCACTGATGTTCATAGCTATTCTTCAGTTGACCCTGGCCTTGGACCACATCTTTTTTTGCTAGGTTCCAAACATTTATTAATTACCTTTTTCTGGCTATTAAAGAGAAGGGAAATATTAATAATTAATTTATGCTAAGTTATTGCCTTACTATTTTTCATTAAGACAATTTAGCAATTTTAAATTTTTTTTCATTAAGACAATTTAGCATTTTAAAGATACTGTACTACCATGGTAATCCATGCGTGTGCGATCGCACTAGTTTAGTTCCCCCCTGTGCCCAGTTCCCCCCGTTATGTATCTCCTGGCGACATGAAAAGAGTAAAGATAGAAAAAGCCAATTTTGCAAGTCCTATTCGTTATGCCTAACTTTAAGGGAGCAATAATTCTGAAGTAACATGGCATTACAAGTGGACTGCAGCACTATGCGTTAATGCCGACTACTTAGGGTTTCAGCTATTCCACCCCCCAAAGTCAGATGAGGCCTGGTACTGTTATTTTTTCCCTGCAGGTCACAGATATTCAACAAAACCACTGTGAGTATCGGAGCATATGTAAGCATTTATATATAGCACTTTGGCTCTTCCTTTAGTTTGAGATTTCTACAACACGGGGAAAATTCATATTGGAAATCCAGTTAAAACCAAAGTCAGAGAGATCTTTTATAGAGATTTTTTACTTTAAAAGGACCCAAATATAGTATCTTAAATCCATTTGTCATTGATACAAATGGATTTACCTCTTTCTTGCTTTGATCAATGGGAATTTGGTAGTTTGTGAGGGAGTTAAGCTTTCCAATGCTTTCCAAAGGCAAAAAAAGGCTGCTACAGGTTGTGTTTGTGGAAGCACCAACTAGCAACAGTGATAAAATTTGACTGATTTGCTAAACCATGAAATCAAAGCTTGCTTTGTTCAGAGCATTAGCGCATTTTCTTTTGACTGTGTATTTATGATAGAAGGTCCACGTTTAAAAAAAATAAATAATAAAGCTATTGGGATTGAGATCATGGGGATATTGAATCAAAGCCAGGTTCACTCAGTTAACCATGAACAGAAGTTTGTATTAAGATACATTTTAAAGCAGTCTTGGCATCCGAAAATAAACTGTCTAGGTATGAATGTGATTCAGCTCAAGGATATTGTTATTATTGCAGAGAAAGCTGAAGCTTTATGAATGAAGGCAGAGTTGCTGATTCAAGGTACAGAGCTGGATACAGCACCAGCCTGAGAGCAAAAAGGAAACAACCAGTTTGCTCCCCCGACACAAATTACCTGTGTTGAAGTGGATTACAGAAGACACACATTCTAATGAAAAGTACTGCAGAGTGAACACTCCTGAGACGACAATGAGATAAGAACTTGTTCTCCGAACCCCACTCTCCAAACCTCTCTTCCTCCCAGCACCTTGGCACTCCTAAGAGCTCTCAGTCACTCCTTTCTGTTAAGTACTTGCTGTCTCATTTCCCTCCTGCTCATCATTTACCTGCTTCAGCTCCTCTTTGTTCCCTTAAGAGCGGATTAAACTTTACTTCCCTCCCCCTCAATAACTAACCTCATCTTCAAACACGACCTCCAGCCTTTGCCGTCCTTGCAATGGGAACCTTGCAAGTACAAGTACTATGTGATGAAGAGGAGTTTCATTGAAGCTTTTATTGATGGCACGCTTCCCAAGCCACACAACACAGTGCCCAGGGAAGCAGCGAGGCCAGGTTGGACCAGGACAAGGTGAAAGGTTCTTCTAAGAAGTGACAAGACACTCTGCCTTTTCCTCTCAGTCTCTTGCCATGATACAAATTAGCCGTGGAAGGTAAAAGTTCAGCATTAAACTGCATAAACGTGTATGCCCTGAAAGATGGACATTGATCACTTCAGAACACGCAAGAAATAGAACGTGGTCTTGATTGTTATTATGTGTCATTTTAAACAAATCTTTAATCTTCATAAACACATATGAAAACTCCTACAGTATCACATATCAAAAGTGAGGTGCATCTCACCCCACCTGAGCTATCTACAGGTTGTATGTCTAGATTATACTTGTGATTTATTGAAACTATTTTTGGATGAGATGAATCATCATTCAAAAAATAGCTCTTTATCTCTCCAGAGACCACAGAGGGAGCAACTTCTAGATGATTAGAGTCAGTGGAGATGGAGTCTTTCACAGACAGATGAATAAATTGTACAAATTGTACAAATTAGGAAGATGTAATGGAATATTCTGCCTGATTCTCAACTGAAACGTGTTAATTGGCTATTATTTGCAAACTACTGACTTTGTTTAAACATATTTAAACAACAGAATATAGTTGGAGAAACAACTTCTGTTGTTACTTTGAAGCACTGATGTTAATTTGGTAAATTTTGGAGAAGCAGTCAAGTATAAGCTGCAATTGTGTCTAAATATAAAGACACACCTTTAATAGTATTTTTTCTCACATGATGCACAGTTCACGGGAAAAACTTCTTTTGTAATGAATAACAGGCTCAGTCTTAAATGACTTATCTACTTCACACCACAAAATAATCTGTTCACATTCAATGTAACAGCCAGACCTGGCAGAGAAAAAATTTGAGGAAACGTAGTTACAGCTGACATGAAAATATAAAAGAGATACAACAATATAAAATAAGCAATAGGGCTTTGATAAAAGAGTATGCTGAACACAATTCAGAAATATTCATTCATCAGGTCTGTACAAGTCTGCACTGACATTCTGAATTTGGATAAACTGCACAGGCTTTGATCTGTCTCTGGGAAAACTAAGGAATTGCTTCTTCATCCAGGATATATACTACAGAAGCCTTTCCATATAATTCAAATGAGCACAGAGTATAGAGAAAGAAGAAGAAAATTCTGATTCAAAATAAAATCTGAATAGATAACAAGGACTGTGAAAATTTGCATTCATGTTGCATAGTCTGGGTCTGAAAAGATGTAACAAAGATTCAAAGCAACTCCAGTTACAGCTAATCAACAGGAATGTGTTGAATTTGTAAGGGCCAGTTTCCAGGTACTTTACTCATATTGAATTAAGTGTCTTCCTTTACAAAAAGCCCCTCTGAAATCAATGAGTCTACTCTTAAGTAACGACATCACATCCAGTGTTCCTTATGAGTTGATATAAACACATCACAGATGTCTGGTACAGATAGTCCCTACTATCTGCAGCTGCACAATATTGAGTAGTTGTCATCCTAATATTGATTATTGGTTAGACTGCAGACGCAGATTACAGATGCATGTGAATGAGAGATTCCCAGAACATGTCAAAGTGGAATTAGCTTTCTCATGAAATCAAAGTAATTTAAAACCAACATTTTTTGCTTGGGTTAAACATTAAGATGCCTTGATGGCTTTTAACACAAAGATTTACTGCGTATTTATTCCAGTCAAACTCCTAACACAAACAGAGATGAATTCTAAATAAGTTACAATCTCTTCGGAAAAGGTCTAGGAGCCATTGGAGACAACTCAGTAACTCACACACCAGCAAACCAGACTGCAGGCTCCACGATGCAGGAGTTCCAATACGAAATACGTATTAAATGTTGGCATTTCATAGTCTTAAAAGACACGCTGAGGTGGTGTCACTCTGGCTTTGAAAAGCCAATACTAGAAGCAAAGGTGCTTCAAGGAAAGGCAAAGCAAGGGGCGCAGACATGAGAGAGGGTGTTCCCAATGAAACGTTACATTTGGAGGAGGTGAACACGACGTGAGCACGCTCAGCGCCACTCCCAAGGGAAGGACTGCTGCGGGTCCTGTTTCACTGCCAGTGCGTTCAGGCCAGGGGCGTGCTGGCAGAGGCACAGTCAGACAGACAGGCTACTACGGATAACCACATCTGAAATACCGTGCAAACTGTCGTTTAACAGCCTAGTCTGAAGTGGAACAGCTGACAAGTCCAAGGAGAAGATCAGGGAAACGAGGAGCCTAAAAGATGTAATGGAACACATCAAAAATGGGGTCTCGGTGAGGAGGAGAAGTCTGATGTGATAAGGTAAGCTACAAGACTAAGCATGACATTTGAAGTTAAAGAAAAACATACAGGAAGATAATTCAGTATGAATTGACCAATTATGAATAAATGTAACCTAGAAATGAAAGCCATTAGAAATGCAAGGTCTTCAAACAGCCTTAGAGTAGAATTAGCGGAGAGCAAAAAAACCCAACTGGTTCAATGATTTTTAAAAAGAGCTATACATACAGTGGGTCACTGTATGAAAATTCAGCCTGTTTCAGTAAGGTAAGACGTATACTAACCTCTTTCACAACCGAGCTGAAACCAGTGGTTTTCCAGTACTTTCAGTGGAATATGACCCATATCATATACACGCATCCTCAGTATTTCATTAAGTTTTTCACTTACACATATGTTTAGTTAGTTTTCTATTACTGAAACTTCCTAGGCATACCAACATTCACTTGCCATCCAACCTTTCTAAAGGTTGGTAAGTTAATGGCTCTAACATTTAGAGACATATTTTACCCTTCGTACGTTCCTATTAACTTACACAGAGTAGCAACGGGAAAGATTGCTGCAAAGTTCTCTCATATGGTTAATTTATCTGTGGAAAGACTTTGAAAAACATGCAGTAGAAAAAGCATTTCAGCTTGGGAGGGAGATGGAATGGACACAGACGTTATACGCACGGTAGATGGAAAGGTAAATAGGAAGGGAAAGACTTGAAATAGTAATGTCTTGGCAATAAATGCCAGCCTACCTGCATTTGAAGGCAATGAAAAGAAAAAGCAGATTAAAAAAAGGTGCAAATAACAATATTTTGAATTGCTAAAGATACTGTTTTCTCTTCAGAATAACTGTTTTATCATACACATTAAAATGTATGATTTGCTTCATTAATCACACTCATTTGCCTTCCAGAGGTACGGATACGATCACAGCTTATTTCACAGGACCAATATAAAAAGGCTGAGCTTTTATTTTCTTTCATTTGAGTGTTCAGTCTGATTACTGTGAAAAACACTTCCACCCTGAAAAGTTTAAACGCTTTCTATCTGAATGTACAGGCTGCAATAGCCAGCAGCATCTTTTACCTACCTGTAGTTTCAATTCCAAATTCCCTTTCCTGACTCAGAAAAGACAGATCAGTGATTTATTTCTAAACAGGTTACCAAGAATAAAAGATCTGGTTCTAGATTTTTGGACTCAGAGAGATGAAAAACCAGCTGCAACATGAGTTAAAAGGGGAAGACAACGAGAAAAACGTAGGCAGGTACACAGGTGTGCTTTTGGAGTGCCATGGTACTCAGTTAAAACACCACATATTAACAGAGGGATTAATAAGGACTGAAAAGGACACATTCTGGAGCCACACATTAAAGGTTCGAAATACATGGGGAAATTACTTCCTAAATCATGAAAAGAAAGGAATGACGGGTCATTCTAACAAAGAAACTCAGAAAGGCAAAGTTCAGCAATACCACGGTTTAAATGCTTCCCCCTAAGATGCATTAAATGAAATTCATTTAATATGAAGAAAGCGCCTCCTGAATTTATGGGCAGAATTTGTCTTTGTGCAGCTACCAAGGAGAAAAGGCAAGCAAGACAGCATTGAATAACAATCAAGAGAAGAAAGGGAAAATTTTCAAAGACAAAATATGTCGGTGGAGGGCTGCCTGGAAAAGGGGGTTATTCTCTCCACAAAAAAGAACTCTGGATGAACAACAGGCATGTCTTCAAAATAATTTTTCACTCAATATGTTAGTCAATCTGGCCAGAAATGCTTTTCCAAAGGGAAATTAATCCATAGATATTTATCACTGAAAGTATTGCTTTGGTATGAAATTACAGAGGATTCATTAAAACTATGCTCTTGGGCAGGTGTTTTTCCTGGAACCTAAAAGAAAACAAGAAAAATCTTTAATAAAAAATGAAAAAAATTTGTACGAAAGTGTCTAATAGAAGTCAGATTCACAGCTGGTATAAACTGTCAGGAATTCTTTGTCTTCCCATTGAGGACATGCCTGTTTGAAGAAGCTGCCCGATGAGAGCAGCGCTCTTCTTTTTTTTCACCCATTCATCATTTCTACTCGGTCCTTGTTTCAGTCCACTACAAAAATGAGCGGAAGAGAAAGGGAGTAAAAGTTACTCTTCCCTATCGGGTTTTCCCATTGTTCCCTTCCCATCATCCACAAAGTCAACATGACTGGACTTTCTTTGGATTTTACCTTTTCCACAAATTATATCCTGGTAGCAAAAGCACTGCCTTTCCACTTGTAAAATGTTTGTTAAGAGCACATGCCAGAGCTGCAGCTGGGACATAACTCCTTTCTCAGCACAGGAATTAATTTGACTTAGAGCAGCTGTGGGTCGTGTCCTGCGCCTGCACAGAGTAGTACCAGTATGTTGAATAAAGGTTTGTTTCTCAGCATGCTCAAAAAATCATGAACCAGATCTTCAGCCATTATACAACAGCAGACAATGCTTTAGAATTACACAAATGTCAACTCTCCAGCAAGGAAAATGGCACAGAAAAACAGGGCCCAACTTTTCAGCGTGAGATAATTAAAATTAATAAAGTCAAGTGACCTCAGCTGAGGTTCTGGTTTATGGGCTTAAATGTCTTTTTCACCTTGAAGGATCAAGTCTGTATCTACCTGATTTCTTCAGTATCAGCTACAGCATCCCTTGAGTTATATGTCTTTGATCCTGCAAAGCAAAGGTGACAGCATGTTTGTGGCTTGTTTCGAGAAGTTAGATGAGCTCCCTGGTTAACTGGTGAACTCTAGACCTCCTAAATCAAGAGGAAGTGTTCGTATTAACAATTGGTTTTAATGAATCTGCATCTTAGTAAACTCCAGCTAAGCTTCATACTATTTTACTGAACTTCTTTTCTTCCCTCTGATAATTTGTGCGCGCGTCTACTTCGCTAAAAGCTCTAGATACTCCATTTTTACTTGTATGCTAATCTAAATTGCTGCTTAAACAAAAAGGACAGGATTGGAATGATCACAAATGTGAACAGAGCCTACTCAAATATCTTCATCCTCTGTGCCACAATGGTACGTGTGCACTTAGAGCATTTTCCTCATTAAACACAAAGTGTTGGAGCAATATAAAATGCTGCCAACATTCTCCTAATGCATCGTTGGTTTGGAATAAAGCTTTTTATTCCATTTGAGCTCAAGTGGCTAGGTTGCATGTGAATAATTAAAAAAGCACCAACAAAACAAATTTACCTATGTTGCCGGAGAAAAACAAAAATTCTGCAATTTAGCGGGTAAAGAGAAACATCACCATCGAAACGCAAGGAGACTCCAAGGTAGTAACTGGATCACAACATCATCAAGTCGTATCTGAGAACATACTATCCTGTCTGGGATAGCTCCCATCTGCATGTACGAACACGTAGTGGGCACTGACTATCAGTATCTTTCCCCAGCATCCTGAGGCTGCCGCAGGCTCACCTCGTCACCTTTTATGAATTTTCATCCATTCCGCAAACATGTGATCCCATCAGCCTGAAGTAAAGCTTGCTCCCTCCATTAGAAAGAGTGTTTCTCTGTCCAAATGGTGTTACACAATTTCTCAAGATGAAAGGCGAAAAACCAGCCTTGGTCCTTCATCTCTCTCTCAAAAACTGGTATGTCCTCTCTACCTTTCTCTGGAACTAAATTTAAATTCTTAAAATAGCTTAGTAACGTCTCCTGTGTAACAAGGGAAAAACTCGGAAGTTCTTATGCAATATGAACAATACCCAGTAATCCAGAGGTAAAGCAAATAACCTAAGACTTTTAATGTATGAATTTGAACAGCTTTTCAGAATTCATTTTGGTGAAAAAAATATTGTCATCTAGGAACGGCCACATTATTTGAGCTCGTATGGTCAGCATATATGAAAAGCAGCACAAAGTCCATAGAAACCAGAAGTTCAGGAGTGTTCCTGCCAGAAATACCCATTTGTGTCGATCCATCAGATACGCAAGCGTGGGTGTCCCTGAGCCCCGAGCACCGTGACCAGGTACACTCAGTTCAAACCCACACCTTTCACAGGTTCCTCTTTACTGAGAAACACATTAGGCTAAAAGAGCGGTTCTCTGATAGGAAAGAAATGAAGATATAAACTCAAAATGATAATATGGAAAAATAATCAATATTCTCTGTACCAGGCAGTCACACTAAATGCAGATGATATGCACTATATGATCCCATTTACTGACTGTGAACTGCTTGAAGGCATGGTAGATTCACTCCTCTGAATGGTCAGACATGGATTATTGTTATTGCCGCTTATTTTATGGCACACAAATAGTGAGCTAAGCACTTCAGAGAAGCAGAAGGATATAGTCCCCTTATCCCAGCAGCCGTGTTAATTCACGGACTGAAACCCAGGGCTTAGGAACCTTCCTTACTCTCCTGCACACTGACTGAGTCCAGCTTTCACAATTGCTAAGGCACTCAGACTACAGAGCTGAAGGGGAATATGAAAGAATAATTCAGGTTGTTACAGCGTGAAGGCCTAAGGCAATTAATGCTTCAATCGACAAAGTGCTGCATGCATTTCCCTAACGACCCGAGATATGCTAATTTAGGAAAGGGAAAAAAAAAAACCCCAAACACAATGACTTCTAAAATTTGAATCTAAGAAGTTCAGGCACAAAAATATTAAAACTTTTGAAATGCATATTTATATGCAGGTATGGCAAGATGTTTGTCTCCTTCATTTGCATACACACGTATCGTAGAGATGGACACAGCCTACCAATTTAGATTTGGTTTTAAGACACACTTCACCTTCCCTAAATCTGTTTTCTCCACACAGAAACAGAGGTGCACAGTAATTTTCTGTTGCAGTTGAGAGGCCAAATCATAGCTCCGACAAGAGAGCGGCTCCTTGATTGTGGCAAGAGTTGCATGTAGCTAGAGACGAGACCTTTTATCCCTTCTCAACAAAGGATTTAACTTCATGTTCAGGAGATTTTCCTGGAGAATAGCAGGAAGCCATCTGGGATGACTCACATTTACCTGCCACTTTTACGAGCTTTAACTACCTACCTAAACATCTCTTAGGTCAGCAAGCATGCCTGAGTAAACATACTCCTTTTTTTTTTCCCCAGAAGTAAATCTAGTTATTGTGTATTAGATTCTGGAAGGGCTTCTGCGATCTGCAACTGGTTGACAGTCAAACAATAGCTATACATTTAACTTCTCTAGGAAAGAACATACTGGTAGACTGTTAAGCTAACAGAAGTTATGTCTGTAGTTATCTGTGAATGCTCGATACCAGCATCTGCTGCCGCTAGCTCCAAAGCTGCACATCGCATCAGGCTCACTTGCACAGTGTTTGCCCAAAGCACAGGTTGTTAGAGCTGGTAGAGCAACATCACAACAACTAGTCCAGATACTCAGATGTCCAGATTTATTGTGCATCATATAGGCACCTGCAAGGCTGCTACATGGGAAGGGCGTTCAGAGTCACAACGCTGTGAGTATTGCCTTTAAAGGCAATAATTTTTTCATTTCTTCTGCAGACACGGCCTTCATAATGCCAAGGGGGAGCTATGAGGGACTCCACAATGCTCCTCCAGTAAAGGATGCACAATCCAGACCCAGTAACTTCTCTGCTCAGTGTGAGGGATAGGGCAATTGTCCGACTAAACACAGAAAAAAGCAAACCACGACGTGCATTTTCAATGCATGTGAGTGAAATGAAGAAAATGTGACACTTCTGATGGGGTTTTGATATTGCAGACAGCTTATACTACACCACGATTTAGCTGTGACAGAGCAGACAGAGGGCTGGCTTGGCCAGTCTGATTTTGCATGTGTGCTCTATGACAACACAGTAGCTTACCAGCTTCTCACACAAACATCTTTGTTCCTCCTTCCTTGCAGTCTGTACACGCGGCACAGCCTTCCTCGATTACTTTGTTAACCACCACATTGCCTTTTTCATGCTTCTCCTAGACCTACCTATTTCAAAATGACTATAAGAAAACAATAACAACATTTACAATATCAGGGAAAAAAGGCATATATTTGCATGATGTTTTTTCCATATAGACAGAACTTAAATAGCTGCTTTTCTGAAGAAATAGCAGCAATACAACAGGATTTAATTTACCTGGAGTCTAGAGCTACCTGCAATACCCACAAAATAAAGACCCGCCAACAGAGAAATCATTTAAGGCATCTTGAAGAAGCATAAAACATAACACAGTAACAACAATATCCTGAACATATGGTTTTCTTGAGTTTCATTCCTGTGAACAGGTTATAGATGACTTTTCAAAATTAAAAGCAATAACAGAGCTTCTCAATAAATCACAATACAGAAGTCGCTGGTAAACACATTACGGCAAAGATCTATCTTGATTCCAGCAAAATAACTTCTAGTAATTCTTGCACTGAGCCTCTCTCTTATGGATATATATTTTTTACCTCTTGCTATACTATATCCCAGTGGTATATATTAGGTTGTACTTCTTCCACTCCCATACTTCATATGTCACTTGTATATGCTTATATAAAATCTTGGGGCTTACGTAAGTTCCTAGGAGAAAAACCCATGCCTATGTGGACAAAGATAACACCAGCGCAATGCCGTGCCAATTCCGCTTACAGCCTGAAGGCATTGCTGTATAACATCAACACCGATTGACCAGCTGCGTGGGTGTACCTGGAGGAGGGACGCAGCAATACACAGCTTTGCTGCCCTTAGGAAAACGTTTTTAGCTATTAAACGGCACTCTGGCCACTGTTCTGCTCTAACCTCTACTCGATCTGAATCAGCATGCAGCTAGGCTGGAAATTAAAACTTCAGCTCTCTCTTGTTGGATCCCTTCTGAGTCAATATGAATTCAAGATTTGGATTTCTTAAACTGTGTCATTCTTCCTGAAAAATTGCTTGACAGTGCCCTAAGAAGAAAAATGTATTTTCCACCATGCAGTGCCACATTTCTCTTTATATTAATCACTTCTTGGTCTTAATAATACAAAAGTTAGAACATCCACACAAACCCATAAAAAACAGTAGTGTGGTGTCAGAACACCTGACAACTTCCACAGCTCTGGCACTGATGTTACTGAGATGATGAAAGGCATGTCCAGTGGCAACGCCTGCAAGGTTCAATATATTGTATTTCCACAAATTCTGCAGACTTCATGAAAAGCTTGCTGTCCAGAGCATGACTAGAACTCCTGTTAAATCTCACAGATTCTTCTGGTTTCTCCCTTTCAGGAACTGCAATTTTCAGAAGTTGTCACATGTGTTTCAATGTTTAGCAAAGAATAAACCAGCCTGAATGCTTCTTTTGCTGTTTTAATTAAGCTCAAGCTTCCACCTACTTACATTTTCTTTAAAAATGCATAAAACTATGAATTAAATATATGCATCATTACTCATCAAATTGTTTATCTCTGTACTAATTTTATATATATACACAGATTAAATATTCATGTGCTCCTTCTTCCTTTCAGAGCATAGTAACTCTTAGTTCCTTATTCTCCCACACTGGTGTTTCCACTGTAAGTTGAAGTGTTTCCATTGTGTCAGTTGATGATCATTTAGGTAAAAGCATCCTTAGGGACTTCCACCTAAAAATTCCAAATTAAGTGGGATTTTTTTCCCCGTATATTAGTAGTGGAGAGCTGTCCATATGCTTACGTTAAGCCTGACAGATCTTCGATTACCCCTTAGCTTGTACTTATGCAGCTATAATGCAGTTTAGATACATTCCATAGCTGTTAATGGCTCAACACACTGAGACCTTGAAGAATAACAACCAAGGTTATTTGGTAATGTAATGCAATAAAATAAAATAGACTTCACCATGTATGCAAAAGTAGTAAATGCTTTGCTGATTTTAAGGCATATGTTTCTTTAAAGTTCTCAGAACATAAATGATTTAACTGCTACACACACGCACAAACACAAAATCACAAGCCAAATTTACTGCAAACTTTGCAAGCTGCGATAAATAGGTAAAGACATAAATTGCTGGCAATTAGGAATTTACTGAAGAGGGTAGTTAGGGGAATTGCGCTGATTCAGAGAGATGAAATGCAAATAGATCGTGCTTACATGTACGGGGCCATTGCACCTGTGCCCTAGCTAAAGCACTAAATCAGCAAGCCCAATCCAACACGCAGACCCCGAGGATGCAGTTCACAACGCAGCAGTGAAATCCCCGAGATACGGTACTCCCACTGGCGTTAACCGGCGCTGTCTGTCTTTGGCACCTCTGAAGACCACACCAATGCTGTATTTATAAAACAAAAACATGCAAGCAAACACTGATTGCCACCAACACTGCCTCCAGTTACAGACTTGAGACATTTTGAAATTGGTAATGGCAGCAAGATGCTGGAAGTCCTTCTCTCAGAGAACATCTCACTGCCTCCACATCCTGCTTTTCCGTCACACTGAAGGGCAACGCTACCATAAGAAATCACTAGCACTGTGATGAGAAGTGCCTGGCTATACCAAATTATCAGCAGCACTGTTTCAGTTTCTGGAGATTACACGGCTGAGTGAGGCCATTCATGGCTGAGCATGGATCAAAATGTTCCTGCTGCCTGTGGGTTAGCAAACCTCCGCATACCGAGTTACTTCTCTACAAATGTTTTCAACTTGCAGCAAACGGCTGTGGAGTAGTCCAAGCTGTGGAAAAAGGGATGGGTGTTAGGTGAAAGGCCTCTCCTGGGAACGCTCAGCATGGCAATGCCACGTCTCTAGGGGCTCCAGCAGCCAGCTGAAACAGAAGGGTGATGACTCCTAAGCCAAAGGAAATAGAGGTGGGAAGGAGCATACCTGAACTTCTGCAGTGCATCACCCACGGGGATCACGCACAGACTGAGCGAAGCCAACACACAACTGAAACAGACCACTGTCGCGGTCACAGAGCCTTGGTGGGCAGGAACGCCCCCCCCTTTTCCCTGCCAGTCCCTTTGGCAGTCCTGGCCCCAGGACAGGCGTAGCTCAAAGCCCCAAAGTGCTACGCAGGTGCAGATGAACTTCCTTGCAGAAGTTGATCTTAAGTAAAATCTATGCTGTGAAAAGTCTTTTTCTTTCCGTTCCAAGTACATGGTTTGATAACCCAGCGTTGCACTTAGCATCCAGTTGTTAGTGTTCATGACTGTTTGAGTCTCTGCACTGGTGCATGCAAGGTCCTCTGCTCTCAGATCAAGCAGGGTATGGCATCCGGTGGAGGCAGCCATTGGCAGGAGTAATAACTACTGTTCGGATTCAGTCTATAGCTAAAATAAGCCGTAACACAAGCCAGGCACAAGGGAAATCCATTCAATGAGCAGCTTGAACAAATCTATGTTCAATTAATGTAGCTTTTCAAACACTGTGACAGTGTTTGTGCTCTAAGAAGATGGTTAAGACATTGCTGCCACCAATCATTACGGCAGTTCTCCTTCCTCTCGGGAAGCAGTGTCAGTCCAGGAAGGGAGCACAATTAGCAGTAACAAGAGAGTATGTGGGGGAGTGCAGGATGAAAGGCAAAACTGAAATTACTATTGAGGCATTCCTTAGGAGAAAAGGGATTTAGGAAGAGAGGATGAGGACACGAAGGTGAAAGACAGAAAAAGAAGGAAAGAGGAAAACTTCAGAGACAAGAAAGGTGGAGAGGGGAAAAAAAGGGGGAGAAAATCTGGAGGAAAATCAAACAGAACAAGGAGCTTGAAAAAGAAAAAACATTATTCTGCGATCCATGGTATTAACATTGCCTAATTTGGGGTAGATTTGTACCTTCTGTTGCCTAGCCCTGCCCTCTTTGCCACAATCGCCAGTTCACCGCACCCATTCCATTTGGTCAGCAGGAACAAGAAATAGCATCGTGCTACAGAATAGATACTACAGGGCAGCCGCTTTCTGCCAGATGTAACGTATAAGGGCTGAACTCTGCTACATATTCCTCCATCCACCGCTCACACTCTCTGTCCTCTGCCCAACCGCTCATTGTCCAGAAACCTTCGGGAGTTTGCCATTTCGTACTGTGCTGCCTCTCCTTCTGGTTTAGCTGCAATTAGCAAGTAAGTTCCAAGTTATTAAAGGAGGATTGACAAACACACGGAGGGCCTGACAGATGGACCAATTATGTAAGCCTTATTTCCTTAGGCATCCAGGCTGAAAAGAGGACAAACCATGAGGAACACGAATCGTGCTGAGAGTGAAGAGAATGTGTGTGGGTGGGTGGCTGAAGGGGTGGGGGAGCAAGGGAATACAAGACAAAAGAGATTGCTGCAAGGGAGCTGAGAGGGAAGGGAATGAGCAGCAGAAGGTGGTGATGTTACTGGAAGGGGTCTGGAGTTACGTGGCAGAAAAGGCAGCTGGTTTTGAAAGGAGAGAGTGTTACCCGGAGCTGTAAGATGCCCTATAATGACAGGAGCACCCTGGGAGAAAGAGCTTCCTGGGCATGTGATCCAGGAAGTAATAAAGCGAGCCCAAAAAGTTAGGGGATGAGGTAAAGGACAGAGAAGCTGTGAATAGCTGTTGAAGTCTTCAAGGGATGAAGGAAAAATGAAGAATAGATCTCTCATTTGTGCAAAGTGAGATTCACCGAATTCAGTGTTGCTATGGTGATTTACACCACCTGAGGACCCAGGTTCAACTGTTTAAGGCAATGCATACAATTATTCTTTTTATTTTCCCAAATAAGTACTTGCAGCCTCTTGCTTATATATAATGTGTTTCATAATTCAGAATTCTGCCACGGTTTGACAGATGATTGATGTACTCGCATTACCAAAGCTAGCAGCACTCTTAACCGGAAAGGTGCAATTAAGAAGTATGTTATGAAACAAATGCCCTTTACAACTTAAATGGTATCTGAAGAAATGTGTTTTCTTTAACAGATATGTACAAAAGAGGAAAGAAGCAAAATTCAGTCTTTAGAAGATTGGTTTCATTTTAAAAGTAAAGAAAGGACAATAACAAAGGATAGTGCTTCAAGGGTGATATAGAGAAAGATGTCTTATCCTGTGCAGACAGCAGGGATCCACAGCATTACTACAAACTTCTCCTACAACTTTTGGCAAGTTATTTAAACCCCCGTGCTTCTGTTTCTCAACCTGAATAATTGCTGGAACTAAACTTACCCTAAGGATGTATTTTGAGACTTCAGTAATAATTCCTAAGTGCTTTGAAAAGTGCTACATCATGTAAGTGAAGAATGTCATTATTAAAATTGTGCTTCAGAAATCATCACTAACAAGGATTTGTTCTATAGCTAAAACTGCGCCAAAAACATTATTAGCTTGCAAATCACCAAGCTCCCATCGACGCATGGAGAGAGGCACAGTGCAGAGCTGCACCTGTGCCGCAAGGGCAGGATACGTACAACCTGGCCTCACTGCGTGTTGCGATGCTCAGCTGCTACTAACAGGTAACCTACAGCGGCGCAAAGCTCACTGCAGACCCACGTGCGCAGCCCCTTTTCATCTGCAGACATCTGACCAGCAGTAGCTCAGCTAAGTAGTACAAATGTTAAAATTAATTTCTGCTGGCTGATGCTGCAGCATAGGGACAGCCTAGCAAACACGAGTCATCACTGGGGTTACCTGGAAGAGGGATACATCGCCGGAAAGGGGTAGTATGGCCGTGTCAGGATGTCGCAGGCTTGATTCCTGTTCTGGGGTCTGATGGTCACAGTGATCTTGGTCCTTGGTGGTGTTTTCAGAAGATGAATCCGTACCTGTTCAGGGTTCTAGGACACCTTTGCACAGATGTTGGTTTGGTACAGACACTGGCTTCACATTGAAAAAATCATATTTCAAGATGCATTTTAGAAAGAAACCTGAGTGAATACAATCTAGGGAGGGAGCTTTACTTGGGAACAACGAGGAGTGTGTGTAAGCTTTAACAAAAAGATTAATTAGGTGAAAAGCAGGCCTGTCTCCATCTCACTTTGCACAAAAAGTTATTAAGCCAAGGCTATTAGAAAAGGTGCTAAAAACAGTTTCTTAGAGAACACATTTTTTTCCTGTAAATGCTTTAATACTCTGAAATTTGAGGAAAGCTGCTTGTGATTTGGAACTGCTTTCCATAAGTTGTTGTTTCTAACATGCTTGTCTCGCATGCGGGACAAATGTTCATATCGTTTTTATGTGAACCCTGAGCTGACTGATTGTGTAACACAACAAGGTTACTTGATGCTGCGACTGCCTGCTAATGTGAAAAGCTTGTTAGCTGTCTAGTTGTCTGGCAATGCTTAACCAGCTTTGTCTATGAATTCAGATGGAAAAATTATCACCTTTATATGAAAAAAAAAATAATCAGAAGAGGCGGCAATGTCTTCTGCAGTAGATATGTAATTATCCTCTTTCAAGATTTCATTCAAAAAACCAGTATTTTGAAGCATCCAAAGTATGTTATACAAAGGTAAGCCTTTGAACTTAGTTCAACCTTTTTAAAACCTCTTTTAAATTTAGGGCAAAAAGAGTTATTTTGGAAAATAAGAATAAAAAGAAGACTTAAAATCCTACCTATGGTCTGCAAGCTTCATGCAACAAGAACAGATGCAAGTAAAATTAAGTTATATTAGTAGTGCACAGATTATGTATGCATGAACTGAAAAGCTTACCAAGACAGGTGACAATGGTGAGCCAACTGAAGGGTAAAAGCTAATTTTGAATCTAGATGTACTTGAAAAATAAAAGTTTTTTCCATCTTCTATGAAATGGTGAAGAAAACGGTGTTATGAACATTCTTCAAACTGAATGCTGAAATTATTTGTTCAGCACTTTTTCTGCAGTACCTTTATAGCTGGGATGCCTCCTGAGGGAGATGCATCTCTCCAGCTGAGAACCAATGGCTTAAACCACGTATTCCTGCAGGCTGAAAATGGTCATATCCATGATTTACCCGTTCCAGGACAGCACCTTACACAGCTTTTTGGAGCAAATGACAACTACTTGCCCTGTGTTCATAAATCTTATGCAAGTTTACTCCAACTGGCCACAATGGAAGTACATAAACTGCTTCATTAAACTGTGATGCATCAAAGCAAGCCAGGACTCGAAGCTAGTTTTGTGTTGATTTACAAACTACTTATTTATCTGTAGTACATATAAAGATAGGACACTGTACTGGAACTCATTGCTAGTATTGGGGTACTCTGCTCCCCTTGAAGAGCAAACCTACTGACTAAGGTGAAACATGCAGCGTGACCGCAGGTCGGGGGAGGTGATTCTCCCCCTCTACTCCGCTCGTGTGAGACCCCACCTGGAGTACTGTGTCCAGCTCTGGGGGCCCCAGTACAAGACAGACATGGAGCTGTTGGAACGACTCCAGTGGAGGCCATGAAGATGATCAGAGGGCTGGAGCACCTCTCCTATGAAGACAGATTGAGAGAGTTGGGCTTGTTCAACCTGGACAAGAAAAGGCCCTGGGGAGACCTTACAATAGCCTTCCGGTACCTAAAGGGGCCTACAGGGAAGCTGGAGAGGGACTGTTTACAAGGGCATGGAGTGATAGGTCAAGGGGTAATGGCCTGAAGCTGAAGGAGGGGAGATTTAGATTAGCTGTTAGGAAGAAATTCTTCCCTGTGAGGGTGGTGAGGCACTGGCACAGGTTGCCCAGGGAAGCTGTGGAGGCCCCATCCCTGGCAGTGTTCAAGGCCAGGTTGGATGGGGCTTTGGGCAGCCTGGGCTAGTGGAGGGTGTCCCAGCCCATGGCAGGGGGTTGGAACTAGATGGGCTTTGAGGTCCCTTCAACCCAAACCATTCTAAGATTCTTTCTATGAACTAAAGAGGACATACAAAAGAGACTGTAAACTGGAATGAGATCACAGTTTTACTTTGAATGCTTCCTGTCTTAAATAAACCAGCAGCCATTCCTCATCACTGCTTGTGTTTTGGCGGTGATATCCCTTACAAAGTCACAAAGAAGATCAAGCACTTCTGCACCAACAGAAAGAATCCAAATGCTATATTTGCTCATGTAGAGACAAGTCTTGAGGCTTAGTCTGAACAAAACAAAAGCAATACTTCTTGCTGTTTTGAGGGTGTATCTCAGATAAAATATGTCAATATTAAACAACTCAGAATAGCTCCTTCTTGCCTCACCCCAGGCCACAAGACTCACCAGTGCTACTCTACCCCAGCCTTACTGCTGGCTGGGCTCTGCGCCCACTGCATCGGGGACAGTTGCTCTGTGCTTCCCTTTGCACTTCTTCAGCTGCCCCTCACCTCCATTTATACACTGTACCTCCCTGCCTGCCTCAGCATCTCATTAGCCTTCTCATGCAACCACATAGCGTATCAGGACATCAGCGTTGGTTGCAGCTCCTAATTGCTGCTCTAGTGTTCAATAATAACAACCAGAACATTACTAATCAAGGTGCATAAATATTTGGCAGGTTTACACAAATGCTTTCCCGCAGAGTCCCCCTTCCTAGCATCTTTCAGGATTTGATAGCACACCTTTAAAGCTGGAAAGTTAAAAAAAAAAAAGCATTTGTTGTGTTCTGGAAAAATAAGGCATACGAAAGTCACTGCAATCAATCTGAATTTCTTCCTGTTAAAAATCTAACCCTGTCTTACAGCTTTGTTTTGTTATTTTTGTCAGATCCCCAGATTCATCTTGTAATAATGTGCTCTCTCCCCAGAGACCTAGCCGGTGCCTTTCATCAGCAACAGCCTTCCAGAAGTTCCACTTAGCTCACAAAGCAAACACAATGTTTGGCATAATATTTCAAAAAGGTCATACTGTGCTTCCTAACTTAATGGCCATTTATATTGCT
Source organism: Balearica regulorum gibbericeps (assembly GCF_011004875.1). NCBI lineage: Eukaryota > Metazoa > Chordata > Aves > Gruiformes > Gruidae > Balearica > Balearica regulorum. The sequence continues at coordinate 4,297,597 of NC_046189.1, forward strand.
TTACAACATTTAAATTCACACTCTGCTATCAAGTGGAGCCATGCCATCTAAAAATAAATGCTTAAAAGCTAAATAAAAAAACCTGCCCTAGATACCTGGGTTTGGAAATGTTTTCTGCTTATCTGAAGACAAATTCTGATGCCCTTCTTCACAAGTCCTTTAACTCAAGGGTACGTCCACTGAAAATAGCAGGATAGATGCTGAGACCGTTAATCCCAGGCATTAGACAGTGCCATAGGTTCCAAAATACCCACAATCTACCTCATATGGCCAGCAGCACAGCACCCAAGTACCTGGAATTTATCACACTTCACCTTTGAAAGAAGGAAAGGGTATTAATCCTGTAGGACAACGATGAACAGAGAAATTCAAAGTAGGTGTATGCCATGCGCAACAGTCACAGACCTGCTCTACACATACACGGACTACCACCAGTCCAGAATTCTGGCAACCACACCAGCCTGACGCTGAGCCAAACCTGGAGTCCCGCTCGTGGGCACGGCCTATGAATTCTGGTTCAGCACTCCACTCCCCCCCTTACCTGGCCCCTGGCTCACATCTGATTTCCAATTAGCAAAAAGGAATTTTGCTATAGCTGACAGGGCCATTTCAGAGTGGGGCTGCTGAAAAGTCAAAAAAGAAGCATTTGTCCATAGGTAACCACTTAAACTAAAAAGATGATAGTAACTCTTCTTTTGCTGAAATGGAAAAGTTTAAATCTAAACTATTGTTTCTTCAAGGCAGTAAAATCTGATTAACCAGCACAACAAAGCTTCACAAGAATTTAAAGCAAGCACAGCTTGAAAACACAGCCACTGTCTATAAAGTGTTACCCTTTCCCACTCTTACACACATCCATAGATGAAGATGGATTCTGTCCGTTCATTTCAATATGAAATGAGCTGAAGGGCACAGGGCATTTCTTTGGCACTTGAATTATTACTTATTTCTACTTGCGCCATTGCATCCATACTCTTTTTACCTGCACAAGTGAAGTAGCTCCACATGGAGCCCACTTACATACACCCTCTAAAGCCACACAACTGAACCAGCTGGTGTCCCGCTGGTACAGGTACATGGGGCACAAACAGTTAAAACCGTTGACGTTTCCCACATCACAACATTTACCTTACCTGTAGTATTTGCAGTATTCCCTATGCTTTGAGGGGGAATCACTGCAAATGCCACTGACCCAATTTTTCCTTCCTAATTTGGACTTGCTCGCACGTATTTCATTTTATTGTCTTTGAAGCTACACCAAATCTTTGAAAATTACAATGTGCCAAAGTTGTAGGCAATCCACACTGACAATTTCACAGGTCTGGGAATCCTCCCTTGTTCATTTGTTCCCGCTTCTTCAAACCACAGGTTTTCACTCACTTGAATACGAAGATAAAGCAATCCAGGTATTTCAAATATGCATATTCAACATTACGTTTTCCAGAGTATGTTTATTAAAAAAAAAATCCTATCCTATGAAGAAGTACTATATCAAGCTACGAATTGACACATCAATATCATAGTAGATCAGGAAAAGACACCCAAAATGAAAAGCGTAATTTTGCTCTTTCTACATTACTTTTCAAGTAGCTGTGCTATGTAAACCTCTGTTATTTTAAAAATCTCCATTTTCTATCAAATGATGATAAAGGCTAGATTAGTCCAAAAAAGTTATTGTGAGTCCATATTGTAATTAGTAATGTCCAAATTTACTATGCTATGCAGTAACTTCTGTATTTCTTATCTCCTGTGAAGCCTGAATTTTGCTTATGCTGATATCATGATGGATTATGTACATTGTGTCTTAAATTTAACGCATGTTTTACACTAATTTCAAGTCTCCACAATTTTTCCCTTAGCATAATTATGGAATGGTGATTAAGGCATGTATACAAAAGACTATGAGAACATTTATCCTGAACCCAGAGGCCACAAAAGCCACGTGTAATTTTTCAAATTGGAGGTGGACTCATCAACATCAGACAGATCTCGGGCAGGTCTGTTCAGCATTTTCCCCTTAGCATCACTATTCAGACTTCCTTAGTTTCTGTCTCTTTGGTTTCTCCTCACAGTATAGTCCGAATTTAATGGTAGCCAAATACACTGGGGGGGCTTTTCATTGACTTCCAAGGACTTAAGTTGAAAAAATCTGTAGCTCTCACAGGCAGTGGCTCTTTCCTCACTCTACATCAAGCGCCATTCCACTAACCTGATCCACACAGCACTGAGGAAGACAAAACTGGAACTATATGTTCTTCCCCTAGACAACAGCAGTAGGAAAAACCCCTCAAGTTTCTCCAGTAGTTGCTACATTTAGGTAGATGAGTGACAGTAGTTGTCTACAACATCACATCCTACAGATCTAGTACTCTGCAGACCTGCAGTCCTGTTCTGAGTAGGATGGGAGGTGGCCAAGGATGGAAAGAACATTTTCCTTTCCATTTGTAATGATTCTGGAAATGACATAGCTAGTGTCCTGTCTGCTCCAAAACCAGGAAAAGTCATGCAATCACGAGACAAGCAAATGGAGTAGCAAGCAGAAAATCTGCCAAAAAGAGGATTTCTGCACCTTGGGTTCACAGCGATCACGCCAAACATCCCATCTGACCGATGGGATCCCTGCAGAGCAGCCTCGGCCCCATGCCGCAGCTGCCGCAACTCAACATCAGGACGCGCTTCCGTATCAAAAATCTAACCGGGGCTTTTAATGCCGAAGATGCTATTTTGTAACAGCTGTTTGTATGCCCCATACAGCCTACCACTGGCTGTGCCGTGACTTGGTCATATTCCACAAGGGTATAAAACATAAAGGGTCTGCCATGAGACAGAACAAATAAATATTTGCAAATTAAATAACTTTTTCCCTGCTACAAATAGAGACAAATACAGCAATATTCCTAAGTTAGTTGCACAAGTCAGGAAAGTAGCAGTTATGATAAGTTATTTCATCTTATAAACTGTCTTCCTTTGGGCACAAACTACTTTCAGTAGTTACGATTTAAATAACTTAATGCTATTCTTCCATGGAGAGAGAGAGAGAGAATAAACTAGAAATCAGATGCATGGTCATCCCTTATCACATTTTTGTGGATCTATAATGAAACATTTGAGAAACCGTATATGCTGCCTCTGATCATGATTGTTCTGTTCATTAGTAACACTTTTGCAAGTAAACTTTCAGCCACAGTACCAATTAAAGCCACTTAGTGGTATTTGGAAGTTAATTAATAGTAAATTAAAGTTCTGAATTTCATGCGAATTTTTCATCCATACATTAAATTTGTCTCATGGCTGGCATTTCAGAAGAATTTTTTGTCAAATTATTTTCATCTAAATAAGGAAGCAACTAAAATGGCCTTTGTGCTTCGTTTCTTGGTGTCACTGGAAGACATCCTTTAGGATATTTTACCAAATCTTTTCAAGGAATCCTTTCTCCCTTTCCATATTTGTAGTAGCTGTCCATATTGCACTAGCATTAATAGAAATTCTGTCAAAAACTGGAAGAAGAAATCCTTCAGGCTCCTAATTTTCTCCCTTGTCTACTCACACTCACAGGACAGTGTTACTCCTTTCCAGCCAGCAGCTACCAGATGCATTAAAAGGGAGTTGATGATTTCATTTTACTTATCAGATAAGTAGGTATATCTAAGATAGATTGTCACATTAAAATATTTATATGGTAAGAATGAATTAAAACTGACATGCAAGAGTAGAAAAAAGTTGAACAACTCAAGAAAAAAAGGTCATGTTAATTAACTGATGGACCATTTATTCCATAAACTTTCTATCACCATATTTTCCACAGAGAATTAGCTAGTTCTTTCATCAGTTTGCTTCTATATCTGCTATGGGCTATGTAATATTTCACAGGTTCAGACGGGTTGAGGTTCCACCCTGGCCATGGGTCACAGACATCTCACAAAGGGACGATGTGAATCCCCTTTGCAAGAGGAAACACCCCAAGCTAAACATCCTGTTTCCTGAGACAGCTTTCCTTTGCCTAACAAAAGCAAGGATCATTCAGGAACTGTTTCCTGGAAACAGGGAGAATCCAAAGTTGGGAATCTGGTGAAATTTTAGTGAATAGTGAAAGGTACTTTCTTGAGTTCATGCTGTGTTGCACACTAGACCAGTGACTGGGCTACAGACCCAAATCATAACGATGGCAAAACAGCCTAATTAGGTTGCTTAGCCCTGAGACTTCAGGGCCAAATTCTATGTTGTTGATTTTTCTGTGTCAACAACGCCCAAGGAGGGGGGGCTGCAATCCTCCAGATTAAACTGGTATAGCCATAGTGACTCTGTTTGCATTAGCTTTCTTATGCATCTTGACCAGATCAAGAGCCAACAGCACAAATCTGCCTCACTGAAGAATCTCTGGGGCCACTGACTTGAGTAGAGTTGAAAGGGACACGAAACCTCCAATGACCACAACATCCGATTCAAGACTGCAAATTGCTTGTTCAGGAACCCATCATGATTTCAGAAGTCAACGGGAAGAACAAGAAGCCACTAGAAATGGAAGACAATCAATTCATTTTGATGACAGCTATTTTAAAGAACAGTTGAGGTCAGCTGTAAAATACAACTGTAGTTGTACAGCTTAGCCTGCAAAATTATTCTTTGCTAATACAGCTATGCCAGCTTGCACTAAGCAATCTGTGCTACGGAGCTTATGGAAACATCAAATTTGCTTAAAATTCCACTCTGTTTCACAGGATGACACTCAGAAGGATGTCTGGAGGGAGTGTTAGTTTATACGTATGTTGTGGTTTAACCCCAGCCGGCAGCTAAGCAGCATTCCTCTCCCTCCAGCAGGATGGAGAGGAGCATTGGAAGAAAAACATAAAACTCATGGGTTGGGATAAGGACAGTTTACTGGGACAGCAAAGGAAGAGGAAAATAACAACAGTACTTCTAACAGAATATATAAAGTGGGTGATACATAATGCCATTTACTCACCACCCCCAAAACCGATGCCCAGTCCTCCCCAAGCAGTGACCCCTCCTCCCTGTCCAGCCCCCTTTATGTACTAAACATGATGTCATACGGCATGGAATACCTCTTTGGCTAGTTTGGGTCAGCTGTCCTGGCTCTGTCCCCTCCCAGCTCCTTGTGAAAATTAATTCTATCCCAGCTGAAAACCAGACAAGGTAACACACAGTTCTGAGTCACCAGTCAGCTGTGTGATACAATTGTCTATGTAATTCTAATCGTGACCTACTGCATAGAAGCTAAAACCAGACAAGAACCATTAAATTACTAGTTATTCTGAAATAAAATGTGTTTGAAGTGAATTTGGGATGGTCAGATCCTTTCTGTATGCTCCACTGCGTGTTAGCACGTCAGAAGATATGACCAATAAAGACATCACAAATCTGTGCAATTTCTTCCGGTATCACTTTAAAATAATGCTTCGTTTGATCTTCTAATGATATTTAAATTAATTAAACCCCATTTATCACTACAAGATCTCTGAAGTATTTGAGTATTCAAAGTCAGTTTTTATTGCTCTATCAAATACCCTAGTTTTCTGAGTGGGTAGGATGTGACCTATATTACCATGATGAATAACTTCATGAGTAAGAACGTGGGTCAGTTTTTCATTAAAATTAAAAGGTCCTGATTCTCTGTTGTCAGATTATCAAGTGCTGCTGCAAAGGGAAAGAAAGCGCTGTCAAAGCAGAGTGATGATATTTTACGTCCAGTTTGCCCTGGTGTAAGAAACACGTCATGTTACAGGACACTGCGTAGGCAGAACCATTACGCTCTTTTTCAAGGACAGCAAGTAAATTCTGATTTATTCATGGAGAAGAAATTTCTTGCTGGTTGAAACTCGCTTCCCTGAACACACAGGGTCAATGTACCACTTAATTCCTGTATAAATCTTCTGAAGACGGACAAATTTCAAGTAGCACAATGGTGTATCATTTCTGCCAATCTGAGGGAAAGACGGCGTTACTGATAATTCCTTCTGATCCAAGGGTTTTGAAAGTCAGAGAAATGTGAGCAGGCTGTCAAGTTATGGAGACTGCTGGTGAAAGACAGATTTTAGGGTATTTTTTAAAATGCAGCAATGAAGCCTCCTGCCATTATTGTGCATTTTACACAGACAAACTACCAACAGTACAGGATGCAGCTGAGAATCCTTAAAGAAACAGTGGAAGGTAAACTAAAAGCAAGTTCAAAAGCAGCTTGAAAACTCACAGAACATGACTTTGCAACTTCAAATTATACCTTTTCATGAGGGGACAGCTGCTCCCAAGTGAAAACCTGACAGATGCCATGTAGGAACAGTGAAACTGCTTACAAACAGCATTAAGTGCACCAGGGAACTTACACAGAGAACTGAAATACATTTCTCTAAATTATCATCACGGCCATTTGTAAGAATCATAAAGGAGAAAAGCTCAGCTAGAAACATGATATTTTTCCATCAATGTGTCACCTCCCTGGTCTGCACATGACCTCGGTCTTAGCCAGTGAGAAGCACTAGATGAAACCCTATGTCACACCACGGGGTCGCATTGATGCTCAAAGATTGAAAGCTGCTTTTAGGCACAGCAAGGTTCCTCTCTTGCCACTCCTGTCAAAAACAGGAGGCACCTTCGCATCTCCTTCCAACCTGCCACTTCTCCAAACCGTCAATTCCCAGATGAAAAGGCAACACATCTATCTGATGGATGACATTTTCCCTCTAAGACAGTTTTCTGACGAGAAAGGAAAGCAAGGATCGGCAGAGTAATGGCAACTTCTTGCCCTAAAAGGAGAGTTGTCACCTACAAAATGCCTCCCTGAACTCCATCAGATAAGGAGGGAACTGCAGGTGAGCCTCTCTGGTTCCGCTCTGCAATCTGCTGTGCTGGAAGACACTTTGCAAATCTGGTGGTTATTTACTGATTTATAACAGTGTCCTTCACCGAGATTTACAAGACGTATAAAGCAGAACAAAGAAATACTCCAAGTATCTCAAGTGAGTAGATAGAGGGAATTTTTAATGTTTGACCTTAAACATATTGCAAGTACAATATGGTTTTATCTGTTTTCTCAAACGAGAAAAACATCTATACCAAGAAACTGCAGAGGACATAAACAGTACATGAAGCGAATTACCTGACCTGAAAAATAAGGCTTTGGGCAAAGATGTGAACATTAATCAGCATACAAAGATAAGGAAGAGCCAAGGAATGAGGATTTTTCAATAGAAATAATGAAGATTTACCTTTTAATCATGATTTTGTGCTAAAAGAGAGCTAAGGAAGCTGCCTGAATAAAGATGTCAGAAAGATGGATGGCAGAGAAGTATATTAGATATGTTACCCAACTCTGAAGACATCAAAACAGATAATGAGCAAGACAAGAATGTTATACAGAAATACTGTAAATAATCAAAAATATCACATATAAGATCATATAGAACAATATCTTATGTAATGCAAACTATGACAAAAATCATAATTAGATATGTGAAGGCAAAAATGTGAATTGATTTCTTAATGGTTTAACTCATGCAGCTTTGACAGTAAATTACTTAGAAGGACCTTAAATGATTTTCTGATGTTCTTCCTGAAAACACCAGTTGATTCAGTCTAACACCAGACTGAAGAGCGAAACAAAATGTTCAAAACAGTATTGTCAATCACATCCAAGCTTTAGCACCCAATACGCTACACCAAAGTGTATTCTACGTCCGAACGCGTGAGATACGGATTGACTCTCTGCCCAGTCTGTACCCAGATTGACTGTCTAAGGTCATACAGCATCACAGTTTCCCCACAGCGTGGGTAAGAATTTGGACAAAGACAGCTCCCGCAAGGAAAGGAAACGCAATGCGTTACTGGTGGGAGCCACTGAGCTTCAGAGAGGCTGCTGAGAAGGGGAGATGTGTTCTGACTCTGGTTTATGGAAGATGGCTATAGGCATCCCTGGCGATCCTGGTTTAAGGTATTTCCCTAAGCCAGCACAGGGGATGCGTGCTAACCAGTATGAAGTACACAGCTTGGCGTTTCCAGGAGCTCAGCATACAAACAAAGACAAATGAACAAGTAGCTGCCTTGTTTATTTTTTAAAGAAAAAGGGAACAGCCTAACTCAGCGAGGACAGATAGCAGCCTTCTAAGGGCCCGAACATCAGCGAGTTCTGTGGATTTCATTGACCTGAAATACAAGTTTTCAGAGTCACAATGTGAATCTCTTGAACCTACATGCTCAATCTTACTCCAAAGATATGTTTTTTAAAGAGAAGATTTTATAGTGAGCAGCAAAGCATAGTAATGATTAATATCCTGATTGCCAGCAAATGCTCCGAACAGCTCTTACTCTGCAGACACTGACATTCTCTTGCCAAAGAAAAAAACACCGTGGCATTTCAAGTTAAAAAAACAATGTTCATTGAAACAGAAAAAGCACTAGCTGGCACCGAGAGTAACAAATTAGAAGGTCAGCTGAACAGCCGCAAACAGTACAGAACACATATGCAACATATTCTGTGAAACAGAGATTTAATGTACCCTATGCAGTATTCACTTTAGCAGTATTAATAAAGCTTACATTAGTTTAACAAAAAGAAAAAGGTATTACATTAAATTTTCTGATTAAATGCAATTATAACTCTTAATCAGCACCTTTTAGCAGGGTTACTAATGGACATGCATTAATTAATGCTGGACACTTATCATTTTATTCTGGTTTTAAGAGTCACTGTCGTTTGCAGTTCTGTTACCCAGAAGAACCCCTGTAATGTTCAGAAAACTCAATCAAACCTCCACAGCAGGGTGTTAGACTATGATTCAGCTAGGCTCGTAGGCTCATATGCTTAAAGTCCTATCAAAATAAAACCTGAAGTAAGCATCTGTCAAATCTTTTTACAGATTTTTATCTGGTTCATCTCACTATCTGAAATCAAGGAGAGCCACTGCTCCCTCTCTGCAATCCCAGAGAGCTTATGGTACTCCAAACAGGTAAGGCAAGCTCAGACTGGGCTATAAGGTAGCTCTAGAGCTTCGCTTAGCTTGTATGTATTCCTCTGTGCCAGGAAGCTCACAGACAGGGCAACAGTGACCTGGCCGTAAAGGCCAAAATCCAAATCAAAATATATAATCAACATCTGGAGCAAAAAAGACCGTGAAAGAGCAAAAAATACACATATGCAAAATTTGTGCATACAGAGGGGCATGCATGCAGGAATTTTAAGTAATCCAAAGGAGAAAAAGAATGAACAGATGAAAGCTTTCCTCTAGATTGGGGTACTAACCCTTAGCTACAATTTTTTTTTTAATGATAAACAGATAGAAATAGAAGTTAAATTTGTATCAAAACAGTAACTGCTTAAAGAATGCTTTAAAGTCAGGCTGTATTATCTGGTACAGAGAATATGTAAATGATAAGAAATATGGTAGCTTGATCAAACTTCTGTCCCCCACCCCAAGCTTACTGCGCGTAGATATAAAACACTATCATAAACCTTCGTAAAGAAAATGGGAAACATTTTGGATTCTTATGAAGAAACTTCCAAACATTTCTTGATGGTTTGTTTTTTAAAAAGGAAAAGGAATATCTGAGAGAGCAGAAAAGAGAATAATGATGGTATTTATGCAGTATGAATCAAACAAAAGTATCAGATCTACAGATTTTAAAAGGAATCTCAAGAGGAAAACTAAGAATGGTTAAACACAACGCTGACTAGGAAGCAAACCCTAACACAAATAGTATTTCTTTTATTCATTGAATTTGAAAAACTACTGGAAAAAGACATCTGATCATCACCAAATTTTAGACAGATGGAAAAAGTAAATACAATTTGCACATTTAATTATTTCCTCTCACTGAAATAAGATTAGATAATTGTAAGATTTAAACAGATCCCATACTATCTCTTCCATCTGGATGAATTAACTAGATGCATCAAAGTGAAAGAATCTTGCATAATAGGCAAGCTTACCAGCTGGAGTCTCAGGTACATGGTGGTACTGACAGGATCCTGAAGGAGCAAGTGGAGCAGAAGAAGGGGTTCCTCTGATTCATCTCGCGGGCTCACAAATTGGGGTGCTGGAGTTCATGCCCGTTGCAGAGGTGGTGTGAAAAAATCACCATCGGGATTTTACTAGGCATGAGCAAACGCTCAGTTGGAAAACAAGTAGAATAAATAGAAGAGGCCACTCTGGGATGGTAAAGGCTTTTTCACCCTCTCCAAAGACAGACTTTAGATACAGCCACCCACCTATACAACACCTATCGCATCAAGGAACTGTGTTATAATGCAGTGGACGTTGCTGCTGCTTCCTAGTTTTTAGAGAGTCTTACAAACCGCATGGATTTTGGGAGGCTTGTGCCCTTGTAGAACTAAGCAAAGAGATCCTGTCTGCTCTAAGCAACAGTAATTCACAGCCTACTGACAACAGGAATGGGCATTAGCATAGAGTACGGAAACTGCATTTCCTAACCTCTGCCCTGAGGATGCCAGCAGCCTCCGAGTCCTCGGCACACCAGCACACCTCCCAGTAAAAAGGGAGTGGGAGTATAGCAGGTTGCAGCGGACATGTGTTAACCTAGGCAGCACCAGTAGCAATGGTAGGGGGAAAAAAGGGGAAAAAAAGAAAAAAAAAGAAAAAAAAAAGAAAAAAGAAGAAAAAAAAAGGGGAAAAAAAAAAGAAGAAAAAAGAAAAGCTCAGGCTTCAGCTCATCCACAGGTGAAGATCATGTCTTTCGTGGGGCGGGGTGTGTGTGTGTGTGCGCACGCATGTTCAGGACACCAGCCCCATCGCTGCTTCTTCACCAGTAATTTTCACCACAATTGCACCCTTGTTCTCCTGTGCACTTGTACTCTCAGAAATAATTCCTGGTAGCTTATATGTAAAGGCTGTATTAACAATTAAAGATTTCTCATAAAGAGCTTTGATACATCTTAAGGAAAGTAGAATTTATCTGTATTAAACAGGTGACATAAGCTGGTTAACACTTTCAAAAGCATATTTGGAACAAACAATTTGTCCTAAGTTCAGTGCCACCACGTAATGAGGGGCTTGGCCATACTGCTGTACGAACAACAGAGAACAAAATATTTTAAATTACAGATTTGGGTTGGTTTTTTTAAACAAAAGCACAGACCTTAGAAATAATATCTTCACCCACATACTTGACATTACCTAAAGGAAGACCAGTGAATCAGGCTCTCGTCACACATTACATCAGTTAAAAAAAGGCCTGAAAACGTGGGGTACATGGAAAACTGAACACCATATGGAGTGGGTTTACCACCACAGCAAGAGAGACTCAATCCTTTTGTGAAAAGAAAATTGATTTATTTTTTTTTTACCAGAGAAAAGTAAATAAACTTTTTCTAGATTCCTGTTAAGTGCCAAATAAACTGCTATATGGGGAAATTATTAAAATAAAAAATATTGGAATCAGCACCAAAACATGGTTAAAAAAACCTAACTGAAGGGTAAGAAATAAGATGTGGTCAAAGAGAAACTATCAAATGGGGAGAAGACTATTAATGTAAAACCTTCAGGACTGGTCCTGAGACTCATTTTATTTAGCGTTTTCATCAGTTATCTTGGCACAAAATAGAAGAATCAAACTAATTAAATGTGAATGGCACAAAGTTAGATGGCAGTAATCATACTGATGAGGATCACAATCACATACAAGAAGAGCCAGATGACATTAAGGACTAGAGTAACAAAAATGAAATAAACTATGATAGTAAGAAGTGCAAGGTCTTGCCCTGGAGATAAATATGAGGGCACAGGAGGAATATTGGCTGGTCATAGGAAGATGATGCTCCTGCAGGGTGATACAGCCGTACACATCAGCGTGATGCAACCTGAGGAGCTATCGCATTGAGATGGAAGATGGGGTATATTAGCATGAGAGTCATCAGGAAACTGGAGAGACGATCTTATGAGAGGGCATTATAAAGCCCTAGATATCTATCTCCACAAAACAAACGCTGACAGAGGGTATGATTGCTCAGTGAAATTGTGCTGAAGATTAAATACCAACAAGGAAAGAAGGACCAATACACACAGGAGAAGAAAAGGGGGCTGGAACTCAGAATAAAGTTTTTAACTCTCTAGAGAGTACGGTTCTGAAACAGTCTTTTAAAAGCTAATAATTTTTAAGGCCAATTTTATAAAAAAAAGGATTATCTGACATGTTTGTCTGCAATTACAGAGAAGTAAACATGCTCACCCAGGAGAGCCGCCTTTTACTTCTACATTCTCTGTTCCTAATGGCCAAAACCAGCTCAGTAAGACAGATGGAGCTTCATTTCTTCTGCCAAGCCTTCATCTGAACATACAGATCTCAGAAAACAAGACCGTCAGAGACAAAAAAGAAATGCAGTCCATATCCCATCCTACTGTGCTTTACTATTTCATCTCCAATAGCACTGTGGATATAAGTCTCTTTGGAGACCTCTGCAATCTCTCAGCAAACTGGCTAAAATAAGGTAAAATTTTTCTATTTAATTCAGAGTTTGGCAGTTGTTTTCATGTGATTTCCCATATTATTTGAGTGATGGGTTTTTAAAACCTTCATAAAATCCAAGCATGCATTACAAGAAATTACTATGTTTATGACCTGACATTATGTCAAATAATTACATATTAATGTAATTTTTAAAACGACTATTTTTCTTCCAATTGCAGCAGAAATGCTGCACATTCTGCCACAAACATAAATCCAGCAATATTGTGTCTTGCTTTGGAACATATTAGTGTACAAGAGCAGATTTTTCGTCTGACTGTGAAAAGTGAGCACCGGCTCGGTATATGCTGTTCTCACAGAGGCTGTTCTACATTCTGGGCTGCAGAGAGGGTTATCCCATGTCACCAGAAAATGTTACACGACAGCCTCCGAGACATTTCCAACTCTCCAGGTTCACTGATAGTTTAGTGACTGGAATCCAACAGTAGTTTTACTATATGACTTGGAAACAAATCTACTCGAGTGCAGAGCTTTTCGACAAAGATTTCAGATGCAGAGTATTCCAAATATATATTTTGGTGATGTAACCATGAATTTTAAGTAGTTAGTTTTAGCCTCTGTCTATTAGAAACTCTTAAGGGAAGCTTAGTTTTCATCTTCCAGTCTTGTTGGTGTTCATAATCAAAATGAAAGACACGGAATAGTGCTTAATAATAATTAAACATTATAACTTTTGATTTTCTCTTCCTTCAATTTATTAGCAAGGATTTTTGCTTTATTCGCCACTGGGCGAAGAGCAATCACTGCTTTGTTACGGAGACAGAATTATTAAAATTGCCCTGACCTATTTTATTTCCCTACTTATGAGAGGATATCCCCTAAAATTACACTAAAATACTCCACACTCTGCTTTCATAAATCAGAAGTCTTAGAGAGCAAGGCAGCATTGAGACAAGGCAAATCTTCAAAATGCTGAGTAATGCCTTTACTCCATCGATCTTTTACTCTGTCAAAATATTAGCCTTTTACTATAGCACATTTTCCGTGCTACGTACAGCAATTACGATGTGACTGAAAAGAAAGGAAGCCTGACAGGTTATGCTCTTGTACGGTCTCCAGATTTTAACGGAACTGACAAGTCTCAAGGACTCTCCTACTGCAACGGAGGTCTGTTCTGCACAGTATTTCCCACAGCTGTGACACAACACAACAATCGAGTTCACCTATTGCTTAAAAAAAAAAAAATAAAGCAGCAGCAGCAAGGAGAAAAGGTAGAAAGTTGTATATAGGTTAAGAGCGAACCATGGTGTAAATCTTACTAGATATTTTCCAGGAAGTATTCATGTATTTGAACTGGCATGTGAAGAATGGTATAAGCCCTTCCTTACCTACACAAGGAAATTAAATCAAAACCGTTTTGCCATTGCAGAGGAAAGAAGGGGATTGCAATTATACCGGGCCCAGCATGACGTCACCAAATTCAAGCACAGTTTCAGCCTTGACCTCTGCCTGATGGGAAATGGGCCTAATGCACTGCCGGACTGACCGTGTTCACTTGTTGCTGGAGTTCATGTGGTAATTCTGTTATTGCTCCAAGGAAAATTGACTGCAAAAGGCTTGGACAAAAAGTCCTGTTGCAACTGCTTGCTGATGTTGCAAGTTTCTGCTTTTGTCAGCTACTCCTTTTCAATTTTCCTATTCCTGTTCTTCCCCACAAGCACCGTTGCAACTGCAGAACCCACAGAAACCTGCGTGCATCCAGCGTAAGACGCAACTGTGTCTGGCAGCTTCGCTCTGAAAGCAGCAGCTGTAGGAGGCTCTGAAGCAATCTGCAGTACCTCCTTTAATTCTCAGCTTTCAGGGAGTGCTGGACTAATGGGCTGGCCTCCCCCATCGACTCCTGAGAAAATAACATCACCCTGCAGTGCAGTCATGCTTCCACCCCAAGTGAGCGCATTTTGCTTTTTCCATAATTTTGGGGAAGATGACATGAACAAGAACTCTTCATTTCAGTGGCCTTATTTGCCATTTCTTCAACAGCAAGAGAACTAACACAGCATACTCCATCTGTTGTAATGAATTATGAGCTGCCATTAGATGCAAAAGTAGTTTGGGGCCAGTCAGCACTAATGCAAGGCAGCAGCCCTCTAGCCAGAGGTCTGGGAGCTGCTGTGGTTTAGCTGCTCAAGATGTTTTTTCTATAGCTCCCAGAAATCCAGCAGGCATTTCAGAATCTCAGAAATCAGGGCTGGAGGGATGTTTAAGAGGTCATTACTCCTTCTGCCATCTCAAGGCGAGATCAACTTTACTGCAACTCTCTGTGACAGATCTTTGTTCTTGGAGCTGGTAGATGCTGGAGCTCCCACAGCTCTTCTCAGCACTCTGCTTTTCAGCAATAGTTAAGCAACTTTCCTTAGAAATTCACGTACACAAAGAAGTTTGCACCTCAAAGACTTAAGAAAAGAGTACCTGTTTCATTCAAGGCAACACAATTACTGCAATCAATGTTGATGAGGGGAACTTGAGATGTGTGGGGGCCATTACTATCCTGACCCTTACAGCTATAATTCCCAATCTTTCTGATGGCAAAAAGCCTTGAGTTAGTCTTTCATTCATGGCCTTCCTGCTTCTTAAAACTCTTAGAAAGCGAGATCATCTTTCTCTGATAAAGTCAAATCAATATCTAACACGAGAATCGCTGAAAACATTTTTCTGTATTGCAGGGGTTACAATGCAGACTGGAATAATTTACATTACAATTACCTGTCCTATTGTTGTAGAAAATATCTGCAGACAGCATAATGCAGGGAAACATTTCACTCTGCTTGCTGAGTTTGAGCAACCTATACAGAGTTATTCTGTGAAGACCTAGAGAGCCCAGCTGCTGTAATGTGTGCAGGCACTGTGCATTACTTCTAAAAATAGGGCACTGTGGAATAGGGCAGAAAAAAGGAGAAAGTCAGCAACAAAAATTCATCCCCAAATTTTCTATTTTTCTGTCTTACTTGAAAGAGTATCTTGCACAAAAAAAAAAAAAAAAAAAAAAAGGAAGATGAGATGTCACAACCTCAGACTCCTGACAGCAGAGGGAGTGACACCCAGCTTGCTTGTTAGCTCTGTTACGGGTGCTGCTGTATAACCTTGGACAAGTCACCTGTACCCATTTCTCTGTCCATCTTCCTTCTCATTGTCTGCTTAAATTATGCAGCTCAGATCCCTAATGGTACTTAGGCGCCTAATGCCTCTGTGGACACGTCTCTAAGTTCTCCAGGTCAGGGACTGTCTCTTACACTGTGTATATAGCAGCTTTGATCTTACCTGGTATACTTCATTGCTACTGATAACAAAAATTATTGTCACAGCTCAGCTCTGAGCTCTTCTCTTCTACAATATGAACAACAACCACAGCGCCCTGTGGGAGTTAATAAGTGAATTCACTTCGTTTATACATTCACAAAAGTCAGGATAAGAATCCAAACAGAAGGAAAAGCATACTGAGAATCCATGTCACAAAACCACTGTATAAAATCATATCCACGATAATTACAGCTTGATTTTAACTGTAAAATTCATACAGAAGAAAAGTATGGAAACAGCAGTTACTTTGAGAACCGAAACCTCCCTCGGTATTTGCTTCTCAGCAGACAGCGGGCTCAGGATGACTTGGCTTTCCTAAGCTTGAGCAGCCTCATGTGACCATGTCCAGAGCAAGGGGACCACGGGGAAGTTAGGACAGTTTAAAATACGCTCCAACTTGGACCAGGAGGCTGGGCAGACGCAAACCCATTCAGATTCACAAAACGTAATTCTTGCTTATGAAAACGAAGGCTGAAAGGTGACCTTACTCCATGTGTAAGCTTACAGCAGCCTAAGGGACTGATTGCAGGGAACTTGTCCGTCTTATTAAACAAAGGCATAAAAAAATACATTCTCTGGAAGCTAGAGAAACTCGGTCCTAAAAAAAGATGCAATCTCACGGCAGCGTGTAGTTAAATGCTGAGATGGTTACTGAAAGTGGTGGTGCACCACTTGAATTTTTTAGATGCTTTGCAGAAGAACCACTGGGAAAAAGTCAAGTGTCTGTATATACCAATCTGGTCAGATGTTCGTAGCCTGGGTACAGGATGATCCGCCTCCTGATACCTCAAGATCTCTTTCAAAATGTTTATATTTCTTATTATTTCTGTAGTTCTATAGTGGCTCCTTCTGGCCTCAGAAGATGGATTTTGCCCTGGCTGAGCACTACGGTGGTGTCCTTACCCAGTCCCTGAATAGAGGCCAATGAATAACACGCCCCATTTGGCAAGTGCTTTCTCAAGTGTAAATAAGAGCTTTTTAAAAATGCCCCCCCTCCCCTCCTTCTTACAAAAATAAACCAAATTCACCATATTAACTGATAAACTGTGTACTAGAGCACTGACAAAACCCAGCAATAAATAATAAAAGCCAAATTCTGCATTTTAAAAGAAGCCTTAGAACAGAGAGGAAGGTTATCACTTTAGCTCCCACTAAAAAGAAGGATAAAACTGCAGTAAAATTATGTGCTGTGTTTTAAAAAAGCCAATGTAAGATTTCAAATGATTACATGGTATAGTATGTGTTCTGTAGGGACTGAAACACTCATGTCTTTTTAAACATTTAGATGCTTCAGGTAATATTTCTATTACATGCAATAAAGTAAAAAGTACCCAGAAGTATGTTTTCATCATTCCTCTGGTTCCTTAAGGAATTTAAGGAAAAAGTCAAAGCCTGTATCCTGGTTTTTTTTATATATATACACTGTACATATAGGAAAAAACAAATCATAACAAGCAATAGATGTAGGAATTAAAAGCAGATATTTGAAATGAAAAAATTTGAATGCTTTAATAAAATTCAATGTGCCGTTTTGGTCAATAATGTTTTCATATTTTCTATATTTTGACTGTTTAATATTTGGCTTCTTGCTACTTTGATACATATTTTGATACTGTTGAAAACAGTTTTCTTTCAAAAAATGAGGCATATCACATGCAGAGCCTTCTTTTCAATAGTAAACTTCAGACATTGAGTAGGTGAAGGAAGGGTCACCAGGATACTGGTCACTGTGATTTTTTAAAAAATCTTACAGACTTACATACTCAGAATGATTCAAGTTGGAAGGGAACTCAGAAAGTTATCTGTCCAAGCTTCTGCTTCAAATACTCTCCGAGTACTTTGGGAACCCCTTAGAAAATTAAAATCCTTCGTAGGAACCAAAGTCCAGAACTGAGATAGTCACCCAAATTCTTCCTACTAGTAGCAAAGAAGTCTTAGATCATCTAGAGCTGTACTAATAGAAGCCCAGCCAGTTGATCCATCTTTAACTCATTAGACCGCATCTAATATTGCATCCATTTGTGGGCTCCCAATACAAGAAAGATGTTGACAGACTGGAGTGAGTTCAGTAGAGGGTCACCAAGATAGTGACATTTGCTCTGTGTGGTGGTGGATGGTGGGAGACTGAGAGACAATAGGCATAAATGGAAACAAAAGAGATTCAGATTGGATAAAAGGAAACTTTTCCACAACAAGGACAGTCAAGCAGTGAAAGTGGCTGCCCAGAGACATTGTGTACTCTCCATCCTTGGAGTTTTTCAGGATCAGACTGGATAAAGCCCTCAAGCAGCATGGTCTGATGTCATATCTGACCCTGCTTTGGGCAGGAGGTTAGTCTAGAGACCTTCTGCAGTTCCTTCTAACCTGAGTTGTCCTATGATCCTACTTTCCCCACAACACTTAAGGCAAGTAAATTTTGAGAAAAAAGGGAAAGCAACCAAGTATACGAGCTAGTAGAGAAAGAGACAGAATGATGAGAAATCTTTCTCTGTCCTTCTTCAAGGTGACCCTTATACACTTTCGTATGTAAAATTCCAGACACTGCCTGCTGAAAAAGCAGAACAACTTACAGCGTAATTGGGGGAAAAGGGTGGCAAAATGGCTTTCCAAAGCAAACACTTCATATGAATATAAACAGATGCCATAATTGAAAGGGACATAGAGCGAGGTGGATATGAAACTTTAGATCTCTAAGCATCAGGTAAAAGAGTTGGCATTAGTCTTCTAGTGTTATTTCCGAGAAGAGCTAAACAGAAAACAAGATGCTCCAAAACCTCAGGCACTGTATCCCAAGAGTTGCTCCAGTGAGACTCTAATACCATCCTGAGCAGGATGAAATGAAAAAAGAAAACTTCAAGGATTTTAAAGTGGGCTTATAGTCAATCCCTGCACAGACAGACGTGTACCATTCTGGTGGTGAAGGTATTGACCCAATACTTTATTTGAGAGAAGAACCTACACTGTCCCCTAGGACCTCAATTTTAGGAGGAGGTAATCCATGTTTAATTCAGAGAATGTTTAATTCAGAGAATTAAATGTTTAATGTTTAATTCAGAGAATTAAACAGCACAGAGAAACTTGCCCAAAGACAGAGGGTTTTTTCATGCTGTGTAACTCTGACAGATTCCCTGACATAAGACAATTTACAATTCTGTTATGCTTGTCTTTGAGAGCAGGGGAAACACTGGATTGAAATGGGGCTCTGGATTAAAAAAAAAAATAAAAATTACCACTTGGAGAAATCCCGTCAAATGGAGGCCTCTCCAGTGTTAAGGCAGACTCCCATCTTGTACAAAACCACACCAATAACACAAAACGTGAGAGACACTGGCATCAAGCAGGAACAGCAACTGAATCAATTGATGGAACTAGTCCCGTGACCATTGAAATGATGCTGTGGCTGGATCCTCTAATTACTACAAACTGATCAGTGCAATCCTCACATCAAAACTTCCTTTTCTCCCTCACTTCAGAAGCCTCCAAAATCCACCAGAGCTTATGCTTTGCCCTACGTAGAGAAAGGGCCTTCACCAGGAGGAAATCTTAGGTTCAAGCACAGAGATTTCAAAATAAGTGGAAGCATAAGAGTTCAATGTGCCCATCCCTCTGGGCCCGAGGCAGGGACACAGGCCGTGTGGAGAAATAGCCTTTTGTGGGATATATCAAGCCCTAGAAAGAGTACTCTGCTGCTGTGAAGGGCTGTGATTAAATCAGGTCTTCGGGAAAACGAATGTAGAATTTATACAGTGGAAAGACACAGAAACTGCAGAGTCACCTACACAGCATGAACCTCTGCTAGCTGGGGGGTTTCCATCCCTGACACTTCCTGTAATCTGCGTCGGAACAACGTCTCTAAGAGGTCTGACACGTAAAAGAAGAAATAATTCTTAATCTATAAAAACTCCCCAGTCCTCTGCACTTGGTACAGAGATCTCTAATAGTAGCTGTGTGTGGAAAGGGGAAGCCAGCTTGCAGAACAAAATCTATCTGTATTAATAAATACCTGAATGGAAATCTGCCTTCAGGCCTGTTATACAAACTTGAGGATGCAAAGTCTTATTCACAGTTCTGGAGATGATTTTCCACTTTTCTTTCTATTAAGGAACACATTTGCAGCATACAAAATTACAGTTATGAAAGAATATTGTGGGGATTCAAAATATATTCCAGTTTAAATACAGAAAAATGGTTAACAGAGCATTTAAGAACCATGCTTGTATCATATTCCACAGATTAAGATTCACTGATATCTCTAGACGAATTACATGAAGAGCCAGCATTTCTGTCAGAAATGAGAAGTCACAGAAATTATTTGCCTTTGGAGACCAATTCTGGTGTTTTTCTTATATTAAAGTCAGGTTCCTATTAAGTCTTTGGATTTACTGTGACTGTGTCCTAAATCTTAGGAAATGCCAATATTTTCCTCACTTTCTTTCCCATTTATTGCAGTATACTACTACTACTACTTTCTGTCAGCCTCCATAATTGGTGGAAAGTAAGAGAAAAGCCCAGCATGGTGCTGAATCAATCTAATAGTGAGTTACAATGATTGCTGGTGGATCCGAACTCCTGGAGGTAACGGGCTGTATTTTCACAAAAGGTAGTAATCTTTTTATTTTGTTTTCAGGGGCTTGAGAGGAACAAGTAGGCCAAGCAAACGGCATTATCGCTTAGCACAGCTCAGTGCAGAACACAAGGGTGTTCAGTGTCAGATCCGGGGTCTGCCATGACACACAAGGTAAGCGGGGGGTTTTTTTTGAGGGATTTTTCTCCTTTTCATATATACCAGACCTTTTAATCCTTTCCTTTTAGCCAGCTAACTTCCATCTTAGCTTCCCAAAAAGGAACTACAGGGAGGTAACCTGCTCAGAAGAAGCTTCTGCTATGTACTATTAACAGAGCACAGGAGCAACGTTGAGCTGTAAAGAGTTCCTGGAGTTCAGGCCCCGAGTCCGCTCTGATGCTAGACCAGCTGAGAGAATATTTAAACTTTGCTGGGCACAGACATACATTAAACGCCAAGGCTAAGATAAAAGAAACCATCTGAAAGGTTTTGCTTTGCAGTTACTATTCAGCTACCAATGAGGGTGTGTTCCTTTCTATTTTTTTTCCTGTTGGTGCTCTTTTTCATGTTTGGTTGGGGTTTTTTTAATTAGCATTTCTCTGTTTTGCTACCTGTTTTTATCCATTCATATTGCAGAGGAGGAAAACTAAGCAAATTATAGAGTGGACCAAAAGAAAAAGATAACAGCTTGAGGTTTTTAGCAAGAAAGGACATAATTTCATCCAGTAAGATGCACTTAAAATTTAAAAGCAAATCAAACCCAATATATAGCTATATAGATATACATCAGCTAAATAAAACACAACAGTTCAGATATTCTTGCTGAATTTCAATTACCGTAAGACCCCAGACATTTTAGAAATGACATTAAACAATGCTTATTAAGCCATCTGATCTTCTGAAATATATCTTTGGATGTGTATTTAAACTTTTAAAGCAATTTAAATAAAATACAGATTTTGGCTCCCTTAGGAAAATACATTAATGATTTTTATGCTCATGTAAGATAGTTTCTTTCTAATAGATTCAAGTGCTAAACAGAAAATTGTTTAGACGATTTCAAGCATTATTGCTCTCTGATATTAATGCAGCAAAATAAATAAAATGAAGCAAATTCTTCCTTTGGAACTCACTTAAACAGCAATACTCTAAAGCCATCCTGAATTCTACTTAAAAAACGGGGTGAGCTTGTTGGGGTTTTTTTAGAAGCAAAGCAAAAAGCTACATATCAAAATGATGCAAATCAATACATGCCTGCGCCTGTATTTGCTTTCATGAGATGTTGTGTTAGTACATAATACAAAATATTTCCTTGCACTCGCTTGTCAGCCATTGTTCGGATTACATGCCCTCCCCTTGGCCCCCACTCCGCCTGGGCATAATAGAAACTGCCGCCACGGGAGGTGGAGAAGCCAGTAGCTCCCCACGCACCCTATTCACTGAGCTGCAATGATCCAACTTGACCTCCCTCGCCTGAATAAAACCAGCCTTTCCTTATTTCTAAGCACAACCATGTATTTTGCTCCAGCCGCTTCTACTCCCCGGACTTTGACAACCTAAGAAAAGTGTATTGTATCTGATGACCATTTTTCAGATCATCTACAACTCTCCCTTTCAGCAAAGGGGGCTGTGAATATAAAGAGCCATTTGATGCAAAAGCCTCCTCCCATTTGACCAAACACACAGACACATACGAGCTCATTATTTTCAGCATAAAATAAATCTATTCCCTCCACCTGAAACTGGAGAGCATCCCACTTACGCTTTAAGAACAGAATATGACAGGAAAGGAAAAGAGCTGACGTATTATTCTTTGCTCAGTCCAAATTGGAAACCTACACGCCCTAATGGCATTTTGGTTTCCAAATGAGTTCTTTGAATAATATTCCCTTCCCCTCTTTCCATTAGAATCTCCAGAAATTAATAATTTAGTCTAGTCATACTGTAGGCCACGAGTGGTAACTTTTGAATAAAACAATAACTATTCATACCCACATTTAAATTGCTGGAAGGCTTTTGAGGTTCAGTGCCAAATAACCAACCCATCTCAAGCGTCTGCAGCAACTGGGACTTGGGAAAAGCGGCTGCAGCTCAGTCAGCATTAACTTCAGTTTAGGAGTTTGGGTTTAATTTGTTGTGTTGATTTGTGTGGGACTTTCTATCCACAGGGAAAGGAACGCACAGAGAGTTTCATTTGCAGTTACAACACAGCCATGCCTTCCACAGCTAAATACAGCTCCCAGTGTTGCCATTCACCCCCGCCACTTTTTCTATTGCCAGGTTACAGAAACAGTTTCTCAACTGCGACCCGTCTGTCGGCTTTTTATGAAGATCTACGATCATGATGCTAATGTCAGGTAACGCAGTGCGCATGTACAAAAATTGAACCAATCTCAATATCACTGTGTTTGGAAATTCTACATTTCAGGAGAGTCAACCAATCTCTGCCAGGATTCAACATTTACGGGATTACGGGTTCACCACTATGTCTTTTAAGTGCAATCAGGGTATGCAGTAGATGAAGGAAAAAAAAAAAAAGAAAAGAAAGAAAAAACATTTCTGTACACCACACCACTGTAGAAAACTTGATCCACATATTGCCAGGTTGAAAGGCTGAAAACCCACTGTGTTTTATTACAAAGGAGCACAATGACAATTGTGGAGGCTCCACCCACACGACCCCGGAGGGTTTAATCCTCAGCGGTGACAGCGCGATGTCCCGCAAGCCAGGGAAATCTGCTTAGCACTGATTGCGCTCACCTCTGCACGTGGACTTTCCTCTCCTGCCGCCTCCATTTCTCAATGTTTACATAAATTAAATTCTCCACTTTAGCACACGGGCTTGAAATACAGGCAGCGCTCAGTGAATGTAATTCCAGACTCCAACTGTGATATTAACACTGAAACACGCACAGAGCATGTTCAGAATTAAAAAGCCTCCTTCCCCCTCTTCTAAATGATGAGACAAAAAGGATTCAGATGTCTCAGGCACAAGTGTATCAGAAGCAGGGGCTTATGTTAGTGAGAAAGAGTCTGTTACATGCCTGTTATATGCTTCCAGATTCTCAAAAGCATTACTTTAATTTTGCCACTTATTTCCATTATTCTCTTCCTGCTTATTCCCAAAGCCAATTAAAATGCAAACAGGAGATTTTAAAGGCTTCAGTTTGATAACAGGCAGCAAGACAAGCGAGGCATGGGACAGCACTGAAATATGGCTCTTTAATGCAAGCATATTAATAGAAATAATTGGATTTCTAAAGTCTCACAATTGCAAGCGTTACCTCTTATCGTCCATTAAATCAATTGACATCCTGCACTTGTTATTTCAAAAGTGTTATTCTTATTTCATGAGAGTGCTAAACATACTCGGTTTGCTCTAATGAAAGTTGTGGAGTTTTCTTCTGAAGTACATACAGGCCTCGTAGCAGGTAATATATCCGATGCATTAATTCAAGCCAGGATAGTAAATGCTGGCCTCGGAGGAATTAAACTCTCAATTTTGTTTTTTTAGTGGGGCCAGAGTTTCATCCAAAACACATAATGTGTATTAAGATTTTACTAATTATAATAAAAGAGTTAAAGAATTTAATCTCAACTTTTCAAAAGAGACTATGGGAAGTAGCTGCTGGAACTCATCTGAATTTCAACAGGGGGCTTAGCATCTGACATCCTTGGGAAATCTTGGCCTTAACCTGCTGTTGATTTCTGAATTTAACATCATCCTCGTTTTCCATCCTATATGTTCAATTCAAATTTTTCCCCCGGCTATGACTGCTGTCAGGTGAGACAGCTAACGCAATCTTAACCCCATCCAACAAGGCAGTGCCCAGTCGACCTTACAGCCCCTGTTCCTGCCAGTTCTCTTACACCACAGCCATACTTAAGAGCCAAAACCATAGGAATAGAAACAACCCCACACATACCTTTTTGTTGATAGGGTTAGTTTTCTGTAGGTTTAACTCCTTGAACTGGCTCATTGAGATGCCAGATAAGACCAGAGACAGCGCATGAAGCAGAGGAACAAGATGGCAAGGGACAAGGAGAGGAAACAGGAGGGCAGAATTGCCTCTCACAGTTACAATTAGCCATTAAACCGGTTTCACTTTCTTGTCAGACCACATACTGCCTATGGTTGCGCAGGATTAAGCTTTCCCCCCACCTCTGATGGTATAAATTTCAAGTTTATTTATCCCAGCAGCAAGCGTGCTGCTGACACAAATGGTGGTTCCGCCCTCCAGCCCACTCCCAGGAATGCGTTTTTGCCAGCACAAACATCCTTGTGATGGTGCCATGAGCTGAAGTGGGAAACAAATACAGCTGAGAACTAACTTCCATTTTTCGGGGTGGATTTTATCTGAAGTGGTTCCCTGGTCTGGCACACAAAGCAGCTACACACCACCAATGCCAGGAAAAGGGAAGGGGAGAGAAGAAGTGTCCGTGCCTCCGAGCAGCACTGTGAAGTAATGCCAGAACTGTTCATGGAGCTACAGCTCTGATCCAACAGCTGAAAGCCAACCCTTCAAAACTGGGAAGTGAAAGCCAGCCTTCCAACTTTGTTTACAGCACATACCGCAATACGTATATAGGCTCTTGAGTAGCTTAGGAATGAAGTTCCACTGATGATGAATTAGAATTACACCCCTGTTAGGTATGGTTATATACCCAGATCCAGATTTTAAGCACCCATTTAAACCAGAAATTAATATTAAAAAGATACATCTAATTTTTTACACTTACTCATTTTCTATTACTTATTCCAACATGAATATTTCCCTATTTATAGCATGATAAATTATCTTCTATTTTTAAGTCCTCCTACAAGCAAGATTTCAGTT
The DNA here is from genome assembly GCF_011004875.1 of Balearica regulorum gibbericeps. Lineage (NCBI taxonomy): Eukaryota > Metazoa > Chordata > Aves > Gruiformes > Gruidae > Balearica > Balearica regulorum. Next base: position 4,322,788 of record NC_046189.1, read on the forward strand.
TTCTTTTCAGCTCCTTCAGATAGTACCTTGTAGAGAAATGTTCAAGTACCATGTTTTTATTACCGCTAATGCAGAATAAGTCATTTTGCCAGTTGAAATTATGACAACTATGTCACAAAGAGAGAAGTAAGAGCAAAAATGTGTCTGTGTTTCTCTTTTTTAATGGTTAAAAAAGAAAAAATGGACCACTTTTGTTGTATTTCCTGGAAGAACTGTCAGCGGAAGTTGAAGAGCACTTAACATACACCTTGTGGCCTTGAACACTAATAACTTCAACACAGGGCTGATTGGGAAATTGCTTTTCCCTTCAAGGTAAAAACACTAAAATCTATGTAGGGGATTAAGGTTTTCCCCAACAGAAAGCAAAGTATTTCAGTTGAAAAGTTGGATTTACTTTTTTTAAGCAAATGAAGGGAAAAAACAGTTACACAGTTCAGTTCTAACAGTTCTGTCCTCAGTTCTGGATGTCTTTCTTTATGTACCTAAACATATTGCATTGAGTATTTTACACTTAAACACAGATAAAATAACGAAATACAAAAGGTTAAGAAAAAGAAACAGCATCTCAAATCATGAGCAAAATAATCCATTAAGAAAAACGCAGAGACTAAGTTCACCAACATAAGCCTCCTGCTTTACGCCACTCCTGTGAAGCTATAAATGCAGACTGAACGTCTCACTTCTTTCACTGAAGTGGCATCATGCGGAGAAAAAGCATCTTTAAAAATTAACCTAATTTGGGGTCACAAACAGGAAAATGCCTTAATCATAATTTTATAGCAGAATTTTATGTCAGTACATAGTTTTTTAGATGCTTTAAACTGCTAATTTCCATAAATTAGCATGCCTGGGTCTCTTTTAATAGTAATCATAACTTTGCATTTCCTGCTTGTAATGCTTGGTTTTAACATAATTACAGTATGTTCCTTGCTTTCAGTCCCATATAGATCCCCCTCGCTCCTCTCTTCCCAGTCAAGCTCTGCTCAACATAGTTTGTATTAACAGAGACACAAAATGAACCTGCAAAATTTACTCAGAGATTTATTGCATACATAACACTTGCACATGTATATGCAAACTCACATTTGCATATTCAAAATGTTTGTCTGCTGTTGCCAGCGAACATGTTTTATTTTTGCATGCTATGGCTGTACATGCAAATTCCCTTCTTCCAGCATCAATTATCTACTCCTTCACAATCAATACCTTCCCTTTCCTAAAACAATCTGTTTCAGACCCTGTATTACTTTGCTTTCCCAGAAGTTAATAAATACTGCCATATCCCCCTACACAAATGTCTTTGCCCAATTCTTTTTACTGATTCTACCCATAATGTGCTTCTCTCTGTTTTCTTTTCTACATCTCCAGCTTCCTCCCTCTTCTTTTGCCCAGACCCTGGCTTTGCTCTCTCCGTGCAGGAGACAGAGCAGCAGTTCCATCTCTTCTGCCGCCCTGTTTCTCTTTCTCACCTGACATAGAGACACCTTCTGCTCCCTTTGCTAAAGAAACAGCATCCCCAAAAGGCAGCGGTCAATAGAATCCACGTAAAGGCTCTTGAGCAGTAACACCTGCCAAGGACAGGAATGAACAAAACACTGCAGAGGAAACGGGACCAAAACACTGCATGGATACATCTCCTTAACACCTACAACAAACCACCATTTTGTTATTTTATTTTTTTATGGGAAGTACCGGTTTGGGGAGCTAAATGTTGTAGTCTCCACAGCCACGTAGACAAGGGCCAAGCAGAGGCTGCTAAATGCTCTGCCCAAGAGTACTGTTAAAGGAGATTTTGCACTTGGGGGGTTCTGCAGGAACCAGTTCATCAGCAGAATACACATAACCCCCCGTATCAGTTAGGGGCTAGCAGGTCCCAGCCCACCTCAGCTGAACGCTTCTGCCTGGTAATAGTTCAGGTAATGGCAATTTTGCATAAACACATGACCCACTCACTACATGTCTCCTGCAAAAGTACGTCATACTGTCTTAAAATTAACTGTGTTGCCCTAATCACCAGTGTGCACGGAGAAACAAAACCTCTACATGAAACTCAGTGCTTCCTAAAGGTTCATCTTACTAACCCTTAACCTGCACTTGTGCCAGCCTGTATACTGGAGTCAAGAGCCTGGGGAAAAGCAGCCAGCGGGAGTTTTTAAAATGAAGAAGCCTCTCTCAGTGTTACCCCCACGGGGCTGGCCCAGAGTCCTTGGTTTTGTCCTGCTTAAAGTACATTTCACACCTGAAAGAAGAAAAGTTTTGTTTTCTGAAAGAATCAAGTTCATGCTAGTTATAAGAACTGAGCTAGCTAAACAACAAAAATTTAACTATTGATTATGACCATTAAACCACTCTAAAATATGAAAATAAATTCAAATTGGACTTGGTAGGCTCAATTTACTTTCAATTTTTTCCCATGTATAAGGCTTATTTGCCTAATTTAATGTTTTACAGCTATCTTTAATGTGTAAATACTTTCTATGGTGAATATGCAATATAAAAGAAAATAAATCAGAAACTCTCATTCTGAAATTATGCTGTTTGTTTCCTTCCTGAAAACTCAGCTGAGTGAAGTCAGGTTAATTGCCTCTAAGTCTCTACGAATAATGTTGCAAAGCCTTGCACTGACAGTCACACCATTCTTCTGCTAGTTGTGTATCCCAGAGCTATTTCAATAGATAATTGTAATTCATTTTGGCTGCTAGATCTGCACGTAAAGACAAAAGCCAATAGCAAACTTCCTTAGTCTGCCTCCGGTTTTCATCAACTTTCTATCCAGTGGGTGTAATTTCGGAGATGTTACTTGATCTAACATCCTCCAAAATAATGGAAGTCTTTGCTGCCTTTAATATATTCTCTGCACATTGTCATCATTCATGGTGGTAGCAGCAGTACCTTGGCTCATTATGTTGTACTAATCTTGCTACCCGATATCCTTTTGACCAATCAATCTGTTGATTACAGCCAGTTTAAATCTTAGCGATAAACAGGTTTCTGAGATTTTTCAAAGGACAATGGAATCTGAATTAATTAGCATCCATCAGAGGGAAAACAAAATCCTCCTACAAAAAGAAGTGAGAAACTTAATAGCCCACAAGGACAATGTTTATGGAGCGGCGGATGGGCTTTTACACACTTGCAGGGCAGGAGAGCATAGCATCCTCGGCTCTCAGGTCAGCAATCAGGCTGTGGAGAAGCTAATTCTCACACAGAAATTTATTAATTACACCTTGAAACTCTACCAAGTTAGCCGGTTATTGATGCCAGATCTCAAACTGTTCCGATTCATAACTCATCTTTAAAACCTGCAAGCATGAAGATTTGAAGCTTCTGTCAACGTATTTCCAGGTAACGCTTACTATTCTATCAACCACACACCTCATGGAGCCAAAAAACCCCTCTAACATTTAGATGGATAACCAGGGGAAATTCATGTAAAACGGGCGGAAAATCATACCTGTTTTCTTCAAACTATCTTTATAGGATATTCCGCAGTTGGCAACTTAAAAACATTAACAAATTCTCACAATGTAAGCGCTTTCCAAAGAACATTAAAATACTTGAAAATGTGGCCTTTGAAAAAGAGGTAAAAAACAGGAGACATTATTTACATGGGTAGCATTTAAGGAAATAACAAAAATCATTCCAGCTTTTATGGACAACGGTAACATTTGCAGTCCAAAAAATCATAAATGTCCTGTAACAGATGATGATAGCCTCGCTGACATGACGAATAAGAGGCATTTAGTTTTTAATGGCTTTTGTAATTTTTTTTTTTCTTACGAGAGCAGCACACTGTGTAAAATGTATTTTAGTCTTCAGTACTTGGAAGCAACTTCACACATTATTATTCTACATTAGCTCCAGTTGTCGATTTGATGACTAAAGACCTATTGGCCAGATGCAAACCTTGCTTTCTAATCTTGATCTATAACGCAGAACAGCCAGGGGTATGTCATTCCCCACGAAGGAGAATGAATGAGGAGAGTCATTCTGTAAGGTACGGTGTAAAGATAAACTAGATGCATTAATTATCTGAAGTTCTTGCTTACTTGTGGGAACATTTAGTTGCATTAAATAAAAAAAAAAAAAAAAAAGAAAATGAGCCCAGGAGTAAAGATAAGCTCTGTCAGAAGGGTAGTCTTTCCCAGTCAAAAGATGCTGGCACTGGCCTTGACTCCATATGTTGCAGAGCTCTTTGCCCTTGATCGGCCACACGTGAATAGTTGAGAGAAGTCAACAGGAATTTTGATTCTTTACTGGATCCAGGCCAGGAAATCTAATATACTTTCTCATTTCCATCATATGTGCATAAGATGATACCCTCTAATTCAGACATACATAAAATAATTATCTCTTTTTTTCTTCAAGTAAGCATCAGGTGAAAATAGTGAGATGTGTTAAGGGTTTGCTAATTGATGATATATTGCCTTAAATTAATTTTCTACTATTAGTGTTACTTAATGGAATTTCATATTTCTTATTTGAAAAATGAGGGTCAAGGAAGCAATGATGAGAGACAATTACAATTACCACTTAGGACCATTAATATGTAAATATATGGGTAAGTTAAGATTGCTAATTTAAGTTGCATAATTGCTGGATATTTTTGAAGTTAGAGCCTAATAGGTTCTGCCATTATTCGTATCTATTTTATGCATACAATGTCAATGATTTTTATTCTTAAAATACCACGAATAATAGCATCACATTTATTTTATTAACTGATAGGGGCACTAATGTCGCATTATGCCATTCAATCACTTTCTAAAAATACAGCAGGTTAAAAAACTGTATCAGTTACACACCTTCATGCATCAGCTCATGAGTCAATCACAGGTAGCTGGGTTTGAAAAGCAGCTTACATGCTGGGTAGATTTCTCTGTAATTGCCCAGTGGTTTGTTTTTTGGGTTTTTTTGGGTTTTTTTCAACCTTCCTTTGCAACATCTCATATTACAAACTTTAAAGCATAGATATTTTTAAAAGGTCAAGATAGAGAATGGATTTGATCCAAGGATCGCCAGCTTAGCAATCCAAAAGTCAAGAGAACTCTATCAAATGTCAAGAGAAACTGGAAAAGACTTCAACAAATTATTTCTGCAATACTTCTCATTTATACGATGTTTGCACAAGAGAAATATTTTAACCAGTTCTAATTCAGTTATATTTTACAAATTTCATCTTATTCCAAACATGTAAAGTATGGACAATGAGAATTTTCTCAGTTATTTTTTTCATTAATTGTTCACTATTACCTAAAACTTTGAAATCAAGACTGTCCCTCAAAAATATAATCCTAAACTATAGCCTGTTTTAAGTGGACCATGAAAATAAAGTCAGAAATAAAACAATGCAGCCCAATTATAATCCCAGTACATTCTTCATTTTAATTTAAAATAGAATATGTGTTCCCAGAAGAATTCTGCATAGACTGCCATGCATTCTCCTCACAAAGGTATGAAAAAATTATGATGGCAGTAGGAATTTTTTTATATATGATTTTAAGAAATTTTTGAAAATATGAGGTTTTTCCTTTAGATACATCTAGTGCAAATTTAGGTATCTCACAGTAAAAGAAAGGCTTTTAGTTTCCAAAAGTGCAAGGAATTTTCGGTTCTAAGCAAATTTGATAAGATATAACCAAACTAAAAGCATTACGATCTTCCTTGTCTTTGCCTTGCATTATTTAAATTAATGCCTGATAGTTTTAGGGAGGTGTAAAATCAAATCAAATACTATCATCAGGTGAAACAACTTTCTTTGGTATGTATAAAAGACATTTATATAAACTACCTTCAAGTACATCCAAAGTGTAAACAAACGTGTTGTCAACTTGTTGCAACAACCTAAAAAGAACTCGTTTTATTTCTGCATTGTCCATTCTGCTGCAAATGGAAGAAGTGATTTGGGCGCATGAAGAAGAACTCTCTTTGCTATTTGCCTTTTATTCTGTACTAAGTATGACGTGGCCTTTCTGTAGACAATTCATTCATGTCACTACAGAAGATATAAAGAATAAATCAAGCCCAATATCTGAGCCATCTGTAATAAAGTTTTAACTACTGATTCAAGAGATATTTTTCCCATAAATTGACTCACTGTACAATTGGGATTGCTCCAAGCCTTTAAGACTTTATCTGCTAATCGTTTGGAAATAGTAGATGATAACTCCTCCATAGCTGATAGAGCCAAGTAGTTAAAAAGTGTTTTAGACGGTATCTTCAAAGGCCTTGACAGAGAATCCCATAATACTCTAAATTTCTTTAGCTGTGATCTATTCTTAAATATAAACCTCTCCTTTAATCCCTGCTTTGGACTGCTGGAATCACTGGATGAGTTGGGAAAAGTATTCTGTTACAGCTGAACAGCTAAAGAATACTATATCCAGATTCCTAAAAAGATAGACACACATCTATTTAAAGTCTATCTAGAAAAGATGTTGTTACACTAAACAAAGCAAAAAAGAGGTGAATGCTGTTTATGAGAAATACCTTCTAAAGAAAAAGCACAGTAAAAAAAAGATTAGTCAAAGAACAGCTCAAACAGCACCTCCTAACACTATAGCAACTCCAATACAGTCAGATAGAAATTCAGTTCTTGTGGGTTACCGAGAAAAAAAGCCCAAGTTAGTCTGTGTGCTGTTCATTTTTCTAAATTCACTTCTTCCATGACTCAGATGTCATCTGCATGCTCTCAGGTACTACTTGTACATGAAACAGCAACACATAGCCCACGTTACGTATAACCAAGAAGATCTGCATGAAAAGGTGCACCAGTGCAGTCAGGGGAATCAAGGCCAGGCGCTTCAAGCACCAGCAAAACCCCCTCAGCGTGCTGCTGTTAGTATGAAGAAATCAAACATTAATCCACAATGGCTAAAGTTTGCTATCTCCACTCCTGGGAAGAGCTCCCAGATACAGCCCCTAGGTACAGAGGTAAGTGTCTGTAACCTCACTGGTCTTAAATATCTGACTTCTGCCTCATCTTTTTTTTTTGCCCTTCATGGAGAAAAAAAAGTATCAACACCCCCAATCCCAAGAAGGTTTTCAATTTGAGAATCGAGCACCAGTCCAGTTCATCTTCCACACAAATATCAAAGCCCACAAAACCATCGGATGATGGGTCCTTTGCATGCTACTGGCACCATGAACGTATCCTGAAACCTGCCTTTAGCCATTCCCTGTCAAGAGGGCATTGCCATTCATATTTCCTTACATGTCTAAGGCATCCAAGGCCACAAACAGGTTATTGTGGCATAATTTACTTATCTAAAACACAGCTAGCCACTGTTTACAACAGAGAGAACAAATATTAGGTAAAAAATTATTCCTCGCAAGTGATGCAGAAACTGTAGTATCAGCTTGGCAAGGAAGGATGGAAGTTCATGGAAAATCTCTGCTAGGAAAGGCTGGGGAGTATAAATGTGTGTATGCTGGGAAAGGATGCCAGAGCCGCCTTTCTCTGCATGAGATAGATATCATGCAGCCAGATACACAAATGAGCAGCAGCAGCCTCTCAGCAAGCAGAAAGCATGGGACAGAAGAAAGATATTTCAAGCGAAAGCTAACATTAAAAGAACTCTAATAAACCTGAATAGCAATAATGGATACTTTAGAACTACAACTTACTACTAATATGACCTATGAATATATGCTTCATTCACTTCCAACCAAAGCAAAAGGAATTTTGCTAGGAACTGCATCTGGTTCTAGACAATTTCAATTGTTCAAAAGCATTACTTAATCAGTGCAACACTTTATCTGACCTAAGTTAACCCAACGGCATTGGTGCGGGCAGGCTGCTGGACTCCTGTGGAGGCATGCTGAAGCAGACGGGGCGTGATTCAAAGCGCTGCAGCTGGCAGCAAAGAAGAGTCAGGTCTTCCCAAAATACACCCCTTGGAATAAAACATGGGCAGAGCACAGCGCTGTGTCTCCTGCCTTCAGCGGCTGAGAAGCCCAAAATATTAGGAATATTTTGGTGGTCAAAATGGCATTACCTACCTGGGAAGAGAGCAGCACGTCTGAGTTAACAGGCTTCCAAGCACCTGAACCACTAAAGTTGGTTGGGAACTTATGTTAGAAGCGAGATGAATTAACGTATTTCAGTTCCACAGAAGCTTGCAAGAAAAAAACCCACCCTTATTCTAAATCTGTAATACAAAACTCAAAATCAAGTTAAAATTTCTTTGAAGGGGCTAATTGAATTTGCTCCTTTTCTTACTTGACCTCATTTTATTTTGTATTTGCTGTGTCACTAAAGTTTATGTAAAGAATTTACACTTTGATAATTAAATCAGAAGTTAGAACTCTTAGAGATCTGGGGTTTTTTGTTCTAAGAATCCTAAAACAATTTACAGAAGTTCAATGGAGAAGGAAGAAGATTAGGCCACCAAATGAAAGAAATTCAAATGATCTTCAAAAGCTGGCCTCCCCCATCTTATCTTTGAGAGTGGATAAATCCACTTTGATACTAGGATTTAATAAAAAGATCAAAAAAGTCCACATGCTTATATCTGATATTATTCATGTAATTTTGTTCTTGAAGTAGTTCTGAGGATGGAACATAAGCCAGGGAATGTACATCTGCTGCTTCTCAGCAGTAAAACATTAGGTCTACATTTGCAGACTAGGAGATACAGGGAAACACAAAGTTTGGAGCTTGTGAATACCTTTTTCTTTTTTTTAAAGTTTTGTAATCTGCCACTGACCAGACACCACATAAACAGGAAACTGCCTTTCCACATGATCAATTAGATATATAATAACCTGTATCTTAGCTTTAACGAGAGGTGGCCTGAGGGATTCAAGATGAGAATGAAGAAGTGGGAAGGGAGAGAGAAATAGAAGACAAGACTATAAGCCACTGTGAGTCAAAGGTATATGTAAATGGTTTGCAACCATTTTTATTCATTACGGAATCAGAAAAGAACAACTAATTTAATTTCATATGCTAAGACCAGTATTTGTCTTCTAAATGTTCTAAGAGACAGCACTGAAAACATTAATTCTATAGTTTCTTATAAGGGAAAGAGAGAGAACAAACAGGAAGAACATTCTTGAATGATAAAAAGTCTGAAGGATCTGGTGGGAATTCTTCACATAAGATGTATTCTTCTTTAGGGAACAGGCGTAGATGTAAACAGATGGGCTTACATAAGTAGAATTGGCAGCTCCACAGATAGCTGCTTTCTTTTATATACGATTTTTCAGACTCACCAGGGCATTCATGACCACTCTGCTTAATTGTTCTTAACATTTTGCCCATTTCATATACTTGCAATATAATGGCCAAATATAAAAATAATTTAAGCAAATTGTAGTTTAAATCTCAGTGGAAACAATACATTTTATTCAAACAAATCACTTACAAAGGGAACTGTCTGTTTTATGAATTAGTCCATCTGTTCACAATAGCTCCTTTGGAAGTATTTGTTTAGCTTAGAAATACCAAACCTGATTATGTATGTGGTGGTAGATGGGCTGAGGTGTGTTTGCTGCTTTTAAATCACTGAGCATCTAAAGGTGTTTTTACTTTTGTTGGTCTATTACAACTGAAGAAAGGAAACGCTTGAATCCATTTTCACTGGGCTACACTGCACATATGTTCTGTACAATAACTATTGCAGGTGTTCCTCTTCTGGAGAGGACATACCGACAAGCGTTGTGTTTCCATGATGATGGCCAGGTTGTACTGGGGTACACCTCTCCTCCATGAACTGTGAGAAAAGAATGATTCAGAGAACACTACAGAGAAGTCCAGTGCAGCACACTTCAGATATGTGCATACATGGTCCAACAGTGCTTGCAGCGTAGCTGACAGAGCCACACTAGTAATTCCACTGGGAGCACAGTATCTATCATTTGATAATGGCAGGATCCTAATGGTCACTCTGCCACATCTTTACACAAAAACCAGCTTCACACACCTAATGGGGTAATTTCTGGTAATGAGACCTCCTTGTCCATCCCTTGGTACATCATTCTAAAAAGCCTAAACAGACTGCAAATATGTACATTAAGAGCAAAACTGTATGGAGCCAAAGGACTGTAATCTGCATGTACTTGTACAAAAGGTGAATGTCAGCTCTATGTTAATCGGTATGATTGTGCTCTCATCTGTTGAGGAACCCAGTTTGTGTCATTTTGGATCCATTCCACTGAATTATTTAGACATTCACCTCAGTATTTCTAAAACTTATAATCATTTTGCGGCTTACCAGTATCTGAAGGGGGCCTACAGGAAAGATGGAGAGGGACTGTTTATCAGGGAGTATAGTGACAGGACAAGGGGGAATGGGTTTAAGCTGAAGGAGGGTCAGTTTAGATTAGATGTTAGGAAGAAATTCTTTACTGTTGGAGTGGTGAGGTACTGGAACAGGTTGCCCAGAGAGGTTGTGGAGGCCCCATCCCTGGAAATGTTTAAGACCAGTTTGGATGAGGCTTTGGGCAAGGGGGTCTAGTGGAGGGTGTCCCTGCCTGCAGCAGGGGGGTTGGAACTAGATGATCTTTAAGGTCCCTTCCAACCCAAACCATTCTATGATCGAGAACATCAGGACAAATCACAGAAGTGAACATCAAATATAAGAGAAGAGCCTTTAGAGCAGTAAAAGGAAAATAATAACAGAAAACAAATGAACAATGAATGAAAAGGAGTTGTTATAAAATATGTAACAGAGTCCTTGGTTAGTGTGTTTGAAGAGCCCTCAGGCCAGCAGCGTGCACACACAGAGGAAATTGAAACTAGGACTCCCAGTGATGCTGGGTTTGAAAACCATCACAGAACTGAGATGTCCAACCTAATGAACCGCTAACACAGTAGCCCACTGCAGCACTCAGATGGTGTCTTCTTAGTTGGGTCCACTACAGTATCTTAGAAAAGGTCCTGGACAGTGTGGTGCCTGCTAGATAGAAGCAGATTGGACTATAGTAACAGCAACCCAAGAGCATGTTGTACCAGCGTCACAAGTCAAGAAGAAATCCTCTATGGAGGTATGAGGCTCAGACTTCTCTTCCCTTGAAAGGACCAACACTGAGACTCAAGATGCCCTCTGCCTTGGCCCACTAAGTCCTAGCTTGCCATGGAGAACCTGCTGCACAAGGTACATGATGCCACAAGGATGCTCAGCACTTCCCAGCAAACAGTGTCAGTCTTCTCTCCAAACTTCCTATCTGTCTACCAGACAAGACTTTGGGTGATATTTCAGGAGAGCATCTTTTTTTTTTTTTTTTTTTTTTTTTTTTGTTCGTGGGTTCTGAGTGAGGTGATGTTTAATAATTTCTGTGGGGTTGCTTCTCCTTACTGATTTCCTTTCCTGTTTCCTTTCCTTATGTTTTGCTCTGATGCCAGGGGAGAAGGGTTCATTGTACTCAATAACCTTGTTTTCCTTGATTTTGTGTTACCATTCCTGCAATGTCCTATCAAGCATCAGAGCTGTCTACTAATTTACACAAATATGTTAAGAAAAATCTATAATATGTTAATTCATAATTAAAAATCACAAGAACATTACATCAATCACAATACCTGTATCATAAGGCTCAGCAGTCCCAGATTCAAACGCTTCACATCAGATGAGGAAGATGTAATGGTTCCAAAGCCTGGGAGCTCATCAGTCCTGGCATTTGGAGCTGCTCAGGGAAGAAGTCGGCAGAGCCCTCTTGGCCACAGCGCCGAGCCAGGCCAGCACTGGCAGAGATCTGCCCTCCCTGTGGCGTGACTCAGAGGGTTCATCTGCTTAAATGATGCCCATTATTTTGCTGGTCCATCAGCCAATGACTCTGGGCAACTCTTTATTTTGCCAGTGCCTAAACTTAGCTTGCAAGCACAGCTAAAATATTAATCATTAATTACAGTCACTGCTATAAATGCCCATTATACTATCAGAGACATTCCCAATGTCATTCAGGCCGACTGGCCAGTGTATGAAATTGAAGGAAAAAGAATACACAATAAAAATAAAAACACCCAAATACTGGACACAAAATGGAGAGGGCTAATTCCAGTGATGTAAGACCTGTTTAGCCAAATACACATAATTGTGTATTAGAGTTTTAAGTGGACAGCTGTGACTGCAGTCTAGAATACAGAGAGGGATGATCCTGAATAAAAGGCTGTTATCAGCTACTACTACAGTTCTGGCAAGGAAGCCAGGGAAGGCAATGAATTTAACAGACTATGTGTTAAGTTCTGCTTTTTTATGGAATGCACAATGAAATCCTCAAATCCAACGAATCTTGCACTCCAAGGACAGTGTTAAAAATTTAACTGCTGATCTTAACATCCGACTTTAATGTCACCAAACAACTTCAGAGGCATATCCTGCTGAGAAACACCTTATATTATATAGATAGATGTCTTTGGTTGAAGAATCGTTGATGCATTCCTTTACCAGGAATAGGCATCAATTCCTTTAAAGATAAGGTCACGCAAAGCAAGCTAGGTGCCCCAGGTACCAATAGCCTAAATCCCTCTCCTCTATGATGGATTTCAAAGCCACCTATGCATTATTTCAAATTGAAAAAAAGGTGAGAAAAAAAGCTAGAGGACAAAACTAGGAAACCTCATTAGGCCTCTATTTAAAGCAATGATTTAGGCACATCTTAAACAGATCCTCCGTTTCTAAAATGTACCCGAAATAAGATTTACAGAAGGGCAACAAATGAAGAAAGATGAGGAATGGCTTATGTAGCCAGGAGATTAGAGAGACACGGACTCTTCAGCTCTGCAAAGAGAGTAGGGGAATCTTCCATGTCAGCATGAAGAGGTTGAACAAGGAACAATTATTCAATAATTCCCACAGTATGAGAATCAGAATGTATCATTAAGAGATTTAAAGTAAAGGCAGGGAAGTACTTTATCATTGCTATGGGATCTGTTGGATGCTAAAATACAAAGAAGTTCCAAAACAAAAGATCAGAGAAGTTTAACAGAGGAGAGATCCATGAACCTCAAAGTGCGTGAGGTCCCCAGCTCTGGGAGGTCCCAATCCACAGGGCACTGGAGAAGAGTAGCAGAGAAACCTCAGTATTTACTCACTCTGGTTTTATCTATTTTCCCTAAGCATCACCTCCTGCCCACTGCCACAGGTGATATACTGGCAAAACAGACCTTTGCTATGACCCAGAAACACTCCATTTTTGCCTTTCTGTGTTTCCAGGCAGGATCACTGAGCTATTCCACACACACTCATTTAAATCCAGGCAGATTCATTTAAAATTGTCATGGTTTTGGCCCAGCCGGCTGGGGTTAAATCATGACTGTGATATAAAACATGAAAAGAGGAATGATGTTTGACATGAACCCAACATTAAAGAACTCTCCGTCACCACCACCACTCCCTCCTTTGCTTTATTCTAGAAGGGGGAAAAAAAAAAAGAAAAAAGGATTAATTAAGATATTTCCTTTTTCCACTCAATTTAATTTAGAGAGGAAAGACTACAGGTAAGTAGGTTTTACCCTACTCCCCAAGAGCATCTCAGAGGTCTAACAGCTCTACATAAAAGATATTTTCACAAGTTGAAAGACAGGCAAAGAAATAAAGTAAGTTCATTCCAGAGGAAAAACCAAACCAAACAAACAGTTCAAATATCCAAGTCAGGCTTTGGAGGCTGTTTATAGAACTTCTTTTCCCATTCACCATCATGTATACTATTTTGCCACAGAAAAAGAAAGGGAATTAAAATACTTCATTATGTTGCTCAAAAGTCTCAGTACAAAAAATGTCTTTCTGCCCAGGAAATGACCATGTGCTTGCTGGTGTGAGCCTTTACAAAAGGACAGGCAATATTTATGAGCAGTTTGAAGACTTCCTAGTGAATATCCATCTGGAAAAAGTGGATATGCAAGTTTTGTACTCTCTCTCTCTCCTAGGTCAGTTATCTAATCCTAAAATTGCATCCAATTTTCTCTGAGGAGCAGTTCTGCATAAGCCTAAGTTAAATGCCTCAAAGGCATCTAAATCATGATTTTCTTAGTAGTAGAACAGCATTAAAAACAAAGAAATGAAAATCATGCTTTCATGACAAAGGGGATTTTGTCTCAGGCCTCAAATTGATTTCAAGCCAATGCGCTTGTTTTGTTGGCATGCAGGCTTGACAAAAAGAGGCTGGCAGATACTGCAGCAGAAGCAAATTTCTACCATTTTTTCCTTTTCAGCAAACGTGATGCCTTTCTGCGTACATTCGGCCACCATTTCAGCCAGTTCTGACTGCTAGCAGCAACGGAATAACTGCAGAGATGCCCTGAACTTTGTCTCACTCACCTTTTTCCACCTGGCCCATGAAATGCAAGGAAGACTCTCAGATTGGTTCATAAAAAATAACAAGCACTCCTAGGACATCTGTATGGAGATTATATCGTTAATCAATTTATTTTGCATAGCCCCATGGATCACTTGCTATTGATGATTATGCATTTTAGCTCCTGGAACAATTTGTCAATAAAATGAAAATAAAAAAAGGCTAAGGACAGCAAGCATACTTTTAATTTAAAGATGATCTCTTTTTTGAAAAGAGATGCCACTTTCCAAGCTCTGAAAAGAACTAGCTCGTGAATATATTTCATTTACCAAGTGGAAGAGCTGTTCAAGGAATCAAAACTTTCTCGGTAATCACAATACAGGTATCCAGAAGTGAATAATTTTCTTTTAGAGTTCAGCTACTTTTAAAAATGAATATTGGAAAAATAGGAAGTTTGACAAAAATGTAGGTTTTGAGTTACTGAAAGTGTGTTATTCAAACTCAACATAGACTGGCATAGTTTTTACCCCCCCAAAAAGTGGAAAGCTAAATACTGTTACAGATTGTCTTCAAGACTTTTTTTACATGAAACCATCTGATATTTCAATTCAAAGTTTTCATTCAAAATATGAACTTTGCTTCTTGAAAGGGAAAAGAATAGTAGGTATATAGACCAAATTCCCTAAATTATCCTTAAGTTTGAAAGAACATACTTGAGTTACTTAGGTTGTCACAAGAATTATTTTTTTTCTCCAAAGCATCCAATCCCAATGGACTCTGTCTCCTTCTCTCTAAGTATTTGCTTCCCTTAAACAAAGTCGCCCAATTTCTTCTTTTCATAAGCATATGTTCTATGCTCCCAACACAAGTCTGGATCAGTCCACAAAGCTACTAGCTGACTAATGACTCTTGGTTAGTCATGAAAATATATTTACTTTCAACAGTGACAAAGATGCAAAATTGCTGTCCCCTTACAGATTCCCTGACCTATCCAGTCCTTGGCAGAGAATGCCATGGTTGTTCTATCTCCCACGTTTAACACACAGAAAGTACACACAAATAATAGATCAATATAATACCTTATTTCCAAAATCCCCTTCTTTTATTACAGGATATGAATGATGAATGCAGTATTGATTCATTTCCTTACATACCATACAGATGCTTTACTCAAAACACAAGACCTGGATAGCTGTCGATATTTAAGAGGAACTTTCATGGAAAAAAGGCTGTGGTGACCTTCAGAGGCCCTTACTCCCTGACTGTCTGCAGGAATAAGTTAATCAGGAGATGAAGCTCTTGTATCTAAGCCAGGCTTGAGATGGAGCTGTGCAGTTCGAGTCAAAGAAAGGGGTTCTCATTCAATCACTGTAAATAAATTCAAAGTGGGAATTTGCTAATTGCAGCACTCTGTAAGCTGGAATAAATATAAACAATAAATATAAAATAGTACACATGGACCTAGTAAAGCTACAAAAGCAGTAAATGCTAGAGATGAGATGTTGAATACATTATTATTTTAAGACTTGTGCCTAGTTTAAATGGGATTAGAAAAAAACCCAACCTGTTGCAAACCATTTTAATTCAGTTTGTGGATAGCTGCTGGAGAATCAAAATTGTGATCAGTTATGCCCCACTTGGGATGCATAAAGCTCCAATTTTCAGCTTCTGTTAGTTTAATACAAGGATGGCAAAAATCATGTGGACATTCCCTTCATTTACTTTTGGAACAAACAATTTGCTCATCACCAGGTTTTGGCAGACTGCCTGAACAGCTGAAACTGTTGCTTCTCCTTGAAGAATAACATTTAACCAGTCAGATAATAATCCATTCAACCTGGGGTTCTCAAAAAAGCCCTAACAGGTCAATATATTGCTCTAATGAGGCACAACCCTGGCTTCGAGAACATTGTTTTTATGCTGGATGTACGCAGGCAAGTGAGATGGGAATATTTAGTACTACAGTATCTACTTGAAAAAGGCTGGCTCTATTAAATAGCTGTCCATCTTCTTGCACTCCAGGGAAGGAAGCATTCCTCTCTAACAAAGATGAAGGGAATATCAATGGGGCTAATCTCTTCAAAGTGCTCAGCGCTCAAAGCAATTGCCTGCAGTAGTACACAGTCCCCACCCTCATTAGCTCAGCAAAGAAAACACAGCCAGAGACAAAATTCTATCCTGCAACTACGGCAAAAAATGTAAAATAAGGGGCTTCCAAGCCACCTCCCTTTCCTTTCCAAAGGACAAATATTTCATGCATTTTAAATTATGTGTGCACTGAAAATAAAGTCATATATTTTAAGAATCCCTTTTCTTTTCTTTCTAGCATATTTAAATATTGTGGAGTTTGCTCATATTGAAAAATGGTCGTGACACAACAGAAATACTGTGTGGCACAACTCTTCAACAAAGGGGAAAAATTCATTGCCAACTTTTTGCCTTTTGAAAAACTGCAACAGTCAGAAATAAGGAGAGTGATAGTTTCATACCTCAATGAAACAAGGAGACAAAATGATCTGTCAATCAGCTCACATTTGTGTAAATTCCAATCTACTCACTGCCTCCAAATTAGAGAATTTTATGGTCAGGAAAACAAATGTTGAGAACGAGAGAAATGAAATACAGCAGCACTGAGGGGAGAAGTGAGAATTATGAGACAAGGAATTACTGTTGAATAATGTAGTCTTCCAGCACATCCTTTTTACTCCCATGCTGACCATAGGAATAATTAAAGATGGTCAGCAGATGTTGTAAGCACTCCTCTGAGAAAGAGGTCTGACACAGACGTGTTGCTGATCTGACTTCCAAGACTAAGCAGCATGATCAGGACTAGAAAATAGGCCATGGGTTGTGTAAACCAACTCAGACCACACGGGAATCTCTCCAGGGAGCCCACTAATGAATTCATCAGTTCAAACACGCAGGCAGGGCAGGCTACCTAGGGACAAAACATCAATATCGGTGCATTGTCTAAGAGTGCACAGCTGGGGCAACAGCATTTGCTTATTGCAAAGTTCTGCCCAAGCAGGGATATCAGCTTGAAGGACAAAACACAAAACCTTTCTACCAGCATAGGTGAGGTGAACCAGCCCACCATCATTCCCTCTAGCTGAGGTATAATTTTTTGAAAATCTTTTGCTTGTATAAAACCAGCTTGGTCAACAAATGGTGGACCCGAAAGTTTACTTTCCACAGATTAAAGTAGTGATGCACATTCAGACCTGGACCAAATGCATATCACAGACTTTAAAAATGTCTTTCATTCTCCCTGTAGTCCTTGTTTGATGGTTGATTGATGGTTCTTTGTTATGAAAAAAATTTGTAAAGGGATACTCAAATTTGGGGTAATGAGGCAAAGAGAAAGAGAGATGGACAAGACGAAGGAGAAATGAAGACCTACCACTGTTTGCAGCACTGGCCAGTATAAAGTAAAATGGCTGACTTTAGTGTTTAGCCCTATGCCATTTAGGAAGGAAGGAAGGAAGGAAGAGTTTTTTGTGACTGATTGCTACTTGGCCCAGTTTCTGCAGAAGTGTCCCCCGCGCTGGCCTGGCAGAGGAGGCATGCACGAGAACAGTGCTCAGATGCAGAGCCCTGACACAGCACTTGGAGACGAGCTGAAGCCGAGAAAGTAAAGACAAACTAAAAATGCTGATCACCAAATAAAGAATGGAGAACTAAGAGATGCAGGTGGCTGCATTTGTGCTCATCAAGCAAAACTTGTAAGAATGTGGATCAATTATATTTTAAAAAAATGTGTGAATCCTTAATTTGTATAGAAAAGGATGTGTAAGGATGCAGTGAAAACACACAGATCTTGCAGTGCTGATCCCATAGTGAAGAAAAGGGTTCTGATGGGACAGACATTCAACAGTTCCTGATGGGAGAAAGGAGAGGAACGAGTGATGTACAAGATTGTAGCTTATGCTTTACAAATAGACTTGAGAAAACCCTGAATGAGAAGCAGAGCAGGCAGCAAAATAAGGAAGAACTAGTCTCAATTTTCTAAGTGAAGAGCACATGTTTCAAAGGAATTTGAAAGATGAGTTCTACAAACACGGCTTGATCACCCTGCCGCCCTGTTAGGTGGAGCTATAGCACCGTAGCAAGTCCAAACTGATAAATAACCAGAACTGGGAGTTGTCTGAGCTCTGTGTAAAAAAGCAAGTGCCAGGACAAATCCAAAGAATTGCACCTATATCTATTTAAATCTATCTATATATCAAGCTCTCTTTGCATATTTGGCATCAATTTGCAGAGTTTACTACATTCATGCACAAGTACCCAATTAATTCATGCATGAGCACCCAATTATTTTATGCATGAATACCCCATCAGTTCATGCATGAACTGTTTATATATTGACACCCAATTAATTTTCACATAAGCCCCCAATTAATTGACATGAATAAGAGAAGGAGAGATGTTTGGCTTAAGCTGAGACTGGGAAAGGGGGAGAAAAGGCACTTAAGTGCTTGTTTAATTCTTCACATTTTCTTTTTTTCTCAATACCCAGAATCAGTGATCAGAAGTTTGTGTTAATTTTCAATAACTTAAATTAAGTAAAAATTTGCCAAGGCGAGACTGTATTGCCTGTGACAGCATATACATAGTCAGAACTGAGGTAGGAACTCAGGCATTGAACCGTGAGGGGAAAAGCACCCTAAGGAATCAATTGATGTTATCAAGTAATCTGCCTTAGAGATTAAAGAACACAGAGCAATAAAGTGTTGTAATGAAAAAAGCTTTTTAGTCAGAAATGGGGGTCATAGGGAAAAACACACATTAATGTCAGCACATAATTGCACTATATGGACAAAATCAGATGCCGCTAAAAAGATTACTGTGGTAAATTCTGCACTAGAGGATTTTTCGCCCATCAAGCATGACTTTAACTGTAAGCAAGAGGGAGACAAATACAAAAAGCAAGCTTCAGAAACTGCAAAAAAAAGTGAGAGAAAGAGTCAAGATCTTGTCCTGCTCTGGTTCTCTTGATACCTAGACACACTCTGGTCCCGAGATCCGAGGGGTGCAGGTGCATCCCCTGCTCTCCCCACATCCAGCCGCAACTGGAAATCCACCATACAGCTTCCCAGCAAAGGAGAGCTTCTTCCATCCTGCCAAGATGAAGCTGTATTTACTCAGTGCCTCTTAAGCAGTATCAATTAACCAAAAATGTGAAAGAAAGGAGGAAAGGAGAAAAGACAGACACCTTGCACCTCAACACCAGCTTGTCTTTGCAGACAATATACCAACTGAAATTGAGAAAATCAAAGAGAAAATTGAGAGGGCACTTCACTGCAAGATCAAACCTCTAAACAAATGAAACTGCCATATAATAAATTAATATGTTTATGTTTCTCTTAAGAAATAGAATACATACTCAACTAGGCAAATATGAATTTAAAAATACTATTTATACTTCTGAACTTTTCCCCTCAATTTACAAGAACTATTTCTGCCTGTTCTGAACGCAGAAATTCTTACCAGACAAGGAATCTGAAAACCATAATTTTGGAACTTCACCTCAAGACTCAATATGAGCAGAAAATCTAACAATCTGAGGTTTAATCTCTGTGCCTCCACTCCTCATAAGGCCTGTGTGGATGGTCTGTGGCTTTAATATTATCAGTAATAGCCCAAATAATGTCAAGTGCAAATATTGAAAATGCTTCAGCAGTAGCATCCCAGAGAATCCCATCAGTAATTTGGTATTCAGTAAAGGGTGGGTAATATAGAGATACAAATTCTTTACACCACTATTTAACACCAAAACCAACTCCAGACTGAACAGTAAACAATTGTCATTCATTGCACTAATGGCTGTCTCATGGTACTGGTGCTGGGTAATGTCACATGATGTGTAATTAAGCAAATTAAGCTTGCTTTTGGATAGCAACACTGAGCAGTTACCCAGACCCCATCGTGGTTGACAGTCACTTCCTAGAACAATGCACTCTCAGAATTCCTGCCTCCCAGAATAAACCCCTTCTATCACACGGTAATAGCGATCCTGGCATTTCTCAACTTTCACATTAATTTACAGCCTTTACATTCATTTAATATACCTCTAAATCAAATAGGTACATATCGCCCTTTGAGATGTTCAGAGGCATTGTAAGACTATTTCTTTGTGCTCTGGCAGAAGAATCACATACCCTTCACACCTCTTCAATGCTGAACAACAATGGGCAACAATGCCCAGCTTGGATGGAAGCAGGTTAAATGATAACACCTCGCTGTATCTCCAGATCTGAAAATACAGCAGCATATTTCTCTAAATACTGTTTGCTTTCCTTTGGCCTTATTGTAACTGCTATTGGACTGTTGCTGTTGTAGTGGGGTTGGTTTGTTTAAATACATTATGATAATACACAAATATGTTGTAGCATACAAACTAGAATCTTCTACAGCTTCTTTCTTACATATGCCATGCTGTGTTGTGATTAATCATATTAAATACCTTTTCTAAACAGCAACTGGAAACACAAAAGATGATGACAAGATGGTGTTTACAGGATTCATGAATGCTACACAAGAATATAAGGACATAGAGTTGCTGGTTAACTTGCATATGAAAAAATAAAAGTGAATTTAGTTACAGAATCCGTTACATTGTGGTCCATCTTGCACGGTAACCACAGTTGGTCCCCTCTCTGAAACCATTCACAGCACACAGAATTCAAAGGACATGTTCCTCTGTGTTTCTGATAGTAAGCGTGATACTGAAGATCATTGCCCCCAGTGCGCTGAGTCCCAGCCAGCTCCGTCACCACCTCTCATTGCAAGACCATCAGCTAGTTTAGAAAGAGTAGGGGAAGAAGAAAATCCACTTAATGTGCAATAGTAATTAATCATGTAATTAATTTCTCCTCATTGAAAAGTACGCTGTATTGAAAAGTCCACCTCTAGCTGAGCTAAAGAAAAGCTAAGGCAGAGTGTACAGCTGGAAATTAAGCCATGCTTTGATAAGGTCAGAAGAATCCACCCAAGCTTCTCCACAGACGGAGGCCCCAAATGAGACAGATGTCCCATGCCCAACAGGCTCTTAGTTAAACACAGGATATATTCTCCCATCACCATTTATTTTTGGAGTATTCTGGCTCTTTGACTTATTTCAACATGGTTATTATTTTTAGTTAACTCCACTCAAATGACAGACTGAATAGTTTAGACTGACCAAATCCATGAATTACTGATTAGAGAAGCAAGGCAGGAACCTGCTGGATCATTTTATCTAGCCCTCTGCTGTCGCAGACATCATTCAGCCTCTCTCATTGCTGTATCAAGGGCCATTTTAGGATTACTGAGGCTAAATCTGGTTTGGCTAGCTTGGCAACTCTGGTATTAGCAAAAAAACAAAAAAAAAACCCCCAAAACCCCCCAAAAAACCCCCACAAACTATGACAACGATGTCAGCACAATTTAAACATCCACAAAGCCAGGGTCCCAGAGCTATTCACCTCAGCCTGGGTCCCACACTGCATTGGTAGCGGTAACCAAACCATTGCTAAACAATACCACATCATACTGCAGTGCAGAAAATGCGTTCTTTCCAGCTACTCATCAAGTAAATTAAATACTTCTGCAGAACAAATAGGTATTAATATGCATGTATTTCTACAAGGTGCCTATTCAGAACAGGCATGGCCTTTTCAGTCAGTGTGTGCGGATAGTGCCCGGCACGCCTCGCCCTCTGTCCCTAGTTAAGTGATGTAGGCACCAGCTCTCTTCAAACAACAGGAATTGCAACAGTCTCCTTAGCTAGGTATTCTCCTATCTTTAGCTAGGTGTGATTGCATCCTGTTGCATTATGCCTTATTGTGATCATCCATCCTAATTTGATATCTCTGTTGTGTGGTTTCTCCTGCAGAGAAAATACTGGATTTTATCCAAATGATGGAAAAATTTGCCCATTTAGATCACCTGAAGCTGATAACCTTTCTACTGGAAAGTTCCCATCTGGCTAGAAATATTGCTACTGCATTTTTCAGGGATGCGATTCCTTTGCAAATGACCCAACGTTATACTCCAGAAACAAAAACGCAAAACTTCTTCAAATCCTCCCGAACAAAAAATGAGCTCTTACTCCAAATTACAGACAGAAATAGAATAGCGGTTAAATTTGTCTTTGGAAAGCTGTCAAAAATGGACAGGGTCAATGCATTTATTTTTTTTCCTTGGAAATGAAAACACCTTATTTAATGGCACAGGAGAAAGATCTGTGAAATCACTATACAAATAATATAGAATTTGATGGGCAAATTTTCTGCCAAGTGACTCGATATATTGATAGTATGTGTTCCACAGTATGTGGGTAATTATGACAAAATATCATACTATTATTTGTGTTTAATGATTCCTTAATTATCTCTCATATTCTATTGAAGCATTATTTTTTATGCTCATAACATGTACTGCAAATGTCTACATATTTTTCAATATACCTATATATTACATTATATATTATTGTAGTCTATCACATCGTATTGTACTACCCTAAGCTAGGATCTAATGCTGTGCTGCAACACAAATACTTGTCCATGCTTTGGAATTGAAGATTTATATTGGTTTTAAAACAAAAAAAAAGTTTTACAACAGCCTCACTTCAAATGGAAATGCACGCTCACTCACAATATTGCTGACATGGTAATACATGGTTGATGATGAAAAATAACCGGTTACTTCAATTCTTTGTGCATAGTAAGCAGTCCTGTCAACACAATGAAGTTCTGAGGCAATTATAAGAGGACTTAGTAAGATTGGTTATGAAACGCAACTACAGAATTAGCAAATAAAAGAACAGACAGTAATGGAGAATAAATACCACTAGATCGCAGGTAATCTCGCTAAGTTTTTTACCCCTAGTGATCAGTTCTGTATTGTATGTAATATTTTTGCAACCAATTGCACTTCTTGCTATTGCACATTTTTCTTTTTAAATAAATGGACCATTAGTCTAATTTACCAATCTAGTCAGTAGAAAACAAGTGTATTGATCATTGGTGCAACCAGGTATCTCTTCTTTAAAATTAATGCATCTATGCTGTTTCACACGTGCTATCTGGCTTCAGAACCAGAGAGAGATTAGACAGATTGCAAAATAAACCACATCTCAGGTAGAAAAAGTTAGTTTAGAATCCTACCAGAGTGATCAAAGATGACCTGGTTGGCAGGATGTGGGCCTGCATCTATGGATAAAATGTCCCAGAGTTTCATCATGCCGGAGGAGTCACAGGAAGCAATCGTATCACCATGTCGACATTGGAAACAAAATAAAGGCATCACTTCTGCAAAGAAGAAAGCATATGAAACCAGGCTGGATACCCACTGATGCGAGACATAGTAACCGTACATATTTAAATAAATATAAGTTATTATATGTGAGGTTATCGCAGCCTCTTAACAACTATTTTGACTTGAATAGCAACAATATAATTTTAAAGCAAACAGTTCAGGGGAAACTGTAAGTAAAAACGAGAAAAGAGGTTATTCTGAATTCTGCTACCAGTGTCCTCTAAGAACATACAGAGACACGGGAATGGCCCTTTAGCCCTGATTATTAATTTGTCTACTCATGTTTTCAATGTGAAGCATCAGACTAGAGCAGAACGGACACTCCCCCATTGTTGTACATTCGTTGATAGCCATGCTAAGGACAATCTCCCTCATTTCAGTGAGTCAGAAGCACGCAGGGACTACCCATGCAAGGAAAGATAGCAGGACCATGTCCCCCATGCCTCTTCAATATTAATTAAAAAAATAAACAAACAATCAACTAAAGAAGTGGCAGAAGTATTTTGTATATGTAGCATATAAACAAACACAAAAATAAAAAAAGGCAGGTTAAAGGATGCCCAAACATTACTGTGTTTAGCTAATTCCTGCCACCATAACAGAAAGAAACCCCTAGCTACCAATGTAGAAACATTTACTTTTCATTTTAGCCTTCTAAATAAAGATTCAAAATCGCCAAACCAGCTCAGCTGATGTGCACTCAGAGTTATCAAAGTCAATGATGTCTTTTCCAATTTATGCAAGAGTGTAAGATTAGATTAAAGGATATTGTTATGAAGGAGAATCACAATGGTATGAAACTGAGAATCAGGTCAAACATGGGTCAGATGCTGCATGCATGACTTTTTTTTTTTATTCAGTTAATTTTTACATCTTTCAGGTAAATAATACCTGCAAGAAAACATGTGGAGTTATCTAGCAAATAGAGGAATTAAGATCTGAAAATATCCATTGCCTTCTCAAGTAGAAAGTAATGGCCTGCGAAACACTGTCATGGTATAACTATAATGAAATCTTTAGGTTCATTTGGAGGAGATCTAAAATGTCAAAACTCCATTCTGGTTTGTTACAGGGACTAATACAGAGTAACGCCGAGACACAAAGTGATGATTGCTTTGAGAATTCAGCCAGCAATGGTAAGCTCTCAGCGCTTGCTGTTCTGCAAAAAAAGCTCAGTAACCGTAACTACATCCCACCTCAACACAGTGGTGCTGAGCAGTATGGAAAAGCTATTTGTTTAACTATCTCATCAGGTGTATCCACCGAGTTCTCTTCCATTTCATCTGGCTCCTTTCATGAAGTTCAGCCTATACAAACAAGGAGGTCAAGCAGACCATTCAGAAAACAAACAAAACAACCCCAAATACAACAGCTACGCTCCAAATTGTTGCATGGCTTGAACTGAATCTCAATAAAGCAAATTTTTAATGGGAAAAAAAAAAAGGCATCATCATAGATACAAGACTGGAAGAGTCATCAAATCCAGTCCCTTCCTCTTACAAGCAATGCTTTCATACGCTTGCTGTGATAAAAGTACTGAATTCCAAATTAGCAGCAGTTCCCCCATCCCCCCGCTGCTGATCTAGAACCTGCCTGTCTTCCTTGCATTTATAAATCTTCCCACCCATAAGATGAGAGTTTAAAAGCACTTGTTCACATGCAATCTGTATCCTTTAGGTTAAATACAAGGGTTTTTTGCAGTACTCCTCCCTTCTTCCCTGTCCCTGATGCATTTCACTTACAGTATCATTCATATCCCCATCTCAAACACTATTTTCTGGGCTAAACAGCTGAAGCTCTTCCTTCTCTCCTCCTCACCCTTTTCAGATAGCATGGAGTCTGGATTAACTACGACCGTACCCATCACTGATTTTTTTTGATAAAGCAACTCTTGCAAAATTGATCACCGGTTTTGGAAGCCCATACAGAGATCCCTGTAACCTTTCAGAGAGGTTAAAGGTGCATAGCTCAGCTGAGAGGAGGTTTCAGTGAAGTTGGCACACAGCAGCAACTACGAAGTGGGAGGGTGGGACATGCACAATGAAGTGGGACATCTCCTTTCCTTAGGTCATTATCTGTCATGCCACTAAAGGGAAGAGGAACTGAATATGTGCATGTAAAGATCCCTCTGTTCCTCAGTGTAAGTACTCGGCTTCTGGACCAGCTCTCCACACCTCGCCATCCTCTCTCTTCTCACTTTCTTCTGCAAAGATTATGTCCATCGCTAACAACAGTCCACTTAGGAAATCACTAGTATCCCTTATACTCGTTATTTCATAACCTCTAACATGACTTTGAGATATTCTTGCATTTTACTCCTCAATTTTTTTCTATCCATAGAGGCATTTTAGTAAATAATACCTTTTGGGTGTGTATGTGTTTGTTTTGGTTTGTTATGTTTTGTTTTAGAACATGCTTGCCTTCAAACTTATTTCGTACGTGTCTAATATACTTCAATTCAATAGATGTTCCTTAATTACAGCTTTGATAACTCAGCAATTTTGAACTAGATCAATTGCCAGCCCATCTAGGTGAGGCTGCACATAACCTGCTCAGTGTGGTTACAGGACACACTCCAGTGGGTGCTCTGTGACTTCTTCTGTCATCAACAGTCGTGTCCATGGATTTTCAATACAACATTTCTCTCTTAAGTAACAGCATGGTCCAGCTAATAGATCATAATAGCACCAAGAATGCTTCACTGAAATAGATATTATGCAAACATTGATCAGACACAGTCCTTGCTGCAAAGCTGTAGTTGAGCTGACTTTGACCTTCCTGCTGGCCCTGATTAAGGGATCATTACTAGTTGCATAATTAGGAGGAAAGCAGTCAGATCTACTTTTAATACAGGTTCTTCCTTCTATGAATTAATTTTGCTACAGTAGCTGGCCCCACAAGACGAGATCCATACCTCGTCCTCCTTCAATCTTGCCATCCTATTCTCTGCCATATTTAATTTCTCCCATTTCTACTACAGATCCCTGAGAAACAGAAGGGAAAACAAAACTCCTCTCCCACAGGAACTGACACAATCAAATCGTTAGTAGGTACCAGATACATTGAACCACCCTAACTTGTTATTTAAGCTCTTGCTCACAAGGTGATTTGTGGCTACATCAGAAAGGTCAAGCCCCCCTGATCCTTGCAGATACTATTTCAACAGAAGCAGTGCCGGAGAAACCTGGTCTGGGAACACCACGCCGCTGTGCTAAGTGCTGTGTAAACAAGCTAGAGAAGACGGTCCTGCTCCAGAGGGTTTACAATCTATCTTAGTAGCAAGGTCAACCAGTTCTTGCTGTCAAAAGTCTGGACACTTTTTATCAATTTCCTCCCAGATGCCCGGTATAAACATACTGTGCATAAAACGCAACACCCAGTAGCATATTTCAACTGATTTCCATGAAAAGGCAGCAGACCTCATCTGCAAACAGAAGTAAGAAAACACAAGCTGCTGATGGGAACACGTCAACACATGCAAACAGGTATTTTATCAGCCCCGGCATGCTCTGTCCACAGAGTTATTATTAACTGCATTAATTATTACTGATACCTAGGCAGCTGCTACACTAAAAACATACCAAAAGGATTTTGTTAATGAGCCAGTTATTACATTTCACCACTTCTTTGCTTGATGTCATCTCTATTACATACCTTTTCTAAATCAAGTGAGCTGGAGATGTGGGATAACAACTTTTCAACAGGAAGAAATAAAGGAGGAATGTAATCAAGCTTAAGGATAATTCGAAGCTACATGCCATTCAAAGAAAAAGAAAGGGTTAAGTCATATGTTAAATGAACTCATTTGCATCTGGCCACAGGCCATTTTCAATAGCTTTAAAGTGGAATCACTTTGAATTCTCCTACGAGCTTTTGCCTTTTTCATTCCTTTTACAGTTACTGTCTTCGTTATTCATGGAAGAGCCCTCTGCCTTGCTCTTCATTTTCTTCTTTTTGTTTCTTGCCACACTAAAGTCCTATTTATGATGTCTTTCTGATGACATATTTTACTGAACAGCAAATTGGACCATCAGGGCTTGACTGATTTTCCTACACGTAAAAGGAGGAGACTGAGATCCAAGGAGAAAATGTGCAAAAGGAGATTCCCGTTGTACTGATTTTCATTTACACGACATTTTATGCTGCAGCAGCCACAGCTCAGTTCTATTACTTCCTCAAATCAAAGAGCATGTAGAATGATTCATAAAACCGGTAAGATTTGCTTTCTATTCTATACAATCAAGTTGGTACTTTTTTGTGTGTGCACGCTGAAGTTATTAAAGAATTTATACAAGGATTCCATTAGTCTGGATTCAAAGACTGGTTCTGTTCCAGGCTCCATTTAAAGGACTTTGCAAGTCCTTTAATTGCCTTTACAGTTCCACCCTCCACTCTTTACACCTTTCCCTGCCGACTTAATGAACGTCTTCATGTTACAGAAGATCTCCCAATAAAATGGATATGCTGAGCTCCATATACATCATAATCCTAATCTCAATTGCACTTGTAAACCATTGTAACACAAATAATTATAATATGAGGAATGAACAGATTTATGTAATTTCCAGGAAGTTTTTTAAAAATCTGTTTCCTTTTTTTTTTAAATACACAATTTTTCTTGTGAATATTAATAATGATTAACAAAGTGAATAATCACCAGGGACACTTTAGGCAGTTTATTTCCTGAAAACTGCTGTTTCACACCAGCAATAAGGATAAAATCTGAATAATTATGTCTCTTGCTTAGGAACACACCTCTGGATTTATTGCTGAAATATCAATAATATATGAACTGCAACAAGTGGCTTTATCTAATTTAGGCTGCAATAAACTCCTTCCAGGAGTATCCTCTTCAAAGTTTAATTTTGAAGGCAGGTCAGTCGTTGTTTCATGACCTTTTGCAAATATTTTTTAAAAGGCAAAATAGCGAGTGAACAGGCAATCATTTTCACTATGACAAGTTTCTATCAAATCAGTCAAGTTTACTGATTTGCAAGTCCTTTGTTTTCAAAACAGAAGTAGCTGTATGAAGTGTATTTTCAGGGACTCTTAACAATGACTAGACTAAGGTCTTCATCAGCCTCAGTGGAAACAGATTCAAGCTCTAGGCCCCTTACTAACTAGAAGCTTGATAATCATTTTCCCTTTCCATTACTCTTGGGAATCTGGTTGACCTCTGGCATAACAAAGGGCAGATGAGCTTGTTACTGGTCTTACCCGTCTTGTTACCAGTCTCTGAACTCAGTAAAAGGAGTTTGTTCTGCGTACCTAAAGTGTGGTGGAAACTCCTTGCCGTTAAGTGCCGGTAGATAACGCGGCCACCTGAAGAATAGCTTCAGGTACCTCAAACGGAGACAGACTGGAATAATCTGCATTTCTAAGATGCTCCCTGTGGGACACATCCTAAGTCACTTAACTCTACCACCATTTTATATGCGTCGAAGTGAATATTTTTAAGAGAAGGAATCATTACCTCCCACATTTACAGCATGAAGCACATCAGAAACCTGATGAGAATTATTACCTCAGGCCTCGTTGTAATGCAAAAACTAACTACACTTAGAAAAAAATAACAGGGGGCACGCTCAGCAGAGTCCCATCCCTGTGCCACCCCACCCTGCAGGGTGGAATTGGCCTTTCTGAGCAGCAGCGAGCAAGGGCAGAGGGATCTCAAGAGAATCCAAGCAGGGGCAGGGGAATCTGCTGTAGTCATTACAGGGAAAAAGATTTTTATGTCCAATTAAGCCAAATGAATTATGTAAAATATGATAAAGATGGAGGAAAAAATGCAGATGTAGTCCATTATTAGAGTGATGACTAATCAATCACCACCCATTTTTGAAATATCAGGCTTAAATCATTCCAGTTTCAAATGAAAATAGCATCTTCTTAGAAAGACATGGAATTACTTAGCCAGGCAAAAAGTACAGCGCTACACTGATTACCACTTTGAAAGCGTAGTGGTCTATTTTTAATAATTATTTTCATCAAGAGTGGGGGAAAAGGGATGACTAAGGGTTATTTACAGGCAACACCAGTGTTTTCCCATCTGCTTTTTTACTAGTTTTTTCCTTTTATAGTTTCAACTTCTGCATCATGATCAAAGTGACAAAGGACCATTTATGTTTCAAAGCAACGGAACACCCAGAGCTCAAGCAACTGGGGTCTGGTCCTCACTCCCTGGGATGTTTTTTACAGCTTTGAATAGACACAGACTGGTGAGACACCAGCTCTTCTGGAGGCAAGGTGAATCCAAGACATTGATGCAGAAAGAATCATCTCTCAGAGCTTCACTGTTGATTCTCTCCAGAAGAAGGAACAGAAGAACCCTCCAACTTTATTAGCAGTTGTCAATGAACAACTCCTAATTTTGCACTGTGTAGTAGAACTGGTACAACTTGCTGTAAGAATTTTACTGTTTTTGCTGTACCTATTGTGATTACCAATCTATTTTAATCCCTTGATATTATGGTTTAATGTGCAGGTTTTGAGAGCGTACTGACTGTGCATGCTCCATGGCAAAAGCACCCACCTCCTCTAATCCAGCTCTACGTGCACTGTGAGCATTTGAACAAACAAGCAATACAGTATCTATTATTAAAAAACATTATGGATTCAAAACTATAAGAATCTGTTCAAAGGTCTCTCTCAATCCCACTTACACAGCAATATCAGCCCCCACCCCACTAGCTCAAAGGAGATGCCTCAGGATAACTGATGTTTGATGGCTGTGGGAAGCAGGGATCATTCCTGTCCCAGCTCCAATTCTTTTGCTGGCTCTTTTTCCTTCAGGCACCCCAGCAGCTGAGGTTCATAGTGAATGTGGTAAGTCAAAACATGCCTTACAGATATAATAGGGGAATTTGGTGTCAACGCTTTCCTCTTTCACATAATGCTGCAGTCCAGAACACAGACATACTGATCACTTACTGTAACGAAGATGAAAGAATGCTAGCTCATCAGAAGTGCTGTAAAAACATAGCATTCTTCAAATTAGCCACTCTAAATTATGGTCCAAGATTAAATACTTTGCAATTACTGCTGGTACATGCTGGAACCCGACCAGCTTCAGCTCTAACATGACGACTGTCTGCAGGTACTCAGAAGCGTGCAGTTGGGAACGGCAAATCCTGGCGGGAAACACAAAGGAGACAGAGAGGCATGAGGGGAAGCGCTGACTGAGGGGTGAGTGCTGTTAATGCAAACAACCAAACCGAGCAAAGAACAACCAGACAGTCCTCAGGAGAGGTTTTGAGCAGAAGGGAAATTTATTGCAGAAGGATAGAGGCACATAGATGCCTCTCTAATGTGATCAGTGATTAAAAGTCTACTACTATTAGAAAGTGACGGACAAACAAATATATCAGGAAGTGGAAAAAACATCTGGAGAGATGTCTGTGCTGCTAAATGAATGGGTATGTGGGCCATTGCATACTCAGAAACTTGAAGATATCGAGATAGAATTTTTTCACTACTTATCCCCATTTTCTCAGTGATGATTTTGATCAAGATGAAGAGTATCCTAAAATGATGTTATTTCTAGGTTATTAATTTTCTCTTTTCAGAGCATATGGAGACTCATAAAGAACATCCCTTGTGTCCTCCAAAGGAGAAGCT
This sequence comes from Balearica regulorum gibbericeps, assembly GCF_011004875.1. Classification (NCBI taxonomy): domain Eukaryota; kingdom Metazoa; phylum Chordata; class Aves; order Gruiformes; family Gruidae; genus Balearica; species Balearica regulorum. The sequence continues at coordinate 4,353,940 of NC_046189.1, forward strand.
CCATTAAAAGCAATCAATGGAAATGGCAGAACTTTGTTGCAGCAGAATTTCCAGTTCTACTGACTTTCAAAAGCAATGATGGATCATGGGTCTCTTGTTTGTTTACACGCACTCTGCAGGCTTTCCTCTTGCTGTGTGAAACAGAGGGAATCTCTCTTTCCTTTGCCACATCAAGTAGCATGAAGTGCCTTGTGGTGTTCGAGGAGAACAACACATGCTAGGCTTGCAGAAGTCCTTTGCATAAATTTACATATGAAACCCAAGATCACTGCACTCCCTGCAGAGTTACTGCTAGCCATAGTTGACATTGCACTTGAAACAGTACTGCAAAGAGAGCAGTATCTTTTGCAGAGAGGTTTAAAAGAATCAATTTTGGTTTTGCTTTTTAACTATCAAAGAAGTGCCTTTGAATTCTGGGAGCTGTGCAGTGAGAGGAGGAGATGAATGATAATTGCCATTACTGGCTTTTCCCCGCATTCTGAGAGATGCCATGAATAAAGTGAAGTTAGGTGCCATCATCACCTGATTAGACATTCCTGAGAGCAATAAGCATAACAAATTCCTAGGATACGCACTGTTTGTGTACAGGGATTTTATTGTCATTCAGTTCCTTAAAGCCTAAGTAAGTACATTTTTAAAAACTGGGTAGTATCCACCACAATAATGTTAAAATATAGATGTAATACATACTTCCATAAATTCATAAATTAGTATTAGTGGCAATAGATCTATTGCTGAATTGTGAAATTGTCCATTTTAAAATGCAGAACATTAAGTTGCTGAAAGAAAATAAGCGTCAGTAAACTACATGTGCTTTTTTTAAGCAGAAACTATCAAAGGAAGATATAAAATGAAAAAGTTCAACTTAATATTTGACTCTATCTTGTCTTTGGGCATTTTTAAGGGAAACTAAATGTACAAAGAAGAAATATCAACAACATATAAAATGTATTCACAGAAGCTTGCCCAATTCTGGTTCGTGTATTAATGTTTCTCCCAGTTTCAAACTATTTCAGGTGAAAGAATGATCAGTTCAACAAATCTCATCCCATTATTTCAAGAACTACCTCATCAAAAAACAGCTAAATACCAAAATAGAATAATCCGCATTCCTATCCCTGATGGCTTTCAGCTCTGCATTCTCAATTATTTTCAGATTAAATCATTCTGATATTCAAGTACCTTCTAACAGTGATATTTATTCAACTACAGATTAATTGCATTTTCATAACAGAGAGGCCTTTCCAAATTTGGCCCTACTTTCACTCTTGCATAAATTCATTTTAAATCCAACTTTGGATTGTATAAAGCCACGTACTACACAACCACATACACAGCATTGTTTCAAGCTTCCTGCTTTCCTTTGGCCATGACTGGATAAGTAGTAAACAGTTCAAGAGTCCTCTTACCAAACAGAAATCATTGGTCTAAACTAAACCCACTTCTCTAACCCAAATTTAGTTTCAGCCCTTCTAAGAGTTAACTTTGCACAAACATGCTTTTTGCTGGAAGAGGTTTTACCTCTCTGTAACTGATGCAAAACCATATCCGATAGCACCTATTTTAGCGGTAAACTGGCTAACGTAACGCGAGCCCCTGTCCACACCTGACCACAGCAAACTGGGAGTGCTGGGCGAGCTGGAGGTGGGCAGATTCAGCGTGAGCAGCCACGTCTGGAGCCCTGGCCTCACCACTCAGCGCCAAACGTCTGCAATCGCTCCCATCCAAGGCAGTGATACCAACGGCACTGCGGATGAAAGTCTCACAATTTATTGAGAAAATGACTGTCACATGAAAGAGCAACAGGATAGAGTGTAGGGATGCTATGCTGCTTTCTCATGTATTTTAAAACATTATTTCCTGTGAAATACCACATAGAGAGGCAAGTTAGACTGTATTGCAGGTGGGAAATTGAATTTAAAAGAATCTAGATGGATGTTTGTATTCTGATTTTGTTTGTTTTGCAAAATGACATGTTTAAGAACCAGCTGTTAAAATGAAAAATGAATTATGCTGGGGTCTGGACCCACCGTGTACATCTGCCACAGGAAAGTCTGGCATGCTGGGCCAGGAGATGTAATTTTAAAAAATTCTTATTCCTTAGGAAACACAAATTAATTCTCCTTTAAGAAAGAAGGGCAAAGTTTTCCACACTGCTGGCAGTTTTGCATGCTAAGCAGCACTTGCTTCATGTATTGTATACACAGAGGGTCACATTCACTGCAGACTTAAGCAAACAAAATCACATTAAGGGGGATAATCTCTTTTTCTTTCAGCTATAAGCAAACGGACATAACAATGTGTTTATATTCGTAAATACAAAGTTTGAAAACATAAAAGAAAATACTGTATGGTCAGTTTATTATCAGTTTCTGCTGAGGATCTTTCCAAGGGCCAATCTGACCTAAAATATACAGGTTTTTGGAAGTTATTCAAAAACAAATTATGTCAAAGCTAGTTAAAAATTACGCCACGTTTCCTCCTCTTGGGCTTTACAGAGTTGTCTAAAATCCAAATGTCTATGCATTACCCCAAACTTTTATCATGAAGAGTTGAGACAAAGCTTCATCGTATGCCAATATTTAAACAAGAGCAAAATCTGATTAAAAGCTTCAATTAGAAAAGTTAAATATTTCATTTACTGCTGGTTCAAAACAAATTAATGGGATTGTATGATTGCAGACACCTGCCCTGCTTCCTACCCCACGTTCCTCATCTACGCCGTCTCCGTGTGGTCCACTCCTGGAGCACAGAAGTCTCAGTGATCATGACTACAGATTTTCAGCCATCATGGTACATGCAGCTTGCTCCCACGGAAGAGCAGCTGTCCCTCAGTTATTTTACTTTTACAGAGTGCAGGTGCTAGTGGACACCACGTTAACCTGAGGTATGTCTTGCGCTTGCAGCACCGAGACCATGTGGAAGAACTGCCTATGGTAAGAGGAAATCAAGTCTACGGTAAATGAAAGAAAGATATAAACCCTGAGGCTGGAGGAGAAAGGTCCTGTGGCAGGATGAGCTGTTACCTTACCTCTCATAATACAAAGTGTCAAACACTTAAAACAAAAGAAGGTGAATTTTCTTGACCTGTGATTATTTTCAGATTATTTAGTAATTTTGACAGGACTGGGTTTAACACCTCAAACAACTAAATTACACTGGGGAGAACAGAAAGGCTGGTTAATTCCAAGTTTCTGAAGGCAACTTGGGCCTTGATTAAACAAACTTCAAGACTAACAGAATTTTTTTTTTTTCTTCCCCAGAAGAAATTATAACCGGGAAATTGATCCAAAACTAATCCAGGAAGCCAAATTTCTTCCAAACTAAGACAGCGAATGAACTGCCTTTTGCCTGATTTAGAAGCACAGAGGTAAACACTAGCGACAATTGGTGCATTTAAACACTGACAGTTTCTCTGTCACCATCATCTGCTATGTGTGAAAGAAAAAAAGATTTTTCTCTGTCATTGATTTATCCAGGTGTATGACACATTACTATTTTTTTCTTTGCAAACGATCTCTGATAAGAAACTAAAAACGGTGATGGGAAACCAAATGAGACCATCAAGGTGTGACGTTTAAAAATCAGCCTCAGATTTTTTTCAGTCCCATTGAAGCACCTTTGCTAAAAGGCCATCTCATGTCTCAGAGACACAGAAATACAGCACCTTGGGGAGCCAACCCTCGCACAAACCAAGGTGTCATGAAGTTCATGGCCTTCTGAACACGGTCAGCTAAGTCCATACATACCAGAGCTTCCTCACAGAAAGATCTGGAGGAGTTATTTTACTTCTAGGATATCTGGTAAGACATATTCTTACTTGTTTATCCAGCCTTCCATATTAAGACTCTGATATCAGAGTTGGATAGCGAGTATATTTAAATGGATCAAAATAAAGATGGATCTACCCGATTCTTCTAGAGTGGTTTCAGAACATCTCACCTGGTCTCCACGTAATGCGTAAAGCAGCCACATACATGGTAACTGTAGGGGTATGTGAATACCAATAGCATCGGAGATGATGGGAAGCGATTAAACAGTACGCCTGGCCGAGGGAAGAGAGCATTTCAGCAAAATGACTTCCAGAAATAGGGAATAACGTGAACATTTCAGAGAATGGATGTGGAAGTGGAGTCTACCACAGTCTTCTGAGAATTTCACTATTATCAGAAAGAGCTTTTTGCCAACAAGTGAAATGAGAATATTTTGATGCAGATTTTATTCTTTGCCATGACACTGAGACAGAATAGATTTATTTTTTTTACTTCTAACAACGTTCAATGGCCTGAAAATGGTTAACTAATGATACTAAAATCTGTATTTAAAATGTAATTCAGTTCCGTAATTATATTTCTTATGCATGGAGACAGAAATAAACTAGAGGAAGCACCTATTAGTCCTTTTGCATGTATAATTGAACACGTTTGATATTACTAGGTAACCTTTGTAAGTAACTGGCTTTGAGTTTATGCAAAGAGGTGAACACTTTGAATACATAAATAACAATAAGAGCAGATAGGTTTTTGATTTTGTATTCTGTTCTTTTCTTGTTTGTGTCTGTAGATGCAGTCAGACATCCCTGGCTTTATTTGGCCATCATAGAAACATCTGAAAGATCTGACTTTTGCATCATTTGGGTGCAGTAATGAATAAGAACTGACATCAAATATCAATATTATTGGCCCAGCTAAATGGTAGCTGACATCCAACTGGACTGCTGAAGAGGTAAACAAAATTGAAATTTTGTTTTTGTTTAAAAACTGTCTGACATTATTTGTCCTTCAGTAAATCAATGGAAGAATGACCTAAATGCTGTTTGCATTTTGGCTTGGGGAGGTAAAATCGGGTAGTTGCTATCAAGCATATTTTTTATAGTCTTTTAGGTTTTCCTAATATAAACTGTAATTCCAAAACCACTTTTTTGTTTTAAGGAAACTTGGTAACCTTTGTAATGATTTCTTAACCTGCAGACATCATACAAACACAGCATGGCAGATACATACACAGGTGAATGATAATCATACTCTTACTTAAACACAAACACATAGACAGACACATAAGGGAGCAAGTTTTGTTCTACTTTAAATTCTAACGATATAACCAAGCATCTATAGTCTTCATACTTAATTAGCATAGGTGATTTGCCAAGCTGGGAAAATGCTGTGCAAAGTATGTGCAAAACTTATTTCAAATGCTACTTAGGCCATACTTAGGTTTTACAATACATGCCAATGTTCGAGAACAGATCACCATTCCTTGTATGAATTCTACTGCACGAAATGGCATTGTTTTTCCCTAGTTATTGATAAAACCATGTACTAATGTAAAAATGTTAGTGCTTTGATTTTTCATCTTTGCATGAATTATGCTGATGCATAACATCCTCTCCGTAATCATCCACAAGTCAGAAGGAGAGGGCAGAGCTGACTTGGACAACCCTGCCTTGATGTCCAGACGTAGGCACTTTGTTAGCCAAGGGGCTCCCACCACCACCTTTTGCCCACTGTGAGCCTACATTTGTGCAGTCATACGGAATCCAACAATTAAATGGGGTCAATTCGAATCCTGGTAACATTCAAAAACTGGGGAAATCACTTTGCCTCTTAGGTGCAGTATCTTTACCTTCCCAGGTAAAGGTATGTTCACATTCACATGTATCTTTTACTGTACTCGGAGCCTTTGAAGAGAATTGGAACACACAGAGTAACCTATAAAAATCCATTCTTACAAGCACACGCACATAATTCTACTCAAAGGCTTAGCCCTCAGTGGAAAAGAAACATCTGAAACATTTTTCTCTACATAGTTGTGTTATGGGGACATGGGAGTAAAAGGGTTGGTAACATTAACTTTTAGGAGGAAAGATGCATTTTTATATGGCTTCAGCTCAAAAGCAGCTATGTGAATTTTGCTCAAATTTTGTCAAACTTTCCACAGGCAGAGAACCAACTTGGAAAACTGCAGAATTTATATGCTGCTGAAAGTACTATCTTTTAAGCCCTGACATCACCACAACTACAGAAGTTTCTATCGGGGGAGTGTGACTACCCACCAGATTCTCCAGAGAGCTCGTGTCCCAGGAAGGCAGCCTCCAACAAATGGCCATGGTTCAGGTGCCAAATTGGCAGTTATGTTCCATACAACAATTGCTAATTATGGACTCTGAACACTATTAAGAGTTCTGGCTTTAAACATCACCCACTTAACAAAAAATTATTAACTAGTTTCAGAAGCATGGTATAGTAAATAACTCAGATTTAAGCAGTTTCACAGTTTAATGAAGATTTATTCAATTTGTACAAATGTATTATTCTTTTTTTCCTTCTTCCTCATATATTACTCTTCCTCTAAAATACGCGTTACACACTGCCTGGATGGCGCTCTGACCTAACTGGAAAATTTGTTCTTTTTTCTTCTATTTTCTCTACAGGACATTGTGCAATTAGAATTTCATGTTCTTTCAAAACTCCTTTGGGCACCAAGCAGCCTGCGACATGACTGTCACAAGCCCACTGAAGTGACTTAGGAGCCCACTTATACTGACCTATATCCTACACAGAAAAAGGAGTGAATCTCTTGGGATCTTTTACCATTACAGAACTGCACCCACAGAATCTGACCCTATAGAGAAAACTTCTGACAAAGCATGGGATCTGCAGACCTGTGACATCAGGAATAATAAAAAAATAAATATATGTATATTTTTTTTAAAATTCAAAGTAGGTTTCTGTAAGCAATCAGCATTCTGTTTGGCCATTTCAGACTTAAGAAACCACTTTTCCAACAAATCTTTGCCTGGCTGCAAAGCTTTTTTGGCCAGGTCTAACCATTGGGCTTTCTGTCAGCCACTCTGGAAGTGATACTGCACCTTTGTTCAAACGGTCCAAACCTCCAAAATCTTTCCAATAAAAGTATTTTTGAGACTACTAATGTTTCTACAAAAAACTATTTTCCTCATAAAACATGCAGCTTTTAACAAAAAGATTTAACAACAAAAAAAAGTCACTCAAAACATCTTAACTAACTGGCTTAGGGTGGAATACTTTAGTTTCTTAGTGAGCAAACAGCAGAGGGTAAAAGAACAGTTCTTTGGTTGAAATACAGCACTTGCTTTGCTAGCCAACCAATGTGACAGCTATAACTTGTACCACTCAGGACCAGCTACTTAGTCTTTTCAGTAGTTTTCCAGTACATACAGAGTTAATTTATATAACTGCAATTACAGCTTCTGAAATTATATTCCTCACTCAGTTTAATCAATGCTGCACTGGATGTTTCCATTTTTACTAATTCAATCATTGAGAATGTCACCCAATGATTTTAGTCTAGAGTTTAATGCCACCTATAATATTCTTTATCAAAATAACATGCTTATCTGGAAGATTATCAACACACAGTCTTTCAGCTTCCTGCTAATCATTATAGGTCACATTAGAGCATGAGGCTCTTTGTAAATACGTTAAAGACAGTGTCATAGTATTGCCATAGTATTTCCCTCACAATTCTTGCTGCTGTTGAATATTCTTTGTTCTACACTACAGTGTTTCAAAATACTGAGAGGCAGGTTGTTCCTATCAAATATACAGATACACGCACGCGGCCAAGAAAGAATTAAGATACTTTAGGAATTCCTAATCCCCTCCTCTTATCTAAGATTATCCCAGACTTCCTGCTACCCCTCCGGTTTACCCTATAAACACATAGGGTTGACATAAGCAGTTGGTAAAGCAGTAGCTGATACTGAACAAGAGGAGAATATTCAGGATATCCTACAGTAAAAATCAGTACCTTCCTCTGCTTGTAATGATGGCGGCAGTGAGAGCACAGGGAGCATGAACACTGTTGAGATGTTTCTCAGGAAAGATGGTACCTAAGAGAAAAGAGTGCAAGGGGTAGCAGAAACCAGCATATGCCTCACCACTTCCACACCAGTTTTAAAAAGTAGTGTGGCTGGAAGAGCTGGAAGAACCATATGTCACAAATGTTTTGATCATTTCAGAATATTTCATATCACCTCAAAGAAACATTTTGGAAAAATTACTTCTCTTCCAAAGTTCCCATCCCATTCAGATCACAGTCTGTTACCAACCCCAATCAAAATTATCCTTTTTAGACACAAAATTAACCATCCAGGCAAAAAACCAAACAGCAAATTTCATTTAAAGTAAGTAAATGATCATAACAAAGGAGAATGGCTTAAATACCAAGATACCATGCACTGATCAAAGGAGAAAGGAGGTAGGCACAGGAGAGGACAGCTTTATTATAACAGTCTCTGGGACTCTGCTCTGTGTGCGCTACACTGAACCGATCTAGAAGTCATTGATAATACTGAATTCAGCTGCAGAGGTATCCTATTTCACCAAAGTGCAGGACAGTATTTACCAGAGCAAGGAACATGATTAAAAAAAAAAAAAAAAGGAAATCCATATGAAATCCGTAAGCAGAATTTACCTTCATATTGAATGTAGCATGATTCTAGGAATGCAGGTGACCGTAGAATGTGTAAACATGGAGACTCTAGGAATTAAACATAAAAAGAAAGCAATTAAATAAGTTCTAGTGATATAAATTATTCTATACCCTTGTAAACAGAAAGACCTTGATTTTATGGTTGCGTGCAAACCAAGGTGCTAAAAACAACTAGGTTGCTAGAAGAGGAACCCATTTCTCACAATTACTAAGGATATATCTCCTTACTTCACATAATAGCTAGCAGAAAAGGTGCATTCAGATATCATGAAAAAAAGCCATCTCCTCGCCAGAGGGTTTGAATTGGAAGGTGTGATCGCTGCTTCCAAAGACTGAGCTCTTGCTCTTAGGCAGTGATTCAGTACATGTCTCTCGATATTCCACACACACCATTAAAGCCTTCCTTAAGGAATCACAAGCATGAAATCAAAATTAATTATCTTTTGTCATCTTCCACATTGGTCTGTAAGCGACCTGCATAGTGCAGTAACATATGTCAGATATCATGACTGATATCTGACTTGTTCTCCCAGTACAGGAGGCATCCAACCACAGTATCTCCTGCTAAAAAAATTAAGTCTTCAAGATGGGAAGACAGAGGTATTACAAACAGATGTGCTTCTCTGTTTTTATAAAAATCACTAGTTTCTTGGGCAACAGTAACAAAAAAGCTTTCTATTAAAAGTGAAACCCAGCTTTGAACAGTGTAATCTTTCACTCCAAGAAAACATTTTATTGACACTGGAATCGAAAGACAATTTCTTGCATTTTTCTGGAGAGAAGAAAAAAACCCCAAACCAAGATCTGAAATTCCTCTACTCATCCCAGTAGTTCTTCTTTGTACTTATTCCAGCTTGAATCAATCTCTCGGGAGCTGGGGTAACATAGGTTAATCATACCTCTTTCATGCTGTTAGGGTTTCTACTATCAGCTTAATTCCATTATTATTTTCCCAATCTGAAAAAAAAAATAAAAATACATACACATATCTATATCTCGCTCCTCCTCTGATGTAACATATTTGGATTATCTTTTTCTCTGACAAAACCTCCTACATTTTTATCATCAGCATGCTTTATCAGTATATTCTCACTATTTGCAACAAGTCCTTTCAGGAAAGTAGTTAATGAGGTTTGACCACAAAGTAATTCTGGAGCGACACTACTCGATAATACTCTGTAGTTCATATTACATATCTGAACCATTTAGGAGAACTCAGTCCAACAAAACAGCAGTAAAAGGGGATTAGATTGCTGTTGTAAATATCTCAGGGGTTAAGAGCAAAGAGGGAAAAGAGCTATTGAAGCTGAAGAGCAGTGCTGATGCAGGAACATATGGGTATTCATTATCTGCAGATAAATTTCAGTTGGAAATTAGAAGACAGTTCTCAACCAGTGAGATACGAAAACTCCCCTCCACTCCAAGTAGTGGGGATAAAAAAAAAATAATCTCATTAATTGTAAGAAGCTGCTCGAGAAGTCTGGAAATAAATGACCTTCTCCGTGATCTTGTCCCTGAACTTGGAGACCAAGGAGACTCGTTCCAGTCTTGTTCATACGGCATTAGAATACAAATCTCTGATAAAGCCCAGCATTTAATGCTTCACAGAATTCCTTTTGTTAAAAACTGTCACCAAAAAGAGACAGCAGTCTACTTTGTCAAGCACCATGTTGTATCTTACAGTATTTTTTATTTACCTTTCTGTCTGGAAGTAGTCTCTGCTTCGAGGCTGCATATACTATTGAGATCAAACTAGGAAATTACTATTATTCTCACGGAAGGATTGCAAGACAAACATAACAAGAAAAAAAGGGTCTGGACTATTAAAAGCAATTTGCTATCTTTAGAGAGCAAGCACACCATCCACTTTAGCATGAAAAGGTTGCCAGAGTGCAGTTCTTGAGTCCTCCACAGTTTTCAACAGACTTAGGGGGGGGAAAAGTGCTAAAAAAACTCCACGGAAAATACTTGTATATTTACATGATTTCTAAATAATAAAATCTCAACCAATAAGTCCTGATAAAAAAGAAAATTTAAATAATTATTATCCAATTATAAATTCACTGTTTGAATAGAAATGCGATTACACAAAATTCCCAAGATACTGACAGACAAATTAAATTTGATAATAATAACATAATAGGCAAATATAACCAAACACATAAGAGCAGTCTAGCAAGAAAAAAATTTCAAGGACTTAAAATCTACCTTGTGGCCTAGCAGCAGTATCAATTGTACCCAGTCCATGGTAACAACCCAAAAGTTGGTGCATGTTAGCCCTTGTAAAATAACTGCTGTTGCTCAGCAGGGCATAGTATTTACCCTCAGACACTCTCAAACAACAACATATACACAGTAATCTTTCCACAAATACAGAAAAAGCATGCTATCACAAACCAAAAATAAAAAGAAAATCACATGGACACTGTGCCACAAAACTAACGTGAACTTTCTGATTTCCCTTCCATAAGTCAATTCAGTATAAACCACCTGAAAAGGACTTTTAAAAGAGTAATAATAATAATAAACATTAAAAAAGCTAGACAAAGCCAATGGTTCTGTAAAGTGTTTCTCAATACTAGTGCTGAAACTTAATTTCCAAAGTGCCACTTTATTTTTATTCAATGCACAGCTAGTGTTTCCTTTACCAACACCATGAAATCTGAGTTTTGCAGACATAGATGCCATAAAAATAAAACTTGAAAGCTTACCATTTAGCTGTAATGTCCCAGCAAAACCAAACAGTAATAAATATTCTCTGGATCAGAGCGCATGTTAAGATAGCACTGAGCTTTCAGCATCAAGAGCTCAGCAGTAAGTTACTGATACCCCTTTTGCACATGCATTCTGCTTTTCAGTCTTTAATTATAAAATAACCTACTGTAACACCACCAAGACCCCTGCTTCATTCCATGTGGAACTGAACCAAGTGTGAACAGGGTGTCCAACTCCCAGGCTTAATATCCCTTGAAGCGAAGTTTGGAGCACTGCTTCTTCAGGGGAACTTCACTGGAGCACCTTGCAAATTGGTCCTTAGCTTACTAACAGCTTCTTATCATCCAGGAACCAGCTGTATGTATCTGCCCATTTAACTGAATTTCTTTAAGGTTCAAGACGAGCAGAGGCAAACATCTGGGACTTGTATCACAAGAAAAGAGCAGAGGAAAAATGAGGAGCTTGTCTTCACATTAGGGGAGATGTCCGTTAAGGAAAATTACCTTCAAGGTCTCACTGACCATTACCCTGCTGACAGAGATAACATTATCACAAATTGAGAACAGGAGAAACAACAAAACGTCAGAGCAGAACTCTGCAGCTGTAAAAAGGCCCATTTTTTCCACATTTAAGCCACAGGGTCTATCCAGTCTCCTTGCATATGACATGCTAGCAGTATAAAGGGCAGTAAATTATGGAGAATACATTATTGTTAACTGAGTTATCAGGTCTTGATTGAAATATTAATGGAGGAAATCTCAGTTCTATTCACTCCTTGAGCTACTGCCCAATTACATTAATAACCACACATTCTTCCTCTGCAGAAAAGACAGATAATAGCAATGTTCAAAAAAACCCCAAAATATGAAGTGTTCTGCATTGTTGTTTTTTTTTTTTTAAAAATGATTATTCACACATGCACACACATATATAATTTTCCATTTTGAAACCCAGAAATTAACATTAGAATCAGCAGTTAGAAACACCGTGGCATTATGTTATGGAGCCTATCAACCTCTCAGCTTCCACTGAGCACAGACATTAATTGCCTACCTTGGACTGGAGCTATCTAAAAGACTTTTTTTAAAAAATGAAATCCAGTATTTTAGAAAAGCAGCCTGACCTTTGGAACTATGGATCTGTGAACAGTAATTCTGCTGCAAAAGTAGTTAAACAAGTAACCTAAATTCAAATGATTTTTTATTCTTACTTTTACAGGATAAAAGCCCAAGATTTTGGAATCAATAGTGAAATTCTGCTGTAAATCCTCCCTGTTGTGTCCATATAGATACACAAATACCAGGGCAAGACAAGACAGGCTGAAGACAATCATAATTAATATACTACAGCTTCTTTGCATTGGTAGAATTAAGTTCAACCATTAACTATGTAACAGAGCAGCTGAATCTTCCTATACTTATTTTAGTTACCAGTTTAGCAGCAGCAGCAACAAACTCCCAAACCTAACAAGCCATAATTCAAGCACCTCTGGAACAAACACACAACCAAAACCTGTTGAGCATCATTTAAAAACTACTCATGTTTTTTTAAACTCTGCCGGTTTGGTTATTTTTCTGGACTTTGAATGCCCCGCTATACATGAAAGTCTGACATGAACAGACTTTACCAAGTTCAAAAATCAAGATAACAAATCCATTAGATGAAGCTGAGCCTAATATATTAGGTGCAATATGTAATTATCTTTATTAGTGTGGTATGATATGAGCTTTTAGATAGAAACATCCAAGTATGTGCTTTATCTAAACAGTATTCAGATAAAAGATTTATTTGTAATTTTTTGGTTCATTTACAAATTAACTCAAAGAAATATGTTCATTTAGAAGGACTGAACTAAAGAAGGTATGTGAACCATAAAGCACTCAACAGTGGAACTCTTCACCTAATTGTCTTTATTAAAACAAAAAAAACCCAACAGTTTTTATGAAAGGTTTAATTTCATTGGGGGTAGGGAAATAGTATCTTGAATGAAACTTCTGATCTTACATAGGTAACGTTTTTCCAGATACTCAAATAATCTAAAGCTTAGGAAGGTCACTTCACTAGACTTGAACTTTTCCTAAAGCAAAAGTCATGCTAAGTGGACCGTGATGACTGGCTATGGACTCACTGGGGATGGTCTAACCTTTCTTGCAATTTCCCTTGCTGAATATGGCCAAGGACCTCCCTTTTTACAGCAAAATTAAAAGCATGACTCCTGCTCAAATCCTTGCCTTGTTCACAACATGGTCTGCCTGCTTGGTCTACCTGCGTTTCGCATCAGCAAGGCACTAGCAAGCTTGGAAGGAAACGCATGACATATCCAGCAGCCTGTGGGCTCTGAAGTCACCCCATGCTGCAGGGGAATCACCTGCATTGTTGCCTTGAAGTTGGCAACACAGAAAACATCAAAAGGGATTTGGATCTCTCTATTTAAGCACAAGCTATAACAAGGTGACTTTTAAAAGAGAGAAAACTCATTTGCATGGGCTATGATGAGTAAACATAGAAACTAGAGGAAAGAATCTAAAAACACCTACCCCCACCCCAGCCCGTAAAACCTCACTTCAGCAATTTCCTGCCTCACACGGAGCCTGCATGCGTCCCCTGCAAGGCCAGCCCAGCTGCTCGCAGACAGAGCCGCTCTCCTCTCCATCTGCCCCATCCTGTCTCATCCAGAGGGATGAGACTCAGAGCAAGGCAAAAACGCATCCATCTCCCAACTACTCTCTCAGAGACTTTTACGAGCACATGATGTACAGTATGTGTACAGTAAGCACTGAACACATTTGGAAAACAATTTTACCATCTGTCACCACAGGTTTACTCAATAAGCTCAAGCACAGAGCCTTCAGCGTGGAGTTTACTTCTGTTCTCCTCGCTTGGAACAGACCCTGGGGAAGAAAAATCATGCAGAGAAGACTGTTTCTTGATGTTAGACCAAGGGTAAGGCCAGGGCATTACTCCGATGCTTTGTAATCCTGGTTTTGGGTAATAAAATTAACTCACAGCCATTATTAGTGTGCCTTACTACACATGGATTCACAGAGGCAGGTATGTACATCAAAGCTGAAGTACATCAGCTGTTGGGCTCTCTGCTATTACGGTGATCTCCCTTTCCCACAGATAGCTTGCCTTTTTTTTTTTTTTTTAAAAAAAAAAACTTTATTCACTACATCTTCCTAAAGAAAGAGAATTTTCAATCTCTTTAAAATGCATGAACTTATATAACAACTTTCATACTGTGAAACATTAAAAACTTGAGAAGCAGCGTTTTTCTAAAGCTGGTAGTTAATAGAAACTAGAAATAGAGCTCTGCCTGCCAGCTAAGCCTAACGCCATGCTTTTCATCACAGACCAGCCTTCCTTTCACTCCAGAGCTGGTAACACCTGCTATTAAAAACATGGAAAAAACTAAAGTAACCTTGCTCTGGGACGTTCCTGAACTATCTCTTGTTTCTGCATCTGAACTCTCACCTGAACGTAGCATTTATATGTCTTTTGCACTGAACATGCAGTCATATTCATTTTTCTTAATTGGGAGGAAAAGTATGTTTCTAGGCCAAGACCTGTTCAAAGTGAACCTCTAAGACTCCTAAAAAAACACAAAAAACAGGAGTTTACAGTAGAAATGCTGACAGATGATATTCTTGCCAGCATAATATAACCTGACTCTAAGATAAATGTTTCATGAATTAAAAAAGTTGAAAAAAGCTCCTCTGTTCATCTTTGTTCTTGAGATGAAAGTGAATTATCTTTTTGTCTTCTACTGACACTTGGATTTTTGTACTGCAGTCTGTGGAAATCTGTAACCACAGGCAGTATTTAAACAGACATGACCATGTGGAATTCTCTCCTCACTAAACTCCTGCAAGAGACATCAAACTTCTAACTATATAAAGGAGGAAAAAAGATCTTATAGCAAGCAGACACCTTCCTGTTCTCTCTCTTCACAGAAGTGGGTAAAGTCATCTCTACTTAGAGAGGTCACCCACAAATGCAGTTCCACCTGCATGGCCATGACAGGCTATCCAGGGAGGGGGAGGGAGAAATTTCTTTGCTGGACCCATCATTCCTTTAAAAAAAAATAAACAGGGGAAAAGAACCAAAACAACACCAACCCTCAAAGATATTGAAATTCTTTCACTAAAAGCAGACCTGTACATTATTCCCCTGGCTGATATTGGCAGATGGCTTCAGTAACAGAAGCTACTGCATTTTAATAAGGATTTGTAAGGCAGGTGTACATACATCATCCTGTCAGCACCAAAAGAGCCCAATTTGGTAATTGCATTGCTCCTATCCAACGTAACTCCTGGAGTTTAGATGTTCCAGTGAGGGAAGGATCAGCAGTGCAAGAGCAGGGATGGCCAGAGAAATCCTATATGCTGAAGTCCATTAACTGCAGACTTCCATTAACTACAGTTAACTTCCAGTTAACTTCCATTAACTACAGCCTTCCCCCCTGCCCCCCTGCCCCCCCCCCCCCCCCGAATTATGTGGCCCATTTTTACTCTAACTAGAGTTTACTTTAAATTAACTTGGTATTCCAATACTTTGCAAAACATACCAACTATTTTCAGGAGACTAATGCGTCCATGACAGATACCTAGTAGGACTGTCTAACATTAAACATTATGAGATCTATTGCTTCAATGTAAAAAAGATCAAAAAGATGAATTATGAATGAGTGGAAGTTGCTGGTGGACTATAACTGGAAAACTTATGAGTGCAGGGAAAGCACAGAAAAGAAAGACAGAAGAATTTCTGTTGGCTTTGAAAATTAAATTATACAAAAGCAGAATAAAACAATGAATACATAATGTAATTATATATGACAAAAAGTGAGAGGGCTACATGGGAAACCCTTTCTTCCTTCCCACTTTTAAAGGCAGAGGGTTTCAAAGTTAAGTTTCATGCTTGGAAAGTTTTTACTTTTCCTCTGTTGAGGAGCGAACAGCACCTGGCCTGCAAGAAAACTACAAAAGGCATGGGAAGCTGTTGAGTTGTATATAGTTCAGCTTCTACACACGTACGACTTCCACATCTGAATCTGCCACTCCCATGCATTGTCTTTACTGCCTGCACTCAAGAATTGCGTTTCTTCACCTGCTAATCTGATCTTGCTCCTGTGACAAAAATCTTAAGAAATCAGCAACTGAGCAAAGCAAGACCATGCACTATCTTTTGATCTTACCTGAACATGAGAAGTTGTGTATCAGTCTGAAGGATTTTAGTGCTCTGAAAACTAGATGCTCAATTTCAGCCCAAATGTCAAACTGTTGCCTTTTGTGAATTCATACCATAGCACTGGTTATTTTTCCTAACAAGAGAAAGGAAAAACTAAGCGTTTTTAACTGAAAAAGACAGTACAGAGGCAAAAGCAGGTAGATACACAACTGTGCTATTAAATAAGACAAATGAGGAGGCTCAAAAGTTTTGTTTTTTTTTTTTAAAAAAAAAAAAGAAGAAAGAAAAAGCTGAAGAATTTATTCTCTTCAAAGAGTAAGTATAAATCAAGAGTAAGCTAATAAGGTCAAAGTTATTACTTGTCTGACAGCCATTTAGAAAGTGTTTACTTCTATTGGTATAAACGAATTTGTAAGCCTCCTGCATTCACACTGTGAATTTTGTTCTGGCAGTCATTACGCATCAAATGCATCTCATCCAAATTTAAAGTGGCAGATGTGCAGAGAAAGATACCAAAATGAGAAAAACAAAAAAGGGCAAACGTAACAGAACATGTCTGCAGTTCTCTTTTGTTAACCTGCAACTGCCGAATAGCACTCTTGGAAGTCAGGTTCTTCTTTCATCTCCATTTTCTCCATTAACCAACAGGAAGGGATCGACTAGTTCCCAAAGTAGGGGTCTTGCAAAGAAACCAGGAGCTGAAAAGAAATCAAAAGCACATCACTTGCCCACCACGATCTGTTTCCCAACTAATGCTGCTTTCGGAACAACAGTACTGCTGACCCGAGGGACCGAGATCAGAGAAAAGAATCCAGACTACTTGGCTAGAAACACTGAAGTTACTCATTGGAAAAAGAAATCACTGAAATAATAATAATAATAATGAACAGTTTCATTTTAAAAAGTCCTTAGATTTCAAAATTTGAAAAAAAAAATTAAATTATCACCAGTGGAAGAGGAGAAAACATCGAAATCAACTCCTTCAAACACACTGTCCACAGATTCTATACACCAGATCCTGCCTACACTGTCTACATATTCTGGGTGAAAGGAGAAAAAAGGATCGTAAGTGCCTAGCAAAATTTTTTCTCATCTTCTGCCAATTTCAAATTCAGAATTTTGTAAGTCTTCAAAATCAAATTCATGTCAATATTTTCAAAAGTGAGATCTTCTAGAGAAAAGAGAGAGTAAAGCGGGAAGGTCTAGGTAGTGGTGGAAATAGTTATATTTTCTAGTAAGTCTACTGGACGTCTAAGTTTTCTTTAGCATTCAAAGCACAAATACTTAACTACTATCTTGGTACCTCAATAACATGACATTTAACTTCCATTACATTTAGGAACAGGCAAACTTTGTCTCAAACTTGCATGCTTTATAAGTTATGGGCCTTATATATTTTTGGTCTCTTGTTCAGCTGAAATACAGAAAAGGCATCTTCCTTTTTGTCATTGCCTCATACTACCATGAGGACATATCACAAAATGTAACAGATCTGGAGCCTGCTGAAGCTAATGACAAAATTATTTCCAGTTTCATTCACAGAATGAGGACACTTGGTAATGCCTTTGCTAGAAAAAGGCTTTCACCTGATGTGAAGTTCCATTGCACATGCCATTACCTACACCAATTAATGTGCTTATGCTCAGACCAGAAGATGTGTAAATATATCCTTTTGACTTTTGTCATACAAAACATTCCAATTGGAAGTAACTTGCTGAATCTCAGTCTGAGGATTACCAATGTTACTCACTCACCACAGCACTGCTCCCAGTAGAAACCTGTATTCAGTCTCAGTGGGAAAGGAATTAGGCAAAAGACCAATTTTGAAAGTCCCACCTGCTATATAGAGCTTATTGATCATTTCATAGAAAAAATATTTTAATAATTTAAAATATACTCTAGTGGTTTAGCTTTGTTAAGCTTATTAATATTTCCCAATAAAGGTAATTACTTAAATGAAATAGGAATAAACATATTTTTTAATCCATCAATACTGGCACTCTGGAGACTGGACTTACAGGACTACAGAGTATGCAACTATTTATGTCGCCTTCAAAGAAGCACATGTAGAGGGATGAAACCAGAAAATCTTTACTGGGAATGTCCCACAACAAAACCGACATCATCATAAGTCATAAATACACACATACATACATATATGTAATAGTCCTTCATGTGCAAGAAGATCAGTCAAATAAGAAAAATATTGAAAAAAATTACTCCAAAGCAATATGAACACTTTCCCAAAAATGTTTTTGTCTGGTGCTAACAAAGTGATTGGGGACAAGGGGCGATAAAAACATTTAGCATCGGAGAAGCAAGAGCTCTTCATCTCTTTTAGCACCATTTTCCCAAGATGCTCACACCATGGCACAAGGTTGTAGAGGTACTGAAGAGAACTAAAACTCCTGGAAGGCTTTTCAGAGACCTCTTGTAAAATTACAGCATGATTACATTACCTCTTAAAAAAAAAAAAAAAAGTTTCTTACAAAGTTCAACCTGTCAGACTTGCCAGGATTAGATCTGGGACCAAATGTATTATGACTAAGCCCAATGCTGTATAAATATTAGATCCATTATTCAAACAGCTCACAGGACACCGCGAGCTTGATTTTTACATTGACAAAAACCCCATGAAATACCTTTCCTGGGATTTTTCCCTAGTAAGGGTTGTGGCACGGTCCCCTATCTGAGCAGAAAGAAAATGTAAACAGCAGGTTCCCATTAAAGGAGTTCTATCATGTATGTAGCCTCAGACAAAAGAATTCCAGCATTTGGGTTTTGTGAGTTATTAACAGCAGGCTGCTCTGTAATTGTCGGTGAAATAATCTCATTGACACATACAAGTTAGGAAATAGAGGTCTCATTAACAAAGCCTCTAGCCTTTATTAGATCATATAAATAACCAAGAGAGCCTGCAAAAGATCGATTACAGCCTTTAAACGTTTACAGAATCAGTGTTTAATTAAGACCATTTTAATATGCAAATCAAGCCTAATTATCATCATTTGTTAATGTTAGTCTGCCCGGGCTCTAAACAGCTTCAGCTGCAAATATGTTAATAGTATCATATTTTTGCTGCTTTTTTTTTTTTTCCCCCTAGCAGGAACTGCAGAGGAAACAATCAAGTTGTGCTACCAATATGTACGAAGGCTTTCAAAACCGCATTTCCATTTACCATTTGGAGATGAAGGTCAAAAAAGTGCTCAGCGTAGCATAAAATCTAGCTGAAATGTTATGCATTTCTTCACCCACTATTTTGTAGAGTGCTTTAATTAATGTATTTCCTTCAAAGTAACCAGCCCCTCCGGGAGCTTCTTTTGATGAAAATCTGCCCTTGTTCAATGCAGTGATTGAATAGATGGGTTTCTCACACAGACCATTGTCACTCAGAAGCCGATATTGGGACTTTTTTTTTTCTTCCTACCTCCTTCGCCCTGGGAATGGCAACCCTCCTATGCTGAGAAGCCACAGCATTATGGCAAAGCCCCTGGAAATTAAAGTGTGAAGCAAACAAGAGAACAACACAGCCTTCAGCAACGTGATGGGAGGAGCAGCCGGAGAGGAATACAAAGCAGGAGGGGAGAAAACACGTCTGTGTTCTGACTCTTGAAGAAGTAAAATTAAAGCCTCGAAGCCTCTGTGAATTTGTTTTGGGAAAGAGGGTGGGGGCAGCCATAACACAATCCTGGCAAAAATTGTTCTCTTTTCTCGACACCGCTGCTCTTCTGCCGCCATGATGAGCTGCACAGATTAAAACGAAGAAAGAGAACCACTCACCATTGGGTGGTATTGATTTGTTGCCAAATGCTTATACGTTGATGCTGAGGGAAATATGAAATGTTTCTGTTTGCAGCATTCTACAATATAGAAGGTCACTTCTTTATTTTTCTTTGCCATTATATTTTCTTTCCTCGTTTTCCCGACGCTTTGGACCCTGTAGCTGCCAAACCCTCAGCTGGCGAAAAGACAAGCTGTCTATTTTTACTTGTGCTGCAAGATATTTAGTAGTTCTAAATAAATTAAGTCCTCATAGAAAATCAAACAAAAAAAAAGGACGTGCAGTTACAATAGCCAATGAGTCTTTCAAGACAGAATGGATAAAAATGTAATAATCAGAGTAGAAATAAAATACAACAGACAACTTGAAAAGCCCCCCAATTCAAATGGGAGCGGAGTGGCTTTCACCCAGCATCTTGACTGACTAATGGATGAAAGGACTTCATACAGAGACCGCATTTGGGGACAGTGCAGAGCCATGGTATGACAGAGATCTGTCAGGCAATCACTTCCCAGTTCCTTTTTAAAAGGTGCTCTCTAGAGACTGTCTCAGAGATTGGGGCGTGTTCAATAAGCCCTGTGCATGCTACTGCCGACACAGCAAGCCCACACAGAAGTTGATCAAGGCTTGGGGACAAACCCTTATATAGCAGTAGCACCTAACACTTGTGAACCTGCAGGCAACGAAGAATCGAGCCACAGAGACAAAGCTGTTGGAGGGGCTGCTGAGACAGCTGGCAGGCGCTGACGCTGGATTTAGTGTCTGTTTCCACTGAGAGCTGTGTGCAAACGCACAGACTAATAATGACTGTGGGAGCTGCTATCATTTCTGGGTGAACCTCTGAACCTGAGAAAACCACAAGAATTCGAACGAACCGTATGTGGAAGGGAGCACCTACAAAGTTTAGTTTTCTAAAGCTATTAACTGCAATGAAAAATGTTGACTCTTAGTTATCTTTCCTTAGATAAAATGGACAGGATTTTCACAGAGCCCATAGAAAACTTGAATTTCAGTGGAACGTCGTATAATGAGTGAAACAAGCGCATTTTCGGGAAATACCTGCAAACCAAAAGCAGGGAAGAAAGACTGGAAAATAAATACAAACTAGGGCATGTCTAGTAGGCTTAGCAGAAAAGTTTTGTGTTCAGAGACCACTGAGCTCTGAGCTGCACCATCAGGTCTCAGACAGGGAAGGAAAGAAGGGAGGAGTACTTAGAACTTCAGTTCATTCATTTATTTACTGCGGCGCTGCAATGCTGCGTTACCTGGTTTTGCCCAGTGGATGTTCTCCTAAAAGGGGAAGTCAACAGTGCTGATTCACTTCAAACAGACAGTAAACTGACAGCCAAGGCAAGCGAAATGACCGAGACAATACTTGAGCCACTAATTCGCAGCCAAGGGCTCACGGTCATTTTCCAGGTCACCTCCACGCCACTTATTAACACTTGGTAAGAGGCTGGACTTTCTACCCCAGCTGACACCTCCCAGACAGTGGAAACTGCTGGGCCCTGATACACCTGCTTCAGTTTTCCAATCTGGTTGCACACAAAAGCAGCTACTTCTGAGGAAGGTTCTATTTATGGAACAGGTACTTACGCTGTCCATGAATATTATTTCATGTTCTCAAGTCTAAACTTGCTATTCATATTAAAAATATATGAAATACGTTTTATGTTTGACGCATTGTATGGTCTCGTTATGCATACAAATGTCCATTCACTTTTGTATCTTGCTGAAGTCTTGGCCTCAGCATCTCACACCGGCCTACAGCTCTAGTGATAGCAAGTTAAAAATATTCCCAAACTCCCTTCTATCTCTGAGTATTGTCACGTGCACTCAGCAAGATGAAAGAGTACCTGAGTCAGACACAGATCTGATAACTTCCTAAGACATATAGGTGTATCTCAGAAAGCAGATATTACTGTTGAAAAACCAAAGAGTATTAAAAATTAATTCAGAAAAAAATTATCTGCATTAGGCATGCACATCAACAATCCTGCTCCACCTACCAAATTAAATGCTACTTCTTATGTGGCGATCTTCCCAGTGTTCAATCACTTGAACACCCAAGCTTCAAGAACATTGTTATAAGAACTGCCATAAATAAAAAGTACTACTTACACAGCATTTTACACCCTGGAACAGACTGAGCCTCTGGTGAAGTCTTACTCTCCAATGAGAATGGAAAAAGTGCCCATTTTACAACACAGAGAAAAGGAAGTATGCTGGCGTACACAGCTGAAAGCTGTGGAAGGAATCCTGACACTATGTTTAAGCAGAGAAGGGCAAAACAAAATTTCATTCCATTTCTGAGATACAGCAAGCACTCACTATCACCCTTAGCCTATTATATACATTCTGCAGGTCAAAATTTTCAACCACGTGATTTCAATTAGTAAAGAAATACGTACATCTAAAAGTTTGTCTTTTCAGAACACACCATTATATTTTTTTAAATGAGAAATTCTATTTAAAAAAAACAACAAAACTTTCAGTGCAATTTAATTATAAAGTCCCAACAAATTTAAAAGGCTATTTTCTTTTCTGCTCATTCTCCTTTCCTTTCTCCACCATCACTAGGGTCAATATACACCGTATACATAGTTATTCCTAGATCTGAGACGTAGAGCTCTTTCATTAATTTTATTCGGTTTATAATTTTTCAATTTAAGCCAGATCTTTCCTGATTATTGAAAGACAGACAAGTAAGGATACTTTTTTTAAAATTAGAAAAAATATGCATTTAACAAAAGGAGGCTCAAAAGGAAAACACATCAAGCACTTTAAATGCACGTGACCTATAACTTGCATTCCATTTCTGTAAATTTACAAATAAAATTTTAAAATCTCAACCAAAGCACTTTGGTTTTGTTTGCAGCTAGCTCTGCTTGGCTTGTGCCCTTCTCACCCTGATTCCCTGCAGGGAATTAGCAGGAAGCAGGATGCCCTGGGCTCCCCCCTCCAGCCAGTGGATGCTCCGCAGCAGCACAGGCTGACCTGGGTTTGCGATCCCTGACGTGGCTGGGCTCTGCCCTTTGCGCAAGCCGTGCCGCTGTGCAGCGGGGTCACTGCAATGACATGGCAGAGCTACTGCCTGAGCTCAAAAATAAATTCATACCCTTGCATGTCTTCAAGCCACACGCAGAGACGCAGAGCACCTCTTATCCATGGTAAGGCTATATGGCTGGAACAGCCTCTCAGGTCTCATTGGGATGTATATCTACCCACTGTACAAGACAAGATAGCACAAGAAGCACTGCATTATGAAATATCACATTATGTTCATTTTCTCTTCAGTGAACTGAACTGCAAATAAATGACTCAGACACCAGCATGAAATGAGAACATATCACCAATGGGGTTTTATAAACATTACTTGTTAGGAATAAGTAACTCTCTAAACAATATACGACCCATGACTAATTTCAGGGGGTCAAGGTGATCTTTGCCCTCTACTGTGTAGAGTATTATTCTTCTCTAAAGAAGTTCAGAGGTTAACGAATAAAGTGTCAGCAAAGAAGAAATGAGACTAAGCAAGAAAATGCTCGTTCTTGGGCTCTGCTATAAATAATGCTCTCATTAAAATTCTGCCTTGGAAGAAAGGCAAGTCCATTAGTTGAGGAGCTAATTTTTACTGGTTCCTTAGATGTATGCATATTAAAAATTCAGCTTTTATAATTGCCAGCCATCAACCACCTAGTCAGTGCTGTTCCTGGAGTTTTTAATTATTTACTTCATTTGCATAGACACTCCAATTTATGATCAACCATTTAGTTATCAAGGGACAGTTTCAGTAATTCCTCTTTTACATTTTTATTTATTCCTTTTGTATCCCTAGCAGGGGCGCTGAGACGGCCTTGCCCGAGCTGTACGGCAGTGGGACATGCCCACCCCGGCACCTGCAGCCTGCTGCTGTGATGTGTGGCCACGCTTCCCCACATCCTCTCTGCCTGGACCGGGGCAACACGCACAGCACAGCTACGAGGCATCTGCTAAATGCTCGTATCCCACCTCAGAGCGCCGTGGCAAGGGGCGAGGACAGTGCTTTTAGACGATACCTTAACCTCCTGCTCCTCGGCTGCTGCACGCCCTTGCCTGGCACCTCGGCCTCAAGAGGAGGGAAGAGCTCACACTCGGGAAAGCACTGCCTCTTTGCTACAAGTGCTCTGGCACTTTGCCCCAAAAATGTTCTCCTCTGGGTTTTCACTTTAGAGCTGTTTTCTCCTCCTCCCACAACCTTGCTCTGTTGTCTGAGGACACTACAGCTGTGAAACCTCCTCCAGTACTGCCCTTCCTCACTAAGAACCAGGCCCAGCCTTTTCTGTTCATACTTCTGAGCAGACAGTACACGCTTCTCCTCCAAATGCTGTCTGCCCAGCTCCTTGGACACGCAAAAAGGAGAGAAAATATAAGACGCAGGCTTTGAAAAGGAGGAGTTCTGCAGTTGCACAGGAACGCACCTGTCCCAGTGCTCGCCCCAAGCACATGCCATGGGCAGCCAGGCTGCACCACCACCGATGCACCCTTCAGCTGGACATCGACCCCCCTGGGCACCACTGGCCCAGAGACAGCCGTGAATCTTGAACAGCCACCCAATTTTTTGTTCATCCTTAAAAACAACTAAATTATCGAACAAAAGATGTGTTGTCTGACTTCAGCATTCAACAACAATGGGCATGATTGATTTGTAATCCCTGGTATCATTGTGCTCCTCCCCGGGTACCGTCTCTGACGGCATTTTGCAGACCCGATACCAGACAGCAAATGCGAAGGGAGCAAAGCAGCCTTGCCTGGCAGGAAGGGAATTGATTACCAATCCCTCTTTCTGCCAGGCAGAATTTCTTTGCTGCAATTCATACTTTTCAATAGGCTGTCTACAGACAGCCTCCAGATGGCTTTGGGGGGAAGCGAGGGCAATGACACCAGAGATTACAAATCAATCACTATTATAGAGCCTTTTATTCGGTAGACGTTTCCGAGTAGAAAACAGATACCAAAAATATATAATACGTCCTGATTTTTTGTTTGCTGTTCCCTTCCCTTAAGCTCTTTTATGCCCTCTTTTCCTCCTGACACTACTGCTTTCTCTTCTTTCGCTGCTTTCACTTCCATCTTTCTTAGTACATATTTCTCATTTATACTTGATTTTTATCCTTCTATCACCTTTCTCACAGCTAACCTACACCATCCATAGTTACCTGATATGGAAGTAAAACATGATCTTTCTAATCTACACTGTCATCTTTCCTTTCTTTCACACCCAGATCCTTCTTCTCAAAAAAATGGGACAGTAACGCTGACAGAGAATGGAGCAAGGTCTACCTAATTTTTATTGTCTTGAAGCCATCTCATATATCATTCTGACTGCTTTTGCTCATAGCACTATGTCGGGTTTAGTACAATAGGATCCAGGCAATAAGGAGAGAAGGTAACAGAGAGTCTGGCAAGAGATGATTGTAACCCCTCAGCCGCAATATAAAACATCCAGAGAAAGCTCCCTGTACATCAGAAGAAATCAGAATATACTGTTATTCCAGAGCTTTCACATGAGAACAATCCTGACCACCCAGCATGTGGGTCTGATTTTACTCCCTTTTATGCTTTCTTGCATGTTTTAATTCATGTCCTATATTAAAAGAAGTGTTGTCAGCCAGAACAGGTGAGGTAGGTATTGAAATATGTTTGTTGGGAGGAAACAAAGACTTTTTTAACAATAAACCTGATCACAATACAGGTCAGTTTAAATAAATCTCCTGACGTGCATTTGGTAAAATAAATATCAGAGGTGTGAAAATCGCCTTTCAAAAAGCATAGGCTTACTGAGTCAAAACATCCTTCTGCTCTAAAATGTTAACAAGTTTAAATTTAAATGTATTTTTAGAAACTGAAAAATACATCAAAATTGTCAATGGAGAATATTTCAAAATTCTGACAACACTACAATTTGGTTGTTCAGAACAGAGATTTTTATCCAGGTATTGACACACAGAAAGTTTTCCAACTATTGACTTTTCATCCTAATCCAAGTAGGAAGGTTTTTGCAAAAATCTCAGAAATGTGTTTGATTATTCAAAACCACTTCCTCCCAGGAAGGCTATCACTTTATTGTTTATTTGGAGATCTAAAATTAGAAAACTTGGATAACACCTCTCAGAACCAGCATTTCCCATGAGTGAAACATTCACCACGAATTTTCAGGTACACCAGCTATCGCAAGCAACTCCTCTGAGTTACGACACTACTGCTATAAGGCAGACTCCATGACTTGGTTCAAGTCAGTCACGTTCTACAATCAGACAAATTACTACGGCCAGAGAGTAGTGCTTTCCTAATAACACGAGCACAAAGCAGTGGGCTAAAGACTTCAGAGCGTACCCCACTTCTAGCAGGGTATGAGTGCCATGAAAACAGCAAAGAGTGAAGCTCAGATCTGACGTGTCTTGCTAAAAAAATCAACACCGTGTCTCTTCACACCTCATCCAAATCCTTGAGAAATACAGTGAGATGCTGGCAGATGTGTGTTTTACTGAAGTTAGTATATCCCAGTTGCACTGTAGTCTGCTGAGGTCAAGAAGGTGGGGAGGGGAGGCCTGCACAACTCGTTTCATGCATATAATACAAGATACAGGGATGCACGTTTCTATTTACGATGAATTTTTTGACAGCGTCAGTTCTAGCCAGACGTACTTGGGCTGCCCAGGCCTTCAGCAGCTCTTTTGCACAGCCCATGGCAGGCCCTGCGGACTCCAAGGTCTGTGCTCTGTCCATCTCAGGAGCCCTTTTGTGGGGGCCAACACTGAAATCCCCCCGCTCCCCTCCAGAGGATGGAGAACATTTTTACTAGGACACTGCCCAGCACCTAAGAGAAGCTTGTACAATAAAGATCTTTCCACAGAAATAGTTGGGTGAATCAGCATTTTATGATGAAATTCTCTTTCATCCCAATTTTTAAACAATGTGAAGAGAGATTTTGTGTTTAGGTTTGTAACGCATCCTAAATATCTATTGTTATTTGGTAAACTATATACAACAATAATTGTGTTTAGTCTATTGCTTTAACTATTGGAAATCTTGAGATTTTGACCAAATATTTCTTTTTATTATGCCATTTCTGACAGTTGAATATTGCTTAAAATAAATAGCAGGCAATTATTTTAATACACTCTTACTGCACGTTACTTTAGAAGATTGTTCTAAATTGCTAAAGAACCACCAATTTCTCTAAACATAATTATTTAATACAGTATGGATTAGCATTACATAGTCAGGTAGGCAGAAGCTATGGATAGAAACCACAACTCTTTTTCCACTTCGTACTTTAAAAGGAAGGCTGTTCTAGAACAAGTCAAAACATTGAATTTATACCAGAAAGAACATGATCTCCTTCAAAATCTCTACCAATCTGGTGATATTCAGAAAGCTTATATTATTAGACTATTTGCAATCCATGTTACCTGCACCTGAAGGCTTGATCATTTCCTCTAAGCTCATATACACAAGGGAAGAAAAAATACAGAAAAGGAAAACAATTTTTTGTGGGTTTTTTTTGTCTGCAAATGCTGGCAGTAAGCCACTGTTTTTCTGAATCTGTAATTTTTATGCCTGTATGTTAGGCAGATGTTTATCTAAATCATTTAAATCTCTGTCTTTTCTGTTTTAGACACATTTAGTATTAAGGGATGCTCCCTGAGTAACAGCATACATTAAAAGTTAATTAAGAGGAAGTTAAAGGAGAAGGAAAGTAATTACTTTTTTCATACCCCCAACAGACATTTATTTCATTTTGGCAGGTTAAAAATGAGAAAAATTGGAATAAAGGTGTGAAAATTGGCAATACATATTTTTAGGGAAAGCTTTATTATCCATTTCCTTACATGCTAATTAGGAAATGCAATCCACTTGCTAATGTTGAGTGAGACTACTAAGTAATATAAGTTGCTTCATTAATTTGTTTAATAACCAAACTTTCCAAAAGTGGCACATCTAAGTCAAGTAGCAGGCAGTTATGGGTTGGTTGGTTTTGTGATGACAGCCCATTTTTGAACATTGCACTAGCAGACACTCTTTACTGTTTCTTTAGTTTTTATGCCGTGTTGAATAATAATGTCTTTATCATTTTAGGTTTAATACAACTATTTACTCTTGACTACTAATTCATGTTTCTGAGCAAAATATATCTAAAAAAATATGTGCATACTTACTCCCCCACACTTGTAGACACACACTTTTTAACTTGCAGTTTTCAACAATTGTTTAACCCTCATTCACAGCAAGTCACACTCTACTGGAAACACTAGGATCAAAATTAAAAATAAAATCTTGATAACAATATGTGCATTTTTCCTCCAGAAAAAGAGTAGTTTCTGGATTACAAAAAAAAAAAGTAATAACAAGAGAATGTCATGAAGGAAAAAAAAAAATTACTCTTAGCCACAGCAAAGCTGCTTTATTTAAAGTAGGACAATTATTCTTCTAAAATAAAGCCCTCAAGCTCCAAAGATGTTATGTGCCCTGATGTCAGATCTCAGAAAGACTGTAGTGTAGAGGAGTGCATGCGTGCCCTTAGGGGTGATCAGCTGCGGGGGGGGGGGGGGGGGGGGGTGTCCTCAGCCAGCCCTGGAAAGGCAGTGTCCACCCCCAGGGAATGTCAGCCCTCTCCCTGCCTGCGCTCAATTGAATCCAGCTGAACTTCATCATCATGGGTCATGTCTGCCACTGTCGGTGGCAGGGGGAGGAATTTGAGACACAAGGCTCTGCATTATTCAGAGAGGAACTGACAAAGGGCTAGTTTTTAATAACATGATTAAAAAGGGAACCAAAAATGGGAATACTCTGCAAATCCGTAGCAGATCTTGCTAAATCAATTTTCCAGATTTGGAAAATTGAGATTTGAGAAGAAACTAAATTCACAAAAACCCCCGCCCCTAAACCAAAATTATTCAAACATGTTACACAGTTTTTCCCAGGATAAAACTGTGGGGTTTTTTTTTCTTTCTCCCCCCAAGCACCTTGGATTTCCTATGAACTTGACTTTTTTTTGAATTTCAGATTATACTCATTACAAATATGACTGAAGCCTATTAACACTTTAATTGTGGACTGAAAAACACTTAGGCCCTAAGTTTCTTATGTGAAAAGGTCTAAGTTATCCCCTAGCCCTTCTCTATGACTGATGGTGGCACTGCAAGAGAGCCACAGAGACAGTTTGGGGGTTGGTTGGTTGTCGGGCATGTTCACAAGCTCTCCCAAATGCTGCAGAGCCCGTGAGGGCAGGTGTCTGCATTTCTTACTTAACTAAAGGAGAGAGCACGATGGCCAGGACCAACACGGTTAGGATCATGGTTAAAATATAAACGGCGTGCCTGTATGCAAATGTTCACTAAACACAGAAAGAAAACAAAAGAAAAATTACAAAAGTCTGCAATTGTCACAATTATAAACTTCAAAATAAATGGCAAGTAGAGTTAACACAGTGGCATTTGTCAAGAGGTTGCGTACTTGTCGAGGCACAGGCTCAGAGACAGGCGGACATGCTACCTGCATTTCCAAAAAGCATCGAGTCCCAGACTCAACCCTCTAGGGTTCCATCTCAACTAGTCAAACCAGTTGCATGCCATTACTGGATGGGGCTGGAAAGGGGGGCAGATTTGGCAGCAGGATTGGGGTAGATGTGGGATTGCAATGTGCAGAGGGTCCCGCTGGCCTTACTCTAGCTCCGACCACTCCTGCTCTTCTGTGGCTTCCAGCTAAAGCAACTCTTTGTTGCTTCTGCACAATCCTAGTATAAAACAGGAGAAATTTAAATGAAATTAGGAGTGTGGCACAGTCATATCAGCATACATCACCGAGTACCTCCTTTCCTGTCAGTTTGTTCACAGTGGAAAATTAGACCATTGATATTTATTCTAGTCACCAACAGGGGAAGATTACGTACAACGGCTTTGTCACATTGCTAAATTTTGCATCTTTCCTATCAGTTTTGTCCCAGTGTTTCCAATTTGCGTGTGATAAATAGCTTCTTTTTGAAAGATTATTGCTTCTCTATAAAACACTTTTGAGGAGAGAGAGAGAGAGGGGAAAGAAACAATCAGCTGAGTAAGGGATTGGCATGTAAAATACTATCATTTGCAAAACACTGGCCTGAAACCCACTTGGAGGCAGAGAAGCTGGGCTTCAGCCACAAAAGAGTAAAAGCAGGAATGCAATAATTACATATTTATTTTTAGAGAAAATGAAAAGCTAAACAAACTATAAACCCAGTGTTTACCGGTAAATCCTTTCTGTCCTGAAAACCACTCCTAGTGATACAGGAACAGTCTGTTCTCGGGGGACCAACTGGTGGTACCTTTTTGGCAGCGTTTCATTCCTCCTATGTTGGTGCCAGGACACTTTAGGTCCTGAAACAATTAATTGTAGTAGTGCTGCAGTAAACTAGTGCCAGAAATCTGAACTTGGGAGACAACGATGCTGCTGCTGAAGCTTATCTGCCCTAGCTCTGAAATCACCTCACGATCAAGAGGGGCTCTGAGCTTGCACTCCTGAAAAGAAGCTGACAGACCTCAGCCTGCCAGGAAAGTGGGACACTAAGCATCCAAACACAGCATTTTTGAGGAGATTAGCGCACTCGTGATTGGATTTGGCATGGGATAGTGTGTGAGACTGGGATTTATGGTAGGGATGAGGAATTGCGTGCTGTGATAAATGTACATCCTTGAGGTATGCCTAATTGCTCTAAGAAAACAAAGGAGATACCGTTAAACACAGGAGGAGAAAACACACA
This sequence comes from Balearica regulorum gibbericeps, assembly GCF_011004875.1. Lineage (NCBI taxonomy): Eukaryota > Metazoa > Chordata > Aves > Gruiformes > Gruidae > Balearica > Balearica regulorum. The sequence continues at coordinate 4,384,875 of NC_046189.1, forward strand.
GAGGGAATTCTGTAAGAGATCCCCCACAGCACTCTGAGGAGCTTGCCTCGAACCAAGAGCCTGAGCAAATGTTATGACGCAAGAAAACCTGGCTGTTAACTAGAATGACACAGCAATTCACACCACTGATTGGAATACTGTCCAGACCAGCACAGTGACGGAGACAGATCTCTCTCAGTTGCTTCACATAAATTACAAAATGTAATTTAGCACTGCCTTATATTCATTGCTGCAGAGTCAGGACACTTGAGATTCTCAGGGTCCCAGCATAGACAGTTCCCCACAAAGCGAGTCACTACTAGTTTTGACAAATTCACAATTACAATGCCATCACATTACCTCATCTGAAAGACAACAAAAGAACATGTACTCCAATTTCTATAGACAATATGAAATCCCATCAGGGCAGTCTACTGGAGCAATTTTAAATAGAACTGTACAACACAAATTAGGTGCTGCCTCATTGCTTCTCCTCTCCAACAGCCCGTGCTAATGTCTCCCCACGTCCACATCAGTAGTGTACAACACCTGAAGCTCCTTCTCAGGACAACAGTTTTTCATTCCACCTCCACTACTTCAGCAATCAGGTCTATCATTTGCATCAATTTAATCCTTTTTACAGAATAACCCAAAAGACACAAGGGGAGAAAAAGGTTCCAGAAAGAAAGAATTGAACACGTTCATATTTTAGGACTTCAGCCAAATCATCTTTAGATTATTGTTATTTATTACAACACACTGAGATGGCAAGACTCTTACTTTTTAATGTGTTTTTGTCATGCCCTATGCTGCAGTCTACATCTATAAGAAGAGGTGAAAGGGGAGACGGAAAAGAGGTGAAGTGATATGCTTGCTACTCATCAGCAAATTGCTGGCTGTGTGAGAAAGAGAAAAAGCATCTCCCAAATTTCCTAGCAGTTTTCATATTAGACCAACCACACTGCCTCTTAACATAAAATGTCCTCAACTATTTATCAAGCTTCTAAGTGTAGAAGCTGAATTCAATTATAATCAAAGAGCTGGATTTTGGCCTTGGATCATAAAATGTGAACACTGGCCCTCCGTGCTGTTGCCTTGGGGGTATCGGAGCATAAAACTGTTTTAAACCTGTGTCTGCCTGGCAGTTCTCTGTACGTTAAATACGTACTACAAAAATTCTATCATATGGGAAATGTTTGAAGTATGAATTACCACTGCAAACTTTCACTATCCATCGACGCTGCATGAGGCATCCTACTCAAAACCAATTTGACAGTCTACAGCTTTTCCTTCAAAACTAGAACCCTCAACTATTTTGCAGATGACACCTAAAATTGACTACTTAAGCCTTCTTGAAGCAGCAAGAAAATATTTTTTTAAGCAACTATCTTGCAAACCCTGAAGAATAGAGTTTTTTGAACACACAGCTGAAGTCATCCCATAGGCCTGCCTGTTTTTCAGTTCAAGCCGTTTCCCAGACAGTATCTCTCTCGCTGTTATGACAAGTTTGTGTGAACTGGAAGTCTAAAGCAGCAACCCACTGAGGCTGTGGGGAACCAGAATGGGAAGAAATCTATACACAAGCAGTAGTGGTTAGAAGGGAGTAATCTATACAAAGCAACAGATTGATTCACCACTGTTTTGATTCAGTATTTACCAAACTGGAAAACTGTTTATTGAAAATATATTACTTCACAACATTATTGTTAGTAGAAAGGAAATTGATTTGTAAAGTTTGGGGTTGTTTGCTTGGGTTGTTTTTTCTTTTTGTTTGGGTTTTTTGTTTTTCATTTCAATAGATCTTTTTGAGAACGCGTAGCCACAGTCATCATGTCATCAGACTTCTGAAACGTAAGTTCTTACAGCTATGTCTGGGAAGGGACAGTGGAATACATGGCGTGATACATCACAGCTCATGTTTGGAGTAGTCTAGTGTAATCTTTCCATTTGAAAAATAAAAACCCATCATAGCATATTCTGTGTAGACAAGTGTGTCCAGATGCCTTACTTCAACCTGACAGAACAGCAGCTCTGTACTTAGTAGCACGTAAAACCGGCTTGTGGGGAATCCAGATAAAAGGAAAGATAACAAACGTCCCACTCCTTTTCTTCAGCATAACACAGCAGAACATTGTAGGCGTGCAGGTGGAGAGGTGGACATGCTGATTCACTAGGATGACCTTTCATAAAAAGTTCACATCTATAATCTGCTTTCCTCAATATGTGAAAGAAGATTCCTCAATGAATTGTGGAAAGGAAAAATCATTTAAGATGCAATGCCTTTAACTTAACAGACTAACAGATTTATCTATTTCTCATACAACCTGAATGGCATACTAATTTCCCCCACACGCACACTGCCTCATCAACAATAGGATTTGGTTCTGAGCAAATACATTGAAGCAGAACCTAACCGTAGCAACCACAACAATTACTATCTAGAGAAGGTGTTTACAGTTGGTGTGCACAGTAACTATTCATGGGAGCTCAGTTCCCCAAACGTCTACAAAGCTCACAATATTAGACAACTCCCAGATACTCCTGACATCTATTCCTTTGACGTACATGCTTAGCTGAAGTCTGTCTCCCATGGTTTAATGAATTTCCCCCTGCACAGGAATACATGTGTTCTACAGGCACAGGAGGTGCTGAACATGGCAGGTGTTTGCTTAGCAAATTTCCACATCCATGCTTCAAAGTTTGGCTTAGTTTCCGATTACCTTGCGCGTGCAAGCAGTATGGTGATACTGAACTACATCTATAACAGGCTCCAGAACAGGCTGTCTTCATACCTATGAACTATTGCAGCAATTAGCTGCTTTTGCAGTGATGTGTAAGCTAGACATTTATCCTGAAAGATCTGTGGCACAGAGTAAAGTATTTGTAACAGAGCTTTCATCTCAAAAGTGTTTCCTTCCCTGGCTTGTCAGGACAGGATAACTAAATTTCAGAGATGATGCAAAAGCTGTGACTGATTTTACTCCACATTACATTAGCAGGACTTTGTGAAAAGCCCACAGCTTTTCAGTATGAAAAGACAATCAGTATGAAACTCGGTAGTTCTCCATTCCGGGGAAGGGAAACGGTGCCCGGCTCCGTACCTTGCTTACAAGTGACTATTTTTTGCTTGTAGATTCCAAACTTTTCATCAGTTCTTAAATCCTCCGGCGTCACCTCTCGCTACTGCTCTGTCAAAGGTGACAGTGTTAAGCGGTCTTTTGAAAATTATTCTGACAAACATCTTTGCGCTTTCCTCCCCGCTACCTTTCACACCTATAAATATCCATAGGCCAACTTGACTGACCTCTATGAATTTCCCCTGACTTCTCATGCCTACAAAAAAAGTTGCTAATAAATTGTCTGTGTAGTACAAACATTGTTTATGATGTTAAATAATAACATAATGGCTTCACTGAAATTTTGTGCTCTCTTTGGCTGAAGCTTCTGGCTTCTTTCTGCCTTGGCTGAAAGCTGTCCGGAGTAGAAGGATGCTGTGGCTACATACCTTTTACTGCACCGCATGCAACAGAGGTCTGGTCTGGGAAGAGAGGTGTTAATCTAATATCAACTAAGTAAATTTAGCTATTATTTTTAATTAATTTAGGTATTGTGTGGCCAGTGGTAATCTGGTAGCAACATTATTACACACATACACGCACTAAATTGCTTTTTTACTAATGACTCATTTGTTTTATTCTTGCCTCTTTCAAAAAAGCGATTAAGTTGAAAATGACCTTTTGAAGATTGTACTTGTGGACCGATCTTTTCATTTTTAATTACTTTCTTTGCTTTAATTGTTACATTAGGAACTATTAAGAAAGCAGCCAGCTTCATAATCAATAATTTAATTAGAGTTTTAGGACCTAGAAGTCAATGCAAATGTTATCATGCAGTCAGGCCTTTCCCAAAGCCTTTGAAAGAACTTTACTCCCATTTTCTTTCAAAGTGACATTGGTAACATAAAAATTAAATTCATACTTACTGCAATATATCATGCACACACATTATAGATATCCACAGGCAGCTGGTAAGAAGTTCAGATTCAGGTCAATCTATTTGCTGGCCAGACAGGAATACAGCCTGCTTCTCTCACTTCATTTCTAAATAATCAGTGACACAGCCAAATGCCATTACACTGCACACTCCAACAGAACCCACTCCCTGTACGGCAGCCAGGAGCCACGCTATCTAAGTGTTTACTGAAATCTATAGCCAGACTTTTCCCCTGGCTAGAACTTCAAATATTTTAAATTTATCTATTTATAGGTCTCTAATTACTACTAATATTCTAAGATAACCAGCGGCAACTGAAAACTGATCCACTCTAATTCTACAACTGATGAAATCTGATTCAATCAGTAGTGAATTAATACCCTCCTCCATTCCTCTGCTGCCTCTCTGCCTGCCCTTGCAAGTTTACAACACATCGGCGTCAGTGATACATCACAGGGAGCTTTCAGTGGAGCCGTGAACTGCACCGCCTGCTGCCTGGAATATGGATGTCCCTCACTTGTAATTGTAGGCGTGTGTTTCACATGACAACATCACTCCAAAACGCCTTGCCCAGAAGCCACCCCCTAGCTGGTAAGGCACGAGTAAATAGAAACTAGTGTGCTGAGACACACAGGGCCAACACCTCCCCACCACCCACCATTAGATTAGGGGGGACCATCCTGGGGAATGTGAGGGAAACACGGGAGATGGATGAAAGAGAGCCTTAAACCAGACCGGAAGCTTTGGTGGAAGGCACACCACCTTGCAGAAGGGTGGCTGCAGTGACCTGCTGGGCAGTAGGGAAGCAATCAGGTGTGCTGGGAGGTTTGTGAGCTTGGCAGCAAACAGGAATTCAAAGACAGGAACACCTATAGCTTGCTAGGGAAGGATCAGAGGACCGCTCTGACTGTGGGAAAGGCAATGACATGAGAAAGGAGCCAAGACTCGCTCTAAGACACACAGCAGGTTAAAACCAGGCTGGGCTGCACTGCAAGAAGCTTTGCCTGAAGGGTGCAACGGCATTTCTAGCTACAGGAAGAAACACAGGCAGAGCCCCTGGAGAAACCACGACTGCACAGGAACGAAAGCATCAGGCTGCAAAGCACCCTGTTGCTCTCTTCTCTAGTAGCAGCTTAAATGACTGTGAACTCCATGATGCAAAGGTGTTACTTTAATAACTACATCACTGCCAAGATAAAGCCATTTATACATTTCACAGGAATTAGGAGTCAAGCTAGATATTAAAGCTTTAACATACAGAACTCTCGTGTCTTCTCAAAGACTTCTCCTTGAAATGAAGAAAGAATATAGCTTTTCTACGTCATGGAGGCGAGGCAGAGGAAGACAACATGTTAAAGGGGCTGCCTTCCCACTGGCAAAAAGACTCTGATGTCTAGTGGACAGGCCCAGACATGTCAGTGAAAAGGAACAGCTTAATAAAACAATAATTATAACCTCTTAAGAGCCACTAATTCACCTGGAGCTTTGCAGAACAAACTAAATTGTCTGATCTAAAATGTTTAGAGTCTAATTTAAACCTAGTTTAACAGAGGAACAAAAGTCCATGAGATCAACTGATTACACAGTTTATTAAATTTTTGATTTAATGGTTTGATTTGGGAGCAAAGTCAGGAAGGCAAGAAAAAGCAGGGACAAGTCAGTAACGGCAGGCCAAACAAAAGGCAGAGTCATAATTCCAGTCTGAGGGCTAGCCTCGGGACAGCAGCCAAATACAGTTGGAAAGGCAATGGTTTTCCTGCCTCTCAGGAAGAAAAAAAAAACACAAACCACACCACACAGCAAAACAAGAACATAGGATATGTTCTTGCTTGCATCTCGGTCAACTGATCCAAACTGCAGAGTTATATGCTCATTATTTGAAGTATTTTATTTTAGCCTGCCTTCTTCCACAGAAGTTGTGTCAGGGGAAAGTCAGACTGCAGCATTTTTAAAAATTACAGTGGCCTCATCAAGCTTTTCCCCAATTATTTTTCAAGATTAGAAAGAAATCAAGACATTTTTCCTCAGACGTATTTTTCGTTTTGAAAAAACTGGCACCAAGTCTCTAAGAAAGCATCCCAAACAGATTTAACATAAATCTCTTCAAGTTTCATTTTTGTCTTTCTTGATATTACTTCTTGGAGAAAACATAATCCGTATTCATAGCTATTTGGTCTTGATTTCATATTTTACTGTGACTCAAATTCCTTTTCATATTAAGACAGGGAGCTTTAAAATATGAACCCATTATTTACAAACACAGAGAACAGAATCAGGAACACAAAATTTGTTACACTTCATGCCAGGAACTGGACTTATCCTTGCATGTCCCTTATTTACAGCAAAGTAATTCAATTACACTAAGAGATTCAAAGTTTGCATGGAAGAACTCTTTGTCTCCAATGCTGACAACTTCAATCTTTGACCTACTTTTGAGGAGGATTGACTTGAACCATAAACTGCCTGTCAAAGATTTTTTTTTTTTTAAATGACCCATCCTGTCTAACCACTCAGCTCTTGAATTCATTCCTCAGGAGTTCAAAAGGGTTCAAATAAAACTGACAAATCCAATACCCTGAGGATGTTCCCACTGATAATTTTGTGTCTAAGGTGTTTACTGAGGGATAAATCAATCGGACTAGGCCAAAAAAAGAGTAAAGATGACCAGATGGGCTTTCAAAATAACTCCCTTTGGCTGCTCTGTGCCTGTCTCATATGCCCAATCCTTAAATACTCTGACATTTTTCCTGAATTTGCCTCATGAATGCCCACTCCAAATGAACACAGGCATAAAAGCCCCCACCACAGATGGGCAGCATCCCTACAAAGATCTGGGTGTCCCCACATGCTTTAAAGCTAATGATGAAAAAGTTCTGACTAAATCAGTGTTGAAAACCAAGTAGACTAGAAGATAATTTATAGTTAAATGGAAGAAACAAAAATAGAACAGGTTATTTTAGGGAATTATTAATTTGAAAATTATTAAGTTCTGACAAAATCAACACTGAAAAATAAGTGGTCTAAATGAGAATGTCATTAGAAGAAAGAAAAAAGGTTATCTAAGGAAATTACTAGTTTGGAACACTTGTGCTGAATTTAATCAAGTAAGAGTTAATAGCTTCTAGACACAATCCAGTTGCAACAGGAACCCAGCAGGGTTGTCCCATGCCACAGACATCACACGGTGGGGGAAGATGGGCTGTATTGTGAAGGCAAAAATTGCAAGACCGGAGCTTAGATCAGCATCAGTGTAATTATTCTACATTCACATGAAACACATAAGCAGCTAAGCCCTCATCATTAAAATGCCACACCACAGCTGGCAACCTTAGCAGAGAGCTCAAAAACTGGTGCACATAAGTATTTGTTCTCCGGTAGGACACAGTGTGAAAAGCCCTTTTAAATAGCTACTGTCCTTAAATTATCTGTATGCCTTAAATCAGATGCCTTTTACAAGACTGCAAAAATGCAAATTATGCCACCCCAAATTCTTGGGGATTTACTCTGTTATTTCTTTGAACTCACAGACAGATCATTTCAGGATCTAAAAGTCTATGGGGTAGGTCATGAAAAGCCAAGAAAAGTCCCAGACAGGGTCCCTACCTGACCACCTGTAGCCACTCTAGAACAAGGGCGGTGGGGTTGCTGTGGACCACAGGAAAGGTGATGCCTGACAGGAGGGCTGAGCACCCCCTGCCACTTCTCCTACCAGGCGGGAGACTCATTTGGGTTTCCCTGCTGTTGCCCAGAGACCTAATTGCATGGAAACTTAAACTCCATTGAACTCTGGCTAACATTCAGAAGCCAGTAGCAGAAAATAATAAGCAGACAACATGAGTACCGAAGGCTCAATTTATTAGGAGGCAATGCTTTTAAAAAGGGCGGTACATAAGACCCTTTTTTATCCAATGCCACATTTAAAGGAAAAAAACCTGCCCTAAAGGAACATCCAGCTGCCTCTCAGTCTTTTCCTAATGGTTCTTCCTAATGTCTTTCTCTCAGTGTAATGTGTCCCTGAAAGTCCAGCCTGCCCTACTACATGAAGTGTGCTGCACCACACTCATGAAACATTTCCAGGGGCTAAGAGAGAACCAATTCCTTCACATCCACAAAGAGATACCCCTGCATGAGCCTGAGAGGAGGCTCTGCCTGGATTCCCACTCCCTCACTTTGGAGCAGGGGGGAAAATTTACATCAGTCTGAGGAGTATGATGGCCACAGTCAGGTTCTGCCTCAATGACAATGAATTATCATTACTGGGAGCTATTTGCTGCTGTTAAAGCAGGATTTTGGACAGTATCATTCTGTTTTTTTCTTTTTTCCTCTGAGATTGGTGCCTGCATTATTCATCAAAGACCACACTACCTCGAAGCTTCTAACTTTTGATTGTGCTGTTCAGCTCACAAATTACTGTCAAGGATAAAATTTGATGCACAGAGCTAGAACTTGCATCTGGTCACTGCTCTGCTGTGCTGTCTTACCCCTATTTAAGTCTTCTTTGACCCAAATAGTAAAAAGTTGACATGCCGGATGCCTTCCTATCTGGATGTCAGGGATATTAGTTTGATAGCGGGGTGCAAACAGGATCCTTTTGTTTGTGTTATATGCCAGCAGTCTTCTGCAAAAGGAATGCAGAAAAATAGGGCTCATCTTAAATCACTAGGCAACATTGCATAAAGTCAGAAATACACCCTGGATAATTAAAAAATTAAACTACAAGCACTTGAATATCAGTGATCAGTAGAGACCAAGATGAATCAAACAATTATCAAACAGTATCTCAAATGCTTAGTACTTCACAAAATCAAATAGAAAAATAGAGCATTGCATGCATCTAACTTTTTACAGAGCTGTACATGTGCTGAACTTTATTCACAAGAATAGTATCACTGATGTGAATGGGACTGTCCAATTAAGTACACACACAAGTCTTTCCAAATCTTTGTTGGACACAGTCTTTAGGGTATCACTACTGAATGCTGACTTCTAAATGACTACCACTTCACTGCACAACTTTTGAAAAAAAAATAAAATATCCGGTTATAGAACCTGACATTTCAAAAATCAGAAAGCAGATGAGACAGTTACTAAATCAATAAGTTTCAAACATGCAGAATGAAAAATGTGAGTACTTTTTTTCCCTCTATTTAATTATTTAAGTGTATAAATATTTAGCATTTTATCTGTCTGAGAAAGAGCAAAGATTCAGCTTGGCTCAAATGTTATCCAGACAAATCTGACTAGCCCCAAGAAATTACTCATCAGAACGCGGGAGACGCAGATGAGCGGCAGACCGCTTATCATGAGAAGAATTAACCCAGGCAGGTGAACTTGTACTCTCGGGGTCTCGTGTTCTTTTGCACCTCTCACATTTATCATTGGACACACTTTGCAATTCATGAGTAGAGATGCTCACTCTGATGTGTCAGCGAGAAAATATTCTCGTGAAAAGCCAGAATATGCTTGTCTTTCTATGAAAGTGGCATAAAGAGAAATAAATTCTGCAGCTTATCTTGGCACAAGAGCCATCAGCTCTACTGGCAAGAAATTCCTACCAATGAATTACAGCCTCAGTCTCATACATCTTATCTACTGGTATTCTGGCACGGTATGAAGATGGTTCCCATCCAAATCCAAAACCAACTCTGCATTTTCTCCCAGAATGTTTGGAAAGAGCCATAATCATCTAAATACTATTCATGTTTCTGTGTTCTCATTTCCCCGTAGGCTACATATATCTTAGTTTTAAAATGACAGTCAATGCGCTGTAGATTTTTCTGAACCATTAGATCTGACCCTAAGTTATCGGGGGGGGGGGGGGGGGGGGGGGGGGGGCGGGGGGGAAAAAAAAAAAGTAATGTCATGTGTTTCAAAAGTCTGAAGGCTGCATTATAGTTTCAGCTTGGTAATTACAAAGATTTATGTTCCATTCTGCCCCAAATCCAGAACTCATTGTCCATTCAACTTGTACCGCTTTGACTTACAGTTCTCTGCATCCATTATCTTTAATAATAAAGAGCTGACTAAAGTTAATGATTGAAGAGCAAGATGTGATTAATAATATGAATCTAATTTATGAGAAAACAAACTGGAGTATGATTTTTATGTTTCATTAAAATTATCTTAAATGTACTCCTTAATGCTAATTAATCTCACAGAGGTGAGAAAATATTCTGTTCCAAATTAATGGGAGAAAATCATTCATCTTCTTTCTGGAGGGAACATTAAATATCATTCAGCATTTGGAGGGAGATAGCATCTTCACAGTGATTTCACCACTTAAGTGATGCTTCAATGTGGGCACATATCTGAAATGTGCAAGATTTCCCACTGACTAGGGAAACAATTCAACAGAATAAATGCACAACAAAATGCCATATATGATGTTTTCTTTTCGCAAAAGGTCTTTCCTATCTCAGCAAAATTACCCAAAGCAGAAAAACAGTGCTGGTGAACAAAAATTGAGCAGGCTTTTTCCGTAAGTTCAAATAAAAACTCTTTTATAATTCTGTTAATTTGCTATGAACGGAAGATTACCGAGACATTTGCAAGACAAAGTTCCTTGCAGGATTTATTGAAAACAAAGCAGAAATCTATTTTTTCACTGAGTTTTCTACTTTTGTTTTTTTTTTAATATTTTTTTTCCTCTCTTTGAATTATTCATATTTGGATATCAAATATTCTTACAAACCCACACATTTAAGAATAATGAGTCTTGACTGGCTTCATTTTAACTTGTGCTTTATGCCCAGGATTATTATTAAATGACTTTCTGTTCAGTTGGTTTCTATGATACATAAATAGAAATTGCCTAATGAGCATCTCAAATATTCCACTGTCATTTTCATGTCAGTTTTTCTTATCCTATGTTTGTATACCTCTGATGACAATACCTATTAATACACAGCAACAGCTCTTTGCCTCCTTCCTCTCAAATCCCTTCCATGAATACAACCTTCTCCATTCTGGGCTGGAATCTTGTATCTTTACAACATTTGAGAAACGCAAAGCGACCGTAATATCAACTGAAGTAGCGACTTGAGAATTTCAAGAGCTGCTCTATGACAAATACCACAACAGCAGCAATAATTATTGAATTTTCTGATGAGAGAGAAAAAAAATTCCTCTTGTCTTGTTCTCGTATTCTACTTGAACAGGATTTACATATTTGGTCTGCAAAGCAGCAGGGACAAATACACTCTCTAATGTACTAAATCCATTTCTACCTATACCAAAGAATGAAGGTGGAGAAGAGTAAAAGAAGACGCAGAGTTTCTGACACTACCTACAGTGATATATTATGGAGAAAATAACACATATTCCATGAAAAATCAGCAGTGAGTTCTGGGGGCTGGGGAGGGATCCCTTCTAGAGGAGGAATAAATATATTAGACTTCCATGCAGCTTGTGTTTCTCCTGTGGCATTTTCCCCCATTTCCTTTGTACATAACTTAAAGCACACGCCAGCACTTACAAAAGCAGCCCAACAAAGCTGACCTTCAGCTGCTCTATCTATTGAGCTGATAAAGCACAGTGAACAGCAATGCAGGCTTCCAGACCCAGACCATTAGTTGCTAAACCCACCACCACCTAATTAAGTTTACCTATTTATTCAGTGATCTGGGTGCATGTCCGTTTGTTGCACTGTGAGGAGTCAGTCATATTTTTGGTAATCTTTTTGGTCAGAAGATAATAGCCATGTTAGCGAATATTCTATTGCCAACATCACCCTTACTTTCTATTTTGATTTTACACTCGCTTTCATTTTTCTCACACCATACTTGCTATCACTTTGCTTGAATTCAAGACACACCAAGAAAAAGACTGCTTACCGTTCTGGCATCCCAGAGAGATAAAGTCTTATCAGCAGAGCTGTGAGAACAGTGTTGGAGAATAGAAGAAACTCAATGGTATTGACTGAATCTTTACAGCCACACGTCGTGTATCTGCATCTCTCCCTGCAAAAGAAAACACCTGAAATACAGCACTTGCCATTCAGGATAATAAGAACAAGAGACAAGTTTAGGTAAATTAGTAACACATTTCATGTATCTTTCCTAGCTACTCTTTAGGAAAAAAATGAATGTTGACAGCTATTCATCACCCAAGCACTACACCACAGTGAAAATAAAAAAACCCAAACCCATTAGTGATTGCTTCCCAGTAACGAAGGCTATAATGGAAAGGTAAAAAAAAAAATAAATATGGAGAAGCAGGTTTTAAAGGATGGAATTGCAAAGAGGAACAATGAAAGCACCACTTTTTGTTTCCTGGGTGCTTCCTCAAAACCTTGGTTGATATAGAATTTAAAAGGAACGTGGATGAAAAGGTAGGATGGGGACAGCACCATTTCCTTTTTAAAGATATCTTATTCCTTCTTGCTTACAAAGGGACTAAGAAATCTATAGCACCATGCCAGCATGCACCTTGAAGAAAAACCAGAGAGTGCTGGCAGCCTTTCTTCTTAAGCTCTGCAGAAAGACTTGTAGAAACTAAGTGATGTCTGGGAGTTCTTCACTGCAGGTAAAGTCTTGTCACTGTGGACACCCAAAAGGCCGTTTCCCCGAAGAAGAGGTCTCTTGCTATGGATGAGCCCCACGAGTAGCCATCGTAAGCTGTAAGTTCTTAAAGCAGATGTGAGGAAACAAAGGTGAACCCCAAGCATTGAGGTCTTTACCATGAACTGACCACAGTGCAGGTGGAATTACTCTGTGACATGGTTCTGGAAGTTCTTTCAATGCAAAGACTTCCAACTATCCCGCCTTCTCCCAGCTGATCAGCTATGAAGTAATACCCTAGAGGGTTTTATTTTGCTTTCTGATATTTTTGCTTTGCTTTCTCATCTTTTAATGACTTAATTTCTAAGACAACACTGTTGACCCTTCTCAGTTCAGTGTATGAACCCGATACAGATGGAACACAAGACCGGAAGCTTTTCCCACTGTAAGGAATAGAGACACAACTACTATGACACCGCTGAGAATCAGTTCTCTCACTTCAGGCTATATAGCTATGACCTTGTAAAAGCTTTTTGGCTAGTTTTGTTTTCTACGTGCACACCAAAGAAGGATGTTCCTTAAACTGGAGTCCAGGAGAGGAGAAGGAAGAGCCCAAGGATGACTCACCAGGATCACACAGAAGGTAACAAACCAATCTTGGATTATTCAAACTGAACAGAAAGGCAAAGACTTAACTCTTACACAAGGGTATCAAGATTGGAGACAACTGAATTGAATTCACCACCCATTATGGCTGTATACAGAGTCACCCATGGTGATACGTGTTTCAGTCTATGATTTCTTTAGATATACATGAAACTTCATGAATTTGCAGTGAAAACATACAGGTAGGTGAGCATACTATAGAAAAACCTAATCAATGTAAAGTCAGTAGTAGTTTTATCCTCTTTGTTCAGCTGACTCCAAAATAGTATAAAAAAAATAAAAGCCAACAACTCATTATAAATTATTACAGCTCTCAGTGAGAGCTCAGAATTTTATTCCCTGCTCATGTGATTCTGACAGTAGAAACACACCTCCCCTGAGCTGGCTGCTGAATATATCATCGAGGCTTGCAAATTAGATTACTGGGTGGCTCTTAACAGAAAATTTTTTTACAATATTTATTAAGGAAGCTGTCAACAGAAGGAATTAAAGATGTGAATTTTTCTTTTCTTTTTTTTTTTTTTCTTTTCCCTTTTCTTCCTGCCTGTATGTCACCAGAAGACTCTCGGAGCTTTTGTAGGTTTGTATCAACAGCACAGAAGATCAGTATCTGCAGATCAGATATAGGTCAGCAGAGAGAACGGGTTTTGATGGACACTACCCCTGATCACTCATCTAACAAAGTGACTTCTCAGACCTATTTTAATGCCATTCCATTTCCCAGACTGAAATGCACACGCTGCGCTGAATACCAAGCCTGTCTCCACAGAAGGGACAGCAGAAGGGAGAGAAGTTGTTTCTGAGCAGAAATATTATCCAGGAACTATATTTCAAAGGAATACTAGATTCCGCTGGTATCATTTTACAGAATCTATGTTTTTGTATTATAGGTAATACATTATACTATTCAGTATTATCTGTTATATAGACTACATGGGTTATTTTATCACAAGGACTCATTTTAAACTATTCATAAAGTATTGTGGCTGTTAGAGCTCGGTGCACAAGATATCTGATATTCATGATCACTTGATATATAACAATAAAATAACTTCAATAAAATAAATTTTTGTTTCACAGTCTCATGGTAATGTTTTGCACCAGAGAATATGCTTTTTTCATTTTAGATCATATACTTCTTTTTGTGTATAGGTATGCCACCTTTTTCAAAAGTGTCCGATGATTTTCTGCTTGCCTGTTACACTGTAAGGACTTCGAGTTGCTGAACAGTTTCTGAGAATCAAAAGCTGGCTGTATAATTTTATAGGCACTTACTAATTTTGAAAACATGGACAACTTTACATACCACAGTGTGACAGTGTTCCACTAGAAGGGGATATTTTCCTACGATAACAGGACGTATATACATCCTTTTCAAAGGCAGAGGGAGAATATTTTCAACCCGCTTGAGGGGGCTTGGGGTGAAAGAACACAGGAAAAGGAAAAAAAGTAAAGGAAAAAAGAATATTTTGTTTGTGAGTCACTGACATAAGATATGGACCATCCCAGGCAGACAGACTGCAAGAACAGGCTTGTGAGAGATTAATTAGGTGCCAAAGGAGGAAGGCCCATTCTGAATCCCTTCGCAAGGTGAAAATGGACTAAAGTGATGGACCATGACAGCAGCAGAAGGGAAGGAAATGATTTGTACTTTTCCATCAAGAGCATAAACATTCAGACCTGATGCAGTTGTCTGTCTCTCTCCTTGCCACTTTCATATCATTGCGTACTGATGAGCGAACTCTGGCTCTCAAGATTTAATTTACCACTCTGGTAACTGACTGACTGATATTTCTAAGAACCTCCAACTGCTACATAAAGTAAACTCATCTTTCTTTCCAGCTGAGACATAATTTCACCAAGACTGTCCTGTATACAAGCTATCTTTTGGTCAGAAAGGAGAACGTTTTATTTAGATGCTCTTTTTCCCCAAAAGAGAAGTTGATACGAAGGGTAGAGCATCACCTTGTTTTTCATGGGAGCTCATATTTCTAATCCAATGCTCCAAGTTTATCTACATTAAAATAAATCTGTGCAACATTCATTATCTAATTTTTTTTTTTCTCATTATGAGCACATAGCCTCATAGACATAAGCTTCACCATCTCTGGAAATTTTAGTTCAGAAGAGAAAGGGAATTATCTATGAATACTGGGTTAGGCATCTGCAGTACTTTTGTTGCTTATATCCAGACACCGAGAAAGGTCCTGAATAAATGACGCCATGGCAGAAATACTGCTTGGTACTTCAGTATTTTGCAGATTGCATTCTGAACATCATCTCAGATACAGATTCCAACCCTCATATTTTACCTGTGTTATTACTAATTTTTCAACATAAAACATCAGTTAACACATTTTCTTGACTAGTTATCCTTAGTGTACTCTTTTTCTCCACAAAGTTAATTTTCATTCCCTTAAATGCAGGTAAGGTAATGACGTCCATCAATAAATCAGCCTTTATTTAACCTCACCAGGTTTTGATTTTTCTTAACAGGTTCAAAGAAACATGGTCAGACTGTTACAGTTATGAGAAGCACACCTATACCATGAATGTTAGCATTTAAATTAATCATACCATTATCGATATCAACAGTGATGGGAAAGTTGTACTTGCTCAATTTTTAGAGACTTCTCTTTCAAGAATCGCATTCCAGAATGTTCACTGAAATTCAAAAGGGCTTTCGGTAAAACCACATTGAAAACAGAAGATATGAAACACTTCCACTTATATAAGACTTCGCTGAATATTAACAGGCTGCCATCTCTACACTAATGTACAATAGCAGCCAAAAATGCACTAGTTAGCCATTTCATCAACTGCACAATAATTGAAAATACAGACAGCAGGTAGATTTCTCTTACCCTGTATGCTTTCCTATCTGCACAGAGTTAAAACTCAGCAAGGACAACAAGCCAGCATGCCCTGATGGGAACATTTTGCAATTGCCTGGTACATATTTATTGCTAAAGGCTATACAGGGCACAAAGCATCAGAGAACCTGCAGTGCTCCACACCAGCTTAGTACTCATTTCCAAAGACACACAGCAAACCAAAGCGACAAGTGAGATTACATGTTGCCAGTTCTTTTGCTATTTAAAAGTGTTTTTAAAAACCCCCACACCTAACACACACTTACTAGCAATCCTATGAAAGCAGGACAAGCTCTGCCTCCTTTCTTGATTTTTTTTTTTTTTTTAAAGCATGTGCTTTCTATGTTCAGCTCCAGTTGGAAAAAATTAGGGGGGTGAGGGGTGATGCCATTTCAATGATTAGTTAGGTAGTCATAGTTACTTATTTTATTGCCATGCCATATTAAATCTCATTTCAAGCATGGTAATTAAAAGCACCTATACAGCCAATCGAAATTAATGAGATTTTCAGCATTTTAAGAGTCGGTCCCTCTACCAACCATCTTTTCGCATGCCTTCCAAAGGAATACATTAAATGCACAAACACTCTCAAACTGTACTATCCTTCCCAACAACTACTCTCTCAAATCATCCCATGGAACCAACACTAAACTAAACCCTTTCTCATGCCTATTGAGTAACATTTTTCTGTGTGACCTGCAATCACTAGCAGGTAAAAATGTCAAGGTAAATTACACCAGAAAGTCACCTGCTATGAAGGCAGACACAACATTTCTGAGGAAGTTTTCTAAGGTCACACAGCCACCAGTCCCCAATCCTGTTAGAGTGATATAATTGTAACAGTGAAAAGGAGATACTTTTAACAAAAACAAATCCTATCACTTGCCCATTATATGGCTTTATCTCCAAAATATGTTTAAATTAGGCATAGAACTTTTCCAGCCAAGATCAATGGGCAAGTATAGCAAATGGGCTGGCTTAAGACATTAAAATGCCAGTTTGGTTTATGCTGTTATAAATGCATCCTATCATGTCTTTACATTTTATGACCTCTATTTTATTTCTAGGTAGCTTCACATATGACACATCCAATTATTCATGTCAAGAATGTAAAACTACCAGTATTTCAGTAAAAAGTGCCTACCATCATTTATGACAATGATTTTTTTTCTTGACCCATTATTACACTAAATGGAACACATTTTATGAGACATTGACATGTGAGGACACTTCCTCTATAAAGTACATTTGTCTCTGAAAAGATATATGTCACTATGATGCTGTCAATATGAGCCACTTTGTTCAATTGTTACTTATCTTCAATAAAACGAAGCTCACTTCAAATCGTGAACATTCATTTGTGCCCTCTTTCAAACTAGTGTTTGACACTGAAAATGCAGTGCTAAAGTAGACGCTATTACTATTTTTGTGAAAATGTAAACATTTCTTCTCCAGTATTTATAAATATTTAGAAAGAAAATATAAATTAAATCCTTCTCAGTGTAATTCATCTTCATACTCAGCACTCGTGGATCATTTTAATCTTTGCAATCTGAGTGCTCTGCAAAACAAAGAGCAATCCCCCAATTTAAAAGAAGCTGTAAATCAGGGTTTCTCTAGAAGGGGTCAGTTTGCAGAGTTACTCCTAAGTTATTAAATCACGTGAAATCACTTTATATTGTTGGTTTCAGATCATTTTAATTGTTATACTTTTAAAATTCACAGTCAGCATAAGCAGGATAAGTATTCGACCTTCCTGTCATCACTCGCCTCAGAGGCTGCTTTGAGCTCAGCCAGGTAAGGCTGGCTGTATCACACAACCACGGCGTGTAAGTCCTGCTCCCACTGAAAGCAACGCAAGGTTTGCCACTGATGTCAGTAGGAGCAGGATTAGATCCAGGTTTATCACCACAGGAGCCTGTCAGCTCACACTTTTGGTCTAGTGCACAATAAATTGAGCATGTAAAAGGAAACTGATCTCTGAAGCGGTATGGACTTAACGGGTAAGTTCAAGGGTGCAATTCTTGCCCTTTGTCCTTTTCCTCCTCCTCCTGCTGAAAGCAAAGCAAAGCCTTAGCAACTAGGACAGCTTAGCCAAGGAAGAACAAACCCCAAACACGATCTAAATGTTTTATTAATATTTTCTGGGTATGTAAACAAACATTACTCATCTGACTCAGCAAGTTTACAAGTCTGCAATAAAATACTGTTACATCTTTTTCTTAGATCTCCTTGAGAAACAGGAGAACTTAGGAGTCATACTCTTAAAATACGGAGGCTCTGAAATGGATCAAAATGCTTCTTTTCATTAAAGGGATATAAGTCAACTTTAATAGTTACATTTTTGTCTTGTTTGATAAGCTTTGAAAGGCTGCAGCAGTTTATTTTTCAGTGTGCAGATTTCTTTGCTGAAATTTAGCCAAGTTCTTTTTCCCTTACTTTTCAGGAGCTGAACTGAGCCTGGCTGCTTTCCTTTAACACCAACTTATAAAGACTCAGCAAAACCATCATTGGCCCTGCTTCGGTTCCTGCTGAAATCAGTAACAAAAGCTACAGTGATTTAGTAGGTGAACAGATACCACCCTGCTGTAAGTGTAGTCACAATCCTGTTCTGGCCCTACTTGTATAAGGAACACCTTGCAGGCACAGGGCACAGCCTTTTGTGCTCACACAGGATGCAACTACACCTTCAGGTCAGCCCCCAGCCTGGACCGAATTTGTCTACGATATATTGCAAGCCCTCCCCTTTTAGCAAAGCTCCAAGAGAAAACTGAAAGGCAAGGTCTGAGGATGACTGGCCCGTAACTTTGGATCTCATTTTATGAGGTCTGAGCACACTGAGTGCTCCCCAGCCCACTCTAGTCCCACGTATTTTGGGGTTCAATCTTGCAAGCACCATGTGTTAAAATCTACCTACAGTACAAATGTGGGCCAACAGCAAGTCCATCATACTGTGCCCATAAGCTTGTGTCTAAATCTTTCCTCCAAATCAAAATACAAACATGGGCTTCTCTTATTCAGTGGTGCCACATCACCACCATGCAGAGCCTTACTACCCTTTACACATTTGTGTGCTGTTAACAAGCTATTCAGTCAAGAGCAACACTCAAACAGAACAGGAAAGCTATTTTGTTGTGTTGTGTGGGAAATCTATTTCATCTCTAGGGACCTTGCCTCCTTACATATTTTGCTGTTCTAAAAAATTACTTTGTCCTATTTCGATAACTTGAAAGAACCTCTTTGGTAAACAATACCCAGAAAGGGAAAATTGAACATACCTGAGAACACAAAAAATACAAAAAAGCACATGCAGAACAGAAAAAGAGGGCAATCCATTACATTAAATGAAGTCTAATAACTTGAACTTCAGATTCAGCAAGGTCTAATAGTGAGGAACATTTGGTCAAAACTCCCCTAATAAATTTATAATTAACCAGCAGAAAGCAATGCTCCAGTCAGTTTTCTATTCTGTGGTGAAATTAGATAACAGCCAAATAATCGCAGTCCTTGAAATGGTGTTCTATAAATGCAGGAGAAAGAGGTTGCAAAACTTCATGCCTTCCCTTTGGGATTAAAATGCTTATTTGTCTCAATTCCTTGTAATTTATGTAACAGAATAGATATTACTGGGAAAGTAGCCAATTATAAGACTGTATTTATTTTTCTGGAAGAGCTCTACTATACATATTTTTGTAGAAGCTGTGTATTTATTGAGTGTGTGGAAACTTCCACTACTAGTGAGACACTGATCAGCTTACTAAGATATATCACTGAGAAAAAAATACTCAGACAAAAAAAGCACAAAGGCAAAGTTTTAAGGACACACTGGTTACTATGGTGTTGAACGTAGACTTGACTGCCTGATGCCAGCCTGAGAAATAAGAAACACCCTTATTTTCTACCATTGATTATTGAGCATGTGTCTGCGTAGAGTGCACACAGATAGGGTTGGGTTTTACAGAACAAAAGACTTTCACAGGTACCATGTTTGGTTAGAGCTATCTAGCAAAAGTGGACAAAAAAAAAGAAGTATAAGCAATTACATTATGTTCTTTGCGTGATTAGAATACTACTCAAAACCAGGATCTATTTTGATAAACATTGAGAATAATAAACATGACTGACAATAGCTTTATATGGTTTTTATGACTGAAAAGCGCAAGTTACTGAATTAATAATATTCTGCGTAGGCTTTCACTAGAAGGTGTGAAAAACTAACAGCATACGCCAATAATCTATCTCCTTTTTTATTGGCTTGAAACATGAATAATGAATCTGCTCATTATTACACTGAAGATTTAGCCTTAAGATTAATGTCTTACATTTCTTTGAACAAGACAAGTATTATGTAAGAAGTATTACTATTTGCATTATTTTCTGCTTCCAGATAAAAGGGTTTTGGTGTGAAGATTAATTTTTTTAGAAGGAAAGATAAAACAATAAAGCATAAGATCTCTATTTAAGAATGGTTTACAGTATTTTCGTTCTAACTTTTCCCATTAATGGTATGATTTTATATCAATATAGTTAAACCTATATAATCGCAGTGTGTGCCCAAAAAAAGTGCCATTGTATGAAAAGAACAGCATTCACAATTACAAGATCAGACTGATTTCTAAAGCAATATAGCGATGCTGTTGAATCCTTTACGAATGCAGTCTGGAACCAAGCACATCTTTAAAGGTAAGTATTTTCTTAAATGTTCGGCTGAACCAGGACAAGAAGACACATCACTTTGCCAAACTTAGCCTAAATGTAGCCACAGAAATTAGTACTTCCACTGCTATCTCAACAGACACCAATAAGTGATCACCATAAATTGAATCAAACATTTATTCATGTGTAGCTGTTCTGGACTGTGTTACAGTAGCAAGGGAGGCCAGAGAATCCTGAAAGCCTCGGCAGCAGCACACCATGGCCACCCTAACAGCAGAAAAAGGGTTGCAGGTGCCAGATCTGTCTTCAGGAGAATGAGGAATTCTTCCGTAACATTGCAGTCAGTTCCAAGAAAACAACTGCCAAGATTAAAAGTTTTGCAATATAGCACATATGTTTTCATACCAGATTGTAATATAGTCTTCATTACCTTTTACTATGTTGAACTCTGTACCTTGTAAAGGTTTCTTTAAATTCTCACTAGTCAACACCTAATCACTGGCAGCACCAGGCATTTTTCAGTTCATGGCAACAGCTGTTGCAAAAGCTCACTTTCCATTGAAATTGGGCTTCAAATCAACTTTGATCATTTATTTCAGCTACTTTAGTTTGAACAGAAGCATGTTACTTATGATCTAAATTTTTCAGAAGTGAGATGCAGTTTTATGTGCTTCAACTTTGGATTATTTTTCTTTGAAAAGGGATATATTTTCCCAAGGTTAGAATCAGGTCAATAAAAAATGACTTTGAAACTCATGGGACAGGAATGAGATGTAGGCATTTATATCCAAAATCTAGATCTTAACAAGCCCCTTTTTCAAGGACCATCTTGGTCATATACAGAATCTGGGTCTTGCTTGTAAATATCAGGAAAAGACTGATTACTGGAAATGGTCCAAAGTATTTTTATCCTGACGATATTTAGCAATTTGCAATCTATCTCACCCCTAAATTCAGCCAGAAACAACAAATTTGTTAACACTACTCTAAGGAACTAAACTTTGTAGGCATTCCCAGAACATCTGTAACATATCTATGAGATTTGGACCCCACAAACTGCATGGTACCCACTCCTAACATGATGCAGGAGCGCACACCCTAGATTCCTCAATCAGATTTCAAAAATCTAGGTTTAGTTCTTCCCTCTGCCTGAGAAAAGTCAACACCCTGTATTAAACCATCTGTTCATGGCTTTAACATTCTAACTTTTTGATCGAATCTGACTACGTGCAGATAATAAATTCAGTCAGCTGAAGAAAAAAAATTTCTGCAGTCCAATGTCTCAGCACTCAGAGTGACAAGATCTAAAATGGTCCCCTCCAAGGTCAGCTCTTGCATTTCATAGTTATTGAATAAAATACCTTTTCAGTCCTTAGGAACTAGAACACAATCTTCTCTTCCTCTGAGATGCCTGGGTCTCCCTTGTGCTATACAGAAAGCATAATCATCTATCCCAGAATTATTGACATCAATAGGGCAAGGTGCACTCAGGTTCAGAAAGGTACATGGTGATGCTTATATTATTTTTTTTTACTCTAACCCTTGCTCAGCACTTTCTGCAAATCAAGCTTCCTTAAGGGATTTTTTTGTTGGACAGTTGAAGACTGAAGCACCAGAAATCACTTATTGAAAACCATAGCCTTATTTTATTAAACAATTATCTCCTACTCCCTCAAGGCATATAGGTACCAGATAATCAGATAAGTGCCATCTCAGTAATAATAAAATAGATCTAAACCATTTAAGTCAACATTAAACACTGCAGAACTAGTATGAGCATGTTTTCTGATCAGCAGTTCTGCAGTCAAATAAGCAAAGCCTCTCTCCCCGGTGACAATGAGTTATCCTCAATTATTGTATCAGCTGACATCAGCACTGAACCAATGTCCTGTTTTTCTTTCACAGTCTATGTGGAAGCTGCAATGTTTTTATATTTTTTTTTGCCTTTTTTGTAAAAAAACCAAACCAAAACAAAAAAACCCCCAAACCCCCCCCCACAACAACAAAACTCCCCAAAAAACAAACAAACAAAACCCCCAAAAAACGTTACAGGTAAAACTTCTGTCTTTTCTGGCTAACCCTGAACAACTAAATCCATATGTCTCTTAATTCATCCAAGAACGTACTACTGTTGCTTTTGAAAGATAACAGCATACATGTGTTTTAATGGATCACTGCCAAGTGATTTAATTTTCTGTGTGTATATTAATGCTTATGTTAGAACTATTCTATTCAAACAAGCTATTGTACACTTTTAGCCTTCTGCTCTTAAAATGAAATATTGCAGAAAAGGTGAGACATCTAAACTCAAGAGTCAGATCTCCTTTATGGTGCATTTCAAGCACCCTGAAGAATTTCTTTGTCATTTCTTTTATTCTCTTCCTTTTCATCACTTATTTCACTCTTCTACTTGATTATGTTAGTAAAGAATATGGTATTATGTGCACAACTACTGCCTGGCCACACATAACACAGAAAATGAGAAATATGAAAATGAAAAATAAAATTTGAAATATCTTTACACTAAGACTAGGTAAAAATTTACTATGCTATGCTGGAATGCACATTTTCTGTTGAGTCCTGGTATATTACTGTGAGGCTGATCTGATCTATTTCTTCTGAAAAGTCACTGACGAATGTAATAAGTAATTGCTTTTTATAGGATTTTAAGTCTGTAACAGTATATAACAGCACATTTTTTAAAAAAATGCTACTCCTGTAACACTGAAGTCTAAAATACCATGCCAAAGCCTACTCTGAGTTCATCCCATACAAATCTATCATACCATGCTCTATAGCTTTGTACGTTTACGATGAGATTTCCAAACCCCCCTGACAATGCAGAGTCTCAGATTCATATAGCTTTTGGGTGCCTAAATAATCAATCAGATCCTTAATGGGATTTTCAAAAGTAAGTGTGCCTGTTCCAACAGATTTTTAATCAACCCTTCAGGCATTTTAAAGATCTAAGTCTTCGTGCATATTAAATGAAGGGAGCCCACTCTCTAACATCTGCTGGGGTGAGAACTTGGTTACATGACTAACAGAATTAGGCAGAAGCTGACAAGGAGAAGACTTGTCTCACTGAAGAACAAGAAGTGACTCTCTCAGGGCTTCTGTTTGCTAAGAGTCAACATTAAACTGCATGGAGGATGACCTAGGTTTTTACTGTTTCTAAAACAAAATTCTTGCCTTCCTTCAAAAATATCAACTGTTGTAAAGCTACTGACAAAAAGGAAAAACTGAAACAAGAACTATATAGGAGACCAGCAGAATAAATCTAGAGAACCAAAAACTACATCCACACAGTTTTTATAAAACTGACTTAAACAGCTATCGGCCCTCAAACATTCCCCCCCTCCCCCCCCAAACCCCACAACCAAACAACAAAAACCAAAACAACAACAAACCCCAAAACAAACAAAAACCACACCATTAATTTACCCTAGAATCCATTTGCTGGTCTAGCTTTATAATGATGAAATTCCATATAGGATAGAGAAAGCAGTACCAGCACTTCATAATTTAATTGCACCAGCTTGGTGAAAATTCACCAGTTTGATTTTGATATGAGATTAGGCCAACATATATATATATCTTAATCCCAACCTATATTCAGGAAGACTCATTTAAGCAACATGGGTAACAAAGTCTTCATAAAGGACTTACGCAAGCTGTGCTCACTGAACATCGCATACAAATGCATTAGGCACCAAAACTATACGCACACCATGAATGATTCTACCAGAAGCTGTCTTACTGTTTTCTGATCTGTAAAAGAAAATGCTTTTATCAAAAAAGTCAGATAAAGAAAAACCTACAGTCTAAAATCCAAAAATGTAACGAGGAATGTTAGAGGCCCCTCTTTATTTATTACTATATTGCAAACCAGGAACTTTAATCCTTCTCATTTTTCAAATACCTGCCCCCACCCCCCCCGCCCCTTTTTATTAAAAAAACCAAACTAAACCACAGTCAGTTGCAATAGTGCAGAGAACCACGAGAGCCTCGGCCAGTACTGTGGTACTGTAAATTAGTATGCAGTTACACAGAATATTAATGGATGGGTTTAATCTACAGAGTGCAGACTCACTGCATAAAAAGCAGTGTTACTCTTGTATGTTAGTTTTTCTTCTTCCATATTTTAAATTTACTGAAATTCCTTTAGACCTATTAAATGAGCAAATCCTTTTTGAAAACAGTACAACATGGCTGAAATGCAATAAATATAAGCACTTTAATATTTAAGTGAGGAAAATGAATTTCAGTATGTTTTCAAATTGGTTTTCTTCAGTGCAGAGTTTCGTTATTTGTCCAAATAAAATGGATTTGAGGGGGTGGCAGCTTTAAGGAGATATGCAGCACTATTCAATGGCTTTGTAAACTTGGAAGATATTATGAATAATGGATTTGCTGTGCTCTTAGACACGGAGCCACAACAAAAACAATATCATTCTAGGTTCTGTAATAAGCAGCTGCTGGAGTAAGGAATAAAAAGCCTGGCCTACTGATTTAAGCTACAGGTGCTTGCATTTTTGTTCACATCATTGTAGCAACCTATGGAACTGGCTCTGTGTTTTCAGCAGGAAAACTACTCAAACACAGAGCGTGAAGGGCTAAATTCCCAAGGCTACCTCCCACCACTCTGGTCTGCTGCTTTCTTCTTACAAGCCCATTTTTATACTACACATCACCCCACTCCCCTTCCTAAACAGAGCTGGGAAAGGGCTGTATTTCCCCTCTGTCAACAGCTAGAGGAAAAGGTTAGCTTGAAACACAAGCACAAAATATAACAGTACTGGTTTAGTTTCCTCCTTTTATAGATCTGACCATATATTCCCCTTCTCAAGGGAAGAGTCTCCTTTGCTTTATTTAGTACTTAAATTAAAATACTTAAATTTCCTCAGTAAATTACTCACTCTTCACGAATGGAAACAATATCCAACCTTTTTTAATATAGACAGATTTGACCAAGATAAATTTGAAAAGTTTACCTCCAAGTCCTTCTGAAAAGGATCTGGCCTCAGTCTGACAGACAATCAGAACACTTTGGGACATCTAATCCATTCCTGAGTGTGCAAGTTTTCAATGCTTGACACCACAGGACTGGAAAATACAGCAACCTCTCTGAGAACTGGACACTTCAGAGTAGGAGTCATCTACTCTTGATATCTAGCTACTGAGGTGGGATGATCTTATCCTCACTTTCTTCCCAAACTTGCAAATACAAAACCTGTTCACTTTACATGCAGAGGCACATAAAGTAGTTCCTCGTATTACCAGGTCTAAAAGTGTGTTGAAGAGAAGCTTAGTGATCAGGATCTCAAATTCTGGTCCCCAAAGCCCAATCAGGATATTTGATAACTCACAGATTGGTACTTGCCAAGATTTTAATACTGGCATCGTACTTCTAGAAGTTGCAACATCATCTTATCCTGTTGGTAAATATATCTCCAGCAAGACAGCACTAAAATTTTCAGCTGCAGATAGCAGAGCTTAGTTCATATTATCATCGTAGGTGCTGAATATGTAATGAAAGTATTTGTCAAGCCGTAAGTGATAACCTGGTAAGAATTACTTACAGGTTGACACACTTGGAATTATGTTTTTGTCAACCTGCAGTGCTAGCTGCTAACTGCATGCCTAGTATTGCATACTGCATCCTCAAGCCTTTATTTTCACCTTAACCTTCTAAATACAGTTAGCTCAGATCTATATTACTGTGAAACAAATTCTGGTATGAAAAAAAAAAATCTACGAAAAGGGCTTTTTAATCAGCAGAACATAACTGCAGGAGATCACACATGCTATTTTTATTTCTTCTTAGAACTTCAGAGGAGAGATACAAGTATAACTTCAGCTATGTTCATACTGTGCAGCTAACTGGCATGCCCTTTATGCAACAGAAATGGTCCATGACTATCTGCTCTGTATTAAATAATTCACAAATTTTGTTGACGTTTTACTGCAGTCTCAATATTAAGACTATTATGTAGAATTTTTGTTTTGGTGACAGAAATATGTTTGAAAGAGATACTAAAATATAAAGAAATTCATTGGTTTTGCATCAACTGGATAATTCCAATACATATTTAATAGGTTTCCCACAGATACACATGCCTTTGCTTGCTCTGAGTTTCAGTAAACAGATGCATAAAAATTGTATTTCAGATGGTGAACTGATTCCTAGCTGGGAAAGATATTGGCCAGTCTAGAACAAGATTTCTGCCTGATGTTATGTCTCAATTCACATCAGAAAACTTACTCTCAATATTGGAAGTGCAGAAAGGAAGTTGCCAACATTGTTTTCTTCATCCTGATCTTCACCTCCATTAAGGCAAAACTCCCCCGTATTTTCATGAGAAGTGTCAGACTAGCTATGCAAACAGTTCAAAGACTTAACCACACGTATCGTGTGGATATAAGCTTTGTAGCTTTCAAAGTCTACTGTGAAGTTTCTGAGATCTAGCTCAAAGAAAAATCTGCACAGGGTACCAAAGAAATTGTATTATATTTATGTGGTCCTACTAGCTAGTGAAATTTAAAATTTAGGACAGAAATGAGCCCCAAGTTTTTGAAAACTGTCACTGAGAAAAGAAACCACTTTGGGTCTGAAAATGATATGCATTCACATTTTAAGAAGGTACAAACACAACTGAATGTCTTCCAACTTCAATAAAAGACCCAGGAGACCCTTTTTGTACATAAGAAGTGATTGTTTAAGGATTAAGATGTGACCTGTGTTCATATTCCAGCTAAGACTAATCAAAGATTAATGTAGCTTGCTTTAACAGGATACACATGGCAGATAACTAGTGTTCCAGCATTTGGGAGAGAAAAATAATCTGGCAATAAAAGTTTTTGTGTAAAGTCTGAACCCTTCAAAAAAAAAAAAAAAGGAAAGAAAAAAGAAAGGAAAAAAAAGGAAAAAAAAGAACCTCTAAAACATCGCACACGCATCTCTGAAGACTGCTTGGAGCCAGAGGACAAGAATTCAAACAACTGGAATCCATATGTACAATGGCATCCATTACAGCAGACTTTCATTTTGAAAGCAAATGACCAACTCATCTAATTTCAAACTAGAAGACATTAGCAGCTAAAAATAGTCCCACATTCAAAGTAGCACTGCTTATGAATAGTAAGAAGAATTCCTGTTCTTGCTAATTCACTGGAGTTACAGGCACAGAAACAATCCACAATTACTTGTGTTTGTGGCACTCTGTGATTTTGGGTAACAGTACTCCACTTCAACAGACTACACGTGTAATATTTGCACTAACTGGTACTGACAGGATATAGTTGTGATGATTGAAGTACATCAGTTTAATGAACTGTTGTCTTCACTGAATTCTGTGATAATATCTGACAGCTTTCACTGCTGTATGAATTACTCTCTGTTGGTACAATTCATTTTTGTTTTGGTTGAGGTACTGTAAGACAGTATTGCTAGGAAAACAGGTTAAGTAAAGAAAAGACTGCCAGTAATGAGTGAATGTAACATGAAGGAGAAAGAAAACAACTGGATAATGAGCCTGGATATGTAGTGAAAAACTGTACTATGACTTAAAATGTGCTGAATGTCTGCCGTGCTGATCCTTTGCATTTGAATACTGAATGTAGGACAGTGGAAACACCCTGTCAAGATCTGAACAATATTTTGCCAAAGCCATAGTTATAATACCTGCACACTTGCAAATAAGACAAGGAATTCAACTCGCATGTTGTCAAAGAGAGAAAAAAAATAAGTATGAGCCTACTACAGTATACATGATCAAAGTGGAGTAAGTTTTCTGGGCCTGCCAGCTGGTTTGGTTAGGATTTGATGGAAGGAAGCCTAAGTATTACCTTCGTAATTCATCCTGCTCTTGAGCTAGCTGTCAGGGAATCTAGGAGGCATTTTGACAAGTAAGGTAAACCAAGTAGAAAGGTCTCCAACTTACAGAAGACCACATTACCTTAGCGGTTCAAACAAATACAGTATTCTGCTGTCCAATGGGAATTTCTCAGGCAACTATATATAATTTAGGAAATTTGTGCATCCCTGGGCTGACAGAGAGCAACTGGAACATAAGAAAACTCCCAATCACATCTCATAAGTTTTTCCAAGCTGTATCAGATGCTGAAATAATGAAAGCGAGGAAACTGCTTGCAACAAATCAAGTGCAACTTTCTCTGCTCTCTTTCCATAAAAGATGGAAATCTTCTGCAGGGAACTGATTGCAGAGTTCAGATAAGCCTACTAGAAATATTTGCAGAGACAAGAACTCAGACATTTTAGAAAATAGCTCCATTCACCACACCCTAGTTTAAAAAAAAAAGTAGTAACTTCATTTCGCCCCCCAATCAAAAAGTGTTGCACCTTTCAAGACCAGTAGCAGAAAGCAAAGCTCTTACATTTCTGTCTTTTCAATGCTTTAGACAAAAACTCAAAATATTTTTTACATTTAAAAAAAAAATTGCGATTTTAACTGCTAAGAAAACCAAATATGCCTCTTATGTACGAGCTAAATTGCCATAGACAGTTCCAGTAAAAAGTCACAGAGCTCATTGATTTATCTAGACCTGTAGCCAATAACCACCAATACAAACATTTCAGCAGAAGCTACACAATTTCTGTCATGCTTAACAGTCTAATTCCACAGAGATACGTTTCTACTGCATCCCAAATGGTGATTAGTTTATGTCACAAAGTGTGAAGGCTGACAGTCTTTGTAATATCGCTGACGGCATATGCTTTCAATTTCTCTAAGTATACGTGTGCTTTGAACATTGTTATGCAACTACAAACAAGTCCAGCATTGTTTTAGCACTGCATCCTTTAAGTGACAGAGAAATAATAAACATATAAACATATGTTTCTCATGAATCTATATTACTACTGAAAATCCAATTCTGATTTTCATTCTTCTCACCTGGTGGAAAGTTTGAAGAATTCATTTTGCATTATTTTAATGTTATCAAGGAATGGAAAGTTAGGTTTTTAACAATGGCTTCAGAAGTAACTCACTATACGACCTTGAGTAAAGCACTTCACCTCTTTGCTTAGTTTCACCAAATGTAAATAATTATATCACTTGCCATTCCATGGCAATTAGGTGAGACTCATCTGTTTTTTTGGACTTGCAAATATGCAACCGTATTAAACATTTGTCATTATTAGTGCCTGTTGTCTTGTACTAACTCTGTAACATGATTTAAATAAGTGTACAATATGGAGTTCAAGCTACACTTCTAGGTTAAGTTTTCTACTTCAAGATTCATCTTTTTCAGTATTATGAAGATTAAGCCATATTTTCCCCTTAACTGAACAGCTATGCTTTGGATATAATTTTTTTTCCTGATAATTCACATCTTCAAATTGATTTTTACAATTGGCTCTCTGGGAATTATAAAAACTAGGTTTTAGACTTTCTTTGGTCCTGAAAAATGTGTTATGGAACTCTGGCATAATTATAAATTTGGAGACTTGGGCATAGGGCTCATTTTGATTTGAGGGATTAATAGCAGATTGTCTCTCCAGTACTCCTCAGAGGATTCCAAAGGGAATTCTCCTTTATCAAAATGGCAAGCATTTCCTGATGTGCTGTCAGGACGGCTGTTACAAACTACCCAAAGATGGTCCTTCCCCATTTCCTCTGAGTTCTTCTACCTGCCTTCTAATTTCCTGGAGGACATTAGTCTTTTCTGAAAATAGATTAGCTTCACTTTTACTGGAATTAATTAAATATGGTATCTGGCCAGAAGAGCTTGTGGCTTCTGTCCCACTGAAAAGCGAGTCAGGTAAGTGTCATCTGAAAAGGGGTATTTTGACAAGGACTGGTTAAACATTCTGATTGAAAATGTGGAAGTATGGCTCCATTTTGAAACTAGACAATCTTCACAAGTTTCTTCAAAGGAGATTTTATAGACTTCTGTTATGGATAACATTTGGTGTGGTAAAAAATAACTACAAATCTGATAGTAAATATTTCATTTAAAAGCTGTCCATTGCCTAAGGGAAAAGGAAGAAAAAGAAACCAAGTATGAACGTAAAAGATGCCAGAAGAAGTTAGGCTAAATTCTGTGCCTTTTCATATTGCTCTGATGGTACAAAGCAACTAGTTTGACTAGTCAACGTGGCAATTCAAGCAACATTAACTTTATTGAGACTAAAGCAAAAAAACCACAACTGTAATAGCAGTTTAAAATCAACTTAATCATGTCTTGCTCTGCACACTGTCAAGATGACTTAATAATAAAAAATGTGCACTATCATCATTGCATGGTATCATTCCAAGGAAAGCTATAGTTGATTAGGGGCTTCTAATTAAATAAAATCCATCCCTGCTTAATTTCTTTAAAAAGCATACTAACCCTAAATTTCTCCAAATTAAAATGCTTCTTATGAGAAGAAACAAAACTATAATCAGCAGTTATCAAGTGGAAGGAAGTTATAACAGAAGCTAAGAATCTTAATGTAGGCTTAAGAACAAAAGAAGAAAGTATTTAAATAAACTAGGAATTAATTTATGTCATATACATCTGAAACTAGGTAAAGACGTGAAAACTCCCAGTCTTCTTGTAGAAAAGCAAAAGGTGTCAACAATTATTTTTGTGTATATTTGGAAAAAGTAAAAGAATATATTAATACCTTAGTAACAAGATATTAGTGGTTGTACAGGATAATTAACAGTGATCATGAGAGATCAGTTACTTTTTAGTTTGCACCTGAACACACGCACCAAAGGATACTAGAATAGCCTGAGGATTGATGTAAACAATTATATTTTTTACAATTTTAAAATAAAATTTTGATTCCAGGAGAAATTTCAGGCAGCTAGACAAAAGTTACTGTGTTAAATGAAAAGGGAAAAAAAAAAAAGTGATGGATTAAAAAAACCAGCAAACAGAAAGCAACAATGGCTCCAATTCGCAAACATTTATTCACCCTGAGGTCTGCTGCAGCACAGTATAGAACTGCATTTCTCTGTGGCCTAATTTTGCACTGCTGAAAGAAACTTGAGAAAAATGGAGAACTGGTCCAATGACTACATAATGTGTACAAACTGAAAAAATTCTCAATGTTCTGACTTTGGTGAAAATAATTTCTCAAGCTTAAATCATAAATAAAAATGCTTGCATTTAACATACAGTCTACAGCATATGTTTGCAAAACTAAATAACCGCCTGTGTTTACATGAGATATATGATGTTCAGTTTGATTTGCATATCGGAGATCAGGCTGTAAATCTCTGACGATATTTACAGTTGGATAATTGAAATTAATCCTGCCAAAATGACTTTGACAGTCCTGAATTTATGGTCTGAGAAAACAATCCTGGAACTGTTTGCCGAGCTATTAACATGGCTGGCTATATATTTTCAATCTGAGCTATGCTGCTGCATAAAAACCTGTTCGCAAATTATAAACCCTTCTTTTCTTCCCCTACTTCATGTTCAAATTGCTTCCATAATCATTAAGAAGATGGGATAACCTTGAAGATAGCAGATGTGCCTGTGTGTTTATTTTTCTAACCGTGCCAGGTACATTCGTTATCCTTCTTCCCCGCCCCTCGCCCCCATAGATGTTATGCCATTTTCTTTTTAATTTCCTTCAAAAGTAGCCAGTTCTCCCAGCAGAAAGCATCAAGAAGTTCCAACACTAGAACTCAGACTCCCTCAAATCCTACAGTAACTTGGATCATAGTTGCATCTCAGCATGTATCTGGGTCTTCAGGGAAGAAGAAAGGTGCTTAGATTTTGTTTGTTGTTTTCTTTTTTGTTTTTTAAACTCAGATCATATCTTTGAATAGAAGGCACATAAATTGTCAAGGAGAACAACATTGTTAACTACAAAGCTACCTCACATTATCCTCCCAGTAGGAATGCCATTTGTGGCTCGATATACAACAGAAACTTCCAACATACACAAAAGAAAAATGTTTGTGAATAATATCCATTGCAAACCCCCCCCACATAATGCAGCAGTAATTTCACCTTCTAATAAAACAAAATTTAAACAATTAGCAGGCTGAATTTTCTTATCATTTGCAAAGAATTACATAATTTATCAAAACTGTTGGCAACCTTTTCCTATTTAAGAGATGTTGCACCTTGCATTCTTTGAACTCCAATAATGAATTTGATGACTGTGAAAGTTGCACCTTGGGTTTTGTGCTAAAAGACAGCAGCCAGCCTCCCCACTTTCTCGATACTAAGTTTTCAACCACAGAGAACTCTGTTGTAGGTATGTTTATAGATAAAAAGTACATTTCTCATATATAAAAGCAGCTTTTTCAAGTCTGTAAATAAAAATACAACTGCCACCCATTACAGAAATGTACGTATTTATATTTGTAGCATTTATTTACAACACATCTCTTTTAGAAGGATGGCGACGATAGCTGTGATATTCATTGTGCTTTCTCCCCCCCCCCCCCCCCCCCCCCCAATATGCTGCTTTCCAAGATCATTCAATTTGAAAGCAGGCATCCATCCAAACATGTAACATTAAGGAGGAAAGACAGCTCTCATTTATAAAATGTTAATTCCTTATTAGTGGAAAAAATAAATCACTAGATCAAGCAGAGTAACTGTGATCGCTGATTATTATCCTACCACAAGTAAGTTACATCGTGCTCTGTCCCCTGTTCAGAGCTTGTGTCAACTGGCAGACACCTGGAGAGGAAGAAGTCTAAAGATGACAACTAGATAAGCACATATTCTGTGGGGGTGGGAAGAAAAAACCCTTTCTAAACATCAAAAACCCTTGTGGAAAGCTGCTTCGCCTTCCCATTTTGTTGCACACACCCAGACTGTAGAGGAGTCTGAAGGAGGTTATGTATTTATATGGTACCTAGCACAGCTGGCTGCATTTGTATCAGAGAACTCCAGGCACATAACAAATTTACAGGTGACGCTCTGGGAAACAGCTAGGATTAGTGTTGCCAAACTCAGCCAATTAGGTTGGCAATTAGTAGTGCCAAGCCAAAATACACTGCAGGTTCTTTTGTATAGCATTTCTGTATATAAGCATCGGCAAACTAACAATGCAGACTGGAAACTACCAGCCTGATTAATCTGTCAGTAGCTTTCCCTTAGTTCCACGTTGTTGCCATATATTCTGCATGGGTTGATTTTTCACGTGAATTAGTCAACGCGGGCATAAGGATCAATTGCAGAGTCCCGTCTTCAGCCGGGATGTCTTAAAGCTTGAAACAGCCCTGTCTTCTTGTCCTCAAATCCCTTTTTACAGAAGCTCTTCAAGAGCATCTAAGTGTTCCACTGTGTTAATTTTACACTAAGTGCATACACCACAGACACTTCCACAGCACATCTTATGTATTCATCTAAACAGAGCGCAACTCTTTTAGACTTAGCTAATGTAACGTAAATGAATTCAGGGGCTTTTACTGCAAACAGACTGAAAGTCCACCAGTGAGGTCTCCAAGTGAGGCTTGCTTTATTTCATACTCTGAATACACCTATTTTAAGCATACTATGCCACATTTTTGTGCCACGTCCTGCTACCTTAACCACTGGGATTTTTGTATGACTTGAGGTTTCAATAATTATATGCCAATAACTAGCCTTTCACATCATGGCTGTGATCCTTACTCTCTTATTTTCAAATGCACATCAGATACACTGAAGGTAGAAATGAGAGTTGGTAATGAGTGTGAGTGGGAGGCATGGGTTGGTGATGAAGATTTGCTTTGATTCCT
Source organism: Balearica regulorum gibbericeps (assembly GCF_011004875.1). Classification (NCBI taxonomy): domain Eukaryota; kingdom Metazoa; phylum Chordata; class Aves; order Gruiformes; family Gruidae; genus Balearica; species Balearica regulorum. Next base: position 4,419,246 of record NC_046189.1, read on the forward strand.
CTGACTACAAAAGCTTCCTCAGTAAAGAAGATAGTTTAAAGTGTCTAAACAAAACCTTTGTCTATGCAAATTCAAAACCATTCTGACATAAAATTAAAGCTATTCTTAGTATTATTTCGTAAAGGTCATGAATATGTCGTCAGAGGATGATCAAAGTATTAAAAACCTACAACACGTTAAGAGGCAACAATACGTTAGATTTCCGGTGTTTTCGTTTCCAAGCAAAACACTGACCATTAATTCTTATTATTGATAGTAATGGAGGAAGCATCATCTGTTGTCAGAACTGGCTGACAATTTCTGTTGTAAAACCCACTTCTCGGTTGTCTTGAACTTTGCCAAACTAACTGCTTTGTCTATGATTTTATAAAAATTGAATATTTGTTTCAAGCTGCTTTTGTTTTAAGTAGCTGCTCTCAGACTAGCCAAAATAATTCAGAATAATTCATGAAAGGATACATTCCTTATCCCATTTTGAAAACAATGTTTTTATTATTATTTAATGCTTCCTCAATTCACAATTTGAAAGCAAGACTGAAAATCTGATACTGACAGAGTTTTAATTAGCTCTCAGAAAAATCTGGCTGAAGTACAACATTTTGTAAAGTCTCAGCTCATACATACCTAGCAGAGAAGTACTTCACTTTTACAACAAAACCCCTCAACACTCCTGCTTCACTGCAATTGCAGCAGACTGGGAGTGATCTAGGCAAAAGGAATGGAAGAAGAAAGTCCGCCTTGTTTTTTCAGTGCAGCTTCTTTCCCTGCAGTGGCCAAGAAGCTTGAAGGTGTGTTTCACCTCATTCAAATGCAAAGGAAGAAAAAGAGTGAGAGGAAATAGAAAAATCCATTAGGACTGGATAATAAAGAACCAGGGAAAACACAAATGAGACTGGACACTTGTCTGTGGACTGATGGCATTCAGTTGTTAAAAATCAGACCTAGTGGTGTCAGTAGCACTACTCCTAAGTCCTTCAGGAGTCTGGAAAGAACAGCTTGGGGAAAAAAAAAATAAATCCATTCCAATCCTTTAAGGTGTAAATTAATCAAAATATGTCACCTCAAATATAATTGAGGAAAGTTGAGGAACTAATAATTAATTGGTAAGCAGGAGTATACTAATACTCTAGAAGCACCTTCATAAAAATGCATTTGCCTAGATAATAAAGAAAATGAAGAGGTATATGTTGATTTATTAATCAGGAGTCACCTTGCCAACACACATATAATGAATAAAATAAATTTCCACTTGTCCAACCTTAAATTAATGTGTGTTTTATACTCATGAGCTGGAAATACTATATAGAAAAGTTACTTAAATTTTTGTTCGGTTACTTATTTAAATTACCCAGTGAAGTTCCACAAAGCTTTGACCTTAAAAAAAACCCCCAACAACACAGAGTAACAGATACCAAATGAAAATAAATACTTTTTTTTGGCACTATCTTAAATGAAGTCTTTCCCAGCTCCCTATTTAGCAAAGCCTTTATCTAGTAAATCACATCAAAGCCTGTTTTTTGCACCACTCCCTTTAATTCATCTGTGTTCTCCAAGTGAAGTCCACAAATTGATACTAGGGATCTCTCTCTCACTGGGCTAAAACATAAACCAGTGGTTACTCAGTAAAGCTGTCAATCAGCTAAGAATCTCCAGTAACTCCATACCTGTTATCATCCCATATTTTACTTGTGTGGTCCATGGAGGCAGAAGCCACAAAATCACCACATGAATGCCATGAGCAGTCCCAGACAGCGTGGGCATGTCCTCCTAAAGTCAGAACGCATCCACCTTTTGAACAGTCCCATATGTGCATTGGGGTATCCCCACTTGAAGTAACCAGCTGGGTGCCACTGTTATAAGGAATAAAAATAAAGAGCAAGGTTTTTAGCAAGGATATAGGTGATGATTTTTCAAAGTACACAGCAAAATAATTCAACTGTATTTAGAAAGACGGGTTAAGTAGTAGCAATTGTTGATTTTACATTAAAATACATATGAACAAAAAATTATGCTTGAAAACATTCATATTTTTACTTTAGACAGTTTTCTGACACATCATAGATGAAGCAGTCATGTATTAAATACGCTATCAAAAGAAAAGGAGATATGAAGCAGCTATCTTCCATGGGAAAGTAAACATGGCTTCCAAAAATGACATTCTTACTTTTTGTAGTCCATTTATGAGTTTATCAGCAAAATAACTTAAGCCCAGAGAACTGCTTTCAAAATAGAATAAAATAGCTTCAGGGAAGAATATTTTCTTATTTCCCAAATCCATACAAATTATTATTTAAGCATCACAATTTTGTCTCTTCTGACTCACTATAAACACTTTAACACATTCACTATCTCTTGGGGTCATTGATATGTTATATAAATGAAAAATACAGAGTTCAACTCTTTTTTTTTTTTTCTTTTTTTCCCCAAATCTTCAGATATAAACTAGTATAGTTCCATTTCTTTTAAGCATGGACATACAACTTCAGACTAAAAGTCCATCTGGTTCAGTAACATGCTCTACAACAACTAGTAGGAGATTCTTAATAAAAAGAAAATAAGAAAAAGTATGTAGAGTGATTCTCCAGTTAAACCCTCCCAGACCTAGGCTGTGGCTCAGGATTTCTTTGAGACATCAGCTTTGTGCTTAACAAGCATCCATGGAGGTTTTTTTCCATGACTAATTAATTTTTGAACATATGCAAACCTTCAGCACCCACAATCTCTTGTGTCAATGAATTCCAAAATTTAATTATGTATTGTGTGAAAAACTATTTTGGAGTCTTAAATACCTTACTTCATTTCATTTGATGCTTCCAATTCTAATATTGTGATTAAAAGTAAACACTGACTACACATTTACCATCTCTAAAGCAACTGTGATATTATAGGTCCCCTATCATATTTTACCCACAAAGTTGAAGCCTCTGACTCCATTGACATGTTCCTCAGACAGAAGTCATTCCATCCCTTTGATCACATCTACCATCTTTCTCAGCCCCTTTTGAGCTGAAACTGAAGAAACAGGTACCCAGGGAAGGTATATGACAGAGTAGTGTTTTCTGGTTTATTCTGTATTCTTTGAGTTTAATTAGCATTTTTGGTACTACTACACAGAAATTTTCAGAAAGCTGACCACAGTCATTCTAAAATTTCTTTCCTGAGTACTAACAACTACTTTAGACTCATTCTTATCTAGGTACAATTAGGACCATTTCTTCGTATGTGCATCACTTTGCATTCATCTGCACTGACTTTCATCTGCCACTTTACGTGTCAAGTCAACCGCTGCAACTGGAATTTTTTTGCTGTATTTCTTCACATGCAACCTTCACTTTTACTGCCCTGACTAATTAGCAAACTCATCCACCTCATTCTCTTCCCCAATTTCCAAGATCATCTTAATTTAGGTCCCAGCACAGATCCCTGTTGGGAATCAAATAATTTCTCCAATCAGAAAGTGACATTTAATTCCTATCCTTTCACCAGTTTTTAAACTCACAAAATAAATTTCCTTTTTATTGAGGACAGTTTTGCTTCTCAGAGTTTTTGTCAAATGGTCTTAAGAAGAATTTACTGAAAAATCCAAGTATACCGAATTTACAAACCTCCCTTGATCAAATGCTCAGCAGGCCTTTCAGAGAACTAACAGATTTCTGAGACTTAATTTCCAAAGCCATGCTTCTCCTAATGCTTCACTATAACAAATGGATCCCTGTATCCTGTAATTTTGCTTCTTAATATCATTTCTACCAGCCTTCCCACTATAAAAGTTGGATCAATTCAGCTACAGCCCCTTCATCCCAAATTCTTTTAAAATATCAGAAAAAAGTTAATGCAGCCTTCCCAAATTATACCAGGAATAATGGAGGTTTTCTATCATGTTTACTAAAAAAACCAGAAAAAATGTTTGAGGATAATACATGGGAATACAGGTCAAAAATATTTTAACCTTGGGTTTTCAGACTAATTCCTGCTGTTACCTCACCAATGCCAATAAGAGCAGCTTGCCTTTAGGAACCAATAAACTCTGCTTTTATTTGAATAATGGAAAAAATGCACTATCACTAGCGGTAGAAATCCTTCTTCCAAATCTCTGGATATAAAACTGTGGGAACTGAAAACAGCTCAAGGGTTGATCCTAAGTACTACTGTAAAAACTTCATCCTAACAATATATGCAGATACTTAGTTCACTGTTGCAGTATTAAAAAAAAAGTCTGGGAGGGGCAGTGTCAAATTTTTTTTTTATATTCTTCTTTTCCTCCTTTTCCAAGAGATGTCCACCAGATTGTTCTGTAAAACTACCCACTAAGACAGCTTGAAATATGTGCATCATTTACCTGATAGATCTTAAGGGGGAGCTTGCCATTATGAAATATCACCTACCTAAGCTTTTGCCTAGTTTTAACACTTATGGTTTAGATTGCTATTTTTTGTGAAAATATTATAATCCTCATTAAGGCAGTTACACCCCCATGCCCAAGACAAAACTTTGAAAGATTAATCTCTCAACAATTTTAACATTGCACAGGAATACTTCTGAAGCTTTTTTCACATATACCAAAGCATAGAGGCTTGAAGCCTGAGTAAGGGTTTGGAGGAGACCCTAATTTTGTCAAGCTGCTAGGAATAAATGTGCTTTTATTAATGAAACACTTGTACTTTTAATAACTCAACCTAGATCTCACTTGTAGAGACAGATAAAATTAGCAAAATGACAAATTATCATACCCCTTATACATCTATGAAATAAGAGCTATTTTAAAACAAATTCAGAAGCAGGTATAAAGTGGGACTGATGAAATCTATAACTAATTCAGAGGGCAGTATGCACTGCTGCTGTAGTGAATCACAAAAAGAGATTTATTGCTTATGCACTTTTTAATATATAATCCCCCAAATGCTACAAGAATCACCAGTTCCTTGGGCTGAATTTTAAGAATACACCATCCAGGCAGCGATGAAAATCTCTCGGAAAACAGATATGAGCAGGAAGGTAGTTCAAATGGATTCAATTTGGCAATCTGTGGCAGGGGAAAGAGTTACAAATGAGGTTTAGCACTCCTTACAGAACAAAGGAGAAAAAGTGGAGATTCAAAACAAAAGTGCAGCTTGTGTAGGAAAAGTTTTGAGGGACAGACAGTGGCAGTAAGGGCAAAAATACTCAGGAAAGAGGTGCCCAGTGCCCCAATCCCCTGCAACACAAGCTCCCCAATATTCCCTGGGCATAAAAATACCCCATCACTTCATTGAAGAAGGGGGATTTACATCAGTTAAAGATCTCCTAGCATGCACAGGTCAGCGTCATATCAGCATTTCAGGGAAGCACAAACTGCTGCTTATAGGAATGAGGGCTGTCAGAGCTGTCTTAGCACTGGGCCTGCACTTTGTGGTCGTGAAATCTTCGCTGCACGCTAGTATTCAAACCAGACACACACATAATGAAAAAAAAGTGCTATGTCAAGCCAAGTCTGGCATCTAAATCAAAATTCTGCTTGTTGAAAAAAATCCTATCTACTTAATAGCTGATCAATAATGACATACTTTTTCTGATTTGCAGCATTTTTTGGACCTGGTAGATAAAAGAAACACCGCAAATTCTGAGGTAATGTTTTGTTACCTGCAGCTGCAATGTGGCTTACTGCACTATTGCTCTATATGTATGATGTAAGATCACCTGGGGGGAAAAAATATCAGGAAAAGTACAGGTTTTTACTGATTTAGGCTGTCAGTTTAACAGTCTATGATACCCACACAATCCTCTAATGTATGACTGATTTTCAAACAAAATGCACACCGATTTTTATATTAAAAACATATGGAAATATGACATTAGACACTCAGCCTTAATTATCAGCAGCTATTTTCATAATGTCCACTTGAATTTAAGATTGATCAATAACAGAGAAAACTCTGTTATTCCGCAGCATGTATATCTTTAATTCAGAGGATAATAAAACACTTTGATTTGTTTGGTAAAAAAGACTTAAAGAACCAGACAAGATATTAGGAGACAAGAAAAATGTCATTCCTAGCTTCTTCCGTCACTTGAAACACATTCACATATATGCGAATAACTTTGCCAACTTTTAGAAGTTCGGTGCTATTAATTTATTTATTTTTTTTTTAAAAGAAAGTAGCAGTGTACAGTGCTATATGGACCTGATCAGTTGGGTTTGTACGGTCTTGCTTAGTCTGTTTGGGGGATTTTCTGTTTAGACTTTCCAGCAGACCAAAGCACTATAAAGGATGAAATACGCTTGTATAATTTAGGACAATGTATTTATGTAGAAAAAACTTTCAAAAGTTCTAGGCAATGGAAAGTCTATGACACCTGTAACCCCTGCATTGTCTCTGTGGATAGATCTTTTTTCTTAATACTAAATAGGCATACAGTTCTACTTTTTAACTGATTTCAGGTATTCTTAATTAATGCTATAAACCTGGCCTTCCAGAAATAATTAGAGTGGAAAAAAACTTTGGAAATGTTAATTCTGCAATCCACAAAAGCAGATGGAGCATTGACTTCTCAAGCCTTAACAAATCTTTCCTCCCTCATAGTCTAAACATACACATTTCCTTTCATCATATATTCCTCCTCCTTCCAGCTTCACTGCTCTCACTACAAGATGCCTCTCCATTAATACTGAGTTGTAAATATACCAATAATTAAGGGTCATATTCAGCGACAACAGGAGCCTTTGGCACAGAGGTACTCTACAACATTTCAGGTGACTGATTGCCTTTCTGGAATACCAGTCAAATGAAGGCAATACCTACACTGATAGCATTGCCCTGTAAATATATTAAATATAATATCAACAGTCAAAGTAGCTTCAAATATCACAACTTGTTCAAATATTTCTGGACAATGGGCTTAGACCTGAACCTCAAGCTACTCCAGGGGGATTAGTCAGGCTCCGTCTGAAGACGGTGTGGAACGTAGAGCTAGTAAGCTATTCTGCTTCACAACATCAGCTGCCAAGCAGGACCACAGATCCCATCCTTCAAAATTTACAAGGATTGTCATTTTGCATCAGCCAAAATAAACCATAAAGCCATTTGTATCATTAGATCTAGCTGCCTGGGACATCCCTCTTTCAACCTCTCATATCACTTACCAGAGCCACTCCTCTTCATAACCACTAATCATTCTTGGTCAGCTTTATTCTGAGTACTGGTGGAGAAAGAGAACATCTTCCTCTACAGTTTATTTAGTAAATAATGGAAAGGTATAATTCTCTGTCCAAGGTATCTTATCTTAAGAGTTAATCACAGGAATGTTATTTTTAGCAGGTGCCAGGGACAGCACTGTGAATCCGACAACAATTTTGTTACTGTTTTCTACATGGCATTAAGTGAACTTAGCAACATCTGTGCTACTGGCATTTGTATGTATTATTTATGTAGCGCTGTGGACATTCCCGGTGTTCTGCAGACAAACTAAGATATGGCTCCTTTCCTGAGACAATTACAGTCTAAATCAAAAGGCGGTAAGCAAAGCCTTACACACAGTGCTGTCAAATAATGGTTCTCAAATCAACACACTAAACAAACGCAACTTGTGTTAAAGTTTTGTGTCCTAAAAGACCAGCAGCAACAGGTAGCATCTGACTGGAACTTAACTGTGCAACATAAGCATCAGCCACTCGATGACAAATTTTAAACATACAGGATAAAACATTACAGGATTAACAGTCTTTTACCATTGCAATTGAAAAACACTTTAAAATCAATATTCCAATTGCTTAATTGGAAAAATGATATCTCACTTCTATTCATGCAATTAGTCTAAAGCAAAATTCTAAAAGCTACTATAGTATTTGCAATATCGGGACAGGTAGACCCTAAACACAAAGTCCAAGGAAAGAACTGCAAATACAGTTAAAGATTACTTTAATTTTGCTGACATTTTATGCTAGGCCAAAGAGGAAAGATAAAGGAAAGAAATGTCTAGAAAAATTGAGTTATGCCATGAAAAAACATAACTAATGAAGACTGAATGCCTACGGAAGTATCTTTTCCCTCTTTGCCCCATCATCTTAGCCACTGGTTAAATAAATGTATTAGGAACTGATTGATTCTTTAGACTTCTGTCTTCCAAGTTTTTCCAGAATTAGCCTGCAGGTTAAAAGTTACTAGAGAGTATGGGAGAGGGTGTAAGTAACATGTGCAGAAGCAGCAAGGGGGATACACCCTCGTAAGCTTCGTTTGCCTTGGAAACAAGGTTAAAAACAGTGATTCAGACAGTTACACTTAGGAAAGTATATACCAATGGGGTCCCACTTTTGGTTGAGAGAGCTGTATTTAAACACTTTTTTTCCATCTGATACTAAAACCAATGTAAGGGATGGAAATACCAAATATCAGTTCAGCTGTGCAGTCATCGTAACTCTTTGTTACTGTACCACTTTGCTGTGGTGTGGTTTTGTCATAGCCCCTCACTTGCTTCTCATTAGAGAGTGAAAATCAGGCTGAATTTAAAAAAGGTTGGGGTCAACATATTATTTTTAAAGTTCCCATTAAAAAAATATTGAAAAGACAACAGGTGATTTTTTTTCCACACCGGGCAGGAAATCTGCACAGTTCCTTGATAAAGGATGATGTGGATCCAACTCTTTGTGGGTACAAAGGAAGGTGAAATGAAGTTCTGCAAGAGGAATAAATACATCAAGGATTACAGGGAAACTGCATCTGGCTCAAGAACCTTTGAATTAAGGAGTCAAGTCCAGGAGGTTACTAAGACAAAACCTCACAAATGCCTTTCTTATTCTTATCCATTCCTTGGCATCCCCTGGTACTCCCTGCTGGGGACAGGATGATGGTCCAGAAGAATTTGGCATGTGCAGCCATCCTTACGTTCTTAGTCTGTATTTGAACAAAACATTCAGTAGCAAAGATTTTGTTTCAAATAGATTTTGTAACCTTGAAACAGACCTGAGATATAGTTCACTTTTTTGTTACTGGAACTCTGAGCCACATTAATTATTTACAGTGACATTTCTTATTAAAACCCCTAGGTTTTTTGATATCTATGGTTCATTTTGGGTGTTGCTTTCATTATCCTCATGGACTATGTGTCTAAGACACATCTTATATAGTAATTGTAATATGTTTCATCCTTCAGAATAATCTTGGGCCCAATTTTACTCTTGTTTTATTAATAGACATAAAATGTCATTTATACAGAAGGTGAATGCCAGAATACTCAGCAGTAAAAATACGAAAATACCTTTTCTCTTCCTCATTTATCATCAAAGCTGAGGGGGGAAAAAAAATTAAATTTGAAAAATGCAAAATCAATCATAAACTGACATTCTTTAAACCAATGAAGACGTTTCAAAGCCAGGAAGCATGGCAGTAACCAGCAGGTGGTGGACAGTACTTGGATTTTTGTCTGAGAAGAAAAATCCAACCATCCTGCACAAACCTGTGACACAAGGCTATTGGCTGGAAATCTTCAGAAAACTGTCAATGCATAGTTTGCCAAGTGCAAAATTCAAGGTAATTTTTCATTCTACATTACCTAATTGCTAGATCTTTTTATCATATTTCATGCTTATACACTGACCCAAGACAGGGTAACTGTTTCCCCCTGCCATTCTACCTGGCTGACAGCTGGGCGTGACATCAAGGGAAAAAAAATAAAGCAAGCTTTTGGCATAGCACCACTTGCCACTGCTTCTAGATAAGACAGACACTGGTTCTAGGCATTGTAAAAGTAGCGATCTTTTGTTTTAATGAAGTTCTTTGTGAAAACTTCCTTGAGGCTACATTACACTTCAAAACTGACAATTTCACAGCTGCAACTATTTAAATATAGTCTCCTACGACCAAAAAGAACCTCAGTATGGTATACACAAATTTTCAGACAACAAATTCAAGTCATTTGTAAACAAGTTTCAACCTAACCAGCCCTCCATATTTTAAAGCATTTTCCCTTTCTGAACTGAGTAGCGATGACAGAAGCTAGCATACCTAACCATACACATACAGAGAAATCCTGTTTCACCAGGCACCCTTCCCACTGCTCTTACCAGCTTGTCTCGATCCCAGTGCACAATTATTCCTTCATTTTAGGGTTTTGGCATGCTCTAAACAGCCTGTAGTTCTCCATTCCGGATCATTACAATGATTTTTTTGCTATGTCCACAAGGTAGCAGATTGCTCCAATTCAGGGTACAACCTCTACAGACCACAGTCAGGCCTGCTATGTTCAAATCCATTAGCTTGCTAAGATTAGCTTGGTACCTCCACAAAAAAATATTGAGTGTGTTACCATTCACCGCAGGCTAGTCTTTTTAACGTATTAAAAAAATGAATTAGCTGTCTTTCAATGTCATGTAATTAAAAGTGGTTAAATGAGATTTTAAAATAATTTGGGCACCTGGTAGAAGGCAGTTTTTAGTACATGCAAAATTGTCTTTTAGGAGACTTTGGAAGCATGCCAGGTACAGAATAAAAATAAAAAGACAAAAGATAAACTAGTTACAATACTCAGAGATTAGATGTAGCAAACCACATGTCAGCAGGGCAGCAGGCGCTAAACAATGTAGGGCTCTACGCAAGGTTTAAATATCAATGAATAATTACCTTTTTAACCACTCCCCCCCCTTTTTTAAATAAAAAAAGTTTCTCTTCTAAAAGCTTTCTGCCAGTGCATGTCCAGCATCCAACACCAAAATTCCACATCTATTTACTGAGGCATAGGGGCATTTGGACATCCTGTTTGAAGCCGGGAGCTTGTAAATCTCCAACAAATATGAAAGCTGCTTATGCTGAAGGCAAACACTGCTTTTGGGACCAGTCATGCGATCTTGCTTTAGGATATTGCCAAATAATTCTTCCTCCATTAACTTCATGAGGAATAATTATTTTGCTTGAAATTAAATATAATGAGTAAACATAGCAAAACTACCATATTTTCCAGAAGTGGTATCTGTTCTGTGCCATCCTAATATTGTCCCTCAAACAATCTCAATGTAAGCTAAACTCTCCCTATACACTATTACATTTTTAACATAAATTAGTGTATTTAGCTCACATAAAAATCAGGCATAGTACCAATCAATATCCATAACATACATTAAATAGCGTGCTAATAACCTGTGATACTTAATCTCAACACCCATCCCATCCAGTGTGTGTTATTTTTCCTCCACTGGAGTGACTCCAAAACCTTAAATTTTAATGAAGGGCTGTTGTAGGGAAAAATGTGGTTTGGAAGGAGTTCAGATACATGAATTCCATGTACAGAACAGATTTATGACCTATATTAACAAGGATAATCCTGTGTCACAGTTCCTCTGAAATGCAAAGTTGTGGAGCAGTCATTTCAAATCCATTATCATCCTCAAATGGTTGTCCAGTGATGTCTAATCTCAATCAATAGCCAGTAATGAAGCACAGCTATTAATTCCATTTGCATGTTTGTACAAAGCATCATTTTTAAGCTGCATATTCATATGCAAAGAGAGTTCAGTGGGCGCATAGAGATTTCACAGCCTGTGGAAAGTTCTGCACTGGGATTTGAACATTTCCCAGGCACCTGGAAGAATATTTAACTCGCACTGTGTAACGATCTTGACAACAAAGCCCAAGAAAACACACAGGACAGCGCACAAGCCAAGTGTTTGTATTTCGGGCAACGGGTGATCTTACTGAGCCATGCCCTGGGGATATGAACATAATCAAAGGCAGGGAATTAGTTAATACAGACAGTGATCGATAGCAATTTGAAGTCTGAGAATGGAGGAGGAATGGAAATGCTGAGTATGAACAGAATCCCAGGCTGGTACAAGAGAAAGCAGTATACCAAAAGTAATATAATCTTCCATCCTTTCATACAAAGGCTTTGTATGAAAACTGAATTTCCATTCACGAGGCCATGCAACCTAATTGCTCGAGAAAGGGGAAAAACAAGAAAACAAAACTTCAAACCCTTCAAAGCTGATGTGGTCACATGTAACATGGTTGCCTTTCTTTCTATTCCCCATTCATTTTATATACACACTACTCAAATGCAAAGAATACAGTTACAACAAGCTAAGAACATGGTTTCGCTTCCACATCCTTCAACGGTCAAACAAGTCCCAACTGTTTTGTACCCGAAGTTACCCAAATCTCTGCAACAACACAGCATAAGGAAAAATACATAAATACAACAAATAAACGACCGTTGCGCAATTCCTATCTGGAGTCTGTACTCACGACAAATTTTTCCTTACTTCAACCATTAAACCTTATTGCATGCTAATGACTGAAAGCGGTAATGTAAGGTTTAGTCCTTGACACAAGATTCATGCCAGGAAATCCCAAATCTCCATGAATCAATGTCAAAACATACCACCCTAGGGTAAGAGCAGAAATTCAACATGGTTTACTAAAAAACTTCCATATTAAATACAAAAGAAACAAATTAGGAAATGCTGCAGACATACAATGTAATTAAATAGTATCCAGGACTAAACCAACCATATTTAAATCCTTGCAAGGACATATCTTGTATATTTGAGCTGAAGTATCCAATTAAAAGTAACGCATCACCAACTAGTAAGCACTCATCATTCCAACATCTTGTACTGGTTAGATCATTTTTTGCAAGATGAAATAAATGAAGGACACTGACACTACTGTATGAAAGGGAAGGTCCCAACTTCAAAAGTGACAAACCCATAATCAAGTTTTGCCTCCACCTAATTCAGAATGCTTTTTTTTCATCCTGGATAGATCACTGTGACTAGGATGAGGTTTCACATTGCCTTCCTCAGACACGTTCCCCTTGTTAGCATTATGTTAGCAGAAAATTAATCCTGCAGAAAAAATAGAAATGAAGTTTCCTGGCAGTCAAGTTCTCCAAGACAGGCTTATTGTGCACCAGAGTTTTCCAAGTCCAGGGACTGGAACTGAGTGGTTGGATACAGCCTGAGGAGGAAAGGCTCAGGATCCTCCCCTTCCACAGCAGCTAGCCATAGCACTGGCATGGGCATAGCAAAAACCTGCACCATCAGGCAACACAGGGATTATGAATCTCTGCCTAAATACTTCATTTAGAAATGTCAGAAATGTAACCAAATAAGTCAGTCATAATGATAAAAAAGCTCCCCTCACCTTCTAAGATTTTTTTTAAAAAAAAGGCAATATTTATATAAAACCTAAGCCTCCTACCTTAAAAAGCGACATTTCAGTACAAGTCAATTTTTATAAACACTCTAAATATTTGGGGTTTGTTTCAAATTCAAGTATCTTAAACATTGCCTGAATTGAATTGCCATTCTCTAGTCAACTCTTAACACTAATGCCTGTTGGTTTAACAGCTATACTTTAGGAAAGACACATTTTAACAATATAACAAACACCTATAGCTCCTTAGCTACTCCACTAGAACCCTTGCAGCAGACTTTAGGGAAAAAAACAATTGCCTTTATTGCACAGAAGAAAACAATAATGAACCAAGAATGTTAAAGGCATCAAGATTATAATTGCACACAAAGAAACATAACACAAGAGATTCCATTAAAAGAGATGTTTTAATGTGTATAACAACTCTGAAGAGAATGACACTAACATGTTCAGCAGAAACACGGGATCAGACCAGCAAAACCGAGACCAACCCACACGAGGAGGCAGCTAGCACTCTGTAATTCCAACTCCCCGTCCTCAAATAGGGATGCTGATGAAGCTAGAAGAAAACCTAAACTACTCAAAATCTGGAGCCACCATAGTGAACATCACCTTTTTCTCACAACCTAAATAAATGAATTGAAAATCCACAAAACTGAATTGCTCCTGGTGACTTCCAGGCAACAGCTGTACCAGAACAGCAGAAACTGAAAATCAGGGTGACGAGTACAAAAAAACCCCAAGAACTCTGTGATGAGCAGGCAAATTTCTGCAAGCTTTCACAGAATATATTCACAGCTTCACTGAAGCTGAACTAATAGGTTTAGAAGTATACCATTTTATTGGTACTCTATAAAGAGATTTCAACTGCATATTCCTCCTCCCTTTCTCTATCAAAGTAGTTATCATATAGAAATTATTTTCTTTCTTTCAAGTAAACAGAAGATCTAATTACCCACACAGCTGATCAGAAAGTTTCCTCTTAATTTCTAAGAATCAAAACAATCACATCAAAATATTACTGAATTTGAATAACTGGATAAACTTTTGTCATAAAGACAAAGATTAAACTTGACACCTGTTTTGTGAAACTGATAATCACAATGCCTTTTCAACCAATATGATTAGCTTGGTTAAATCTCCCAATATTAATTATGGCTGTTTTCAGGTCTAAAATTCAGATAATGAGAAAGTGTAGCACACAATCATTTAAGAACAATGAGATTATTTCTATGTAAGCAAAGCACTCAGTACATTTGAAAACTATTTACCTTATAGACAAGCATAAAATTTAGATGACATACTATGAGGATAAGATAGCTAAATAATAATTTAAATAATACTACCCAGAAACTAGCTATCTTTTTAGTTTCATTAGGAGTTCAAATGTATGCAAGGTCAAATACTTCATACTGTATGAAGATTGAGGTCTTTTTGAAAGAGGCTTTAAAGGCACATTTCGTATTTGTGATGGAGGAGCAACAAATTAATGAGTAAAAATGGCATTAGTTCATCTGAAAGAAAAAAAAAAAGACAGTAAATGAACAAGGTAAAGACTAGACAAAAGAAATCACAGCAGAAGCCCTGTAAGAACTCCCTAAGAAATTCTGAGTTTGAATTAAATTGATTTGACCAAAATGGAATCCACTTTTATCATATTAAAACTGTTTCAAAACCAAAACTAGAGCATTGACATACCAATCCTTTGGCATCCCCTCTCACTTTCTCAGGGAAAATTCTTTGAAAAATTGTGGCCAAGGATCCAATTTCATTTGGGAGAATATATGTGTGTGTAAGACTGGCCAGACTCTTAACATCTAAGAAGGAAAAAAATCCAAACCTTTGATAATAATATATGTGCTAAACAGAAAAGGACAGAAATATCATCCATGTTACACAATTAAAAATAATGAGTAAAATCAAAGGGTATTGCTTTGTGAGGGAAATGCAATCCTTCCTTGAAAGTATAGCTGTACAACTTAACAACTTGTTTCAGTAGGAAGTTACAGAAATGAGGGGTTTGTATTATCACAGTTTGCATTTTTCAAGCTGCTGACATTTCTGGCTGGTGACCCATGGGCTGAGTCCTTCCCTCTGGCCCTTTGTCTCCTCCTCAGGAGTAAACCAGCTCTGGGGCTTCACTCGACACCAGGAGCTGAGTGACCACTGGAGCAGCAACTACTCCGAGCGGAGCGAGCCGGAGGGACATGCTGTTTCTGGTGTTGCATCTGGCTAAGGGGGTGGTAGGGACCAGGCATCCTCCAGCAAGCGCAGATTGCTGGTCAGGGCTGATGTCACCGATGTTTTTCTGGGTATTTCTCTAGGTGTTTTGTAAGTCTAAGTAACATCCCTTTGAAGCAGAGTGCCTCCAACTTTTTTCTTTGGCCTCTTACGGCCACTTTAACTGTCATTCTTAGCACAGTCTTTGCTTTCACTGACTCAGCCTTAACTCTGGGGAAACTCAGGAAAAACATCTAATTAGGTAGCTTGCTTGGAAGTAGGGTTTGCTCATATAAATGCTCTATGAAACAGGATTTACATTTCAGAAGCCACAGTCCTTTCTCCCTCCACCAAGACAAAGAGAAATGAAGTTTCTCACTATGTATCCACACAAAACAAAATATACAGGAGACAGAACACACAAACAAATGAAGAAACCAACTCCACTTTTTCACAATGTTTATAACTGCAATGCCTTAGCAATACACAAGGAAAAAAAGAGGAAATACAGCTTGTGTAAGTATCCTATCATAAATTTCTAAAATGCAAGAGACCTTACTTTGTTTCAGTTACAATAATGCCTCAAAGGCTACAGCAAAGCACTTAAAACACCACAGCCAGACTCCAGACACCTTTTAACTCGTTCCCACCATACAAAAGCTTTTTAAAACTGAGCTATGCACGCTAACCAGCAGAAAATCTCTAACAAGATAATCAACAAAATGGCTGTGATAAAAAAATCTTTGGTTTTCAAAATAAGATGTCATGGTTTCTCGTGAATATTGGAAAGGTTTTCTACTATTCATTAGTTTTACACAAGAACTTCAATGGGTTTTCATCACTGGTTTTGAAATTCAGGAAGTGTGTAAAGCCACCTGTTTAATTATGGAGCAGTTCCATCAAAGGGCAGCATTTTATTATAATATATTTTCTTCCTGTAATTATTTCAAATATACATTTGAATTGCTCAATAGGACTGCTTCTTCTGTCAGCCGGTTTCCTCCCTTTCCCCTCTTCAACTGCCATCAGCATTTCTCTCTCCTGCTGTTTGCTGAATTATTGTAATGGAGATATTGTTAGTGAATCAGTAACTTTGAGTGGTCAATATTTCCACCAACTAAGAAATGGAAGCCAAAAGGTAGCTTTTCATTAAAGCATGGTCATTCCGGGTGAAAAGTGAAGCCTATTCAGTAACCACACCGCAGACCATTTGCTTTTTAAAAATCAATATAATGATAGACTCTTAAGGTTCCTGATATAAAAGAAAGAAGTTGCATTTTGCATTTTGTCCTGCAAAGGATTTGTAGTTTAGAATGGCTTTCAAGGGCAGTTCTGGTAACTGAAGGATACATTTAAAGAGAGAAAAAGTGGTATAAAGTCCAAACAAATTTATACAACTAAAGCAGCTGTGACTCAACTTCAAAATGTATCCAATACGGTGTTGGCTTTGGGGTTTTTTTCTTCTTTTCAGTATGCAAAACTACTTCTTTAAAGCAGAGGTAACATCCTTGCAGAACACTAACAGTCTAATTATTACTGTTTCTGAAGTCAAACATTACAGATGGCCCGTGGTCTGCCGATACAACTATCCCAAAGACAGAAGACCAGCAGGATTGGTGTAAAGGAGACACCTGATAATTTGGCAACAAAGAAAATCTCCAGAGGTCCAGACATCTGTTGGGCACCCTGGACTGTGTAAGAACAAGCTCCTCAGCATGGCAGGAGTAGCAGAAAAAGGAAGACAACTTCTGCACAAAACAGGATCTAAGCATGCAAAGTTACAATTATTATCATCCTGTATTTTCCAAAAGCACATTGCAGAACTGATCTCTCCAAAGAAAAGCGAGACACATACGTTGCTTTTTCTTAAAATAGATACCCATCAATAGTTAACACAGCCTCTGAAATGATATAAAACATATTTTTTTTATATATATATATAAATGCCCAAAACCCACAGAGAATAACCAACAGTTACATGTGCCAGAAGATATTAGTATGGGTAGAAACATTTGGCTTGTGGGAGTGGGTGGAAGGGGAAAAATTTTAATCAAATCCATTACCTGGTTATTGATTTCTCTTTGCCAGACTGATCCTGTAGAATACTTATAAAGCCTTTGACATTGAGACGTTTGGCCAAAGATATTGGATTAGACTAAGCAAAAGCTAAGCTTCTCATGTAATCTCTCATATTTCATTTATATGTGATTTATGCCTTTGTCCAGCAGAGGCTTTTTATTGATAAAAATAATAAGATTGAGAATCCCAAAGGAAATCTAATGCCCACCCACTCAAACATGTTTGTGAAGTAAAAATAGTAGGCTTTGCAGGCCTGAGAGAGAATGATGTGATGTGAAGACTGCTTCCTTGTATGAAAAGTATGAAGCTTGCCAAAGATTCTGAAATAAACAAAGCTACTTTGGAAATTAAAATTTTCCTATACTTGAAAATACCAAGTACACAGTTAATGCAGTACACTGGGGAACTGACTGAAAGGCTTCTGAAATAGGTTTTTCTTTGCAGAATAAATGAAAGCAACTTTTTTCTTTCAACTTCCTATATTAGCTCAGTTTGATAAAACATCTTAACAAATGTCTAGTCTGCTAAATGCAATGTCTTACATAAAGGCAGTTAGATGACTGAAAATTAATAGTGTCACTCAAAAGACGTTTCTAACCATTGTCAAATTTATTACGTAAGCTGGTAACTGAAGGCTTTGTTGAAATATACGAGAATCCAAGATTCTCTAAGAAACTAAGTCATTATACCTTTGCAATACAAATGCTGTTCAAAAGTCCTAAGCAAAATGTAGCAGACTGTCTTGCATTCAATATCAATAGTAATAAAAGGCTGTGTAAAAAAAATAGTTATGAATAGTAATAAAAGGATAAATAAAAACACCTGTTCCTGCAGTGAACCCTGAATTATTTTTAAAGCCTGTATTTCAAGGCACAAGTCAGAACAATTCTATTCCACTGATAGCCAGAGACCTTTGCGATTACAATGAGTCTTGCAACTCTTTCCTATGATAATGCTTAGAGCAGAGTTAGTAGCTTTTAAGTCTCAGCCTTGTATAAGGTGGAACTCAGCATTTGCTGACTCTTCTGGAAGTAGAGAACAAACCGGAAGCATAGTACAGAGCAATACAGTGCCTACGCTGTGAATTATCTGGGAGGCCTAGGGTCTGTATAGGCAAATTAGGGATTGGGCAGTAATTCCATGAAAACCCACACAATTCTTTAGCATCACCAGAAAAACAAATCTGGAGCACAATAAATGGGAGGGTACCTGAGCACATCACAGCTGAAACTTTTCCATAATGGAATCTGAAAGAGTCCCTGATGGAGCTGAATTCTCAGTCTGTTTCTTCCTTGACATCTCAGAGAACTTCCTTTGATCCTGAGTGGGTTAACAGGTATGGTGTTACTTTAGCATGACTGTTGACCCAGCCTGGGTAGTGGCTCTAAGGGACAGGTGGTAACAAAAAACATCACTTCAGAATCACTGACTCCAAACCTTTCCTCCTGTTGGCAGATTTTTTTAAAGAGCCTAAAAGTGTATGTCAAGGTCTTGAATTAGAACAAGCCTCCAGTAGCATAGCCAAATCACACAACTCGATGTTAAATTACAGCTTCCATACACAAATGCTGCTGTATTTAACTAAAACTAACAAACATTAGCTTGTAGCAACATTTTGTAGATCCTGGAATCATAACTTAAGCAGTAACTGTTTGAGCTAGAAGTCTCCTAGTCTCACCAAATAAGAGCAGCATCAATATTTGAAAGTCAGTACATTAAACAAAATGGCATAATAGATAATTCCTGTTTCTTCTCATAGAAATAAAAATAAATCTAAGACTGGCATTAGGAATTATTAAAGTGTGAGGAAGAATATATTTGATTTCAGTAGAATTTTTAAAATTATCTTGTTCTTGTGACTAAAGAACATAGTCACTCAATATGTCATCAAATTCTTTTCATTTGCTGAGGCTTCATGGGCATGTATAGTTTTAGTTATTCAAAAAATATTCTTTGCGATATGTAAGCAAACAGAAAGCAGCAATTTTCTGTGTCAGATTGTCCGTTTGACTCTTCGTACCCTGCAGATGTTTCTCAACACACACTGATGTATGAAAATATTATAACTGGCAAGAAGATTGGTGTGGATCGACACATCGACATCTACCAGCAATGGAACCCTCCTCAACAGTTCAGTCCATAGGGAGCAAAGAGCTGCAGAGGTGGGGGATGAAGAAAGCAGCATGCTCCCTGCTTGTAATTCACCTTGATAATCAAAGCACTACAGGCTCTCAAACTACAAAAGAGTGTCCACTGTGAAATTCTGAAATTGTACATGTACCTGCCAACCTGTCAAGTCTGATTTTTGCTCCTCAGCTTTTCCCTCCTCCTCCAAGCGCGAGTCCTCTGAGACACTGTGAGCAATGAGCAGTGTCAGGTTCTGCCTGTTACCTCTGAACAACTGATCGTGGCTGGCTTGAAATCTGGTCTGCCTCTCCTTTCTGGGAATGCCTTCCCTCCTGAATTTTGCCCTTCTCTCCCATCACTCCTCAGAGGTTTCTCTGCACCCTCCCTCCATTTCTGGATTACTGTTCTGCTGGGCTTTACAAGTCTATCTTTTTCTCCACATTGAAATCTATCTCTGGAGAGTTTCTTCACAAGCCCAAATGATGACGTGATAAAAAAAGTTAAAATCATGTAAAAAATAAAATCAGGGACTTAACTGAGCAAGAATTCATTGCAGTTTCTCAGTTTATTCTGGCTTCAATTCTGCTCAGGAATTTATTTTTTTTTAACCTTAAAAGTTTTTGTACAATGAAGAAATCACTTCCACTCTGACAGAGTCTTATTTCCACGATTTCATATTTATCAATTGCTGCTCTTTAAAACTTTGAGGAAAATATCACTAACCTGGCCCCCTTCATTCAAGGTTGTCAGCAACATTTTGGACTTAGACTCAAGAGGCCACCATGGTGCTCAGTCACCCACAGCACTGCAGCTTTTAAGCCTGGAAGATGTTCTTGAGCATCCAACTGGATGATCAGTAGTGATTTTGTGCTGCTCAGCTTTACGCAGCTGG
Source organism: Balearica regulorum gibbericeps (assembly GCF_011004875.1). Lineage (NCBI taxonomy): Eukaryota > Metazoa > Chordata > Aves > Gruiformes > Gruidae > Balearica > Balearica regulorum. Next base: position 4,439,685 of record NC_046189.1, read on the forward strand.
AAGAGACCTTGGTTTTAGAGACAGGTGCTTAGAGCTTTCTGCAGACCAAGTGTTCATAAGTGTTTCATTGCTGACCATCCATAACCCCTCAGTCACCTAGGGGGCATCAAAATCATTGCCCTCCCATAGCCTGCTCTGATGTGCTACAGAATTCCCCTAAAAGCTTGTTATGTAAATTCAAGCCCGCCTGGAGTTTTTATTCCCTCCGCAGCCTATTCAACCTCTCTCTGAGTCCTCACATCCGCGCTCTCAATACATTTTACTAATTCCTTCTGCACCCTGTCTCTACAAGGTTGTCTCTCTCATCTATTCATGCATAGATTTTCATCAGGGTAACACCAGCTCCTTCAGCTTCCAGAGGTACAATCTAGAGCTGCTTTCAGAACATGGATTGTTCCAGCCCAACACCTCACCGGCACTTTTTCTAGGATATCAAACATTAACTACCTTTATTTCCAAGATGCTTGATTCACGAATGTACTTACCCTAAGTTGTTTTTTTCCCTCTAATTACTGAGGACACAATACCACCTTCCAGTTTTCCAATAGCAGCAGAACTTAAAAATCCACAAAGTTCAAAGTAACTGCTGTGGCATTTTTTTATATAATAAACAAATTGGTAACAGTTTTGATTTCTTTCCTCAGCAACTCAGAGTTAAAATAGCAACAGAAAGAACATAAGCAATTCAGCGTCTGTCTCAGGTGAACAGGACATTACAAAAGATTTGACAATTTGACAATTTTCAGTGCAAGTTTTAAGTAGTTTTAAGAACCTACAGTTTAGTTTGTACGTCCTTTCAATTCAGAAAGTCACTGTATTCTACAGGCTCAAACAATGCACAAAAAGGGCTACAAACATTTTAGAAGAGTTGACTTGATTAGTATTTATGAACATATTAAGGACATTACGTATTATACCAGCACACATACGGAGCAAGAATACAATATTTTACTGTTCACTGGGATTTTATTGGACATTAACAAACACCTCTGCTATGCTGCACAGCTTGATTCTTTAGCCACCCAGGAAGGTTAGTAATAAAGATAAATAAATCTAGTACATGCCCTGAAATATCTTAGTGTAATTAGAGTATGATTCTTAAAGGTGTGGCATTAACATCCTCAGCTTATTCTGGAAACTGGCAGAAGATGCAGATTTTTGTCTGCTATTCCAAACATTCAGGCCACCTGGTATCTACAGGTATACTACGCAGCTCTTTCTCCCGCTAGCCAGATTTCTAACATGAAGCCCGTGTGGATGGCTGTGGCAGAAGTCATTCTAACTCCTTCACACACATAAAATGCAAGTTGGAAAATAGTCCTGATTTTTTCAACAGCGACAGGAACTTGCAACAACTAATTCATCTGCAAAGTATTATTCAGCCAGAACAGAGTAAAAACACTGTTTGGTTTTGCAGTTTGACCAGCTGTCACCTGAGCTTCAAAAGGGAAGCACTGTTCTCCTCCCTCCTTCCAGCTGCTGCACTCTGTAGACAATGGAGCCTGTTTCAAGTTTTATTTTTATTTTAAAAGCTTTAGGCAAAATTCTACTCTCAGATCTGCAGAGAGCATCACAACAGAGATGTTCTGCTCTCCTCATCTATTGTCCTGGGAGCCGCTGCCATGTGGGGAGAGCACATGGGGGAGTAAGACCTTTTGGACAGACTGAAGAGCACTGAACGCAATGCAAAAAGGTAACTCACCACCAGACTCGGAAGCTTCAGCAAACCACACAACTCTCACCTTGCTGTACTTTGCTCAGATGTGAAGGAGATGCCTCTGTGGTTTTAAGCAAAAAATAATCGTGGAATGAAGCACATTGTCTGTGAGGGGGAAATGAGACTTCTCCATCTAACACCTCTTCAGAAACTCACTGGCTTTTGCCCCAAAGGCTCAATGGCATCATAGCACTTAAGAATATTGTTGTACACATCAGTACTGGGAAAGATTCAAATGACAATCCTCATCACTATTAAGTATTAATCAGTCAGCAAGGTCCAGAGCCCAAAATATAACTTTGCTGGTTTATTGTATACAGATAAGCTCCTGCTACCACCCCATATGCTCTCATTGCTCTTGGTGAAGCTGAGGATATATAAACCCAACGGCACCTTTAGCATGAAGATGACAGATCCTCACAGCTACCAGTGAGACTTGCAACTTTACCTCTCTTTACTGTGGTGGCACAAACACAACCATGAGAAAGACCCTTGTTCAAGTAATATTACACTGCGAACATGTAAAAATGGGTTTCTGGGATTTCAAGTCATTTGTGTGTGCAGAAGCATCAGTTAAATTCACATCATAGTTCTAGATTTGCTTCTCCTCAAATTACTAGCACACTCAATGTCAGCATGTGGATTATTCTGATGCTCTCTAAAGATGGTTTGAAAGTAGACTTGCATGTATGACTGTGCATACACACACTTGCTGAGGCTAACGCATAGGATGTTTCTCAGACCAGAGGCAGAGATTGTTCTAAACCTGATTTTACAGATAGGGAGAAGAAACATAAAGGAGAAATGATCTAACAGGGGACAAAAAGGAAAGAACGTGTAAGTGTGGAAGTTCTACCCAGATTTCTGGATCACAATTTAATAGCCCAGTGTGACAAAAATATTTTTCTGTCAACTTTTGGATGAATATAATTTGAAATCTTTAAACCTGGAACAAAACTAGAGGCTATCTACATTTGATTGCAGAAAAACAATCTATGAGAACTTTCCATTTTTGTTTTTGCTTCTGGAACACCTGATATATAGTAGTGCTCTACTTAAAAAAAAAAGTATGATTAAATGTATTCTTCCACATTATATATATTTTATCCAGTAACAGAAAGCAATATTTTAACAGCACTGCTTTTGAATCACTCCAGAGCATTCAGCAGGAGTCAATTTATACTGCAAGAGAATAATGATGTACCTCAACTCATTTTAATTTCAATAATTGAATGAGAAATAGGAAAGCCTATTGAAAGAACTGTATTCTGGTCAAAGACTAATGAGAAAATAGTTTTGAGTCTCTGAGTCAGCGGGTGTCATGGTAACAATGCATTATCGAAATCTGATTAGCATGCCCAGCAGCTTTACAAGTGATAACATACTCTTCTAATTGTATTTTCCTTTCTTTCCCTGTGATGAGTTTTATATTCATGACAGGTAAGAGGTAAGGCAGCATTCTGTTTATCCGCAAGTTACACTTTAGATGTCCAGCATGCTCACAAACTCTGAGCAACCTGTCATTCAGTAATAGAAAAATTTTCCTACCATCTTCAAATAAGAAGCTGAGCCTTCCATTTCTCTCCTCCTGTTTTACATGTAGTTAAGGCAAATATTATTCTCTTAAATATATAAAATTATTTCTAAGAATGTACACATGAAAAAGCAAACACTGAACCACAAGCATCTTAAGAAGATGCCACAAAAGAGTAAGTTCATGTTTAATTCATACCAGAAAGTATGATGCATGTTCTTGAGGTTTTGAAAACAGGGAGGGGACTTTCTTGTGTTTAGAGGAAAGTGTGTGCATTTGACAACTCATTACAGTATCAGAAATTGGGAGGAACCATGAAATTATATAGTATACTTTTCCTTCTCATGAAGGAAGGAGCTAATATTGCTTCAAAAATAAATACAATGAAAATACAAGATTGGAGGTTCAATAATGCTCTTTTTATAAGTGAGCCTCAGGTGAGTAACTGGGCAGACCTTTATTATATTAACTGTAAAGAACTCTATTACAACTACAGCCTCACAAATCTGATGCAAAATCACTTTAACTCGGTCTTAACAAATGGATTTATTTTTTTTTTCTTGAGAGAGTAAAATGGCATTCTATTCTTCAACAGAACGACCAAGAAATCTACTTCACATTTGGCCTATTTCCATGACCCTTGCAGCCTAAATATGTTTTTATTTTCAATGTTCACTTTAATTTATTAATTCAGCTTCAAATCTGTATAAAGAGAAATAAGGAAAGCTTATATTCTTATTGTCTAGGTAAACTTGAATACTCATAGTCATATGACAAATAATGCCTAATACAAGAAATCAACTTTCCTATATTATTAATAATGGAACTGTGTTTGTTATAGCACATGAACACACAGAAAATGAATACAGTGATATCTAAAAAGCTTATTACTCCTTGTTACGTGCACCGACATGTGGACAAAGTTTAAGATGTACAAAATACTAAAACCAATCAATCTTAAGTCAACACACTGAAAGCCAGAGGAACATTTATCTACATGTTTGGAAATTCAGCAGAGAGTGCAGGGTTACACTGAGAATAGAAAGTCATCAAAGCAGGCCAGTGAACAAAGAAAGAGCAAACAAGCACTCCCCAGAAGGGATTAGTGCTAGTTCAGGGGACTGTTTGCACTAACCTTGGATGGAAGCAGCAGCCCAAAAGCCAATCACTGTGACCTTCGCCTGTCATGATGATGTTCCCATCAGGAAAAGCCCACATTTTCCAGAGGTGGTCATCACTGCCAGTGACTATAATGTCTTTTTGGGGATGTAAAGCCAAGCTACAACAGGAAAGAAAGGCAGGTTATATTCTGTCTCAGTTCCATTTTATGTGAAATACACAGCAGTGAGATTCATTTAACTCAACAGCTACAGAGGATTCTGATTCTGGAGGGACTGAACAAGCAGCAACGCTTTCCCTGCTCGTAACAATTTAAATATATGCTATGTGGATGAGTTTCTGCTGTTACTGAAGAAAACAAAACACGACTGACTTCTGCGAAACCAGAATTGTTTTCACACTCTGTTGAAGTTCCAGTTGATTAAAACGCTCAAATATGTTTTAAAATACTTTGTTAGATTATGTTCTTACAAACATGCAACAGGATAATATATGAACAAGCAGAACCAATGTGAATCGCTTTTCCCCACACCCAAAATAACTTCAAAAGCCTTGGCTTATCAGCCTGCTGCTGATGGTCGAAGGGAAAAAGGACAAAAGGACTCTTTGCTCCTCCCCCTCCACCCCCCATTGTGTCCACAGATCTAATGTCTCCTACCACCTAGAAATAACTCAAATGATAATTACAGTACAGGAGCTACAATCTTTGCCATCACTTTAGCACCTATTCACTGGGACTAGCTCAGAAAACACATTTCAATTCTATACTCACAATGTGTTACATGTTTTCATTTTTTACTGTGTAGCACACAGGGACATAATAGAAATCATACACTTATCACCCCCCTATACTGAAAAAAACAGTTTATTTTTGATTTTGCAACTGCAGTGCAGCTTAAAATGGATCCAGGGAAGAAAACAAATCTGTTGGAAAGATAACAAGTAGTTTATTTCATATGGATTTAGTTATTAGATTTAAATTATTGTAATGCTTTATTATTTGTTGAATATGAAAAAGTATCTAGGAGATGACTGAAATCCCAGGAGTAGATTATTTCAATAGATTAAATCTGGAGTTCAGAATCAAAATGCAACAATGGGGAGAGGAATCACAACTTGTGTGTGCCCCTATTTCAGTTGTGCATTAGAGCCGACAGTTTGCAGAGAAAAACGCTTATTAAAACAGACTCAGAGTAGAGAGAGACGATGCTAAGCAGCCAAATGTGAAGATAAGAGAGGTCTTAGAAGGCATACTACTATAAAAATCTCTTTTTTAATAGTACCTTTTTCCTGCACTCAAATCATTTCATAAAATTCCTAAACCAGAACCACAGCTTCTACTGTACTGGGAAAAATAATTCCCTCAATCAAATCCATGCTAAAACCCTATTTTTGTCAACTAGATTTTTATCAGAAAACACATCTATTCTTGCAGTTTAAGGCACAGTCTAGGAAGACTCCTACAGATTCATCAGTTCAATTCATCTGCTCGACCAAGGAGCTTGGTTTTTACTCATTCTCTAGTTCCTTAGAGGGGAAAAAAATGTTTTCTATCTTTGCCTAGAGAAGAAAAACTTCCTTTGCATTTATAGGGAGAAAAGAGAAGGGTGGAACAATGCTATTTAAATTCTCCAGAGATGCACAGAGAGCAATTGTATCACTTAGATTGGCCACAACAGATATCTAGAAGAGCAAGGAAGAAATAGAGATAAAAGGAGAAAATTAAAGGCTGAAAGAAGGCACGCCAGTGGCCTGCAAATTACAGGACGAGAACAACTCCCCCAGACTCCCTCTACTATCAGAGACCACTGACGCTCCAAAAATCCCAACATAACACTGTTTTCTGCAGCATACATAGGCACATAGCATTGCTATTCTGGGGACTGCTAAAAAGGAGGCCAGCTTCACAGAAAAATGAGCAGGCTAATAATTATAAAGATTAATCCATCAGGGCTGCTACACACTTCTTTCTGCCACTAAAACATAGAGGACCTTCGTTGCTGACATGCATCTGGCTGTGCAGCACACAGAAGTGAGACCAGTGCAGGAGCATCTTTTACTTGCTGGCAACAAGGTCCTGGGCTCCTCTGGCTGTAGCAAGGGAAAAAGAAACAGAAGTGGATTCAGGAAGACCAGCGAGGGAGGAGAAGATGCCTGCTGCAAAACCACTGACAGCACGTGCTGCTGCAGGAAGCTTAATCACCGATTCTGGCTTGTCTATGGTGCAGTTAAAAGGCTGGATTTTTCTGGTTTGGTAACAACTTTATCTTTGTGTTACTGGGAGAAAACAAACAAGCAAACAGTGTCGTACACACAGAGCTAACATTTTTCTCTTAATCTATTTCAGATACTTCAGATACCCTCCACTTTTTCCCTCCAGATATTTCTGCTGTTGAGTACATGCCTGCTGTGAAGACTTTCCATCAGTTCTTTCTTACATCCTTCCTAAGTATCTGCCTTCTTGTTCCCAAGATGTGTTATGCAGCCTTACTTACACCACCTTCAGTTCACCTTTCATTCAAAGCAAAGCTAATCTGGTTTCCTGCAGATCCTGACTCGCTTTCTGAGCAGTTCTTAACCTCCGGCTTGGCCATAGCTGCCTACAGATGTGAACTGTGCTGTTGTTCATCGTGCTTCAGCTCCCAGGAACATTTTTCCTGTCCTTACGCCTCCCTACACACTTCCAGTCCAACTTTTGCAACGTCCAAACTTCTTCTGTGACGACAGATTCCTAAAGAGCTTTGAGACAATCCATTAAGTGAATTTCATATGGAAGAAAATATCTTGCCATCAGAACGGAGCCTGCAAGTTTATTTTTCACAGGCTTTTAATTGTAGAGCTCTTGCAAAATGCTGCTGCTGTCCAGTGTTTTTTTTCCTCCATGCCATTTTTACAGGCATGCAGTGAACACTATTTAATTAACAGCAAATGTGTGACATAACCACTGTCGAGCTGCTTCTGAGAAAGGGAAGCCCATTCATCCAAAAGGCGTTCTATATGCAACATTAATTAGGCACCCTTGTCTTCATTTCTGGCAATCCAGCATTGTATAGATTTTTGCTTCATCTCTGTTCACAGGGTCTAATTATTTCCAGCACAGAAGACTTTGGGTAGATTGGAATGAAAATCAATAATGGAACATGTGTGATAGGAACATTAGTTTTCTCTTCCTCCTCCTCTGGGATAGAAGTAGGATCAGAGGAGACTCAGCCAAGAAAAAAAAAAAAACAAAAAAAAACCCCACACAACCAAAAAAACCTCTCAGAGATTTGCTGCTGTTGAGTATATCAATACCCATGTTTACACAACTCATTCTGGCATTATAAGACATTCTCATCTCTTCAGCACTTGCCATGGTAGATATATAGCGCTCCTAGTAATTTGCTTTCAAAACAATCATCGATTATTTTAATTTATTTTGACTGAACCATAAATAAAAATATGGTATCTTCAGATACAAAATACTTTCTGTCTCTGCGTGCACTACATTTGATCATTTCACACATATAAAATCAACTTCCAGGTTAAAAAGTGTTAAATCCAAAGCTGTTTGCATAACCTTAACTGTGTGCTTGTTTTGATAAAAACACCAACTACACTGCACTGAGGCAGGGGAGATTTTAGTTAGATGTAAAGGAAAACTTCCTGGCAATAAGGTTACAGGCATCTGCCATCATTACCCTGTTCTTAAAGCTCTCAGCACACCTATCCCATATAACCTAGATAGATTACTTCCATCATGGTTAGGAGAACGGACTGGCTGGCGTCTTGAGGTTCCTTCAAGTCCTAAGGTAGCAATGTTCCTACTGAGCCCCGGTTCATTTGATGCCCAAAATAGACCATGCTTACATGTGAAGGGCAATTATAAAACAAACGGGAGCATCACCTCAAATCTTTGCTAAGGCTTAACAGTAGTTAAATCCAGTTGCACAGATGCCCGACAGTAAGGCATACAAAAGCTCTTATAATTTTAAAATAATTTTAGTGGATAAAATATATTTTACAAAATCACCAAATACTCAGCTTTTACTAGCTACCTACAGCTCTCGGTAGATTGCAGGAACAGGAGTCGTCCAGAACTAAAAAAACCTAACCTAGTCTCAAAACTAGATACTCTGAGAATGAATATTGCAAAATTGATGACCAGCTTAGAGCTCTTTAAGCGACTTATCTAGCCTCACCCAATTGCTCTGTGGCAGAAATAAGGACAAAATCCAGTTTTCTATGGTTTCACATATAGAAGTTATACAGAAAAGTATGTTCTCAATATAGACAGCATTTAGCTGCCAAATTCTAACACAGCATTGTACTGAATATCACTTGCAATACGTAATTTTTAGAACCTCGTGATTTGATCAAGTTTATTTGCATTCCCGGATACTGGCAAAGAGGATTGTTGTTAATGCCAGCAGCTGCTTTCAGACCAGAAAGCTCTTCTGCTGCACTTCCTGCTCCAAAATACGACAGCAGCAGAGCTCCTCCAAGATTAAAATACCAAACACATTTTTCTTGGTCACAGAAACATTTTAGTTAACATTTTCTTATACAAAAGTTCAGCCTTACTCAGATATCTAGCACAGGAAAATTTGGTCCGAGTGGTTACATTTCAGTGAAGTTATAAATTACTGAAAACCTCAGGTTTATAACAGAAACTGTTGGGAAATTGCAGATATTTCTTCCTCTACCCTCAGGCTCTCTAGGTGAGTTGGAATGGAAAAGCAGAGCGGGTTTTGAAGGCAAGGACAAAACACACACTGAATTCTAGAAGATGGCTACCGATGATGGCCTCAAACAAGACCAAGTATGTGCCTAAACACAAGGGCATCAACAGCCCTACAGTGATATCGTTTGCATGTATACACTTAATTATATTGCTGGACTCTGTCTTAAAAAAAAAATAAAAATCCAAAGAACTTGTAAAAGCTGAAACAGTATTCCAGTCCCAGTTTTGCTGGTCACCAGGCCAGTCGCACTGAGACCCAAGACAAGTTAACCAAACCATTAGGAACACTTTCTGTAGCAATGGATGAGCAGATTGCACATCCTAAGCCATGTTTTTCTACCTCCTGTAGTTGTAACAGCTCTTGAGGTAACACTCACCACCCCCCAGGTAGGTCCCAGGTGTGGCTGCTGCATGTGGAAGTCCTCACCTCTGCAATCACACTCCAACGATCTAATTATAATCAAAGTAAAGCTCTAAAATTACAACAAGTAAAGAGGTAGGAGACCACACAAACAAAAAAAAATATTCAGCTCAATGGAATGGCCAATTATTACCTCATGATGGACTGGCACTCGTGAAGATCCCTTCGCTTTCTCTGCATGAGCAGAAAGGGAATGACAGGAAAAAAGCAATTAATCCCTTTGCTTGCCACATCTTTGGGCATCTTCCTCCATTTTCCTCCTTTTCTACGTAATGGTGGTGTGGTGGGGGTGAAAAATTAGAAAGAGTAAAAGCAAACTGAAGCATTTTGTACAGGGTGTAAGCAGGGAGGTGCTGCCAGCAGGGCAGCTGCAGCACCCGCTTCTGCCAGGAGAGGCGGGGCTGCCCCACAGCAGGCAGAGCTGGTTCCAGCCGTTCACACCATCTGCCACAGGATTGGGTGGAGCCTGTCAGCAACACTGGTGGCACCTCTGGAAAAAAATATTAAAGAAAGGGAAGAAAATGTTGGAAAAAGAGGAGGAGGGAACAAAAAGTGAGAAACGCCAAGGTCAGAGAAGCAGGAGAAAGAGCGCCATGGCACTAGAGCAGGGTATTGCCTGCAGCAACCCCATGCTGGAGCAGGTTTTCCTGACAGGAATTGTGGCCCATGGAGAGCCCACACTGGTGCAGACTGTTCCTCAAGGACCGCAGCTGTGGGGAGAGCCCACACCAGAGCCGGGGAAAAGCCTAAGGAGGAAGGAGCAACAGAGAGAAACTCATGGAAGGGTCGAGGGGTCTGCAGTGAAGGAGTGGAGCTGGAGAGCGAGGCTGGAAGGAAAGGTACTGCTTTCATGTTTGTTTCTCACTATTCAAATCTATTTTAATTGGCAATAAAGGAAATTAATTTTCTCCAAGTCAAGTCTGTTTTGCCCATGACAGTAATTGGTCTTTTATTTATCTCAAGCCACGTGCTTTCTCAGCCCATTTTCTCTTCCTGCCCTGCTGAGGAAGGGGAGCAAGCAGCTGGGTGGGCATTTGGCCCTCAGCTAAGATTAACCCACCAATAAATTAAAACCAAAACCATCACAAAAGTCCAATCAATCATTTTGCCCACTACAATTTATCCTAATATGTCATCTTTGAACAACATCTCTCTAATATAGTTATTTCTGCCACCTTTTTATCTTGGCTTGAGTTATCCACTCTCACATGCCAGTGTACTTCAGCAATAATTATAACCCTGACATTTAATTCAGGGTTTTATTATGCAAAGGTAGCATAACTGAAAAGCTTTGCATTCCTGTTTGAGGTCTTATAAATTTATCTTTTCATGACAAAAATCGAAGAGGGAAAATGCTTTCAAAAAAGAAAACAAAAAAGGATAAAGCAAAAAAATCACAAACCACAAAAAGAACATAAATAGGGGAAAATACTCATAGCACAAAGCTCATCTTTTGTTTCATTTATGTAAATACCTATCTGGAAGTCAGCGATAGATCTCACTCACAAAAACACTTAAAAAATCTCAATCCTGTCCAGTGAAATTCCTGGCTGCTTCCCAAGCTCCTATGACCCAGGATCTGGGAGGGAGAAAACTAGCTAGGATCTCAACATACCTAAAGTTTACCAAGACTCCCTAGCAGATCTTCATACACCTTTGAAAATAATTAGAAAATAGTCTTCCAGAAACTTGACCCCATATCTCTAAAAGGCCAAAAGACTCCATAATTTAGTGCTAGCTTCTGTACTTACTCTATTCACCATGCACACAAAGTCTTCAATCTTAGCTGTACAGCAATACCAACCATATTTATTCTTGTGAAGTGGAATAAATTCACACTGTTAACTTGCCAAAACCAGCTCTCCTCTCAACAAAAAACAACTTCAGAAAGTGAACATGCAATACAACATACAATGCCTCCACAAATAATTGTACTAAACACATTGTTACAACTCACAGATACAGACACAGTTGTAGTGACAAATTAATAAAGTTCATTTTGTGATGCTCTTTGATCACTTTCTGTTTATCCACTCCGTATGCAATTATGAAAACGCATTAATTTGTATTAGTCAAGTGTTGTAACCTACCTAGGTTTTACCACATCAGATCTGATTATGTATATGCAGGTGAGTCCAAAATCATTTTATTCTTAACGAAGTTTGGCCCTAGATCAAGTCTTAGAAAAATTCAAAACTATCCTGTTGATCTGCATGTGTTTTATTTATGTCTCAATCTTTGAAGATATATGCACATTCCTGAATTACACGCTGCCACGAGTCCTGATGATTTCACAGCGTATTAACTTAAAAACATACATAATCCTTTTCAAGATAGAGTTCTTAATCAGATCAGAGAAAGAGGATTTTTCTAGAACCTATATAATAACATGCAAATTGTTTATGTCATTATAGTCTTGTGTACTGTGAACCTCTGCAACCTAATGTTAAGCCTTTTATCTAAACTGCTTGTAAATAACAACCAGCATGAATCTAATTCACTTCTTAGAGAATCTTTATTTATTCATTCCTTCCTTTTGCCTACAAGGTTGTTGATAATTAAGCAATTTTTTTTTTTTTTGGCCAGCAGTAGTCTACAATGTCAGCTGATACACATTACAGAAACAGTGCATTTCTAACCTGCCTTAAACCATAGCAGCAGGCAACTAACAGATCTCCACCTTACTCCACAGAGAAGGCCACTGTGTTTATTTTCAGTCTGCAGAATCTATTGTTTGGGGGTATTTTATTTTATTTAAGTTGTCATAGCAGTTTAGATGATGACAAATCTAAAACAAACAGATCAAATAGTTTGGGGTATTTTTGGTAAGACCGAGGGTGCTTTTAAAACAGCCAACTAAGTCATTCCCTGTGATTCCAGTAGCTCTTATTTAAAATAAATCAATTTTGCAAGCTTAGTCAACTTACTAGGTATCCAGCATACTTTAAGAAGTAATTAAATCAACAAGAGAGAGAATGAAAGTTGTAACAAACAAGTAGATGCAATTAACGTGTTAAAACATTGACGTCCATTCCAAATATCTTCCCTCTGAAATGAAAGCTGTACTTCTTCGCCTGAAGTGATTTATACCATGATTCATACTGCCCATCACCACGTAACTGATCTTTTACTGTCAGTTCCTTTATGAAATATGCTACATCACTTTCTTTTAGGGAAAGGCAGTCCCATATGAGTATTAAATTACAGCATTCTCAAAGGTATTAAAACAGGATTAGCTTAGATCTGCCCAGTCTTGAAGGCAATTCTGAAAGGGATCATAGCTCACAGGACAACTCTCTAGGGCAGCAGGGAAGAGCCTATAGATAACCAGGGTTAGACCATGCGCACACCTTGGCAAAGGAACAGCTCAAACATTTTTACACTGCACCTCTGGTTGTGAACCACTTCACAGGCAGAGAAGCAAAGGGTAAGGCAGTGTAGGCAAACTTGCATAAAACTTTCCCTATTCAATGTATAATTGTTGCCTATTGTTTGACCTGTGCATTAGATACTTGTTGGGTACTGAGATAGCGGCTTGTCTTCCTTCGTAATGAAGGACAAACTGCTTTTCTAAAAGGCAATTTTAGCTTGACCAGCTTGAAAAGATGCAGATTGCTTTCACAAAAGCTTCTACCTGTGGGCTAGTTGAATTAGTTTTCATCATTACTGTTAGCAATTCCCAGTCTTCTGTTGCATGGCAGCTTTTTCACAGATGATTAGGAGCAGTGTTGTGGTATATAAGAGTTTGCAACAAAAGCTGCTTGAAACTTGCCAGTTGGTAAATTCTGTTAAATTACGAAGGTTGATAAAAGACAATATTCAAAAATACAATTTGCAATTAGAGCAAACTGTCAACTCTCTTTTCTAAATTAATAAGAAACCAAAGCATTAACTCTTCAAGGCCAGTTTTCCTCTTGTGTTTCTTCCTTCTGAAGGCAGGGCAGGGTATTCTGCTCTGTGCTTTATTTCGGTACCGTAATGCTGAAGAATGCTTCCATTAACAGATTAATGGAAACTCTTGTGGGATAAATAGTTTCTTCACAGTTAGGACTAAGAGGAAAAGTTGATTACTATAAATCATGTTCCTCCTCTGACGATCTTTATAAGTGAAAAAATATGTATGAGAGAGAAACGGATTTCAGGTTCAGAAAGGATTACGGTAATTCTCCAGTCCTATCCGTGGTCCGTAAGTTGTAGGCTGCAGACCCTGGGCAGCCTGCCAAGCTCTGTTGAGTAGCTTGTCTGCCCCAACAGTCGCACAGTTTTCCCACTGAAGGGGGCCGTTCAACTTTTCCATGACGATTAAAAAAAAAAAATTCCAAGCTATTTTCTCTACTCTGATCTCCTGCACAGAATTACAGACACATATGCTGAAAGGCATCATCTAGTCCACCTAAGGAAGGATTGTGTAGACTCACCCAATATAGATATGTATAACTTTTCAAGGAAAAGGAGGTTCTACCACACCTCTAGATGGCTTTTTCTGAGGTTCATACTTCAAAAAGCATTTTCTAAACTACAGCTCTCATCACTCTGAATGCAATCTCCATAGATTTCCCTTAACTTGTCTCTCAGAAATATGCAGAACGATTACTCCCTAACTTTTGTCTTAACATCTTCATATATTGGATGGTTGTTACTACATTGTCGTAAATTAGGCAAGCTCAATCCTCTAACTGATCCAGTATTCTAAACTTTTTAAAAAAAAGTCATGACCAAACAGGGATAACAGTATGTCAACTCAGACCTCACTAACCCGAATTTGGAATAATTACCCAGCATTTTAGATGCCACATCCCTCTTCACACATTCCAGAATTACATTTCTCTAGTTTACAACACCAATGCACTGCAGACTTTGTTACCCATTTTCTCTCTTGACATGTATTCCCTATCTTGTACTTGTGTATCTCAATTCTTTTTCCTAAATATATCATATGGCACTTTATTGAATTTCGTCTTGGGGATTTCAGACCATCTCTCCAATTTGCCAAGTTTATTTTGAATTCTGAGCTGATACAGGAAGATATTTGCAACTCCTCACAGCTTGGTGTCATCTGCATATTTTATAAGCTATTCTGTATTCCATCACCCTCGCTGCTAATGAAAATGCTGAACGGAACTGATTTCCTAAGCAAATTCTCAAACTGAAACACAGGCTGCGGAGTTCAACCAAGAGGTTCCTGCGCCCAATCATTGAGTGCATTGGTTTGCACTCAAACTTACCCTTTAGAAAGGCACACAATACGTATTTTAAAACCTTAAATGCAAGAAAAGCCACCATTTGCTCTGCTAAATTGTTGCAATAGTTAATTATGCTCTTTTTAATTTTACAGAACTTTACAATCAAGACAGCTTCACTCTCCAGCTGCATGTTATACTCTGTTTACTATATCAGAGAGAGAATACCCATAGAAAAGATTGACTTATAGGCTTACTGACTGATAGATTCTACCACATCATTCCTTAAAAATTCTATGGATTAAATCTTTACAGACAGTATTAACTGAGGTTAAAAATTCCTTAAATGTTCTGTGAGACTTGAACAAAGTAATGCTGTTTTAGAAGAATCGAGTCATATTTTTTGTTTGCAGTTCATGGCTCTGCTACGGAGTTATGTACAATCACTTGCAGAAAAACATTACTCTACTGGGCAAAGCTAAGCTCTTTAAGACCATGTAATTTCTAGACTATTTGCAATGCAATATTTCGCATGTTTGGCAAATTCTCTCCCCTTCTCTCCCCCCTGCCCCACAATTTGCTGTCCATAGGCATTATGGGGAGCAAAGCAGAAAGCAAAGCTCTTCAATACTGGAAAACAACCTTAGAGAGACCCAGATCCACATTTCTTTACGAAAATTAGAAAAAGGTCTCAGGATTCCCTTCAACTTTCTGCACACACAGCGAAAAACAACTTGGGATAGAAAAAATATGAGACTTCTTCATTCTGCTTTCCCACCCTTCTCTCAGAAAAATGCCATTTATACTATTGTCATCTTAATAGATGCAATAGTTGCAATTAATGCAACATTTAAATTTTGAAACCCCCTCCCCCAAAAAAACCCCGAAAATATTTCGTGTAATGATCATTGACTGCACACAGAATAATAAACTCCATGGTCAAATCTCCGGATTGCTATGTATTTCTCTGCTTCCTCCTAGACCCAAAAACTATAACATACCAGAGAGTATGTTTCTTCAGTAAAGCGTTTCCAGTCTTTATAAAGATTTTGAAATCATGTAAACATATACATATTAAAAATTATTGCTGGTAAGCATGAGTCTCTCTGAAATATATGGGAGCCTTATAGTCAAGTTGCAGGAGTTACCTGAAAGGAATTACCTGAGAGTTGTCTTCACGCTGTTAACGCGATGCTTTTCAAGACTTACTGATGTCTACAGAACAAGCCTCCAAAAACTCAGAGTCGTACAAGATCCAAATTTTCAATTCAAAGCATATTCAGAATAAAATGCCTCTTCCCAAGTCACTTCCAAATGAAAACGCTGGGATTCCAGATTTCAGTTTTTCACCTTTCTTAGCATTCTCACTATCTGCTACCATTAACCAGCCGCATCCACATCTTCAGAAGTGGTTCTAAATCTTATGATGGGTCCTATAAGCTAAATCTTCTGCTGTGCCATGGAGTTAGCCTATTAACCAGCTTGCTACCATTAATCTTCTTGAACACAGTATCATACAGTATCAAGAAGATTTTCTATCCCTCCGTGCCACCATTTTGTTAGCTGTTGTTGTCTTTAGTAAGCATTCAAAAGTAAGACTCCTACAAAGACAGTGCTTATGTAAACTGTGCTGGAAGGGTAAAAACATACACACAACTAAAATCATGGCTTATTTTCAACAACTGCAAATTTATAGCAATACTAACCTCAAGGCTCAGCATTTATCCTGCTTCCAAATGACTTTTGATTCACTTCAAACTGGGCTATAATGAAGGATAAAGATCAGTCTCAAAAGACAACCGCTGCTTTCTTCAGTGCTCATGAATGAGTACTAACAAATATGTACTTTTAAAGTACACGACACAGCCTTGCTTCCTTCCACAGCTGGAAAAAGAGGGAGAAAGTTGCCTGTCAGTGCTGTAAGTCTCTGTCACCAGTCTAATGGAAAGATAGAGTCCATTTATAGAAAGACATACGGTTTTTTAAGTGTTTGGTATCCTATGTCTGAGTCTTAAAAGAGCTAAAAACATCTCTGTTTCATTTTGTTGCCACCATTTTGTGTCCCACAGCATGCACATCACACACCTATTTATGAAAAACACCCAAGTTGCTAAACTTTGGTTTGCAGACCAATACTATCCTTCAGAGAACTAAGGACCTCAGATTCTGATGAAATGCTACGAAAAAAACCCAGCAATTTTTCTGAAGTGTTTGGAGGTTTTTTTGGTTGGTTGGTTGTTTTGTTTTTTTTATACTTGTAAACATTAGTGTGTTTTTAAGGCACCAGAGGACTATAAATGAGGAGAGAGGTTTCTGCTTATTTTTGACGTGAGAGATACTAGACTTACAGGAAATGTTATTATTACGCCATCTGTTCTGTAAAAAAACAAATCACGTCTTTAAGAAAAAGATGGATGAACTAGGGCACTGCATCTTGCACAAGTCATTCAGAAAATTTCATGTATATAGCTGCAAGATTTACTTCTGATGAAGCAAAGATATTAAGCACAACCTCAAAGAATAGTTTCCTTTGAAGCGTATCTGCATTGCTGCATATTTTTACCAGGACATTGACTAATCAGTGAACAGAATCTGGCACGCTACATACAAAAACTTGCCAAAGCTGCTTTAGAGAAATCTTCTGGATGAAATGTTAGGATACTCATTGATTGCCCATTTTGTCATTGATGAATCTGTATATTTTTCAACCATACCTATATGCATGACATCTGTATAGTATCGCCAGACAGACCATGCAAATTTGGTTTTGTTTGTGGGGTTTTTTGGTTTTGTTTTTTTAAAAAGTACAAGCTCCACTTCCTCTTAACTCAGAATACCAGAATATTTTGTACCACTAAAAATAATCCCCTTGTACCAACTAAAACCCAGCAAGCTAAAGGCCAATTCCTGATCAGCTTTACAAAAACAGCCAATCAATTATATTATGTATTAGCTCTATCACACGTTATATTTTCAACATCTGTATAATACCATTTACATTTGATCAATATATACTGCAGACTGACTCCCCCATCATGCCTATTGCAAGCTCAGTGTTATTGTAGAAGTAGAGAGCGCAACAGAACTCTACAGTCTATTTGTCATAGAAAAAAACAGAAAAAATCTTCAATATGGTAATTGTAAAAGTGCAAAATGCAGTTTAAAGACCAAAGCTGACAGTTTTTTTTATTCCACGTAGTAGGAAAACTAATGAGGCACATCTTAGATTAGTTTAGTGTAATCCTAAAAGCACTAAATAATGCTTCCTATATAAGTACTTTAAAGTAGATTGCTTAAGGTAAGAACACCACAGAAGATTCTGCTGCAATGTTACAAATGCAGAAACATAAGAGTTTGAATCACCATTAAATCAGAAATTACATGGACTATTTTTATTACCATTAATTACTCCAATTTGGCAGAATACTTCACATCATATTAACTTCAATTTTGATATAAATATTGTTTCATTTTCTAATTAAAAGCCATCTAACTTTAAAAAAACCCACAACCACACTACAAACAAATAATAATATCCACTAAACAGAAACATCAAAAAAAACCCCCAACCAAAGATTTTAGGGGAGCCACTCTATATGAAGCTATATTCATCCAAAAATAGCCTTGTTGGTTCCCCTACCACACAGAGTAAACAAGGAAGCAATCTGAGCATGTATAGCTTAAACTATCTCAAAAGCAGAGCTGTTTGCTAGGTAAGGTGGGAGATCATAAAGCCAGCAACGGAGACATTGAACTCCTTTTTTTTCCCCAGCCCACACCAAAAACATCCAAAGGAACAGCCATAGCAAGTCCGGGGTCTGGTTTTGCAAAATTCCTTATGTGGCTTGGAAAAAGCAGGAATTCTAGTAGTGCTGTGTACCACAGAGGCATGCCTGTAATACGCAGCAGCTGCCCTGAAATGGGGTCTTCTCCAGGTCTGTTCCAACAAATTCACATTTACCCATCAGTTGCATTACAGGTTGAAAGAGTACCTCTTGCTGACCACTTACAAAGCAGTGTTTGGGGCTATAGACACAGGAATCTCATTAACATCAAGAGTTTTCTTTACACACCAAAATATTATTTTCCTTCACGTGTAACACGGATAGAGTTTTGCAGTCGTCATGCTTGAATTCCTGCAGCCAGATGCTAAAACTAATGTAATCAATAGAAAGCCTTTCTTCATTTAATGGGACTTGTACAGAGAATTGCTTAGAAGAAAAAAAAAAACACCATTAAAGTTCATGGGAATTTGGACTGACTTAGTATTTCAGCATATAGCACTGTGCAAACAGTTGCTTAATGTGCTTGATTCTCCCTCTGTAAATGCCACTGATGAGCTGCGTGTACCTAGCAGCAGTGCAAAAGGAAACAATACCCTATGTCCTATTCCATGAAATAACTGCACTTACAGTAATAAAATCGGGATTTATAGAAACATCTACTTTAAACTAGTTTTAAAGCTTCTGAAATATATCTAGTCTAGTTTATTTTACCGCTGCAAACCTGTACAAGTAAATGTACGCAGGCCATTAAGGCTTTGCAAGTCAGAAAATGCAGAAGGTAGCTGTACCAAAATATGTCAGTCTGTTAAACCGCACCTAAAATCTCTCTTAAAAATAATAAATAGATCTTATGCATGTACCTGGGTATACAATGTACATGCATAACATAGTTTTATAATGCTGTATTTAAGACCCACTCCTGCACAGATAACGAGCTGAAGAGAGGAATTTGGGCTCTTTGTACAAATTCAAGTGTTCGAAATAAGAGCAAATTCGGAAGAACAAGGCTAATTGAAGGGGATACAGAAATGGAGTGTCACTACAATATTTTAAAATATGACCCTGTATTGTGCTTTAAGTTCCAACTGTAATGAAGGCAAACACTTAAGTTACATACATAACTTTATACACACAATTAGCTCCACAAAGCAGAGATGAACAAACTACGGCAATTTATTCTGGTGTCAGTAGGATTAATTACATCCTTAAACTTAACTACTGCCCTGTGTACTTATATCACTTGCACAGAAGAGTAGTTGATATCAACACAGCGAGTACGCACTTACAAGCCCCTATTCCCAGCTCCCTCATATCCAGTGAGAAGATACTCCAGTTCTTGTCTGAGTTGCACACAGTGGAAAAAAAAAAATACGTTTTATGAACCTGAAAAATAATTCATCTTGCCCTTGTTATTGTGTGTGTATATCTTACCGGAGCTTGCTATTGCAGCTGGCCTTCATGTTTGTATATAATAAAGTAGAATATTGAGAACAAGTATCTGTGTAATTAGCACATCAGTCATGTTGTTCTTTAATATAAACTAAGTATTAATTCACTTCTCCATAAAGTCCCTCACACCATAACTAATGAAAATTATTAATTAGCTAACCACAAGCAAAAGAAACGCAGAAAACACTGCAAGTACACAAATTTCAGCAGCCACAGCTCAGGCAACATCCACAGTAGTGACCCACCGCACCAGCAGCCACAGCTGCGTACAGAAGCATGGAGCACCCTGAGGACAGAAGTTTGCCAGCTTCAGCATGAAGTTGCGCATCTCCATTACCTGCTGGTTTGCTGCGAGCTGTGGTCCTCTCCACTAAGCTACTGCGAGAGCTCCCATCTCTCTTGTTACTGTCTCTTCTTACCAAGAGCCAAATATTCCTTTTTCAAGGGAAGCACGAAAGGTTTTAGACACGTCTTTAACATTTTTTTATGAGAGAGAGTGATAGTTTCCTGCAGGAATACCATACAACCATCTTCCTAAAAGGCTTTCTGAAATTCTTCCGAAGCCACTGCTGCAGCATTGGGCTTCTCCCAGGGTAACGCCATGGCTGCACCAATGCAAGGCAAGAAGTTCAGTAGAAGGTTAAGGCCAAACCACACCGGGAAGAGCAAGACTGGTACAGACACACAGCGCCAATGACACATGTGCTATGATGATCCACTGATCCCATGCTTACATACAGACAGTTCACTTAATGACTTGAAAAGCTCTTTTTTGTGTAGCTGCAGGTACTATCTGCTTCCTTCCTTTCATCTATTCAAACTCAAAAAATTATTCTAAGAATTAAGCTAAGGCCCTCACTCTCCAAAATGAGAGGGGAATAAAATGCAGAAAGTTGTTACGGCGTTACTGTCTGTCACTGTCGTGTAGCTACTCATTGCTCTCCCAGATGACAACCTTCTTGCTCTGCTTTTAGAGACATCAGTCTAAAAACATCACCTCACTGAACCCCATTTCTATGTTTCTTCTGGTGCATGTTTCTCTCCACACATAGGATGTTTTTTTTCACACTGCCTGTGACAGCAAATTTGCCTAGCATTTTTCAGTGACACAATACCTGCAAATTCAAATCTCTTTCTTCCTATCTACACAGCACACACATACTTCATACATGCATTTTTCAGTAAGATTTATAGCCAGAGACAGCAATACAAGACCATCCTTCCATTTATTTTTTCCCAAACTATGTAGTGACCTTGTTTAGAGGCCATGAGAACCTCAAGAGAGTTGTTATAATACGGAGAACTGGATACCATGCTGAGACACATCCCAGTAAACAATACAGCACAGATATCTTTTCCCTTAGGGACATTACAATTTTAAATGTAATTTTCTTACTTTTGTTTGCAAGAAGGATTATTTTCCTCTTTCTGTATGTGTTAACAGCAAATCAAAAATTTAATTTCAAGAGAAATTAGGAGAAGCAGTGTGGCTTTCCCCATTGGATCTGAGTACTGTCAACCTTCACTAGCGCATCCTGTGGTGGCTGCACAGCAGGTCCTACGGGTTTCAAACACATGGGCAAGGTTGTTTCCTTCCCCACCCCCTGTATTTTTGAACCAGCTTTCTTTTAAATTAAACTTCTAATGCTTAAGAAAGTACTTTATTTTGCTAAGGTTTTTAGCTCTTACAAAATTTTATGCCTACATTTGTCTCAAAAGACATACTGGTAACATCTTTCCTTTTCTTTTATACCTGCATCCTTACTGGCTACCATCCACTGAAGAACAGCAATGCACTGGTTTGGTTTTTTGGTTTTTTTTAATTTTTAAATCAAAAGGACTTTGAGGAAGAGCGTTGCCTGTTAATCACCACTGTAGATTATGGCAAACGAGATTAAAGAGTTCTTTTTAAAAAACATTATGTTTCTTCCAAGAAATAATTGTTGGTCATCCTAACATCCCTACATAACTGTTACTGAAGTCACTGGATATCGATACCTGCTGAAGAGCTCCAGTGCCATCCAGTCAGCTGTACAGGCTCACCTTTTACAGAAAAAATGGAAAACTTCACTTTAAGAAAGGCAATAGCATAAACATTCTATTGAGGGAAGAAAGGTGAAATTGTTTCTATTGATTTAGCTAGCTGTCCTTTCAACATGATTTAGCCAAATACTCTTCCAAAACTTATTTACACTAGGAAGATGACAAGCTGTAAAACCCTTCCTCTCAAGAAACATTCCTCTAAAAGAGCTGCTAAAACCCCTCGTGGCTTTGAGTGTACAGGTACCGGACTGTTTGAGCACCTTGCCTGAAACCCTTCCCTTCACCCAGTGTCTGCCGTGGCAGAGCCCTGGAGCTGGCTGTGGCCCATGACACATGTAGGTAAATGTGGGACTGGAGGCCTTTTCTAAACACAGACACCTGATGTGCTACACCCCACATGGGAAAGACATGACCGTTTTTGCCATTTTGTTCCACCATCCTTGATGCTTAATTAAACAACCGTTTCTCTGCCTGATAGAGGAAAACATTGTCCTGAGGTTAGACAGATGGTATTTTGATTTGCCTGAGCTTCCTCCTCCTTGCATCTTTCCGAAAAAGCAAACAAAACAAATGAGCGCAGCCGAGTACACTGAGCACATCCAGGGGCACTGGAGAAAGCAGCCAGCACCATGCTATTGCTCTGCGCTCAATTCTGCCTTTTACAGCTTCTACGCGGCACACAGATACCTACTGCGGGGAGGAGGACAGGATTACACAAGAAGGACAAGGAGTTCTGTTGCAGGAGCAGCAGTAAAAGGCTGATTAGCTTGAGATCCTTACACCATTCATCAGGAATCCTGTGCTGTATCAAACATTCCTGCCTGTTAGAAGCAAAGTATAATAGCATAGTTCCCACACTAGCCCAAGTCTGATGAAGCTGGCTGAGGGGAAGAGAAGACAACAGCAGCAGCACAGCAGGAGGGACGTCGGGAGCATAAAGGCACCAGGAGTAGTAGCATTCGAGTGGGCGATGGCAAAGAAATAACGTATGCATAGAAAGAAAGATGTACTGGGAGCAAAAGAAAAAGGCAGAGGTAGCAAGTTTTAGCTATAACAAGGCTACACAAGGCTGTGAGCCACTATGCTGCGGTTTACAAACATCATGAATATATGCTGGGAGCAAAGGATCAGTTGTATTGGACTGGCAAGGCTCGTCATCCTGAGGCACCTCACTGCCTTCGCAGTATAACGTACAAAGAAGGTCCCATCACTGCAAAACAGAAGGACAGCGAAGAGGCAATAGAGGAAATTCCCTTTCAAAGGGCCAAATTCCATCACAGCAATAACCCCCCCACACACACCAGCAATCACCAGATGGCAGAATTTACTTACTAAACTGAAAACTATTCCCACACCTTTCAAAAGTAGTAAGGGAGCAGATAAGCCCATGAGTTGCTCACCTACCACAGACCCTACCTGGGGACAGAGGAAAGGTTAAAAGGGCGCTAATTAGAGATGCAGCAGTGCTATTCAGATTGAACTCATTCTGTTCTTTGAATTCCTGTTGAAACACCTATAGCTCAGTAACTTTTTTCTTTCTATTTACGTTATTTTTCTTTTCCTCCCTGAAGGATTCTAGATCACACTTCAGAAAGATATAACACAAACCAACTTCCAAAGTTTTTGGTTTGTTTTTTGGGTTTTGGGGGGTTTTGTTGTTTGGTGGGTTTTTTTGGGGGTTTTGTTGTTGGGGGTTTTTTGTTGTTGTTGTTTGGTTTGGTGGGTTGGGGTTTTTGGTTTTTTTTTTTTTACTTCTCAGATGTGCAAAAACACTAGTAGTAAAATACCTGGAATTTTTACCTTAGATTGGTTGCAAGGGATTCTGAAAAAATATTAATTCAGTTTTGCAAGTTGGGTCTCTGCTATCTGCCTTCAAATTATGTGGTGGGTTGAGCCTGGCTGGGGGCCAGGTGCCCACCAGAGCTGCTCTATCACTCCCCTCGTTCACTGGACAGGGGAGAAAAGGTGTAATGCAAAGCTTATGGGTTGAGATAAGGACAGGGAGAGATCACTCACTAACTATCGTCACAAGCAAAACAGACTGAACAGAGAGGGAATTCATCTAACTTATTACTAAGCAAAACAGAATAGAGGAATGAGAAATAAAATCAAATCTTACACCACCTCCCCCCACCCCACCCCTCCCATCTTCCTGGGCTCAACTTCACTCCCGGCTTCAACCTCCGCCCCCCTCAGCGGCACAGGGGGACGGGGAATGGGGGTTACGGTCAGTTCATCACGCGGTGTTTCTGCTGCTTCTTTGTCCTCCGGGAGAGGACTCCTCTCATCATTCCCCTGCTCCAGCGTGGGTCTGTCCCACAGGGTGCAGACCTACAGGAGCAAACTGCTCCAGTGTGGGTCCCCCACGGGGTCACAAGTCCTGCCAGCAAACCTGCTCTGGCATGGGCTCCTCTCTCCACGGGGCCACAGGTCCTGCCAGGAGCTTGCTCCAGCGTGGGCTTCCCACAGGCCACAGCCTCCTTTGGGTGCCTCCACCTGCTCCAGTGTGGGGTTCTCCAGGGGCTGCAGGTGGAATCTCTACGCCCCCTCATCCTCCCTCCATGGGCTGCAGGGGGACAGCCTGCTTCACCATGGTCTTCACCACGGGCTGCAGGGGGATCTCTGCTCTGGTACCTGGAGCATCTCCTCCACCTCCTTCTGCGCTGACCTTGGTGTCTGCAAAGTTTCTTACATCTTCTCACTCCTCTCTCTGGCTGCAAAAGCTCTGGTTCTTTTCCTTCTTAAGTATGTTGTTATCACAGAGGCGCTGATTGGCTTGGCCTTGGCCAGCAGCAGGTCCATTTTGGAGCCGGCTGGCATTGGCTCTGTCAGACACAGGGGAAGCTTCTAGCAGCTTCTCACAGAAGCCCCCCCTGTAGCCGCCCCCCCCCCCGCTACCAAAAGCTTGCCACACAAACCCAACACAAATTATCAAATGATAATCAAACAATAGGTGATGTTGGTTGGTTCACAGTTCCCTTTGAAGTGAAAAGGCTCAGCAAGTAAACAAATGCTGCTGCTTCCATCTGCCATTTTACTTTACAGATCACGCGTTTTTCACATTTTCTCATGTCCTAATGGTTTAATGTGGAAGAAACACTGGATATACATTTAGACAATTTTTTGTACTGTACCCCAAACAGTGAGAACCAGAGCTGTAAAACATCCTTTTCCCAGCAACACCATGATGCAAAAGTAGCAGCTACAACATATGCATAGGGGGAAAGAGAGAAGAGAAAGTATATTTCAAATACAGAATGAAATCGATGTGCAATCAATCCATAAAGGACACACTGACAGATACTTGAGCAGAAAGTCTCTGTAAGATAAGGAATGTGAAAAGGGCATTTTTTCAAATAAACAAAACCATGACAGCTTTTTTTACAGGAATTGAGGAAAAGGTAGGCCTAACAGAATAAAATTGGAAAGATGGAATCATGTTACACAGCAATTGACACAGGTGATAAATGATCACAGGAGGAAAAAACCTCAGAATGAGAGATACAACAGAGTTCTCTCTCCTGTACTCTGACATTACCTTTACAGCTAATTGCTCCAACAAAATAGTTATTTATATGTACACACATGAAAAATTATCTATTTTCTAGCAGCCTTGCATGAATTCAAACAGACCACTACCAAAGTGCAGCAATACAGTTCAGTTTAATCCACCAACACCAGATTCAGCAACCCCAAAGACCAGTCCTCCTGTTGTGTTAACTCTATACTTGATTTTACATGTACTGGGGGGGGGGGGGGGGGGGGGGGGGGGGGGGGGGGGGGGGGGAGGTGGGGAGGGAGGGAGAGAGAAAAAAAAAAAATCTTAGTTTTGCATATAATCTAGAGAGCAGCTTCTTAGAGTCACACCATTCTAAACAAAGAAATGCTCTTAAAATTGAAGTGTTTGTGTCAGAGAAAGAAATGTAAAGATTGGGATTCTGGAAGGAACGGGTTTTTTTCAGCAAGGCACATACACACATACAGGTCATTTCCAGTCCTTAAAAGGTCTGTTTGGTATTTTTTTCCCCATCATTCATTGATACCTGATCACTGACATAGTTATGCCAGTGCTTGACACAGAGAGATCCTGACACACAAACTCACTTATACTACTTGGAAGAAATGGTTAGACTACACGTAACATGCTGCAAGAGTATTCCCTGCAGGCTGAAGATGAGGAAGATGATGGCCTAACTCTTGTGGGATGCAGGAAGGCTTTGGAACCACGCAGCTCAGTAGCAGCAGAACTCTGCAGGGCAAAAAACCTGATATGTCACACTAAATCTGGTACACTAGAGAGGTATGAATAGAAAGCATCCTCTTATTTCACGCCAATTGGAATCGGTTTCTTCTGGCTGGTGCTCAGGGGTTTCTAGTGTCAGGCTTCTTGCAATTGTCTATGGCAGGAGAGAACCGATAGACAGTATAATCAATTTCTTGTTAATTTGTAAACTTTGGGAAAAAAAAAATCAATTGCAAGTTGGACAGGAGACATTTAACATACAGAAATTTGTGTGTCCCAACTATTCCACAGTGCCTAGAGCTGTGGGCTGGTGTCTTAAATAATCAATAAATATATAAAAAACTCAGATGCTTCATTTCCAGAAAACTTATGTCTGAGCTCAACACAGTAAATTTTCTTTTATTTTTTTCCTCTAGGTTAACAGGAAACAAATTACATTTCAGAAAGTGTTAATGGAATTTCCCTACAGTTTTTCTCTTATGTACTTGCACCTGTAAATGTTTAAATATTATAAAAATATATAAGTAGGGTGAGACAATGGACAATTTTTTCTACTGTAAGCACAGTACTGCATAGGATGGATTAAAAACATGAAAACAAATCACAACTCTTAAGCTATCCGAAAGGTCTAGCAGGCTTGCTGCAACAGTTTGCTCTGTCCTTAAAAGAATCGTAATGAAAGAGTAATGAAAGCATTAGGTGGTGTCCTGCAGCGTTAGAGCAGAAATGGGTGAGGACGCAAGGTTCAGTAGATAAGAACAAATGGTAACAGTGACAGAAATAAGATGAGGAAGACAAGAGAAAATCAGGTTTGGGGTGGTTCATCTGTAGCAGAAGAGGCAGAGAATATCACTGACAACAAATCAAGAAGCCCAGATGGTACGCGCTACTATAGAGGCATAACAGTACATGATTTCATGTTGCATTGAAACAGGATGCAGTTCTGTTCTTCCAAACCTTAGGATAAACCCACTACTGAGTCTATACACCACCTTTCAAAATGAGCTATGTAAGTTGCGATAATACTTGTATTTTTTTTTTTTTTTTACTTTCTCTGTTTTGACACATTCACCCAAAATGAGAATAATTTCTAACAGATAGCTAAAATTAAATAGTAAAGCAGGTATCTTCAAATGTACTTTGTGTTCTTTTTTGACACACTCTAAAATTTTAAAGCTCCTCATTTACCATTTCTTGCACACAAATGACAGTCAGAAGTAGAGCTATTTCAACCAATTCACCCAATTCACTTTTCAAGTGCAAAACTGCAGATGAAATTTTGCCAGTCTACACACCAGTGTCAGGGTTACAAAAGGCAGTTTCCCTGCAGCGGACCAGTGGCAGAGGTTCCAGCAGCACTTCTTGTGGCCAGTACGAGGAGTCTCCTGCTAACCAGTCAGGTCTCCAATGAACATACGGAATTTTGTTTTAAATGGCACCATTTGCAGCAGCTCCTACATTTTCCCTGGTGCTCCAAGAGGTAGAATTTCCTGTAAGGATCCCTAAGGGGCAGCACAGCTCCACAAAAGTGCAACCCTGTATTCCAGTGACAATAGCAACCCACATTTGACAGGGATCACATACCTTTCATTCGGAATCTTCAAGTACTAGACAGTTCCTAGAGAAAGGCTGTTATGGTTCCCACAGATATGGCGCAGAATCTCTACCGTACATGCAAACGGCCCTGCTGTTCCCAGCCCACACTCCGCACCGTAACTTGTTACAAGGCGCTTTGCGGGCACCTTTGTGTGTGCCCCTGTGGCTTGCAGGGGCAGAAACCTCCCTTCACATAAAACGCAAAGGCTGTTGTGGGCTTCCACGTGTTGCAACACTCAAAGATGGAGGAGTTAGTTTAGAAATTCAGCGTCACCCAGTCTTTTACAGTAAGGGACAACCCGTTCCCTTCCGGCTGAGCCTCCGTAGGTTAGGGGCAAACCGCTGGTGTTATTTGTACATCCAGAAGCCTGACATATGGTCTGTAAAGAAGGGTGGAAAATTACCTGGTCCACCAAGCTCAAGGGGTGGGATAAGTGCAGTAGTGATAAAGTACAGCTTTGGCATCAAGTTAGAAGTGGTATTCCCTTGGGGTTAGCAATGGAGCTGACACTCTTTACCATCTGTATTCATGACCAGGATGATGGATCTGAACACACGCTCAGCAAGTTTGCAACCAAAACCACAGTGGGATGAGCAGTCATTATGCCGGTGGGTAGGGCTACTGTTGAGAGGGAGCTTGGCAGACTGGAAATCTGTGCTGACAGAAATCTCATTAAATTTAATGAAAGTACATGCAAATTCCTGCCTTGATGGAGCACATGATGTACCGGCGAGGCTGCCGTCTCCTTGGACCCATAAAAGTTCCTATTATCAGCCTTGATACTCACCTTACGTCTAGCAATTCCAGTTTCTTTGCATGCTATCTAAAAATAGTAATCAACTTGCTATCATTTAGGAAGGATAATCAAGTAGAGTGAATATTTTATCTTGAAAAATAGTATTAACAGAGTAAAACAGAACGTTTTTGTAAGTTTTCCACTAATTAAAATGAGAATTCTGAGAGTCCAATTCTCATTTCATTGCAAACCAAAAGCATCTTCAATGAATTTAGAATTATCCTGATGCCAGATTAGTACTCGTAAGGTAAAATAAAAGCTCCATCAACTCAAGAATTACTACCTTCTAGAAACACAAAGCTTTTAATAACAATCTCGCGACATATACAATAATAATTCAAGTGCTTTCTTGATAGCAAAACCGTAGTCTCTGTTATGAGACAATTCAGAGCATTTCCTCATACTGAGTTAGAGCAACATAGAGGACAGGACATGTGTGTTACAGCTCTTCGTTTCCATCTAACATGCTGCATGCCTTCATGTTAGTCCGTGTATTGTTAACGACTCGGGCAAAGTAACTACACCTTATTCCCTGTGTTCAAATGGCATTTCTATCTCACTTTGAAACCACCCCGTTACTCTAAAACATCGATTTCATCTTGGCTCATAGTTGCCTGACAGATGGTTTGTCTTAAAGCAGAAGAAAGTAAAAAAAGTACATCTCTCCTGCTCCCATCTTCCTTAGATTAGACCTTTATTGCTCTCCCAGCCTTCTTCACAGCAGGAGGGTCTCATGCTGTCAAGTGATGCACAAGACGCAAAACTACTCACAGGGGTGTATCTATTCATCCATGTTTGTGCACACAGGCACACAATTTTTTTTTTTTTTTTTTTTTTTTTTTTTTTACACACAGGATCACTCCTGCATACATACAACAGGACTCAGAAAGCAAACAAAACCCAGAGAGCAGAATTATCCCTGGAGATTTATTTTCAGGGAATCTTAGTTCTAATACTCTGGTTTCTGCTACAAACACCCATGTTTCAATAGCAGATTTAATGAAGAAAGAACGTATTATACAGTTCGAAGAGATGGGTCTGGAACCCTGTTTCATTTTGAAAGGAAAAAAGTCACAATTAAATTGGTTGTAACAGAAAATCATTTTTACCAATGCAGAAAACAAAACTATTTAAATTTGTGTTTGCTTTCTGTATGGTCCATAAAGAGAATCCATAGAAAAGAAAGGTATTTTAAGACAGAATGAATTAACGTAGTTCACAAAAGCCAATGAAACTATTGAAAAAACAGCCAGCACGACACATTTCAAAGAAACTGTGTCAATTCAGTAAGAGAAAACTACTGGGTTATTTATGGTTAAATTCACTTCCCTTTATGCTAAGGTATTTTCTGTCTTTCATAACACTGACACATAATGACATGCTATTTTTTTTCCTGATCTAAAATAACAAGGTGCAGGATTATGCAACTAATGTAAGAACTGTACTTTTGTACGGCTGAAAAGAAAACCACATATTCGGAAGTTTCATGTCTACAAATGTTAACATTTCTTACACCAACTTCTTGAAATAACATTGTGGATTACAAATGCTGAACTCTGTTTTATTAATATTAAAGTTCAGCTAAATTCTTCAGGCTTCCTGAGGTATGTCAGAATTGCAAATAAAAATTATTAAAAGGTCATCATACCCCATCATAATGGGGATAACTTGCAAGATTATAATTATAAAGTACAAGAAAAGAAGAACAGATGGAGCATGGAAACATACCTGTCACGTATAATGCAAAACAGTTCTTGGCAAACAAGGAACTAACAGAATTCTGTTAAAAATTGCACACTAGTGCTTTGGTTTACAAAGACATTCCATTGCTTTCAACCATCATCCTTACAATAGTGTGGCTGAGCCTTGCCCAAATCTAAATATCTTTGAACAGAAAGTTATGAGTCTTATCAAAACACTAAAAAGAAATGCAGGGTGCGAAATTCTGCCCCAGCTCAGCAACACCTCCCACTGCCCTGGAAGCAGAATTTCACTCCAGTTGCTTCTCATTAGGAACTGGGTAGTTCTGATTTTTTTAAAAGTCTTTGAATTAAAACCTAATCCTTTAAGAACCTGATCCATACAGGTGATGATTTTGTTCTTACCAATATTTATTAGCACAAATCTTGCTGCTCTCACAGATAATCCCATCAGGTTCAAAACCAGAAACAAATATTACGCCGTACTAAGGTTTTTACGGAGGAAAAGAATGGTGGTCACAGGCACTGACGGATGCAATGAAAACAGAGCAGAGCTTGGAGAAAACAAAAGAGCAGGAGGCTGAAGTGCTGAAGGAAAGAGATGAAAGACAAATTGCTGAATGATAGGTGACATACCCCCAAGAGAGGGGGAAAAGGGCACCTCTGTCAGCAATGTTTTGGGAGGGTAGGAATGAGATGAAGCCAGAGCAGCGGTGTTTCTAGTCTGCACAAATCTGAGTACTGAAGACCCCTAAACATTGACAAATGTCAGCAAACCTTCTTCAATAAAGGGGAAAGAGGACAGTCTTAATGGAGAAGAAAAAGGAATCCAAGATAACAAGGTTGGGAATAAGTGTGGAAGAGTAATGCAAGATTTATAAAAAAAAGCCAAGTACAAGCTTATATTTAATATAATGAAAAAAACCTGATAATATGCTGATAGCTACAGAAAAGCTACAGCTTTATCCAAGTCCATAAAAAGCTAAAACAATGCACCTCAAAATGCCACTACTGCAAGGAGAAATTTTCAACTGGCATGAGCAAAGATATATACTGAAGTTTCTACCACTAATTTCTCTATTTTCTAACATGGTTATTAACCCCCCTGAAATACTAGTTAGGTTCTGGCAACGTGTATGACAAAGCACAAGAGAAAAATGTATATGAATCTTATTCCTAGGTACGTTTCCATGAGCCAGATAGCAAAAAGGCGCACGTGCAAGAATATAGATGTTTTAAGTTAATTAGTTATGTCTTGTGGACAACATTTCAGAGGAAATCTCAGTAACACAAAATAAATAAAAAGCGTCAGGCTCAATAAGATTCGGAATATTTGATTACCAAGACAAATGCTAGGTTATGTGTTGCAGTTCAATACACTTCAAGAGAAAGGCAAAAATTACCAAAAGGCAACTAAATGCTGAGCATTTAGTCTATATTAGACTAGAATTTAAACATAGACAACAAGGAAAGTAAGAATTTTTAGTGACTGTTTAAACATTGCAGTCAATGAGGTTAAAATTGGAGTCTTGTTTTTCTCCCCTATGACTCCCCAAGCATCTTGTTAGATGCAATTATCAGCTAGTTAATAACAGTAGTTTAAGTGGACAACAGATTGTGGGGCTTTTTAAAAACATTCTCAAATAGAATAAAAAAAAATGCAAGCATTCTTACTCTACTACGTACAAGCACCATCACGCACAAGTATCACGAGAGGAAAAGCTGCAGTAACATCCTGAGCCCTCTGGGTGATCCCGTCCTGATCCACCTCTGGATAGTTGGATCAATTCTACATCTACGCCTTTCCGGCAGCATGAGCCCGCTGGGACAAAGTGGTGCCCATCAGTATACACAAATCAGTCACTGAACCTGCTAATCTACAAAGTGTGCAAAAACTTGATACTTGTGTGTTCAGTCATACAAAAGTGAGTTCTGCCTTGTTCTACACAGTTTGTGGCATTCTCAGTCAAGCGTCTTCCAGTGAGCACCGCATGCAGAAATCTGACAAATGCGCATTTATTTTGATGAGTAGGCCAGGAATTAATCACCTTGGAAAACCACATCACGGGTGAAAAGCCATTAAGGTGCTCTGCACCATAAGCATTCTTCTTGAAGCGATTTGGGACCAGACTGGCCACTTCTTGGTGAGTCACAATGCTTCTTACCTATACTGCACTACAGCTGCGGTCACAGAGCTCCTAAGTGGCAAAGGGTGAGAAAGAGATGGGAACTGGTTGCTTAAAAAGCACAAAGTAGGTGTCTCAGTAGGAGCTGCCCATCTTGCCTGTGATACCTGAAGTTATTCCATCAAGGGCTGCAGAGTTAGTACTGGGGCATGCAGCTTCTACGGTGTGACTGCTAATCAGATCCTCTGAGCTCCAGTTTCTCCACCTGTGAAATGGTAATCCTGACTGTCTCTAGTTTTTTTTAAAGTTCAGTGCTGGGGGCTAAGAAAGTTCAGCAAGATCTGGGTCTCAACCATGTCATCCTGATATAGATACACACGCACAAAATATATATTAAGTTCTACAGTGTTTGTACTTCCTCCCTTAGAGTGTAAGCTTATTGTTGAAATCTTGTTATTCCAAATTGACTTTGCAAGTAAACAATTTAACAAACAGTTCTTCCTTGTATATCCACAGGGCACAAGAGATAATCTCAAAGCAAAACCTTTGAAGGAAGTTTATTAAGATTTTACATATTCTGACTACTAATAAGCTAATGAGAAAAAAAAAGATTATTTAAAGAAATTCTTTCTATAGTAGAAATTAGCGATAAAAACTAAGCCCAAAGAAATCAACATTACATTCATCACGATGCAACAACAGCCTTACACAGGGATGGATATGGCTTGGAGGCTCAAGCATTTACAAGGTTGCGTGTCGATTCGCAAAGGACTTCTGAATGTAATCTCCTTCCCACAATATAGGCAGAGTTACAGTTTTGCTTAGAGCCAAATTGTCATAAAATAGTTCATTCTAACACACAATCATTTGGCAACAGAATTATGGTACGTTACGTACCACAGAATAACAAGAGAGTATCATCATCTCACCAGGAGACTGCTGAATCAATTTTAAATTTTACACCTGAACTGTCTGGATTTAATTAGAGTGTTGCAGTATCTCCATGTTGCTGCTAATAACAATATCACCAGTAAACAGATACCGATATTAGGGGAGCCAGAAAAACCTTACTATTTACTGCTTCTAACTAATCACAACGCAGAGACCTATACTTGCTACTTAATCAGCACGTAAGAGGTACCAATTTTCCCTAACTTGGAAGCAGCAATCAGTCACTGCTCATTCATACAACAGAATATTACAGGCCTGAGTTTGTTCCCAACTTTTTATTGCTCTTCTCTGAAGAACTGAAATAAATTTATGTTTTTCATAAAACCATCGACTCCTAATAAAATAATTACCATCTTAGTTATCTCTTCGGTGCTTTCAGCACTATTTCCTTTTCAAAATGCACATTTTAAAAGGTGACTGGTGTTGCGGGGCGACCCTTCTAAAGCAGCCATCCTGAAATACCTTCAACAGTTTGATGGGCAAAATCACAACTTTGAATTCCTCTCGCAGCTGTCACTACCTCAAACCTAATATTAATTATCCGCTTTAAAAAGAAAACATTACATTCATCTAAACAAAGCAGTATTTTGTAAATATTTAATAAGGAAATTAATAGTAGAGGGCAAACAGTAGCAGGAGCAAAGAACTTCCTTATTTATTCTCCTTAAAACTCACTCACCTTTCAAGCAAAATGTAAGTATGAATGTCACGCTATTAGCGTAATAACACTTAGGTTAATATTTGTACTAAGCCTCTGAATAGGCAACTGTAAACAGGGCTTTTCCTAAATCTGCAACAATCGGAATATGCTTTGTGCTTACACAGCTAATAAATCTCCTCTTGATAAACCTGACTCCAGAGTTCTTATTAGGTTATAGAGATAGCACAGTGTGAAGCATTTCTTTGCTTCAGGATTTAGATGAATGGAATCACCAAGAAGGCAATTGTGCCTACCTAAAAAAAAAAATCCAGATCCAATCTCCCTTTCTCCAAGCATTTTTTTATGTCTAAATGATTAATGCAAAAGGAATCCTTTAAAATCAGCATAATTTATTGATATTTTTTAACACTAGCCTGATTAACTTTACCATAGCTGACACTATTCATCTGTCAATAATATAATATTAACAACACTGGAAGCCGTGTAATTAAAAGGAAAAGAAACACCTGCTGAAACATCAGAATATTGCTGGCTATGCATTAGAATTTCAACGTACTCATCACACAAAGTCTATAAGGTCAATTTTATATAAGATGGGCTTCGAGTTCCTTGGCCAATCATGACAACTGCAATTAAATATTCACATAAAACAGCCCTGAAGTTTCTTTAGGTTTTTGACCAAAGCAGCACAAACAGATCCCTGCTTTGTAGACAAGTTCTTATCCTGAATAATCATTAATTTTTGAATACTAGCGATTTTCCTGGGTTTGGGTTTTATACTTTTATCATCTGAACTATCATAACACAGCCAAGACCAGAAGTCTCCATCACACACCTGGATGCCATTTTGTCTTTTTTTATATGAAAAATCCTACTGTGAAGATTTCACCACTGCTGGCTTCAGGAGCAGAGAGATCAAAGCCCTTTTTGTCTGGATAAGCCGCTTCTTGCCTTGTTTCACATAGGGATGATACCAGTAGAAAACAGGAACAGTTCAAGGAAGTCAACCTCAACCTGGGGAGATGCTTGAGGAAAGTTCCTTGGGCTTTTATATAGATGTAAATAAAATTATATTTTTCTGTGGAAACTGAGAGTGCTTCCAAATCTGAATGTGATCAGATCAGCTCACCTTAAAATCTCATTCCAGCCAACACTTACACAGTAACAAATTGGAGGAAGTAAACATGAAAAAGCAAATTAAAACTAATGTGATCTGAGTAAATGGATAAAGCCAAAGTTGCAGAATAATGTTATCCTTCTCTAGCATTAAAAAAAATACGCTATATGCCCAAAGAATCAAATTGTGTACTCCTGCACAAAACAGGTAAATAGTGAGACAATATAGAAATATTCTGAATTAATATTCCACTCAGCTCTCGCTCTTACCTAGGAGAGTCAAGATGCCCCATTTCCAAAACAGGTCAAACAAAAAACCTCTCACAGGTAACAATCAACTTTTCACTTGCATTTCAATACACAGGGAGAAAATGAGGCTATTTTTGTTGAAAGAATGTTCTAGATTTCTTAGTGATAACAGTTGACACATTTTGTTAGACAAACTGTGATAAACTTTCAGGAAGAACTGCAAGTTGCTGTGTATTTACACAGCAAAAAAACACAACTCAATTTTGTTCCTGTAGGTTTTAAATAATAATAATAATTACAATAATTTATTGCTGAATATAAAACCTTTGTACCATCTGTACTGCAACATATACCGAAATTATTATGAAACCTACTTTCAACCTTTACCCTTCACCTGCCCTTCTCATTCAAAAAAGCAAAGATAGTGTTGGAAATCCATCCTAATAATGACATGTTAATTATCCTATCAAAAAATCCCATCTTTGGTCCCAGTATCATTGACTTTGTGCAGATCACAAGATAAATTAACACTCCCAGTTTGCAATTTCTTATCTACCGTCCTGTTCCTGTACGTATATTATTTTAATTCTCAAGACCAAATTCCACTGCACTACTTTTGCCACAGGGAACGTAAATTGAAGGAGGTGGAAAGGGCAACAGTTTGACTGTTCCTTAGCTGCCCCCAATTCACCAGCTTGCTGGCCCAGTTTACGAATGAGCATAAAATGGTAGACAAAAATTAGGGTAAGTTTTTGGAGATGACAGACATCTACCTTCTTCCTTTCTGATACAGACAAAGGGAATAAACAGTATTTACAGGACCTCACAAAATCACTCTTCAATCAAGTCAACTAATAATTTGCTTATATACTGTAAGCAATAGTTACAGGTATTGCTACTATAGTAGCGATGTAGTAATAGCAATAATATTTTGTCATATTTCTCTTGAATCGTTAGTTGCAGGTAGTAACAAAGTTATTCTAGGCAGAGCAACAACTCCGTACTTGGACTAAGGCCTAGGCTTGCGTACAAACAAGAGTTGGCCCTTCTTGATTGAATTACAAGAACACCGATACCATCCATAGCTTTGAGAGGTTTTCTCTGCTTTCGCGCTGCTGAAGGAATGCTTCATCAGATGCTCCGAGGCATACAAATTACTACACATTGCAGCAAATGGACCTTGTTCAAAACCTGCAACTGAAAGAAACACTCCAGAACAGAAAAATTTAGCTTACATCGAAGCCTTTAACAGACATCATCTTTAATGTGGCCATTCAGGTGAGCAGAGCTTTAGGTGGTGCTCATCCCAAAATTTATATATGCATATCCAGCACACACCTATGACCTTTGTACGTTCTGACACCTCTTTTTTCCTCTCTGCAATTTCAGTCTTAATTTCCTCTTTTTTTGTGTTTTTGTTTGTTTAAAAAAAAAAAAACAAACACATTCTCCTTCCCAATTATGTTTTTCCTTTTATAGAAGGCATTATTACAATTCTCCCTCTCCAGAATGAGATCATATGCATTAACTAGTTTGGATCTTTACCCAGTGTATAAGCTACAACAGCACTAACCAGAGTCAGTAGAAGTTACCCACACAAAGCATTTGACCTCATCTGACATTAAGATGAGCCAGTTAAATCTTCTATTTTGTGCCGGGCTTTACTTGAACAAATATTACTGCTTAAAATCCCAGTCCCTTCTTGCTTACCATAAGCTTGCTCTGTTTCTATCGACTCCTTTGGGTCCCAGCAAGAAACACTTGTGGGTGTAGATACCTTTTACACAGAGATTTTTTTTTTTTTTTCCTTCTTTTCTAACTACACCTAGCATTTTGGCTTTTTCAATAAGTTTTAGAAAATGCTAT
This sequence comes from Balearica regulorum gibbericeps, assembly GCF_011004875.1. NCBI lineage: Eukaryota > Metazoa > Chordata > Aves > Gruiformes > Gruidae > Balearica > Balearica regulorum. The sequence goes on from NC_046189.1 coordinate 4,476,961, forward strand.
GTTTCTGTTCTGACATTTTTAGGGGTACAATAAGAGCATAAACTACATATATTCTTAATGATGCAAAACCTGATCTAAAACCCTCAGTGAAAAAAAAAAATCTTTAGCCAAGACTAGAAGCAGCCAGTTATGTGCTGGCCTTCACTGATACGCTTTTAAAATCTCCAAATGGTCACAGCTGCCAGGGTTTCTTTTAGGGGTCAACAACCTTTTTTGATTAAGTGTTAAAAGAACCCTTCTCTTTACTTTTGGAAGACAGTATTTCTCCAAGGTTTGTTAATTTAAATGAACATTTGAGTTTCCATCTTTTAAAGGCCGTTATTTTCCACATCCATTTTCTGAACTTAGAACAGAAGATCTCTTTAACTCCTTTAATCTTCTTGTTAGCCATACCCATCTGTCCTTGCAAGAATCTTGCAGAGTAGCAAGTAACACAGTTGGCTATTTGAAACCAACATGTAATCATTAGTTTCAGTGTCACATTTTAGGATCTTCGGCTTGAGAGAAAAAAACAGCTTTTAGCCCTCGACTTTTAAAAGTGACAACACTGGAAACAGTGATTACACTAAAAGCATTTAAAAAGTTGAAATTAAATTCCTGATAGCTATGTATTAGAAAAATAGTAGCCCAAACAGAATCCTCAAATAGAAGAGAGCGTTGGAAAAGAACACACACCCATGGAGAACACAAGGGGAGAATATGTTGGAGGCAAACTCAAACAAACAAGCACAGAGCTTTCCTGTTAGCTATCTGATTTCAAACAAGACAAAAAAAAAAACTGTCCAGGTACAACAGCCACTACTTAATTTACCAGCATCAACAATTTCAGAATCAGTCCTACTGACCCACAAAACTTGCTAATATAAACACAGGCACTGAAAACCGAGCTGGCAGTACGACTAGATCCACTGGCTTTGCTTTCCTGCAGTTAGGAGTATCCCTATCTGCACTACAGCTTATCTTTTTAAAATAAAAAATGGCATGTCTCATCAGGTCACATAATTCACTAAGAGTAAGCAAGCTCCAGACTGGTAAAAAGAAAGTGGAAAGGACAGAGCAACACAGAACCTATCTGCATTTGAGACGTTCACTGTTTAAAACGGCGGTCAGGCCACCAAGGGGCAGTCATTTATCAGGCAGCAGAGAAGTTAACAAATGCCAAGGAAAGATATTTTTTCCCTAAGAGATCTGTGATTGAGGAGGCTGAACTGGGCGAAGGACTCAGTGTATAATCCAGAGAACAAGACAGAATGACATAAAATGGAATTTACTAATTAAACAGCAGTCGATCCAGTTCGACCCCCAGACAGAAGGCCTCCGGCACCAGGAGAGCCCCTTTGCTGGAGCAAATCACAGGCGAGCAAACGGGCTGGTAGAAGGATGCAGTGCAGCAGTACTACTTCACAACACGAGGGGATACTTGGTTCTGCTTTCCTCTGAAAGGGCAAATACTAAGTATATGAGAAAACAGAAATAAAATATAAGCATATATAGCACATATAGCACCATTATATAGAGCTCGTGTGCTATGTGTATAGCATGAGTTTGTAGTTACAGCGTGTTTTGGTATAAGGACCTGCACCCTACTGATTTTTACACTAAAAACTGAGCTAGTGATGTTTTCTTAACAAACTTATAGCTAGGTAAAACGCTCTACCAAGCTGAACTTGAGTTTGGATTGTTCCAACACACCAGCAACTTGCTTGTCTACCGACAAGTTCCCAATAATGAGTGAAGCTTTGCCTTTCACTCATTTCTCTACCGCCCCAGAAGAATTAGGCTACCAAAGGAAGACCCAATCTCCCGAGGATACGCAATTTCCACATGAATCAGGCAGCCAGTTGCATTTTGGCTTACAACAGGACAGCACAAACTCTGCAATAGTTTACAAACAATGCACAACTACATGAACACATGAAAAAACTATTTAACATCACTGTGATTCTGATCTAGCAACTACTTATCATTCAACCCTAGAGCAAAAGTGATAGTAAAACTAAAATATCTTCAATGCTTCTTTTCCTTCCCCAAGATTACTCAAAAGCTGTTAAGTTGTATGAAAGCTTAAGAAATTATGCCAGAAAATACTAGCTGCTTGCTAGTGGGATTCTTGGCTTTACTACATCACAAATCAGATAGCGCAAAGACTGAGAAATTAGAACGATGATGGTGCTACTTCAAACACACGTATAGAGAAGTAATACTGGAAGTAGAGCTACTGATAGCACTTCTATCTGGAGAAACTTACTGGAAGCCCAAATAGCTTACAGATTTTTCCCTTCACAGAGATACACTGAAATATTCAGCACTGCACAAATTAAATTACAAAATTAATTGAAATACAAATGCAAATGAAGGAGTTGTATGCTGGTACAGTTGTTCGTAATTTGCAAAGCTTCCTTTGTGAGCTATACACACTGAAGAAACATGTTCTTTGCCTTGTTTTTCTGCCGATTCTTACTAAGATTTGTCTTCTATATACACTTTGTTAAATTTAATCAGTTGCTAAGTAATAAAATAGATTGCTCTGGGGTTTTTTCCTTAGAATTGCAGAAAAGTAGGAACAGAGGTCTCTAGTCCAGACTCCTGCTTGAGGCAGGACTATCACCAACACTAGATCAAATCAGCTGTGGCTTCCTCTACGCAGCTCATAGAAACCTCCAAGAATGGATTTTCCATCACCTCCCCTGGGTACCTGTTTCTGGGCTGCACTATCATCCTGGTGACACAGGTTTTCTGATGTCCAATCTGCACCTCCTAAGCTACCTTTTGTGGCCTAGGTCCCATTTTATCATCTGCCACTATCAGAAAGAGTTTGGCTCCATCATCTTTGTAACCCCCTTAGGAGTAGCTGTAGGTCAACTGAAGTCCCCCTTCAGTCTCCCTTTTGTGAGCAACTGAATAGGCCCAGCTCCCTCAACCTCTCTTTCCAGGTTGTGTGCCCTATGACCCTACTCATTTTACTAGCCATCTGCTAGACCTTGTCTGCTTCCTCAAAACCCATTTGGACACGAGAGGCTCAAAACTGGATATAGTTTTTCAAGCGTGGCCTCACCAGTACCAAGTGAAGGGAGGACAACCGCTTCCCTTGTATCCACTGGCCACAGTCCTCCCAGTTAGCCCAGTATGCTGTTTTCCTTCTCTGGGATGACCGCACACAGCTGGCTCGCATTCACCTGTGTCTCTTCCAGCAGGGCTGCGGCTAAGCTGGCCTCCAGCCTGTGCCGATGCGTGGGTTATTTACCCGGGACAGAATTTTGATCTTAACAGATGCGTCTCCACATTTTGTTGTTGGTTTACCCCTCATCCCTATCAGGTTTTTCTGTAGCTCCCCTGCCCCGTGCCGTTCCCTCATGCATTCTTTTCAAGAGCTTCAATTGTAAATTCACAGCCAAATAAGCGCACATCCAGAAAGACAATGAAAACGCATCAAGCCAGGCAAGGAACTAGCTCGTATCTGAACACTGGCTTACAGGACTACAACAGAAGTGCGAGTTAGCATATATTCATCGTATAAGTTACCTGGAAACTGACACTGATCACTTCAGTAACTTGTTCTACCTGCCTAAGCCAGCACTGAAACACTGACTGATGGGAGTCAGTGAATGCTTTTTATTGACTACTGCTTTGGTATATTCTTCCTGCAACCCCTAGCTCTACAGTAACCATATGGACTATAAAATTATAATATTAAAACAGTTTATTTTGCCACTATTTTAAGTGATTAAAAGATTCATTAAGCATGCCTTCCAGAAAACTCAAAAAAGGTAGCTAGAAGGTCATTTAAGATAACAAGGCAAAATCTAAAAATGGGCTATTAAAAAAATTCTGGATTTTTTACTTCACTGGTTTGTGGACTTTCCATTTCAGGATCCAAAAAGAATAGAGCAATAAACACCACAAAGCCTAAGAGACTGAAGCCATAATTCTGTGGCCTGAGCATAGATTTTATTTTGTAATTTCATACACACTTTACAACTTGCTGCAGAGGTTCCACACTATTATCAGTTCGTGTTCTTAGCATAAAAGAAGTAAATTCTGCTAGTTAGCTGATTTTCCATCACAGTACCCGGATGAAGTAGTATTAAGACTGAGCTCAAAAGAAAGGTAATGAATTTTTGTAAAACACTAGATCAGTGATCTTCACTAAGCAAAGCAGATAGATCAGAAATATGTCCTGAAATACAGAAAAAAAGTAGATCTTGCATTCAAGCTGCAATCCATCTTTGTTAGCATTGTATGTATTTGTTGTCTGTTGGCACCAGTGTTAGAATTGCTCATCATAATATTTAAATTCAAAGCAGAGCGTTCACCCATTAGTAAAAACAAATAGAGAGGGAAAAAATCTTTAAGATCTTCACTTCTTTCCTTTAACATTCTAGATCTTTAGCAAATAAATTCAGTTGCTCTTTGAAAGCCAGAGCTGTCAGTGCTAGCAGGAGACGGAAGAAGCCCAGAAATCAGCTGCTAACTCCGCATTTGTGCGCTTCACAGCGGGTCACACCCAGAACTACACCAGTTCAGCCAAACTTTCCAAGACGACAGACAAATGAGTAGAATCATTTAGGATCCTGCTATGGGTAATTAAACAAATTATCCCTTCAGAATATGACTAATCACTCTGAAATGAGGAAGCTTGAGCCATTTGATGCTGTGTAGGTCCCAGCATACAAGAGCAATGCATTAACAGCCCTTACAGCTGTACAGCAATAGGAGTTGTGTGAAGTAGTGGAGCTCAGAGTTATATACTGTAGCACTGTTGTACTGCATGAAGACACATAGACAATAATTGTGATTGCAGCATTGACTACAGAGCTCATTTATCAGTCTCTCTGGAAAAGTGGGATAGGTTTTGATGTTTTCTACTGACGCTTGAAAGACAAGTCATCTTATTACCCATGTAAATATTGCCTGGGTCATTGAAAGTTTCCTTGGCTAAAAAAGCTTTCTGCTCAGCTGATTCGCCGTTATGTCAGTGTTCCTCCACTATGGATGGATACAAGAGATTGTTTGTTGAACCTGGCGAGGTCTCCACTGATGATCCTTTGCTTTTCCAGTAAAGTAACTAATTATCCCCTCACTTTTACTATGTGTTGGGGGTTTTGGTTGGTTGGTTTTCCCAGGTTCTTTAGTGCTTCTGCTTTCTGCAGTTTTAGGAAATGTATACTCCCTTCTCTCTCTACCTCTCTCCAGATTGCAGAGATGTTGTTTCTCCTGCAACAGCCACATCTTGAACATGGGCATTGACGGCTGCAGTGTCAAGAAAGGGGCTTCCAGTTACGATGCCCTCTCTCAAGGCAAGAGAGCTCTAAAGGAAAAGGATCAAAGGTTCCTGTAGTTCCTCCTCTTCTTTGGATGTAGAGATTCACTGGGATATATTATACGCACCATTTTGCGGCAAAGAGTAGAATTGTGGAGGCTCATCCATTTCCGACAAAGAAAAGGCTTACCGTGCAGTTAGGCAACCATCCGTATTGCGGAAATGGACTGCCGGGCTAACAAATGAGGCCATCCTTTACAACACTCAGGCACCATTCCAGCTCACTTGCTTTACTCGCCCTGTCGAGCCACCGGTCATTTGGAGACAGATAACGCTGCTTTCCAAGAAGCCAAGCCTTCCCTTGCACTTTCAGAAAACCCGATGATGGGGTTTGTAACATCCTCTAAAGAGGAATATTGTATACATGTATGATGCTATAATCTAGTAGCAAAACACGTACTATTCTTTGCCTTTCACCGAGCCATGCTAAGCAGCAGACTTCCACATCAACAGTTGTAGTACTAAAAACAGATCGCAGCAAGAAAATAAGATCAACATGTACCTGATGCAACACAGATCAGGAAAGCTAACTAAAATGCCAAGACAGTCTATAAATATCATTTAACTAAGATACTGCAATTTACCGTACAACTATTTAAAGCATCACTGGGAAATTTAATAATATCTTACAGGAAAACAACAGAAACACATATTCTGAACATTAAACTGTAACATTCATTCTGTGATCTCGGTATTATGATAAAGTAGAAAAATACTTAAGGTTTTGGTTAGTTCTTTTCCAAGTGATAATGTAAACACCAGAAAAGGATGATCCAGTGAGAAATCAATTTCCATATGCAATTTGCTACAGTGAGATCACCAAAGCACACCACATCCATTAAAAACGGAAAGCTGTTCCTGTATTACCAATGACAAAACATTCACCATCAAAATCAGCTGGGACATCTGCAAGGTTTTGAAGCAGGGCTTCACACAATCAAGAGCCATAATTTGCATTTACAAGAAATAAAGGCATCCTTTCCTTACTTTGATATGCTAAGTGAGAAGTTAACAAGATAGTCACTTCAAAGATACCTTATTTCACTGAAGGACCTTCAATTACGCTATCAACTGGACAAGGATTCCTTCTTCCCAGCAGTCTCCGGTTATTGGGTGGCACACTTAAGCCACCCCTGCTCATAAAAACTGCAGAGTCCATTGTGTAAAACAAAAAAAGGTGAGAAAAACATGCTGCCCATGAAAGTTATCCTGTAATCCATTTTAGTTCCTCCTCTATTTAATGCAGTCTGTTTGATCTCTAGTTTTCTGTAGAGAATAAACCACTTTTTTACCACTGCTGTTGCCATTCATTTCTTATGTGCACATTCTAGTTAAAGCTCATGAGAAACAGTAATTTTAGCCTTACAGGCTAAGAGCAGAGCATAAAAGTCAGGTGCTGCTACATCTCTTAGAGACGTTATTTTCTCCAGCGGTTAGTGAAGCCAAGGGAACCAACAGTCTAGTTCTAAGGAGCCTTTATAAAGTCACAAGAAAAAGCAATTCATATGTGCTGTTCAACAATCCGAACAGACTTAAATTCTACTGGAACGGCCATGTAGATTGAAAGTTTTAAGGAGTCATTATGACAAAGGAGGGTTATAATTCATTGTTTAAAATTCTGTAATCTGCATTATTGTAATTCATTTTCGATGTTACAAGTCTTGAAATTTGAAATTATTATTTGTAACATTTAAATTAATAAATGCTGTACTGTGAGATCAAAGAAATTTTATGGATGAGTGCTGTTACATAATACTCTTACTGCTTTTCTGGTTTTTAAAGTACTAACTTTTCATGATCATTTCCCAATACATTATTTCTCATACGTGCCAACAGCCAAACGTCAAGATGCTGTGTCATCTGAATTAACTACACTAGCAACTTCAGATTCTTCCATTCTGGAGAGATCATCTGGCACCTGGAGAGATCATCTTGGACTGTAAAAATCAAAAATACCCTACGGCCACGAGCACGTTTCTCACTAGTGACATGTGTCTGTGTCCTCAGGGAGCGGGACCACTAGCCACATGCTGGAACACAGTATTGCTTTATGCAGTTTATCCAACATGGCTTCATAAAAAGAAAATATATTTTTCACTCCCCAGAAACTCAAGAATAGTACATTTGTAACAACCATAATCTGGTCAAATCAAAGAAGAAAACACAAAAAAAATGGGAGAATGAAGTCTCCCCAAAACAATTCACCACTCAATACACAAAAAACCCCCAGAAGTTGTTGAGAAGCACAGCCACCGATAGGTAACCAGACTATCCCCTATGACTCTTCACCTGTGCTTCCTAGCAGACAGGTTCTACAAGCACACCCAAGCGCGTGCGACCCATAAGAGCCCCGAGGAGCCCGGCCATTTTAACGATGTAACACACAGCCCCAGCTCACAATTTTATAAGGTGTCTCACGACAGTTTCGTAAAATAGAAAGCAGAGTTATACAGCTGCACCCTAAGGGATAAACACAAAGAGGTGACATTAATTTCAGAGTTTATTAATTTGTAAAGAACACAGAATTTTAGAAGATTCTCTGAAGGATCTTTTATAAAAACTGAGGTGCACAGTTGGGCACGGTGCGTTCTGTTTAACATTACATGCATAATTCAAATATCCCACTAGCAAACATTTTGGGTATTCACCTCAAAAAAAACCCCTATTTTTCTACCCAAACGGAAGCTCTGAAATTATTCAGACTGAAATGCATGTTTTCAGATGGAATTTTCCTGAGGAAACAATAAGAAAACAAGCATCTTTTCTTTAGTTCTAAATATTACTAAATTTAAGATCCAGCCAAGCCTCACATTTGCTCTCCATTTTTCCACCTGGAATAGCTGAGACTCACATACAATCTACTCCAATCATCGAAAGGGATACGCGTTTCACAACTTACTCGCATGAGAAGTTTCATTAAATGAACACTGATTTTTAAATACATACTTAGCAATTTAGCTTATGGCTCATTTGATAATTAGTCACAAAGTTAACAGAATAAAAAAAAGAATAAAGTAATTCTTAAAATAAAATTAATTCATTTTAATGGAAAAAAGGCTATATTATTAGTTACTCCACTAGCCTTTACTCACACAAGTGAATAATTGCAAGAATTAGCAATATTTTGTTTTCTGATGTAACAAAAAGCAGTTTGTTCTTATTTTTCAGAGTTCTTGCACATTGCAGGCTTCCTTCAAAAAAAAACCAAAAAAACCCACACCAAAAAACACCCCCAAACCCCAAGAAACTACGTCTGATCTTTACAGCAATACATTTTTTCCTGAAAGTAATTTCTACACTCTCAGATACTATAATGGGAAAGGTAAAAATGTTCTCTGCTTCTTTATTTTAAAACCTCTCATTTTTCACACAAGTGAAGAAAACTTCTAACAAAGTTTGTAAGAAAACCAGTTGTAAAAATACAAACCAATTTCACCTGCTCTGCAATGGGTTATTTTTCACTTTCAGTGCTTTATACTAACGTAAATCTACGTGCTGTAATTTAACTAGCAAGAAGATTGATACCAATCTGAGAGTATTATTAGCCTCCGCAGAAAAGGAAAGCAAAGAGCAGGCAGCAAATACGACGCATGTGAGATTTCCTCATCTCTCCCCTATCTTTTCAAACTTCACCTTGGCATTGGAAGGACCTTAGTACTTCTGAGAAAACCCAGTTAACTCTTTATAGCTTGTTACTTGTCTCTATTCTGAGGGCATCTTTACATTAGTCATGTTCTTACCCAAATCTTTAACACTGCTCTGGTTTTTAAAAAGCTAATAGAATAACTGGGATAGTAGGTTCTTCTCCTTGCATAATCTCTTTTTTCTCTGTTCTTTTAGTAACAAAACAAGTACCAATCTAATCTAAGAAAATGGACAAGGGAATTTTCTGATCATAAATACATTACTGTCTTCATTCATTTATAACAAAAAGAGAGAACAGCTGCTTCACTGACTTTCACAAGCAAACTCAGATTTTATACTACAGGTTGTTTTCCACTAGTAGCTAAGTAACTGATAAAAAGCATCTCTCTTGTTAGGAAAAAGAACCTTACCATGGGGTCACTGGTAAGTGCAAGCCTAAAAGTGAAAACCTGTATAAATTCACGCTCTTGGGAATACTTACTGGGGGGAAAAAAGGCTGATTTACTACGTTCAGCCAAGAGTCTTTAAACAGTAACATTGTCCTCAGAATTGCTATATAGGAAGCACTTTTTAATATGGAAAATTACAAAAATTATCGTGTTTACTATTGTCAGCAGCCTGTTTCTCTACTGTCGTCTCTCAATTCAATCAACCCAGCAAGTCTCTTGGATATATCACACCTTTAAAGGATACTATGTCATAGGTCGGTGTACCACAGACCAGTCAGGCCATACAGTTTATATTCCCACACCCACTGATGAAACGATGAGGATCTCCATAGCAGTTCCTCATCGTACACGTTTTCACAGCCTCAACTCGTTCAGGAGTTATTACATTTCTTTATTTTACTTCTGAAAGAAACAAGCAGTACTGCTTACATATACAAGAGGAGAAGAACTAGGCCTAAAATATAATAATCCCAGAAATTAAAATAAAAAGCTATTTTCAGGCTAATAGTAATAGATTCTGTGAAATTACATTCACAAAATTGAAGCAGAATTGCTATCCAGCTGCAGAAGAGAAACAGAACAGAACCTTAATTCCTTTAACTGAGTGATGCAGGAAAACAAACTATAAACACAAATATATGAGCTGCCGTGAATTGTCATAGCTCCATTAATTTCCACTTTCCACCTGGAAATGTTCTTACCCTAATGCTTAGATACGAATATCTGCTTTGTCTTTTTTCTTCTGAATTTAAAGTAGCTGTGCTGCCAGTTCAGGCATTATAGTTAATGCAAATTTACTTATTCTCATTCGATCTGTGAAAAATGAGTGTAAGCTGCTACGCTACAATGCCAATCTGTTTTGGGTTTGTTTGGGTTTTTAAAATATAACTATAATGCAACACATCGCCAATTCCTGAGCTCTCCTTTCTTCTTACAAATAAAAAGGGCACCTTCTGAATTAAACGCCCTGCTGGAAAACCCCAAGGTCTATTATAACACAGGAAACATGCCTCTTTCAGGCAGCGGGTTATGAGATAATTAAGCAAAAGTGGTGAACTTTCAGCACAAGTTCATCAGTAAGTGATCTGAGTGCTTCTTAATATGATAAGCAGATTATGTCAGACAAAGAAAGTAAGATGATCAACGTAACTTTTATTAATAAGATCTTGTTATTTAAAAGAAATGTGAAGGAGCCATGCAGCCCGCAATGGATTGATGAAAAATATAGCAAGCTGACTGTTACCGCTTTAAAGAAAAGTTGTTAGAGTGAAAAATGATATCACCGCTCTACTCTCACAGAGGAAAATAAAATACATTTTCCACATTCACCATTGTGCCTTCTGTGTGCAAATGAAAACGTGCCACCCGTGCAGTCTCCAAAGACTAGAAAGTTAACTTTTAAAAATTAAATTTCATTACTGATGATAACCAAACATATTTCTGTAAATCTACCCTTGTTAAAATATAATTGCTCATAATGCCTGAACGCGGAGCTATTTTAACAAGGGGCAATGCAGTACTAGAAAAACAGTAACACTACTCTGACCAAAGAGCCAAGTAACCCTCTATCCTGTTTCTGGTACTTGCCAGAAATAGATGCCTATGGAAGAAAGAACAGGACACTTATCTCCCAGCTGTCAACCATTTGCAGATCAGAGACATCTTGAGCCAGGTACATGTTCTGTGAACTTCATTATCTCCAGAAATTTCTGTTCCATGAGCCTTGTCTAATCACCTTTTAAGCCTCTGCAAATATCCACAAAGGAAGGATGCAGGAAGAACCACTCTTATGTTTGCTTTCAACAGGCCTCTCGTTGGTTTAATTTTGTACCTTTGAGTTTTTCTGTTAGAAGAGACAGCAAAAAACCCCAAACCAAACTCACACCAAAAAAGCCACCAGCCTGTTTTCACTCTTTCCAAGCCATTAATGACTCTACAGCCACCTTTGTTCCAGGCTGAGGAACCCTGGCTTACCTCGCTGCTCCTTACAAAGCACCGTTTGAGCAGCACTGCTGCTCTTCTCTACACAGCTTATGAATCCACGATATTTTCTTGAGATGCAGGGACCAGAACCATACACACTATTTTCAGTTCTGGGCAAACTAGAGATTTATTCAGTGATGTCCCCTGGTTTATTCCTTTTTTTTTTAAGAATTCTTAATGTTTGATTTACTTTTTTGACCACTATTAAGCACTGAGTTGATGTTTTCATACAGGCAGCTGTCACAATCTCAAAAACATTACTCTGAGCAGTAATGGCCAGCTCAAAGCTCATATTTGCTACTTTAAGTTCTCAGGTATTAAGGAAGACATTATGCATCACGACTAGTAGTTAAGTTGTTTTGGCTCCAGTTCTCGAGTCAATAGGATCTGATCTTGGTGACTCATTGCTATCCCTTTCATCCATTTATTCCATACTACGTAATCCCATAAACTCCTAGGAGACATTTAGATTTGTGACAGATATTCTACCAAATCCTTCACAAGGAAGGATTCCCACATGTGAACTTCTCAAACTTCTTCTACAGTGAATAAAAGGTAAAAATAATTACTTCAGATTCTTTGCTATGGCCTTATGTTCCTTGATTGCGTATCCATATATGATATACAATATTGGCTACAGACATCTACTGGCTTTCTTCTTCTTACGTGATCTTGCCAGTTTGCCAAAGGCATGGCCACTGTCAGCTGCAGGGGCACGTGCAGAGGTTTGCCATTGCTTTCCATTCACCCATCCCTAGGTAATTTAATTTCAGCAAGTGTATTTTGCACATGGCATATTATCATTTTCATCTTAATTATGCCTAAAACCCATTAAAGTGTATTTGCAGAGAAAAGAAAACCGGTGAAGTATTACTGATAACAATTTAAATATCAACAGTGTCTTAACAGTATAAAAACTCACAATAAAAGAGTACAGAGTAAAAACTAAGTTCTTGGCCTTATCTTATTAAAAAGATCAGACAAATGCTGCACAGACAGGAAACAAAGGAAGGATTTATGCAAGGATATCCAAAAAAGTCTCAAAGCCACAAGATTAAGAAGTTAAATTTGAAGGGAGAGAGCAGGGGTATTTGAGAAAGCATGAAAGCACAAAGAAAGAAACACTGAGAACAGAATAATTAGGAAAGCATTCTAGAGAATTAGAGGAAATTAAGGCAGACTCCTAGCTACATAAGAGATGCCTCAATAGCTTTACTGATGAAAAGAGCATGAAACTATTCACTGATAACTTGGAATAAATGCAGAAATTCTACTCCAGTGAGCTGAACTGTCTCAGATAAAGATGGTCCTGGCAGGAGTGGCTAGAATGGACTAGACTAGAAGCACTGATGGTAAGGAAGGCAATTAAAATAAAAAGTCCAACTTTTGAAAACATAGTTGAAGAAGAAGAAGGAAAATAGTAAGAGCTAAAAGGAATCTAAACAGAAGGTTAAAGAGAAAAAAAATGACATCCGGGACACATTCTAGATGATGGAAGAGATAATGGTGACATTAAAGCTAGAGGAGAAGAATTCATAACTGACTGCGTCTAGATAACAAACATCAGCTGACTGCGGATGTTGACGATATGATGAGGGTGGGACAAAAAGCAAGGGACACAAGAGTTTTGCAGGGGAGACAGAGCTCTGCTCTACCTTTGTTATAAGCAAGCTGCCAAGCCAGAAATGCTGAAGATGCTAGATGAAATGCATGCCTGAACAGAGACAAACAAAGCCTGGGCTGGCAAAAGGATTTGCAAATCATCTGCATAAAAATAGTACCTGACCACGTATGAGAAGAGGAGGTCATGCAGTGAAGAGTTGCAGAGAGAAGGCAGTCAAAAGCAACACAGCATTCCTACAAAGTAAAGGAAGGAACAAGGAAAATAGCTACCAAAGAGATGATACAAGACGCTGGAGTGGTAATGGCACAGACAGAATTTTATAGTGACGGATGGAGTAGAAATTATGACAAAGGTGAAAGTGATGAGCATTACTAAGAGGAGCAATGAGATCTACAAGAAAGCATGAAGAAAAGGCTGTGACCTTTGATCAAGAAATCATTATTTTAGGCTTGTTGAAACAGTTTCTGTTGTTAAAAACAGATGGAAACTAGACTAGGGTGTTCTTTGGAGTATATTTGAGGAACACAACACTTTTCAGAACCTATTAATATGGGGGGAGGGCAGGGACAAAAATGAGGAGAAATGTGGACTAAGAGAAACTAATAGTGAAAAAAGAAGCTGGCTCTATAGGATGAGGAGATGGACCTGAGCAGCAAGTGGCTAAACCCTAAAGAAAAGCAGTAGCAGTTGCTCCTGAGAACAGATGGGAGAAAAATCCCCTCCAGTGAGTTACAAAAGAAAATAGATGCGGAGGGAGACCCTAGCACTCAGCTGGTTTGGCAGTCTGATGGAAACACATCAGCTATGAATGAAGTACTTGACTGTGAAGGAAGAATAACAGAATTGAAATGAAGGGATTAGGGCATCTATATGTTAAGAATACAAACTGACCTATAAGAAAAACATAGTGGTACTGGAACAACAGCACTGAAAAGCAGATGTACCGTACAAGTTTGGATTCTAGCTGAGAAGGATTATGCAGTCGTAGGAAAGTGGGAGAAAGTGGAGTTAACAGTATCAACTGTAAAATTATTAATTGTACCGGGCAAAGGGAGGAATATGGAACTAAGAAATGCTCTGAAATGAAAAAAGATTAGCAGGTCACTGAAAGATACTCTATTCATTATAAATTAGAAAGAGAAATAATCATGAAAAAAATTGAATCATGAAGAGGAAAAAAGGCTATTAGTGCAAACAGGTGAAACCAAGAGAGAATTTGATGCATATAAGAAATCCAAATTATCAAGTCAAAACAAGGAAGGCTGGAGCAAAGGGCTAAGTTATCAAGTAAATGAAGATGAGAGATTAAGGACTCAGAGTGGAGCCAAACACCGGGTGGGCCCTCAGAAGATATCCCAGATGGCCTCTGGGGATTTACATCAGCATCAGAAAGGGAAGAGCCCAAGAACAGCCAAAAGTCAGTGTGGTTCTCACTTTGTCCGACTGCAAGAGGCAAGATGACATGATCAAATGTGACTCAGAGAATTTTATTTATCTTTAAGAATATGCAAGAACTCCTGTGTCTTACTTGTGGTAGGTCTGCTAAAATTAGGAAATCTATGCAGTTCACATGAGGCAATATCCAGTTCTTTGTCCCCTAACTCATTGACCTGTGATTCAGTCATTTACCTTCCCATGCAAACAGGATTTGTCCTGTTTCCTCTCCCTGACTCAAAACTAAACTGCAAATATTATTTTAAATAAATAATAATAATAAAACATTCTGCAAAAAATAATGAGCCTTTACAGGTCTTTTCCAGTCCACACAGTCAAGGTATCTTCTCATTATCTAAGCAAGATTTATTACAATAGTGCTTCTAATGAGTCTTAGAAAGGGAACGTAGCAGCGCAAATGAGAAAGCCTGGAGCTTAAGATCCTTCAAGTATTCTCTTGAATGTCTTTTGTATCTTTTAGTTGAAATCCTGAAAACACATTGGACCAGACCGCATCCTTTCCAAGCTACCTCCAAACTTGCTTAAAGAATGGCCCCATTAAAGCACATAATCCTGTTTATGATGCAAGGTGCTATTCAGCATGAAGAGGAGCTGAATAGTTTTACAACATGTGAATTAGTGCACTACCGCAATTCCTTCCCACCAATGGGATGTCCAGTAAAGTTTAAGAACAAACAAGTTTTCAAATAAACGATTGCTTGTAACTACAAACTGAAAGCCATACAGTGATAGCTGCTCTGGAGCAATTCAGTGAAAGCTTTCTATTATTGATTCTAAATGAATCAAAACTCACATCGGTGTTGAAAGATATAACCTTTCTATCTCACTTTGCTTATTTGGTAGTAGGCAACTTCTCTTGCCATCATCTTTCCAAAAATATATTAAATTAGTATCTTGGAAGCTTTGCTGTACGCCCATACATGTTTTATACGCTACAAGAACAAACACCTTAAAAAACCCTCAGATCTCTCTCCCATTTTGCTAAATACCTAGAGATCATCTCTATTACGAGTTACACAAACATCGACGTTTAAAAGGAGTGATGAACAGCTTGATACATAAAACTTTAATCAAAAAGCAGAAGCTGTAGATTTACACTGGCGTAAATGAACCTCATCAGTTGTTCTCGGAATTGTTTGAATCACTTAGCTATAGAGGAAGATCATGCTAATCTGCATGAACAAGTAGGAGAATAATTGAGGTCTTTGTGGCTGTTTACACTGTATTTACAGTTGTTTTGCATGACTAGAGCAGTAGAAAACAACTGATGCATGCTAGTTAGTCTGGCTCATTTATTTGTTCATTTATTGTGACCACTATAATTTGTTTCACAACATTTGTGCTGTAACATAATTCTATAGTAAATGTAATAGAGAACACTCCATCAAGTCAATAAAGTCAACCAGAATGTAAGCCCTTGGTACAACATCCTGCTGTTAAACCTTTGTTAAACAGCTGGAAGAGAAAGGCACATTTTCTATGTGGTAATTGTAAAGCGAGAGGATTAGCGAGGTGTTGCTCTAACGTGCAGACTAAGCTCAGCAGCTCTTGAGTATTTGTTTCCAACTTGAAAAGGTTTCATTTATTTCAAGTCAAGGCTGTTTTCTCACCAGCATCCTGTTTTTCTCCACTATCTGTGGATTCCTCACTTAAAATAATAAAAAAAGACATTCTGTCTTGTTTTGGTTTTTTTTTTTTTATTATGGCAGTAGTACTTTATATTTAAAATCAGTTAAGTGCTGCTTGCCTTCAGTTCACCAGCAGGATTTTCCTCCGAGACTACTATTAAACTCACTCGGTAAGGCAGCTGGCTCCAAGAACATATGGGAATAGGGCATTTGAGCACTACCGCTCTCCTCCTCCCTATTTAAAGTCCATTGGAGCAACCAGCAGTAGTTACTCACTCATGTTCAACACCTCCAGAATACCTCCCTAGCGCAGTAATGCGGCGGGCAGAGATGCACGAAGAGCCGTAGAGCAGTGGCGTTCAGAAAGACTGCACCGCAGTAATCAAATGAAAACATAACTCAAAATTATTTTGTTGAAAAATTGTCAATTGGGCTGACAGAAGCAAAACATCATTTATGGGTAAGACCGTACCATTATTTTGCTGATTAGTACAGACTACTACACAAAGACCTACTGATCGTAGTATCAGAGTAAAGAAGGACGTGCACTTTGTTACGTGTAAAGGCTTTTTCTTT
Organism: Balearica regulorum gibbericeps; assembly: GCF_011004875.1. Lineage (NCBI taxonomy): Eukaryota > Metazoa > Chordata > Aves > Gruiformes > Gruidae > Balearica > Balearica regulorum. The sequence continues at coordinate 4,493,641 of NC_046189.1, forward strand.
TACATATAAGAACAAGCCTCATAAGACTTATCTGAATATTGTATTGTTACAAATCCAGTTTTCCTTTTTAGAGGTGGCAGAGAAATTCCCTTCACATTTAAACTATGAGGGGAAAATTATAATGTATCACTACTAAAAAGGGATAATTCCATAATACTTTGGGTATTAAGTGATCGAGCATGTTTGGATCAAATTACTTCCATGTCTTACTAAAAATTGGATAGATAACTGATCCTTTCCCTCCCCTGCCCAAACACCCACTATAGCTCTACAAAGAAATACAGTGAAACCAGAATGAAGCTACAAAATTAATAAATCAAATGACATACTACAATTATCCTAGTTGAAAGCTATCACACACTTTATAAAAAACCTTCTGGCTTTTTCTTTCAATTATTTAGGAATTGTTTTGCTAAAATACTGATGCTCCATTTAACAATAAATTACTGACATATTTGGGAAACAGCTAGACTCTGCCAGGGATATTTTAAAGCAGATTTTATCATTGATTAATGGACAGTTCTGCTCAAAATTGATGCTATAATACAGTCCTGAGACTCAGCTACTGGCAAACCGATCTGTAAAGACAAGCATTGCACTGACGTGAAGTCCTAATGGCTTCAAAAGGAAGGAGCGTTCTCATAACTCTGATTACAGAATTAGGACCTATGACATTACCAGTTGGTTTGAGAAAAATAGTCCAACATTTCTCATGGTTGCATGACATATAACAGAAATATATATTTATATTTTAATAAATGCGTATATTAATATTTCATTTTACACTTTTTTCTCCTCCCCCCCCCTTCACCACTCTTTTTTTAAAATTCCCAGTTTTATTCTTCATATATTCTAAGCAGCTTTGCAAAGTTTTATAATCATTACCAAACGGTTACCACAGATGGCTTCTGGTTTAAGTACAGCATAAAGCCAGGCAATTTCAGATGCTATCTTACAGTAAGCAGTAGGAAAAAAAAAAAAATTACTTTTAAATACACACTACTATATAAATGGAAATTCCAGGAAGTTTAAAGGGCTGCGACCTGTACAAGCAGTGCTCTTTGGGACCAGCAGTGTATCAGGTATGCAAATTCGGTGCAACAGCTGTGCTACATTTGGAGTTTTTCAATAGCAACTCCATAGCAAGAAAAAAAAATATTTAGTGGCATCTGTGGACACACTTGGCAGATTGCCAATGGCAGTATCCATATGGTTCCCCATAGATCTGGCAGTATCAGCTTTTTCCACACAAGTATCTTCTGTTCTGAGTTCTCCTGCAGTTCTGCACTGAACAATGATTACAAAAACCCTCTATGGGGAACCCAACTTACAGTCATCCAGAAGTTTGTAGGATATTTTAAATATTCCTCTTCCGCTGTCACTGAGCGGTATAAAGCAGCAGAACAAGCCCAGCCTGGCTGCAACCCAGCTTATCCGTGAGCACTTGAAAGGCAGAGTGCAATTTGTTTAGATGCCTGCTGGAAAATAAGTGATTTCTCATTTTCTTTTGTTCCAAAGACCTTTGCAGCAGGCCAGTAATTTCTTCCAAGTTTAGTCTAATTGAAACTAGAACTCAACATAATTGAGAGCTTAATCCAGAGACTTTAATAAAACTGGTATCTTTGAGGTTGAGCTGCGGTAAAGCACTACCTTACAATTTAAAAGCCATAGTCCCACATGGAGGTGATCAATCAGAATTTTGTGGGTTAGAATATCACTTGACAGCGGCAAAGATTTCACTTTCAAAATATATTCATTTAGGTATAACACCAGCACACTGCCCAGCAATGAAACGAGAACTAGGAGGAGATGAGTCAGAAACGCTGCATGGTTAAACAACTCACCACCCTAAAAGCAGAGACAGGACAGTGGAAAAGTGAAATGCCCATTATTAATAATTGTAAGTATATTAGAATAGTGAGTAGTTGTTGTTGAGCAATTTTAAGTCTACAAATGAAAAAAAATCACTATTACTGTCAGGTTATGATTTTGCACACAATATAAATTATTACCTAGATGTCAAGGTGTACCTGCAGCTTTCCAGTACGGAATACCAGAAGACATCAGAAAACACTGGAACAGACGAGTCCGTTCTCACTGGTATCTCATGCTCTATTTACCCTGGTGCTTCCCACTGCATACTAGCAATCTTATTACAGCGAAACTGCCTGGTAAACTGACACTCCATGTTTTCTCCATTCAGCAATTGCTGACCACTGTGCATACGGAGAGCATCAGTGATGACTCCGTTGGGTTGGGGAGATCAATGCAGTGTCAGGAACAGGACTTCTTTTGCCGTATACAAATGAAAAAGGAAAAAAACTCTCACAAAGTTATAATGCCTTTGACCTATAACATTATTATATCTGCACTCTAATTACTAAAGTCTTAACCCAGCTGGCTATTGAAAACTTCCGACAGCTTCTCTAGACAACCTGTCCCGATGCTTGGATGTCTTAATGGTGAAAAAAGTTTATTCCTATATCCAGTCAGACTCAGACCTCCAACAACAGAGATGTCCTTCATGACCTGTATTATGGAATCCTTTCATAGGAAAGGGTAAGGGCAACGCATGCACGTTCTTTTTCCCACTTCACAGACCAAAATATATTCTGTTGCCTGGGACCTCAAGACCCAGGTTCCAGTTATTTGCACACACGCAGCTCTTACAGATTTCAGAGGGAAAAGTACTTCATGCTCAAGAGCAGAATATAACTGGAAATGAGTAACTCTATTTGACATTAATATCGCAATTACAGTTCATGCACTTTAGCTCGTCAATTCTCTCAGCTAAATTACTTCATCGTATTTACTAATCATCTGGAGTAGGATTCAGGATTTTATGATGATAGCAAAATGGAGATACAAGGGTGTCATTAACTTTGCCTCTATTTTCACATTATTTTGATGAAGCATGCTCAAATTTGGAGAAAAAATAACTTGGCAACATATCTGATAAAAAACCTTAGACGCTAACTTACTAAAACATTCTTTTTTTTTCTTAAGGATTAAGGAAAAAGATTGATCTTAACTAAACAATTTTATGGTCAATAATATTTCCATATCATGAATATTTCCTATACTTCACAGAAAAGTTTGAACAGCTTTTACATTAAACACACATAGCACAGGCAACAGTGCACTAGACAATATACACAGAGTTAAAAACTTTTTTCTTATTAAGTCTTTCTAAACACTGATGATAATAAACCAGCACATATACTTTCTGTTCAGCGACCACTACTGGGGCTGAGGATCTGAAGGCACTTCATAAACCACACAGGAAATCTCAAAATACACGGGACAGTCTGCTGCAGCCTTCCAACGAGCACGCACCTACAGAGCTGCACACACCACGAGCATCGTGTAGCCAGAACACACTGAGCAGCAGCGAGAGCGAGCGGATATATTGAAGGGCATATAGCCCCTACAGTAAGTATTCCCATAAAAACAGCAATGATACCTTCTGCACACATGCAAAACATGCAATACTCCATTTCTTCTGTCTTATCTGACTAGCAGGTAGGCTCTCTTAATAGACAGCCGCTAAAAAACCCAAAAGAGGAAAGGATGGGATTGTCTGCCTGTTCAGCTAGCACAAGCTGAAACCTGGGTATTGATCTGAAGCTCTGAGTCAATAATGATATCAAGGGGAAACGATTGCTCCCATAACAGAAATCGTGCAGTGCTAAGACAACGGTTACATGATCCTGAATGGTGAGAGTATATGAGAACAGAGCACGTTCCACGGCACTCCTATCCAAATTTCATTTAGAGTCTTTACAAAGGAGCTGAAAAAGTTAAGGCTATACTGGCTGACATGCCAGTAGAATACATTTATTTCTCAAAGATGACCCCCTACCAGAATGTCACGTTGCTCCCTGTAAGCACCATCCATGCATCTTGCACACCTTGTTTCTCCCCACTGAGCACCATCGCTGCCCTTTTCATTCCTCTATGATACATCTCCACAATTTTGCCTTTATATTGCTCCCAATTCTAACTGTGTCAGGCTTTCCTTCACTTTGAAAAATATCAAGAAAATGAGTTAAGAACGTCAATACGAATTTATGGAGGTGGCATTGCAATGTCAAATCAAGAATACGGTATCAAGATGAAATACAACAGTATCAGGGTAAATGCACCACACCGACAACACAAAGTCAAAATGGAGCAGTGTCACTGCAGATCTGCAGAAACAACATTCATCTGTCAAAGCAAAATCATGTCATTATATAAGCTATTCTTTAATGCGTAAACTGGAACACATAACTATTCGTTCAGATTAGCAAATCCCACCCACACTCTCGTCCCAGCAGGGAAAACCACAAATGTTTGGCAGACGTAGGCAAGTAAACATCGCAATGGGATTTCATACCACAAAAACAGTTGGACTCAGAGCAGGAAAGCATGCTAGTGTAAGGTCCAAGGACAGACCTACAACCACTGGTCAAAGCACCCAAGTAATGATCAAAGTAACGGCCAGAGAATGATGCCAGAATGAGTAGTGACTATTCATGCAGGAACAAGTTCACCCATCAACTCATTTTCAGCTCTTCACTTTCATACAACTGAGGTATGCTTCTTGAGACCGAGACACTGACCTTCCACAGAGCCACTGAACTATGCCGTGGCGCTTCCGAGGCAGGACCAACTAAGACTCTCCGTGGGGATGGTTACAGCACTCGAGATTAAGACTCGGTCATTTTCCTTTCCCCAAAGCTTCAGAGATTGGAAGCAGAACTAAAGTTTAATTTGGATTCTGTCTTTGAAGGGGTTGTTTTCTCAAGCAACATCGATACGAAACAAGCTACGTTCCTTTAATAACGCAGTGTTATTCCTTCCTCCCTTCATCCAAAAGGATTAAATGAAGCTAATAGAAAAAAATTTAGGACATTTTAACAGTGAATAGTTAAAACCTCATGGTCAGGTAAGAAAAGGTGTACAAATGAAGTATTTTCCAAGCACAAATCCGTACAACTTATGTCAATTGAATCATGATCACAGAAGCAAAGAAACCTGTTACTCTGAGGCTGACTACTCCTTTAATTACTTAACCCGTTTTGTGATGAAACATCACAAAAGCAGGAAGGCAGTCTGCTTCGGGATGGTTTATTATGCAAATTCCTTCAGACAGTACTCGACTACCTGCTACACATAACCAAAGACAAGGTAACTTAGTTTTTACAATAAGGGGAATTTTCTTCTTCCTTTACAACCCTTTCTCCTTCCCTAACAACATTCAGCTTTTCACCCAACTTGCTATCCGATTTCAGGACCAACGGGAATCAGTGGGGGAGTTTGTTACAAATAGAGATGAGATTTTCACCACAAAAGCATAGAAAACATTATCCTGATACGTTATGGAAACAAGCACGATGCATATACACAAATACTGTTGGAGGTCTCGGACGTCGTGTTTTCATACAGTCTTTCTAATAGAGAGGATAGCAAAGCAACAAGCTATGCTCCAAATACGTTCCTCTACCTCGGCTGAAATCAGGGTAATTATCTAGCCCATCCCTCCTACAAATCCAGAAATTACCTCCCAGGGCATACCATATCCTGAGCGTGTTTATTGTGCCAAATCTCCAGATAGCAGGGAAGTCTTCATTACAACCACCATTTTGAGCAGAGGATCAATATAGTTCAGTGACTCCTTAAGACAGAAGCCTCCCCCAAGTTGGCACCAGTTCTCAAACAGGGAAATTTTCATGAAACGTAATTGCAGTTTTCCCCCCACGCAAGGCCCACATCTCTTGGGACTGTATTTTGGTATGCAGCATTAGTGATAGCTATTATGAAGAACGATAATAAGTTTCCAGAACCATTGGCTCCCAAAGCTAAAACTGCATATAAATTTTACTGCTGCAACAGATGCTAATACATACATTTACATTATCTAAACCAGTACTTGTTGAATAATCTGGCTGGAAAGATTGCTTTGTATTTGCCAGTTCAAAGATATGGTATTTCAGACTAACCAAGCAGCTTAGATTCATGCAGAGCCTTTGCAGTTTGCTTTGATTTTACATTGTAAAACAGCTACCTAATACTTTGAAGTTACATATTACTTAAACATTTCCCATGTGGAACGAGCACAAAAGGAAAAAGGCTACTACCCAGACTAAAGAAGCTATTTGTAATCAAGTTCTGCTTAAACATGAAGAAAAACTAGTTCAAGCTGCTATGTCTGTGTTTTTGTTTCTATGTGGCAGGCTGTGGATGGCCCCATTAGTACCAGCAGTCCAGTTTGCAAGGTGCTGTGTAAACAAATGAGAAAGTGTCTTCCTCAAGAGCTCCCACCTTAAGATTATGAAAAGACACAAAAGACAAAGCAGACAAAAGGAAGAGGCAGCAGCAAGATGAACATCGTGAGCATAATAAGCAATTCCCCGCGTGCTACCAACACAGCAACCGAGAGGAATTGTGATGAGCTATTCTACACGTGCCAAGAGCTAAGCGTTGAAAGAAAAGAAAGAGCCTCTCCTTCAAAAATGAATTCACACACTTCCTGAGAAAAGTGTGGGGTTTTTTAATTTTCTCCCAGCTTCTCTAAATCTAAACACTCTATGGAAGCAACATCAATTTAGCAAAGTTCTGATGAAAGCCAGGAAAATCCTTGATGGATTTTTAGCTGTTTCTTCCTAGCTTGCCCACCAAGTTCCTTGGCACCCTGCCTACCCGATGAAACACCCTGGAGTCAGTCTGCAAGACATGCACTTCCACAGCAGCTCAGACTATTTTTTCTTTCACAGCGAATTCCATACTCTTGGCTTTCTTCTCAGAAAGAGTTCAATCTAAAGGCCTGAAATATTGATATCCTTCACAATAACAACGACATTTTTCTTCTCAACTCCAAAAAATGCATGTTAATGGTGCCACCACACAAATCAACTTCTGAAGTAGGGAGAAGTGCTGAATTTAAATTCCTGTATTGCAAATCATCCAAACGGTTTAACTCTAGAGAAGATCCAAACAGTGGTGGTCTCTCTTTCCCAGTGCACATATGCATAAGAGAAAGAGGGATGTTTATTAAACTTAAACCAGAATTTTTCCAAGAAGATAACAGCCATTCTAAGATTTATAATGGTTTGTACAATAAATACTTGTTTATGTTAATGTCTCCATTAACTCAAGTCAAATTGTCACTTTCCACAATCATTTATCAATGTGCCCAGTCCAAATTCATAACATTTAGCTGACTTCAAATGAAGGACAAACACATCGAACAGTCTCCATCCTGAGGCAGCTCCATCCTTGAAATAAACCCGAACTTCCAGACTATGAGGTGCTCCCCATGAAAACGCCCTGGTGAGGCAGGAGGAAAGGTACCTACAGCGAGAACCTGAGCTCTGCCTAGAAATGCCCCAGCAATGATAAGCGCTCTAAGGGCTCCCGAGCCATGAGGGTGGGTGGTGGAACGGCACCAAGGGGAGAGGAAAAAGGTTTGTGTGCTGTTGCCAATTCAAAATCAATTGCAAATCCAGTACTTCCAAATGAAGCAGATAACTAATTGAATAGATCACTACCAAAGCTATGGGAAATGAAGTTGTATTCATATAGTATACTGAAAAAAATACTGCCACACACTCCCAGGGTGTCTCTGTGCTCCATTTTCCTCACTGGACCTCTATTTGGATTCATGCAGACTCCATGCTTACAAGACCACCTGTTTTCAGAAAACCTGAGTTTCTGGGTTTGCTGGTTTTTAAGAGCATTCAGCTCTTAAAAGGCATCTTGCAGATGCCTTCATATCACCAGGTTATGAAGAATGAGACTAATTGCTCTCTTTCCTCATATCCAGTTTCTTTACACCACACCCCACAGAAGGTAGACCTACACCTACTCAGGAAACAGACCTCACTTGATCATCAAGCAGTTTTTTTTTTAAATTGTAAGCTGCGAGATATTTCTCCTGAACAATTAATACAGGTGTAATAGATGACTGGTATGCCAGAAAGTCTCCTTTATAGTTCACAAACATGTCAAAAATATCTTTAGGGAAGAATATATCACAATAAACCATCTGCTAAATAGCCCATATAGCAAAATAACTGACTTCAGCTATCGATAATATGGTATTAAAAGGATTAAACTACAGCACGTTTTCTTCCTCGTACTCGATACGAGAAAAACAATTTCATTACTCTGCTCTTAATAAAGAGCATCTGCACATTTTGCCATCATGACTGATATGAGCCCCTCATTTAAAGCGTTACTGCTTCTCCTCTCATTAAGATCAAGTTCAGACCCTGCAGAACTGCCAACTCCATAAGATGCTTTACACAAGGGAGGAAACAAAACATGAGAGGCCAACTGTTCATATTGGCCAACATCTTCACACTGCGGTTTAGCTGTCTACAATAATTAGAAGAGCTTTGATATGTATCTCGCATTTGGGTGAATGTTGCTTTCACTTCTGCAGCAGTGTGAACAACTACACAGATATGAAAAGTGCAAGTCAGTTATGATCATTTAAAAATGTGTTAACTTCTGTAAAAAGGTAGCCTGTGGTTTATTTCTCACATAAAGTTTTGGGGTGCTGATGTTAAAAATTACAGCCTACAGATATTAGAACTCCAGTTGAAAGCATCAACCGGGAGGTTTATCCTGGGCTAAGCAGTAGTGACCCCAGACAAATACGTAGTTCAAAAACTGCAGTGTAATACATTGAATTACTGTCACTTCAGCCACATCATCCTGTACTTTAATGTCTTCTTCAGCAAACAATAGAAAGTTTCATGAGAAATGCTACAACTACCTGCAAACAGACAGTGGTTACTTTCTGCTGGGTATGCAAGAAGAGAAGAGTGGAAAGTTGGCATCGTTACTATTCACGTTACAATGCTCACCTGAGCTCAGGCACTAGTTATTAGCTGTCCCTTATGTAGGGCCATTGCAGGTGGCCATATGCTCCTGGCACATTAGCTCCTACGTCCGGTTATTACAGAGCAGCTCTGTCTGTTCTATCTTGTGCTGTGTCAGATTTTGGACAACCTGACATCAACTGAATCCTAACATTTCAATTGGACACTCAACACTGATTATTATTCAGAGTGGTTATCAGGCACCTAGCAATTCAGCTGAAATACCTGTATTTGATTGTCTGAATTAAGACAATGTATATACAGACTGAAACTCTGTACGGTTTTGAAAGAAATAAAGTGACAAATACATTTTAAAGCCAACATTCTAATGTTAAAGGAGGTTTTCTTGTCTTACTGCTTGTTTTTAAGAAATGAGACCCAAGTAAGTAAATCATAGTGGACCTAGGAGAGGCTGCTCCACACAGCTTGGCACTTGGAGTCATTGAAATCTCTATGCCTACTAGAAACTCTGACAAGCTTTAAATGATGTTTACATATTCCACTGGAAGATCACTGTAAGGTAATGTCAACACAGAACAGAAACACCTTTCAATGATCATGCAAATGATTGCAAAACTCGTTAATAATCTTTTAAACTCTAAGCAAAGTCTGTATAGTTTAAGTGATTAAAAAAACGAGGGAGAACTTGGTTTTGCAATGCCTCTGAAATCAATTAACTTGCAAGGAGATTATGTCAGTTATGAATATTGTTAATGTATTTACTCAGCATACAGCTTATTTGCGTATGTTTTTATGTAAAAATTACTATGAAATGGAACCCAAACACTGTGAGAAGTGTACGTGCGTGTACCACACATTATTCTGGGCATTGAAACCCACAAAGAAACGGACCTGAAAGAGTATGGTGGCAGAGGCACAGTTCTGTCAGAGTAAGTTATGACCGTGAAGGTGTACAGAGTTACATGACTTGCCAACTGCCAAACAGCAAGTCGGCACCAGGCTCAGGAACATGCAGTCAGATCTGTGAATCCTTATTCTGGACATCAACCTCCGGAGCATCATCATTTCACACACTGAAGAGAGTTAAATATTTTTAAATAACAACTTTACACTGAATTAGCAGAGGAAGTAGAAGCAAAATCTATGAAAATTTAACATTTTGAATTTATGTTCTCCCTCATGCACACACTACCTGTCACACTGCCTGATCTCCTCAGCTATACTTTACAGCCCCTTCTTGGCTTAAGTGACAAGACAGGCAGAGACCAAAGTAGTAAACGCACAAACAGGACCACTCTACAAACAGCCTGGAAAGCTTAAAAACAAAAAGAGGCAGAGCTAGAAGTACACAACAGCAGGAAAACAGAAACCCCTCGCACTGAAAGTATAATGCTCAGCTAGAACTTCTGCAAATGTTTGTGGATGTCAGCATCACTCGTATCTACCATGTCTCTCTCAGTTTGAAAGACTTAATTTATTAATTCTCTTGTAAGTTAGGTGTACGTCTGTATCCAGACACAACCACGCTGGCACAGCGCCCTGAAGGGGCTTGGCTTATACGCAAGGTCCAGTGAATTTTGTAAACTAATTTTGGGCTCTGACTGTAAGGTTTTCAAAAGGAGAGATGTTTTCCTGCTTGTGTAGGAGTACCCGCTTTAATGGGGCGGTAGTACCTCTCAGGGTCTTATCAGGCTTCATAACGCAAAGATTATTACGTTACTGAATCAATGCTCATGGCGTTGCCATCGGGACCAAACCACTGAACAACGCGCACATCCTGTCAAATCAGCAAAACGCAACCCACCAACGTACCAACTGCATACAGGTTAAATACTACCAGGTACAGTTTCAGGAGCTGCTAAATAACAGGAAATAATACGAAAATAAAAGAATAAAAGGATCTGCTGTCAGTTTGATAAAAGAAACAGACTATGACATGTAAACAGATCCTTACTGATGTCTTACATTTTTAATCCCACATGGGGCCGTGTCCTTGATTTTTGCAAGTTCCTCAAGAGGTTTTTTTCCTCAGCTGGTCAGTATAAACAAGCTGCAAGTCTATTTTGTGCCAGCCCGCCTGCCCTAACTAACGCACAGCCGCTGTGTATTTCGTTAGAAACCGAGCATGTAAAACAAGGTAACCTGACTGGCCAAGAATCCCAGGCATGGCTGTAATCATCATGATGAACGGCTCCAACTGTGGAGCCCTAAATATTACACTCTCAATTCAGATTTCATATTATCTCATTTGAAGCCTTGTATTAACACAGTATGACTCCAGCGTGAGAACTGCCATGTTAATTTGCTCCTACTTATGCTGACAGCCCTCTGTGGCCCCATGCCAAAGAACAGGCACAGATTAATACATTTTATACCTGCCATGTTTTCCTGCCTAAGAAAGGATATGAAAACCTGATACAGACTACATCCTGAGGTCATTAGTTTTTATTTATGCCCAGCCTAAGAAATTTCAGCTGAGTCTAATAGAATTTTGACTAAGAAATTATTTTTAAAGAGGTAGTTCCTGCATTGTATGCACAGTTAATTTTCACAAGTGTCCCAAGTACTGAAAGGTAAAATTATTCTAAAAGCCCCTCCAATTGCTACAATCACATTGAGTAAACTCTGCTAATGTGTACGTACTATGTACACACATGCTATGTATGTGCTTTCTATTCTGAGTATCATAGTATGTATTCTAAGTTCCACAACAAAACACCAGCTAGTGCAAATAAATGTCTAGTTGATAACAAGGAATTCTCCTTGACATATTAAACCAGTTAAGAACAACAAAACGAACCCACCAGATCTAATACAGATAGACAGCTGATGAATCCATGGGTTAGCTCGAGCATACTTCGTGGTGCTCAGGATGCATTTCTAGACGCACCTTATGGCAGAATCAGACAGGACTTGGAAAAAATACTGCAACCCCATTCTTGGGGTTTTGCCCCCCCGTCTCTTCCTTCTGTACATGAGACCTGTCCGATGAACCAGGGCCAGTGAATTCATCTGGGGTAAAAATAACTTCATTTTACTGGGTAACTTTAATCTGTACCCGCCTTCGATGCAGCTCACAGCACAGCCATACGAAACTGCCACTTAAGCACGAGGGCAGTGAAGAGGCTGGATGGAAAAAGGGACTGAAAAAAATCAGAGGAGGTTTGCTCCTTTCGGCAGCAACCCCAGCTTGTGCCTCCCTAACATGGCTGAAACCAGCGCTGCAGTTCTGTGGACAAGACAGCCCCGTGCTGCCGTCTCAGCAACCGCCCCAAGAACAGCAGAGCAACCTCTGCTTACTGGATTCCAAATTCAAACACCGACAAGCGAGAAAGCCTTTCTCCTAGGTGTTCAGGAATGTTTTTGATGTCCTAACTTAAACTTATTCAACCACACACTGGGATTTTTGTATTTTGCCCAAGGTTTCTGCTTGTTTGTATTTTATATTTTTAACTCAATTTGCCTATCTTGGATTTTTGAAAGATTAGTGTCTTATTTTTTCCCCAAAGCTTTTACTTCTATTTGTCATTCTGCCTTGAAACAACAAAATGAGGTATATAAGAAGAGCGAACAAGAGAGAATGCTCTTCAAAAACATTCGCAGTCCAACATTATAATATTGCTGTTGAGGCCATCTACCTCGCCCTACCTGCTTTCTTTCAGAAGCTCATTTTTGCAGGGAGGAGCATTTGGATGGAGAACAGGCTTTCAGAAGATTTCTTGCTACATTAATAATTCTCAAATTTCCTCAAATAGCAGGTTTGATATGCATATTCCATGGAACATAACAGAGAGATACTTCAGATGATGTCTTCCAGAAACAAAAGTGAATAAAAGCATTGAGAAAATAGTTTTCCTTTGTGGGACACGAGCAAGGGGCAAAAACCCCCAGACAGTGAAGACTCAATCCCATACCGAACCCCTTTATCTGATCTTGTCGCATCACATCAACACAGAAGGGTAAATAGATGATTGCTGCACAATCTGTTCTCTGAAAATGGCTTCCTTCCAGACCTTTTGTTTTATGTTTTAGCAGCACAGTTTTTAGGGGTCTGGTGCTACAAGACAACTGGGTCTCTTAAGGTTTCTAATGTATTTGCAGCAGGGACATTTAGAAACAGGCCCGAAAGGTGGAAAGGGACACATCTGCAGATGTCCTGCCACTACCCACTGCCACAAAAGGGATCATTTCCGGAACAGTAATCACTGTTTTTTCCTAAGAGGTGGACATGAAGTCTTCCTGCGACAAAGCAGATTCTGTACAATCGTTACTACACTGCCAAATTATCAGAAGTAAACAAACTGTAAACAAACATGTTCACAATCCTAACCTTCCAGTTGCGAGTGTATATTAAGCCGTATTCAGGTATTAAACTGTAGGTTAAATTCATCAGTACAGAGAAAGAAATAAAACACATTATATTTTTCAAGTGTGATCCTGCAGAAAGCTGCTGCTTGGAAAGCGACTTTCCAGTAAATCCACCTGTCAAAATTCAGACCTGAAGTGAAGAGAGTTTTTTTCTGAGAATAGTTCTGCAACAAGACACCAATGATTTGCTTCCAGTAAAAAGATATTTTCTTTAACATTCCACACATGGAAGATGCTCTTGAATCAAAAAGGAAAGACATGAGGTACAATGTTTGAGGCTCACTTCCCATGGTAGCTAAGGTGAATCACAGAAGACATCTTGAAGACAAAAATACATCATCCATGCAAAAGGAAAGAATCGTCTACCATGCCAGGAATTACAGAGCACAGTAAAACTGCCTGATAAACTCTTACTGTAAGTGTGGTTTGGACTTGAATAGCTAAGGGCAAAGCCATTAGACAAAAAACCCAAACAAAAAAACACCAACCAGGCAATAGGCATCTATTCCCATCCTTGTAACATGAATTCTAACGTGAGATGCTTTTAGCATTTACACAGCTTGAACACATACATAGACCACAAAAATAACAAGTTAACCCACATTGGTTTATGGTAAAGAACGGCCTGACTGCTGCAGGGTATCTTACCCCCATCTGAGAGCTCCGTTGCCTTTAAGGTAGTCTCTTCCTGCCGTATAGGTAAACCCTTGGTTTAAATGCGGCAGAAGTACATGAGGAACTATAGGCATGGTTTAACTGTGCAACTTTTCAATTCAGTACTAACTAGCAAGGATTTTTTTCCTATATTGTTCCAGGATACCTTTATTTTGACCTCAGCACATCAGTAGGATGCCAGTGTCTTTTCTCCCCACGTGTAAAGGCAAAGAGCATGAAACCAAAAGCAGGAGTGTCCCTTCAGTCTAGCCGGCTTAGTCTTGATTTAGAGGCCTTCTCTCAAGTGCACTTTCCCTTCGCTGTAGTAGGATATGAAATCCTTCTGGATTTAGCAGTAGTGCTGGGTAATTGCTCTCTGCTTAATACTTAGAAAAGCCACTCTTTCCCATCCATTCATCAAAAAATACCGACTTCCAACCCCAAAAAATACAACTGCTGAGATAGCCACAGCAGATCATGCAACGTGCACCCACAGGTGACACTAATGAAGATGCAAACTCCTGTGCAGGCACAAGGAGGTCCTGAGATGCTGGATTATACCTCTCCTTCCCATGCCTCTCTCCCCCCAGGCTAACCAAGTTGCCCACTCATCTGCTCAATCTCTGTTTGGATATGCTTCCCTCTTTCCTAGCCCTGGCAGTACCAGTGGTTTAACAAAATCCTACTGCCAAGATAAGGCCTCCTACGTATTTTCCAAGACTAACCTTTTTACTCTTACTGAAGGCCTATTTTATTTACTCAGAATATACCTCGTAGCAACCAATGCTATCACAAGCATTTTACCTGTGCACCTTTTGCAAAGGTGAATCATGAATTTCTGTTTCACAGGGAACATGACAATAAGCATGGCCTTTTCTTTCAGTTAAACAACTGCCCTTGCACATCATTCTTGTAGGCTACTTCATGGTTATAAAAGATAATGTGCCAGATACCAAAAACTCCAAGTGTGCGATGACCAAAAGCTCTGAGTTTGTGATGTCTCATCATCATGTAGCTACTAGCTCCTGATAAATATCTCCTTTCTCCCTATGAGATTTTAAGTAATAATACTTGGCACCTGTATAATACATCTTGAAAGCACTGTACAAACACGTACCTAATTAAACTTCACAACTTCTCTATGGAAAAAAGCTACAAGGAACTAAGATTATTAATAATCATTATTTATTTATTTGTTAAATCCTGACAGCCTGCTTGGCCCTGAGCATGAAGACATATTTATCTGTCTCAAGGACCTCACAATCTAAATTGCGAAGAATTTGTTGAAAAATTGCCAAAGGCACACATCATACTGACAGCAAAATTAACCACCCCCCCCCCAAGTTCAGATCAAATCAAAAGCCAAGGTCAAGTTTATGATGGAAAAAAAATCAAGTCATTTCAACAGTAAACTGAAAATTTTAAACCCAAAACCTTCACCTGAAAGTCTGTATTGGAAACAACCACTGGGTACTTAGTTTCATGACATTAAGATTACCATTCATGGAACACAGTAAATGCATAAATTTAAAAAAAAATCAAATCTGACTAACAGAGAGGAAAAAAAACCCCACAGGTAGCTTATTCATGGTCCTGACAGTCATTAAAATAACCAAAATTTTCCAATAGTTTTGTTTACATATTTGATGGCACTTTTTTATTTTGTTTTTCTACCAAATCCTGATGCAACACATGGGGTATTTCATTAATACTAAAATACGACCTTTTCCTGGGTTTGGACAAGAAACAAATACTGCATCTCTCAGCAATCTTTAATGCAGCGTTGATGCATGCACACTAAAGCAGACACCATAGCTTCAGGAGTCTTTTTAAAACTAGGATAAATAGTTACCAAACTTCCAGGCATCATGTAAGACATCTACATGTCAGAGTTAAAATTCACACTCCACATTTTGCTCACTAAACCTCATTTTAAAAAAAAAAAAAAAAAACCCACCAAAAAACCGCACCACCAGATTTGTGTTGCTCACATAAGCACCCTGAACTGTCAAACCTCCTCTCTGTATGACGATTCTAACACCAGAGGAAAAAAGAATTGGATATCCTTCCTGGAAAAGTCAACACTTCAGACTCAGGCGGGGAACAGGACTGGACGAGAGAGAGAACGTAGACGAGACACTGCACTGCGTATCAGCTCTGTACTACTGCACTCCTATGAAGTCAGTGATCTCTGAGCCACATCCCTGTGGCTGTTCAGTTGAACATTTCAGAACGCAGAGTTCAGAAGTCAGCATAAACAAAATCAGGAGGTAACTACTAACAAAAACTCCAGCTTCATTGCTATTTGTTACCTTCTCACTTTGGCTTACATTTGAATCTTATGTGATTTCAACTGCTAACAAAACTGAAGACACAAAGTTATTTAAGTGGCGGGTAGCTGTCTATCACGTACCTTTCCTGGGAGGATTCACCATCCAACAACAAGGTGGGGTGTTAATTTGTGCGCTGCAGTTTGTATGCTCTAATACCTGTCCCTGTCAGAGGATAAATGCACTCCAGCACACATCACCTTAGGCATCTAGTGTGAACATGGCCTTGGTAAAGAAAGAGAAGAGGAGAGAAAAGATTACATGTAGTAAGGAGGTAAAACAAGACAACAGTAAAAACCAAAAGAGTATATTTTGAGTCGCCATCCCTGGAGATATTTAAAAGACGTGTAGATGTGGTGCTTTTGGACACAGTTTAGTGGTAGACTTGGCAGTGTTAGGTTAACAGTTGGACTCAATGATCTTAAGGGTCTTTTCCAACCTAAATGATTCTACAACTCTATTTCTTGGGGGGGGGGGGGGGGCAAGAGGCAAGCCAGACACAATTATAAAATATAACAAAAACTTCCAAATCAGATATAGTAATCTTCTAGTACAGAGACCTAAGGTACAGTGGCACGTTGTGTGTGAAAAGCAGGATTTCCCAGCAATTCACCATTTACTACCTCTTGCAAAACACTACATACATTTCTTCAATATGTTAAGAACAGAGATATGTAACAGATGGAGAAATCTTAAATTAATATTTCCAAATTGATTATTGAATATTTCTTAATGAAATTACTGAGATTTTAAAGTTACTCCGCTACTTTCACTTCCAAAACACATATTGAAAACAGGACAGAACCATCCTAAACATCAATTTACCTTAAAAAAAGTAATTGTTACTTTCCCTCATATTACAAATTCACTTATGTAAAAAACAAGTGATAGGTTCTCAAAGTAAAATAGCACTTAAGAAAATAGCATGACAGCTTTTTTACACAGAAAGTAATTTGAGCTAAGCATGGGTAACTATTGAGAAGAAAATGGTAGCTGTCTAATAAATATTCCTTTTAGATGAATGGTTTTATATTTCTTTCCATTTTGTAGCTTGAATATGATGATTCACTACTAAAAAAATTTCAGTTAAACATTAGTACTGGATTAATTTAAAAGAATCAACCCTAGGATTACTTGTGAATAGTGTTAATATAAAAGTTCATGGAATACCAATCCTTTCGTTGTGTATAATTCATCATATAAACTGGACTAAACTGAAAATACTACTCCAGTAGTGTGACTTTGATCTCAGTTAAACCAGTTTTGGCCTCAGACACGGAACTGAGATGAGAAAAAGTTTCCCACTTGAACACCAAGTTCACTGGACCTCTGGGATCCAGGGAGCTGATCCCATTATGGTCTTCAGTGATCTGCTGACACGGTTCTGGTGGCACCATTTTAATTACTAGAACTTCAAAGCCATAGAGAACTTCCTTTGGAAGCTGATGAAGGGGAAAAAAATTCTCCTCTTCCCATAACTTCGGGAAGGGAATGCAGGAGACAAAGCAGCCTCCTCACCACAGGAAGAAATTGAACCTACTGTCACAGTGAGCTGTCATAGCTTCAGATTTATCCCTTGATCAATGACTTCCCAGAGGACAAAACAGGTGGGGTGAGTTGGCAGAGCTCTCTTCTCTTGTTACTGCAATTGCATTTCCCACACTGCTTGGCTGCAGTTCCATAATGCCAGTGCAACATCTTGCCATCTGTAAGGAACCTGGCTTACCAGCTTTCAGCAGAAGACAGATAAGCTTCCCCTCTTAACCCACTGGAGCAGTTAAATTAGATACTAAGATGATGTCATGGGCTTAACCCCATACAAAGGGTAAAACAAAACCCAATTTTGTCTTAAGGATACTAAAAACCACACTCCTCTATTCCCAGACTGCAGAGAAAAGCCAGCAGTTTCCATACCTGTGGAGTGCATCAATCTTACAGTTACAGTTGCATGAAGACCTAGCTATTTTTTGGCAGCAGCAGAACTATATTCTACTACCACAGCAAGGCTGCAGCAGCCTACTAGCAGTGAATTCACAGCATCCTTATACCACCACCTCTTCTGCTTACTATGTCTTATCACAGCACTAAATATCTAGCATCTAGAATTTTCTTGCCTTCTCAATCTGGGCCAACACAACAGACCTTGATTTAGGAGCACAAAGCCTTCAAAAGTCTCAGAATACCCTGCATCATAACTGAACTGGAAACCTCAGCCGGCACAAACTAACGCACCGCTGAAAAATCAATGTCTGGCAGTAAAGTGGCCACACCTCTCTCCTACTTAGTAACTCCCTTCTCTAACTACACATTGTAATTGATACTTCAAACTTGGGCATTTTCTGCACTGTAGCTTTCAACATCATTAATGCATCCTGCCTCTCAACATAGCAGAGGACAAATGACAGAAGAACGGAGAGGTTTGGGTTTTGAGAAGAGGGAAAAAAAGTGGAGGTAGCTTTACAAAGCCCTTGAGGTCTTCATGACCCTTGTAAGGTCCTGACCCCAGCAACAGCCAGCTCCATGGGAGAACCAAACAAAAATCATGCAGGCTGAATAACTGCACCTCTTCAAGAGGATCCATTTCCCTGGAGACTCATGACATGACTCCGGTCAACACAGGTGAGAAAACCAGACCCTCCACTGCCCTAACACTGGCTTCAACAGAAGTATGTCAATTTACACCAACTTGGAACCTGCAGTCTCAGTTAAGGCCTGCATTTCCTCTTTTACACCAAAAAAAAAGAAAGGTAAAAGAAAATCAGAGCTCTCCTTCTTAAAATTTAGTATGCAATACATCTACTTTCATATAGAGTCAGGCTTTTATTTCCCCAAACAATAATAGTTAAAAACATCCTAGCTACACCAAGAAGATACATAGACACCTACTATCCATAACTTAAAGTCTTCCCTACTCTATTCTCTTGATATTGTTTGTTTCTCCTGACTCATTATTTCAGATTTAAAATAATGTTGGAAACCCTTCTGAACATGGCAAGCATTCTTTGCTCCATCTGCAAAGCACGAGACATTTGAAATACTGTATTAATAACACACAGTTCTTCTAAACACAAAAAAATAAGTCTGGTTCAGAAGGAGGCGGCATGTATTGATTGATCCAGGAGGCAGATTAGTAAGCAAAGTCAAATCAGATTTAATTAACAGTTACTCAAACATATGTATTGATGGAAAAGATTTACTCTTAAGTCTGTGACTTGTGGTTTGGTAGCTGACACAGAGACAGCACTGACAGAACTCTATTTTCAGCTGTCACTCAAACATCATCAACGTGACACCAAGGGAATGCCCCGGCAGTCAGGCTGCAGACTAAAGTCCCACAGCAACAGATGTTTGACATGCACATTATTTATACCTGCGTCAAATGTTCTCATTCCCCTGACAGTTCAAAGGAGGTAATACACAATACCCCGGATGAGAATAAGCAAAGAGTATACACTTCAGTGTTTCTTAAATTGTAGCCTCAGTCAGATTGTGCTCATGTTCTTTTCCCCCACCTCAGCTAGGAACTTGCATTACCACCGCTTCTCACTGTCGTACAGTCAGCTACACGCACGTAATCCCCGATGCCGGAAAAGTCACAGGTCAGCGTACATAAACTACCTTTGAGACCAGTAAACCTGCCGTCAACATTTCTCCCTAAGGCAGGTGAAACAGCTGCAGAATGGTTCTAAATTACCCAACCAGAACATCTTTATGAGGACTACTTGCCTGCCTTTTCATCAGCAGAGGGGATTCTAGCCACACCGTTATCTATTTCTATTTCCAGCCCAAGCCCCACCACTTATTTGCTGTGTTGCCAGAAAAATAGGTGGCTTGGACCTAGCCTTAAAACTCTTCTGGGTGCAAATCTTTGCCACAGGAGTCCTTTAGGAGCAACACAAGGGAACTTGACCCAGGCCCAGAGCTTTGATCATAAAATGCAGTTCGCATACTTAAGAATGAGATGTAGAACAAAAACTAGCAATGGTAGACCGTGACAAAATTAAATACATGCATTTCACTGAAAAATAATACAAATATTAATTTTAAAATATAATGCAAAAGAGAAAAGGAATAAAACTAAAATGTTGTTTTCACAGAGGGGAAAATAAGTTATGAGTACTTCTGTTGAAAATTCTCATTTCATCTAAGACCTTCAGCTTGGCCTAAAGGGCATTTAATTTGATTTCCTAAGTCATACTATTTTTCTGTGCATAGACATATGTAGACTATATGGAAATATTTAGACTTAAGGCCAGTGTAAACATAAGATTGATTATAGGAATCTAAAACGTAGGCTTGCACCACAGCTTTATCCCAGAAATCCAGTTCTGCATAGAATCCAGGAACTGGTTTTGCAAGGCAGCTCAGGGAAGAGAAGCAAAGGATATTTCTGTTGCTGCTATATTTGGAACCACTGTCACATTCAAAGAAATAACAAAGGACATGGCATTCCCATTTTCTGTGCAGCAGCCTGCCTCTCCTAGACATTTTCCAAGTATTAATACATGCCTGTGGGAGTGTGGACACAGGCACATAAAATATAACTTCTATGACATTAAGAAATAAACAAAAACATGTTCCCAGCTTTTATTTAGTGCATAAGACACATTACTTGAGGGTATATATATGTGTGAGAGAGCTAAGAAAATAGCTCATTCATTATTTAAATTGGGGAATGGACTCAGAGGTTTTATTAATGTTCAAAGCAGTAAAAAGCCAGAATCTCCTTATGCAGACTATATCTGTCTAAATCGTGTTTTACAGCGCAGACATTTGACAACGCTACTGAAGTCTAAGTTATTTCTATAGCGTAGCAGTACTTTGGGTAATTTTTTCTGGTTTTTCCCCCTTATGTATTAAAAACAATCATGAAAATATCCTTCCAAGGTCATTTTATCCAATTCCTCATATAAGATACAATGACAAGTCCATAAATCATTGAAACAGTGAAGCATTGTAAAGCATATCTAGAGTTCAGTACCACAACCTGCAGTGAATCATCTTCAATCAATTAACAGATTACCTTAATTCAACAAAATCCAATACCTGCATTTTCCTGATTAATACTTTCTGTACATTTAGAGTTCTGGTAATTATTGCTAGAAGTACCCATTGAAATTAAAGATGGATTATACATTTATGGATACAGAGTATGAGAAAATCTCTGTTAAATAGATAACCGCGATAACTAGAGCTGTGCACATTATTTACAAAATTAGGGTTCCCATATGGCTTGATTTATCGGGGCCTAAATGCCGTCAGCTCAGAAGGCTTGGTATCAAGATTTCTAAAATACATAGTCGCAATCATGATGGTTTCTGTCTGGGATGGGGCATTCCAGTGCAAAGGCCCTACATCTCTGCTAACCTGTCCAGAAGTCCGATGGGATTAGTCTGGAGGCACTCCGACGCAAATACTTCTTGCAAAATCCCTCACATTCAATGCAAAGTGCAGCTGCTTCCACTAACTCAAGACTGTTCAGTGATGGGTTCTGCAAAACAAACTCATCACTTGCACATAATTTGGGATGACAAAGAGCCAGGGCCTCCAGCTGGAGCAACTGCAGCCTTTCTATAGGCATTTCTCTGCCAAACCCTTCTAACCGTTTCCACGTGAAAACTGCTAAAAAAGCACCCAATTGCTGTCCAGTAAGGGAAACAAGGGCTGTAAATTCCCCAAGAAAATGCTGATCAGCCCAGGCTGAAGATGGCTGAAAGTACTGCAAGTGTTTAAGGCATATTAGGAGAGCCAGAAGCAAGAGCACCACATCCAGGTGGAAGAAACTCAAGGTAGCAGGAGAGAAGAGGCACCCGGCAGACAGCAGGAATAGGGACAGTGCCCGAGGATGGAGGCAGCATGCAGAGATGACATTGTCCTCCTAACACCACAGCACTTGGCTTGTGCTCTTCTAAAACTGATGAGAGGATTTTCTTCTGTGGACTATGATTAAATCCCACTGAATTTCAGGAAAACACCAACAGCACCTAAATAATCATCCAGTAGATATAGAAACAACTAGTTCTGCCCGATACCATACCTTTCAATACTGGCCAGCATCAGGAGCCGGGATCCTGTAAAGAGATTGCTATGATGGCAGTACTACACGAAAATACTGGGGCTAGTTTTAAACTTGATTGTACAACCAGTAATTTTCCTTCGGCAGTTTAGAGATCAGGAGAGCTGCAATGTAAAGAGATTCACAGTGGGTTACCCAAGAAAATAGGTAACAATCAAACACTTATCCCGAGCTGAACTTTGTGCTCCAGGTAGTCAAGCTAACTACTTTCACACAGGCTTCCTCAAGTGTACGCAATATAGTAATCGCTACCGGCGGTGCTGATGTTTTTAGTTATCTGTAATTTCTAGCCATACATTTAATTAGCCAAAGCATAGTTATTCTAAACTATATATCAAAATACATGAAAATTGCTACTGATTTCTACAGAGTGACCACACAGACTTCTAAACAGAATTGGGAAAACTCCAAACCTGTGCAACTCGGTTACTTCACTGCAAAAACAGCTAAGCGTCATTAAAATTCAGAAGACAGGTTGGCTCTGAGATAACATTAACAGGAGCTTGAATTTACCATGAAACCCCCAAAAACCTAGAGATTCGGACAACAAACTTCAGTATGCCACTGAAGTTAATAAGATGAAACCAAGGTTATACAGCGTATTTCAGAAACTATTCTCTTCACTCTCACGCATGAAAATTGTTTTCTTGGGCAAGTAACTAAGTGACTCTCTCAAACACAGTCTACGAAAATAAACAGAATTTCTTTAATTGATTAAACTTTCCAATTTTGTACGTTTTCTTACCCCAAGAAAACTCACATTAACACGGCGATGCACTATAAAATAGCTATACTAATATTAATTACATGAAAATAAAAAGAAAATTTAACATTCTAAAGTCTTAAAATTATCTAATCTGTAACTAAAATTGTATTACCCTGCTTTAATTAAGATATTATACACTCATTTTCCTTGGATGCTCACAATCATAATTACTGCATGCGTGGGTGAGCCCTGGAATTACTTTTAATAGAATTTAGCATGTGCATTGGTTCCCCACAGGCAACAGCATATTAATAAAAAAGCCACCCCCCATCAGCGGTACAAGATAAGTGGAGACAGAAGCTATGTCTACAAAAAAAATCCCAACTCTGAAGAAAGAAGTTTAACAGAACTTAAACGTAAGTCTTTTTTCTAAGCCCCTCGGGAATATCACCATCGCAGACCTTTTCTTATCTAGCTACCAAAGAGTCTAAACTCCACTCTTTGCAAATATTACTGACACGACAGGCTCAAGTCTTTTGAGCCACACTATGCTTTGAAATATACCATTTTTCCAATTTCTGAAGAGTTTTACATACATTCAAGCAGAGACAGCTGTATGCCAGTTGGTGCTGTTGGTAAAATAGGACATCGGTTTCTTTAACACCTGCAAAGCAAGTATGACAGGATCTTACAGGAATACATTACGCTGCTAAGTCTTCTCTTGAAACAGCTGCCAAGAGGAGTAGGCGATTAAACAGCCATTATTCACATTATTACTATTTTAAAGGACAGTCAGCAAGAATTACAGTACTAAAGCCCTCAGTATTACATATAATAGACTGTTATCATTATATACACATGTAAACAGCCATAAGTCTATTTTTTATATGAAAGTAGTACATAAAATATATATTCATACACATAAGAAAAAACAAAGATGTAAACAGTGTGAGAGAGAGTCTCCCACTCAGCACCAGACAATGAATTCTGCCATCTTCAAAGGCAGAGAAGCAGCAGATATAACTGCTCTCTTCCATCAGCTGGCTGCAAGAGGATGCAAAGAAAAAATAAACCCAAAGCAAGCGCAAGGTTGTCTTTCCTTCCTGCATTTACTCTGGTTTACAAAATAACGCTTGACACAACTATGAAAGTATTCTCTACAAAGATGATGGTTTTTAAGAGACTAAGATATACAGAAAGGCTTACATACCTGGCAGACTATATACACCACGAAAGATTTCAAATGCATTGGCATTTGAGTAGTTCTTCCAACTCATCTACTCTTAGTTATGTCAACTCAGTATGGGCTCTGTACTCCATCACCTCGCTCTATGCAGACTTTTCTTAGTCACTGCTGGTCTCTGGAAGCACATCCTGTTCCCTGGGTCTGGCTAATAACAGATTTAAGACTTATCCATCACACTTCTTGCGTCCTTAAGAAGTTCTTTAGGGAGCTTAGATATTTAACTCTCTGGATCCCAGTTTTAAAAATCATTAAGTACAGTTTACCTCCAGTTTTATTCCCACATTAAATATTAACAAAATAATAATCTTTATTTAAAAACCTAGCTGTTAAACATAAAGACAGACCTAAATAATAACAAATAACATTGACTTTACCTACCACAGTTGTAAAATCTCTCGCATATGGCACACAGGAACTTTGTAATACATTCGGGGTCTTCATCTTCAGGGCCACAAATATTTCAGTTAAGCTGAAAATGAGTTAGCATCTTCAGCAAAAATTAGGATTTTGTGAATACAGCCAATTACTTGGGAAGAATAACGTTTGGGCCGTGGCATTCAGTGATAATCCTAGAACCTTGGGCAGTTTCAAACTGCATTTACTTTCAAGTTAGCTAAGTAAGTGGAAGTCCTGTTTTCAAACTTTAGGGAGCATCACATACTTCTGCAAAAAGTTTTGAAGACCCAGGCAACCAGCAAGAAGAATGCTCCAGAATCATACAGGCAAGGGCATTTGAGGGGAAAAAAGTGTATTTTTCCAACATACCTAATGTTTCTGCCTAGAAGCTTCCCCTAAGACAAAGGAATAACCCTCGAGAGCAGTATAAGGACTGTTTCCCTAAAACAAATACATGCTATTGTCTGAAGAACCAAAATTGCAAGCCATTTTCACTGCCCCTCACTCCCCATCCCCTGTATCCTTCTGCCTACCAGATAAGGATCATCTTTACTTGTTTATCCAGTGTTCCTTTGTAGTTGAACAGCAGATAAACCAAAAATATCATCACAATTCCTAGACTGGAAATAGACCTGCAAATTCAACTTCTGATTCCTCCACACTTTTAATTGCAGAATCATTATTCAGTTGCTGTCTTTTCTCAACTTCCCTTGCCTAAAAGAAAAAAAAAAGGGGGGGGGAAGGGGGTGTTCTATTTCTCAATTCCTTCTACTAACATAGCAATTTTATAAGATACTACCTTAATTTAGCACAACACAATGTGAGCAGCTGTCTAGTTCTTTATCTGTCAATGCTCAATGGAATATGTCACTGCTGGATTGATGATGACTAGGTGTGCCCCTCCAAAAAATCCTGTGCTAGCTGCACTGTCTATACTTGATATTGCCTCACCTCTAATTCATGAAGTTGACTTGCTTCAGAATCATTATTACTGATATAACTAAGAGCGTCACTATTTTAAAAATAAATATCTATTTATTGAAGCTGATGAAACAAGACTAATATTGCCAACAATAAAATTGCAAGCAGACGGAACCTTGACACGACTGCAGTGCCTGAACAGTGCAGAGGAAGCTAGATCACTAATCCAACACTCACCATATTGCGCATTTCTACCAGAAAGTAGGCTCAGAGTCTCCTACTCTGAGGGTTTCAATTCAAACTTCATCATAAATACCTAGTGATATTATCTGTACTGATAAACAGAAAAATAAAATTCTCCTCCCAGTGTTGATAGTCACCTTAACCTAACAAAACTATCCTGTAGTGTTTCTGTAAAGCACAGGTAAAACAAATGAGGCACATAAACCCGACAGCGTACAAAGGCCCTTTCCGGCAGGGAGAGCAAAGAAGAATACGCAATATCCCTAAAAGCACACGGACTGCTAAATTTCACTAATTTAGCTTCAATCCTCATACCTGCAATTTCAAAATACATTTTTATACCATCTTTGAATATGTGCTTTTAGAAAATGAGCACCTGCTCATGAAAGCCATAAGTAGGCTATGTACATTGTCACAGACCTACCCAGTGACAAAAAGTCCATTTTGAAGACCATCAACTGTCAGAACAGCTTTCCCCACCAGGAACACAAGACCAGCCAGCCCTTCCAATGCTAGAAGGAATCACTAGCAGCTGAGGAAGATTGAAAAAGGGGTCTCTGAAGTTGGTGCCATTCTAGGAGCACTGCACTTCCTCAACACTTTGATTAACTTTTAAATTCTGCGAGTTTTATGCATCTCCATTTACTAGCTGAAAAGATTGATTATAGACTAATTCTTGCAAGTGATGTCTCTAATTATCAAAGCGAGGCTGCTTTACTAAGTGATTTTTAATTTAATAAGGCCTTTCCATAGGTAGTAATCATCTCATTATGTGACAACAATAGCAATACTGTGCTTGACTCCCATACTAACATTAAAAGGAAGGAACTGGAATTTTCACTGTACTTAATTTCATACCTTTAAAACCTATCTTGAAAGGGTATCATTTGTTTAGATAAAAGGGAGAAAAAGCATTTCAGTACCAACAGTCCCCTGAAAAAATTTCACATTCAACATGGCAACAAAAGTGCTGGCTTTCTGAAGTTTGTTTTCTTCCCAAACTTGTATTTGCCTATTTGAAAGACAGTTAAATAACATTTCCATTCTTTCCACTAACATGGAAAGTGAAAAGCTTTCTGATGTTTTACATTTTCATGATTTTAGAAAATACAAGTGAACAAAAGTTGGAGAAAAATTAAAGTGCTAAAGCAAGCTCTAAGAACATATCATTAATCAATTTCTCAGGTTGTTTTCAGCACTTCAAGATGGAAAAAAAAAATTAAGAACTACTGCAATTCTTCTGAGTACTAGGAATTATCAGCAGGAAGAATCCTCAGCAGAAAAAGCAGTCTTATGAAAGAGTCTCTTGTTGTGAGCCTCAGATTTGAAGCCTATTACACACCAAAAATCATAGTGGCATTCTTGTGCTTCCGTTATTTTCAAGTTGTTAGAGAATGATCATCGGAAACAGTAAATTGTAGGAGAGATGTCATGCTACAGTGCGGTTCAATTTTTATACCTACTTTAATTGTTGAATCAGTATTTTTTGACAGGAAACTAAATGCACATACAGCAAGAACTGATTGGTAAATCATGATAGTTGGAAGATGCCTCGTTAAAATTATAATTATAACAAAATTTCCAAGGTATTATGGATGCATATAATTTTAGCAAGGATTTCATTGCCTAGCTTTTTACTGGACTTTGAATCACAGTAGGAAGTGGGCTGCGAAAACTGAAAAATGTCTTCCAGGGGGAAAAAAAAAAAGGAAGAAAATGGAATAAAAAAGAAAAAGGGAGGGAAAAAAATTTTTTTTTCTTTCTTCCAGTTAACTCCAAGGCAAATTGTTAACAATACTGTTAATCTTTTGAAGAGATGGCAATGGCTGATAATTTAGAATGAGCTTCTAGATAAAGGGTTGGCTAAATTGCTCATTGAAATTGATGAAACACGCTATGGGGAAAAATCCAGTAACTTTCCATGAAAAGGAGCCTCAAGTTCTGGGTGGCACAAACCTCTAACTCAGGAAAAGAATTGGCTGATTTGGAGGAGGCGTCCTCCCCCGCCAAATGCAGTTCAACTTGAAATACTCCATTAGTACTGAATTTTTATGCACAGCTTAGGTTGGATTTTTTCCCCCAATAAGTCAGAAAGGTCAACTTTCACACACGCTAAAGGAAAAGTTTAAATGTTTGATTTAGAAATACTTCTAAATATGATCATAAAAAGTTTAAAAGCATCAAACTATGTAGTCTAGTTTCAAACAAAACATGCTTATTTACTTAAACCTCTTTTTTCCTAATTTTCTTCCTTATCTGAAGAACATGACAATATCATTTCTGAACAATCAAACCAAGTTTTTCTGGACTTTATTTCAACTGCCAAAACAAAAAAGAAGATTTGCACAACTCTAAAGAAGAGTACTATCAGCTAGTAGTACCAGCCAAGGATCTACACGTGTAAGTAAAGCTATGTACAAGGGAGACTGAATGCTAGGCTACACAGAAGAATTAGAACTAAACTCAGCTCAGGTTTTGTGTTGAAGACACAGCTAATCTGTACAGTTTGTTCACATGTGACTTAAAAAATCCAAATTCAATTTGTTTCTCTTATTTGTAAAAGACCAAAAAAAGATATTTTTTCCCTAAACTGTGATCCATTCAAGAATGTTGTTTGTTTTATTGAAATAAAGGAAGCGGGCTCAAAGCATTACTTGTAGGAATGTAACAATCCCCTAATCTAGAATAATATTATGTTCTCAGATAAACAGATGTCCTTATAGTTATAGAACAGGTAGCTAATAAAATGAAAGTTATTAATAAAAGCCTCTAAGTCAAGCGTAAGTTTTCATAGAAATTGTAAATTTAGTTGAGAATTATAAAGAGTAGAAATAAATCTTTAAGTCTCCCTGTTCCTCGCTTTTCCAGTAGACTATACACCCCACATTTTTCACTATAATTGTGAGTTAGAATTCTTGAACTCTAGACCCCACTTAACTTCTACTGTACCATATTAAAAGAGCCTTGCAATCTTAGGTACTGGTTTGTTATATGCAGATTAGTTTACATCCGAGTAATTTATCATTTAATTACTCAGTAATAATTGAAAAAAGATCAAATTATTTCTCCCTTTATAGATCAGATAATTAATTGTTATTTCTATGGTAATTTGTCAAGGCACAGCTGGAAGAATTAGACAACTCTTCAGCTAAAGTGCACATAATCATTTCAGCATTAACATAATCTCAGCAATACAACTATTCTGCAATTATACATAGCTCTAAGAGTCCTTACCCTGTCCATTTACAAGACCCTAAGTGGGTTTGTAATTTTTAACATTTCCCAGCAGACACCTGGAGGGAGAGGTAGGGTTATCAGTTTAGCAAAATACAACATACAAAGTAAGTAAAACTAATCCTGTGATCATATATACCGGTACATTTGAAAGTTTAACCTGCAGTTCTGCAAGCATCGGAAAGGGAAGGACAGACTGCGGAACTGGTGAGCCATGTTGGCTTAAAGTATACCCTACAGTACGATCTGTGGTCAGCAGGTCCTGTTCTCTAGGAGGGTTGTTGTTCTACCACATGCGAGTCGTGCTAAGAAAGCTTTCTGACTATTCATGTTTGTAACAAATGCATTTGGCAGAAAGATAAACTCTGAGTTCCTCCCTTGGTTCCTTTTACCTTCAATTTATTTCTTTTTTTTTTTTTTTAACTGTATTGTCTACTTAGCAGAATAGATTTAAAAAGAGAGGTGCATTAATTTTCTCTACGTCAAAGACAAATGTATTCAGATGCCAAAAAGTTACCTTCAGGTTAAAACTTAACATCAATGATCTGTATATTGCATTAATTTTTTCCAATGTGATTCTCATAGAACTAAAGAAAAAGTTCCTTTGTTTCAAAAACTGCCTTGAACAAGTTTGCTAAAAGAGAATATCAGAATCATGAAAAATAGAAACACAAACCGAATGCAGGGTTCCAACCTAGTCACGTAGCCCCAGTAGACTGAGCTAAGTTCTGCCCAGGTCACAACCACACAAGTTGAAAGCCATACTTCCAAATCTACTGGCGTGCTTCTCTACGCATCCATTTAATATACGGCTTTTCTATAGAGACGTTCAATTAATTTTGAAACTACTTTCTAGAAAGCTGAAGAATGTTATTACTTTTTCTCAGGTTAGAAGATTTACAGTATTTCATTACGAACAGAAGAAAAAGGCAGCATAGTCAAATTAAGTTTTACAGTATTGAATTTACAGCACTAAACTTGGAACTTGCACAGTAAAGTCCTGCGAAAGATGAGCCTTCAGACTCTAAGTTTGTCCTGAGACAACAAGCCAGGTACGAGCATCAAATGAATTCAAGCTCCACCTAAATACACTGTTTATGACCTTTTACTACTGTAAGCAGCGAGACACAGGATTCACCAAGAATTTCCTCTTCTTTGAATTGCATTTCAGTAATAAACATCTTTTCTGCCTGCCTTTGTTGTTTATTTTCAGTCAGCTCTATTTATTAAAAAGCATGCAACAAATACGACGAAGAGGTGGTCTGTGTGAGCTAGACAGTGCACAAGGAAAATCCTGGTATGACAATATATTGCTTTTTAACTTTTGCACAGACCCAGATAAGCGGTTGTAATTTGATCTGCAAAATGAGTATCCTGTTTTTAAAAAGGGAAGAGTTCTAATAATGCAATTTTTTCCAGGTTGAAGGCACTTCACACTGGCACAATATTAATACAAATCTGGCATCAATATCTTAAATCCATATATGCTGCTATACTTGCGCCTACTTATAATGCTATTAATTTATAATACAATAGGCCACTTACACTTCTGAAGTGGGTAAAAAAAAAAGCTGTCAAGCAAAACCTATCAGGCTAAAAACCAAAACCGCTCACATTATACTATTCCTTAGGCCCTTAGCATTTGAAAACATTTTATCAAGACAACAGTTATTACTACATTGCTTTTCCATGCACATTGGCGGTGTAACTATGCACTAAAGATCACCCGAGTGCTGAATGCCAGCTGGTGTATTCATGGGAATCCAGTGGCCAGCTGGGCCACCGGTTCCATCGGGAACAGATACAGCCACGGCAGGCAGCAACGTCCCCATCCAGCTTTCATTTCCAAAGGGTTAGAGGCATTCAGCCCCATTCTGATTGGCTCATCTAAGTGAGCACAATTAAATACAGACTTAAAGTAAAGATTTTATTAACACCGCAGGGTGTGCTTGAGTGCCGTGCTACATAAGAAACTTAAACCAGCGTCTGCTAGTCAGAGACATTTCAAAGAAACTGGGTTAGAGAAGACAGACACCAGGTTGTACAAGTCATTTGTCTTATAGATGACAAAGATCATAATAAGAATAAATTTTTCTTTCTTCCTTGAGCTCCAGCTATATAAATTCTCAGAGTTGAGTGCGGCCCATTAAAATAAACAAGGCTAAGAAAAAAAGTTTAACAGATTTGCGTTCACTCTAGAATAATAAAAGGGCTGAAAAAGAAAAGGCAAATCCATTAACTAGGATTTTAAACAACACTAGCCTTGGTCCTGTTTGGGGAAAAAACCCCTCCAAATAGCAGTACAAATAATGCCTGCAAGCGTAGTTAAGGCAGAAGAAGCAGCTGCGCCATTTTAAAACTTGAGGTGATCTTGAAAGCATGCAAAGCTTTAAAATAATTTTTGCAGAAAACAATAATCAAAATACAGAAGTGTTTTAACAAACCCCACCAATTTTACTAGGCAAACTGTTCTGAACTATTTCAGCAAGGTAGCCAGTGCTCAAGGCAAAGCTGGCTGAAGATCAGCTGAGGAGACAAGTAGTATTTAGTATTTCCGTAAGCAACTCCTATACAAATACTGGTGTTCTAATGAAGGTGATAAGAAGATGAGAGCGCACTGCCAGTATGCAGGCAAACCGGAGTACTAAAACTGCACGTCACTGTGGAACAAAGCAAGAACAATAGGATGTCGTTCAATACCACAAATCAAGAGATTATGCAGCTGCCTACAATAATTTCAGCTAAATTCTGGAGACACTAACAGCTAGAAGCAAGCAATATATTTCACATGAAGAAAACTGTTTAATGTAGCCATGGAAAGGGCTGCCACAGTCTTTGGCCACAGTTTCATGAACAGTTGAACCAAAATAACCATTTGTCCTAACCCAGTTTCTAGTTTCCATGATCCTTGTTCTTCCCTCACCAGCTCTAGGCCATACAGTCCTGCCTCTTCCCTCTCACAGGCGTCTCAGGTCCATCTGTGACTCAATTCCACACGCTAGTGAAGTGCTTTTTGGTTTGGGTTTTTTGGTAACATACCACAGAATCACAGACCGGTTGAGGTTGGACAGGAACTTATGGAGGTCATCTGGTCCAACACCACTGTTCAAAGCAGGGCCAGTTGCCCAGGACCATGTTCAGATGGCTTTTGAATATCTCCAAGGATGGAGACTACACAACCTCTGTGGGCAACCTGTGCCAGTGTTTGTCACACAATGAAAAAGCATTTCCTTAAGTCTTTACCCCTTATCCTGGGTTAACACGTTAAACAGTCTCACACAAACAGGATCAATGGAAGGTAAGCAGAGAGAGAGAAGCAGGACCTTCCCCCTCTTGCAGCAGCAGTGAGCTACTGAATTGGCTCATTCCATCTGAAAATAGAGCCTGGAAACATGTCAATGAGAATGGAAAGTATCCCCTTACAAAGCACCAAAATAACTTTTTAAAATGCATGCAAAATTCTGGTTACTTAAATTCAAGAAGGATGAACCCAAATTGGAAAGGGTACAAAGGAAAAAAATGCTAAAACGCACAAGCAAATGGATAGCTGAAGTCGCAAGAGGAGACTGACTTACTCAGCTTGATAAAGCAAAGCCTGAAGGAGACATGAATGCTTGATGTTACTTATTTGGATTAAATTATAAAAGCAAGAAGACAGCATTGTAAAAACAATAATGGATATCTCATGATTAAACCTGAAAACTGAGAGATCAGTGACTAATGGACATGAAAGGTTTTAGAAATTACATTAAAAAAATTAAAGAGATAAAACCCTGTTTTAAACAAGAAATTAATTGTTAAGATGCAACTTAGAAGTACTGAACTCCGTGGTTGCCTGTACCAATACTGGAATGGAACATGAACCCTTCTTCTGTATTCCTGAACTTGCCGTATACTAATAAAACTGTATGCTAATAAAACAAGTGTAAGGCTGTATAAAATTACAAACAGAACGCGAGCTACCTCACATATCTTTGCAACAGACATTTTCCAGGGACTGCTATAATCTTGCAGAATGTATTATAGAAGTTCCTGCTATTGAAGCATCTATTCATTCTCTACGCACAAAGATATGAACTCTCCGTTCATGACCTCAACAGTTTGGGGAGGTTTCCCCTCCCTTTCTGCTTTTTCTTTAGGTTTTGCTCCTTTCTCTACCTCCACTGTTACTCACCATAAAAGAGAGCATTTTGAATCTGATTACCGTTCCACAGTGAAGGCTGCAGTCCCAAATGCCGGAAAAACCTAAGCGAAGCATTCAGTTAGGTACGCTGCTCTTTCTCTGCTTGCTGACCAATGCGTTCTTGATGCACTCTGGGCAGATGAGATCAGATACCCCTTCCACAAAACTCAGCATCCAATTACCAAGAACAATAAGGACTGGAGCTCAGGCTTCTCTCCAACATATTAATCTCCTTTCCAGACAACAGCAGTTGCAGAAAAAGCAGCAAGGGAAAACGTGGGGCTCAGAAGCAGTTTCTTTTCACAGAGAGAGAGAGAGTTGGAATTTCCTCAGGTTGTGAACTTTGTGGCTCAGTTTATCTTTCGTAAATGGGTATATTCTGCAGTAGAATTGCAGACCTGATGTGCTGTAAAGCATGCTAAATTCCTAGGTGAACAGAGCTATACAAATATAAAACGTTTCCATTAGCACTACAGGCCTATATATTGTTGGCATTTTTGGTCAAAACCATCAGAAGATTAGGACACAGGAGCACAAACTGAAGACTTCCCAGCTCAACCCAAGTTAATTTTCTCACATTTCTTTGGTGTGGATGAGATAAATACGTGCAGCACAAAGTCAGCCCTTAAATTTCAGGGAACAAACTACTGCTTGGGTGGAATACTGATCACTTGTCCACAGGCACTTAAAACTTCAAACTTGTTGGTCTAAGAAGATAATGTGATTGTGCCAGTTTTCTTTCTAGCTGTGATCCAATTATTTTCAATAATTTAAGTAGCATCGTCACAGTGAATTTCTGAAAGTATTTTTAGCTATTATGCTCATTTAGTTTCAGACATGCAAGATCTTTTTTTCCCTCTCAAATACATCTTTTATTAAACCTCATGTACGATGTTTATACACCTTCCGTATACGATTATTCAGACAGGAGCTAACAGGAGCGTACTTGCTAATACGGAGATGTTAGACCATGTTGTTTACTACTCAAGGTTAAGCAAAGGCTGCAAACCAAAGCAGTAGCAGCAAAACACAGTAAAATTACTCCAATTAATCTATATGGCGGAACAACTTCAGCTGTCCTCAATCCATGTGGGGTGTGACAGGAAAGGAAGAACACTCCTGGAACAATCCCAGTCATTACCTACGTTACAAACTCCGCACAAGATGCACTTGCAATCTGGAAGTTGGAGATACCTCCGATTTTTTTTTTTGTTTTGTTTATGGCACACAAGCTACCTGAAATTGGGTGCCTAACTGAAGTCATAAGCAGCGGATAGTCTAGCCAGCAGCTGGATGGAACTATCCTACATAATGAAGACAGGGTGGGCTTGGGGTGGTGGTGCATGTTTGGTATTTTTAAATACTTTTTCTCACTTTTATTTTTAAGGATCAGTAACTTCTGGACACATTTTGTTAATTCTACCTGCATGCACAAGGAACTGAACACATCAGAGATTTGAAGTCCTACTGCTTCCCAGTTTTGGTTCATGCAGTAGTCTTGACACGGCTTTAAAAAAATCCAGTCAGCTTCAAGAATACAAATATTTGTACAAAAACAGTAATATTGAAGATTCACCACTATCAGGTCCTAAAAGAGCTTAACTAGTAGACATGGAAGTAACTCCATAGCATCCCCTAAAGGTCTTAAAAGGAAAAAGGATTTACGCAACTGACATTGAATCCAAGTTCATTTTAACTGCTATTACTGAATACAAAGAAATTTATTCTCTACAACTCAAGCCTTCTGCAATTGCTGAGAAATACTAGACAGCTTACTCTCAGAAGTGTCTACCTAACTAATTCTTTAGAAGATATTTAATCATTATATGATACACAGTTAATGAGAACTTTTCCAAGGGAAGCTTCTCAAATTTCATTTAGCTTGCAAATAATTTTTTTTTTTTTTTTTAATTTCTTTAACTCAAGAACCAACAAATCAAGGAATTTAGCACTCACTTGCCAGCCTTCTTTTGTGGTTCCTTCCGTCATAAAAAGAGAGTGAATCCTAGTGTTTAGACATCACTACCACAGTATTTCTTTTTATGTTGGTTAAAGATTTGTACCAACCAACTTCTGCAAATCCTCGAGACGTTTAGATCGACACATTAAAGGCATTCAGAAGAGCACTCCCATCGAGCACACCAGCTGGTCCACATAATGGACTTCCAAAGGCTGGTCAAGCAGAACAGATGCATCATGCAAGCCCTATTTAATCCTGACTCTGTTCAGGAGTTTAGATGTTCAACAGCTAAAACTGTGACTGGCTGATGCTGCAGTTTTGCATGGCTAGCTTTCATCTTCTTGTCTCATTCTTGCCACAACACATGAATTATGAAGTCCTGATGCATAAGGACTTCAAGAAAACCTGACTCCATTCTTTTGGCAGCATCCTGACAGAAGTTAGGTTCAACACACTAACGGATATAAGCACGTGGATTTGCCTGATGAAACAGATTTGGCATCCTTTTGGAAAGTAAAAGCGCATCTATCACAGAATTTGCAGATGATGTGACAATCTGATCAATGCAAAGTTTTGACCTCAGACATCTCCTCCTCCCAAGGCTTAAAAAAAAAAGTTACATGTTATTCAAGTGAAATGTTTCTGAAACTGTGGTAGCTTGGCAGGAAATGAGTAGTTCCCATTTAGCAAAGAATGGCTTGATACCTCATTCCAGGGTACTGAAAGCCCACCTTCACAGAAACATTAAATAGTTCTTTGGATCCATTTAAATTCCCTTTTTTTCCTGTATCATTTTTTGGTAAGCTATAAAAGCTTATCTGTTTGTCCACGACTGAACTTGCTGAAAGTGTCATGGAACAGAATAGTTCTTGCTTTTACAGTAAGCCCTCCACGCTGCATTATGCTTTTCCAAAACCTTAGTCAGTAGCAACTAATTCTGTGAGACACAACACTGAATTTCAGAGTACCTCATTTCTCTGACTCTGAAGCAAAACTATCACCTGGGAACACCATCTGTGTAGCCAGTTAGCTGACAAATTTCTTTTTCATTATAATAACCCATCATTAAAACAAAGATAGAATATTTCATATAGTACTTTGTATTCAAAACACATTTGCAGAGCTAACCAGATGCCTCCTCATCCTGCCAAAGTTAAATACCCATTTTTCTCCTTACATTTCTCCTTAAATCATAGCAACAAACTAGAGGATTGTCAAAGGGTTACCTTCCTAACTGAAGGGAAAGAATAAGAAGCTTAATCCTATTAAAATACTTGTTTGTTAATTCCCACTTGCAGGATAACTTCTATTTAACTTAAAGTAAAGCTGTTATTGCAGATACCTTAATGACTTCATATGCACAGGACTTGCAAAGCAAAAAAATAAAATAAATGCCCCTCATTTTCTGCTCTTCCAAAAGAGAATTGCAGTTTGGTTATTTTGGACACTGAAAGATTTCTTAGTTTTATTTATCTCATAACTATGAGAAATCAGGAAAATTACCAAGTTAGTTAAGCTTGCATACTTTTCATGTATTAATTAGTTTTTCCACTTGGTTTGAGGATTTAAAACATGAGCATGTTCCACAGCAAAAACATAATGTCAAATTAGTATGTTTAAGACTTGCAGTCAGTATCAATTATAGTATAGAAGAATTAACAACATCTTTATTAATACATTAATGTATTCTGATGCATTAATGCATGTGGATGGAAAACTATCAAAGGCCTGAACCGAACTCATGTAGTTTTCAAATACAGCCTCAAGCTGACTTTCAAATTTTAAGGAAAAACCTTGCAGAAGTGTTTCTGGACTGATAGCAAATTTTTACGGTCAAGTTCAGGTGGATCTTTGGTTCACAGAATGACACAACAACTGAGGTTGGAAGGGGACTGTGGAGGTCATCCAGCCCAAGCGTTTACTCAAACCAAGGTCATCTAGCCTAGGTTGCCCAGGACCATTTCCAGTCAGATTTGGAGTATCTCCAAAGTCCACAGGGACTCCGCAGCCTCTATAGGCAACCTGTTCCAGTGCTTGACCACTCTCAACATAAAAAGGTTTGTTCTGATGTTTAAATTGAACGTCTAGTATTTCCATTTGCAGCCAGGTTCCCAAGTCTGACTGTAATTCAATTCAGCTGCCTTTTTAAAAGATTACTGCACAACTTGTTTCATAGCCTACAGTTGATTTTCAGTAATTTGTCGTCAAAGTTTCTTCTACATTTCTTCTTTTGAAATGAGAGTATTTTGGGAGCATATTGATAAGTCTTACGTATGTACTCAGCCTAAGAGTGATGGTATTTATCATCGGTGAAGGCCTAGAAACTTCCATAGCTTGGAAACACCCGTTAATTAGCAAAAAGATTTCAAGCTGTCATTGTGAGCACTGTCAGAGCCCATATTTTAACGTAGCTGACGACTGCACAGGAAGGTTTTAAAGTGTCTGCTGACCTTATGAGCTCCCGTTTTCCCCTTCTTGGTCTTAAAAACCCTAAAGGTAGAGTTTTTTCATCCTTTCTTTTGCACCTTCACGGAGCAAACAAAGCAAAGAACACACGAACAATTAAATACACAAAATAAATAGCATCCATCCTTAGTAATACAATCTATTTAAACCTCAGTTGATTAAAATGGCTACTCAAAGTACTTAAATATTTTCTGCCTCTCCTCCAGATCAGTGGCTTAGAGACCAAGTCAAAAATTTCAGAGAACTTATTTATGAATCATCTTTAAAAAAACAAATCATCTCGAGATTTTGCCATACCTATTATTACCATCTGGATCAAACATAAGTCCTTTTTCAGCTTCTGACCTGCAAGGTATTCAGTGAAATCTCATTGTTCACTATTAAATGGTCTTACAAGTTTCCCTTGGGGACATCAAGTTTTGTAGTTCACATGTAATATTTTGATAGTTACTGTAAAGCATGAGGAATTGGACAAGTAGCTCTAATTTTCACAAAAATGTAGATAACTTGGTGCATACAGTTTCCGGTGCAGTAACTAATAAAGAAACTGGAAGCCTAATTCCTAGCATGCTTTCACTGCATATTAAAAAAGTCAATCTGTCAAACAAAACATTTTTTCTTATAAATCGTATTTTCAAATATTCAGAATGTTTTATATAGCAGTGCAAACATCCCATGATACTACTGTATTCCTGTACCAAGCTAAGTATTTCATCAATAAAAATCACAGAACTTTATCTCAGATTTCATTACAGTTAAACATCTCAACATATTGAATTTGTCTACAGAAATATTATTCTAGTCTCCACACTACTTGCAGTCAACTAGAAGCACTGTCCTTCAAGTACTGACTTTCCTGCAATAAAAAGAAATTTTATTTCTCCTTTACTTTGTTTCCTTGCAGTAGATCAGGATGTGAGACAATAGTTATGCTGCTATAATTTGATTTTCATTTGATTCACAGCATACTCGGGTCAGATGTTGAAAGCTCAAAAGTAAGGACACATTAGCAGGTTGACAATCCTATTTTTAAACCTCTCCTGCTAGCTGTGTACTTCTCCCTAGACATATTGCAGCCAACATTAAAAATAATGTTTTTGGATTACAAAGGCAACGATCCTGGCTCTGTCAAACTCCTTGGTATGAGTCTTTTTTCCTGACAGGTAAATGCCTTCAAACTTTCATAAGCAAATGAAGCAAGGGCCCTACAAAGTCTCCCCTGATTGCCCATTTATGCAGAGAGTAATTCAGCCTATATATTTTGTTTGCTCACATGTTCTGTAAAGGGATCTATATTATAGCTTAGTAATAAACAGAATTTGTAACTCTTTCTGGAGAGAACTGGTTTTATTCTATAGATACATGCTAATGGAAAGCAAAAGGTATTATATTCCAGTTGCAATTAAGAATGCTCTGGGCAAATATCATCATGATAATATTCTTTCACTAAAAAAATAAAAGAAATCCCAGTACCAAAAGACTCCAAACCAAAACTCCCAAACCACCAAGCTACCGCCACTGACAGAGAAGAATAAAAATATAACAGCTGCTTAGAAGGCAGGATAATTATTTTTATCTGTAAGTAGACTAAACAGCTTAAAATCAAAACGATTGTTATGCAACTGTATTGTGAGGCTTCCAAATGGCCACGCACCAACGCAAACTACACTGACTTAAAGAACATTCAGTATTTGATCCCAAAGTTTGGATCCTAATACGTAGTTATGGTATCCACAGTACGATGCAGGACTCAATCTCACCAGCCAGGAGAGAGGCAGAGATTTACACATCACATTTTGACTTCCAGAAAAAAAGACACACTAGTCTTTCTTACAATAACAAATTAGTTGGTTGTGGTTCTTTTTTTAAACAGTAATAACTTGGTTTTAAATCCAGACTTAAGCATAAACATTCATACTTTAAGAAAATTATTACTACATTTAGATTAACTTAATCTTCTTAAACACTATGCCTCAATTAACAAAGTAGAAATGAGACCTTTATGCAGAGTTAAAAAAACTAGTACAGGGACGCAAGACAATTAAGGAAGCAGCTCAGAGAATCCCTTCTCCAAATTTCAGAAGGAAGAGGAGCCATGTTTCAGAGATGCTGACAATTGCTTTGTAGCAAATATTTTGCATTAAAGCAAAGCAGTCCAAGCATTTTCTTAACTCTTACCTCCTAACACTCAACCAAATGTGCTGTTTGAAAGTTACAAATGAAGAAAAGTAAAATATTAAGACATTAAGAAAGGGAAGAAGTTTCCTATTCCACATTCTTTCCTACCCGGTAGATGTTAGGCATTATATGATGGAGGAGAAGAGGAAATGAAGCAAGTAATGCAATAAAAAGTGCAAAATCCCATGGCAATTCTTCTGGTTCTGCCATCTAAAAGTTATTTTATCGACTCCTTCAGCATTCTGTGTTAAATGTAAAGGAAATCTCAAATCACTAGAGACCATTCAGACTTCAAAACAACAAAACAACAAACCACAACACAAAAAACCAACTTAAGAGCGATCAAGGTGGCTGCCTGAGACCTTGTACATACGATAGATGAATACAGCCCACAATGACAATTTCTCCTTGCCCGCAGGTTTTCCAGCCTAACACCTCACTTTGTAAGATGTACTGGGAAATAAGGCCCCTTTGTGGCAATTGCTCCCCACAGAGAGTTACTGAAACAGAACAGTGTGAGAGAGGCTTAGTTATAAAGTAACAACAGTTATATTTACATCCCACATTGATAACTTTGCAAAACCCATGAACTTCAACTGGTGATAAGAACTACCACCCCTGAAGCCATACAAAATGATACAACAAAGCCTAAAATACTATATATTATTCATCCTTCCTACACAGCAGGCCAAAGAACAGATACAAAATTAAATAAAATGTAAAATAGCATAGGAATTGATCATATTTTTAAATCAGTGACACAATCACTAACATCAGACATACACGAGCAACTGCATTCCCATTAGCAAAGATGCTCTGAAACAGAGGCGATGAAATAATATCCAATTATTCAAATAACCTCCATACTTTAGAGGGTTAGGATTTAATCAGATGAGCTCCACATTACCACTGTCAGCCATCAATGAAGAAGTTGAGTCTCACTGCTCAGATGTACTTAATGAAAACATCTATTTCGCTGTCTGCCACTAACTGGGTTACGTGAAAGGTGCCAGCACCGCTCTTACTCAGTCCTCCATGTGCCTGGGCACAAACAGCATGAAAGGCCAGAAGATGAAATAGCTTCTGATGAATGCTACTGAGAAGATCTGTTCAGTTCTTAAGTCATAGTTACCTAATTAAGGCTGAAAGAATATTGTCCTCATCACTAAGCATTTTTTTTTCCTACCCAGAGAGACCTGTATTTTGTAGCAGATGAAAGTGGCATTAACATTTATGATCTTGGGCAGAGAAGTAGACTGAAAAAGAAAAAAAGGGGGAGGAATTTTCCTTATGCTAACATCTTAAAGAGATCCTACTCCTGCTGTAAGCACATTGGCATTTTTTTCTTATTTAAAGAATGTAATTGACTATGGGGAAAAAAAAACCTATCAGCAATCTCATAAAGCAATAAAAACATCCTGTGGGAATAGCAAGATGTAAGTGTACTACAGTTCTCACAGTTGGCTAGAATATGGTTAATATTTCATCAAAGTAGCACCAAGAATAACCTAAACTATAGCGGGTATACACAGGTACGGGTACACCCCCGCATTTCAGAGCTGCAGTCCTTCTTTCTTCTAAAAGGGCACCTGCCCAGCGAGGAGCTTTCTCTTCATTAGGGAGTCTGATTGCACATCAGAAAATAAGCACCTTGTCATCAAGGAAAACAGTTACTTTCAATTTGATTACGTTAGTAACTTCCCTTTTTTTCCAAATTCTTAAACTAGGCAAGAACCTAGAATGTTTGACATGAACCATGCTCTAATTTCTCAATTTTCTTTCATCAGAATAACCATTGATAATTTAACAGTCAGTGCCCAAACTTCCTCATTTCAGAACTTCCCAATTAAAATCATCCATGTGCATTCCTCTAAGTTCACGTTACGGTAAGCAGTTGTATGCACTTATAGTTCTTACACGGAGTACACGCAGGTATTAATACCAAAACTTTCAGCTAGTTAACTTTATACCACTAACCATGCACGGAATTATTAAATGCACTAAGGAATTTGTAATCATTGGTATCTTGCAGACATAAATAGCATAACAAATGCCGTTTTATCTGGAGCTACTTTAACAGATAGGACTCTCGGCAGAAAGTTCAATTCAGTCAAAAGCACTGACTGGTAAGTAAATTCTAAAAGTAGATTAATTTTGTCATTTAAACGCCATTCCAGCAACATAGCACAACTGGAATATTTGTTACAGAACAGTTACACCACTAAGGGTATTCCAGTTTGAGCTACCTATTCCAAAAATTCTGGGATACTTAACGCTCTTTCAGTATGTTGCAATATTGTTTAAGTGCTCTACTTTAAATTTTCCCCATATGAACATCTGCAGTTAAAAAGCAATCAATGAACCCACTACAGAGAGGTGAATTTTGGACAAGGAGTTGACAAAACTATTAGCTGAACAGAATTCAGATTAAAAAAGTAAAAAAACCCACAAAACTCTCACAAAAAAGTTAAGGTTGTTAAAAGTAAATGACTAAACACAGCTACTATTTATATTTCAGGTAGAAAGCATTTATTTCTTAAAGTTTCAAAGCATCGATTCCTGCCGATATTTAAATCTTACTAATTACTTATACATTTTTAACAAAGACTTTATAAGCTTGCAAAAAGGAAAACCCATTTGGTAACCTTTTGTGGTCTAGGAAACCAAAAGTACTTTCCCCCTGGGGCAAGGGGGAAGAAAGTCAAATAAAATCAGATAAAGTCTAATTCCCAGTTTACATGCAAACTTCAGAAAGGAACTTTTTCTAATTGGGAAAAGAAATTTTTATTTATTTATTTTTAAAGTCAGAAACTATCGTTCTGAAGATCCATCCAGGAAAACACGATAAAGTTAAAAGATATCTGAAAAAAATATACATATATACACACACATACATCACACTGAATTCCTGTATCTGTCACAAATGTAAATAATCAGTTTGTATCTTGAAAATAAAGTGTTGGCACCTTATCTTCTTAAACGTAAAAATGCTGTTGTATTCATTATACTTCTTGCAAGAAAGCCTGTCACCTTTCATTAAACAATATAATACTGTGATGTGCTTAGTAATAAAAAAAAGAGAAAAAATTCATATTTGAATTTCTTTTGGGGAAGACACTAATGATTTATGTAGCCTTTCCTACAGAAAGTGACATCTAATAGAACACACGATTGATGTGCATCAAAGGCCAAATTGTTTGGTTTTAAGGGAGAACAGCAGCTTATTTGTTTAAGGATATATCTTAAAAATCAACAGTTCATTTAAAGACCAAGAGTTACAAAAGGTTAAACAGTATTTTAGTTAAATAACAGTTTATTTAGTTAAAATAAACTATATCATCTATCTTAAATATAAGTCTTGACATTCTTTCAAAGATTTGCTGTCAAATTTTGTTAGTGGTTTAAGCTTTTGTTTTTTCAGTAATGCTCCATTTAACAACTTAATAGACATGAAAAAGTTGAATACACAAATATGTTTTGACTCTCATTTACATACAGCACAAAATATAAACGCAGTAGATCACAATACTGGCAAGCAACACCTGAGTTACTTGTGGTGTTTGTACTTGTCTGGAGAATAATTATTATTTTACTATTATTTTTGAACAGCATTCTTGAAGTACTGGATTCCTAAACCATCATCCCAAATACAGAGCTAAGTTTGACTCGACACCCTGCTTAAAAAAAAAAAAACACTTAAAAAGGTCAAAGAGGACTTAAAATCTAACCTATTAAAAAAAAAAGACTGTGTCATTTTAGATAGCAAACATTCTAATAATTTTTCTTTTCTTACGGTTATTACA
The DNA here is from genome assembly GCF_011004875.1 of Balearica regulorum gibbericeps. NCBI lineage: Eukaryota > Metazoa > Chordata > Aves > Gruiformes > Gruidae > Balearica > Balearica regulorum. The sequence continues at coordinate 4,537,236 of NC_046189.1, forward strand.
AACATTTCTTCTTTGTTGAAAAAAGATATAGTAAAATGGGAAAACCTGACAAAAAAAAAAAAGGTGAATTAATCCCTTTTGTCCTTGTGCACTTATCACCTCCAGTCCCATCAGGATCTTAACTTCCTCACCGTGTCCTGTCCTGCATGGGGGACAGCGGGGTGGTGAAAACCAGACTCCAATTTCTGAACTTACAGCCTGTGTCCTCAACAGTGTGTTGGGTTTGCGTGGCAAGGTTTTGGTGGCGGGGGGGCTACAGGGGTGGCTTCTGTGAGAAGCTGCTAGAAGCTTCCTCTGTGTCTGATAGAGCCAATGCCAGCCGGCTCCAAGACGGACCCGCCGCTGGCCAAGGCCAAGCCAATCAGCGCCTCTGTGATAACATATTTAAGAAAGAGCAAAACAGTCAGAGAGAGCTTTTGCAGCCGGAGAGAGGAGTGAGAAGATGTAAGAAACTCTGCAGACACCCAGGTCAGCACAGAAGGAGGTGGAGGAGGTGCTCCAGGTGCCAGAGCAGAGATCCCCCTGCAGCCCGTGGTGAAGACCATGGTGAAGCAGGCTGTCCCCCTGCAGCCCATGGAGGGAGGATGAGGGGGTGTAGAGATTCCACCTGCAGCCCGTGGAGGACCCCACGCCAGAGCAGGTGGAGGCACCTGAAGGAGGCTGTGGCCTGTGGGAAGCCCACGCTGGAGCAAGCTCCTGGCAGGACCTGTGGATCCGTGGAGAGAGGAGCCCACGCCAGAGCAGGTTTGCTGGCAGGACTTGTGACCCCGTGGGGGACCCCATGCTGGAGCAGTTTGCTCCTGAAGGTCTGCACCCCGTGGGAGAGACCCACGCTGGAGCAGGGGAATGATGAGAGCAGTCGTCCCCCTGAGGACGAAGAAGCGGCAGAAACACCGTGTGATGAACTGACCGTAACCCCCATTCCCTGTCCCCCTGTGCCGCTGGGGGGGGCGGAGGTTGAAGCTGGGAGTGAAGTTGAGCCCAGGAAGATGGGAGGGGTGGGGGGAGGTGGTGTAAGATTCGATTTTATTTCTCATTCCTCTACTCTGTTTTGCTTAGTAATAAATTAGATGAATTCCCTCTCTCAGTTCAGTCTGTTTTGCTTGTGACGATAGTTAGTGAGTGATCTCTCCCTGTCCTTATCTCGACCCATAAGCTTTGCATTACACCTTTTCTCCCCTGTCTAGTGAATGAGGCGAGTGATAGAGCGGCTCTGGTGGGCACCTGGCCCCCAGCCAGGGTCAACCCACCACAAAGAGGAAAACCATTTGGTACATTGGTCTTCTAGTCAATCGCTTATTATGAATGAAATTTCACTCTGCCTTCCAAATTCAGCTGGAATTGGCCTGTGAATTCAGTGGTTATGGGAACATGAGGAGAACAAACAGTACCGGCCGAGGGGAACCAACACCACCTAAGCCGTGTCTTCAAAGGCTAAAGATCTGTAATTTCACCCACGCTTTTTCCTAATGATCTGAAAAAGCGGAAATCACTGCGAGTGTGAATTCACACAGAAGGTCCGATTCTGCTTTCTTAAGTGGAAAACAATGGATGATCGAGCCTTACCATGTAACCTTGTAAGAGAGATCTGCTGTAATTTCATACATAATAGTCTAAATTAGCACTTACTGCTCCCCCTCTGCACTTTTTAAGAAGCCTGCACACTCCCCCAAGTATTTTTACTTTCAACTGGGATTAAAATATTTCACTAAAAATTTGGAAAATATCATATTAAAAGCATCTATAAGTTTCAGTTAAGTAACTTCCATGTATTTTAGTCATTATTGCTATTATGGTCTCACCATCCTAGCTTTCTGGATAGTTCTTTGAACTGAACACATCTTTTAATATGAGATCCAGATGCCTTCTATTTAAAAGGCATTTCAGGGAAGGACAAAAATAACTTCTAGAAATCTTTCTGAAAGAAATTTTTTTTTTTCCAGTTTCCCCCTTGATTTGAGAAGAGTAAAATGTTAAAACAATATTGGTGAAAGAATTATACTGGTGTAGTAAAACTTCCTTTACTATTAAGATAGATTAGGTATCTCAGTCTATTGATTTTACTGAAATTCTCAGCCTTTACTTTAAGGTGTCAAACAAAATGAGAAACACTGATGAGTTCAGAATAAAGAGTATCAACAGACGTGCAATAATCATCCCCTTTAAACATTTGTTCACGTGACTAGGAAAATACTAGTAGTAAAGTATTTTCACTTGTTTGTTAAATGGGTTGTATAAAGATGTAGCTAAAACGTGTATAAGCAAAAAGCTGATAAAATGCTTCATCAGAAGAGAAACATAGCATGAGCTCTTTCTGCTTTTGCCATAGAAATTATTTTTGCCAAAACCCTCCCAAAAACCCAATCATTTTTAGTGGGTGGCCATGAGTTCAGATAGTTCATGCATCACCCAGAATCACTGATATGAGGGGGGGGGGGGGGAACTAAAGTACATCAATAAATGCCCTGGATCAGTAGCTACAATTACAGCAATTACTTTGAGTAGTTCAGTGCACCTCTGAACCATTCATGGTACCCTTTAAATAATTTGGATGCATGTTATGCAGGAACACTTAGAACTCAATCAGTTCGGTCACAAATGCCATACATGTGTATTTTTGCTTAAAAAAGGTGTTCAGGTATCACTACATGTATCCATTCATACCCACAGAACCTGGGACACTGCTGTCTGGATACCACATTTCACAAGTGAATGTTAGAAACATATACATTAGGCACAGTGAGCATCAAAACATGAATGTATAGCTACAGCAATACAGGGGCTGTCACCACTGTGTTTTTATAGTGCAGAGAATGAAACATCAATGGGTAGTTTGTATGGAGGCTAGTCATTGCTAACAGTATCAACACTCTCTGACATTAAACACGTACTGCCTGGATACTATATCAAAGAGCCATCAAAGTCTATGAAAAAAAAAATAAATCAACAAACAATCCTTAGTAGAAGACCCTAATAGACAGCTGTTGCAGCAACATACATCTGTGAAATACTAGTTTAACTCCCATTTTCTAATACCTTGTCATTGTGCTGTGAAATCTAGAAGTAGAATAAGATTCATATTCCAAAGTGCAAAGAAAAACAAAAATGGAACTCAAAATATTCTTGAATCGAAATTACTAGTGTGGCAAAATTGAGCATCAAAAGCTAAATGTGCCCATGACCCTCTTCCAAGGTGTAAGTATGTTATGACAGCTTTCAGTAATATGACCACATGGTTCTTCATTCAGGGTGGACTTTGCTCAACCATTGAGGATTTAATCAGCATTTAATCTGTGGCCTTCTGCTAAAAGGCATGCCAGTTACTAATACTATTATGCCATATTTATAAACTCCAGTGGTACCTTACAGTGAAGACAAAATTAACTTCTTCAGTTGTTGTTTGGGTGTTGTGGTTTGGGGTTTTTTTACCACTGCTTTTTACTGACAGCATTTAATTCCTTCAAAACCTGTAACTAGTCTTCTCAGCCCACCAATCTCATAAGCAAAACTATTTACACTTCAAGAGAGTTGCAAAAAGATGAAGTGGCTAAGAGAGGCACCATAGGACCCAACTTGACAAAATCCTCACCGTCACAGAATATTCAACCGCAGCTCCAACTGCCACCCTCTGCCAGGGAGTGCCTAGCTGCTGTGCACGTCATGGTCTTAAAACTGGGCATCAACTAAATTTAGAGCACATATTTTGAAGCAAGTAAAATAGTTCACGTTGCACAAGAACCGCCAAAAGGTAATTCCCACAGAAAAGCCACATGCAGAAAATCTTTGGTACTCTTTTCAAATGCTCCAACTGAAGGAATCACAAGTGTTCTCATTCCTGTGCATGCATGTGATATTGCTGTAACCAAGTAACAAAGAAAAACTTGGATTGGGCTCTTCTTGACCATAACAGCCTATTATTTTCACTGTTTTTCTTAAGAGCAGAACTAGATAACAAGGACAAATATAAACACAGTGACATTTAACATTTGCTTGTCATACACCTATTCAGGTGACAGTGAGGGGTTTGCCAATGAGGTACTCAGGTACTCTGGACACTACACAATTAACAGAGTTTAGTACATACACCTTAACGCTTCAGTAAAAACCAGAAGTACAGGTTTTTGTTTTACAGAACTTGGATTTGAAAAATAACATAATAATGACCAATTTGCATTTACTATAGGCAATCATACTCTATGAAAAAAACCAAATCAACGTGAAGACAAAAACATACCTACCACTGTGAGCTTTTGGAGCTAAGACATTCCTCCCTTAGTGCACTCCTAAAGCTAAGTAATGCTAAAAAAAAATTAGTAATAAAAATCCTTATCAAGACATACATCAGCTTCGTCAGTTCTTTCAGATTTTATCTCTACTGACACCTCCACTGGGTTAAATTATTTTCATTTATTCAGTATTCCTCCCAGTACATATTAATACAAGACAGCCAGCATTTTATACTCCAGCAAAGTTAACATCTTGCAGTCCTATTGCTTCCTAGGCAGTGCCATTTCACTTGACATACTATTAATAAACATTAATTTTGTTACTACAACATGTTTAAAACTATTCAGTGAGCAAAAATAAAATGTTGTCACTTGCCAGTGTGCCCTTTTGGAAAGTGATATTTGATAGTGATCATCTGCGTATTTTGAACTGAGAATTAATCTCTGCTTAGAGATAATCAAAGAAAAGCCACTGAAGACTGAACTTACAATCAGCGGAAGCACAATGCCACTCATAAGAAAAGTTGCACCAATTTCTATTTCTTGCTTAAGTATGAATGCAAAAAGCAAGGCAGTTAATTCTGTCCAGGCACTGTGGAACTACCAAGTTTTGATAAGGAAGCTCAACCCCTCCCCTTAAGCACACAAAACATCTGCCCATAAGCAAGAGACAACCAAGCCTCTATGATTCCTGGCTATCCCATATACTGCACAACTCAAAGATGCCTGGAGATCATCCTAGTTACTGCCAAACTGTACACCCACACAGCCCAGCTTTGCTTCACCTCCCCTCTGCAAACACCAGACCTCCTGTACTGCTAGAGGAAAAAGTGAAAATAAGTCAGACATGCTGCTATACGTGCAGTGGTTAAGTGCCCCCGCCTGCAGACGTATCCACATCTGGACAAATCTCCAGTGACAGAAGGTAGTTGCGCTTTAGGGTGCTTGTCTCATGCCAAAACAGCTGGCTTTGCTTCTTTTAAAGTAAGTCCAAACCAAAGAAAACCAGTCTCAGGAGAATAAAATTACTGTGCTTTTAAGTACTAACCCCTACTAAATGACAACCAATCCTCAAGAATTCATACACCTAGCTAGTGAATAATCGTAGAACATCAGCAACTCCTTAGACCCGATCTCCATTTGGCAGTAATGCTTACTACTGGAACCAGAGAGTTTCAGACTCAGGATGCCAAGTATCACCTCCAACTTTTCACCCCTCTCCCTAGAAATAGGTATCTTGACAGAATTAGTTATCTAAGAATTCTTGGTATAATTAATGCCTTTCTCAAAGAAAGTGACAAGGTTTTGGGTTTTTGGGGATTGTTTTGGGTTTTTATTTTTAAGCTAACCATAAACCCACCATTTTCCTAAGAATGCAAGGATCTACCTAAACATAGATAATTAAATGGGTCAGGAGCACATCCTTAGCCTCAAGGAGTTAAAATTCACCATTCGCAGGGATATGCTATTCCAAATACTACTGACAAAAACCCATCACGAGCTGTCTTAATCAATGGTTCCCTTGATACGCATTCCACTGCTTTACCTCGAAATAATTTGGCTCTACCTCCAGATCTCCATCACTGTTAAATTAGCATTAATTTTCACCAAAGATACCCGTATGATTACTCAGATGACTGGTATCTTCCCTCAGCTGCTTCTGAGAAACAGTGCCATACAAACTCGCGCTGAAGAGACTAAACCCTCTTCCGTAAGGCACGCTTCTTTCAAGAATCTGTTCTCCCTTTGAAGAGCTGATACTGCTCAGCACCACTCCCACCAGTCTGAGCAGAGCCCAGTATGTGTTCTCCCCCATCCCATATATAAAACATCATTTGCATAAAGTGCTGAGCATAAGAAAACAGGACCATATTTTTATTTCCGTCAACATTGCCATACTAGCCACCACACTGTAGCCATCAATAAAGCAATCACTCCCTTGTTACTTTTCAGATTATAACTGAACACTGCTATTAAAGAGCTATCGTTTCACTTAATCAGTCTGCTATAAACCAAAAGAATGAAGAAACAATGAAAATAATTTCCAGTCACTTTCTAATCTGGCAGCAAATAGCAAACCAATGCATCTTGTGGAGATTGACACCTGATGATCATTTACTTCCAGCCAATTACTATTTAATGAAGCACAAAACCACAATGATGAAACACACAGGGATGATTGCAGAGTATGTTTTCAGTATTGTATTATTGAATAATTAATGTTAAGACAACTTATAGTACCATTTCAGCATGAGGAAATAAAGGTAACTAGGACTCACAATAACACAATGCCTACTTCTGACGTAATAGTGATGGATTGTTTTTGGTCCGGCAACCAGTGCTTAACTAGCACTCCTCATCCACCAGTAACTCACAAACACGCTTCACCGGGAAGTTTTCACTGTTAAGGGATGTATCGACATGTACGTTGACATTGTTTAGCACTTCATGGCTACGAAATTAAAACCATACTAACACAATTAACAGTATGTAGTTCAAAGTCCTGTTGCAGATATATATTTCACAGGATGATTAACCCAATTAAAAAAACCAAACAATACTTCCTTAAACCTTTCACCAAATATTAATGGCGATTCCAATTTTCCCTTCAGTTTCTAGCTATTTTGGGTTGCCAACGATATTTATCTCTACAAGAGGAAGCAAACAGTAGCTCCCATTAAGTCACAACCACTGTCCTCCACAACTACCTCTTTATTCTATTAGTCAAACTTCTGACAGCATCCACGTACAAAGTTCTTAAAGTGAACCCAAAAAGTGAATAAAATGTCAGGTTTGATGTATTTAAAAAGCAAAGCTGCATTTCTTTTTTAAGTCAATTGACAGTAAACAGACTTGCCTGTCTATCTGTCTTTGTCTAACTTTTTCCAGCTGGGCAAACCCAATTGCTATTAAAGTTGACAAAAGACAATGATATTATTAATGAAAGCAGCTACACGACGTTAGACTTTTCATTACAGGCTCCTAGTGAGCTTCAATTAATTGCATGGCTGCTATGCCTAAAAAGGCTGCAGATGAAAATAAGGTTTGGGGGGCAGGGGAGAAGTAGGTATTTTTAACTTTTTGCTTTAAGTAAGGTGTTCAATCCATCATTTCCTCCTCAACTGTAAATAAACTATTGCTTGAGAAAGCTCCTCTTTAGATTAACCGTGTGTTTTCCTCTTCTAAGTACAACTGATACTAAACTACACATCTGTGTTTGCCAACTATTTTGACACCTTCTCACATAACACAGGTTTATATCCTGTCTTCAGTGATTTTGGTTAACAGATTTAATTCTATACAAACCATTTCTGAACAGAATAGAGAAAAAACAATGCCGTCACAAGCCCCCCATGTGCACGGGGAACCCACGCTCTGCCCTGCTGCTCCAGGATGCTCTCCCTGACCGCTTCCTCCGCACAAGCCTTTAGCGTAGCAGCTTGCAGAACTAGCCTGTGCAGCTGAGGTAAAATACCTCCTAGTACTCTCAAGGAACATACTCCCTCCTGGTGGCTTCCTGATCACCTTCTCTTCCCCTGAAACTTCAAATACCTCCTTAGCAGCAGAGATGCAAATGGGAGCTGCGCTTGACTGAGCTGTTCATAAATGATTAATAATTCACATTTTAAGTCCTCTTTCTGACCCTGGAAGACACCATGGATATCTCCCTATGAATGCTTTCCATACACTGAGCCTTGTGCTTCCTATAAGCATCTACATCAGCAATTCATACAGACATATAAATGAAATTCATCATTGCACTTCATTACTAACACATCCAAACTCAGCCACGCTTTAAAATGGCTGGCCTTCTACCCTAGCTTTGAGACTTCTCAACAGAAACCAGATTTGCCCAACACAAGAGTGGTATTCCTTTATAAGCAGTTCCTGACATCTAATATCTTGCTCTCTTTCAGTGCAAATTTAGGTAAAGGCTGAAGAAATTAAAGTTATTTCTTGGGTCATGGACTCCAGCCTTTGTAACAAGTGCTTCAGTTACCCTGTCCCATTCCTACAAACATTAAATCCAATTGTCTCTTAATTAAAGCAGTGAAGCTTCAATAACTTCTCAGAGCGCTATTTCCTCCCTTCACTTAACCTTACTTGTAGGTTTTTCTAACTCTGAAAACTTCAGTTGAATTTTACTTTTTCTGCTAGTATGATCTCATCCCTTATGATCTTGCAGTGACCTCAGACCATCTCCTATTTTGTACTACTAGATGATTTTTTTATATCGCTATTACCTCTTACTGAGTGTTCCAGGCCCTGAACAATTTACTGAGACATAGCTTCTGTCCCAAACAACTTGTGTACGCAAGGCATTAACTCTCGCTGTCTTTCTCTACACCTTTTAATATTCCTCCCTTTTTGAGGAGGCCCTTTATCCTTTGTTCTGATTTTCATTATGGTCTTGCTGAAGAGAGGGTATTACAAGCATCTTCAAATGTAAAATTCTGTTCTGTCTTGGGTTTCCTACTTAACTCATGTTCTGTTCTCTCCATCCTTCATTTTGATCAATCCTATCTATTTTTATGAGCAGTAGTTCAGAGTTCTGTACAATCCTTTTCCCATCATATGCATTTATACCATTGTATTAATGACTGTGCCTTGGGTAGCACACAGCTAAATTCAACTAGTTTTAGGAAACCTTGCGAAAAACAACCATCAATTAAGTGTTTCAGTGGCTAATACTCAAACTAGCAACTCTGTCTCCACTAGCAGTCAGCAGTTGATCCTATCTTGAGGAAAACAGATCTCAGACTGAAGACTTCAAGGGGTGTGAAGAAAATATTCCAAGAATGCCTTAAAATACTTGACGTGTTAAAACGTTTAAACCAAGGATGGAGTCTAGAAAAAGAAAGGTCTCTGTGAATGCCTGACAGTCAGCAGTCTTCAAAATTTGATTTCATTCTCTACTTTTAGCGACCCATAGGAACACTTACGCACACAGAGGTTACATGAGCAGCTCTTAGCAAACAGGCTGCACGTTCAATCAGTAAACACCAAGAGCTGCTTATTGCTGCTGTATGCGAACGCAGCTTTCACACATGAATTCAGGAAAGCCATCTAATGGTGTCTCAGCTTCGCATCTCTGAAAGTAATGCTTTCATTCTCAGTTAATGCTTGAGAAATCCCCCACAAGAAGACAGCAGTATCTTCCTAACCTTGCAGAAGTTGGCAGGATTGCTCGTGAGACAGTGACATGTACCAGAATCTCTTATTTTGATGAAATGACATAGAACTGCAGAGCACAGATTTTTTTTTTTTCTTTCATTTTACTACAATGTCTTCCTATTTGGCTTTTGAATAAATCATTCATGCCAGAAATACTACACTGATCAGACAGGAAGCACAAAAAACAAGGCTAAGAGGCACCTAATAGGGACAGCTATCTTCTCTTAATGATTACTCACTGCAAACAGAGCTGGAGATAACGAAGTTGATGATACAAGTTTCTGCACATACTACCCACGAGTTCTCCCAGAGTCAGGATTCCCAGAGCTTCCACTTTCAGTTAAACAAACTTTTCATAAAAAAAACCCCTAGTGAATTGCAGTGTACACATGGCAAGCAGGTAATGTTTAGGAAAAAAGCCAAGACAAAAAAATTTTTTTTTGTGTTTTTAAACAATATTTTGAACTTATAGTTCCATGACAATTTTGAAACTCCTCCATTAATTTTGTTACCTTGGGACTTCCCACAGAACAGCAGTTCTAATTTTGGACAGTTTTAGCCAACACACTTGTTCCTGAGCATTTTGAGAGCAGTGGCAAGTCAAAGTAACCATTCCACTCCTTTCCCACTAAACACAAAGGGTTGCATTCTCTTCTAGTGATAGTGCAGTTCTTGCCACTGATGTCACCTATGAGGTATTAAAAAAAAAGCGTGCATTTCATTATCACCTGAGGAAAGGTAAAAAGGAGATAAGTTCTGGAGGAGGGGAACTCCACAACTGTACAATTCCTGTCCTTCCAGCATTTTTAGCTTCAGCTCACAATAAATAGGGCTGTTTGAGAGGGCAGGCGTGAGGACACCCACCTCTACAGTATCGAACACTTACACTTCAAGGCCAAGAATGTGGCAAGAGAAACGTACTGGAATCTAGGACTGGAGAAAGAAACCCATACTGGAAACATAACAAGCAAATGTTTCAATGGACTTTTAATGTTTACTAATATTAAACTACTACAATATTTACACTTCATGATTGCAAACCTACTTACATTTCATACTCGAGTATACTCAACAAGGTGCATAACTACAGCTAGTGCCAGGCATTGGAATTTTATTTTTGCATTCACTAAGCAGCATAATATAAAACTTCTGATAATCTGCAGGTGGTAAAGTTTCCAGTCTCCTCACTAGAAGTGACTTTGATATGCCAGAGCTCATTTTTAACTTCTTTTATATGCATTCTGTAAAGACGACGACTGAGCAATCTGATTTAACTTTAAAACTAGATCTCGTGGAACAGTTTGAACAGGACAACCTCCTATGGTTCTTTCTAGCCTAAATTATGCAGTGATTCAATAACATCATCCTGGCCACAGCAGAGCGCCTTTTGATAGCAATAAACACATCTACTACAGAAACTGGATGAAATGGAAGATTATAAACACTGCTATTTTCTTACACAGGTAAGCATTATTAATTTTATTGCATGCACATCTGCTCTTCTATTATTTCTTGGGGCTTTCTTAGAACAGGCTATCTACTTAATGGACTAAAAACAACATTAAAAGCACCCTGAAGTAAAATATTTCATTCTAGTAATCAAGAAAGAACAAAATCTTTCTAAACCACAATTCCGCAGTTGCTACATCTTAAAATTCAGACACGTGTTCAATGATAAACTTTACTCTCTTCTTACAGCTGTAATACATAGCACGTTTACATAGGGTATCGCATATGGCCCTCAAATTGTATTAGTTTTAGAAAACGCAAATTTTAAACATCTGTATGAAGTGCTAGACACTAAATAAGGGATACGTATTATCTCCTTACAGGATCAGTGGAGCACTTCCAAAAAGCTGCCAAAAAAAGGAATGTCCTGCACTGAATCTACACAGAGTGCAAGGTAAATCCGTCTTGCTACCGGGTCCATGTTACTGTGCTTCAATAAATGCAGAGCTTAGACTCAATTCTCTCCATCCGGTCTTGCAGAGACCGAGACCTAACAGTTACACACAGGCTCCTCACATGTGCAGGAGCCGGTTTCTTAAAGGGTATCATAAAAACCCAGTACAGGAACATAAAAGACATCTTTTGCACCCACTATAATTAAGTACTGCTGTATTAGCAAGACCACCACCCGTCCATAAGCGAAACAAGGATGACAACATACACATACCGCTTCTGTTTGTTACTATGTCCACCTCCTTACCAGTCCCCAAAATTCAGTCATTTGAATTTACTGACTTTTCCCATGCAAATGGAATCAATGAGGCTCTCGTACGCATACTGTTTAGCTGCGTAACTTGTATTCCTACTACTCCTTGCATAATAAAAGTACTTTTGATAATAAGCTTTGTGACAAGTGATTCTGTATGCTTAACTGTTCAAATGGAATACAAGAAGAAATAGAAAGCATTACCAAAATGTCATCTTTTCACACTTCTGAATTTTATTATATAAAGTCTTCACGAATGTTGGATGAGGACAGTACATCTCTGCAAAAATAACATTAAGAGCTTTCAAACTGTCCAAATAGTACAGTTAATAAATGTTAGCATAGGTCTACATTTCGATAGGTTACATTCAATTTCCTGTTAAACAAGCATTATATTACTATGAGGAAGCCAGCCTTTCGATAATAAGTAGTGGAAGTCACATAAATGGTCTATTAAAGGATAAAAAGAGGAAATGAAATAACTGAAGGTCTTTTAAATCACTTGTGTGCCATTTTGATGCATTCAGTGTGGTACTTATTTTAAACTCTTTATTTCATAAAGTACATGAAGTTCATGATTTAAAACAAATTTCCTAAGAGACTGATTTGCTCCTTTTCCTCTGACCCATTTCACGATTAAAAGCAGCAAAGCTGTGGAATCGTAAAAGGACACGTTATCCGAAACTCGCCACCTTTGCATATCCTTTACATTAAAGGACTTCATTAGTGAAACTTCTATTTGCAATCACAAATACACTTTGCTTAACAGTTTTAATGATTGCAGGACTGAATGAATGGATTTTAAAAGTCAGCAATTAATAAAAATACTAAGTGATCCCTAAGGTCTATAACAGGACTGAACACAAATTTACTAAAAAAGTACTCGTTAAGAAATATAATATATTCTACAGTGACTTGCTAATCTGCTTACAATTGCGTGCACATAGAGTTATAAGTTTGCCAAAAATCGGTCTTTTAATCTCACTTTGTGGAGTTTCATTTTCAGAAAAGCAATAAGCATATCTTTCCTGCCAATACGGCACTTCAGCTGATGATTAGTGGAAATCAAACTTATGCAAGAATACTTACACTAATTTATTGAGTTGTAAAAGAACGTTTTACTTATCGCAGAATGGGATTTCATTATTTCAGATTTAATGACATTATAATCAGAACACCATCCCTTCCAAAGGTGGCCACAGTACTCTCTAACAATGAAACTTCTGCAATTAACCCTCCATAAAACTTTGAAATATACTTTTAAAGAAAATGCAATTATTTCATCCAGTTACTAAAGTAGTTACTTAAGCGAGACTCTGAAAAGGTGCTGAGACTGGTAAGAGCCCATTCAGATGCCCCTTCTAAGGGAACCCCAAGGGGAACCCAGAGAAGCAGCCTTTAAGCTCCCTTCCCAGGTTTCAGCCACACATCTTGAAATGCGTTGCCATTTGGAGTACAACATAGTTCCACACTGGTGTCACATCACTGAACTCTAATATTCCATTCATCAGAAAACCTCCACAAAATTAAGAAACAGAATATCCATAAATATCTATTGGGAGAGAGCGATGCAAAAACAGCTCAAGGAAGCACAGCGGGGGAAAAACTTCAGTCTTTGACCCAGCAAAGAATTATAATTATTCAATTCCTCAATAGTGTTTTCTAGTTTGTTTTTTTTTTTTTTTAATTACCCTCAAACTCATATAAGCAGTATGAGTTATTATTGCCAGTATGTCACACTAACATACCTCTATTTCCATTACAGTTTCCTCAATTGTTTTTGGAGCCCAAAATATCACTTGTAAAAAGAACAACTTTATTATAAAATGTATACTTTTATGCTCTCAGAACATTCCGTACACCTTAAATTACTACATCTTACTTTCTATAGCAAATCTGTTCGGTTTTTTTAAAAAAAAAAATATTGACATTAAAGGTTACAAAACAAGAGAAAATACTGAATCCCGAAGCATAAATTAAATTCTAAGACTAACAGATTCGAGACTAATGGCAAATCAGCACCAACAATGAAAACAGAATCCCGACTCCAACTTGCACTTGCTCTCTTAAGGCTAAAAGATTACACCTGAGTGTTTGCTGCCCTTCGCCTACTCTTCACTACTGTATCATAACACAATGCTTACAAACTATCCAATGCTGACTTGTTGCCAATAACTAGGGGTTACTAATAGCTACACATTAGTTACATAAAGGTAAATGTCTCATTTTCATGATTTTTTAAAATTTGAAACTCAATGTGCTCTTTTAATTGAAATACAGTATCTTCTGCCACAGTAGATTTATAATAGGTGTGACTAATACAAGCCAAATGCACAACCCTAGCATCCATTTTAATCTTAAAATTATTTCAAGAGCACGCAATTGTTTATACCTTTATATATAAAATCTTGAGCCTCTGCACACACCAAATTCTTACTATTTAGCTGAAAATATGACAGACATGGATTTAAACAAAATTTAAACAAAAAAAATGCACATCAAAGCAGAGACTGATTAACTTCTCAGTATTGACTGAAGTGACATTTTTGAGCTCATTACTCCATAGCCTGCCAAATTAAACCTCTAAGTCATGGTGACTATAAACACCTCATTCAACTGCAGTGCTTCTCAGCCTTTATAGCACTTTTTATTCTCAACTCGGACACTTGTGCAAGGGCTAATAGGAAATAATTTCATTTTTCAATGTAAATGGAAGTAAAAAGAACAAGTACTTGAAAAGTTACTCGGCTCTAGTGATAACTAAACTATATATGCACTGAAAACTACCAAATTTCTAAACTACGAGATTTGATCCTGACACCTGGGTAACAGTAACAGCGTGATAAAAATGCTTGCTTCTAGACATGATGGCAAATTCAAAAGTTCCCCTAAAATACGGCAAAAAATACATCTTGAATGAGCCAAATTACTTCTGCCCTGCCTTCGCCCTTCACCCCAGCATTCTTAGACTTGGATTCCAGATTTTGAAGGTGAAAAAAAAATAAAGTCTTGAAACTTGAGTTACCAAGAAGAAAATTTTGCCTACCATTAATGGAAATTAAAAAAAAAAAGGGGGGGGGGGGAAGGGATGCTGCTAGAAGTGAAAATCTAGGATCAGTATATAAGCCATTTTCTTAGTCTGAAAGTATTATAAATTCACCTGCTACTCTGTCAGGATTTACAGCTGATCAATAAACAATTCAGATTTTGCAAGCCAACCTGTGAACAGGCACTGCATCTCCTGCACTTCTGCAGGTGCAGACTTTGCTGTGTGGTGGTTAAAGCACTGTACTTTGAAACCAGTGATCTCACCTGCTATAATTTACTTATCGGATGGCATGGCAACGAAAAGAAAATGGAATTGACCTGATTGAATAAAACACAAGAAGAAAATTGAAAATGTGATAATACCATTTCAGAATTCAGGAGAATTCAATTCATATGTGGTCATTCCACCCAGAAAAATGAGCTACAGAAGAGAGGACATAGTAGATCTAGATGGCATTTAAAGCAGGACAAAGACACGGTTTTTAAGCCTTAACTGTTTGTAGGGTAGTCTATCACCAACGACAGCATGAAGTAACATACCTAGATTTGAAATGAGCTTTGCCAAAAATGGGGTCAGGGAACTAAGTTTCATATATAAGGTCAGAAAAACAACCGTGATTGAGAAACCGAAAAAGAAGGTGCAGCTATACCACTATAAAGAAAAAAAATCTTTGAGCCTAGTTTCTAAGGAGAAACTCGTCTCTATAGTCCGATTTTTCTTCTGAGAGAAAACAACAAAATCCCTATGGAGAATAATAACCGATGAAAATTATTTTTAACAGTAAAGTTTTACAATGCAATTTACATCAAACAGGTGTTGAAACTGCAGGAGTAGATTTGCGCAATGCTAACAGTTACACACGTTGCTATTGTTAAAGCAACTGTTGCTCTAACAAAAGACAAAGCTGTCTCAGCTCAGCCAAGCTATATTTCTCACTCTTCAAGGCCAGAAAGAGCAGGAGCAGTTACGGATACCTACTGCTGCCTCTGCCTACACGCACACCCGCGCTGCTCCCCACGGCCCGTCGCAAGCATCCTCGGCCAGAGGCAGCCCCAAGGGCTGTGTCGGTACCCCGGCACCGCTCCGGCTGTCTCGCCCTCAGTCCGTTTGGTTTTGCACTAGACAGGAGACAGAGACACAGCTTCAAACCATTGTCTATTACCCCAGAATCCTCATGTGTCTGGATTTTGGCTAAAAATGTCATTCACAGGCCAAACTCTAGCTAGATGCAATTAATGTGTTAATTTGTCCAACTATAACATTTACTGTTGTCACAAAGGCATCGTGTGATACGATCCAGCATGCCACCCAGTTTTGTTGCACACATCATCATTCAGAAGCTGCACAAAAATAATTAAAGATTCTAATTGATTTTCTGTCAACAGAGAACAGACTAGACGTTCTGTACCAAGTTAAGGTCATTATCCTTTTGTCAAAAATTACTCTGAAGAATGGCCATTTGCTCATAATTATCACACAGAGTTATGAAATTCAATTTACTGGCATGATCAACACGGGGTTGAACACTCATCGTACAATTTATTTTTTTCTCCCCTTTAAACAAGCGTTCTCTAATCAAAGAAGCCTTTACTTAAAATTAGTTGTATCGGGTCATTCTGCCAACCTCATCACAGTAGAAACAGCCAATGCATTTCACACAATTTCCAGCGGCCTATTTCATGGAACTAACCAACAATACTGGCTGAAATCCCGCCAGGTATTGAAAACACCGATTATGAAGTTACCTTTCTTCCCACAAGAAGTCAGCGCTGACCTTGGCCGCACTGCTGAAAACCTCAATTCACACATCCAAATAAGAGACTTGACTTATAGCAGTTTATATAAACTAATAATTTTGGTATGATTTACACAGGTTAAATCTGTAATTGATATAGCATTGTACTCTGCAAAAATACAGACCCCGGATACTCCGCAGAGATATTACAGAAGATGACTTCCAACTATAAAACGATTGGTTTTTCTGCAGCATACCATGGAGTATTACCAGACTTCCCTCATCACTGGACAAAACCTGTGTCATGGGTAGAACTCTGTGACCAGGGCTGGCAGGGGGCCTTTCCACCCAGAAGTGCATGCACACACACACACGTGTTCACGCTTCGTGCAAGAGACCGCACATCCATCCTGTCACGTAAAGCTCATCTCATTAGACAGGACGGCCCATTTTTCCATTTAACGCTATTCTTCTCCTGTGCAAACTGCCATCTTAAAGGCATTGAAAAGACATCGAAGATTTCATTTATTCAGAAATAAAATACATACAGCCATTAACAGCAGCACCATTATGAGCAAACTAATCAGCTTGGATAGGGTTTTGCAGCAACAACCAAATTGAAAGGAAGGAGGGCAGTCAGTTGTTACGCAGAATTTGACACCGGCAGTCTGTGCTGCATTTTAGCAGGAGGAAGCTGTCCACAAACCGCTCAAGTGTCACTGGAGTGACACTACTAGACTGTGGTTCACATACTCCCTAAATGCAGCATCAAGAGCAACATTTTGCATATCTAGAAGGTCTACTATTTTAGAGCTGATTTCCACCTAAGCATGTCCCTAATTTTCTCAGTGACTGATATTTATCACTGCCTTATTCACACGTGTATTGGGTCTGGCTGAGATGGAGTTAATTCTCCCCGCAGCAGCCCTCACGGTGCTGTGCTGTGTATTGGTAGCCAGCAAACTGTTGATAACACACCAGTGTTTGGGCTACTCCTGAGCAGTGCCAGCACACATCAAGGCTGTCTGTCCAACATTTCTTTTTCCCCAGCAGCAGGCTGGGGGTGGGCAAGCTCTTGGGAGGGGACACAGACAGGACAGCTGACCCAAACTGACCAAAGGGATATTCCATACCATAGGACGTCATGCTCAGCAGTAAGAAACTGAGAATAGGGGGAGGAACAGGGCGGGGGCATTCGTTGTTTTTTGTTGTTTTTTTTTTTTTTGTTTTGTTTGTTTTTTTTTTTTTTTTTTTTTTTTTTTTTTACAATGTTTGTCTTCTGGAGTAAGGGGCACACTTACTGAAGCCCTACTTCCCAGGAAGTGGCCGGACATCGCCTGCTGATGGGAAGTAGAGAATAATCTTTGCTTTTTGCTTTGCTTCCACACGCGGCTTTTTGCTTTAGCTACATTAAACTGCCTTTATCTCGACCCACGAGTTTGGGGTTGTTTTTCTCCATCTTTCTCTCTCCTCTCCCTGCCTTGCTGAGGAGGCGAGTGATAAAACAGCTCTGGTGGGCACCTGGCCCCCAGCCAGGCTCAACCCATCACACCACGGTATGACAAAAATCCAATGACACAATGACTCAAGGCTTCTGCAAACCAGGTCTCATACTAAAATACCAATAGCCCAAAGACAAAATATCAAATTGCTGCATGTTGCACCTAATTCTTGCAATATTTGAACCATCTTGCCAACAACGACAACAAAACTATTATAACAAAAGTGTACTTAAAGATAACTGCACACTGCTACATTAGGACTCCAGGAGTGACTCTAGGAATCTCCGCACAAAACTTCTGGACAATGTTGTAACTTATACACATAGAAGAAACAAAATATTAAGACTTAATACTAAACATTTCAGCAACGCTGTTTACAGTCACTACTGAATTGCAACTCAACAGAAAGAAACACGTCCTGACAGAAAGCTTCTACTACCTTTGGCTTTCACACGAGGCCAGAAAGCTACATTCCTCAAGCCACGTTCTTCACGCTTACTGAAGAAAGCCACTGGTTCAAGATGACACATCACTCCTTGGAGTAATTTTGCAGGTATTTTTAACTATAAAGTCAGACAAGCGTAACATCAGCTCAAAGCCACCACTCCCTTTCACTAGAAAAAAAAATCCCTAGCTGGTGTTCAGAAGTTGGGCTCGTCACCACCAGTGACTCCCAAGTTATTTCAGGTCACATTGGAGGTGAGTACACATCTTGCCTCGCTGGTTCTCATCTCTAAAGGAGCAACAGAAGAAAAAGTACGGTTTGAAATAAAATTGCTGAAACCTTGTGCATAAGGATGTCCATTGGTTTGCTTAATCCTGATGAGTGGAAGAATTTCTGAAGTGACATTTGAGAAACTACTTTAAGTCAATCATCTAAGTAACATTAAAGCACAAATATATGTTTTAACACATTTAGGAAGGATCACTTTTTCAAAAGCTGGCCTTTAGTCTTGAAGCAGTATTTGTATACAAAGCCAGATTCACAAATGCCTTTTTGTCTATAAATTTTATCACCTGATCTATATGACTGTAACAGCAGCCTCAGTTGGATCTAATTCACCTGGACCTTACAGATACAAAATACAGACTCAGATACACCTGATTTTGCCACCTTAATCCCCCAGAGATCTTGAAACGCATCACATACAGAACTGGGTCTGGAGTAAGAGTACTGACTTTTGCAGTTAGTACCAATTAATATACTTATTTCTAAGGAATGTTCACGTTCTCTTCCTTCCTTAATTGGTGTCTTTTTGGTCAGAACATTTAATCTCTGGCATTTCAGAGTCATTGTACATGGCTTTATCATCCACTGTTAAGTAATTACATTCCATGCACTTTCCACAGCTTGGATTGTTCAAAACCAGAAACTTCATCTTTTATGTGACCTTAGCAGGCGCGGTTTGGCCATTGTTCCCTTAAGCCTTTGAATATAAAGCACACAGGCTCATTTTCATCATTCATCTTTTGCAGCAGCTGAAGTCACAGTCAGCTCTTTTAATCCCACAAAAGGCCTTTTAAATGGCTTTTATATACAAAGTCCACGCCACCGAACATATAACGCAAGATTAATGGAAGAAACAGGGCTATAGTATCCACAATACTCTTCCTGTCACGCATAAGGTTGTTAGCCTGCTGCTCTGGTTGTCAGTGTCTGTGACGGGGAAGCCCTGCAGCGGTAACAGCTCTAGAAGACGTTTTGTGCCACGCGTCTCTCACTATTCCCTCAGTTTTAGCGTACAAATTTTCCTGCCCTAGCTCATTGCTACCAGAAGACTGCTAAATGGCTAACAGCTTGAAGAATGAGTTAGCTTTGGCTTCTTTTTTTTTTTTGTTCAAAACAAAATCCAAGTAGTTCAAATTCCCTAAAGGCGGATGAAAATAATTACATTTAGCAGCTAAAAAACCTCACCAAGATAATTGAATTCAATTGTATTAAGCAAAATACTAGTGGTATAGATACTACATTTATGTTGTAACACAATGACACGTAGAAAACCCGTCAGATACGTTGAAGTTTCAGCATAGATTGTTTCTCAAGTTTTTACTTATTGCATAAAATTTAAAAGACATTACATAATGCGCAGGTATGGAAAGGAAACTACATCACTTTCATAAGTGAACGCACATAAATCCCAAACATACCCTTTTCAACAGTTATGAGATATAAAACGCAAGCTTCAGAAAATTCTAGTTACAGTCCCCGAAGTAACTGTAAATTAGATTAGTTGAATATGCAAGAAATAGCATGGTACCGAATGATGCAGACTTTGTACATTTATAGCTGAAATGATGTAAGGTTTGAAGAAGGCATCCAAGATACCACCACCCATACGGTAGATTTTTAGTCTGCAGTTTGGAATAGTTCTTGATCCTAGACATGAGACACTAAAGGGAACCATACGGAAATTATTTTCAAATTCTGAAAACTAAACTTCTATGAGGTATTATTGGACTTGACTAGTACAGCAACACAATTTTTTACGTAGCACAGGAAACAGAAACACCCGATTTTTTAAAAAATACCTCTAAGTGGGCCAAGCTGGCATATTCTGCCAAAAATCTAAAGAGCCAACGTGACGTGCTTTTCATCAAAACACATCAGTAGAAGCATATACAGGCACAGGTCAGAAACTGTTAAAGTTCTTCAAGGTAGGTCACCTTTCCTTGCTGATTTTTAGTCAATTGTTTCCTTTCTTTTACTTTGAAGTTCTACATCAAAAATAAAGCTTGTAAAAATTCCACTATTTGAAAAATAAAGTTACTGTGAAGTATTTTGATAATTGTAAGAATACGGTACCTATGAAAACAAAAACATTTTCAGGAGCAAAGGACTTTGCAAAGCCCTGTTCCCTACAAATATCCATTTCATCACTGACTGAAAACTGACTCAAGTTCCTTCCAACTTTTCTGACATTAATAAAAATCCCTTAATCACACGTATTCTCTACAACCAATAAATGTGGGATCACAGAGCAATCTCTCCCTATTTATGCACTTTACCTGATCTCTCTTTTTCTCTCTAATCTCATTTTTATTTGGCCATCGGTTTCTAAAGTGAAATACTCTCACACAAATCAAATAATTTGATAGATGTCCTTTTCTTCAGGAAATAAAAGTAGTAAGCATAATACTGCCAACAGAATCATATTACTCATGATATACAAGTTTATTTCTTCTTCCCTCCCAATTTCTTTCCTCCTCTGCTTGCTTACTCTTGCAAACTCTTGCTAAGAAGAGAAATGAAGCCCGAATTCAATTGTAAAAAAATCTTCTACTAACAGCTCACTAATCCCAGAAACTTAACATCTGACCAAATAAATTTTGCCATGTGGCTGCTATATCAGTAGAAAGGATGCAGGATGCTGCCCTCTATTGAGCTGCAGTGTTAAACCAGATGGGATGGGAGAGATGATCCATCCAACAGTCTGTCCATAGTCCCAATGCCGGTGCAGAATATGACACTCATTATGTTTGCTTTTGAGCAGCTGTATACTGCTTCTGCCCTTCCGTGCCTCAGAGCTACCTGCCTTTGCACAAAGCAGCAGCTCAGAGACACATGGGAGAGCACTCACCACATGTCTTCAGACACTACTTCTTCCTGTCCTGGTCTAGAAAGCTGGCTTGGACCTGTCACCTCACTCAAGTTCGGAAAGATAATCCCACTTACTGGGTACTCCATATTGAAATATTCTTGTCCAAAGTAAGATTTTGCCCTAGGTACAGTTCTCGCGTTAAGGGATTACTTTGCTGTCGGTGTTACAATTACAGATGGTAACTAACTGAAAGTAAGGTCACACTGCAGAGCAGTGGAAGATCTTCTAATCAAGCTCCATTCCCTAAAAATAAGAGAAACACAGGAGCCCACACTTCATCAATAAGTATTGTGAATTAAGTCAGGACTGTGACTTTATTTTAATGCAATTACTTGTTAAATTAACATCCCCGAATCGTTATTGCTCTGGGGCTTTTGCCTGTAACTCCATTAACTCTTCTTGTTTTATTGAGCTTGTAGTATACTGAACTTTACTATGCTAATGGTGAAGTTGCAATTATTTATTTTGTGCATTTCCTGCTGACTGAGATTACTGCACCATCCAAAAAATGTCAGTGTATTAGAATAAAATACTGATAATGACACGACAAAGTAAGAGGAGGATGCAGTTCCATCATTTGTCATTGAGTTTTTGCCTTTTGGGTAAGCAGAAAGACATTAAGTTTTTAAGCGAAAGCATGGCATTACTGAAAGCCTATCTTCAATTTTCAACAATTAGATGATTTTTCCATTAGTGAAGTATTCCAAATTCCATTTAATTTACTTAACTATGAAATGCATACAGTCAAGTTCTTACTGTTTAATCCAACAGCAGCTAAAACACTTATAAACATGTTCAAAAATTTGGATGCATGGAGTTTTATAATAGAAATGAAAAATTAAGTGACTTCTCTGTAAAAACCTGAATTAAATTGTATTATTTTGTACTACTAGGTTCTTTAAACATCAATAATAATAATAATGAATGAAAAGGTCACACTTCCAAGTTCCACAGGACCTTTATCCAAACTCTATAAAGGCAGGCCTTTCAACAAAAAAAAGATTAAAAAATAATAATTAAAAGAGTTAAAAGTGAAATAAGTTTTCATGTGTCCACTTATTAGCGTATGACAATTCATCATACTAGATGTCATCTTATTCAAGCCTAACAAAGCCTGGAGTAACACTGCTATGATACAGTTAGGGGACTAGATTGCTTTCTGAGAAGTCACAGGGTTAACAACGTACCAGTGTTCTGGCAATCTACTCCAAACTGTAATTAAACTGACTTCTGCAGTGCTAAGGAAGACTGCCGTAGCTTATATTCAGTGGCCTTCAAGAACCATATCAATACACCAACATAACTTTACAAAGCTCAAAAGTCTCCAACCTATAAAAAGTAAAAAAAAAAAAAAAAAAAACCAAAACACCACACAACACCAAAACACCCAGACCAGAAAACAAAGACACAAAAACCCCACCCCAAACCCTCACATAGATTGAAATATAACATGAATTCATAAGCAAGCAAAAAATATTTACTCACGTGGGGGGAAAAGAAGTAGTAATACATAAAACTCTTAAAGGAATCAATGAAACAAAAAAAGCAAAAGCCAAAAGATGTTATCTAACCATGAATGACTTCTAAACTGGCAACCACAGGTGTGAACTTCCACCCCAGTGAAGAGTCCTTAGCTCAAGTGAATTGCTGGCAGAAGCACTCTCTGGTTCTACAATCATAAAGTCACAATAAAAAGAATAGATTTTAAGAGCAAACAGAAAAAAACCCAACATCCCCCTGGTTTTGAATTGCCTTCCACAGCAGCTTTCTTTTATTGCTTACGGGTTTTGTTGATTTTTTTTTTTTTTTTTGGCTAAAGTATTCTCATATATTCAAGTCACATATTCAGTCACACAAAATAAGACTTAAACCAACAAAGAAAAAAGGCAAAACCCAAGCTAATTCCATGAAACTTGCCATAGAATCATAAGAACCGCCAGCACTAGAATTAGCTTACCACAAATATCTGGTGTTTAAAGAGTGTATATATTATAAGTAGGAGAACAACTGATTTAGAGCTGCATATTCCCTACAGAACAACAAACTATTCTGCTTCTTAAAGCCACTGTCACCCGTTCAAAAGCAATGGGCATCTTTCATCTGCAACAGCAAGTATCCAGGTACAACTTTGGAGGACTTTCATTTTAATGAAATTAAATTAAGCAGAACTTACATATTAATAAGCATTGTAATGCCTTTATGAAACATTCTTCCCCTCCAAACAAACAGCCCTATTATACACGTAAGACAATCCTTACAGAAAATTTGTATTAATCTTCAGAAACCTAAAGCTTGTATAGTCTACAGACCCCTACATCTCTCTCACTGTCTACCAGTGTCCAGCTTTAAAAAGATGGGAAGGGAAGGGAAAGCAGGTATAGCAAGAAAATTGCAAAAGGGGGAATAGAGAAATAAAGGGGAAAAAATAGGGACAGCAAGCAAAATGGAGAGCTAGAAATGCAATCCGCACAAGCAATGAGGGAAGCAGGCACTGTGTGAAAAGTAATAGTGGGCAGAGAGCCAGAAAGGGAGAGGCATAGAAGGGAAATACAGAAGGCAACAGGGTACAGGGCAGTGTTGGTAGAAGAGCAAGAAGTTTCAGGGATGCAGACAGCCTGAAAGGAAGATGGAGACAGGGACAGGAAGGAGGCAGGCAGAGATTTGGAGAAGCATGGCAGGGACGGGCCCAGACACAAGACTCACCGCACCTCCTGGCGCTGATGGGAGACCTTCACTGTCCCGGGCTTCTCTCTCTGCCCCTTCTTCCTCCACAGTGACAGCTGGCCAACTCTCACCCCCAGCAAGTGGTGGGTGCCTCGACGCTCCTCTCCCACGAGGCTTCCAGGACAGACAGCAGCTCACACACACGTGTGATGGAGGCACCGAGCTCCCGGCGCTGCGTGCTGCTGGTGCATTCTGTCAGGGATTGCTGGGAGGGATCCTCCCTCACCACAGGGACCGGCTGTTCCTTGCTGGAGGCAGCTGCCTGCGGCAGCCCCTTCTTTTCACTCCTCAGCCATCTCCCAAGGTGTAGGCGAGCGCAGGCAGCCCCTTCCCCAGCTAGGGCCCTTAGCACAGCAGGGACAGACCCTCCCCAGTGGCTGCTCAGGGGCTGCCATGGCCCTCCCCCACCTGCCGCCTTTTTAAACCCTTGGCCCAACCCCACCCTCATGGGTCCCACCTGGGCTGCCCAGCCCCAGCCCACAGCTGGAGCCCATCAGGAGGCAGCGAAGGTTTGTCATCACAAATCCCAGCCATGCAGAAGATGTTTGTGGCCTGAAACTTCCCTCAGCAGCCCTTTCACAGCCCCGCCAACGCTGGGGCTCTGCGCTCACCTCGCCACCTAACAGCAGGGCCATCCTCACCCTCAGTGGCTGCACCCAGGGCTGCCCTGGCCCTCCCCCACCTGTTACAACTATCTTGCTAACAGATACTCTGTCACCTGAATTTTGTCAGCTTTTCCATTTTCTCAGAATAAGCAGCTGAGATTTTTCAACTCCTGTGCCTTTTGTGCCATTTAATTCACAGAAGTTCCCAAATGCCTTGAACATCCAATTTTTATAATGAAAAAGCTTTCATTTATCATCCAATCACCTTCTGCTAACACTATTCTATTACTTTCAAACGCAATAAGAAGTATAAAACACTCTGTGGGGCTTATAACAGCATGGAATGAGAACTGTATTAAAGCTGGTGCCTCTTGACCCAGAAAAAAGTACTCCCTGATTGTACCTTTCACTCGGGGTAAGAACTGTCAGTCAGTCCGCTCAGCAAAAGAGTGAATCGCTCAGGAAGCAGCAGGTATTTAGGACTTGCAAAAGGGTTGGAAACATGTGAATTTTACGGCAAATTAACATCTTAAATCAAGTTTAAAATTGGGTTTATTATTTTGAAATCCTTCACTCAACTGAAAGGTTCTGCTGATGGTACAGGTGGGTCACAAAATCAAAGCCAACACAAAAAATAAATTCTAAATTTGGTGATAAAAGTGAAACTGTAGTTCTAAATTAAAAGACTATGAAAGCTACCGACAGCGCCCGACTAAAGAGCCTCATGTGACTTCATTTCGGCAAATCTAACACAGCTCAAAGGGCTATCTTTTATCTAAAAAAGATGGCTTTCAAACCAATAAGCATCCATCAATGTGTGCTTCAAAGTATACCAAAAAATTTTTTTCAAAGACAGAAAGGACAGCAAAGAGCAGCTCCCAGTGCAAAATTAATGCTGAGGTGCTCAAAAAGCCCACAAACCTGACTCTGTTCTTAATAAGGTGCTTAGACTTGTTACAGCCGTATGTATCAGTGCTCCTTGTTCTTCTCTGCAGAACAGCATCGCACTGTCTCAGAACAGGCCTGACCTCAACAAGAGAGAGGAAAGCAAGTAGTCATAAAGAAAGGACACGTAAATGAAACTATTCAAGTTTCTTAACTTTATCTGGTTAACTGTAGCTTCCCCAAACAGGGCAGAACCAACAAACAACCCCAAAGAACCAATTAAAAAGGGGCTGTAGAAAGAGTCACAAAGAGGTTTTATGCAATAGAAAAATCATCAGCAGGCAGAAAGGCAAAAAGAAGAGGGATTAGTGTCCTCAAACTTCATTCTAAATTAGACTAGAATAAATTAAAGTGCTTGACACATATTCCATGGGAAAACTTGAGTCATCAACAATTAAAAGCAACCTCCCTTTGCAGACTACCACACAAGATTCAGCTGAAAACTTCAAAATGGTACACAAAGTAGAAGACCAGAAGAATTGATATATAAGACTTTGACAATAAACAGCAAAAGTAAAGAATATAAACTTTGACAGATGTTGTAAGACATGCCTCTCAGCATTGTTCAGGTATTCTCTGTCTGTCGAAAAACCTGACACTACACTATACTGCATGTTTTTTCCAAAGACAACAGCAATGACTGATTGGAAGTAACGGGAGTACAGACCAAGGCATGATTACAGTAATGTGGATGAATTTAAAGATCATATCAGCAATCCACAGTCTATTTAATAGTAAATTAAGGATTGGAAGACTGCTTAGTTTATGACTGGTAAAGAATACTCATTTATGCTATGGGTCAAAGTGGTAATCTTCCTGCAAAGATGCTGATTCTGTGCGGAGGTCAAAGAAGCCTAGACCACTACGTTTCCTAAAAATGAGAAAAAAAACCCCAGTTCTCCCAAGTTTCTTACTCAAACTGCCTCCTGTATCATTCAGCCTTTCAGCTTGCTCAGGACTGATGCAGATAAAATCCTCATATCTAAGTTATGAACACTCCCAGATGTATAGATGAGGGGAGGATAACCCTCCAAACGATGTATGAAGGGCTTCTCTTCTTGGGTGAGTTTTTCCTCTCAGGCTTTATTTTGAAATGGTTCCCTCCCACTTTGTTATTTATAAATCTTAATGTTATCTAAAAATTCTTTAATTCATATATTTTGTGCAGATAGGGAAAATAAAATGAGTATAAATGGGCGGTTTATCTTTACCATGCCTCTTGTGAATTTCTGTCCTTCTTCCATCAACAGATAATGTTTAATCTAGTAAACTTTGGCATAATTTAAAATAGCACTAGTCTCTAAAGTCTTGCAGATCTCTTGCATTTGGAATGCTATTCTTCAGGGAACCCATTAATCTTCACAAAAAAGGTCTCAAAAGGCTGTATTAATTAACAGATCCAAGTAATCTACAAAAACTGAAATACTGCCAAAGCACTCTGCATGTACTCCCAGCTCATTAAAAATACAAAAATCCTCAGTTTAACATCAAATAATTCCCACAGGACTTTCAAAAAAGCTTACCCATGTATGATATTTAAAAATTGTTTTAAATGCTAGGGAAATATACTATGATTTATTATCACAATTACACATAAGAAGCCTTTCAGAGCTATGGTTCTCACGTAAGTTATAACTGTTACTACATGATAACGTGCTTCATCGGTATGTCCTTTCCATATGAATTTTGTGCTCCCGCTCCCCCCCTGCTTTTTTTTTTTTGTTCAACCTGTCCCAAAGGAAGAGATTAGCAAAGAAATGGCAAAAATGTAAACCAGAAGTTGTTTCTCCCAAACTTGAATTTCGGTAACTACCAGAGCCACTCCTTGCAGTCTGACAAAACTTTCCCATCAAGATTTACAATACTGAGGAAGTCACACTACATGTGTTAGTAAACAGTTACCTGGAAAATGACACTATAGAAAAACCTCAAAGTCCTTTTCTGTTGTTGATCCTTCTCTCACCACAGCCTTTACTAATCAGTGGCCACAGTTATTTGTTTAGCTATGCCAAATTTCACAAATATATTTGAAATGGTCCCAGTTGTCTTCCTGGAGATGTTATCTTCATCTGACTGTATTTTTATCCATCACCAAAAATAAAGGTATATAGTAGGTAGTCATACTTTCCAGGGTAAAAGAGATAAAAATTCAACTTTTCCTTATCAATCCAATCACAAAAAGCATTCATAAAATTACAACAGAAACAAACTCAACCTTACACCGTGATTGATATGAAGTCTACAGAGGATGAAGAGCTCAAGAAGTGATACTAAAATATGACAGGAACTTATCCTGAAGAGATGAGGCAACAAACAAGGCCAAGTGGGGTTTCATTTAAGCATAAAAACAGGTTGAGAAGGATGCCCACGGAAATTATTTTTAAATACTTAGCACCTGCTGTTTAATTCAGATGGCTCTTGAGAACTCTTATCAAAAGAATGGACTCAGAAGATTTCAGTGACTATCCAGGTTTTGCCACCATACTCCCAACTCTATTCTATTCAAACTACACCAACTGCCATATTCTGTTTTGCCCTCTCCTTCCTCCCCGTTCCCCTCACACCCCCGAACATGACAGTTTTGCCTGTGTCCAAAGTTCCCAACTGCCAGGTCACACGACTCTATCTAGTCATTACAAAAATTCAGGCATTAAACTAAGCAATCTCTACAATTTCTCTACAATCTGTCAAAGATAAAGCATGTCTTCTTTTTAAGAAAGAAACAAACAAAAAAACCCAAACCAAAGCACCAATCCAGAAGACTTAAAAACCTTGTCTAGCCCTATCATCTCTTGCTTTCAAGTTTTCTACTTCTTGGACTGTGTCTTGACTTTACTCTCTTAAGAGAGGGTATTTACAGTACCTCTTTGTCTGCATTTTAATCAAAGGTTTTCGGGTTGGTCCTTTCTGCAAATACACACTTAAAACTTGTACAATGGAAGTATAAAAACTGCAATAGTGCAGACTTTCTCACAGATATTCACATGAAAAGGACATTCAAGTACTCTGCTGAACAGTGAGTTTAAAGTGCACAGAATATCACATATTGAAGTGCACCATTACATCAGGATATGACACGCATTGCACTGTAAGATACAGGATAGTTTAAATCCCCGAAGCATACACTGCAGCGTTTTGCTTTATACCATAACAATATGCAACACAAAATGGGGTTGAAGGACATTTCAGTATTAAAGGTACCAATTATCATACAAGCAGTGTAAAGCCCTATGTCATTGTACAGCTAGTGAGTTAAAAATCAGTCCCTAACACCTCTTAAATCAAGCATTACCACTTCATTTTCTGAGGCATGCTGAGTGCCATGCATGTTTAAGTGCTTGCCGGTACATCAGGTTACAGTGTTAAGGTATTTGTTTCTATTTTTCCCTATTCAGAAACTCAGGGCATTTATTTTTAGACACACACACCAAAAAAACCTCTGGCTGATCTCAGTGGCCATCAATCTTTCTTCATTTACTGGTGTCTTGTTTGTCCTTTCCCTGCCACTGTCTATCTTCTGATAGGTAACTGATCCATTCAAACACTGTTCAAAGCACAGAAAGTTTTCTTTTCCTCGCCTCCCTCACTCCCCCTGAAGCCAGCCAGTAACACTGCAGTTCATATTGCACTTTGGAGTAATTAAAGATACAAGATGCTAGATACTATAGTTTGAAAAACTACACAGAACAGCACCAGAAATATTTCTTATTGCGTGAAACAACAAGTGCTACTCATTTTCTGATTGATAGTACCTCTTCTTTTGAAAGCGAATAGATAAATATGCACATATTTTACTAAGACATTTTTGTAAGGAGGGGTACATGAAAATAACAGTGCTTGGGAAAGCACTATAGTATTTGGCAGCCATTGATTCCTGTAAAATTTTACCAACCACCTTAAAGATGCCTTAAAAGTTGATTTACAGTTGTTTAGGCAGCAGAATTAGGAGGTTTGGTTTCCCAGTACTTTCAATCCATAACTCTGAAACATGTAGAAAACCCACACAAATACCAGACAGAAGCATGGGAATGTTATTAATTTTAAGTTTGAAAACCCAAACATCTTAATTCAAAGACACTTAAAAAGAAACTATAACTACTCTACAAATGAGACCAATAAACCACTCTGAATGAGTTTATTGGGGGTGCCTACACCAGGGATACCACACAGCTGCACCGGAGAAGCAGCAGCAGCCACTCACCTCAGACCGCTGCGCCCCTCAAAAGCTACAAAAACTACTTCTATGACCTCGCACGGTCTTGAGGTTTGGTTTGCTTACTGAGCATTTGGTGTCAGAGCACTTCTCTAAAAGATTAGGTAAAAGAGGTGAAAGAGTATTCTGCTAAGTAACTAATACAGCAAACCACAAAGCAGACAAGAGCATATCAACATCAAAGCACCCCTGAATAGCAATTTAATGATATTAAGATGTAGTGATGACACAATGAGCACGAAAACAACAAAAGCAACATGCAGCCCACAGCCCACTCTACATGCACACTAAGAACAAAGGAGAAAGGTCCAATCGGTAACCAAAGTCCAGTTACTCACCAGAAGTTGGTGTTAGAAAATAATCAGCATTCATCTGCTGAAGCAAATAATTTATCAAGAAGACATGAAAATAGTCTTACTCCATTAACCATGCCTAAATTTAATAAATCAGTATTCCTGGTTTGTGGAGAGTTTAGCATCGTGTTTTCCAGGTCAGCCTTAACACACGTTAGGTGTTACCACCGTTCACCCTCCCTCCAGCTGCTCTGCCATGTCCCTCCTGCACTGGGGCTGCTGCCCGCCACCCAAGGGAAGCATCGGTTCATTAGTTCATTGATCTTGCACGAAAAGGGGCAGGGAAGCTTGGAAAAAGTCAAGTAAGTAAACAAATACCCCCTACCTCCTTTTCAAGTCCATTCTGGAATAACTGGGGCAGTTTTCACAGGATTTTTGGCCAGCTGGGGGAGGGAGGGGAAAACCAGCCAACACCACCCCACGATACTAACCTAAGGCTTAGCTGCCTCTGTTTCAGAAAATCATTTCAGGTGCTGTGGGCGTGTAACTGTCCAACTGTTCTTAATGTTTAGTGAAAAATCTCTTGGAGCTGTGCACTTTTCAAAGCCGGCCTTTCCAGGGGAATCGAGGTCTTTTGGCCACAGGAACATTGAAAAGACTTTTGACAGATATTTGCGTGGAGGGCTGTCTCTCTTCCTTAATTGCTACTTCTAGGATGTGGAATAACTTGTCATGCAGTCCTAGGTAACAGGGTGGTGGGTTTGGTTTTTTTCTTTAGTTTGTTGCTCTCAAAGCTCTTCCATTTCAAAGACTATTTTACAAGGAAAATATTTTTGAGTATCAGCTAGGAATACTTCTGATATTTTCCTTTGTAGGAAAGCACAAGCTTGTTCTTTTCAATACAATAAATTAATGGAAATGATTAAAAATAACCTCTGTTCCTGAATTAATTTTTAAATCAAAATATAAAAATAAAGCAGGCCAAAAACCCCTGTCTGCAGATACATGGACAACTCTAAGGAATAAATTCTAATAAAGCAAACTTGTTTAGTTCTGGACAGTCTCTGCCTAAAACATGCCATTTCACATACAGGTGGTTTTATTTTTAAGGAAAAAAACCCCAACGACAACCAAATAAATATCAACAGTACAGAAGCTCTGTCTGAAATAGCCCTGATAAATGTAGAAGCTTTGGTTTCCAGTGTTGCAGTCCATTAACTTTCATGACTATGAACACTCACAAGGAAACGAGGACGATCATGGCCTTAGACAGACATTCGCCTGGTTGACATTTTTATTTTCAAATGCAAATGTCTATGTCCCAAGGGACTGGAAATTGAAATCTTCATCAGTGTTATTTTGATTATAAGTTAGACTTATAGATCTAATTTGTTCTGAGACAAGAAAAAAGATACAAGAAAATCTGGCAAGTACTATTCTAGCAGTTAGTATCAATTAGTGTAAAATGAAAATCAAGATGTTCTTTTCCCTGGCTTGACAGAAGCTGTTTGTTACTTGCTTACCTCAATAGATACTTTGTCCTACACTGATGAGTGAAAAATCTTAACATGACTTTCATGATGTAGTTTAAGACTGAACTAAAAACTCCATAGATTTTCAAATTTTAGCAACATCTACAATTAGGATGATATCTACAGAACATGCCGAGCACCTCCAGGGAAATTGAGTCATTTTGTCCAAGCCTCTGTATGGGAATTGGTCTCTTCTGAAATACAGATGGTGGTTTACACACTTGCATACTAGCTGCTGAAAGCTTGATCTGAATTAGAATTTGAGCACTTAAGTGATAGAGGGAAGTTTGCCCCTGAAGCTGAGCACCGCCCCTGAAAACTTCCACATTAGTGAAAATATTCAATAAGATTATTACAGCCATACATCCGCTCCATTTCGTAGTTCCCAAATCCCTAGTTAGGAATCTCTTACTCCTTAGCTGAACTATACAGAACCTCCTGTAGGTTAGAAACACAAACCAATATGATCTGATTATGTAGCTCAAGACATTTTCTGGTTTTATGCCAGTCCTAATTAATTATAACAGCAGCAATTAAAGTCTATTTGGTAAATAAACCCATAGCCATAACTCATCACTGTCATACATCTTTCACCTGCTAATAAGTACTTGTTTCAATACAAGGACATACTGTCATTCTCACAGACAGCAAGAACAAAACAAAAGCACCCATTACAGGCAGTGCACAGCCTCTTATGTTTATGGCATCTCCTTCAAAACAGAGTTTTAAAATCTATTCCTGGCAGCGGAATGTTATTCCAAGCTCTGTTAACTACAGCAAGAAACATATACATTCATGGTGTAAAATACTGCTATAAAATCTGGCATCAGAAGTGAAACTACTGAAAAGGTGTGTGGGGGGGTTTGGCTGTTTTTTGTTTGGTTGTTTGTTTTGGGTTTTTTTTAAAGGCAAACTTTGGTAAAGCACTCTAAATATAAAGGATTCTCTATCGCTTGATTTTCTGACCAATTGCATTTGGACATTTTATAATACCATGCTGGAAACTCTCCAAGGAGAAGGTTCTGAAAGATTAAGAATGAAAAGCAGGAGGCGAAGAACAAGGAAGGAGTTGTGTTGAGAACAGGCCAATAGGTGAAACAAACTTTTAAAAGGCAGTTTCAGCATTTCAAGTCATAAACCCAGGGGAATTTACTCTCCTCCCACAGGACTTGAACATGTTTTTCAACATTTTTAAACCTTCACCTTTCAAACTGAGCTCAGCTCTTACTTTTTCTGTTAACCTTATCAACAGTGGCATAGCTCAAAGTGTATCAATACTGATATTTTCAGAATTTGCCATGAAGAAAATATTGAAATTAAAATGGAATGAAAAGAAAACCATCACCAGGAGTGGGGAAAAAAAAAAAAAAAGAAGAAACAATATGTATGTTTTGTGAGCACGGTCAATATGTACACTTTTGCATATGAAAAAGATGAAATATGAAAATACACAGGCACATCTGCAGATGAGACAGCAGCAGAAGCGTGGAGTAATTCCCATAATCTGATTTATAAGGAAATCAAAAGGTCAGCATGTAGCAATCATCCCAGATATTTCCAAAACAGGGTATCTTAAGTTTCATTTGATTATAATTTTGTCTTCAAAGTACAGCTCTGTAATACAGTGTATTTTCAAGTGCAAGACAACTGGCACTTGTTCAAGACTGCAGAGTCCAAGGTACTGACATTGTAACCTTGGAGATGCTTTTTCTGGGCAGTTCAGATCAGCCCCAGAGGGTGAAACCACAAGCGAGTGCTGCCTTACCTTACCTTTTAGGCAGGCACACCTGATAAGCGTAAAGAAAAGGCAACTCTTCTTATTTTAAGCAGCGAACTTTGTCCTGTGTCCCGTCTGGTCTTCATGTGGAGCGTACAAAATTGGCTAAGACCATTTATTACGCTTTTTCTTTTCCACTCTCCTAGGCAACAATATAGAATTATGTGTCTTTGTGGAATAATCCTGACCATTTTGTGACAGTTTAGACGTTATTCCATGATACACAAAAGATAGTATCTGAAAAAATGCTACAATGGATATTAAAAGTTAAGTTTCATCTTAACCATACTGAAGCACAAATGACGAGAATGTCTGGAGGGAGCAGTTTGTATCGCTCTTGGAGTGACTCCATCAGCTCAGTTTTCACAGATATTTCTCCTTATTGCTCTTTTGTACTTATGAACTTTCATTCAACCATGCGGCAAGTTTGCCCACAATTCAATAATTTTTATATTTTTTTTTGGCCTGCTGGATATTTACTGACTCAAACGCAAGAGTAAGTACACCTATTTTTTTCTCTCTATTTCTTATCTTTGTCTTGCTTGTCTTCAGAGATACTCCAGCTACTAGAGTTCAAGTACTATGTTCATTTTAATAATTGAAAACCTCCTGTAAAAATATTTAGACAGCGAAAAAACAACTGAAGGTTTTTTTAAACTTCAGATATTAACACCCCACAAGCCGTAACACCAATATGAGATTTTTCCAAACTGAAGGGATTTGGAGATAAAGAGTTATGCAAACAGAAACTGCCATGTTTATGTACCAATGTGTTAGTGTTGTATCTCTAAAGCATTGCGACCGTAAATACCCAAAACCTTTAGTGATTTTACATTCAGGTTATGAAACTGGCCTACAAATGAATAGTAGGTGATTTCAGTTTCCATCACCTCAGCCAATAAAAAAAGGAATTGCTAGTACAGTAGGTTTCTAATACACACACACCATCATTCCACAGGTCAAGAAGCAGGAAAGATCAGAAGCATTACCAGATGAATTTACAATTTCTACAAGACAGAATCAAAGAGAGTGAAAAGTGCTTTACGGTATTAATTGCAATGCATTAAATGTTTTGGCAAATAGAATTCCTCACAGCATGTGCAACCTCACACGCTATTTCAGAGCAGCAACTGATTTTTGTAACATTATGCATCATTCCTGCATTCATGTAAGTCACTTCTATCTATTTAGCATATATACATTTTAATTTGGCATTATATTTTCAGTATGTTCCACTTCGTTTTTCTCTATCACAATATATTATGCATTGAGCACTGGTTCTCAGAAACACTCAGCAATGCTCCTTACTTTCCCACAAAACAAACAGTTTATCTATAGGCTAACTGGATATATGCTGCTGATTCTGATATTTATGAAGTCTTGGAGTGACTGCCTAAAAACTTTACTTTAAAAAAAAAATTATTTTTCCCAAATATATATATTTCTTTACACGGAGAAATTAATTGCTAAATATGAGAAGACTTAAAAACTGACATACGGAATCAAAAGAAAGTTCTCAGATAACCACTTCCACATTTCTTGACAAAGAATAGTTCTAAAACTACTAAAAAAAATAACAAAACATGGTTAAAAAATATGGGTGCTAAAAATATAACAAAAATATAAATGGATTTTCAATTTACAATAAGATTTCAATATTGTACATTAATTGAGGATCTTTTTGCATCTAGCTGTTAGAATTGCATCAAACTCAATGAAGTGTCAAGACAGGTACTATACACCTTTTGGAAATCCTGGAGTTTAGCATTTTTCTATTCTAAAAGAGATTGAGCGGTTTTTTTTTAAAAAAAAAGCACCCAACACATTTCCACAATGTGAATTCCCTCACTGAAATTAGTATCTTTTTTAAGCTCACCAGAAAATTTCATTTTAATAAAATCTCAACATCATGTTTACACTTTAGAAAATAAATTTATAAATAAACTTGTTTTCAAAATAACTTTCTTTAGGCAAGCACTTCATCCCATATGACAAATGTCACAACAATTTCAAATTTTTTTAAATTTTTTATAAATTACATTTGTTCAAAGTAAGCATACTTCAATTTAATATTTAGTTATTAGTGTATTTGGTGTTCAGAATATTTGGTTCACCACAGGCTTGCTGTTTTCATCTAAACACGTACCAGAAAATTACTAACCCAACCTATTCAACGCCTTTCTTGTCCAGACTATTGGGAATAAAAAGAAAATAAACCAAATTTAGTAGAGCTGACAGTTACGAGGCATCATACCTTTCGGTCTATGGAGAAAATTCAAGAGCCTTAATAAAGTTAAGACAATATCTTTTTACAATCATGTTTTTGTAAACAAATACTTCCAGGTTTTTCTGCAAAGTCTGCTTCAAAAACGACGAAGGTAAGTAGTAAAAATAAATATATACTGTATGCTCTCCCTCTGCTGCTGACCTTCCCTGAAAATTTTCTGAGTTTCTGAGAAAGATGCTTGCTAACAAAATTACAGAAATACTCAGCTCATTTCATATGTGCACCATAAAAGAACACAATATTACTTCAAATTATTACTGCTAGGGTTTCAAGCTGCCCGTTACGGTGATGGGCAATGCCTTCCCACAGCAGTAAGCACTTGTGGCCAAAGCTGCAGACAAAGCTAATGAGAAATATAAAGACTTCTTAAGACTATGATAGCCCAAAAGCTTATAGAGAGGAAAAGGAAGGAACATTTACCAGGGACAAAGTGAGCAGGGGGGAAGAGGCAAATGTGGAGCTAAGGGAACCATTTACTTCTCTTGTTATTACTGTGTTAGACAGAAAAAGCTATAAATGAGGTTGCGAGGGTCGTAGCCAGGAGCTGTGCGTACATACTGTCACTGCAGCAAGCCCTCACAGAGCGTATCAAAGTGTGATCCACACAGTTCTCGTTGATTATTCACGGAGAGCTCACTTTTTCTCCTTATTAAACTGCATTACAGGGAGCTAAACTACATTTGACATTTTCCTGTGAGTACTTCTTCCATATAAACTGCATTAAAGCTGATACAGAGACTGTACGATAATGAACAGACTGAAGTCCATGAAATAATCTCTCCGTTACAATGTGGGCCTTAATGCAGAAAGAAATTAAGAACTTAATTTCTATAGGAAACAGTGATACTCTGAAATCGAAGGTTAAAGCAGTGAACTGTGACTCGGAAGACATGAATTTAATTTCTGGATCTTCTACTTAGGTAATCTTGCAGGAATTATTTCACATGAGGATAATACCGCCTCGCAGGACTGTTGGGGAGATAAGTGCGTGCATGAGGTCTCAGCTAGCAGGATAGTCAGACCTGCATGAGCACGTACACAGATATACATGCCTGTTCTGTCTTTACTGCACATTCAATCTAAATTAAATCTGCGCTGCCCACTGCAGCCTGGCACTCTTCACTCCCTGACTGAGCTTTTGAGTTTCCCATGCCGGTGCGTGCAGCTGAGGCTGCAGGCATCCGTGTTTGAGAGCTGCTCAAGCCCAGGCTGTGGGAAAGGACCTCGGTGCCAGTCCGTGCCTGGCATCGGCCACCCGTGCTCCCACAAGGACAGAGAGGCAGCTGGGGCAATAAGCCAGACAAAGGATATTCTTCCCATCCCACTGTAGGTGCTGTTAGGTGTACCCACCGTGCTTGGTGGCTTTAGGGTTATTTGTCACTTGTTCTTTGGCAGGAGGATAAGAACTTCATTTATTTGCAGTGTAAACACACCTTTATGCTTCTCACAGAGGCCAACGAAATGCCTTTTCAGTCATGGGGAAAGGAAATTAATTTAATTTCCTATGCTGTAAAGATAGACATAATAAATTAATTATTAACATTAATTTAATCCTAACATACTTGACAGGATGTATCAGATAAAGCTAAAGATTTAAAACACCACAAATCCCTCCTTCCTGGAAGCATACAGACTGATCTGTCCAGAGCGACCCCAGCAGAGTTGCTCGATTCTCCCTTGTGTCCGGAAGATGCACTGAGTGACTCTTGTTAATTCTACATTTAACCACCTCTTGCATTAGCTCCTTCAAAGATATTCAAAGGTTGTTAAAATGGGGAGAGGGAAATAAAATAGGAGAAATAGGAATTTCTTTGCATATATACAAGGTAAGATAAGGATCAACCCAAGCTTCCACTCATATTTCTTCTACTTTTGAAAAAAGACAGAATTTGAATATTTCAAGAGAGGCAGAATTGAGTATTTGAATATTTCAGCACAGACAAAAATCCAATCCTGCAACTACACTGTCTACACTTATTCACATACATCTAGAAGTATCATTAGATATATATAATTTATACATGTTTACATATGTGTTTATGTGCATTTCTGTAGATAATTAAATCACAGAATGCTTGAGGTTGGAAAGGACCTCTGGAGGTCATCTGGTCCAACCCCCTGCTCAAGCAGGGTTACGTAGGGCCAGTTGCCCAGGACCACGGATGGCATCATGGCCCTCTGGTATGTCACCCACTCCTCCCATTGCAGTGCCATCTGCAAACTTGCTGAGGGTGCACTCTGCCCCATCACCCAGACCATTAATGAAGAGGTTGAGCGGGACTGGACCCAGTACCAACCCTTGGGGTACACTGCTAGCTAGTGGCCTCCAACCAGACTTTGTGCCACTGATCACCACCCTCTGCACCTGGCCATTCGGCCAGATTTAATCCACCTCACAGTCTGTAAATGCAAGTCATACCTAGATAGTAAGGGACTGAGTATTTTTATATACAGGAGAGACTCACTTGCTTCATCTTTGACCTCAGTATTATATATTTAAGTTGAAGAAATAATTAAGGCTTGGCTTTTGAAGAACAGTAACAGAAAAGGGATATCTACAGTTCTAACAAAAAAAAGTTAATTCCTTTTATAAATCTTTGAAAGATTCAATATTATAAATTATTTGCTTACAGAATTACAAGGACATAAATTGGTTTTAATGGAATGTCTACGATCTGATAATAAGGGCCTCCTCTCCTAAAGACATTTTTAGAAAGGTGCTCTTTTGTCTCAGCCAAATTATATAAATGTTTTGAAAGAGCAAACATGAAAGATCACATGCTGGGATGGTTGGTCCCATAGAAATACACATGCCTCCGGGTTCCAGAGCAGTTTGATAAGGAAAACAAATTCTATTCTGGAGCTAAATCTTAGCTGTCAGAGATACAGCTTTGAAATCCACACTTTTAAAACCCCCAAATTTCCTTTTAACAGTCATGGACTTGAGTCTGAAGCATGCAATGGAAACGAGAATTAATAAAATAGAAAACCAAGTGAACAGGAAAAAAAACAGCCAGGAGGCTTCTGAATCACAGAAGTTGGAAGGCAAGGAGTGTCACACTGCCCCAGCAATCCACGGAAGACATACTCCAAAAAGCTTCAAAATCTGCTTTGCTGGAGCTAAATTGATCAAAATGGCTACAGCATGAGTGGTTTGGATATGCTGTAGCTACTTTGTATGCCATATTGCTTTAAAACCAGGTATAATTTCCGTAGGAAAACTAAGCAGCAGCTAATATTGTTAATGCAAATCTCTGATTCACCGTGGCTACTCATGCAAGAAATCAGCACATGATGGCACAATTAAGAAGTTTTACTGTTAATGAAAAAATGTAGTTTAATAAAAAAAAAATTCTTTTCTAATGCCTGAGGGAGGCAAGAAGAGGGCTTAAATAATTAATAAGGATTTTTGTACCTCCCTAATTTTTTCTTCTACAAAAAATTTCACCACATGAATTTTGGACTTTGGATCCTCTGTTTTCTAGCTTGTGTTATACGAGGACACAACATGATTCATATGACCGATCACCTCTCGGTAGATGGACCCTATTTTGCTTGGCATCATTCAGACATGGAACAAAATGACATTACTTCACCATCTCTAAGACAACAGAGAGATGGAAACAAATGGGCAGAACACGGGAAAAAGGGAGACAACATTCGTCAGTATGACAGGCAGCAGTCTCAGCAAACCATCAGGATAACTGTTGTCAAAACTCCACAGGCATCACAAGAAAGAAGAATATCAAGAAGTGACAAGAAAGACTATGAGAAAGTTGCTTTGAGATGTTTAATACAGAGCTCTTTCCAAATGGGAGGGGCAATGGAAAAAACCTGCCAAGATGTTTCCTTAAAAACAATCTGCACTAATTCTGTTACTTCATTTATACACAACCCAATCTTAATGGCCTGCTCTTTCCGTGAGCAACTCTATGAAAACAAAAGTGTGAGAATGACATAGAAAACTGAGAGGTATGTCTAAAAGGGACTAAAACAGAGTACAGCCCAGATATCAAAGTTTGATCGACACAAGAAAATGCATGGTTCTTCACACTACTGCCAAGTTCTCTCTGCCTCATCACCTTACTATACAAATGGAAAACTTGAAACCCTAAAGAGACAACACAGATCAGAATCATCTTTTTACAGCAAATTCAAAACTATAAGCTATTTCAAAAGAAGTTCCTCATCTCAACACTCAGAGAATTCTCTTTCCTGCAAAGATTATTCGTCTATGTGCATGTATGTGTGCATCTGTGTGTACCTGTACACATGTATTCTTATATTAAGAAGAAGAAAAGGTAGTAGAGGTGAACTAAAAAGGGAAAGAGTACCGGGTTTTCAATAATTTCTGTGCAGTCTTACCTCCATAACTTTGCACAAGGCACTACAAGACTAACTTTCATTTCAATTTGCAAATAAGTCTCGTATAATCACTTACACAATTTTATGCTGCAAGTCAATTTGCATGCTTCCCAAGGAGGTAAGTTTTTAAAAATCTTCTCTGGAATCCACTGATAAAAAATGCGGGAAACTAGTATAATAAGATATAATGATGAATTAGTCCCTGTACAAAAGTTATCTTTTACTGAGCCCATCAGGAAAGCCTAGATAATCACTAAACATTTTGTATTTACTTTTCATTATTATCTCCAGCTTCATATTTTTACTGTGCCTAGGCAGAGCATTTACTATTCTTTATCTTTTTCTTTTACAAAATATCGAACATGGATAAAGGATTTGGGAACATCAGGTTACACGTAAACAAGAATAATATACGCTACATTTTCTATTTATGCAGGTATACTTATGAGGTAAAGCATCCATTTAAAATATTAGACCACATACTTTATGAATTCTACCCACAATCAAAAGTGGCATTTTTACAGCAATTACTATACACGATAAGCATCAAATAAGCTTTGAAAGGAGAATTGTAACCTCTGTATGTGAGGCATGGGAGAGAAGGAGGAAGAGAAGACGATGACATCTTAAACAAAATTAACAAAAAAGACAAAGTGATGGAGCCATCACTTGTCATTCTGCTCGAGTTAAGGGGTATTGAAAAAGGTCATAATTAAACTGCAAATAGCCAGTATTTTCACAACACTGTTTCTGGTCTGAGATTGAAACAAGAGAAATAGAATTATTTTCTATTTACAAAATACATATAGTATATGTACTATACATATACTATAGTATATGCACTACATATAGTATTGTACTAATCAAAACTCTCACGCCACTACTGCTGATTTTTCAGCTGCATCTTAGATAAACATCTCTCCAAAACAATACATGACATTTTGCTATTTTCCAACACTGTACTACCCATTAAAAATGCACTGAGTAATGTTTGCACGGGCATCTTTCTTTTCCCAAGTGAAGACAATATAAACCATGGCAGATGTAGTATTGCATATGGTGACTGTAGAAGTACCTTCCACGGAAAGCCATGCAAATCCCTCGGGGTTACGTGAAAGGTGCCGACAGCAGGTGAGGAGGAAGTGAACAGTAAGCAAGGAAGATTGGGAAGATCATTTAGGCATTATAGATCTTACAGTGATTCTTGTAGGCAGAATAAGATTTACCAGGACATTTAAAAGGACACTGGAGAAATGTGAGCTTAATGCAGAAGAGGAATGCCTATGTGATGATTTGAAAAGTGGGAAGCATTCAGCTTAGCAGAAAACAAACATGGTTTCACAGGGGATTTTTTTTTCCCCCCTCCGCAAATACGACTTTCAATGAATGCTGATGAACGTCTAAACAACTAATCTACATCAGCTTTAAGGCATGTAAAACCTGTGAATTTGGATTTGCAGTGGCTCCAGTTTCTAGAGAAGTGTAAACGGAACTAGTAACATACATACATGAACCAGATTCTGTTCCTTTTGATACACTGGTTCTGGTGAGAAAAACCTAAATCATAAAAAAGCAAATTTGGTCTCCTAAGTCAATAGAACATTTTCCATCTATTTTATGAACTACAAGAAAGAATTAATTCTCACTAGTGGATACTGATTTCCACCTTCTCTCTGTAAAATCAAATAGATAATCATAATTACTATAAATACGTTTAGTGAAAGTTCAGAATTTCTTTAAATGGGCCATTTTTATTTAATTCCCTATACAGATAATTTAATCTAAGTCATTCTTCTCTGAAAAACCATGATTTATAACCTCTTGGACTTCCAAGGAAAGCCAGATTCAGGACTGAATATCTGCTGTGTTAAACTGAAAATGATAACCCAAGCTCTGTGCGCATTAGCTGTGTGCCTTGAGATTGGATTTATAGCATCTAATAAGGTATGAGCTCCATTTGAAGCTCTTCCCAAAAAGTAAGAGCATTCACAACTTCTCTGCCCTCTTTGAATTCTTAGCCACCTACAGCCAATAGGGTACTAAAAGCGACCCTTTCTTTAACAGAGAGATCTGTTTTCTTGAAACACACG
The DNA here is from genome assembly GCF_011004875.1 of Balearica regulorum gibbericeps. Classification (NCBI taxonomy): domain Eukaryota; kingdom Metazoa; phylum Chordata; class Aves; order Gruiformes; family Gruidae; genus Balearica; species Balearica regulorum. The sequence goes on from NC_046189.1 coordinate 4,579,568, forward strand.
GGAACCTCAGTACTTCTGAGGCTGTTACTCCTCTGTCAAATTTGTTTGAAATTGGGAAGGGTGTTAAAACAAAAAATACTGCAGGACATGCTGTCAAAAAAATGCCTACCTTTAGTAACCCAGGCTACAACACAGCCTTTAGCATTAACAAGAGAAACAAAAGCCAGTCTTTCTTTTCAGTCACTTAAAAAAAAAAAAAAAGTTTTTACGTAGTGGTATTCAGATGGGAAAAACTCTTTGTTAATTGAAATGACTATAAATTTTAAATGCTTTTTTCAGACACTTAAAGAAATGAAAAGTTCAATTACATTGTTTACCTTTTTTTCAAGAACACTAAAATTCTCCTTTTGTTCTTAACATCCTTTTATATTTTTACATTTTTTTAAATAAGCATCTCAGTTAATGTTAAGAGAACCATCCCAGGCTCTCACTGTCATTAAAGCATTATCTTTACATGAAACTCAACATCATATTGCCAGTATATGAAATTAAATACACACCTTCACTGTTGTTTTTTTCAGTTTAGTTGCTGTTTCTCCAAGTTCTAAAGTGTTTCCAAATAAGTTTAAAGACAATATTTTTTATTTTTTTTTTAAAAAAACCCACACACCATTCTTGTACCTAGTGTTCTTCAGATAAGCCCAATAACCCGTCAATATTTTGGGTGGATTTACTGCACCCTCCTCAGAGTAGCAGCACAGAGACGCCAGTTGCAAGTATTCTTTCCCGATTGGACCAATATGACTATATAGTACAGGAGAAACTTGTTCAAAATATTATCTTATAAAAATAGGTTAGGGATTAGCCAGACAGAAAACCTGAATTGAGCATCTGAGAGACTAAACAGAAGCCTGCCCAGCTCAGCCAAAACTCAAAGCAGTACGGTAGATGTTTACTACAAAATACGGGCAGGCACCAAAAGAAAGTATCTGTGACCTTTGCATTGTAATTATTACATGTGTAGATACTGTTTCCATTTTCACAGACGAGATTTACCGCACACCCATATCAGCATGGTCTAATTTGTGCCATTGCTTTACTTGGCTCTGATTTTGTGTACTGTTTATATGGTGCACTACTCTATTTCTTCACAATGCTGATGTTTTTAACAAGCCAGTCACTTGCCAAACTCAATCTGCATGGGTATTACATTGCCCAAGTTTTTGGACTTTTCAAACATAACTACATTGGATTATGTTTCTTGTACGAAACAAGAAAGTAATCTTCTAGAATTAAGTGTAGGAATACAGTTTTTCTTCAGGGAGATACCTTCAGAAGTAATCTACTAGCGTCTGAGAGCAGTAAGAACGGCATCAAGCTACATAAAGTTTATTTGAATGACAAAAGTATTGACTATTTTAAAAATTTATTTCAAAATAGTCATACCTAGACACTGTGTCAGAATTGTCTGAACTTTGCTACTAGCCCTAACATTTTAATTTTTTTTAATATTTTTATGTTTATTCTTCCTCAGCTGCAGCTAGGAAGCCCTGAAATGTCATTGCTTACAGGCTATTTGCACACTCAAGCTAATCTAAATTTAAACTCTTCTGATTTTTGACCCAAGGGAATAAACTGCAATCAAATACAAATTGCAAAAATATTCAGCATTATAATTCAGTTTCCTACAGCTTGAATTTATAGTCATCTCTGGTTCCCATTTTTATATCTACTAACCAAATCCCACCCTTTTACATAAAAGATGAATCTCATAATCTGTAAACAGTTCTGCCCAGGTGTTTTACTGTATTTACACTCCCACTAAATTTCATGATCATCTTTTCCACTTTCACATTCTTCAAAGAGAACGTCCTCCTGACTGCTGCCAGTAGTTTTTCAGAAATATACTTAAAGCAAATGCTTCTCAATGACCTGTTGAAAAATAAAACTCCACACGTATATAACAATAAAATTAATGTACTGTTAATGGTTCCTACCAGCTCATCGCTAAGTCATGCACTTTAAAAATGTTGCTTAGTTTATACTCTCCAGACTTCAGGGGTTGGGTATATTCTTTAGCATGCACAAGGCGTGGGTTCACTTGAGTATCAATAGGGAACTCTGAATCCTGGAGAAAAATAAAATAATTAATTCTCAGAAGTGCTGTGTAAGTTCATACAATGTACTACTTACCATGTTACTATTTTGAAAACACAATTTTGACTCATTCTTCCGCTCTATTTTTCTCCTCTGTTCAATTTTCATCAATTTTTTTTAAATCACTGTTGTCCTGGTTAATTAATGTTGATACATATTGTTAAAGCTGAGTGCAGGCATAACTGAAAGTCTGGGGGTTTGTAGTGATCAACTGAATACTGTAAGATTTATTAGGGTTTTTTTCTTTTAAAATTATATTCCTACGAGTTAACTTCTGGACAGTTATATCAAAATAGCATTGCTCTAGAAAGAGATCAGCCATCAGTACTAATCGTTATCTGCAATCAAATATACATTCACCATTTATACCAGCAAAACCTCTTCTTCCCCCTAAACAGGAAAAAACCCACTTATGTAGTTCAACACAACAGCAACGGGAAAGAAGCAACTCAACACTGTGGCTACAGCAAAATTCTATTTGCCATTCTTTACTGTGTTTCTGTCATTTATACTCATAACAAAGTTTGCGTAATGATGTGGGTGTGAGAAAAACTTGGCCTGATACTTTTATTGTGAATGTAATTTATGTACCTGCTACTAGAAGATATGATGTTTAAAAAGGAAGGCTGTTACATTGTTAGTATAAAATACCCTACATTAAATTCAGGACAACCTCTGTTTTTAGGAAGTATTTTGTGGAAGACAGACAAAATTCAGGTAAATAAATTATTTTTCCTTAAACAAAAAAATATTTTAACATTGTTTAACAGTACGTTTAGAACTACCAATGTAAGATGCAGTGATCTACCCTGCACTGGACCGTCTCATGATTAAAAGAAATTAACTTCTAGAAACCTTTCCATTTCACATCAACTGGCAGCTGGAAAGCTCCTCAGATTGGAATGGAAGAAATACTCTCATTGTCCAAATCACTCCACTGATATTTTATTTCCTTCTCTTGATTTTTCTTATGCATACTTCCCATACCAGAGACGAAAAGAATAAAGTTCAGTCCTACTATCAAGCTCAGTGCAGTGTGATCTGTGGTGTAATCACTGATTCATCAGCTAAATGAAACAGTTTCCACTATGAGTAGAAAAAAATCAGGCAAACACAGAGAGAGGAGGGCTGCGTATGCACATATAAACAATACAACACAAAGGAGAGCAGCTACACGTAAATAACCTGTTTTTCTCCTTTGACTTCATGTATATATGTAGATCTAGATTGTGAGTAACTCCAGGTAGTATTTCCCAAAGATCGTGATTACTTGGATAAGATCCTTTTCTCTACTTGAATAAAGACTGACAGACCAGTTCCACACATACCACATAATGCCCCCAAAAATTCACCAAGGCAGTAACACTTGTTGAAGAGGGAACTGGAACTCCAGGCTGCCGTGCAGAGGGGACATTTTCCAAGTCAGCTGCTGATGCCGTTCAACAGCATTGACTACACCAGGCAGCGCCAGATTTGCAGCTTTTTAACAGCCTCTCCAAAGCAGCAACCCAGGGAGACAGCATCTGCCTCTAAAAAATCAGTTACAGACCTGATGCAAAGTCCTTTCTTCAAGGCTCTTGTTCATCCATCATAAAAGGAAAAAGACAGCCCTAACATTAGGACCTGGAAGGTCTCAGTCCTGGAAGTCTGTGGCTTCAAGAACAAAAAGGAAAGCTAATTTTCTAATTCAGATGAAACTAATTATACATTACACATGAATTCAAAATGAAGTCTGAAGATAACTTTATCCACGTGGAATAGGACATTTAAGAGTACGCTATACAGAATTCTCTCATCTGGTAGAAGTGACAATTATCAAGAAAAACATCCTCATCATCAGATAATGGAAGGCAAAATCAGATGTTGATTGAAGTGGATTGCTCAGCAAAGATTCATGGATAACGTGCTTAAGATCCACTGCAGGACTGGATTCCCCAAAAGGTCCAAATCCTTCAGATATACATATTGAGCAGACAGGAGAATGCAAAAATACTGAACACCCACAGAATACTAAAATACCCTGAGCTGTTAGCCCAGTTTTCTTCAGCTCCAGCAGTTAACCTAGATGGGTGAGAACTACGGAATTATTGCTGGACTGCACCAGCTTAAGAGCAGAAAATCTGGTCCCCTTGACAATACAGAGATGTTCTTGCTACTAAAGGGAAGAAGGGATTGCAGCATGAGAAGGATTCTGGACAGATAGATACAAACACATCAGCTTTCCCATACAGGGAACTAGGAAATTATTCAGGATAAAATAAAGAAACTGGCCCTGAATTAGAGAAAACAGGCCTTCATACTGACATTCAAGTTAAAGAAAAAGACTTCAGACTACCTTCAAATAGCTATCTGGACATCATCTGCAGTTGTTGTTTACAATCAGCTTGAAATAACTGTCCAGGTTTTTAGGCAGGTAAGCAGCATACAATGGTATTCAAAACTCGTAACATGACTTCAAAAAGATCAGCTGTGCTGGTTTTGGCTGGGACAGTTAATTTTCTTCATAGTAGCTGCTATGGAGCCGTGTTTTGGATTTGTGCTGAAAACACCGTTGATAACACAGGGATGTTTTTGTTCCCGCTAAGCAGTGCTTACACAGGGCCAAGGCCTTTTCTGCTCCTCACCCCACCCCACCAGCGAGTGGGCTGGGGGTGCACAAGGAGCTGGGAGGGGACACGGCCGGGACAGCTGACCCCAGCTGACCAAAGGGATACTCCATACCATGTGGCGTCATGCTCAGCGTATAGGGCTGGGGGAAGAAGATGGAAGGGGAGGGACATGTTCGGGGTGATGGCGTTTGTCTTCCCAAGTCACCGTTACGCATGATGGAGCCCTGCTTTCCTGGGGATGGCTAAACACCTGCCTGCCCATGGGAAGTGGGGAATGAATTCCTTGGTTTGCTTTACAGGCATGCGTGGCTTTTGCTTTACCTATTAAACTGTCTTTTTCTCAACCCACAAGTTTTCTCACTTTTACTCTTCCACTTCTCTCATCCATTCCACTGGGGAAGAATGAGCCAGTGGCTGGGCATTTGGAGGTTTTGTGGTTGTTTTTTTTTGTATCTGCATGTGAGGGTATTAACTATGTTTGAGCATCAAGGTATTATTGATTAACCATATGCTTCAAAATAACAAATACATTCTCCAGACCAAAACAAAAACCTGTTACTACAGAACTGGGTGATGGAGCTAAACTCACAGAACTAAATGCATGTATTTTTCATATTGGACACAGAGTAAGTTGCTGAGCTGTCGCAGGTCGCTGTACAGTGCGATCAGAAGCAGATCATAGTCTGATGTCACAAGTATACAGCCCACTTGGTCTCACCTATGCACAGTTGCCATGTCCCAAAAAGGGGACTACACAAGTATGATCAAGTACTACTAAGTTGAGCTCTACAGTCTGCCTCAGTGATATTCTTAGAAAAGCTGAAAAAAACTCTGTTGTAAGTTCCAAAAGTGAATTACACATGCTTAGTACAATGTGGTAGAGGGTACCAGTACACATGGCATTAACAATGATCTACTTTGACCTGAGACTTCAGGAGCTGAGGACAAGGACGAAAAAGCTTCCAGGTACATCAGGCAGTGAAGAGAAGCTGTATCACAACACAGAGCTAAATTGCAAAGAAAGAAGCTTCAATGGTTGCAAGAAGCCTCAAGAAAAAAAATTGGACAAGATAAATGTCATACTGCTGACAAAACACTGGACTAGGACTGGGAATGAAGGTTTAGATCAGCTTCCCTCTGTGAGATTACTGGCATAGGCTATTTTCCATGGCCTATTTTTTTTTTCTACCACTACTTTTCATGAAGGTGACCTCCACAACTTGCATCAAGAGGCAGACTTTTCTTGGAAGTATTATGTATTTCGGCTTTTTATCAGCATTATATATACATTTAACAGCCTCATTTACAATCAGTGTGGTCTAAAATATTTTCTAAGATTAGTCAGCAGACTAGATTTATTACTAACTCTAATTAACCAAGCTAAATGGCTTTATTAAAAATAGATTGTCATTAAAGAATGTAAGGAGGGTAACTGTGCACAATATATTTTAAAGGACTACACTAGTCATTAGAAAACCACTTACAAAGACTATACAGTTTTCTGAAGACTTGGCTGATCATTCACGTTTGCAACGTTTTCAGGACATCCTGCTGTGAGAAGCTTTAAAGGAAAGACTGAAATTACTGTACTCTTTAAAATGCCCATCAACCACTAAGATCAGGAATGGAATAAAATCAATGTATTTTAATCTGAAAATGTACACACACAGCAGGGATAATCACTAACTTTTCTTGAGAATTTGTTTGCACTTAACTTGATGGCAGCCATTCTGTTAATTTGCAGGAATGAGGGTACAGCAAATTTCAGAACTACAGACTATCAAGAGAGTATAATTTTGTCTCCCATTTCAGAAGCTCTCTACACCACGTGTTCTATAAGGATGCTACTAACCTGAGTCAAACTTTTAGAAGTATTATGAAAATAATCAAGCTAATAACTTAATGATCAGTGCAAGTGCATCTATTACAGACCCAAGACCTAGAAGATATTTTTTCAGTGGACTAAGGTTTCAATCATAAATATATAGCCTAACAAAACCACCCCAAAATCCATTTTTTCCTTTTTTTTTTGTACTTGATGAAAAAAAGACTGCATCTCACAGAAGCTGTAGATGTTCACTGTTCTAAACTATACTTACGTTTCCTCTTTAAAGCTAAAAAACCCACATACAGAGTTCTGTTTGCTCTCAATATTATTATCCTATGCAATTACTTTGCAAGCTTTTATAGATATGCAAAACTTTGGCTTCAAATTGCCTCAGCGATGCTCAGAAATCCCATGCCCAGCACACTGGACTGTTTCCATGGAAAGGTAGGGACTTGGAATGGTGAGTGACATAGAGTAGTCTTTCTTCTGAGTGGAGAGGAAGACAGAATGTGGAAGTCACGGAGAGCACACGATCAAAATCATCCTTTATTGTCTTAACTCAGGTATTAGCAAGATACCTACATCTTGTACTAAGGAGCTAGCTAAACATCTCTCTCTATCTCTTAAATGAGCCATTTCACATAGATTAGCCATCTGTTTAAATATGTTTTCTATATTTCCATTTAGGTATACTTAGGGGTGTACAAAGAAGCAAAAAGGAGCCTATAAAGAAAATCAACTTCAAATGAACACCTAAATTCTTAAACTACTATTTGAAATATGTGGAAGATAATTAATAGAATTAAAAATTCTTATGTCAGAGATAACAGTTTTGGAGAGAAAGATTAACTATGTTGGGAAAAAGCTAAACAAAATCAGAAACATTCAGAATCAGCAAATAAATATGTAAAGTACAAATAAGTAAAGATTAAAGATTACTTCAATCTTGCATTGTTATTCCAGGAAGGAATCCTAATATGTTTGTGGCCAAAGTTACACATTTTTATAGGAATACATGTCAAATTGTGATTGTGTTTCAGCCGTAATATTTCCGCAGACCTCTGAAGCCCGTTACAAGAAAAATTCATACATTTTCCAAATTTGAGAGTGATTAAAATGAGTCTGGAGTATTTATTATACACAGCCTAAAGAGCAAAGAGGTTAGCTAGAAGTGACTATAATCTCAGTGTATGCTACTGCTTCACACAAATCTTTGAAGCTTTATGTACTCCTTATCTTAGGAAGTTTTACATGTCACAAGTTAAAACTTTGAACTAAAATAACATAAAAAAAGCGTACAATCAACATGCTTTTTGTAAACTGTGTCTCATTCACTTTCTGGAACAGAAACAATTACTAAATGTAACCAGACATACTCATTTCAGACTGAAACAATTCTAGGAAAGTCTAAGCACTCTGAACCGAAGTGACTGAAAGTCTTGCATTTTTCAGTAGAAAAAGCCCCAGATACTACTTCAGGAGATACTGCTGTAAATTTCACAAATATAGTAAAAAGACGAGGATAATATAAAAATAATGTTTCTATCATTTCTTACTGAATTTCTGAAGTATTTCTGAAACTATAGTTTTCACCTCCTTTGCTGTGATAATCCTTTATTTTACTCATACATGAGATTTGGCCTCAGTTGTTGAGGTAATTCATACTTCTGGTTCAGACTTCGGGGTCTGAATGGCAGGAACAGCAGTATCACTTGTGAATCTGCTGACTTCAGTAGCTCCCCAGTACACACTAGGTGAAAGCCATGGTTTAAACATACCATGTTTGTTGCTGAGTTGACTTCCTGCCTGAGAAAGGAGTTCAGAAGCAATACCAGCCTAAGGTATTCTCTTACAGCATTTCAAAAATATATTATTACTGTATTGATTTATCAAAGCTTCATCGGAACTTCAATTTATGTGAGGCATGTAAGTTCTGAGCTCCTCAAAACACACAAACAAGCTACCTATGAAATTACAAAGGTTAATATAGATTTATTTATCCCAGATACAGATATTTATCTCTGTGAAATAAATGTGGTAGCTTTATCCTATAAACTTCCTACAATAAAAAGGCTCAAAATACTAATACAAAGATAGCTCTCCTCCTCCAACAAATTTTGGGAATGAAATATCATTGTTTAATCCTTATTCTATTATTTTTCAATCGCTAAATCCTAAGGGTAACAGAGAATCCATTGCACAAGTTGAGATCTTACATAACAAGGCTTTGTGAAACATTTATTACAAACATTGATTGCAAAGACTGACACCACTTCAGCATCAGCAGGGGTAGCGTGCATGCCAAAAATCCAAGAAATGCATGCACTGAGTTGTAAGGAGCCAAAGCAATATATTATGGTTTTGTTCACTCTTGTACCTGCAGTGTACTAGACATCTGTACTATGACGAACATGAAAAGCTATTAAGCTTCTCTCTTACATCAGTATAAAAGAGAAAGTAATATATTTCCTGCCTGTGAAATTAAACATCCTATTACTTTATTATCTAAGGCAAGGAACATTACATTCAAAATAGCGTCCCAGAAAGAACCATAACCGTTCCGAATGCATGTCCAAATGCATGTCCTCATTCACTGACAATGGTAAAAGCAAATGGCGCATCACATCTGCCCAAACTGTCCTTCAGGAACTACACTATCATTGCTATCTAAAGTTACAGGAATAACAGACTGTCAGCCGCCCGTAAAGTTAGCCATGACCCTTAGTCCGTTTACACGTAGTATTTCCATAGCTCTCAAAAACGGCAGCAGCAGAGAGTAAGCAACATTATCCTTATTTGTTCTATAGGCACAGGGAAGACATCCAAACAGTAGATTCTCAGCAAAGGTAATAATGCAAACCCATCTATACCCCCCAAGTAATAAAAGGATCTAGTACTGATTCTTATCATTTACCTGGGGAGCCCTGTAGAAACCAGGATCGCATGAACTCATAAAAGCCTTTCCTGCCCCAAGACCTCATGGCTTCATATACAAAAGCAAACCACAAGAGCAGAGCAAATTCCATTCAAATAGCGAAAGTAATCAAAAGAATTTTTAGAAATACAAATATATAAGAATGAAAACAGTCTTGGCTGTAATTGCTCACAATGAATAAATCTTAATCATCAAACTATCAAAAATAAAGTACGTGAAATAAGCTAAAACATTTTAAAAAGCAAACTATAGTATGAGATTTCCAAACCCTAGTTTACTTTTCCTCAACTTTTAGTTTTTACAAGAATCAGACAATTCCTGAGGAAAGACATGAATAATGACCAATATTAAGATGACATAAGACACTACTTAAATTTATTTTAAGGTTCAAAGTCAGTTTTCAAGAGAGATTGAAACCTGTTCCTGTTTCTCTCTTTCCCACGATGAAAATCCTGATACTCCACCCTGTTCTCCAAGTAGCTTAGTTATGGTGCAACAGAGATAGGTGGCTGCAAAAGGAACCAAATAGTAAGCAGGAAACTACTGAATAAGTATTAAGTGCTTTGCTGCAAGAGTGACAGAAAATTAATGTAAAATACAGTAGCCAACATACAGCCAAAATGTAGTAGTTTCTTTTTCATGTTTTCTGTAATTGAAGGAATAAGGTATCCTTTTCTAGCAGGCTATGTAAAAAATGAAGCTATTTAGTGCATCCACTGAATAGAATGCCACTAGCAAAATATTGAGTAGCCAATGTTGTAGGATTCTTAATACTGAAAAAACTCAATTTCAAAATGTTCTAGTGTCTATAGTAACTGGACTACACCACATTTACACATTATTTTACTATTTTGATCATGATCACAATTATTTTACAAATATGTGATATGTAAGGAAAGGAAGTTGAAAGCAATAGCAGGAGAGCATAGTAAAACTTTTATTGCATACTATGTCTTGCTTGGCTTGCTAATAAAAAACATAAAAATCACCTACAAAGATTGTGGCCACATAAATCCTCCTTATTCAGTTTATAACCCTGAAAATTTTTTCCTTTTTTTTTAAAAATATAAACTAAACATAATCTGTAATGGTAGTAAAAGTCAGATTAATTAAAAAAGCAATGGTAAAACTGCTCAGGGCTAGTGTATTCATGCAGCTCTTCAGACAGTTCGTGAGCTGGTGCTAACAGTAAATTTAAACTCGAAACTGCTCCTGACAATGTCAGTTTTAAGGGTCTGCCAAGTCAAGTCTTCCTAGAGCTGTAGCCTATGCCATAAAGAAACTAGAAAGCAGTACCACTATAAACGTACAACTGTACCACAGACACTTAACACCTTTTTGACTAGAACTCTTACTAGCATTCATTGATAAATTTACAGAACTTTTCTACTATAAAAAGGATAAACTTGAAGACTGAAAGTTGCTGCACTTCACTAGTATTTCGTTTCTCTGATTATGGCTATTAAAACCGTATTTCCCAATGATTAATAATCTGAGAGATTTGAAGAATACAAGGAATCTAATAATTGTAAGATCCATCACTGAAGTGTAATCACTTCCTTCCAATTTTTAGGACTACAGCTTAACTTTTATTGCCACTATTTCAGAAAGTAACGGTATAAAAGGAAAAATGTTTTCTATGCAAAACATATTGCCAAACCCTACAGAAATAAGACTAACATTTTAGCTTCTGCTAAAACTTAAAAACTTGTTAACAAATACCTAAGTAAATCACATTTCTCAGTTTAAAGCAACAGGATTGTGGATGATGCTGTTAAGGATAAACAGCTCAAATGTGGGTACTAACATAATTTGTACACTAGAGACAAATGGAAACATTCACTTCAGTATTTATAATCAAAGCCTAGCACAGAAAGGGAGTAGCAACTCCACTGGCACAACAGGCATCCATGGATGTTTCAGAATATTTTGCTTTAGAAACTGATCTCTCTAAGGAAATCACAACATCCACGAAGATCACATATCAATGTACAAGATTCATACTGATGTACAAGAAACCGAGCATAGATGGTGACTTTGCAGGCCAGTGAGTTGCACATTTTCTTAGAGGACAGAGCTTGGACTCTCAGGACCAAGAGCTGAGAACCACAGAACAGCTCCTTGAGCTTGCTCGACATTGACCACAGAACAATTAGTAGATTTAAGATGCTCTGCACCCACAATGAATGGAAAACAAATACCTAAGCTTTAAAAAGATGAATAGGTTATTTTTCCAGAGAAGGAACAGTCCTCAAAATAAACTATTCATTGAAGACCCTTCTGTCTTAGCAAGGATATCTATGGTGTGCAGAAATACTACATGCAGCTTTGTCAATAACTTCTACCACCCCAGCTACCTCAAAACATACTTTTAGCCCCTTCTTTTGCTTACATAATCTAGTCTGTAACAGGATACAGAATGACCAATGGTCTCTGTTGAATCATTAAGGTGAGTGAGAAGTCACAGTGAAGTTATTCTAGTACATGAATGTACTAATAATTCTGAGTTAAGCTACAGTCTCAAAATGATATAATGATCATTCAACTTTCAATTTACTACTCCTTGATGGTGGGAATTTAACTTAATACATCCAATTAAAATTGATTTCTTAATTTAAAATTATACAATTCAATATTATAACTCTAAGATACCGGTACTGATACATCTGGATTTTAAGTGTCTACTTGTGATTACCATTAACAGGAATTATGAATGTAAAATCATCATAGGTGAAAGAATAAATTCAGTACTATTTTACCAGTAACAATTCTGAATATGTTGATTCTTGTCATCATAGCATCACCACAACATAACAATAGAATATGCTCCCGTTTGTTTTTCAAAATATATTATCTGTCATGCAATCTACCTTTTACAAAGCACAAAACAATGCCTATGTTCACACAGTAAAGATGCACAGCACAGCTACAGCTACAACAATCTTACATCAACAAGTGAAAACACTCTTACAAAACCCAGCTTAATCATTTGCCAAGGAGATGTAAAGAAAATGGTAATGAAAATGCTGCAGTAAATTCTGATGATGCATGCATTTGGTTGCCTGAATTTTCATAGCAGATTTGTAAGTAACAAATAACTGTGCTCTTCCCAAAGATGTTCCCTCTCCCTTCCTTTCAAAGGCCTATGCTTGAAAAAGCTACTATATTTATGATCAATGTTAAAATAAACAATGGCATAATAAAATATAGAAACTTCTACCAATTATAATTTTATTTTGTAAATTTAAATTTTGATTACGGTGCAATTAAAACTTCAGCAATATTTTAAGTTACAGCAGTACGTGTTGCATATGCCATACAAGTCAATTAGGCATGTTAAAAAGGTAATGCTGATTACATGATAGACATGAAGTTACTTCAGTGTTCTGACATATTCCAAAATATGTTGCAGTATTGTCTTTTTTATATACATTTTTAAATTGTTCATAGTGATTAATATGAATTCTTTACTACAGAAGTATCCTAAAGTCAATTAACAAATGTAGATGTTTTCTTCAAACAAGTTGTCTAATTTCCATTTGCTTTCTCAGAACAGCCATATGAATCAAGAAATTAGTTATTAAACATCACATGTTCAGATCTATATGTATAAAAAGTCCCTTAGATCACACATATTGATGTATGGTATCATAGATACCATGGTATCATTTTTATTAAATCACAATCTATATCAAATCCATGCTTCATGTATGATTCTTTCCATTGCAGTACTCAAATGGATTTAAAGATCTTAGGGCTAGAGCTAGTTCCCACTGCTTGGGAACTAGTGTTAAAAGAACAAATAAATTTAACAAATGTGAATAAAGACACTCTTAAATCCAGTACACATTATACAATAAGTTACCACAAAAATGTTTGTATTGCTAGACTGAGGTCAAAGTGAAAAAGAAAACGTATCAAACGAAAACAACTTTCTGATGTGCTTAATGAAACTGTGTTTCATTTTTCAAATACAGAACTTGGATTTTTTTTTTTTTTTCTCCTGTCATCCTAGCATGGTTTTGCTGTGAAAACATAACGTATTGACATCATCACCAAGACAAAGCTGGCCCTTTACCTTACCTGGGAAGGGGTGGAGCTGTAAGCTACACAGCTGCTTTGTCCCCAGTGTCAGCACCAGGCCATGCGGGAAACTGGTCAGCTCAGCAGCCTGAGGAGCTGGGAGACTCTCCTGGCAGGCGCTGCCCACTTCCTAGCCTGCAGCCTAGCATAGATTTCATACAGCACAACTGTACCCTATCCATCTTTGTGTTTCTGCCCTGCAGAAACTTACTCCCTTGTGTAAACTACACATCTCAGCATCAGATGCCAGGTTGCTGCTGGTGATACCTTGGGGACTAGGGAACATACTGTTGCTGCCCAACCCTGACCACCGGTGTCGTCATCCCTGGCCCCTCTCTCAGCAGCTGACAGCATTCCTTTCCCTTTTACATCACATGAAACTCTGGCTATGCGTGTTCTTCCTGGGCCTTTCGGGGTCTCTTTTGCTGATGACCTTTCAGCCTGCTGTCCAAGATGACAACTGGAGGATTGCACTGGCGACCGTGGGGACCGTTGTTCTGCTTCATGCCCTGCGGGCTGTTGGCTGTTTGGCATACTTTTCTGATGCCCCTGAACTGGATTTTCACTGCACCTTTTATCCCTGCTCACACTGGAACAACAGTAATAACAAACAGACAGTAAATAAGATTACAATGACCATTTCGCCATCTGTACAATAATTTTATTTTAGTTATTAAACATTACATGTTCAGATCTAAATGTACAAGTCCCCCTTAGATCATACATATTGATGTACAGTATCATAAATACCATGGTATCATTTTTATTAAATCACAATCTATTTCAAATCCTTATATTAAGGAAGGGTTTGGCTCTTTCAGTTCAGCATCAAAGGTGCAAGTTCCCAGTGGCCCGAATCCCAGCAACGGACTGCGCCTGCATAAGTGAACAACATAAATAAGCCAGTTTCTTCTTAAGGTATAGCATTAACAAGTAGCTATCACACCCATAAACCATCTTCAGGAGAGAAACTTTTGGGGTAAGCTTTTCCTTAATGATTTTTAATTAATCCAGGTGCTTTTAAAACAGTTTTAAGAGTTTAGCTTGCATCTACTTCCATCAGAATAACTAAGCAATGAAGTAATTTTAAACTTTTAACAGTTTAAAGACGTAATTATTTTTATACAGTATAATATAAATGTCAGCATTAACCTGGTAATTTCCACAGAAATGTATTTCTTCCATATTGCCTTTCCACTCAAATATTTAATTTTGAAAAGTTCATCCCGACTGTCACCAGTTCTGGTTTTTGGTTGGGTGGTTTGGTTTTTTGGAGGGTTTTTCCCCCTTTCTATCCATTGAGGAATATACAGGATTTCCAAATATCTGATACTATAAAATCTACCTCCATGTCTACAGAGTCCCAGTGCACATTAGAAAAATAATACTGTAATTGCACAGTAGGCTAGGTAGATGACAGTTTTATAGGCAAACATCGGGTTTTTTTAAACACAGCAAGACCACGCTGAAATATCTCTAAATGCAGTTTATGGAAATATGGGAATGTAACAGTAGAAATAATGCATTGCTCTATAATGAAGACAAAATAATTATAATAGCTGTTATATATAAAGACTATATGTATTGCATATGTACAGAATGTACACACATACCTGTATGTCCATATGTACAGAATTTTATACACACATACCTGTATGTCCACATATAAAAACCAGCATGTAAGACATGAAGCAAAAGGAAAAATCTGAGTTTACCAATTTTAAGTATTAATACATGTAGCGGATGTTTTTCTTCAAACTAGAAAACCAAAAATAATTACTCTTTAAAAAAGTGTTGCTACTTGACATAAGCACTGATTAAAAGAAATAGAAAATGAAAAGACTCCTACCCATAGAGGCCCTGTCATGCTTAATGCTGCCATGTCAAATACTGATTTATAATTATTAGAATTAATTTACAATATTTTCCCAACACAGACTTGTTAAATCATTGTGAAGTTTAGTCCAAAATATCGTAATTAAAGTGAACATCAGTTTCATCAGCTATCAAAATGTTTAGATGCTACAAAATACCACCAAATGTTTCTTCACTAATCCTTCCTCCAGCACATGTGGTATGTCTTTCACAAGGAGTATTTTCCCATTGATCAAGATTGCAAAATTACAAGCCTGAGAGTTCTGAAGTAACAGCAAGATCTTCATCAAAAGAATTTTCTTAGCACATAAGCTATTAGACAGATTTACCATGAAACTCAAACCCCGTCCAGAAAAAAAATTGCTACATTCTTCTGCTTTACATGTAGTTTTCCCAGGGTTACCAGCAATTTCAGAGAGACTGTTTACATAGATTGTCTCTTTAAGCTAAGGAGCAATGACACATGGTTAGAGTCTCAGAACTGTAAGCACTGTCCCTACAAATACTGCGCAAAATAAGATGAAACAGTGCCAGCAAAACGTGCCCAAAACATCATGTAAGTGTAAGTGGAAAACTTTATAAAAACAGCAGTGCCAAAAGAGAGGACAAAATTCCTTAGAAGCTAGTACAATATCACATATTCATTTATGGTTGTTCCAAAGCACAGTTCATCTGAACTAATTCTGATTTTATTTCTAACACACATGCTGTAAGAAAGTGTGGAAAAAATCTATTCTTTGTTTGGGTGATTTAGTTTGACAAGATCCTATCTTGCACTTCTAATAACCAAAAAAGCTTATCTTCTCCTAAAGATTCTCCTACCACTAGTATGTCCGAATATTGATGCTAGCATTCAAGTAAGTTTTAAAGTTTGCCATTCTTGTATTAACTTTCCAAATACTAACAATGTTTTGTTTTTCCTGAAATTAATGCTCTACTTAGAAGGAATTGTCAGGAACCTCAAAAACTGCATTTATACTCTCAGTATCTAGTACACACTAATTTTTCACATGACTAAAGTACACATTGCAATCATCTGAATAATTGTTATATGGCACATAGGGTTTACAAAGGTCCGTATATCACTACAATGAACTAGTCAACACATTCAGGGACCATCAGTTATTGATGTATTTGCAATTATCCTTTACAGATGCTGTCCGTATTATTCCCCTTTGCATTTAATCATACCAATTCAGTTTCAGGACAGGTAGTAACCATTATTCCAAGCTCCCCAAAATGATAAATAATGAAAACAAAGCTGTAAGAATACTTTGGCATCCAGGTACAAATCACTCAACTTGCCAATACTGGAGAGTAATGGATTCTTTATAATAAAAAGCTAATTAATTGATTACAATAGTTGTTAGCAATAAGTACTATATCAAATAGCGTTAATGCTGATTATCTATCACTGTAAGTCAGCACAAATATTTGCAGCACTGCAGGAAGTGGATACTACAGAATATGTGAGGGACTGCCAGACTGACTTCACAAACATGCCAGCAGTGAAACTGAAACTGCTAAAAACTGCCTTAAGGTGCAAAGAAGTCAGTCTGTTCTAAATTCATCAAGACATAGATGATAAAGCCAGACCAGACAACGTCTGTAATTTATTTTAGACCACATAAAACCCAGGCCATCGCACTTTCTTGAATTAATTTCTACTTGAGCTAGACATAGCTTAAAAAAGCCATTATTTAGAAAGTGCCAGTTTTTTCAAGACTGAAGAATTTACTCTAACTGCCAGTACTTTTGTGAAATGCCTAACTACATTCTCTGTTAAAAAGCAACACTATTTCTAACACAGAATGTCCTTAAATTAACTTTTCATCTACCAAATCCTATTCTACTTTTGTCTGCTAAGTAAACAGTCCTATTAAGAATATATTTTGTTCCCTTTGTCACAGTCAATGATGAAGAACTGCTTAACTAAACCTGGTCTAGTTCAAGATGTCCTTGCTCATTGCAGGGAGGACTGGACTAGGTGACCTTTCAAGGTCCCTTCCAACCCACACTATGAACTTTAACAGACATTGTAATGAAAAAGTAGATTTTTATTTCTGTTTAGTTTACCAAGTGATCCAGACTTCCCCTCCTCATTTACCTGGTCTCTTCATGAAATAAGACCTCTCCAATGCCTAATCTGTTAACTTTATCAGTAGCACTGAATCAAATTCTAATCAGATTTTTTAGATTCTTTTCTTCCTGAGTCACATATAAAAATGCTAAACAGCTTATGAGGAAAAAAAAAAGAAAATATCTGAAAACATTTTATGATTCTCCATTTAAGGCTTTGTGTCAGACTTTACCATATTAGTAACATTATTTATGTTGATTTTGTACAATTGCTTAATGTAGATAAATCTATCTTCTACAATCACAGGATAATTTGTATTAATATTAGTACTAATCATATACACTGTTTAGTTTTCTGTATGATTCTAGTGCTCCATTTCATGAGTCACTTTTTACATCTTAAAGATAGTTTTGGCAGTATCCACAGATTGCTGGCACAATCTCACTGAGACAATTTCTTCGTACAGGAGGAGATGAAAGAATGGAATTAGTTTATTACCACCTGACTCCTAAGTTACAGAACTGACAGACTGAGCTTTCATGTGGGATATCAAAAACTGCAAGATGTTATTCAATTCTTGAAACTTAGTCTGTGTACTCTCAATAGAAAAGTAATTTGTTTATGTGGGTTAGGACAGATGGCATGGGGACCTAAAATGAGTTTTACTCTGAAAAACAGCAATGGTTTACCCAATAGATCTGTTCTTTTTTTGTATTCAAAATCATATCTCCTTAGGAAGAATGCAAGTAACAGTTTTTACTGCTTTTTATTACCATTAGCCCCTCAAAACCAACTCAATTTTGAAATGGAACTAGATTCTCTATTTGTCTTTTTTTGGTCTCCCTCTTCAAAGCGTAGAACTACCCTTTCATACGTAGCAGCTTTCTGTTCCATCCCCTCTGAAACCAGTTCTCCACAGCTGCTCATCTACAGACAGATTCAAGACAACTTGCAATTTCCTTCTAAATCTAGGCACTTGGGCACTGCCTTAACAGTTTCAAAGCTTTTATTGGAGATGTCAAGTTTCATTCATCAACAGCTCCATACAGGATGAGTGTGAAGAATGTGGGCATTAGCTTTATTAATTTAAGAGTGCTATGCATCAATATACCTCTGTGGGCTCGGAGAGTAGTACCATGGTCAGTTATGAGATACAAGTGGGTAAAACCCTACAGAGTTCACTGACCACAATTTTGAGCCTAATGCTTGAAAAGACAATACCAGAAATCTACCACGGAGATAAAACCCAACAACTACCCAGGAAAATTTATCTGCACAAGCCTGTTCTAATTTACAAGACATTTCTAGAGATAGACTCTGGATAAAAAAAAAAGTTTCAGAAAAACTAAAAAGACAGTCTGGATGTAAGGGGAGTGAGACACTAGTGGGGAAAAAACCAGGCTGAGAAGTAGACACTCCAAAGAATTCTGCCTTAAAGCATACAGAACCTAGCTGCATATAAATTAGAGAAAAATAAAATAAATAAATTGTGTAACAGTACATATTGCCCAGCTTTTTAGGAAAGAACCTTCTTTTCAAGTTATTTTGACTATCCTTAGATCTTAAACTATTGCTTTTGTTTCCTTCATCTACTCCCCTAGCAAAGGCTTTTCTAGTAACCTTCCCAATTCTGGGGAATCTACAGTGGCTCAAACTCTCCCTTGAGCCCTGATTCACTGGTCATAAAGTTATGCCTAACTGCCCTTTGAATATGCCTGAGCAGGTATGACTCTCCCTTAACCACAGTAATAACCCATACAAAACTGTAATAAATCTGAATTTTTCTCCCATTTGTATTATGAAATAAGTTGCTTTAGTAAACGTCCATCTTCTACCTCATCTTCTTCACATCTTTCTTTGACTTTAGTAAAAGCTTTAGGACAGCAAGCGACTAACACCTTGCTCTGTACAGTAAACCTAAGTGCATAGGAGCAGGCAAATTAGATTTCCTTTGCCAATATTCTACCAGAAGTCTTCTCTCATTCTGTTTTTTTCATAACGTAAAAATTCTACTACTCCTTTCCACAAATTTAACTGTAGGTTTTTTGCTCTATTTTTGTCCTCTGAAATTTTAAGTCATAATAATCTTCCATCCCCTTATTTTTTATCATCTATAATCTGTACCTTTGCCTCACTTTTTGTTTACTTGCAGTTCATAGTCATCCACCATGTTCTTACCAACCTTTCACTCTATTATTCTTTTTCTAGTTTCCAGGTATTCCTGGATACTTACATGGTATGTGGAAAACAGTGTGCAACATAACTATTCCAGTTATACAGAAAGAGAGACCCCTGCCCTGCCACCTCTCCCATTTTAAGTCCTACTCCAATTGCCATGTATTTCAAAAGTGTTCTTACAGTGAAAACAACAACATAAGGCCAGGAGTAGTTTCAGAAACAGCATTTCTGGAAAGTGTCTTTTGGATCTGGATATAAAAACCTATTCCTGCTGGCAGGTCACCTTCAGTTTCTCATTTCTGATCTAGAGTTTATGATTGCAAACTTCCACCAGATGGTATTCAAGCAAACATGGAATTGTTACAGCTCACTTTTTGTCTGCAACACAAGATTCACAATCACCTGTTCTCCTCTATGCTTCCCCAAGCTTACATTAATTTCTGCATTACGGTGCAAATTGCCTTTATATTTCACTTTCCCAAAGATCCAGTCATCTAACTCAGAGCTGCCTTGTCTTCCTCACCAGTCCTTTTAGTTTTTTATCTTTTATATCTACCCTTAGCTGTCACACCAACACCTTAAACAGTTTCATTTTTATTGTGCTTCTACTTTCAATCTGCAGGCACTGAAGGCAACGTTTGGCAAGAGCTTTCACACAGTAAAACTGGAAAAAACCAACACAATTTCTACTCAAAGGAACTGCAGTTACTAAAGGCATTTAATTTGTTTTTAAAGATCTCTTCTATGTGATCACAGCCATTGCTGCACATCAGATAAAAGGCCTGTAATGTTTCAGCCATAATCTGTACCTCTGGCCCCCCTATGTATTTGCCCTGAAGGAAATCCTAACAAAGTCTCCAACTTGCAGTCTCTAACTGATGAAAAAGTCTGCAATACTCTGCCTCCAGATCAGACTCAGAAGTTTACCGGAATCACACTGGCAATTTTTTAGTTATGATAGAGATAATTGGTTTTTTGTGCTATAGAGGAAAACAAAGGACACATTCAGGATTGCAGTTCAACTACATAAAGTAATGCTTACTAAAACATATTAAACACCATTCCTCTCTCAATTTCTATCGTTCCCCAATTAAATGCATACTTGTTCTTCTTCTGGAGTTGAAAAAAACCTTAAAGATATACAGGTGATGAATTTCAATAAAAAGATTACAGCATCTCTGATTCTGTTCTCTCAGAATTATCTTCAGACCAATAGCTTCTTAAAACACTATCTTATTTATTCAGAATAAAAACATTTAAAAGAAAACACATTTTAAAATTAAGAAACATCTTACACAAACGCCTACTCTACATTCAGTTATCCATACACCATCCAGGAAGACCAGAAAGTCTAAAATACTTCTGGTTCCTTCATTGGTGCCAAGTCTCCTACTGAAAGTCGGACACATTACTGCACTGAGGGGACCCTATAAAGAATTTTTTTTTTTTTGATGCCTCATCCTTTCAGTCAGTTCATAGTACTCTTTTTCTTCTAGTGAAGTGAAAGTTCAACTTGATTCTTGAAGTATTTCAGTATTGACATAGTAATGGCTAGTATACACAGTGATGACAACTTCTATAGGAAAAACCTTCTACTGCATATGACCACATTTTTATGAAAAGAAGGAAAAACATGCTATAAGAGCATAATTGAAACAGGTGACAATCATGCTTGAGAAGCAAGATCCTAAGTCCACATTTCCACATCTAAATTAAGCTATGTGGGACTTTTTCATCCAAGGTTTTACTGCTAATACAAACTCACACTATTTGTGTGTGCCTGCAACCTTAATACTGCCTTAATCGCTTTTTTTTTTTTTTTGGAGTCTTCTATCAAATTGATGAGTACATTCTCTCCAAAAATTTCCTTTAACTCAGAATCTAAAAAGAATGTAAAGAACAAAGCAGAAGATAAATTGCTATCGTCACAGAAGTTCAAGAGTAACACTTAAAAATGTCAGATTTTTTTCTTTTTAATTTAAGGCTTAAAAATGTTAAGTTATAATACTGCATAAAGCACAGAATTACCTGGATATTTGTCTGGGGCAGGGCGTGTGTGGTAGTGCAGAAACAACCACCAGAAGCAGCCTTCAAAGTACCAGCTGAGAGCAGCAGTTCCAATGTCTATAGAAAAGACACTGAACAGAAGGTCTCACTACATAACCAACTTTTTTGCACTGCTATACAGGGTCTCCATATTTATAGCTGGTATGCACACTTCAATAGAAAGGTAAAAATCAATGATTCATACAGCAGTCTTTATCATCACACTAGAATCTCAACTTTCTCAAACCAAAAAGCCCCAAACAAGGCATGCCGCGCTGTATTGTCTGAATAGGACCAGACAGAAGTCTTAAACATGTAACATTCAGAAGAAAACCATACAAGAAACATACAGGTAGAAAGTCCTCTTTACAACTAGACAAACTCTCACCATTGGCTCAATTAGCTTACACATTCCTCAACAACTTCAGAATTCTGTCCCAGATGTAGAAAGACTGGATTCTGTGAGAATCATCACAAACTTGAAACCGCCCCCAGAAACTCTCACCTACTATCCAGTAAATAGGAAGTAAAAACGAGATTTCATGTAACATACTAATCTAGCAGCCACACAGATGATCCTGTGCCCTCACACATGCTATCACAGGTTCACCTTCCCTTGCACTGAGTAGCATTACTTTGGTCCCACGGGGATCCTCTTCACCTAAGTAAACTGGCAGAAAACCACCACCACAAAAACCTAATTCTTCTCTGCAAAGAATGCATGGAGAAAGGAGAAAAGCAAACAGAGGCAGAGAATTGGAACCTTGTCAGTGGCAACAAGCCATTAGATCTGTTTAATTGATTATTAAGATACTAGATTACCAGAAAATGATCCTTCACAGTACAACATTATATAATGATAGCTGACTTTAAACAGAAGCCACATATTTAACTCTCTTTAGCATGCCTAAGAATTTATTAGACAATAATATCAACCCAATCTCAGCATATAAACCTTAAATTCTCAAAAGCATTAGGCATCTACTCCTACTAACTTCTATGACAGGGAACCTAAACACCTTTGCAGAGCTTCAGATACTAATTGTGGATAAACACATAGACATTATTTTGAGAAGAAAACCTGAAAACCTTGAAAACCATTGGTTAATGGCTTACATGTACTGGGTGTGCAGCTAAAGTAATTAAGATGATGTAAACTACACCTAGATCAATGTCTCATTCGTAAAACATAGGCGCATACTTGTGCAGCTAAAAATAACCAAATTAGAGTTGATGCAGACTCACCAAAAAGATAGCACTAGTAACACTAAATCTCAGATGTGTCACTAATATATTGACTAGAACAATCCAATGACATACTGAAATGATATTCAAATACATTTGGCTGGCAAGAGAAACAAAAAGGTTACCCTTTTCTTGTTTTCTCTCATTACTTTTAGTACAGTAACTTCTGACAAAATTCATGATTGGTGAATTCAATTAGCAAAAGATTTTTAAAAGTAATAAAACCAGGATTTGTAATATTAGGAACAATATTTATAGCTCCAAAGTCTCCAATTTAAAAGCTTTCCTGACATTCATACATTATTTATGAAAAATAAACTTTTTACGCTAAAGAAACAGAAAAGGATTGTTTCAAAAGGTATAAAAAATTTAAGACAAGCTAAAGCATCGCTGAGAAGCTGATATAGCTGGATAAGAAGAGTCTCCTGCTCAGGTGGCATGTTTTAGCTCCTAACCACAGCTTTGGCACGCACAGCCTGTTTTACTGTCTCTGAGCCTGTCTACTCGTACGGATTACCATATGGTGGCTGGAAGCCTCCTCTGTGTGTATCCTGACAAAAATGGAAATAAACTAAACACAGATTGTAAAGAGCTCCTTGCTATGATTCTCAGACCAAAAAGCGGTTCAATTAGCACCAAAGTTAAGAATATATGCGAGTATATTAGTTTGGTTGTGTTTTTTAGAAAGAATGCAGGAGTTATGGATACAACACAGGATGTATCCAATTGACCTCAAATCTGTTCCAAATTGGTCAGACTTTCCCTCTCATTCTTTTTATGTTTACCCAGTTTCTAAAATACTTCATTTGTATATAATAGGCTGTCTTCCATTAAAATAAAACAAAACTCTATAAATAAACAATAGTGCCAAGAAAGCTTACCCAGCTCTTCTTCATTGTTATTTCCAAAACTATTTTAATCTGTGTAGATTTCTGAGATTAAGTCTATACACACTGGTTGTTCAAAGCTTTGGCAGCAAGGAAAAGTTGGCCATGAACTATTAGAAGAGAAGCTGGAGACGTAAGATCAGAACAGGGAAAGTTTAGTCAGAGAGCAGGAGCAGCAGAAGAAAAAGCTGCCAAAGCCTGATATCCTGGAACTCAAAAGAACATCTTTCAAATTACTACTATGCTTACCGCATGTAAGAGAAGGTGAGATCAACAAATCCATGGTTATACAGCAACTAGTTTTAATCATCATCAAACCTGTCAGGCCTAGATTTGAACTGGAAATCCAACTATGAAAAGCCCTGTGACCCATTAACATTATCTTCATAGTATGTGACACTCCAATGAAAAAATAATCACATCTTCTGGAGAAAATAGTCTGATTATTAATTCATAAGCTGTTTGGAATACAGCCCTAGCATTTTATTTCCTTTAATTGTTTTTGTTTGAATGCAATGAAGACTTTACTTTCCACTCCCAGAAGTATTGCTTGGATATACAAACAACCCTGAACAGGATGAGCAGCACATGTTCCTGCCAGAGTACTTACGGTATGTTAGAGACGTTCGTTACCATGAAAACTAAATGCTAATGCTGAATTTCATTTTCCTTAAAGTGATGTTTACATATGCAAAGGCTTTGTTTAAATATTGGAAAAAAGACTGAAACACCAAAATCCGTAACTTAGTATAGAATAGTTAATTTAAAATACAAATAGCACAGTTAGCGAGCACCTGAGCCCTTCCTTTTGGATTTTAGGGGTCTGAGTGCTCATTTAATATTTCAATCACATTTCAGTAATTTGAAAGGGATCCAGTTTTATGCATGAATAATTTAAGCTGAACTACATTAAAATGGAAAAACAAAAGAACAATTAGTATTGTTAACTTTAGCCTCATTCAATCTACTTTTTTGTGCATAAGTATATCATGCAGTAGTTCACATATTGCCCTTCATTTTAACCACACCCTGAACACCAGTGTAAGGTAACTGCTGGATTTCATATTGCAAATGTTTCTTTTGGAAGAATATTTCTTTAAAAATATAGTGATTATTCCCCCAGTTCAAATACATTTACTATTCTGAATATTTTGACTTGCAATTGTACATCAATTACAATTAACTAGTTAACATTTTATATGTTAATCAATACTCAAAAATACCAAACCACATCATTGTTTTGTTGTATTAGAAACTGCTGTGGTTTTACCCCAGCTGGCAGCTGAGCACCACGCAGCCGCTCGTTCACTCCCCCGCATTGGGATGGGGGAGAGAATTGGAAAAGTTAAAGTGAGAAAACTCGTGGGGTGAGATAAAGACAGTTTAATAGGTAAAGCAAAAGCCACGTGCACAAGCAAAGCAAAGCAAGGAATTCATTCCCCACTTCCCATGGGCAGGCAGGTGTTCAGCCATCCCCAGGAAAGCAGGGCTCCATCATGCGTAATGGTGACTTGGGAAGACAAACGCCATTGCTCCGAACGCTGCTGCTCCCTTCCCCCAAGCTCCTTATAAACTGAGCATGATGTCATATAGTATGGAATACCCCTTTGGTCAGTTTGGGTCACCTGTCCTGTCTGTGTCTCCTCCCAACTTCTTGTGCACCCCCAGCCATCCCGCTGGCAGGGCAGTGCAAGAAGCAGAAGAGGCCTTGGCCCTGTGTAAACACTGCTCAACAACAGGTCCATAGAACAAAGACATCTCTATATTATCAATGC
Source organism: Balearica regulorum gibbericeps (assembly GCF_011004875.1). Lineage (NCBI taxonomy): Eukaryota > Metazoa > Chordata > Aves > Gruiformes > Gruidae > Balearica > Balearica regulorum. The sequence goes on from NC_046189.1 coordinate 4,605,206, forward strand.
TGTCTCCAGCACAAATCCAAAACATATCCCCACACTAGCTACTATGAAGAAAAATCAATCCTCTCAGCTGAAACCAAGACAGAAACTAAAGCTATGTAAGTAGGGTTCCAAAATTACATAACTCTTCCCACCTCTTGCACTATACATCTTTTATTATGAACCAGACCTTAAATAACAGAAGAATCGGAAACAGACTTCTGTGGAATAGAGTTTTTCCCCTCACACACACACAAAAATCCCTTCTCAAAAACAAATCAACATTTTTCAAGTGTAATGAACTTTGCATCAGTAACATCGTAACCAAGGTACCCAAGCAATGGTGCACTACTATGTCTTGTGCGGTGCATTCTAATGACACTTAGTGATTTCTCTTTCCTTTAAAAGAACAGGCACCTTGGCAAAAGCTAAATGTTGAGAAAAGCATTACAAATGCACAGTTACAGGGGAAGCTGTACCAGCAGAATCCCATTTGGTGGTATCTCACCCGAGCATGTTTCAAAAAAATGTGCTGTAAGCACTGTATGCATTTATTAGGGAAGGAACAAGCACAACTGAACCATTCTCCTCCTTAAGCCCTCCAAAATTCCCAAACCATTTCCAAGAGAAATTTCAAGGTCTTCACACTTTAAATAAAGGGAAAACAAAGCATTATTGGAGAGTTAATGAAATTACTCAATTAAGGTCTCAAATGCCAAACAAAGCTGACATTACTGATGGTTGTACAAACATCATCCCGCCACCTGCTGCAGGTGCTTTGTACGGAGGCTCTCATTCTGTTGTCATGCCCAGTCAAATCCTATCCTAAAGCCCAAAGTAAATGAGGGAAAGTAATTCCTCTGCAGAAATTCCTGTGGGATAGAAGAAACCCTTCTGTACCACACAATTCCCAACTCTCCCCCCATCTGGCAGGGCTGCCTGTCCTGAGGAAGATAGCAACAGCCATCAATAAAAATAAAAAATAAGCATTTTGAAGTCTTTATATATTTCATATTTAGTCGTTAAATTTTTTAGACTTTCTCAGCAACATTAAAACTTTTTTTTTCTTAAATTAAATATAATTGCAGAAGGTCCCTCATCTAGGAAATCAAAGCATTTGCATATAAAAATTAGCAATTTTATTATCAGCAGTTTTTGCAAATGATTATAGCAAGAGTGAGATTCACAGTCTCACAGAAGACAAGCTATTATTCTAAAATCTGTCACTATTTACACTCAGCTACAAAAAGAGATAGATTAATATGCAAAGTATATCTACAATTAGAATTAAGATTAAATGCATCTTACTTTTCAACATTCTTCCATATTTGTTTTCAGTCTTGGGGGCCTGTTATTTTATTATTCTTAGCAGCATGTAATGACTCAAAATAAGCAATGGTCATTTTAGCACACCAAAACCCTTTGGATGCTCTGTATGGTGATGTTATCAAGGACTAAGGGCTTCAAATACCAAATTTTTTTTAAAAAAAATGCACAGCTTTGGGTATCTTGATTTAACAAAGCTGCAATTATGGATAGAAAATTGTATCAATGTTGTCTTTTTTCTTACAGATGTGATTTTTTTTTTTTTTTTTTTTTACACACAGCTTTATTTGTAGCTAACATTCTTAAATGTGTTCTTATTTTCTCCATGTAGGTCTGTCATTTAAAAACACTTGTTTAGGGAAAGCCTAAAACTAAAGCCATTGTCACATCATCTATTACATACAAAGTATCATAGAGAAATTAAAACAAAAGCATGGATTTCATCTAAAAAGAGGGGGGTTTTTACCATTTTCAAGTCTAACATAGGGTGTTTTTTTTAAAAAAAACAAAGTATTTCCTAACCAAGTATGTAACTCTTTTAAATTAAATTCCATCAAAATCAACTATAGAACACTTTTCAGCTTACATCCAGTTAATCTTGGATCATATTCTTAAGTCACAGAACATTGATTTCATAAGCAGAAGAGGTATCATATTCTAAAGGTACCTATTCTTCGCTGCTTAATGCCCACTACCATGGCAATAACGCCAGCTCCCACTGCGTATCTGATGACAGTCCCACTGGACAAGACGCTGCACATGCTGTACCTGTTCTAGAGCTACAGTCATGCTCATCAGTTCACAAATGTGCATTTGCTGGCTGGCATATCTTCTGAAAGCTTTCCTGTCTGCAGGCACTCATGTGAATCTTTCCCGTTTCCCCAGCCATCACATCTAACAGGAATGATAAAAACTTATTTTGATATTGTTTTAATAGAAAGTTAGAAGTGGCCTGCTATTTTAGTGCAAGGCAGAAAGTTTCTTCCCTTAATTACAATTTTTTTGGGGAAAATCAAAATAATGATGACAGCTAGACAAATCCTCTGCTGGTCAATCAGTACATCCCCTTTCTCAAGGGAACTCTGCAGCTATTTCATTCCTCAGAAAAAACTGTCTCTCCTATTCCAGTAACACAAACTCCCTAGGCAATCTATTTCAGGGCTTCACTATATTTGCTACCATAAATTTTATTTAACATGTAATCTGAATCTTTCTTATTGGATTTCTACTTTACTACTTCTTGTTCTAACAGGTTGGTTTTGTTTCATGGTTGGTTTTTTTTAATTCTCTTAGACTCTAAGGATGTATCCTCTCTCCCCGTAGTGTTCTTTTTCTGTAGACTACGCAATTTCACTTTTCACCTTTTCTTTGACAGTTATGTTTCGTAGCCTTCTAATCATCCTTATTGCTCTCTCAGATGCTCCGCTTGTCTCCTGAACAGCTGTGATCAAACTGAACAGAACACTGCAGCCAAAGCTACATACCAGCTGAACAAAGCAAGAGGAACATTCCACATCCTCCACACAATATTCCTAGTTTACCCTGCAGTATGCAGCTATTCTGCAATATTACGGTATCGGTGAATGTAGCTAAGCTTGTTTTATATAACAAAACCTAGAGCCTATTCTAAATAAAAGGTATTTGATCAACTGTTTCTTTTCTTGTTCTGTATTTGTACATTCGATTATTTTTTTTTTAAAGGCAGAGTTTTGTACCTTTTCTGACATTGCATGTTATTTCTTTAGATCAATTCTCCAATAGGTCAAGTTTTGAATGTACTCCCGTCCTCAGCTGCACTTGCTGTTCCACCCCCACCAAACCCAGATCACTCGGTCTGCAAGTTTAGTCAGCATATTTTCTGTTCCATTTTCCAGATCGTTAATGACAACATATCCCAGCAAAAGCCTATTCAATATATCCGCATGTTTCCAACCTGTTTTCCATTAATGTAGGAAAGTTTCCATCAGGCCAGATTTCCACAGCTGCTAATAGGCATGAACTGTGAGACAGTGTCCAAAGCCTCAGTAAAAACATAAGAGCTTTTATATCTTAATAATAAGATACACTTACTGCTGCTCTACCCATGAAACCTCTCACCCTGTTATAGATGCATTTTTTCCTTGCAAATCCATTTTCACTGTTACTTCTTTTCCTGGTTTCTTCGCCATGTTCAATAAAATTTCATTTATTCATTACAAATTCCTTTGGGAATTTAAGTTACACTGTCTGACCATGATTTTAGCTTTTTCTTTTTACCTCATTTGAAATACAGACATTGTATTTTCTTTTCCCTCCTCTAGACTGCAGTCTTATATCTTTGTAACTGGTATTAATTTTCTTACCTATCTGCCTGGAGTTTTACTATACCAGTGAAGGACTGTAGAAATAAGTATTCCCAGTATTACCTGTCAGTCATCATCTCTCTACTGAATATCTAATCAGTGCTTTCTTCATAACCTTACTGCAAACACAGAATGATTGCCTATTTCATTTACAACCCTTCCTAACTATTTTGGGACCTCATCTTTCCAATTCTATCCCAATATGCCAGTGCTCATTTATATTCAAGCTCAATCATCTGATTAAGTAATCATTTGGTTTTAGCTTCCCTTCTGTTTGAGAGCACAGAACCAGTAGTTCTTCTAAATTTTGTACACTTTCTTGCATAGAACTGAGTAGAAATTTGGAGTTTATACACGTATGTGTGGTATTCCGACCCAAGTTCTTATTAAATCCCAAAAACTATTACGTTTGCACGAGCATTAGATTTTACTTTTGTCTTTTTTTTTTTTTTTAAATATACCAAGGCACCTTTTGATAAAGTTTTACACCAAACAAAACTTAGGAAAGCTAAATTGCACCGTAATACATTATATGTGGAAATAGAATTTACTGAACAAAGGAACTGCAATCACCCCGTTAATAAACAATAAAAGCAGTCAAACATGGAATGTACGCTGTGAGGAAACTGAGAGAATAAAAATATAAAAATAGGAAAAGTATATTTCAACAGGATAATGAAAATCACATTATCAAAGGTTCTCTACCATTTTAATGACCTGTGAATGCATTTTAATTACTTTAAATGTTTAAAGCAGTACTCTATGCACATTCTTAATCTCAGAATATTTATGCTATTGATACTGGTTTATTAAGGGCTAGATATGTAAACAGTTTAGCCTAATTGCCTGTTACTGTATAATTTAATTGAGCTTCGTAACAAAGATTTTAAAATCAGAACACATTCTCTCAGAAAAATTCCAGTTATTTTTTCACTGTTTCAGTGATAAACTTCACATCAAAGGGACCTTAGGTTTTCAATTACGTGTCAGCTTTTACAGGATATTACAATAACACAATATATGTTTGTCCTTGAAGTAAATGTTCTAGCTCAGCTATGAGTCATATTTACATCTACTTAAAAGTAAGCACAGGCATTTGTTAGATCACTATTTAGCTACAAGTCATAGAAAAGATTTTAAATCATTTTCATCACCATAGTTCACTCCTATGAAACAGTACAGTTAATACAAACATTTATAACTCTGTCTCAAGGATACAATTCCATGACAATATATTTGCTAAAAGTGAATGTGATACAATCCAAATGCCCAAATTTTAGAATTGGATAAACTGTTCACTCTGAACTTTTGTAAGCTTGAAATATTCCCTTACATTTATTGAAAAAAAACTAAACAATATCTGACAGTGAATTTTACCCAGATTTCCCATACTTTGTTTTCTTTTTCTCTATTTTGTCATAAATGCATTGTTTGAATACATTATTTCTAATTGCCTTTATTTCTTCTATATACTCCTCACCTGAACTCCACAAAACTGACCAATTTATGCTCTGACTCTTGCTTCCTTTCTGGTATAAAGACAACCTAAATCAAGTGTAGCCTTACCCTGAATATGTGTAAGACAATTTTACCTGCCAAAAAACACATTTAAAGTGTTATTTTCATTACTGTAAATGAGAACAAAACTATTATTTATGGTACGTTCTTCAATAAAGACATTGCCATCTTGAATCATTGTAAGAAAGAACATACGTCACATAAAACACGGCAGAATTTGAAAGATCTTTTGATAAAGGTCAAAGGAGATGAGGCACCACACAGAAGTTTGATTCCAAATACCACATAAAATGATCTAAAGAAGGCAAGGCACTCATTTATGCCTAATCCTTTTGACTAGAATAAATACTTAGACAACTAAACTGTTGAGTAAGAATGCACTATTTTAAAAAAACTTAGATTAAAACTTTAGTTCAATAAATGTGCAGTACAGGACAGTTTTGGAGTATCTATGTTTTAAACACAATTTTAACTCATCCCTTCACCATCTACAGACTTATCATTCCTTCTTCCATTTATTTTAACAGCCTAAAAAAAATAAGACAATTCACATCCGGTATCTAAGGTAGTATTTTTTGTTAGAGGAAAGGAAATATGTAGAAATAATAAATCCAGGAAGTTTGAAGTGGAAAAAAGGTATTGTTCCATTGGTGGAAAAGATGTTAATCTCACACCTGAAGTTTTACATTATTACTTAGCCATGGTAAAATCTAGTACATTCAAACACTCCCATATTTTCTGTTGTCTTATTTCTGGAGCTACTCCAGTTTTCTAATCCATTGATTAAATAAAGACATCAGGGCCTCTGCTAGGACTCATTTGGGAAACATAAGATCTGCAGAAACACTGATGCTTGCCAGAACCAGTCAACTAACAGTGCTCATGAATTTCAAAGAACAAGAAAGAGCCAGACAGGCATACTACCTGTGTAGAGTTTATATATTCAGGGGGTGACACGTAACTCCACTGTTTACTATAAAAATACTGATGACTTCAGTAGAAACAGGAACAAAAACCAAAGTTTCACAAGCAAAGAAATACTCATCTGTTCACAAGTCAAAATGAAAAGAAGAGATACCTGTAAGAGTCTAGGATGGAAGTTTCTAATCACTGAATGAAAAGCAGGGGAAGTGGAGATGGACTGATTGGCAGGTACCTTAGTAATACTCAGACAGTAATAGGTGGGGAGACAGTACAGAGAATTATTTCCAATATGTGGTGAGAAGTGTTTCAGAAAGCAACAGAATATAGATTTTTTTTATTATTATTTGGAGGTTCAGGAGAATGAAAAGGGATAAAAAAACAGAAATAAAATAGTATGTTTGTCAGAGGAGGGGTGCACTGCCAGTGTCAGACAGAAGAAATGCCTTTGCAAAACCACATAGAAACACCACAAAAATAAATCACCACAGACATTCTTGTGGAGACAGGGAAAGGAAAGACTGAAGCTGATTCCAAGTACATCAATGTAAACTAAACCTTTTTTTTTTTTTTCCTAAAAACAGAGTTTAAACTCTGTTGTTCTCAAACAAAAATAGGCCAGTGTAACACTTCTAAGAGCTCAAGAAATTTTAGATATTAGAATGTTTACCTTGATTTGGAAAAATAAAAAGCACTGTTATATAATCCCAAAATGCAACCTGAATAAATAAACCAAGTAGAAAAAGTAAACAAATACCTTTCAACAGTAAAAAACTCAATCAGGAATTAATTTTGATTTTGCACAACTTCCAAAGTAGAACAGCAACACACCTTTGGTATACTCAAGTTCAGAAACTTTCGTGGATACTAAGAAATCACCAATTTATTGCCCTCAGTCTCCCAGATGTTATACCATTTAGACCCAGCTGAAACAGGTTGAAATGCTTGAAAAGTGTGCAAGCACTACAGAATAGGTCAGGATTTCTCCAGTTACAAAAGAAACATAACAGAGCAACAAGCATTTATAACCAGTGCTCTTCCTCTGCACTGGTGATTACATCAGACTCTTGAAAAGTAGGTTACTAGTTTCAACTAATCAAAGTTCCTATTATTGCCTGAAAAATTAGTTGCAATAGAAATTCATATTAAAAATAAAAACCCTCTTACCTACCTGTCCTATTTACTTTTACTACCATTTGTCACTATGTGACAGATGACTTTGAGTCCATATTGGACAAGTGTTTCTCACCACAGCTTAGTAAAAGTTTAAAGTGTACTTTGGATTATACTGAGCAACTGCAAAGAATGCTGCATACCTTTGGGTATCTCTTGACTATCTTCTCTGCATCTTTGACTGGATCATATGAAGAGCTTTTAGCATCAAGGACTTTTTGCTGTCTGGCTTCCTGAAGAGCTTTCTGGGTGGGACCTTCCAACCCTTTCTTCCTTTGACATTCCTGGCCTGCTATAAAATAAGACCAACAAAAATATAAGTCAGAATGCATTTTTTACTTACTCTTCTAGGATGTCTCTCTACTGAATACTAGCTAGACATGTGAAAGTCTAAAAGAAACACCACTTCAAATAAAAAGATATTCAGCTTAGTGTGCCATCCATATCAAGTATGCCAAGGCTACATATAACTCCGCTCCACGAATTAGTTTGGTATGATCTATTTCAACTTACCTAATGGTACCCTAGATTTTGCCGCCAAAATGCAGCAATTTTGAATCTTGCAGTACAGGAGAGAGTCACAGTAAAAATAGATGCAATTCTTCTGTTCCCCTCAGAGCCAGAAAAAACATCACCTCACTGCATACTACCCAATATCTACCACCAATGCATCATTCTGATTTACAGCCTGCATTCCCTTTTGCTTCCCTGCACTTTCTTCCAGACCACCTATCAAACAAGGAACTCCTTATGAATAGGTAACTCAAAGAAAATCCTAAGCAGGTAGGTTAGCTGTAAGTCATCAGACCAGGCTGAAAGGAAGACGAGGAACAGTATAGCACACACGGACTGTTGTACAATGTGTCTGCCATGATCTGGCAGAAAGGATACTATTCTGACAGTCTTTGTATTGGCAGCTCATGCATCTGAATACAGTCCCTTGGGGTCCCCTGTGTCTTTTCGCAGTATGTACATGGGTCTACAGGAAAGAGAATGGAATACTGAATTCCAACAGGATTTGGGCATCCTTCTAGTTCTTTGAAAAAGTCTCAGATTGAAAAAATACATTATACAGCTAAAATCCTGACTGAAACAAATGTACTTTACGCATTTCTAAATGTTTGCTCTTGTAAAACAGTTTTAAGACCTTGACACCAAAATGCAAAATTTCTAACTTAAAGGGGAAAAAACTACCCTCTCCACTCCTGAGGAAAAAAAAAAAAGGCAAATCAAGCAAACAAAACCTTTCTGTACACCCAGAGTAAAACTGTAACTGATAAAAAGACTGTGTCTGGTCTAAAAAAAAGTGTCTGTATTCTCACTGCTTTAAAACTTAAAGCTACTGTCACAGATATCCTGAATAATAACTTTCCTTGAGGAACTGTATACTGCAAAATTGGTTTATATGTCAAACACTTTCTACACACTCAGTAACTGCTACCCACTAGCACGTTGCTCATGGAGCATTTGGTTTGTTGGTGCTTTTGAAATACACATACTTATAAACCAACAGAGTTATGACAGTTGAAGGGCTTAAAAAGTCAGTAACCATTAAAAAAGAACAAATTCTGAAGAACTGTTGTGATTGCATTAAGGTGTCAACAGCTTGTGTTTACAGATTTTCTATTCTGATTGCATTGTAGATGGAATGGGGACAACCAGGTTTAAGTACTTTAACTGGTGCATTTTGAATTTCTTTTTGCATGACCTTCTAACAGCAATTACATCAGATCAAGGAAAGGAAAAGCACAGTTAACAGGCTTAGCAATGAGTTAATTCAACCATGAGTAAAGAAACTCATTGAGTTCAACTTTTGAATATAATTGGGTAATAAATAAGCAGCTGTTGTTTTTAGAAAATACAAGAAATGTACCAAGCAAGTAACAGTTTTATGTTTTTAGAACCAGCTGTTATAGCAGCATTCACTTAGGTTTATAAGCAAGCCACAATCAACACTGCTTAATTCCTTCAGGCAAAAGTGGTCTTTTTTCAGAGCACCACTTAACAATGTGTCTTGATCCATAAGTAAGGGTTCAAGTGCTCTGTTAATATACACCAATAACCTAAAAAAAAAAAAGTAGTTATTTCTCTTTGATAATTAGATCCCTCTATGTACAAGCTTGCTACCACATCAGGGAGGACTAGATTTAAAATAAAACCAAAACCAGTCTTTAATACAAATCTTACACAAAACATCCAATCCTTTTTAAAAATAATCTGAACTCAAACGACAACTTTTCTTTCAGAGCTGGCTTCTGAGTGACCATAGCAAGGACAAAGAAACAGTCTACAAAACGACCAAGTCCTAATCCTAATAACTGTTAACTAGTTCCTGTGCAACTATTAAATGTCTGTCATATCGACTTTAAACAAGCAAGGTAAGTAAACAGGAAATAAAAATTATTAGAAGTTTAGGTTTTTAAGACACTTAAAGAAAACTTTCTCTTCAAGGATTTGTGTACAAAGCACTGTTTGCAAAGCTAAACAACAGCCTGGCAGTGGAACAGCAAAAACACCTAGTAAATATACTATACACTCTACATAGTGGATGCTATCCTCTTCAATTGCTTGAAATGCATCAGGCTGAAAGCTGCTACATCAAATGCCAGAGTAGTAAGTCCAGAATAGTGTCCTAAAATTAGCATTAACTACTGTTTGGTTGGGGTTTTTTTCCCCTATCTAGTCACCAGACACAAATATACAATGCAAACTCATCGTGAGTACTGCAAAGCTTCCCTTTGTTCTTCATTATGCACTATGAGACTCACTCAAGAAAACACCCCACTGGACTGGATATGCAGGACGTCATTGTCACTATTCAAAACCTCAAATACTTCAGCAAACCCAACGCTAATTAAAAGCCGCTCTTAGTGCCCTCTAGCCAAAGCCAGTATTCCAGAGGTTCTGCAGTCAAGTCAGGCTGTGGGACAGAAGCAGGATCAGGAGCAGTGATGGGCAATCTCCTGCTGCCAGGAAGAGTCATTCCTGCTCCTTCGTGGTCTGCGCTGCAGTGAAAGCAGACAGTTGGCCAGAAAAGGCATCTTACCCTGGCAAATTATAACTTGCCAGTCTGAACGTTCATTATCTTCTAACTAAAATGTACCAACGTACTAGTGCATAAAAGTCAGCCCTGAAGAGACAGCAAGTGAAAAAAAAATGCAGCTGCAGGTCTCCTTACAGCAGAGATTTGCAAGTCCAATAGCACTGGTTCCTTCCAAACTAAGAGAAAAACACAGCAAGCATTTCTCCAGTCTCTATGCATTGCTTGCTTCTCAAGGTTTCATTTTTACTGTCTCACGAATGAGAATTCAAAAGGCAACAGAACATGACCATCTTTCAAGAGACGCAGAACGTATCTGAATAAGAGACAGTATCACCCACTGAGATACGAGTACGACCTACACAGGGCAATAAAAATTATGCAGTATTAGAGGACAAAAAGCACTAGGAAAAAAAATGAACTGAAATACCGCTTAATTTATGATACACAAGGTATGAAGCAAATTAAGGACTGTACAAGCACGTAGGTGGCTGATGAGCTTAATTTGTGTTGCAGACAAAGTGACTTTTTTTTTTATATTATTATTTATGAAGTGCTCTCCTGCTTGTCACTTTTTGGTATTATAAAGTGCTCTCAAGATTTTTGGAGAATAAACAAGTACTGTGAACAGCCAAAGAGTGGTTTTTAGAATCACTCAAACAACAAATGAAAGTATGCGTAATATGAAAAAGAGACAGATGGGGCATCTATACTATAAAACACTAACATGGGGGAAGAACCTATACTATATATCCTCAAGCCAGAGCATAATGAGAAGTTGAATGCTATATGCCCTAAACTAACATAAAATAAAAAGCCCATTCTCTACCTCCCTGTCTGCAGTGGGATGAAAATGAGTACTGTGCTCTTTAGTGGGGCAGAGGTTTGTATTTTTAGTTGTAACAAGATTTAGAGACTACAGCAGAGAATACCCAGTACATGCAGCCACAGAAAGGTGTTTTGGGAGCCTGAAATGTGCCTTGCTGAGGAGTATGATACTAATTCATACAGAAAAAGGCATCAGAATTCAAAACCAGAAAGATACTGTGAACACTGAAGAGGCTTGCTGCCAGTACTTCAGTATTCCACCACATTAACACACCTAAAGTCTATATTTACAGAAGTTATTAGCAGTAATTTGCTTACATACAAAATAAAATCATAGCTTAGTTTATATTGAGTAAGACTACAGAACCATTCCAGGCTCTCCCAGAAAGGAAAGCAGCTATGCTTTTAACCAAACAGTAGTTTAGAAAAGGAGTAGGGTGTGCTCCAAGGGACCCCTCAGCTATAGAAGCCTCCCGCTGCTGCACAGAAACTAAGACCAGAGCTAGGATGAGGGGCATCTTTCAGACAATTAGATCTCAATCCAGTACTCATAGCAATTCATGACGATTTAGGAGACCAACTGCTTCAACCTACATTAGATAGAACGTGAAAGAAAAAATTAAATATGACATGCTATGCTCATAATAGGCTGGCAGTAGCAAAGATCGAGACAGTAGCAGAAATGTCTGCTTTAATAGTAAATAAGCCATCTTATCAGTCAGGGGAATGCTTGCTAGCCTCTTCACTCAACTACAAATCCGAAGAGAAGCCAAAAAAGTTTGTGTGACTACTATTCTTCTCAGCCTTGCCTTTTCTACAGGAATTTTATACAATGAAAGTAACTCCATGAATGTGGGAACCAATGAAGCTTGATTGTCAAAGGCTAGGGTAACTCACTGGCTTTTTACCTAGGGTGTATTACCAGTGCAACAAGATGTTTAGGGTTTTAAACATACTAGGAGGAAAAACAAAAGAAACAGATATAAAAAAATGTCCTAATTGCAACAAATGCTGCATCTGGGAGTTGTATAATACTCAATACCTGGTCATCTAGGTAGCTGAGAAATTCGGGGTTCTCTAATGTCAAATAAACTGCAATCTCTGGTTGGAGTTCTGCTCAAGACTAAGGCAGGTGCAACATCCCCTTCTCATGTGAATACTCCGTTGTCAAAGAGGGTAGAGCTCACTGTTTCCCTTTTTCATTGTCTCATCTATTTTCAGAAGTCTTTTAGAAACCTGGTTCATTTGAGACTTATCTCACTATCAAATGTAGCTGAAATTAAAAAATAGGTTCAAAAATTTTAGTGGGAGTGATGCTTACAAAGAATGTGATAGCATAGGTTTCATTTACTTAGGAAACCAGAGATGCTAGGGTTTTTTCTGATGGAGTTTGGAAAAATAATTTAATGATTATGCATTTATTCCAAACACCAGGGAAGTAGTGTAGTACCAGGCAGATAAAGATATTACTCCAGCAGGTACTACATAACCTTAGCAACCTCCTGTAAAAGTGAGACATGCTAAAATAAGAGGCTGGATTTCATAACACCATTTTCAAAATGTTTCCAGATCACCATATATACCTTCTTACAGTGAGCTAACACTCACATTAAAAAACAGAGTATTAATGGATAAAATAACAAAATCAGACACAAAATAGATTTCTAGGACAAAGTCCTTCCATAGCTACTCACATATTCAGATTGCCATCAGCAGTCTCACTGTCCTCAGTGGATACATTTTAGAATAAATATTCTAATGATAAAACTGCTACTCTGTCACAAAGACAGCTGATAAAAGTGTTTATAGTGCAAGTATTTTTGATTTACTGTTACAACAGATTTTAAATGCATCACAACAACAAAAACCCCATAACCAGTCTGAGCTTGGTGATGGGAATATTTTACCTTTTGTCACAGGAATCTGAATAGCACGTCCAGACTCTAAATTTTGTAATGTGGCTTGCAAACCTGTAACCTAATTTTAAAAAGAGTTGAGAACAAGAAAAGATAATATGAAAACATTGCTTTTGAACTGTTCACAACACACAGCATTTATGTCTATTTAAGTAAGAAATTCCATCTATAATTTTTTACTTTTCTGATTATTGCCTTTAAGCTATAAACATTACTCGTAATCTGAGATTTTGGAAAGGCCCAGTGAAACAATGCAATAAAATACAAATCCAGAATATCTCAAAATATTTTTACAGCTCTATTAAAACTACATAGACATACAGAATACTAGGGATCTTAGTGCACCATCAGCTTTTAACCACTGCTATCACCACACTGATCTAACTTAATGGCACAATATGACATACAGCTTTGTCATAAGAAAATGCAACAAAATATGGTGTTTTGTGTTACAAAGAAGTCATCACTCCAGAATGCTTAGAGTTCATAACTGGATGTGTTCCTGAAATTTCAGAGCATTGGAACTGTTCCATGCTTTGTACTCTTGATTCAGCATAACTGTACATTGACAGTAACATTTCCCTAGGACACTTTCTCTTACTTACTGAAATTTCAAATATATAATTCTCAGACTTTTAAAAGTAAGCCCTCAGGTGACCTAAGAAAAATTGGATGCAGAGGAATGGAGGAAACAAGAGATGAGGACTATTAGAAGAGAGTGCAAGCATGGTAAATTCCTTTTATGTTACCCACACATAATTGATACTACTGCTGAAATGCAATGCATTTTGGGACCTCCTTTTTTTTTGATGAAAGAACCTATTTGTTAAACACATGCAAGATGATTTCCTGTTCTTCATCCATCCTGTCTGTGTTTTCTGCTAAGGGGGCAGAATATCATATACATCAACCTATACAGCAGAAAAGATTATAGGAATAAAATACTACTCCGTCTTGTGAGTGGAATAATAGAAAAATTGTGTCTGATATTTTGATGTATTTTTTCCTAAACTAGTAGGTCATTCATAGATGTATTTAGAAAAAAATAAAATAGTAAATAGTAACAAAGAAAATTAAAATAAGAGACTTCCACAGGCATACAGGGAAGCATATGAATCTGTGGGAATATTACAGCTTTCCTCAAGTTGTTGACACTAAAAGCACATTGCTGACTCACATAGAGCACTGAGCAAGTGCAGATTGTGAACTACTACTTTGTGGCACTAAGTTTCACATACTTTCAGTATTAAAATTTCACCACATAACGTGAAACTCACTAAAATATTCTGCTTCAAACTAGTGCATAAGTGAGTTGCTTTAACAGAAATATCCTGTGTATTTACCAAAGTAAAAACCAAAAGCATTCCTTACAACTTCACAAGTGACGTTCACAAGAGTTTTACCTGCCCAACCGCTCTGTCTCTCTCCAAGCTAGTTAACATTTTCTGTCTCAGCATAGTCTGGTATTTTTCAGTCAGCTGCTTCAGCACGGGTTCATACGATGCATAATGTGCCTTCAGCCTGTGAACAAGAAGAGGACAAACAATTCCTCAAAGAAGTTAAATTGGAGATTTATGTCTGTGTAACTTTTTTCCTCCCAAAATAAAAGAATAAAAGTGCCAAAAGGTCAAGACAGAGGAGATGGCAATGGTATTTAGTATGAACCACCCAAATGGAATATCACAAAAAAAAAAACCACCCCACCAAAAAACAGAACCCCCCCCCCCCCCCCCAAATACAAAGTCAGATGAATAAGAGGTTTCATAGTTTGTTTAGTCATATCTTATCATAGAAGCATAGAATGGTTTGGGTTGGAAGGGACCTCAAAGCCCATCTAGTTCCAACCCCCTGCTGCGGGCAGGGACACCCTCCACTAGACCCCATTGCCCAAACCCCCATCCAAACTGGTCTTAAACACTTCCAGGGATGGGGCCTCCACAACCTCTCTGGGCAACCTGCGCCAGTGCCTCACCACTCCAACAGTAAAGAATTTCTTTCTAACATCTAAATCAACCCTCCTTCAGCTTAAACCCATTCCCCCTTGTCCTGTCACTACACTCCCTGGTGGCTGGAATTCTTTTGATGTGTTCTCCCAGTGTTACCCCGTTGGTTCCTGTTGCATCCAGAGCCCCCGGCTCGTCTCCTCTAGGCTTCGAATGTGCTGTAGTGCATCCAGCACATCTCTGAGCAGTAGGCCGAGGGCCCTAGCCAGCACCCCATCCCTCCAACCTGGGCACATCATCCCAAAACATGTCGCTGGCAAGCCTGATGTTATCCCCCTTCCCCTTCAAGCCTAGTTTAAAGTTCTGTCGATAAGCCCCGCTAGTTCCTGGGCAAAGATCCTCTTCCCCCTTTGCGAGAGATGAATCCCATCAGGGTTCATCAGGCCTGGTGCCACGTAGGCCACCCATTGTCAAAGAACCCAAAGTTGTGGCGTTGACACCAGCCACAGAGCCATGCATTTATGGACTGCGTCCACCTGTTCCACCCAACATTGCTGCTCTCAACTGGAAGGAGGGAAGAGAATATTACCTGCGCTCCCGAATCCTTCGGTGACTGTGCTAGGAGCCTGAAGTCCCTTTTGATCACTTTCATGGTACATGTCTCTGCTTCATCCCCACCCACATGGAGGAGCAGCAGTGGGTAATAGTCAGAGGGCTGTACCAGGCTGGGGAGTTTCCTAGTGATGTCCTTGACAGAGAGGCCCCGGGGAGGTAGCAGACTTCTCTGAAAGGAGGGTCTGCCCTGCATATCGGGCCCTCTATACCCTTCAGAAGGGAGTCCCCCACAACTATAACTCTCCTTTTCTTCTTTGTTGGGGTGGTCATGACCCAAGGCACGGGCCTTTTGGGCCTAGGTGCTACCTCTGGAGTAGCTTGACTGTCATCCATATCCTCACTCAAGTGGCCTTCCACAGCCAAAGCCTCATACCTGTTGCACAGGGGTACGTGGGATGGTGAGGTGGGTGAGGAGGAGAAGGTTTGCCACCTGCCACACGTGCACTTGTTTCCATTCACTCCCCTCTTTGAGGCTGCTGCCTTCTACCTGGCAAGGGGAGGATACAGGGTCCCCTTCACTTTGGCTTTGGTCCATTAGCTGTCCCTGTTTCTGCCTCAGGGAAGGCAGAGCTTGGCTCCACCAGTCTATCTCTCTCTCCACCTCTCTGATACTCCTTAACCACTCCACTTCTTCACGTAGTTCTGCCACCAGGCCGAGCAGGTTGTCCACCTGGTCACACCTCAGGCAGCCAGTCTCACTACTGCCTTCCCCTGCCAGTGCCAAGCTCAGACACTCCCTGCAGCCTGAGAGCTGGCTGGCTGCACGCTTCTGTGGCAGCTCTCTCTGTGTTGCCACATGCCTCCTGGCAAGCACAGAGCTTAGGGCTTTCTGCCTGGTGAGCACCATGGCTGAACTCCTTCTGTGAGAGAGTGATGAGCACCAGCGGACTCTCCTTTTGAGCAGGCAGACTGACTAGGCCCGTCCGCCCGAACTGCTGCGCCACGCTCTGGGCCACCAGCGCTCCCTGGGCTGTTTCTCATAGGCGTCAGGAGGGCGGGCGCCGCTGCTTTGGCAACACCCAGGTCTCGTCAGTGGTTCCTGTGACAGCAGCCGGCTCGTGGCGGGTCTCTTCCAAGTGCCTGGCGTTTCCCTACTTCTGGAACGTCAGGAAAAACCGCTAGCGCCTGGATCTGCTGCTCCGCTGCAGGTCAGGCCAGCACTGGAGCTGTACTCTTAAAACAATCCATCCAATTTTGACCTGTTCTTAATCCTTCATACACATACCGCAGATTAATTTTTATTAATTCCTGTTTTCTTGCAGATGTATTTCATTGGAAGAGAGAATTACAGCTATTATCCAACTACCAACTAAGATTCCCATCTAGACAAAGCAGTCACAATACATTACTATTTTTCTCCACTGTGCATTACATTTTGAATACTTAACCACTTTAACTCTTCAGACCAAGTCGGTTCTATAATCTCTCAAAAGAAACAGAAGACACTAAGCTTCAAAAGTACTGCGTTTTCACAAAAAGCTGACACACAGAGGATAAGCCAGTGACTCGTGCTCTCTTGCATTAGTATGTATGGATTTCAAGGTTAAAGATGTACAACATGTAGTTGGTACTGCATACATTTATTGATAACCATATTGACAAACCAAAGTTCTGTGACTTGTCTGGAACTGCAGACATGACTTACTCCCCAATATTACTTTTAAAGCAAGTGCTGGCATAAACATGTGCAAACGAGTTTCTAAACTCAGCTCTTTCACCTGGGCCGGTGATCCTCAGATGGACAAATATACAAGTTCTACTTGCGGAGGGAAATAAGTATCACAGTTAGCAGAAAACTTACAGAATTCCAGAACGACACAATTATGGAATTAAATATGATAAAATAAACTATTATAACTCAGTACTGAAGGATTAGTTTGGGCTTATTCGTAACAAAAGCAATGTAGCCCATCTCATATAGAAAGTTCAAGATGTAAAAGGACAGGAAATATCAGCTGTGGGAGTCACGAATACAAAGGTTCTGAACTTGGTGTGACACCAGTTACCTTTAAAATGAACAAAGGATCTAAACCCAGAAATCATTACGTATTTAAAGAAGAAGATCTGGGTAAAAAAAAAATCTCATTTATATTTTCAACTATTAGAAATACTACATATTTATTAATGCCACGTCACACCATGGAAAATAAACAGTTTCTAATGATTTATTTTTTTTTTTATAAGAGACATGGCAGAATGGTCAGATGGAACAGCTATTTACCAGGACACTAACTAAATGCAGCTATCTTTAGCACTTTAAATTCCCCAATGTTATCTCATTACCAGGTAGTAATTGAAAATGTTATCTTTAATGTTACATGTATGATAATTAAAATAATTTTTTACCTTTTAATGTCACAAATAAGCCTGTTTTTCTCCTGGACCACTCGCTTATGATGCATCCGATGAAAGTCACATTCTTTCTGCATTTTTAGGAAAGCCTCTTTTGCTTTGCTATACATAAACAGTAAATGCAAGAGAAGTATTAGTCTCCTCCTATTAATTGCTCATCAGGGTATGTTGCATACCTATATAATTAATTTTCAGATATGCACATGCCTACTGCATCCAAGTTGGAAACTGTCAGTAGTATGCCCCCTGGTGAACACGTACTTTTGAGGTACCAGCTGCCAGCTGATGTACAAAACCATGGGTACTCTTCATCTTTCCTCAGTTTCTTTAGATAGAATTCATAAGGATTCTGGCATTATAAATCTCAGAGGTGAGGTCAACCTTACTTTAAGCACCAGGGCTCTTATGGAGATACATATTCAAGTTACAGGTGATTAGAAAACAGTACTCTTGTGGGTTTAAAATTCTACATGAAAATGTATTGCAATACTATTTTCTAAAATCTACACTGTGCCTGGAGCCCAGCATAATGGTACATGCTTGAAGGACACACACAGAAGGATAACTGTATTGTTGCCTTGCAAATACATGCATTTAGAGAGCTTCTGGGAAAAAAATGTGCTAGAAAAGTTCTAGGCTCTATTCAGGCACATTTGTAGCCTGTCCCCAAGTGGCCCCGTGCATGACAACAGGAAGGATAAGGAATCCATTTCAAAATTAATTGCAAACATCCTGATAACCTGTTATTCTCTAAGCACATACTACACACAGCAATGGGACACATAGTCTGTTCTATAAACATCAAAGAAAATACTTTGTATGTATTCCGTACATTTTCTCTTTACCTTTACTGATATGGGTTAGGCCAGAAAGATTAGTAGAGGAGTAGTTTAATTGCAAAGAAAGCTTGAAATTGGATATTTGCTCTTTACAAAAATAAAGCTCATTTCCTCCCCAACAGGAGTTGAAATGTTAGGAATGACAATGGAGTATGCTGAAATCACAGGTCCAGAAAGAAGACCCATAGCTGCCTGTGCATTGTATTTAATTGTACAAATAATTTATATTCAATATATATGCATTTGCCATATTGATTACGTATATAAACTACCATATTTATATGTGCACATTGATGTGAGTTGTTGTTTGTAGCAGAAGCAGTTAGAAAGACATGAAGAGGAGGCACAGTGAATTAGTGCCACTACACGTCAGTCAAAGCTGAGAAGGAGCTGGCAGGGAAATAAAAACAGGCAGAGCTGCCCCTGCAGTAACGCTGAGAAAAAGCTCACAAGAGCTGCGGGCATGCACATGTGAATGCATATGCACAAATACCAGAAGTCGTGAAAGAGTAACTTAGCATCTTGCTCCTGGGATACAAAGCACAGATTATGATTCTGTTCAAGCTCCTAGGAACAGCGGAAGATTTGAGAGGTAAATGAATCCATGGTCTCGGGATAGTTCTGTGAAACAACTCCATCATGACACCACTCACAGAATCTGACTTGCCATAATACCTTGAATACAAAACCTGCCCCTTCAGAGCTAAGCAGATGGCTTTTTCTAAAAGGTGTTGCTACAGCCACAGCAAACCCAATATCCATTTCTTTCAGTAAAGATATATGTCAAAGACTGCAGGTCTCTCCATTTAATCTTTTCTCAAGTCATTTGATAAAAATAGCGGAAGAGGACAAAGTCCAATAAAAACAAGTAGGGATTTTCAAAGATGAGTTACGTGCCCTGTTCCTACTGAATTCAGATGGGCCTTTATTCCTCAACATGCTGCAAGTTGTAGCCCTAAAATTTTAATCAAAATAAAGACAGTTTTATAAAACATATACTCTCATGCTTTTAGTCTATCTAGTTTATATAGCATTTAGCAGCAAGGATGCTAGATGTACCATGTAATTAAACAGATGCATTTAAATATGGTGCACAATATAGAAAGTGGGCATTTACTTTTTTCATTGCCTAAGTGGAGAAATACGTGCAGGAATGGTTAGATTTTGGCACAGAAATAGGACATCAGCTGAGGACTTTATTGCTGGAGGTAGCACTAACAGTAATAATAAATATGATTTCCAGGACTGCTTTATATTTTGACTGTTACTGTGGCTGTAAACTGGGTGTATATTTGTGAGTATGCTTCCAAAAATCAGGACAGAAAGATACCTGCAAATATTTAAACTTTCCAACTAATGTTTGTGAACACAGTTACAAACCCCAGCCAAAAGCTGTACACAACTTTCATTCCATCTACCTACAAATTCCTAAATGTTTACGAACTTAAATATCACAGTTAGCAGTCCCTACGATTAACACAGTCTTAAACCTGATACACCATCGTGTTGTCTACCTACATTTTAAATAAAGGTAATACAAAGGTTCTGGCCATAGAAAAACACCAAAATAGATGGGATTCAAGATATTTTAAATCACCAGATATGCAGAGTTTAATATTGCTATGAAATTACAATCTATCATTCAACTCACAAGCAAACATTATTAGAACATTAAATGCCTGAATGACACAAATCATCACTGAAGACAATTAAACTTAACTAGTCTCCTGTAAGTGTTAGTTTTCAGAGATGTTTTCTTGCATATTAGAAAGAATATCTATGCTTCCATTTGAGAAATACTGCAGCAGATAACCACATCCCTTACCAATCAGTCAGGGCTCAACAGTAGCCTTCAAGATAAAAGAAAGAGAAGGGGAGTACACATTCAAGGTGTACTTTAATTTTATGTGGGTTTGCCATATGACAGTAGTTAGTTTTGACTTGTTTTATAACGCAATGTCTGGTTTTAGAAGTAATTTAAATAAAGATCCATAGTGTATCTAAACCTTAAGATAATAACTATCACTAGCTTTTTTTTTTTGGAGTAAAAGAACTATGCTGCTATTTATTTCTTTTAATGAATGCATTCAGGGATTTTGTTACATCTCAAGATGTCTTCAGACATCGGACAACCTATTAAAAATAGTGTACACATTGCATACAGGAAGTGAAGTTGATTGGGATTTTCTCTTTAAATAGTGAAAAGCCACAGTGAAGTGTAACCAACAGTCTGCAGTCTACTCTGCCCACCTGCTTGCCATGCAATCACATAAATATTTATTAAATACCACTGCTAAACAACATTAAAGCAGGAGGTGATTGGTTCACAGCCATTGATCCTGGGCCCTTATACTGCTTAAGTCCCAAATAACATTGCTGTTCTGCAATATGGCTGTCAAGAGTACCAAGCTCAGAAACACCAAATGTAAGTAAAAGCTTTCCTCAAATACACTTCACAGCACTGTATCTCACAATTAAAGTTTTCTGACTAATCCACAGTGTAAATGAGACTTTCTTTGCTCACAAATCCTTAGTTTCTAACCAGTCTAATCAGCATTTCTTCAGTGCTTTTAAGCGTTCTGTTTTCAGTGCAAGCTGGTGAATTCTCTCGCAATACTTGAAAACTCAAATTGTCCTCCAGGTAATTTTGGCTCCTGCTGGAATATTTGCTTTATCATAGCAAGGGTGCTGACTCCAGTTATTGAATGTATGAACAAGAAAAAATGCTGTTAACAGTCACCACATTAAATTCATTTAGTATAGAGTATTATGATCAGGGTTTATCTGAAAGACACAAAAGAACGCCGACTCATGGCACATACAGCAGAAATGCTCAATTTCACCCATCATTCCAGAAACAGTACCATTTTAATTCATAAATTATTCAAAACAAGTGAAATGTCACAGAACTGCTGAACTTTTAACAATCCATGAAAACTTTGAAAGTTATTTGAAGTAAAAAACAAAGTAGTGACTATTAGCATCAACCAAGTTTTACATCTACATATACTCCATTCTAATACTGTCAGAAAGACTAAGAAAATAAAGCTCTCCTTACAAGTGGGAGGAGGACTAATTTTAATAGTGGTTTAACAAGGTACATGCGCAATAAATGCAGTATTTAAAAGTAAATGCCAATGAACAAAATTTACCCGCTTCTAATTTGTGTCACATAGAATTGCCCTGTATCTTCCTGCCCTCTGGAATACCAAATAGGTGACATGACTCACTTGTTTACCATCAGAGCATTGCTATTTTAGGTTTCAAACACCAGAATGTGAAAAAGCAGGGCACAGTTTCAGTTTACGGATTGATTTATTTTTTAGCACAGTTCACTACTTAAGCAAGCATTGGGAGTTTTATTTAACAGATAGCCTGTAGGAAGCTAGCATGTTGGCAATGTCTTTTTTTCTCTCCTGCTTTCTTCCTCTTGCAAATTATCATGTCATCTTTCAACCTTTTAACTAGACATCTGCTATTAAAAAAATTTCCTGGCACCCCACAGAGTATATAGACACTCTTAGGGGAAAAACCCAACTCCTTCATGACCACAGTGAAATGGTTTTAAGCTTTATGTTCTTAAACTATCACATAGCAATGCAACAAATCCAGGAAAACTCTTATCCAGTCATAATCCACTCAGATCATCTTGTTATGGCATGTTCTGCTTCATAGAGAGGAGGGAAAAAAGGAAAGAAAAAAGTGGGAAAAAGGAAAAACTTCAAATCACTACTGATAATAATAAATTTCAGAAAGGTCAGATTTTTTTTTTTTCCTTCTTTTACTATGCATTACTGCTTCTTACTCTCCCACTCAAACGGGACACACAATCCCTAACTATCCATTATCTAAAGAAGCTGCAGACTAAAATAAATGAATTATTTCTATATGGCCCATCTCCCAGTGCAACAGTATATTTAGACTACACAGTATTTGACTAAGCTGTTTACTTAACTATTAGCCTATGGCCAATTAATTTATTAATTTAAAATGTAATAAATCATTATCATCAGAAAATAATTTTATTATTATCAGCAGTGATGGTTACTTAAGATCCAATTAGCTATTTTTCATATAAAGGAACAATTTAAATGAAAATTAGTCACTTGAGCAATCCTGAGGAAAAATCAAAGAAATAGAGCTAAAATATGGAGCTGTAAAAAAAGTTAAAACTATGTACTGGCAAAGTGGAAGTGAGTGCATTATTAGGTCTCAGAGTAAATTCTCAGTGAATACATACATGCACAGACATACCATCCTTCAGAAAAGGCTATGTTACATGTAGTTCATTATTGCATCTCTCCATTCTATAAGTTAAATATTTTAATTCTCTTATGACTGAAGTACAACTGACTTGCAAAATCAACTACTATGATGTACACACAAGTATAATCAATGATGGTAATCTACCCTGATGTACCATTTACAACTACAGCCAAAGTGATAGATTTTTTGCAATTGAAAAAATGAAAAATAAATGTATGGTGATTTTTTTTGCTCTGTTGATGTTTGGTAGCTGTAATTTATAGTGCTGTATTTTAATACAAAATGCACATAACCATTTATTTTCTAGTTCTGCATATTATACTCTCATGATTCTTTGAGGTAATTTGTTGTGATTACTGAATATTGAAAATTATTTTCTATAGCCCACTAAAAACAAATAAAAGAAATTAAGATTTAGGTTTCTAATAGAGCTCAGAGAAAATTGAACTTTAATTACAAGTGTCACCTAGAAGTAAAAATATGCACAGCCAGCATAACAAACAGGAACTTACTGTTTCCATTAAGTAGTTGGTTTTACTTTATCTAGCCATTTACTACTGTATATCAAAGTTTCATTAAGACCAAATAACATACTTTGCAGCAAGTTTATAGTCTTCCAAATCTTTCTTCAAACGCATATTCTCAGCCTCAAGTTGCTGGTTGCGGGTATACACAGTTGGAACCAATCCAACATCTTTGGCTGTGAACACACCTCTCTCTATCAGTTCATACCTAGTAGAAAACAGAGATATTTTATTCCATGTTTCCTTTTTCTCACTTCATTTCTTCCTTCTCATGCTAGCATTTACCTAAACTAGAATCACAACGATATTTATGATTGCATTAACAGTTATCGACAGTACTGTTGATACCATGCTGTGTTCTACTTTACTGCTTTTCATTCTAAAATGCATTATTGTTCATAATAGTCAAAAGACATGTCCTGTATAACATAGTACTTCAATTTAAACAATTGTTTTTTCCTTCCTGTCTTCCAAATAGCTTAAAAAAACAGAAAAAATGTTCCTGTTCAAATTACATTTATATATACTCAGAGTCTTTTTTATCTCATATGCTCAAATATATGCAAGCTCTTTTTTTTTTTTTTTTTTGAGGGCCCAAACAAGATAACAAAGCTGTGAATAACCTGGATGAATAAATCTATGAGCTATCTTCAACATGGAATACAGACCTCACCTAGGGAAATTTCTTCATTCCTTCCTGTTTACTTATGTTGCCCTCTCCTTATTTAATTATATTTACCTATTTTACCAGCCCCTGAGAAAATATGATTCCACGATGTAGAAGTCTGAAGGCTGCTTTGGTTAAATAAGCATACAGACTAACTTGCATTTTGAGAAGTCAAAAGGAATCTGGAGCAGCATGTAATG
Organism: Balearica regulorum gibbericeps; assembly: GCF_011004875.1. Classification (NCBI taxonomy): domain Eukaryota; kingdom Metazoa; phylum Chordata; class Aves; order Gruiformes; family Gruidae; genus Balearica; species Balearica regulorum. The sequence goes on from NC_046189.1 coordinate 4,629,652, forward strand.
CTGTGTAGCAACCTAGGAATCTCAAGAGCCCCTGGCAACAAAGGCTTCTCAGGCTCATATATTTTAGGATTATCCATTTTTTGGTAGGTTGTCAATGAAAGCTAAGAATACTCTAACAGGCAGTAAAAAGGACATAGGCATTGACACTACTCATTTTAGGCTTAATTTAAAGGCATTTAAATACAGAGCAATTTAAAATACTTAAGTATCTTCTATACAGACAAAGAGAACAGTAAAATTAAAAAGGATTCAGAAAAAAAAAGTGACATTTACCACACAAAATAAACGCTTCTGCAGAATCATGCTTGTTCAAGTAATGATTATAAGCTATCAGTATTTTTCAAGTTATTTCAAAAGACATCAAAATTCAAGTCTACGTATAGAAGCATAAGATGCTTCTGTGCAAGCAAGCATTGCAGAGGTGATTCCAGAATTCAGTAAACATATGTACAAAATATCTATTTCTTTGTCTACTTTGTCCTGGAAGACAGAAGAGCAAGACCTTCAGTTGGTACAAACTTTTATAGACCCACTGAAGACAAAGACATTGTGCACTACTGTAACCATGATATCAGCTCAGCATAGGTTCAATAGAGCTATAAATAATTTATCAGATTAAGACTACAGCCCCACAATCTTCTTCCCTGCTCATCTTGACTGCAGCTGGAAGATGCTCTGGGTGGGAACTCACCAGAAGGATTAATACAAACATTATTTGCCTTTTCAGGTGAAAATACATTGAATCTGTGCATTTTCTTCCCCCTCCACCCCCCCCCCCCCAAGTAATAAGGAAGTATGAAAAGAACAGTTAGAGGTAGCATTTAGTATCTTTTGTATCTCCTGTACCTGGACACATGCAGCAGATTTGAAACTTGAAGACAGTAAGCATAGCATTCGTAGATCAATAAAACATATTGCAGTAAAGTGTTTGTAGAATAAGGGATTCTTACTTGACACACAACTTTTACTTAACATCCTCACCCCAAAAAAATTAGGTGGAGTGTTAGAAACTCTTATGTCCAAGTGACTTCCTACAGTCAGCTACTTATCTGCATTCTGTGGTTACATCTAGGAATGCTCATCCCTATGAATTAAGCTGTCACTCACATGCACCACCACTAGATGAAAGGGTTTTTGGAAAGTTAAACTGGACATGTCCAAAGCAAAATTAATTCTATCATACCTTCATGTTCTTAAGCAAATTACAGTAGCAACAGGCTTTAATACTAAGAAAGAAGCTTAGTCTTTTTTTTTTTAATCCCTCAAACATTCACTGATGAGCAAGTACAGTTCCTATTAGACATATTGTAAATAAGGGCACTTCTCATTGGAAATGATCACAACTCCACGCATACTCCTTTATTTGCCAGAAAAATTTCTCCACTAAATGCCCTCAGTGCACCTCATGAAAATCATCAAATTTCTGCACGAAGACACATCAGACATGGATAATTGATGAACTTAGCCTCCAGCAGAGCTAAGAGCTCTGAAAGACAACTTTAATGAAATACAATTAATACCAATAAATTCACTATGCCCTCGTCTAAGAAAACTACTAAAAATGAAGGCTTTTGTGCATGTAGCAGAAATGGAATGGCAAACCACACAACAAAATTGCATTGTGAAATCTCATTATCTTCCATCAACCTAGTCCTGTAAAACTTATAGAACTCCTACATACGTAGCCGACTGCCAAATAGCTATTGCTCTCACTTCTTTCCATTACAGAAGGGAACTGTGATGCAAATTAAATTAGTTCCATGCACACACAGGTGTTTTTCTAAGCTTTCCAGAACAACTGATTTGTTATTCTTGAATCACTATTTAAAATTAACTAAGAATCTGGATACCAAAGGAACAGATGGTTAACTATGATTTTATGAACAAATCCTGGTGCAGACTGATTAAAAAAATCACGGAATCACAGAATGGTAGGGGTTGGAAGGGACCTATGGAGATCATCTAGTCCAACCCAAAATAATATATTATTACTATACACATTATATTGAATTCAAGTTTCTAAGAGTTCTAAAGGAACCAAGTTGCAGAGATGCCCTGTAATAAACTAACGGATATGGAGCTCATGATAATCCTTTACCAAGGGGTAACATCTAGAGATGCATTCAGGGACTAAAATTTCAAGTTTTAGCTTTTACAAGAACTTCTTACTGAAAATTATCATTCCAACTGATAACTTCTTACACAGTTTCAACAGAAGGCTACGAAAGAAACAAGCACAGGAAAATAAAACACCTTGTCGCCCTAGTGTGTGCTTCCAGTCTATTATAGCATATAAGTAGAAAATTTATATTATTATGTTATGCTTGTTATGTAGGCAAGAAAGTAGATATGTCCATGTGGCTTTTTGCAAATTAAACTTTATGTTATTTCACTTGTGTTCTGAGCCAGTTCTAACCCAAAAACTGAATTTAGCGTGATGCTGTCCTGGAAACTGATAACCCTCATTTCTCTCAGGATTTATGAGCTCAGAGCACAACATACATTAATGTGACCATATGATTTCCAGGCCAAAGAAGACACAGAGCAGAGGAAACTTAGGTCTGCCTGAAATAAGCAGATTGATTCCACTGTCTTCAGGGAGTTGTGACATGGAGGATCACAACCTATATCCATTTTCTTCATTCTGCAAAAAGGAATTTTTTTGTAATGAGCCTACCTTTGCACTCAGAGAAGACACAGTAGCTTTGTTGCACGGGCTCCATTATACACAACCCAGGCAGCCTTCGCAAGGCATAAAGACATACCTTTTAACCTCGCTTGGTCACGTAAGATTATTCATAATTTTAACCACAAACAAAAGAATTTTCAAATCATGTTTCCATAATTAGTCCGCAGCGCTCTCTTTACTCACAAGCTGAAACACTGCCACATCTCTAGGAACACTTGGAGACTACCAGTTCAATGAGCGTACTAACTAATCCATGAGAGCTCTGTGCATACGTGTGAAGAGCGAACAATTCATCTGCTCATCAGACTGGCAACATGCTGCCAGCAGCACTGACCTCTTTAGGATTCAGAGGTATAGACTGGCAGATGCATGAAGTTACAGTTGATCAACCCTAGCACTTCATACTCCAAAGCTGTCAATCCAGTATCTTTAATAAGCAACAAAAGCACTATAACGTCTTGCATATCAAAGGAATAGAAAATTTAATGGTAAATTAGATGTCTGAAAAATAATTTAAGTCTAATTTTAAGTTCCTTAAAGTATAACTGGAAGGAAAAAGCATATACACAAAAAAAAACCTAAGTAAAGAAACTCACTACAAGTTTGATAAAATTATTCATTACATCATAGAAAAAGAGTGGGTTTGGCTTAAAATAAAACATAACCAAATCATATTTTATACAGTTGGATAGAATAACAGAATGTTTTCTCAAACTCTGAAATAAACAAATAATTTGGTCCAATTTAAGTGACCTTTAGATCTCAGACAGACAATTATTTCAAAGCAAGCTTTTTGATAAATTTTCTCTACATTAATTAATTTCTCATTTTAAATTCCATTAGTACTTGATCACAACAGCATGAGAGCAAGAGTGTCATCCCAATACATAATGAGGAACCTGAGTACACTAATCTGCTCTCACTGTCATTAATATTGTAAATTATCTATTTCAAACCAACATAAAACATTTTGAAATGAGGTATTAATGCAGAAAAAGTCTCAATACAGTAAGATTAGATCCTAACATGCTGAGCTCATTTGTAATGCTACTGAAATTAAAAATATTACTTATAGAGGAAAAAAAATATATGTATAGCTAAGAATTTACAAGATAGGGCCTGCTAAGATCTGTACTTGCTCTGTTAAAAAGCAATTTGAATTTAGCCATTGATATAAATACAAAATCTAAGTGCTTCAAAGAAAGCAGCAGTTTCATAAAAAGGTCACTATTTATATCTGTGTAGTATTAATTATCTTTTAGCATAAAAACTGTTAAACTTCAAACTTAATTCTATTCATATCAGTTCTTTTCTTGAAGAAGAATACCTAACTAAAACGATTCCTTAGAGAAGGAGCACTAAAGTCACATTGTTGTGCTATCAAAAAGCAGATCATTGTTAATTCCAAAGGCAACGCCTGATTGGCGAGCTCCGCACTAACAAGACTGCAGCCTTGCAAACGACAGCAATGATTTCCCCATTACAGAATATTTCTAAGAAAAAATCTAAAAGCTTCAAGGCTTATGTAGGAAAAAATAAAGACATTTCTAACTTTTCAAATTTACTAATTTTTAAATGAAACATTTTCAAAAGACCTTATTAAAAAAATATCTGGACATGTCATGTTTAAAGACTGACTACAAGACAATTCAAAGACAGGTGTTTCCACTTCTCAATCTTTCTAATGTAACTTGCAGATTCAAAGCAAGCTTTTAACTCAAAGTATTTCAACAGAACTTTATGACTAGTGTTGTGTTTTGATCCAAAATAATTCAGCTCTCCTCTCAAGCTTTGCAGCATTTCTGGCACAGTATTTAGACAAAGCTGCATGTTTAAACTTCTGCACAAAGTATGGACAAAATCCCTGCAATCTATAAAAGCTGGGAAGAAGAAGATAGCAACAGCTCAAGAGTTTACTCTTCTGATTACTACACGAACTAATTTTTAGAAAGAAAAAAACAAACCAACTATATTCTTTTGACTGATGTACCAAAAATTACCAAGTATCAAAAATTTTTATTATTCTCCTTAAAATAGAAGGTAGCTATGATGAATGTCCAACCCCACCCAAACAATTAAGGTGCAAATACTATAGAATACTACAAAATATTCAGGTTTTAAGTGGGCATTCAGGTTCTGGAAAGCAAGAAAATAACAAAACCACATTATTTCTCACCACTGCTGAAATGAAATGCTCGTCATTGCATTGGATCAAATGAGTCCAGTGCAAAACTTCTGCACTGCAGCTGGTTTCTACTTTTCATTGGTAGTCAGTGGAAAGCCGAATATACTTGAATAAGATCTAAATTAATTTCATCTCAAAGGTGATGGCTTAACTCAGATGAGTTACATCCTGAAAATGAGCATTTCTCTTCACTGGTCACAAGAGAGGCCTCTGGTGACCACTTCAGGCTTGTAAATATCTAGAGTTAGGTGAAATACAAACAGTCCTTCAAAGGTACCTGTTTAGGAGATTGCTGGAGTTCGCTTTCTTGAAAGTCTGTCCTTAAAACGATAGTTTGCATCCTCATTTTCAGCATGAATATTTTTATCTGGTAAAACACTACATGTTTTATTTGTACTATTTAAGAATGACTTGTACTCAGAAGTTTTCTGGAAATATATCCTGCAATACTGGAAATATTTGAATCCTGAGCATCTACTTCCTAATTCTCAAAGTAACATGGTCACTTGAAATGTTTTACCATTCAGTTTGGAAGCAGTCAAGGGTTCTGGACATTCCCAATCTGACCAGGAAATTGCAAAAGAAGTCATCCATCGCTTCAGGTATTTCAGACACTGATTTCTCAGAAGACAGAACTGATTGCAAAGCCTGAAATTAAAATTTGATAAATTTTATTAAACCTACAAGAGAAATGTAATTACCATACTTTATTTCTGAAGCCATCTAAAGTCACAGATCTACTGGAGTACAGCTAAATGTTTCTCTTGTCTTTATTGATCAGATCTATAACCACCGATCCTTCTAGTGTCAAGGTCTGTGAAAGGTTATAGATAAATAACTCAAAAAATCACCTGATTTAAGCAAGTATTCTGAACCTGACATAATCTGATATGGACTTGAAACTATTTAAACTGATAGGTGATATTCTGTCATCGACCAGAAACAAAAAGTGTTAGATCTCACACTCCTGCACTCTTCAGCAACCTTCAAAACTACTGATGAGAAAAATCAGTACTTCACCTAATGAAAAATGCAGAAGTCCAAGGTGATCGTAAAATGGTTTATATTCTTTCTGTAATGATGCATGCAACGGAGAGACTGAAAGAACTGCATCTCCATCATTAGATCTCTTAGGACGTCTCAAAGATCAATTCTGCCTTTTCTTCTCAAACATCCACATGCACACACTGAATGAAGCTGCCAGACAACGTTGCTACAAGTGTTAGCAGAACACAGATGGTGCACCGAGGCTTCATACGCAGCTCCTCCAGTGCCATCAAGATAGACAGCTATTCAGATAAGATCAGCTCATGGGTCAAGCACAGTTGCAAACAGCAGAATCAAAACAAATCAGAGCAATCCTACTGTGGAGGAAAAAAAATTCCTTTAACAGCTTTTTGCTGCAATACAAATGTCTTACCTCTACCTAACCTCATTCAGCCCACTCAGTGCATAGCTTGATATTGAGCTCTCCTAGAGAGATTTCAAGATGCAAGGGGATATAAAAAAAGTATTTTGGTAGCCAAAGAGATGGCCTTAATTCACTCAGACTTCAAAGCGATTACAGCAACTTGACACACCTAAATGCGAAGCTTTCAGCATTTGGGAACTCCACACAGGGCACAATGCTACAATGGAGCTGCTCAACAATGCAGGCTACTAAGACAAGATACTACACATGCCTGTCCTCCTGGTGAGAGGATGACAGAACAAACCTGGGCTTGACGACTGTCACTTAGTGTGCTCTTGAAAGAAACTCAGATTCTATGATAATATGAGCTACATATTATTAAAAAAATACAACTATAGAGAAGCAGAAACAGCTTCCATACCTGCCTACCTTCTTTTCTTCATTTCAGTACTAGCAAAACTGAAAAAAATTCCAGTGAGATATTCATCAAGACATGCTAAAGGCTGTGACTGCAAATTATTTCCTCCATCCATTTAAAGAAGAATCTGTAGGCCAGGGATTTTTGATAACTCCATCCATTTATGGCTTATGTCCTTGGTGGGAGCTCTATCAACATGACTGCATAAATTACCTGGATATAAAAGCATTTCTCTTGATAAAATAAAAACATGCAGCATTCCCTACACTGGAAAAATCTCATAGTCATTTTGTATAATAGAGAAAATGATAAGTTTAATCCAAGCAGCCTACGTAATATAAACAGAAAGAATTGTACATGTATGATCAAGGCCACGTAACGCTGTATTATGAATAATACAATATGCCAAGTGCAATGTAATATTTAGCATATTTTATCACTAGATCTACAGTACATCAGATTGGTTCTTATGTTACCACAATTAGAAACTAGACCTAAGAGTACAACTGCAGACATGCCACTGCATCCCTTTTCTTGCTTCTTTTCTTTCTTTATTCTAAATGAGGCCAATGTCTAATATTGTTGTAGTTTCCCAAACACATCTAGAAAGGCAGTCTTCAGAAGAAATGACACAGCTTGATTCCCTTAATAAATGGAAATACGATAGGAATTTGTTTCATCAGTGCAAAAGAGAATTTATTAGCTAGATACTAGCACTGAGAGTCATTTCAGGAACCAAAGCCCAAGCAGGGAACAACTTCGGGAAAAACAAATGCAGTCTAACAAGACACAGTATTGGAACAGGGCCTCAGGAAACCAGAATTAAATTCCTAGCTCTTCTGCAGACTGAGAGTGATACTAGGCTTGAAATCAACCTTAACCTTGGAAAACTACCCATAGAACAGCATAACAGTAATTTTTTGTACATATTTACCTATTTAGAAATGAGGAAAATACAATCTATTCATTGATGCGGTGCAAAGAGACAGTCTATAGAAACTATATAGACAAAAAACATCTTAAAGGATTCTGACCATTAAATAAAAAAAAGTAAATATTTGCTTTGCTGAATATTTGTTATATATTTCTTGGTTAAATATTTATTTTTAATTAAAATCTTTAAAATGTTTTGAGTGTAAGGATTGCAAATATGTCCAGTAAAATAAAATAATTGCTAAGAGCTTAACCTTAAAGACTTCCACAATACTTGTGAAAAATTCTGTCCAGTGAAGAAAGATTAACACCAAATAAACTAATAATTTATCTGGAAAATAAAGTGAGATGTTCTTGCAAAACTTACTAAACTAAAAAAGAGAATTCAAAGATTTTTAACATGATCAAACAAATTATAAATTAAGCCTACATAAAAATATAAGATTAATGAAGGGCAATGTGAGTTCAGAGTATCATTTGGAATATTATGAAAATAAAGATCCTGGAATCTTTAATAAAGAACCTGTAACTACTGAAGAAAGTCTTTCAGCCAGCTTTCTTTTGTGTCTGTGGTTTCCCCAAAATTATGTATCCTTTTCCTAGGGTCCCTGTCAGCTGAAGATTTTCTTTCATATGCTAAATATTCTGTTACTTGTGTCTAAAAATAATTTCTATGACTTTACAATGTCTCAAAACAAGGACAACAGAAAAAAAAATCATGAGTTGTGACTGAAAAGGACAAATGATGACCAGAACAGGAACATTAGGCAGAATCGCTTCTATCCAAAGCACGTGTTGCCCAGCACAGCTATATTTTGAATCAGATGCCATTTCACCTCCGGACAAGGGAGAAATGGTATTTAGAGATTAGAGCTCCATCGTGCTGGTGGGATCCAAACAAAAACATCAACTGTAACTGTTGAGGGAGCCTCGAACTCCTTAAAGATCAGTAGTTTCACTACACACACGCAGAGATCCAGAAGGAAAGAAAACATGCTTCTGTATATCCCCTGTATAAACATAGCTTTAATTCCTACACACCAATTTATTTATTTTATTTTTTTTAGGGGTGAATAGCACCATCTCTCATTTGCTTATGTTTGCTCTTCTTCATTTGGTAATTAGTGCTAATTAATTTGGAAGGAAGTTTGAAAATAAGCATTTTTCTTACATTTTCCTGGTTATACTTGACCTTTTAAGCAGATCGTAAGAGAAACTGTAGTTACTCAATTTAGAAACTGCAGATATTCATAGTATCTGCATTTGGCAAATCACGTAAATATTTTTGGTTGCTGTCTTGATCTGTGCCTTCTCTATATAATTTCTTTAACAAAAAGATTTGCATCTACTATTGAAATGCAATCTTTAATACAGGATTAGGTATACGAGTTACTATGAACAGTAAATATACACAATCACTTAAAACTGTTTATCACAGAGTAGCTATTCCAGGATATGGTTGTTACCTAATTTAACCTATTTTAGCCAAGATTAGAAGCTAATAATTGAAACAGTGTGTCAGTTACTTATCACGTGAAGGCAGCCTTCTACTGTGCTTCTTAGCTCAGTGTTTGGATATTGATTCAATATTAAGTCTCAGGAAACAGTGCTTCTAACTCGGTCACCAAAAGCAGTCACTGCAGCACTTGGCTTTTCCAGTGAATTAACATCAAACAATCTAGTCTGAGCCTCACAAAAATATATAGTGAATCATTATGAAAGCTGTCAAGGAACTAGCAAGTGTATTCAAACAGTTTTCTATTCATGTCTTTCTGCATAAAGACTGAAAATATTATTTCAGTTTCAAAATGATGGAAAAAAATGAAGGCTCCAAATAATGAGTCAAGAAGCCAGAAGGCAGATATCTATTAGCATAAGTACAAAATCAAAGATAATCTGAGTTTAAGCACACACATTCTTTTGTTTTAAGGAAAGGTAACACTTTCTTCAGTTTGATTAAATGGGATAGATACTAGCATATTGTCTCCTACCACTCAAAGTTCAAAGAGGTAAAATTATTTAATTATAGCACTGTCAAAAGATCAATAGATTAAAAATATTCTTCCTTGTTTCACTTTTTATTTGAATGTCAACTCAGTAAAATAGACATAACTTTGGCTATCCCGAAAGAACATTAAGAATCTCCACTACTTAGTTAATATTAAGCATGTTCAGTCTTAAAAACTCTGCCAGCTTTCTCTTAATTTTCAGGCATATTCAGTTTCAAAACACGTAAGATTCTGGTATTGCCAGTTTTCATTCAAAGTTTAATCCAAAATACAGAACTGATTTGTTTATATGCACTAGTGCAGAACAAAATGCACATTTTCCCCTCCATTTTGATGTTAAGAATCATTCACATAATTTAATCTTTTCATTATTAATCATTTGCTTTTTCAAAACAAAGACTGTAATGGTAGCTTGTTGATGCAGCTATAAGAGAGTGGCGATATTAAACACAGCAGGGAAAAGCACTTTTCCATTAGATTGTTAGAAGGAAGTAAATTCAGGTAAATCATATTTTGGAAAATGTAATATAACAATCCCATTGTGTAACTCTGAACTATTACACAATTGTTTTGAAATCAAACTGTAAACGTAAGAAATATCAAAAACTAGTGGTGTGAAATGATTGATAATTTCATTAATATTTTGATTTAACATAGTGTAACCACCCATTCTTTATTTTCAATATGTCAATAATCTTTTTTAGCAAAGTATTCAAGTACAAGTTTATGGGTCTTAGGCATGGGCGGTTTCTTTCCTGTGTCAGGGATCACACTCGTTCAACCTACTCGGCTAAAGAAACAAACCCTAAAATACTGATATATTTTAATAACATTAACATATTTTAAGTAACCTGTTACATGTATTTGCAGTATCAGGTTGTCTGTGGAAGATAAAATGAGCAAGAGTTAAAGGAAAATGAAACCCAGGAAATGAAAGTTGCTTTTTCCCCTGTGGCACATGTTTACCCCTAGAAACTTCTAAAAAATAAGAGAATCTCTTCCACACAAATATTTCAGAGTTAAAATAAGTTACGATGTGCAGCTTTAAGTCACTAATGCCAACTGAACTAGTCTTAGAATGTTTAGGAAGTTCTTACTAAAATTCGGGCATCTTCAGTCTGCTCTTGAATAGTCTGCAGAGCCTTTGACAGATCCTCATCATCTTCCTGAAGACTAAATTCATCATCTGCTGGAACCTAAATGAAATTACTTTAAGTTAGGTATCAACATATTTTATACATCTTTCCACTCCCTGTACAGCTACTGAAAATAACATCATTCTTGTTAAAATACTATTTTGCCATATTTAAATAGAATTTATATTACTGAAATATTCACCATAAACTGAAACATCTAAATAGAAAAATCTGTATCTTTAAAAAGTATTTAACATTCAAATAAAAGTAAAACATAAATCAACTTATACTAAATCTTCTCTTATAAAATAGAGATATGCCTAGCATCATCACACTTTATAAAAGATTAGTGTCATTTCTCCTAGGATGTTTTTGTGACTGATGAAGTAAAATAAAAGAATTGACTATGAATGCTCTACCACATATATCAGAAGATTATCAATTTAGTAAATTACCTCTTCATACTGATAATCATCTTTAGAGTCATCTGTTATGGTAAATTCTGCAGTTTTTGTTAAGTCTGAAACAGCTGATGATTGATGAGTTCCAAACCACCATCTATAAATCTGTTATCACCACCTTCGCCCTCGTTCTTTACGACACAAGACTTTACACTTTCTAGGCTTCTTTCAGCCTTTAGGTGAAGTTTTCATAGCAGGTTCAAACACCATGAAAATTTGCCTCATCAGATCTGTCAAAGTTACAAGTCAAGCACTGTCCTGAATTAAACAGTAGCTAAATTCTGCTCTCATTCACCCAATCGGTTTTCATAGGGGTGTTACTGCACTGAGACTTCCACAGACTTTATGCTTCTGAGCATAAGTAACTTCATGCTCTCAGAGAATGGCATTTTTTAAGTTCAAACACAAGCATCTGAGATCAAACACTGAATACTAGAGGACCATTTACTGAAGGTGATACAAGTGCCTTAATTACAACACAGCTACAATAAAAAGATAAGGAGGTTCCAAAAGGTAAAAGAACATTTGGAAATTATCTACAGTTCCTTCAAATGCTTTAGTATCAAACTTTTCATTAAAAACAACAACAAATGGTGTAAAATGAAACCCAAACAAACATTTCTTCATTCACTAGCCCCACAGCCCATGAAAGTAAAACAAAAATGTTTTTAGCAACATGCTCTGTGTCAGGTTCCCCAGGAAATCAGTTTGCTTACAAATGACCCATGTAAATAAACCAGAAATTAACTGCTGAAGAAAAGCTGGTAATTCAATACTTCACATACAAATTTAAATTGCAACTTCTATATAAAGAAAAAAACAACCACAACATGATTTTCCAGCTTTGCATCAAGTTCTCCAAACCTGAATTATTCTCCTAAAAAAGAGGCCTTTTGCTACAGGTCTCACTGTATAACATATAAGTGACAACCATTTGTTTCATAGATGCGTGATCATTTTCTCTTCTAAACTAAGAAATGAAATAAAGAAGTCATCATTGGAGTGAATAAAGGCATAATTTTCAGTAATCAAGTCAAAGCACATCTGTGTACCTCTAACTGCCCAATTACACTACATGCTTACTATAAAAATTGTATATAGTTTTCTTAAGAGGATTTCTTAAGAATCTCCTCTCTAGGCTTAGTACATGAAAACAAATGCCTGCAACACATGTGCCCCCAAATTTGCTTCCCAAATTACTGCACATGTGGAACGCAGGGCTTGAATTCAAGTCACCACCTCACTGCATCTCAAATTTTGCTCTCTGCAAAAACTTCATTTTCTAACCTGCCTGATTCTAGAATGTTTAAGACCTGAACTATGCAGAAACTGATCTCCAAAAAACGTTTATTCTGCTTTCTTTCGGGGGGAAAGGAACCAACAAACTATTAGATTTAACAGGCTTAACTTTGTTCTCTATAGCACCAGATGAAATCTGGATTAAATCTTCTGACTTTAACAGGAAGGCAAAGAAATTGTGTGGTTCAATGAATGCACCTTTTCTCAGCATGGTACTCTAAGACCATACATGGGTCCACCAAGGTAAGTGAAGAGAAGAGAGATGAAAATAGCTCCTGCTGAGACATGACTTTCAAGAGCTGACCCAACAGACTTGAGATAATGATCAGGGACTCGGACATCAGGCTAGCTTTCTACTGTCTGCCTGCTCCCCAGTACAACAGGAACCTTCTGGTCCTCACATCAGTGTCTCACCACATCCCTAACAAAACACCTCCTAGTTCCTCAACTTTGTTTCTTCAACTCAGAGGGAGGAAAATTCATCTAAACTGCTGATTACATAAAAGGGAACAGCAGGAAGGCATGAACGCAAAGCAGAAAGGTTTCCCTCATTGTTATAAAAAGCAAGAGGGATGCTTGCAGCAGGGAAGTCAAGATAAAGACAGTGATATTGACTGACTGGTTAGGGTAATATTCTAAAAATGCCCCCTTTTTAGGTAGATTAAGATACCCTAGCACTAACTAGCTGACTACACATTCTCTCTTTAAAGAGTGAAACTTTAAATGTGGTCACGTTTGTGTAGTATGAATACTCAGGTACAACATTTTTTGTATGAAGCAAGGGACAATTTCCATATATATGTAGTAATTGTATGTACAAACTAAACACGCGCATACTTCTCTGGAATCTCTAAGCATCTTTTTGTTACTTTATAGCACAACATTTATCAACTTGAAATTAATTCAAATGAAGTACATTTAAACAAAACACTACCCATTTTTCACATCATGTTCAGTATGGACTACAAACAATCCTTCCCCCCATCTTGACTATTTCTTTCTGCATTTGTCACATCTTCCAATGCAGACAGAAGCATCACTGTGATATACCCCTAGTGAGTAAAACACTTTCAAATACTTTTTTTCCCCCTGAGTTTCTACTGACCTGACCATCCTCGTGATCCATTATGATCTAAACTAGCATGTCATTGCAAACACTCTGCATAGACTAAAATACTACTTTAAAAATCCTGATTTTTTTCCTCTTTTCCAAAAATCATAGCCAGCACAATAAATCAGAGGAATTAATTTTTAAAACTATTGTTTTTTCCCAACAAACATTGTAAATTATTTTTTAAACCCACATCCTGATGCAGTGCTGTTTTAAGCACATCATATACTGTGAAAACAGCTGTGCAGTTTCAAGGAGAAACTGAGGCACAAGCTCAAAAAGGACAATATTCTATTTTTTATTGCTTTTATATTACCTTACATCTTAATTCTAGCAAGGCAGAAAAAACTAAGGTACTAGTAAGGTCTAACTTCACCTCTGATTATTTAGCCTCTAAAACAAAGCTTGCAAGTTCTTGATTTGGCAGCCCACACCTACAAAACAGAACAGATTGAGCTATTCTGACCTAGTGACAAAACTAGAATTTGGGTCATCTGACCAAAAATTACACATTTAAAAGCCATAAACTCCTAACATCATTTGCAACAACTCAATTGTGAAAATAATTCAAACTTTTTTTTCCTCTAAAAGCCACAGCAAATACAATTATGTCTAGGTTATTGTATCCTAATCTAAACAAAAACACAACTATCTAGCCAATTACTGTGTGTGACAGGCATTGGGAAACTAGAGGAACACCATTTACAGCAGCACATTGGGACTGTGAGTCTTAATAACAAGTCCTCACTCCTCTGTAGATATTCTGCATTTACTGATCGCGAAAGAGGCGACAAGAGTCTTTCATTTCAGGATTTTAACTCTTGCTTAGACTGCCCCATGAGCAGCGGAGGATAAAATTACCCTGTTTTTCCTAAGGGTCACTCAGGGCCTCTTACCATCAGCAATGAAAACAAACACCACGTTGAAGTGAGCAGGGGGAAAGACCCAACACGCATAGTAGCCCGTTTTAGGGTTCAGGGGCAATAACCCACAAAAAGCAGCAACAAGGTGGCGGGGGTTTTTTTTGGCTTCCCCCCACCCCAACCCCCTTACTCAGTGAAAAATCTTGGTAACCCGGGGGTCTCCTGCCCGAACGGTCCCGCCCCGGCTCCCAGCCAGGGGCACAAGCCTGGCCCTGCCCGCCCCGCCGCCGCGGCGGCCCCGGGGTGTCCCCACCTGAGGAGAACAGGAGCGCTGAGGGGACGGGCCCACCCGCGCCGCTCGCCCCCACCCCGAGGCGAGGCACTGGCGGGACCCCGGGGCACCCTACACCCCCCCAGCCGCCCGCTTCAGACAAGGAGGAGGAGGAAGAAAACGCCGCTGAGGAGGAAGGATACTCTGCAGGCAGAAGGACGCCTCAGAGCCCGCCGCCTCCTCCATGGCCGCTGCCCGCCCGCCGCCGCGTCCCGCCGTTGCCAGGGGCGGCCTCTCACGAGAACAAGTGCCCGCGCGCCAACGCCGTCGCGTGGCGAAGCAGCGGCGCGCGGCGGCGGCGGGAAGAGTCGTGTGTGTCCTTTCCCCCCCACCCCCCGGCGGTGATTTAGCTTAATTTAGTTCAATTTAGTTGAATTTTTGCCTTACGCTTCACTTTCCTGCTCCCGGAGGTCCCCGTGGGTGCTGTCTTTAAATCGAGGCGAAGCTTCTCCCGCGCTCTGCCAGCGCTGCGCGGCGCTTCCTGAAACGGAGGGGGAACAGGAGGAGAAGGGAGGGAAAACTGCTTCAGTCCCGTAAGGGACGTTTTTGAGGCCAAAACGGGTGTTTGTGGAGCACCTGAGCTCAATCCTCTGGGACCGATGGCTTAAAGAGCAGCAGTTTTCCCAGGCAAAAGCTCAGGAAAGAAGCATACCATATCCTACACATTTGTAGGGAACATATGTTACGGCTCTTCAAAGTTTGAGGTAAAGGTGCAGGAGTGAAGAGAAAAATTTCTGTTCCTTTTTGTATTTTAAAATAAGCTTACAGGTTGTAGTCCTAAATTTCCGTTGAGTTAATGGGCTTTGCGCGCAGCAGGAATTCGGAGTCGGTGCTTGAATTCATGTAAAGTAATTGAAAATAAATGCCCAAAGTCTCAAAAAAAATCAAAAAATAAGTGCTAATAGCTAGTCTGCAAAGAGATGCACCAGTCTTGCTTGCAATCTTTAAAAAAAAAGTCTAACAATTGAAATACAGTCTGAAGACCAGAGAAGATGGAAGTGGGTGAAACGGAGTTATATAATTCAATTCAGTCTTTAGCCTGAAAAAAAACCAAGATGCAATCCTGCAATCCAGCCTGTTACCCATGAAACTATTATTTTAGCTTTTTTCTTTCTTGAGATCGTCACACAGAATTGCCATTCCTCTCCCATTGTAGACAGTCTTGAGAAACAGTGAGTGCTTTGCCAAAGTCTCCCAACTGCAATAAAAGAATGGTGTTTTGGCACAAAATGGTCACAACACTGCTAAAGCAACAAGAACTGTTGAATTTCTTCATAAATTCTCTGTCATCAGCTTCACCACTGGGTCAAGTTTGAGACATCAGGGCTTGAAGTTATCTGGGTTCAAGAGATAGAGGGCAAATGCTGACATACCTTTCTTTTGGTCTTGCAGGGTTGAGGTTTTTTCCCTTTCAGAGCAAAGTGATATAACCAGAACAACATTTTTTCATCCATATCCAACCCAAAAGAGCAGTCCTGGACTCCAGCAGAGCATCTCAAAAAATAAAAAGATAAGCAGAAGTGTCATCATTAAGCACAACACCCATGAGTCAGTACTTCCAAAACTGTGGGATTTAAAAAAAAAACCACCACACTGTAGTTGGGATGGCTTCAAATGAAGGCCTCAATCTCTTCGGGAAGTTCCCGATTCCACCTCAAATCATGGAGTATGTGTAGCTGTACTTGTGTCATACAAGCAAGCACCTCTGATTAATATCCTAAGTTAATACCACTCATTTCTCTCAGCCCTTACACGGAGTGGAACAATGTGCCAAGCAGTACCCTCCTCTCCTTCCTCCACTTGTCAAGAGTTTTATCTGCCTCTGCAGGCCTAACTTCTCCCTACAAATTTTTTACAAGACTTCTCTGTCTCACTAAGATATGGAAATGTATGGGGTCCATAATCAAAGAAGGCTGATGAAAGCTTAAAAAGGGCTCAGAGGAGCACTTCAGGGGAGATGAAGATTGGAAAACAATTAATAGTGAAGGACGAAAGGATCTCAGTCTTCCTGGTTTATTAAAGGAGTAGTTAAACAGCTTGATCAAAGCACCCAGGTAAGATAAGAAAGGCTACGCAAAGATACAAACATACCCACCCACGTCAAGAATTAAATCAAAATAAGTTACAACTAAAAAACAAAGAGCAAATTTTTAACAAGTAACTAGTTAACTGATTTCCAAGTATAATGGAAACTGTTCCTGGAGGATTTTAGCAGTGGAAGAGTTCTTCATACAAGTTATGTTCTACACTAGGACACCAGCTTACATTTCCAAGAAAAAGTCAGATACAGTCATTGCAATGGTACTTTCTGTAAAAAAAGATTGAAATGAGAAGATAACCGGTTCTACCGTATGTGGAGATTTGCCAGTATCCTAAAGGACCCACAGAGTTCATTTGTTTGCCTTTAAAGAAGAATCAGTTGGTCACTGATTGTCCTTTTCCAAAGGTTTAAAGCTTTGTCTGGAAACAGTACTTGGTTGGCAACTTCTGAACTATTTATGTCATCCCATCGTGCCTAGACAAATGACCTGATAGCACGATCATTTTCTTTCAAAAGGTGTAGTAAACCAACTTGTTTCTTTCTACCTTGCTGAGAGCCGGCTACCATAAATACATTATATTTGGTTATTGCTCAGCTGAATTCCAAAGGCCCAATTCACCCTGCTTTACGGCCTCATAACAGCCCAAGTTATAAATGATCATCATCTCCCAAATGGAAATAACTGATGTTGTTACTGTATCCCATCACTTCTCATGATGAAGACAGGAAAGCAACATCTGCTGTAGCTTGAGCGTTTCATCAGCCTGCTTACTCTTCTCACGCAGCAAAGACTAAGCCACATGCCTTACATAGTACTTGAAAAAGATCATTGATGAAAACAGGGTAAACTGGAATGCTCCAGAAGCATTTCGCACGCTCCCAAGCCCTACGGGCCAGGTTCTCCTCCAGCTTTATAGCACCGACTGAAGGACTGCGAGACTGTCCTCTCATTCAGAGCAAAATATCCCCTCCTCCTGAATTCAACAAGCGAACTCACTGCAGTTCTGATGAGTTCAGTTAAAAAACCAAACCAGAACATCCATCCAAGCTACTTTCAGCGACTTTCCATCCCCTGCAGGAAGGCATCCAAAAGGTCCACTTCCCGCACTCCATCACAACAGACAAGCGGCCAGCAAAGAATTATCTGCCTCACTGACTTTTACACACCCATTTCTGAGCATTCTTCGGTGCAGCTTTTGGGAACAGAGGACAAGAAAATGTCATCAATTCGGCTTTTTTGAACGAGCACAGCGTGACCTGGATCACTACGCAGGCAGCATTGCTGTGACAGTCAAGAGGCCGTTGTCCACATGGTCGTGGTGGAGCATGGGACCACAGCTGGAAGCCAGAATGAGTTGGCAAACATCTTGTTCCAACTTCTGCTGTGCCATCTGGCTTCCAGTTAGGTGACTGACGTTAAATGTATTTTCTCCGTTTTACCATCTGGCAGCTGCTTGTACAACAACGGAGTAACATGCAGAATTTGGCTAACAGTTATCCTTAGAATCATATCAAGGATACTTGCAACGCAGACTGAAATAAAAAAAATCTTACTAGGAAAGTTTCTTTAACTGATGACATTGCCTGCACAGAGCATTGCAGGCAGGGAACAGGGAATGGGAAGTTATACATCCTTATATTTAGCATATATACGTTTTACAGAGGCCCCATACAAGTTTTCCAAAGGATGCGAATGTTCATTCTTGAAAAATATCAAGACTTTAGCCATGCTATAGAAATTATGGAAATGCATTTACTTTTCTAAAATTAGAGAAGCAGGACTTCTGGGGTTTTTTTGCTGTAACAATGTATGCCAAAGGTAGTTTTGATAAAGGAAGCAAATTAAAGGGATTAGTACAAACAGTCTCAAAAAGATGGTACTTTAACAAAAAAATTATCTAAAAACATAAGAGTTGCCAAATACAGTGTAAAGTCCAATGTAATAGCTGTAATGCCAGGTCTTCATATTTATAAAGGTCACATTTGCAAAGCTTAGGGGCCATAGTAACCTTGCTGGGCTTTACACATAACAGAATGGAGTGCTTTAAAAAATGGAGTAGGATTTTCAATAAACATGATCCCGTGACAGCTTAAATCAATACATTTTCTACTCCACCTCCTGCTGCACATTCCCGCCTCTTCCCTCGCTCCTGTGCTGGTGCTCATATGATTCTCAAATAATTTAAATCCAAAAAAAGCTAATCCAGATGAAGGAAAAAAGAGGGGGTTTATTTGAATGCTAGGAAAAGCAATAGTAAAAAGCTAGAGGCTTGGCATTCAGAGTTAAGCTGAAGTTATTAAACTTAGTAATATTTTGTCTCTACTCTGCAGAAGACCATTCAATGTAAAACCTTCTACTATGTTTCCATATATTTCTATAGATTAGATGTAGGATATACCACGCCTCTAAAGAGAGGGTTTGAGTTGAGATTGTGTGGAAACAAGAATATCGGTTTCTCAATGCATCAGCACTTCTGCTGACGTTCGTTCTCCTAAGCATTTTATTAAAAGCATAGCTAGCATTAGCTGGAATACTAGTCATGCTATTTAATCACCTAATCCAAAAGCTGGTTTTCTTTCATAAATTTTAGAAATTTAGTCTAGCTTCAATTTTGCCTAGCTCTCACAGAACAGAAGGAGACAAGGCTCTGCTCAAACCCGACCATAGGAGCGCAAACAGAAGTATGAAGGGATTTGACTGCACTTACAGAAAACTTTGGGAGTGAACAGTCAGGCACTACAACGTGATCACACAGCACGGACTGAAGTGCAGGTTTCCCACTGCAGACACGTGAAATGGAATGCCCGTAGTCCGGTGTGTACACTGTAATGTATAATCAAAGAGTTATTCTATCCACACTGATGCTACTGCTTCCAAGAACTACAGCCTCCACGTCTTCTGCTGTTGTTGCTTTTGAAAATTCTCAGGAGCATTGGACAGATGGTACATTTTGGCTCTCTGTGTACTAAATTTGGGAGTATTTCTGCATCACAGACAAGAATAAATTGTGCTAAGAGAGAGAAGAGAGGTGGCACATAGTCATTTTTTATTTTAGAAGTGTAAGTGACCCATGCTCTCTCTAAACTCCAGTTTTACGAACACAGAAGTTATTTGTGCAGCTTATAGGAACTAATGATCATCTGTTCCCAATAATTAGAGGCTTTTCATTTCGTATGTTCTTCGCCTCTTTGAAATTAAATTTAGTTAATATGCTTTTCAAATTTAGGTAACTTTGACCACAAAGCAGTAATACACTCCTACTACTAGCTGAAAAAAGTCATAACTGTGTGACAGCTGTAAAAAGGAAAGGCACTATCCTTAACACAAAAGGCCAGAGAAAATAAAGCACAGCATTGTCCTAATCTGTGCTTAGTGATAGAGGCAAGAACTGAGATGCCATCATGTCAGAAGACACACAAACAAAAGGATAAGCAACAGAAAAGCTAGCAAAAATTATGTCTTTTGTTTATTTTGCCATGCTTCCGAAGAATCCACTACTTGTTACCCAGGTAATGCACCTTCCCATTGGAGGTCTGAGTCTCCCACTCATCAGCACACGCCAGAATCAGGTTAGCTGCTTTCCTGCTTGATTTGTTCGGGTTTGTGGGGTTTTTTGGTTGGTTGGTTTTTTTGAGAGAGAGTATGTATGTGCACACATGAAGACCTGACCAAATCTTCTCTGTCAAAATCAGATGAAAAATATACATAAAGAAGTGTATCTAGCAAAACCATAAGCTATTCAAAACTGTTGTGTGCTTCAAGTTTTCTGCCTGCACCCAGTCCTCCCTCTGTTATCTTACTCAGCTCAGCACAGAGGACTTACTTCTTTTCACCCTTGCTGCCCCAAAACACCTCTGCCCACCCTTTGCTGCTTTCCGTGGACTCATTCCTTCCTTCTTCCTTGGGTTTTCCCTATTCTGACCAGCCTCCTTTGAAATCCAACCATTTCCATTTGCAGTTCTAGCAGGTTTGACAATCCTTGGGTATTTCTTCAACTCGTTATCTTTTCAGAAATACACCTAGAAGATACCATGTATTCCTGTTCCAAGAAAACAACCAGGAAATCATGGGAAAAAAACAACATCAGGCTGAGAGAGGTCACAGAATTTGATGCAAGATCGGCAAGACTCAGCAGGCTATTTGTCACCAAAAGCAACATTTGCTACCAGAGTATTTAGCCAAGCCCTCGGCAACTGCTTGAAGCCAGTTGCGCTGATCCAGACCAAGCATGGAATTTAGACTTCCTCTTTATTTTGTTTGTTCTTAGTGCAGCATCATTTTCTGACATACAGAATGTGAAGATATAAGTAATTAGAAGTCAGGTCATCCACCTCTAATCTGTCTTAACTCAGCTGAGGGTGGCAGCATACACTAGTTTCTGTATACTAATATATAATGGAGACCACACAGTCTTTATGTTCATCTTTTTGTTTCGTTTTTGATAACAGAGATACAGGCTTTTGGGCAACAATTCTGTAAAAATCCAACATTTTGGATAAAAGATGATTTTTTTTTTTAAAAAAATCTTTTATATCCAACACCAATGGCAATTTGTTATGTGGATGAAGCATTTTGTGGCTTTCATTTTCATGTATCTCTGATGAAAGCCACAGTACAATATTGACACCCTATACTTAAATGTCAAAGCTTTGCTTTGTGGGTTTTGTAATATTTTGTTTAAATATTGAAGTGCCACAAAATTGAAGCCTGCAAATGCTATGTTTAAGTTCTTTGCTTTTACCTTCATATTGCTTATAGCACAGCCATAACTTTTGCTATCAAGCCATTTGCTCATTTTGGTATAGAACAGAATGAGCAAATACCAGTAATTCAGCTTCTCTTAAACAAAGCTAAACGTTGGACACCCCGCATTGCATTTGAAGATGCCCGAGCTGGTTTAAAAAGTGCTAGCTCACACATTAGAAGCTTAACTTAATATAAACTCTTAGCATAATTCATGCGGCTTTATACTTCAGCTATGTTCCTGGTGATGTAGAGCCAAATCCCTAAGACAAGCTGAGAATGTAGAGATGCCTAAAGGGATCCAGGCACCTGAAACCAAGAGGAAAATCCTCGTGCTTTCCACTGACTCAGAATCCTTAAAGCCAGCTCTGCCAGCTTTGTCCCCTTTCTGAGAAGGGCAATTGCGTGCCAGCATCCAAAAGAAGCCCCGCTCTTCTCCAGTCCACCCCCTGAAGTCATGGATGAGGTACCCAGGCCCTCAAGAAGGATGGCATCTCCCATAAACCTCTTTCCAGTGCTGTGTTTTGACCAGATGAGACAGTTCCTTGCTCTGCGTGTTGATGACTACAGCCCATCCTGAGGCAGCGAGCTGTCTGAACCGGGCACTCACAAGGCAGTTTGAGGGCTGCTGATTCTTCTCCACTGCTCAGGACAAGAAATGTAGCCTTACTTTTAATAGTAATTTATTCCAGTGGAAGTTAGGATGATACAGCTGTTTAAGAACTACCAAGTTTATCTATTTAAATTAACCAGATTTTGAAAAATACTTCATTGTAAAGGCACTTTTCAGACCCTTCAAAATATACAGCTGGTTCAGAAGAGAACAATCAGAATTCACTCATCTAAATTCACCTCTAACAACTTCTAAACACATCTTTGTACTTTACTGGGACATAATACAAGTATTTTCGTAGGCCAGCACGACCATCTGCCCGCCCATCATCTTCCTTACAGAAGATCCACGACTCACTTTGCTGCGCTTCCTAGAGTTGATCACTCTTGAAAAGAAATGGCTCTATTCAGAAATGACTCTTCAATACCAGCTCAGTAATGCACGATTCCATATCTACTGCCCTTTCCCACAACCAGACTCATACATCAACACCCAGCTCCTTATAGTCCATTCCATATGATGGTGGGAAAACTGAAACAAAATTCAGAAAGACAAGGAAAGTAGGCGGAGTAGCCCATACATATCCCTTTTGACACTTCCACCGCAGATGTGCAATTTTCACTTGCTACATTTCCAATAAAGATTTTTAAAACTGAAGGAAACATTACAGTTTTCACAAGCTAGGGCCTACAAATCAGTATTGAACACGTGACAAGTGACTACAGCTGTAATTCCCACTCTTGCAGAAGGCAAGATCACTTGCTTAAAAAAAAAAATGGACCAAAATATCTTTACTCATTAAGTTGGTTTCTGAGCAAGCTGGAGTTGTTGCAGGAGAACATATCTGTCCAGGCCTGAATTCCTCCTCCCTGTCTGTTCAGGATGGAACATGCGTGTATGGCACAAAGCAAAGTCTATGCCTGCCTGCGGTTGTCCTGGTAGACTTCCCCTGATGTTGGACTCCTGGTGTCCCATCAGTTGGATCACTTGTAAACCTGGACAGCCTTTCTTTCACACTCCACTTGGCAAGGCAGAACATCTCACCAAGCCTTCACCCACCCTTAGCCCATGCCCAGCAATTTCACAGCAAGACAGCAGTTACTCAGACTGGCACGTGGTCAGGTCACATGTCAAAGTCATTTCTCTCATTTACAAGCAGAAGATTCCCCAATGAATAATTCAGAAAGAAATAATCACCCTCACGGTCCATTTTTCCAACCCAAGGTCTCTAACAAGCACCCACAGAACCTAATAAGACAGGTTGACTACAGAATTAACAATTTCAAAATCATTGGGTACACCGTGCATGCGGACATCACCCACTGATTTTTACTTACTGCTACAGGCAAAAACCCAACCTGTTGGTCCAACCCTCCATGAAATCAGATGGCGTCTACCTGTCAACTTATGATGGAGCTGGACTGGATCTAATAAACTCAACCCGTGATGTCCATTACTCACAGGCTCTCATCACAAATGAAATCACTGGCTTTTTGGAAGCTACTTGTTATTTTCTTTTCAGCAGCCACAGGGCACATTGATTTGCACAAAGCTTATCAAAACAGCAATAGCTACAATATGATATTGCCCAGCAAATTTAAGGCTAAGGAAGGTAAACTTGATGTCAGCAACATTTTCTTCATATCTCCATTTTTTTAAATGAGATTTGCCATGCTTCATAAAAACATGGCTAAGTCTGTTTTTTCCTAATTTGTGGATGAATCTCTATTATAAATACATTAAGACAGTACAGAGAACCTCTTTTCTTACATCTGTATAATATCCCATGGGTTACCTTACTTTATGGAAATGAAACAGCTGAAGTTTTGGCAATTAGATTACACAGGAAAAAGATAATTTGTGTTAAATAGCAACTCTGATGAAAAAAAAGTGTAAAAACGTAACCTTTTCACCCCAGTCTTTTTTCATACTGAGAACAGCCAACAAGATCAGTGTAATTGCGATGTCTAAACCAAATCCTCGTGTATCTGTGGGAGGACAGGTAGGACCCAACACAAGTCATTTTTTTCTAACCATGTCAACTAGTCTAACTCAAAATTATTATCATTCCTCCCAAACCGTGCCCGAAGAGCAGCAGTTTTAAACACAGGAGGAATACAGGAATAACCTCTAGACTTTGCACACTAAATTATGTAGCATTAAGCCGCACTAAGACACTTTGCCTGTCTCGTCATCACACAGAACATAATGTCTTAACAAGCATTTGATTAACAAATAACAACAATTCTAAATATTGCGAAAACATCAATGAAGTCGGTACCTGTGTCCAGGTCTGACAGCAGTGCCAATACACACACCAAAAGCTTCATTCTGAACATCCAGTCTGAACTGGCACTGAAAGCTGGAAACCAGGTCCAGGTCTCGCAGATGGACTCAGTCAGCCGAAGTCTCCATGCCTGAACATTTACTCTTGCACACGCGTGTAATTCTAGATCTCGGCTTTGTACCTTAGTCCACCTCGGAGTTACCAAGCGTGAGGACGCTTCATTGCAAGCGTAGTCGTACAGAGCCACCGGTTGTTGGGATACAGCTTTGTTCGCCACAGTTAACCGCACCATCTCGATTCATCATGCACCCACTGTACCATAAATCTGTTAATTAACGAAAGGCTCATCTTCAACCACAGTATTTTTCTAATAGCCTTCCTCCTGGGCACGTATTCAGTGCTGTTCCCTTCACTGTGCTGTATCAGCTTTACGTTTCCACCGGTCACAGCTAATTAGGACTGAGCAAGCTATGCTATTGTAGATCTAAAATGCTGATGTTAGAAGCAGCTCATACCCATCTCCTGCTGATCTCCCCAACGTGGAAGGGTGAGAGGAACCTCCTGAGGAAGCAGGCCTCTCCATAGCAGCCTCCCTGCTCTCCCAACCATAGCCACCACTTTCTGCACCCCCCCCTTAAAACTGCCCAGGAGAAAAGACTAAGCAAAACTAAGGAAACAGCCTCAAATTGCTCCAGGGGAGGTTTAGGTTCGATATTAGGAAAAATGTCTTCACTGAAAGGGTGGTCAGACATTGGAACAGGCTCCCCAGAGAGGTGGTGGAATCACCGTCCCTGGAGGTGTTCAAAAAGTACATAGACACGGTACTTCAGGACATGGTCTAGTAGACATGATGGTGTTGGGTTGACAGTTGGACTTGATGATCCTAGAGGTCTTTTCCAACCTTAAAGATTCTATGAAAACTTGGACCAGGCTTAGCTGGTTTCACCAAAACTTGTACCCAGCTGGTGTGAAGCACAGCTCACACCCCATAGATCAGATATGAAAAAGCAGCAGAAGGTCTCCACCTGTTACAGAAGGTCTCCCGCTTACAGAAGGGCCCATTTGAGTGGGTCACCATTAAGCTATATGCCATTATCAATGCTGAGAACCTGTATGATGACTGTTGGCTCTGCCCATAAGAGTTCCCTGCTTTTTCCTGTAATGATACCAGTGAAAATGAGGGCCCTTAATGGGGATATTTATAATCTTAGTCTGAACTATCCTCTTTACTCCTTAGCCATTATTGCATAAAAATCTTTACTTCTGCACTGGGAATTTATATTCCAGCTTTGTCAATTCCTCTAATAGCTTATTGGCCGTTCCTTTATGAGAGGGGAATATTCAAGATCTGTTAAAATAAAAGAAAAGATCCCATGGGGGTGAATGGTCTTTGGGTTAAGTCCTTGTGGAAGCACCTGACAAAGCAGAGTATGTTTCCACAGACCAGGCATTATTGAGGCAACCCATTAACAGCAAAAAAAATTAAGAAATATGCAGTTTCCTTCCCTTCTCAGGTGTTCTCACATCAGCTTGTCTCCTGTGACAGTGATAAACCGAGGACACAAGCACATTGCCCACAACTGAGGGGGAGGCAGCGAATCTCTAACAAAGCATTTCTTTCCTCCAAAGCAGGTAAGAGGTGCACATAGTAAAGACACAGAGTAGTTAAACTGTACATTAAGGCGTACAGTGCCCCCTCCTCCCTGCAGCATTTCATCTGCTACGTGACAAAGTGCCGCCAGCAAGGCCAGGACCCCTGCCCGGCAGAACCGCACAGTCCAAGCACCACTCCTGCGCTGGTTTCTCCACTACCCCAGGGAGCTGCCAGGGCAATTATTGCACAGCTATACATAGTGTTATTGTACTAGCACCTTGTCAATATAGGTAAAGGGTCTCGAAAAGCTTTTCTCAACCAGCCCCCAGATCCTCATCCTCTGGTTACTTTCTCCGAGCACAGACAGACCTAAAAATCCCTTTCCCTTACCTCAGCTTTCAGCACGCTGGTTCACACAGTAGGATCTTTTGGAACCTTCTCCATGCATCACAGATTGTCCTTGCATTTAACAAGAAAATTCTTTTTTAATGTTTAAAAAAAAGCAAGGCACTTCTAAATTTTCAGATATTTGGGTCTTAAGCACGAGGCCATTTTGCAGCTCACGCCTTGCATTCATTGAGGTATTTCCCCAAGGACGTTGCGTTACCGTTTCTCTCCCAACCAGCAACTTTACAAATTGACAAACTATAAGAAGGGCTTCTGCTACAGAATGAAGAATCAATAGCTGTCTACTTGGATAGCCACAAAAAGTGCTTCACTTTTAATTGAACGCTGGAAAAGAAATTGCAAAGCGCAAGATCTCAAAACGGCATGAAGCCTGCATAATTATCTTTCTCCTTCCAGTTCCTTATGCAGACTGGAGACTAATTAAACACATGCGCAGGCAAGAAAATGATTTGCAAAGATACATCTTTTGTCAGTTTGCAAGGGGACCTAACCAGAAGTAAAGTACTAGCAAGGAACAGGGCCATTGCCAGCTGTCTTGTACTACCATTTCCACTAGTACCTTGGGTTTTAATTTCGCTTATCTGGAGCAAAGACAAATTAGATTTTGCATCTGCTTTGCAATGAGATGAGCAAAGCTCAGGACAACAGTGAATTCAGGCCCCAGGCTTTGATAGTAACACAAGCACGCGTATAGGGGGTATAAAGCATTTTGGTGCTGCTTTCATGAACTACACAAATATATTCTTCTTGAGAAAGCTACCTATCCTAACATGAACCAGTTACAACATAGAAACAAATTAAAACAAACCTTTTTCTTCCTTCTGTTGCAGAAAGGCAAGTACACATAAAACCTTTGCTCACAAACCCCATTCTTTAATATTTATCATACCAACAAAAAAGCCTAAAATATCCATTTAAAAAAACATATTTAGCAAAATACTCCTCCAAAGTACAACCACCACCTACCTTTTGTCCCTCCTTCTCCTTTCCAGGAGAGAAAAACCCTCTCAGCCTGCTCACCTTAAATCATGTCTCTGTTCACGTGCAAAGTGAAAGCACCTGCTCAGGCTAGCTCTCAGCTGGCAGGATTGAATCACAGCCCTGCAACCGTTGCCCTAATTGAAGGCAATATTCATTCACATCAGCATTGATCAGGAGCAGTTACTGAGTATCGGGAAGACATCAGGATGTCAGCACATGGCGTTCAAGGCCACTGTAATTACCACGGAAACGAAGGATGCTGTGATCAGTCCAAACAGTTGTGTGCAATTATAATGGAAAATTCTGATCTTCTGTGGTTTTCATCCCGCAGGCACCAGCTGAAGGCTCACGCCGTTCGAAGGGCTGTGGTTTCTCACAGTCTGGAGTCCAAAAAAAAAAAGTATCGGCTGCTCCAAAAACTGTAGCTGGCGAGTACATTTTTAAGGTGACGATTGCAATCTTCAAACGCTATTTCCCACCAGTGAAGCACTTGTGGGGCGAGACAAAGGAGACTATGCTCATAAACGGTGCTGCTCCAGGCTTGCAAACCCCTGGGCAAATTAAAATGAAATTTGAAGTATGTTATGGCAGAATAGTTCAATGGATCAAAGGATCCCAAGAGGGCTGGTGGCGGAAGGCTGCAAGACTTTGGATGTGTCAGTCTCTCCAATTAAGCGTTAGTTTTAGGTATGCCTGAAATCCCACGTGCAGAGGGACACCTTCCTGAAAACACGTTTGCTGCAGAGACGTGGGCTGGGGTAAAAGCTGGCAGAGGAGAAATCTTGATCCTTCCTCACCTTTACTGCACTCCACCATTTTAAAACCTCCTTTGCAAATAAATGCCTGGCTATACCCTGTCTGCGGTTGTCCCCATTTCCCCGGCTCCTCTCCTCCCGCCAGACGTCCCCTTCCTCCCTCCGCACCTAGGGAAGCACAGGAAGGGCTGCGGGACACAGCACTGGCAGGTGACCGGTCTCTTTTGCTCTCACTCAGGCGTCCTCCAGATGAAGTCCCTAGCATTAGCATCGCTGCCCCCCCACCCCAGCGGGAACTTTCTGTCCCCAAACTCCATCCCATCCTCTTTCCAGAACGCTGAAAGCAGGAGGGGACGGCGGGGACAAGAAGGCTGGTTGCTCACGTGTGTCCTCACTGTGGCAAATACCACGCTCCGATTCAGCTGGGTGAACACCAGCTGGCCGCGCGTAACTTTTCTAATTTCAGCCTGGTGAAACATCAGCTCTGGAGGAGTTTTGGGGTCTGTGCACCACCGGACTGCTTCGTGTCCCCACGCACAGCCGGCCCTGCACTCTCCCCTGCTTGCACATCCCTTATAGCTCAGCACCTATAGCTCGTGCAGGATGCGCAGCTCCTGCGAGCACAGCCGGGGCCGCTGCAAATCCCCATTGCACGGCCAATGCTGCCACCCTAATGCAAAGCAAAGAATATATCTGTGCCGGGCAGAGAGCCCGCAGCCCTGCAGCCCTGCTGTGTACATGCAGAGCCCGTCAGGGAACCGAGCCGGGGGCGCGGAGCTGGGGGATGTCTTATCCGCCGATTTTCAGAGATTCAAGAATAGGCGCAATCAGCCTCCTGCAAGGCGCGGGGGTTTATCCGAAAGCCATCCCAGGATGACAGAAGGGATGCGCAGCGCTACAGGTGCGGCCCTCGCTGACGGAGAGCAGGGAGAAGAGAGGCCGCTTGCCCTCCTCGGACCCTGCGAGGTCAAACAAAGAAATAATAATTTCTTGTACGCTCTTTCTCACAGTCATATGATGTGAAAAATCGTTAAAGAGAAACCTTAAAAGAGTATCCAGCAGAGCATTAAACCGATGGAAAAAGAGTTAGCGCTGTCATTTTTACCTATCTTAAGACATTAGGCAATACGAATACCTAAAAAAACCCAACAAACCACGGAAATATGCAGAACAGCCAAAATAAATACCCACGCCTATTAGTTTCAGATCTTCTCTAGGTGACTATTTCCCTGACCTCCTCCCGTGAAGCTTTTTCCCGCAGCCCGGAGCAGCCGGAGAGGCTGTGTGGGTGCAGCTCCCCTCAGGAGAATGGCAATGCTGACACCTACTGTCTGCAGGGCGGAACCGCCCGCTCCCGCCAACCCCGGCCCGGCTCCACCCCGCAACGGGGCCGGCCGGGAGCAAACGCACCTCCCGAGGAACTGAGGGGACCTGACTAACGCCGCCATGTTACAGCCCCAGAGAACGATCCGAAGTGCGGATATTTATAGAAGGGTGTACCGCACTCATCTCGGGTCTGTACCTTCAGAATATACGTGCTCGGTGCGGGTAGACGTTGGCTTTCTCTAGGAGACCCGCAGGACTTTTATGCATTAATTGTCTCCCCCTTCCCAGATTTATTTTCTCTATTAAGTGTTACACTGTTCCTTTCATCCAATTAGTACTAAAATCTTCTTTATTTTATCACGGTGCAGATAGGAAACATGTTTTATCTCCTGCAGCAAGAAAGAATAAACTGCCAAAAAAACCAAACAAAAAGCCTTAAAGATTACAAATGAAGCTTATAACGGTGTTTGTGGCTGTGTCTCTAATACCGTTTAAGCGACATCCAGGAGCCCCTTGTTCCGTACGTTACGGGAACCGTGGGCGGCGGGAGGAACAAACCTTGCGGCTGCAAAGCCAGCGCCGCGCTGGGAGACGCCGGCAGTTCATGGAAACAGAGAAAAGGGGTATGGCTGCCCATGCGTTGGGGAGGATAAGCAGAATCCACCCTTTCCGTGCACGGCAAAGCGGCTTTCAGTTGCGCGTCAAAAAGTTGCAAAAGTTTATTGTAAGATGAGTTATTCCTACATATGTTTTTTTTAATAGCGCCCTTGTTGGAGCATCCCCAATTATAAGCCATTAATTTATTTATAAACCCATATTACAGCCATTCCTGCTAGCATCTCCTCGACGCGTTATGCACGACAAGCAGCTATTGGTGCAAAGCACAACAGACTTCTGAAACGATCCTGCTGTTTCTGACGGATCTCATCAAAAGTCACTTGAAAATAACAGAAGCTCGGGGCTTGTTTTTCCTCTCACGTCTTTATCAGTATTCGGAGGCAGTATGCGTGAGGCCCAGCTGTGGTGCGTTGGCACGAAACTGTGTAAGAACAACACCTGATGAGCATTTTAACTATCATACAAGGTGTATTTAAGCAGGGGTGATGGGTTTAGTGAGGCTCTTAGGAGGAAGGTGGCAGCTGGGCTGGTCAGGAGTTGGCTGATGAAAGACTTCATCAAGAGGAGAAACTCCTCCGACAGGTTGGTAATGGTGGGGCTCTCTGGTATACTGGAGAGCATTAAGCCAAGCCCCTCTGTTGCTCAGTTTAGGCTCAGATCTTTTTCCTGTTTTCTTAGGGGTTGGTTAATCTGGAGCAGCGCCGCTTGGGGGTTTTTCTTCTGCTTCAACACTGCTGCATTCTTGTCAGTCAGAAGGGGGGGAACCTCAAAGAAAGCCCCTTCTCTGCAAGATAGAGAAATGGTACCTCACAGAGCTGTTTGCTATCCTAGTATTTATATTGCAACACTATCTGCCTCTCACAATGTGTTTGCTGTGTGTATGTACCCCCAAGAGCTGTTTGGTGGGTGGGTGCAGGGAGACCAGCGAGGTCATGCTGCTGTCTCCCCCCAGCTGCCTCTTAAATAAAATTTAATTTACTTTTAAATTTGCTCTGATTTCCCCCTTGCGGGGGGCTCATGTGTCCCTTCCACACACAAGTGCGGTGTCTGCCATGATGGTGCGTATTTGCGTTAGGGAAACGCTTGCAGCCCCTCGCTAGGGTGGAGGCTTTGTGCTCTGGGTACGGAGCACAGATGAGCTCTTGGGTAAGTGGCAGGGAGAGCGATGGAGGAGGAAGGAGCGCCCGAGCCAGCAAGGTGAGGGGCTGGGGGTGGCCCCAGACATCCTGCCGCCCCTCGGCAATGGGGACCTGAGCTAACGCTTTGTCATCTCGGCTGAAGCTCCCTGGGGAAAGGAGGGGTTTGGACAGTTTGCTGGAACCTCCAGCCCTTTCCCTGCAGTATGGGAGGTGCCACCCGCAACCCCTAAATCGGAGGAGGCTGTGGCCTATGTGGGAAAGCTGCTTTGAGGGATGTGCGGTGCTTTCCAACGCAGTAATAAAATAAAGCCCACTGTCTCTAAGTGGAAAGAGGAAGAAAGCATTGGGATCGGTGCTCTTCTACCCTAATTCGGAGCACTCGGCCCTACCTGCGTGCCAGGGGTGCATCAGCAGAGACAGTGTGCTGCTGGACCGCGGTGCCTACAACCAGCACCTTCCAACTCTACCGGCGCTTACAGAGATGTGGGGGGAAGTATTTTGAAGCAATGATATAATCCCACTCTCCTTTTTCAGTGTATGAGGTAATGAATGTCTTTAGTGCTTAAAGGTGCTGTGAGAAGCTGCAGGGCATGTGTGAATGCCAACGTTTTATGGAAGGGGTGGTTTTACTGCCAGCAGACTTTAAAAAAAAAAAAAAATCCCTGCAGTTTATATTAATAAGACTGGATGTTATTGCGTGTCAGGAGTTATTGTGATTTATAAAGTACTTCTTACTTGGTGTGTAATGAAAACACTTGGCTCTCGGTCCCAGTCACTAACGGGAGATGATAGTAGCTTTATCTGCAATAGCCAACTTGACCTGGAACCTTCTATTATTTTTAATGATACTTTAGTGCTGCCTTTTGCTTTCACCTGAGCTTAGGGTAGCCTCAACTTCCCTAATGTGAATAAATAATAAAATCCCTTTTATAAAAGAAGGAATTTAAGGAGGGGGAAAAAAAAAAAGAGGGGGACAACTGCACTGCTTGGTATTAGTCCCCAACCAGCTCTGCTCCATGAGTACAGATCCTTATTGTGCAACCCTGCAGAGCTGGTCCTTGAATAACGTGCTCTGCTTGCTGTTCCCAAGCCTCTCACTCAGGACCATTATTCTTCTGTTGAGAATCTGACACATTAAAGATGCCAAAAATATAACAGGAGGAAAGGGGTGGAGATGGGTGTCAGTAGATGGATGGGTCCAGAGCTAAATAATTGTTCCCAAGCGTGCTTCGTTGAAAACCCCCCCCTGTATTTAACACCAAAAGTGCATTACTGCAAAATAGCTGTGAGTGGGGAAAAGACACTTGCAGAAGGGGACTCCTCAGGACCATGCTGGATTATCCTTTGCCCCGAAAGCAAATATATAAGTTTAAAAAAGCAACAGAACTGACGTGCACAGGTCTACCTTTGCTACTACGCTGCTGAGCTGTTCTTTAAATGATTGGGAGAGGGATGATGGACATAGCTTGGTAACTGGGGATGGCTTGCCCTTCAGAGGTAGGGCTGGCTCCTAAGATAATGTCTTTCTATCTCCTGTCATGAGAATACAGCCCAGTATAAAACTCTTTACCTGTGCATCAGCTTTGCAATGTGAGCGGTTTAATATAGTCCTCTGGCATCCCGAGGGTTACAGCAAGCGGGAAGGTAAAGCAAATCCCCTGCGCGGAGCAAGGTGTCAGAAATAGCCCCAGTGTGCACTAATGCTGCACTGGGCTCCATCTAGCTGCAGGGAAAGCTTTATTTTTTTTAAAAAAAAAAAGGAAAATAGAAGCAGCTAATTCATCCTGCTGGCTTAGAAGCAACAAGGCTTCTCCCTGGGAGCAGCAGAGAAACGGGGCACAGCGGCCCCCTTCTCCCACGGAGCTGTGTTTCCTCGCTGCGCGTGGATGCAGGGCTGCGGGTGCGGGGAAACCCCGTCGTGCCGGTGGTGGCCTGCACGCTGCCTGCGGGAAGCCTGCTCCGGCTGGCAGGGAACCAGCAACAAGCATCATGCTTGGGCTGCTTGTGAGCTGCCTGCTGGAAACAAGTATGGGGTTTATATTTTTCCAGGGGTAAGGAAAAGCTTCCCACCTGAGGGGCTGGAAAAAAAAAAAATCTCATAAATACTCAGAAATGTGGTCAGTTTTTAGCAATGAAAATGGGTGATGTCACCTGATCTGCTTCGGACCTCATTTTGTCCCTGAGCAAGGCCAGCCCTGTCCAGCCCCACTCAGCGTGGAAAAAGCTCCCGTAGCTTCTGGCTGAATTTCCACATGTACAAACCCCCGTGAGCCGGGACGTGTGCTAGGGCTCAGTCAAGAAACCGGAAAAACCCGGGCGAAAGGAATCGCTACCAGATACATGGGCATTGTACTTGGCCATTTGAGGTTGTGCTTATTTTATCACTAAATGCAAAACTAGCTCTGAGGCAGAAACACGGTGTAAAAGGAGAATAAAGCTAAAATACGCTTAACTTTAGGTGCTGAATGCTGTCCTCCTTTGAGATAGGAAGGTCCATAAGGAAAATGGCAAGGAGTAGTCGTCTATGGAATCACTCTAGCAGCCACGAGAGCCGGGTACGAGGGGTGGTACAATTACCTTAGAGAATGGCAAATATTTTACAGGCAGGCTCCCTCTGAAGTGCGGGTGGAGGATGACCACAGATGCTTACAGGAGACTTAATTGTCCTTGCCAGCAAGGCTCATTATCCATACATAAACATATGTGCTGCTTCTTAACAGCAAAGTACATTTTTTTTTTTTTCAAGAGAATATTTTAAACCTGATCTGCTTAAGTGTCAAATTAGTTGACTCCGGCTTCGTTTTAATTACACCAGCCGTTGGATTGTGCGGGAGGCTGAGGGATGTGCTACTTTTGTAGGCAGAAGAAGAAATGTTTGCAAAATTACTACCTATAAAGCTTTGCTCCGTCGTTCAGCGTTGCCGCAGGAGCGATGTCAGAGGTCAGTAATGAGTTAATGCCTCTTGCAGTGGGTTTTTTGCTCAGGGCCTCGGCCAGGGTTACCTTTTTAAGAGGTTTCTGCCTCTTATTGATTGAAACTATATAAAATGTGAGCTGGACCTTGGGTCTGTTGCTCTATGCCTCCCGCAGTCCCTTACACCAGAGCAGGCAGGTGGAAAACACAGCCAGGTTAGACTAATAACTCTTTTAATCCTCATTCTGCATTTGTGTAAGGCGCTGGAGAGCCAGACCCCGGGGAAGCAGGCAATTTCCTGCAGGTATTTAACAAGGTCTGGCAGGAAAATGGGGAGAGGGCGGCAGCTCCAGAGGCAGAATTGCCATGGAAGCGGTTTTTTTCTCCTCAGGCTCCATGTAAAACCACCTCGCTGGTGATGAAGATGAGGTCCAGGTACTTCAAAGCATGTATGATGTTGGGAGTGGGCTCAGAAAGAGCAGCCTTTGAAGTGTGAATTGAAGAATAGTGGGTTGGGCACGGGACGAGAGGGGAGAGCATCCCGACAAGTGGAACAGGTTGGGTGAAAGGGGAGGGAAGGGATTTCTTCTCTGAAGCCATCATAGAATCTTTAGGGTTGATATCAATGTTAACCAGGAGGCCTGTTGACATCTCTTCAGCTTGGCCAGACTTTTTAGAGAAGGTTAATTGTGGTAGCAATCAAAGTGCTGGTTATTCTAGCGGGTGAGGTACGACTGAAACATGCCAGAAAGCAGCTGCTGGCAGATGGTGCTGGGTGAACAAGGGGGTTGTCATGGGCTGGTGTCCACTCCCCCCTTTTCATCGTCAGGAGTGAACAAAATCCATTTCAGTGAGCGAGCTGGGCTTGGCTGGGGCATGAGACCCCAAGCTTGCAGAGCTCGGGCAACGCTGCACTTCGCAGAAAATCAAGCAAAATCACCAAGGTTATTTTGCATGTACCCTGACCCCTGGTGAAGTGTCCTGGGCGTCCCACCACCGCAGCTCAGCAGCAGGAAGAGACACAGCCAACACACAACCTCTGCTGTCTCCCCAAAGCCTGAGAGCATGGCATTTCTAAAGCACAATTTATGATTTTATTGTTTTATTTCCTAGGACTGAAGAGGAGGCCCAGGACCAATGGATGCCCGTCAGTGTGAGATGCATCCTTGCCTGGGTTTCTCCCATGAGCAGGATGGCAGATTTTACAAGCGTGTTGTTGGGGTGTCTTATTTTTTAATAGCCAACTCATTAAATTTGAATGTGGACTTTAGGGGATGATGAAAGCCAAAGTTACAATGATGAAAGCCTATAAAAGTCCATCTGACCTCGCACTGTAAATTTAGCAGGAAAAGCTCTAAGCGTGCAGGAATGGAAACCTAATGTCTGTGGCAAGTCTCTCTCAGCTCATACTGTTTGCGAATAAAAGTTAATCATGTTTGAAACTCTTAAAACTCAGGGTTTGGTCTGTCTTGGGGGGGTGGGGGAGAGGGAGGGAGGGAGGAAGACACACAAAAAACCCTGGAAAACAAACACTTAAACAAACACTAATTCTGGATGTCCCTTCTCAGAGCAGGGCGGTGAACTGAGGCTCTGCAGCCCCCAAGTGCTGCTTCCAAAATCTCAAGCCACTTAGTAGTACTCATATCAAAATCAGGAGGGGGAATCATAGAATCATTTGGGTTGGAAAAGACCTTTAAGATGATGGAGTCTAACTGTTAACCTAGTGCTGCCAAGTCCAACCATTAAACTGTGTCCCTAAGCACCACATCTAGGTGTGTCTTAAATACCCCCAGGGATGGGGACTCAACCATTTCCCTGGGCAGCCTCTTCCAATGCTTGACAACCCTTTTGGTGAAGAAATGTTTCCTAATACACAACCTAAACCTCCCCTGGTGCAACTTGAAGGCATTTCCTCTTGTTCTATCATTTGTTACTGGGGAGAAGAGACCAACCCCCACCTGGCTACACTCTCCTTGCAGGTAGTTGTAGAGAGTGATCAGGTCTCCCCTCAGCCTCCTCTTCCCAGTTCCCTCAGCTGCTCCTCATCAGACTTGTGCTCTAGACCCTTGGTTGTTCTTCTCTGGACATGCTCCAGCACCTCAGTGTCTCTCTGGGAGTGGGTGAGGATAGATGGGTGATGGCTGTTCCTTCAAAATTGGGGCTGAAGCAGGGAGTCTTGCCTGCTCGTACCGAACAGGCATCACGTTGGAAGGGCTGCTACTTGATGAGCAGCTCAGGCTACGGCCGGCGGCAGCCTCCACGCGCGGCAGGAAAACAAGCAGCACGCTTTGTCCCACCTCTTACTGAGAACGGCAAGCCAATATGTACAATTGAGCCCAGGCATTAAAAAAAAAACAAAACAACAAACCCGAACAACAAGTTGACATCAAAGCCAAAGTATAACTGACCAGCAGCAAGAGATCAACAAACAGAAAAAGATTTTACAGCCCATCATAATCTCCACCTCTCTTCTTTCTGGTGGTTTGGTGTCCAGGGCTCACATTCTCACTTTTCCCACCTGAAGGTGCTCAGCTTTCACTTTTTTTCTACCTTCCCCCACTACCGTGAGCTTTTACTCACACAATGAAGAGATTTCTAACTCCAATGGGACATCTAGAAAACCAGGCGATGTCCCCCAAGACTGAGGCTGAAGTCGCAATCGATGCTAACACATTGAACGGAACAGGGACAAAACCAAACACCCAATTACAATAACACCCAACGTATTTGTATTAGCAAGACCCCCCGACAAAGGGCACAAAGCCACAAAAGAAAATCCTCTAGTGAATACGGGGCATGAATAGCAAGCGTATCTGAGCCCCCCAGGGGGTTCCTGCGGGGGATCGATAACTGCAGCCCCCAGCACGCCTGTAGCTCGAAGGAGCTCAGGGGGGACAAGAGAGGACACAGGACTGGGGGAGCATCTGAGGACGTGGGGTGCCACCAACATCGTGCCCTTGATTGGATTCCAAAACCCCCAGTGTTTGGGGTTTCCCCTGTATTCAAAAATTATGAGCCAAATCCTGGAGGAACTCCTGGTTTTAAAGAAAAGCACCCCCAAAACAGGAGTTTTTCATTGATCTGTTTTACGTTTCTGTCTGGGTTTTTGAGCCCATGAAGTGTGGCTGAACCAGGGGGTTCCATACCGTGAGAGCCGCAAACGTGCCTCCGAAAAACTATGAAATCACTTGGGGTGCTGGCAAAAAGCCTGGCGATGGAGCAGCTTTGGGATTTGCCTGCAGCTGCAGGTAGCCCCATTAACAGCCTTCAATTACCATCAGCTACAACCTGAGCTCTGGGGCTTGTTAAGGGAGGAGTATTTTTGGTTTAAAAGCCCCCTGCATCCCACTGTGGAGTGCTCTGGGTGATGGAGGAGTTTGAGCTCTTGGCTATGTGTGGTTGTGGAGCTGCTTGGTGAGTCTTGTTGCTTTTTTTCCTTTGGGGAATTTGGGCTTTTGAGGAATTTGAAGGTCTGTTCTCCAGCTGGTCCTCTGTGCTAGTGATGGTTTTGCAAGCCTGGTCCTGGGTGTAGCTGGTGGCTGCTGCCCATGGCATGTGGGGTCTGTCTCTTCCAATGCGATCAGAGTCCTATCTTGGGCCTCCAGGAGTGAGCAGAGTATAAATAAGGACAATAATATTACTTGTTTGTGCTAGTTTGGATTTTTTTTTTCCCCTCTTACCTTGCTTGTAAAGAGACAACTTGCCCCAGAGCTTTCTGCAGCAGAGCCCATCTCAGCCCGGTCATTGTCTGGGTAGAAAAGCCTCACTCATGTTAATGAGGTCATAAATCTTCTCCAGTGGTGCAGTTGGGCTGATTGTCCTTCTGAGGACTTTGCTGGGAGCCTCTGAAGCTGCTGGGGTCTCCCCCTGTGTGTAGATCAAAGGGAGCAGCTCCCTGATAAAGGTAGGAGCTATCAGGATGTCAACAAATAAACTGGATTTCTGGCCAAGCTGTCAGAGCTTGTGTCTGAACGCAGGGTGGGTGACAGCCAGGCACTATTATTATGGAGAATATCGTATCTGAGATGATAACCTCAATCCTGTTCTCCCAGGTGCTATACGCACCAAAAAATGTCTCTGCCTCCAGGATCTTTCTGCTTAAGCAGGGTCACGTGGGGAGGAAGGGACCTGCTCCGGGTTACGTGAGGGCTCGGGGCAGAGCTGAGGATGGACGTGGGCTTTACCAGTTGGGCGAGCTCTGCTAGGATGAGGCAGTTCCTGCAGCGGGAGCGGGCTGTCAGCTCTCCTACCACCCGGGCGGGAGGGGACACCTCGTAAAATACAACGAGCAGTTTCTCTTTCCACCTATTCCTGCTCGCTTTCCTGTTTCCCCTGGAAATGCCGATGCTGTGCACGTGGGACAGGCTTCCTCTCGCGCGCGGTCCCATCCCGCGCGGTGGCTGCTCCCCTGCTCTCCTCTCGCCCCGCTGCCCGGGCAGCCTCCGAGGGCTCTGCCAAAGCTTCGCGTACAAATTTGCTGCCGTCGAGGCTTTCTTTTTTTTGTTTTCCTTTAGCTGAATTATTGTGAAACCTTAAATTTGGTAAGAGAATGGCATCAGAAGTGTCGGCTGCTGTGGAGATTGCTGCTTCTGTTAAGGTTTTCCTCAAAGGTGCCTGTCACAGAAGGAAAACCCCTGCAACAGAGGCTGGAGCTGGCAAAGCAGCTGCCTCTCTGGCTCCTCTCTTTGCCGTTTTTGGGATGTTTCGGGGCCCCTCAATGGTGAGGCCGCTCTGTGTGGGTGACTATTTAATTTTCTTTTTTATTGTTGTTGTTTTTTCTTTCCCCTGCCCCAGCCAGAGCTTTGGCACAACTTCTGGGTCTCCTACGTTCCCATCTGACTGCGGTGCTGGAAGGGCGTCTCGGGCACAGATTTTAGGGAGGAACCGTGGAGTCCCTGTGCCACGCCGGGGATGCGGCCAGCCCCGGGTTCACACGCGTGTGATACCCTACTCCCAGGGCTCTCTGGCCCCCAACCCCCCCCGCCCTGCACCTTAACAGGGAGCGCCTTCCAGAGAGTGGAAAAAGGAAACCCAAAATTCAGGCGTCCGCAAGATGTACTGTGCGTCAGCTAGCTTGTTTTCGGTGACTTAGGGGGGATATCGGCATCGTTTTACCTCTTATTTTTGAGAGCAGGCAGAACCCCTTCCTTAATTGTCACCGCAATGGTATAACATGTGTCACTTCCCTTCTTCCCTTAAAGAAGTGGATTTAAAAAAAAAATCAACCTTTTTTTTTTCTTTCAACTAATGGCAAAAGGAGGCTCCTCTGTTACGGAGACATGCTTGTTGGTTAATTGTATGCACATGTACCTCTGAATTAGCTCAGAGGGCTGTGGTACTCCCCAAATCTGCTGCGAAAGCCAGGCTGCTCTGCCCATCCTCCCTCCCGTGGGCAGCTGGTGGCAGCCTGAAGCTCCAACGGCCGGGGGCACTCGGGGACGTGCCATTAGCACACTGAAACGTTTCTCCTAAATGCTAGGAAAGGGCTCAGTAGGGGGGGGGAAAAATAAAAAAAAAAATAGGATGCTTAATTAACTGACGGAGATAATGAATACATGCCTTCAGCCTGCAGGGAGGGTACCGGAGTCAACGGGAAGAGGCGGGAGGTTTGGCAGATGTTAGCCTTGCGCTTCGCCGGCTGGATCGGCGCTGGGATGAGGATGCGGGGGGGTGTGTAAAGCCTTGGCGAAGGGATGGAGCGAGCTTGGGGGAGTCCGATGGGCTTTAATGGCCAAATGGCCCTGGCCTGTGCATCCAGCTGTGAAATAACGGCGGTAACCTCACTGATGGAGCGGAGCTTTGGGCACTGTAGTGGACAAATGTCTCTTCTAGCTGAAATATTAGGCAGAAGCCATCCCAACTCTTCTGGAGCATCAGGATTTTCTGCTCCTGGCCAGAAGAGGCTTTTCCCGCCTGACCCTGGCATGCCTGGGGTGCTGGATGGGGGGTGCTGAGCTTCTCCAGGTGCCTTTGGGGGAGGGAACGGGGGGAAACGCTGCCAGGCTTGGGATCTGCCAAGCCTTCCCTGTGGGTAGACGGGAGGTGAAAAACAAGCAGGTTTGTTCCACGCTGAACATGCCCACGTCTTGTCGCACAAATGTGCAGCACGGATTAAAACAAAAAAACAAGTCGCAGATGGACACTGGCAACCTGTTGCTAAGCACAAGCCTCTCAATGCAAAATAAACATAATGCAGCAGCTAGCGTCTTCTGAACGGGGTCTAACGAATTTCCACGGCGGATATCGTAACGCCCTGATCGCTGTTTGCGACTGGGACTTAATTTAAGCTCAGGTTTCATCGGTGTGTGAAATAAATTTGTGAGCGGGTCACGCGGTGGCATGCGTCTGAGCCCCGGTGAGGTCTGAGGCCCCTGGGACTGCAGCGCGCTTGGCTGGGAGGGGCTCCCCGGGGTGACCGGATCCGTCCTCAGACTTGCAGATGCAGCTCAGGTCCCCTCTGAGAAGTTTCTCCAGTGTTAGAAAACACTAATAACAAAGACCCCACAACCTCCACGGGCAATTCGTCCATCCCCGTGCCTGCGTCCCCTGGCCACTGGAACGTTCCTGCCCAGGAGAGGAGGCAGCCCTTCCCCGGGAGGTCTGGCAGGCTGCGCGTGACGCAGAGGTAGCCAAAGGGATCTTTGCAAACCTCCTTCTTGACGTATATAAAACCATCCTGGGTGAACGGGGTTGTTTCTGGAGGGCCGAGGGCAGCCCGAGGAGGTGGCGAAGGCATTTCTCTGGAGCTGCAGCTCCTCCTCGCTGGCTCCCACGCAAAACTTTTTCTGGAGGAACTTAAGAGGCTTTGATTCCCGCTGCTCGGCGGTGCCAAGGCTTTCTTCTCCTACCCGAGGAGATACGAGCAGCTGCGCTTGGCCAGACCTGAGCTCCCTCTCGCCTGGAATTTTGTCTTCAGCTGAGATCAGAGGTGGCTGGGGTGGGGTGGGGGGGAACGGGCAGGCGCCTTCCCTCCCCTAACCTCTTCCGCAGCACCGCCCCGTGCCCGCCTCTCCTTGGAAAGGGCTCCCCAAGCAGGCATGGGGAAATCATAGGCCAAACGGTGGAGAAAAGGGGTTTTGTTGACTCTGCTGGAGTCCCTGAGAAGTTCACTGAGCTCCGAGTAATTAGTTGTGGGGTGCGTGGATTCGTGTGCGTGCCCAGAGTAATTAACTGAAGTCAAACACGTGTATTTCCAATCTTACACGGTGGGGTTAAGATAGAAATGAAGATGACTGTCAAATTGAATTATTTCTTTATTAGGGAGGCTCAGGGACATCTCTACAGCGACATAATTAATTTTAATTGTGCATATGAGTGACTCCTGTCAGGGTTTCAAGTGAGATACTGCATCTGTATCCCACAAGGAAGGCCAGAACTCTTAGTGTGTAGGAAGGTATGTGGAAAGTGAAGATTTTGTCAACTGTTCTTTTGCGTCTGAACGTTTTTGAGCTGATGAAAACAGAGAAGCTCCTCCTGAGAAGGTCCCTCCTCACCCACAGAGGTGTGCAGAAGGGATCTCTGGCACATCAGTGTCCAGCTTAATGTTTTAAACTTGGATTCACACCAAAAGAGACCGAAAACGGAATTAACGCTCTAGACCTGCAA
This sequence comes from Balearica regulorum gibbericeps, assembly GCF_011004875.1. NCBI lineage: Eukaryota > Metazoa > Chordata > Aves > Gruiformes > Gruidae > Balearica > Balearica regulorum. The sequence goes on from NC_046189.1 coordinate 4,671,523, forward strand.
GTATTTCTCTCAAATGCCGCTGCCACCACCACCACCAGCCAGTCCACGGTGAGGTCCTCACATCTCGCTCTTATTTTTGTTGACCTCCCTTTGAGGAGTCGGGGTTTATTACCCAATATCCGCTCCTGTAGGTGATGCGTAGCCTCTGGGTGTTTCTCTGGTACGTTAATACGCCTACGGAGAGCAAGTCACAGCCTGGGGAGGAGAAGGGCCGTGGAAGGACTTTATTCTGTTCTTCTCAGCCATTAAGCTGCTGAACGTCTGGACAAAGACCGCGGAGGCTCGACAGCTTTCCTCGCCGGTAAAAGACGCGTCCTTCCTGGGTCTCTGCAGCATCATGTAGGGATGCTGCGAGATCTTTGTCGGACAAAGGTTATTGGTGGTCAAGCTGGCGGAGGGGACGCACGCGTGAGTGCAACGCGACTGCAGGCGGGGTCGGGGAACGCCGAAATGGGAAACTCGGGCGGAGGACAGTGAGTCCTGCGCTCGTCTGCCTTTGTCGTGAAGCAGGTATAACCCTTCTGCGTGGCACACAATTTTTAGTGATTTGCGTAATCATTTAACTTAAAATATTTGTTAAAGGGCTGAGTGCTAAAGCGCAAAGAGTTACAAAGTCAACCTCTGTGATTACCGTCGTGGGGAAAATCCTTATGCTGTCTTGGCTTTCGTTTGCTGATGAAATACCATCTAGTGGCATTGGAAAATTAAAAACCCCAACCCCCAAACGATGCTCTGTTTTAATTGCAGCCTGGCTTTTGATCAGATGTGTGTTTTGGAGAAAAAAGAAGAAAAAAAAAAAGAGGAGGAGAGAGAGAAATGTGGCTTTGCGTGTATTCTGTGTTACATTATTATTCAGTAAGCCCTAAACCACAAAAGCTCCTCCGGGAAGATTCATTATCGCATTAAGTGTGAGATAGGGAGGGGATGCCTCGCTGGCAGTCGCAGACAATATGTTGCTGGTTTACTTTGTTTGGGTTGGTCCCCCTCCCCTTTGGGGGCCGTGTGCTCTAGAGAAACAGTTTAAGATGCAGTTGGATTGGAAAAAAAAAAAAGAAGAAAGGTAGAGAGAGGCAAGTGACTGCAGCGCAAAGCGTTTCGGCAGGCTGGAGGTTTTTAACGGCTCCCCTCTGACTTCAAACACCTCCCCAGCCTGCAGTGAGCCCTCGCCGGGTGACTTTGCAGCCTGATAAGCATCGCCGGTGAGAGACCCCGCGGTACCCGGCATCCCCCCGTGGTACCGGGCCTCACCCCACAGGCATCTCCTCATCCTCACCGGGAGCCGGGGATCTCCACCCTCTCTGCTCCTCTGCAAGGTTGGGGTTTTTGCCTCCCCTGGTATTTATTTTCTTCTCCTGCCCTCTGAAAGCTTTTGTGTCTTTCCCCAGGAGCGGGGCAGTGGGGAGGGCGATGGGGAAGGACCTCCTGGAAGTCACCAAACAGATGTGCAGAGCACCCAGATCTCCTCGTTGCGGGTAACGGGGAAAGGAAAGGGTTTTCCTCCCCAAATCGCTGATTTACGGTGCCTCAGCTTGCGGGTGGCTGATCTGAGCCAGCAGTGGGAACAAAAAGTAAAAAAAAAGGTGAGATTTCGGAAAACACTCAACACCTGTCTTGGGACAGGAGGCAGGTTTCAGGCGCATCATATGGGATGCTTGCTAAGGAATAGCCTGGCAAGCAGGGGTTGGGGTTTTTTGGTTTTTTTTCCAAAAAAAAAAAGTGTAGGCCATGTTCTCAAAGTGATGATACATTAAAAAAAAAAAAAGCTACTAAAGCCCATTTATTGTGCTTTGAAAAGTAAAATCCATGTGACTGAGGCCGGGCCTGGATTGTTCTTTTGGTTACAAAACCCCGTTCTTCCTGCGAGGGAATTCCACAGTTTCAAGACTGACTGGTTCCCTAATTTGTGTCTTAAAAAAAAAAAAAAAGAAAAAACCCAACAAACCCCAAACCCCACAAAGATACATCATTTGCGCGTTACATTTTATTGATGTTACTGTAAAATACATATTTGCTTGCATTCCTAATTGGGGAAGCACAGATGGCCGTGGCTTCTGCTGGAGTGAAATGCTCTTTAAAATATCTGGTACCATTACAACAAAGCGTAGCCATTAAAATGAGTGTCTGCCTGTGCCGCAGGAGGTGCGTTCGCGGGAGCAAAGCGCTCGCCTGTTTTGAGGAGGGAAGACTTGGTTTAACCCGTTCCCCGGGCTGGTATCCGGCACGGCGGGATCAATAAATCCAGCACGGTTCACCTGAGCGCGCGGTGCTGCAGAAACCTCTTGCTCGAGGGTGAATTTATCCTTTCTGCACAGAGGTGTTCGTAAGGGGGTGACGTGCCCGCAGGGTCTGGAGCTGGTCGAAGTCATCGAGAAATTTAGTTTGGTGTCGCGCTCCCTGCGCGATAAAAGGGGAGGTAAGGAGCGGCGTCTGCCTCCTTGGAAAATGCGCTGGTGCTTACGGGGTCTTGAGGACTTGGCCCTTGGAGGGATAGCACTGCTTTGGAAGAGAAAATGAGAAAGAAAAAGGAGGGGGGGAAACAAAAAAAGAAGGTAGCATTAGATGCAGGTTGTTCATCTTCTTCACAAGATGGTTTTAATTCTCTTTTCTCATCCAAATCAAGCTGTCACGAGCAACCACAGAGCAAGTGAGCAGCATTTTCCAGAGCGCTCGCAATGTGTTGGCAGCAAGCAGCGCGCGGCGAGGGACGGCGTGGGGGAAGCTCTTTCAGTCATTTCATTTTAGCAGCAGTTTTGCGAGGAAGCCGCCAGGTATCCTCTGCTCTTTGACACGTTCCTCTCCCCCGCTGCAGCTTCCTGCCCCGGAAAGCTCGCCGCAACCGGGGCGTCTCACCACCGGCACCGCAGCCCCCCTGCTCCGGGGACGGCTCGGCGCGCGTCGGCGCCCTTACGCCTTCCCTCACGTCAGGAGGGTTAAAATACAAACAGCTCGTCAGGAGCCGGAGTTTCATCCACCTTTTGTTTTCAGAGGCTCGGCTCCAGCCACGCATTCGTGCCCACCCGGCGTTGCCGCTCTCATGGTCCCCGCTGAGACCGATTTCGTTGCAAAGTGCCCGTGCCCACCGGTGGTTTGGGGCGCTTTCCCCGGCCGTCGCAGAGCTGTGCGGGTCAGGGGGACGCAGCAGAGCCCTGTCCTGCGGCCAGGCCAGCAGGACGAGACACTCGGAGCCATCAGCTCCTTCGGTTTTAATTACAAGTACCCGGGTCGCGGAGCCGTGTGGTTACGAGGGCTCCGTACGGTGGTTTGCTGTGGAAATTCAGGTTGGCTGGTAAAAATCCAGGCCTTTGGCGTGACGGCAAGGTATGGAAAGCGTACGTGCCCTCCCCGCCTGCTCTGCCCCCTTGGCTGGCGTGGGACGGTTGCTGTGGGACGGTACGCGACGGCTCTAGGGTCGTTACACGCCTTCTAACGGCGAGGTTGCCCTTTGTTCGGTTGTAGCAGGATTGAACGAGCCTTAGGAAATGCCCTGGATGTAAATACGTCTTGTTTAACACAAAGTGTGAGTCACTAATGAGTTGGGGGTTCCCCCCCCCCACTGTTTGTGGGTTGAATTTGGTAGGTGCGTGCGGATTTGGGGGCGAGGGAGCAAAGCAGGCAGGTGAAGCCCTGGGGAAGGGTTTCCCTTCCGGCAGCACTCCTTCACGTTTGCATTTTGGAGCGGGATGCCTTTCCAACGCCCCGGCCTGGGGGAGCCAGGCCAGCTGACCCGCTCGGACCTTCATCCCGGCCGTCGGAGCGCTGCCAAGGCTGAGGCAGCTGGGGAAGAAGATGCCTCTGGCTCCCCGCTCCCCCAGGCAGCATCCACTGTGGGGCACCGGCACCTTGCTGGGACACTGGGGGACTTTGGGGGGAACGCTCCGGCAGCGACTCAGCGTGCATTTTGCACGGAGCAGATGAGCAGCCGCGGTCCCACGCGTAGCATCAGTTTTGTCTAAGGTATCGATGCGCCTCCAGCCAGGCGGGTGCCGGCGGGGCGGGAGAGGGGTGTGAGGTACCAGCTGCGTTATTAAGCCTGATCCCAAACCCTTTGAAGTCAATAGAAAAATTATCCTTGACTTTGATATCCTTTGGATTGGGTGGTTTAAGTCATGTGAAAGACATTTGTGTTATTAAAGCAGCAGCAGCAGAACACTGTCGGTTACATCTGCTTTTAGTTTTTAATGGCAATGGTAGGTTTAGCCTTAGGGCACTATCTGAGACTCATAAATAACCCATGTCAAGTGTAACACACCTACTCAACAGCCGCAGAAGACGGAGGACTTGGCTGTTTATCTCCCTGAATTTTTCAGTAACGAGCCACTTGTACGTTTGGAGGGGTAGATGTCCTCTAGCATTCATTAATAAAGCATCCTCAAACAGCCAGCCTTCTCCTTGATCACGCGGGGCTAATGTGATAAATATCTTCTTTCCAGGCTCTCCTGACAACTGCAAGACAGGAATGCAGTCTAACTCACAGCGTTAGTCGTGCAAGAATGTTACAGGACTTATTTCTCGTGCGCCTGTGTCGTGGCTGGGTACGGCACCCACGCGCTGCCGGGATAACGGAAGCGGAGCGGGGAGGCTTTCTGGAAAAGCGTTTGTAGTACAGCCCTGGAGTCACCCCCGTGGCTGCGGGATAGCGGGAAATCCCTCGGGAAATCCAAGATCGCGTCTAAACGTCGTTCCGTAGTGCCCGCGTGGATGCGCTGTGCGGGTCCCAGCCTGCTTGGTCAGCGAGGTGCAGGTGGAGGTCAGATGCCACCATCAAAATACCTCCAATACCCCCAGAATACCCCTAACCACTGCCGGGAGGCAAAGCGGGCCTAAGCTATCTGAATCTGTCCATCACTGCTTTCGTCCCGTGGTCCATTCCAGCAGGAACGGCCTTATGTGTAAATAGGTATCGCTGTCCGCACTGGGAATATATAGAAACCAGCTGCCCTGAGCGCTCCACACAGATTTTATTTTTTTTCCTTCTTTTATATATATTTTTTCCTTCTTTTATATATATTTTTTCCTTCTTTTATATATATTTTTTCCTTCTTTTATATATATTTTTTCCTTCTTTTATATATATTTTTTCCTTCTTTTATATATATTTTTTCCTTCTTTTATATATATTTTTTCCTTCTTTTATATATATTTTTTCCTTCTTTTATATATATTTTTTCCTTCTTTTATATATATTTTTTCCTTCTTTTATATATATTTTTTCCTTCTTTTATATATATTTTTTCCTTCTTTTATATATATTTTTTCCTTCTTTTATATATATTTTTTCCTTCTTTTATATATATTTTTTCCTTCTTTTATATATATTTTTTCCTTCTTTTATATATATTTTTTCCTTCTTTTATATATATTTTTTCCTTCTTTTATATATATTTTTTTCCTTCTTTTATATATATTTTTTTCCTTCTTTTATATATATTTTTTTCCTTCTTTTATATATATATTTCTGCCCCATTTTGTTACCCATCCTCTCCTGTCCCACCTCTGCTGATGCCCTGAATGTTCCTGAGCGGTCCAGCAGCTCCAGGGCTGCCACCGCTGGGTAGCGTCGTCTCTCTGCCCCCGGTTTATTCTGTTGATCTAACAGCCAAGGCGAAGCCAAGGCTTCCTGCTTTGGAAGTTGAAGTTTGGTGGGGAACAGGCCTGTGACAAGCTGTGTTTGCAGTTAAATCAGCGGAATTACTGGGGACACCTGGCCCAGAGAGGGCTTGGTTTCAAGCTATTTAACCCCTTAAAAGAAGGAGGGGGAAAAAAAATAAGGTCAGCAATGAAAGGGAATTTAATAAATGCAGCTCCTACATAAATATTTGGTTCTGCTCCCAGGTGCTTGATTCCTCTAGTTTCTCTCATTAAAGAGGAATGCCCACGGGATGCTCGAGTTTAAAATGGTTTCTGTTTCCAAAGCTTTTTGAGAACTTTATGTTCAGACAGTCCCTATTGCTCTGGGGCAGGGAGAGGGGCCAGGAGGGACCTGTGTACACAGCAAAGCTCTTCCACAGCTCCCCTCCTCCCCAGGCAGGGGTGCGGAGCAGACGCCCCCACCTCCTCTTCCCTCCAAAAAAGTTGTAACCTGCTTTCTTCCCCTGCTTGGCAGCAAACTGATGTCCATAAGGCTTTTCACCCCTCAAACGCTATCCTCAGGGTGGCAAAATTCCCAGAGGCGTGGGGTGAAATAGCATCTCTGGAGACACTGAGCCACAATTGTCTTTCCTGAAACCAAAGCCTCTGAAAAAGGGGGAAAAAAAAAAAGGGGGGGGGGGGGGGGAAGGCAGTTTGGCATTCAACCTGTGTTTTCCTCACTGAGACTCAGGCGTGCAAGCGACGGTCCTTTTCAGCACAGCTTAGAGAAAAAGCGTTCAAGTCAAGATCTGGGGTTTGCTTTGGCTAACCACAAATGCGAGTGGAAACGGCCTCGCAGGACCCGGTTGCGCTGAGAGCTGGCAGGTGTTAAAGAGCGCACCCGGGGCTCCAGCAGCCTCCAGCTCCGCAGCTTTGTGGTGGTTTCTGACTAATAGGCACAAACTTCATTTTTACCTTTGAGGAGCCTTGGCAGATGCTCCCTGAACCCCCTCTTTTCCCCGGGGCTCCAGCCGCAGCGCGTTAAAACCTTAGCTAGACCCTGGGGGGCACAGCCCGTCCCACAAACCCGTCCAGCAGACGGGGCAGCTCCAAGGCCGCCTTTAAAGCAGCTTTCCCCTCTCTTGCGTGTGGGGAGAAACCCCGAATGACATCTACGCGAAACGGCCTCTTTCATGTCGAGCAGTTTCCATCCGAGACATTGCACTGAAATTTTTATTCTGACACACCTGAGGTTTGTTTCTTGTAGGGCACGGGCTGGTTCCCCAACCATTGAGAAGGAACCACGAGACGGTCGCTTCCACTTCACAGACCATTTCGACATCTCCCTTCTCTCCCCATCCCACCCCAACCTCCTCTTTCCACCTCCTGATCTCTTTTTACTGGTTCCGTTGCTGCCTCGCTGTATTTCCGGCACCGCGTGCCCCGGTGGGACGTCTGCGCTGGTGCCGGCTGGGAGAGCCGCAGCCTGGACCTGCTTTGGTGCCACAAAACGGGGCCGGCAGCCGTAGCGCGCGCGACCCCGTGGCCAAACTTCACACCTTTCTGATCCTGCGTGCGCAACGGGGCTGTTTTGGTGTCTGGATGCCAGCACAGCTGGAGCCCACAGCTGGCGAGCGGGGCCATGGCTTTCCCTGCCCTCAAATGGAGGTGGCTCTTCCGTGCAGACACTTTTTTGGGGGGAGAAAGAGTGAGAAATGAAGGCGGCGTTCCCTCCCGGGGGTGCCAGAGCCCGAACCCTGCGGGCATTTTGGGGCTGTGCATCTCGGACCCGCCATGGCCGCCCCCCCCCCCCGTGCGGTACCTCTCGGGGCTGCCTGGATTTCGGTCGACATGTGGGTGACTAAGTGTGGCTACCGCACGGCCCCGCCAAGTTCCTCTCCTGAGCAGAACCCCCCTGGCAATGCGGCGGGAGGGGAAGGGGTGGGCGCTGTGCGGGGCTGTCAGGAAGGCAGTTTCGCATTATTTGTGTCGTCTTTTATAGAAGTCAAAACTGAGAGCTGGATTTTAACAAAATGTCCCTTCTCGTACACCTGGCAAGAGGGAGGAAAAGAGATTTTTTAAATTTTTTTTTATTTTTTACCTGCAGAATGTAAAGGAATTAAAACGTCTGTGCGGATCTTAAAATCCTCATTACTCCCGCATTCGCTCAGAAGCTGCAGATGAGAGATGAGCAGAGTTGAATTTTAAAGCCCTCGTTCCACGCCGTTGAAACAAATGCTCTCTTCCTTCTGGTAAATGATTAAAGTACCAGCAATTTATTTTTTTAAAGGAAAAGATCACAGGAATTTCCGAGCTCCACACCCCGACTCGGGTATAAATTTGTCCTTGCTGAGGTGATGCTCCTGTACTTTAACCATCGCGCGCTTCCCGCCCTACTGACACAGGGAACAAAAAGATGTTGCCCCAAAATACGTGCAGCGACAAAGGAATTGTGGCTGTAGTACAGTTTTCCTTATACGCTTGATATTTCCGGAGGTGACTTTGTGCCATTGAATCCAGTAACAGTGAATTTGGCTTTTCGGGGTGGGTTGGTTTTGGGTTTTGTTTTTTTTTTGTGTGTGTGTGTGTGCTTTGGCTTTTAAAAAAGTTATTACAACCAATGTTATGGACAAACTTGAAGGTGTAAGATTTTATTCTTCCTCTGCCACCACAGATAATGAAGTTTTATCAACTCCCTTTTATTATAGTAATCTAAAACCGTATCCTGTAATAGGGTCATAAACATTTAATGAAACTCAATGCTGTATGAATAAAAAAAAAAAAAAAAGAGAGAGAGAGGGTTTAGGGTGGACGAATGGGGAGAACCCAAGCCACTCAGGTGTCTCTAGTCCTTAGCCCCCGCAAAGGATGCTCCTCCATCTTCGTGTCCGTGCCGGTGTGTAGCCCGGCCACTCTCGCTGAATTCCCATCAGCGGGATTTTGCCCTGGGTTTAAACTTTACCGTACCCGAAGTGAGGTGCTGAAGTGCAGCCCTGATCTTTGCGATTTCCCCCCCCACCCCCACCCCCCTTACCGCTTAAACTCTTTCTGGTATGTTCTGCGGGGACTCTTAATGTATCGTTTCATCGCGTACTTAAGACGAAGGGGATGTTACTTACTCTGACCCCATGAAAAGCATAAATACTGCCTAACTGCCGTTCACCGGTGCATTTCAAAGAGCAGCTGTATATCGCTACAGCACGGCAGTTACCTTAACGCTGCTGCGCAATGACAATAGGAAAAACTGATCATCAACATCAAACTCATCTGCCTTTTACCACAGAAAGAAGAAAGTTCAAGTGTAATGGAAAGTTTTGGGGGTTGTTTTGTAAATTAGCCCTCGCTTTCCTGCTCTAAAACCTTTTGCCGGGGAAAGTTTTTGGGCCGGAGCAAGCGGCCCACGCGCTCCCTAATTCTGGTTTCGCGAGAGGCGCTCGTGATCCTGCTTTCCCCTTGCGCGGGATTTTATCTGAGGATGGCGAAGAGTTTGGGAAGGACGAGGGATTTGTAATGCCCTGCACCGATGGATCGGGAGAGAGCTAGGGACCGGGGTCGTTTGTGTAAAGGCGGAGCATGTTTTGCTCTGGAAGGGATGCTCGCGAGAGATTCCCCGCGAACGCGCGCAACTGCGAAGGCGACCTCCGCGGTGCAATGTTTTGTCGCCTGCTCTCGGTCCTTCAAAAATGCGCACCTAAAAATATCTGGCATTAATGTTGGGTAACTAGCCTGCACTGAGAAGTAGGCGGTGTAAGACAAAAATACGATGCTATGGCCTCTGCCATGCCAAAATTGGCTTATAGTGCCCTAAAATAAATAGGGGTAGGAGATTATATATCACGTATATATTACGTAGGGGTAGGAGATTATGTATCACTTTGGTTTTCTTTACTGGCAAACGTGAAAATGGCCAGAAGTATTATAGTTCCTTTTGCGTGAGGGCTGGTCGATGGGAACCGCTCACGTTCGGCAACATGAACCTCGGTTTGCGCGGGGGGTAAAATACGTAGCGAAAGAAATTATCGGGAACGCCCCGATATTTGGGACTGCGGCCCTTGGTTTCATTTGTTAAGTGTGGTGGCAAGAAATCAGTGAATGTTGGAAACTTGATCAGAATAAGGCTAATAATAATATTAATTAATAATATTATTTATTTATTATTAGTTATTCTCCATGTGTTATCTTTTTGCAGAGCTTTTGTTGGGGACTTCTCTTTGTTTCTATTCTCTCTTCAGTCTGTTGCCATGCCTGCAGCTATGGACTAAAAGCAAGAAGAAAGATTAAAACTAGCTGAAAATTTTTAATAAAAGGGGTTTTTTTAACAGAAGATTTGAATTTTAACTCAAAAAATTGACAGTGAAGTAACTTCCATTCGCTGTGGTTTTTTTGTTTGTTTGTTTTCTTCAGAAAACTGAAGATGCCAAATCTAGAAATATGTTTCCAAAAGTAGAAAACTGAAGTTTGGGGTGGACATTTTTCAAATTTGACTGGAAAAAATTAAAATGGAGGGAAAGAACCTGACAGTTTGGGATTGTGATGGAAAACATTCCACCAAATTATGCATTTTTCCGTCTGTTGAGGTAAATTGTAAAACCCAGGTCTTCAGGTAGAATAAACTTAAATAGCTCTTTCTTTTTTTTTTTTTCCTCTTATTCTGAACTAATGATCTTGACTCATTTATAATAATTTGTACCAAATTCTAGCTTTCTCCTATTTTTTTGATCTTACTATGCATCCCGTAGGTTGTGGCCCAAAGGGATTAATGCGATACGGAGAGCGATGAGAGAGAAATTTTATTCTTCATCTACATAGGTTTCCCTTTAGGTATATCACAGGTGGGCTTCCCCCCCCCCCCCCCCTTTTTTTTAGTGAAAATGGAGAACATCGTTGTGAAAAGGGAAGCTTTAAAAATAACGTGTGATCTGGAAGCGTTGAGTGCATAAATTATCGGAGCCGACTTTCGAAATATGCATTCGCAAGTGTTACAATCAGACACGTTTCCGAAAGTAAACTGTAGTAGTTGTAAGATAAATGGCTCCCCAGAGGAAAGCAATAAATAGTACAGCCACATGCTTACTACGCCTCGGCTGTGTATTTCCATTATTTATGAAAAGGTAGAAAGCAAGCTACAACTCCAGAAAACCCTTTGATCAGTGGATTTCTTTTTCAAATAATTTAAAAAATAATATTAAAAAACCCCAACCAGAAGAGTCATTGAAAGACTGGGAATTGGCCATGGATTTTAAACACGCAAGAAGGGCAAAAAATTGGGACGAGTGCACGATTTCCCTTGAAACCTCTCTCTGATACCCGTGATACTGCAAAAAATCATGAGACCGCTGGGAACCAACTCTTTTTCTGCACCTTATGTTGCCCTTTCTCTGTCCTCGTATATGTGGATTATAACATCTTTCAGCCTTTTTGTTCTGTGATGGCCCCGGGAGACTCTTACAGAAAATATTAAGTACTTTTACTATTAATGTGTGGGGGGGGGTAATTTAGGTTGGAAGGGACACCTCTGGAGCTCATCTAATTCAACCTCCTGATGGAAAAAAAAGGGCTAACTTCACATGAAGATAATGGTTTAAGTGCTTCATTGGATTGAGACCTAAACCTGAAAATTGAAAGGAAAAAGTCTATGTGTTTCACGTAGCTGAAAGGAAGGCTGAAAGACCAGGAAAAAAAAAACACAACAAAAAACCCCAACAACAAAAAAAAACCCCAAACACATCTGCAGTTCTTAGTTATCAAAGTAAAAAACAAGCAGTTGTCTCACAACTGAAACAGAGCTGGTGAAATCATGGAAATACTGCTTGTGAGTCTATAAACAAGTTTGCGTCGCAAACGCTGTTCAGACTGGCTCTTGGGATTTCCTCCCTGAACTCACATCCCTGACAGAAAGTGTCTGGATCTCTGTATAGGTTTTGAGACATCCCAGTGAAGGTATGGGAAGTCAGAAGGGCTGTTAGCCCTTTGCTTTTTTCAGGCTTTCAGTGTCTTGAAGTTCTTTTCATTTGATACCGAACCCTCCGCCAGCGGGTAAGCATATAGAAACGCAGAGAGACGTCTGGGGGACGTGACGAGTCTTTACCCGGCAGCACGGATGCGCTGGGTACCGTTTCCATCCGTGTGTGATCCCAGTGAAATACAGTCATCGCTGACTTCGAAGGGTCTCCACCTTGTCTCTCCCTGAGGGATTCCTCAGCATCCAAACCTTCGGGTGCGTCGGTGTCAGCCTGCAAAGGGCTCTTGCGTGCGTTTCAGAAGTGTCCTCAAATCATTTGTTGCTATGTAGGAAAGGCTACCGTTTCCGTTGCTGCAGATATATCGCCCCGTGTTAATGTGAGAAGACGGAAACACGGGTAGTAAGACACAAACCTCACAGTTTCTGGCCCAGCAACAAGAGGTCTCACTAGGACGCAGCAGGGCGGATGTCATGTCTAGTTTTAGAGTCAATGGTTACTAAGATCAGGGTCGTACGTCAACACCATGCGCTTAATACGACCTTGGGAATTTGCAAAGCAGAGATGCCCCGCTGTAACTCGCATCCCAACAGGACTGGGTGCACAATGATGACCTGGGAGCACGGGAGAGCACTGGGACTGGGTGTTCAAACACGTCCGCAAAGCGGGTCCCGTGCCTCTGCAAACACACAGCCTCTTCTTCTGCCCCCGCGCTGAGAGCTGGAGCAAATTATCCCTCTTTGCAGACCTTGAGTAAGCAAATAGTGGGGAGGGTGATGGGGTGGGTCCTTTTTCAGAAATTGCTTTGAAAAATTAAATTTGAAAGCTAAACAACACGAGGTTCGTCTATACAAAGAATTCTCTCCCCCAGGAATCCCACTATATAGAGATAAATCTAGTTTGAATAAGGAAAAGACTATTGAAACGGAAGCCAGCAGAGAAAGCATATCATTTGTGTGGGTATGAACCCGGGGGGGGGGGGGGGACTTACCCGTACTCTCACAACCCCGGCATAGCCTGAAAATCCCAGGACTCTTTACTGAACATCTTTTCATCCCTCCCGTTTTAACATAAAAAGCAATTTACTGACATATCATTCGGATGTAATGGATTTTTGCATGCCTGAAATCATGGCTAAGCTCTAAGCAAGGAAAATCAATAAATGACGCGTAGCCGTCAGCCATGTGTACGGCAGCTTCGTATCATTTTAATAGTGTTCTCACCGCAGAAGGAAAGCAGGGGAGAGGTATCTGCTGCCTCAGTTCGGTGCTGAGCGTGCCCCCCTCTCTGCAGAGCTTGCTCAGGGAGCCCAGTCCCCGCCAGCGAGGCCACATGCCATCCCCTCCGTCCCACCAGTGGCCACCGCCCCCCAGGGAAGTGGTGACATCTGGGGACGAACGGGCTCCGTTTGCTCCTCATCCTCTGGGCAGGAGGCTGCATGTCGTAGTTTGGGAGAAACTGTAATTTGGGCAAGACTAGAAACCAAAGGGAGATGCGATCAAGGATATTTGTACTGTGAGGGACAGGCTCCTGGTTGGCGCTTTCTGGAAAAACTCTGCTGAAGCCGGCGACCCTTCCCGGTATGTCCGTGCTCGGATGGGGGCTCTCCCTCCAGCTCCCTCCCCACTGCTCCCAAATGCCTGGGCAGACAGGGCATCTCTGCGCGCTCGCAAATAACGTCGTACGACCGCGGCCCGCGCAGCTTTGTCTTGTTAACCCAAACCCACGACTGGTCCGTCGCGGACCCCTGGTGAAAGGCTCATGCTTTGTTGAGGACTTTGTTGGGGCTGAAGCGGATATATATAGCATTAGGGAAACCCAGAGCAACACCGAGGCCTCTGCTCCTCTTAAGGAGGCTGCTATCGCATGTTGCCTTCAACTTATTAATTAACCAGCTATGAAACATCATCAAATAATCTTGTAGCTTCACTGAGTTCCTCTAAAGCAATGCACGGTGATGGTTTGCTCACCTGGAGAAGTTAAAAGCTAAAAGCAGAACTGTAAAATGAAATCAGAGCTATCATTCTGCGAGGGGGGTCTCCAAAAAATAATTATTTAAAATATGAGAGTAGCTTGCCTATCCTTGTGAACCCTCGTGAGCCGATCTGAATGCCTGAGTGTTCAGAAAGGGGGAGCACACTTTACCCCCTCCCCGGTTTTCTTTTCTTCTCTCGAGGCTGAGCCAGCCCAGGCAGCGGCGCAGGCAGGGAGAGCGCGCACGGATGAGGCTGCTCGGCGGTAAAAAAAAACCAAAACATTCTTCCCCGTTTAACGACGTAAGTTACTCTACGCTGCCTGGAAACGGCGATAAGAAACAGGACAGCGCTTTAGAGATACCATGCTTTACATTTGGAATAATGTACTGCCGGGATGTTTAAAATAGCTAAAGTGCAAAGTGATCACGCAGGCATAAAAGGGCACGCTGGTTACATAAAATATAATGTTCACGTACCCTTCAGCAAAGTGACGTGTTCCATGTAGAATATAATGTACTACATGAAATCAGTAACGTATAAGAGAGTGGAGAAGAGTTTCAAAGACCAGACGGGAGCAAGGAATAATACGAGGGTAGCACATGATGATATATGACATGTGGAGGAAATAAGGGAATTAGACTGAATCTCAGGGAAGATTGAAGTTCTCCACGAGGAGATAAATATAATCTAAAACAAAGATATTTGGTAGGAAGGAGCTACTTACAAGGCAATCATGTTGGATGTGCCTAAGTGGATAGCAAATCAGATATCAGCATGCAACGCGGTCGAAAAATAAAGGTATAAATGCCAATGTAATTCTGGCTTGTGCTGTGACAGGAGGCAGAAAGGGACGCTTCTTCACACAACACATGGCCGAAGACGGCACTTGGTAGGAAACGTTATCTCTGGGAGCCTTGATAATAAAGCTCCGGCAATATCGGAGGTGACAGCGTGACGAGGAAGGAGGATAACGCAGAGAAATGCGGGACGCAGAAGAGACGGACCTCCGCCGGAGCAGCGTGGAGTAAGTCTGGTGGAGCGGCACCCGCACGCGGGTGGCTGATGCAGGGAAGTGCGGTGGTCCGCGGGCACGGCAAGCCCCAGACTGATCAAATGAAATGCCGTCCTGAATTTCAGGGTAAAAATGGTCAGTAAAGCTGGTCCATCTTCCTACAGAAAGGGATAGGAGCCTGCCGTTTGCCGTGTGAAAGGAGCGTATACGACGAGCTCCCTAAGGAGAGCCTGAGTGTTAACATCACGCGTCGTCGCACTTGATGGCAGTGGGGTTTTGAGGCTACGGCTGACAAAGTTGAGGTCCTGCGTTGTAAAGAAGAAGGGCTGAGATGAGCTAGACGGTTGTTGCACCTCTCCCTTCTCCTGCTCTGCCCTGAAGCAAGGATTGCTCAGGAGCTCCAAATGTCTCAAGTACTGGGGGTGGCCAGTGGGTGTCAGTTTTGCTCTACGAAGCAGCTGATGGAGCTTCCCTTATCTAAAGTAAGAAACTACCTCTTAAAGGAGGCAGCGGGAAAAAACATTCCCATGGAGAAGTATGAGGTCAGCCCTACAGTATGACATTTTGGTTTCTTCATAGCTCTGTCTACTTTAAGAGCAGTCACCGATAGTAATTCTTAGAGAAGTCGTCGGTTCAGTTTTTCCTCTTCCGGTATCTCTGATTTTAGGGCGATGGCAACTAAGTGAGGGCTTTCCACAGAGCTCTTTTGTCTCACCAGAGAAGAAGCCACCATCTACAGCCCAACACTTTATTTCAAAGGGTCATATGTGCAAACGCGCAAAAGTCTTGCAAGAGCCACGTGGGATAAACTCGTTGGAGGGTGATGATTTTGTTGTCAGCCAATTAAGACGACTCAACATAGTGTAGAAATCACTTAAAGATCAAGTCAACGCTAAAGACCTATAGCTACTTTGCATACAACTTCCATGGAAAACATCCTCAGATTTTTTTTTTTTAAGGATCATTTTCAATAGCTATTTTTAAGCAAACTGCAGAGCCGAATGTAAAATTATACCCTTGTTGAATTAAAAAACCATCCCAACAAACCCAAACCAGCAGCAAGCCACTACGAAAAGCATTTGCTTTTCTAACGCGGTGAGTAAGCTGAGATCTGGTGCTTCTACGGGGCTGCGAGTGTTTTGTGCGAGGGAAGTTTTGGTATGAGAAGAACATTCTTTAGCAGCGGACGGACGCAATAAACTGGCAAACGCAATTCAGAGAATAATTGTTAAGACGAAGATGATGTTAATATCTGCAAAGCTGTAAAATTTGATTTTTTTTTTAATTTTTTTTACATTTGTAGATTTTAGATGGGGTCTTTTCAACTGAAGTCAGTAGAAGAATTTCTGTTGATATTAAGTGGTATAAGCTCAGGCCTGTGCCGTGAAGAAAAGATACCTGATAAAATGACATCATCTTTAGCCGTCGTTCCACCACCCAAAATCTTAATTAAAAGAATCCCTCATGTTGCTAATAAACAGAAAGTAACATTTGTTCTTCCAGATCTTAGAAAAAAAATTAGTGTATTGGCAATAGCTGGGAGTAAAAGATTGTCTTTTTTAATATAGAGACAGAACAATGTCTTCATTGATTTAAATCCCCAACGGAGAGCTAAAAAAAAATGGAAAGGCCTTCCTCTTTAAAACAAACAAACAAGCAAACAGGAAAAAGGAGGCATTTTCAAACCACAAGAATGAAGTTATGTTTTCTTTGCTTGCACAGTTACGTGTGGGTAATGTCTGGATGTAGAGAAATGTTATTCCTTTCCTGGAGTAAAATAAGAATAATAACTAAAACTTTGCAAAACGAAGAAATCCTCTACCACTAAACGAATCGGTCTCCAAAAAATGGCTGCGGAGCACCCATCAGCTCTGCTGCTGGAGCGAGACAGAGGAATGCTTCCCAAGAAAAATTAACACGCAGCTTGACAAGGCTGTGGTCAAATGTTGTTTCATGTTATGCTGAGAGGAGCGTAAAAAGATGCTAATGTTTTATTTTTATGATCTAAATTGTTGCTTGTGGTTAATCAAAGTTAACGTGGCTCCTCTTTAAAACTGATTACGTGGCCAGTTAATTTAAGGTGACTGTATTTTCACAATCAAACCCCAGGGCACTTCTACGACGACACTTCGCTAACGGGCACAAAAGAGGCATGCGAGCCCCCCCCCCCCCCCCGTTTGTGAAATGTGTCTCTCTCACCCACTCGCCCGGCCTCCATCTCAGCTGTACCCAGTCCCTGCCCCTCTCGCTGGGGCGTTCCTCATTCTCCACACGGTCGGCAGAGGAGAAATCCTATCGGCTTCATCGTCGAGGTGACGAGTGGAAGTAAGAACAGGGATATTCGCCCACGGTAAGTAACTAATTTAGCCAGCTGACATCTCCGGCCTCCCTGGGTAGTCAGCGGAGAAAGAAACGCTCCTCTGGAGAGCGACTACAAGCGGGAATCTAACTTTGGTGCTTGGAGTTGCAATCTGGGTGTATCGGTCTTTTCCAGGGGCTCCAGAAGCAGCCGGGGAACAGGAGGCTAAACAAGGTGCCTGTAGCAAAATGCACCTTGTCAATGGAGGGGGAAATGAATATCCTCCTCCAAAGCAAGGCGTTGAAAGCGCGTCATCACAATCCAGACTTAGGCTTAGTCCCCAGGCTGTCCTTCACCTCTGAGATGACAAGAGTGTCAGCCTTTGGCTCGCCTGGGCCACTTCTGGAGGTGGAGAGCTGGGCAGTTTTGTTTTCTCAAACAATTTTACGTTCTGACTTCATTACTCATGAGACTCTGATGACATACCATTTCTGCAACGATCAAAAGACCGGTTTGGATGGCAGCTTTTCACCCCCCCCCAGCGCTCACCGTAGAGGTGGTACTTCACACTGATCTGCTCGCTCCGAGTCCATGCATGGTGTGGAGCAGCACGGAGGGGGCTCATCCCTGGCCCGGGACGGCCGTGCCTGGCCCCTGGTTCAGGTCACGTTACAGAGCCCCACGCCTGCGGGAGCTGCTGCCAGCCTGAAAGATGCTTTAGCTGTTTAGTCCCTGACAACCACAGCAACTAGTTTTTGTCCCAGCACCACTGCCTCTTCCCAAGCTCCCTACAGGCACGATGCTGAAAAAGCAGGGGACAAACAGGGACAAGGACTCAGGAGGGTAAAGTACGTGCCAATAAATCTGTGCTGACTTTTTTTGTAGCTACGCACGCTGAACAGGCGTGGTGGTGCTTTCGGAAACGTGGCACGTGAGGAGCGAAATGAATAAAGAGGACATCCTTTGGGTGTTTTGAAGAAAGGCCCCGGGACCCTGAGGGAAATCATGCACCCACTCAGGTAGAATCAGGGAAAATGGGCTGTTTAACCTCCAGGGAGATCTGCAGGCTCCTGCAAGGTCAGGTGAGACGCGAACTTAAACCATGCCAGTTACTTCCCTCATGCACAGCACCACTCTTCAGCAAAGGAGGAGCAGGATGCCCAACAGCTCCTGCTGAGCAAGAGCCTGCCCAGTCAATCTATGGCTACCTATGATAAGGTCAGCACGATGAAGACTATCTATGATAAGGTCAGCAATTTGTTCCCTTGTTTGCAGTCTCCTACCCGTAGTTGTTCGGAGCTGAAGCCGGGTTGGCAGCGTGAGGACCCCGACCAGCCTCAGCTGGGGCCTCCACCCGCACTCCTGCCTTTGGGCCAGGAGCCCATCGAAGCTCAGCCCCACGCTTTGCTCTTTGGGTTGTGTTTGGGGCGTGTTGGTCTCCTGCCTGGTCGTGGAGCTTGCTGATCCTGACCTGCAGCTGTGGACCCTGGCTGGTGAGGTTCCTGCCATGCTGGCCCAGGCCACTCCTGTGGCTCCTAGCCCCCCGGGGAGCCACTGGCCCATGCTGTGCACTGACAGGTAGGTTGGATTCAAAGAGAAAACATCCTTGCATCTCAGTTCTTTGCCAGTCTTTAAAGAGCTGTAGTGGAACCTCTTTTCAAGTTCAGAAATGTATGTATGAGATGGCCTTATCCCTCCTATATTTCACCCAGGATGAGAACTGTGAATGTAGCTGTGGTATATCGGTCGAACCCAGAAGGTAAGTGTCAAAAGCCTTAGCAGACCTGTGATGTCTGCAAGTCTAATTTGGTAGCCTCGAGAAAGGTGCTTATGGAAGTCTTCTGTATTGTAGAAGCCCCTTCAAACCCAAATGGAAACTTTTGACCTTTTGAGATTTACCCTTCATGTTAATCTTGTTCTAGAGAAATGGAAGGAGAACTCCATTCCCCCCCCCACATTTCCAGGTGTTGCAAAATCTGGTCGCTTGTCACTGAATGTTCCCTAGTGCTTTGCAATACTCAACGTAACTGACACCTAAACCTTTCCCAAATTTCAGCTCTAGTAACAACTGCATCTGCCTAATGGCCCCCACCAATTCCAGTAATTTAAATAAATCCAGCGTACTGTTGTATCAGCTGCCTCATCGACTTGGTTTGGTATCGGATGCATAGAATTCTGTTGGTGCTGTGATTTCTAGCCATAAGCAAAGCAAGAGTTAATTCTTATTTTTGTTGAAGTACTAAGTGGGAAGCTAGGTCATGCATAAATCCTCATTGTGCTAGGTGCTGTACAAGCAAAGAATAAAAATGATCCTGGGCTCAAGGCTTTTCTGTTAGTAGCTTGTGTCATAATTAAATTTTGTTAGGACACTTTAGAATTGCCCTTCCTCATAAGTGATATATCCATATACATTTATATCTCCATAATAAAAGAGAAAACCTGTACATTTTATTATTGATAATAAAACAGAAAATGTAATACTATTTTCCAAGTAACTTGGATATAGCAATTGGAATATGCAGGGGTTGAGGGAAGGGGTCTTTGTTTCTCGTATACTTTTGGGTTATGTACACCTAAAGTTGTCCACTTTATAAAGAGTATTTGTTGTGAAAATTGTCTCACAGGGAGCACACTGAATTCAGGTGGAGAGTACAGAGCAGGAGCTGGTGCCCTTTTAAGAATCAAATATTGTGTCTCCATGAATAAAGCTCTAACAGTAAAGATAAGAGAAGAAAATACAGCAACCATGTGATATATTAGCAGAACGTTTTACAAAGTCCCCCACAAAGCATCCGCTGCTCTTGAAAAGCCTAACCAGCCCAAGTGAGAAACTATTCACAAATTTAGTATTCAGATTACATACTCTGCCTTTTCAACTGCTCTCTGTACAATGAATGCCTGTACAACTACAGTAACAGACACAGATCTACAGTTTCTGTGGCCTTTGAGCTATTATGAGTATTGTGCCTCTCCATAAATTACATCTGCATGTCCTGAAAATACCAACTGTTTTAATAGGAATTAATCTATAGGCTTTTATCTTGGTGAAATACAAGGGGTACAGTATGTTGTGTCCCTTTTAAAATTAATAGGGTATGCCCTGAAGATATTCAAGGATGTTCATTATTTTCTTTATAGGTCTCTTTATTGATGCATATAAGCATAAAACAGTGCTTTATTGTAGTAAAGAGGAGGAGATGGAATAATGAATAGATTAGTGCTTATATGGTTTTTAGATTGCCCAACACACAGTTAAGTAAAGAAAGGTCTACGTTTGTCCTCTTCAAAGTATATTGGGATTTGATCCAGTTTGTCTTCAAAGTGCCCCTTCTGTGGGTAGAGAAAAGAGGGTTCAGTCTAAAGGCAAGAAAGCTGATCCAGGGGTCTGCTGCTCTGTGGTGCTCACGGCTGTCCAAGGCAACAGTGTGTTAGATATCCCTCTTTTAATTTGCTAGGTATAAATAAATCTGGAGCTTTTGCTGCCATGGACTATTATTTATGTGACTACCTAATCCTAGCTTTTTGGGAGTGAACTCCTGGAACACTTTGCCCTTATACAGGCATATATTAAAAAAAAAAAAAAAAAAATTAGATAATTTAAACCAGAATTTACATAAAAGTATTATGGTGGTTTTGAATAATAATTCTCACATACATGCACGTGCATACACACACGTATATGGGTTAAATGCATATATAGTTTAAATATTTTGCTGAAAACAGGCTGAGCCCACCACTGACCTATCAAAGCACTCTACTGACAAGCGACGAGGAATTAAAATTCTCCTCCCAGAGTCCCTGTGAGGTGCGGGAGCTCTATTATCTCCAGCACACAGGAGGAGAACCGAGGCCCACAACGAGGGAGCAAATGCCTGGAGGGACATCACAGGTGGCTGTGTGGCAGGACACTGTCCCGGCGCAGGCAAGGCTGCGTGAAGGCTGCTTCGGTCGTCTTGATGGAAATGGAGGCGAGAGGGGCTGCCCAGCGGGCTGGCAGGAGCTCCAGAGGTGGCTCTTCCAGACACGTGCTGAAGTGACCTCTATCGTGTGGCAGAAATCTGTGGCAAAGCTGAGAGTTGCTCTTGGGGCGTTGCTCGGCAGAAGGAAAAAAAACCTCACTGCCTTATGTGCTGCATTTTAGAAACAGAGAAGTGAAATGCAGAGAAACGACGACTTCGCTGAAGTTACGCGGAGGACCTCTGGATGTGAACCCTGGTCTCCTGATCCCCAAACCATCACTTGGTCCTCCAGATCGTCACCGCTGCTCTGCCAAGTGTCGTCCAGGGGGCAGGTCTGTGGTTGACGTTAATCACTGTGGAGCATTTGCTGCAGCCCCCGAGCTGAGTTTTGCATTGAAACCAGTAATTCACCCCCGTGTTGCTGTGGTGAAGATGCGCTCATTGCTGCAGTCCTTGGAGGTAACAAGACTATTTTTAGAGGCAAACCCTTTCACTTTATTCCCTTTTCCTTTGGTCACTCCTTATTTTCATAGCTTCATTTGGTTTTGAAAGCTTAGGGAGCAGCAGGATTAAAAAATCAGAAATAATTACTGTAGAGGATGGGTCCAGCTTTTCCCATCAGCTTCCATGGCTCAAACAGGTTCCAGCAGCTTTGGGAGAAAAGCTGTTAGCTGTTAAATTATTACCTGTAAGGAGAGCCAGCTGGAAGCTTTCAGTTTTCAACATTTTGATGAAAAGCACCATAAAAATCTTGACAACAAGACTTGTAGCATTTCAATGACTTTTTTTTTTTTTTTTTTTGCATTTGTCCCTGCTTTTCAGTGGTCTGTAAATGTGATCAAAGGCTTCAAAATGCTGCCGAGACCCGCATCTCAGGAATTTTGACCCTCCAAAATGAAGACGGAAGGGGGGGGAAAAGCAGACCCCAAAGTGTGTGCTGAGTGGACTCATTTGGACAGCTTTTGGGAAGTCACTTTCCATCTGGAGGAGATGTCCGCAAGGAGAGTTATTCCAGCATAAACTGTTATGGTATAATTACACAGCTATAGCTATGCCAGTCTATTTTCTGATGTAGGCAAGCCAAGTCTAGTTGTTGAAACGTAGGCGTGGGAAACAAGAAGTCTGCTTTCTAGGCGCAGCTCTGGGTGCTCTTTGTGGCCTTGGGCCAGTCCCCTAACATTTCTGCCTCCTTCCTATGCAAAATGAGAAGAGTTAAATTAACCCACTTCAGAGACGCGGCGTAATGACTAATTGGCTAAAATTTGTAGCGCTGGGGAGAGAGCTGTCTATTAACTTCAGTGTCTTTGGCTGGCTGAATAATTTAATGTGGTTTTTTGGAAAGTGGAGTTTGTCTCCCTCTCTCAGGACGGGGTGGCTCTGCCACTACAAAGCGGAAAGTCATTTGGTGTGAAGGGGCAGAGCTAAAAAACCCTGGGCTTTACTGCCTCTAAAACAGCATCGCGCTCGCCTGTAGCTGGAGCGAGAGTTAAGGCTGTAGTTTTTGCACAAAAGCAAAACTACCGAGGTTCTTGGCACACTGAGGAGGGTACGTATTGATAAAGGTACTCCCATCAGTGCACGTCTGAAACTCACTGGCAAAATGTGCGTTATTCCTCTTCAGTGCCAGCGAAGATAAAAGGATAACTCCCTGTTGTTTCTGTAGCTGTTCTGGGTGAAAAGGCTCAGGGGCGTATTGGCAGCCTGAATTCTGACGCTTCCTAGTGTTTGCGTGCTTAACTTTGCAAATTTAAACTTACTATCTGTGTATATAACGCATGACATCATACACAACCACAGCTGCTTAATGGACCGTTAACTCTGGTGCCTAATAACGGCATTACCGCAGTCACCAGCGCCCAGCGGATCAGCTTTGACCAAGAGACGCTCGAAGAAGAATGGATGTTGCTATTGCGCCTGATCGAAGATCTGCCGAAGGCCAGGGAAAGCGCCCGTGAGAAAGCACAGAAGCCCATGGGCACAGACGATGCGGGTGACTGCCTCGCTGCAGACGTGCCCAGCGGCGGCGGTGGGCTTGGGGCCAGGCCCCCGAGCCGTGTGGCATCTGGAGGTGTTCCTTCAGCCTTGGCCGTGAGGCGCAGCAAGGGAGAAGAACGATGGTGGTTTTTCCCCACCACACCGCCTTCTCGGGAGAAGGGAAAAAAATAGCGTGGAAAGGCTTTTATTTTAACCGGGCTTTCTCTCTAAGCCTAACACTTACAAAAAGAGAAAGAAATTACCTCATATTTACTCCGAATGTTCAACTAGATAACAAGCACGGCGGCTCTGAACCCTTCCCCTCAGGCTGCCCCCCCCGCCCCCGGGGAGGCTCCCCACCGCGGCGGTCATTAGAGCAAAGCCGAGAGCGGCGGGACGGGCCGCGGCCAACGCTGCGCACCCGCGGCCGCCCGGCGGTTAAATATAGAAGTGCTGAATCATGACTCCGCCGGCAACTTCACCCGCCCGGCGGCGGCCGCTCCTGAGGGGAGGGAGGAGCGGGGAGGGGGGTGTGCGGCGGGGGACGCGGGGCAGCCCGGTGCCCGGCGGGGGACGGACAACGGGGACGGACGGGGACGCGGCGGTGCCCTGAGGGGGCGGCGCGCGCGCGCGCCTGTGTCCGTCCGCGTGAGGCGCGGAGCGCACGCGGCGGCACTTGTCCTCTAATCGATTGCCGAGCGTGCTGAGCGGCCCTGCCGGCGCGGGCACCCGCCCCCCGCGCGCCCCCCCCCCCCCCCCCCGCGCTCCACACCCCGCCACCCACCCCCGTCCCCGCGCCGCGCCGCGCGCTTGCCGCGCCGGCCCTTGGGTGAGGCGCCGCGGGGCGGCTGGGGCGGCGCGCGCCCGCGGGCTTGCGCGCGCGCCGGCGGCCGCGCGTGTATGTGAGCGTGTCCGTGTGTGGGTGCGCGCGCGTGTGTCTCGGTGTGCGGCGCGTGTGTGTGTGTGTGTGTGTGTGTGTGTGTGTGTGAGTGAGTGAGTGCGGGCGTGCGCCTGCCGCCGCCGCCGGATCGGTTTCTCGGGGTTTGACCAGCTGTCCCAGGCTAACCCTGCTCTCTGAAGATGGAGGAAGTAAAAACAGGATTACCCTTAGCTACAGCTCCACTGCCTTAGTTTCCATAGCCAACTGCCGTGCACAAACACACCTCCACTAGGCAGAGAGAGCCGACACTAATAAAAACACAAACAAAAGGGTGATGGAAGTGATTCACTGCCTGCGCGGCTGAGGTAAATCTGCGCCTGGCTTCTTTTTATTTCTTTTTCTTTTTCTTTTTTTTTCCTTCCCCCCCTCCCTCTCCCTCTCCCCGGTCTTTCTTTCGCTGGTGGGGAGGACAGCTCCGTCCGGTGTGCGAGGCGGCTGCGGGGACGGCGGGGCTGTGTCTGCGTGCGGTGTGTGCGGAGGGGTCCCCCAGTAAAGTGCGGTTGTGCAGCATCTCCCGCACGGCGGTGGGCTCCGATGACTTGTTGCTGTTAGCCTAAAAAAAAAAAAAAAAACCCAAAACCCCCAAACAAACCCCAAACCCACCTTCCCCCCACCCCCCCCAAATCCATCCCAAGCGGGCGGAGAGGGGCGGCGGGGGTGGGTGTGCGTGTGCCGGGGGGCGGCGGGGCTCGCCCGCTCCGTTAGTCAGCGCCGGCCCCAACTGCCATTTCCCTCAGCGCCCGCCGCCACCTGCGGGCCCCCGGGGGGCTGCGGCCTGACGCGGCGGCGGGAGGGGGGGGGGGGGGTGCGTGTGTGTGTGTGTGTGGAAGGGAAAGGGAGAAAATGAAATGAAATGAAAAATGAGGCAGGACTTCCATGACTTTGACAGGTTGTGGTATGGGCGGGGAGAGGCAGGGATGAGGCGCGGAGCCCGGTGTCGCCCAGGGCCGGAGCAGCACTCCGGGGAAGTTGGCCTAGGTTTCCTGCGCGGGGTGTGAGTGCGTCTGCCGGGGCCCCCCCTCACCCCATCCCGCCCCACATCCCCTCACCCCATCCCGCCCCACATCCCCTCCTCTCCCCCCCGTTTTCGTGCCGATTCGTAAGGAACCGGTGGATCAAGTTTTCTCTCTCTCCTCTCTCTCCCCGCTGGTTAATCGCATTGCTGCTGACCTCCCTCCCTCCCTCCCTCTCCCTCTCTTTTTTTGTTCTTCATCTTCCTTCAAAGTATGTGCCATTCCTCAGCGAGTTTCCCCGCCGGCTGATCCCCGGGGCTGCCCGGCTCCCCGGCTCCGCATGCCCCACCTGTAAGTGCCGGGGGCGGGTTTCTCTCCCCCCTACCCCCTCCTCCCTTTCTCTCTATTTCTCTCTCTTTTAAAAAAAAAAAAAAAAAAAAAAAAAAATTTAAACTTTCCCCATCTTGCTGTGTCTTCAGCCCGAGCAAAATTCTCTCTCTCCATTCGTTGTGGAAAGGGAGGCTTAGCAGCTGGGATTTGCCATCACCAGCCTACAAATGGTGACCAAACTTTTTTCTTTTCCTCCCTCCTCTTCCTCCTCCTCCTCCTCCTCCCCCCTTGAAGAAATAAAAAAAATAAAAATCAAACCGTGTTTTAATTTCGGTTATGGATGTTTTCTGTGTTTCTTTTTGTCTTCCTTTCTCTTCCTCCTCCCTTCCTCCCCTTTCTTTTCCTTCCACTTCATTGGCTGGGATGATCTTTCCCTGTTGCTTCTGATGTTTCTTTCTTTTTCTCAGTGTGTGCCTGCCTACCTGGACTAGGGGGAAGATAAGGTAATTTTGAAGGGCTTGAGCAAGTGTCTTACCTGTTTTGAAAACTTTTTTTTTTTAGATTTCTTTTTAAGAGTCATGTGAAAATCAGTAATTTAAGAGAGTTTGGTAGCAGCTGGGCAGGTTGAAATTTAAGTGTTATGTGCTGAATGCCTTGGGAATTTGATCTGCTTTATACCAAAGAAGAGCACAGAGAAAAGTATTTATTTATTGGGGGAAAGGCAGTGGGGGGGGGGGGGGGGGGGGAAAGGGGGTTAAGGGAGGGGGAGGGAAGTGGTTTTGGAGACAAGAAGTGAAGCTGCCTGTTTTCCAGTAAGTAATGGAGAAATTCCAGGAGCCAGGGCTAAATATACTTGGCGATCAATACAGAAATGGCTCATTGTGAATAATTTAGCTGCCTGGTGCAGTGAGAGTTTTGAAACTAAAGGCAAAAAAGAGGCTGTGGAGGGAGAGAGGAAATAAAATTCTCCTCTGGTCATGTCAGATTCTTAACTTTTCCACTTAAAAGAACATAGTTATGATTATTGATTTCTCTTTCTTTTTTTTTTTTTTTTTTCCCCCTCAATATATATCAAATGATAGCTAGGGGGTGTCATTCTATACAGTTACTTGGGTTTCTGGAAAGTAATAGCTTGTTCTGTGTCAGCAAAGTGCTTCCAGAAACTTTAAGATTGCTTCACGCCACAAAATGCATGATCTGGGAGTATTAAGTGTGACGTTCGGCCCCATGCTGTGGCAGATAAATAGGGTTAGCGTGAACAGGTGCGTGTGTACAGGTGTGTGTGCACGTACAGTGGTGTGAGACAAAGAGTTGTAATAGCTCTCTTGAAGGGGAACGGACACTGGCGGGCTTTATTTTGTTTAGATCAGGATGGAGTCTCTTGGAGGGCGTGTGAAAAGAGCAATTGTTAATAGTATCCATCTCCTCAAAGTCTGTTCTGGCTGTGAGAGCTGATAATTGATAAAGCATTACCATCCCAGCTTGAACAAAACAAGTGGAAAGTCGGGGAAAAAATCTCTCAGATCAGGTAAAAATGCAGGTGGGGGACAGAGAGGGGTATGGTCAGACCAAGATGATCCTGGTGCCGCCTGCCTACAAGGCAGCTGAATTTCTCTACTCAGACAATTTGCAGGAAGAGTTGGGTGCTTTGCAAACGAGCACATACAGTACACTTGTGTGTTTCTCTAGGCAATGGTTGCAACAGCAGTAAAATGGGCAACTACTTAGGGCTTTAAGTAAGTTTAATCATTTAATGGTTGATACTGACAGGCGTCTTTGAGGGTGTACTTTTCTGCCTTGCAGCACTGCACTTTGACTATGGAAGCAGAGGCTGCTGATGGATATATAACATGTAAGTAGTAATTTCATTTGATTATTCTGAATTACTTTTCTTTTCCCGCTATCCATTCTATAATGCAGATGCCCGAAACTTTAGCTTCCTTGTGTATGGTCTTTGCATTGAGATGACGCTGAATTAATAGCATTTAAGCATAAACTTTGCGTATGACTAAAAAATGCATGGGGATGGGTGCATGGGTGAGTAGCTGCAGGTTTAAATATTTGCTGAGGATGAATGAACTTTGCAAAGGAGAGAGAGTTCATCTTCAGAAATTCAAATTGCAGCCAAAAACTTTTTATGCCTTTCACTATGCTCTTCTCCCGTTTTCTGTGTCAGGGCTTGTGTAAGTGCTTTGTTTAACTGTCAGTTAACTGAAAGCTCTGGGGGAAAGGTCTGTACGGTAAAGTGCTACTTCAGTCTTCCCCTGCCCAGCCCCGATTCTCAGTGTCTGCAAATGGAAAAGCAACCCTAACTTCTCTTGAGATGAAGCAGCCGGGGCAAGGTTTGTCACAGGCGTAGACGCTAGAAGACTGGTGACAGTAGCTTTGAGGGGGCTCTTAAAATCAGTCGAATGTTTGCTTGTGGCCAGTGAGAGTCCAGTTTGCACAGGCTGTGGCAGACCCCGCTGGTAAAGGAGGGAAGGGCAGGGGCGAAGGGAGCGAGCGGGTTGGAGTTGTTAATCCTCGCGTTGCTCTGCTCTGGAAACTTACGGGGGGACTTGTTTTGTGAACGCAGGTGACAACGAGCTTTCGCCCGAAAGGGAGCACTGCGGCATGGCTATTGACCTCACCTCCAGCACACCCAATGGGCAGCACACCTCCCCCGGTCACATGGCAAGCAGTAAGTCTCTTCTTAAACCAGCCCTTGGGTTAGTCTGGTCCTCCAGCTCTTCAGCAGCTTGCTTACCCGGTCTTAACCGCTGCTGTAGGAGTCGCTAATAAAAAAAGAGAAGGACAGGGTAGATTTTATTTTTATTTTAAATTTTATTTCTTGTTCATGCTGGTGTCTCATCTAAACATGAACGGGATTACTAGTCTGAACTATCCCAAGGTGGCATTTGAGAGCTGGTCCTTACCTGTTGCAGGTAGGAAAACACTAGGCTTGACATGTGCTGGTTTTGTTTCATCAGGTTTTGAAATCCAAATGGAAATTGTTGTTGTTGTTGCTATTATTACTTACTGTGCTTCCCAAAACAGCTTGAAGTAGCTTTATTTGAAAACAAACACATTTTATTTACAAAAAGGCTTTACTCTGGCAAAAGTATAAAGTTAAAATATCTGGGTTTGATGACAGGTTCTATTTTACTATTCCATGTAGAAACTTCAGCATCCTATTCATTACCTCAGCTTTGCCTTGGCAAGTCCAAAAGTGGCTGAGATAATTGGAAGTTTATGGCACTCGGTAGTTGACTCTCTAACAAACTGAAAGGATTTTGTTTTAGGATGTCGGGGGAGAAATTGAGAGAATGTAGAGATGTGGGAGTCTACTGAGAGTGTCAAGTGCTGATAATATTTTAATAATTATTTTCGTGCTGTATTTTGGGTGTGGGTAAATGTAGCTCACACACATTTCATAAACCCAACATCCTTTCTTTTTCGTGCTTGTGTGAGTGCCGTAGTTTGTTTTACTGTCGGTTACAATGTTACGTCAAGATATTTACCTTAAAGTACCTCTGTACTGGTATTCAAAAATAATGTAACATGCTTTGCTTCCAATATACTTTCAGAGGGTTCCTCTCTATGCGATACAGATTTTTCTTTCTAATTGTGTGCTACAGATAGGTATTTATCTTTTTAACCTGAGTGTTTGTACAATAGCCCACCGAAAACTGTGAAAGAAAAAGAGAGCTTTTAGGGTTGCTTGCTTTAAAATACGCAGTGTATTGCCTTCAAAGTCTTTCTTACTGAGAAAAAGATGTTACTTTCCTTTAAGAATTCTTCTTTCCTCCTGCAAATTACGAGTAAAACGCAGTTTTTATGAGCCTTTAAAACTGAGGGTTATTATGAAGATCTCCCAATTATATACATGTTGCTAGAGAATATGATTGCTAATACTCTGGACTGAACTTTATATGACAACCGATCATAATTCAGCATCTTTAGACAATTCCAATCCTGCTGCACTGGGATTCTGATATATTTTATTATGTTGTAAAACTTTTACTACTCACTTTCTTCATTTTCTTTGTTTCCTTTTTATTAATGGGAAGCCTTCATTGGAAGGGGAAAAAAAGCTCCCTGTTTTAAATCTTCTTTATAATCTAGACTAAAAACCAGAGTCAAATTAGGGAATAAAAAGATCTAGGATGAAGTCATGCAAAAATACTTTAACACATTCAATATTTGCGTGCTCATTGTGTTAACATTTTCAATGATTTTTTAAGCTTCGTTAGTTCTTGCAACACACATGTATCTGCAGCCTTGGTGAATCTCTTTTCTTTTTTTTTTTTTTTTTTAAAATGTGTTTTGTGATATCTCACAGGTGTCTCAACTGCTTTCATCACTGCTACTCTGTATTAAGCATGTGCTGCTGTTGAAAAATTAGGGGCTCTGCCTGGGGTTCTTAAGCCAAGCAAAACTTGAGCTTCTTAAATTTGTTGTAATTTACTTACTGTTTGCAGGCATAATGATGTTTTGCAGAGAGGTGGTTTGTTCTGTCTTAAACATGGAAGGTATTGATTAGAGGTTGTCGGCTTTGTGGCAGCTGCTACGGTGGTTCACTTAAGGTTTTTGGCCAAATCTTGAATCTGGCATGTGTAGACTAAATCGCCAGGCTGTGCTTTAGAGTTTTCCACCTGTTTTGCAGGGTATAGGAAATCCTTTTAAAGGTTCAGCATCCCAGGGGCCTGTGACCTCTGGGTTTTTTGTTATTTTTGTTGTTGTTGTTTTGTCGTGTGTGGGGTTTTTTTTGTGTTTTTTTTTTTTAAGGAGAGGTGGAGGTGGGAGAGTAAGGAGGAATAGCTGTTCCAAATACTTTGTATGAATTTGGTAGCACCTGTTGGATCGATCCATCCTCCTCTGTTGTAAGTGGAGGAAGTAGCTGCGTTGTATTTCAGTATGGTTTAATTCCTAGTGGAGTCACTGGAGACTGATGGACTATTGGCCTGCTGCTATCGCGAAGGCCAAGACATGTCGCTGTGGCTGGGTAGGGTTTGCTAACGGAGGAGGTGGTACGTAAGGTGGTACGTGGATCAGACCCCAAATGTTTCGCTCCCAGTTTGGTTGCCAGTCATCCGCAGAAGGTGAATGGCCCTATTTAGCTGTGCGCTCAGGATGTGCACCTGCAGGGCAGAGATCTAAGTTTTGACCTTTGTTCTTGCATTCCATTGAATTGTTTTGAACCACAGCTCTTAATTTAGCCTTAATTTGTGTCTGGCTCAAACAGAGACAAAACCATAAGAAGCAAATTTCTTGGATCTGTACCGAAAAGACTGAGCAGTGCTCTCCCAGCAACAGTAAAATTATGTGCTAGGTAAAGAGTTTTCTATGTTCATTAGCCCCTGGCAATCCGTGTTAGTAGGAGTTCTGGCTGGGCTACTGATGTTTTCAGGTTCTATTCCAAAAGGTTTCAGGTTAAATATTTTGGCTCGTGGTGGAGAGTTGCCTACTGCATCCTTTAACCTATTATCATTTTCAAGTATCTAGACGGTATGTATGTATAGGTTATGGATGGGGCTGACGCTCCATTTTCCTTGTGAATGAGATGATCCTGAAAGATAAATCACAGTAAATCGCCTGTCATAGCTAACTAATGATCTTACATATACCTTACGGTATGTATCTGCCTTTAGCAGAATACTGTATGTATGTTGGCAGATTGTAGTTATATGTAAGCAAAGATTTAAAATATGTGTAAATAGTCAAACTGAATAGGTTGATAGATCATGTCGCTTTCCTCTACAGCAAAGGACAAATTAGTGCTATACCTGCTGAGTACATGATGATACGTTTATACAGCCCCAAATCTGGAAGTCCAGATTTTCTTCTGATCTTCTGTAGGAAAACTATTCCAAGGGCTGACACCCAGAGCTGGGTGTCAAAGGCCTGCTCAGTTAACTTCGCGTTGGTACTAAAGAGTTCCCTGCATGGCCCTAAGCCCTCCTCTAGACCCCACCGAGTTCAAGGGAGTCTGTCTTGTTGCCTTTGGTGAATGTTGAACTGGGCTGTAAATGATCAGGAACCTCGGAACAGTAACTGGCATGCTAATTAAAGGCTGATGGAGAATCCTTATAAAAGAGGCTTTAAAAAGAAATAATTCCCTGTCACCTCCTCATAATACCATGCTGAGTTCTTACTATAGTTATTGGAGATAAATTTATTTTTTCTTGTAGGTTAAAATGTACTTAGAAGAATGTCCCCTTTAGAAACTGCAGGGGCACAGTTGTTCAGTTAGTTGACTCAATGACCGCTTTGGATAGGATGAAGGATACTTCTCTAAGACCACTTGCCTGGTATCGTATGGAAAATAATAACACCAGCTATTAGCATCTGACAGTCGGTGACAGAGGAAATTTCCTCTTAAATTAGAGACTTTACAGTGGGTGTAGATAACTTTCTTATCTCTGCTTTCATAGACAAAAGGAGCCCTTAAACGAAACGGAGATAGAACAATCATAAATATCAAACCCAACATCTGATGTTTGAAACTGATTAAAATTGTGGTGCACTTTCAAGATGTATTTATAGTAGCTTAAAGTGTTACTAAGTTATGAGAAATAATTTATTAAGAAAATAAGCATTGTCAACTGACTCTGTTAGTTGCTGAAAATAATGAGGTGATTGCTTTTTCGCTTTGGTGGGGACTGATCGCACTGCCTGACAAGCTAGCTATTGGGACAACAGTATTAAGTGTGAATGATTTCAACAGTGGTCTTTAAAGAGAACTTGGGCAAGGTCTTATTATAATGTAGCCAATATGGTATTCCCAGTGGTGGGGGTGGACTGTGGTGGACTGTCAGTTGCAGTCTTTTTTTTTTTTTTTTTGTAACTTCAAAGCCCCAAATCTTGCTTGCTTGCTTTCACTTTTCAACTCTAAATTGTCATACAAGCCCTATTTTGTCACAGTTATGTTGCCCCAAGCAGAAAGTTTCATGTACCACAGCTGTATCAGCACCACATCTGTATGGATAAAGAAATGTGACTGTGGAGTCTGCCTTTTGGAATGAAAATGTGTAAAATTAGAGGTTGCTTCATGCCTCAGCTACGCGGCAAACAAGCCTTGCCATCGCCAGAGTCTACGGCCCAGGCACGTGAAGCCGGACCTTGCACTGGGATTCTTCTTGGCTCAGTATGTGGGGTTTTTTCAGTAGGATGAGATGACAGAGGCTGAGCCTCTGCAGGAGGCTTTTCTTCAGGAAGGGTGGTTGAAGCTGGCTGGGCTGGGCTGCAGGAGGGAACTGAGTTAGTGCTTTGAGGCAGGCACTGGGGCACAAAGAATTCTGGTAGCCAAACTGCTCTGCTCTGAAGTGGGGATTCAGATCTCCAGTTCTTCCAAATATTTTGCAAAGTGTGAAACAATGCATAGGGTGCTAAAAACTTGTACTGGATAACCTTGAGATGCTGAGGAATCTCTTTCCTCAGTGGCCTTTAAGGTGTAGGGTAGGTAACATTTATTGGTCTGGCTGTCTTTAATCCTGCCGCAGTGCAGGGAGGTGGACTTCTGACAGTCACTTGAGATGTCCTCCAGTTCTTTGTGTCTGACTTCCCAACCTTGACAGTTTGATGTTTAGAGAGCTCGGCTGTGGAATTTCATGATGGTGTCTGATACAGACGTACCTGTGGTTTTACAGGTTGAAGGGTGGTGAAGATGTACCACGCCAAGATGAGCTTAGACATAAGGGATGGGCTCAATAAAGTGTGGCAGGGAACTGGAAGAAGTGAGCTCCTTGACACTTACAGAAGCAATGAATTTGCTTCAGTCTTTTAACCTCAGACTCCCTGAGAATTGCCGGGGGAATAATACTCATGAAGGTTTTAGTCAATGGGTTTAGCTTTCTTGAAGTTTAAGGAGGAAAAATAAAGTAAAAAAAAAAAAGAGGTGATGATCAGGCTTTAAACAGAAATCTAGGTTTTTGTCCATGCGTATGAAACCAAAACTCTGTAGAGTAGTGTTACACCATTTGTTTCTTTTTTTTCTTTTTTTTTAAAAAAAAGAGAAATAAATGAAAGTTTACCTGGAAATGAAATACCTACTGGGATGCACCTTGGATAGTTGTAGCTTCATACAAATTGGCTTAGATTTTTTACACTGGTATGGTTAAAATAATGAAATAGTTCCAGTGATAGAAACTCTGTGTGTAGATGAAAACTGAGTAGCCACTGAAGCTGCTAGGTGTTTATGTAATTACTGTCTGTAGCTCACACTCCGACAGCGGAGGGGTTCCCCTGTGTGTTTTTCATATCTTCTGTCACGGTCTCTCTGGCGTTCCCTATGGAATCAGATACTCGGCTGCAAAAACATTCCTCTCTCTTGGTGAGTGTTATAACGAGGGTGGAGTGAAACGATCAGTTAATCTCATTAAATAGGTTTTTATTCATTCTGATGGAAGTCTCTTGAGAGGTCATCTGCCAGGGCTTTGTTGCAGCACACACCTTTCTTAGGGAGCTTCTGTTATTCTCTTGGACTGTCAGGTTCGGTTAACTTTCCTTGGTACACACCCTGTTACAACACTCGGTGCTCTTGCTAGCTTTGTAGTCAGCAAGTTTTCAGTGTTTGCTTCTGGAATTTCAGTTCCTTTTCAGACATGCCAACAAAAAGGGCAATCCTCATCTTCCTTGAAATGTGACACTTGGATAGCAGCTGGATGACGAGGTACCCACTAGAGAGAGCTCTGTCTTTCCCACTCCTGAATCTTGGGGGTAGGTGCCCCTGCTGTTGGATCGAGGGCTAGTTTCCCATGCCTGTGGGCCACTGGCTCCGTCTAGTCCTCCAGCTAAATGACAGTTTGCAGGACTAGGTTTTACAGGTGAAAATGCATCTTTGTGCATTACTGAGGGTGAGCGGTGCTCGTTCTCCTTCCAGCGCCAAGAGGGCACCTTGGAGCAGTGATGCTATTCTAGCCAGGAGGAAAAGGCATAGCCCTATTCTGCATTTTCCTCAGCAGTCGCAGTGAATGAAACTCCTTGGAGGATCCGCCTTGAAACAGCTCTGTAGAAAATTTAAGAGAAGACTGTGCCACTGCTCTCTGTAGTAACAAGGCCTGTTGTCAGCCTGGGCGCAGAGCCTGTGCCACAGCATGTTGTCCCTTGCCTAGAGCGGTGAACGTTTGTTTGGAGTCCAGGCGGCTGGCTGCTGCATCCCAATGGAGGGAAGCAGAGCTGCGATTATCACCGAGAAGCGATGAGGCTTGACAGGTATGGCTCTGGGCTGGGTGACCAGAGGCCCAGTTTTTCTCCCAACTGTTGTCATCATAGCAGAGTCCCTTCATGGTTCCGTGCCACTTTTTTTTTTCCCCTCTTGCCTTTTTTTCTAAATCACAGAGGCCGTAGATCGCTCAGGCTGGAGGTTTGGATGGTACATGTTAGGCCTTGTCAACAGTAGGAATTTTATTATGATAGCTGCTTTGCTTAGGGGTTGTTTTACATTTAATTTTTGCAGCCTCGTAATGAGTTGTGTTCAGAAGTACCTTAACACCATTGTAGCTTATTTCCTGTCCCGCGCAGGAATAATTGCGGTAGTCCCAAAGCACCCTGTTCTGATGTGATTACATTAGAGCAACCACAGCATTTTAACTCTTCCCATACAGCTGAGCATTACCGGGTCCGCGTATGGACAAACCCCTATTTACACCGCCCAAGAAAATGTGCCCTTGATCCGGAGCCAGGTGTACATTACCGGCTTCTGCTGGCACCGCTGTGTCAGCCTGTGGCTTTGAAGAGCTGTAATCCTTCACAGGCAGAGCCATCCTGGCAGAAGCTCCTGCTGTGAGCATAGCCCTGGCTGGCAGGGTCACCTGCAAGTGGTGTTACAGGTGTTACGTTGGAGTGTACCGTAAACCAGCAGACACTGTTCCTGGAAGAACATAGGGTTGATTGATCCCCCTCATTTCTGTGCTGATATGTCATGTAAACTTCCGTGAAGTAGACCCACTTTTTTTTTTAACTGACTCTTGCTTTATCCACACCCTGTATTTTTGCTTTCTAGTTTTGAGGTTTATTGCTATCGCCCTGTGTGGCCAAGGCACAGCACCACAGAGGTGGTGGGCTCTGTGTGTGTCATACCCGCTCTTTTAGCTGACGGTTGCTCTGTGTTTGACCTGTCCAGAGAGGTCACTGGGCTCTGGGTGTCCCCTCTGGTGAAGCTGAGATTGCTGGCCGGATCCCTGTGACCCTCAGGAACAGAGGAAACACCTGTAGGTGGTTGGAGGTCAGTCCTAGGGCCAGGCTGCGCTCTCAGCCCTAGTGTGGAGAGTGTGAGTATCTGCCTCTACCAGCTGGAGGCGAATGAAAAAGAGCAGAGTTTAAGTGCATCATCTTCCTAAACAGGTAGGAGCCCCTCTTCTTAGCAGACTATGGGTTTTGCACAAGGTATGAGCAAAGGAATCTGACTCCAGACCTGCCTCTGCTCTCCCCAGTGTGGCTTTGTTTACCTGGAGAAGCTGCACAGACTGTTTGTTGGGGGTTTTTCTGCCCCCTTTTTCTACTGTGGTATTGGTATCACCTGTGAGGCTGTTCTGGGCACAGGTGTAGCCACTGCAGTGGTGGAAGGAGAAAGGGAAGACTAGTGGGAATTTTAAAGTTCTTTCCCTATCACTGGGCTGGAGAAGGCTTTTTGAGGACGCAGCTCTACTGTCCACCCTGAAGCTTCATGCGGTGGGGATAGAAGACCCAGCCACATATTGGTGCTGCCGGTGTCAGGTCCATTGTCCCGGGGCACAGAATACTTCAAGCAGCTTCCAGAGAAGGTAGGACATACTGAAGCACAGGAAATCCATTCACCTTGTCTGCCTGTCCCATCTATCACCTTTTTTCTCATGAAGTTTCCTCTTATGTGAGCAGGTGAGATAGTCTGTGTTTCATCTCTAGCTGATTAAAGATCTGGGCAGGGCTTACAACAGAGGTGCTCCATTTGCAGTTAAACCACATACGTGACAAAGCTTGACCTTCCAATGAGGGGTATTTTCTTGTTTATCCCCTTTGCTCCTCCACTTGAACAAAACAAGCGTTATACTAAAGATATCAATGCTGTGACCTTCAACAGTAAGCTGGAATCTTCTCAGCTCCATATTATTCAGGTTTCCCTTGCATTCCACTCAGCCTCCAAAAACTCCTCATTCCATCAGAAGCAAGCGATGTCCTGGTTTTTCTCAAGGGACGTGTTCCCTCAGCCCGTGAAAGTTATGTTGGTGAGTGGCACAAGAAGCTGGCTGGAGAAGCCTGTGATATGCCCAAGTTCATGTTAATTTTTCTCATAATTACTCTTTGGGAACGTGTATGTGTGCAGTCGTATGAGAATTCACACCTACTCTTTCCTAGACCCTAGCTCAGCCTTTGGATGTTTTATGATTCCCTTTACAAGTAAAGGTGCTCTCTTAGGTAATAATGTAGCCGTAAAACACAAACAGAGAATTTTTGGTAACTGTATCTGTGCATCCTTTAAACTCTAGCAGTGTGAATTAAACACATGCTTCTGTCCAAAGAGCAGCAAACAGGATGGTGTGAATTCCCTTCTTCTGAAAATGAAAGAAGTTGCCTCTTTCTGTATGAAAACAGCAAGTCTTTTTACACAGAAGAGGTATGAGGCCTATTAATTTGGGGAAGAGTAGCTGTTCTCTTTAAGTCATGGATGGTTTAGAAGTTTCCAGGAAAGAGTCACAGTAGATTGAAGACCTTGTTCTGGTTAGCAGCCGAGTTGTGATAGGGGGAAAAGGCTCAGGCAAAAGAAGAAAACAAGGTTTGGTTTTGGTGGTTTTTAATGTTTTTTTTCTTGAGAAATTGATATCCTGCAGTGTGTGTTTTGCCTTGTCCAGATAATGGTCCCTGAAGGGGAACAAATCTTATTAATTAGTGGGTTTGCATATTGCTTTTAATTGTCTGTTCCTAAGTATGGCCTATGTGTTGTATGTGCAGTGTGGTGGTGAGGGGCCTCTCTCCCTGCATCTCTGGGAGAGTCTGCAATGATCTGTGCAGAGTTTGTTCGAGTACAGAAATATTTTAGAAGACACCATTGGACCTTAAATTCACACCATGCCTTAATCCTCATCACCTTTCAGCTGTAGGCATGTCCTAGACATAGATGCGTGTAATAGTTTTACAGTTTAATCTCCCAAAATTGGGTCAACTTCACCAGTTGTTTTGACCTTATTACCAGCGCGGGTGGTTCCTGGGTAAGTTTAATACACCTCTGTGCAGCTGTGTGGAACAATCGGGGGTATCAGCTTTACTTGAAACCCTCTGTTTGAAATTTTTCCTCTAGCTTAAATACACAGGCCTCTCTCTCCATCCCTGTTAGGTATTATCCTTTGGATAATCTATTCTTTTAGAGTGTAATGTAATAATATCTCCTCGTTGTGTCATGCTTTTTTTTAACAATAAATCTTCAAGAGCTTCACAAAGGATGCCAGTTGAAGAGATACAAATGGGTGAGTAAAATTATAGGCTGAAGAGGTGGAGAAGAATTACAGAAATTTGTATTAGTATGAATTCAGTTCCTATAGGTGGGAGGCAGTCAGCTTCATCATTTGTGTATGTGACTTCAAAATGTGAGATTATAGGTAGCTCTCAAGAGTTCACAAGAATGATGTTCTAGTTGTGTATTTCAGGGTCAAGTAGTATATGACGTTAGCAGACTATGAGAGCTCTGAGAATTTATTCTTGCGCTCTCTTAAATTTGTATTGTCAGTTGCACAATTTCTTTATTTCTCAAAAATCCCATGCATTTATATGTGAATCCCAAACGGGAGTGTTCCCAGAGTATAAATGCTATCACCAATCAGCTGCCCTCAAATTAGCTAATACCGAGTAGAGAAGGTTGGCAGCTGGAGAAAAAAAATGTGAAAATGTGTCCAACCCTGGTTTATGACAAGCCTGTACATGCGTGGTGTGTGTAAATAGAAATTGAAGGCACTTATAGAGAGTTTCGGTCGCATACGATACAGATGTACAGGCTTGAAATATATTAGAATCATGCAAGTCTCATGAAATTAGGAAGCCAGAAAGAGGAGAGGTATGTGAATTGTGCCTTTGCTGAAGGAAAAGCTATTAAGCGCCACCCTTTTCAAATGTCAAATGCATGGGAAAAAGTTGTTGGAAGCCAGTCTCTGCTAAGTCTGCTGCTCGCAGAACCTACTTTTTGTTAGATGTTTGTGCAAAATCACCTTGCTGGTCAGACTGTGAGACCAGACATGACTCAGGCTATCAGCACCTAACATGGTTTCAGGTTGCTGTCTTACTGCTCTTGTGTTAAAATGCTGCGATGAGGTATTTGCTTTTTTTCCTCACACTTTAAAAAAGTGCTTCGTTTATTTAATGTCATTAGTGCTATTGTTACTTAAATTTAGCTTCTGACTGGTAACCATTAAATATTTATAGAAAAATCGATAGTAGTGAGATTTTTGCTATAGTAAATATATATCACATATGTATTCAAAACCGAAGCAAACTGCAGTGCATTCCAGGAAATAATCTATAATGATGCTCTGTAAAATACTTGCTCATCTTCATGTCAAGATGCTTTATCTGTGTCCCAACTGCAGCCATTCCTGCAGTGGAGCCCTGGTTGTTTTTTTAACAGCCTAAACCAGCACAGTACGGTGCCTTTACTACTTTACTTATGGAGTAAAAATAGTGTTTTCATTGTAGAAATGTGAATGGTGATTGCAGTAAAATTATCCAAGGTTCCTTAATGACTGTATACGGGGGATCCTTAAGTTTTATGTTGCATCTGATAGACAGCACCCCAGCACCAGACTACCGTGTGGGAAGAGAATGGTGCTAAGGTATCAGTTCTGCTTTGCTTACGCTGATTGCTATCATCCGTTCTGTTTTCTGAAACACATGAGTGTCGTTTGGTGCCCCAGCTTGTCATGTCCTAGCCTTTGCTGTGGCATCCAAATGCCCTTATGAAACGAGTGGTGTGTGAGAGTCCCTTTGAGGAATTTCTGACGTGTCTCCTGCTGTGAGGTCAGTACTTGGGTCTGGGTGGAGGCAAAACCAGCCCAGCATTTGGGAAGGGGAAAATGGTTTTGGAGAAGGTGGCGACGTGGCGACTGAAGGTGATGGTTTAAAATTGTTTAAAGCCAATGCCTAGTTAAAAAACTAGGACTGTGAGCTTAAACTGGCCCCAGAGGCAGGCTAGGGTTCCTTGGAGGGATATGGACAAAGGTGTGAGATATATGGGACATGTGGACAAGACAATTTCTTCCCCAACTTGGGTCTCCACATCATTTTCTCATGTGACTGTAAATGGAGCAGGTCTTGGTAGACCATCAGGGAGATGACCTGAATTAACTTTTCTGGTCAGTGTTTTGGAAGGGGGGAAGCTTCCTTACCAGCTGGCAACAAAATTTCAATTTATAATTATGACTGTAGTTTATAATAATAATTCTGATTATATATATATAAACAGTTTAATCTACTATAATATGGTAACATTTGCTGAGCTTTGGCTGCTTTCAGATAGTGAAAATGTGCTGGTGGTTGTTGGCCAGGATTCAGAAACATTTGTCAAAATTTTGTGCACTATGTGAACAACAAAATTTTGTGTGGATTAAGCAATTACTTATTATCTCCCATTGTCTGTCGGATAAAACTACAACTAACTCATTAACCAAAATTAATCGTAAATAAAGCCGATCTGTTGTTGAGGAGGCTAATTAGAACTGTAATTGTGTAATGATGATGCATGTAATTTCAAAATGCAGATTTAAAAGCTACCCCTTTTGGAAGTGATAGAGCAAGGTGTTCCGCAGTGAAGCGGGATGCTTTGTCGCTGTCATTGTCCTCCTAATTAATACCACCAGGATTGCCTGGGTTTTCAGTCTTATTAGTGTCCCCTGTAGAGCACTCGGAAACATCCTAATTCTGCTCATGTTGAAGCCAGTGGTTAAACTGGTTTTTTACTTCGATGAGAAGAAGGTGTTACCTGGAAGTGCTGGTGTAAGAGCTGGTGTAAGACATTACACGCTCCTGGGTTTACTACTGTAGCGGCGCATCCGTGTGTCTGAGCTCTGGGAATACTGGCTGTGCTTTGGGATTTGCTACTGGCTTGCCATGGAGATAGATCGGGAGTTTCAGGCCAACACAACTGAATTGTGACTCAACGTTTTAAAAATGATTGAGTGAGTAATTTTCCATGCAGTTTCATTACAGTATCTTTTGCCCCAAGGATTATTTACTGTAGGTTAACTTCCAGCAGTTTTTCACTGCTCTGTGTAATCTGGATTTTTAATAAGAAAGGAATTGTTTAAATAGGATAGTGTTTTTATCCCAAATTGCCCAGTTCTAATGGTAAAATTAGCGTCACTAGTAAAATCAGCAGTTGTACCTGCTAGCCTGTATGCACAATTTCTTGATTATTTTTTTAATCTGTTGTCAAAATATAGTAAATGCTATAATGAGGTGGTTCAGGGTTTTTTTTCTTAGCATAGCCTGTTTTATTTTAACAAACTACCACTTGAATCCTTAACAAAGAAATGGGCATTGGATACAGAATATATGATTCACGTTTTCTCATAACTTGTAATCACTCTACTGATTTTTTTTTTTTTTTCTTCTGACTTGGTTTAGAGGTAATTGTAGAACTGAAGCATTGAATTAATCTTGAATGGTCCTACTAATCAGCGTTGAAGGGAATGTTGAGCATAAATACATTTTACCTATTTTATTTTTAACTTTTCCTCTGCGAGGTTTTTTTTTTTTTTTTTTTCTTGCGCTTCCTGGTTCACGGGGAGAAAAACCCTACGAGCATGTTTTAGTTACATCACTAATATTAGAACTGAGTAATCGGGTGGCTTTGGCAGCAGTCTCGTTTATAAATTGTTGGTGAGCAGATGGCTCACCAAGTTGGCATGCCAACTCCAAACTTTCACAATCATGAGTCAAGTTTTAAATTGCAAGATTGCCTTACGTGCCATGAGATTATTTTTTTTCTGTGTGTGTGTTTGTTTAATAAATGTAATTCTCGATGTACCTTCTTGTTTCTGAGCTGTGTTTTGCACTGAAGCATGGCTTTTCAGCCATCTACTGGGTTTGGGAATGCCTTTTTTTTTTTTTTTTTTTTATTTTTTCCCCTAATTTAATGAAAGTGGAGACTCTTGCAGTCACTTATCTGAAAATCCTGCTGTTAAGAAAAAAACAGTAAATATCGGGTAAGAGACATAAAAGTGAGACTTGGCAATCCTGGCTAATGTCAAATAGTTCAAATGGTTGAGGTTGTTCTCAATTGCACTTTTAGCAACTCCTGGTTCGTAGACACGATAATTTACTAGAAATAATTTGCTGATATCAGTAATCCTGGATATGCAAATCTGTGCCAATTTGTTTGTTTCCGAAGTGCAGGGCTTAAGTCCTTAGGCAGCACAGAGTACAAATGTTAGGTTTTGAAATGCAAGAGTGAATATTTTCTGTAAGCAAAATGTAGCAATAAGAGAAGAGAGCTGAGCTGCAGTGCTCAGATGTTCTCACAGTGAACACAGTGGAGTTCCAAAAGGGTCAGATCTTGATCCACTTGAGAATTTGGACAAATATTACTAGAAGGATTTTTTTTCTTTCTTTTGTCTTTTTAAGCTATTCCTTCAACTAAAATTAACATGGTATATGTGGATTATAATGCATTGTGGGACCTGTTACAGAATGATAATTAGACCTTATTTCTAAATGGTTCCACACAAAGTGTGCTGTTGTAAATGTTAAACAACTGCGTTTCATCCGTAATCATGTAATTGGTGTGTGCAGCTAATTAGTGTGTGTGCAGTTTAGGCCCAGATTTTTTGGAAATGTCTCCTGTTCTGGTCCTGATTTAGCAAAGCTCTTAAACAGATGATTAACTTCCATTGGCTTTAATAGGACTTAAGCACATTCTTAATTAGGGCCATTGTGTCAAATCATGTCTCTTGGTGACAATCAGAACAACCTGCCAGAGCTGTAGTAAAAATATCTGTAGGTCCTCCTTAAATTTAGATTAATCATTTCTTTAACTTGTGAAGCATTTTGTTTCAGAATCTGAAACTGTGTAGATCTCTCTCTCTCTCTCCCCTCTTTTTTTTTTTTTTTTTAAAGCAAACAGTTATTGTCATAATCTAATTGTATGTATAAAGTTTAAAGATTTTAACTAGCTTGGCAGGAGGCTGTTTACGTCAAATCTGCTCAATACACCTTTGAGACGGAGAAGAAGAAAATATGCATCTGAGTGTGCCTTGCTGGAATATAAATGTCAGCGCTGATAGATATCTATGATAGAAAATTTGTGTGGGAGTAATAATTTAGTAATAAAATAGGTCAAATTAATTCTTATGCTGAAGGGGATACCTTACAATAACCATTTTGTAATTTTATGTTTGACAGTTTGCTCTGCATTATGTGGATAGGTGGAGCTGAGATAATGTAATCCATTTCCAATTGTAAACAAGATTGCTCTAAGAGCTGCTGTAGTAAGATGCATGTTGGCTGACTTTAAGCTGAAAGGTAATTGCCTCTGAATATTAATATGCATGTGGGGATTTTGTTTTTAATTCTGAGATTTCATCTTTGCCCTATAGCAGCTCTGAAGAGGCCCTTGCTTTCCCAAACCCCACTTTGCTGCTAATTGAAGCTGATGGCAAGTGTTGCACTTTGGGCCTTTTGCTTTTATTTTGTGTGGCCTGTGCACCTTGGAGAATGCTGCTTTGTCTGTTGTTTTCGGTTTTTTGTTAACCACCTTTTGAGTAGATGAGGTTTTTTGAAGATGCTCCGGCTGTCCTATAGCAGCTATGACTACTTCCTGGGCCAGGGGAGGAATGACAGGTTATGAGACAAAGGAGAAATTGTTGCACTAATTGAATTGTAGCCTCTTAGAGAAATGAGAGTTAAGGTGCTGATCCTGTGCTGTGTGGCTGGAGAGCTTCTCCAGGAGTAATTTAGGACCTATCCAAAGCCCACCGCACTTCATGGGAGATTCTCCATCTGGTTCCAAATGCTTTTGGAGCAGACCCCTATCGTGGGGGCAATTGTAGGTAGCAACAAGCTTAGTGTGGGGGAACATCAACTGGCTGCATTTGTGTCTGAAATTGTTTTAGGCATGGGAGGGAACAGCCAGATTACAATCAAGTTGTACCTCGTGTTTCCATTTAAATTCTAGCACTTGGCTTCCACAAGCTATTCTGTCCCCCGCTGCTTACAGCGAGGCTGAGCACTGGGTACAGTGGGACTGGTGTTGAGCAGGGTGTAACTACAGCTCTGCTCTGGAGCAAACTGTAGTCGAACAGTGCTGCAGGAGCTTGAAAATCTGTTGTGTGCTGGGTTTTAACCTGTGCGTGTTTTAATGGCACTGGATGTGTGGGTTGTCATTAGTTAGGTCTGCTTAAAGATCTTATGACTGGCAAGTGCCCCACATGCCCTCCTAGCAGAGATGACTATTACTAAGGCAAGCGTTCAAAGCAGAGTTCAACGTGTCTTGTTCTCTGTGGCAATGCCAGCAGTTTTTCTAAAAAAGAAAAACAACAAAATGGGGTATTTTTAGCTTGGATCAATTCACTGATGCAGTTCACTGCATGGTCTCACACAGTGAGAGGGTGGCGTCTGAGCAGGGATGGGAGCTCCTGGTGCTGGTGTTTCTGCAGAGGCAAAGGTACGCTAGACTGTGCTAATGCTGGAGCTTACAGATCTGTAAATTGTCTTGGTCAAGGAGGCAGCAAATGGGCTTTTCTGCCTCTGTCCCAGTGCAAAGGGTCGTCACCTCGTGCAGAGGGATGGAGCCAGCAGCTGGGAGGCACTGGCTTCGCAACCATCCCTTTTGCAGGTCACCTTTAGCTCGTGGCTCACAATTGGACTATAACCTCCTATAATGTCTGTAGTTAAACAGTGGGCTGAAGATAGGTTGTGTTATGGGTGGCAACCACTAAACAGAGCCAGACTTGAATCTTCCACATTCCTGCACCTTGCACAAACTTCGGGGTATTAAGACTTTTGTCTTAGAATGAATTTTAAATTTCTGTAGTGCCCTGTCTCCATTGATTTGGTCTGACACTTCCTGAAGTCAAGGGGAGTCCTTGTGGTAGCTCAGTCATTTTTGCAAAGTGATGCTGCTTGTAGCAAAGCTGGTCTGTGGATGCCTTTGCTAAAAAATTACTGAGCTACAGAAACATTTGACTGTAGGCTGGTAAGCACAAAAAGTGAGGGTGTGTGGGTTTGTCAATGTATGTTGCCCATTAAGGAGTCTCACTGTATACTGGGGCTGCTTCATTACTATGATAAAAATAATGTTAAAGGATTCTAATAACTAATTAACTTGTTCATTAATGAATCAAGCATTGTCTTAAGGGCAGCAGTTTAAAAGAGTCCGTTTAATGAAAGTTGACTGGAGGTATGTCCTGTGGCTATTACAAACTTTGTTTTAGAATAGCATGTATTTTTCAGTAGCTCCTTGCCATGCTGTAATGTGGTTGGAGCGGGAGAAATAGAAAACTGGCCATTTCCCGGCAGATAGCGATAAGTTTCTACTCAGTCAGAATGCTCTATACACTGTGATAGGTTTATAATTATTATCCTAAGATTGATGTTTTTGGGGGGAGTGTAAATTTGTGCAGCAGTAATCCATTAAGAAATCAATAATCATTCCATTCTGAAATGCAGTTTCTCTACAACATTATAAATACATACCAAAGCTTTGAAACTCTGCTTCTCTCCCTTTCTCCGCCCTCCTCCTCCTCCTGCTTCTCTGAACTCCAAGTTCAATGTCCTTTGCTGTGTTGGAGAAGCAATTATCTAGTAGGACTCTTGTGTTGGAAAAAACAAAGGTGGCAGTATTAGCATAATCCTGAGAGCCAGTAAAACTTTTTAGTGTGAACTTTGCTTTACCCTCAGTACCCTTTTGATCTCGGGGAAATTCCCCCTCTCCTCTGCCTCGTTTCTATCCCTGGTAGACGAGGATGATGAAGATTCATGCCTTG
Organism: Balearica regulorum gibbericeps; assembly: GCF_011004875.1. Lineage (NCBI taxonomy): Eukaryota > Metazoa > Chordata > Aves > Gruiformes > Gruidae > Balearica > Balearica regulorum. Next base: position 4,716,416 of record NC_046189.1, read on the forward strand.
TTTCTCTGTAGGGTGCTGTGAAGAGGAAGTGTTGTGTAAGTGCGAAGTTGTGGTATGTGTACGTTTCCTTTTCCTCACTCCTCCTCCTCATTCAGTCTTGGTTCTTCATGTAACAATATAGAGGTTTGACTATCAGAGGCCAGCGCGTCCTGCAGGACTTCCTTTTTTGCTCTGAATTCTCCCCAGTTGGGCAAACATGTTTTCGAAATGCTGTTGTAAGTTATCCCCTGATCTAGAGAGCTGGAAACCTACTTTATCTTGGAGTAAAGGTGTTTGTAGCTGATAAATAGTTGACTGTATGAGGGAGACTGAGAGCATTATTTATGTTTCTCGGTGGAAGGCTAAATTATATGGAGCGAGGTGCTGGCCCGGTCTAGTTTTGATCTTGCAAAGAAAATTGTGTATTGGGCAGGGAGATGCTATTACTGTAGTAAGAGCCACAAAACATGGAGCACTTTTAATATTACATTTTCATGTGTTTTATTTTAATTCTTCCTCTACTTCTTTTTTGTTAGAGCTGGTTGAAAAATCAGTTTTAATGAAAAATACCTCAGTTTTCCATTTGAGTTTAAATTACTGTTATTTATAGCCAGCTCTGCTGGTGGTTGAAAAATGGGGCATTCTTTAACGACAGAGTTGTATCTCACATCCATGGTATTTGTTGTCCAGGCCTAATTTCACTCTGTCTTCTCATCTGCCCCAATAAAAGGCATACTCAGCTTGGGATGGGTGTGATAACTCAGTACCTGCCTTTTACTCTTCCGAGAACTTTGTCATCTAGTGTGTGGATGCTCACCAGCCTTTCCAGCTTTGAGAGGGAGAGAAAGACCAGAGTTTTCAGCACATCTTTCCTTTTGAGATTTGAGAATCTCAGGTTATGTCCAGAGGTCTAGCAAGTGTAATGCGTGGGTTTTGCTTGTGATGTGGCACATGTATACCTTGGTTTATGAGAGCAGGCCATGGGAATACCCACACGGGTAGAATTATTCATGTATTTCTTTGTTCACAGGCTTGCGTCTTAGGCAGGGAGTGTGGAAGAGCTGGTGATGAGTGAAACTGGATACTTAGAAGTCAAATGCTGTTTCTCATCTGTGTAGTTGCTCTAAAACAATTTAAGGCTGCTGTCATGGTAAATTCCCTCACTGTAATGCTGTATGGGGAGAGCTTTCATGCATGGCTTGATTGTGGGGCAGCTTGACTTTCGCTGGTTTGCTTTGGAAAGTGTGAAGTTGTGATGCTGGTAGGAAAAGGCCCAGATGCCAGCAAAAAAAAAGTTGGTCTTGTCAATTGTGTTGCGTAGGTTTGTGTTCAGCATTGACTTCTTGTCTGGTGAATTGCTTTTTTCTTCTTTAAGGGCACGAACTCCATACTGGGCTACTTTCCCATCAATAAAGAATACTTCTTCATTTACCTAAAACTGTCCCTCTTGCTGAGATGCTGGTAGCATATGAATTTAGTGACAGCTGGCCCTTTGTGGGTTTTGACTCCTCTTAATTCAATGCTTTGTAGCTTGCATCACTTCTCTGTTGGCTCCTGTACCAATCAATGGCTTTTATATGTCAACATAATTCTGAATTTTGAAAATCTTTTTTTTTTTTTTTTTTTCCCTACCCCTCTGGTCAACTTGTGATATAGAAGCAGCAGCTGATTGACAGCTGATTTTTCTGCAATGATTTGCTGAAATGTTCATGCAAATGACACATGGCTTTTCAGCAAAATAGGAAGACTTTATCACATCTCTTTGGGTTTTACCCATTACCATTTTTTTCCAGTGGTTTGCAGACTGGTGAGTGCTAAAAGCCCAATATCAGCTCACAGGATGCTGAGTTTAACAGATAGGGCTTTATTAGCTCTCAGTTGCATTTGTCTTTACTTCACAAGTCTCTATTTAGAAGTACCTGTGAGTGGTTATTTTCCAGTGTGGTTTTCTACGACAATCTCTTTTTTGCTTTTTGTTGTTGCTGCTGGGTTTTTTTTAACTACTAAAAGCTCATCACCATGTGTATAACTCTTATGTATGTGTATGTATCCGCTGATAGCTTGAATGGCAAATTACAGAAACTGGTGTAAGTGACTCTTTGGAAGGAAAGCTCTTCAAAGAGAAATATTTAACAAATTGAACGATTAAGAGATGCCATTTCAATCAATAAGTTAATTGGCTGCGTACAAAGCATTTTTTAAACAATTTCCTTGAAGTTTCTGCATATTAGGCTTAGAGTGCTTTTCTAGTGATACTAGACTGTGAGGTTACTTTCAAAGGCTATTTTCTTCTGAGAAGTGGTTATTTTAAATTTAATTTTTTTCCCCAATTTCTAGACCCTAAAACATTTATGCATGGTAGCTACGAGTCTCCCAGGGTGAATTTAAGACTGTTTTAATAACAGCTTTGCATTTCTTTTTTGTGTGTGCCCCCCAGGAGTATCCCATGCTCTAGCGACTGCAAACTGCTGCTCTAGAAAAGAGTCACTCTGAGCCCATGGGCAGTAACAGTACTGCAGACGTATTGTATTCAGGTCTCTGTGTCACCTCACTTTTTCTATTTCTGTCGCTGCGAGCGTTATCAAAGTCTCTTAAGTGCAGCACATTGACCACGAGCCACGTGTTAGGGTCAACGGTCTTAAACTGCTAGTTCAACTTTATGCTTGTAGACATGGCTTAAACCCTATTAGAATTAAAAGGGAAAAAGAACCCCACGCCCCCTTCTCAGTGCTAGCAGGCAATGCATAAGGTTCAGAAAGGGTATTTCATCCAAAGGGCTCAAAGCCCTCTTTAGTGATGAACAAGCAGCATCCTCTGTACTTTCGGGAGAATGAAGGTGGGAGAAGAGCTTACCCTCTCTTTTAGCAAGAGCCACCTGTCTTTGGGATGCCTTACTTGGGATATTGTAGGCCTGACTTTTAGAGATGGCATGGATTGCTAGACCATTTGAAAATGGGTCGAGAATACATGAAGTTGGACATAGTCACACTCTTCAAGAGTTGGTGACTTGTGAGTTAATGACTTGGTCAATGACATGCAGTGAGTCAGCGACCGAGCCACAAACAAGCTGAAACGCCTGTGTTCCAGCTGTGAGGTCACTTCACCAGACCAGCATTTCTCACTGTGAGTTGTGTAGAAGTGTTAAATGTGTGTAATGAAGCTCCCTCCCTCTTTCCCCTGCCCCCCCTCCCCCCCTAATGCCACCTCTAAAAGTTGGGGTAAACTGTAAGAAAGAAAGAAATCCCTAGCCTAAAATCAATAGAATTATGTAGTCCAAAGCAAAATGCTTTTTCTTCCTTAAATGCTTGTCCTGGAAATTTTTCCCTTTTGGCCCACCGAGACTTGTAAGCTGAAGGAGGGTAATAGCTCTCAAATCATTTGAGCAATGCTGTATTTGAATGGAGAAATGTTAACAAGTCTTGCTCAGGCTAGTTCTGCCTAGCTCGGTTGGGAAAAGGAGGGGAGGAAGTAAATCATTGAGTAGGTATATCTTCCATTCAGCCCGAGCTGCACATGATGGGATTATTAGTATTTCTAAACTAAAGCCCCTGACAGATCCTTGGATGCTTAAAGCTGTTGTGATGCTTTACCAGATGGTTCAGAAACTCAGACTGGAATATCTCATTGGCTGGTGCTGAACAATGACATTTCAAACCCACACGTTCGTTTGGATTTTAATTTTCAGGAGGATTAAAGCTTTTTGGGATATGGGCTGTCTCTTTCCATATATATGCTCAGCACCTTATGTGGTTTAGATGCTTTTGCAGTGTCTTTATAATTCATCATACTACTTACGAAAGAGCAGTTTGAACTGTTGCACGTTTTTAGCCATATACCTGGTCCAGCAAAATGCAGACAGCGTAAGTGTGCAAATTGTTGCCTCACTTAATGCAATGAGCATGACGACTGCTTTGTCTTGTATCTGGTAATTGTGTGAACGGGCGATTATGCTGAAACTTGCCATTTTTGATGCTGTATCCCTCCGTTCTTTTCACTTCTCAAATCTTGTCTTTGAAGCCCCAATCCCACAAATACTAATGCGTTTGCATAACTCGTATCAAGTGGAGTGTTGATGTTTATTCCCGCTAGGTGTTGAGCTGTTCAGTCCTGACTGTGCAAAGTATTTTCAATGAGACCCTGCTGCTCAGGGGGAGAGAAGATCAAAGGAAATTGGTTGGGGTTTACTCCCTTTCAGTCCTGTGGCATTTTGAAAACAGGATGGAGTACCCCTCTGGCAAAACTTAAAAAATTTGTAGGGCCTGCCAAGTGAGGTAGTTGTCCCTGGCTGCCTGCATCAGTGTCCTGGCTAGAACTAGGACCTTTCTGCTACTTCTGAACTGCCTTGAAGCAGGGATGGGAGCATTACTATTAAATTGCCTTCTACATTCCTTAGGGCAAAGATTGCTATTTTGTTGTGTGTAGATATATCAGGTAGCAGCAGGTTACTGTGTAAATATGTAAGTGCACAGATGATTTGTGGGATCGGGGGAAGGATTTGAGCTTAGTGTTTGAGGAATGGAAAACTTATTTATAACGCTTTTTTAAACAGCACCATTAATGTACATTCTATGCAGCAGAGAACCAGGACGCTTTGCTGACAGGTCTGAGATGTTTTGCTTTTTTGTGCCCTCTCTTACCCCTGACCACTCTATTAAGAGAAAAGCATCAATGGGGAAAGAGTTTGGTTATGTTGAGAAGGAAAAGGACATTTTATATAATTATTTTTATGTGTTAGATTGGTACATTCAATCCCACTGTTCCCCCTGTGATTCGTTCTATTTGTACGCGACTGTTGCACCGTATTAAATAATGTGCGGGTTTTTTCTGTTAAACAAGTATTCCCTTAGCTTGTCACAAAAAGCTGACACATGTTCGTTCTTCACTCAGGGAGTTCTGCATCTGTCGACACTTCAGACATAATCAGTTTAGATTTCAGCAGCTGATTAGTGCTCACCTCTAACCAAACTGAGAAGCTGCTCTTCCAAATGGTAACAAATAATATCCTAATTAGTCCTCCACATAACGATAGCAAGCGTCTTAGCTGAAAGCTACTGATCTCGGAGGCCTTTCTGTTCTAGTCCACTGGCTTTGCAGACTGTTGTATCAGCATTTATGCTGAGCTTTTATTCCCCCGCCTCAAAATGCCTCACAGAGCAATTAATTATGCACCTGAAGATAGGCATTAGGCACGCAACAGTATTCCACACACAGTTATGAACGTTTCATTAGTGCCAGTTAATTTATGTACGATTATGAAAGCAAGAGAAGGAATGCTGGGCAGGACTCCAGGATTATCCTATAGCGCTTGTAGATGTTAAGTGTCTCTGTGAAGCTATTTGACCTGGCCAGCCGGTGCAGACGAGTGCAGCTTGCGCTGCCTTAAACACCGGTTTGCTTGAAGCAGGAACCCACAGAATGAACGGAGCAGAAAATGAAGGGAGGAGGACAATATGGAGAGCAACTCCTCTGTCCTCCAGTGACTGGCTGGTTGTGACAGCACCAGGTTTTACCAGGAAGTTTTATATGGGTTTATGCTTTTCTGAGTCTGATTAGCCAGTTAGCAAAACATGCCCATCCCTGTCTATTAAACTCCGTGTACTTCCTCTTAGCTAACACTCTTTTGCACAAGCCTGGGATTTTTAAATACATAAATGTCCACCAAGGCATAATTTAATAAATACCACTCACAGGGATGGCACAGTAGCCCCTGGCATTTCTCAGGACAAAAGCGATGTGGGCAGCTATAGCTGGATTAGTGCAACCTCAATAGTACAAAGAATTGAGGAATGGAAAGAGGGAGAGAGGATGGCGGGGAAAATGCCTTAAGATGCTTTCAGGAGCATGTGCAACCAAAGTTGTACAAAAGCAGGCTGAGCAAGCTGAACACCAGAGTACATAAATATCCAAGAGTTTAAAAAGGAGGTTTTAAAATGTGAATTGGATTTTTGGGTTTGATTTGATAACTTTTAAAAACCCTGCTTAAGTTTGAAATTGAGAACCTATTTTAAAACATAAATTGACTGTAACAGAAAAATCACTTAAATAACTGCAAAAGTGCTGCTTAAATATTTGCTGCTGAAACGTTAAAGAATGCCTACCTACTAATATTGGGGATATCACAAAGTCGTCACCTAAAAGCAGAGCTTGTTGCTGAAAATGCGTTATTACCATAGTTGTTGCTTTTTCTGTTGGTGTGGGGATATTTTCTTCACTTTATTCGGAGTTCAGTCAAAGTGGTAAGTCGGCTAGGAGATGAAAGAGCAGAAAGATTTGTTCTCCTCTGCAAGGTGGTGAATAAAAACTGGTTTGAGAGGTTGAGGCCAATTCCAATTTGCATTCAGGATAAGGTTGACATAAATAATGAATTTAAAAATCATCTAGGAAATGAAGCTGTTAATTATCCTTAATATATTAACATGTAAAACAAATGTGTGAATAAATGAATGTTAAGCTTTTTAAGTAAGTGCATGGTATATTCCCTGAGGCAATAAAAAGAAGTGCCTGATAGACTATAAAGTTTGCATTTATTTGCAGAATCACTGGTGTCTCTGGCTGACAGTTTTTGTTTAGAAAACTGAGAAGTCCAAATGCAAGAAAAGGTTAAGCTGCAGTATTTAAACTGAAGTTTCCTGGTTGCTTTTTTAAACCCCAACTTTAAAAGATTATTAAATCACTTGATTATGAATTGATGCACCATGTCTTTCTCTCTAATAAAATATATTTATCTTAGATACAAGAAACACAGCATACCTAATCTATCTGGATTTTCATAGAGTAGCTGATATGCTATTACTGAGAAAGTTCTTAGTTAAACTAAGAAGATAGAAATTGATATGGCTATTACAAAGCGCATGAGAAAATGTCTAAATGGAAGATCGTGGCAGGCTATAATAGACGGGAATTGCCAGGCTACAAGAACGTTGCAAGCTCCTTCTGGTTCAGTCTCAAAACAGATTTATTTCAAGTATTCATTAATGAATTGCCATTAAAAATGAGAAGGTACTGATGTATCTTGCAAGACAAATCAGAAAGCAGTATCAACGTGAAAGAGAATCAGAAAATTTTATAGAAAGAGTTGGCACACTTGGGCTGGAGCAATGAAAATGAGATGAAACATGACATGGACACTCAGGGACTAATACAAATTTCTGTTGTAACCCGTGTGCCTGAAAATGACAGAGGTGGAAAAAGATCTGAATGTTTTTAGGTGACACAAGACGTCTGTCGGGCACCAATGTGATAAAGTTACGAAAAAGGCACGTGCCATGATGTGATATTGCAGGTAAAGTATTTCCAGTGGAGAAGGGAAATGTTGACGCTGTTTTACAAGCCTGAGAACCAGGGTAGCTTAGCCCACGCAGAGGTCTGCACTTCAGCGACTAGACGTCTTCCGTTTCATGAACTCCCTTTGCAAACTAGTTCGGGAATCTCTCTTCTCTGTCAAGAAATGAAGGTGTATTCTGCCACGTCTAGTCAGGCTGGTAAATTAAACCCTTCTGAAAGGGCATGGGGTTGGTCCTATTGAAAATTACAGGAAAGGGGAAATATCAGATAGGGCGGCAAGCTGTTTAAACTTACAAAATCGTCACGAGAAGCAGCAGACAACGAATAAAGCAAAGTTACCCTTTTGCTTCTGCCAGAATGTGGGCAGGAGTCTGACACATTTCTGAATGGGATCGTATGGCATGACGGCCTGACAGCGGAGGCCTGACAGTCACGAAGGGCAACGGGGCACCTTTTCACTTTACAGAGGTCACCAATTGCGTGGTCTGCCTGGGGCCATAAGCAACGCCTTCCTATCTTCTCAAATTCTCACTCGAAGGCTGATGGCAGTCCCTCTCGACTCTGAAGTCCAAGCCAATGCCTGCAATGTCTGTGGACAAAGACAAGGTCCTGCTTTTTCATGGTTCAGTTGTGCAGCAGCAGAAACATCATTTCCATGTACTTTTCTTGACTTTGTGCAACTCTAGCATGAGTTTGCTACCCTGTTGAATGACGTGAGCTCCTGTAGGTTTTCCTTGGCAAGACCTATGCTAGGTCTACAGCAAGGAAGCAATCGCCTACAAGAAGCCCCGAGATGCCTGAAGGCATGGTTATGAACTCCCTTTAGCTGGATGAGATGTTCCATATTTTACTATAGAGCTGGAGGAGCTTGAAGTTAAGCAAGGATTTAAGAGTCTGTTTCTTCTTCTTTTTTTTTTTTTTTTCTTCCTTTCTGCTGTGCCGCAAGGCAAGGCAATGAAAAAATGAAACTCTTCAGGCACTTGCATTTTCTTCTCTCCTTACAAGAGGAAGGTGAAAGAAGGAAAGTAATCTCTCTGAGCAGCTGTGGAAGGAGTCTAAATGATGTGGCGTTTTGGCACTGTTCAGTGTTGCTTTTTCATTAGTTGTTGGGAGCAAGGTGACTTCATTTCTCTGTAATAATCCTTGCTATCCAAACTCGAGGTCAGTCATGCAGCAGGTTTGAGGAGGGGAAGAACAAGTAGAGAAAAAGAACATTTTAAACAATATGTCCCTATTCCTAATAAATATAATTAAAATACATAGGTTTTAGTCTGACAGTTTTCCCTTGAAAGTTATGTTGCATACCCCTTATGTGCGTTTTAAGTGACTTTCATGTTATTTTCTATACCCCTATACTCAGAACCTAATCTCGAGTACAAGGGAAAAGTTAGATGGAGAGAGTAAGCGCGAGGATCCAGTGTTCCTCGCCGGTGATGAGTGACAGTAGGCGTCAAGTCTGAACACCTAGTGCGTTCCTCTTTCTACTGGCTTTGTTCAAGGCAAGGTTAAGCCCATCTTCAATTTTAAATGAATGAGTAGTGGCAGAAATCAAGGCTCAGCTCTGTGTACGGAGCAATGGAGATTCAACTCTCCTTTGGCTAACTGAAATTCTAATGGCTATGAAAACTTAGATTGAAGTATATGTTTGGTGTTTTTTTTTAATAAAACCTACTTTAAGTCATGTATAAATATTCTGGCAAATTTGCTCTACGTTTATGGAAGTTGTTCATGCAGAACCAAAATCCTCAGCTGGTGCCAAATTTTCATTTGGTATGAAGTGCCATAAGTATAGATCTAATATAGGGCTTCTGATTTAGAGCATCTGATGTTCTAGTTTACTAACTGTTGTTTATTCTGTTTTTAAAAATGTGCCATTGTTTTTATTTAACATAAAGCTCCATAATAAAACATTTTTTGGTTTCCTTTCCCATATATTTATCATAAGAAGAGAAGGAACATCATTCTTCTGTAGTATGGTTGAAATCATGAATTCAGTCCAATGATCAAAATTCAATTTTACAATCTACCTCTCCTCTACTATGAAACAGGATGTGTAATGTCACTTCTGTCGGACAAACAAGGTATGCTGCCCAGATAGTAAATGAGACAAGGGATTAACTGGGGCTGGCTAACTGGGATTTTTGGACAGGAGTTAGTAGGCCAGTATTTTCTTACAAAGGATAAATTATAATGTCTTTGAGATTTGTAGATGTGCGTGTTAATGCCAAAACAGTCTGGGATACATTTTCAAAGCAGTGTTCACTAATCCTGTTAACAAATAATGGGATTTGTGCATGTACCTCCCATGAGCTGCTTTGAAAACATACCCTTAACTGACAGAAGTTTTCTGGACACAGGTTTAAGACTTACTGTATTCTTTAAAGACTAAGAATAGGAATTTCCCAATGTTCTCAGTTCTTATCGTATCTAAAGTACATAATGGAAGAAACTACCACAAGTTTTTCTTTTAAAAAAAAAAAAAAAAAGAAAGAAACCATGGGGTCTATGGGTGCAAACAGACCTCAGTGTAATACAGTGTCTTTCGATACTGCGTTAGCAATATTAGTAAGACTTGACAGGTCCAGGATTTTTCTGTGCCCAAGGCCTGCAGTAAAGCTGAAGAAAAGCAAAAGAGTTGACTTGAGAAACATCTGTGTGTAAAAGCCAGGAAGTAGAGAAGTATCTTCCTCTGTTCTTGTGGTAGTTCTGCTGAATAATCACTTGGCAAACAGCCATGACATATTAGAGAAGGTTGCAGTTGAGGTGTAGGACATTTTGAGAGGCCAGAGGCTTTGCTAACATTTAGCTGGATGTAGGAAATGCTGTGTGATAAGAATAGTAAGTTTCCTCTTTTTATTAAACAATGTCAGTGAGCTGCTGCATTTGAGGTACTTAGCTCAGTGCAAATGAGCAAAGCTGATGCTTTTGTCTGCTTGGTGGTGGTGGAACTAGCAAAATTGGGGACACTTTGGGGAAAGGAGACAGTCTTTGGAATGATTTTATTTTTCATTTTTCTTCTTTCCTGAAGAAAGTATCGGGTGGCCTATGCTCACTGCCTTTTATTCCTTCTGAGCTCCTGGAGCTGGGTTTTTGCTGTTGGCTGGCTTTTCAGCAGAGGCTGGTCCAACACAAACCAGTTGATCCGGGAGCTTAGGTGGACTCATCCAGAACTGCTATTTAGTAAGTCTCCTCTAAGCTCAGTTAAAAACTTCAGTTTTCTTCTCCAAGTTACATTTGCCCGAGTTAACCAGGCATAGAAGCAAATCTGTTTTCTTCTTTTTACACTGCTCGTTCATTTCTGGACCTTTTACCACTGTGAAACAGTTGGCGTGTGAACGATGTCTGTCCCTCCTGTACTGATAAAAAATTTCAAAAAGGTCTCCTAGAAATTGTCTCTTCTGCTGGGAATCAACCTGCCTCTTTCAGTTGTTCTTCATAATGTATGGGGTTTAGTATTTGGCATCTTCCTGATTTGCTTGTCATTGAACTGTTTCTAGGATAGTAATAACATGTCCTTGAGGAACTGAGTTGGGATTTATACCAGTTAATCAATGTGGGTATTTAGCAAATGTCTTAGATCAGAATTCAGTAGCACGCTATTTAGTTATACAGTGATGCACTTGCTTAACTTTGGCGAATGGGGAGAGGATTACTCAAGGGTCTGAAGACACTAGCGAGCCCCTTTGGCGTGTACAGGATTTGAGTGTGCACCCGAGAGCCTTGTTGAATGAAGCCTTCTAGAAGAATAACCACGTACTTTGCTTTTTTTAGTGATTCCTGTGTATGGTACTGGAATTTCTCAGCCATGTTTCTGCCAGGATCCCTTGTTAAGAGTGGAGGAGCCTTACTGCCTATAGCTGTGGTAGAGGCAACTGTGTCTTTAAGCTCCTTCTGGAATCTGGCTAGGCTTTTTGCTCCCTCTCCTCCACAGCTTTTCTAGACCTTTTCTAGTTTCAGAACAAACATCTTTGTGACCCATGTAAATGCAGTCTAATCTTTTTTTTTTTTTTTTTTCTCTTGACCAATGTACTGGGTTGTGGTTTTGAGTACTTAAGTATACTAACCCCCCAGCATGAACTATTTAGGCACACGTGGCTACATACTGACTTAGCTACTTCAGGCTCACATCTATCAAACGTTGCTTGACGTATGATGGCTCTATTTCTTCACTGATCTAGTCCTGTTTCAATTTAGTTTCATTATTTTGCTTTTTAGCAACTGTAAGAGGATGTGCAAATGTAATACACTGAAACATGGAAGGCAAGAGCGTACCAAAACCACATTATGGACTTACTATATTTCTGTCAAACACATAAATAGGCAAGAAGAGCCTGTATAAATAATGAGTACCTATGTATTTTTTAAAAGAGGTTTCAACTGACCTCTGGAGTGATCTTTTGATTTCATTCCAGCCTGAAATATTCTCACTTTTGGTACCCTTTGGCTCCTGCTCTTAACTCTGTTTGCTGTATAGGCTTGTACTTTAGATCTTCCAAAACTGTTCACCTTAACTGTTGCAGTCTGGTGCAGAATCTCGTGAAATGCTTTTTAGCGCTCTGAGTATACAACATCCCCCGAAATTCCTCCACGTCACTGCAGTGCCATCCCCAGGGAATTCCAGAGGCTTTGCTAAGCGTGACCTCTTCTGCCTTGGTCCAGCTGCCACAGCCTTAAGCACATCGCTTTCCACATTTTCCTAGCATTTCATTCTTATGGCATGCAGTTTCCAAAACTTTCTCCCCACAGCTGATTTTCAGCATTATGGCTAATAATGTTACCGCTTATCTCTTGACCTGATATACAGTGATACTAAACTGAAGGCTCTTCTAACATAATTCATTGAAGATTAAGCCTGTGTTGTAGAAATCTTGGTTCAGGGTCATTTGTTTGACAGCATCATTCTTGTGCTGGACTAGAGTTAATCTCCTTTTTATATAAAATATCATATTTCTTTTAAAAGTTTGATATGAATAAAGAAGTTTTTTGGCTTGTTACTCATGGGGATGCAAGTTTGTGGCCTTTCTTCATTTTTTTTGGATGGTATTATCTGAAAACAGCGTAATATGCTTATTTCTGGTTTGCAGAGAAGGCATTTTTAGAGCAAGCTGATAGTGAGCCAAAGTCTCTGAAACCTTAAAGTTGTGGTTAGCAGACAGCCAGTCTAGGAAATTAGGTCACCATTACCTCACTATTTTTTTTTCTTTTATATTTTATTTTTTTAAATTCTGTAGTATATCCTGTAGTTGACACTGTTGCTGTCTTACCGGTGGCACCCAAGATGGATTGGATCCCAGGCTGACAGCAGGAAGGAGACCGAAGGAAGGGCCTGAGGCTTCAGAGGAGCGAACTCAGAGTGTGAAATCAGTGCCAGGAGCCAGAGCAGCAGTGGAGGATGGCTGGCTTGTTTGGGAAGGAAGGTCCGACCATAAACTGGCCTTTGACACCGTAGGAGTGGGTTGGGTTTGGGGATCTGGGTGGTTTGCAGAGCTCGTGGTAGGAGTTGCTTCGCTGAGGATGCTGGCTCGGCAGAGAGGCGGCCAGGTGCCATCGTGGTCCTCGGGGCGGGGGGGGGGGGGAGGCAGTTGCAGGCGCTGCGCCTGCCTGAGTGGGTATTTGCCTCTGCACTCTCAGCTGTTACAGCCTCCACTGCAGCAGAAATCATCCCCGTGTGGGCTGGTGGGATGAGGTGGGAGCAAAAGTAACTTGAAAACCCGTACCTATTTATATAGATAGAAGAAAATTTTTATTTTTCTTCTCTTGGAAATGCTATTAGCGGAGCCTGGGAGTAGCTGAAAGCTTTATTCCCATCTGTTACATTGTGCGCGGTTCTTCTAAGGTGTGACCTTATCAAAGCTGGAATCAAAACACAAAGTAAAACTCAAGGCAGGCTCGATCTAGTTGAGATTCCCTTCAGTAGACCATGGCAATGGGGAACAATGGATATGCTGCTGAAGTTCATTCTTTCCTTAAGTGTGGTTTTATCAGCGATTAGTGTGTAAAAATAGCACTTATTGGCTTCAGGATCCCTTCCCCTGCTCTCAGACTTGTATTTGTTCACTTTGCCTAAAAATGAGGGAGGTTTCTACGCCAACTGTAGTGTTGACTGAGCCAGCAGAGTCATAACTGCCACGTTAGAACAGGTATTTGTCAATGGGATTATTTGTTAAGTTCCAGCTACAGAACTTTCACTGTTCAGTTTTCTTCAGGAGGAGAACAACTTAAATCTTGGATTAGTCCTCCAGGCCCAGGAAAATAAATCCTTTTGGAGAAAACTAACATATCATTGTACAGAGCTGGATTTTTGGTTGCTTTTCAGGTGTGCTTTCAGTGCTTTGTGAGGGCTTTCATGAGTCAGTGGGAATACTGTGACTAACTCGGTCATGATATGAGAGTGAAAAGGGAAAGGAGGGATCCAGTGGGCAGAATTTGTTATTTGTACTTGTCTCTAATCCCCTGACTCGGGCAGAGTAGCAGGTAAAGGTAAAATTAGCATCTCCACCATTAACCCAAGTCTCTCAGCCTGCACTTAGTGTCAAGGGAAAATGTTTGACCCCAGAGGTTTGGTTTTTTGGAGGGGTGGTTGTTTTGGGGGAGGCAGTTTTTGATGCAAGTTGGAAGATGGGAACTGTATTTTGTACATTGTTGAATTAGCTTTTAGGACCTTAACAAATACTGAAGCATCAGCCTTCAGGTTCCCCCCCCCCCCCCCTTTTTTTTTTTTTTACTACTTCACCTGTGACAGCTTCAGTTTACAGACTCCATTCTTCTTGTGGAAATTTTATTGTGTGACTGTTTCCTTGTTTAGTAATACAGTGGCTTGAGAGGAAGCAACTTTATACTTTTGATCTAATTTTAAAGCCTCAGAATAGGTCATTCACTCCTCCAAATAATTTCTAAAGATTTTCAAATAAGGCATAACTTGATTTAGAAGGCGAGGAGTAAAGTGTCAGGGCCAAAACTTTGAAGGAGCTTTTATGTGTAACCTTATTGGGATTTTTAATGGGCTAAATAGAGCATTGTAGGCAGAAGCTGTAAGCTGAGAAGCCCTCCATCTCAGCAGATCCTTGGGGATATGCCCTTGGGAGGGTTTCAGACTGCAAGAAAATGTGGAAAAACAAGAAGATTGCTCTGCAGGGATGGACATAATGTAGGGAGAGGTTGGGAAAGATAAATCCTTCTGGCCCCCTTCATTATGAGAGTAAAACGACACTTTTGGCTAGAGGCCAGTGAAACCTGGGAGATCTAGGATGGTGCAGACAGGACTAGCAACAAGTTTTGTCAGGGAATGGATTGGATAAGTGCAGATCTGCCTCAGCGTTGTGGTTTTTGTTCTGAATACAGAGCGTTAACCCCTCCATTCCTGCTGCTTTCCAGAAGCAGAAATGAGGCAGAGGCGCTCAAGCCCTCAGAGCAGATGGGGAAAAAATTGTGGTGGATTTTAATTAAACTTGGAAAAACAAGCGGAGGTAGAGGAATGCTCTGACAGGAGGTGTAGGATTGTCGGAGGAGCATGTTGTTGCGATGCTGACCCAATGATACAGAGGTTAACAGCTATCCCGTCTTCCCCACGCAATCAAAATTCAGCAGCGCTGTGGAGAGGGGGCTGCCAGGCAGATTTGCTTACTCACAAGGAGCATTAAAAAAAAAATTAAAATTTTTTTATCAAAAGAAACTGAAAATTATTTTCAGCAAGAAATGCTGCAATCCATCATCCCTGAAGGTGGTGATTTTGATTTAAAATTTTGACACGCCCTTATGGTTGGCCCACCAAGGTATGGCTGAGGTGGTGCTTTCACGGAGACGGCGAAAAATGCTTGTGATCTTGAAAGTTGTAACTCTCAAATAAAATCAAATCTTACCTGGGCTGGCTCTAAATTAGCTTGTGTGTACGTGTGGGGAGGGCCAGCGCTGCACCCCAGGCTTAGCATGCTTCAGGTATCGACCCTGGCTGCAGCCCCGGGGAGCCCATGGGTGCTGTGGCTGTGGCACTGGTACCCGGGAGAGCGCAGGAGTGACAGATGGAACCATTGTGAAGTTGGCTCTCGCCAGGTCGAGCATGCTTGGGAGCCCATGTGTATTTGCACGATCTCATGATCTTCAAAGGACGGCATTTAATTTTTTTATGGGAGCTGCATGTAAACATGGGAGGGTAGAATTTGGCCTGTAAATAGGATCTATTTGGGAATAAGCCTTTTGCAGAGCTATGTAATGATAGTTTTCATTTCTTCAGTTAGAAACAAATGAGGGCCACAATTCTAAAAAGGCTTACATGGAGGCTTTATTTTAAGATTCACCAAGTACTGAAATTAGCCTGTAACTTTAGGGCTTTTAACTTCAGTATGCTGGTTTTTCAGAGCCTCTAGCCATAGAGCATTTCACCTTGGAATATTTGCACTGTTCCAGCTTCTGTAAGTCTAGGCATGATACCTTTCTGTTTCCAGAGCCTAAGATTTATTTTAAAGTCCAACTTTTTACAACTGGGAGATAGCAAGGGGCATTACTTTATAATGATATGAGGTAGAGCTGACCAGTTTATTAAAATTTCCTATTTCTAACTAGGAGGAATTAGCAGTTGTGTTTTAGAATAGGTCAGAACAATGAAAACACCCGCAAAGGATAACTCTGAACAGCCTGGTGTCATTTGAACCTTTCAGCAACGAAAACCCCTAGGAAAAACACTTTCCAAGATTTAAGAACACAAGGCATTTAATTTTACATCCCTTGGGTTTCTGTACTGGCAGTGTCTTATGGAATGATAACCATTGCTAAAGCTTCCCCCCCCCCCCCCCCCCCCAAACTTTACAACTTATTTTTGCTGTGGGTAGAGGAAAAAGGTGGGGAAAGGGTGCTTGTTGTCTGGGCATAGTACCAGGGATTCATGAAAGAAGTTAAGAATTGCCTTATGTCTGAAGGCTTCTGAGGGCACTGGAGAAGTGCGAAAGGAGTTGCTGTTTGCAGTCAGGTTGTCAGGCTTAGCACAGCACCTTAGCTCCAGTCCTAATTTTATGCTTTTACCTACTTGCTTTTGAATATCATCAGCCTCCACTGTTCCCAGGGTGTTTAGTTATAAATCACACCAAACCTTTGAATCCTTGAGTCATTTTTCGCTACGACTTTTCGTCGTCTGTGGTATGAAGTACATGTGTGTTATCTGCTCACCTGGAACAGATCTGAGAGGTGGTGTGGTCTGCAGGAACGAAAACCGGGTTGGGAGCAGGAGGTGGTGAAATCTAATTCTGGTTCATAGGGCAGACTTAAGCAAGCTGCTTCACCTTTCTGTTTCATTTTTCTCCCCTCTGCAAGGAAAGGGGTAAGGACGTTTCCCTGCCTGCCTCCCAGGATGGGTGTTGGGCAGAATAGTTAGTTAAACTCCTGAAAAACAGGACAGGAATATCCTTTAGTGGCTATTAACAGTGGTCTGATACACAGCAGTGGTCTGTCCTTATTTGCTCTGCAGTTGGCCTGTACGGTGCATGCGTGATCTGTGCTTTCTGTGTTCCTCATCGTGTTTACCTCTGGCTCTGAAGAAGGAGACGTAGCAAAGGTCGGCCCTCTCCATGCATTTTAATACAGACCAATATAAACTTGGTTTTCTGGTGTGGGGTGCCTTTGTGCTCCGACGTACGCTTCGGTTGTTCAACACGGTCAAAATGCGCGTGTCCACTGAACACCGAAAAGTCACGTAGGGGAATCCTGGCTCTCAGTTTTTGCTTTTCTTCTGCAGTTTTACTTTGTGAGCACCTTTCCTCCAGTTGGGGGAAAGGCTGGCAAACAAACACCCTCACACCTGCCAGCAAGGACCACACCTTGGGCTTCCTGAGAGTCATAGCAGTCAATAATTTATTGCAGGGAGTACAAATCTGTTTTCCAGCTCTGCTCAGGCAGCAACCAAAGAACTCAAACCAAGTGGTGATAATGCCTATTAGAATAATCTCTAACCGGAGAGCAGCCATTCTTAATATAAGCCAAATAGTCACTTTTTTCCCTCTTAAATAGCACAGAAAACCTGTTGATCCTTTGCGGTTTCACTGTCGGAAGAAGTGATTATTTTTTCCATCCCTCAGATCAGGACCCAGGCTCGCGTGATGTTGCTGTGCTGTTGTTCCAGTAGCAATGTTGCTGGCAACAGGGAGAGGATAGGAACCTCATCCCTTGCCTGGTTTTTCTCATAATTCCTGCTACCGCAGGCTGTGTGCTGCCTGTTCTTCTGGTTGAGTTATGTGTGACAAGGCTGTGCTTCAAAAATCAGGAGAAAATCTGGAGCTGTGAAAAGCCAGAGTTCAAAAACCAAAACAGTGTTTTCTGGGAGAGGATTTTTTCATTTCTAATTTTTATGTTGCAGATCTGGTTTAGAACGTAGCTGGTACAACTCTCTTGAACACTAACTAGCTTTTATAAAAATTACTTAAAAAATTAGTAATTTTTTACATTTAAAAAAGTAATTATTTTTCTCCATTACTCTTTCTTTTTTTAATGTCCTAGAAAATATCCAAGCTTAGCTAAATTCTTTGTGTGTTTATTTTAGGACCTTTTTTTCTGTCTGACATCTTTTTTTCCCCTTTGAGAAAACCTGTAGGGTTTCTTTTCTGTTTAAGTTTATAGGTCTCTTCAACAAGATTGCTTCTTTCAGGGAGGGTGGGGAACCATGTGAGTCAGCTCACAGGACTTCTGCCCTAGCAATACTTGTGGAGTTAGGAGGAATTCCAGCTTCTATTAATCTGCTCCTTTCCAGCAGTATGCTCTCATATGTGCTCATAACCTGGGATTAAACCTGGCCTTGCTCAGTGTCCTGGCTGGAAGCTTGACGGGAAGGAAGACTTACATGCTGGACAGCCACGTGTCCCGGTATTCTCAGGGTGGATCACAGCACGCCTGTAATGAATCCTGAGTTAATTACATCGATCACACCATTACAGTTCAGGACTGTCCTCCGAAGAGCTGTGTACGTCATATGCTTGTTGTTTACAAGGGAGCGAAACAAGTTGATAGAAACCTTTGAACTACCTGCCTCTGGCACCCGCAGAGAAAGAGCATCAGTGGTTTAGGGAAAGATAACAGCCAACAAGCTGTGGCTTCTGTGCAGGCATTAATAGGAGAAGCTCTGTGGGTAGAGAGGTCAGACTAGAAGATCGTGACAACCTCTTCTGATCGTAATGTGTCCGAAATCCTACCTGACTCTGGACTTCTCAAACCATCATACCCCCTTCGTTATTGGTTTTTTTTTGTTGTTGTTTCACTGTGACTTAACAGTAGGTTCTGTCTCGCCATACGATGCTTTGCGTGAATGCTTGTAACCTCATTGCAAAGTTGTAGTACATGAAAGCTTTCATGAGTGAGTGTGTCTCTCCATGTCTTTCACTCCTGCTGTAGTTGTTTCTCCCATGGGAACAGCGGAAAGAAAAGGGTCTGGGTTTTACCACTGTAGAGCAGAAGACTAGATCCTGGGCAACCAGCATCATTGGAAGGACTTTGACTGTATGTGGAAGACAAATGCACATTATCTTTCCCTCTTCACAGTTTGAGTTTGTATTTCTTTTTTTCAAGAATCAATAAACGAATTAAAATAAGTACAAGGTTTTCTTCTGGCATAAATTAATCCATGATCTGTAAAAAGGAATTTTATTTAAGAAAATAGTCTCAAACTTTTTCAAATCCAGACAGGGCTTATAATATTATAAGAACTTCACTTCAGCATCATGTGGAAAACATGGAAATGAAGGTATGGGTAAGCCATGTCCTGTTAGGATTTTTGAAGGGACAAAATGGGCAAGAAATTAGAACGGAGGTGGTGGTGGGCAATCTGAGTGTCTCCCCCAAAGTTGGGAAGGCATAGCAATATGGTTCTGCTTTGCTTGATATCTAGTAAGGCTTGTTCTGAACGTGACTTAGGACTGTTGTGTTAGTAATAACTGGTTTCAGCTGAAATGACTGGTAAAAGATTTTTCCAACTTCTGTGGAAGGATCTGTGAAGTTCTGCACTGAATAGTCTTGTCCACATGGAGTTCATTTCGAGGAACTTCACCCTTGCCGAAGCTAGATATCTAGTCCAAACTAGTCATTTCATCTCATTCTGTAGGCTCCTCCAGAAATCATCATCTCACAGAAGAGGTGGGATGAAATTATTTGCCCTCTGGAGATGCTTATTTATTTGGATTGACTTCACAGGGAACCTAGACAGTGCTAGCTGGGACTTGGCTAACTAGCTGTTAGATGTGTAAAACTAGGTGGCATAAATTTGCCCTCGCAGCAGTAAATGGTGAGGTGATAGTTAAACTCACGTGGGGAAGGACAAAGACAGATGGGAATGCATGCATAAAACCATTCTGGAATTTGAGTATGGCGAGGACATCTCTCATGTTGGTTACTTTAAATACAGTGGTTGTTTTGATATACTATATGCTCATAACAGTAATGATCTTTGTAGCATCATCCACGGTGCCGTCTGCTAGTGGAACTCATAGGCACTGTAATGAGTGTACACACCACCAGATGATTACATCTGAGATTAAACTGGGGATAAAAATGACAGACTTCTCCATTTGCTCAAATAACAGAGAAATAGCAATTGCTGTACAGGCTGGACGATACTTTTTATTCCTTCTGGTATTACTGTGGTACCTGGAATCCTTACCGAGGAACAGAGTCCTTAGAAGTATTTATTTGATGTTATAAATATGAAACACTTTCACTTTTCTCTGCTTACTTTGCTGATATGACAAACTAAACTAACCAACCCCACTAAAACCCTGATGCTCCTTATGCAACGCTTCACTCAAGCTTATTCCTCCACAATCTCCCATTGCCCATCTTCATTCTTGTTATTTACACTGTGGACTTTATGGAGTTTTCTGTGATTATTTTTTTTTTTTTTTTTTTTAAAAGAAGGAATGGAGGAAAGGGTCCCATTCTGGAAAGACTTTAAGACACTTAAATCACGGTCAGAAATAGGTCAAGGGTCTTCCTTGTTCTTACATGGCCCCTGAGTACAAGGTGTGCTAGTTTTCGTCTCCTCGAGGAAGTGACTGGACCAGCATCACACCGAGCTGCCTTTGGTTCCCTGTCTCAGTTAAAGCAGATATCTATTTACAGCCGAATTGATTCGGAATGGCTTTAGGCTTCATCTAGAGCAAGGCTTCAGCATCTGCCTCGGGATCTGTAGCTAGACAGCACGGCTGCTTTGCAAAGGGCTGGTTTCACTGAAGGAGCCTTTGTGGATTGAGATCCCATTTAGCATTTGTAAGGTTGTCACAAGTAATAGTACAGCCTGACAAACAGCATAGTCAATAAAATAATGCAGTCCCTCCATGTACTGTAGTTCTCTGCTCTAGATGGGGTGCAGAGTCCAATTTTGGAGTTATTAGGTCTGAAGCGTCTCTTGTTCACTAACCTGTGAATTCAGAAAAATAGTTTTATTGAAGGCAGGAGGATGTAGGCAGCATGTAAGACCTGCTGCTGCGAAATCTGGGCTCATGCGTGTTGGTCTTGTGTGTGAATGGTATAGAAAGAGATTTTTATTATTTTTTTCATAAAAAAGTCCTACTTTCTGCTGCCAATAGCTACTGGACTTTTTTTTTTAGTGGAATTTCTGCTGAAAACATGAAAACTTTGAATTAATAATGAAATATGAGGCCAGTCTGTTATCTTCAGTGCATTCCCCCCTATCTCCGTTCCATGTCCAGAGACGTAGTTTGCAGGCTGACTAGATCTTTCCCTCTCCCGTGCCCCCTAATCCATCAAACTGTGTCCAGATTGCTACAATTCTGAGGTTTTCTATTGTTGCTTGGTTTGGTTTTGGTTTTGGTGGTGGGTTGTTTTTTTTCAAATTGGGTTAAGTCCATATGCTCAGTAACAAATACCCTGACACCCAGCCAACACAAGTATAGAGCCGACTACTAGTTATCATCATTTGTTGTAAACTATTTTTCATGAAGCTCCCTCGCTAGATCCAGAGTTCCTTCGGAGAGCAGCTGGGTGTTAATCCGGTGAGCAGAAAGGGTGCAGAGAAGCTGCTGCAGCCTTTGACCGGCAGCGAGCAGTCTTGATAGCATCTGTTGTGCGAGGATAAGGATTGGAAATGGCAAGGCCAGTTTTGGAACAACTGTATCCTTGTTTCTCTACCCTTGAGGACGAGGGGGACAAGTGCCTACATGTGTTGGATTTTGTTAGCTGGATCCAGTTGCTGTGTTGAGTTAATGAAGGTCATGTTAGTCTGTGGAATGCTGGGAAAGCAGGAGAAGCCGAAACTGAGCTGGCCCATCCCCAGGCAAACTGGTTTTAACCAGGAAAAAGTCAGAGAATGCGAAGAAACTTCTTGTACATCACCTCAGGCAGTTATGTATTCTGTTTCCTAGTTACATTTTTTTTTTTCCTGGTATCAATTCCAAAACAAACAAATGGAGAGAGAGAGAGAGAGAAGAAAAAAAAAAAGGCATTCCTTAAAATAACCCTTTAACATCTTGGGCCAAATTCTCTTCTCCTCAGGCCTGAAGATACAGTCTGTCTGTGCTGATATTGATAGAGAGCACCCCAGATATATGCTGCAATGGTTGTAAGATGAAACTCTGATCCCTTTCTATTCATTCAGAAGTGGAGTCGAAGGACTGTGGCATGTATTAGGCACTACACTAAATAAAAGGATAGATAAATGGGCACTGCAGGTACAGACCTCCTGACGTTCTGCTGTTGCACCTTTTTCTGATGCTGGGTAAAACAGAGCACTGGGCAGGAAGGGACTCTGGCATTGTTTAGGATCCATAGGCACAGCTCTGATAGAAGGGGTAGCAGTTAAGTCTGTTCCAACAGTAACTTGGGTATTTAGAAGTAGTAGTGCAGCACAAGTGTTTCCTGTTGGGCTTACTGGGAGAAATGACACAGCCAAACGCAGCTCCCGGAGTGCTTCAGCTAGCTGACCTACCTTGTGAATGCTGAAACCTCAGGCCTCCAGCACTGACTGCAAATTTTCACTTCACTGGGGCATTTGCAATGCATGATTGTCATACTGCAATGCTTGAATAAACCTTCTTTTTTTGTCTATGGCTGATCACATCCATTTTCCCCTCCTACTCTGTGTTATTCTAGTCTTTCAACTAACTTTTGACTCCAAAAATTGAGGGAGTTTATCATGCCCCACTTTGGAACTGACCATTTGATCTGCTGGAGAGCAAAAGTAGAAGATGTTTCTCAACTTCCCTGCACTGCTGCCCTCTGTGTCATCCTGTTTCGAGCTCCTCTATGCAACTCTTAAAGTGCTATATAAGGTTCTGCAAAGTATCACGTTGCTTGGCTCGATGCTTAAGGCAGTAGGGCACTCGGTCTCTTTGGCATGCTCCAGCAGCCAGTGGAAACAAGGGTAAGCCAGCTCGTGTACATCTTAGCTTTGGCAAGGATGATCAGAGCCATAGCTCAGCAAGAAATCAGCATTCCCTCTGCAAGTGAAAGGTCAGGAATGCAGAAAGCTCACTGCCTTTTTAAGAAAGTTGAAAGTTTGCCCTCTCTCTTTTCCAAAAAGAGGGCAAATAGGAGGATAACAGTCCCATTTTCTGGTTTGTGTTTGACTGAGAATGTGTCATCTAATCTATTTAAGGGATGTTCACGTGTAATATTTTGAGAAGTTGGTAAGCTCTGGGTTAAATTCGTTCCATTCAGTTCTGCCGTTTATTTGACTCACCAGTGGCCAATGACGTTTGGTGTCCAGCTGACGTCCACGTTCTTTCCTGCACTGAAATCCTCCAGCCACAGATAAAGATACGGTAGAAGCAAAATCTATCAGCATAGCCATTTCCTCATCACAACCTGTGGTGCTGGGCTCTAGGGCAGAGAGTGTTCTGATGAGTTCAGGATGCTGTGAGATTTTTTTTTGAAGCAAGGACATCCAAACCCAAGCTAAGAAGAGAGCATAGCTTCACCGTCAGAAGCACGTGTGTGTGCATATATATGCGTACCTTTTCTATCCAGAAGCACAGACACAAATGTACTGTTATCAGTCTTGCTGTGAGAGTGGGTGGGAAACTATTCAGAGAAGCTTTATTCCCGCTGGAAGCCTTTGGTGTCTAGAAATCAAAGCTCTCTGCAGATGTGTGCAAGTCTTGATGAGATCTAAATTGAGAAGATTTCTAAAATCCAGGTGGAATTTCTGATGAAAACAGATGCGTGATTAACCCCTTGCCAGCTTAGAAGGTAGAGACTGTAGCAGTGCCATGGAGAGCTTGGACTCCATCAACTTGAGCAAGTGCTTCAAGTGTTGCTGTAGACCCCAAAGAGAGGTGGAGGTTCTTCCTTCTGCTTGAATCGGGGTCTGCTGCTTCTTCATGATTTCCTCAATGACTGCCTGGGTGGTTTTTTGTGTAATGCAGCCCCTCTTTAAAGCCAGAGCTGGTCATGCACTACTGTGTTTATAGAGGGAGAGAATAAGATGTATTAAATATTGGATAGGATTTTGTTCCATGTCTCTTCAAGTAGGTGCTAATTTAGCAGATGATGTTACTTTTTATTTCCAAATTACTATTAATAACATATTTTGCTTTAAATTAACATCCAGAATCTGATAAATTTTTTTATCAAGATATTCTGTTTGCAATATAAGAAAAACTTACTGTAGTGACACAAATTAATTTTCCTTCTTAGCATGGTATCCAGCCATACTTTTCTTCTAACACTGGAAATAATGAGTCATGGAATCAAACAGCACGTGATATGGTCTTTGTGAAAGACTTCTCAACTGGCTTGGGGTCATGTTATAAGACATTAGCATTAGAAATTTCTTCCCACTCGCTTGAACAATTTCTCTTTTGTGCAAACATATGGAAAGTCCTGCCTGCCTTTCTTTTTCTTGCAGCCTGTGTTAAACTTCAGTTGTCGCTTGAATTTACGTTCCAAGTTTTTCTGCATCAATTTCATTGAACCCAACAGTAAAGAACTTAAAAGATGTACAGAGATACTTTTTCTGAAGGGCTCATAAAAGAGGGAGGCTGCTACTACTAGCTTGAGCCAAAATATATAGAGTGAAAATGGTGCAAGTTTCTTTGCAAGCAGATAAGAGAAGGCACTAGTTTTACAGATGCTGGGATTCCTATAAACTACTTGCACTGACTTAGGATTTGTTTCTGCTTCCATCGACTTCAGCACGTGAACATTAATCTCCAGCATTAATCAATTTATTGTCGCTGAACCCCCATAAGATAAAGAATTACAACCTCTATTTTGTAGATAAACTCAGTTGCAAAGAGATTTAGATTCCTGTTTAGACGTGTTTAGGCACCTAAGGATGCAACTAGATGCCGACTAAGATTTATGAAAGTGCCTTAACTGATTTTGAGTGGAAGTTTAGGGCCCAGAGAAGTGAGGAGCTTTTATAAATTCAGCTAGGCACTGGAGTATCTAGAGCAATCTCATGCTGACTTCCCTGGTCTCACCTGCATTTGGGAGCAGAGCTAGAGCCGAACGCAGACTTGTACCTCACGATAGGCAGGAAGCACATGCGGGACTTGAAAGCCGGGTCCTTGAGAAGCCAGCAACTTGCATTTGGGGGCAGCACTACTCATGCAGACACATGCAGCCGCTATTCCCCCTTTCTGCTTATTGCCAGCCTGGTACTTCTACCAGCACCCCTCTTCCCGCCTCAGGTTAATTTTTTAGCTGGATCAATTCCAGGCGGAGCAGAGGGTACGGTGCCAGGACCCACGAGGTGTAGTGACTGCGGAGTTCCTGTATCCCTGTCCTGGCCGGGCAGCCAGCAACGCAGTGAAGGCTGCAGAATTGACCATCTGTGCTGAAGAAAGGGATAGGAGGCACAGCTGTTTCACAGCTGTTCACTCTCCAGAATATTACCTAACTATGCCATCATACAGTTAAGGACATATAGAGGTTTCAAATGTTTCCTTTTTTATTTTTTTAATTTTTTAAAATTTATTTATTTAGTTTTAAACAATGCCTGTTTAAAAAATTCCTTGATTTGAATGAGTTCAATGCTTCCTTAGTTCCTGATGCAGAAGGCTAGCTCAAGACTGGTTTGCATCCTTACAGCCTGCTGGGAATGAGCTTGCTGTGGAAACCGCTAGGTGGAAATGACAAGTAATAAATTTGTCGAAAAAGGCACTTTGTGAGCGGGACCAGAATGAAATTTGAGTCAAGTTAGATGAAAATGTTGGGGGAAAACACTTCAGCAACATTGAAATGGCTTTTGATGTTTGAAAGTAGAAAACATTTCCATGTTTGTTTCAAAATGATGTATTTCAGCTCAAAAGGGCCAGCACTTGAAAGGGGGAGGTTATACAACTTAAGAATGTTTTATTTTGGTTTTGCTCAAATAAATGTCTGGAGTAAACTCAAATTATTTTCATAGCAAATGAAACGTTTCTGTTTGTTTGACCCATATGACTATTTTTTTTCTTTTTGTTTTCAGTAGTCACTGGAAAAACTCTATTTTCCTTATGTCTCCCACCAGGACTGAAAGTTGGAGACTGGAATATTCCACCTCCATGCATGTGGGGTGCAGCTGCCTAAAATAAATCTCCATGCTTTAAGCATCTCAGGCTCTGCCTCACATAGATGCTTTATTCTTACCCTAGAGTGAGAATCCCCTGTTGATGATATCTTTAAGGAAGCCAATGATCCCAAAGCCCCAGGCCAGAAACTTGACAACAGTGTGGTAACGAGGCATTGCTTATATGAACCAGTTGCTTTCTGCAAAGACTGTTTAGCATGTATGCATGAATAATGGTGGTTATGAACGTTCGGGAACATTAAAGGAAATCAGTGGATCCACCAGGCACGTGAAAACAGATAAATGAAGCATCGTGTGTGATATGTTAAATTATATGTCCTGCCTGGGAGTATGCATACTGCCTTCCTGAACCCCTCAGATCAAATTTGGCACCAGCGTAGTTGAATCTGACACGGTTCTGATCGTAACCTTTGCAACTAGAATTGTGCAGGTACATACACTTGATGAGAATGTGACAAGAGAAAATTGAATGTAAAGTCCGCTAGACAGCCAATAAATTTGTTTTATATCTTTATCTTTTCCTTGCTTGGCAATTATTGCAGCAGGTGCTGAACTACTTTCCGCTTGCTGTGAGCGAGGGTACTCAAATGACCTACTGTAAATTCTTGATATTTCCTGTACTTATGAGAAGACATAATCATCTGAGGAACTTGTATATTTAGTGTGGATTAAGACTTTTTTTTTAAATAATGCTTTTTTTTTTTTTTTTTTAAAGGCCAAGATTGGTCATAACTAGTGGTAGGTTACTTAGTACTATATAACTGAAATGTGTTCATATTGTCACCAAACCCGTTACCTATTTTTAAAATAGTGGGGCGGAGTTGTTGCTCAGGTCCTTCTACATTATTTGTGGTAATTCAGTAGACTGTTAATGACAGCGTATCGCTATTAGGTTATAGACCTCCTAGGTTATGATTTTTAGAACCATAAAGCAAGAGTTGCAGGGTTTTGGAGGTTGATTACAGAGAGAAGTTTATTGTTATTCCTTACATTTAAATCTGCTAGGTAAGATAAAACAGCCAAGTAGGAGATCTGGAGTAGAAGTGATGTGCAGTTAAACACTGAAAAATCTCTACCTCTCCTATACAGGAGAGCTATTAAAACTATTGCTTATTGTACATTAGTATTCTGCATTTGTTATCTGAAAAGCTACTACAGGCAGTAGTTTGAGCAGGCTATTACCATTTCTAACTTCATGCTACAGCGTTCTCGCTTGTCTGCACAGTTGACCCGATCCTGTATGTCATCAGGGAGGAGATGTTTAACTTGTGACACTACTAATCCTTTCCTGAAGGCTTTTCGTTCTTCCTGCACGTTGTCCTTTCATTGCTTTTGTGAGCTGGAACATGCTTGCTCAGCCCAATGATGAATTCATGTAATTACCTATGTATGTACCGAAGTCCTGTTGACTTTGTTAGATCAGTGATTGCTTAAGTATTGCACTGAATCAGGACCCCTAGGCGTTTTCACATGCACAGGCTGACTTGGGAATTGGTGTACCTTATTGTAGTTCGCCGCCGATGGGAACGAACAGCAGGCTGGAGATGCTCCCGCAGCCCGGCCGTCACTGCAAGCGCCTGGCTGTGAACAGGGACAGCTGGGAGAGCAGCAGCCCAACGGGGTGCTTGTCTCCCCCAGGTAAATCTGCATGGTTGACCTGTATGCCTTTGCATTAACACGAGTGGGATACGTGGAAACAAATCGTGATGTTAGACAAAGTTCAGAGCGTGTATTTTGTTAATCCAATTCTAGAAAGCCTCATTAGTCTGTGTGCAGGTATGAGTTACACAAAAGCACATGTCCATGCCATGAAGCTGCATCCCAGCACAGGTCTGTGTGTGTGTACCTCTGCAGAAACACTGTTTGCAGGAGCTCGTGGTGCAGAGTCCTTCCTTTCTCAGCCAAGTTCTTGTGCAAGGATGTGGATGATTTTCCGTGTGCCTCTTGAAAATGTGCTTGTCCTCACTTTTTTATTTTGCTGATCTAAATAGACCTAATGCATTGTGATAGTGCTGTGTTTTACGGAGAAGATGCACTGCTGTCAAGCCCAAAGAGTCTAGGTTGGTCTTGGTATTATAGGCATCAAGCCTTCAGAGAATATGATTGTCCTCAGCTGGAATGACTGACAGTCCCAGGAATCACATCTGAATTACAAAGAACCGTGGGTCTCCAGTTCGTATGTTGTCATAACCCAGTAGACACAGTATATATTCCCTGTAGAGGCTCATTTGTGATCCTTTCTAATACAGTGTGTGCTCAGAATAACGTTAGCCCTTTGACAAGAGGGGAGATGCTGCTGTTAGAGCAGTCCCAGTCTGGGCTTCTGCCGGAGCTCTGTGGCATTGCTTTCCCAGGTTGATGGTGAAGGAGTGGACTTTTGCTTTCTCCATCCCTTCAGAAGCCATCCGTGCTGCTTCCTCAGTGCTTTGATATTCTGCCAGCCGAGGGAGGGAAGAGCCATTTATAAATATTTCTGGTAATACAGTAAGTACTCTCACATGTTTTGCTCACTCATTTTCCGTATCCAGAAATCTATCCGACCAGAATCGGTTCACTCTCTTTTATTAGCAGAAATAGATCCACAACAATTAAAATTGATTTTAAAAAAAAAAAAGAAAAGAAAGAAGAGAAGCAGCAGCAGCAAGCACAACATCATATTGACCGACTGTGTGTATATTCACACTGGTTTCCAATCTATGGATAATTACCCCTCAGAGATTGTGTGCTATGTACAGTATAGTGATGGAATTATGCACTTTAAAGAGCTTTAGTAAGGCTCTTAGGATGCCAAATTCTTTCCTTTTTTTTATTTTTTTCCCCTCCTCTTCTTTTCATTGCAGTGAGTAATGATTTTTAAGTGCACATGACCCATCCTCAAAAACAAAGTAAGGCATGTCAGTGATGTTTTGAGTCTCACTTTTCTTGAACTGACGCAATAGAAGAAGTGTACCTGTGAGATGAAATTTGGTCAGAGGATCTCTTGGGATTGCTGGCCTTTGTTAGTGAGGGGAAAGGCAAGTGGAACTCAGATGTTACTTGTTCTGTTTGGCAGCAGGTACCCCAGTTGGGATTATTGCAAGGAAAGAGGGCTTGAGAGGGACATGGGTACAAATTCATAGAAAACCAGGCTCCCTTAGTTTGGTCACAGATCACCTTACTTGAACACCGTGGTTTTTCTGACCTCTTTGTGAGAGCCAGTTGAACTGTTTTCATTTGCAGTTTCACACAGAAAAAATTAAAACATTGCCTACAAATTTCAGCCTAAATTGTTTTTGGCAAAGTGATAAGCAAGTAAAAAACAGGGCCTCGTCGTAGGAAGTGTCAAGCAATCATAATTTTAGGCAGAGATACCAGCTCCTCCTAGAGGAAAAGAGCCAGTACGTAAATAGCTCCCAACAGATCCTTTACCCAAGGAGACAAAAGGGTGACGTGCAGAAGTTGCTGCTGATGCCAAATATAAGCTTTCCAATGGGAGTGTGTCATGTACATGAGGTTTGAGTTTGTCTCTAAGATGCGACTTGATGCAGGAGTGTTTCTTGATACTCTGTGGTATTTTGGAGGTATTAACACCTCTCCAGATCCATTGGAGATCTTTGGGGAACATCTCCAGAGGTACTATCATGGGAGTTGAAAAAGGAGGTACCTTTTGAAACATAGCAATCGGGAATGAATTTGCAGGGCTGTGTACTCCTCTGTGGCAGTCGCTTGTTCTTTGACCGTCCCTGCCGCTATGTTTACGGATTTTTATCTTTTGTTGATGTCTTTAATGAATGTTTAGTAACAGCGAGTCGTGCTGTATCCCGTTCCACCAGCCTGGACCAGTGGGCTGTTGTGTTAAAGGGAGGGCTCCCAAAGAAAACTTTTGCCCAAAAAGAGACTCTTTAACTGGGAGAGTCTGTAGCAGCTACAAGATCCCCACAGCTGCCCTGCTCCTGCTCAAGGATGAATGAAGGTGGGCCTGGGAGTGTGTCCGGGGTGGGATGGTATGTACAAGGCGTACACGCCAGCCCTCTTCTCCTCCCATCCCACCTTCCTCATGGCCCTGCGCCCCAGCAGGAGCGGTATCCCCGCTCTCCCCCTGTAACCTGGGCTGCAGAAACTAGAACAAGGCAAACAAGGACCTTCCTTGATGCTGCCCAGCCTCAGCCCCTTAATGAAACAAAGGATACATGCTGCTTTACAGCTGACCAAACAAATGAAATAGTTCTGCCGTCCATCAGAGAGGCTGCGTGCGTGGCTGGACGTGGTGGTTGAACGTGTGGTTTCCACGGAATAGCTGAGTTTATGGGACGTGTTCAGGAGAGGGCTGCGTGTGTCTCCTGAGGAAGAATCAGATGCTCCACTCTATGAATCTGTTATGTCTCCATCTTCTTGACTCTTCTGGAATAATACCAAGTGATGCTCAAAGCCACTTGCAGCATCTTTCAGCTCGTTTGGTGATGTATGACCTCCTCAGCAGTCTGAAATGTTTCAGGCTGGGGTTTGGTCCCACAATCCCTCGTCCTCTCTTGGTTTAGCAATTGATGGGGGTATCTGCTCAGCGCTCTTGGGTGCTGTGGTGAAAATGTGGTGAGTGCTTTTGGTGTTTAAGTGGTTGGTATGAGACAATGTGTGTGTGTGTGTCCATTCTTACTGTTTTAGTCTAACTTGAGGAAACATTCCTTACTTGTTAGATATGTAAATTTTTAGGTACCTAATTATCTGCTTTACTTGGCAACTCCCTCCAGCCCCTTTCTTCCATGATCCCACCACCCTCTTTTCTTCTCGTTCCCTTAAATATGCGTAGATGATGAATAGCAAATCTTCTCATAGAATTCTTCAGGAATATTTACTGTAGGGTTTTGCTTTTGTTTGCTTTTCTGGTGACTTGGAGATGGCATGGTGAGAAAAGAAACATGTGAGCTAAACCTGTTGGTTTGAACATTGTGTCAGAAAATATCCATAAATTGCAAGTTACTACACAGATGTATAGATTTAATGAGACTGTGTAATGCCATTTATTTATGCTAAAGAATCTGACATACGGTACTGAAAAAAAGTTAATACTCTAAGAGTTATTTTATATTTTTCCATTGCCATCTGTCACTGCCTACATAATAATGATACAGGTGAAAGCCTAGCATTGCTTTAAAAAAAAAAAAATCAGAATGAATAGTCATTTAAATATCTTGCTGCTTTAATAGCTGGTGCGTTTTAAGTTGTGGGAAGGAGGCAACAGAGATACCCTCCCCCCATTTTTAGTATATTAACTTTTGGATTTAAACAGGTTTAGATTCTTGAAGTGACTTCTGAAAGTGGAAAATGATTATAAACTGTTGTGTCCTCTAAATTTGGAAAAGCTAAGGGACCAAACCAGGTTCTGCCATCCTTATGGTTCTTGGAGTAGCCCTTTCATGTGCTTCTTTAGATGTAGGTGAATTTTTGTGCTCTAAGTGCTGCCTTAATGTGCTGAATTCAATACTACTGGGATCTCTGAACTGTAAGCAGATCTCTCTAGATCCCAGATCCCCAAATCCTGGTCCTCATTGGCCATCTAAAATCAGTAAAGGAAAAAAAATTGTAAGGGGCATATGCTTTTTCAGCTGTCTCAAGTAAAAATGCGTGTGTCAAAGCAGCACCGGGCTGACAGAACTCAGCATTTACAAAGACACTGGCTTTTAAGAGTTTTGCTTCAACTTCATGCAGTCATACTGTGGTTAGGCAAAACTGCTTTCCCTTTTTTCTTTTAAGCACAGCACTGACTGTGAAATGCACAGTGAGAAGTCCCTACACTCAGACATTTGCAGTGATCCAGGGTTCAAATGGTCCTGTACCTGGGGATCTGCCCATGGCTTTGCATCAGCCACCTGCTTCCAAGGGTGCAGACAAGGCTTAGACTCAAATAAATAAACGAAACAGGTTTTGTTGTTAATCTCCTTTTTACAATGTAGTGACAAAGACAGAAAATATTTTTGTGGCAGGTGATTATCCTATAATTTTCCATGGTTGATGAGTCAGGGGAGGTGCCTCCTTTAGAGGAGGAGGACATGGCTAGGTCAGGTTGCATTAAGATGATTTAGAGTTTATATAATTAAAAAAAAATACATCTTTTCCTGAAAGCTGTGAATGATCCAAAGGCGTACCTTTGTAATGAAAGCCTTTCACTTATTTAAAATAATGGCTCTAGTGGTAAAAATGCCAGAAAATGAAGCAAAGTCCCTGGTCCAGACCCAGAGAAGTCATTCCATTGGCTTCAAACAACTTTGTCGGGTGTATTTTCAAATATAGTGCCGATCCCTAATGGAAAGTTCCTTATAAATGAAATAATCATTACTGTTATAATTACTACTCTTTGCGTACATTGGAAAGCATTTTAGGAAGTCATGCACTTTTTAAGAAGCAGAGATGACAATGAGTGAACAATGAGGTTTTGGTCACTTTAAATGGATGTTATAAATCACTTTATTTTTGTTTATAAGAGATGATCCATATATAGCTGTAGTTTGTCAGCATTTTCCATTGCAAACTTCTAGTTTTGGGTACCATATAGAGCTCTCAGCAGCCTCTTAGAAAATCCACTTAGAGGTGAATGTTGTGTCATTGCTCAATGAGTATATGTTTTTTCTGCTCCCTTATTAGCATTTGAACCGATCTTAAAAATAAAAAGGTGTGCATGGTTTAATGTTTTGAGAGACAGTGTGTTTCACCACAGGAGTGATTTTGTTTTTCCTCCTCTCTCTGCTTTCCAGTGTGCATCAGAAATAACTCTACTGAAGTAAAAAAGAGCTGTGGTAGGAGAGGAGACTGACGGTATTTAATGTACATGTTGCAGACAGTAAGAGACTCGCTTTAGATTGGCAAGGGAAAGGGCTGTGAAAGACCACCCACACCACCGAACCCTGCCTCCTGCAGCTCATGGTAACTGCGAAATAAAAATTTATGATGAAAAGGGGCCCTGAGAACACCTGCTATGCACCATACCCCCCCCCACCAACATCACCTGCCCGTCTGTAACAAGCATAAAGTCATTAAGACAATGGCAGAAAGTTTTAGTGATTACGGTACGCGGCAGGAGAGAGCAGGCGAGTGCAAGGGCTGACCAGGTGTTGCATAAAGGCAGAAAGTTTGCTAGATGACATTTGCCCAGAAAAGCATGTTTTGTGTGACGGCAAAAGGAGAAGAAAAAGAAAAACCCTACTCCTTCTCACCCCATCAAAACAGCCCAAAAAAGTAGCAGAACAAATAAAGAGGTATCCAACAATTGGTCCTAACATGACCTTAGGGAAAAATCATCCACGAGTCCAAGCCTAATAACGGGCTTAGCTGAAGCATCAGTAGAGGGGACAGCAGCTAGGAGCCAAGTACCACTGCGTCCTGTTTGGCTTTTGTGGAGCCAGTTTCTGACATTGCAAATGGATAGAGGGCTGTGGGGTAAGGGAATCAGCAGAAACCTTGTATTATGTTAAGCACGATACTTGTTGCACCATAATTACTGTGTAAACATAGGCAAAAAAGAAGGGGGAGGATGGGTCATCAGGAGTACTTTTCCTACCCTGGGATATGAATACATGACTCTTGCTTGTGTAAGTACGAGTTGCATAGATGCATTTGTGGGTGAAATTTGGCCTGAGGTCCTTCTGGAGAGGAATCTTGTGACACTGAGCAATCATATATATTCAATTAGGAGTTCTTGTTCTTGCCCGATGGAGGTATGCAGCATGGGTGACTCGTGGTGAGCAGTCATGCTTAAAGGCTGGGATCTGGGGCAAATTCTGGTCTAGATGCCACCATACTTATACCAAGGTTTTCCTTACTCAGTGTGTCAGCCTTTGGACGTCAGCAGGGTTCTCACTGAATGCGACTCAGAAATCATTGAAACCATCATAACTGGGTCCTGTGATAGAAAAGAAATTTCAGGTCTTAACGCCGCACTTGCTGCGGGGTGCTGCGTGCCTAAATCAGAGCCCTTCCAACTGTAACTGTGGTCTTTTCAGTTTAATATTTGTATAAGCTTGTATAGCCATCTGAGCATAAAAGTTGTTCCACAGGTTTCGCTGCAGCAGTCCTCATTCCTGGTGTCTGGCCGTGGACAGCTGGGCTGGGAGAAGCTGCCCGGTATTTTAAAACACATTGCTACTGAAAGCAATGACATCCTGGGTGCTGCTCCATGTCAGCCAAAGCTGGTTCTTGCGATGGCACAGCACGCCAGGTCAGGGGCCTGATCCAGCTGAAAATGGTTGATTTTTCTCAGGAAGGTTATTTTTCAACCAGATGGGCTTACCACCCGGTTCCATAAGCACTGGTGCCCGTATAAAAGATGGGAAGAGGTGGGGAATGAGAGGATGGCAACCATGGTTTGTGTCAGCTAAAACCTGACTGAAGCTTGGCTTAGCTATGCAACCACATCCTAATTTAAACTAAACTTGGGTATAACAGACCTGTTAGTCTACACTTACTGCACACACCACCTCCAGAAGATATGAAATAACTATTCTGTTGCATTTAGTGAGAGTTTAAATTGACTTTGGAAGTAGCAGGCTTAAACTGAGATTCTTCAATGTGAAAACTAAAAATTTCTAAGGATGCCTAAATAAGCTGATCATTTCTCACTGAATTTCTGGCGTATTAACTACCTCCATGTGGGCTTGAAGAATCCCGTTTGTAGCATGCAGAAAAGGACTCTGCACTAAGCTTCTGAAATCTTTCCTTGCCCTCCTTTGTATTAGTTAGGAAATAGTTGGTTTGATCTAACAGCTACGAATGGACATAAGCCTGCTGAGGTCACCATGACAACATGGTGTCACCATCCAAGATTCGCACTCGCTCAGTGGCCAAAAGCTAAATCTTTGGCAGCTTGCGATAAACAAATTTGACACCCAGCATCGGGGATGTCCATGTGTAACGTAAGAGGCCCTGCTTGGGCTTCTGTCGCTTGACTCGAGAAAGGAGTTGGGTAATTCCCCGTTCTTTGCAGGTGACGTTCACCCTCATTTGTTCCATCCAGATACAGCTTCACTTCTCTCTGAGCCTCCAGAAAGCCTCAATCTACTGTGAAAGCAGAACTGGCTCCCTTGAAATACACCTTTCTAACCCCCAACTGAAAGATTTTCCATTACAGTGTTGTTAGGGCACCGTTGCCCACGGGTGTCATTTAAGAGACGTCTTCCTTTCTCCTGGAGATCATGGTTATCTACCCCAAAGCTGCAGATGCGCTGCCAGTGCCTTGGGCAGACCCAACTTTCCTTATTCCTCAGCATCACACCTACACAACTTTGGAGTGATACCTGCTTTGCGCCAGCGCAGCAGGAGGAGAAGGGGAGGCCTCTTCATTTGTCAGGAGCTAAATATAATTTCCAGTTAATTTGCTTTTTAATGTCAACCTGTTTGCCAAGTGCTTTGTGGCTACAAGGCAACAACAGACGAGACTCCTTGCTGGGTTCTGCCGCTGTTCAGCTGGCATTCTCACCCTTTGTATGCGTGCCTTTTTAAAAAGGGAAGATTTGTCGGTGCACCCTTGTTTACACATTTAATAGCTCACAATTAAACCAAAATGGACTTGAAAAGCTTCATTAATGAAGAGTGAAATTCTATCAGCAACAAGAAACTCAATGATAAAGTTTTCTTTTTGCTAAGACCCCTTTATACTATTCCAGGGGGAAAGTATGTTTAAACATGCATTAAAGTCTCACTACACTTCTGGAGTGGTGTAAACACCCTCTTTGAGGACCTTTTTCGCGACCAGAGTGCTCTTAGGCTGAACAAGAGTCAGGACTCATTGTTTCCAGCTTTTTGGTGTTCCTTACCTTGAATTTTAAAAATCCATCAAGATGGAAGAGTTCTCCCTCCTCCTCCCCCTCTAATTTTCATTTTACAAAACACTTGTCGGTTTGCCATTCCAGCTCTTAAAATTAAATGTATTCCACTCACCATTACCGAGTGCTTTTAATAATATAGAAACAGTCTGCATCTGAGTGTTGCGGTGTGTAAGAACTAGGCACCCAGGTTCAAAACATGCAAGAAGCTGGGTCATACTCTATGTGTCTTTAGCTGCCAATTAGCGGTGTCATTAGTCCACTGCCTCGTAGAAGTTATGATTAAAATAGACGGTGTCACTGACCATTGACAAGACGATATGCAGAAGGTTGTGCTGTAGCTGCCTGTCACTCTGCTGCAGTGGCTGGAGTCTCATTTTCCAGAGGGAAGTAACAATGCCTTAATTTCTTTACATTCTGGCGTAAAGACAGATGTGTTATCCAGGCTTTACATATTGCATTATATTGTGTTCTGGACAGGGAATCTGTGGCAGACCCTGGGAGAGCTAATGGATCACCTGCCCCCCCTCTACCCGACAACTTTGGTTAGAGATCACGTTGTGTCCACGTTAGCTACAAGCGTCCTTCGCTGTCTTCGCCCACAGAGCCACCCCAAGGCTTTCCGGGGGCAGCAGATTTGAATTTTGTCTCCTCAAGGATGAGTATCTGAAGCCAGGCCAAAGCTTTGTTTCCTGCTGGCAAGAGAAGAGGGATGGGGGAAGAGGCGCGAGAGGGCTTGAGGGGTCAGGCTTGCTTTTTCTGCTGCTCCGGGGGCAGCAGGAAGAGGCTGGTGGAGCGTGGCCACTGCCAGGAAAGGCTAACCTCTAGCTGGAGACCACAAACCCTTGGTGACAGTGGCCAGCCTGGTTTTCCAAGGCCACAGATAAAATAAGCAACGACCTAGGACAGCAGACAGTGGAGGAGACAGAGGGGCACAGTCCTGCTGCTCGCTCCCTGGTGTGCTGGACAGAAGGAATTTTGTTCTGTAGTGGGAATTGCACTCTAGCTTGCTTGCTTAAAGAAAAGATGACTAGTGCTTTAACTTAGACTCAACTTGGGAATCAAATCTCTCAGCAAGACAGGAGGGTTTTTTTCCCTTTTGAGGGAAACAATTTTCCATGACAGAGGGTAAAATACTAGAAATATTTTTCTTAGGTGGATCTTCCAACTTCTGGTTTGTAGCTACACTAATTTGTGGGTGAAAGAAATATTTTGGTACTGAAAACTTGCCAAAATGCTGTTTAACAGGGAATTGCAGTTTAATTAGCACTTATGAGACATTAACAACAATTGTATTCAATTTGGCCACTCAGGATAAAGTGTGATTCAGGATCAGCTGGTTAGTGCTTTGAAAAAATAAAAACAAAAACCAAAAACATTGCTGTGTGGTCTGGTGAATATGTGCCGTTAGCTTTGCGTTCACAGGTAGAAGCTTTTGTGGCTGCTTGTCTCTTTTTTTTTTTTTCCCATGAGGTGTTGTGCTGGACTGGGAAAAAGTGGAAGGCACTTGTATTAACTGGAGGGAAATGGTTTGACTTCAAGTTGATGCTTTTGCAGCGAGCTGGATTACAGTTTATTCCTGCTATCTCTTGCTGTGATTTTTCGGAGAAGTGCCAAAAACTTTAAAAATTTTTTCCATTTACTTATTTATGCTTTGCTTTGCCAAGGAATGAGAAAGCCTGCCACTTTTAGCAAGTGTGTGAACAAGAAAGGCAAGGGAACCCAGGGTGAAATTTGACGTGGAGACTTGTGTATGATGCAGGATAGCCATAAACATCCCTTGAATATTTCTTTTTGCTTTGCAGCAGAGTTCATTATGCTCTCGGAGTTTGTGGCTGTAGGTGAAAACAAAGACGGTGCCTCAAAATTATTGCAGTTTCAAAGGCTGGCAAACAAACTATATGCAATTTAAGTGCCTGTTCGTATGCAGGCTACCATACAAGCCTAATATATACACCAGTATGATGTAAGGCAGCAGAGATTAGCAAAGCCCTCGCAACGAGCTGAGGAGATCCCTGCTGCACCAGTGCTCCCCTCCTTGGAGACCTGCGACTTGTCCCAGCTGAAGGAAACCTTCCCGCAGCAACAAGAGCTAGCGGAGGGTTTCTGAAAATGGCAACGACGGTGCTCTCTGTGCCTGTGCGAAGGTGAGGGAAGTAAGAGGAGTAAACAGCCTGCACAACTTCCCGGAAGAGCTGGCATATTATGAAAGATGCAGCGTGAATTACTTGGGCTTTGTGAGCTACCTTTGCAGGAGTTGGGGAGCGCTGCGTGTTTGGGGAGGTTGCGTTTCGGCAAACGGCTTGCTCTGTTTTGTCGTGCTGTTTATCCTGTTGGATGAAAGCCATCGTTCAGCAGAAAGAAATGCTAGGGCAAGATAAAGTAAGTGATCTTCCAGTTTGTAAGCTCTTGCAGCCTTAATTTTGTACGTGCTGAGCAGGCAGAGGTCTGCAGACTTGAATGGGAACTCATGGTGCTCAGCAGTTATTACAGTCAAGTGTTTATTATTGCATGTCAGAGAAACAGAGACAAAAATTTATATACGTAAGAGACATGTAAGATACAAGGCTTTCTATCTCTCTTGTGAGTATGTATAAATATACACAATTGGTATGAGGGGTTTTTTGTTGTTTTGTGCATTATTGTGTGTGGAGAGTGCACAGTCACGTGGCAGAAACCCAGGGTTTTAGGTGAGAAGCGCAGGGCAGTATTTCTGGGTCTACCCTAGCTACTTGTGTGGCCAAGCGTATTAAATCCTGCTCCTGAAGACAGCAAACCGTTTATTCGGGCTTCATTCTCAGCCTTGTTGAATACCCCAAAAGGCTGTTTTCATTAGAGGGAACTGCCATTCCTTAGCTCTGAAAGTGGGCTGTCCATAAATCACCAACGCCTGCTTTCCGCAGGGAGGTGGGACTAGGACCTCAGCTTTCTCCCTGCCAGCCTGCGGAGCTGGCAGAGCTCCCAAACTTCCAGGCCCCCCCCCCCCCCCCCCCCCCCGACCGAGGGTGCGTCCCCCTGGTCACGGGGCTGGTGATGGCTGTGCCACCCACCATCCCTTGGGCTGCTCACAAGCATCGGGTGGCTTCCCATTTATTCTCTTGCTGCTGTGGTGGGGCCAGACCCCTCGCACTCGCCATGCAAACAGCCTCCTGTTGACCTGTTCCTGCCTTTCTTCTTCCCCTTGTTGAGGTGGTGGTGGCCTCACAGAAGAAGCTATTAATCAAACTATATCTTATCCTTGGGGGGGGGGGGGGGGGGGGGCATTATTTGCAATTACATAAAGTTTAGGGTGTCTTTTTCACAGCCAGCAAAGAGGTTGCTCTCATTGGCGTTATTTCCCTGCGCGTGCTGTGGGTACCGGGGTTTGCACTGTGGAACAGAGAGCCGTCCCCGGGACACTCTGCTCCGCCACCACACTGGGCATAGGTGAGGACGGCCATCCTGCGCCCATGCCAGCAGCACTGCCCCCGGGCAACCAGCTGGGGCCGGGTCACGGTCGGGCCCTCAGTCTGTGCCGGTATTTCTTTTTTTTAAACAATAAATGCATCTCTGTGGCAACAAAAATATCAATTCCCTTCTATAAATGAAGTGCTCGGATATTTCGTAGTCACAGACTGTTTCGATGGCAGTGCGTGTGCTCATACTAGTCTGCTGTGAGCTCATCTGACTGCGTCCTTGCTCTGGATGTGCTTTGCTGTAATAGTACTTTCATTCCTCAGCTCCCATTAGCACCCTGATGAATAGTGGAAGATGTATTTCAACAATTTTATGATTAAAAAGCAACATCTTACCGTTGCTTGGTCTCTGGTGCCTTTGCCCTGTTCATTATGCTTCACCTAAGAGTAGTAGCAGTGATTTAGAGTTGCAACATCAGCATCAGTCTCTGAACCCTGTGTTTTCTTTAACTGTAAATTCTGGGGAAGGAGGAGAAGGGATGAAGGAGGAAGTCTAAGTAGTAGGGTTTGTTCTTCGGACATTTCCAGGCCGGCTGTTTGAATCCATGGTGCCTCACAGTGATCAGACGCATTTGCTCCTAACTCTCTCGCTGGGTTCCCGGACAGCGGCCGTTCTGGATCACTCCTGCCCGGGGTTCGGAGACACCAGCCAGGCCCAGGGCACGCAGTTGCCCTCCAGGTCCACTGCTGTCACCAGCACTCGTGCTAATGGCCTTAGTACAGAGGTCAAAGACTGCTTAGATATGAAGGCTGAATCACCTCCTTTTTAAACCCCTCAGCAGGATCAAGGCTTAGGGAAGCGGACACGTGGGCTGCCTTCTGGCTGGCAGCGGGGATGGAGAGCGTGACTCTGGGACAGGCCTTTCGGCAGTTTCGACCAACCCTTGAGGCATTGAAATGGGGGTGTCTGGTGATTTAACCCCCCCTGTACCCACACCCTTTGTGAAAAAGGCTGATGCATTCCTTTTCTTTAGAGATTTTCTGATCCCACGAGCTCTTGATAGTTAGAGGAGGTTTATCCTGTGACCTGGGGATCACAGAAATCAGTGGCGAGCCCGTCAGCCTAACCAGGCAGATAGGAGAGATCCGCAACGGTGCTTATTTCGCTTGCAAATATAAAAAAGCCAGCAGCATAGGTCCTGCGTCAGACCTGTTTGCCTCAGCAGTGTCCCATTTACGTGAATCAGAAGATGGTAGCAAAAAAGCTTCTGGAGGCTCGTCCAGAGATTGGTCTGCCCTCCATGAGGAAACCTGCCCGTGCAGGCAGGGCGATTCGGAGATTACCGACACAGACAAGCCCGGCTTCACTAGGTCCCCGCGTTTTGAACAATCCTGCCTGCGAAAGGCGCTTGTTTCCGTGAGCTGTGGCGGTGCAGCGTCCTGTCTTTGGAAACCCTGTGTCTTGGTGCACTAGACAGGAGAGACCTGGAGGAAGGAGCTCTGGCTACGTCCTTTGCTCCGGTGACTCGGGCTCCTTGAAAGGAGAGGGGCTCCTGTCTTTCAAGCTGGGAAGCAGGAGGTCAGTTCTTAAACCTGCTGCATCTCTGCAGCTTTCAGTAGGTCTCTGGATTATGCCATGCCTTGGTTTCTAAGCTGTAAAATAGGGATAGAAATTAGGAATTTAAAAAAAAACAAAACAAAATAAGGCCTTGAAGAAATATGCAGTTTTCACTTGCAGTGCTGTCAATACCACGAGGCCCTCGTGTTGGTTTGAGCTTCAAGGCTGTGCTTTAGTATTGATAATAGTAGAAATTTATCATGATATTAGTAATTGGGAACTTAGAAAATACACGTTTTTAATTTTTTTTTTTTTTTTTTTTATTTCAGCAAATTCAGTAAAGCTAGAAATGCAAAGTGATGAGGAATGTGACAGGAAGCCCCTGAGTCAGGAAGATGAGATCAGGGCTCATGATGAAGGAAGCAGCCTGGAAGAGCCCCTCACTGAGAGTAACGAGATGGCGGATAACAGAAAGATCCAGGAGCTATCGAGCGAGGGAGGAATCCGGCTTCCGAATGGTAAACTGAAATGTGACGTCTGTGGCATGGTTTGCATTGGGCCCAATGTGCTAATGGTACATAAAAGGAGCCACACTGGTAAGCAGCTGAAAGAAAATCTGATGACTGCCTGTGGCATCTGATGTTGATATTACCTGACAACTCTTCTCTCTTCCCTTTTCATTCATGGGGTAGCAGGAGGCTGGGGAGGGGAAAGATGGGTTTTATTGTTTTGGTTCTCTCCTTTCTCCCAAATTCTGGTGATACTGTGTTTCTGACAAGCATGGTGCTCCCATGACATTGATTTCCAGTCTTTGGTTCTTAAAACCAGCACAAAAGTCTGGAAATTGCCTTTTTTACTGTTCTCAACCAGGGGCAAGATGGTGAGAGTCATTCTCTGGCATGGAGGGCATGTGTGTGCTCGTGTGCGTGTGCAAGGCTTTTCAGCCTTTAAGGTGGGTCCTAGATGGTCTTCCCTTGGAGGTGCTCACAGGTGGACAGCACCAGCAGCTTCCTGGGGATCTCACACCTCCTTTGCAAGTGCCTGGGCGTGATGCCGGTGGCCTGGCGAACCTGGGATTAGCAAACCCCACAGGGGGGACACATTACCTGGCAATCCCGATGCCAGGGTCGGCTTGCTGCTCATCGCGTGACAGCTCTATCAGGCAAACCTCACCTGAACCGCCCTTATGGGCTAGTGCTAGGCTCCCCCTCACCATCCAGATGCCATTTCTGTGGCACCTTTCAATGCTTGCACTCTCCTATCATTTATTTTTATTACTATTAGTACTACTACTGTTTGGAGACCAAAACAGCTTACTAGGCTTATGGATTTGAGAATTCAAGAGGCAGACAAAACCTTTACCATATGCTGATTGAGCGGGTCTCTGGGGCCTGAAAGGTGAGGCCTCAAGTTCAAAACAGGGAATTTCAGGGGAATTTTGGCTAGTATGACAAACTGGGGTGCCCAGGAGGCTGGTACTCACTCACTTCTGCTGCTCCTCAGGTAGGAGTGACAGTTACCTCCAACAAGATGAAAGTAGAGGTGGTGCCAGAAGATGACAATGCTCTCCAGTCTTGCAGAGGTCTACCTGACAGATCCTTTGATTGAAAAAAGTGCTTAAGCTTGTGCTTAACTTTTATGAGATTTAAGCACGTGTAAGTCACCTGAAGTGCTACAATACATGCTTAACTTAAGATACACACTTAAATCTTATTAAGGTTAAGCACAGGTTTTTGTGTTGGGGCCCCAGTGTGTGTTTGTTCTTCATATTTTTTGGACCAAATGAAAGATATTTTGTTTTTTATCTTTCTCTGCTATTATTTAATGAGGTGAGAGACTCACACGAACTGTGAGATATCTGCTAGGATATAAAAAGTAAAGTGGGTTTTTAAGGTAGAGTAAGAAAGACTTTGTGTAATCCTTTTGTAAACCTGGTAGTTCGCAGTCAAGTAGCGTGCTCTTGATGGGAAAGAAATCAATAGGATTTCTGTACAGAAGAATAATAAATATGTAGTACATAGTTAATGCCCCGTATATAAGTTGTATTGATAATAACTTAACATAAATGTATAATGCAAAGCATTGCAGTATTGTTTATGATGCAGTCATGATTTTAGACAGCAATTACGACAGGGGAAAAGCATTAGTTGGAGAAACAAAATCTTGATTAACAATTTGACAAGCTATTACTAGGAAAGGGAAAGAGAATAGAGAATGTAACAACAGACTGAGTCCCCAGCTTTCACCCTCCCTAAAAGTTTTCATTGGCACTTGCACGTATCTGAGCATATGTATTGCAAGTGCATCGGAGTCCACGTATTTGAACTTGAGCAGCTAAATTAGACCTACTAAATTTAGATTTAGGTACTTAATTAAATGGTCTGCGTTTTTTGAGATAAATAGCTAGCGCATCTCTTAAATACAGACAAGCTGCCTTTCTCATGTTAAAGAAGACATGCAAATTCAAAGCAAACAGAACAGAATCTCATCTGCATGCAGGCAAGACGGCTGTATGCGGGTGCATGGGTAGGAATTGCATAACTGGTAGCTTTTTCCTTCGGGCTACTGCTGGTTCCTCATAGAGCTCTGACTCTTTCCCCATCTGAGCAGAGGAGCTGTGATGTATTGCTCTATACAGATGATTTCAAGCATATAGAAATGGCATTGCTTTTAATGTGCAGCTCGGTGCTCTACTCTCACTAAACCAGTTGGCAAATTTTGCAGGGGTTTTCCCCCCCCCCCCCCCCCCCGACTTTGTTTGTTTGGTTTTTAATACATGCTGGTACTTCACTGTCCACAACAGAAGGAGAAGTTTGCTTGGATTTCCACATCCTTGATTTTAAGGAGTATTTTTAACATATTGGTATCTATCTTCTAAAGTGTAGTATTTTAAAATATATTGCCACTTCCTCAGCAGCTGGGTGCGATGGGCTGGCCCCAGCTCTGGAATGAGCCCTGACCTGCGGGTAGTCTGGTTTTGCAGCCCAAGGGAGAATGGTGGAGGGCAGGGATGTTGTCCCTAGTAAGTGGAAATGGAGTATATTCTTTATCAGCTAATGCAACTGGCATGTAAATCCTTAACTCTCAACGCCAATTTCAGTATGTTTTGGGAGCCGAATCCCGCCTTACTCTCCTCTTTATCTATACGCAACCAAAGCATGGTCTGGCCAGTTGTTTGCCTTGGCAAAAACTAAAGTCCTTTTCCTGTCAGGCTTCTATGTAAATCACACAAAGCGCTGCGGTCCATAGTAGAGGCTGTAATTTGCATGTATGCTGGGATGAGAGTGTGGCTTTCCTTACACCCGGGACCCAGGCTTTGCGAGAAGCTGTGCCATATGGCTTTGGCTGCGTTACGCACGTAAAGGGGCACAGTTTTCTGCAGCTGTTACTCATCTGTTCCCGAGGAGCAGTTGTCTTCCCCTGCCACGTTATGGTAGTTCAGTCAAACAGATACAGGGATGG
Source organism: Balearica regulorum gibbericeps (assembly GCF_011004875.1). Taxonomy (NCBI): domain Eukaryota; kingdom Metazoa; phylum Chordata; class Aves; order Gruiformes; family Gruidae; genus Balearica; species Balearica regulorum. The sequence continues at coordinate 4,760,387 of NC_046189.1, forward strand.
GGAAAATAATCTGTGCCATGGATGAGGCCAGAGTAGATGAGCTCAGTGTCCCGCCTCTCATCCTCATGTGCTGGAGCATCTGTTTCCTCGATGCCTCCAGTCGCCCCTTCCCATGATAGCCCCAGCCGGGGATTTCCCCTTCATCCTTCAGGTGCGCACAAGCACGGCCTTGTGCGCGTGGGGCTTTGGTCCACGGCACCTCCGTCACGGAGCCCACGGCACTGCTCACCTGATACCACCAAACACAATGTTTCTCTGAAACATTGATAATTCAGGTGAAGCATTTTTGCAATCTGCATGGGCATCAGGAGAAGGCCTTTCTATTTATTTGTCGTCGCTGACAGAAAATAAATAAAATGCTCACTGTGGGAATTAAGCGTGATGCGCTCCCGCTTTAGTGAGCGGGGTAACCCCCCACCCCTTCCCTCACATGCCACATCCTCGTGTCAGAAAAATAGCGTGTGTCACATTTGATTTATTTCCTCGTTTCCCATACTATCTTCTTTCGGTCCAAATTCCATATTCCACAGCACATGCCCTGAGTTGCAGCATCTTTATCAGAGTTTTTTGTTACTGCAGGAGAGGACTGGTCACATAATATTGCCACTGGATACTCCGGGGGCTTGTGCTTGGGGATGTTGAGGGAAGGGGAGAAGAAGAAGAAAAGGTCAGTAATCCAATTTGTCTGAGGTAATGAAAAGGAACTCTGGCGATTTCTCACCTCTTTAGGATTTCTGCTAGTGATCCTGAATTAAAATTTCCAGTCCTTGTTTTTGGCAAAGCAGAAACCGCTTGCTGGTGCAGCCGTGCTGCTGCCTCTGATCTGCGAGGTCCACGTGGTGTTCTCCCTCCCTTTTCTCCACCGTAACGTCCAGTCCTTTATTTAGTCCACTGCTGGATTTTGAAATGCTTTTTATTTCTGAGGTAGGATAGGGATCGTCCTTGTTGTTTTAAGAACACTCGAAGCTTAAATGCTTTCTGTGTGTGGATGCAGAGGGACAGTGGCAGAGCAAAGCTGGCTCCCTGGGAACAGGGCATGGTGCAGGAGGCAGCAGGGAGAGCAGTCTTGCCCCATTCTCACTTTGGGCTGCTGATAGGTTATTTTTAGGCTTTTTTGGGGTGCTAACCACAGGAGAGTCTCAAATCATTGCTTGCACTCCACGTTCATTTTAGTACCCTAAAGTCAGTTACATTATGGTAATTCAGTCAAACATGAGGGAGATGTTCAAGTTTTGCTTTAGCATCCGTAGCATTATAATTGAACATATGCAACACTGGAACTCTGAACAATATTTAAATTTTTTTTTCTTCATGCAGAATTCAAGTTTCTGGGGCACAATTAATAAATGAAGAAAAACCCAATTATGCTGTTTAGTATAAAAGACTTTTATGCCTAAAGCAGTTAACCAGGAACAAATTTAAACAAATGGTCATATTAACACATTACAATTAACTCCATTGGACTGCCTGTCTTATTCTTCTAGTAGAAAGATTTTATTTGGTTTAATTTGTAACCTAGTGCAGGCTCCTACCTCTTGCAATATGAATCGATTTGGCACTGAATCAAAAATTGTAAGGCCAAATTTCTGAAAGTGATATTTTCTACTTAGGTTCCTAACTCTAACTTTTCCAAAAGTCTCATTTTCTACTTAAGCATAAGGAAGGGCAGCTTAGGTTTTTAAAATCACTCTCTGCATAAGGATGTGTTTTACTTGCAGTACCGAGTAGCTAAACTGTTCTGATATTTTTACCAGTTCACTTAAAGGATTTTTCTCTCTTAAGAATATGGTCATAAATTTGTGTGCAGAGGACACCTGGAAATCACCCAGGATTGCCCTGGGATTTTTCACGAGAGATTTGTCACTACTGTTTAATAATAAATCGCTCTATCTCGAAGTAGGTTAGTCCCACCAAAGTCCCTAGTAAAATCACTGATTTCAAGTGATGTGTAGCCTGTTAAGTGAATCTGAGAAGAGTAAGTAGGTGTGCAGAGTAGAGAGTCCCCAGAATAACAAATACAGAAATGCAGCAAAGTAAAGGCGGGTTGCAACTCACTGCCTGGCACTATGTCAGTAGCACAGCTGATATTTCAGTGGGACAGAGCTAATCAGAGCAGTTGCAGCATCTGATGAATCAGGAGGAATGTTTCACTTTAACTGAATAATAAGAAAAACCCTACTACGGAAGGCTGAAAATCAGTATTATGAGTATGAGCAAATACTTCCTGATGGCAGCATGGGCACAATAATTTTGCATTAAGAGGTTAAAAAAAAAAAAAATCCTGTTTGAGAAGTACCTAAGCTGCTATTTGCATATCAAAAGTATGTGCCAAAAAAAAAAAAAAAAGGCTGAGATCTTAGATATACATTTAACCTGGACAGATGTTAAATGTAGTCCCGTTGGACCTGCTTCTTGTATTTAAAAGGACTCTATCCTGGCTTTTCTTGTTATTTTGAAGAGACTTTAAAACCAGCATTTAAAAAAACCAAAAAAAGTAATTAAAACATTCCCAGGAAGGGACCTGAGCGCTGCCATAGAAATAACCAGGCCTCGCTGTTAACCAGAACATCATTATGTATTTTTTTTGTGAATTTCTCCATTTGATTTCAAAGGGACAAAAGTTACCAGCCTAGGGTTATGAAAATTGAAGTCTCCTTGGTTGCGAGGTCTGCAGGCTCTTTGTCCTCAGTTAAATTTCTGTTGTGATACAGAAACTATCACTGATGTATTTTGCACCGGTATGAGATTCGAAGAAGGATAACTCATACTGAAACTTCTGCGCAGCACTTCCGTGCTGAGGCGGTAAAGGAGAGTTACTGTGCAGGGAAGCTTCCAGTTAAGCAGAAAAAGGAGTTGGTTTGCTTTTTGCAATAACATTTGACATATACACAGTAAAATATGAAAGCTATTAGTAGGAAGTTAATCAGTTCATTCGCCTGGTTTCAGGTTGTATCAGCTAGGCAGCGTTGGGAGCTTGTGCTCCGAAGTCTCCAGCCAGCTGCCGTATATTAAAGTATTAAAGATCCTTAGGAAAGGACGGTGTCTTGCTAAGAACCCTGACTCCCTTGGTCCGCTTCACCTTTCATCTCGGTGTCTGTTTGCACAGCAGCGAGTTAACTTGTGTACTTTAGATACTGGTGTAGCTAAAGAGCAGCGATCTCTCATTATTATTTTTCCTGGGGGAGACATAGCTGTAATGGATGCACGTTAAACAATGAACTGTGAAGTTTCAGCAGTATTTCACTGTAATTTAGACGTAAATATTTGAAATCATACCTCTTTAATGAATACTTTATTTAACTGTAAAGTGATAAACCCCCATGGATTTATTTATTTATTAATTTAATTTAATTTAATTGTCAGGGCTGTTCCCTGGCACAAGCCCCTCTTACTAAGCCTTTATGAAAGGTAATACTTTACAGGCCTGGCTTACCTTGCCTTGTCCATTCCTGAAGTAACGTTAGATAATTAAATTCCCTGTGCTGGAGAGCAAGGCTTTTTAGGCATTCTTGGTTTTGTGTGGCTTTAGATCTTAAATCTGGAGTTAAAAAGAGACATCTTTTTTGTTTGATTAGCTGTTCTTCCTCCTCTCCCCAGTCAGAACCTTTTTTTTTTTTTTTTTTTTTTCCTTCAATCTCTAAAGTTTGAGGGTTTTCTACTCTGTTTTAACTCTAAAACAGAGAACAGGTTTGCTACTTAAGTATACTAAAAACATTTTGCAGTCACGTAGTTTCCAGTGTTGAAAAAACAAAAAGCTTGCTTAGTCACATTTCAGTGTGTGTCCTTCTTGTAAGGAATTCTGATTTTAATAAATCAGTGTGAGTTTATCAAGTCAAACAGTAAATACATAGACAGCTATAATTGTGAAATACACACCATGTTTATTATTATCAGTAGCCCCTTGTAGTCGTGTCTGCCACTTGTTCAGTAGGTCTGTAGTTTCTGGTACGTCTGTGCTGCTGTCGTTCCCCGAAGGTAGGAAAACGTTTTGAACGCAGTCGGGGTCTGCCACGCAGAGAGGAAAGGTATTTAGGTAAAGACTTTTTGCGAGTGGATGTTCAGTTTGAAGTGTGATTAATTTCAGCCTATGAATAAAAACTTTTCACAGAAGTGTAAGGGAAGTGAATAAGGATGTCAAGACTGTTATTTTGTTGTTAGGGAGTAATAATACTGGAGAACTGCTTGCAAACCTACTAGGAAAAGGCAGCAGGAGAAATAATTGGAAAACAGTCTTCTCAAGGCGCTGAAGTGATAACAAAGGCTGGTTTGCTAGTATCTGGAGTGGGCATCAGACAGCAGAGCTCTTGGGAAACCAGCAAAATCTTCTCACTATTGAGTCTTTACTTTTTTTGTGCACCCTTCTATTGGATAATGGTCTGTCAGATTAGCTGTGCTAAATGTAGAAGCTGCTAATCGATAGCGTGAAGGTGTGATTAAAATTAACGGTCATCCCACAAGTCTGCAGCTTAAACAAGGAGCAGGAATCAAATGACTGGACAAAAGTATAACAAACAGATCAAAGCAGTTATTTACCCGGAGTTAAGCCAGTAAGAAAAATGAATTCATGCTGGCTTTCAATAGATACAAAGGTTATTTAAGGTAAAATGTGCTATTGTAGCAGATTCTGTCTGTTGCAAGAGAGGAGCAGACTATTGGTGACTTCGTGGTGAGTGTTTTCATGTCATCTTTGCCACTGAACTGTGGTGCAGTGACTATTTTGAATTCCTGACCAAGGCTTTCAGCATCTCTTCAGCTGCCAGTTTATCGAGGAATAATACCTGCTCAGATGTGGCCTCCAAAATATCAAAGATAAGTGGGTGATGTAGTGGATGAAACACATTAACTGTATAGTTTTAAATACAGCAGGAGAAAAAGCTGCTGTCTAAAGACTTTAGACTTGGTAAGAAATTTGCTATCTTCTTTAATGTTGTCATCCTGAAACTGAAGCTATCATTCCTGAATACTGAGAAACGTGTCAAAGGAAGGGGTTTTGCCTGTTTTCTCAGACAGTGAAAGCAAAACAGAAAAGAAAAAGAAAAAAAACCCATATATTTTTCTACTGCAGCCTTTTTACATATCTCTGTTATGGACATTTTGAAATGATATAAAAGAAGATAATGGCTAATCAGATCCTGTAAGTATAGTGTAGGAGTTTAAAAGGGAAACCACAAGCTCTTTATCAATTCCAAAGAGCTCGTGTTCACTGTATTGGAAGATGAGCTTTATGCCCTGATTTTTTTTTTTTTTTATCATTACTCCATAATGTTCTTGGCAAGACTGTAGGAACCTTAGTATCTATCTTCTTCAGTGCATCTGAAGTGGTTTCAGATGTAATTTCCAGCTCACACACGTGAAGTAAAGCTGCAGAGGTGTGGCATATATATATGGCACACCTGCCTTCTGCTGCCCTCCTGGTAGGACTGTAATGCTGGCAGTGATTTAAACCTCTGAAGCAAGAATTGCTAGTGGACATCTCTAAGAGCTCTCTTCCTCCCTCTCTTTCCATTTGAAAGAACAGATGTATCTTGGACTTTAGACACATGAACTACTTTGTTAAAAACATAGCATTAATTTTGTGCAGCGAGGGAGTAATCATTTTTTAAAGCAATTGAAAAAGGCTTTGGACAGATGTGACAGATCACACGACATGTTTGTTTTTTCACAAGAACTGTGCTTCAGTCCACTGAATTCAACCTCAGAAAGTCCCACCAGGATTTGACCAAGGCTCCGTAATAGGTGATAAGCAGAAAAAAATGAATGAGACTGCTTACATCTGAAATCTGATGTTGGAGACCTTGTTGAACTGGGGCCCTAGTTGGTGAAAACATTTCAACATCTAGAGCCCAGCTGCAGCAAAGTGCTTAGGCAAGTGGCCAGCACCAGTACATGCTTGTGCCCGATGGATTTGCACTGTACCTGGTGGGACAGAAGTAGATGATTAGAGCTGACTGCCTGCCCAAGAATGCTGGAACAGGCTGAGTGTCCTCAACAAATGTTGACGTGGAGTATGGTTTTGTAAATATTTCACAAAACCTGTGTGAGTTTGTTAGGGGGGTTCCTCTAAATAATAATAATAATAATAAATGCATTGATGTTCGTTGTTATGGTCCCAGTCCCCACTGTCCAGGGCAAATACAAAGGATTAACATCAAAATAAGTTAGTGTGTGTGCGTGAATGCATGGGATGAAGGGAGAGGGTAAGGTGTAGAGTTTCTGTTTGGTTTGGGTTGGTTTTTTTTTTTTCATCGATCAAGTCTTTTCAATTAGTTTTACTTAGAGCACAAATTGGCTTTTTTCACAGTTTAATGGCCTAAGATTTTTCTCAGTGTTTGCTACTGCCCAAAGCTTGTGGGCCTGATCCTCACTTGCACCAGTTCTCTTCATACCACTCTAGCAATGCAAAGCAGCCTTCGGAAAGGGATTTCAATTAAAGTATAATGTAAGCAAAAGATTTGGTTTGAAGCAAAGACCTTAAGATCTGTCCAAGTCCGATTGTTACGATCAGTTCTAAATACTCATATGGATTGGACCTATACTAAAAATAAGTGCAAAACCGTAGAGATAAATACCACAAAACCACGGTTATGGATCTAAATTTTGAGCAGAGCTCATCTTTTATGAAGGATAAAACCTCGAGGTGGAGACCTTTATGAAAACCAGGCTGCATTCATCACCTCAAGCTGAGGCTGCAGAAGGAGAGAGCCCCAAATCACTATTGGAGGCTTTGCCCATCATGCAAAAGAAACATCCTCTGACTTTAGCAAGTGCTGTGAGGTGGTGGTGGTGCTGACTGTACCTATGTAAGATGGCAGCATTACAAAGAGCGGGATGATGGGCTCCATGCATCTTCTGATGTTTCTTGACAACTCTGTCCCTTCCATTTCCCTTCCAGGTGAACGCCCCTTCCACTGTAACCAATGTGGAGCTTCTTTTACCCAGAAGGGGAACCTGCTGAGGCACATCAAGTTGCACTCTGGGGAAAAACCGTTCAAATGTCCCTTCTGCAGCTATGCCTGCCGACGGAGGGACGCCCTCACAGGACACCTCAGGACGCACTCTGGTGAGCCCACCTTGTCTTCTCTTCCCTCTTGGTTTTTTTCCTTTGTCATTACCGTTCAAGTGAAGCAGGTTGTGAAAATAAGTGCGTTCCCAGTGGCTCTGGGTCTGTACCATCCTCTTCAGAGAGCGAAGTTCTGAACTTTGGGAAAGCCTTGATGTGAATCAGAACAGTTGTGGTTCAGCCACACCTCTCCTTTTGTGTAACTGAGCTCCTCTGCTGATGCTATCGCATTTCCCTTTGAATGTCTCCTTGGGTGTATCCAGGCTTCACTGGCAGATTGTTTTGACAGTCTCAGCCCCAAAGTGGCTGTGAAATTCCAAAGATCACAAAGAATAACTGTGTGCTCTTGGAAGCCTGCTTTGCAGTTGATACCCATTTCTTCATCTAATAATTGCCACATGCTGGTAGAGTTCATATTTGCTCGTCTTTCAAAAACCTCCTAATTGCATTTTTGATTCAGTTACATCTTGCTGTAAAGTCTTAATTCATGGCAGCCACAGCACTCACCCTAGGGCAGAAGGTGTCGGAGAGGGATCGGGTTTGCCTTGCCTTGCTACTTTGTAGTATTGTGTCTATATCGAGTCTATTTGATATAGTTTCTTGATATGTTCTGAAGGAATATCCACCGCATAACTGCATGCTAGTAGTCACGTTGGTAGCCCTGATGATCAGGATCAGATGTGTTTCTAGTCCCTGTACGCTACACCAAGGGGCCGCATTCTGCTCACTTACTGATTTGTGTAGGACTCTTGAGTACAATCTTAACTTGCTGCATTTTTTTAGCTCCTAGGATGTTCAACTTTCATGTCCTGGCCATTTTTAGGAGACTGTGTTTTTCATTGTTGAATGAACAGAGATAATTGGACCAGTTACAAGTGACAGCATTACAGATGAACTTTTTTGAGGTGCTAGCAAATGTGTGACTACTGAAACACAGTGGTTGAAGTGCAGCCGCAGACAGAAACTCTGCATGTGAAAATGTAATCATGGGGCTTCCTGACTCTTTATACACATTTCTTCTACAGGGTCAGCCTCACTTCAGTAGAGGTTTCTGTTTTATGAGCGTTAGGTTGGTCTTAGGATACAGAGTTGCCTTGACATTTCCAAGAATCAGAAAGGATAAGCTAGTAAGCGTCTCCAGGTAGACTTTGGAGTATGCAGGAGGCTGTACTGATGCAAATGTACCGCTGAGAGAAAGCGTGAGCTTCCAAGGGAGTGCAAGTATGGGACTAGGCTGAGAGAGAATTGCATGAGAGTTGTCAGCCGAGAGGATTTGACCTGAAAGTCAGAAGAAAATGTCTGTGGAATCGTGAGGTGCAATTTTCACACATCTGACCATAACCGTAGTTTCAACTTGAAATTTAGTAAAAAAGAAAACACGATAAAGTATTCATGATTTTAAAAAGGGAGTTGTGACATAAAATAGCCCACATTACAAAACATGAACATTGTGGTTGAAGATTGTTTTCATAATATGAATATAGATTTTGTTACCTAGATACAGCCATTGTTTGTTCATACAGAGATTGTTTGTTCTTCCTGTGTGAAAAGTACATGGCTGATGTTTCTGCTTTTTTGCACAAGGATGAAATGTAAAGGTGCGGAATTTTCAGGAGGCACCTAAGCTGCTTAGGCACATGAGTTGCCCTGGAGCTCCCTCCCTGACTGAGCTGTGTTCAGCTGTGCTCAATTGGTAATTTTATTTTTTGTTGTCAGTGGAGAAAGTGTCACCCCTCTAAGCAGTCAGCTGCAACAGTTTTCAGCAGAGGGCCAGCAGCAACAGACGGGTGCTCCCATACTACTCTCCAAGAGAATTCTTAGAGTAGCACTCACAGATGAAGAGTTAAAAACCTGGAATATTGCCCTGAAACCTGGCACCCACCTACATGAAGGTGAAATGCCAATCTGAACGTGAGCATGGAAGTTAAGGTGTCCTTCTGACCCTGTCATATAGGTAGACTTGTTTGGTTTATGCATACATATGTCCTTGGTTGGCTTATGCACACATAGGTGAACCTGGTTCATGGGAAGACAGGTAGATGTTCCCTACAGATTTTAAACAGGTTCGTATCAGTGTACTATGCAAGTACTTTCTGCTTTAATAAAGCACACATCAAAGTCTGTAGGTGGACCTTGAAGGTATAGTAAAACCAGTAAACTTCATTGAATGTTTACATCTTCTGCTATTTCTGACCATAAAAGAGGATATCAGATAAAATAGAGAAAGAAGAGGTTGAAAACTATTTTGAAATATGAGACTCCAATCCAGTTTCAATCTAGTACACTTAATGTCTAAATTGAGGTGTGTCTGAATATGTTTTTATATTTATAAGAGGAAAGCTCTTTAGGTCAGATCCTCAGCTGATAGGAATGACATCCCCTGAGCAAGGAAGGCGCTGCTGTTTTGCACCGGCTGAGAATCTGGCACATGATTTCACAAATGCAAGACCAATTTCCTTTTTTATGTTGTGTGTCCTTTTCCTCCTTAAATAAGAGTGCAACTAATCAAAAAAACCCACTCTTTTTTCCTTCCCAAGAAGGTTTTAAACTACTCATTTTTTATGGAAGACAGAGTATGCAAGAAAGAAATTGAAGAATTTTTTTTATATCTTTTTTTTCCTCCCAGCTAGTTTGATCTGTGAATTTGAAAGCACTTTGTTTGTGTCACCACTTAGTCAGTTACACCCTCTCGCTACTGCCAGTTAGTCAATTTTTCCTGTGCTTAGTGCAGGGTTTTCATACAGTAAGACAGGAAAGGTGAAAAAATAAGGAAATGTAATTGCAAATAGAAATTAGCAGAAGCATCTCAGAGATATGTGAAATAGCTGAAACTACTATTAACTTAAAAAAAAATTAATCTGTGACAGCTTCTTTCTTTTTTTTTTTTTTTGCTTTGGATGGATATTTTTTCACGCTTTGTAATATTATTTCCTATTTATTTGAAAATGTTTCTAGGCATCACAATCCACATTTTACTTTCATTTCTTGTACAGAATAGTATCTTTCTATATAAGTGTTCCCAGGATGACTGGTTAACAAAATATTACTTCGCATCTGTAATGCTGCTGCTGTTTAACCCTAAATAATTAAGGACTTCTCTTGCAGTGATTTACCTCTGCGATTATTTACCTTTTACTGACATGGAGTTCTGATGAACTTTGTGTCTATATTTTCCTCCCACATGCAGCTTCTTTGATTTCAGGAATATAATGATGCCTTCAGGACATCAGTAGGATAATGCCTGGGGAGAGATTCATGCACAGAATTACACTAAGAGTGGGCATGAGCCTCAAGATGCTTACAGGACTTTGAGAGGTTGTTTTCAGAATTAACTCCATAGTTCCACAACGCAGATAATGCAGGAGAGGTGCCTGACTGGGCTTCCAGGACGAGGGTGTAAGGACAGGCTGTGGAGGGCTGGGGCAAAAGGGAGTAGCCCCCTCCTGCAGGGGACACTTCACAGACCAGCAGGAATTGGCTTCACCTTGCCAGCTTTTGCTGGTTTTAAAGAGGAAAATATCCGGGCACAGCCAGTCTCCTGATGGCAGTCACAGAGTACCTGCTATCTCACCCTGAGACGTGCCCGTCTTCTCCAGCACCTCTAGAATTGCACAATGAGATGAAGGCAGATACAAAACAGATGAGACGAATTCTACTGTAGGCAATTAATGAACAAAACCCAGAAGTTTTATGGAAGGCAGTCGATCTGACAGATCAATCTGACAGTTAAAGCACCTAGATGTTGACCTCTGTATTTTGAAAGACACGAAGTACAACCTGATGCTGTTTTACCCTAACAGTCAGGCATCCTCAAATGGGCACGTAAAATTAGCAGTTATGTTTTGACATGAATTTCTCTTGTGTCTAAAATGGAGCCAAGTCAGCCCTCCCCTCATAATGCTATTGTAAACATAAATGCTTTGATAGTTCTTAAAAAAAGTCAAGGCTGCAATGATGAGCAATCTAGAAGAGCCCATAGAAAACATTAGTGCATTAGTTTTTCGAGCGGGGCTCGGGCAGTAAGCCGTAAGTGAGGGATAGGATCACTTGCTAAGGGGAAAACAAAACACAGAATAGGTTTTCATTAAGTGAGAACCATTCATCCATCCTTTGCACTAAGCAAGGATGGTCCTGTGGGCAAATTATTTTGTGATTTTTGTGATTAAAAGACTGGCTCATCGTGCATATACCCAAACTGGCCACATGAAGCCTTCTCAGGTAACCTCAGTTCTGGAATTTCCTGATATTTCTCTTTATCTTGGCAACTTGAATCACATTCCCTTACTGTGGGAGTATGTAAGTGTTATTCATATATGAAGGCAATTTTACTGTTTATTTCTTCCTAAAAAAAGGGTAGTCAGATCATTATTTTTTCCTGTTGCAGAAGCTTTTCCTCACAATACATTTTAAAATTTGCTTCCAAGCTATTTAGAAAATGCTTTTTTCCCCTTTTCCTGTTTAGAAAATGCTTTCTTTTTTTCCTTTTCTGCTTTTAACAAATATTTGCTTTTTCCTCCCCCTCTTCTTCCTGCGTTTCTGCTGTGTGTTGTTTGTTACTGCCCAGCTCTTCAATAGCACTGAACTAATGGTATCGTTTCATTTGCAAAAGAAAAGCAGTGAAGCATTTGTTTTGAAAAGAAAGGCTTAGGCAAAACTCCCAAAAGCACAATCTTAGCAAACTATGTACAGTGTGTGAGATAAAAGGCATGTATAATTAAAAAGGTAAATGCCCTGTTCATGGAAAGATAGTTCAGTAACTCTTTTTATGTTTTTTGGTTTGCAAGTCTCTTTCTCATCTCTTGTACTCCGTAAGGACTTCCTTTTCAGCTCCTCCTGTGTGGTAGTGAGCCATGCGAGATGTCCTACACGCCTGCAGTTGCATGGCTGTTGTCAGCAGAACTGACGAGTGTTATCTGTGTATGCGACTGTGCTCAGAGGCAGAAGGAATCTGGTTCCTAATTCTGATGACGTGCCTGACTCAATACATGTTTGGGAGAGTCGTTCCACCTGTGAGGTTTTCAGTCCAGCTGAAAAATTGGATGAACAAGCACAGTGCTGAAAAACACAATGCTGTGCATCAGGTCCTGCCTATCAAAAGCCAGTGAGAATTACTGAACCAGTGGCAAGGATGATTCTTAAGAGCAATGAAGAGTCAATGTTTTAAACTGGTTTTTTTGGTCTTGAAGAGACTTTCACCACTATTAACATCTCCACTCTCAAAAGGCCCAGTATCTACTCTGTAACCATGTTTTTGAGGATGGGAACTTGATAATTGGAAGAATCTTGGGACCTGAAATTGTCATTACGCTCTGAGCTGGACTGACTCAAACACATTATGAATGGCGGAAAAAATGTAAATGTGAACAAGTAGGACACTATCTGTGAAAAATGAAGCAAGTATGTGAAGAGGCGAGGGAGTATTTTGCATGCAAATCCCAGTTCAGCAAAAAGGTTAGCAAACAGCATCTTCCCTCAGTTGTGATGAGCCAGTGGGCATTTATTCTGTGGATCTGATACTTAGAGCTCTATTTAATCAGGCAGAGCTGCTCTTCCTCTCAGGTTTTCTTACGCTGTTTCAGTTAAACTCAGTGGAATTAACCTCGTCACAAAATCATTTTGTGTTTTTTCTTATCAGACTCCAGGTTCCAAACTGTTATTAGCATGTACACAATACTGCAGCAGCTCTGCTTTCTCATTAATGCTTCCAGTACCTAGAGGCCTTCACTCTTGTGTTGTAGAGTCTCTAAAATCTCTGGTATTCTGCTTTCCATATTGTTTGTACCTGCATTTTTAGAAGGTAAGATCAAAATGTGTACAAGGGTAGGAGGTTGGTATGCCAGGTCTTTCATCCCCTAGGCATCCTTATTTAAAGTTTAGTCCTCTGTAGAGCCAACTTGAATCTGCTGAAGCCCCATCTGATCCTGATCCTTGAAGTGGTGGGGTCATCTTCACTTCCAGAGCACTACTGTCACAAGTATTACTGTCAGCTGTATGAAAAGATCTTTTATGTCCCCAGAATTATCTCGCTAATCAAGCTTGGTTGTGCTAAGCCTTGTCTACAGAGCATAATTATCACTGAGAAACCATCTTTGATTTAAAGATGCTGTAGGATCCTCATTCTAAATATCAGTCCACAGCAAGATTAGTAGGTGCTAAGAGTTATCGTGGTATCTGTGAGACAGATCTTGTGCCTCCTGCTATATCTCTCAGTGGAAGGTGGCCTTGCTAGGTCTCTGCCACCTGCAGGTCTACCAGCAAATCCTCTGTTCTTCAGCAGAGAGAAGGGGGAGAGCAGGTCTGGAGGGAGATTGCATCGTCTTCTCCTTTCCCTGATCATCCAGGTTTCCTCTCCTTAATGAGACAGGTTGGCAGAATTGGGTGTTTGGTGTTAGGTTGAGTCTCTGGACCCTTTGCAAGGAAGAGTTTTGTGTTAAGGCAGGAAGTCCCGCACCCTAAAATGTGGAAGAGTACAAATGCCCCACCACTGCAGCTTCACCATGAGGGAAAGTTTCCTCAGGGCAGATTTCAGTTCTGCAGTGCAACAAGGTGCTCACAAGGAGAGGAAGGAGAGTGTCCTTTGCCCTTTTCTTCAGACCTCCTGAACTTGCTATCACCTCATCCAGAAGGTCAGATAGCACTGCGGTACTTGGGGGTAACAAGGTCCTTGTTCAGACAGCATCATTGTGGTGTAAGATTCACGTGGGATCATCCCTTATCAATTTTGACCAGTTCCTTTCTTCCTGATGGAATGCCTCTGCCAAGATGGAGGTGCTTGGGACGGGGCTGCTGATGTCCAGTTTTCTGTCTCCCCTCCATGTTAGCAATTCACATCCTGGCATCATCAGCCAGATTCTGTCCCTCTTTGTGTTGCCTCAGGCCACATACAATCAGAATGAAACAGCTGGTCCTGTCCTACTGGGCTGCTATTTGGAGAGAAAACGGAGACTTCTCCACTGCTGGGTGATGACAGTTCTTACACTGGCCATCCTGCTTTGGAGGAGCAAACGAGACAGTGACTTTCTTTTTCCCCTGGGCTTTTATTCTGCCACAGTGCTATATGTGGGATTTCACTGGCATCAAAAAAGCAGATGAATGTGATAAGACTTCTGCATATAGAGCAGCAGTCCTTCTCAACAGCATGCCTAACCTGTTTTTTAAACATCCAGAGAGACTGTTTCTATTGCCTCCCAAGGGAGACAATTCCACTTCCCATCTGCTTTTTATAGCTGTGACTCTCACCCTGATATTTAACCTAAACTATCCTTTCTTTTGCTGCAGATTATTGCTCTTCCTAACACTATCTTCTGTGACTGTGAGTAATTCCTGTGCTCAGTTTACACTGTAGTAGGCTGTAGTCATATGTCTGGCATTGATTCTGTTCTAGTCTGTCTTTATCTTCCAATCCTCTCATCTCTCTTTTTATTACTAACTTTGAATTTTTTTGCTACTCTTACTCACTCATTTATGAGGGACCTAAATTGCAAAGTCCTTTTATGCTTTGGAAACAGGGGCCAGTACAGATGCAGCCCCCTTAACCTCATCTCTGCCTCAGTCACCTGTCAGTGAAATTGAAATAAAGAGCACTTCTCAACCTTTCACGATGGTGGGAGGGCAGGATGCACAACTGATTGCAAGGCACACACATGTTGCTGCAGTGAAGGTCACGTAAATACGTAGCGGAGTATTCCGGTGCTGCTGGCGCCCCAGCTACATAGCATTGCATATTATCTCCTTAGCTTTATGTAGCCTTTGTGCAATAGTGAAATGAGATAATTACAAAGTGGAAGGAATAATAACTTCGTATTGTTACCATAACCGCTGAGGTATTATACCCTGATACCGGCATGATTATCTTAGACACAATAGTAAGGTGATTATTAATAAATGCTAAAGGACTTAACTACTTAGCCTGCAATTTTTGCGTCTTGTTTCTTTTATGAACCCTATCTATTTCATCAGCCCCAAGCTTCTGTGAAGTGAGTATGTGTTGTTGCCTCGTTGTTATCCATTTTTCGGTGATGGGAAAATGAAATAGGAAAAAAACCCTTATGAGACCCAATTTTCAAATTTGGGTACCTAGGCACCAAGGTAGCTTCACGTGGGTTACTTGTCTTTCTGCACCAGAACTACCATGGACAGGCTGGCAGGTGAGGGTCTAGTAGCTTAGGTATTTAAAGATGCTCCTTTAAGTTCAAGCTAGAGAGGCCTCTTCTGGCCTTGTTTTCCTTGCCATCAGGGATTGTTTCACAAAACCAGAATTTAAGGTGCAGCTGTAGACACAGGCATTGCACGGCCAGGCTCCAGACCCTCTTTGGGAGCTGGGTGTCTCCTTGCATTAGAACAAGCTTGAGGGATGCGGTGCAGTGCATCAGGAGGCCTCTTGCTCCAGAGATAGCCTTCTGAGGTAGCTGCAGTGGTTTTTGCAGAACAAAGATCCAAGAGGTGACTGAGAGCTTTGTCAGGCACTTGAGATGAGAACACGGTTTTGACTTGACGAAGCTACATCTCACCAAAACCAAGACTTCTTGCATGTACTCTGAGCAGCAAAATACCACAGTAGCCCTAAGGAGGAAAAAAGTATTTTTCTTTCGTCTGAGAAAATTATTTTCAAGGGCAAAAAGCTTTTGCATGTTGCCTCTGAGGAAAGGAGATCCAGCATTGGGAGCCGGCCTTTGTCAGTTCTTGAAGGAATTTGTGAAACCTTTCAGCTCGAGAAAGTTTGAGCTTGGAATCAAACGGTGGTTTGAGGCCATCTTTCATTGCTCTCTCAGAGCTGTTTTATGGGGCAGTGTGGAATGGAGAACTGCCACTGACATTTTTGATAATATATGAGTGCTTTAAGGTGCAAGAGAGGTATTTTGCCATCTGGAAAGGAAGCCAAGAGAAACTAAAGGGGAAAAAAATAACCCAGTTAATGCCACACCATAGCAGAGCTGCAGAAAGCTGCTACTGATATATTCTCCTGAGCTCTCAGCAACCTGTAATTATGAATTGGCTTACAGCTAAGATATTGATGGATATCACTCAAGAAGGAAAATGAGAATGTCTAGATTTTTTTACAGTGAACCTGTGCTGAACTCTGTGTGACTCTCCTCCTATTTATAACCCTGCATGAAGTTCAAGGAAACTTGTCCTGGAGGTTTCCCATGAGAAGGAACTGTGTTTTTACCTGACTAAAGCTCTCTGGATATTTTCCCATTTTTTTATTTGATCTAAGTGTGAACTTTCTCCACCCTCTGCCCCTCCTTCCTTTCTGGAGTGGTTAGAGAGGTTGATTACAGCCAGGATTACACAAGAGATGCCAGTTGCACACATGTTTTGCATAACTGTGCTGTGTTGATTTCAGACAGGGTGCCCCAAGTTCCCTCCGTGCCTTGCAACAGAGAGACAAGATCTCTATCTTCATTCCTGAAGCTGGAGAAATGCTGTTGAGGCCCTGCCTATTGAAACTTTGACAAAGAACACCTGGCTGGGACGCTCCCCAACCACACAGTTATCTGTACGCGGCAAAGCGCTCGCTTTCGGGAAAACCTCTACTTAAAGGTTGTTCGGGTTTTTTGTATTAAATATGCAAGAGTCGCTCTACCTCTGTGGGAAGCGCTGCAAGTGATCGGTGCGGTGGCGTAATCGAGCAGGATTTTCAATGTCAGGCAACAGGGTTCCCTGGGATGCTGCTGCTGCTCCTGCCCAGAGAGCCAGCCGGTCCGTGTTAAGGATGGGGAAGGAGCTCCTCAGGCGCACGGCATTTCCCTCCCTTCCAGCCAGGCAGCCGTGAATGCTCTCACGTGCTCCGAGATGGTCAAGAGCCTGTGGTAAGGATCCTGACCAGAAAATTAAGACAAGCTCACCCCAGTACTGATTCTGGGGGCCAGTTCACCGTGGCTCTTCTCTTTAAAAGCACTGAGGTCTGCTTGATTTCAGTGAGAATTAGGCGTTTTGACAGCCCAGGTCTTAGCCTGCGTTTCAGTTCCTTTTGCTGGGAAAAAGACACTTTCTTCCTCCTACCTCTTTTCAGTTTGGAGTGGAAGTCTAGGACAGCACAGAGGTTTCACCCCCAGCCGAACAGGAGCAGACTGTTCTGAGCTGCCTACGGCACAGTACTGTGTCGTGGGATAGAGCTGGTCTCACAGGTAGGCAGAGCCCAGACTATTTAAGGGCTTCAGGCTCTTCCTAGAAAATAAATCACATGCAAAGGATACACTGCTGAGAATCTGATGATGAAATTTTTATATAGAAAAGCGACATGGGTCATAGACTCTCTCTCAATTGGATATCCTTCATGTGCATGCATTTTGCTCGTCTCCTTGGAGACAGTGGCTTGTCTGAGAGCAGCTAGCCTTGGCTAGGAAAGGCCTGACATTTCTGGTTTGTGGGATGAGGCTGTGCTGCTGAATTCTCCAACAACCGCAGAGGCATGATTTGATACGAGCATAAGCAGTTCTATACAAGGTTATCCTGTGAGCATCTTTCTCTAATACCTCTCTGGGGACAACGCTCAAGTCCCTGGTGTGAAAGACGGATTCGAAGATCCTCGAGGAGAACCTAGCGATCCCCGTCCCTCGCATATCAGAAACGCATATCAGAATTTGTGAAATTTCTCCTTTCCCTTTCCTTCTGCTGAAGAGCTGAGTCAGCTGGACTGGCATGTCTGGAACTCTGTGGCACCGCGAGCAGGCAGTCTGCCAACTGCATTACACACCGCATCCAAAGGAACACGTCACTCCTCTCTTCTTTTTCTTTTTTTTTTTTCCCCTTTGCAATCTCCACCCTCTCCCTTTTATTTTTCCTTGTTGATCCGTGTAGGTGAGTCAGAGAAACCTGCTCTTCCACAACCTGTTCCTTCTTGCCAAATCCTGGAGCAGCACTCCCAGTTCTTGTTTGGTGTCAGGAATAGGTTATGAAAACAAAAACTGATACAGGCAGCATACTGGGTATAGAGTGCATACTGTAAATGAAAATTAAATGCATAGTGAATGTGCCACTTAGAATGTATTCCTAATAGACTGATGTCTTTTGTAGGAGGCACTTCATTCGATGATTCATATATAATATTAGTTTTCTTCCTAAAAAGCACCAGGATGGAACAGAGAAATAATTTAAGGCATAAGTAAGAGCACATTTAGCGAGAAAAGCCATCTTAACTCCACCGGATTTTAAAACAACAGGAGAGTGGAAAATTCCCAGTAGGAAAATAGGTGCTTCACAAAAGTGTTTTTGAACAAAACGACTGAGCTCTTGATATCAATTGTAGTTGTACTAATCTAAAGAAACTCCATTGATATTGGCACAGTTCCTCAGAGTTTACACTACTGATGCATTTCTAACCGCAGGAATTAAAAAATTGTCTATCTGGATTCCCCAGTTCACAGACACTTAGAAATGAGAGTGAAAGGTGATTAACTGGCCTTTTCGTTTACCATATGATATTTATTTCATGAGTGGGGAGGGCGTGAAAAAACCCACAAGCTAACTTTTCTCTTTGGTCAACTGCCTCCAGGAGCTGGAAGCTGAAGGTATCTGACTTGGGGGGCTGGTAACTGTGGGTACTGGTAACTGCGAGTGCTGGTAACGCTGTAGGATCAGGTGTATCTCAATATCCATAGCTATGTTTCCATCCAGCAGCATCAAAGGATTGCTTTTTGGCATGTGGTGCTGGAATGAAGCTGTTCAGCTTCAAAGAATAGATCATCCAACAGGAAAAGTGCTTTGTTTGACTTTTATGTGCCTCAGTAAAATGTCCACGTTAGCTATATTGTGAAAAAACGTATCCATTATGGTCATATCATTAGTCTTCTACAAGGAATGAGTTTGTCCCAAGGGCTAATGATGAGCCAGCTTCAGGGAAGTGCAAGTACAGGTTTGGTTGAGATGCACGAGATGGATCAGCACGAAGTCCAGGATGAATTTGACCTGACTGGTGTACAATCCCTGGATAGGATTACACCGTTGGTGAAGAGAAGGGAAAGGGCCATTTTGTGTCAGGTAATATATAACTCATAGTGAGAGGCAGTCATTTCTCAGAGGGTTCAAGTCCAAGACAAGAAGGCAGCAGGGTTCCAACCACCTTCTGCAGAGCATGAACCTAGGATACAGGCAAAAAGGGACTTGTCAAAGGCATTCAAGACATCAGTGTCGCAGATAGGAATGAACACAGAGGTCCTGACTCCCTGACTCAGATACATGACCTTCCACACACCAAGAAAATAAAAATAGAAAAGTTAAAAAGTAAGAAGATGTGAGAAAGAGATTTTTCTTCTCCCAGGTACTGAGAAATGAGAAGGCTTACACCCTTCTTTACAGAGAAATCACCTCTTTTAAATAGCCTAGCGGAGCCTTCAGTACGATTTTTTTTTGTTTGTTTGGGCTTTTTTTCCATCAAGGAATGCAGTTAAGCATATTCAGAGTTTCCTAAATTCCCTGTTTTTACAGGAAACCTTTTTAAAGTACTTCTGGATGTTGAGAGAGCTCTGTTTTGTGTTCTCCAGCTTTTCTGTCTTTACTTTCAGCCTAAGCAGTTGCTTTTTCTTTCCTTCTTTTCTTTTTCTTCCTTTTGGTTTAATTTCACACCCATATTTAATTTCCTTTCATTTTGTCTGCCTCCCTTTCAGCCACGATAACAGTTTCTGAATCTATCCAGGGCTTGTAGTGCAAAGCTAATCGTACCAAAAAAGAAACATCTTAAAACCCCAAATCTTTCCTCCCTCCCTTCTCGTTCTCTCCACTGAGCAAAGCTAAAAAAATCCTGGGAGTTTAGGAAGTGCTCGGGAACTGTCTTTATTTATTTTTTGTGTTACCAAAAAAATACAACTAGGAAAGATATTGAGGCTAATGGGAACTGCTGGATTTTATTACCCAGAAAAGATTAATGTAGCTTCAATGTCAGCCATAGACACCAGATGCAGAGGTTTGTGCTAGACCAGAAGCAGTCCAGTATCCCAGATTCATCTCTCAGAGAGTTAAAGGATCCCAGTATCCTTTAAAAGGTATCTTTACTGTTAATTTTTTCTGTGCTAAGAATTGTTTTCGTAAGAAATCATCCCAGTACTATGGCTGACTTTGAACAGGCAGCAGTGAACACCACAAGTGTTGGTGAGGAGTGTGATGGGGAAAGGAGGCGTCTGTCCGGCTCTGGTGGCATCCCGTTCATTTGCCTTGATGAAGCTCGAGTAAATGCGTGGGAGCTGGGATGAGCTTTTGGGAGCAGGGAGCTGCCCCAAAAAGTCTCTTGCTGGAGGAGCCTTTGGTGTGAGGTTTTCAGATGGATGCAGCACAGCTTGGTCAGCACTGTCTTCTTGAGAAAAGTCCCATGCTTATTCCGAGCTCCTCGGTACCGTTGGTGGTAAATACATATGTTGTCAGGCAAGGAGCAACAGGAACAGATAGGAAAACTGCATAGGTAAAAGGAGTCAGCTCTTTTTTTGTTTGACCTTAGTTGACATCTGATGACAAAAGCACATGTTTGAACAGCAGATCTTTACGAGGGTAACACAAAGGCATGGGCCACACTGGTTCTTCGGCAGGAAGGAAAGGATGAATAAAAATTTTCATGTCCCAAAGGAGCCCATTAGTTTCACAGCCTGACCTGGTTTTGGAAGCAAGGTTCCCTTCGCTGCTCGCCTTGATCAAAATAAGTGAAAACTCCCAACTTCAGTGGTTGGGAAGAGAAGAGGAGCTGTCAGTATTATTCCTACCATGTCACTATTATCTTCATGACAGCTTGCTGTTAATAGTCTGTTTCCAAAACTTTGTTTCTGACAGTGACAAGAAAAGGGAAAACTTACGTAAAGGGAAACTGGAGAACGTTCTTCCTGTCTTCTAAGATGTGACGTAAAATTGAAAGATGTCAGGTGCTAAAAGAAATACTATTTTTGTGCATGAGCATGTCGGTGGAACGGTGGAACTCATTGCCATGGGATGGGAAGACATGAACTAGAGTTAAGGGCTAGTTCAGTGTTTTTATGCAGAAGGAAACTGTCTAGTGCTATAGTGAAAGTTAAATGTCATGTATTCTCTCTGTCTCCCTTTGTTTATATAGTATAAAATAACTGGTAACACTATGGTTGGCCCTGTTTGCTTCAGATAACTCATAGATTCTGTTGGCTTTGTAATGCTAAAGGGTTCTGCAAGATAGGCAAGGGCGCTGCGCTTGGAATAACTATAAACTGTAAGCAACTATGTAAATTGTCTTCAGGATATTGCTTCCATTGATACTACCTACAAATTTGGCCCAACATCTACACTTGTTACCCAAAGGGGGGGAAAAAACAAAACCAAACCAAAACAAAAAAACCCAAACAAAAAAACAAAAGCACTTCTCAAGGGAGTGTTTGTCCAGCAGCATTCCTGATCTGCACCGAGGTACCCACACCCTGCGCTGCGTGTTTGAGCTGTTCCTCTGCAGTCGGTCGCTGCGGAGCTCATCGGCTGGCAATGACGTGTGGGTCTCCAGTCACCTCCTTAAATTCCTGCTGAGCTGCGGCACTGACGGGAAGCGGGCAGGACAGAGCAGAGAAAAACAGCAGACCCACCTAAACTTGGTTTTGGTTTTCCTGCTCACTGTGTCCGTGGAGAAGGGTTGAAATTAAGAGAAGCCAACAAGCGCGTTTTGGAAGGTTTGTTGTGTGAAGCAATTAATGCTCCGCTTATCGAGTTGACTTTAATAGAACGTTAAAGGTCTGAAGTGGAGTGGAAAGTACAGAGCTGGTACACACAGTTAAGGTTTAACCTCCATCTTAAGCCCGTTCCCACGCACGTCCAGAAAGTGCGGAGGCTTTGCAGGGAGGAGGCTCCTTCCCGAAGTCACCTCTCTCGTATTCGTTGCAGGGCCTCTCCCCCTTTAAATGCAACTTGCTGCAAACCTTAAGCGATTTTGAACCTGGCCAGATGATAAACCGCCTAGTTATTTTGTGGACTTCCTGGTTTTTGTTAGTTTATCTCACCACCTCAGTGCTATTTAAACAGAGTCACTTTTTAATAGTATTTAATCATTTCGGAGCCAGTGTAAAAATCCTGGAACCCCACCAGTGCCAGGGGTACTGGGAGGACTGGGACACGCTGGTACGGGACAAGGACAGCGCGCCCGGTTCAGTGGCCGCACAGCACAAGTGCAGAACGTTTGCACTTGAAATTTTCAAATATATACGGGGGGGAGACCTGAAAGTTCCATTGCCATTCATATAAACTAAAAAATGAGTGTTGGGTGCCTTTTGCTACCTTTGAAGCCCTTATGTTGAAGGAAATAAAGGTAAGCCAAGAGAAATATGTGAGGAGAGCTTTGATGTGGTGCAATGTATGTTTCTTGGGACACAGAATTGGAGCAAAGAACCTTGACGTTCATCTTTTTCAGAAGTAAATACAACATTAGTGTCCTTATCTGGGTTTTCTTTGATTTAGTATGTAACTTGTTTGCATGGTTTCACATAGGTACATTTTCTTTCATTTTTCACACATACATAGATACAACGTACAAACCTACAGAGGGAACTGTTTGTCTTCTGTGCTGCAAAGGAAGAAAATGAGGTGTAAGATTCTTACTTTTCTGTTTATAATTATTTAATGGGTGCTGCGAGACTGTGGCAGGAGCCCTGCAAGTATCTGGAGGGTGAGGGAGATTTCAGTAATTCTGTGACTGTGCCAATGAAACAGGAGTTTGTTTGTTTGTTTGTTTGTTAAACTTCTGGCACAAAAATGCCACCTACTTATTTATAACCCTTGTGGCAGATTGGAACATTGTTTTATCTGTAAAATCCTGCAGATCAGTTAATAAACAAACACAATCTGATGAATAATAATTAAATAACAGAGCCACCAGTAGCTGCAAGATAAATCATAACAAAGTACTAACGTAATAAAAGACTGCAGACAGAGCCACCTTGAAGGTATGAATAAGGACCCGGACCCCTTAGCTGCTGTACATGAGCGCTAATGTTTACTGATTTACTCCAGATTTATTATGGCCCATGTTTTTATACATAGAGAAGGTATAGAGGCTTCAAAGTTCATCCTGACCAATGTATTTACTTGTTTTCCACATGTGGCTGCGCATGTTTTTGCGGTCCATTCTAGCCAAAATGTAGCACGGATGAAGTCTTCGGAGTTTATATGTAATCTGATGTTTAATACCGCTTGCCGTGGAAGATCAAGGGAGGACCGAACACTAGTACAGTATTTCACCGCTAGCCGCTTATTTTACAATACCGTAAACAACTGGCAGGTAGATGCAGGTGTCAAGCTGCTGGTTTGTGCCCTGGAGATATTTATAGGAAAGGCAGGCGTGTCTAGAAAACAAAGGGTGTGTAGGTGCAATGTTTTGCCATTGTTTTACTGCATGCTGATGTACTACACGTACCTTGTGGTGTTTCACTGCTAGCTGCACAGGACTACTGTAGTAGTACACAGTTGTTGTCGACAGAAATAACTTATCATTGACTGCCGCTATGCAAAAAGTCAGGACAAGCCGTTTTTCATTTGCTGGGAGGCTCACAAAATGTTGAACGGCCGCATATATATCAATAGGCAATTGATAGCAATCTTTACTAAGAGGCATTGGGCCAAGAGGTCATGAAGCGCGAGTCAAGGGCTCTATTTCAAGCTCCAGGTCAAGAGAGTACTAGTTGCTTAATGGCATGTGTATAGGTTTTTCCTGTTGTAATGCTGCATTTGGGTTTTTGAACCTTTTGAGGTGTCCAGAAACATTTTTAAGCACAGATCTAGCTGTATGGTCTCTTCTGCCGCATGATCTAGTGAACCTGTCCTTTACCACATGGCTCTACGAACCCTAATACTTGGCCCAAAATATGATAATCTAAAAAGTACTCATAGAATCAGAAGACATCAGAACTCCATGAGATCCAGAAACATATCTGCATCCCATGAAGCATATCCCAGGTATTGCTGCCTCCGCTTGGACTGGCAAGCATTAAAAGATTAAGGGAAAGCTTTCATAATGTGATTAGAGATTTGGTTCTTTCTGAAAATCAGACTGCTTTAAGATGTCACAGGTTGGGCGCTCAGAAGCGGCGGTACTTGACACTGCGTGTCGCAAGTCCGTGTGTTCGTGTACTCTAGCAGCCCGGAGCATTGTTTGAGATGTTTACATGTTGTGACTTCTGCATGCGGGTTGTCTTGGACAATCTCGGGTTAGCTGTGGGACTTGCTGTTGTTTCTGAACCCCGGTATATACCGATTATTGTGTGTGTGTAATCTCCCAGGAAAGAAAAAAAAAAGCAACAAATCAAAGAGCCCCCATGAATTTCAATGAACACATTTACAGTCATTAAGCACAGCAGCAAGATACAGCATTGGAGTGGGAGGCAGTTTCCTTTGCAAAGCTACGTGCTGCTCAGAACCAGCATGGGCTTAGGTCTCACTTTAATTTTTTTTGTGATTAATTCGTTCAGGGGTCTTATTATTCATGTAAATATTTTTGTGTGTGAAGCTTTGAGCTAGGCAGCTGTAGAAAAGCCAAGGCGCGCTGTTTAATTACAGCAGCGAACTGGAGGGACCGCGCGTCGCCTCTGTGCAGCCTCAGCCCTCCTGCCGAAACCTTAGCGCTGCCTCAGCCCTCCCCGGCTCTCACGATTGCTGCCGCAGCTCAGGGAAGGATCGCAGCAGCTATTATATCCACCTTTTTGTGACTGTTGCACGCTCTCTTCTTTTGTCCCGAGTGGTGTTAAATGTCACTGAGCTCAGGGGCATTTTACGTTTCCCTGGGCCGACCGTTTCATGGCCTGAAAGGACACCGTGCCTGCAAATTGCCTCATATGCTACCTATTTTTTTTTTTTCTTTCTGGCTTGATGTTCTTATTCCTGCTTGATCCTCTACTTTGCGCCATCCTAAATATCTCCTCCCGCTCTTTAATGTTCACTCCCATGTCTAATAAAATCACAGTGTATTATTAAGTCCTTAATTTCTCAGTAGAGATACGGGACGTATTTTTCTGTGTCTACCTACTTGTGTGAGCTTCACCAAATTAGCCTCTGTGCATCTCGCAAAGTGCATGAATTCATTTGCATGCTGTGAAGAAGGGAATTATTACCTTAATCATACATATGAATAATTGAAGCACAGGAAATCAGAATAACTTGCCTGCAGTCACAAAATTTGTAGTGTAACTAAGAGTTGAACCCTACGCTCCCTAGTCCCAACCCAGTGTCTTAATCATCTTTCCTACCTCTGTGTTAAAACTGATCTTACTGTAATAAGTCCCGTTCAAGGCAAAGGCTTGCTTTGTGGTTGGCACTGTGTAACTGCAGAACAGCTCCCCTCTCCCAGGCAGCTTCCAGTTTCAGGGAAGAGAGAAGAAATAATGAATTAATGCTGGTTACAATCGTGAGAGTGAATTCTGCAGCCTCATTGATAGGGGTAAGTATCAGCCCAAAAGCACATTTTAACTTCTTTGATGCTGCTTCAGAAAGCTGCAATTGGAGAGGAGTGGGGTTTCCTCCAGCTCTGGGGTGCTAGGGGCCAGGTGGGAGTTCGGATTTTACCAAAATATGTTGCACTGGATGCACTGCTTTCAGAGGGACTTCCTCAGACCGAAAGTAGCTACGTCAGATGGCCACTTAGTTCAGAAATCTTGGCTGGCTTCCCTTCCAAGGCCCTGATGGGGCAATAACGCAAAAATAATAAAAGTCTGGTACAAAGCTCAGTGCAAAGCCTCTAGACTTTGGATAGGGCTGACGTACGTCACGCGGCCGTAGTAATGCCCTTTCCTGCGTGAGCTGGTAGTGTCAGAGGTTGAGCTATCACGGGGACTCGGGACGTGGGCAGGTGGACGGGAAGGAGTTCCGCTCTGCACTGCTGCAGAGAAGAACGTGGTACCCAAAATAGGGAAATGTGGGAGTAGCTAATCCTGACTGTCGAAACCGGTGCGTGTTTTGTCATTGGTCTTAACAGAGGCAGGACTTTAGCTCAGCAAAGTGTATCGTTGCTCTTAACCTGTCCTATAAGCCTTTCTCACTTTATATGCTTATGGCAAGGTATTACCTGGGATGCCTTGTTATTTCCCTTTGACTTACTTTATATTCTGCTATGCGCCCCCATCTCTTTTGAGAACAAAATGCTGCGCAAATGCCTTACGGGCTCTTTCTCTTTCACTGACCTTTTTTTATGACTTTAAAGAAGTTTCCCTAGGCCCAAGTCTGCTTTCTGTCTTGAATATTGACCTTAGAGTTACACCATCTCGTTGTCGCCGCACGCAGACTTCTCAGCTATCAAAGTTCACCCACAGGACTCAAAGTATTCCTAACTCAGAAACACCTTGCCTTATATGTCCTCCTCCTCTTCCCCCTCCTCCCTCCGCGTGAGCATTTTAATTTCACAAGCAAACTCTGTTTCTCTCTGAATTTTGACGAGTGGTTTACCTGTTTCATGGTAAAAATTGTACTTCAAATTTAAATGTCTTTTTCACTGTGACTGTCATAATATTTTCCATTTGAGGCTGCGACTCCACTGTGGGTTTTCTATGCCACATTGTCATCTGTACGAATCTGAGCTTAAACGCGTGGAAATTCTGACATTTTAGTAAGAAATATAAAATGTTTTTTTATAATCTTCGAGTTAGCTGTTTCATAGGTATGGCTGCTGGGTTTTGCCCAGTGCCCTGGTCTTTCCCTGTTCAACAACAGATCGAAGATTTCTCAAGATTTGGGGCTTGTTTGCATTCACTGTATTGTGTCATTTCTATGAGAATGAGTGATGGTAATTTTTTTATCTGATTGCTTACCCTGAAAACGTGATAAAGGAATAATTACCCCAAACCAGGAATTTCCAAACTGACTTTGCTTGGGTGCTGCTACCATCGGCTGTATTTACATACAGTGCCGAGTGTGGTGTCCCTGTACCGTGGTCCTCGGTGAGGAACTCAGAGAAGGCAGCTTCGTACCAAGGAAGCTGAGCCAAACTTTGAGAGGCTCCATGGCAGAAATGACTCCATGGAAATAGCTCCATGATGGAAAGAGCTGCCTTCGGTGGGGACTTGGAGCGGGTTTTGGTAGGCTGTAGCACTGCTGAACTCTTTGCCTTCAAGTCAGTGGCCTATAGACCAAGACCCCTCGTGCCCCATGGCATAAGCCATATGTCTTTGGGGCAAATTTTTGACTATTAACATTTACCTATTATACAGTATTTGAGAAAGGCTGAAATTTCTCTTGGCAGTCAAGTGGCCTCATATGGTGGTTTGTTATCTGGAATAAAGCATGCTGCTGAGGGGATCACCAGAATTGAATTCTCTGATACACTTTTACATCTTTCTGTTGGGTAATACAAAATATGGAAAAATGTACACCCACTGGCAACGTTCATGTCCACAAACATATATATTATTTGTTGTGAGTTATTTAGAGAATACGAGGGGAAATTTGCAGCTATTTCAATGACTTGACATTCGTCACAACAACAAGGTTTCTAAAATGCAGACTGTAATTGCTACTTCGGCTGGCTGCACCTCTTACCAAATGAGTCGTGAGAATTGCTGGTGACTCAAACTGCTGCTATCAGAACCGATTCCATTGTGATCTGACCTGATCGATTGGGTCTGACCCAAGGGACAGTCACTTTGTGTAATTTTATAGTATAAATCAGATTTTATGCCTGTGGGGCTACGGTGGGATTGCATCTGTAGAGCAAGGGGGACAGAATTTGGAAATAAACCTGAGGGAGTTGTATTCGATTCTACTCAACTGGAGCTCACAAACTTTGTTCTTCACAGTTGTGTCTGAGTAGCTTCCAGTTGTGCATTACAACATGACCAACGTTTGTCACATGTTGTTTATTCTCTTATCTCCTCCCCGGAGGAAGGAGCGTGTGTGCTGGAGTATTTCTTTCCCTGGGGAGTTACGTTCCTCAAATCCCATATTACATGCAGAAATCATGCCTTTATCATTAGCTTTTATCATCTCTGTGAACCTTGAAATTTGATGGAATTTGGATAGCTGACCCTCATTGGAAAAGCTCAGCCTTGTTGTGTGTGAATAGTTTGTGAAATTGTTGCAATGCAGTGAGCAACCATTTGAAGAGGTGTAATACCAACTTTTTTCTGATTATTGAATAAATTTTTTTTGTACTGTGAACTTATAGGGGAATATGTTTCTCTGTGTTAAATGATGATATATTTAATTAATTGTAGCTACCTCTGGAATAGCTGAGAGAGAGATCCCTTTCCCTTGCATCTTAGAGTTTATCTCAGTTGCTTGATATCTCGGCGTGGCCAAACCAGATGGACTAATTCAGCCCTGCTTCAGCTCGGTTAACTTAATCCCTTCAATTGCATTGGATTTTTTTGATTAGACACCGAGTTAGCTTCTAATGAAGGCGTCAGACTGACAGGCATTGATGCCATCTAGATGCATGAGGAAGCATTGTAATGGTGATGATAAAAGTATTTCCATCCTCGGGAGCTGCCGGAATGTTTTCCTAAAGGTGCTTCCAGAATGAGATGGCTGGTTTAAGTTTAGGAGCTGAGGCTCGATCCAGATTGTTCACATCAAGGGCAATTAGTCTGGGGATGATAATGAGCCTCATGCTCAGCCTCCACTGAGATTCCCAGTACCAATGCCAGTTACGGCAATAGTGTAAAAGCTAGTGAGCAAAATAAAATAAAGACCACAACAACTCTTTGGTTGAAGACACAATACTTCCCTGAGGAGAAGCCTGATCTCTAAATGAAGAGAAATAAATCCACAGTTTGGACACTTACTAAAAGCAGCTTTTTTGAAAAACTTGGTTGTGTCACTGAACTGCACATAGAAACAAACTTTTTGAGAAAACCAGAAAGTTTCTGCGAGCATATTCATTTTATCAAATCTCTTTTTTCTGAGGCAAAAAAAACATTTGGAACTTTTTGACCAGCTCCACTACCAGAGGCTGAGGCTTTGTCATCTCCCATCACACAGGTGATGCAGGGCACACACAGTGGTATCTGCTAGTCCTGCAGAGGCCCCAGAGAATTTCCCTGCCTCTGGGGCTGTCGTGTTTAGGGCTTCAGCCCTAACGCAAGGAGCCCTCTCCCAGCTTCTCGTGGGCTACAGGTGTCCTCCCTGCAGCGTCCCCTGCATTTTCCCATCCCAGTGGTGATGGTGCATTTTGGCTGCAATTAGTACAGCTTGGATTTCATTAAGTGAAAGACCATGAAAAGCTTTCAGTATTGGGACAAACCCAATAGAAACACGTATATTATCCAACAGAGTATGTTCTCAATTTCTTTGGCCGGAAACTAAAATTCTTACCTAAGATTTTCAAAAGTCTGGAAGAGGTTTGACCTTCCCCATCCCTCAGCCAGCTCTGAAAATCGCAGCCGCTGGTGTTTTACTAGACTTGCAGTACTGACTTAATAGCTCTTTAGTTATTAGACAATATATGTTCGTGTTCAACAAGTTTAAATTATATTAAAAACGTTTATTAGCACGGCTTGGCAAAATACACTTTTGGCTAGCTTTCTGGCCTTGGGTTAGGCCATTCTTGTGGTTTCTTAATGACATGCTCCGAAAGGGATATACTTTATGAGAATCTGGTGCCAGGTTTTGCATGTATTAAGAGGCGTTTGCCATTTGTTCATAATGCTGCTGAGTCAAACAAAAACTAGTGGCAGCTCAGTTCTGGCATGTAGCAGTGCTGTTAGCAAAGTTACTTTCTGTTGTCTCTCCTTTTTTTTTTTTTCTTTCTTCTTTTTTTTTTTTTTCCCCCCAACCTTCCCTTAGTAATTTTGGCAAAGTTGTCTCACCAAAAGAACTCCTCTGGGCCACGTAATGGGTTTCCCCACAGCTGGGAGCAGAATTAGGCCACTGGGGCAACCCATTTTTGTGAAGGCAACTGTTCGTACCATGGGCAAAATGTCTCAGAAGTTTCTTTCCCACGAGACTTGGTGACACACAGGCAGTGCTGGGGTGTGATTCAGCTGTTTGGTTTGTTTTCCCCTCTTGTCATCTGTTTATTTGCTTTGCGACCAACAAGTCCGCCTCTTTTTCCTTCTGCTGATACTGCGCGTTAGTGTGAAAAACGGATGGGGCAAAATACCCGGCGGGTGGGAGGAGGTGTGTGCGGTGGGAAAATGGGGCTGGGAAAAAGGTCTGGGACTCGAGTAACCTTTCTTAGGTGTCTTTCCATTGCAGGAGTTGTTTGTTGCAAAGGTGTGATTTTTTGATAGCGAAAAGTGGGTTGCAGTGGATTTGACCTGATGCTCTCGTTCTTTCCGCAGTGGGGAAGCCTCACAAGTGCAACTACTGCGGCCGGAGCTACAAGCAGCGCAGTTCACTGGAGGAGCACAAGGAACGCTGCCACAACTATCTGCAGAATGTCAGTATGGAGGCTGCTGGGCAGGTCATGAGTCACCATGGTGGGTGGAAAACGCCTTTTGAGGTCTCTTGGACTTGGAGCATCTCTTCCGGGCTTTTTTCCGTCTGTTTTTCTTCCTTGCTTTCAACTTTGCATCCCTTCCAGCTTATAGATTGCTTGTACTCAGATAGGCAGGAGGAGAAAAGATGGGCTAAAATCTACACTCTGTCCTGCACTGTTTTTCTGGTTTAAGTCACTATTTCACTTTTTAGTATGTATAAACATGCAGACATGAAAATAAAGCAAAGTCACCTGTGCAAAGTTACTCTAAAATGAATTAAGGATGGTGGAGATATTCAGAAGTCATTATTTGTACTCCCTGTATCTTAAATCCCAAAAAAGGGAGGCATAGATATAAAAATCTCCAGAGCAGAATGGAATTCAGCAGTGTTGATGAAGGTAATTATAACAAAAAAAAATGTTTATATGCATTTACATGTGTTAGTATTAATATGTTAACTAACACCGCATGTGTTAATATACATAAAGACTGAAGATTGCCAAAAAGATTGTTGAAAGCAAGAAATGTCAAACTCTGAATTTGTTTTCAAAAATTCCTGTAGCTATTAGTATGGATAATGAGCATAATGTCTCATACTACAGGGTTGTAGGCTTATCTGTAGCACTAAATACTAAATGGTGTTTAGTTTGTCCAAAAATTGTTATGATTTCATTCAAAATTAGTGTTTTGGAAACTCTTCTAAAGCTGAACATCTTTTAACTTTAAAAAGTTGTCTTTAGAGGTTCAGTACTTGAAGTAATTTGAATTTCTTACTAATCAGAAAATGTAAAAATTACATGTTTTCCATTTTGATTAAAAATTATCATGTATCTAAGAATACCAAAAAGTTAGATTGTAGGTAAATGAAAAGGTGAAAGAATGTTTCCTCTTTTTTTTTTTTTTCCATTTTGCTTTTTATTGTTGAGTGGAATCATATGGCCTCATTTGGAAATTAATTATGTAAAAGTTCTGAAAGGTCATTTCTAAAAACCTAAAAATACAAGCTGAAATAAAATCTATTCAGCATTTCTAATATGGACAATTTTTTATGGAAAAAACCACCAAAAAGTTTTAAAGAGTACTTTTCCATGAACAATTTAATCCTATAAAGGCATTCTAAATGTATTTAATACGTATTGCCAAAATGTTCATACTGCTCTATTAAGTAATTACTATCTTTGTAGACACCCTGGAGACTAAAATCAACATTTAAAATGTAATGGATGACTTTAAAGCCATTGAAGTTAGTGATTATCTGCTTTGGGCCCGACTTTGTGCTTGTAAAAGTCAGTGGAAAGACTGATTTCAGGGCTTTGCTATTTGCAGGTGTCTGTTGTGCGCTTGGTCTGTTAGATGGAGCGCTTAGCTGATAGTAGGAGTTTAACCACCGACTTCGTTCCCAACAGAATACACACTCTTCACTCTACGAGGGTGAGCCTGTCGTGTTAACCAGCGAGGTGATGAGTTCAGTCAGCCTTTCCTTAGGGGAAAAACAGTAGGCTGATGTAATTATGGCAACCAGGATGTTTCGGAGATGACGTTGTGGAGGATCTTCCCAAATTCCACTCAACTTCTGGGTTTATTATTCAGTTATTTATTAAAATTGGGCTTACTCTTGCTGATAGTGTACTTCTAAGGAAATCTAAAGCTTTTTCTAAGCTGCTTAATGCTATGACAAGAAGGGTAAGTCCTTAACCTTGTCTACCCAAAGCAGCTGGAATGGTTGACCTTGCATTGATTTTTCTACCAGCTGAAGTTAAACCAGTGCAAACCCCATGTGGACAGTTCTTTTATTTACAGCCTGACTGACTGTTCTTGGGCTTAAAATAGAAACGTTCACACAACTACTTCACTTTTCTCAACAAAATTAGCTTAAAACAGCACTTTGAATTCAACTAGTGCCTCTTTTTCCTCTGGGCAAATATGTCTAAATCTCCCCCGGTGAATGTTTAAGGGGATGTTTGATCCACTGTCTTTGTTTAGCTGTTTCGCGAGGGCACAGCGAGGACAGGCAGCGGCAGGGAGCTCCAAATTCAGCTGGGACCAGGAATAAATCTCACCTCGCATCCCAGCATCACTCCCACTCATGAAGCTCAGCATGGGAATGAGGGTCATGAGCACCAACCTGTAGAGGTCTGCAGCAACGTCCTTTCTGCTGGGACTATAAAGACACCAGGGAAGAGTATACAAATGATTACTCAGCTTAAAGTTAGGTCTTAGTCTAACCCTGAAAAACGTATTAGTTTCCTTCTCTCCCGTGTCATGCATGGAAAGGATATTCCTGAGGATGAGTGCGTGCATGCTTTGGAGATTCTAATCACAGGTTTATTTTGCATCACATTGGAGTTAAGTTTTCCTGACTCTCTTTCCAAATACTATTTAAGTATTTTGTTCTTGCTGAGTGTTTTGAAGCCTCTGAATGCATTTTGGTGTGACTCCTGGTCACAGCTTCACCATTATGCACAGGACAGGTAAAGGTGGGGATTTTCTTATCCCTACCAGCATCCTGCTTTAAGGACAGAGGCGGCCGTGCCGGGTCTCAACCAATGTGGCCAACATTTAACTTCGGTCTAAATTATTTCTGTAGAGATGAATCGCTCCAGAAAACTGGAGGCAGCCCCTAGAGAGTTTGGATTTTTTTCAAGCATTGTGCTCGAGTTGATCATTTTATAGACACACTACAGACATCTACTTGGGTGCTTTTGCCGTGGCCTGATGAGGCCCTTAATTACAATTATCTTTGTCTTGCAGATGGCTAGATCACCTGACCAAAGCCACAGGGGGAAGCTAGAGGAGGGGAAGGAGGGCTGGTTTCGGTGTGTGGGTAGGAATGTACAAGTCTCCGTCTCTCTCTCCATCCTCTCACAGGGTGCTGGTTGCTTGCTGAGCTGCCCCTCCTTGTGGCTAGGTCCTGTTCCCTGCTCAGCACGGTTGGGTGTTGGCAATTTTTGGCAAAGCAGTGCTGGCCCCTGAGGTAGAAATTAGTCTGCAGTCTCCTAGCTAGTGGCATGTTGGGGGTGACAAAAGTGACAGTCTCTGAATGCCAAGAACATGATCTTTACAGGAAAAAACAGAGAAAAATTGAATGCTAGCTGTGGTTTGCACCTGGTATGTTGTTCTCCATCTCCACAAAGCAGAAAGTCCAGGGAAGTTCTTAAAATGGGGTGGAGAAGGAGAAAGAAGCTTAGCCCTAGGCTGTGCCAGGCTCAAAGGCCAGCTCCCCGTGAAACACACAGTGACCTTCTGTCCTTCCCTCTTACATAGTTGCTTAAAACATCGTTAAAACGCTGGTCCCACAGGAGACTTCACACCAGGGTCCATGGGAATATTTCCTGTGATTTCTCTGCGCACACGCACATTTTAGAATAGCAATATTGTGAGCTTAGGAAAGGAAATTGAGGTTGACGGAGTAATACTAATTTATACCAGCTGAGACTTAGCCCAGCGTCTGTTGTCTGTACAGACACAGTATTTACCAGCAAAACGCATACTGGGTAATTTTTTTACTTCCTTTTTCCCCCCTATTCTTTCCTCACTGGAGCAGCGTAAATTTTTTTTACCTGTGTGTGTGTACAAATTAAGAAGCAAAACCTAAAAGATACTCACTTTGAGCACTATGATGGAAAGATCAATGTCTTCAGGAAAGTAAAGACTCTGTTCTGAAGACCATGCAGGTTTGTGTATTGAGAGTTTGGGCTTAGAAACAACATTTGGTGTGAACTGCAATTGAGGACTTTAATGGTATCAGAGATGGTGAACATTTGCATGGGCAGTCCTGGAGCACTCCCTGACAGCTGATTAAGAACATCCCTGAACAGAAAGATACTCAAGTGTGGCCTTTTCATCGACCAGACACTTGATTTTTAGAATAAAAAAAGCCTTCCTGAGCTGAGACCATAAGTTCACAGCCTAAAATGAGTTGCTGCATCAAAGCTAGTTATAACATGTCAGCTCTTTTTCAGTAGCTCCCACTACCAAGGTAATGAAGAACAATAAAATACAACAAAAAAGGAATTGCATTTACTGCAGAGTAAATGTGTACACACAAGCTTCTACCAGAAAGCAGCTGATTTGTGATAACTGTTGGTTGTGTGTGATAGGTTTGCTTTTCCCCTTTTTTATTTTGTTTTTCCTCAAAAAAAAAAAAAAAAAAAAAAGGCAGGCTGAGCTATTTGTCCTTTATTTGTATATTTTTAAATTGAAATGAAAATGAATGTATCTAGAATTGACAATGTGATCTTTAGCTTCACTCTTTGTGTTTCTAACATGTGACATCTCACCTGTTTGGTCCAGTTTTGCATGCAATTTAAATGCTTTCAGAAACTAGGCTCTTTCCATCTCTCCTTTCTCCCAGGAAATCTACATAACAAAACACATTCCAGTAACTTATTCCCATCGTAACACAAATATTGGTGTGATTCAGTGATTCTCTTGCAAAAGAGCCATGCCCTGGATTATAGAGTTGAGTTCTGAGGTGGGGAAAAAGAGCTTGCAGCATGAAAGATAGAAAAGGAAATGCTTTTATTGGTGATGATTTTACTTTTAAAAGGAGTCCAAGGAGAATTTTCGCCTGACTTAGAGAAGAGCAGATGTCTTTTTTAGCACTATTCATTTTTCACGGAAGAAAGGTTTCAAATTCCGTCTAGGAAATTTTGCACACATATGCCCAACAGTAGAATTATTTAATTAATCCTTAATTGTTATAAACCATACAAATGTCAGTACATTTGGGGCTTAATCAGATGGCTATGACAGTAATCAGGAGGTTTTCAACTGATTTTGTGGGCAAGTGCAGTCCTACAAAGCCAGCGTACCTTTAGGGAGTCTTCCTAGGAGGGATTTAGAGCCCTAGGTGCCCCAAATCAGCCTTGTGTGTCCTGTACACCAACGGCTGGAAAATCTTGAAGCAGCACTCACGTGCAAACCTGGCCCATCGCAGTGAGGATGGGTATTGCCGCTGAGCAGGGATCCAGGGTTTCACGTGGAGTGTGTGTGCATGTGCATGCATGCGCTGGTTTTTG
This sequence comes from Balearica regulorum gibbericeps, assembly GCF_011004875.1. Lineage (NCBI taxonomy): Eukaryota > Metazoa > Chordata > Aves > Gruiformes > Gruidae > Balearica > Balearica regulorum. The sequence goes on from NC_046189.1 coordinate 4,795,801, forward strand.
GTAAGCCAAAAGGACAGTCAGGTTCTGTTTCCCAGTGAAAATCAACAGACATAATCTTTCCTTTCTTCCAAAATCTCCTCGGTAAATACTTGAGTAGAACTAGTGCCGATAGCTCCTGACCAAGCGTAGTATTTAAATAACCTTAAAAATGTAGCCTTAGCTATTAAAGTATTCCAGACCTCCCAGTCTGCACTGGGCATTAATTAGGTCTCTTGAACACTGCATCCCGTTTTGTTGCAACATTAGATTCATTTCATATTTATGCTTTTTCTTCCTCTCTTTCAGTGATGCCAGCAGGACTGCCTTGTAAATGAGAAACCATTGTGTTTCTCAGGGGGAGCATCCTGTACAAATAAAAAAGCAGCAGAGTAAATCATTTTATAGCATATGGTAGATTCTAAGCCTCAAAGTACTCAGCTTTCCATAGCAGCAGAGGCACAAATGGAATCAAATGAATAAATTGCCATGTTTTCTTATTATGAATGTCTGAATTGAGAAGTTCACCTGAGCAGATACTCTCTTTTGTAATTGCCTGGTATTTGCTCTTCCTTACTAGAAAGAAGGCAAAGACAAGGCTTTTATCACGCCATTTTTCATAGATTATGTTCTAGCAAACAGCTGCATGTTTAAGAACAGGGGAGTGATTATTCCATATTAGGGTCCTGAAGGTAGTAAAGTTACAGGGGAGGAGAGTAGGCTGGTGGTGTTCATTTATGGCACAGTCTCAGGGACAAGGTGTCTGTGACACGAAAGGCTGCTGTGGTGAGAGACCAGAGAAGAACTTAGCAGAAGATAGGGGTTTCAGTCCTTCTCTGCTACCTCTGCAATACTACCAGTGACTTCACTGGAAGATTTATCTAATACAGAGAATGCAATGGGTTGCTCACAGTTTACAAATTGTAGGAACTCCTTGCAAGATCATCCCAGTCTCTATTTCTCTGCCGTCCATTCTTCTCCTCAAATATTTTTTTACACCTCAGCCATCCCATTAGCACGTGGACAAGTGGCTGATCCTTCCCAAGGTTCTCTTGCTACCTTCTGGAGATGAATGCTGGACAGTTAGGCCATGTATTAAATTTATGGCAGCAGAGCAGAGCTACATGTGGAATCACCCATGGCGTGTATTGCAAATGACTCGGACTCGCTGGGCCTGATCTGCGGCATGGTACCACTGACCCTTCTTGGTGTTTACAAGAGGATGCTCAACAAAAACGGAGTGCTTTGTAGTTATTTAGTGAACAGCTATGTCAGCAAGTGACGTAAAATCCTGCTGTGAGTCGGTCGCTACCCTGGTTGGAAGCCTGTGCAATTCCTCTACTTCTTTTGCTCTAGCACCTTATTCCCCAACCCAACAAGCGACAAAGATTGAAATGAGTAAAGACAGAAGGGGTCATTGATTTCCTGTTGTTGTCTCAAAAACAACGTACGAGCATTCCCATAATGTAGTTAGCACAGGAACGCTCCTGCTGATCCCAAAAAGGGGAAAGACAGACGCAGAAGGCTTGTGTTCACCAGTTGTTAGGTCTGTGTTTGAAAAGATAAAATATAATCAAAAACTTCATGGTTTCTGCGACTGATTTTGAAGGGACTTTCCATATGATGTTGATCCTGTAATTCCAGTGCAGTGTTTGTTGATTTTACGATCTCGCATATAGAGAGAGGAAGCATGCGTTAACAAACAGATCCTTCATTTGGGAAGCCTTTGTCTTGGGGAACGCACAGCCAGGCCCAGGAAACACAACTCATCAATGCCTTGTATGTTTTTTAGTCATGGAGATTAGCACGAAAAGCAAATAAGAATGGTAAGCATGCCGTATGATAAGCGTGAAGTTAAGGGAATACACAAGGAATGATAACTAAAAAGTTACATTGGCAACAGGTGACCATATCGAAGGGAGAATAACAGAAAATGTCATCTACAGAGTGAGTTTTCAAGTGTCCTCTCTTCACTGAGGATCTTGACTATTCAGAACAAAACAGGTCCTTTAATGAGTGGTAAAAGTTGGGTTTCTGCTAAATAAGATGGTCCCGAAGAGAGGCATTTTGTAAATGTGGTTCTGCTGAAAGGTGATTGCTATCTTGGCGCCCAGTGTGTTCTTGCACCTTACTTTATTGTGTGTTGCACTTGTTGCACAATCAGCAGGGCTCATATGATTTGTGTTGTCTGTCAAGTGTAGACCAGACTTGTCTGATACGATTTTTTGGTTTTATGTAGTACCTCCTATGGAAGATTGTAAGGAACAAGAGCCTGTGATGGACAACAATATTTCTCTGGTGCCTTTTGAGAGACCTGCTGTTATAGAGAAGCTGACAAGCAACATGGGAAAGCGTAAAAGCTCCACCCCACAGAAGTTTGTGGGTAAGCTTGAAATACGCCTTTTGTTATTTTTAGTGCGTAGGTATAGGTTACTTACAATTTGTAAGAACTAGGGGGAAAGTAGAGCTCTCAGAACTTGGTTGTGATGGGGAGGGACAACAATGGAGATGGCTAAATCACAGCAAGAAATCCTGAAAATTATTGAATTAATTTTACCAACCCAGAGAATTCAAAATTGAGATCCCCAGAATCATGAAAATGGCTTAGAAAATCTTGAGCTTTTTACTGTGCCTAAAGGCTGTTTGGAGTTTTCCTAACTTTTCTCTGGCCCTTTTGAGATTTAGACTTGTCATCCTTCCCTCTCCTTGCCCCAGCAAATACAAACTAAGGCTCTCATATAATTATCTGTCTCCATATTTGTGTGTGTGTTTAAAAAAACCAAACAAGTATCTCAAGACTTGTAACTTGTATGAAATTCTTGAGAGTTGGCAAAAACTGGTCTGGTAATACCAACACGAGGAAGTAAAATCACATCACTTCTGTTGGGAGAAGTTCTTGCTCTAAGTGCAGGGTTCTGCACACAATAAACTTATTAACGCATGAAAGTAAAACAGCATTGGGTGACTTCTGATTACCAAATTTAGAATCCTAGACCCAGAATTTATATTTTGCTTTGTATCTTGACATCTTAAAATTGTTCAGCTTGTAACAGGAGACAGCATGGGGAATTTTACTTCATTTGAGCTGTAGCTTAAAGCTTCTTTTTCTGCTACTGAGGCAGTGCTAAACTTAGGAGGGGACCTGGGACAGAGAGTTATTTGGGGTAAGTGTATGCTGCTAGACTCCAAAGTCATGTAATACACTTTTCCACACTCACTGCCTGGAAGGAGAGTTGTGCAGATTTTAAGGGTGTCGTATACTCATTCTGCCTACACTGAAGACACTTACAGAGAGACAATCAGAGACTGTAAGCAATTAACACAGCCATTTAGAAAAATCATTGCCCCTCAGCTAAATGCAGATTCAGATGGATTTGTTAAATCACCTCTGAAGGTGGTTTTAAGCTACCCCACATGGTTTCGAATAGTAGGGGGCTAGCAGCATGCAGCAGCTCACCTGGGGGGCACTGACACACTGACCTGGCTGCTCTCGGTCATCTGACCATTCCCAAATATCAATGCTAAGCCAAGGTTAGGTCAGGAACAATCCAGCCCACACGAGGAACGCTGGGAGGCATCGGCATTTTCTATACTGTTATTAGTCCTGCTGAGATAAAAGCTTAATTCTTAGACTGTTGTCTTTAAGAGTGGTCTGAAATGAATTACTGTATAGCTGGGAAGAACTGGAGGGTTTATACTCTGATTTAATTTACTGCTGTGACAACAGTTGGGGTTGAAGAGGGTGGAAATGGGAGCAGGACTCTCGACTGACAAGCCAAATACAGCTTTATGAGATTGTAAACATGGCCCATCATAGCAGGTTTCCCTGGTGGTGCCTCAGCAAGTGCTGTACGTTCTTGGAGGCTGTGATCAACAGTGGAATAGTTCACCGTGGTGACACTAAAACTGGTGTGTCTACACCTCAGAGACATTACGGCCTCAAAAGGAAGAGGGACAGTTCACACCTTTTGCTCTTTTTCTCCCCAAGTTGACCACAGACTTGAACAGAGTTGTGTTTGCAATACCTCTCAGAGGTTCTCTTTGCAGGGGCTAGAGACTTTATCTGAGAGGGCTGGAGACCGTCTTGCTCCCTTCCCTTAAATTGTGGTGTATCCATGCCTTCTCTCAAAGCAGTATAGTTTATTTATTATAAGCATACCTCACAACTGAGGCAAGCCACTTTTTGGATGGTATAAATTGACTCAATTTTTGGAAGCTGTAGATGATGGGAGGGTTTTTTTTGGGGGGTGTTGGTTTTTTTAGGCCAGAAAGGTTATTTGTTGTTTTACTTGTCCACTCACCCACAAATGACCATATGTTATTATTGTCTTCAAAGGCAAATTCACCGTAAATCCAAATTCATTGTAAATCCTTGCCTGAGATATGCTGTAGCAGATTATTACTCTCTTCAGTGGGGTATACTACTTTGTTGTTAGATAAACCTGTTTCTTCTATAGGTGTAACAGATCATTTTGGTATTCCATTTTTCTGGGGCTGGGACTTCAGGGTTTCATGTGACATGCAGCTTTTTATCTAGATCCAGCTGTAGGGAAAAAGTGTCCGCTTTGATATTTACTGTATCTTATTTTTCTGCCTTTTCTGATCCTTCATGGCATCACAGTCTTTGAGTTGCAAAACAGCGGTCTCCGCTTTACTACTTTTCTTCTTTTCACCATGACCTCACTTTTCTTCCCGTTTTCTCCCCAATGAAATATTGTTCAACTCTATCAGGAAGAACTTGTAATGGTTCTCTTGCTTGCAGGAAATTTTCCTGTGCATACTGCAAGTGTGGCACCTGTCCAAAACAACTTAATGGTGTTTATGAGAAGGTCATGTAAGCATAAGCTAAAATCTTTGCATGCTACATCTATCAATGCTTTACTGCTCTTTCTGATCAGCAATCTCCAAGGGACGTTGGTTATGGACCACAGTCTGTACTCTGGTTGAAATTTCAGGAGGAAAGGAAGCAGCATACAGCAAATAGAGTTAATTTCTGAGTGAGAGACTTGGTTATATATCTGCTATTGAGGTACTAGTCTTACCAAACCTGTTGAAATAGTGGAGGCAGAAAGTATGACTTACGATGTGCAGGAGTCTGAGGACTTGTTTTTGCCTCTCCTTCGATGAAGGGAGAAGCCAACACTAGTGAAATTGAAAGCAGCCATCTTCAAGCTGATCAAACAAAGCAGATTCACGTGTTTTCAGTCTGAATGTGGTGCTCACTCTCACAGAGTGTCACTGAGGTTAAGAACTGGCAGGATACAAAAGGAGACATTTATGTGGCTTACAGTAAGCCCGTGGTTGTTATAGTAAGAATTAAAAATTCACAGGCATCTCAGAACAGATGAGGATCAACCGGCTTCAGAGTTAGAGTCAACTTCTAGTTAATGGGGGTCAGGAAGGAATTCACTCAGTGGTAAATTCTGTAACTGCTTTCTCCAAGATTCCTTGCAGCTTTCTCCCAAGTGCCCGGCATTGCAGTGGCTTTAGATACTGGACTACAGGTATCACAGGACAGCTGTGTCTTTGTGCTTTGATCTAGCTTCAAACACCTGTTTCGAGGGTTTTTTGAATGTCATACAATAAGATGACCACAGTGGAGAATGTTTCTTCTTCTACTTCATTAATGCAGGGCAAGAATAAATAGAATTTGAGCATAATTTTACATGAGGATTCAAAATGATGAATCTGATTAGTTAGTTTTAAGTACAGATTTGGCTGAAGAGGAATTAAAATTGAAAACCGTGTTGGACTGGTTTGTTAATATTTCTTTTGAGCTCTGTGTTTTATGCCCTCTCCTCCCCATGTTATCATTTATTTTGCTTTTTTGTGTCACACTCTATTTCTAAGGCTCTGACATCTTTGGAATGGGTTATAATTAAAGGAATGAATAATTCAGGTCACTGGCAATTTACAGTTTGCTCTGCTCTGCTGTCTGTGGTGGACTAACTAAATGTGGAAGATAAAAGGAATCAAAATAAGGTTTGCATCATTCATCCAAGTAGTCCATAAAGAATAGGTATTATTTCTTGATCTATATAGCCTACACAGGACTGGCTGTGTTTGGAGGCTGGATCAGGCTCTCACCAGAATCAGTTCTTTATTCTAACACAGGAAGGATAAAGGTGGCAGGAGCAGGTGACAGGGACCGACGGACTTTGCCATCTTCATTTCTTTCTTCCCACCGTGCCAAAGACACCACGTGCCCCCTGGGGCTGTCCCCCGGTCCCACTGGGGCCCCACCTGGGAAGGAGCTGCTCAATTTGACGTGAGGCTGGAGCCACCCCCCGTTAAAGAGTTGTCCCATCCTATCAGCAGCAGGACAGCCGGTCACAGACAGCAAGGCTGCCAGCCCACGGCAGAAACACTGAAAAGAGGAGGTTTGATGGCAAGAGTCAATCTTAGGTCATGTTAGATTACAAAGGCCATTGTTACAGCACCATTTGCTGCTTCCTTCCCTATTTTTCTCCAAATGTCTCATGTGTGACAAAGGAAGAGCTTTCTACATTATGCTTTCTTTCGGTAAGCTATAAGCGTAACACAGCCAGCTGTAAGGAAACATGGTGAAGTACACGAACATCGTGTCTAATCAGAAGCATGTGAGCAGTACTGCTGAAGACAGTAGGAATATTCACGTGCTTCACTTTAGACTTGCATTTAATTACCTTGCTAATCGGGGCTAAGTTCCAACCAAAGTGATGCACCATCTCCAAGGATAACCTGATTGTTCCATGGGTAATATAAAATTATTTCTCTCTTTATGCCTCACTTTAAGATAAGCCGCACTAAGTGGAATGAATTATTATAGTCAAAAATAAAATGCTGAGTGATAGCTATGTTGAAATGTACTAATGCTATTTGGAAGAGATTTGGGATTACAGTTCTGTTTCTTTCTTATGGTGGTTTATACACATTTTGTTCCAAGCAATTTTGGCAAAAGGTGATAGAATATTCTTCAGTTCTTTAATTCTTGGATAGCCAAACCAGTTGTATGTAGTGACTCCTTGAATTTATTAGCTTACGCTATTGAAGAAAAGGCTGGGTTTATGTGTTGCAGTACATAAAGGCAGTGAAAAGTAACAAAGATGATGAAAAGCAACCAAAATTGTTTTTCAGACTTTGTAAAATCAGCTTCAAAACTGTTAACAACTGGGTAATATTTGTGTGTGTGAACGCATATGAGCATGTATATCTTGTGTGATGTAAGTAATGATGTGAATAATGGCAAATTTATGAACTTCAAAGGAGAGCTGTGATACCCAACAAGCCCTGTGACTAGCATAATTTTACCAGCGTGTGGTTCTGGTTTCACATATCTGTAATGGCAGTGATTTAAAAAGGTTACAAGGATGTGGATTTGGATTCACACAGTGATGAATCAGCCAGCTTCATCTTCATTATGTATTTATTTACCCTGTGTCAATGAAAGTTGCTTTTGTCTTTTACCAAATGAAACTAAGCTATACATGTGGTTTCTCTATTTTGTTTTCTTACCTAAATAGACACTGGGGGTGGGGTGTGTCTTTTTTTTCTCGGTCCAAAACATTGGGGTGGGATTTTTTTTTTGAGGGGATGAACTACAAAGATATTATAGCCTGAATGCAAGGTGGTAGATCAGCCCCCAGTGCTCCTGGTACTTGCTCTGTTCTGTGAGTGCATGCAGTTGTTTTATATATTTTTTTTCTGCTGATGGAAGGATTTACATATTGTGGCTTTAAAGGCGTTAGGTCCCCGCCGTACCAGCCCCCTGTACCTGTTACTTAACTTTCTCGCTATGCAGCCCCGTTGTAAGGTAGGTATGAGGCACCTTGGAGTGCGGAGGACATGTCGTGCTGCCTCCTTTAATTTTGGGGGAGTACGTCTAGTGGTATAAACCGGGGGAGCTTCGTTACCTCGGTGGTTCAATCCCATTTTCTACCAGTTAACACGTGTTTCCTAACATGAAGCACGGGCGCAGCCAGGCCCAGTGGAAGGTTTGGAATCGGTCTGGAGGTCACTGCAGCTGCATGTTTCACCTGGAATTTAAAAAAAAGCTGTTGGTGAGATTGCTGTTTTATCCATCTCAGGACAACAAAAACTTTGTGGGAAGTAAGTAAACAAGTAGAAGGAGGCTAACTTTGGACCCTGGAATGAATTTCACTCAAGTCAGCAGTTTTCTGCCCCTCCCCACCCCTTTTACAGAGAAACCTTGGAGTCATTACGTTGATTTGTTTCTCATTCATTTGCTCTTGTCCCTTAGGTGAAAAGCTCATGAGATTTGGCTATCCAGATATTCCCTTTGATATGAACCTAACCTATGAGAAGGAGGCTGAGCTGATGCAGTCTCACATGATGGACCAAGCCATCAACAATGCAATCACCTACCTTGGAGCTGAGGCACTTCACCCCCTGATGCAGCACACACCAAGCACAATTGCAGAGGTGGCCCCGGTCATCAACTCAGCTTATGCTCAGGTCTATCATCCCAACAGGATAGAAAGGCCCATTAGCAGGGAAACAGCTGACAGTCACGACAACAACATGGATGGCCCGATCTCCCTCATCAGACCAAAGAGTCGAACCCAGGATAGAGAGGGCTCCCCCAGCAATAGCTGCCTGGATTCTACTGACTCAGAGAGCAGCCATGAAGACCGCCAGTCCTACCAAGGAAACTCTGCCTTAAATCCCAAGAGAAAGCCAAGCCCGGCTTATATGAAGGAGGACGCCAAGGCTTTGGATGCCACAAAAGCTTCTAAGGGCTCTTTAAAGGATATCTACAAGGTCATCAATGGAGAAGGGGAGCAGATTAGGGCTTTCAAGTGTGAGCACTGTCGCGTCCTTTTCCTGGACCATGTCATGTACACCATCCACATGGGCTGCCACGGCTACCGGGACCCACTAGAGTGCAACATCTGTGGCTACCGAAGCCAGGACCGCTATGAGTTCTCGTCGCACATAGTCCGAGGGGAGCACACATTCCACTAGGCCTTCTCATCCAAAGGGGACTCGTATGAAGTAGAAGAACTGCACATGAAGAAATACTGCACTTACAATCCCACTTTTCCTCAGACATTGAGACGCCTATTTTGTTGTTGTTGCTGTTGTTGTTGTTGCTGTTGTTTAATTATTATTATTAACCTTATTTTTTGTGGACCCAACCTCATTTGCTCTGCCCAGCTTAAGAATGGAAAGAAGGAAGGGAAGGGATAAAAGAGGGGTTTGTTGTTGCTGTCACTTTTTGGTGAGTGACTCGCCTCGCTTTCTGTGGGAATTGAAAGGCAGTCCCTTTCTGTCTCAGTCAGCTGTACATCGTGTCCTGTTTTGGGATGTTGCTCAACCCTGCTAGGTGCTTTAAAGTCCCCGCGAGATGCCACTCATTTATAATTTCAGATGAATAGGTAGAAACATTTCAGAGGAGAGCCTTTTTCAAACGTGTAGATACGGTGCGGGGTTTCTGTGGCTGGAGGAGAAGGGGGGAAATTTGTTCTGCAGAATGAACAATTATTTTTAAAGCAAAACTATTGGAGTTTTAGGAGCACGAATCAAAGTCGCTATTCCTTTCAAAATTACTTTCTAGGGTGAGCCATTTTCCTGGGTTCAGTGTGTATTGCCCCTCTAGAATGTAAAAAACAAACAAAAGAAATGTATGTCTTAACACTGTACCACATTACAGCAATTTGGTTTCATAAGTCTGAGGGCCTTCTGTGGTAAGTCTGAGGCTTTGTATTTTTATTTTCCTTAACTTATGAAGCACCTTTTTTAGAATTGTTGATTTGCTGTTACTCCAGGCCTATGTGTTGACTCACCGGCTTCTTAGAGACCCTTGGGAGCCTTACTTATTTAGTTGCACCCTATGTTTTAAGAAATAGCATATAGAAATAACATTTAAACTTGCTTCTAGGACAGTAAGTGGCCTAGGAGTGGGTGAGAGAGTCTGTAGTTTACTCAAGAGGTTCTGCTGCTCTTCTGAAATAATTTTGTTGTAAAATTACGGATTTTAAAATGACAAAAGTACTAGTAGCAAAGTGTTCTTTAAATATAATTATATATCTATATATACTTATATAAATACTTTCTCATTCTATTATCACAGTGTTAACTTCTTGGCAACAGCCTAAACTAAGACTTGCAGCTGGGAAAATACAAGGAGCCAGGTCCTCAGCCAGCATTAATCCTCTTAGCTCCATTGGATTTAGTGGAACTACCCCAACTACTTCAGCTACACCAGGTTCCGAGTCTCAACCATTTTTTTCTCTTGTTCACATCTTATTTGCTAATTTGCTGAACCAGTGACTTTTGTATTTGTCGTCAGTTCTGCTTTAATTTAAGGGTGGAAGTGTTTGCAGATTTTGCTGGATAGCCTTTGCTCTTGGAGAGCACGGAAGCCCTGCGAACGAACTGATCGCATATGATCTTCCCTGCTTCTTTAGGAAGTGATACATGGAGATGCAGGTGCTGTGCTTTGATTTGGATTTGCAGATTTCACCTTTATTCCAAATTTATTAATTTCACTCTAGGGAATACAAATGGAGAAACAAACTCCAGAGCAAGTCCTTGAACTACAGACTGGACAAGAGAAAAAAAACCCCACCAATCTGTTTTGTTTCCTTTCTTTCTCTCCCAGTAAATAACAAAGGCAGCAACCACCCAGCAAGTTGCCGGTTGCATCAGTAAAAATTGGGCTTAAACCTACGTGACAGATTGCCATTGAAACCCAACTGTTTGTACCAATCACAATTGAAATGTTGTTGTTTGGCAACAAGAGCGCAGCTTGAGAATGGAAAGATCTGCATAGGTTTAACCCTCTCCGTGCACACGGTCTCCATGTGCTTGGTGAGACCTTTTCCAAAGTTTAAAGTTACTAAAGTATAAAAGAGAGCGCAAGATCAGGCCATAATGAATTCCCATCTGCTCACTTCAGTCTGCGTACTCGATGCATGTGCCAGTTTGCTGTTCGTTTTGAGCGTACTGGGTTTTGTGGTTTTTTTTTTCTTCTTCTTCTCTTCCTAGACCTGGAGCATTTGAAAGTAGGAGCTGAGTGGTATTGATTGAAATCTTTTTATGGTGACATTCTTGGCAGCTAGAACCTGTGTTTAGAAAGGATACAGTAGATCATGGCCAGATTACCTGATGACTACTTCCCAGCACTGAAATGCTATTAAGTAGGAGCTGGTAAAGTCTTGCAGTAGCCTATTAATTATAATACAATATGGAGAGAAATGTCATTTTTCTAATGTGAGAGCTATCAAGGCTGTGAATATACGGGCTTTGGAGTGACAGATTTAAAGACCTATTCCCAACATTGTTCTTAATGTCGTTGGGTTTCTCCCCCTCCTTCTTACTTTGTCCTAATGTAGAGGAAACTCAGGCAAGTGAACTGCTGCCGTCCTCCGGACCATTCTCATTTTCTTGTGCTTGGTGCAATCAAAGGAGTTTGTGCAGGAGAAAAACGGGGAGATGCTGGAGGGCATCATTTTTATTCCAGATGGCTGTTTCTCTGTAGCTATGAAGGTTGGCTTAGGAGGCGGCCGGCCATGTTCTGCAGCAGGATGTGCTTGGAAATTCAGAAAAATGGGGTTGCTTTTACAGCATGCCACAAGAAAAAAAAGAAAAAAAGAGAAAAAGAAAAAGAAAAAAAAAGCGGTTGTGCTTTATGCTGAGGCAGGAAAGGTCTTTCTTTTAAGAAGAACTTGCAAAGGGAAAGGCGCTGGGCCTGAAGGTCACTAGGCTTGCATGCGCCTCCAGCAAGACACGTGCCAGAGCCAGAGAAGAGGGTTGCCGGCAATCCCTTTCTGTCTCTGGGGACAACGCTCCGTTCTCCCCTCTGTGGCCAGTGGAAAGAACATGGCTATGGTTTCTTGGAATAGTTAGCACTAGGGAAAAAGTGTTAAAAAATTCTGCCTGTGTTTGGGAAAGCACCGGAATACGGGAAAGGCAGAGAATCTCTTGTGTATCCACAAATAAGTTGGCTGCAATTATATCTGCAGTTCGTTAGCGTGCACTTTCAATCATTGATGATTCATTGATACCTCCTGTAGTGTATATTCTGTAGATGTTTTAAAGATCAGACGGGGAACCTCAGTGGGTTTGTAGCTGGCTTCAGTTAAGCCCAACTTCTTGTTCCAATGGTGGCGTGCGAGATCTGTACGTGAGCGCTGCCGCATCCTGGTATCGCAGGCACGGAGACCTGGGGAGGCAGCGGGGAGACACGCTGGTTCGGTTTTTTTCCAAAAACTGCATTTTTTGGAGAGCAAGAAGCTGAGGTGTTGCATTAATTTTTATTATCAATGTCCTTTTCTGAACACTCACTGAAGTTTTTCATCCTAGAGCTAGGGAAAGGGGAAAGATTCAATTCTAGTTCAAATTTTGAACAAAATTTTGGACTAGCACTTATTTTAGCATTCACTTCCTACTGAACATTATTAGAGGGTTTTATTTTAAACAGTTTGCCCCTACATGGAAGTGTGCAAAATGGGGCCACAGAGATTTTTTTTTTTTTCTTGCTTGCTTTTTGCAGATTTCTAAGAAAAGCTCTTGAGTTTTGTCAAGTTCATTAGTCGTTCACAGTGTACTAGGAATTTCAGTAGATAATCCTTGGCCTGCAGATCCATTTGTTCTAAGTATTTCATGTTGGAAATCGAACCTGGCTGATTTTTATTGGAATCTCTTGAAATTCTTGGAATTGTATTTCCAGTTAAAACATGCATTTGCAAATTTAGAATTGGCTTCCTGTGAGCATTCCCTATTTTCATTAAAAAAAAAAAAAAAGCCATTTCTGCACACATCCCTGCCAGTAAACCCTTTTGCTTCTTTTTACATCACAAATGGCAAGATTCTGTCTCAATTTAGAGTATTACAAGCCTATTAATTGAAAGAGAAGTGTGACTGCTTATGCTGCTCTTGGTATGATCCATATTCTTGGAGCAAAGGGCATTATCTATATATCTGCTGTTATGGCCAATGGATTTTACAGCCACCTCTCTTTGCAATCAGTTAGGAGTGCACATCAAAATATATAGCATTTTTCAGTAAAGCCAGCTCTTTACTCAGTAACTTATGGGATTAAAACAATTTTATTCTCCTTAAAAAGTGCTTCCATCTATGATGTGGTGTGAAAGGTGTCTAGGCATTAACCTCTATTGGTCTGTATTAGGGAAGAAGAATCTAAATTTGTTAATTGGCCTGATTTTTTTTTTTATGGTAGTAGTTTCTACAGGGTAAGGACACAGCTCACAAAATAGCCATGTGGAACTAAAGTATATGTACTACAAGGTACAGAAATTATCAATTTTAAGAGTTTCTAAATTTCTTTCTGTTTACAATTGGAATTAAAATTAAAATCAACCTAAGTTACATCAAACTGGCCTTTAATAGGACATTATTACTGTTGTTTAGGTCCTGAGTTGCCTCTTCCGTATTTGAAAGAAGCCAGACAACAGACACTCCTTCCTCCAGAAAGAAACTTCGGAGATAATTTAGGAAAAGGTGCTTATTTCAGTCGCAGTAATACAGTTCCTTTGCTAGATAATATTCCTTTCCTTAACTCTCGCTGTGCATTATAGTGTAAAGAGGAGGGAGAAGGGAGGCTGCACCAGTACCGGAGTCGCCTAAACTCCGTGTGGGATTTTAGGAAAAGCGTGATGAAATTGGCTTTGACGCTAGAAATTTGCATCTTAGCTTGGCTTAGTATCATTTCAAAACAAAAATGGATGGTGGTAATGGCCTGCGGTCTAGGGCAGCTGGAGATTTTGAGAAAGTATATTTATATATATATGGTACCATATAATTAGATATATGCTTTATTGTATATGTGCCTTTTTCAAATGCATTTTGGAAGCTCGTGATGTCATTCATGATATCCTACCATACCCTTTCAGAATGCATGACAAAAACCAACCCAAAGCAAGCATCCCTTCTCCTGCGGCGTAGCAAGGCAGGTCCCGCTCCCCTTCGGCACCCTCCTCGGCAGCTTGGCCCGGCCGGGGGACCGTCGTAGTACTTAGCTGTGAGATTTCCTGGAGTCAGCCGGCTTTTGGGAGCGGGTAGGGCTGAAAATTACCCTGGCAAAGTGCATTCCAGCTATCCAGCCAGAGCCGGTCTCGGAGCTGGTCCCAGCTGACACAGCGTCCCCGGAGCGACGCCGAGACTCGCTGCAGGAGCCCCCCAGCTGCACAGTGCCCCACAGTGCTGGGTCTCCTGTTTTCTCCCCCCTCCAGAGCTTTAAGTAAAGCACGCTGGAAAATGGACTTTGAAGTTCCCACTTAGGAACGGGAGCAGACTTTAAAGCATCTGCCACTCGCTTCAACCCAGAAAAAGAAATCCAGCAAGAACAAAAGTCCTTTGGAAATGGTTTGCAAGGTTGACTGTCACGCTGCTGCCGCCCTAATAATTGATGTAGAGATGAGCGTGCCTATAGATGTCATCGCGGGGGTTTATTAGCTGGAACGCTTTGGTGAAAAGCGCAGTGTTTGCTTCGGTACTTTCCTGGCAGGTTGGTGACCTAGTTTCAGATCTAGTTATTTACCCTGCCCAGGTGCAGCGTGCGAGCGTGCTGGCACGGGCACGGTGTGAAGCCCAGGCGCTGGCCTGAGCCCAGCGGCAGCCCCGTCCCAGCTCCCCTGCATCTCTGCTGGGGTCTGGGCCCGCGGCAGGCACAGAGAGTACGTGGGGGGAGGAATTGGGTAGAAAAGAGGCAGAATGTGCTTCGTAGTAAATATATTCCCTTTTGTCCCATTAGGAGTTGTCCTGAAGTATAGGCCAAGGAGAACATCACCGGTTTCTAGTTTAGCCTCCTCCAGCTGTGCCTGGACGTGCGCGATTTCAGTCCTCCTCCACCGAGGCTCTGAAGTGGACAAAGGGCAGCCAGGAGGAGGTGGTGTGCTGACGGTTTGCTGTGCTGCACGCTGAACAGGCCAAGATAACAGTAAAACTGGTAGCCGTGTAAATCACCTAGCTTTTCGGTTGAGCATGCAGACCTGGTCACTTCCAGCCTTCGGAAGGGTGGTTGTCAGTACGCTCACGTGGATCCTCATTTGGGAGGATAATTGCACGTGTTCTCTCCTTTTGTAAAAACTTTTTCTTTACATACAAATCATGGGACCCAATTAATCAGTGGACAGAAATGACCATTTCAGCAAAGATTTACATTGCTGTAGTAAAACCTAATATTAGTTACAGCTACAAAACAACCCCCCAAAACTGTGATGTATTTACTATAGCAGTACGTGAAGTATTTTAACAGAGTGAATGACTACGAAGTTAATCAGATCGTGTCTTGAGAGGGGCTCATGTGATGTGTGCACTGCTCAGAGAAAGGGAGCAGCTTGACCCAAAGCTTGGGCTGATGCCTCCTTCCCGCAGCACGTATTGATTTAGGCAACTGCACTGCAGCCCAAGAAAACGTTTGAGCACGCGATTATCCTCCTGCCATCCCTTCGATTAGATCTGGAAGCGCGCAGGAGTGTTGCAGTTAACCCTGTGCTTGATGATGACGGTTATTTGTGAGATCAGATTTGCTAATTGGCACAGCACGGCACCCCGGGTTAGGTCTCGGTGGTCAGCACTTGGTGGCGGGGCTCTGCGGCGAAGACGCGTTCGCTTGCGTTTGTGTAGCAGCCTTAATCCCTCGCGCTCGGCGGTACGTGAATACCGGCAGCCTCTAGTCTGTATTTGCAATCACGGATGCAATACGGACGCCTCCCGCGAGGCATGGTGGAGAGCATGACTCTGTTATTGGCACACCGAGGCCAGTTTGCAGTAAATCGGGCCATTTAGTTTTACCTCAAGTGACATCAAGTAAGAAAAGCTTCTTGAAGGGGTAGAGGTCACTGAATCCCCAACTATGCACTTACTGGGATTTGACATTGCTTACTGGAAATGGATGTTCATTCCTGAACACACTGTAACAAGGGAAGGACTTTTTGGTTATTTTTGTAGTCGTTCAGATTCTGAAACTGTGATCAATTATTTGACGAATTGTCAAGTGTCCTCAGAGCTTGAACATGTTCACTTCCTCTGCCGTGTAGCGGTCTCCTCTGGCGTTCAGTGCTTTTCTCTTTCTCTCTCCCCCTTTTCCTTCTCTGAGCTTTAAGTCTGGGCCTGCTCTTATCTCCTGTAGCTTTGGGCTGTCTGGGGGTTTGGGGCTTTGGTTTTGGGGGGGAGGGTTTGGGGTTGTTTGTGGTTTTGGGTTTTTTTTTGTTCATTGGCTGTACAGTCTGTTTACATATTTTTGTACTCAAGTGTAGTTTTATATTAAAAACAGGAAAAAGAAAAAAAGATAGTTGATTTGAGGAAAAAAAAAAAAAGGTACGTACTCTTTGTAACACTTTAAAGATCATGGGTACCTTCCGAGATGACTCCACAGTGATGTAATTATAATACTGTATATTTGCCTTCCTTTTTAGTTGGTTTTATTTTCTGGTTGTATTTTTTTTTCCTAAAATGTATATCTTTTTATGAGAAACTGGAAACTTTTAATGCAAATGTTTAGAAAGATATAAAATTGTAAAGTAAAAAAAAAGTCATATAATTTTTTTTTTTCCTGTTGGAAGAAAATGCTTTAAAAAAAGTTTTACTACTGTTGTATTCCAGGGTGGGGGTTACCAACCCCAGATTTGCTTCTTATGCTTCATTCTTGGGTCCTGCTTTCTAAACATGCTCATTGCAGACATGGATGATTTGCTTATATTAGTTTAAAAAAAAAAAAAAATCACCAACAGAACCACCTTTTTGGTTATTTTTCTGTTCAAGTGCAATACTTTCCCTGACGTCTTATTAAGGTACAATGGTTTCTTTTTTCTTTCCTCAGTCCACACAAATCAGTGAAACAAAATGCTCTGTCTTAAATACATTCAAAGATAAGGGTCAAGTAACGCTGTAAATTAAGACTGTGACTGACAGGAGGTGAGAAACTGTAAATTAAGGCTAAAGCCCATACCTTAACTCCTGCTTTTATCTGACATGGAAACACATCCGGTGTATGAATTAAGGACATACCTGTTCTTGCCTCTTCCTTCTTTTCTTTTGTCATTGCAGCTTTCTTTTTAAGAAAAGCACTTAATATTGATGTTTATTAAAAATAACAAAACAAAAACAAAAAAAAGATCTTTTGGTCTGATCCAAAACCCACTCAGTGGAGACTCTTGTTGACTTTGATGATGGATTTTGGATTAGGCGTAATCTCTTAGCTAGGGCAAAACCGCCATTTACTCTAATGGGAGAGATTTGCCTGCGTAAGAATTACAGGACTCGTGTCCTTTATCTACCTGAGAGACCAGAAAAGCTTCTTTAGAGTTGTCCTTGTCTTATATAAGTTTAGATGGGACTTGTTTTACATATCATACATATTTATATATGGTGTATTTTTAATGCCTTCCCCCCCCCGCCCCCAGTAGACTGAAGCCGCTGTTCTGTAAATATGTATTTAGGTACATAATAAAATAAAAAAAAATCCCGTTGAGATTTCTTTGAAAGGCAGTTACTGCGCACGCACAGTAGCCACTTTGGTCTTTTAAATTTGTATTTAAGATACTTCTTTTTAATCCTAAGAAAGGTGAGGAGACTGTATCCCGTTCTGATTGATTGCCAAAATTATCTCCCAGACTCTTGCGTTTGAGTTCCAGAAGCAAAACACCTTGGGTGGGTGACTGTCGTGGTTGCCCACGGGTTCTCACGCTCCTAGGGCCAAATCCTGGTAACCCCGCGTAGGCTGGCTCAGGTCCTCCCGCCAACGGGGGGCTGCACTGTGGCGGTGGGGTCGCAGCAAAGCACGCACCAGTTTGTGAGCGTCGTTTCGGGCTACGGGGTCGGACCCGTTTGTCACAGCATCTCCCTCACCTCACGCGGGGTTGCGCTCTGCCCACTTTAGTGCTGTTTGCCTCAAGCAAGCCGGGTGAGTAATCTGGCAAGTGGCCGCTTTTCTCCCAGGTTACGATTTTTTATTTTTTATTTTTTTTTTAGTTCGGTGACAGATGTTCTGAGCTCAAATTGAAGAATCTTTTAAATTTAAAAAAAAATCTATTAAAAGAAAAAAGAAAATCAGAGTTTATTCCAAAAATCAGAGTTTATTCCAAAAACCAGTGAAGCCACTGGGAATTGCCCCATTGCTTTACGTGGTCATTGGAACAGGCTTTTATACGAGGAGTTCAGAAACGATCCCTACGACAGTGGTGCATGTGAGCAACCCCAATGTAAAGCTGTGTCCCCCTGCTAAAAAAGTTTTGCCGCTGTAGACTGAACTATGGGGGTTGTTTGGGTTTTGGTTTTTTTTCTCCTTCTTAGTATACATGCATACGTATGGTTCCACATCTGTATGCGTGTACTCTGTACATGTGTGAGTGTTGTACAGCCATGTGAGAGTGTGAGTCTGTATGTGTGTATAAATAAAAGAAGCTGCAGAAACTTTGTAATACTTTGTGAAAAGGATTATATTATAAAGGTTTGTACTGTCTTGAGTGCACAGCTACTGGAATAAATGTAGGGAATCTCAGGAACAAGCATATAATTTGTCCAAGAATTATTTCTTCTCAGAAGTGTAAGTGCAGTTTTTAATTCTGTATATTATTTAATATTTTACCAATAAAAATAAACTTCTGACATGAAAGGGTTTTCCATTCAAGCTTTCTGGAAACATTGGTGTATGCATACATTTTTCTTTCTTGCAGCAAGAAACAGGCACGGCAATTTGGCACCTCAAAGGAGCCGCATTTCTACCTGATAACAACTCCTAGTAATTAACTAGAGAGACGGAACGCGTTACGAGTTGGGGTTATGAGACTGGCGAGTTGGGTACAGATCCACTTTGGTATCTATTGAAGCTAATGACATTCTTGTCATCAGCTTCAGCGTGAGCTAGAGAAGCGTTGCCCCTGAGGTCCTACCGTGCAAAATGGTGGCATCGGTCGCCTGCCACTTGGTCTACCATGTTTTTGAAACGAGTTAGTGGCCTGAGGTCCAAGTTTTTCTGGAAAACACTCGGACCCCGTGAATAATTCCTTCCCATTCCCTCAGCACGGGATTTTGGCCGAGTTCCCCTGTGTCGTATCCAGAGGTGATCTTCCCAGTAGGGATTTATTGGGTAGTTCACATCACCTAGCTTCTCGTTTCTTTTGTAACACAGCTACCAATCTGGTAGCGTTCGCAGTACAGGCTGTTCAGAATAAAAGGAAGATCTCACGAAGCTTCCTAAGTTGTTTGTTGGTTGGTTTAAGGATCTCTTGTAAATTCTTGGTTAAAGATTAACCAACCTCTCCCCGTAATAAAAGTGTTCATCGTTGACATAAGAATGGAAACTCCTTCAGATATCATCTGAATAAAACTTAATCTGCCTTTAAGTCATGTTTGATGTATGTTGTCTCTGAGGAATGTTTCTGTCCGATGAGCAGAATTTCCCCTGGTTTTCTTTGCTCAGGATTGCCAGATTACTGGGTTTGCTTCAAAAAGACCCAAGATTCAGCTAAGGGGACGGTCCGATTATTTAATGCAGAGAGGAGAAATCACGTTGTGCCATTGTAAGACAGAAACGACCGGCTTGACCGACTCAAGGTCCTGTCCCGTAACTTACTGGAGATGATGGTGCTCTTTTCATTCAGATAAGGGTCTGAGAAGATGAGGGGAGAGTTCATCGGCAGAAACTAAATGACTACTAATCATTAAGGCTGCTGAGTCATTTGCAGGAGTGCGATTCTGTGCACGGCCTTGTGTTATTAAGGAAGAGAGTCTTCGAAATCTCCTGGCCATGATTCACAGCCAACGCGCTGTTTGTGCTCGTTGAAGTCTCCAGGTGAGAGTCACACCACCGTGTACCAGCAAATTTTTTCTCTAGATCATCCTGTCAGCAGCTGCAAGCAAAGGGCGGGTTGACCTCACCCATTCAACTCTGGGCAACTGGGAATTGTGTCTAATCCTTTCCCTGCATCACGCTTCTGGGAAACTCTACTGAAAATAGCTTTTTTCTTCTTTATAGCAACAGAGGCTTGAAAATTAGTCCAGTGACCGGTGTCTGTGTGTTCTGCCATCGTCGAGTCTTAATTTGGTCTATGGCAGGCAACCGGTTTCAAAATATTTCATCAATTTCTGTGTTGCCGGATCAAATGATGTCATCTCAGCGGGTCTTTTCCACTGCAGCATCACCCTGCGCGTGGATTGACTGGAGCCAGGTAAGTGACGTAGACGTGACGTGCCTGGCCAGCGCCGTGGCGTGAAGCTGGAATTCCCCTTGTCCCCAACAGGCAGCCACAGCAAAAGCGACTTTTGAGCCGCGCGCCCTGACAAGCACTTTACCAAACCCAATATAATTTTCCCAGCTAATAAAGATTAAGTGCTGGTTCCTGGCTTTCGCTTCTATAGCGCTAATATTTCTATTTTTATGCAGTACTTTCAAGAAATTACTAAAGCTTCATCCGAGGGTGAATTTGTGTTTTTGAAACGTGGTGAATCCAAGTAGGTTTTTCTCCATCTCTGCTCGAATGTCAGATCCCAGCCCTCCAGTGAATCATTTCCCACCAAGACACCGCAGAATATATGACAGAACCGTGTTCATGGGAGGCAACGGTAGGCCCTCAAAAATTGCATTATAAAACTCAAAATAATCGAGGGACTAAAAATAAATTCTGCTTGGATTGCAGTTTGAACACACTTGATTTTTTTTTTTCCCCCCTTTTCAGTCAATCCTAATGTAGTTAGTCTTCAGTAAACCCAGCTTTACCCTTCTGCCCTTCAGTGCTTATTTTTGTCTCTTCTTGGTGCATCGTATAAGCATGTTGTAATTTCCAGCATGCAATTATCAGTGTTTATTTATATTTATTTTTTTTCACAGCGGAGTACCTTAGGAGCCACAACGACTTCTGGATTCAATGAAATATGAGTTGAAAGGATTACTGTGTAAGTACTGGGGTCTCTTAAAATTTAAGGCTGAGAATGAAAGCTCTTTTCAAAGGAATATACTTGTGAAATAGCCTCTGTGTGTCCTGTTAATTCCCGGTACAGCGATTAGGGATGGAGTCCCAGAATACGACGTTTCCCAGGGATTTCTGTCGGTGGAGAAAGCGAGCCCTTCTAATGCGACTATATAAACGCTCAATATTATCTCATTATTTTTCATTAATCCACGCACACCAGCCCGCCTCCACACGCTGTAATTCCATGTTACCACCCATGTTCACATTAAAATAGGAACAGATTATTCAAGACTCCCACACAAATCATGAACCTCTATCCCTTCTGATCTGTCACGGGCCGTCCCCGGGACGGAGGAACCTCTCCCCAAGGCAAGAAGAAGCCTTTAACCCTGGCAACCCGGCCCTTCGGAGCTAAATGCCTATTTTTATTCCTGGCAAACGTTCCTCCGGCATCTGACATCTGAGCCTGGATGAAGGTACCCTGTCAAAACTGATTTTGAACAGAAAATTGCTTTTCAATGAACCCATTCTCTATGGAAAGTGTCTGCTTTTCATAGATTTGGGAGGATTTGGGGATTTTTTTTCTCAATAAGAAAGCCTGAAACTCTAAACCCTCCAAAGGCTTCTGGGTTATTTTGTTTGGTTTCAAGAGGAAATACTTCCCTGCCCTCAACTCCTGTTTTCGTATCAGTTCAAATAATGTCAAGACACTATTTGCTGCTCTTTCCCATTATTTTTGTTACTTTTCCTGTTTCAGGCTGCCTGTGTGTAGTTTATAGGGTGTGGTGAGGAATGTAAATTATTATTTTCATGTAGGTGTGGTAGCTATTCAGTTGTAAATCCTGTTTTCAATCCCTCTGACTATTTTATTTGTGATCTGTAATATTGATCTGTCTTCAGGGCAGAGAACGCTGCAATCTATCAGGAGCAGGGACTTTTATTCCTTGCTAAAATAAAGCGTTCAAAGCACTCCCAGAGATCTCAGAGATGGGAAAAAAAAAAAAAGATCTTGCTTGAAGCCTTTCTCTTTTTTTTTTTTTTTTCATTCTTTGAAATGAGTAGAGGAATTTGTTTCTGCGGTTGATTTGTTTTTATCAGTTAGTTGCAAAATCTGACCGGCCTCCCTTTTCAAATTCATCTCTTAGGGTAGCCTGCCACTGGCTGTCTCTTGATAACTGATTTTTAAAAAAAAAAAAAAAAAAAGTTTAAAGGTTTGCCTCTGAATGTGATTCGTGACGGTGAAGAAACAGGACTAATCTACAAAAGGGAGCTCTGCAGTTGCTCTCGGAGTCGAGTAAACTTGTCAAGCTGTTTGCAGTTCCGCGGGAGCCGTAGCAGACGCGCCTGGAACGCAGCTGTATTTTTCACGCAAGCTGCGACGAGGCATTTTGGCAGCACGCTATCGGCGGTACCGCAGGTGCTCTGGCTCTCCAAAACCCTTTTCGGAGCCAGTCCCGTCTCAGGCAGGACGAGCCGCCGGATGAGGCGCGGGGGGTACATCACCCCTAGGACCGGATCCTCAGCTGCTGCAAATCTGGGTGGCCTGAGCAGCCTTCCTGGGGCTAAGCTGATTTACCCTGTTTCTCTGGGAGACGCGAGCGCTCCTGCGAGCTCTCTGGGCTGTTGCGCGTGCTCTCACGGCTGCGCTCTCGTCTGCGCCTACCTGTGCTGGGGATAGCCGTTGTCACCGCCGACGTGGGTGATCCGGGGACGGCATCTGCCTGCGTTAATGCAGCTTGACTTGTGGGACTCAGTTCAGTCTGTGTCTCGTTTATGGATGAATCCAGACGTCTAGGAGTATAGTCAGGGCAGATTTTTTTGGAGTTTTTTTTTTTTTTTAAATGGTTAGCTTGAGGGGTGTAGAGTCCTTGTGCCTGAGGTTGCGGCTAGTATCAATCATTGGGCTCCATGAAAACTAAAGTCTAGGTGTCACGTGCTGCGTACCCCAAACTGATGGCCACACTTCACCGTTTTGGCCAGCGTACTATGAAAAGCGTGGAATATAAGTCGTCCTTGGCTACCTCTGCACGTTGTTATCTATCGGAGAGATGTTTCAATGGCTGACCTCAAAACAACCCGAGTCCTACCAATTTGAAAAGCTGCTCCTTTTCCTGAAGTGGCAGAAACATGGGCGATGGCTGCATTTCCTGAGCAGTGAATGCACGGTTCGGGTGCCTGCGGTACATACCGAGTGTTGTGCTGCTGCTGCGTGGCCGTGACGAGGCGTTTAAAGTGCTTTTCCTTGGGAGTTCTTAATTTAAAATTAATTTTCAGTCAAATGTTCTCTTTACTTGCCTTCAACTTCTTCCAGTAAGAAAACAGAAGTTGTCGGTAGACACTAGGACACGGCGAGGTTTAAATCTATCCAGGTTGATATTGATTATTTGCATTCTCTTAGTTCATGGAAGCCCTTCAGAGCTAGGTGGTATTCTGGCACAGAGCAAAAGTAGGTCCCAGCTATCCCTAACGGCTTTATCATCTAATTACAAAAAGAAACCCAGCTGCTTCTCATTTTCAGAAGTCCAAAGATACTTCTGTAATGCTTTTCTGACTCCTTTATTTGTCAAAGCCCGGATACCAGACCTGGAGGCAGCGTTCCAGTAACTGTCCCTCTAACACCTTGCTGCTTCTCCAGACTATTGCCCGTGTCCTCGTACCCGGGTACGTGCAGAGATACAGCTCCCTGTGGCCTGTGAAAGGCTTTTCAGCGTTTGTGGAGCAGCGAGCTGTGCTTACAATTGTGCGTTGCACTTTTACCCTGCGTTTAGCTGACCTCTAAGCTGTGGCTGAGTCGCTGCTCTTCACAATACAGTTCCTTAGTCCTCCTTATAAACGTGAGCAGCTCCTTGGATGTCTGATCTGAAGCTGAGACGTACTCAAACGCATGTTGGTCAAATGAGTCCGGCTACCCAAGAGATCCGGACGGCTTTGGAAAACTGACATCCTCGTCTTTATCAGGCTCTCACAGATCTGCCTCCTCTGCAAATGTTACTGGCTCTATTTCTCTGGGTTTTTTGGTTAGATCTTTTGCTAAGATATTAAATGATCTGGGTGAAAACCAGATCTACATGGGACCTTGCTAGAAACACTGCTGCTGGATGATGCCCTGTTCACGGTTCCTGTTGAAAACTCTCCGGTACATAGATGGGCTGCGATCCATTTAATATGTGAGCATTGATTTTTTTGTTTTCTCCAGAGATGGGGAAAGCGATAACGGTATCGATAGGATACCGTTTTTATGCTGGTCGTAGCTGCTGGAAAGGAAGTTTTTAAGGTTAAGCTGGTGCGATGCACCCTGTATGAGACACTTCAACTGCTCTTAGGAGACAGCTTTAGACTTTCGGTGTTTGGTATAGACTTGGTTATAAAAGAAAACTTAAGCTCGTGAGGAAGGAATGGTTTTGAAGCTAACACCGCTAGCCAGTTCATTCAGCTTCACGTGAAATTGCCGGTGTTTTAGTGACCTCTGACTCTCCTGTCCTGCCAAACTCAGGTGACAGCAACGCGTGCTTCATTTCATCGTATGGATTGCGGCAGTACTGAGGCTTCTTTGAGACCCAGGCTGTTAACAGGGAAGCCTTTGCTGGTGGTTCAGGCTGGTCTGTGCAAGCCTAAGCTAGGCTGAGTAAACCGTGGATGACCTCTGATGCAATTTTGTCTTTAGTCATTAGCCCCGTTCTCCTACCAAGCTTACGTACCACCAGAATCCCTCACTGAAGTTTCTTGTTAGGGGAAAATGGTGGTGGAATAAGCCAAACGGTGACTTTTACAGCACAGCAGCTCTCCTGCTGCTGCTCTCTCGGGATGCACTCGGCTTATCCCATTCCACACTGGACCGGAGAGGGGGGTTAGTGCAAAGCACCGTGCATCTACCTGGGGAGCTATTTAGGCAGGGGTATTCCACAACAGCTATTTTGGGCTATTTCCCCACCTAGAGAAGCTCTAGTGCTTATCTCGATGGAACGAAAGTCAGGCCTGTTCTTCTAGATAAAATGCTTTCCCCTCCAACTGCCTGATGGCTTATCTCTGGTCTTGCAGCATCACTCGTAACCCTTCTCCTGACCCACTTAACTCTCTGCTTTTAGCAGAGCAGGGGTGGGGGCAGGAAGACTTGATTCATGAATAATATTCGCTTTCTTTTAATGTGCAAAACTCTTCAAGTGCTCCATGCTCACATAATTAGGAGAGAAATCTCTATTCTTAATCAGCTGATAAATTATCTATGGGCAAAGCTTTCAGAATGTATTTCTGGTGTGTTTGGTTCATATAAATTTTGGGGTTTAAAGATTTTTAAGAATCTCCTGAGAAAGAAAAGAACTTTAATAATATCATTCGACACTTGTCACCTTGTTTTCTTTGCCTGTTTAGGAAAAAAAAACAAACAAAAAACACCACCAAAACAAAACTGTGTTATCTCTTTTCCATATCCAAGGCAATTTCTTTGAAATCAGTATGTTAGCGAGCATAGCAATCTACTAGTGCTCGCATTTTGAGCCTCAAAAAATAGATAAGGACTGAACAGAGGTAGTCAATGCGGTGAATACCTTGTCTCTTAAATTTTGGGTTCAGCCTAGTGGCAGGTACCGCCAGTGCAAGCTTGTTTGTTAATCTGTCTGAAATTAGGCTGGCACTTTCAAGGCATTTCCTAGTGAATTATTATCTATCAAAATGTTTTGATCGGCTGGAGCTCACTGGTGTTAATCCAGATAGTTTCTTGGAGAGCCACTACGTAGGTAGTTAGGCAGAATTGAGTCTGGTTTCCTATTTGAATGTTAATTTTAATGAACGCCTCTGTTCTACATGGCATGGCAGGGACTGCTCAGAAAACGCTCTTCTCCCCGAATCTGTGTGCGAACAAATCCAGCGGCGCGATAGGGACGCTCCTGTTCGGGCCTCGCCACCGGCTGGTCTGGCGAAACGAGGAAGGATAAAAATCCTGGTGGTTGTGAGATTATTAAATGGTGGGACCCTGGACCCTCCAGGATCGCCTGCCGGGAGGCAGCCACGGACGCCGCAGTTGCAGAGGGGTTGTGCAGTGGCACCAGCGCAAGGGTTTTCCCTTTCCTCCCCAAACCAGTTTAAGGGACTGGTTGGAGGGACGACAAGGTGCTTGGTTGACTTGATAGTTTCAGCTGCAAGGAGAGGAAAGAAGGGGTTAATGGTGCGCACAGCCAGCTTGTGAGGGTTGTCACCAGGTTCTGCTTTTGGGAAATGGCAAAACAAGCAAGCAAATCAGCTAACGAATGTCCTCACGTGGCACGCAGCCTTGCGCATTCTTGCATTTACCTTCATCGCTTCCATTAATTGTGTGAAGTGTCACCGTTACACCCACTGCTTCCCAAGGACAATTTCACCATGTCACCTTTGATTTTATTTAGTTTTTCCATGCATTCCTTCATTCATAGGTGGAGAAGAAGAATGAAACCTGCTTTGCTTAGCCAGTGTGGAGCTATGATTTCATTATGCTGGCATATTGAGTTGCAGCCATGTGTCACAGATCTTTTGCATGTCACCTCCCATGTTCTTACTATTGCCTGTCACTTTAAAATTAATTCACTGCGAATCACTTACTCCACACAGATGATACCCATATTCTTCTACTCGTGAGGCGCTACTTGATGCTTCCTTTGGGGAGGATGCAGAGAGGGAAGAACAAAACCTGGCAATTGTACTGTGAACCAGTACAGTTAGTATATCCCATGTGTGACATCTAATTTAAACAGCATTGATAACGTAGCTAGGTCTTTGGTCAGAGCATTACTTCTCCAGGTATTGCAATGTCGTTTTGTCTACACAAGGGAGCAGAAGGAAGTCAAGTCTTCCTTTCTGAGTTTGTAGGGGATCTAGCACTCCCAGCTCTCGGTGGGTGATTGGGGTGATTTGGCATTAACACCGTGCGGATCATAGTTGTATTAAAGAGTAACCATCTTCTCTGTGCCATTGCCAAAGTCGCTCTTGGTAGCTGTGCTCTGAGTCAGGCTGGAGGACTCTGAATCACGGAAGGGTTGAGGGTGGCAGGAACCTCGAAAGATCATCTCGTCCACGCTCCCTGATCAAGCAGGGTCACCTAGAGGAGGTTGCCCGGGGCTGTGCCCGCCTGGGTTTTGAGTATCTCCAAGCATGGAGTCTCCGCAACCTCTCTGGGCAACCTGTGCCAGCGTTTGACCATCCTCACAGTCAAAATGTGTTTTTTCTTGTGCAAAGATCACGGTGGCGTTGGGAAACAGGATGCTCGCGTGGAGCAAGGCGGGGTGTTGCATGCGCCGGACGGATAAGATCAGGGCAGAGCTCCTTTTTCGGTTGGCGCCAGTTGCTGGGCTCTGCTCCCTGCTTGCAGCACGTGTAGCGACGGGGAGCCGCCTTATCTGCCGGCCCTGAGCAAGGAAGCCTCAAACCACGGCTGGGAACATTTTGAAACAGATTTTTGTCACCCCAGAGGAAACATCATAGGGGAATAACAGGCCCTTGTAGCTGTAAACCAGCGATGACAAGATAAAGGCAACCAACTTGTCCTTTGTATGTCGCTAATAGTGCAACAGCAACTAATTTTAATCCCTTCATTTCAGGGTGGGGAGAAAGGGGGATATTTCTCAGCTCTTCTCACTATTCTGTTTCCCCGTGTAATGTATGCGTACACATATTTTTTAATGTATATCTATATATGTAGGCGGCCTGGGGGTCTGTATGCACCTACAGAGAAGTAGGGTGTGCTGAAACGCTGATCGTGAGAGTGGAGTTTGAGGAAACAGAGCCACGACGGTTGTGTGGAGCGGCTCGGGTACCACTGAGACACGGCACTGGAGGCTTTGCGGGGCTCGGTTGATGTGTGTCCTCAAGCCCGATTGACAGAAGTAAATTTTGTCCAAGGGCGGTCGCTGTCTCTGTTCGAAGGATGCCTTACGCTTGCAGAGCAGTTCCAGAAAAACGTAGGTAGTGGAAAGTACCCAGAGAAGGCAAAGCTGGTTCAGAAAGGGTTGGTTCTTCAGAAGACGAGTTGGGTTGATCCTGAAATTGTCATCAGGTAATTGATTGCCATCGCTGCTATCCTCATTAAAATAATAGACCAAGTATTAAATCTCTGAGGAGGAATGCAGGGAGAAGAGCCAGAAAATCACCCGCAGGTGGAATGGGTTCATGTAAAAAGCTGCAGTATTCCAAATAAAATCGATTCACTTTATTTACTCCCAAATAAGTACCTGAATCAGTATAAATCAATACTAATGGAATCAATAAATGTATCTCAATTTAACCTAGTTTAAAATCTATTTCAAAAGAGACCCGAAGGTAGGCTTTCAGAAAGCATTTTAATACACCGATGCATGAAATACTGCTCTCGGATAAATTCAGATTGTCCCGGGTAAGAGTATTATAACACAGAATAAAAACAGGCAGCAGAAATATAAAAGCAAAGAAACTGTTAGTGCCGATTTCTTGGGAAATATCAAAAAAGGTGACACGAGAAGTGGTGGGCTTCAAGTCCCGGCACCAGCTAACGTTTGTGTTGCTGCTGTATGCCCTACGCCGCTTCTGCAGCAGTCAGAGCGCGAGCTCAGGCTCCAGCTCTGTCAAATAATACTATTTCGTTTAACTTCTTAAATTTTACCAATAAATGAGAAGTATGTCTTGTTTTTCTTCAAAACTTAGTCATCTCTGACACACCTGGCACCACTTCTGTTTTGAAAAAGGTGGTATCGTTTCCCAAATTGTAATGACTCCTGAATTCTTTGAAACCTAATTGCGGAGTACTTAATCTGTGTTTTACAGTGTTTTCTAAAGCGCATTGGTGCCAGTGCACGTTTCTGCCCAGTTAGCAATGTGTGCCACCCAAAAAAAAAATGAAGTTAGCGTGAAAGCCAACCAAAAGCTGGACTAATGAAAAGGTCAAAAATATTAAGCATTAAAATTCTGAGAAGTCCCTGTTGTGCAGCAGATCGTAACAAGAAGAGGAAACAGCACAGCATGAGCGATCTCTCGTGATAAAGATCTGGTGAGCAGAGAAGAGCGGAGGAAGTGGAGCACATGTGATGATTCCTGTTACAGGACGTGGCCCTCCTCCTCATCATCAGGTGGTCTGCTCAGGGCTTTGGCTGAAATATGCTGGAATTTGGTTACACTCAGAAATATAATTTTACCTTTTTGCTTATTTCATCAAGCGAACGGGAACCTTTGTTTTTATAGTTACAGAAAGGCATCTGAGGCCAAAGTCGCCCAATCCCAATAGAGCATCCTCTTCTCCTCTGGCCCCCGGTGCACCTCGGACCCAACCTGCGAGGAGTTGGTGCCACGTCTCCCCAGGATCGCCGTCTCCATACTGTGCCCCGTGCGTAACTTGGACACCTGGTTTCTGAGACCTGGGGTGGCACTACTAACGCTGGCCCGTTTCGGCACCAACCAGGTTGGTACCCAGTTGCCAGGGCTGGTGACAAGTAGCGCGACAAACAAAGACTCCATTTAAGCTCTTCTTGTGAAAGACTTTAAAGGTTTGAAAGCCCCTGTCGTTATTGTAAGGCTTGAGAGGGTTTGCAGTATTTAGACACAATATCTAAGGGATGAGCAAAAGTTGGTTAAATGACCTCAAATATAAAGAAATAAATTATTACTGTCACTCAGTACGATCTGCTGTGTACCTCCACCATGGAGGCTTGTGTTTTGTGTCACTGAATGATTAACGTCTGCTTTTACCCGCAGGCAAACCCGATGAACGAGGCGAGGGTGACAGAGGTCCACCTATGTCCATCTGTGCCGTAGTTCATGCAGTAACGTACAGATGCCGAGTCTCGGGGGATGGAGCGAGACGGTAGGACCTCTGAGGGTACCAACCTCTTCAGATCCCTGCCTGGGGCCCTGGCTCGGCTCTGCAGGTGAGCGGCTAGCTGAACTTCCTCCCCCAGTGAGGACCCGACCAGATGACCAGGAGGAGGATGGTCTTTCCCACGCCAGCAGGCGTTGGGTTCGCTCTTGGGGTTTTGCAGCCCTGCTGAATTGCAGAGCAGCAGTGGGGGCATCGGCGTTTCCTCTCCCCTCCCCGTAGGCACAAGGACACAAGAAAGTGAACTGTGGAGAGGAGGACAACAGTCAGGTTTCACCAAGTTCACCAAACAGCCATGGGCGATGCCCACGGCAGACTGGGTGGGGGTTGCTGATTGACCCATGCGTGCAATTTCACTGCGGGGGAGAAGAGGCGGCGGCCTGGTGATATGTCACGGGAGGCGCTGGGGAGGGCGAGGGGAAAAACCTGCTTTGTGCCCAGAGAGAAGAGGAATCGCTGCGTCTATTGCTTTGAAAAATTCAGGGTTCTGGTGTATGCACAGAGGTGCAGGCACCAACCAGGAGCCCATGTTGGTGTAGGGGAGTTTTTGACATGAGTAAGGTCATTCTAAAACTCGATTGACAAAAAAAAAAAAAAAAGAAAAAGGAAAAAAAAGAGGGGGAGGGAAATTACTCCATACACTGCGGAAGAAAAAAAATCTGAACAAAACCCTACTTGCTGCCTGTTGGTTTGCTTCCTTCCATGCCTTTATTTCGCCTTGTCGCTTGCTACCTAGTGTTTTCCCTGCCTTTGGAGATGCTAACAAAGAGGCAAAAGGGGAAACGAAACTCTGGCGATGCACTGTTTTCCAGATACACCTGTGTTCTGCTATGTGGAGATGAAAAGGAAAAACTCAGATCTAACGCAGAGATGTTTCAGTTTCAGCCCTCCGAATGCTATTCTAACCCTCTTGCAAACACTTTAGGACAGAAACTGTCTTGCTATGTGCGTAGATAGCCAAGAAAACTATCTTTTTCTGATCGCACCATGGGAATGCCTTACATTACACTGTCCTATTAGTCACGCAGCTGGTTTGAAGATCCATGTGATTTGTCTTTTAAAAAAAAAAATCATAATATCAATCTTTCCAAAACCAAAGAGCTTCCTTTTACCTCCTTCAGACGCCTTTCTGGCGACGGCTGTTTTTAGGTCAAGAACCTGCCTCTGGTTTCAGGTGGTAGCTTGTCAGGCAGGATTTTATTTTAATATTTTTTTTGTCCCCCATGGATGAATGATTGGCCTAATTTAGGAATTCTAAAATTATTATTATTATTATTCTCTCTGGGCATGAGAAACACACCTGTAATTTCTCACGGAATATGCTTTGTGGCAGAAAAAATCGCGTTCCCTCCCGCGCCGATGCGTGAAACGTATCCTTACGTAAAGAGCAGCTTAGCTCATCTGTTTATTGCTCCATCGGGCTCGGCAGCCGTATGTAAACGCTTGGCGTGTTTGTTTGTGTGCCGGTGGTTAATGCTCATTAAGCAGAGAGACTAATAGCACTGCCTGGAGCCAAGCAAAGTGGAAGGCAGTTGCCGTACAAATTTCCCCAGCTTGATTTGGCAAGCGCGGGCGACGCTTAACCTGCGGCACCCCTGCCGCTGCTCTTGCCGTGCGAGCGCGTGCCAAAGCCGGAGATGGCTTTTACGAACAGCATCTCCCTGCACAAAAGGCGCTGATGACCGGGCCGGGAGAGCGGTGGGCTGCTGCTGTACGAGGGATAGCGATGGAGCCGTGCTGGTGGTCCTGCTCCACCTGGGTTTCCTCTGTCTTTCCCAGCTGTGGTCCCCTCTGCTGTCTGCTGCTCCTCCCAGGCATCCTTCCCCTCCGTTCGCTTCGGGCTTTGCTGGGTAATTTCTCCCCCAGGTTCTTTTGCGCTCGGGGGATTAGCTATGTGTGACAGCAGAGGGGAAACTGAGGCGCCTGGCTGTCGAGTGTGTCATTTGAGATACGTCAGCGGTGGTGTAGTGCTAAGCTGTGAGAAAATATCGCCAGGCTGACAGGGCAGAGGAAGATCAGGGTGCCGATAATTCTCTGCTCTCTCCAGACAGGAGAGACGGGCCGAGTCTGAAAATCTGACACAGCACCGAGGGCAGTGTGGGGTTTTCCTCAACCTGTTTGCATCCTGTGCACTTAGAGAAAGGGTTCAATTAGGGAGAAAGATGAGAAACACTTTGGGTTTTGTGCTGAAGTTTGATTCTCAGGGATAAACAAGCCTTAGGTACCCGGAACAGGCTTTTTCCCCCCCCAAAAAAAAATTGTACCTGTGAAGTTGTGGGGCATCTGCTGAGCTGGCCCATATCTGTCAGCAAGCACAAGAACAGCGGCGATGAGAGGTGTCCGCAGAGACAATGCCCAGGGGATGCGCCTTATCGAAGGCATCGGATCCCAGCTCTGACAGCTAGGAAATCACCTCGTCAGCTGCGCTGGGTGGATGAAATGCAGACCAGACCCTGCACGGGAGCTAACGTGTTAGGTGGTTAGCAAGGAGCCGGGCTCCAAATGGACTCACTCGTTTCTAATGTTAGCATCTTATTAGAGTCGTCTTGTCTGGACTTGGCAAGATTTGAAGAAGTCTCGTCTTGTGACAGGAGTGATTGCGGGTGCACGCGGCAAAGGCTGGGGTCTGGCTTCAGGCAGGAGTCGAAGGTAAAACATAGCGTGATGCTCCCTGCCGTGGCTGGAGGCTTCCCGAGGGGTGCTGGGGGACACGACTTCAGAAGATCCTGGACGTAGGCTGGCAGTAGGGCACCGTGTTTGCAGAGAGAGGGTTTGAAGTGCTGTGCATCACTTTGAACCAAGGGAGAGCTTTTCTCCAAGGTCCCTTGGGAGGAGAAGAGCTGCGGGGGTCTTCACTGAGGTTTGGCATTGGGCTGGCCACAGAGCAGGTGGATGTGGCAGGGACGCTGGCTGCCCCTTGGCGTGACGCTTAAAATTATCTGTTCTTGAGACGTGCGGCTCTTCCTGCCCATTCACAGCCCAGCAAACATCTCCATCCACTCCAGGCTCAGGTGTCTGCTATGGGCACCAGCCTCTTGGGAGCTCGGGTAGGGCTCAAGGCTGCAGCCCTTCAGTCTCTTTCTCAAGAGCTTGACCCAGTAAAGTCAATGCAAGTGTAGCCATGGCCTCCAAGAACCTTAGGACTCACCTGTAGCTAGAAGCACGCCCATAAGGATCCATGTACCGAATGCAAACTAGAACAGCGCTCATTCTGGAATAAGAGTTGATTTATTTTAACTTGACTTAATACATGTTCTTATTCTAGCTTAAGAGTATCCAGAAAAGCTCTTCTAGTCAATTTTCAAGTGTCAACAAGCTGTTTTTCTTGGTCTCACAAACTCATCTTTGAAATGGGAATAACTTAGTCTCCCATATGGTGTTGAAAGCTACTTCATAGCGGAAATCTCCTGTATATTCATACAAAATTTTAGAGGAGCAGGTGGAAATTATCTGGCAATTAAAGTTAGTGCTATGGAGCTAGGACATGGAATGACACAGTCAATCTATTCAAAGTTCCCAGCTCCCACTGCCAGCAGTTGGGTACGTGACTGTTCATCGTGCTGCTCCTCGCGGGGGGGCGGGGGGAGCCCTTGAAGAGATGGCAAAAGATTTCAGCTGATTTCTGATAATTGCATTTGAGCAAATGATTGCATTTATCTGAAAGGAAATGGTTAAAAGCAGTTCTTTGGCAGTTCTGGCTCTGACGTCATTCTGCAGACTTATTGGGGTATTAACGAAGAAAAGTAGCTTCTGTGAATGCAGGAAGCGGCCTCCAATAAAGTTTACAAAATTTCGCAGAAAAACGGACATAAAAAGGTCAAGACTCTCCTCAGCCATTCATGTCTAATTTTATTTCGAGCAGTAGATTTCTCTACTCACTTAAAATACTCAGGTCTGAGCAATAATATAGGACTGTTGCCATCATCCTGAGGGGGAAGCGTTCATCATCCTCTTGCAGCAGCAGCTCGAGGTGTATCGCTCACCATTTTTCAGAATTGCACGGTATTTTTGTACTCGTAGCTGATGTTAGATCACCAACGAAATATTTTTCTCCGTTGCAGAAATGGCAAACTTCATGGGGTTTTTTTTGTTTGTTTGTTTCTCTGGCTTTTTTCAGTTTATGCAGAACTAATTATTCTCTTGACTCCCTGAAAGGGTTTGCTCAAACTTTCCCAACTAATTTGACTGGAAGCCCCGATGAACTATTTCAGCTCCAGGGTGCATGACTTGTAGGGAGGAATAAGTGTGTATAAACAGCTGGTTTGGCTGGAGATGGGTTTACAATATTGTTTCAGAGAGATAAAAGATGAAGTGCAACACTCCAGCAAGGCTCCATCAATGGACAAGAAGATTTGCTACCTGTAGCCTTGTAGGCACTGCCCCTGTTTCAATTCCTCTCTGATGTTAGGGTGAGGAGCATCGTGGCGTTTGCCGTGAAAACGCCGGTGTGCTGTGAGAGCCCCAGAGAGCCTCCTTGGCAGCGTGGGTGCTCGTCCACTCCTGACCACGGGGCAGATGGACCACGTGGGGCCGATCACTGCGTCTCCCACTTTTCACTCAGCAGCGTCTCGTCTGCAACTGCAAAATGGGAGCAGAGCTGCCCACCTGGTGGGGATGGAGGAGGTCCTGTGGGGTGGCAAGCTGTGCTGATAGAGAGAAGTGCTGCGGGGTCAGCCGTGAGGGTTTGGAGAATCAGCTGGGGGGTGTCACCCCAAATACGTAAAACTGCATATTCCCTTCACCGCGTGGGTAGTAAAAATGGGTGTGAGCAACCCAGGTGAGGCCAGTTCCCCGGGGAGCAGATGCTCGGGTGGGATCCTAGAGGTGTTTGGGGCCTGATGCTCAGGGAGCCGAGGGCGCTCTCCGTCCCGCTGGGGCCAGGGAGTGATGGGGGAATTCCGCACTTGGTGTGAGCGGTCTTGGAAGAAGTGAGAGTTTAGCTGGCTTAAAATGAAGCGATGGAAATTAAAAGGGAGCATAATCGAAGTTGGTGCATTTTAAATACGGGATGGTTCTTCACTGCAACCTGTGTAAGAGTTTGCTAATACCCCTGATTTATTAGAGAAGCTGAAAGAGATAGCTTTGCACGGTGGGATAAGCGTGCATTTGACTTGGTTCCAGGTATGACAATAGCTAAGAGCCATCAAAGCTGGCAAGAAAATAGCTGCCAACAGTCCTGTCTGACTTGGATGATCCTGATTTTCTACTTGTTCTGTCAAACCCTGCTCCCTCGTTCCTTTCTGATGGAGCTGAGGACAGAATTTCCCTTCGAGAGCAGCTTTTGTTCCCGTCGGCATTAACCGTGTTTTCTCTGTAGGATATGAAGAGCTTTGGAAAGAAAACTCTCTCTGCCTTCCTCTGCTTCGCCGGCAAGAAATGCTGGGTACCGAGCGTGGAGGACACCTGGCACGGAAAGAGGTTTGACCTCTAACGTTCAGAGAATGCCAGCAGACAGCAGCAACACGTCGAAGACGATATTCAGGAAGGCGTTTTCGAAGAAAAAAACCATTTGCCGTTGGAAGTTACCGAAGGAATATCGCAACCCGCTCCTGACTGAAGCAACTGGAAATACCAGACCAACTCTTTTTTGCCTTCCTCCTTGAAAAATCCAGTGAGAGGTCTGGTAGGTCTTCACCACCCCTTGGCGAGAAGATATCTGCGCTGGGGAAATCGGTACGTGTGGACTGGGTGGATGCTAGAAGCTCTGCTCTGTTAGGCTACAGGATTCTGGTCTGAAATAAACCCGAAGCCTCAGTGTCTGAGGTTTCCTGACACAGAAGATGAATATATTTTTGCAAGCGTTTATGACGGGGATCAGG
The DNA here is from genome assembly GCF_011004875.1 of Balearica regulorum gibbericeps. Classification (NCBI taxonomy): domain Eukaryota; kingdom Metazoa; phylum Chordata; class Aves; order Gruiformes; family Gruidae; genus Balearica; species Balearica regulorum. The sequence goes on from NC_046189.1 coordinate 4,831,281, forward strand.
CGTGTGCCGTGCGGTTGCGACGTTTGGTCTTGCACGCTCACGTAGCATTGGAGCTGGTGGTTTGCGGTGCTTTTCCTCTTGTTGCTGGGAGGAACACCTTCCCAGACAGATAAAGGACGCTATGTATTTGGATGACCAGCTAGGTAAGGTGATGTATAAAACAAGAATGAAAAATATGACATTCTAACTGGAAAAATATAAACTTCAGGCATTTGGGCACTTTCATAGTCCTTTAATGTAACTTGGAAACAGATAGTTAAAAGTTGGCTAAGAATGTTTACCCCTAGCCACAGATTAAGCAAAATGTCTATTTTATGCCTTTTTTCCCCATCAGGCTGTTTAAACCTGCTAAGAAATTAGTTCTGATTATGAGTTTTCATGCATAATGTGAGCTATACACTTTTTTTTTTTCCCCCTTCTAATATGTAAAATAATTGGATTTTGAACGTCGTAGATTTGAAGCTAGTCAGGTATGCAACTAATGGTTATGAAATATGGAGGGAGTTTCAGGTCAATTTTTGAGGGTGAAGATGCTAAAGAAAGCCACAAATTGGAACACTTCAGTTCATAGACTTTTTCGGCTGCAGTTTTTGCTCTGTCCTGTGAATTTCCATTCTTTGCCAGGGTATGGGGGATAAAGGCTGTCCTGAAGAAAAATAGCTTTTAAGTAGCAAATAATACCGCAGTAAAAGCGCAGGGTGTGTGGGATGTGTAAGCTGGACACCACCTGTATGCGAAGGCTTATGCTGAAACTTTGAACGTGCAGTCCACAGTTTTGAAGGAGAAGATACGGAGGTTTTTGCCTTGTCTGAGGGATTTGATCTTGAGCTGAATCATACAGCCTTTAAAAGCCGGTAGTGGTGATGTCTGTCCTTCAGAAATCTGTGCGGGTGTGTAACTCGGTGCTTTTGTATCCAAAGGCATTTCTCCACGGGTTTCTTCATGGACTAAGACTCAAAAATGCCACGCCGACGCGCAATAGTGTTGCTCAGGGAAACTGAGGGTAGCCTTGCCTTGAAATCCTGTCTCCTCATGGCTGGGTGCATCTGAAAGCGCGTGTTATAACTGCCCTTATAGTCATCAGCTATGTAATTATCAGCTGTGTGTAGTTATAAGCTGTAGTGATAAGTAGCTATGAGCTACTTGGATACCCTGAAAACTGTGGAGGTGGGAAAGGATGAAATATTTCAGGAGGGCTTGGGCAGAAAGAGGAGCCCAGGCTCAGGGACGCCTCTCCCTGCTACGCACAGACGTGCAGGAGGGGAAAAGCGAACTTGGAGAGAAGCCGCCGGTGGGTGTAAGGCCGGGCTGCCACTGCTCTGGCCCCCGCAGTAGTGTCCACTTCTAGCAGTTGTCTTCCCCTTTGCTGGGATTTGAAGGGTTGGGTCTGCTTTGGAGTGGATTTTTAATGTCAGCGCAGCCCCAAGCTCCTTCCCACTCCAAAAATCCTTACGCTCCGCTCGCCTGCCCCGCGTCTGGTACTTCCCGGCCCCGTGCTCCTCCTTCCTCCGCGCCTCTCCAAGGGGCTTCGGATTTGGGACACAAGGCTCTTTTCCCCTCCCCTCCTTTGCTTTGGTGGATTCATCCCAATCCAGCCCCGGAGCCCGGGCTGGCACCAAGGTTGGCAGAGGGAGGGTGAGCCCGTGTCCCTCGCAGGGTGAGCCCAGACGGCGTGGGTCAAATTCAGCCATCTGGTAAATCTGAAGTCTCCCCAGATTTGCCGGTTTGCTGGTTTGCAGGGTGGAGGGGAGGGAAAGATGATAAATGAGTCACAAAAATGCCGTTCTCGGTGCACGGCGAGTGCCACAGGGCTCCAGAGGAGATCTGAGAACGTAACCCCTCGGTACGTGCAAGGCCGGGAGCAGCAACCTCGCTCTCTGCCAGCCCGAAAGCAGCCGGGGGAGCCGGCGTAGACAGAGTCGTTATTTTATGACATGTCAGAAGAAGGCCCACGGGAAGAGGCAGGCAGACCGTGCAGTTCTCTGTTCAGCTTTTCGCCCAGCTCTGTCCTTAGAAAGACAGCCCGCACAGGCGCAGCATCCCCTTCCGAGCCCCCAGCGGCAGGGTCGCGAGCTCAGGGCCTTCATGCACCCTCTTGGGTGCTCGTCGGTCATCTTGAAGATGCGGATTGGTAGTAACTGAGAAGATTTTGGTTTTCCTGAGGTTGAAAGTCACATTTTGTCAGCAGTGGCTTCAACTCTAAATTAAGACAAGTTTTGTCTGGGCGGTATCTGACACACAGCTTGCCACTTGCTAAATCTGAAAGTAAGATGCCACTTTGGATCAAAACAAAATCCCCTTATATTAAAGATATTATAGCTATGTTTTCTCCTGTAGGATACTGAATAGAAGCTGCTATTTAAAGGTGTTTTAGTGGGAAGCGGCCATGGATGCTGATGGCAGCAGACATTCTTGTTCAGTTTCTAGACACTACATCCGTATGTTAAACTTAAAGACCGAGATTTTTCTCGAGCTTTTTCGGTCTGTGACTCAGGTTGTTCAGGGATCATGGTGCAAATGCTATTTCTTTTTTGCGAGATCAGCGCAGTCAGGCCATACGATCTAGCTGTGCTCTGGACTGAGCAGCCACAGTGTTCGTCCCTGAGTACCGCTATCTCATGGCAGAAATGAAATAAGCTTGTCTGGGTTCTGTAGGTGACAGTCCCTGTCACCCAAAGACCACAAGGTACGTGCAGGAGTGTGTGTTTGATACGGATCTAACCAAGCTTCGAAGAATTCCCCTGGGGGCTGCAGTTTACACTTGACATTACTTACTAATATTTATTTTTGAATGCAACACGTCATCTCAAAGAGGAGACTTTTAATATGGAAAAAGTAAAATTCCAGCGAATTTGACACTGGATCTGACCTAGATTTCTGGCCAGAAATTCTGATCGGTATGAAGCAGCTACCCTGAAGTTCTTGCTCTCCAATTAGGGAGATCTCAGCGAGCACGCGGCTAAGCGGCAGTCTGGTAAACATAGAGATGTTTTTATTAAACAGCTTTGGGATACAAAATTATTTATGCTGACCTTGTTTTCCAGCTCTTCAGAGGCCCAAGGAGAAAGCTTGAGACTCTGTAAGAAGTCAGGCTCCTTCATTATACTGCTTCCCATCTGTCGGGTTAGTTTTTAGGATTTATGTGTATTCATCTCTCGGGGAGTGATGGGGATTTCACAGGCGAGAAAACACATGAATGAAACTTTGTTCATCAGCGAAGGGTCTGAGAGCGCTTTCGTGTATCATATGGACACGACCTTGACGACAGGGTTGCTGGGATGTGAGCAAGCTCAGGTATCTTAGAGCACATACCCCGTAACTGCTGTATCCAGAAGCATGGGTGGATGGGGCGTACGAAGTGGCACCTCGGGTTCACGGCAAAGAAATCAAAGCCTTTGGGGTGCAGGAGGAAAGACGGGTGAGGGGACCTCTCCCCTCGGTGTCTGGGATGATGATCTCCTAAAGACATCGTATAAAGTTGCGATTCCCTTGAAGGACTGAGGGGATGACAGGCAGTAAGTAGTCTGACGGTATAACCAATGAGAGCAATCCCTAAGCCTGGATAAAGGGAACAATTTTCCCAACCACTTAAGAGACTCACCATGTCCACTTCAAGTCCCTTTTTGGTGCCCGGTGAAATGTTCCATGGGTTAAAGGAGGAGCAGCCACATCCGAAACGCAGAGTGCCACATGCCCACGGGCACGGCGGGGGTGCGAGCCCGGTCCCGACGAGCCTCGGCTGGGCAGGAGGCTGCGAGGAGCAACCTGGGCTCCCCGGATCTGGCGCGGGGCTTCTTGCGAGGGGTGACGTGACACCAGGCTTGGCGAGCGAGCGCCTGGCGGTTCGTGTTCGCTTTAATGGAACTATTTATTACCTTTTGGAAAATGTAATTAAAAGTGAAATCACCCATTTGACATATGGTTTATTGGCCCCCATCTAATTAAAGTCTGCCAGGGAGAGAAGTGCTGCGGCGAGCGCAGGTGGGATCTCAGCGAAACCCTACGCCTGAAGTGCCTTCCCACGGCACGTGCGGACCGGGGGACAGAAAGATGGAGTAAAAATAAATAACGCTGGCTGCAGGAAACAGGTGAAATGATTTCCTATTGCACCTAGCCTGCTTCTCCTCGTTGCCGTCCCCAGTGAATAGAGGCAGGATGGGGTAGTGCTGCACACGTCTGGTAATCCCCACGCTCTGCTCAGAGCTGGCAAACTCCTGACGAGTTATTACCGTCCTCCTGCACCACAGGGGCCCCGCGTAGCTGTTTGCCTCTTGCCCTGACAGTCTCTCGGGTATATTCTTGTGATTTCAGAAAGCTCGGTCAGTCCTTTGTAAATCGGAGGCGATCTCTGCAGCGCTTTTGCTCGGCGTTGGTGTTCGGCAGGTTAAAACAAGCCCAGAAGTCAGATGTGTTGATGCTGATGTTTCCCCGTGCAGGGACGGAGAGGTGCGTTCGTCTGTGCCTGGCTGGGGTGTGCGTGGGAATTGGGAAACCAGGCGCCTTCCTTAGGCGGGGAGGCAGCTCTGGCAGCGGTTTAGGACCAGTTCTAAACCCGGCAGCGGTTATGGCGTCTTACGGGAGGAAGGTCACTGGGAGGAGATGAGCGGCACTGTCTTTGCAACCTGGGTAAGTCCGTGGGCACTGAGCAGCATCAGGTCACGTCCACTGAAATCTGTTTGCTGGAGGCGGTGCTGCCGTCGCTGCCTGTGCCAGCTGCCTTACTGTAAGCCAGCCACTGTCTAGTCAAGATGCGATGACCTCTGCGTGTGCAGTATTACTGAAGGACCTTGAAATGGAGGTAACTCCCAAGTCCCTTAGAAAGAGACCCGTATAAGTTAGGAAGTGTCATCTGAAAAAAAAAATCAGTAGCTTTTCTTCCCCGAGCTGGAACACATTATATGAGTTTAAACAAGCAGTGAAGCGCATGGTGTAGAGCCACGCTCAGGGATGTGGGACGCGTTTCCATCAGCCTTTTCCTCAACACCCTGTACCTGTCTGGGCCCAAATGCCATCATGTTGCTCTGGCAGTAGTGGAGCTGGTTGTAACGTGCGTCACCAGAAGAAACTAATTTCCATTTCAGTATTGCCCTCACAGGGGGTTTTTTTTTGCTGCTCTGTCAGCGCTTGGTGTATCACCTATCGCCTGGCTTCAGGTAACTGATGGAGCAGAGAGGACTGCTGCTCCTGTTGGAAAGTATGGCTCTTGCTGAGGTGGCTGCAGCTGCAGGTCCCAGCCCAGTGCTCTGCACCACCCTGGCTCTCCTCCTCCTCAGCCCCTCGGCCAGGCCCTCCCAGTGCCTCCTGAGGTGCACCTGGATGTCTTCTGGGCACCTAGGGACAGTCAGGGCATGTCCCAAAATCACTCTGCACGAGTGAAAGCCTTGAGAAAGCAGGAGACAAACAACCTTTCTTCCCCAGCTGATGAGTTTCGAGGCAGTGTTGAGATTCACTGAGGAGCAAATGGTTTGTCAGCTCCTAAAAGCTACGGGAGCCACTCCATTTGGAGTGATGACGGTGTGCCCACCTTCTCAGAGGCAAAGCAGTCGTGGCGTCTCATCCTCCAGTACCGGACCGCGTTCAGCCTTTCCCACGGCTCCTTCCAGTTCTCCGTGGCCGGGTTGCTCTGGACTAGAGCAAACCTTGGAAGGAGGTGCCTTCCCTGAGCCGGCGAACGAGGGAGAGCTCTGCAAAGCTGCCGTAGTGAAGCGGGGAGAGCTTTCCTTCTGCTCGCTGCAGAGCTGGGCTCTTTGGCACCCCCCGTTTATTAACCCTTGCTCTCACACCTGTTCTCGCTCTCGCACCTCCGGAGCTCCGGAGCCACTTCTTGCACCTCCCACAAGTGCACATGCTTTTGCTCCAAGAACCTCCCTGGATTTCGGACCTGTGTGTGATCAGAATGAATTAGACTTGGCTGAGGCATGGGATTATTGCAGACCTGTCACTTCACAGTATGTTCCTGTTACAGCCCACACTCGTGTCTGCTAGTATTTTAAAGTAAACTTTAATTAGCATCTTCCAAAGAGTGTGAATAAATTGTTTTGTTGTTGTTTTAGGTTTGGTTTTGTTTTAAGGAAAAGAGTGTTTACTCACTGAGGACATGTTTCCAAACTCTTCATCCACTCTAGTCCCGGTTTTCCAGTATCTCACTGTGTGTATTACTGTGAAGCTCTCTGTGGTGCTGCTGGTGGGAGCTCAGCGGTGGGGTGGGACGTGCCGTGGAGTCACATGCAGGTGCTGGAGTATTTTTGGGCCACGTTGGAGCAATGCTGTCAGACTCCTGATGGCCAAGCGTCACCCGTTTAGTAGTGAACTACTCCAGGTTAGGCAGATCTGTGTCTGCCTCGGTTCAGTGCAGCAGCCCCTTTACCCACAGTCTGATGGACATGGCTTGGGTTCAGTGCCCTCGAAGGTCTGAAGTAGCTTAGGATCCTCAGTCTAACAGTGCTGCAACCCAGCGACTCCGGAGAGATCTCCCCCTTACTGTAAATAACGTGTCTGAGATGCTCTTTGCAAGGGGTGTTGAGCATGTTTTAAAGCCTTCACTCCAGAAAGGATGAATCAGGTTGTGGTCCAGAGATTTACTCGAAGACAGCAAAAGGGATGCAAAGGAGGTTTTGTACATGGCTAGATTCCTGCAGAATTGCTTTACTGCTGAAATTAGTTGTAGTAATACTGTACAAAGGTTTCTGGCCAGCCAACCCGTTTACTAGATTGAATTTGTGAAAGTGGTGGAATAATGGATTGGAAGGGGATGAGCTCCAGACCTGTTTGCCCTCTGTACGGGGAGAGCGTTAAGGAAGGGCTGAGAAATGCGGCTGGGGCGTTACCTGCTAGTGCTGGCATGGAGCAGTGATCCCCACACCATACTGTCTATTTTAAAAGGTGGTGTAAGACGTGAGGAAGGTAAACTTTGCTGCCTGGAATGCTGGAGGCAGGAAGAAGTAAACTAGCAGCTGGGGGGGGGGGGGGGGAAGGCTAAATTTAAAGGCCTGAGCGGTAAGCAAAAAATTTTCAGAGGAAGGGAGGTGTTGGCTTGGGTAATCTGTGAGGACTCCTTTGGCTTTTGCATTGCAAGGAAATGTACTTGAGCAAATGTGCTGGTATGAAGCATTCAGGCACATACATTGACTCCCTTTAGTTTCACCCATGCATGGCTTCGGTTCCACCCATCTTGTTTAAACAAACATACTTAGTGGGGATAAGGCAAGGAAAATCCTGTTCTCTGCTTGTGTTTGTTCTTCCCTCTGCTCCTCCAGCAGGGACACTCGAAACACAGATGGAGCTCAAGGCGTTCGGTTTTAACAGATCCAAATCAATTTGATGTGCCCTTAAAAAATCCCACAGTCATTTCCAGCGGCATCCGCAGAGCTGCTAACAGCCGAGCGTGTGCCCAGTCAGTAGCTGCTGCACGTATTGGTTTTCTCATACTGAAAACCGTTCTTTTCCTGTCATGTGAAGGCTTCAAGTGTGGCTTTTTGGTGGCATCAACACAAGAGCATCTTTAGAAGTCACCAAGTGGCGTTATCTGGAGTACCAACATGGGATCAGCAGGGCTGTGGAGACCGGGTTGTCATTTTGTGCTTCTAAACCAGTTGTTCCCAGTTTCCTGGTGAGACCTCTGTCAGTGAGTGCCACATAAAAAGTCTCCATGTAGGTGGCCATAAAAAGGATAACGTCTGGGAACTGGAACACCCAATTCTCTGTCCTGACAGCGGTAAAAATGGGCTACCTGCACAGCTCAGCCCTCGGTCCCTTCCAGCAGTTCCTGAGAAGACACAGCCCACTGCTCGAAGGAGGACCCTCCGCCTACTGGGAAGGACCAGAGAAGTGTTGCCCCCGTTGCTTCCAATAGGAGATGGAGGGCATGCAAGAGAGCCGGCAGCCCTTGCTGTGCTTACCCGCTGGTGTATGGCATTGTCCTCGTTTGCATGAAAATCCGTATTTAATGACTTGCAAAAATAAGAGGAGGCTGCAAAATAAGAAGAATTATTCTATTTATGCCACTTCTGCTTTATTCCTTCCCCCAAGGTCTCATAGAAGTGATGGTGGGAATGGTCCTCAGGAGGTCTGTAATCCAACCTCCCACCTGGAGCAGGACTGTCTCCAACACCAGATCAGGTCAGCCGTGGCTTTGCCTACCCGAAGCTCAATCACTGCTGTGGAAGGAGATGTCATCACCTCTCTGGGTGGCCTGTTCCAGGTCTGTGCTACCCTCTTAGTGCAATTTTTTTTCTTAATGTCCGATCTGAACCTCATAAGCCACAATATGCGGCCATTGCCCTTACCTGCCATTACCAAGAAGAGTGGCCTTGTTGTCATTGCAGCTCCCCTTCAAATCCTATGGGCAGGAGCTTGACTGTAAAAGGTGGCACCACTTTCCCTTTTTTATCGGTTTTGTGTTTGGGAATGACTTTTTGTACTCCTTGGCAAGGAGTCAAAGCAGTTTTCTGTGGCCGTGACCTCCCCAGCTGGGGAAGAGCTGTGCCATACGGGAAAGGTGGGAAAGTATGTCCCATGCAAGTCCATAGGGCAACCTGTTTCTTTGAAGAAGTTCACTTTCTTTCTTCCACAACTTATTCTACTGAAATCAAAGAGAAAGAGTTCAGTAGCTATTGACATCGATTATCAGTGTAAAGGATTATAAGGGACTGAGCTCTGATCGGGAAGCTCTGATGCAAGGTCCCAGTCTTCCCCATTATTTTCCCCTTCTTCTGACTCACCTGGTCTGGTTGCTGCGTGTTGCTCCATGCCGGGGGAAGCAGAGCACTTAACACATTGCTCACCTCTCCTGTGACCTCTCCAGTGCCGCACCTTTGTTGGATGACAGCAACAAAAACAGCACAGAGAATTCCCAAAAGGGTGAGGACTCCTTAATCCCTTCAGAAAACCAACCCGATACTTCGTGGGTGGGTCCCTGCTAGTCTCAGCGTAAATTGACATCTCCTTCCTCATCCACAGCGCTCTGATCACACTAAATGCAAGTGCCCATCCCGTGTGCCTCTGACCAACCTGCCTCCCTGTTTGCAAAGGCAGTGCCTCATGGGGACAAGGGTCTTACCCTCTTAAAATCCCAGCCATTTTCCCTCTTCCTAGTCCCACATATGGCTATCTGATCATGGGTCAAGCTGTCTGCCTAGCAGCCAGTGAGACTGTCCCCTCCTCATCGCTGGCTTAGGTCGGTCAAGCAGTTTTGCTGCTTCTTCAGTGACCTCCCTCAATGTTTTCCATAACTGTGTTTCTCTCTGGACTGAATCCTTCATCTATTTAATTAGCATCTTTCTTCTGTCCTGTATTTTGTGCAGTCACATCACCATGGTATCAAGACTCCCTGTGGTCAGTATTAGATGTTAACCATTGAGATATCGGAGAATTTGCCTCTCTTTTTTCAGACAAAAAGGCTAAAAGAAGTCAATTGCCCAGGTTATGTGATAGATTTCAGGTGAGACTGGTGTCATGGACCCCACTGCTGTCTAGTCAGACCATCCTTTCCATCTGGTGCTCCAAGACAGACACGTTCCCTAGGGTAGATTCCAGCTTACAATCCCTGCGTTCAGGCATCTTGAAGTTTTCCTGCCTTTGCCTGGACCAAGCAAGAACACAGCAAACAGATACCTTGTTCTACAGCTTCACCGCAGGCATGATTCATATGGACTGCTGATGGCACCTGGCACCAGGTTTTGGCTGCTTTTCTGGAAATAGTGAGCTCTTTGTGGATATCTGGTCATTAGATGATGAATTTTTGTTTGCTCTCACCTGAACTTAATTCACACTTAGGTGCCACACATCTTCATTAATCCTCTTAGCCGTGATTTGGTTGCACCCTCTTACCTGAAAGAAAGGAATTTGATAATGCACCGATGAAATGAGCTGCAGTGATCTGACATTCAAACCCAGACAAACAAAACTCTCTTGACTCGCTTGGAGAAAAAAAACCACATCAATTACACTGTCAGTTGGTATTTACCTTGCACGGTCCTGAACCATCCCAAGGCTGAAACATGTGCCGTCAACGTCTGGGGCAATGCCTCTGCGGTTAAGGATGTGCCCCGGTTGCTGGGATGGACTGGGGGTGCAGCACGCAGACACGCATCCGTGGGCTGCAGAAATGGCGAGGAGCAAAGTCTCCGACACACAAATGCCACATTGAGGTCAGCAAAGCACGTTTTGTAAGCTTTTGCTTGTTTAAAAAAAAAAAAAAAGGAAAGGAAAGGGAAAAAAAGGAAGAACTTGCTGGAAAGGAGGGGTTTCCCGAGTTCCTGCAGCATTAGACACTGCCTGTATTTCTGTGCCATGAGGACACAGAGGTACAGAAATGCTCACTTTGTTTGCTTTTCCCCCGGCCTTTGCTTCTTGCTTACGTCCAGCAATTTGCACGGCACGGCAATGCTCTCCTCCCTGGTTCCTGGGGTTAGAAGGGAAAACTTTGCTCCTCGCGCTAGGCTGGGAATAGCCGGCTGTGTGCCTGTGCGGGGGAGCAGAGGGAAAGGGCCCTGCTCAAGCCCCGGGCTCTCGTCTCTTTTCCCAGCGCTGCTGGTGCATCGCTTCCCCGAGCTCGGAAACCTGCCGTGGCAGCTCTCGAGAGCGGCTCTCCCGAGGCCGGCGAGCGGTGAATAAGGAAGGTATTGTTTTGCTGTCGTCTACCTCTGCACCTTCGATGGGGAAAATTAAAACAGACACATGAGTGGATTAGGTGTCGGAAAACGTCTAATTATGGCTTATAAAATTACTGGTTCAGTGGCTTACGAATGGAAATGTGCAGGGGAACCCTGTATCAGTGTAGTCTCCAGCTTATCCCTGGAAGCCTCATCTCCAGAGAAAAGGGAAAGGAACAAACCCCCCAGAGCAGTCCTCTACAGCCGTGGAAGGTGCCGACAGTCCAGATCCCGTCACGTCCGGTTCCTCGGGAGCAGCATACGCCTTATGTTTCAAAACAGCCTGTCTCCTGGAAGACAGCAAAAGATACGCTGCTCTTCGTTACACAGACCCCCTCTGCCCACCCGCAGCTCCTCGGAGCGCTGACGTGGTTTCTGTCGTGGTTTTTGCCGAACGGCGGGTACCGATGCTGTTCTTCGCACCGCAGCGGCGCTTGGAGTTTGTGGCTATATCTGCAATGCTTCGGGAAATTCAGATGGAGGCCTTTCCCCCTCCACGTTTATGATTTGATGGCTTTATATTTATGGTTTAGTGATACATAATGATTTAATACTTCTCAATTTTTGAACAATTTTCCACGAAATGCAGGAATGGCAGTAAATACGTTTTGCTCTCAGTTTTGAGCACGGTACGTTTGACAGTGTAACATCTGTGTGTTTGTAGCCTGTATGACAAAGACTGTCCCCAGAGCTGCCTGCCCAAGGCACGGCAAGGCAGCGGTGTGACCCCCCAGTAGGTAACTACTTGCTTATCAAAAGTTATTCGGACTTTTTGATGGACTTTGCGTGCACGTGAAATGTGGATTTCACCGGGGGGTTTACCAGCAATCTCTTTGAACCTTTCAGAAGTGTTTCACTGAAACTTCGGTGCCGCAACAGGAAAAGTATGACAGCTTGCTTTTTTTTTTTTTTTTTTTAAACTTTCTGCAAGGTAGCCAAAATCCGTCCTCGCATAACATACCAGCCGCATCCTCCGCTGTTGGAGAGCCTGTATCCCTCCCTCTCCGTAACTAATACCCCATCCCTGGTACGTCGTATCCATCTTTCTGACGGCTCACGAGCCAAGTGCTGCTGCGGAGTCCGAGGGCCAGATCTGGGATCAGCTCAGCTTGATATGATATAGGTCATACGTGCAATGGCTTTTCCTCCTAGTGACTCATGAAAAATAGGTGTGCCCGCGACTTCTTTTGGAGCATTTAAGTGGAATAACTCAAATGGAAAGGGAACGCCTTATTACCTTGCCTTGTGTGCTTGTACTGGTCTTGCCACAGCACTGGTGAAGACCCAGAGTTTTAGTACTGCCTTAGAGAGATCCTGGGCACAAGGTTGGACGGGGAGTTGTTCAAACTGGGTTGTGTTTTATGGGAAATAGCGTCTGGTCATTTTGTGTTTTAAAATGGATTGCAAGGAATGTGTATCCCTGGGCTTCAAATCTCCATCCTTTGATATGTACCTGTGCAAACCTGATGAGTGTTTTACTCAGCTTTTCTATGCAATTTCCTGTAATACCTTAATTTTGTAACCGAGATAAAGTTCTCCTTGAGAAAAATCCCTGAGCTACTACAGTAGGTTCCTGGACTGCTACCATCCCTTGCAGTAACGAGTCAGAAAATCATAGTAATTTTGAGAGCAAAGTTTGGTAGGCTCTCCAACAGAGCTGGTTGCCCTGAACAGGTCACCACAATACCCGAGATAGCTGGAAATGCATGTACACAAAAACCTCATAGGCCTGGACTTGTCCGTCTTCTACTTTGTCCCCATGTTCATACAAATCTGTAGGCTTTCAGAAGGTTAGCACGAGAGCTTTAACTAAATCTACTGGAAATCAAGACCTTTTCCTGAAGGAAAGGTGTTCCTCCCGGGTGGGTAGGCAGGTGTTACATGCCAGCAAAGTGAAAGGCTGTATTGCACCTGCACGGGCTTTGGCAGGCAGAGCTGCGCTGACCTGGCCACCCGGCCTTCCAGCTGAATGCACCGGAGCAAGCTGGAAACCAGGAGCTGGGGTGGCTTTGGCAGGCGATGCTGTCAGCACCGCGCAGCGTATTTACTCAATTATCTTCAAGCATCTTCAGATTGCACGTGTCTCGCTTAGGCACGAGCCCGCAAATGGCTGCAGTTAACATCCCCGCAGGCAGAAATGTGGTCTGAATATTGGGGGCTGGTTTGGGGCCGTTGGGGCCGTTTTTTTTGGAGCGCTGACCTTAGCTTGAGCAAGTATGCTGGTCCTTGTTGTAGCTGGAGTCATGAGATGGTTTTGATGGGATGTTGCTCCCTGTGCAGATAGTGACCTGGAGAGCCAGTTTGCACGTGTGAAGGTCGGTGCCACTTTTGGTCAACACCACGCAGTGTTTAACGTCCGAAAGGAGGAGTCCTGACCCCCGCGTGGTGGTGGAAATCCCGTGGGGCTGAGATTTCATGGGACTCTCCCAGAAATACAGCTTGTCAGATTTATGGTGCGGCTTCCTCTTTTCCTTTGGTGCAAAGTTGGGGGGTTTTGACTAAAAATGACCTTTTTCATGTGCACATCTGTTTTCCACCCCAAATCTCGGTATTTATATATCATACTACTGACAGCCAAGCTGTTCTGGTTGAAAACCAAAGTATTTTTGTGCAAAATAGCATTAACATGTCTCATGGGAATTGTGGTTTTCAGTACCTTCTGCTTCGATCCTCCTTTCTGGGCCAAATTTTGTTGCAACCTGCAGCTCCCAGGATGTGCGTGGACAGAGAGCATGTGTGCTAAGCTAGAAAAGTCTTTTGCTTTTAAGGTCTTACGAATTTCAGTGAAAAATCTTAGGCTACAAAACAAAATATGGGAAGGAGAAAAAAAAAAAAAAAAAAAAGCCTTAAGGGACAATAACTGAAGCACAGTAACACACTTTTCAGTCACGATAGTTCACTGAAAAAATATTTTTCTCATGTGGAAAATTCTGATAAAACCAAAATTGCATATCAGCATTTCCTAGAGGAAAATGCCTTTTCGTCCAATTTTCAGTCTAGTCTACTCCTAAACAAGAAAAAAGTTTTGACTGCAGTTGGCTTATGTGGGATTTTAACAGCCCAACTGAACGCGTCAAAAAGCCTTCAAGATATTTCATAGAAAAATTGTCTTCAGTTTCATAATCTTTGTCCAGCGCCCTGAAATTCGGAAAAGTATTTTGATACCTGAAAAGTTTATTTGCAGAATTATCGAATCGGATGCGTAGCTGGCTGAAATCGATCTACCTCCATCGACTTTAGTGCTGCAGAGATTTACAGCGCCGGCGAGCGTCGCTCGGTGATTTGAGCTTGCAGTTTGCCGTGCTTACGGTCGTCAAAACCGGGGGCTGCTCGATACGCCCAGCTTGTGCTGCTTTCATTTATCGATATGAGAAAAGTGGTATAATGGGGCTGCAACTGTTTATATAAATGAGCTTGTTTCCATGAAAGGAAAGGAGGTTTAATTTTTATTTTTTTTTTAATTTAACAGGTTTTCTGGTATTAACTGCGTTTTGTAAATTATAGCACCTCTGCTGACATACTGAGAGCTGGGTGTATGTTAGTCCCATCTGAGAAAAATATGAGCTTTTTTCAGTTAAAAAGTTCTTCTTGGAGTCGAAAGGCAAGTTCAGCTACGCCAATCCATGGAAATCACTGGCTGTGTTTATGCAGCAATTAAAGGGGGATTACGGCCACCGCAGAGCTCGGCACCCCGTCCCCTCCCCTGCGCGCACCGGGAGCCTCAAAGCCACATTGTTCCCCGTAGCCGTCAACGACAGCCCGGGGACAAGGCGGGTCGTGAAAATGGGAGAGGGCGGTTTCTGCCAGGGAGTGAGATTTTAAAAATTAAAAAAAAAAAAAAAAATTTACAAAAGCAAAGAAAAAAGGGTGGGGGAAGGAATGATAGTTATGTTTTCTTCTTCCAAAGGTGTTTTCCATGGCCATCCTCGGTGCGGGGCGGCGGGGAAGGGAAATGTCCTTTCCAAGTGCACCCTGGAAATCATCCTTCGGGGGCCGTGCTGCGCCAGGTGCTGTACGAGCACGTGGGAGGAGGTCGGCCTTGCCCCGAAAGCGCTGACTTAGCGTGAAGGCCTCCGTTTGGAGGTGGCATCCTGAGAGCCGGTGCTCCTGCTCTGCTCGGAGGTCTTGCCAGATGCTCGTGCCAGGGATGGGGCGAATCACGGAGGCGACTGCGTGTCTCCGTTTCGGCAGGATCCCTCGGGCTCGGCGCGGAGGGACGGCCACCAGCGGAGCCGGATTCCTGCTCCCCACGGAAACAGCCTCCCGTAGCGCCCATCCCTACCCAGACAGCCCTAATCCTCCCTCCGCGGTCACCCTGAGAAGCCTCCCGGCTCCCTTATCAGTGAGGATCTCCCTTTGGCAAATATTTACGAGAGGCTGCTTTGCAAGGCGGGGACGGTGAGCCAAGGCAGATGGCGGGGGCCCGTGCTGCAGAGGAGCCACTGGCGGGGACAGGACGGGGGGGCACAGCACAGCATAGCCATGGGGTCCCTGCGGCGTGTGGGGCCGCCACGACCCCCCCGTCACCCTCCTGTTTAGGGGAGACCTGGCCGTGCTCCCCTGGGTTGCAGCATCCCCACTTCTGCTGCCAGCAGGAAACCTTTCAACCAAGGCTTGGGGTGACCGCCCCAGGAGGAGATGATCATCCCGTGACGGGGAGTGTGGTTGGAGGTGGAGAGATGTGGTTTTCGCTCAGAAAAGGGCAAACAGCTTTTCTTGCAGAGAGGGGAGGTTTAGGGGGCACGGGGAGCCCTGCTCCACGCCAGTTACGTGTCCAGGTGCTGAGGGGCTAGCGCTGAGCGACAACAGCTTTGCAGTTAAACGGCCCATTCTCAGCTCCCTTCTCAGCTCCCTGATACTTTTTTTTTTTTTTCCCCCCAGACCCACCAACAAAACAAAATCCAGCATTTATCCTGTCTGCCTCGTGGGCGATGGACGGAGAGTTGTCCAGAAAACATGTCCTCTGGACACAGCAAGCAGAAGAAGAGACGTCGGTCCCTCCCTGATGTCGGATGCGGATTGACGCCCCTGCACGGGTTACCCTGGGGCTCGCACACACGTTTATTTCCAGGCGGTCACGAGTAAATGTATTTTAACTTGGCGGTGGGGCAGGAGCTGTTTTCTGCAGAGCCGAAGGCCCCCGAGCAGAGGCAGCGTGTGGGCTGGGCGAGCAGCGCCAGGCGGGGATTTACAGCCCCAAAGTGCGGGGCCGCAAGAAAAGCTCAAGCGACAGATGAGGGATGATCCCGGCAGCGGCACCTTGGACAGACCGGCGAGAGACAAAATGAGTCACGAGGAGCTTCCTGCCCAGCCTCTACATCTGCAGGAGGTGCGTGTTGGTACAGAGCAGGCTGCGGGTCCAACCCCCGGTTTCTCTGAGCGCGCAGAACCGCATAGCCGGGTTTGTAGCTGAGATTCATAGCGAAACCGGTGCTCGCCCAACCCACGGGGGCACACGAGGCTTGGGTAATCTCTGCAAAGGAGTTGAGAAAGAAACCGCCGCCAACAAAAATAAAACCAACCCCAAAAAAACAGGCTTTGGGAAAGTAACAGGTCCTGTCCCAGCTTTTGGGCTGACCCCGGTTGTGGCACCGATCCACCAAATCTGAGTGCCTCACTCCTAAAGATGACAGCACCTCTGGCCGTACATACATGTGCATATAGGCATAAGCTCACTTTTACTTTATTTTCCCTCTGCAGCACGCAGTCAGTCGTGCCTTACGAAGGAAAGGTGGATATGAAAGCTGGAGGGGCTTTGTTACCCTGCTAATGGTACGTAAAATAAATGGGGGCCTGGGAACCATCGTGCTGAAAGCACTCATCAGCCTGCGTGGTGGCATCCCTCTCCCTGGACAGGCAGCGTCAAGAGCATCTGTGGAAATGAGTTGACAATACTGAGTGCAGCACAGTAAGTAACCGATATCTGGAGGCTTTTGCAGCATTTCTTGGCTTTTTACATCTCCCAGTATCGCTCTTTCACGCCGTGCAAACTGGCTGGTGGAAAAAGGAGATGTGCCTTCCCTCGGGCAACAGCGCGGGGCACGGTCGAGGGCCGTTAAGGTTTCGGGTTGGTTCTGAAGCCCCTTTGCGCGCACACACACACACACAGAGCGGTGTTGGTTAAAGAGGTAACGCTCACTGTCAAAACCCTGGCAAAGGTAAAAAAAAAAAAAAAAGAAATATCTGTCTTCTGCTTGGGTTGAGCCTCAGCTTTGTCTCTTCCGCCTGCCAAGCGCAGGCGGTGCCAGCAGACTGTGTGGCTTGCAGGGGCATCTAGTGGCTGCGTGCTGTAGGAGTGATGGGGCATCGCGGGGCGGTCGATACCCTCTGGTACCAGCTTCAGCCAGCCCTCTCCTCCTAAACACGCCCGTGTCCCTCGTCACACCTCGAGGTCAGAAACGTTGCCAGTAATCTGATTTAAAAGATATCCCTGTCGCCATTCCGCCCGTATCCTTCTCCAAATGCCCATTTGGGAAGAGCAGTAGAACTTGGCAGGTGGCTTCAGCCCTCCTTGGGTTGAACGTGTGGAAATACTGTTTGGTGGCAGTGGCATCCCTTCGTGCATCCCTGCGCCTTCCCCACGCACACCGAGGAGCAGCTACGAGGAACCCTGCGTGCAAACAGCAGTTTGGAGGAAGTTTGCTACTATTCCAGAACTTTTGGTTGCGTGATTGATTTAACTGAGGCTTGCCTCAGCTTCAAAAGATCAAAGAAATCACAGAAATGGGTGGGAGGAAGAAAAAAAAATATATCAAACCTTCACGTGACGTTTTGCAAGGCCAAACCTTCTTAGCACGTTACAGGGTGTTCAGGACCAAATCTGCCGGTGCCGGCAGCGAGATGCCCGGGGAGAGCGTGGCACGGTGGTGCCTGCGGCCGTCCCCAGCTCCAAGGGTGGGACATGGTGGGGAGCAGGGGACACCGCAGTGACCCCGAGCACTGCGCTGGCTTTCTTTAAATGTTCAGAGGACGATACCTGTGGCAAACACTCCCTGAAAGTAAAAGCGCAATACAGGGTATTGGAGGCTGATAAACAAGGCTCTTTTGTGAGGACCGGTGACTCATGTCTCCTGGATTTTATAAGAAAATGCACATAAAAGCAATTACTGGGGTGTGAATTATTTTGTTTCTTAATGGCCTGACGGTTTTGACAGCTCCTAGCTTGTCATCTATCACAAACTCCCTTGATCTCCCAACTTGAACATGACTTTTAATTATACTTCCATATGAGTAAAAGGCCGGACAATCTATAGGCTGGTTTCCATGCAGTCCAAACAATAAGGGAAACTTTCCCTCCGAGCAGGGTAAAAAGGGTGATTAGGTTGTTTCGTGTGGCAGATATATTATGAAATAAATCAGAAATAGCTCAGAGTTTGTAGGAATGGAGGGAGGATGAGTGCTTTCCTCCCTGCAGGAGGTCCCCGAGGGGCTCAGCTCCGCGGTGGGCACGGCAGATGTACGGGGGTTCCCACGCGCGCCAGGCTGCGGGGAGGCTTCTCAGATCTCTCTGGAGACTCCAGTTTAGGGCAGATTTGTGTTTAGGGAGAAAAATGTCTTTTGGTGATGCTGGTAGGGCTTTTGGTTTCTTACCCAGTCCCAAAGACGTGCAAGGTTCCTCAGTGTAACAGCAGATGCTTCCCAAAACTATCACATATCTAGATAACTGTTCTCCATAGTTAAAAAAAATAAAGAAAAATAGCTTTTAATTCAGAATTTAAAAATTAAGAAATCTTTTGATCACCATAGGCCTGCGCTATAATTGCCTTGGCAATGTTAAGGGTGCACTA
The DNA here is from genome assembly GCF_011004875.1 of Balearica regulorum gibbericeps. Taxonomy (NCBI): domain Eukaryota; kingdom Metazoa; phylum Chordata; class Aves; order Gruiformes; family Gruidae; genus Balearica; species Balearica regulorum. The sequence continues at coordinate 4,849,720 of NC_046189.1, forward strand.
CCTCACCTAGAAGACACTTTTCCTTTCCAAAACATGGGCTTGCCTTCCCCGTCTTGCCGATGCTCAGCAGCATCGGGCATCTTGGCCCCCGCGGCCCGTGTTCTCCTGCGCAGCCCCTGGTCCAAGAGCCATTACGGGCCAGCACTAAAAGGCTAAATGTATTAAGGATTGCAAAGAATTTGGGAGTTATAGTGATGGACATTGCATACACTGGAAGAGGTAAGATGTGAGTTGGCAATGAAGTGTAAATCAAAGTTAGGAAGGGAACACTAAAAGTAAAATAAAAGCCACAATGAACTAAGTTACAAAATAATTCTAATGTGTTCTTCCAGATCAGGCAAAAGTCAGGAGGGACCAGGGTTAGGGATGCTTGTACAACACTTTTTTTTTTTTCTTCTCCTTGTCTATGTGAATTAAAACACGTTCTTTAATGCCATCATCAGATATTAATTTTTCCATATGACCTGTTATGAGCATCTCTTACAATATTGGCAAAGAACAGCATATATGACCAGAAGGCCTCTGGAGTTGCCCAGATATTAAATAGATCCCATACATCAGTTGTTTGTTGGTCTGTCTAGCGACAGGCCGCTGTTTGTCTTATGATAAAATGGCATGTTAGGGAAATGCCTCTCTCAACTGCATTGCTATAGAAAATGTTTTTGTAGAGAGAAAATATAAAGAAAAGGTAAGATGATAAAAGTAAAAATAAAAAAAAAAAGTAACTTGAGAAATTCAGGGGCAATAAATCACCACACCAGATGGTATTCATCTGTGAATGCTGTGCAGAGCTATCAATTTAAAAAATTGCACAGGAGTGTGCCATTAAAATGCAGACATAATATCTGCCCATTTTCACTGCCCTTCTTTGTGGCGCCTGGGCAGGTCAGGGGTGACTTGGTTCCACCTACCAACATCTCAGGTGCCTTCAGAGCCCACCTGGTGTCCCCACCGCAGCCTTAGAAAATCTGACTCAGTGGATCATGTGTCTATTTACTTATTAATTCTCTTAACTGTAGCAAGGAAGGGCAACTAAATAAGTGTGTTCTTAATAATATTTTAAAAATCCATGAGAATATTGATTTACAATGATCTTTCTGCCAACTTACACACCCGCAGAGAAAAATGCTTTATGTGGAGCTCCCGTGCCTTTTGTCCTAGGTTTCAGAGGGCTTTCGGATGCATTGGCCCCACGTATAAGGAGACAGCCTGTGGTGCACCTACACGTGGTTCTGAAGACCAGGAATGAAGTCTCATGTGGCCATCAACATGTAATCCAGCGGAGGCTGCTCTTGCTGTCGAGACTACTCTACAGACCCATCCCAGTCACTCTGAGTGGGGCTTTTCAGGTAATTCCCATGGGTGGGAAATAATACGTCTTAATCCAGTCCTGGGGCTGCAAGGTAGAGCATCATCGATGAGAAAGCATCCCCAGCTGGTCGGTGGGACCTGCCTGCTCTCCCAGAGAAAAATGTTATGTAGGGACCAAGGTGTGAAATACTGGGAGGGTGCAATCAGCGTGTCAGCTGTAAGGAAAAAAAAACCCGCAGCTTTATCTAATTTGGTGGTTTTAGCAATTCTTTGAAAGTCTTGGCAAAACAATGGTGCAGCAGAAAGCACGCGGGTTATGAAGCTCACGTGGAGACCTTGGGAATTTGCAGTCTGCGTAAGCTGGGACTTCGGTGACGTTAAGTAAACCCCTTCATCTCTCACATCCTATTTTTGCTCTTCCTTACCTCGCGGGTCACAGTGCGAGGATAAAGTCAGTCGAAGGCTGAAGTTACTGGGCAGGTACACAGTTGCATAAAACAAGGGAGCCTTTGCAGTCAGTAACCTGCGATGCAGCGCTGCTGTCCTGGAAGATGAGGGAAAGAAAGGGAAAATAAAGCCGTGGTTGTACAGCGTGCAAACGTTTCTGCTCGTTGCAACTGGAGCTCCCTGCTGTGCCGGCGACGCGGCTTAACGAGTGAACCAGGGCCCTGGGGGGCAGCTGTCACCCGGCGGGGGGGAAGGAAGGAAGGGAGGAAGGAAGGGAGGAAGGGAGGAAGGAGCGGTGTGTGCACACGAACAGGGTAAACTCCCCGTATCGGCTTTCAATTGGGAAAATATTTCCCCTGTTTTAGATTGAAGTGGGAGATGCTGGCTTCATGCCCTGTGAGTCCCGCTTAGGATATATTCAGAGTGTGAGTACTGGGTTTTTTGGGGTTTTTTTAATACTTACAGAAAAAAAGTGTTGTTTTCTTTGCTAGTCCTAAAATGATGATTTGTAAAAGAAAAGAAAATTGATTTAAAGGCCACAGAAACAAATTGAGGGGTCAATTTTGACTTTAATTCCAACAATTAATTAAGGAACTCTTCTGGAGAGGTTTGTAAAATGAATATTGATCTCAGATCTCGGGCACTCTGCAGTCATGTCTCCGTCCTCGTTTATATCCTCCCATTTTGATTTATGGATTGGGTTTAGCAATAGTGGAAGCTACACGACAGGGCTGCTCAGCAGCGCGGTGCGAGCGCCCATCCTGAGAGCACAAAGCTCACTGCAGTCGTCTGTACAGCGGAGCCAGAATATTTTATCGGCGTGAGTGATGGATGTGTCGTGTTTGGTGTGTGCTTTGATGACCAGGAGTCATCTACTGCTGTCTTGCCCCAGCTCACCCTTCTGCCTTCCAGTAAATGCTCATCTGAGTGACGTTTTTGTCCCTACAGCAGCGAAAAATGAACTAAATTCTGCATTGTTGGGAGGGCAAACACGCATTTGATACTGGAAGAAGCAGGAACCGGTAATAGCCTTTATTTTAAAGGAAACTTCTCTGTAGAATGACTGCCAAGGTCACGTTCGTTTTTTTGAGTTGTTTTGGTCAGTTGGGTTGGGATTTCTTCACGGCAGGGCTGGGCTCTGTGGCTACCAGGTATCTCTGATGGCTGCAGAAGCGGTGCTGGGGGTGGGCAGGGGCAGGGGCAGGCAGAAAGGCTCCTCCGGGTCCCAGCCGCGGATGGGTTTGCTCCATGGGATGTCCTGCTCCATAGCACGGGCAGTGTGCCTTTTCTCCTCCTGCCAACATCTCCTCCCATCCTGTGGCAACAAACAGAAAAATCCTGACAAACTTACAGAAAAAAATAAAAACATAAAGCGCTCTCATAGATGAAATTTTCTCTTTTATTGTCTTTTCTTTATTCTCTCTCTTCTTCCTACTCTCTGTGAACACTTGTTTTAAGCCAACAGATTTTAGAGGCATGGACTTGGGGTGAAGGACATAGCTCTGATTTCTGTCAACTTCTGCTGTGCCATAAACAGAAAAATTTGGGAAGGGTTAATCTGAACAGCTGCCCTTAGCACTTTACCGGTTTCCCTTCTTCTTGCAGATGCCCTTTATAGCAACTAGAAAGCACGGCTTTCTCCAGCTGAGATGAGTTTGCCAGGAAGACGGCCTCTGCCCGGGAAAGGCTTGGTGATACAAGAACTGCCCTAACGTTTGCAGTCCTACGGTAAGTGACAACATTGAACGAGCAGAAGTTTCTAGTCTTGCCTGGACCTAAACCAAGTGGCATCAGATTTAACGCTGTTGATGCATGTAGAAGCCTGGGAAACAAATCTCCGGCTTCAGAAGACATTCGTACCCGTTCAGCATAAATCATGTCCACTCTTCCTGGGAGGATAATCAGATTAAGCAGGTGAGAGATATTTAGCATAACTTACAAAGATTAGGTGTGAATTCTAGTCACAGTGCAGCGTGAAAAGTACGAAATCAAGGTCTTTAACGTTGGGAATTACTGCGTGACTGAAAAAGTAGCCCTGATTATGAAATACAGGCGATATTTAGAGTCTTATTGTTTTATTTACTACTGCATGTACAGCACGCCCAGCTAGTTAGCCAACTACTTCTTATAAAACATATTTAATGTTTGGAGGCACTCGGTACGGCTATAAGCTGATTTTTAAGGGCATGCAAACGTAGTGTGTTAACAGCATTACACGCGCTCGAGCTCCCTCTGGAAACGAAACAAACCAACCCCCATTTTCCAACTCCATCGTCTCCTCCTGAGTTCTGTAGATCAGACTCAAACTGGTTGACTTCCCGGCACTTGATGGGAACCACTTAAAAGGATAAACTTGAAGAGATCAATACCCCTTATATACTGTAAGTGATGTAGCACCGACTACTCCGGGGCTGTTAAAAATTCTGCGATAAAGGACAGCTCAGAAATTAAATAAGAGGGGGGAAAACAACCCCACACGGTGGTTGTAGGGACTTAGTCCCGTTTCATTGCATGGGGGATTTATCTGCAGAGCTGGGGGATGATAGTAATCTTTCAGGCAGGTTTTCCTCTGGTTTTATTCCCGATTTATACCAGTAGCAACGAAAACAATATCAGACGGAAAGTCTGTGTGCAGGCAGAGATGAGAAGAGGCGCCGGAGAGAGAGGCACCCGCTTGTGTGTTTATCCATTTATGAAAATGGGGAATCCAGAGGCAAACGTGCTCAGCAGTCCCTCGGTGCAGATAATTGAAAGTGAGCGCTGAAAGCCTGCGCTCCTCTTTCATGCTCCAAGGGTTGATGGTCTTCTGGGGCACTTAAGACGAAGCTCCTTTGAGAGTCCACATGATATCTCCTGCCTGTCCCTCGACCATTACTTTGTTTCTCCTTTCAGTAAATTCTTATTATTTAGGATGGAGTGGTGGTTTTTTCCCTGGCAAAACTCATGCTGGCTCACCCTTCGCATATTATATTCATCAAGAGGCTCTGCAGCTTTCCCTAAGGATCTTTGCTGCTATTTTTCCTGGTAGTGTGGGGAGGGACTGGGAGTCCTGGGAGAACCATTAGTTCCTTTTGAAAGGATTGATATGGACCTGGCCTTCTTCCAGTCCCTCCACTGTAGAACTTGTAATTTATCATTAAAAAGTGTACGTTATTTTTGTTAGCAGTTCAGCTACTTCATTCTCAATTCCTTCAACTTTTCTGGACGGGTGCCATGGAAACCCAAATGATTTGTTATAATTTAGTGGCTGGGATGGAACAGGCACCTCTTTATCGCTATCTGTACATCTCCATCAGCTCTGGTCACGGTGCAGAGCAACCCAGCCCCGACACCTGGTGCAGGAGGGATGGTAGGGTCCAGCAAGGGGACAGAGAGCGTGCTCGGCAGCCGCTGCCGAAGTTGCTCGGCCCCGTGGCGACGGCAGCAAGATGAGTTTGAAGCGGAGGCAGAGCCCGGCTTGCCGTCAGCTTTGCGCCTTCCTCAGGTGCCTTGGGTTTCTGAACGGGAAGCAGTAAAGGCAAGAGACGCCTCTCCTCCTGCGTGCTGCTGCATGAACCCGTTCGTATGTTTGGGCACCCATCGGGGCTGCTGAAAAACGTTACTCTGTGTTAGTCGTCTTGCTGCCGTGCCGAGGTGCGTGCAGTGTCTCACGTCTAGCTGGCTCCCAGCCCTTCCTGTAAAGCTGATGTCCAAGAACAGGTCTTAAACTTGTTTCCCGTTATCTAAACAACCCTTGCTGCTTTACTTTGGGGTGCTACTTGCTGTCCTATTGGCATGGGAGTAGAAATAAGAACAGAGAGACTGAAGACTCATCAGCATCTTCTCTGTGAATCCTTCCTCTTTCTTCACGGACGTTTACACATTTTTTTTCCAGTTGCCCCAGACGTTTTCCTCAACTCAGGAGAAGAATCTCAGCAGAAATATTGCAATAAAAGGAGTAATGATTCTGCGCTGCCCTATTGCATGTGGGAATGGCACACGTGCTACGCTAACGAATTTATAAGCCAGAGTAATGCAACAAGCCTGCTGCTACCTTCACATCTACATGCACCTATGGACAGGTAATATATGGCACACATAATGCTGCCTTATGTTAACAACAGGATCACCAAATAATGCAGGACAGCAAACTTTCTCTCCTGAGATTATGCTGCTGGTGCAGACACCAAGACTGAGACGTTTAAACGAGAAGATGCAGATCCCTGAGGCTGAACATAAAATATTTATATGAAGAAGCCGTGGACCAATAAATTTCAGTTATAAATGTTTACAGCTGAAGGTAGTAATAAATAACCTTCCAAAAGCAATATTTCAATTTGCACTTATTGTACTTGTACTACACATTATATTTTCAGGAAACAATAATAATTATAGCAGGACATGGAATTAGCTCATGTTTAATGAATGATTACCCAGTTTGGTTGTGATCGTTATAACATCAGGACACAATTAAAACTGTGAAATGTTGTTTATTCTGGAGACAGATGGGCCTGTTTCTCCATGGCTACCATTTATATGTCCAACCAATGCATAATCTGTTCATTAAATTGTGACAGAGGTGGGTACGCTTTAATAAATTTGTCAGATGACCCCTAGTTCTTGGATTTCCAGTCATCTAACTTCAGCTGTGAAGGCTTCTCATGGTCTTTGGCAACAGAGAGTTAAAGCCAGAGGAAAATTTACTCTTCCGTGAGCTTAATGGCCGTCTCCTACTCATCTGCAACTCAAGTTCAGATCATTGCAGGTCGTTCTCCTCCTTCCCCTCCCATGCCTTTGCTGTACCCAGCATGGCTGCTTTCTCCTCATTAATTCGGGCAATTCTGTCGTCGTCGTCGTCGTCGTCGTCTTTAATCTGTGTATCTCTTGTAGGGCAAGGCATAGCTTTGTTTCAAGTCGTCATCTCGCAGTTAAACACTTGGGGTGGGTTTTAAAGAGAAATACCTTATCTGGTGACACGGATGTAAATGCTGTGTCGACATCTGTGTCAGGTTGATCCAGACTCATGTGGTGCAAGTGGAGAGGTTTATGCCACGTAGAAACGAGTCACTCTTGGTGCGAGGCAAGGACCTGCTGGTAAATTTGGTTGTCTGTCTCACCTTCTGGTGACTGCAGCTCTCCTGTGGCAGGGACCAGTAAGTTCTTCCAAGAAGGGGAAGGCTTTTGGGTTGTCCATCTGTCACATCGACCTCAGATAGAGAGGGGGAGATAGTAGAGTTACAAATAACTCTACATTGACTTTGCACGCAAGGCAAAGAACTCTTATCTAACCTGAACCTCTAACAGATGGGCTTCACCTTTCATTAGGAATGGCAGCTATACAAAACTATTAAGCACAGTCCTGAGGCTCCTGTGAGCAATGCAGAGAGGGGGAGAGTCATCTGCGAAGGACAATTTACCCGGTTCTTGTCATAGGATGCTGTGAGTCTTTTCCTAGGGAGGCTTATTGCTTGTTGTTGACTGTAGACAGGACTCTACAATGGTCTCTGACTGATCAGCTTTCACTAGACAGACAGCTCTTGGGTGGATAAATATGATGAGATGACATCTGTCCTCTCTATGTTTTTGATATCCTCCAAGTGACTGTCTCCTGCCTAGTTGCACACTGTGATAATTTGTCCCTCCTTTTATTTTTTTTTCTGGCTGTCTTTGTCTTTCCCCAGTGCTCTGTGTCTGGCTGCCTTTATCTCGCCCTCATGTCTCTGTGGAGAATAGACCGACTTTGGCTGGAAATATGTTCCTAGCCTTTCCCAGAGAGGACATGACTGGCTGCAAGGACGGATGAGAGCCGTAGACAAGCTGAACCATAGTGCAAGGTGTCTCCAAAGCCCTCTAGAGATAAGTCTCAGAAGTGTCTTGGCCAACCTGGTATTCAGGATACCTCTGGGTACATGAAGATGCCCGAGGGGTACTGTTTTAGGAGTGAGGCACCTCTATGACTTCAAGGCATGCGTCTTCATGATAGTGCTGTGACTCTGTTGGTGTAAAGGTATGGGTGAAACCAGGTCTGCAAGGACCAAGTAATGTATTGAACAAACTACTACAGCTAGCAGTAGAAAACAGAGAAGCCTTAGGTCATGCAAGCATAGAGTAGAAACAGCTTGTTGATAAAACCAGCAAATTTCAATGCTAAATGCAAGCTGAGCATGTAGTTCCTTCACGTCTAGTTAGATTATCTGCGAGAAAATGCGATGGGCACAAGTAGAGGGGAGGGTTTATTGGTAATATGTAAGAGGTGATTAGATGGCTGTCTCCTCAGCGAAAGGTACCAACAATTTAGTCTGGACAACTTTTTACTGTTTTTTCAGTTAACATTACAAGTATTTCCCAGGCAATATCTAGATCCACTTGGTGGGTGTTGGAGTGCTGTGCTTGCTCCTCATGAATTTCAATGGGAAAGCTGGAGGCTGGGAATGGGCAGTGCTGGAAAAACGGTGAGAGAGTTTACTTTTCTTACATTCTCCCTGGTCTAATGCGCTTGGTGAGCTTCCTTCTCCCTTTTTGTTTTCTAAGAGAGTACGATAAGGCTGCCAAATTTCCCCCTCATAGTCCGCTAATAACTACCTGAGATAAATTTAAATTGGCTGGGAAACCGAACCAGCTGGGTTGCCTTTTTGGGGGAAAGCAACCAATTTGCAGGCTTTGATCTTTGCTATGACGTTTGGAATGTGCAAGGAGACAGAAAAAGGAGAAACGGGCAAATATTTGAACACAGCCTTCCGTGACAGCTTCCCTTAGCAAGCACTCCTCCCAAGAGCCCCTCGCAGAGCTTTCGGCTGCGTTGTCTCAGGAGTGACCCTGAAACGGGGAGATGAAGACAGCAAAGGCAAGACTAAAAGTGACGACACGCCTGCTAAGGATGCACAGCATTTCCCACTCCCCTCCACACTTTGGAACAAATTCTTATATGAGGTTGTGACCCTCATACCCAAAAATTGTTTTTCAGGCAAATCTTTCCCATTAACAGAAGCAGAAAGAGTATTTCCAAAAGCACAAAGGTAGCGCGGCTGACATCGGTGAACTGCTCTTCTTCTTAAAGCCAAGAGCACGGTTGAATGCGTCGGTGTGGTGGGACCTTGGAGCAGATATGAGATGGTGCGCTCTGCACCTGCCCTTGCAAAACGCATCACTTAGGCTCTCGTTCAGCTGCTTCGTGGTAGCTTTGCACAGAACAGCGCGACAGATGGAAGAATGGGCAAACTTAGAAAAAAATTATGAAAATATTAATACATATTAAGATTCCCATTAATAATTGAATTACTAATTCAATTATTGATGAATAATTATTAATATTTATAGCATCCAGATTGGCGATGGTAGATTAACAGCGATGGCATAATTTAACAAATATTTTTTAAAATAAAACGTTTAACATATAGCATTTCCACCATTTTTCCATTTAAAAAAAAAATGTGTGAAGGGTTCATGAATATATGCAATCTTTACTGACTTTAAAATATGCTTTTGTATATTTTATTTTTATTGTGGATTGCTTTATTGTAGATTTTATCCTCAGGTTCTTTCCCAACAAACTACTACTACACTCTCCAAGACAGAAAGAAAACTATGGCAAAATAAGTTTATAGTAACAGCACTATAAATCTATGGTGTAAGTATAGTAGTGAGTGCATAATATGGCTCCATTTCTTTTTACTGATTTCACTTTCTGAAGTCTCTATAATGCAGTGATTGATGTATATGAAAACCATTTAGCACATATTAAACTGCGGAGTCAAAATATTATTTTAAAGTTTTCCAGGATACATTGATCCAAATTTATGTCAGAATCTCCTGAAAGGTTATGTTGGCCCAAGTTTTGCAATATTCGTTTTTCATTGCAAAAGGTCCTACATGACATTGCAGTAAAATCTAACATACATATGCGTACTAAAATGCAAAATTCCACAAAGAAAAAAAAAAAAGTGAAATTTGCAGTTTCTGCAAAATGTCAGATTTGTAAAGGCTTGTTGGGGCTTCTTTGTCAGAAACGATTTGCTCATATTTTTGTCCCCAAAAGTTTATTCTATTGGAAAAAAAAAAAAAAGGTTTTGGAGGAGATCACTCCACCTGATCTTACGATAAGCCTATGCCTGCCAAATTTTTAAGGCTCATCTGTAGGAACTCTTTCAACAGATGTTTGCTCTGTGTGATATTATAATGTTTTCTCTAAAGTGTTTAAACGCGCTTCACAGGGAAAAACGATTCTTCGACATCCTTCACAATAACATCACGTCAGAAATAGACTTGAGATCTTGTTATTTTTATTCCTGTGGTACTGAATGGCCTTGCCTGAGAACAGACTGTTCTAGTGTCAAATACAGAACCAAATTACAGTGGGAGACGCTCTTCGCTCTGAAGAACTGACACCGGAGGTAAACAAGACAGACAAGGAGAAGACGGCAAACGGAGCATCCTGAAAACCGCCACACAGAAGTGGTGGAATAAAGTGGCAAACCTAAGCCATTTTCCAAGGTATCCCAGCATTTTCTGTTTATTCATCTCTCCTCCCCATCCTTCCTCTTTGGTGGCCAGGATGAGCCTGGGACATGTTCCTGGTGACGAGAGGTAAAAATTCCTACTTTGCTTCAGTGTTTATACCGAGAAATAAGCTTATTAAGGAAGCAGAAATGCCCCAGGTTGTACCTTGTAACTTATCCGAAGACGAGCCGATAGGGAACGGGGATGACTAAATTTATTCATTCAGTGGGTGGACATTCCTGTCTTGCAAACCACGATGACTGATCCATCATAAAAAGCTGGGCTATTAAATTGCTATTTAGCAAATACAAACTTAAACCGCCTCGTGTGCGTCTGAAATAATGCGTCTTTGCAAGGTGGGGGGGGTCAAGCTGGCCCACCTGCGGGCGTGATTGCTTTCGTTACCTCTTTGTAGGCACGGCTAGCGAGGCTGGTCCTTCAGGAGGTTATCTACCCTGAAGCTCAGAAAGGAAGCTGGCTTACAGGTTCATTTTATTTAAATGTGTCTGTTATAGTTTATTTATTTTGGAGAAAAAAAAAATAATTGAAAATGTGCAGTTTTTCCAAAGCATCAGAGTAAGTTTCTAATTTCTTCGTTAGTGCCGTTTTCAGGATGCACGTGCCACTCCACATGAGTGCTCTGGGCTTCAGTTTCTTCTGCCCTGAGTCGTATCACAGCTATAATCTCTCTGCCATGAATTTACTGCAGAATATGTAGAGTTTGCAAATAATATTTCCTTGCCTAAAAGGCAAGGTGATGCTTCTTTAGCAGCTGCTGCTTTTTGAACTTACCTGAGGGTTTTGTCAGCAAGTGAGCTCTCTTCAGGACTCTGCTTCCTCTGATACATCGGAGGCTATTTCTCGGCACAAAGTAATTAGAGGCAAGGCAATTTTACAGCAGAAGGCATGGGGATGCTCTCTAATCACGGCCTTCTCCCTGCTCAAGTGCTGCGCTTGCTGACGAACCCCTCCTTGCTGGAGGCAATTGTGTTTTCTGGGGCAAATCAGGTCACCGAGATCTGCACGCTTCCTCGCGGCTAATGCAATAAGCTGGAGCTACAGGAGACATCTCTTCAGGACGGCGCTGGCTAAGGGTGAATGTGGGCACCCCGCGAGGTGGAGGCGGTCGTTAACCGTCCACCTGGCAGAGTTTGGGGACGGGAGCTGGTCTGGCGGGGTGTTCATTTGCAAATAGGTGCTTGTGCTCATCCAAGCACGAAGAGGGAATGGGCAATATCTTCTGTGGAACCGGGAGGCTTTGCCGGCGGAGGTTGTGCTCCACTTGAAGGCAGGTGATCTTTCACAGCCCAAGCACCCCCGAAGGGAAAGCAGAACCACGCGAGGCTGTCGCACGTCCCGCGGACGATGCCGATGTTCCTCAAACCGCTGATCTTTTTAAAAATGCCTCTGAATGAGCAGGATGGTGGCCTGGAGTCTTTTTACTGATGGCTGCAAATGTAAATGGAGAGTTTCGTTGTACGGGATATAAGGGAAGCCCAGATGTGACGCACTAAGTGCCTGAAAAGCCTGACCTCTTTGGCTTCCTCTGCAATTCAGGTCATGATGATCTTCCAAAACCAAAGCTCTTCTCGCTGTGATGTGCAGAGTTTGAAACCACTGCTCGTCTACAGCCACGGGACCAGGATGGGTCTGTGCCATGCGAAGAGCTTGTTTTCTGTTAAGTGTTTGTGTAGGGAGATGTAGTTCCTCCAAAAAGACAGCAGTTCCCTTCCTCACCTTTGTCACCACAGCTGGAAGCTCAAATGGATTATTTCCATTTTTTCAAGTATGAAGTTCCTGCAAAGAAGATTCAAGTGGAGCTTCACTTAGTGGGACTCCTCCAAACGGTCTCACTTCAGGTTTTCCATGGAGAAGCTGCTGGGTTTATCCTGCTTCCCTGCTCTCCCAGAGGTCATCGTGCAGCACTCCGGCACGGCAGATCGATGGAGCTGTCTTCTGAGATGCGCAGCTCCTCAAAGGCTGGTGCTCAAGGGCAGGTGCGGGGCAAACCAGCAGTTTTCTTTGCCAGGAGGTATGACGACAGAGGAAAAGGGTGGCAGTAGCGTAGAAAGTTTTCCTGCTCGTCGCTGTTCTTAGAGTTAAAATCTAGCATCCTCGCAGGAGGAGCGGCGCCTTAGCCTTTACTGGTGAAGTCACACCTGACGAGGAGAAGAACCAGAGAGAAAATGGTTTTCCTGGAGAAAAAAAATGTCTTCCCAGCAGATGGCTCAGCCAGCCAGCAAGGATTACAAACCTCTTTGGGAATCCTTTCTTTATGGCTAGTGAGAAGGTGATATTGCTAGTGACAGCACAGAAAGATTGGCTGAAATAAAATAAAGAGGTTTCCATGGTGATCCCTTCATATTGCAGTAAATTTCATCTTGCAGTCAGCTGGGTTGTGTTTCTTCCCCCGGAGGAAGACTCCTTGGCTCCCCCCATGTTATTAGTTACTACTGGTGCTAACAAAATGCCAGCAGACCCCAAGCCAAGCCAGCGACGCGGACGTCTCCGCGATGGCCTCATTAATTATCCCAAAGAGGTCAGAGTGCCCAGGCAGCCTGCAGGTGCTTTAGAAATAATCCTGCTTTCTGTTTTAAACTGTAAATAGATAAAGAATAGAATATAAAGATATAGCTGTGGTTAGAGATAAGAGAGGAAAGAAGTAGGTTTCTTCCCATTTTACAGCTGGGAAAGAACCATAGTCAAATCGTGTAAAACTGCCCCAAAACCAGAGGCCAGCTGCTGCTAGAGGAGGGAATTGAACGTGTGATTCCCAAACTCCGGCACAGAAGACGCCTTTTCTCCCGAGGTTAATGCCGGGGCAGGCACTGCCCTGCGGAGAGACCGCTGGTGGGGAAGGGAAGCTCTGCGCACGTGGGTGACCGATGCTGTATCGCGTGTAGCAAAGGGAAGAGGCAAGGGGTCCTCCCGGGTTGCGTGCTGTGACGGGGGTGAAAACTGCCCGACGAAAGAACGACCTTTCTTTTCGGGAGATGAGGAAACCCCTCCAGCTGCCGTAGCTGATTACTCACCAATTCCACGTAAGCGTGATCTCTCCTACGGTGCTGAAGAAATGAGCAGCCACAAGACATGTTTTGCTGTGGGTAGGCTCAGCAATGAGCTTCCCGGCTCGTTCCTGGGATGACGGCATCTTTCCATCTGCATCTGAATTCGAGAGTCGCAAACGTGGTGCTAGGCAAGCTTTACCACCCAAAGCATGCTTAATAAGAAAAGCGTTTCCCGAAGAAGGTGTGTCATTGAATGCAAATGAAGGCTGCCTTGGCATCACGTTAATTTACGCTGCAGAGCAAATCTGTCCTATCTGTTTAATGCACTACACAACCGAAAAAACATTTGATCTACCCATGGCCAGACTCAAACCTCTGTTGACGGAGCGTCTTTGGGACCGCTTATTTTATATCATACACAATTCCAACAATACGCTGGAGACTTGAGAAGCAGAGAGGGATGTGCAGGAGGGATACCCTCGTTACTGCTAGCTGTGACGGCTCAGGGTGCGTGGGGACTCTTGGGAGAGCAGCAAGAAGGGGCATGGGGGTGAGCTGCTCCTAAACATCAAAATTGCTGGGGACGTCTACCAGCTCCAGCTGGGAATTCACCATGGAGAAGGATAAAATGAAGCCACTGAAGGCCTTTTTCTTTTCCTTTTTTTTCCCCCCTGAAGTTAATCTTTCTTCCAAAGCTTAGGAGAGCTTAGATTCGTTTCTCTTGAAGCCATCGTGCTCGGCTTTAGCAAAATGCTGGATGCCACCTTCTGCTTTCCCTTTTGTAAATCTACTACTACTGCACTGTCAGGAAGCTGGTTGCTGCGATTACAGCCCCGGGCTTGGAAAGCCCCAGCCCACCCAACCTGGCAAACGGCTCCGTCCTTGTACTGTCTGTTACCCGGGCTCTGCACAGCAGCCACAGTGGCCAAGGGTGTGATGGTGAGGGTCTGCTGGCCACCAGACCAGCTGGCTGGACAGGCTGATGCCCTCGGAGGTAATTGCACAGTCTGCGCTGGGACACGTTTCACCCGGAGCCTCGGGATCAATGTGCTCAGGTTTGTTTAGACCCAGCTGCTTTTCAAGATAACCTGTCGTCAGGTGAGGCATGTTTTGAGACAACCTTCCATCAGATGGAGCTGAGAGAGAGGGAGGGGATGTCAGAAGCTGCTTGAACAATGGGAGCTTTTTGTTGGGTTTTTTTTCCCTTATGTTGCTGTTTGGAGGAAAACTGTTGCATCTGTTGGCTGGAGGACTGGATCGGTGCTCCACAAAGATGTCTTTTGGGAGGACTCGGGACAAATGGGAGCTTTGGTAGGGGAAGGAACTGGCATGAAGTTGCCGCTCTGAGCAAGAAAGTCATCCCAAGTGCTAATTTCTTGCTGTTGTCAGTGTGAATTGGGGCTCAACCCTCTACTTTGCAGCAGGGCAGCTACGAAAATGTGTTTGGCAGCCAACTTTTAGTATGCAACCAGTGATGTTCATGTTATTACGTTAAGGGAAAGCTGTGATTCTTTCTGCAAAGAGCCATTAAAAAGAAAACAAACCATAGAAAACAATGAGAGATCAAGACACATGCTGACTGACTCTGCAAGGAGATCCTGAGAAGGTCTTACGAGGCAAAATAAAAAGACAGAGGCTGGAGGCTGTGACTGTTATCCCGGGTCAGTGCCGTGGAGCTGCGCTGCCTCGGAGTCAGCCAGGCAATCTGCTTGGGGGGGTTGCTCGCATCTCCCTCGCTTCTTCCCGGGAGCGGCACGTGTGTATTACCGGAGTAAATTTGCTTTGCAAATCTACTTTTGTGTCTTCAGATTAACTTTATTTGCTCAAGGATTTTGGAGGTAATGTGGGGGAATATTCATGCTTCTAGTAGTTAAAATTTCTGCTGCTCGTTAACATCATACCAGCATGTTATTCAAGGCAAGCACCTGAAGTGGGTGTTTTGGGAATTAGAGACGCCTTTTTTTTTTTTCTTTGCTTTTAGTTTCTCTTGAAGTTACTGCCTGCATCGCGGGTAAATCTCCTCTGCGCGCACTGCTGCGAGTACAGCTCAGGTCGACCATCGGCTCCTACTTTTGCTAGGTGGGAGTGCTGCTTAGCAGCACAGCTGAAAAACCGCTGAGCCCGGTACGTACGGTAAAGTCATCCAAGGACACATGTAAACATTAACTCTCAGCACCACCTGTGTAGGTGTGCTTTTGCTGTCCGGAGTTTTTGCCTCAGACTAGTCCTGCCCCACATCTGTTTTGTGTCCAAATTACCTGCGACAGCCTAATGACCTCGGCGTGTTGCACCTTGTAAACGGGGGATTTTCAGTCAAAGAGCACAGGTAGATTCAGAGAAGAGTCAAAGGGTCTTCAAAGCATGGGGGGAGGGGGGGAAAGAACCATTCATAGCATAGTAAAATACACTGAAATTGCACGAAGCTACGATTTCAGATCTCAAAATTATCTTTGGCTACCTGACAAAAAAGCTTCAGCTTTTTCACCAGCAGCACTTCCTGGGGATAGGCTAGAGACAGTAGAGCAGAAGAGCAAGAGATGAAAAGGAGCGGGCTATTGCCATACTCGACACCCGGCAAACCTTGCTACGCTTGGGTGAGGCCAAGAGCGCATCTCGTTGCCCTTCCTCGAGCTGCAAAAGCCGCAGCACTCTGCTGGGTCCAGCACCGGGCTGGCTGCCCGGCATCCCGGCGGAATGGTGGCAGAGAGCTGCAAGAGAAAAGCCGTAGCCGAAATGTGCTGCCCGGATGGCCCAGACCTCAGGGACCACCCAGAGGTTGGGAACAACGGAGAACTAAAGAAGGTAAGCAAAGCAGCCTTGCCTTGAATCTCTGCTGAGGTTCCAAGAAGCCCAGCAGTATTTCCCGACGTTTCGGTCTTTGCCCTCGCAGGCTCGGATACCGGAGGGCGGCTGTATTGCCCACCCTGCTCTGCTCTGCCGCAGGAGTGGCTGCGGGTCATGGATGCGCAACTGCCCGTGGTTGGCGTCGACAGACATCCATCCACCAGGAAGCCTTAGCGGCACGCTCAGAAATTGCATTGAGGTAGGCAACCACCAACTCCAGCAATGTGGCATCTGCAGAAATTTGTTACTCTTTATGAAGAAAAAAAAAAAAAAAAGTGAATTTTTTTTTACAATTCCCATTTGTTAAAAACGTGCAAGCACCTCATTAACTCCGATGGTATGATATTTTTGGCTAGCCACATTGCTAAGCATGTGTTAAGCTCTGATGAAGTGCAAGAAATTACCTTTGTAACAGCAGTGGCGTCTCCTGAATGCAGTTAGCGCCTCCCCAGTGCTGATAAGGTGCGAAAAATGATCTTCCCATCTACAGTTGTGTCAACTGAATGCAATTAGCACCTCTACATGTGTTTAAAATCATGACCGCAGGTTATATGTTTCAGCAGCCTGCAATACATTAGCACTTAATCCCATCTTTGTGAATAGAGGGGGGAAAAAAAAAATCGCTGCAAAACCAGCACAATGAATACAATTAAGTGCCATTAACATTCCATTAACTATTTTTAATGAAGTAAATCCAATCCCAGATTGGTGAACAATGGACTAGGGACTTTTCGAAGCTCACGGACAGTAGTTGCTTGTATAGACATGTGTCAGAGGAAAATCTGTGTACCCCTGCTAGGCCTTGTTTAACTGGCTCTGTTAAACTGGGCATGGCAAAGCCAGGCTTTTCCCTTCATCCTTAGGGCACAGGCACCGTGGGATGCT
This sequence comes from Balearica regulorum gibbericeps, assembly GCF_011004875.1. Taxonomy (NCBI): domain Eukaryota; kingdom Metazoa; phylum Chordata; class Aves; order Gruiformes; family Gruidae; genus Balearica; species Balearica regulorum. The sequence goes on from NC_046189.1 coordinate 4,866,690, forward strand.
GCGGGGAGTGCAAGATGCTCCTCCCCAAACCCCTGCCTTCTCTGAAGGGGAAAAAGAGAGAGAAAGAGGTAAGAAAAAAAGCACAGCGGATATTTTTTTCGTTTGGTGCAAGTAGCCAAGTTCCCATGTATTGATCATTTATTATATTCCTCTCGGGCTATTAATCTCTTCTCTAACTGCACTAAAAGAGATCCATTCTGTGTCTCTGTGTGGAAGTCTCTCCACGTCCAAATAGTTATTGTCAGCAGCCTCCAAACTCCTCCTTTTCCTGCTGTTTTCCTTCCAAGTTTGCCTGACTAAAACTTACTAGACGGAGGACCGGCGTGACTCACACTAGAGCTTCAGTGATTTTTTTTCATGCAAACACAGTGTGCATACAGAATGGTCATCTTCAGGCATCAAATACTCGCACTTTTCTCATGGATATTTGAATGCTGTAAATAAGAAAGTAACGCAGGCACACACCCCGATGGGACTGAAAGACACTTTCATCCCAAACGCACCTTTACAATATATATCGAACGACCGATGAGTCCAAGCCGTTTGCTGTGCTGGGACCCGTATGACTCTCTTTGCACAAAGCCACACTTTTCAAGAAGTTTTGCCGAAATCACTAACACCACCCCCCAAGAGCGAGCATCTGCACGCTGGAGCTTGGGATGGAAGCTGGCCACAACAGCGGCAGCTTCTATATCTCACCTCGATTCATTTTTTAAAAGCCAGCTATTGATTTTTCACTTTCAAGAGGGATCCGCAACAGCTGTGTCTCTTTTTTTTTTTAATTTTATTTTATTTTTATTTGCATTTTTTTCACTAAGTTTGTAATCGAAAGGGACAGATCTCCATCTAGGACACTTGACAGTGGATGTGCAGAGGTTCTCCCGCTGCTGGCAACAGCCCCGTGCCAGGACAAGGCTGTATGGAGAATACATCTTGTTAGGGCAGAAGGAAACACCGTGCCCAGCTCGTTTCACTGCCTACATAAGACAGGACATAAAGCTTTTCTCAGTGATTCCTGCACGGAGCCAAATAACTTGTGGCTGAACTAGGGTATATGTTTAAGAAAGACGCACTCAATCTTGCTGTAATTTATTCTTGACCGTCCTTTATTTTCTCTGTATTTCCACAATGCACGACACTCTGCGCAGAAATAACTGCTCGGAGAAAGATTAAAATCTGCAAAGAGCTCGCTGAGAGTGATATTGTCCTGGTTCTGAACCTAAATCCAAACCCTATCCCGGTTAATAGAAATGTCTACCGTGAATTTAGATGTTCATGGGGTTTTTTTCTTCTCAATGAAGCAAAGGTTGCTGCTGCAAGTCGGGGCGGGGGGCTCCTTCCTCTCCCCTCTCTCCCCTGAACAGATGAGATGAAGTTACCGTACAAGATGAATGTCCATCGGAAAAGTCCTTCTCGCCCCTGAGGAGCCTCCAGGGCAGCCGGGATGCGAATGCCCGATGGCGAGTTCCTGGGGCGCTGCTATTGCCTTTTGCCTTGGCGCAGCAGCACGCAGTGACCTCCTCCTCTGTGTTCTTCTGAAAACTGCCCTGCAAAATTCCTCGTGCCAGCTGTGAACGGTGCATTTGCACGAAGCGGCGGGCATGCGCACTCTGCGTAGCGCTGGGAACGTAACCGGCGTTCCTTGGGGCAGCCAGGCCACAAATTCACGTACCACAACCCGCTGACTTTCTGGTGCCCTTGGGGAAGGGTCACCATGTTTTTTCCAGGTACAAAATACGGAGGTCTCATGATGTACGAGGCGTGAAGTGCTCCTTTTTGTAGTTCGGGGGGGAGGGGGGGGAAATCCAGGTTTCAATGTTACCTTTCTACAGCCACATCTTAAAGCACCGTGAGAGCTTGGCTGTCTAACTTCACTCTTCTGGATCAGCAGCGTTAGTGGCAAGGGGCCTGATCCGAAGGGTGCTGAAGGCAGCAGGATTGGTGGCTAGCTCTGGCTGATGCTGGCCTTGCTGGCTATTTCTTTGACTTTATGGTGGGGCTTGTACGAGATCTACAGGTCCCAGCGTGGGAATCAGGCACCAGGGAATCACACCTGTACTTTTCCTTTTATTAAATCATGTCCTTTAGTAGTTCCCCTCCTGCATTGGGATAAATACCTCTCTGCTACGAATATTCATGCATAGTGATACCCCACAGCCTCTCAACTCTCTTTTTCGCAGACTGATGTTGCCGAGAGCCACAACATCAATCTGACCGTGCTCCTTTTCTCAGGGCAATTCCTGCTGGCTCCGGGTGATAGGAGTCACGCCGGCTGCTGCGGCCTAGAGCTGCCGGGGGGAAACAGCATCCCAACAGAGGAGCTTGCACCTCGCAGGCAATGCGGTGCACGGGTCACCGCTGGCTGAGGGCGAATTTGGGGGACAACGTGGCTGTGCTGAATTGGTAACTCCTTGCCCCTCTGACAGGCGGTGCCACGTTGCGGTCGAGAAGGCAGGTCAGGAAGAAAATCCGTTTTAAGGAAAAGTCCTAAAGCTGGAGGTGAGAAGAGACGATTCAGCATTATTAAGAGTAAGTGGATTTGGGGCGGCGTGCCCGGCTGGGACGAGCCGGTGCTGCGGCAGCCTCTCGCCTGGAGCCGGAGCGCTCTGCAGTCCCGCTCGGGTGCAGCTGGGAGGATGCGGCGCTGACAGCCATCCATTCTCTAAATTAAATTTCACTCCCCTCGGTCGTCCTCGGCTGGCGGCCCTGCTCGCTTGCTGAAGGATTGCTGATCGCGCAGATTATTATGGGCTGAGGCCAAAACCTGTGAGATCAGCGAGAAAGGCTTCGGCAGCCCGGGGAGACGCAAGCTGGGTGCTCCAGGGGCAGGTTTCGGCTTACAGCCGCGGGCATGAGGGGTGGGGTGGGAGTGGGGACCTTCTTTGCTGCTGGTGGGCTGTGGGTCAACACAAAATGTTTGATGTTGTGGGATGCAGGAGCTTACCCTGGCTGTCCCGCTGCCGTGAGTGGGATGGGACAGGCGGTATTGCCCTGGAGCCTGCTGGTTTCCCTTTTTCTCCACCCTAGCCCGAAACCTCTCAACAAGGACTGAGCTGGTGGACCAAAGAGCCCAAACCATCTTCTCAAAGCAGTGAGAGGGAGCTGCAATCAGCCGCGGGGTTCAGCGTCTGTCCTTGAACCAGGGTGCAAATCCCTGTTACAATATCCTGCCTCGGTGGGCTGACGTCCCTGCATTTGGGAAGGGGAGAGGAAAAGGTGAGCAGTTAGCTGGAGCTGGGAGAGTACGGCTGTGCTGGCAGGGTCTGAGGGGACCTTCTGGCCTCGGAAGAAGAAAAATCCAAAAAAACCCCAAAAGCACGATCCTTGCTTGTGACTCCAGCTGGTTTTTCCAGTGATATGCTGGGGAAAACCAGTCTGTCTAGGCTACTGCCCGATGCAGATATTTATAAAATTGTGTCTAAACAGAGGAATGTGCTTTTTCCTGATGAGGTCTCTCTGAAAAAACCAGCAGTATGTCACTCGACCCAGCCCTTTAACTGGAACTGTCTTGGCAATTTAATGAAATTAAATGGCTGGACTATGGGGAGTTCATTAGTAAGTAATCCAAAGGCTAAAGCTCTCTGAGCTAGTTCAGCTCTCAAACGCTTATTTGTGTTTGCCAGATTCAGAAAAGTGAAACCCCTTAATAGGAGCTGGCAGTATTTATAACGTCCTCTCCTCTGATCTGGAGATGGTAACACGTTTACTGGGGTGACTTCATATTTCTGCACGAGATTTCAAAATGCACGAGCACCTCCAGGATGGCCACGGGGTCCCCTGTGTTCCTCTGGCCAGGCTCGGGTGGATTTGCAGAGGCACTTCTGCTGCTCGACATCCCAGACCTCTTACTACTGGCGAAGCAAGTGAGGGAATCTCATTTATTGCCAAAGGAGCCTTCAGAGATGGTGCTGCTCAACCTGCCAGGGACTCTGACTTTCTTGTCACGCTGGGCCACGGATGAGATTATGAGCTGTTTTATTTCATGCCATTTGCCCAAGGGAGGACCGAGGATGTAAAGCGCCTCCAGGATTTTGGCGGGTTGTAAAAAAGGATGCTGAATTGCTGCTTATTTCCTTTGAGTTGGGGATTCAGAGGAGTGAGAAGGGTAAGGATCTTCCTCCTGCTGCGTGAAGGATTTCTGCATAAAGGTTTCTTCAGAAACCCAGAAACCAAGTGAACGTGCTTAAGTTTCACACTCTTTAATTCACTGGGTATAAACAAGATTTACAAATAAGTGAGCTGCGGCACCACTGAAGGTTTGGCAGGGAATTCACTGAAGGATGCTGGAGATAGTCAAAGGGATGTCCGGACTCCACAATACCTGAATTTATTTTTTAAGGTAGCATGTAAAGACCAACCAAACCTTGTGGTGGCCCTTAGGGGTTGTCCACCATGAAAGCCCTTGGGGAAGACTCTGTGTGTCACATCTTAGAAGTAGCAGTTAGTTATTAAAAAAACTGATTAAAACCTCTTGGTGTGAATTTTTTGGTAGAAGTCCAATGCAATCATGTGGTCAGCCCTCGGGCTGAAACTTCCCTGACCTGAGTTAAAGCTGGTGGCATCCTAGGAGGAAACGGGGGTTTCTGTAATTGCAACCCATTTCGTGGAAAAAAATCTTGCTGGGCTTTAGTGTAGCTGCTGCACAAGATCTTCTAAAAGTAAATAATACCATCTGCCAGGTGCTTCTTGTAAAGAAGTTCTGGTATGAATATTACAGAGAGAAAAACATCAATCTGAGTAATAGATATCCCAAATATTGTCAGATCCGCAGTGGTTTCAGCAGTGCAGGTTTTGTTCTGGAGTGTGCGAAACGCCCCAAGAATGAAGTGGGTTTTGAGAGGCTGGTCACAGCCAAACATGCAGGGGACCTGCACCTTTCTACTGGGGTGCCTGAACCTGTCTCCACTTAAATCATGACACTGCATCCCCAAAAGAGCTTGTGTTAAAATGGGCATTGCCAATCACAATGTCCATGTCTTAGATTTACAGTATGGAAAAAGACTGGGTATTTTTATTCAGAGGTAGGGGGTGAAAGATCTTATGCCAGCTACAGGAGATTTTAAGCTCTGCTGAAGCCCATGGAGCAATCCCATCTTCTTTTTGCTTGGGCCAGTCACTAACATTTTGCAGACACCTCTTCTTCCAGGCTTTTGCCAGCCTGGCTCGATGAAGTCCAGGGGTGACACAGAGCCAGAGTTAGCCGCAGCTCTAAAAATCTCCGTTCCCAGCATGAAGCTGGGAAGAGCAGTCCTGTGCCCCTCTCCACGGGTGCCGTACGAGCGCGGGCATCCACAGGTACCTCTCTCTGAGGCTGGTGCCTTGGCACGAGACAAGCGCGGGTCAGGTCTGTAGCTTCGGCAACGTCACGCGCGTTGTTTCGCTGGGCGCTGCCTGAAGCCTGTCCGTAAATGTCACTAGAGGCGTGGGGTGTCCCCGAGGAGATGGCCTGGAGCACACGCGTTTGGGTTGGGATGGGAAAGGTGGTGCATCTCCCTGCGAGGGAAGCGGGGATGGGCAGGAGGGACAAAAGCGGCACAGCAACGACATCTTGTGATGCACGGCGACGGCTGCACGCGCTTGCTGGGAGAGCCGAGCGCTGCCGGCTGTAAGACCCTTGTCCCCCTGCCCAGCTGGAGCCCTCGGACACGTCCCGGCCAGGAGGGCAGGGGCTGCGGGGCAGGGAGCCTGGGGACGCACGTTGTCCCCAGCGCGTTGTCATGAGCCAGAGCCAAAGCAGGAGTTTGGCAACAGCAGAGCGGGGGTGGGAGCGAAAAGGCTGTGAAAGTAAGTCCTGCTTATTGCATCCATTTTTTTTTTTTCCCTCTTTTTTTTCTTTTTTCCTTTTTTTTTCTTTTTTCTTTTTTCTTTTTCTTTTCCTTTTTTTTTTCCTTTTTTTTCTTTTTTTTCCCCTTTTCTTTCAGTATGGCATTGCTGCACTGAAAGCTCTCTCGAGTGCTCTGTGTAAACCTGCGCGCTACCCATCTGCAGATATCTGCTGAAACAGGCACACAAGTAACATTTAGTTTTCTTTTTGCAAGAAGCGGACAAGTGCAAATATTCTGCCATATATCTGAGGATCACTGTTGCTGAAGACCCACACCTTAAGGTGCAGACTGGTGTTTTCTCCCAAACAAAGGTGGTAGTACCCATCCCTTCCCACTTTGATTGCACCAAAGAGGAGCAGTGGCAATAGTTACTCCACACTTGCACCCTGGGACTCAGAATTCAATGTTTCTAGTGGAAAGGCAGCAGCAAAGGCTGAGGGCAAGTTGAGTTGGTGCCCCACCATGGCCTGGCTGCTGAAGAGCAGCCTCCTTAAAGTACCAGCCCAACCCAGCAAGTGGACAATTCTTCTTAAGGTCCTTTAGCTGTAACCTGAGTTGAATTATGATCGCTCTTGTACTGAACTCATGCAAAATCAGAAAAATTTGGAACTGTGGTGGCTGAGTTTGGTTTTGGGACTTTGTCTTTGTTCGCACCAGTGCTTCAGTGCAGAGCTTGGAAGATGGAGGTCACACGCTGAGATGCATCAGAAATAAAGGAAAGCCTTTGCCTGAAGCCCCGCAACATCCAACCGCTGTGCTTAGGGTAATCGTGAGCAGAAACCAGAAGACTGAGCTGCACGCTCCTGTCTGACCTGTTCTGCATTATGTCTCTGGGTAGGATTTTTGGAGACACCTAAGACACACGGCAGCAGAAGTGCTACTGAAAGTCAGTGAGATTTTGTTCAGAACAGCCTCAGGTGCTTTTGAAAGACTAGTCCTCTTGTGCCTTGCTTTAAAGACTAGTAAATTATAGTTAATACCTATGGCTTAGGTGTGTTAGTTGACAGAGCCCAGGATTACATTCCTGTCCTCCTCAGGATCCCACTGCTGGGCCCTCCTCCTAGACAGCCTGGATTGAAAGGTTGGCAGGGCTCAGGAGTTGCAACGCCTGCCTTCAGCTGCGCGAGAGAGCCACAAATGTTGCTCGTGTCCCACTGTCCCATTGCCCATCCTGAAGGGACAGGTCTGCGTACCGCAGCTGGGACAGTGCTCGTCCACCACAAGAACTTAAACTCATCCAACACAAGCTGCTGGGGACAAAGTGAAGCCGACTGAGCTGTAGTCATCCTCCAGGTCACTATTGGTGTCAGCCCCTGGATTGGAAACTTCTTTGGAGGCTGACTGACCCACTGCCTCGGCCGAAGCAGAGGGAGAGCAATGGCCATGGCTGCTCCCTCCTCTCTTGGTTTTCAAAGAGGATGCTTACCCGGGAGGTGGGCTGGGTAAAATCATACTGGGGGCTGCGGAATGTCAAAGGTTGGCCGTGTCACCTTCTCTTTCTTAATCCCTGCAGACAGAAAACCCAGCGGCTGATGAATCAGGAAACAGTGATTCATAGTGGAAATGGCTCTTGCACCGAGAAGCCAATACTGTGTCTTCACGGTGCCCACACTGAAGACTAAAACCTTTCCGTTGAAATTGGGAAGGACAGTTGGATTGTTCTTAGTCATCTCCAGTGCCTGTGTGGATGAGGGTGGAGGTGGGTGGCGGGTGTGATTTTTTTTATTATTTTTTTTTAAATTACTTTTCTTTTTCCCTTGCACCTACAGATTGAAGTGTGTGCGGTGTCGTTGCTCTCAGCAGCTCAAGGGCCACCAACTCCTCTGAGCAGCACTCGGAGGTCCCTGAGTGCCCAGGCTTGTTCTCGGGGCTATGGGGGCATCAGAAATAAATAAAGACAGGAGAGCAACAAGTAAAAACTGTGAATCAGCCTCGGTGCACAGGGCGTTGTGGAACAAAACAGGGCTCGGCTGACCCTGGCACACTTGTCGAGGAGATGCCTATCTGTGTGCAGTGGAAAAAACTTGCAGAGTGAAGTGCTCGTGGACTATTTTAAGGTTGCAGCATTGTTCATCTTACAAAGATAAGTTAAGTGTGAAACCCCTTGTGGATTTTTAATCTCTTAAAATAGATCTTTAGGTGCTAGGTTTTCTGCTAACTGATGCACAAAATGGTGTTGTATTAACATATAATACGTCAGCTAATACAAGAAAGCAATTGTCCGTTAAGCTACGGCGTTTGTGCAACATCCGGTGCTATGGGTTTCGTAAGCAAAGAGAAACCTGGTGTCCTTATGAAACCACTCGGTCATTCCCGGGGAAGATTTGAACTCTTGGGCCGATTTCTGTCACATCTCATGGTTTCTCCAGGACTTATGAGGAGAGGTTGGGTGAAGCAGCCGTCCCCCACAGAGGGTCCCCAGGGAGGAACAGGCTCCTGGCACGGGGTTCGCCTCTTTTCAGTTTCTGACAAATCCAGCAGCACACACAAGCAGAGAAGAGGAGACATCAGTCATTTTGCTGCTCGTGGAACTGACTCCTCACCTCAACCAGCGAACTATTTGTATAACTGTACGGGAGGAAAAACCCGCTCGAATCCTCTCTGCGCTGATTGCTGTCTATAAAAAGATCTTGACAGCCTCTCCTGCGAGAAGCTCTCACACCTCCACTCTGCAGCGCGCCTTTGATGCTTTAGCAAGCGGGTAGTCCTCCGGCTACTGAAGTGCCTTTCCTTTGTGTTCCCCGCTGCTCGGCTCCTGCCCGCCTGCCCACGCGTGTCCCTCCCGCGGTGGAGCTGGACCCCCTAGACACGGTGGGAGCCCTCACCTCAGCGGTGCGGGAGCGAGGAGGTGCTGGGAGGGGCCCTTATTTTGTTTGGGTACCTCAGGTTTGTCGTCTGTGGTGACCGTAGCCTGTAGATCATCAGATTTCTGGGAAAGGAAGAAGGTATTTAGCACTGAAACTAAGCTTGGGCCAGATTATCCATCCTGCTTTAGGAAGGGGTTCAAGAGCAATCCCTTCTGTGCTCCTCAGCTCCTATTTCATGTTTGACTGATATAAAGGAAGCATCATCCATTGGTGTAATGGGATCACAGAAAAACAATGAGGCATGAAATTATTTTCCTTCTTTCCCAGATAAATCCCGTGTTGTAAATTAAGTAGTTTACCCATTTAACTACAGGTGAATCACTGATGCCTGCATAAGTCTACTGTTAATAAGGAGGGAGATTATCCAGGACAAAATTTCAGACCTCCTGGATCTCTCTTGCTAATGACAAAGGAGTGTTCTTCACAAGTTTTGTTATCGTCGAGATAATAGGGAGGCTGGGGAAGGAGCACAGTGTCAGCTGCTCTCGGTGAGCGGGAGCTGGATGGGGTGATATCCCCATGCTTTAAGTATTATCCAGTTCTCCATGCACGAAAGGAAATTTCCATTGAAGAGAAACTTGCGATTAGCATTGGATCGAGCTGTCCGTGCAGGCAGACCTCGGAGCAGCTGGACAGACAGCTTTCCCAAGGCTGGCAGGAGCATCCCAGGGCCGGGCTCTGCCGGCAGCAGAGCTACAGCCCAGGGCAGGGTGTCCTTTGACGGGCTGCGCTAAGCGACCCTGCACGGTGAGCTTCGTGTTCATTAACTTCCCTGGTAAAATCTGGAACTACATGCACATCGTAGCAAATGTAATCAAGTATAACTAAGCCAACAGAAAGACGGGACTCATCCTATTTTTCACTGAATTGTCTTTCAAAATGAGTTGGAAATACTGTTTGTTTTACACGGTGGATATAAATTCTTTTTCGAAGGTTTTGAAGTGCGGTGAGAGTTTTATCGCCGTGGCGTGGGGATCAAGCCCTGAGAAGGCTCGTCTGTGTGGTAGGGAGGGTTAGCGACGGGAAGCTTATTAACAAGAAGAGCAAGAGTCGAGCCCCTCAGGCTGCTGAGACCAAGGTTGTCTGGTGCCGGCTGCAGGAGTTACTGATGTTTCTGACCGGTCAAGTATGAACAGGGTCCTAACAAAGATAACAGAAAGTGACTGCGTGCAGCAGGCTGTCATGGAAGTAGCAGGTTCATGTTGTATTCCCGCAGCCGGAGCTCTCCTGACCGCACCACGGCTCGAACTGGCTGTGTCCCGGCGGTGCAGAAACACTGCTGAGGGTAACGCTTCCCACCACGATGAAACAGGGCTTTAACCTCTAGAAACTAGATTTAGAGCTGATGTTATAAGTTCTTTTAAAGCCATGTGATTTGGGGGGCTCATGCTGATAATTAAAGATACTTATAAGCCATTGAGGCACAAGTGAGTATGAACTTCACAGTGTCATCACCCGGTGCCAAAAGATCCCTCCTCCCCAGCCCAAATTCAGAAGGGGTTGTTAGTAATATGGCAAAGAAACCTTTCCAAAACAACACCTACGTGTGCACGCAGAGCTGGGGAAAGCCATTTCTCCATGCCCACGTAACGTGCTGGCTCAGGGCTTCCGTGCCCTGGTGGGAAGCCTGCAGGTGAGTGGGTTCCCGCAGTAGGGAAAAAAAGCCTAAATACAGTATTTCCACGGCTTGTATCTGCTTCTGGCAAACCCACGTTTCTCTGGGGAGAAGTTCTCTGATGCCCACCAAGCTCTAGCTGATGCTTCCCAAATCTATGCAGCCTCGCACCGTTTGCAGCCCATGGGAACTGGTTTTGGGGAGCGGTTTCCCCTCCCCTTCCCTGTCCTAGTGCTGTCTGCACCATCGCTGGTCCTAAAGCAGAGCCCACGGCTGCTGCGCGTGTGTGGACCTCTAATCCTGGCAGCATTGCTCCTCCTTAGCTATTCACTTGCATTAAGATTATATTTGTTCAGGTTCTTGGGGAGAGTTGGTCAAAATTTGTGTTTTCCTTTAGAGCTGGCTTATAAACTGCTTGTCTCCTGGCTGGGCTGGGGTGTAAGGGTGTCTCCGGGCAGATATTTGGACTAAAATGTTTCCAAAATCCCTTTAGTGACTCTTAGGATATCAAGACTACAAACAAGGTTGGAGACATACGAGGTGTTGTGCAGGCGTTGGTTCTGGGGGGTTTAAAGCCGTTTATCCTCCCCGTGGGAAGGGAGGTTCACTCAGGCAGTGGCCCAGGGTTTGGCAATGACCTCTGAGGATTTGCAAAGGTGAGGAAAGCCCTGACATCCCGTCAGCTCCTGTCTCGTGTCGGTGTCTCAGGGCACGGTCTTAGGAGATCTTTAGCTGCATAATGCAGAATTGGTGCTGGAAGTTCAGCTCTGGTGAACTCTAGTGAGTTTATCTTCCAGTTGACTCAACAAAGGGGTTTTGTTTGCTGTTGCTGTGGGTGAGGTGCGGTTCACAGCAGTGTGAACCTCCATCGTGCATCCTCCCGCCCTGCGCGTCACATCCAGCCTTAGATTAGTGCAACTAAACCAGACTCCTGGCTTTTCCCACACGTTGAGCAAAGCTGTTCTGCGCTCCAAGCGCTGAGCCAGGCAGAAATCCTCCTTTCTGTCAATACGCAAGTTATGTCCGTTTTTTTTTTTTCCCCTCTTGCAAAGCTTTCAAAGGTGGGGAGGTAAAGATACTGCCCCACTTTAGGGAGAGCAAAAGGGACAAGGGGTACCAAAGGACTCTCAGATTTAGGAACGGAGTCTAAACCCACTGAGTGCTCTTCGGTCTTAACAGCATGTTCTGCTTCTGAGAGGTGATGTTGATGGACAAGTAGGTTAGAAAATTATTTACAAAGTTATTGTCAATGTGCCTGTTCGGGCAAGAAAGTGGTGAGCCTATTGCTTGGTCCTGTTTTCAGAAGCACTAGTATAATAGCAAAAAGCATCAGCTTCATGAAAACGTCAGCTTGAAATAGTATTAGTTTTCCTATGCCTTTCCATTACCTTTCCTTTTTGGAAGCAAAAAGGTTAAATACCAAGGAGAAGCAACCAGTTAGGACTCAGATTCTAGTTTAGATGAATAAGGCTGAACCAAACCTTTGTCAGAGTTAGAGCTGATATTAACATTTCTCCCCTTTGGTGACATGGATGCTGCTATAACAGCTTCCTCCCCATCTGAAATGCCCTCCAAGACTATCACGCTCACAGAAATAGGATGCTGAAATCACCGTCTTCTCAGGGGTCACCCACTCCTTCTCTGCTAAGGCAAAATCATCCACCAGAAATGGAGCTGATGAAGGCTCCTCACCATCCCCACCACCCGATGCTTCTCACTTATCATCATCAAAAAATCTCCTTCTTAATGTAAGCTGAAACCTCTCGATACTGCCACCATTTGTGAGCACCTTGAAGAAATAATTTCCTTCCTGTCAATAGCAGACATGGAAGGATTTTTATATTGTCTCCTCCTCTTCAGACCTAATCTTCTACCCTCTTCTCTTGGATCATGTTTTCTGGATGTCTGCTCTCGTCTGCGCTCTTCCACAGTCCATGTCTTTGCCACAAAGTCAATGCAGCGCTTATCCAAGGACTGCTTGGTCTCTTACTGATGATATTTAAGCTGCAATAATCCTGCAAGGGCTTTTTCTACACGATATCCAAGACAAATTGTTTGAATTTTGATCCTGCTCTAAGGACCAGCCTACCTCTTCCACAAAAGCTGGAGTCAGCATGAGAGCTTTAAGTTAAGCAGCATTTTACCTGTTACCAAAGACATTTTTGCTTTGGACTGGGAGTAGGATTAGTTACACAGTTATCACTAAAATAATGTAATGTTTCTGCCTAAGTTAGCAAAAAATGTCTGATTAGTCCCCTAAAAACTCGCAAGTGCCTATAACTCACGGTCGTAGCTGACAGAGGATTTGGATCCAGCTCCATAACAAACTGGGGTGGAAATCCTACCCCACCGCCTCTGACTGCTTTCGGATCATTCCTCGCATCTCCAGTTTAATTTGATCTAACTATAGCTCGCTGGCAAATGACAATTCATAGTTAGGCGATTTTCAAAGTCTAATTGCTCCAGAGTTTTCTCAGTACTTCAGAATTTCTTAATTGTATTAGCCAAGGTGAGGATAATTGCTGCTTTCATATCCTTGAAACTTCTCATACAAAAGAGGCTTATGCAAGAATCTGCTCATTCTCTCAAATAAATGATCTCTCTGTTATTAAGGAGTGTGCATTGGGGGACTGCTGGGAAGCATTCCACTGCACCATTATGTACTTGAACAAAACCTGAAACTTGCAGATACAAGACTAAATTATAGTCTGGGGCAATCATCAGAACACACTCTTTTTTTTTTTTTCTTTTTTTTTTTTTTTTTTTTTTTTCCTGGAGGTTGCTCTTTCAGAAGAAGAATAAACCTCAAATCTACAAATAACCCAGTATTTCACATTTCGGGGATCTTCTGGGTGGGGCAAATCTATTTATAGGTCACTGATGCTCTGACATTGATCCTGGTCACAGATACCAATGTTATCCTGTTTAAAACTACTAGTCTGTGCCAGTCAGCGGCTTTATTTTTTCCTTTGTTCATGACATCCTCGAGCAGGGACCATTTCTTCCCCTGGTTTGTATAGCTTCAGGATCTCGAGCAATATGCAGGACTTCTAGATGTCTGGGTATTGTAGCTGTGTGCTTGTGCATAAAGTGCATTAAAGCCACCCCAGAGGAGAATTAGACATAATGTTCTTCCTTAAGCTGGAGCAATTAAACATAAACATATGCATGCACAATAAAATGCCATGTGTCACTTCTGAGACTAAAACTACCATGTAATAATTAAAAAAAAAAAAAAAAAAAAGCACAAACCATGTATTTTCTAACATGCCAATTCGATAGACTGAATGTGGGAAGGAGGCATGCAGTGAGTCAAACACTTAATCCAAGAAGCAAGTTCTACCCAAATTGCTGATAAGGTAGACAAATTTCACAGCCTGTTCTGGGGAAAATATTACATTTCATGGTGCTTTAGAGATGATGAGAAATCCTATTAAAATCCTGAAAATATACGTATACAAGTTGAACATGGATATTTAAAATGATCCGTGTTTTTGGATGCAGAATAAGAAGTAAAATGGGCATGTCTTAGGGATAATAGCAAGTGTCATAGAGGTTTTACACAGCGTCCTCAGAATAAGTCATCTTATTACAGTTACAGGACTAATTTCTCCTGCACCACCTGAAAAAAAAAAAAAATGCTCAGAAATAGTCAAAGTATTTCTTTCAATTGCTAGACAAACTCAGAGGATAAATAAGATGGAGACTCTAATGGTGAGTGTTTGAAGGACTGCAAGAATATCAAACCTTTCAGGTAAGCTGTTTCCTCACTCCGGGGCTTTAAATCAAGGTGGGCTATGCCATCATTTTGAGGCAGCTGAGCTATAATTTAGCAGCTTTTTCCAGTTACCGTGACTGGCTGAAGTACAATGGTACGAGCTGTGCAGAGGTGTAAATGATTGCTTTTTAAAACCAGATGCCAGTGCTCTGACTGCAGAGCTCTGTGGATGCCGCAGACCGGAATGTTCTACCTACTGTATTCCCCATCCATCTGGGCGAGAAGAGGATCCGCACCCGCCTGGGCAGCCATACCTTTTGTGTCACACATTTTTGTTACACATACTTTTAAATCCTCCGTCTGGATTCTGGCTCTGCAGGACTAGATGGGTCTCAAAGCAGCTCTGAAACTTTTGGTAGCAACATAAAATTTCTCCAGATCAGGGGAGTTCACCCAGAACGAACCTCTCTCTACGAATACCTCCGTGTGTTTTGCCCCACTGCGTTCCCTGATTGTGTTTGCTTTTAAAAGCACCTCCAGCGCCAGAGTTGCAATAGGACCTGGTTTCAGTGGAAGAGAAGGATAGGCTCCCTACCAGAGTCCTCCTGGGGATGCCTTGACCTCTGGTGACCAGGTGCTTTACTGACATTGTGCTCTGGGGGGGGGGGCTTTGCACCTTAATTCTCACCCATATAATCGCAAACCTCCTGACCTCATGGAGAACCAAATCTCTCCTGAGAGGATCTCCTCATGGTCAACGCAAGACTTGGCATTTGGAGAAACCCAAACTCTCCTGGGAGTTATTGCCATGTAATAACGGAACGGAGGAGCTATGCTCCCGAGGGACGGATGTTTGCAGAGGCCACGGCAAGTATTTTTGTTAACCTTCCTAGTGCGTTTTGACCACCAAGGGATGTCAAGCGAGAAACTCTCCTCTAAGAGTGTGGCATGCTTTGGATAAGAGGATACACGTGGACCCAACCCAGCCATGCGCCATTTCCTTGTTATAAACCAGGCACTGCTGAATTCCTGCATTCGTCTGCTTTCGTCAGCTGTGGTACTTAAAGAAATGAGGAAATGTTTTGAGGTGTGAATCCTAGCAGTGTGACAAAGACCTTAGCAGAAGAACTAGATGGCTCTATCTGCCATGGATCCAGGAGAGCCTTGTCCTGTGCCTCGGCACCTCAGCATGCTCCAAAGTGCAGCCAGGAGCTGTTGCTTTCCTGCTACCTAGTATGAAACCAATACTCTGGAATAATTGGTCTTGGAAACTTAATGTCAACTTATTTGCCGAACTTCAATAAGAACCATCGCTTCTTCATGACAGTTAAGTACTGGGAGGTGCTAAAATGGTCATAAGTGACCTTCTCTAAGGAAGGATGACAAATGATTAGCTTGTGGGGGCTGTGTCAGTTATCAAACACCCAGAAATATTTGAGGGAAAAAATTGCCTCCAAACACAGATTAGTTTGCTAAAAATAGCACCAGGAATGACTCTTATGTCAGATGGTGTGAAATGATGTAAGAAACAAAGCCTTTTTGAGAGCCTCTATTACAAGGGATGTATGGGATGCTGCTGTAATAGTCATTTATATGGTTGCCTGCCAGCAGGTCCATATATTTGTTACTGGCAATGAATGTCCACGGTCTTGGAGGGAAAAATGTTTGTCCTTAGACTCTGACAAGATAGGTTATCCACCTCGGATGGAGGGAGAGGCTCTCAACGGAGAATTATAGTCCCAGTTGCGCTCTCTGCCTCCGGAAGCTCTTCCTAGAGCATTTCACGACTCCGCTACAAGCCAGCTCGGCTCCTGCGAGGTTTCACAGGGACACGTTGACTTTGGGAGCGGGAAGAGGATGTCAAGTTTTCAATTTGACTGTCAGGGTTCGGGTGTGAAATTCTGGTTGAACACAAAGAGATGAGACGGGCAAGCTTACGCGCGTATCGTCTCGGAGGAAGGGAAATACAACCTGGAAGGACAAAGAAAAGCTTTCTAACAAGAAGAACTAGAACTGCCCAGGTGTGGTGGTGGGGTGTGGAAGGGAAGGTGGCTCATCCCCAATGCGTTGCCGTACTGGAGGAGCAGGAGAAGGGGAAGGAGATGCCAACAGGGTGCAGTGGCTGGAGGGAGCCCAGGATAGCAAAGGGTCAGTGCTTCCTCGCTGCTCTGCTGGCGTGACTGCTCATCTGACCCATCTATCACACCAGGAACAATGTTTCATTTAAAAACTTTTAAGAAGGGAGATCTTCCTAATTTTCTTTTTATAATTCCAAAGAACTAGAAAAATCACCTTTGAAAATGAAAAGGAGACTTGAAACAACTTTCAGGCATGAAACGCCTTGCTATGCAGGTGTGAAACTGTACGGCTACAGCAAGGAAGCATTTTTACATTAATATTTTCAACTAAAAACTAGCTCAATGATGAGTCAGAGGACCGAATGCTATGATGAGGCTCCCAAGTCTGTAAATACACACTTAACTTGCTTATCTACACAAGGGGGGAAAAAAAAAAAAAAGGTTGGCATGAAGTAGCAAAAAAAAGGCATGTGTCTTTTGGTACGGGGACTGTTGCCATCATTATTTAATAGGAAATCTTAAGAACTGTTTTTGCTCTCAGAACGTGTGACGTCTGCTCTTATAAACATGCTCAGAAACATGTTTTAAGCTGTTTGTACAAAGTGAAAGGGGCAACTGTGGGAGAAACAGTAAACCCATTTTGGAAATCTTAGTCCTGTTTTCCAAGGGAGCTGAGCATAAAGCGGGACTGGAGAAGAACCGTGGCTGAGGTTGGGTCCCAACCCGTGCTCGGGAGCAAAGGCTGGGTAATATTTACTGACATCGGCTGACTCAGTAGCAGTGCACAAGATTTATGGGAAACCCCCTTCACTGTGCATGCTTCTGGAAAACAAAACCAATGGGTTAATTTTCCTGGGAGCGAGACCCTAAATTTTCTGTGGCACTTCCCTAGGAGCGTTGAGAAATTTCTCAGGTGCAGTTACCCACTGGAGAGGCACTCCTGGCTCCCCACCGACGATGCTGAGGGCTGCTTATGTGGTTTAAATAGTTTGCGCTGCCTTCCCTTTCAGGTGTTCAGAAAAACCACATGCTCTCCTGCCAAGAATGCTCCTGAGCCCCTCGCAGAACTGCTGGAGAGTTTCTTGAAGCCCAAGGCAGGGCTGACAGTCTTCCCACGGAAACTTTTTATGCTGAAGCAGCCGGGTTTGCAGCTAATCAACTCTGCTATTTTAGGGAATAATGTTCTCAAGGGTTTCTTATTTTTGCCTTCTCTTTTGAACAGCGTTTTTCTTACTCTCCTAGAGGTATGCTCTCTGCCCCATTAAATCTCCTGGAGTGCCATACCATGAAAGCCCCGGTGGTATGTGTCCTTGGCTTCAGGAGACACATGGGCCTTACTGCCCTGCTGTGCAACGAGATGCGTAGACACGTTTTAGTGGTGGACTTGGTAGTGTTAGGTCAATGGCTGGAGTCAATGATCTCAAGGCTCTTTTCCAACCTAAACGATTCTGTGATTCTAAGATGATGGGAGACCTTCTCTGTAGGAGAAGAGGAGGAAAGGCCAGGGCTCCTGACTGGGAGCTGGTTGCAGGTGAAAGTGATTTGGAAATTACCCAGTGGGAAAGGTCATGTGTGGATAAAAGGAGAAGGTGGGGTCATTCATTAATTGTTGCTTGCCTGTGTGGGTTTTAAGCTGGGGGACCTGGCTGCATACCTTTTGTTGGCTGTGATGTAAGGCTTTCCTTCTCTTTGTATGTGATCCTCAAAGCTTAGAAGAGGTACTTTCTGAAATGTAGGTCTTTCACCTCTTCCAGTGTTTCTGCCCTGCCACAGGGGCACCTCCAGCAGAGGAGAATAAGCTGCTATGGGCCTGGCTTTTCCCAGCAGCCTGCTCAGAAGGTGCAGCTATGGAAGAGGAAACATCTCCTTACCTGGTACAAGGTTTTTCCCATGCTATGGGGATACAGGTTTCTCTTTTGTTTCTCATCAGCCTCAAAGGCTGATAGAAATAGTGAGTTCTGGCTTGATGCTGTTGGGGGAAGCAAGCTCATATCAGACCTTACAGAGGTTCCCTGGTGGGACTTCCAACAGGGCTGGCAGCTTGCAGGATAAGAGCACCTTGAGTGCCTGTTTGTAATGCTGCCATTTGCAGTGCGTTGTGATGCTTTCTGGAAGTGTTTAGATAACTTAATGGGCTCCTTATGGTGTCTGAGAAGACAAGATTTGGCATTCCTTAGACAGCGCTTTGACAAGGAGAACATTTGTATTTAATTAATACTGCTCTACAGTAATGGGTACGAGGCTATGGAAAGCTGAGCGGGGATGAGAACAATGTTGCCCAAGTCCAGCAATGCAGAAAGAAATTATTAGTTTAATGGGGCATGAAATTATCCATTCTGTTTTCTTCAAAGTGAATCGTAGTTCACGACATAGTCTGCCACGGCTGCTGAAACCCCATCAGTGTTGCCCACCCAAGAACCCCAAAAACATTTGCCTTCAGTGTAGGACTCTGATGTGTAGCTCTGAGGACTATTACAGATAATATCTATATTATCTGCTGGTTATCTGCGCCTGGACACCAAAAGGGACCAAAGTCTGTTCCCTGAGAAAGCTCACCTACTTATTCTTTTATAACTTCTTTTTCCTGTTTATCACCCTCTGGCATGATGTTTAGAGGACTGCCAAGTATAAAGCTTTTTTATCAAATTTATGAGTTTTCTGCAATGGGGAATGGCCACAGGATGGGTTTGCTGCACGAGCCTTGCAGTGGCTATGTGGCAAGTGGAAGGAAATGGTCCCTGCTCAGTCCAGAGTCACAGATCCAGATGGAGAATCCAGAAAATGCTGAATTTGGTCCCTGAAATTGCTAATGCCTAAGACATGGGAAATGAGAATTTTCACGGCTTGCTTAGAGTTGATGGATGTGGTAGTAAAGTGATGGATGACAACATGATACTCTAAGGTGCTGGTTTTAATTCTTCCCAGGGAGAAAAGCTGGGTGGCTGGGTTCCTGGGCTGCTTTGGGCATACAGAATTGGGAATGGGATGATGATATTTCTCCAAATATTGAACAGACTTTTGCATCCTCATTTTGTCTCATTCAAATGGTTGAAAATTTGTCTATACCCAGAACTGCTGCCAAGTAAAATTGTCTGTGTCCAAGAAGTCTTAAAGTGTAGCCGATGACATGAATAGTTGAAGGTCCAATAGCGGATGAGTGATAAAAGAGCGAACAGAAATTCCCCCAGCTCACCCGATCCAATCAATAGCAAAATCTCAGACCTTTGCAGTCAATTTGTGACTAAATATGAAGTCAAAACAACTTCCCAGATACTGGTTTGTTTTTTTTTTTTTTTAACTCAGCCTTGAAAGCTGTCCCGTTCCCACCCCATCTTAAGCCCGCATGGGCCATTCCTGACTGACATCCTTCACCTCTGTGGTGTCAGTAGGGGGTTCTTCAGCAGAAATGTGTAACGAGACGAGAATTTATTTCTTTTGCTATTGTGTGGATGGAAAATTGGCTGCTCATCCAGTGTTAATTAGATGTGGCTATGTGGCGCGTGGCCCTTTTCTGATGTGCTGCCATAAAGAGAGATCCTGTTGAATGTGATAGAAAGGGGGAGAACCTTTAAAGTTAGAATATAAACATAAACCACTTGCAAATATATCGCGGTTGGCTGAAATTACAGCTGTTAATGGCCTTATATGAAATGATTGAGAACCCGTTGCTTAACCAGCCCGTTGAGTCTCACAGTAATTGTTCTGGCATTGAAATCGATGACAAAACTGTCACTGATTTCCTGGGGACCAGGCAAGAACGCAAATACTTTCTATTTGTCAGAGACCTTAACTGCATCACGAGTGACACTTTAGAAAGAGGGAATAAAACCCTCGGGCTGATCTACATATGTTTTTACATGAGCATAACTTGAGTTGCACAGAGCAGCACTGATTTCTACCTGCCTCTGGTACAGAGGGCTTACCAGCTTGTGTTTCTTCTGTGCTTTAGTGATCTCCAAACTAGGAGACCTTTTTATGAGCGATGTCTTTAGACAGTAGTGGGATGGCTGAGGACTCTCGATCAATTTTATCGAGTCCAAACTAACCTGACTATAAGGAAAAGCTTATGATGAGTGAGTAGCCTGCAGTACGTGAATTAATTCTGCCTGGTAGCAGTGGCTGCAAAACCAAAGGTGCGTGGCTGATGGCTTATTCATAAGACTTAAGAGGTTTGGATGCTTCATTTTAGAAAGCGAAAGGCTGACAGAGTCACAGTTTTCCTTCAGCAGCACTTTGTTCTGATCTTGCCTTTTTTTTTTTTTTTTTTGTGTTGGTGGGAGTTGTGGCCGTAGCAAACCACATGCTACGTGCTGACAAGTGGTTCCTGACACGGTTTAAAAATAAACTTCTTGTGGACTGTTAAACTCTTGCAGTATCTGTCTGCTGTCTCTCCTTACTCGCCTGGTAAACTGACTTGACTTCTCAATGGAGAATGGCTTTCACCAAAATAAATGTATATTTTGTCCTATGATATAAGGTTGATTTGTGGTTGATTGTTTGATTTATTGCTCCCAACCAATACAACAGTTGAGATGACAATTTATATTCTCCCCCCTTCAAACCTATATTAACAGGGACCCTTTGAGCCGTTGTAAAAGCAGCAGAACAAAAGGTGGCCAGGAGAGATCTCTGGTCTCCCGCTGCGAGAGCGGGGACGTTGGGCTCCAAAAGCCATGATACAGCACGCTTCCCACAGCGTTCATCTATTTCTTTGGAAAAAACACTTCATTGTGTCAAAAGCTTTTCAAATCCCATCATAAAAAGGGAAGCGATTAGTGTTTCCTCGCTTGCGCCTTATCCTGCCTGGTGCTGGGTCTGCCTGGCACATGCTTTGCTCCCTGGAAGCCCCCTCCCTAAGCGTGAGTAACAGGTGCCAATCTTCCTCAGCGTGCGTCAGGAGATGATGTAGCCTGGAGAGATTAGATTTGCTTTGACTCGCTTTTACTGCACTGATTCAAGGCCCGGTTTCATGAGACTGGAGGAATGCTAATGAGTTTTCAGCATTTAAGATGGGATGGATCATTAGGTGGTCACTGATAGTTTCATTCTGGTTTTTTCCTTACTCTTCAGGAAGTACACCGGAAAATTGGATTTTTAAACTTTTTTTTTTTCTCCTTTTGGCCAGGTTCTCTCTAAAAATAAGCCATAAATAGCATAGTATTTGGCTGTATCACTACCAGCCACCTCTGAAGTGCAAAGGTCCTTGATACATTCTTCTACAGGGCAGCTTAGCCTTAGATTTAATATCCAATATGAGTATATCCTTGTCCTTTCAGTAAAGTTTTACAATTTTCTGTACTTGCTTGGAATCTGTATGACCTTTGCAACACGTTGTTTATGAGTAGTGACATAATAAGATTAATATTGATCTTTCTGCAGCAAAGGTGCTCCCCTACCTTTCCCCCGAGGCCTATAGGCTGCCGTTGAGTACGACTAGCACCACATACTTGAAATTCCATATTGAGCTTAATGCATAGGTAGCCTGGGAAAAAAAAGGGGGGGGGGGGGATTTGCTTATTTTGTTATATCTTTTTGATGGTGCACAATTTCTCATTCAGTCAACACATGCAAAGTGAGATAGAGCATATGCATACTGAGGGACAACAGATAACACAAAATCTACCTTTAAAATTTGCAGAGGGCGTTCATCTTCCAGTTGGGTTTTTTTTGTTGTTGTTTTGTTTGCTAGTTGTTATAGCTGCTTTGTTTTTTCTAACACACAAGTACTCTGAAGGGCAAATGACAATCTGTTGCGGTTGTCCAGCACGGAACGCCTTTGACAGTCAAAGAGGGAGTCAAGAGCTCGCTTTCCTTCAGCCCTGTGTCGGGAAAGAGTGGGACCAAAAAGGATTTGGGGAGAGGAACAGAAAGGCGGTATGTCGGAGACAGGACCACTTGAAAGGCGAGGAGATCTGCTTATTCTTGCAGTTGTTGGTATCTCAGGAGGTTGGGTGGGTTAATTTAAACTGCATTTGTGCTGAAGGCCAGCCCCAGTCAAGCCGATAGTCTGCAGAGCAATTTGCTCCAACCTTTATTTTGGATATGGTCCTCTTCAAGGAACAGAAGGCTTGATTTCAGGAGGGTATAGTTTTAACTGAGTGTGAGGCAGCCATGCGTGGGATGATCTGCAAGGAAGCTGTAATTAAGTAGTAAATCTAAGAGTGTGCATCGGTAGCCAACAGTTTCAATTTAATAAGATTTTTCAACTTTGGACTTAAACAAAAAATATGCAGCCATCCCGCTTTTGGGACCCCAGGTACCATCTCCAATGCTGGCAAACACCAACATGCTTAGCGGAAAACACACGGCTGTGAAAGTCCCCCTGGGGTCCTCACCGTATGGGAAAAGGTCTTGGTAGATCTCATCCCAGCTCTGCATGGCTCACAATGGCGCAGACCGCTGCTTTATCTGTGAACAGAAGCTCGCATCAGCTTCAAAATACTACCTAAACCTCCAGAAAACTAGAGAAGACCTTTCCCCTCACCAGGCTGGCGTGCAGGCTGAGGCCGTAGCTCCAGGCAGGCAGCAGGGTTCACGCAGTCCCTCTCCCACCTGGAACGGCTATAAATCTTGGCCAACACCTTAGCCAAACGAAGGTGGGACATGCCACCAAGTGTGTGAGAGGCAGGGTAGCAGGCATACTGATATATTAATTAAAAAGTATAAGGAGTCATTAGTTTTTGAGTTAACGGTGCAAGTTTGGTAATGCCAGAGTATTTTCCTTGGTGTTGGGACAGAGGCAAAAGGCTTATTTAAGAGCTATTTTCCTCTTCTCCCCAACTTCCCCCCAGATTTTTAAAATCTGAGTTTCTTTAAAAGTGCGTTGCTCAAACAGACCGTGTGTGCACAAGGACAAGGGACGGGACTGTATTGTAAACCATGTAATGTATAGTTAATCTAATATTAAGATGACAATGGGATACAACATACCTGGGTGAAGTTTTTCTTAATCACTTGACTTGATAAATTTTTGATTTTCTAATTCAAATCTAAATGAAAGGTGGGTGTCCTATTTGTGTAAACTAAACATTGAAGATACCAGCTTCAGTTGATGTTGGCAATGTGTTTGAACCCATTTTCTCACCTGAACTTAAAAACAGTTGAAGATCTTAGTAAAAGTGCTTCCAACAAAATTTTGAAACTTCTTCATATAGCTAAAAACCCATCCAGTTTCTTTTTCCAGCTCAAAACCTTGATGAATGTTATACAATGTAGAAGAAAGGTTTCAAAGAAATGGGTATGTTTCCTTCCTTATATTAAATAGTCTTGGCTAGGTCTTAAGCAACTCTTGGCAAATACAGGCATGTATTTTACTCTAGATAATATTGGCAGGTACCTTTGGTATCACGCATCTGTTTGACTCTGCTCCTCTTCTTTAAACGACTATTTCTGTGCATAAACAAATGGGGGAGGCGGGGGGAAAGTATGACTTTCTTCTGGAAAACTTTTGACCGCCTGAGAGGAGGAGAAGAGGTTTGGTGCTGTTCCGATGGGGCCTTGGTACTGAAGATGCTTTATGCTTGTATTTATTTATGTGTTGGTAACTCGTCATTTCCCCGTGAGTGGAAATTTCTCTGAGCGTAGGTAGAACACTGACATCTAGTGCCTAAAGCAAATCATCCAAACACGCACCCGGACTCCAGTCTGGGGCCTCCTGGGCTGGATGTTGACCATAATATTATGGACTGGAGTATATTATGGATATTATATTGATACTGTGGTTTAGCTCTGGATCAGCGAAAGGAAGCTATTAATTTGTGCAGCTGGAGGGTGGCTGGTGAGACAGGGTGGGAGGTGAAGGTCTCTGTCTACTGGAGCTGGTTGTACCTGGATGCCGGACTGGGGGCAGTCAAACAACCAAAAAAACCAAACCTATGCACCATCTCTTACTGTTTTGAAAATATATTAATTTTGAAATTCCTCATGTTAAAATGTAGCAATATAGCACACTTAAATACAGGATATAAAGGAAAAAAACAAAGGGGGTTTTTTCACGAGTCTGAGTGCCTTCCTTACTGATCCAGATTGGGAGGGAGTTGCGAGCTCACGTTGTTCATTGGACCTGCAGATGCAAAGCTGTTACCCAAAAAATGGCTATTGTCCAAAAAAAAAAAAAAAAAGAGGCAATTGAGGGCCAGGTCTGAGAGCTGGAAAACCCTCCCCTGTGCAGGAAGTGCCACTGAGGGACCACCAATACCCTTCACCCAATGCCTTGGGCAAGCCCTTGCTGTTACCAACCTGATGTCTGCCATTGTGATGGTAGACAAAATACTGGGAAAATTTGAAACGTTGTTAGCAAAGGCAACTGAGAATGTTCCACTTCTCATTTGTTTCAAATTTTTTTTTTTAAAGCCACCCAGGTGCCTCAAATCTGTTTCAGCCCAGTGTTTCCAGCGGTTTGGGGCTGATGGCCCCATGTGTTGGAGGTTTTTTTCTGAAGCACCACAAATGTCAAAGTAAAATCCCTGTGGAGGCCAGCACATGGGAGGGATGAGAACCTGACATGCAGCATGTCACGTAAGGCAGCATGTCTGGAAGCACATGCAGTTTTGGGCCTCGATAAATAAATCTGGGTTGATGCATTGTGTTGGCTCAAAAATTGGAACTGGTTGGAGTCAACCCTAACTAGAAATAACTGATGTCCAACAGAAAGACAAACTTCCTCTCGTTTTGCAGCCTTGTTCCTATATGCCCGTTGATCAGCACGGGACCTAAAGCTGGTCTGGTCCTGCCAACGAGCTCTCCCAGCCGTCTCACCCAGGGCTGAACGCACCAGCCAAGAGGAAAGGCTTAGCTCTTTTCCCATGTGAATGCAAAAAAGAGAACAAACCTGCTTTGTTGTGCCTCTGGTAGGTTACTAACTCGGCTCAAGCAGCTAGGAAAGTAAGAGTCCTTTTGGAAACTAAGAATACAACAGGTAGGTAGGAGGTGCTTCTCCCACAATAGCACCCAACTGATGAAAAATGTGTCTTGGGTGCACGGTCCAGAGCAGCTATTTCTTCAGTATTGTCACCCCAGGTGTAGGAACGTGGCGATGGTGGTCCTGGTTTGCCTGCGGTCAGTCCTTGGGGAGAGGGCAATATAACAGTGTCCGTGTTTGGAGGTGCAAATGAGGAGGGCCCGATCCTGGGGCAGGTTGCTGTAGATGTCGTTCCCCTGAAGCATTTAGCGTGTGGGAGTATGTGGGGAAAAGGCTTGGAAGGGTTGTAAAATCGGGGGATATCTTGAGTGGGTCTCGTATCTGAGTGGCGGGTGAAGATGTGCAGAACCCGGTCACAAAATGCTTAAAGCTATAATCTTAAATTTGGAGTATATTAATTGATGTTTTTCATTCCCAGGTGTGAAGATTAGCCCATCCCTAAGTGTCTTGCTAGATTAAAACCAAGCAAAGGGCACGTGCCATTGAGCAGCCCCAGAGGACACAACTGCCCCTCTGCGCTGGGGACCTCGCAGGCAGCCTCCATCAGTAACTCCTTGCGTTGCTGCGTCAAGCCCCATAGAAGAAGTGGCTATCTCTTCCGGCCTGTGTTATTCCTCTTGGAGGGCTGCTCCATAAATAGATGTTTCTAACGGTTTTCTAATCTGTTTCTAAGTTTAAACTTGTCTGTGGCCATCTAGACTGACGTGCTCTTGTGCCATTTCTAATCTTCATTTTCTACAGGAGGCAGAAGCAGCAGCTGAGCTAAATACCATCTGACAGAAGCAAGTCCTTAAAGCGATCTGTCTCACCATGACTTTCAGTACTCTCCCATCTCCTCTGAAAAAGGGTCTCCTGATCCCTTGTGGAATTGCTTTTGCCTTTTCCGTAGCAGTCTCATGCTGGTGGTCCAGGGGCAGCCTACAGATCTTTGAGCTATCAAAGGTTTCCTCTTCTCGGTTGTTGCCAGCTGATGGACTTCTGCTAGCAGCAGAGCTGCAAAATATGTCACTTAACACTTTGTGCCTTTATATGGGTCCTTAGAGTTATTTATTTCCTTCTGTATATGATGATCTGTATTAATGATGACTTCCAGCAAACACTTCCAAAGAATCTCAGACCCACAGTGCCAGGGACCAAAACGTTCAGGAATTACGAATCCTGGCAGCAGGATTCCTCACCCCAGCTTCACTCCTTAAGCTGCCCTTCAAAAAAAAAAAAAAATCCACACCCCTTAAAGAAGAGTTATGCCCCTAGATTTGATCATTTTTTTTTTCCCCCACTACCAATAAAGAAGCCTGTGCAAAGTTTGCTTAAAATGCTTTCCTTGCCAAGTAGATCATTAAAATGCCTTCCCTTCCTGTTTCTTATGGGTTTTATTATTATTTTTTCTTTACCTTCACTGTTTTATTGTGCTGAACAAGAGAGTCCTGTTAAGACAATTTAATAGGAAGAGGGAGCTCGCGGGCAGGGTCTCCGGCGCTCTCTTTGAAGCAGGTACAAGAGTTTGCCTTTTGCTGGAGAGCCGGTTCCTCCTCCCCGCGCTCTTTCCCTTGCCGTACCCAGCAGTGCATTTACCTCGTCCCAGGCTCGGGCACCAGGAGCTCTTCTGGCAGCCTGTGCACAGGCGCCTTCTCAAACCAGGGCTGCTCACTGAGTTTTATTGGCGTTTTACATTTTATTTTTTATATATAGTAATTTCAAGGTGATCGTGGAAATGGCAGGAAAAGGCTCTGGTTTGCTTTGGTACCACTGCCCTTTACCCCCTTCTCCTGTTTTTTTTTGAGGTTTTGTGGGTTTTTTTGTTGTTCTGCAAGGTGTATAGTGCAGACATGCACAGATAAGTCCACCAAGGGGGAGAAAAAAACGCAGTGGGGTTTGCGAGGCTGTTTTTCTAGGTCAGGTTTTAGTGGCTGGACTGCATAAAACCACAAGTTGTTCTGGCCCCGCAAGACCCCAGATCATTAAAAAGCATTTGAAATTCCCACTCAGGCTGATAATGTGCCAACTTCAATGTTTTTTTAAAACAAATAAAAGCCCAAACAAACAAAAAACCTTTGTCAGGTATTTCCAAGTGCAAACCCCAGCAAGGCAGCTATTAAACTTGTACATTACTTCTGCAGGCGTTCCTCTGCCATTTCCAGGTACGATGACGAATGAAGCCAGATTGCTTTTGCGTAGATGCTTTCCTAAAAAGAGGTTTTCCGGGCTTCCCAGGTGCAGCGCTGCGGAAATCCATCACCTTGCTCGTGCTGATGAGCTGACAGAAGCAGAAAGGCCAGCTTATAGCACGGGCTGGGAGCCACATCGAGTGGGCTATTAAAAAAAAAAAAAACCAAACAAAAGGTATATATGCTAATAGTTGGCTATACTTATTTCTCCAGAGGTAGGTAAGTCTTTAAAATCAGCTAAGAAACCAGCTCAACTGCCTGGAATAATTATAGGGCATTTCTCACTTGGTTTTATAGAATCCATTAAGTATATCCTAGGTTTATCTTCCTATTTCTGCTGTTACATGTCATTTGCAGTTTCTAGTCTAAATAACTGTATTTATGGGATTAGCCAACAGACAGGCTGCTCCTCAGATGAGATTTGGTATCTGGGATCTAAGCTCAGGAGCAAGGATTTATTTTGGTCTGCCATGAACAACCTCTTTTGTATTTGTTTTGCATCTCTTGTCTAAATGCAATAGTGAATGTAGTCTAGATACTTTTCTTTCATTTTGGCCACTAAAATATAGGAATTACAGAAACTTTCTCTGCCAGCCTGTCTTTTAGGAAACCTGAAATCATATCTGAGTTATTAAAGTTTAATAGCTAGTGGGGGGGGGAAGTAATTACTTCCCATAACGTCTTTCTCTATCAAGAATTTTGTTGTAACCCTTGATGCAAAATTATTCCACTGGCATTATAAACTGCGGTGTAATGTCTTATAATGTCACATCTTACTACCATGGAGAAACCTTTATGTTATGACTTAGATTATACATTCATAACCTACACCAAAAATGAAGATGAATATAATGAAAGTAGATAGCTAATGTGTCAAGGTGGCATTTGAGCTGAAGGTTTTTTTTTTAATATATATATATATATATATGAGAGCATGAAATAAATTAGCCAGATTTTTGTCTTGCCAAAAAAGGAGCTCAATTGTCTTCAATGGTGTTTTGCCAATTTTCCATCAATAGAAACTGTGTCAGTAAATCTCAGATTTGCTTTTGGCTTCACTGTTAGTTCTTTAGTGGGTTTTTTGGCATGGTCGCTGGTGATTTTTTTTTTTTTTTTAATGCCATTTCTTTAGATAGAAGCAGAAAATGCTTGAAGTTGGGTTTGTCCTTCTGCTATCCGACTGATTGTCCCTCATTTAAAATCTCCCTTCGCCCTTTTCTTCACCCTTCCTCATCCCCCACAAAGACTAGAGAGGATGCAGAGGAGGAGAGCACCACGTGCTACAACCCCTCCTTCTCTGGGGGCTCCTCATCACCGGAGACGTCTCGGATCTATGCCACGTAACGTGTATGTTTTAAAATAGCTGCAACGCTGACCTGTGTGAGTGAGACCTTTATGTGCCCACACACAAACTTGCGTAATGCCAGCACCCCTCCATTTCGGCCACATCCTGGCAGGATGGGTCGGCAGCCTTCTTCCATGCTGGGCTCCACCTGCTAGACATGGTGGGACTTGCTAGAAGATGCATCAAGCCTCTGGCAGACTCAAGTTTCCAGTTGAACCCAAATTTACAGAGTTCCAGCCTGCTTTTGCACCAGACTATTTCTGACTGTTGTGGAGCCATAGCGGAGCTTCTCTGAATAGGAGGTTCGTTACAAACTGTTGGAAAGTCCTTCCAGCCTTCTTTCCCATGAGATTGCACCCCATAGAAAGTCATTCCTCTGGAAACAATGTTGGGAGTAAATAGAATCACAGAATGGTTTGGGTTGGAAGGAACCTCAAAGCCCATCTAGTTCCAACCCCCCTGCCATGGGCAGGGACACCCTCCACTAGACCAGGTTGCCCAAAGCCTCATCCAACCTGGCCTTGAACACTGCCAGGGATGGGGCATCCACAACCTCTCTGCGCAACCTGTTCCAGTGCCTCACCACTCCAACAGTAAAGAATTTCTTTCTAACATCTGATCTAAACCAACCCTCCTTCAGCTTAAACCCAAATAGTGCTTATGGGCATCTAGCTCAGCATCAGGGTCATCCCCCTCCAAAAACAGATTAGTTTTGATCTGGTGACTCTTGTTGCGTGAAGACGAAAGAGGTATAGCGATGGTAAGCAAGCAGGCAGCCGTGAATAGCAACAGCATGGTCTCCTGGCACGTGTTCAGTGAGCTGCAAACGATCCTGCTCTCCAGCTCATCTTCAGCTGGCCAGAACCAGGCCAATAATGCATTTATTTTGGATGCATGAGAAGTGCAACTCCTTATCTGACTTCCTCAACTTCAGAGACTTAGGGAAAATGGAGCTAAAGTCAGAGAAAGCCTGGATGTCTTGTTTAATCCTGAACTATCTTCCTTGGCTGATCCGGGGAAATCCTTGGCTTTTTAATGGCAGACAGTCCTTGCTGTGGCAACTTGCTAGGAAAGGTACTGGAGATATTAGATCCATTTTTTTCCCCCTTTTTTGCGGGTAATAACTTCACTGGTACGAAATTCATATCAGCACCACAGCATTTCAGTGTCTTTCCTCCGAAATAAAGTCCAGCCGGGCGTGGGTAGGATGGCAGTGCAGAGAGTTTCCCATGAAACACTTTGCTGTTGGAAAAGATGGGTTTGTTCAAGTAAAACACAATGCAGGGATGTGCCAGACGTAATCGACGATGGACAGGAGAATGTCATACATGAAATCTTTATTTGTTACCTGTGCATTTTGATGTTGAAATGCTTCACTTGAACTTTCTTTAATTTAGTTTTGACTTTGTGCTGCTTTTTTTTTTTTTTAACCGCAAGTAGAGGATGTTGCGCTGAAGAATTCATAAGGTAAGGAAATAGGTTTATCTGTAGAAAATTTCAGCTTTATTAGAAAGAAATTACTTGGTATTTTTGAATTAGACTATTTTGTGGACCTTTTTTTTTTTCCTTGGGTCTTCGATTTATCCTTAAATGCTACATTCTTGGGATGAAGAGTTACCTTCTGACTTCTGGACAACCATACCCATATGGGAGCTGAATTGTTTTAAAAGCATCAAAATACCTCAGCTTCAACTTCTTCAGACCCAAAGCAGCTTCCAGCTCTACAGCCTGAATTGCTTTTCCCTTTTTTATTTCTTTTTTAATAGCAGTAGTCATATTATTATAGCAAGGCTGTTTGTCTCACCAAAAAAATTTCCTAATGCCCACCAGCAGAGACAGGTTTCTGACACGCGTGGTGGTTCTGCTGATCGTATTTCAAGCGACCCTTGTAATTGGTGAGCATCAACTGGCGGTGAAGTTTCAGCATTAAACTCTAACTTCTCTCATTTGGGGTCTTAATTGTGCTTTGAAATGTTTGACGGCTTGGCTGACCTTTTTCTGGGTTAGCTGAAGACTGAGGTTTGTCTGCCAGGAGAGAAGCTGCCGAGGAAACCTCGGAGCACAGCACTTGATTGGTTTTAATTAGGCAGCGGGGTCTGGTATGTCTCGGTTTAGAAATTTCTCCGAGCTTTTTACGGGGTTTGAGTGGAGCTATAGGAAAAAGAAGACACTGGGAATGCCAAGAATTTTCCAAAGAGTAGGCAATGAATGAGTTGAAGAACTACTTACATTAAACGCAGGGATTGGATGCCGTAATACCTTTTTGTACTTCTGAGGCATTCTAAACCCCCCTTTCCCCGTGGGAGAGCTCCCAGGGGTGCGGTGGATTTCCCCTGCTAGTGGGAAGGTCTGGCATTGCTGTCTACCCCAGACTGCCTCCCTGCTGCCACCGGGATGGGCGCCCTGGCTCCGAGTGCCGGGCGAGTGCTTTGCTGAGAAGCCTTTCGGTTTGCAAACCCCTCCTTTTCTGACCTGAAGCGGTTCCAGAGACCTGCAGTTTTCTCCAAAACGAGTTTTTTTCTTTCGGTCTGATTCAATACTACATACAGGGACGTGTGATGCGTATGATGAATGCAGATATTGTATGTGTAGGCTTTTTCCTGACCCTACGAACGCTCTTGATGTCCATGTCAGCCTTATGGCTCTGCGCTGGCATTTGTTCTGCCGGTCCTCGTGGAGCTCAGCACCGGCACTCTGTCTCAAACCGCCTGGTGGGGATGCGTCCCTCGTCACTGTGTAGTCAGCCTGAGCGCCACGAGGTGTCAGAAGCCTCGCCTGGCCCTCTGTGCAGGAGGTGAAGGGCAATATTAAACACAGAAGGTAAGCAGAAGGGTGGGCAGCTAAATCCAGCCTGAGGGATGATTTGGGGCAGTGTGACTAACGAGGGGGACTCGTCTGAGGGGGCTGCAGGGCCCACGTGTCACCAGCGGCCAGGAGACAAAGCATCCCTTGGGGTGCTGCTCTTCAAACCTCCGTCCTTGATGGCAAAAGGGCATTTGGTGCCTGAAAACAAATCCTCTGACGTCCTGCAGTGAGGATGCAGAGGCTCGTCCCGGAGCAGCTGCATCCCAGCCTGCAGGTAGTGCCCATATTCCCACCAGACCCGGGAGCCCTTTCGTTAGCACGACCCGTGGGACCTGGATCAGACCCCGGCGTCCAGACCCTGTGCCCAGTTTCTCACTGCTGCTGGACTCCCCGACACTCCTGCTCTCAGCTGAGCATCCCGTGCATTTAGAAGGCCTCTCCCTTTGGCTGATACCTTGTTAAATATTGGCCTCCTACGATAATATTTTGTCTTGTATTTATAAACTCAGAGGGCTGCGAAAGAAACATTAAGATGAATAGAATCCATTACCTTACCTTCCTCCTTCAGAGCGTTGGGTTAACCCCAGCCACGGAACAGTTGCGCCCGTAAGGTAGGTGTTATTGGAAGCACCAAGAGCGGGAGGACTCTGCAGCTGGCAGATGGGTTGCCTTTGTAAAACAGTTTCAAGCCTCTTGGCTTCAGACAACGTTGTTAGCTTATGTCGGTGACTGATTTGTAGACTATTTTACATAGTTTAGTCCATAATCTAGTTTCTTTCCACTGCCAGCGCATCGCATGGTAGTGGGTTGCAGCTAACACTGAACAAAACTCTGACCCTTTTCTCTTCACTCACCATTTATCTTCTTATCAGGAATGAGTCTGGAAGAGCTCAGAGTCTCGGCAAAACCCTGCCAGTTATTTTTTCCTGCTCTGGCAGGCCTTGGTCCTCAGCCCACTGGTGATGCTCTGTTGAAACCCTGGTTTAAGCACCATCCAGTCGGAGCCACTGCAGAAAGGGGCGGCGATGGCGGCTGACGGGCAGGGTGTTGCTGAAGGAGAAATTGAAATGTGTGTGAACTTGGAGGCCACAAGTCTGCAACCAGAAGGCAAAAGTTGAGGCTCCAAGTTTTTCAGCAAGTCTTGCAGCTCAGGAAAAAACTGAAGCGGAGAGAGTGAAACATTATTGTGGATGGCTTACCGTTAGGCTGACGGCATCCAAGTGCGGTTCTCGCTTGTACCCGCCTGTTTTATTTCCAGCTCAGAGTCTGAGCTGCGCAACGGAGATGGCTGTATGGTCAATTTTTAACAGTGCCTTGCTGCTGTTTTGATGTTGTTGTTTGTTTGTAAAAGTGCCTGAGGCGTGTAACTGGGCAGAAGGCAGCGTTGTTCAGTTCAGCGTGGAAACAGGGTGTTGCACCCTGCCAGGCGTCGGTGGCTCGGCTCTCCCTGGGGTTTCACCCCCCCTGTATCGGTGCTGAGCGGCTGCAGAGCAGGAACCCAAACCCCCCCCCCCCCCCCCTTCAGCCTGGGGAGCGGGTGGCTGGATCCTCTGCCCTGCCCCGATGTAAAGCAGAGTGTACCCCCCCAGCGATGCTAGAGCTATAGAAGGGCTGTAACCCCAGGGGTTTAGGCCGGGATTACCCGTGCGCCCCTGTAGATGATGTGTTTTGGCAGCAGAGGAGCCGTGAGAGGGCAGTGTTGGATTGCAGGAGGAGGAGGATGGGGTGCCGGGGGGGGGCAGAGCTTACGGCCCGCCGGGAGCGCACCGGGCTGCGTATGGCGGTGTGGGGCAGCGGCACTGCGCAACCGAGAGCAATTCCAATTTCCCGTTTAAAGGAATGTTAAAGACAGAAGTAAGAGCCAGCTTTTCCTGAGCAACCCCCGGGCCGTGCAGCAGCGCTCACGGAGCACGGGCGGGGGATCATTTATCAGCTGAACATCTCCCCCCCCCCATCCCCCTGGTACCCCAGCCAGGGTGCCCCGGCTGCCCCACCGCATCCCGTGTGCTCCCGGGCTGAGCGCCAGGCAAACCCCGGCACCGCCGCCCCCTCTGCTGCCTGCCCGCCGGCTGTCGAGCCCTGGGGAAGTGGTTGCGCCGCAGGTTTTCCCTGGTTTAAAAAGAATAAAAAAACCGCCAGCGGTGACGGTAACTTCAACAGGTGAAAACGTGCCATATCGTTTAGCCTCGCGCGGTGCAAAGCTGCCCGTTTCCACGCGCTGCTTTGTTTTATCTCATTTTTTGAACGCTAAGTGATTGCAAATTATCTTATTTGCTTTCCTTTCGTTTCCTGGAACCCAAAACTTTCAGTAGGCACAAACTCTTGCACCTGAGCGCGTGTGGTAGCGAGCTGCCTTCACCCGTATCTGGCACTGTAGGACGGATGAATCCACGCTCCAGCAGAGCCCTCACAGGTAATTACCTTTCTTTTGTGAAAATTTACTTACCAGTATAAATGGCATCTCAGGATGGGAAACCAGGAGTTCAGGTACTTCACCTTTCTTTCACAAGGTCAGACAACGAGGTGATCATGATTTTTCTTCCACTATTGTAGCAAAGCCACCGGCTCATTTTCGATTCCTATTCTGTGTAACAAGAATATTAAGAGTGGGAGGGAAAGACAAAGTTTTGAGGGACCAGCTCTGCACCTCGCAGTTGATGAAGGGATGTCTACCGAGTGGGGTGGAAGGACAGGTCTTGCCAAGGCAGACAGTATGATCGTTTCTCTAAACGTTTCTCTAGACTAAGCGGGTCCTTAATGATCAAGCCAAACTCCTGTTTCACTGCAGTTGTCCACACTGTGGAGGTTTTCCTTAATACATCAAAACTCCGAAGGACTAAACAGCCCCAGCAATGCCTGGAGCAGTTGTTGTTCCTTATCTAAAGCGTACCCTGCTGCGCCCTTTTCTACAACGTTTGTCAGGCTACGCAGAGTGAATGACCAACACAAGATGACATGGTTTAGGTTTTTTTTTTCCCCTTGGACTCCCTTAGGTTAAAGCTTTGAGAGGATCAAGATTATCTCTGGGACCAAATCTTGCTCTTGACTGAGCCACTGCAGGCAGGGCGCTCTGCTCCCTTTGCACCCTCAGCTCTCTCCAGCGGCAGGAGACGTGTGTGAACCAGAAAAGCAGCCAGCGGCAGCCCCATGTTGTTTGAGACAGTTCGTCTAGAAAAGCAGTGAAATTTATGACACCACCTTTTAGCGAGGTTGTTCTCGCGTGCTCTGGAAAGCTGGAGGCGCGTCCAGCCCTTGATGGCTCCCCGAGCCTTGCTCCTGCAAGAGAGCTCAGCGCTGAGAGGTCATCAGGAAAAATGAGGTGAAGCCTCGTGAAGATCAGGAACCTGCTTTTGGAAAGAAGCCCCTTCCAGCACTGAGTTTTACAGCTGTCCGACTGGCTGGCAGATGCGGTTTGTTTTACCTGGTCTCTGATGCAGAGAGGGAAGGAAGGCTTGGTCGCTTTGACAGTTAATAAGTCTAGTAAATATTTAAGAAGAAAGTGGTCCATCTGTTCTGCATAGTCAAAAAAAACCATCCACCCCAAAACATGATGGAGGGAGTATCTGTCTGTCTGTGTCAGTGATGCTAAACGGGCCTTTCAGCCCATTCCCCTGGACAATTTCTCCAGGTAGTTAAAAGAAACACGGTGGTATCAGAAACGCAACTTCCTCCATGTGCTCACGGCTTTATTACACGTGGAGATCAACAGAAGTGAATGCGTAACATTTATCTTTAAGCCTAAGCCTGCGAAGAGAGGATGGGTTAGTTTAATGACTATTTTTATTGAAATCCATCTTTGTTAGGTATCTGGGGGTTTACATTGATTAATGCCTTTCCATAACGCATCTCTCTGTCAACAGAGACGACTATGTTTACAGGGCAACATTTTTCACCTGCTTGTCAGCGTGTCGAGCACCAAAACAACCCCCCCCCGCGATCTCCTCCTGAATCCCACAGCTAATCACTCATTTATTCAAACATTGTGTAGTGTCAGTAATGGTATCCCAGACGGGTCAACAGAGCCATGCTTCCGCATACCTACGGAGATACTCGGAGCGGCTACCAGAGAGTTAAGAGGGAAACCCTTCTAGGCATTGAGGTTTTTTTTTTTTTCCTTGCAGTTAACTATAGATATGCTTAAAGAAGAAAAAAAAAAAAAAAAAAGGCTAGCTGGCTTTTTTAACAAATTGGTACAATGCTGACAGCGGTGCTTTTCGGTATGGTGGGAGGCGTAATCTACTTAATGTCACACATCGGAGCAGCCTTTCAATTCAGGGCTCTCTCGTACGCAGCGGCGGCAGAGGATCCCCCAGGTATCGCAAGCCTGGTGTTTCATTTCTGAGGGAGGTTGATTCGTAATGAAGGAGGAAGAACTGATCGGCTGATCCGCAGAAGGGGAAAAGCGTGCTAGGAGCTAAGTCACAAGAATTAAGATGGGCAGACAGATTTCTACAACTCATGTACGTATAAATCTGTGCCTGGTAGACTTTAGCTGGGTTAAAGGTCTCATCGTTTTAGCTGTATTCCTCCAACCCACGTAAATATTTCTGTCCATTGAAAAAGAAGGAAATTTCATTTTTCATAAAAGCTCTCCAGTGATCCTGTTATTAAAAACAGAGCGAAAAGATATATCGGGAAGTCAAAGCAGTTTCAGCCGCGTAGTTGTTTTCAATAATCCAGTGAGTCACTACATCTGAACAGCCTTTCATTTCTCCCTGTGGTTCAGACTAAATTGTTTATTAGAATTTTTGTGCATTATTTAAAATGAGGGGGAAAAAAAAAAAAAGGAAATTGTAGCCCTTTATTTTAAAGACTGCTGCAATAAAAATTCAGATTATTCAAATTTATCAAGTACATTGTATAAGGCAGTAACCGCAGCTATTCTTTTCTTAATACCACAAGATATTCACTGGCTTTTCTATCTTGCTTCTAGTCATAAGTAAGCAGGCTGTTTACAAGACATTGCTACAGGGAGGAAAAATATTATAAAAATGAAAACTTGATCCAGCCAGTGGCTGGGATTGTAATGAAAGACCTAAGTGGAAGGTAAACACCAGCTGAAGGTAATTCTTGAAAAGTGATGCGTATTAGCCGCAAAGGGGATCTCTACTTCGGATCTTCACCCACCTAGAGGTGCGGAATAGCAATGTAGCTATACGTATGTACAGCTATAATACACACGAGAGCTGCCGGAACAGATGAGCGCAAATATTTGAGATATTTTGTTATTGTCTCGTAGTGCAGGGTAAAAAATTCATGTCGGGACCACTCACCCAGGTGCCTTTTGGGACCCCGCAGCAGCCCCATCACCTTGCTCTTGCCTGTGGCTTTTTCCCTGCGTCTGAGGGGTCTTTTTCCCATTTACGTGCAGACTCAACTCAATATTTGGATTAGCAAAGCCTCCCAGCGAAGGAGGAAAATGAGAACAAATGGTTCTTTAAATCACCAAGATAGTGAACTTTGTTTTTCCCCTCCCTGGAAATTGGACAATGTTAAAATAAAAGGCGGCTGGCTGAAAGCATCCTGGAGCTCTGCGGGCATTTCTTGTGCCATTTTGAGGGAAGATTCCCTGCGCTCTCAAATATGTAAATATTGTTTGGGGTTTGTTTTGATTTGTTTGATTGTTTGTTTTTTGTTTTCCAAGCAAATTGAACCTCGCAAACATAATTAGCTCAGGGGCTGAACATTTAATCTTAAATTCTGAGTCTTTGTTAAGTCTGAATTTAAACCTTGGGTAGGGAAGCGCGGGACAATTCCCCGCTTGCAGGGATGGATGTATTTTTGTGGCAGGTTTTTACGGCAGAAGAGGGAAACTGCTCAAATGAGGAAAAGCTCAGAAAAACCGCACCGAAGGCGGTAAGTGGTCAAGCAGTTGTATCACGGGTAGATGCGGACTCGAATCAACCTCCAGCGCGTGCTCGCAGCAGGCTGATGAGGAAATCGAGAGGGTGGTACGGGAGAGCTGGGGGGCTCGGCGGGTTGAAAGGCAAGGGGTTTCCCTTCCTACGAGGGTTGCTCTGCATCAGGATGGGGTGTTTTGGGGTTGGTTGGGGTTTTTTTTTTCCTTGGGTGATCCTCCAACAGCAGCGTTGTTAGTTCTACCTAAAAAAAAGGGGAAGAACAAAAAAAGAAAAGTCAATTTCTGACTTTGGATGGGTTTTAGTCTATCTGTTGAGATAAATGAAACTGCTAGTGTTGAACTTGAGACAAATTTCTAAGTTAGAGGTGGTGGGGTGGAAAAAAGCTGGAGGGAGAAAAATTAATTAAAACAGGACCCTATATTTCCTTCTGCAAGTGCTTCTACAAGCTGAGAAGTCGCAGAAAAACGTGGAGGGGGCTGGGATTTTTCCTACACCTCCTTTTCAGCTCTTTCAGCGATAAGCAGTAGCAAGTGACATCTCCGAGGAATGTGCCAGACCCGCTGCACACAGAGTAAAGCCCAAAAAGCAGCAGAATTAATTCCTGTGAGTGTTCGTGCCAAATCTGTTCTGTTTGCTGCTGTCAGAGTGGGGGGACCTTTGTCATAATTGGAAGTAGTGCCCCCCCCTTTTTTTTTTTTTTTTCTCCCTGATGGCCAAATATGCAGAGAAGCAGTAAAGGAGGTTAAAAACAAATATGAAAATAAGTTTTTAGAAATCAAATAAAAAGATTTATATAGAGCATAGTACTTTCTGAAAGTTTACTTTTCTAGTGCACGCTCTTAAAAAAAAGAAAAAGTAGTGCAAGAAGAGAGCATTCACCTCTCAAGTGGCTGGATTCCAGGAAAAAGAGTGGGAAAAAAAAAAAAGGGGGGGGGGGCAGAAAAGGGAAAATTTGGGCGGAGATTTGCACGGCTGCCTGCAGACAAGGCGACCCACTGGCCTGCTGCCTGCTCCCGGCCTGCCAGCGGAAGTTTTGCCCTTGCCTTGGCAGCAGCGCCCTGAAATCCCGCTCGGCTTTGTGCCGCGGCTCCCGGTGGGCTGCGGCCCCGGGGAGGGGGCGAGCAAAAGCACCCGCGCGTGAGCCGCCTGCCAAGCGGCGCCCGGAGCCCCGGGTACCACCCCGGCATCGGTCAGCGCGGCCCCATCGCCTCCGTTTTTGCCACCTTGATGAGGACGAGCGATTTCAATCGCCACGTTTATAACAAGCCGGGGTTGAAATCCTCGTCGGTGCGGTTTGCTAAGTTGTTGAGTGCTTCTGCTCACGTCGGCGGCTTCGTGACTCCTACAACTATACGGAAAATTAAGAATTACTAGGGCTGTTTAACGCAGGAACAACAACCCGAAAGGATCTGACTGGGGCAGTCGTTCCTACAAACAAAAAACTCGGTACGAGCCTGCGCTCGGCCGCTTCTGAGCCGACGGGCTGGTCCCCTGGAAGTGACCGAATGTCTCGTCCTGGGCACGTTAATGACCAAGCTTGAAAGAATGGTGATTTTCTTTTTTCTTTTTTTTTTTTTTTTTTTAGAACCCGATGTTGATAACTTGGCTCTGTTTGTAAGGTATCTGGAGCTAATAAAACCATCGTGGTCCTGGGAGTGCCCTTCTTCTCAAGCACAATGGGAAACTCTTCTCGGCGGGATTGCTATAGAAACAATGAATTATCGGGCAAACGGGACCAGCCAGCAAATTGTGCCAGACCGGGAAAGTGTGCTGATAATGCGGCAGCGTTAATTTTCTCTATTTTGCTATAAGTAAAGCTCGCATCACCTATAGAAATGTAGAGAGGCAGGTGAGCTGGGGTGTCTATTATTTATAGACACATTCTGAGCTGTATAAATGAATTTTTCATAGGAAAACTTTGTACCAAAAAAGGCATCAGGAACTGCTTCATAAATAATTGTTACTGGGAGCTTCAAATGTGCTTCGGGGAATGGGTGGACATCCTTTAGACCCCCTTAAAATTTTCCAGATGCAACCCTGAACCTGTTGAAAATAGTGGGGTGCTTTAACTCCAGAGGAGAAATCCCAGCCCTGTTACTGTCAGTCTATAGCACCAGGCTTGCAAAAACCGCAGCTCGTATCGCCTTCCGTCGTCTTGCAAAGTAGAGACCTCCATGAGCAAATGCAAATGTTATTAGTATTGTATGGCTGGAGAAGTGATGCATCAGGACCGGACCGATGTATGATCTACAAACGAGAAGAAGAAACTCTTCTGGTATCGAGCAGGTGACCTCTGTATTGTCTTTACTGTACTCTGCTCAACGCCAGTTGGGGAGAGGCTCTTTTATTTTTAAAAATGGGGAAGACGTGACGCATGGCAGGAAATCGTTGAGCTTGCGGTGAGGAGTTGGCTACAGATGCGAGACCCACCACCAGGATCGTGAAGAAGGTAGGGGGAAGGTGGGAAAGAATGGTGAATGAGAGAGGTGTAGGCAAGAGGACGCTGTATTTGGATGTCATATATCACTCTGGTATGAGAAAACCACACAGCCCCCACCTTTTTGCATGTAGATAAGGAAAAAGAGGGCCGTGTCTTCTACTGGGCTGAGAACCAGAGTGCTTTAAGAGAAGGAACTGTGACAGGTAAGTGAGGCCCTTGGAAAGACAGGTTTCCAAGGAGATTGATATACACAGGAGGACCACAAAAAAAAAAAAAAAGGGGGGGGGGGGGAACCAAACAATATGATGCCCTAATTCAGAGAGGACCTCATAGACCTGTCTTAGGTCTCCTTATATTGAGACTCTACTTAAATCCTGTTATTATGAATGAGACGTAAACACCGCTAAAAACCAAGCGTGGTCTAAAATGCTTTCTTGAGCTCAGTCCTTAGTTCCAGAAAATACAGTTACGAAGTCTGTGTTGTATTGATTACTTTTGAAATTTCATGTTTCATAGTTTTTCCATGATCTATTTGGCTGGCCTCTTTCAGGTTCCCAGAACACACTTCTTTGTGCTCCAGGGGAATTTTTGTTACTCCCCAAACAATAATTCGGAGGGGGGGAAGAAAAAAAAGAAAAAAAAAAAAAGACAAATTAGTGCATTGCACCATCCCACAATGGGCCCACTGTTGACACCAGATTAACTGGCCCCGGTGAATGGCTGAGCTCACATCTCAGAGCCCGCTTGGAGCTCCGCTCTGCTCTGCCTCTGGGGTTATGATATCATCTCTGAAGTCCTGCAAACACAGCTGAGCGCCACACTGCTCCCATTGTAGGTCCCTCTTCTCTAAACGTGGAGCTGGGGACCTCAGCTGAGCGGCAGAGCGTCTTCTCTGCAGGAGATGGAGGAGGTGGGGGTGCCCCCGTGCCACTCTTTTTCTCCCCATGGACGTTCACCACTGTTACCCACAAAGGCAACGTATTTCCAAAGCGCCGCTCACGTGGGTGCGTGCGTATAGATCCTGTATTTATCGTCCTGCCCGTCCACGTGGGAAGGGAAAAGCCTGCACCTATAAAAAAAACCCCTGCATCATTAACCGTCTCAACATCAGTTTGAGCTGGGCTAGTTGGCATTTCCAAGAGTCCCGGCAGTCTGGAGGCGAGAAGCCATCTTCTTCTTGCACAAGCTTTCTTCTCGCGCGAGGTTTTGGCTGCTCACCACACGTAAGGACGGCCGTGCTGGTAGACGGGGGGGGGGGGTACCCGCGTGGATGTTTCTCTCACGCGATGTGTTTGTGTTCGTTTCAGGGCTGCTGCAACTCTTTGCTGACCCGCTCTGCGCAGAGATGCTCGCTTCCAGCTTCGTGCGCGCCAGCACGTGTCGCCTAACGACCAGGGCTTCCCGCTTGGTGCGGCTGACACGGAGTGTCTCTGTCACCGCAGCTGACACACGCTCGCTTTGTTAAATGACATAGGATGCTGCTGTGCAAGGCACGAGTTCTCCCGTGCTTTCAGCTAAACAATTTACTACTGTGATGTATATGTCCTTCTCCAGCCCAGCGAGCAGGAGGAACCCGGAGTTTGTTAAACACGTGCCAGCTTGGCCAGCTCTGTCCCACTTGACGTTGCAAGAAGCGGTGAAAATAAGGTGATGCGTCGACCTAATGGCTTACACGTATGATTCAAAGCTACTCTGCGTGACGTCTCCAGAGGTGCTTTGCACTCTCAAACTGCCTGCTGAGGTTTAGCCCAGTGCTGCGTTTTTTTGGTTTTTTTTTTTGCTCTGCTACGTTGCAGCTTCTGCAACCCCCCTGCCTCTACGTCATCCCCGGCGTAAGCAAACCCAGGGTTTGGAAAGCATGTTTGTGGCCGCAAAATGCGGTGTCTTCTGCAAATCAAATGCTCATCAGCAACCGGGAACATAACCAAAGGGTTGGGGGAGGAGAGGAGGAAACCCCGTTCTGTCACACGGAAACCACAAACCCAGTTTCAGACGGGAGGCCATTAGCCAGGCACTCATTTGGTTAGGGTGGTTGCGCTACTTTGTAAATCGTGACCTTTTGATGAGCCTGGGCTTAGATCCGGGCGCTGGATCTGAGTTTCTGCTAGCCTGCACTGGCAAAGGCAAAGCCCTGGCGATAAATTATCATCAGGAGAAGGGAGCAGGGGCGAAACAGCTGTCGAAACCGGCTCTGTGCACGCCCAAGTCCCGCTCCGCACGACGGGACCGTCCACGCGACCCCACGCCGTCCCCCCCCAGCCTCCCCCCCAAAGGCACCGGGGTGCTGCGGGATCCCTGCGTTGGCAGCGCTGGCTCGGGTGGGCGGTCCCGTGCCCGCTCCCTGGCGCTGCTCTCTCCCAGATGTTTCACAAGTAGATATAAAAATCCCTGAGGTAGATGTTTGTGGCTGTACTCCCTGCAAGGGGAAGCCGTAAAAGGTTGATTTATGCTCTGAACCACAAAAAGACTTTTATTGCTTCTATTTATTTCTTTTTTAATGTAACTGCCTTGCCCTTAAATGTCTAATCCCTTTCTAACAGTCCTGCGGAAGCGGCAGGGCTCTCCACGAGTTGAACGTGCTGTTTTTCAAGAGGACCGAGATGTGCACCAGCTCCCCGAATCCCCGCTTGCCGCCTCCTCTCCGAGAGGGAAGGAAGGACAGGGGCGAGCTGTCTGCTGCCACTGTGGTCCAGCGCGCTCTCCGAGCCCTCAGCTCCCCGGGGCTGTCAGAGGGTTATTCCATCGCTCCGACTATTCCCTGACAGTCACGGGAACTGCCGCTCCTTTGGGGGAGGGAAAAAAAAAAAAAAACCCAACCCAACCTAACCTCTAACTGAAATGGGGATTTAGGAGTTTGACTCCAGGCATACACATTTAAAGATATTGCCCAATTATTTCTTCATTTTTATTAATTACCATTAGTCATTTATGGCCCCTTTTTAATTCAACCTCTCAAGAAAAATATTACTTTAGAAAAAAAAAAAAAAAAAGTCATTTCATGAACAATTAGCAAAAGCTACAGCTGCACCGTAAAAGATAAATACTTGGGGGAAAGAAATATTTCAAATCGAGTTGGGCACGTGAGTTGTGAGATGGGCGGAAAGCCAGCTGAGATCCTGACGGAAGGGTGATGCTGGAGAGGGGTGAGTCGGGCAGGGGAAAGCACGCAGCGTGGCGTCGCTGGGTTCATCGTCAGGCCTGCTGTTCGTTACGGGCTTTATTAATGGTTTGGAAGCAATGGGAAACGTTGTGTTAATTACGTCGGGAAGAGCTGAAACCACGGATGAGAGCAGAAGAAAGAGCAGCGAGAGATGAGGGGAGGCTGCGGGTGGGAGCAGAGGGCTGGGGGATTTTATTTGATTCAGGCTCTGCGGGCTTTTCTATGGGTTTGGGTTTTTTTTTTTCGCCCCAATAAAAGAGCACCGATAGCATTTGTGGATGTGGAGGGGGCCCACGAGAGGTCTGGTTTGAGGCGGGCACCCACGGGGAGCCGTCCCGCCGCCCTCGGTGGAGGGATGGAGCCCTGCCTGCAGTCCCGGCCGCGCAGGGTGGAGGCGGAACAAAATCGACCGGCTCGGAGGGGCGGCTGATTTCAGAGGTCCTGTCTGCCTCTAGATCACATAGCAGAGCGTAATCTAGCGCCTCTAAAAGCAAACTGTAGCGCTCCAAAAGCTAACACATGGCTCTGCCTGCTGTGCAGCCAAACTGAAGAAAGGGGGAGAAAGGAGAATCCTAAATCCAGATAAATTTAGAAATCGCGTTTAATGATAATCTGGAGAAACCATACGGCAAAACCGAGGGAGCGAGCTGCCGCAAGCTGTCGGGGAGGAAACCCTCTGCCCACCGGATGCCACTGTTGCTCAACGTTAAATCACATAGAGAAAACTCCTGTGGCAAGAGAATATTTGGTGCTTAAAGACACCCAGCGCTCCAGCCACCCAAATGCCGCCCCTTTCGGCAACGTGCTTCCAATTTACTCGGTGGCGGAGTTCGATCTTTTTTGCAACTCGTCATCCCGGAGGTAGGCAAAAGTGGCGAAGCCAAGGACGAAGGACTACGTAAAATTTGACTTTTACTAAGCAGGCCCTAAAAGGCCCAACGGGAGTTTTATTGCGCGGCTCCTCGGGCTGACAGTCTCCATTAACCATCGGCTAATACTGCAGAGTCGGAGCAAACCCGGTGTCGCGGCCCTGCGCTATTAGAAAGCGTCCTTCGTCCCGGCGAAAGACCTCGGGGTGACAGTATTTTGCACGAAGAGCTATCGGCAGAAGAACCGAGCCTCTCGGCTCTGCATTGCAGTCGGCGTGGCGCGCGCCGTCCCCTCCACGCCGCAAATAAATCTACAATTTCTCAGCTGGGTGCCTTTGGAAGCCACGCGCTAATACGCTTATACGGGAAGAGAGACCAGACAAGGTTCAAATAAAGAGCTCATGTAATAAATAAACATGAGGTCAGTATGGGAACAGCAATAATTGCTTTGTATGACAAGATTTGCATAGCAAACATTTGTGATTAATGTACAGCCAGCGTTAGGTAAGGAGCCTTCGCTATCGTTGCTCCATCTGCACCTTCCAATCTTGAAGGTACGGCAGCTCCAGCCAGAGCAATTAGTCACTGTTTACTGAAAGGCAGATAGAGCAAAATTTTTTCAAGTTCAATATTTGAGCGAGTTTCGTCCCGTGGCCTCCCGTCGGATCCATTTCTGCGACAGAAAGGAATTATGCCTTTTTTTTTTTTTTTTTTTCCCCTGGGGCTGCCGAGGAGGGACGATTAGCATTGCCGCTAATCCCCTCGGCAGGGGCACGGGCCGGCTCCCGGCCTCTCCCGGCCCGGCTTACCCAAATGACACTTTATTTATTTATTTTTTTCTCACGGAAAACCCTAAGGAAGACGTAAAGACCCTGTACGGCAGGGC
Source organism: Balearica regulorum gibbericeps (assembly GCF_011004875.1). Classification (NCBI taxonomy): domain Eukaryota; kingdom Metazoa; phylum Chordata; class Aves; order Gruiformes; family Gruidae; genus Balearica; species Balearica regulorum. The sequence goes on from NC_046189.1 coordinate 4,911,247, forward strand.
TCGGCTTCCCCGCTGCCTTCTCTTTCTCTCACCTCTGCGCGGCTGGCGGAATCGGCACTTTGCCACCGCTGATGCGCAGGGAGCTGTCGCGGGGCGGCAAGATGCCGCGCCGAGGGCAATAAACCCTCCTCCTGTACGGCCCAGCTAAGTCTTTTCAGCTGAAACTTTCGGTTCTTTGGAGAAAGAGCTGTAATCCAACTTGGAATACCGTCTTGATTTGGGGAATTTTATTTTTATTTTTTTTTTAAGACAAGCGAGCCTCCGGCTGCGCTGGAAAAGAGGGGGTTTGGCGGGAGGGGCTGGGGTGGATCTTCCGAGGTTAATTCCTATGGGAAAACTCCACGGTTGGAGCCGGCTGGAGGGAAGACGCTCGCTGCCGTGCTCTTCCACTAAATCTGCTCGGGGGGTGCTGGGGAACGCCGGCGGGGTCGCCGGGAAGAGGAGTGCTCCGAGAAGCGTTGTGTGGTCCAGGTGGAAAGGGGCGAGGAGAGCTCCTTCACGCCGAGGGGCTCCACGAGGGCCGGATGGGGGCGAGGAGGCAGCAAACACTTCTCTCAGAGCGCACGTTCCAGGGAAATAAAACGAAGAACCGAAGATGTTTCTACGTTCTCCTCTTGTGCGCTTGCAGAGTGCAGTTCCGCTCTGCCTCAGGCTCTGAGGATGCCAATCAACTAACTCGTCAAGAGCGATAAATGGCAGCTACTGTCTCAAACCTGTGATGAGATGTTGCGATTTTCGGTCGCTGTCTTGCCGAGACAAGCCTTGCCAAGACGCCGGCGCCCGGACCTGTTAGCGGGGTGTCTGTGTCGGCATTTCCCCCCCTGCCCCGTGCCGGGGTGGGTGACAGCGAGGGGGACGCTGTGGCAGGACCCCTGCACTGCAGCTGTCCCCGCCTGGGTGCATCTAAGAGGGGCCACCGGGCTGGCGGGGGCCATGGCGGTGGTGGGTACATCACGCACTTGTGGGGGGTGCCACCGCACCTCCGAGCCCACGGCTTTGCAGGCGCACTGGAAGAGGTGGCCGCTTGTCAGCCAAAGTCCAGCCACCCACGTCGGAGAGCGGGCGCCAAGGTGCCGCCGCCCTGCCCCATCGCCCGCAGACCCTCGCCCTCCTTCCGGCCTCTTGCCCCCCAAAGCTTTCCAGTCTCCCCACCTGAGCGCCAGGTGCCCGCAGAGCCCCCCCCCCCCCAGATTCACCACCGAGGGGGGGTTCGCACCCGGGGACGAGGGGGAAGCCCGCGGCGGAGGAGCTTCGCGCAGCCCCTGACGCTCGGTACCGCCGTCGCCGTGCGCCGTGTGCGGGGGCCGCCCTCCCCGGGGCTATTTCGGGAGGTGTCGCTGTGACACCCCCCCCCGCCCCCCCCGGGACAAGGGCCGGGCGCTGCCACGGTTGAAGTTCCCGGCGGCGGCCGCGCGCTGTCCCTCGGCCCGCGCGCACGCTGGCACGCGCCCACCCGGGGTTTTGGCCGGCTCCCGCTCGCACGCGCGCGGCTGTCCCTAGTTCTATTGCACGGGAAAGCGAGCGTGCACACGCGCGGCCGCGCGCGGAACCCAACCGCCCTTCATTTTCGGCGGGGAAAGTGAAAGCGCGCGGCGGCACGCTCGCGGAGGCGCGCGGCAATGCCCGGTTTGTGGGGGGGTTTTTTTTTTTTTTTGGTTTGTTTTGGGTTTTTTTGCGCACCCAGAAGTGACAGCGCGCGCCCGCACCTGCCCCTCAGTCTGGCGGGGGCGGGGGAGTGGGAGCGCACGCGCGCACCCACACCCCCCCACACCCCCGCGCGCGGCAGCCGCGCGACCCCCGCCGCCTCGCGCCGCTCCGCAGGTGCGGAGGGGATGGGGGGGGGGAAGGGGGGGCGGTGGCGCGGGGCGGGGCGGTCCCGCGCGGCGCCGGCCCCCGCCCGCCGCCCGCCCCCTCGCTCCGTCCCGCCGCTCCTCCTCCCCCCCCCCTTCCTCCTCCTCCTCCTCCTCCTCCTCCTCCTCCTCCTCCTCCTCCTCCCCCCGTTCCCTCCGCTCCGCACCGCTCCGCTCCGCGCGTGCTGGCGGCGCAGCGCCCCGCGGCCGGCAGTGGCGGCCGCCCCGTCGGCGCCGCGGCGCGCCCGCGGAGGGGCGGCGCTGGGGGCGGCGGCTCGGCGGCGGCAACTTTTGGGAGCCGGCGGCGGCGGCGGCGGCAGCGCGGAGGCTGCGCGGGGGATGGCGGCGGTGAGGCGGAGGCGCTGAGGCAGCGGCGGCGCGATGCCGGCGGCGGCCGGGGGGCTGCTGTGGTGGAGCTGCTGCGTGCTGGCGGCGGCGGCGGCCGGGGCCCCGCGGGTCGCCGCGGCGGCGCAGGCAGGTGGGTGAGCGGCCCGGTGCGCGGTGAGGGGCGGAGAGGGAGGAGGAGGGAGGGGGGGTGTTGCGGGGGCCGACGGAGCGGCGCCCGGCCGCCAACTTCTCGGCAAGCGCGGCGGGGCCGCGGGCGCCCATCACCTGCGGGAGGTGAGGGAGTTTGTCCGGGTCCCGCGGAGAGGCGGCGGCCAGAGGGCGACAAGCCCTTGCGGGAACCGCCGGGCGGCGGAGCGGGGCCGGCAGCCGCGGACCTTCCGCCCAGCCCTGCGCTTCCAGGCAGCGGCGTGGCGACACCCCCTTACTTTATTATTATTATTATTATTGTTATTATCGCTATGAACGCCAGCGCGTCCCGGGCTGGGGCTGGCGGGGTGTGTGTGTGCTGCCTCAGAGCCCCTCGCAGAGCCGCTGTCCTTTCCCGGCAGCGGCTCCCGGGTGTCCCCGCTCGGGTGGCGGTTGCCCGGGCTCCGGGGGCCGCCCGTTCCCCGCCGAAGCCCCGGCCGGGCGCGGTGTCCCCGGGAGCAGCAGCACCAGCAGCAGCCGCCGCGCAGGTGCCGGGGCCGCCCCGACGGGGCCGCCCCGCTCCCAAACTTCGCGCCGGGCGGACGAGGAAGCTTTCCCTTTACACGTATACGTTGTATCTATAAGGTGTGTCCAAACACTGCAACATAAACACAACTTCAAGTGTATTTGCGCACGGGAGGGAAAGCGAGCCAGGAGGTTGGAAGTTAAACCCAGGAAAAGCGCGTTTTCCTCCGGCACGGTCTGCCCCGATTTTTTTTAACTTTCTGGAGGGAAACCTGAAGCGTCGGCTTGATTATTATTATTATTTTTTCCAATTATTTTTTTTTTTTTTTCCTCCCCCCCTTTGGCATCGGAGCAGCGCTCTCCGCCGCCGTAGTACGGGCTGTGCCGGTGCAGTCGCCCGGGAGGGCACGGGCATCGCCTCCCGCTGCATCGCGCTTCTCGGGAGCCTTTGCTGTGAATAAAACATTAAAAGGAAATATCTTCAGTCTTTGTAACTCCCCCCCCCCCCCCCCCCCCCCCCCCATCCCCGGTGATGCAAAATTTATGATGTTTGGGCGGTATTGGTGCAACAGCTCCTCGTTCTCGCAATTCAGTTTATATTTTCGGGCTTTATGTAACTGAGATGATGATATGTTTGATGAGAAGTGAAAGAAGCGTGTCCCGGCTTTGCTTGCCTGGTTAGGCTTCAGAGGCAGTTTTGATCCTGGTGCACAGTTTACTTTTTCTGTGTGTGATTGTTTCCTAATCCTTGAAATCAGGAGGGGTGAAGCGCTGGGCTGCCGCTGCTGCTTTCTCTTACATTTTCTTTTCCTGCGGTTTGAATCGGTAAATCCCAGCTGAAGGAGCATTGCATTCCTTGTTTCACAGGCTCTGGTTTGCTGTACCTTCTTGCCTGCCTCCTTATTTACACGTAGCCTCTCTTCTCCCCTGACTTGGTACTTTTCTGTCTCAGACTTTCCCCGTAGCCTGCCCTGGTTTCGGGCAGCAGCCGTCCGTCCCCGCTGGGCTGCTCCCACGCTCTCCAGCCCTCCTTCCCCACAGCTCGGACGTGGCTGTAGGAGTGGGCGATCACAAAGATGCTCCCGTCCTGGATTTATACCCCAGTGAAAATAAAAGGCATCGGTCCAGGGTCGCTCGCCTGCCTTCTTGCTGCCTCTGAGGAAGCCTCCTGGATCTGTGCTGCAGAAAAGTCTCTATGCCCTGCACGGTGCAAAAAAAGAAAATCTGTTTATTAAAATAATGGGCTCGCCGTGACATTTTCTATTTGGAGGGGTTTGGAGGCTGCTGTGGGCAATGGCAGCTATTAATGATTGATGCTTGCTGCTTGGCACTCGCTGAAATAGCGAGGCAGGCTAGACAGGTGAGCTTTGATTTGTAAGTATTTAGGACTCCTCAAAAGTCGGGCTCTCCTGGCTTTTGGGGATGTTGGGATGGGGCTCTGGCTGCCACCTTTGTTTTAAGCGCATCAAGGGAAATGACAATACCTTTGCTCGTGCATGCAAGCCATTGCCCAAACTTTTTATTTCATTATCCCGTGTCTGTTGCTTAAGATGCAAAGATATGGATACATCGGGTTTTTTCGATTTCTTCTAGCTCCGTGCTCGGGCATATAATGTTTGCAGTGCACAGCTCAGCCAGGGTCACGTGAGCCAAACAGCTTGGGCTGTTACCTGGAAGCTGGAGAGTCTTTGTTCTGCTTGGAAATAGCTGATAAATTAACTCCTTTTTCTGATATATGGGGCTGTTGAGTTGTTAAATAATTACAGCCAAATTAACTTAGTGCTGTTTGAAGTATTCAACTGTTCTGAGAAATTAATTGTACTTCAAATATTTTTGCAGCTTTTTTTTTTTTTTTCTGAGGAGCATGTTCAGGCTGATACATGGGCAGGCTTTAATTTCATGCCACTGCTCCTTTCAGGGCCATGTCGGATGGGACGTGCCACATGCCTTCGGAGAGATGCAGCTCCTCTCCTTTGCAGCAGCCCTCCTTGGCACCTCTCCCGTTTATTCCGCCACGACGTCTATTTGATGGTTAAAATTAGGCTGAGCTCTGAGTGCCTTTGCAAAGGCACGATAAATATTGACTGGGAGTTTCAGCCCGTAGCTGCCATCAGATGACTCAGTCCCTGCAAAGGGAACAACGTCCCATCTCAGCCCTGTTACCGAAGAGGAGTGGGTGCTGTTGCAGACCCCGTGTCCCTCCTGGGAGTCCTGCTGCCCCCCCCCCCAAAGTATGTCTGGCTTCAGGGCCGTAGTCTGTGGGTCCGTGGGGAGGTCTCTGCGTGGTAGCCAGGGCAGGCTGCCGCTATCCCTGCGTGTCCCCTGAGGGCACTGCGAGCCAGCGCTGCTGCGGGGCAGAGGAGACTGGATCTGGCCTTGCTGTTCGGGGCATCCCCGGGGAGCCTGGGGCAGGTTCGGCACTGGGTTGTACCGTGCAGCCTGTGTGCCTGCACCTGCCCTGCCGATACCGCGCTGCAAAGTGCCCGAGTGACTTAGTTGTGACTTTTTTTTTTTTAAGAAGGTGGTAATTGATGTATACGTGTATGGATTCTGGCACTAAGAGCTGTGCTTGTAATTAACATGAAAACGGTAATAATAAGGACCTGACATACATGCCTATGAATAAACCAAATGAGACTTGGCGTTAGCAGCTCACTAAGGGAGAAGCCCTTTTCCTGAACCCGCGTGGTAGCGAAGCGGGACGGGGAGCGGGTGCAGCGAGACGGGGAGCGGGCAAAGCCGTGTTGGTTCCCCTGCGAGCGTGGCAGCGGAGGGCCCAGCACCCTGCAGGTGCACCGAGCTGAGCTGCGAGTGCCGCTCTGCGCTCCTGACCTTAATTTGTAATGCTGAGTTGTTCTGAAATATGCCCTCAGTTTTCTAGCAGGGAATTAGCCACAGCCCTTAACTAAATGTTTTCTTCTAGTTTTCAGGGGATTTGAGAGTTATTTTTATTTCTTTTTAATTAAGTAAATTTAAGCAAACCACAGCAAGTTCACTTTCACTGTATGTGAAAGTGCAGCCTGTCATCAGGAGCGTGCGCGTGTTCAAAGGCTTTATGGAAAAACATCTTTATGCAAGTCACTGCCAGAGCTGGTGAGCTGCTCGGGTGGGTTGTGAGCCTTTGCTGCGGAGCGTGATGGGGTGCGATGGGGCGCACGGGGCAGCGTGCCCACAGCCTTGCTGTGTGAGCATCTCTAGGTGGCAGCAGCCCCCAGGAGCTCCCAGGCAGCAAGATGTGCAGCCTGGAGTTGGAGATGGGATTTCCTAGGCGCTGGTCCCGCCGCTCAGCACCTCTCTGTACCCCTCTCCAGGGCTGGGAAGCAGCTTTTTGGGTGCCTAGAAGGGAAGGGCGGGGGGTGGAACGCAGAGAATCCTGTCCCCACCTCCCATGGTCTCGCTTGCAGGATAGGGGAGATGTAATAATGCGGGAGAGAGTAACTCAAACACTAGGAGTGCTTCAAACGAGCAACCAAAGGAGCTCAGGCGACACTGAGGAGGAGTTAAGGATGATTTGATCATACTAGGAAGTGCTTAAAACCGTGAGCAAATTTCTAGGTTTGTATTCGGGAGGACTCGTTAAGCTAACCAGTAAGTCAGGACCCGACTGACTGGGTACTGGAGGTGAACAAGTTCCAACTAGGAATGAAGCGCGTGCTCTTAATAGCGTCGGTAACTGTTGTGGCAAACTAGGAAAGAAAAAAGAAGATTAACTCGGATCAGATGGTCCTTCTAAAATACATACATTTGCTCAAAAGGGTGGTGTAGCCCATAGGGTTCTCCTTCTTTTTAAAAATGTTCATTCCGATCCTTTTCTCAAAATGCAGGTGCTTTGGCATCGCAACGAACCCCCTCCTGACTTCTTTAGGACGGTAAGGGTGAACTGGTACGTGGTGGTTGGTATGGGGCAATATGACGGTTCCCTGGAAACTCTGAACTTGCTTTGCATCCTGCCTGTGCAGACAGGGGTTTAACGCTGCACAACCAGATATTTATGCTCTTAAGACTACCGGTAAGCGATGGCAGCTCTGTAGGAACAGCTAAGCCAGGTCTGCCCCCGTGGACCCTACCGCTCTCAGTGCGCTGAGCCAGTCTTGCTGGGAAAGGAGTGGGGGCTTGTTCCTGGGATTTAGTTTCTGCTGTGGCGTGAGGTGGTGACCGCAGGCGGGCTGTTTCCCGTGTGTCACGTGCGTGCCGACAAGTCCTCCGGGCGTGCGACGGGCTCTTGTTTTCACTGACTTAAAGGTTTTCCTTCTGCAAACAAGCGTAGGCTGCTGGTGGATTTTATGTGTGCCCACGTAGCTGAAGCTGAATTATCCCATGGGAGTACTGGAGTCTGCCAGAAAGATTCATCATTTTAGCAACTTTACTTAATGTTTGTTTAGTGTCTTCTTGCTTTGGACGAACAGTTTAAGCTGTGCTCAGTGGCAGCTTCCCTGTGACGAGTTGTACGTCCACGTGATAAATGGTCTAATTTCTGCACTGTCCGCTACCTCTGCTGGGCATACGGGCACATGCCAAGCCTCCTGAAGTCTTTCAACAGCTGCTGATACATAGATATATATATCTCTCTCTTTTTTTTTTTTTTTTTTTTTCCTCTCCTCAGCCTGCCAGAGAAACTTGTCCTTCTTCCCACTTTGCGTAAAGGGGATGCAAAGTCCAGGACAGATGAATATTTGCTTGAGCATCAGTGATACCTGAGGGTCTGATACTGGCAGGCATTTGAACAGCAAAGCCTGTAGTTCAAACTGCAGGAGCACATACTAGTCACACTGTAAACTTGTACTGTAAGAATACCAAGAATATAAATACATACGAGGAATAGAAATTCATACTGTTAGAGTATCGAGACGTATTTTTGTTTTCCAGTGGTAACTGCTTTTCGTTTCCATGCCTGAAGCCTTATAAAATCTAGCTCCTGACAAAGGAGGAGGTGGGAAAATAAAGTCAATAAATCGGAAAGTAAATCCAAAACTTTTAGTGGATGCAGTTCTTTTCAGAGCTGTAAAAAATGATCAGTTGTCATATACTGTTTCTGTAAAGTACTTTCGAGAGATTTCTAGGATATACTAATTTCATGTTCGGTTCCTGATGTCTGTGCAGCTAAGGGTACGGTAACCGAACAGGCACATATAACTTGATCTTTCTTAATCTTTTCCTGATAAATCAGCATTGCAATGTGGGCTGTTGTCACATGGTGACATGACTCCTGTATCTCATCACCAGCTGGTGTAGAGCTTTCAGAAATACTGAGTTTACAGAAATCTTCCAAGAACCTGTCTGAGTGGGCAATGGTCTCGGGGACCAGGGAGGGGTGAACCCTTCCTCCCCAGCAGTCGTGGCTGCTTTCCGGCCATGCTAGGGCAATCCTGATGCACCCTCCTCTCCAGCAGCATCGACCCACTCCACTGAATGTGGAGACCCTGTTGTCTCCCTGCCGGTACAAGGGGTGGCAGCTGCCCGCCATAAACCTCAGTCCCTGTGTTTTTCGGAGTGCCCACCAAACCATCGGTGCAGCCGGGAGAGTAAGAAAGTCGGGGAAATGGGGCTTGGGCAGGGCATGGCCCCGAGGCAGAGCCCAGCACTGTGCTGGCGGTGCGGCCGGGGACCGAGCTGCCCCATGGCAGGCAGGTCTCCATCCCAGGCCGTGCCCCCAGCGTGGCTGGGGAGGATGCTGAGCTGTGGGACATGCTGCTGACAGGTTTTTAATTCATGTGGGGAGGCTACTGTGGCACTGCAGGACATTATCTGTCCCTCCACCTGCAGCTGCTCGACTAAATGCCTAATAAATGTCTGTTAAGAGTTGTGCTGCCTGACCCCTCTCTCTCTCTTTCACCCCTCCCCTGAGTTTTGCGGCACTGCGATTCGTGAAGGAAAAGGGTCGAGTTGGAGGGAGGTTGAAGAAAAAAGCTTGCACGTTGTTTAAAAAAAAAAAGAAAAGTAACTCTCTTCTGAACAAAGTTGTGCTATGAATAAGTTGGAAAAGCCCCAAGGTCTGTGAAATGGCGACGCAGCCTTGGCTGTAGCATCGCTGCCAGAGAGCACGCTGCTCCACTGGCCAGGGTCGGTGACGATGCACCGGGTAAAGCTCCGAAACCTGTCCCCGTCCTGCTGACGTTCGGCACGGCTTGGCTCCCGCTGCTCCTCCGGGCTTCTCCAAACGGTGCTTCCACACCTTCCTCTCCTGTTTTCCCAGGAAAGCATCTCCTGTGGGGCAGGCACCTCTCGCTTGTGCTTGCAGCTTGGTGAGGTGCCTGAGCAGATGCTGCGGACCCGCTCGCACGCTTTACGTTTAAGCATGCCCTTGGACACCTCGGTGCGCAGAGCTGAGCGTGCCAGGAAGAGATTTGCGGCGGCATTTTGCTCGCTTGAACCCCAGCGAGCTGCTGAGGACCTTTGCCCGTGGACGTAGCTCTTGCGGCAGGAGCCAGCACCGGCAGGATGGAGCCGTTTTGGTGCACGGACAGGAAGAAAAATCATCACACTTAACTTGATACACATCCTAATGTTCAATTTCCATTAATTGAAATTACGTTGAAATATCGAACATTTTAAGCATAAAAGTTTATGTACCGTGCTTAGTATGCTAATGGAATATTTTAGTAATCTTTTAAGGTTAGCCTCGCAGCCAGATGCAATGATAAGTATTTGTTCCTAAGAGTTATTTTGCTTTAACCCCTTTTCCAAGAGTGTCCATATACTGGCGACTGTTCATCGGCTGCAGCGTGGCTGCCATCCAGCTATAATTTTAAGATTTTTTTTTTTGATCCGATCCACTACGCGAAGTTGAATTGTGGATATTTTTCCTCATTATCTTTGGCAGTAAAAATGTATATATCTAAATTTAAATTGCTGTTTGCTGAGGATATGTGACGGTATTTAGAATTCAGTATTATTTTATTATCTCTTTGAAAGGATAAAAAAAGGCTCATTTATTTGAAGAGATATTTCTGTGGCACATAAAAATACCAGTGAAGTAGCTAACGTTTTCCAGTTGTTGTTGACTTCAAATTTAGCAACCATTGTCCCTGTTGATATATTTGATGCTCTAAAAATGTACTTGCCATTAAGTAGGAAGCTGAAGTGATTGGTAGGCAGATAATATTCGTTAGTAGCTATTAATAATGCTCAGAGGACGTACGCATTGGAGTGTATGGAAAAAGCCATGGAATTGTGTAGGAAGGAGGCAAAAATAATGTATATGGCCCCTTTGTTTGAAAGCCGCCTTTATTACTCTATCTGTACGTACCGCAGCGATTGCTGCCCGAATTAGCACGTCGTGAGCAGGAGAAACCGATACGCAAACAGAATGGTGTGCAGCTAATTTTGTTTAGCAAATTGAGATCCGATCCCTGCTATTTCACGCCCTCCGCCGAGCTGACTCAGTCGCTCGTCGCAGCGTCCCGGTGAAATGCCTGGGGGTCCCGATTCCGCCGGGGGCTTTGGCGGTGTAAGGTGGTCGTCCTCCCCCCCCCCCGCCCCGGCCCAGCCAGGAGCTCACGGGAACAAGGGAATTAATATCCCATTAAGAGAAAATGGAAATTTTAAAAACAAATGTAAAGCCATCGTGGCTTTTCTCTCTCCTTTTGTCTGTTCCCAGAGCCAGAGGAGGGCTTTTGTGCCGGCGCTGATCCGCACCCAGTTGGTGCGAGTTTTTCCCCCGGTTTCTCCGTGGGGAGCGTTTCTCTCTGTCTCCCAGAGTTTACAGCTGCTCTTAAAATCCTGCACGTTTTGGTCCTCTCGTGCAACACGTTTAAAACCGCTGCCAGCTTGCGCAGCCCTGGTGTCACCCAGGGGCTGTGCTCCGTGTTGAGAAGATCGTACTAGAAAAATGTAAAATTATTAGAGTCTATAAATAGTGGTGATAACTTTTACAGCATTTACATCGCCCTCGTGCTGCATAACACGCTGAAGTCACGGGCTAGATTTGCTTCTACTGTTGCTTCATGTGGCACTGTGAAACCTCGTTATATCGCGATATAACCAGCAGCTGCTGTGCTGATAGTGGGGTGCAGCACAGGTGGGGGGGTGGTTCTGGAGTCGCTAACAACTGTAGCGATGCTTTACATTTGCTGTGACTCAGTCCAGCTTCTCAGAAAGGAAACAAAATCAGGTCTGTGCTGAATGTTTCTGGCTGCCCAAGGGTTTCGGTGTGCAGCTCAAACCTCTAATAAAATACCTTTTAAACGGCCTTTTATTAGCGTTTACTTTCTTGGAGTGACTAAAGATGAGGGACAGAAGGAGAATTTTTTTTTTCCTCTTTTTTTGGAAGATCTACGAATAGATTCACACAGTGTTATTGGCCACAAATTTCTTTGTGTCAATTTTTTTCCCAGGATCTGGGAGTTGTGAGAATCTCGGTCTTTGCATAAAGAAGGAGAAGCATCTTTAGCTGCAGAGAAAAGTTAAAATTCCTGTAGCTTAAGAAACAGGGGGAAAGTCCAAGAATTGTTTTCATAAGGCATGCTTTTTAACTCATTTGCAAGGTTATGTGCAGGGGCTGGTTGACTTATGGCTTTCCAATGTCTGGGAAATATTGCCAGTGACTTTGGAGATGGAAACATGGGTTTATTAAGACTCTAATAGCTTTAGTCTGATTGCTGCCATGACATGTGGTTAAGGCATTAAAATATATGGGTTATGCCTCATGTTACAGTAGAGCAATTACCGGGTAGGTGTCCTCTGATACTGGAAAATGATCTTGCCAAACTTTTGCTGTCAGCTTGAATAATCTCAGTCTTGCCGAAGGCCCGTAGAAATGAGGAAGAAGCATTGTGAATAGTCGCTTTCTCCAAGTGAAAGCCATGTGAAGGCGTGTGACTCCTGTAGGTCCCGTCTATCCCAGATGGATCCTGTCTACTTGGGCAGAAAGCTTCTGCTCCAAACAGTATCTATCCCAGGCTTTTCCTGGGTTAGAAGTGTCTAAATTGTCCTAGGTTATGCAAGAATAGCTGTGATACTTGTTTCAATTTGGATTTTTTGAGTCTAGCCTGACTGGGTTTTTTTGCAGTGATGCAATAAAATTACATCGGCTGCTGGTGCGTTCGTGACATCAGTGTTTATAAGAGCATCCTTTTTGGCTCACTGATGGGTGGGTCCTTCCTCCAACAGGGAGCTTTGGCATTGGGAAGCACCTGTCAGGTTTAGATCTGTTTGTATTGTCTTCTGGGGCCAATTTAAGGTTTTTGTCCCGAGCCTGAATGATGCCGGTGTCTCCCTGGGTTTAAGCACTTCATGGAGGCAGTGCTGGTGCAATGCCAGGCGAGGAGGAGGGATGCACTGCTACCTGGGCTGTTGCTCTGTGATTTGGATAGTGCTGGCGTGAGCCAAAGTGCCAGGGTCTTTTGGGATCCCAGCTGACTCATTGCCAAAGCTCATCTTATGTTTCTTAAACCAGTGATTACGTTCTCTGAGAACTCATATGAACTGGAGCATGCCTGTGTTTCTAGGAATACCTGGAATAAACTCCCTGTTTATTTGATGGCCCAGGCTGAGAGGCTGATTTTGCCAGGTAAGATACATCTTTCCTTCGCTTTTCCAGTATGAGGTGCTGGAACAGCATCACTTCTTGGATCACACGAGCCAGACTTAGTAATATTGAGAAGGGTTTATCTGGGTGCCAAGTAATACAGGTCCTTAGTGGCATGCAGAGATGCGATAGAAATACACATAACCAGCAGGTACCGAAGTACCAGGGGAGCGTGGAGAGAGGAAGCAAGCACTACCTCAAATCTTCTGTGGCCTAACTATAGGTGTGACAGACTAAATACAGGCTTGAGGGCATTGAGGCTGATTTTCCCCAGGTCTCAGCAAACGCCTGTACGGCTCAAGGGCTGCGATATCGGGTCTTTCCGCTGCCGTGCATCCTGAGGGAGCTGCGGTTATTGCCTCGGCGATAGGCTTTGTTTTTGACGCTCTACTTAATTTCTTTCCCACCAAGTTTGGTTTTCCAACAATATGGTTACTTATGGGTTTGTAAGTCAGAAATAGCTTGGTAATTGCTATATTGCTTTGCCTGCAGTAGCAACGAACATCTTAAATTTAATGCATTATCCACACAGAAAATTGATGTTTGGCCACAACTCGAGGTCTCTGACAGCTAGTCTTAAAGAGCTTTTGGTTGACATCTAAAATAGAGACTTGTGGATGACATGCAAAGGAAAATTGATGGTCTTTAGGATTAGTCCATGAAAGAAAAATACTCCTTATGTTTGGCTGAAAGTACTTGAGGATGATTAAGTCTACACTGAAACCTTTCCTTAGAGGTCAGCAATGTGAAGGCCTGGGACATTAACCGCTTGGATCACATGCAAGAATCCTGTGCCACCTCATAATTCCAAGCCTGAATTTTGCCTGATCTTGAGGTTTTGTCTGTATGAAACCACAGTCACCAGCTGCTGACTGGCTTGCTAGTAGTAGGTTTCTTTTAATGTGCTTTTACTTTGGTTTTTTTCCTCCCTAGAATACAACCTAAGCAGCAAGAATGCCCCAGAACAAGTCTTCCTCTAAAAAAAATTATAATAAGGAACTTGCCAGTGTTTCTGATGAAGATTATCTGGCGTGTTTGTACAGATACGTGTGCCTACATTTATTTTGTATTTTGCTGTCAATCGCAGTTTAAAGGCTTAGAAGTTTCAGCAGAGAAACCTGTGGCTCGGTTTGGCGGGCACCGGGGTGACATGAAGCTCTTTTTTGGGTGAACACCCATTTCAGCATATTTTGTCAATATTTGGTTTTGAGTCAGTAGGTCTGGCTGACTTTGCTTCAGAACTACTCAATATCTATTTATTAAATACAACACTGTGTTCAACAGAAAATGTAAGGCCCAATTTCAAAATTAGGCCCACACAATTATGTAATCAGGTAATCGCGCGTGTAATTGCTTGCACAAATGGTCAGTTAGATGTGTAACTGTCCATTTGCATGCAAAATTAACCGATTTTGCAAATTGGGCCTTGAATATTCATGGTAGAAAACACAGCTTTCTAGAGATGGCTGCGTTGTGTCGCACCTTTCCCTTTTGCTGGTGTCCTCCCTTTACAAGCCTCGTGCATTTTTGTCTTCGCTTAAATGTAAGGAAGAAGCTGCTGGAAATGAAGGAAAAAAGTCTTTTTCCCTCTGAAACTTATTACGTAGAACCATCGAATTGTTTTGGTTGGAAAAGACCTTGGAGATCATCAAGTCCAACCGCTGAAATCAGTACAATTTCAGTTGATGCAAGAAAAAAGGTGAGCGTCTGATGAGAAATACTCCCGAAATACCGGCTGTGGCACAGCAGTTCGTTAGTCTGCAAAAGGCATGCTAGCGGCTTTGCCCGGATGGTACGGATAAGCACCAGATAAATAAAATACAGAAACCCAGAAGCCACTTGCAGCTACGTGGAGGTGTTCGGTGAGCAGGCGGCAGGTTGAACAGCAAAGCTGTGGGTGCAAGCGCTCCTTCGGCTGCAGGTGAGGTGCTTCTCTGTTCGGCCGTCAGCGGTTCGGTGCTGCCTCCTGCTAGGGGTAGTACGGTCCTCCCTGGCTGCAGAGTGTGGGTGTCGCTCGTACAACGGATTTTAATAACATTGCAGCCGAGGTTGGTAACGCTACCGGTGGAATGCGCACAAGCAAAGCAGCGGGGAGGAGAGCGGTGGGTAGTCCGTGTGCCAAAGGCTTACTAATTTAAAGCCAAAGATGAAAAGGAAAGGATGCGATGCTGAGGAGTGATGTCACGCGTCCACGCTTGTACAAGTCAGGGGGCAAAGCCAAAAGCAGCTCTGGGCTCTCCTGACTTGAGTCTAGCGTGTTCGGGGTTTGCTTTCGCTGTGGCATTGGGCTCTGGATCTGTGACAGTTGTCGAAAGGGCCGTGAAGGGGGTGTGTGTGCGTGTGCGCGTTACACCTGTGCATGTGTATTAAATTTAAGACCTGCTAACATACGCGTTACCTCATTGCTCTGGAATTTACTGTTTTGAAAACATGTAATGTGATGCTTTTGCAAGGGTGAAAGCAATTGTTTGACTTATATAAATATACACGCTTCGAAGTTTATTTTGGTTTTGTCTGGTGTGCTGCCAAAGTATTTATTTTCAATGAAAAAATTCAAAGCCGTAGCTGAAGAACGGGTAGCAATACTCACGATCACCACTTTGCAGTTAGTGCAAGCTGTTGTTTATCCAGCACTGGTCCCTGGGTGCTCAACAGGGGCAAGGATTTTGGTCTCTCTGTGGACATTGCCACTGTGTGTTAGGAAAAGGAGAATGAATGTCATCTCCAAAAAAAAACCCAAACCCCAAACAAAAAAACCCCCAAAAAACCCTGAAGAATTGTGTGACTGGCTCATCCCAGAGAAAGGTGGTGATGATTTGTAATCAGAATTTGGCGGTGCTTCCAAGGAGGGAGTACTTGTTTGTGCCTTCAAGGAAAGATGTGCGCTTATGCGTCTCTCCAGCCTGGGATGAAGGAAAAACTGTCACCCACACTGTTCCCATGGAGCACAGGGCCACGTTCCCATCCAAGGCATCATCTGACTGCACGGTGCTTCCCGGTGCAAATTTCTGATGCATGTGCCCATTTTAAGGCTCGGTGTGGCAATTTCTCATGTGTGAGAAGGCAGATTTGGCCAAAATCTTTTAGGATTTGTTTTCTGGGACCCCAGAGTTTTGAAACTCTGAACAGGAGAAGCCACGAGCTAGCAAAGCCTTTGGGCTTGCCCTGGGGCAGCGGGGTGAGTGCAGGTGGGCATTATAAATTAAATATGTAATTATTTTTTTTTTTAAAATACTTCGGATGGAGTTTTTCCTTACAGCTTCAGCAGCAGCCGTGCCCCTCTGCTTGTTTGTGGCAGGATGGGCGCTCCTGCGCAAAGTGCCCATCACCCTTGCATAGGTGGGTTGAGAAGCAAAAGCGATTTCTCACATAAACCTCCTCATTAAAATTTAGCCTTTGGAGCCCAGAGCCCCTGACTTTCTGTGGGAACCAGCTGTCTTGAGTAGTTATCCGCAAATCGGATCTGTACTGTGCTTCCAGCATTGTGTTGTCCGGGTATGGATGGAGCTGCCCTCTCCTTGGTGTGCTTCTGCCACGGTGCCGGAGAGGGGTTATTCCACACACAGCCCTGCGTGGTACCTCTGCTCCTGCCGCCGCGGTGCTCCCTCCCAACAAGGGCTTTTCCACAAGGAGGAGACACCGGATGTGCACATGGGATGGATGCTTTCACCGGAGGGCGAAGTGGCACCTTGGTCTCACGCTGGGTTGTCTTCCCCAAGCGATGGTACGCTGAGCCTGGGAAGGATTAATAAGCAGGAGCGTATTAAGGTCACTTTTTATTCCTGAGCGAGAGGTTTATGTCCTCTGTGCATATTAATTTCACAGCTTGGGACACAGTAGAATGGAGAGCAAATAAGAGTGCAAGCATGTTGGGTAGCCCTGACAATTGAACTGGAAGAGAGAGCTCAGACTGAAAAGCCGCCTCTCTCTCCCACGCTGCATTAGCACAACTGCTGCAAAAATGGTGAAAAGATCCAAGCCCAAAACTCCAAACGTTGTATCCTCATTTTGTTTATTCCTGCATAGCATTAATTAATTTTGGCTGTTTGTGGGAGGTTACGTGGAGGAAGAACGGGGAGTTGTAGGTTGCCGTATGCAAAACTTACATCTTTCATGTCTTATATGCGTATATAAACCAGAGCTTGCAAAACTCTTCCTCACGCCTTCCCGGTAGCTTTGAGGATTACGCATCCACAGAGGGTGAGGGAAATGGTGTCAGCAAAGTGCAGTTGGTGGCCGAGCTGCAGCCGAAAACACAGGTGAAGGGTTGCCCCTGCAGTGATGTTTGAATGAGGCAGCTGGAGCACGTGAGGCTTGTTGAGCTCTGTCTTGACATGCTATGACTAAAAATCCTTTGACTTTGTTGGATGCGCAGGCAGTCCTTCCAAATTCCAGTGCAGGTGATTATTGCGTTCTCTTTGTTTGTCTGTGCAGAGGGCCATCACCCTCCTGCCTTTGGAGAGGATGGGACCTCGGTAGGGGATTGGTGGGCAGGAGCTGGTGGCTCCTTGATGGTAGCTGTGGAGTTGGTGCTGCTGGCCCTCTCAGAGCATTTGGACATTGCTGGGAAGGCTTTGGTGGCCATTGATGGCCATCAGCTCGCCTTTCTGCGACTGGCAACCTGAGGATTGGGAAACACAGTCCTGAAGCCTTGAAAGCTCTCCAAAGGCATGAATTTCTGGTCCACGGTCTCAGTTCAGGCTGATGTGATGGCCGGTCTTTTGAGTAAAGGTATAAATCCATAAAGTATTTTGGGATAGGAAAGGATAAAAAAAATGCACTGCATAAATTATAATATATATAAATACTATTATAAGTAATAATATATATATAAATATATTAGCAGAGGAGCTAATAGGTATACTTGCTCCACAGCAACTGCTGTTCTCTGTTACAGATACTGCTGTGAGAAAACGCCAATGAAAGGGTTAAAGCGTGTTATCCAGTGATAACCGATGTACGGGAGGACACGGGACCGCTCTCTTCAGAGTCATGTATTGGTCCCGTGGGTGAGAGTTGGCTGTGTGACTTCCAAGCGCTGTGGGGTCCGTGGGTTGTCAGGCTCGACCCCACGGGCGGGTGAAACCAGCCCCACGGGGAGCTTGCAGAAACCTTTTTGCATTCGCCTTTGGGTCGCTCTGCCTCCTCCTCAGGCACCGCTGCAACTTGCGCAGCCTTTGGTGCAGGCTCACGTATCTCTTAATCTGGCTGTGAAATAACATAGTAGAGGTGAATTAAAAGGTCTTTTTATTAAGGCAGTTCTGGCTTACTCTTAGCAACCTAAAAATAGGCTGTGGATATTCGTGATTTTTAGAGGCATTAGCCTACCTTTAAAAAAACAAGTATGGAATGTGGTATTTTATACACAGCTCTCAGCGCTGTATGGAAAAAAAAAAAAAGCAGACTACAAAGCACAGCACAGGAAAATTGATTTATCATCAATTTATTGCTTGGAGCTCTAGGCAAACTCATCTCAAGACAGAACAGAGATCTATAAAATCTTTTCATCTGAAACTATGAATTAAATTGGGAGGAACTGCTGATGAGAGACCAGAACCAACCCTTAAACCAGACAGGCTTTTGGGAATGGGTCTCCTGGTACAGCAAGGGGAGTTGGAGGGATGATACTGATTTACACCAGCTGAGGATGCGGAGCTTAATTTCTTATAACCCTGTTTCTTTCCTCATTGTGAGTCTGGCTTATGCAGGAGCCAGCCTACAATACTCCCCCGCTCCCCCCCCCTTGATTTCAGTGTAAATTTTCCTTTCTTCATTGGTGCGTCTTGTTAATCTTGCAGTTTCTTTTCCCGATGTGTACTCTTTTCTTCTATTGTGTGTGTGGAATCTTAAACCTCCTAATAACAGGGTAACTTGCCTTTTTCAGCAGGAAGCCTCTGAAAACAAGCTGATGCATCTCAGTTGTCAGATCACTATATAAATAAATGAAACCTGTTCATATATTCCCTTCAAAGAAACGAGTGAGACAATGGTAAAGAACTCTCTCCCCTGCTTTTTTTTTTTTCCTTTTGCATTGTCGAGGGGAAGCTGTATTATGTCAGCGACCTGTAATAAATAGCACTGCAATGAGAAGCGACAGCCTCATTCACCTTGCATCCATGCAGAAATAACTAAACTCTCTCCCATGCCTTGGGGGGGAAAAAAAAACCAAAACAAAACCAAACAAAACCACAAAGAATGAAGAGAATTAAAGAAAAGAATTGACCTTGGCTCGCAGTTGCTCCTGTACTACCAGGGAACAGTCTACCAGCGAGGGAGTGAAGTTGCGCTGGCTATTCTTGCAGGCAGCGTACTGCCTGTGTTACTGCAAGCTATTCAGCCCAGAGTGCATGAAGTACGGTCTGCGTCTTTCTCTCGCTGCCTGAAAGTGTAGTCAGCTGAACTCTTTAATTGGCAAAAGACGGAGGTTTAGAAGGCTTAAATGTTTTAATGAAGAAAGAAAGAAAGGTTTATACAATAACGAGGCACAATGTAGTCAGACCGCTTTTCTGCAATCTGTTCTGTTTTTATGTCCTTGGTTTGTCAAAGTTTATTATGAGTTTAAGGTAATTTGGAGGCTTTCTTCTATAATTAAAGTGGAAAAATGTAAAAGGCCTTTTAGAGCTGGTAGAAGACAGGCTGATGGAAATGTACTTTTGTACATCTATCCATTTGCAAAACTTTCTGTCAAATCTGTGGAGCATTTTCTTTTACTTTTCTCATTTGGGTATTTGGTTTTTGAAGTTTGCAAGAGGCATTGGGGGAAAAAAAAAGTTTGTTAGGGTTATTATGTGTTGGTTTATATCAGCAGGTGCCTCCCCTTTCCCTGTCTGGACTCTCTCCTCTTCTCTCTGCTGGGATAGCGAGAAAGTTTCCAGGGGTTGGGAACGGGGAGGCAGAAGAAGGAACACCAGGAGCATAGCGTTCACATCTCTCCTTTGCGCCCTGTGGACCAGACCCCCCCCAGCTGCACGGGCTCTACTGGCTTTGGGATCCTGTGCCCCCCTACCCGTAATGGGTCCAGATCTGGCCCCGTGCCATCCCCCCACCCTGCATCACATGTCACCGGCACCCCACGTCCCCCCTTTTGGGAACCCTCACTGGGAGCTGCTAATTTCCCCGTAACAGCCCAGGGCTTGCTGCGGTATCCAGGAGGTCGGGATGACTGAACTCCTCCTTTGGCTTGCCTGGGAAAGGCGAATGGCAGCTGTCTCACTGTTTTAGCATCAGGTTACTTCTGAGCGCAGCACCGGTGTTATTTTTAGTGTGCGTGTGCCTCCGCCTGTCTGTTGTCTATATGCGACTGCACGGGTGTGTGGCGGAGACAAGGGACAATAGCTCTTGCCTGCAAAAATGTGGTTTCCCCTGGCAAAGGTGAGGGACGGTGCAAGGATGTAGTGGGAAGGGAGCAACAGGGGAGAGAACACACACTCCACTTCTCTCTCTTTTTTTTTTTTTTTTTTTTTTTTTTTTTAAGAGCCCTTTAAGGCAAGCTTTGCTTGCTGATCATCATCATCGGCTGGGGTCATCCTGAAGTAAATACAGTTATTGGCCCTGCCTCTTGCTGAGCCGAGGAGGTGCGCCCGCCTGGTGCCAGGGAAATTGCACGCAGCTACCTGCCCTAGCAGCGTGCCTGGTCAAGGCTCCTCCTGATAAGAAAACGCAGGTTTTGCAGCCGGAGAGCCTCGCTTCCCACCGCTGGGAAGGGCTCTGGTCCCTGCCAGCTCGTTAGCAGAAGCGGATACGCGCACAGAGTCAGCGGCTGTGCCCCTCTGAGGTGCGTCCTTTTCACGTAGCGCTGCCACCTCCCCAAAAATCACACTCGCCTCTGTCAGGGTTTTGTGTGGGCTGCCCAGGCTCATCCTTTCCACCAGTGGGGAGCAGAGGTGCTCTGCAGGGAGCAGTCGGTACCTTCCCAAACTTCAGCAGGGGAGGGCAGCAGCGCGGGGTGGTCCAGCGAAAGCTGGGGAGCGGGATGCGAGGCACGCTGGCGGCATGGCCCAAGGGAGGCTTTGGGACAGACATGCAGGGAGGAAAAGACCGGTTTTTTAAATTAAGTCTTAATATGAGAAGAGTGGGACACTTAACCCTTTCTTGCGCTTTCCCAGATCCCCGGGGGATGGCAGATGTGCAGTAAAAGCAGTTCTCACCCTGCTCCTTGTTCTTGGTGGGGTAATATTTTCTTGCAGCAGTTTCTGTGTTTATAAATTCGTTTGATATTTGGTCTATAAGCAGCAGAAGTAATGAAGCCATTTAGTATTCCTGGGGATGCCACATGTACTTCCGAAAGTATTTTATTACAGTTCAGCATTAGTTAATGGACACTTACAATAAACTGTTATCACTTGGGTTGCCTCTCATTTCTTTCCACTGATTATTTTTCTTCTTTAACACAGAGTACCATGCTGGTTTAGTTTGTATAATGTTTAAAACATCATGTGGCGGTAATTTACAGAGAAAGAAGCGTAAACACACATATGTGCTATTGGAGTGATGCTGCCTGCTAGCTGTCCTGTCTCCGTGACCGGGTTTGGGTTGAGGCGAGGAGAATGATGGTCGCTCTCCACCCCGCCTTGGGGCCTGGGAGGAGGTTGCCTGCGTTGTGCTGAACTCATCTGGACGTGAAGATGGGTGTTCCTCTGTCCTCCACGTTGTAGCGGGGTCTGGTGGGCAGCCTGCCTGGCTAGAGGGCTCTGCTCTTCTGCCTCGTTAGACCTACAGTAACTTCAGCATCACCGGGGTCGAGGCAGGCTGGTTTTGTTGAACTTGGCCACAAAAAGCAAGGATTTGGAGCTCTTGGGTAGATGCAACACGCTCTGTGACCATCCAGGACTTACCTTCTAAAAGAACCTGGATAAAAATAAATAAAGAGGTTCTTTATGGTCCTTTTCTGGGGTTTTTTCTTCTATACAATGTTTTTGGCAGGTCAAAACACTTTTGTTACCTAAAGGCTCTTTCCAGTGTTTCATTGTTAAGTGTTTGTTAATTAACACTTAATGAGTGGTTATGATGGAACTACGGGAGCCTTATCTGAAGGCAAAGCAATTGGCAAACGGATTCATTACGATCAGAGCAACTCTAATGAATGTTAAATTAATTCATAATAATGTGACACTTAAATGTTAAGCATATTGTTAATAATTACAGATGCACTTTACCTTATCTGCTTTTAGCATTATTGCTTTTTACTATGTATACTAGAGGGCCAGCTTTCCAGTACCTGTCTCTTTACACTGATAATTCCAGACTTCTATAGCTGCAAATAGCTTAATTACCTATTTGTCTCTTTCACAGTAATTAGATACACAAGTGTGAAAGCTAGGAAGTTGATGTAAATATATGTAATTTATTATGGGGATTCTGTAACTGCGGGTTGTTACATAAAAGTGACAGTGTAATTAATGAGGATGGTCTGTTGCTTGCCATCTTTCATGGGAGAAAGGGGAGGGGAAAAAGTCAAACATTCCCACACTTAGGATTAATACAATACCTATGGTTAGTTATTACAGTTATTTGAGAACACAAAGTGATTTATTTAGAATAAAATGATACAGTTGATACTTAGATGTAATAAAAAAATGCCTAAAATCAGTTTTGCATGCTAAACCCAGCTCTGAGTTGTCTTGCTCGTATTTGTGGCTTTACAAACATCTTTATTGAACTAGTTTTCTTGCTTACCTGGCACTTTAAAAATGGCAACTCTTAAAAAAAAAAAAAAAATCAAAAAAAATCATTGTCCGAATGTCTGTGAGATGGAGTAATGGGAGGGTAGCAGGGACATCCTGGTGAGGTGAGACAGGACAGCGTGTCCCATCAGGTGCCTTTTACTGTTTAAAAACACCTGTTGCACCAAGCTTCAGGATTCAAAGGTGTTACTAATACTTGCTCTCCCATCCAAAGTCCCAAAGTACTCACAATGAGATTATTTGCCAGTAAAAAAATTTGATGGAGATGGCGTGTCTGTGTTTCCCAGCATCGCTTGCCCTGGCTGCATGGGACAGGGAGCCTGGAGGATGTTGCTAGAAACAGGAAAAAAAAAAAAAAAAATTCAAAAATAAGCGGAATTTCAACATGGCTAGAATGAGCAAATGTTACCAAGGGCCTTAATGGTCGTTTGGTACAGCGCTTAGATTTCAGTGCATCATCATGGATCTCGCGCTTTGCTTTACTTACAAGTCGATGTTGTTCCGTGCATTCCGACTGAATCGGCCGTGGTGTTGGGCCACGCTGTGGTCGGGTGGAGCCTACTGAGGGAGAGATGGCCCCGAGTGATTTTTTTTTTTTTTTTTTTTTTTTGTCTGGTCCAGTAAAGTGATTTTGGTGCAGAAGGCATCGCCCTTGGGTTGTGCTGCTGTGCCGCAGATGTGCTCTGCCGAGGGCAGCAGAGCTGGTTTCTGCTCAGCCTGGCTCGTGCTTTTAAACCCCATCAAGACCAAAAGGGTGTATTTTTTTTTTAAGAAAGAAACAAAAAAAGTGAATGCTCATTCTGTTGGGGGAAAATAGTGATCAATAGTAATTAACTTGCACCATCTTATTTCTTTCCCCTCTATGAGGAGTGCATCGCTGCTGGGCTTTGCAGAGCCGCGGGAGGTGCAGCCGTGCTGCCTCCTGCTCCCACACCTCTTCCCTTTTCGGGCTTCGGCAGCAAAACCTCTGCCAGGAAGGTGGCCGTCAGCTCCCTTGAGTTACAGCTGCTGCGAGGCAGTGCCTTGGAGGGGTGTTTCTATTTTATCTTCTTTTTTTTTTCCCCCCCCTTCCCGCAAACAGCAGCGTGGAAGTGAGAAGGAAGGCTTCCGTGGGCTGTGCCTCTAAAGGTCATATAACGCTTTATGTCTTCCCCGACATGACACAGCGTGACAGAACAAAGTATTTATCTTGTGTACTTGTCAGCTTCGTTCTGCCGTCTCCGAAATGATGAAATGCTACCGAATATGCTGCTGCTTGTTTCCTTTAGGGACTTGCGCTGATTTGTTTAAAGCGTCGTCTGCACCCAGTAAATGCTTCATTTATTACAGCTGACACCTGGAAATGTCTGAGGGAAATGTATCAAGGCATTGCGCAAATATTATTTTCTTTATTTGCTGTTGTTTACTTATGTTCTTATATAAATGCAGTCCGTAATGGTAAATTGTGTTTCTTGAGGGTGCCACCCGTGTGTGCGTTTTGAACTGCCACGGTGAGGTTTCTGGAGACGCGCTCCGTTTCCATCAGAAAAATGCATTTTGACTCCTGACGGGGTCAGCTTAACTGTTAATTATCGCGGTGAGTCACTAATGAGCTCTTGCCTCAGGAACTTTGTACGGCCTCTCCTCAAACTTTTCCCCATTCCTTGTTCTGATGCTTAAGCGAAAATAAAAATAGATCTCTTGCAAAAGGGGTGTGTGGGGAAGTGAATGTTTGAGGTGATGATGTGACCCTTGTAATTGTAATATTTGATGCAAAGGCTTTCAGATTTAACTCTCAGTATCATGTTAGGCTTTGTGGGTGAATTTTAAATTATTTTTTTTTTTTAACATTAAGCACTTCTCTGTTGTCCCTGAAGGATAATGGAGAATCCAAATTCCTCTCTCAGCAAAACTCATCAGTACAAAAATAACAAACATCAAAGCGATGGAGGGAAGCAGTTTGCCCACAGTACTAATTGCTAACGTTATCGTGTGTCAAAGTGAAGAACTAAAATGTGACTCCGAGTTCCTAAGAGTGCACTTGCTGTGAGTTTGAAGGCTGTCTGTGGTTCAGGGAAGCTTTTTTGGTGGCTTCAGTCTTCTGTCCCCTGATGGCTGTGCGGGCTAGCAGAGGTACGGGCAGCGCTGGCACCTCCTGCAATTCACTGCTAAGGGCGAAAAGGACCTTTGGGCACATTGAGGAGCCCCTCTGACCGCTCCTCCAGCGGCACAGCTTTACTTGGGCTTAGAAAATGCATAACCCCACGTGTCTGCGTTTTCCTACGTCTTGCTATGTATGCATCTATACAGCATACAACACCTGCAGGCGTCTATGCTGTGTATCAGTATGGCAAGGGATGGGGTCTGCAGCTTGGATGCTTTATGGTATAGTGAGAGCCCTGGCCCTGCAGCCATCTGCACAGGTTGTGCGTTCACTGGAAAAAATGCAAATCGAGGAGAAAAATAAGTGTATTTGTAGGCTTTCCTTCCCCTATGTAAACAAGCAGTGCTGGGGAAGAAAGGTCTTCTCTATACGCTGGGAACTTGTAAATGGCAAATATATCGTGTGCTTTAATGTCGCTTTGTTTTACAGGCGTTGTTACACTTTTAATTAGTGAAATTAGATTCCTTGCTTGAATAGCATCCTTGTTTTAATTTACTGTGGTGCTCCCTCCACTCGGTGCGTGCAGGTTGGAGAGGACAAAGGGCCCCGCTCCTCCTCGGGCGCAGTTTTTTGCTGCGGCTCTGCACGGGGTGGCTGAACAGGGCTTTGCAACGATGCTCGGGACCTGGTCCAGGGGCCTAGGGTCCCAGGGCCCCGGGTCTCCTGGCATCCTCCCGTGCCAGCCACTTCTCCCCCATCCTGGTTTCTGCTCCATTCTCTGCTTTCTTCTTCTGGTAAGGTTTTTGGGTGCAAGGGCTGTTTTCTCCTGGCTATGCACAGTGGCTCCTGCGTTTTGGCTTGTGATGGGAGCATTAGGGAGACAGTTGCCATGATGGTAATATAACGATAAATCTCATGAAGATGGAATTGAGGAGCTCGACTATTATGTTATGTTGTGGTGAGCACCTTTGCTGCTGTTTTCTGCTGGGCAATGCTATGTGCGTAGCCAGGGGGGTCCTGGCTTCAGGTGCTCCTCACCTGCGTTTGCTTCCAGGGGCAGGGTGTGAAAACGTGGGGTTTGACTGGTAGTTGCTGAAGTGGCCAAGCTCCTACCCCTCCCGATGGGGAGGATTTGGCTTGAGTGGGAATTGTAAAGAGAAACATAGAATTGTTTAGGTTGGAAAAGATCTTTAAGATCAGAAGCAGGTGATCATCCCTGATCCAGCCTTGTGACCTGCAGTGAAGCAGGGGTGGTATTTCTGTCCCCTGTTGTACATGAACCAGCCAGAGCTTGTGAAAGCTCCTTAATCTCCCAAAGTCTGGTTAATCACAGTGAATTAAGAAGTTACCCTAGGTGTCATTGTGTATGGGGCCATGCATCTCCTCCCTGGAGAGGAGGACCTGTGTGTCCCTGCAGGAGGGGTGAATGCTTGCTCTAGGCAGTGAGAGCCCAGGATGCTGGTACTGGGAAGGTCCCTCGCTGGTAAACTGCTGGCTTTATGCCCAAGAAAGTTTGGTACGTCTGTATCTTAATCCCTGGGAAGAGAAATTGCCTCCTGTTGGGGGGAGAGCAGCGAGGTGGTGAAATGTCCTCTGTATTAAGGCAAACTCCTTAAAAAGGACTGTTTAGAAGGGCAGGGAGTGATAGGACAATGGGGGAATGGCCTGAAGCTGAAGGAGGGGAGATTTAGATTAGATATTAGGAAGAAATTCTTCCCTGTGAGGGTGGTGAGGCCCTGGCACAGGTCGCCCAGAGAAGCTGTGGCTGCCCCTGGCTCCCTGGCAGTGTTCAAGGCCAGGCTGGATGGGGCTTTGGGCAACCTGGGCTAGTGGAGGGTGTCCCTGCCCATGGCAGGGGGTTGGAACTAGATGGGCTTTGAGGTCCCTTCCAACCCAAGCCAGTCTATCTACCATAATCAGTGTCGGTCATTTCTATGTTAATATTTCACTGCAGCTAATTTAGCAAACAGATGGTGGTCCATATTATGACATACAAGTGGGGCTTTTCCCTTAGCCAAATGATTACATCCCCAGTTTTCAATTAGCAAAGCCTGCCAATTACCTGGAGTGGTTTTTCTTTTAATTATGCAGCTATTAGGGCAGGTGGGTAACCAGCCTAGAGGGAGGAGGAGAGAGCGCAGTGGCATGGGCAAATGCTTATTAGGAAAACGCATAAAAACAAACCAGAAAGGAAAAGCCGTGTGATGAGGAAAGAGGAGGAGATGCACAAAGGGGCAGCATGATGATGCACGAGCCTACTTTCTGTTGGTGTGAGCATCGATAAAAAGCTTTAAAATGCCCGTTTGGCAGGTTGTGGCACATAGGAAAGATGAGGTCTAGGTCTCTGGTTTGGCGGTCTGCTGGATGTACACTTATTTTTAGCTCGATGGAGTTGACTAGTTGAATGAGGCAAGCCAAGAAGGAAAACCAGCTCCCAAGCAACCCACAGGATCCTGCTGACTGCCCGTGCAGGTGTGGGCAGGGGTTTGCTTAAAGCCAAGGAGCGGCAACACATGGCGTTGGCTGATTTATGAAGTCTCTGGTTGTCATCTTGCTTCCTATCCTAGCTAATAACAGTCCAGGCAATGAAAAGATACTTCTTTCATAATTATAGACATCTCATTTTCCCTTTTGAGCCCCACGTTTAAATCATCAGGTGTCCTCTTCATCTGGATTGTTTCCTCAAGCTTATCTTCCTCTGCAGATCAGTCTTTTATTATATTTTATTTTGATGAGACCATTCATCTTCCCTCTGCTCTGCCGCTACCAAAACCCATTCCCCTGTTGTCCTCGAGGAGCGGGGAAGGAGATGGAAGAGGCTTTGGACTCGAATTAGCCAGTGATGAGGTTGGGTCTCCTTTGGGATGGAAATATTAATGCAGCATCATGAAATATGAGGTCTGTCTTCACTTTGGGTGACTCTGATAATGAAAGAACGTAATTAATCATATTTGCCTCTGCAGAGGATATGTAATCTGGGAAAAACACCTGCCCTAAAGGTGGCAGGAGTACGTGAGAGGAGCAACAAAACAGAAAGAGGAGTTGCAGCAGCCCAGGCTGTTGGAGGAGTATTCAGCAGCACTTGGAGGAGCCTTTAACGACAGGATTTTTTATTTTTTTGTGTGGTTTGATTCCGCTTTTTTCCATAGCGTGCTCAGTAAAGGTACTTTAGGTTTCAATGAGATGGAGAATAATGGTTGGACAGCTGTGTGCACACCAGGGATAAAGCAGGGAAAACAAAGGCTCTGCAACCCTTCTGGGAAGGATGTCCTGCGCCTGCATCCCTGCGCAGCTTTCCCCCTTGAGGCACTTCACGGTGAAGCACGCAGGCAGGTGGCCGTGGCTGTGTCTCCTGGGCCAGGCAATCACAGATGTACTCAACCCGGGGCACGAGGTAGAGGCAGGTGCTGTCGGGGTGGTGAGTCTCCGCTGCTGTGGACGCACCCTCGTGAAGAGGATGCTCATCGGAGAGTAGCACAGAGAGCAGATTGGCCATTCAGACAGCCTCTGAGACTGCTAAAACGCTAGCAGACTTTTTTCTTCCCCTTTTTTTCCCCCCTCCTTTAAGATGTCTTTTATCTGGCTGTGTACGAAGCCCTGGCGTGTTGCAAATGTGTCCCAAATCCTCCGTTTGTTGTTG
This sequence comes from Balearica regulorum gibbericeps, assembly GCF_011004875.1. Classification (NCBI taxonomy): domain Eukaryota; kingdom Metazoa; phylum Chordata; class Aves; order Gruiformes; family Gruidae; genus Balearica; species Balearica regulorum. The sequence goes on from NC_046189.1 coordinate 4,939,028, forward strand.
TGTGCAACCCTTCCGCGTGCATCCTCCTCAGCGGAGCAAAAACCTGTTACTTGGTGCAGTTCATGGCATATTAAAAAGTAGCATTTTTAGTGCAAGCCTGCGTTTGTGCTTTTGTTGGCCGCTGTGGCATGCACCGCAGTGTTGCAAAACAAAGGAGCCCCTCTAACTCTCCCCTGAGTCAAAAATAGTTGCTTTGCTTTAAGTAGCTGATTCAGGCCCAAAATAATTATCCTTTATTTATTAGCGTGTTAAGATGCCTTTAATTAGGTTTTGGTGCAGTATCTTGAATCTTTTGACTTGAAAGTTTTTTCGCTCATAACTTACAAGTCAACCCTTTGGTGTGGTGTTACAGCTCCACAGATTATGTGTGGAGCTAATTAAGTAATAACGATTGAAGTGCAGGGTATTTCCTTGGGATTAATGACTGTCTGGGAGGAGTTGATGGCCCAAGGTGTAGCCAAGGGCCATTAACACCAGCCAACTATTAATCCTAAGAAAATGCCATGTGCCAAGGTCATTGCTGCTATTAGAAGTTGAGGGCAATGAGGAGGTAGGTGTGGGGGGAGATGAAATAGCATGGGAAGTATATGGATTTTGAGAAAATGTAATATGGTTTTAATGGGTATCTGCACGGTGTACCTGTTGATTAGCCAGTCTGCTTTTTCCCTCAATTCCTCACTGTTCTGTCCAAGGCTTAATGGCCAGGATCACGGCGAGCAAGGATGATGCTTTTCTTGTCTGCTGCCCTTTTTCTTAATGGTGCCTCATATTTTAGGTGCCTCCACCTTAGAGGACGCTTTACGCATATTACTAATGTCTTTGTTTTTGTTTTCTTTTGTTTTAAGAGAAGTCTTAAAAGCCCATCCTAGCAGCAATGAACAGCATTGAGATCTCAGCGGGATGAGATGCTGAGTTGTCGGTATGCATAGGAGGGAGAAGAGTGGTGCTGTTGAAAAACCCATGGATTGGCCAAACAGTAATTCGGGATTAACCACAAATAGTGCGTCACAGCACCTGTTCCTGCAGCGAAAGGACCATATTTCAAAGCTGTGCTGTAGTTGCAATGTGGCATACTGCACTTTAGGATTTTGGTGGATGGCGTAAATGTAACTGCTCCCCAAAGGCTGTAGGATAAAGATAAATCTTCAGATAATTGCAATGTATATATTAACTTAAAAGCTTAAGAGACTTGGATTCACGCAACTTGAATTGTCACAACTGTTGATTGACTTCAATTATGATCTTAGGATCTCTGTGAGAGAAAGAATTGCATGGGTTTTTTCTTTAACTTAATATTCCCAGAATCAAAGGAGTATAGGGCGTGAGGCTGTTGTCCACCGGCGAGTTTTCCGTGTGCTCTTCCTTGCCAGGGCACGCTCTGCTATGAGTACTGGCCTTTTTCTCCCAGTCCTGATCTGTCACTAATCTCCAGCTGCTGACACCTGGATTTACAGTTTTGAGGGTTCTGAGTTATAGGACTAGAATTTCCAAAACTGATGATGTTGGTGGCAATTTGGTGGAGCCTTTTCCTGAGTGGCAGATATCTCATGGGTGGAAGCATTTGACCGTCTTTATCTCAACATGATGGTTTGTGTGAGTGATTTTAAAAAAAAATAAAAATACTATATATATTGAAGATGAGAGCTGTAGGAAAACCCATCAGAGGAACCATCTCAGCTGCTGAAGGAGGGAGATAGATGTGTTGGTGTCCATGGTGTAAACAACTGATTACTCCCTCAGGCAAGCCCTGGCCTTCGCTGGAGCAATGTACTTGCCACTGCTTTAAGATTAGGTCCAGGATGCCTCTCCCAATTGATTTTTCTGTTATTTGTCCTTGTGAAACCTGCCTTTCTTATGTTTTCTCATTTGGCTGAAGCTCAGGAGGGATGAATCTTTTAGAGGCAGGACTTCAAGGTGTCCTTTTCAAAGGGGACCTGGTTGAGTTTATGATGGGGTTCAGGCAGCCCTGGAGGAGTCGCAGGCGTCGAGCATCCATCCTCCCGTCCCTGCAGAGGAGGCTCCCAGCACCTCAGGTGAGCGGCAATGCGAAAGCTGCCTTGGGAAACTCCCTGTTCCTGGCATCCTTCTGCAGTCGCTGGTCATGTCCCAAAATTGGCGCGTTTGACTAGTGAAATGGGTTTCTCTTTACTTTTTTTTTTTTAATTCATTAGTTCAGACATTTAAGAAAAGTTTTTAACAGAGTGGGGACAGACAAAATTGAAAAATCACTTTGTAATTTTCTTGCACATTGTTGTAATCTTAATAATGATAAATAATCTGTTAAAAGCAATTATGGCCTGAATAATAATCCTAACTAATAAACAGAATGTACTGTGTAATTTTGGTCGTTTTCAGCCATCTGGCTCCAGTCTCCCTAATTGACTTAAAGCATAGTGACAATGTCAGCAACACACGGTTTTCAGCTCGGCTGAAATTCCTGAGCAGGCATTTCTTACAGAAATCCAGATTTTTATTTTTTTTTTAAGAAAAAAAATAAATCAATACATCAAAATTATTACTAGCTCTATTACAGCAGCACAGATCATGAATCCATCAGTGTTGTCTTCCACTGCGCTCAAAAAACTTTATTTATAATGATTTGATTGTGTACGGTTTCATTATTTTCTAGTGAAACTGCAACTGGAAGACTTTGAATGCATCCAAGTATCTAAATTCATGCTGGCACTTACGTCTGAAGCTGCCAGAATTTAAATGCTTTCAGTGCTGGCTGGACTTAAGGTGTCTCATAAAACTCAAGCGCTCCCTTTAGTGGCTTGCTATTTGTGGTCCGTTTTTTTTTGACAAATGCACATCATTGCTAAAACTTCCGAGGTTTGCACTCTATCTGATAGACCCCTCGGTTTCGTTTGCTGAAATGAAGGCGCATGCCCATCTCTGTTTTTTCGGATGCAATAGTTTGCCAGGTCAGAGCTGGATATTTCTTTATATACTTACTGCAGTGGTAACTTCCTTAATAATTTTCTAGCCAAAAAACGCAGTGTGATGACTTAGTGGCTGCCTCCGCTCCGTTTAGGTGTTTGCAGTCTGTTATAATTACCGTGACGAAGCTGAAGTGCCAGCCCCCAGTTTAACCTCCCTTTAAGATTTATTACCGGGAAATGGGGTGTCTGCTTCTTTGCAGTGAGTGGGCTCATGTTTTGGACTTACCGAGGAAGGGCTGAGCGACGGGGTGGGATCAGCTTGCGTGGATGCAGAGCATAAAGCAAGGTGTAATGGTCCACTGGAGAACATACAACTTGGCTGGGTCAAACCATGCTCCTCCAGTTCAGTTGCCTGCTCTGAGAGTGGGCATGGCTTATCACCTTTGGAGGATGTAAGAGCTAGACCCCTGTAGAAAATTCTCCTCTGAAGACACTCTTGATCTTGCACTTCTTTCTGGCTCAGACCCCTGAGCAGGAGGTGCGGTTTTTGAATTGCACTCGATGGAGGTTTTTCAGCTTAGAATTTGCCTGCTTTTTTTTCAGCCCATGAAAACTTTGGCATCCGCGGTGCCCCGCAAGCCGGCATTTCGCGTGCATTGCGCTTCGTGTGCAGTTTCCCTATACTCCCTCTTGCTCTGATACTTTAAGACGCTTTTAGAGGGGTTTTGCAGAGCCCTCTGGGACCTGTTTGGCTTACCCCATTGCTGTTAAAGCTTTGGTGTTTACAGTGGCCGTAAACTTGCCAACCTACAGCAGTCAGTACAGCTTCCATGCTACGTGAAACGTTGATTTCCTGCGACTCGTGCTGTGTTTTTTTTGCAGAGCAATGGTGGCAAGGCGTTGGTGGGCCACTCGAGCAGAGCACGGGTCCCTCTTGCTCTCCAGCCAGACCTGCGCATGGCCCTGTGCTCCCCTTCATCTGGCTCACGGCTGCTCCGTCAAGTGTTTGTTCTTGGGGAGGACGTGGTTTATTGCCTGGATTTGCTTAATGAAGCAAATAGCGTGGCTTGCCATTCCAGCCACTGACATCTTCTGCTTAATTTGCTAAATTTGATTATGCCATTTGGACGAGTTTGAATATTTGCAGGCTCTTAGAGGGATCAATTTAAATGGCTTTAAGAAGTGGAAAGATACGAATTGTAGCTTCTGCCCTTAATTTTGTGGGACACTGGTGCAATAAAGCTGTGGCTAAAGGAGTTTGGGTACGCTTACTGAATACGTGGCATGCTGACTTATTACTTATTTTTCACCTGTGTTCTGTATATAATCATAGCTGCTCTCAAATCCTGGCCCCTATCCCTTGGTGCGTATCGTCGGGTAACACTCACCGGTTTGAGGGGCTGAACGTGTTGTAGGTTTTCGGTAAATAATGATGTGAAGAGTTGGAAAGGAGGAAACACGATTTCTGAGGGATCTACTGAGGTGCAAGGGTAAAGACTTGAAGTTCAGAGAGAGCTCTGCAGTCTGACCCGTATGTTTGTTGGATGTTTGTTTGCGGATCTAGATTAATTGGTGACTCATCCCGAACTTTGCAGCCCTTCGAATGGGAGCGAAGAGCTGCTTCGGTTTAAGCAAAGCCACTGGGTCAAGGCCAGCGTGGGATGTGTGCCAGAATCTGGGATGAAACTCGTCTCGTTTTGGGCTGAGGCATTAAGATATTCCCTGGAGGATTTTTAAATGGCTTGTGAGCGAACCTGTCCTCCCCAGTGTGCGAAGAAGGGTGGGCTCCATTACAAGTCTGTTCTGGGCTTCATGTTTGGGGTTGGTTTTTTTTGTTTGTTTGGGTTGTTTTGGTTGTGTGGGGTTTTTTTGTTGTTTGTTTTGTGTTTTGTTTTGGGTTTTTTTTGTTGGTTTTTTTTTTTTTTTAGCAAGCCCTGTAAAACTGTTCCCCACTTGAGGAGCGGAATTTATTGGTATGTTTCTGATCAATATAAAACCAGAGATCTGCTGGGAATACTCTATTAAAATAAATAATTCTTTTTTTTTTTTTTTTTTTTTTAAAAAGGCTGTATTTGCAGTATCGAGCACTCAGTCTGTGTCTTGTGGTGGCTGACAGAGATGTGAAAGCCCTTGGTTAGGTTGATTGCCTTCATGATGTGCTTGATATGAGTTAACTTGTTTTCTGTACCTTACACCATTTCATTTTGTAGCAGCAAATAAAGCTTAGATGTAGTAAATGTAATGTCTACTGCTGCTTGATTTTACAGGCCAGTGAATAAATGAACTTCCTCTGATATTCCATATCTTCTCCTAATAAACAGAAATGCCGCAGTGAGATTGTGTGTGAGTGACTGGGAATTACTTAACTCTGGCTCGTCTCCTTAAAGTTGTTGTTCTCATGCACTTGCATGTTTGCAGTTTACCAGGAAAATAATTTTTGACATCAGATTTAGTATTAGTGATTTAAAGCTGAATTGGGGCACTCACCCACGTGATTGAATCGGGGTCTGTGATTCTGCAATGCTGCAAAGTCAGAGGTGTTTGAGAATAGATTCAATTAGGCATATGATTTCACTGAAATTAAAAATTATGAAAATTAATTAGGAATTTTTAGTGTCGGATAGTGAAGAGAGTAGCAACACTGGCTTTTAAGATGGGTCTTGATCACGCACTGCTTCTCACAAGTTTCAGTTGTTTTCAAAATGTGTATTTTAAAAAATAAAATCACGTTGTGGGAGGCGGAGATTTTGAAGATTTTGGTGCATTACAAACCCAATCATCCTCCAGATGGGTCCCTTCCCGTTTGCTGCGTGGGGAGGTTGCGGAGCAGGGAGAGCCCCGCGTTCACTCGCACGGAGTCCACCACAAAGCAGGGCGATGCCTTGCAGTGTAGATTAAAGCCAACAGAAAAGGGAATCGGAATGACTTCATTAGCATCACGCATGTAATTGGTAATAAATTCCACGTGCCCGCGTTGCAGCTTGCCTGTGCTTCCTGCAGCGTGAGCCGGGGTCACCCCTTGCCCACCTGGGTGAGCAAGCGGTGCAGCGTGCCTGACCTTGGTGCCGGCGAGCTGCTAAAATAGAAACCTTGGCACGAGTGCTTGAAGTCCTCTTTTTTTTCTTTTTTTTTTTCTTTTTTTTTCTTTTTTTTTCTTTTTGAGGCATGGTGAGGAAGGAGACGAAGGCTCCTCATCTGTTTGCTGTCCTCATAGCACAACCTGCCCGCTGAATAGCTGAGTGACAGGCAATCTGGCCTATCCATATGACCATATTGTTTTCCTCCCCTAATTAGCCTGGTCCTTACTGTGCTGATGAGGAAACAGATGCACTGAGCAGCAAATTACCTTCATCTCGCCTCCGAACAAAAAAGACACAGCATTTAATTGACTCATTTGATCTCCGGCAATTCAAAGCAAGTAAAGTGGAAATATTTAAAAGTGGCACTTCATTTCGGAAAAGGGGGAAAGTACGTTGGGAGTGCATATACATGCATTTGTGTACGCTTATGGATTTAAAGCGTCAAATGTGAGGGTGACGGTGAGGCTTGTGGTGTCGTCATTTGATGCCCCTTCTTACCACAAGGAGCAATGATGAAAAAAATACCCTATTACTTTCTTTGTCAACAACAAAATATTTACATACTTAACTGCACCGATATTTCTTTACAGTTCCTTGGCAGTAAACGTTCCCCGCCTGTGCAGCGTGCCGTGCTGCACGTACTGGCAGCTGAAATGGCTCGCTCCCGCTTCCCCGAGCTCCTGCCTGGGCACTGGCCGTGCCGCGGGGCTTCTCTGCTGCCCTTGTATTCTCTAGTCATTTTTCCCTATGTTTATACAAATCTATCTATCTATCTTCCCCTGCTATTTTTTGTTTGTTTCCTTTTATTTCTAATATAAATAAAATATAGACACATATGGGTCCACTTTGGAAGGTGCTACTCAAGGGATTGAGGAGAGGTCTTAATATCTGTGTGTAGCTGGTGCCTGATGTGCACCCCAGGATCGGTGGGGGTGCTGTGTCCTGCCACCTCCTTGCAGCTCTTGGGGTCGCTGGAAGGCTCGTGGCACAGATGCACATTGCACCTTCCCGAAATTCCCGTGCAGATGAAGAGGCACGATGTGCCTGGCACAATGCAGTCTAGCCTTAAAGGCTGAGAAGAAATTTGTCTTTTATTTTATAGCCTGTGTGGGTTTATGCCTGCAGCCACATCTTGGGTCCCCAAGGTGAAAGTCATCTGGTCAAGGTGAATGGTCACTCCCTGAATTTACCAGCCTGTCGTGGCCGGACTTCTTTCACAGTGTCTTAATCCTTCAAGAGGTGGTTTCTCCTGCGGCTCTCTGCAGTGAATGCTCTGCAAAAAGAAAATCTTTTCCATGCAGCCGTCACGGTGGTCATCCCCTTCGTTGGGACACTGTATCTTAGCAGATCCTAGGGCATGGTTAAGGTGCAGGTATTTCTCCTCTTCCTCTGACGGAGCTTGGCCTTCCCCACATACGATGTACATCCCATGGATTTGTCCCTCTGCTCTGCTTCAGTAAAAAGCTGTCACTAAGTCTGCTTCCATTTCCATTTAATTTCTTTGGGGTGTTTAAAGGTTAGTGTAAATGTGTGTGCACAGGGGCTGCTCAGAGATTTGCATAGTAATAGTGCCCTGTTGCAAACTATAAGGAGGCTAATGAGTATTATTCATGCAAGCTTGCATTTGTCAGAGGAGGGATTTCTTTGTTTCTGACACCTAACAATTTAGAAATATTAAACTTGCTCTTTTAAATGACTAAAATTCTAAGTTTATTCTGTTAAGATGATCACTGAAATGTGTTCAGGCAGTATCAGTCACTCAGTGGGCTTTGTCCCACCCTGCAACTCTGCTGCTTCTTCCCCTTTTCCTAAGCTTTCCACCTTCTGCGTTCGTTACAAATACCTATTCAATAGATTGCTATTCCTGCTGGGTTTGGGGTATTTTTTAAAGACCTTTTTCTACTTACTTCACAGTTTCATTTTATTATTTTCCTCCAGTGCAAAAAAGCTTTTGGACTGAAGTGGGCCAGTTCAATCAGGAGAGCTCCTGAGCACGTACCAGCCTGAATGTGCAGTGCTAATTCACTAATCAGAGTTTGTAAATTCACTAATCACAGTTTGTACTGTAAAGAAAGATGAGGGTGACATAATTAGGAGGTCTATTTTGGATGCATTGTGGATTATGCGTGCTAGATTTGCCATGAAAAGAATCCCAACATGTCTGTTATCTTGGTGGGTTTTTTAATCATGAGGTAATGAATACTTGCTTCTAATAAAAAAAATAGATATGCTTATTCCATTTTAATTTAGCATAAACCTTTGAGGGGGAAATAAGTGAGGTCAGGAAGTAGAGTCAGATCACCTGTAAGCATCATTCCTGCAGCTATATTTTCCAAGCTGTTTTTTTCCTCTGATTATATGATGCTGAATTTCTCATACCTGAACAAAAAAAGTAGAAACAAACAGTTATTAAGCTACAGAAGGCAGAAACTACGAAGGCAAAGATACCTGTAAAACCAGAATAATGGAAAGATCACTTTAATTACTGATACAGTAAGTGGCACCTTTTTTACCTAGCATGGTATTACTCTTATCTGTTTAATTATCTGCTGCTTTTAACATTGCATGTGCTTTAACAGAAATGAACGGATGAAAAATGCGTCTGCCGTTGAGTTAGCCTGTTATGTTTGTTAGGAGCTGTTTGGATTTTAAATAATCTGTTAGAGCAATACTCCTGCAGTTTGTAGCAGTAGTTATATAGTCCGGATTGGAGACCGTTTGAAATATGGTTGGTACGTCATATACCCATGCTCAACGTGCATTGTTGTGAGGAAATCAAGGGAGCAGTCAATGAAAACTCGCCTCTGCTAGTGTGTGTTGTTTTAGGTGATTTTTTTTAATTGATTTTTTTTGAAGTGTCTGTGTTGTGCAGAGCAGCTGAGGTTCAAGGCCCCTGTTCTGGGCTGCTGTATGTAGCAGAGGAGAGGCCGTGCTTGCCTACGCTGCTGTGCAGGGCAGCCTGCAGTGTGATGTCACGCCTGTATGATGAAACACCTTCAACACCAGCAGGTTTCTCTGTCCATGGTGTTGCATGGTCTAAGTGCCATCCCACAGCCAGGAGCGTTTATGGATAAACACGCAGCGAGTCGAAAACGCAGATGTCCCCTTCTAAAGCGGATGGGCTGGATCGTTTAGGTTTTCAGTGGATAGTTTGCATTGCTGTTCTCCAGATGTGACTGCAATGCCAACTTAAAAACCACAGGCACTGCCTGGGCCGTGGGGCACGGGCAAGGCAATGATACGCAGAAGTCGCTGAAAGTCCAAAGGACCTTCCTTGCTCATCCTGCATAAAGAAACGTATGAAGCTACGGCCACAGGCACCGAGCGTTACCTGGGGGGTCTGTGAAGCCTGGGAAACTAGAAAACTTACTTTGTTCCTGTCTTTTTCAATATTATTGTCAGGATTAGTGTTTCGTTTGTTTGTTTCTCTTGTGGTTTGCATTCTTTTGCAGCTTTGGCTGCCATTGCTAACAAATAAATCCATCTTGCCGCTCCTGGGCAAGCTGGTTCCTTGGAAATCTGCAAAATTGGGGGCAAGCTGGTTCCTTAGAAATCTGCAGAATTGGGGGTGGGATTTCAGACCAAAGGAGCCCTTGAACCTGTGTGGTTCCCCAGTGCTTGGAAATCTGTCCTAATGCAAGCAAAGAGTCGGAGACCCCGGGGCGATGCTGGAAGCAGGTGCTGGCACACGTCGCCTGGCTGGGTCTGGAGCTGTGCGGGCAGGCAGAGTAAGCCTCCTGCAAGGGGTCAGCAAAAAGATTGGGATCATCACTCTTAAATTCATTTTATGTTTCTCTTTATTGTCCTTCTGCTCCTCAGCCCAGGGTGAAGGAGTGCCCTGAGCATCTTAAGTGACTTATTTCTTGAAAAGCTTCCAGATCTGTGTGTTTTCTCCCCATCAGGATGGATGAACAAAGGAAGAAGATTAAGAGGTTGCTTAATAATGTAACAAAATAGTGAAAAAAGTATTAAGGGCAGGAAAAAAAACCATTAGCCTGAAAAAAATAATAGTATGTTTAAAGCATGGCTAAAAAGGATTGGCTTTTGGGTGCAGTGGTGACCATCCTGGGACTTCCAGGCATTCCTGGCAGTACATCACTGCGGAGCTGTTTCGGTGCTTAGCTTTGGAGTGCTGATAGACAAGTATTTGCGTGCGCTACACCACCGGGTCGGTCATCTCATGGCAGAGTGGGAAATTAATTGTTCCGTCGTGGACAAGATCTGAATGCCTAGTGCCTTCCGCCTTCCCCTGCCTCTCCTCTATTTTCTTTCAATATTTAACCAAGGCAGCTGAGCTTCAATCTCAGATTTCCCCATGTCTTTGCCTGTATCATTGAGGAACTGTAATGCCATAAACCAGAATAGGCTTCAATTCATCACCTTTCGAACTCAGCGGTGCAGCTAATTGAATGAAACTTGCTGGGAAAGACACAAAATAATCAGTTTGTGTCTGTTTAGGTTGTCAATGTGTGGCTATTATAACAGGGTTTCTCCCCCCCCCTTTTTTTTTTCTTCCCATGACTACAGTTTACATATTTTTAAAGTCTAATTAACATGGAAAGCCAGAAAACATGTTTTTGTGCTGAAAGTGGCTAGTTGTTACTTGTCAAGATATCAAGATTTCAGGAACGGGGAGATAAATATTGCTTGTTTTGTGGAGGACTTTCCCAAATGCATTTCCAAAGTGATCCGAAGGCGTGTGCTTTCTGATGGGCTTAGGGAGGTGGTGAGGCTCGGGGGGACAGGGTGGCAAGAAGGGGAGACCCTGGGTTACGCTGTAGTTAGTCCCATGCCTTGGCCATTGGCGAGGCGTTGCCCTCGCCGCACATCCTGTTCTCTCCCAAACGGGGAAAGCGATAAAAAGGAGGTTTCCTTGTGTTTGCAACGCGTTCTGAGATTTGTGAGTGAAAATCATCCTAAACCATCGTTTTCATTATGATCATTGTGTGATCTAAGGTATAAGCCTTTTGGTCCTTGCTTGAGTAAAATGCCCTTGATTTGCTGGGAGATGGACCCAAGCAAAGACTGCGCGATGCTATTTCTGGCTCGTTGTTTCCCAGTGTTTTATCCGATAGAAAAAAAAATAAATATGGATAACGTCTAAAATGGCATTTTTTCTAAACTGGGTGGGAGCACCTGGTACATACAGGTCCTGTCCCCATGGCTCACTGCTGCAGGGGAAGGCTTCAGTGAGCAAAGCACCCCGGCACGTGCTGACCTTCAGCGCACGAAACGCTTGCATCTGTACTGGTGGGGCTGTAAACGCAGTTTTGGAGGACTTTTCTTTGGAAGAGAAGGATCGAGGAGACAGAGTTTTTAACTTACTGGTAATTTATTGCAAGCAAGCGAGATACCCTGTAGTTGTTATCAATGCCTGTTGTACGTTGCACCATTTGGAGTTTGCAGTTTCGCGGGACTATGGCAAGAGACAGGTTTCCATCTGGGAGCCAGCGAGGAGGTAAATCCTCTCGTCACAAGCCCACGGGGCGCTTGGCTGGATCTGGCGGCAGCCGGGGCTGCCCTGATGACTTGGGGCTGTCCTGGCGTTTCTACCCATCCAACTGAAGCATGTTTGCTCATAATTTCATTTCTCTCCTCCTCTTTTTACCGAAAAGTAGATCTAATTTAGGTGCCTACCCTGAACGTTACATGGGCGCACAGGAAGGGCGAATATATGATCAGCTTGCGTTGTGTTTGCGCCTTTCAAGATGCACGTTGGTGGTGTGCACCTGCAGGTTGTTAGCAGCATAATAAGAGCAAATCTGTCAAGAAAGTAGTTATTTGTTGTTTAAAAATAGGTGTCTATTGCATCATCTGACTTCCTCAATAATTTCTGGTTTTGCAGGCGATGCGGGTGCTGCTGAAGGGTCCCGGGCCCCTCGCAGCAGGCGCTGCGGCGTGTTTGCTCGTTTGCCTCCCAGTGTTTCGGTCCCCTCCACCTTCTCTCAATAGCACTTTTCTTTGCAGCGTGAAAGGTTTGCATAGCAAGGACTTTGCAACACAAGAATGAGCATTACTTCCTTTTCTTTCTTCCTTTTTTTTCTTTCCCCTCTCCCCGTTCTGCTCTCTGCATCCACAGTTTTTTGCGCTCTGCTGCCAGGCCAGAAGCTGCTTTGTTCTCTCAATAGGGCTGGCCAAGCTGGGGGGCCTGTAGCCCTCTTTTAGCCCTGACGGCTCACTGGGAATATGTGTGTGTTTGTGTGTATCTCTTTCTTTTTTTTTTTTTTTTTTTTTTTCCCCTCCCATTAGCCTTTCAGAGTAATTAGCGTGGCTTTATGGCTGAAGTCGGTGAAGAGCGTAGCAATGAAATCTGTCTGCACTCAAGTGCAGCAGAGGCTTTTATTAAGCTTATAATCAAGGGGAAAAAAAATCAGAACGAAAAAACTAATGAATTGCAAGCTATGTAACAATTTGCTACCAGTTTTATTTATGCGGGGCATCAGGCTGCAGAGAGGTCGAACCCTGTCTCTTGTCATGCATCTCTAAATCCTCAGCAGTCTGGGGCTGCAAGGGAGGGGGATGCAGCTTGTGCTCCCTTTGGATCCCCCTCACCCACTGCAAACCTCTGTTTCCTCTCCCAAACGTTTATTTTCAAAACTTTCAGTTCACAATGTTGCACAGAGAACTGTTTTCAAACACTGCGTTGAATGCCCTGTGCTGTATTAAAATGTATGCTTAGGGAGAAAAATAAAGGTCGTGCGATGAGACGGGACTTCTGCAAGATTTTGGCTCAGTCTGTTTCCTCCACGTCTGAGAACTCATTCCCGTGTGAATGCCAACTTCTCCCATGGTGGAGCCCCTGGATTTGAAAACCAGTGTGATATCTAGTTACTTTATGCTCAGGTAACCTTCTTGTAAAATACTTAATTTCCATTAGCTTTCCTATTAGAGTCCTTTTTTGACATGTAGAGTTTCATGTAGTAATAATTGGACATTAGTTGAACAAATGTAAGTCAGCAGTTTTCAGCCTATAGAGCACTTTTTCTTTTTTTTTTTTTTTTCTTTTTGACAGATGAGATGCTTTTTGGTAGAGGGACTGAGATAATTTCTTCTGCTCTGCTTTCAGTTGTCATATCCCCAGGAAAGGGCTCTCTGCAGGTACCCGCCGTTCCCAATCAATGCCCAAATTGCCGTCTGAGTCCCTGCGCTGTAGGGCTCGTGGGATGGGAGAACTGATGCTGTAGATGAAGAGCTGTGAGACATGAGGTGCAGGGCTCCCTGCCGTACCCAAGAGAGGACCATTTGCTGCTGAGTGAACACGGGGAACTGGGGTGAGAGGAGGTGGGTTGGATGCTAAAGGTGATGAGCCTTCGGCTCGTGTGTTTTCATGGCCTTCAATAAACGAATGCCCACAAATCTGAATTCAAAGAACACTGTCTGCTGCCTTCATTCACTGTAGTGGCCTGTTATACCTCAGTTATTTCTACAGCTATTCTCACTACAAATATCTTGTTTGGTTTAAGGCAAGGTTTTATAGAGAAAACTACTCTTCTTGAGTTTGTTTATTATTTTTTTTCCCTAACAGTTGAGTTTTCAGGCTGCCTTAGCTTAATAACTGGAAAGAAACTGTTAATTTCCCTCTTCTCAATCAACTTCTTTGTATCTTTCTTCTTAAACAAAACTGAAATAAAACATTTTAGGATCCTGAAATGGACATAAAATGTATTGCGAAATTGGAAAGCAAGTGGTGTTTGAAAGTAAGCTGAAACTGGGAAGGCACCTTTTCAGAAAGGGGGTGGGGGTGGGAATCTTTGCTTTTAAAAGGAAATTCCTTGTGGAAAACCAAACTTTGGAAAAGGATCCTTTCTTCTTTCTCTGCTTTTTGTGTATGGTAACATTCTGCAAAAAATCCCAGATACCTCTGAGTGGTTTGTGTTTGGCAGCAAGGGAACCAATGAGCAGGTTATTCTGGTTTGCCGCTTGTGCCGCCCCAAGCACAAAAGGTTGAGGTGGTGGCAGTGCTTCCTCTTCTAAGGTAAACTGAGGCAATTTCATTTTGGGCAGCAAAGTTGTCTTTTAGGAGATGTCTCTCCAGCAGACACTGCTGTGGGAATACTGCCGGTGGCTCTCCTGGCCACGTCCCACCAGCGGTCTGCCTGGACCTGGTGCTGGTCCCGTGAAGTCTGGGGTAAGAAGGTGAATACAGCTACATCAGTGCCCACCATGTAGTTTGTGGTCCAGATTATACATTTCATATATTCTTTGAAGCTTAAATTTAATTGCTTCATAACTTTGAGCAAACAACTACAGTTCTAACCCAGAATGACTTGTTTTGAGGTGTGTATTAAATAAGATTACTGAAATGCCATGAGAGTAAAATCCAGATTTTGTCAACAGTATGGACTTGCAGAGTTTGACTGCTTACCGTTTGCTTTAAAATCTTGTTTGTTCATTATTCAGGGCCACGTCTCCATACAGACTGCGTAGGGTTGTATACGAGTTTCAGCGCCCCCGTTTTAAATGAGAACTTTTTATAAAGGACAGAAGTTATTACAGCACTAACTCTGTGCGTAGTTAGAAAAAAAAATAAATAAAAAAAAGTCTAACAACCCTCATCAGTCTGTAGGAGTTGGGATGAAAAGAGCTAACGATTGCTATCTAAGTGATAAATGGGTGAGTGCCTGAAAGGGCTTTGCCAACAAGAGAAGACAGATGAAGGCAAAATGGCTGCTGCCTGCCTGCCTTTCCTTCTTGGAAGAATATTATGATTAAAGCAGATTTAGCAATCTAGCTCCTAACTTGGGTCTAAATGATGTTTTGAATGAGACGGCGCAACGGTAATAAATTAGAGCAATTAGTGACTACGTATCACTTTTTCATATAGAAGCCGTGTGCCACAAACTCGTGTGGCGAGGGAGAACCTGATTTCAGAGCGTGAGATGAGAACATACCTGTGGGAAACCTGCGTTGGGGTGTCTTCAGTTGCTTGCTCCATCGTCCTACCCTCTCCAGTGGGTGGACTTTGCATCATCGTCCATGGGAGTGGGATGCACGAGGTTAGGAATAGCCTGCACGGAGCACTCTGTTACGGTCATGCTAGAACGTGGTTGAAATGATTGGGATGGTACTTAGGGAGTTCATTTTGGGAAAAAAAATTGATCAAATCTGACTGTGTGCATTGGATTTGCTGTGTTTAGGCTGGTTTTGATGGGAACGGTCTTGTTCCCGCGTAGACCAAAGCAGGGGTGAACACAGTCTTTTTTTAATGCCAAACCAGCCCAGTTCAGTGAGCAGTCAAGGACCATGTTCTACAGAGGCACCTTGTGAAGCTTCCATGGCACATAAGATGGTGCTTAAAGTTCATCATAAGCGCTTCAATGTGAAAGATTGAGCTTAAATGTATGTAAAAGCTTTATGAGATTGGGCCACAAGCAGGAGAGGGACATGGGTTTTTGGGGGTTTTTTGTGGTTTTTTTTTTTTTTTCCTCTGTGCTTCTCTTGAAAAGGTCACTGACTTGGTGGTATCCTGCCCTTGCAGAAACTACAGCTCTTTCAGATTTACCTGCAGCAATGTTTCTAGAACAAGGAGGTCAGATAAGACGTCTTGGTGGCGTGCGGCATTTAGGTTGCCGCTGCCTGGTCCTATCAATACCATTAAGCGGCGTGGGACCGTGCTCGTCCCGGAGGAGAGTTGCGCGCTGTCTCACCCGCTTTGTCACAGGTTTGGAAATTGCCTCTTATGGGGCATGTTGCTGTTGCCTCCAGTTTGAGGTGTCATTAGCTCGTGGCCTTTACAGAGCTTGTTTCCCAGCCTCTCCACCATTGAGGACATAAAGCCGAGTGCCTGCAGTCCGACTGTCATCCTTCGGCTCATAAACTGTGCCTGTGCTTTTCTTTTCCCTTGCTCCCAGAGCCTATAAAACTTAACTCCTGGTAAAGAGACACAGGTGTGAAATTTTTAAACTGGTGAGAGCAAAACTCATTCACTTAAATATTTGCAGAAGGGTATGCAGAGGAGACCCGTGTGAATTTGTGCATCTGCAGAAGTGAGGACTTGGAGCAGATTTTGTCTGGCTGTTTTTACCCAGACGTTGCAATTTCTGAACATGCTACTTCTGAGCTAATTTACTGTGCTGCCGTGCTGAGCCGTGAGACTTGGAGCTGTAGAGGAGAAACCGTTGCGCTCCTCTCAACGCTGGGGTTGAAAAGAGCAAAGCGAATTTGTCATATAGGAAAAGCCAGGTCTCCTTCCCACTCTTTTAACATATGAGGAGAGCATATACTGAACAGTTACATGTCTATTTTTAATGCTACTCCTCAGCAGCTGCAGCAGGGAGAGAGGTTTGGACCACACTGGTCTCAGAAAGAAGGATGCAATGAAAAAGTAAAGGTGATGTCATTCTAACAATAAATCTTACTGAAGTAGTAGTTCCTGCTTTTCAAGAAGAGACAAGGCGTATATAAATAAGGTAGCCAATAAAGTTTAACTAAGAAATGGAATACTAAAATCAAAATGCAAGTGCCAACTTGCTAAATGCAGTGTCAGCCTTCTGATAATCGGCTCGTCCTTTGAACTTTTAATTGATTAATCAGTCCATTATTCTTTTTTCTTAAATAATCAGTTATATACTGGATGAAGGATGGATAGTGGGGTTTGAATCTGTACATTAGTTATTCAACTTTATGTTTATATAGTGATATCTAGGTTATAATTCTGTAAGACTCTGATAATAGCAATCATAAGCATTAATTAGTTGATATCAATTTCTTCTATTAAATTCTATAGCTTCTTCTCAAATTCAAGTGACTCATTTCCTTAGATAAGCTTTAATGCTGTGCTACTCTCCTGTCACAGCTCCCAATTTAGAAGTAGTTCAGTCTCACCAGATTGGCAATGATCGGCTGTCATGCTTAAAGTAGATATTTTGATGACTTCCAGGGAAAACAAAATAAAATAGAAAAAAAGTCAGTGCTGTATTGGGGATTTTTAGTGTTACTGGTCGCTACTGTATTTATTTCGTCTACAGTTCAGGTCTTTAAAGTGCTCAGGCTGCCCTGAGGGAAAGTTTTGTACACCCACCATAACCTTGGATGATCCTTCTCTTGTTTCCTTAAATTTTGTCTTGTACTTGCAGCAGACTTCTCTCAAAGCTGTCCGTCGGCTTCCTGCCACTTGTCTGACCTGGGAGTGGGAGGGATGTGCCACCCCCCCGCTGGGGTTTGGATGCCTCTGCATTCGCAGAGATTTGAACAAGCAGAGAATGAGGTTTGTCATGTTGCTGGGCATGGTAAATCAGGAGCAAAAGGGCTTGGTTTTATCTCCTTTCAGATTTCACAGGTACTCGGTGTTTTATCCAGAACCCACCCTGAGCCTTGTGCTAGACTTGGTGGTCTTCATGTCCAGCTCTTAAGAAATAATGGAGAGGCAGCGAGTGTCTGTGCTTTTCACTAACTTCAGTGATGACGGTGGTTGGTAGATGGGATCTCTGAACTGTTCACAAATTCATGTTGTGCTTTGGGGGACTCAGCCTGCTTTGTCTGCTCTCACATCCCTGACTTACGTGCAGGATGCACTGTCCCATCTGTGTGATTTTGGGAGGAATTATTCTAAACAAATACACATCCATTTTGTTATCGAAATTAACGCATGCAAATATGCAACGGATTATCACATCAACTGAGATGGTGCATTTACTAGCCAATTATAGTTTGAGTTATGCAGTAAATTCCCTCTCTCCCCAGCTTTCTTTGGGAAAGGCCCTAAATCTATCAGGACATATATTTTTTGCATTAATATTCTGTAATGAGTTGTCGCCTCTGTTTTCTTTAAATTTCTCACTACCCTATTTGAAATCACTGCAGACTGTGAAGACATTATGTAGAAAAGGCATAAACTCTGCCTGCATCTATTGCATTGCAGTGCCCTAGAACAGAGGTGAGTTCTTCACCCTTCAACCAAGAAGAGGAGTTTCCCTGCCTGACAATTGTTGTCTTTTAAAGAAATTCATGTCTGAGAGGGGTCACAAAGAAGGGGATAGTCAATCTGATCAAAAATGCAGGTGAAGCCCTGAGGCTGAAGACCACGAGACCTTGGCCTCCTTCTTGAGGAGCAGATGGATGGGGACTAGCTGGAGAAGTGAGTGGGGGCAGGTGAGGCAGAGCTGGACGCTGGCTAGGGGAAGAGGAGGACCGTGTGCAAGGAAAGGCTTTGATACGTGGTTAGGTCTGGACAGCAAGGAGGGGTGAGGTGATGCTAGAAGGAAGGAACTATAAGCATTGTTCAAAACCTATGGGTTTTGAACCTCTATTGTTCAAAACGTATTCTTCAGCTTTTCTGGTCCAGTAGATCGTATATATTGATGAGCTGCCATCCCACACTGCTTTTTCCCCTGTAGCCTGTGATGTCCTTCTCTGCGCTCCAGCCAGAGGTGGACCTCCCCTCCAGTGGTAGGTAGCAGTAGGTGAGCGGTGGTGAGCTTTGTTCTCTGCAGCCTTTTTGGGATCGAGGCCCTCGATGTGAGCAATTATCTCCTTAAGGGGGATGTTGTGAGACTCTCAAATTAGAGGCATCTTATTAACCACACTTCATATGCCAAGCATTAGTTATAAAAAGATGCACCTTGCTGCTAAGACTGAGTGATTAATTTGCAAGCCAGTGAGTTGTTAGATTGTGCTAACAATTACCATATTTGATAAATTAAAGCCCGCGCTAGGGTATCAGTTGCCTTGGGAGTTTATTTACAGTTCCTGATCTGTGGCAGGCGAAGAATTCATGGTGTGACAATTACTATATAATGTCTTGATGATCCCGTCACATATAAAAATAACGTCCAACCAGAAAATTTTGCCCATCTGTTTGTTATGCAGGGACCCAGCCCCGCCAACCCTTCCTGTTGAGAAGCTTAGCTGCTTCCTACAAGAAGTCATCAGCCAGATGTAAGTCTCTGTGGAAAAATTCCCCTTCTGTGAAAATACAATTGAGAAACCAGAAAACTCATGTTTTGCCCTGAAATGAAATGAAAATGTGACCTTTTAGATTACAAGTGTGTGTATATATATATGGTGACTATATTTACATATGTGTATAAACTATATATAACTCATAGCGTGCACAAGAAAATTGGAGTTGCTCCAGATTGACACCAAAGGTGCTTGATTATTTAAGCAGGTAAAGAGCACAATTGACTTTATGGTCTGGTGGTCTGAGAGTTTCATATCCTTCAAATATTAAGAGGATAAAACGATTGGGAGTGATGGTGGCAGAAGATGAGGAGAAGAAAGTCAGTGCGTCGGCTCTCTTTCTGATTAGAAATGCTGTCCTGTGAAGTGACAATGAAATTCCTATTGGTTTTTGTTTGGTTTTGTGGTTTGGTTGGTTTTGGGGTTTTTTTTGTGGTGGATGTGTGTTTTGGGATTTCTTTTTTTTTTGTGGGTTGTTGGCTTTTTGGGTTTGTTTGTTTTGGGTTTTGTGGGGTTTTTTTTTTTTGGGTTTGTTTTTTTTTTTTTTTTTTTTTTTTTTTTTTTTTTTGCAAACCCATATTCAGCCGGCCAAGAGCTGTTGCCCTCTCTGGGTCTTGGCGTGAGCATCGTACCTGATGTTAACAGCCCTCCACTGCAGCAGTGTCGCCCGTGAAGACAAAAATAGATACGCCCTAAATCACCCATCCCTTCAGGAGACTTTTGACCTGCATCCTTGCTTATGCAAAGTTTTCATACCTTTTATCTCCCTCTTTTCCAAACAGCTTTATTCCTTCTGACTTGCGATCAGGCCCTGTTTTAATAACTCATGAGCCCCTGTTGTCCCCGCAAAGCAGGGACGAGGACACTGCACATCAGAAACCTTTAGCAGTGCACAGCACGGGAAAGGTCATCGTCCAGCCAGTGTGATTTATGGGCCCTGGGTGGCTGGGGCGCTTCCCTCCTCCTCCTCATTCCCTGCATACCTTTGTGCCCATGTCATGGTTGGGCACTCTGCCTTGGTGACCACCACCCCCCCTGCCTTGTATTATTACTACTATTTTTTTTAATGTCGAAATGAATGATGGTAACCGCCTCCTATAAACAAGTTTTAGGGAAAAAAAGCGATGTGAACTCTGGCAACCCAGGCGATGCACAGGGAACAATGTCACCCTTGTTCCACCCTCCCTCGCGGGCATCCGCAGCTTGCCCGACTCCGGAAACTCGGCTCCATCCCGGGGATGCGGGGCAGGCACGAGGGCACGGCATGCTGTGCCGGCCGGGGGCTTCCAAAGGCTGGCGTGTCCCTCTGCATTGGAAGAGTTGGTTCGGGGTTTTTTTTGTTGTTTGTTTGCTGTTTTGGGGCAGTCCTGCAGACCAGCTAGACTTAACGAGATGATTCATAGCCATTTAGTCTCCGACATCGTTGTATCGATTCTGCAATCATCACTGAGATCTCTATTACTATCTTTTTCCTTTGGCTTTCGGTGAATTTGCTGCCTTCTGCCCCGGTAAAGCCAGTAGCAGACGACAAGAATGCTTTGAAATTACATTACAAGGCCTACAGCCGGTATAAATAGATTTTCCTTTGATGGAGCCGCTCTGATTTACATTACCTGAAGATGAAGCCTGAACTGTTTGTTAAACTCCAGTACTTCTGTTAAAAAATAGCACTCAGTGATAAATTCCCATTCATTATAAGAGAGTAGAAAGGAAATGACAAGGGCAGCATCTTTCCACCTTTGACATTTTGTAGACAGAAAGAGGTGGGTGGTTCCCCGCCCCTCCCTGGTTTGAAGCTGCATCATTCTTCACTTCTTTAACAGGGGTTAAAATTTTTGTCTTCAACTTTCTGTCTCATGGGAAAGGAAACAGAAAAAGGAGTTGTGCTTGGCCTTGCAGGTAGCGCCCTGAAAACACTTTTTGTCTCTTCCTCACCTGAAAGGTCTGGGTTTAGATATTTCTATTCAATGTATGTTGTTGGGAGGGTTGGCAGACCCATTCAGACGAGTCAGGCTTTGTATGAGGCAGCTTCTCAGGAGGCGTATCAAAATGAGCTCCTTAGTTTATAGTGGGTAAGATGATAAATAGGATGGATTTTAAGTAGGGTAATTGTAATTGAACAAGGAATGTGTTTATCAAATGCAAATGATGGAAGAGAAAGGAATTCATTAATGAGCACAGGTGGAAAGCGTTGAGTTGTTATTGCAGAAATTTAACTAGAACTGGCGTATCCTGTTGTGTGATGAACCACGCGAACAAAACAGTCTCCAAAGCGCTCCTCCGGCTTTAACGTTAGTGTTAAGTACATCACCCAGCCACCGCTCTCTCGAGACCCGAGGTGTGTGCTATGCCACGAAGGACCGCTCAGATGACGGCGGTGTGGAGCAAGCCATGACAATGGCAGGAACGCGCTAGCGAAAACAGCGGAGCGCTGGGTTGCGTTCAAAGCAAAACTGAGTTCCTGACGAAACTCAGCATTTCAGTTTGAAAGACTGATTTGTTAGGAACATTTCCTAGTCAAAATGTTTTTAACAGATCAACCTGTGGCCCTTCTTACTTTCATGAAGACGTTGGTTTTGTCCAAGAAGGACTGTCTGGTCTGCGAGAAAGCCGGGTAACCGACACACCAGTGAGGATTGTCGTGAACGATTTTTGGAGAAAGTCAAGAGGAAAATCGCCTGGAACAGGAAAGGAAAATGGAAAATACGGTGGGATTTTTTTGTTTGTTTGGTTGTGGGTTGTTTTTTTTTGGTGACAAGCTATGGTCTGGCGGTAAAAGAAGACAAGACTGCTGTTATTACCAATGTTTAGTAATAGCTAATTATTAACAGTTAAATAGGAAAATGTTATTGCAAATAAGTAGCTATTAAGTAGCAAATAAAAATCTCAGCATGAGCACTAGTTTGTCCTCCTTGCATCTGATCCCTCCAGTGGTGTTGCAGGCTTTGCACTGGTCCGTTGTGGACATCCAGAGTAGTTAAGGGGGAAAAAAGGTGGAGATAAAATCGGAATTTGGACAGAAGAAACGCCTGCAGAGGGAAGTGTCATATAGATTTTGGTATTAAAAAAAAATTAAGGTAATAAAGCTAGACACAGAAGTGGAAGAGAGGCTATAACCTCAATGGCCATATGCTACAAAAAACAAGCAGGAGGAGGATCGGTGTAACGCAGTATAAACTGCAAACCCTCTCCACTGGGCTTAGCAGGACTTAAAACAAACGGGAAGATAATAAACAGTGCAGCAAATACAACAGAAAAGAAAAATACTCCAAAGCTGCTGAAGAGGTCAGCCAGCGTCTGCTTTAGAAGCTGTGATGAACAATCCCTCGTTTTCTGAAACTGTGATTTGGAGTCCCTGGTTCGTCCCAGGATGCAGCACGGAGCGTGCAGGAGCTGCAGGACGGAGACAGGGGCTTGGTATCTGGGGTTTTGCTGTTGCAAGCAGGAGTGCCTCGGTTTCCCCATCTGTAAAATTACACGGGGTTCTTCATGAAAGGTGCTTTGAGATTGTTTCTATAAAAAGCTGCAGTGAAGATTGAGGAAATACCTGACTGCACCCAGGAAACACTTGGGAGTTGAGCTGATGTCTTCTTGGAAGCGTAACCCAAATTTCCGTGCTGCTGATGTGCCTGCAGAAGGGAGGTGGTGCCTTTCCCAAGAAAGATGGTATTTCTATTAATTCTCCACAAGGGACATGACGATGTTTGCACCATTAATGGGGTCGTCTGTCTGAGTAGGAAATGTAGGACTATTAATCATGGGCACTTTTTTCTGCTGCTTTTCCTTTGGTCCTTGATTGTTGCATCGATATTTAACATTTGTCATAAGTTCACTTTAGCTCCATCTCATTTTCTGTACTCGTTCCTTACTCTGTCACTGATTTGAAAAGCACTCCCAAAATCACGGGAACTTTTCTGGCTTCGTACCGTTCCTTGAATTATGTGTTCTGGGTGATTTTCATGCATCACAGACTATGTTTTTTTGGCTGTAAGTCAGAAAAATGTTCCTGGGGTTGACGAGTTCACTTTTTCACCAATTTGCTTGTCTCCCAAATGCAACAAGAAGTGTTTTTGTCGAGTAGTTGATTCCATCCTCCCACTTTCTTCCAGCTTTAAAAAAATGGCAATTTCTCCAAACTCACACTTACCTTGTCACCCGTAGACGAGGC
This sequence comes from Balearica regulorum gibbericeps, assembly GCF_011004875.1. NCBI lineage: Eukaryota > Metazoa > Chordata > Aves > Gruiformes > Gruidae > Balearica > Balearica regulorum. Next base: position 4,962,058 of record NC_046189.1, read on the forward strand.
GTCTCCAGTGTCTGGTGCGATCTGCTCCCTGTTGTGCGACAGGCTGGTCTACCCCGAAGCTAGGTGGGGAATTGCCTGGGCTGGGAAGGACCCCACGGCGGGACTGGGCTCTAACATACCAAAACGATCCCACGCTCGTGTGTGTGTATACAAGTAGAGGTTGCATATGGGTGTGTATGTACAAAGTAAGTGGCTATATGCATGGGAAAGTTTGTGGGATCCTGTGCAAAAACCTGTCTAGAAACCTCTGTGATACCTCCTAGACTCGCTAGCAGTGAAGCTTCCTACCACTCACCACCCCGAGAGCTGCTTTGGGGTTTACGACACATAGTATGCTAACCAACAAATAATATATGAAGGGTTTTTCAGGTGTGCCCAGGTAGCTCAGAAGCTGTGGTGTCTGGTCCACCTCCGGCAAGGGGCAGTGCTGGCTGTTTGGGAAAGCCTTCCTCCTGAAGGCGCTTTTGGTTTCACTTGCTGCAGTTTTGGTTCGGCTCTTCCCAGCTGCTCTTAACTGGAGGTCAGCACACACCCCGGAGCACAAGCATTTGTATTTCTTCCAAAGTGCTTAATCATCGCGGTGGTAACCCTAGTTGGTCTCCTTTTAATTTGTGGATTATTCACACGCAGTAGAAAAGACAAAATGTGTCGAATAAATTTTTCATGATTAATGGTTTTGTCCAGAGTTATTGCTGGTGAAGATGCGGGCATAAGGGCAGCGTTTTATTTTTTTGGCTGACACATAAAAAGCAAGGGAAAGCCAAAACTTTTTTTTAATTGAATAGAGAGTTCAGAATGTCTGTCGTCTTATTGGTGTTATTTTTAGGGATATAGAAGGAGCAGGTTGTAAATTGTGAGTAATTTAATTTTAATTAGTTCTACTAAAAGCTTTATTACTCTTTCCTGTTCTCTTTCCATGAAAGTGATAGCAAGGCAAAGGCAAATGTTTGTGATCCTGAGTGCTGTAAGAAGGGGCTGTTTTTCAGACATCCCGGCATAGTTTGTCAGCATCTCCAAAATTCTTTGTGATCCCAAAAGCCCGTGCTTCTAAAGTGCGGAGAAGCTGTGGCAAATGGTATCTACGCCAGGCAGTGGAGGGAGGGGGTTGAGTTTATTAAAGAATTTGTTGTTATGGTTGTTTAAGTGGGTGGCTTGTTTGTTTTACCACTCAAGAACCTGTTACATGGAGATCAGGGGGATCTGTTATCTGCAGGGCTTTGAAGTTGTCATTATCCAAAAATGAAGGAATTAACAAACACACGCACACACAAAACCCCAAACAAAACAACCTCCAAAAAAACCCAGTCCCTTAGTAAGAGTAGCCACTGCCTGTCCTGTGGCACACAGAGACAGAGTTTCGGTGCTCTCCCATCTGCTGTAACCTCTGCCCCAGGGGCAGTACTGCGGAGTGCAGCCACTTGCTCCTCTCCTTCATCTGCTTCCATGAGGCCGGAATTAAAAATCATCCTTAACGGGGTATGCTGCTTAAACCTCCTATTGCTGTTGTTTTATGCAGACATTAACTTGGATATGTTGGAAAAATAAGGTGCAAATTCAGAAAGCTAATAATTTTTTAAGTTGCAGGACACGGATCTGTGCCGGTCAGCATTTGGACTGGCTCTGCAGAGCTCAGCCAGGCTGAGCTAGCCTTTAGAACCCCTCTCTGGTAAGGTCCTTCGGAGAGCTCACCCCTTCTCCCAGAGCTTTGTGGCATTTACTCAGTGCTGCAAATAGCTGCTGCTCGTCCTGCCACCGGAGCACGGGGCAGGGACCGCAGCCGTGCCTGGGAGCTGGCGGTGGTGGTTGCTGCCGGGCATCCCGGGTTTTTTCCCAGAGGGCAGGGACCAACGTGCAGTTTTAAATGACTCCTCTGAGCCTGCCGTGGCCCTCGGCTCTCCCTGCCTGCCAGCCAACGTTTCCATTGCCTTGAGGCTTTGCACTATTTTTGGGTTAGCTGGCGGATGCTGTCCAATGTCCTTGCGCAGCCGCTGCAAAGCTGCCGGTCTCCGTTGGAGAGCCGCTCTGAGGTCAGCGTGTACGTCGCGTGTCGCCTCCATCCTCCTCGGCAATGAAGCGTGTTCATTAAATGCCTCTGCTCGGTGCTGGTGCACAGCCCTGGCGATGAGACGGCCCCTCCGATGCTGTCCCGGTGGGCAGTTATCTCTGCTGGGGTGGTAGCCTTGGGCGTTCATCCCGACACGGGCTGCGCTGGATGGCTTTGCTCGTGTTGATGGTGTATGCTGGCACCCGTCTCGCCTTAGTCTGACTCTCACTTTGTCCTTCTCGCTGAAGAGTTGGGCCAGGACAGGTTTTGGTACCGAAATAACCTGTTCATCCTGTTCGTTGGATCCCTGCGATTGCTGGGGGGTTGGTGTTGGAAGGATGGATGCTTTGCTTTTATTGCTGCCGTTGTTATTTACTTGTAGCGGCGATACATCAGCTCTCCCCCTCTCTGTTGTTGTTTGTCCCAGAAACTAATTTTTCATACGGTTCTTTTGGGGAAAACCTTTGAAGCTTTCTTGTCTGGCCCGATCTGCGGTGCCGCTGCCGCCAGCCTCCCAGGGCTCGGCCTTTATAAATGGCACCAAAAATCCACCCCCCAGCCGGCCGCTCGTGTCTGATGAACTCGGTTGCACAGCATGAAAATGGAGCTCAGCCGAGTGTGGTGATGGCTTTAGAAAAACAATGGAGGGGGGAAAAAAAAATTAAAAAAAAAATCCCTAATTGGATTCTATCAGGTAATCTCTCAATGAAGCAACGCAAATGCTAATTACTGCTATTGGTGACAGGTAGAGTTATCGAAGCATACGGCTGCTTTCAGGTTAAAAAAAAAAAAAAAGAAAAAACCCTATATTTACAAAAAAGAAGTTATTTAACACTCAACAGGGTGCATCTCAGATAGCATTGCAATGCACCTATTAAATTTTTAGTACCAGATTATGATTCACAGCCAGGGTACAGAAGTTGCCGAGCAGCATAACCCAAGCAACAATTATTAATTAATCAGGTGCTGAAAGTGCCTAAAGAGAGAGCAGTAGGCAAATGATAAGAGCTTCCCTGGGATACAATATACTCTTTTATTTCCTTTTTTTTTTTTTTTTTTTGGATTGCAAATTAGTTCGTGTGTATCGTAATGTGATGTCCCCTTAGCAGATATTGCATCCATTATTCTTTCAACCCATATTAATAAACCCATTGATGAATACTTTCATTCTGTAGACTGTTCCCAAAAATGATTTGCAATTATAAAACCATTTAACTCTGCAACTGTACGTACTGAAAGGAAACTTTGGGAAATACTGTAAATTATTTTGACAGATTTGAAAACGTTTAAATCCATTAGTTGCTACAAATGCCAGGATGTTGTGATTTGACTGCTTCATTCTTCCGTATTGAAAGAGCATGTGTTAGATAATTTTTGAAGTCAGTAAAGGAGGAGGAAAAACTTCTTGTAGGAAAAAAAATAGAGTCGAGTGTGTAGGTAGTTTCAGTTTTCTCCCCAGGTTATCAATTAAGTTCCCCCCTGGGCAGGGACTGGTGGGTCTCTGGAGCATCCCGCAGAGCACGGTGCTGTGTGTACATCCCCCGGGAGGGGAGAGATGCCATTTCCCATAGGGACAACGGAGGCGTGGGGAAGCCAACCCAAGCCAGGGCTGCCAGAGCTTCACATCCATATGGCATTATAAATGCCATCACTGGCGGGATTATTATCACCAAAAAAAAAATCTGATTTTTAAAGCTTCCCAGTCTTATTTTGAGTGAAAAATAATGTATGTATTGGAGCTTATTAGCACATCTTGAATGGTCATTTTTGGTGTCACACTGGTACTGTTTAGCTCATGATTTTCAGTGTTATTAGTTTGCTTTCTGGGAGCTCTAATGCATATGCATTTAAGAGTGGCTTGACCTTCTCTCAACTTAGTTTTCTTTTTTTCAACCACTGAGTCAAGAGTATATGTAGGACACCGAGGGAGAAAATCCTGTTCCTAAAGAACAAAGCAGCATCTCTTGCAAAGATATATTAAATATAAACACCGCTAATAGCACCAGCGCCATTGAGGCATAACACAGCGCTATTACACTCTCGCTGGACATCAGTTGGGGAGTTTATGACTGTCCCATCATCCCTGTTGCATGCATCGCCATTTCTCCTTGCTGGAGGGGATGTGCCTTGAGCAAACAGTCTTGCCGCAACGCTAGGTCACAGGCGAGACCTGCTGCTGTGGCTGGAGCTGGAGACTGGCCACCCAGTCCTACCTGGTGTTGCAGAAATGCAGAAAAAACTGAAATCTCACTTGATGCAGTATCAGAAGATACTTTCTTACGTTTTAAGGTTGATGTTTCGGTTGCATTTTGGGTCTTCAGTTATCACTTGTGTGCCCTTGTTATTGTGTTCGTGCAGCTCTTTGCACTGGGAACTTGGTGGGTGAACTAATCTGGCTTAAAAACAATCCTTTTTTCCCCTTCTTTTTTTGATCACAGTTGTGAGCAAGCAGCTCAGGGTAGGGAGGGATAACTCCTTAATTCAGCTTTGCCATTAAACACCTCCTGTCATGGAGCTGGAGACTTTTCTGCCCGTCCTAGCTGTTACAGCTGAACTTGGTGATTAATTCCTGCTGAAACAAGGGCTCCACCGTGTTTTTCCTGGTACAAAGTCAGTGTACACACTTGCTGCCCCCGGTGCTTCTTTCAGCCCAGCGGCTGTGCCCAGCTGGTCTTCTGAAGGCATCATGTAGCTTATGGATAGGGATCAGGACCAAGAACTGGCGATGGGGCGGTGTTGGGCACATCTGTTGTGTAACTGATGGCTTGGATGAGCCCCTGCTGATGCACAGCGCTTGTTTTGCTGCTTCTCCGCAGCTTTGTTGGGAAACTCTGGTCCATTGGTATATATCACAGGCAAACGTGTAGCTTTTGTAGTGCACTTTCTCCAATACTTTCTTCTGATACTTGAAACTTAGTTGGGAAACCTCCTGTGTTGAGCTGGAGATGGGCTGGGTAACACTCTCAGTGTATCATCAGTAATTTCTGGAGCCTTGTCATGAAGCGGACGGCGTTCAGAGCTGAAAAACTTTTGTGGTTGTTTGATACCTGGGTTTTCTGCGTGGGAGTCCTGGGAATGGCAATATGATCAATGGTCATATCTTTATGCAGCTGTCATTCTTGCTTTTCATTTGCAAATGAAGATGCAAGTAACCTGCTTTTTAACATATGGCCCATTAGCTACCTCCTCCTATTCAGATGGTAATGTAGTGGACCATTGGTGATTTAGCACTCTGACTTGTATGGAAAATAACAGATTGTTTACGCTGGTAATTACGCTTATTTCCATATCAATTGGTCTGGCCAGACCAATGCCTTAAAATAATAATAAAAAAAAAAAATCTTATGGTAGGACAGTACTTACCCAAACCGGTTAATGGAAAAGCATTGTGTTTATCTGGGGTACTACTTTGAATTGTTGGGGAACCAGACAAAGGGAGAAAAAGCGGTGATATACATGATTCATCTGCAAGGAGTGAAGACTTAGGGTGAGTTACAAAGTCCCAGCAGGCACAATGGATGTGAAGGAATTTGAGGAGGCTGAAAAAAAGAATGACTTTGAAGGATTAGTCAGAAAATACTGTTCTAGATCACTAGCAGATAAAAGTCAGCAGGGGACTCTGGGGATCTATATATTTTTAATATAAGCAAGGGTTCTGGCCTCTTGACTTCCCTGGAGTGGCAGTGATTCATACCAGTTGATTATCTGAACAACTTCCATGAATTATTTGTATTGTAGCCATGTGTTGTGTGTTGCGGTTTAACCCGGCTGGCAGTTAAAACAACCACACGGCTGGTCGCTCGCCCCTACCCCCCTCAGTGGGATGGGGAGAGAATTGAAAAAAGGGTAAAACTCGTGGGTTGAGATAAAAACCAGATTAATAGGATGGAAAAGGGAGAGAGTAATAATGATAATAATAAAAGAATATACAAAACAAGTTAGGCACAGCACAATTGCTCACCACCCGCTGACCAATGCCCAGCTAGTTCCCAAGCCGTGGCCCTCCCCGGCCAAATCCCCCCAGCTTATATACTGAGGATGACATCATACGGCATGGAATATCCCCTTGGCCCCAGGTTGGATCAGCTGTCCTGGCTGTGTCCCCTCCCAGCTTCTCGTGCACCTCCTGTGAAAGGCTTGTGCCTCCTCGCTGGCAGGGATTGGGAAGCTGAAAAGTCCTTGTCTTAATTCTAAACACTGCTGAGCAACGACTAAAACATTAGTGTGTTACCAACGTTATTTTCATACTAAATCCAAAACACTGCACTATACTAGTTACTAAGAAGAAAATTAGCTTTGTCCCAGCTGAAACCAGGACACCATACCAGGAGTAGCTGAGATCCTCCTGCTGAAATGGTAGTCAGCAAGAGTTTGTCATCAAAACAGAAACAGCTTGGTTTTGGGTTGGTTTTTTTGTTTTTTTTTTTTTTTTTAAAGGGTTGAATGATACGTGGTTTATGTCCATTGAAGGAGTTCTGGACCTGAAATTGGCAGTGATTAATTAGGTGGCTTGTGAAGATCACACTTGATGCTCCTATCTGAGCTGAGGTTGTCAGAAGAGTAGGTGCTTTAGAGAGGTCAACATCAGCTGTCAGTTGCCAACATTAGTCCATCCAACCCTCTCCCTTCTTGAACACCTTGACATGTGGAGTTAGTAAAGGTGTTGAGCCCGCTGGCTGTTGAATTAGTCAGATGCGTATCAGAATGGCAGTGATATATGGGACTACAGGGCACAGTCTGCCCACAGAGGTGCACCAAGACTGCTGTTGAATATAAACAGTTGGACTGCATGTTGCCACCTGGTGTACTGTTTGTTTGTGAGACTTTTTGTTTGTTCTGGGTTTTTTCTTCTGACCTGGTCGACGCATGGCAGGTCTCAGCCCAAGCACTGCTCTCAGATGGACGTTGAGCGTCCCAATGGGAAGGGGCAACTGAGAAGAGCGTGAATGGTAGCAGCGAGAATGATAGGGGACCTGGGGGACAAGATAGTTGGTGAAGGCTGGCTATTTTAGCATACAGAGGAGAAGATAGACCTGACATCTTTGAGGCTACTGCAGAGAGGAAGATATCCATATCCAGAGTAGGCAGGATAAGGAGAGACAGCCTGAAGCAGTAGCAAGGGACAATCAAATTAGATATTAGGAAATACATTCTATCGAAAGGAGTCGTAGTGACACATGGGAGACTCTATGTAGCTTAGGTCCTTCAGATATTTTACATTAAAGTTTTAGGCATTGCTGGTCTTCCTTTGTAGTGTGGGGCAGTCGAAGTAGACATTGTCTTGGTGGTCCTTCCAGGTCTATCTTAAATTATTCTACATGTTCTTATTAGGCTTGGAAAGGAACAACACAAGGAAATGTGAACACTTATCTTTAAGGAGTTAGAGAATGGCATGGGAACAGAGAGGTTTCCAGGATTTTGGTATTACAATTGTGCTCTATTATACAGAAATCCAAATGGTTCTAGCAGATGAGAAGAGGTGAGACAGCAGACTGGAGGGGTGAGCTGGTTAGAGACCTAGGAAGGGATCCCAACATTAGCAGTAATGAAGGAGGAGCAGAGCCAGGGAGCAGCACGTCCCAAGCTTTCTGTGTGCAAACAGCCATGCAGAGCTCTGCAGCGCTTTGTGCATGGGACACCATGTGCTTGTTTGTGCCAGAGCTGCTGGGCAGGGAACCACTCGTGTCTCAGTGAAGCTGGTAGTGGTGCAGGAGAATTCACGATTATTTAATAGCAATCTGTTCCAAATGAAATAAGCCTACAGTGACAAAATAGGCCCCACAAACCAGACATGCAACTCAGTGTCCAGTCAGAGGCGATGGGCAGACCTGCTGCTTGGCTGGAGGAGATGGGAGGCAGGTGGAGGTTGGTAAGGTACCAGAGACAGGTTGTTGCTGTGACTTCCTGGTACGTTTAGCTTCCTAAAGATACCAGGGCCGCCTTTACTACTGGTTAATATTTGTTTCCTGCTTTTTATGCAAAACATAGAAATTACATATGTATATTGAAAATGCGATGGGCACATTATATTTTGAAATTAAAATGATCTTCAAGAGAAATAATATGGAACAAATAGGTAATACAGGACAACTATTACAATTGTAACATGCTATGCAGAGCTTTTGCCTTTCCTTCCCCATTTGGCTTCACAGCTGTTTTTGGGAATAGAAGACTATGACTCAGACTGAATATTATTGTGAATGGAATAATGACACTCTGTTATTAAGCCAATTGAGTACAGTTGAAATATCAATAAGCATTCGTCCTGTGGTATAATGACACAGGGGTGTACTTTTGGAGACACGTGTTGTTTGGCATTGCAAACGTAGGAGCAGGTTTTATGTTGTTAAGCACTCGAAGACGTGCAGCATCCATCAGCAAGTTTTCTGTAGCAGAATATCTGGTCACTTGTGGAGCTTCTAGAAGACTTAGCTCAAGCTACAGAAGGGCATAACACAATTTTTTGGACTCCTGTTTTGGTTTTGGATGATACCCGTTGAGGAGCTGCCCTTTCTGATCTGAAAGGCGTCAGACTAATCGAGGTTGGGTGAAACTGATCTTTGTAGCAGTGAAGGTTGAGGTTTGGCGGTTAGGGCGCCAGGGTTGCTCTAGCAAGGTGACGTGATGCTGGGTGTGAAGCATTGTAGCTTCTCTGTGTCCTGTTTTATCACCTTTAAACAGGTGAATTTGAATGATATATTTGGGGAAGTACCAGAACTGGGAAAGGGCTTTATATATAAAAGGTTCCATTAACTACAGCTAATTAGGTAAACATCTAACCTGCAAATGCTGCTGCCACCGCCTTGCACCATGAATTTAAGGTCTAAAAGAGAGGGGGGCAGAAAGTAAATGCATTCCTTAAAACGAGTTACTGACTAAATACAAGACTTGCTAATCAGGAGGAGCTGGGATACTTGATTATTTTTCTAAGAAATATTCTTTCCACCTATTAGTATATTGGTTTTAGTAGAAAAAAGGCAGATGAAAATTTGGTTCTAGGAACATTTGGATGGCACTCTGTGGCAGGTGGAGAGAGATTACTTAACTACTGCACCAAAGAATAAAAGGCAAATTGCACCATTTAATAAAAACAAAGCAAATGGAAGAAAAAGATGAAAATGAGAGCATGACCGGGTACAGACTGCCATACAGAGCCAGTGCTAACTTACAGCGTGAGGATGCGCTCAGGTATCTCACCTAGGATTTACTCTGACAGCTTTTACTTTACCTTCATCCCTGTCTCAACTCTGCCACAGAAAGCTTTCCCATAGTTACCACTAAATGTACCTTGCCTTTCTAGGAAAAACTCTCAGCTGCAGCTCCTTGTAAAGCGTAGCTGACTCTTTAATTTAAAGATAAGTTTCAAACAGCCTGTTACCCTGGATGTCTCTGTTCTTGAGACACGCGGGTTACATGGTGGAAAAGGCGCAATAAAAAAATCTGCATCTCAATGGGAAAACACAGTCTGTGTAAAGAAAATGAATGTATTCCTTTACCTTCTCTGAGCTCAGCCCTCAGGAGCAGCCTGGCAGTAAGAACTGGCTTATTTCACGTGCATTTTCCCCACCGCCATCTGCAGTAGCCAAATGCAACACTCCACAGAAGACCTTGATTTCGGCGTAGGTGATCAGGCACTCGCAAGAGCGGAGGTTGTTATGGGCTGACTTGCGCGTTTCTACGCACCTTTAATGGGGTTTTGTAGGAACAGCTTGAAAAAGTGTGTTTAATATAAATTATTGGTCTTTACTTTTGGAACTCTCTTGCAGACATTACGAATGAGGATATCTTGTTAGATACTCAAGAAGAGATTAAGTCGGGTTTAATAATCTTTAAACTGTCCTAGTTATGAGTCATAATTGTCAAGTGCCTTGCTTGCCGTGACGTTTGCGGTCGGACGTTAGCCCTGCAGGAGGAAGAAGCGTGGCAAGGCTGGACGCCGTGCCGTGGGACGTGCGTGGGGCAGGCTCACGGTTTCAGAGGTGTTCCAGCAAACAGGGCCGTTTACAACTCGTGCATCTGCCTTTTCGGAGCTATAAAGGAAAGGAGACAAGGAGGTGCAGTTGGAGCTACTTTGGGTCTAGATAACCTTTAAGCCACAAATGCAGAGCTCCCAGCGCGATCAGGAGCTCTTTGTGTCTCTGAATATGTCCCCTTGACGTTATCATGTGAGAATTACAAGTTCTTTTAATTTTTCTGTTAGCACAAACAATGCTATATTTTTCTCCTGTAGCCTTGTTTCCCTGTAGGAAAAATAATCTGCGATAAAATCTTATCAGGACTATTCCAAGCGCTGTGTGGACCAAAGGAACCTGAAACAAATCCAGCTTATCGCTTCTGGTTTGGAGTCAGCAAAGCACAGAATGCCAATATGCCGATTTTTATCTCGTGCATTAAAGAAACTGGGAAATGCTGCTGGAGAGCAGTTTTCTCCAGACATCGTTTAGGAGCTGCGTTTATTCAAACTTTGCAATTTCAGTTCGGGTGCTAATACCAGGGTGGGTTGTTGGGCCCTTTGCCTTTGGACACCAGTTTGTGCTTGCCCAGTGCTGGAAAACAACGTGGCAATGGGTTTAGTGGGATGTTTTTAAACTCGTTGTGTATCGCGTTCTGCAGGTGCTTTCCTATCATTACACTGGTTTGTATTTGTCAACATAACAGCTAATGTTATGAGTGCTGACCACATGTGAGAGGCAGTAAGTTGGAAAAACAAACATTTGACAGGAAATAGTCCCTTAAGACGACTGAAAATCTGTTGAAACCCCTCCCCAACCAATATTTTCCTATTTTATGTTTTTTCCATGTCAGGCCTTTCAGTGCCTTTGGTTTAGGGCTGGTTATGCTTCCTTTCTAGGAACTAAGCTTTTTCAACAAAAACAGAACTATTTTTTTTCCTCTATTTTGTTAGAAGAGCTCTTTTCCAGGATGAAAGGCTCAATGGAAATTTTCTTCTCAATCAAGTACCTATATTTTGTGGTAAATTAATACCCGCTGTATGTTCCTTGTAGGTATTTATGTAATCTCTATCAACAAAGGATTTGAGCTATTTTTCCTGCTTTGAGCTTTGTGCATGTAGATACTTCTGCTTGGGGATTAAACACGGATACGTGAAAGTCGCTGTGAGGTTGAGGCTGAAGAGGAGAGTTACCCTGGCAGAGGGTCCATCACGAACCTGACCCTCAGCAGATGGTTTTGCTCTGAAAAGTTGGCTGTGTTTAGGCAGAGCCAGGGATCACTTCCAGCTTGTGGAGCCTCCTTTGTGCTATAGCTTCTTGCCTTTTTTTTTTTTTTTTAACTCGTTTTTCTAAAATGGAGCAAAACAGGCGTGTGGCAAAACTGGCTGAGCACTGGGAAGGTTGACCTGCAGCTGGATGGCCACGCGGACATAAAAACCTGCGTCGCGGCCGTTTGCTGTGGCATCACGGCATCCCTGGGCGTCAACATAAATCCATTCAATGTGCCTCTCGCTTCCCAGCCATATAAAGTCATTGGGAAATGAAGTAAAAAATGCCGCCCTGATTTCTAGTAACTTTACTCTGCGGGAACCAATTTGGAAGCCTTTCAGTGCAGATTTGCAGGAGAATCGGAGTATGAACACCGCAAGGTCTCCAGCAGTACATTTCCTTTTAAATACTGTAATTGGAGCCCTGAAATTTCTTTAAGCACTTTATTTTAGAAATAGCTGAGGTTTTGGAATGAAGTCATATAAAGTTACGGCGGCACTTCACATTTTTAGGAGACTTTTATCCTGCCAAATTGGAGCCCCGGTATTGGTATGCACGAAGCCTCTTCCTCGGCACGGCAGCAATCGTGCCGCCAAACTGCGGGCTCTAAATCACAGCTATCGGCTAGAGCAGCGGAAAATGAGAATACAGGTTTTTATGACCTTTCGTGATCAGGACTATGAACCTGTCACTTGTGAAGTTTTACAAAACATCCCCTTAAGAAAGTGAGTCATGTTAGTGACATTTTATGTGAGCGGGTATCATTAGCGAACTCGGCTGCTGGTGGTTCGGGGAAGACTCTCACCGTGTTCTACTGAAACTCACAGATATTGTTGGCATTTTCCTCTTACATCTTCCTCTCTTACTACTTAGGTACGAGTGCAGGAAAGCAGGGTGTAAGGAGCTGGATGTTCCTTCTCCTTATCCCGCCCTTGGAACTTACCACTTTGTGATTCTTTTACGGGTATTACCTTTAACCATTTTTTTTTTTTTTTTTTTTCTGATGGAAAGCTATTACTTGCTAATCATTTCTCCTGCCTTGGGCGCCCCACCCAGCGCTGCAGGCTGAAACTCGTGCTCGGGACTAGAATTGACATCGGCTCCCTGGGAGGTACCAGGGCAGATATCAGTACCGAAGAATGTCTTCATGTCTTTGGGTAAACACAAAGCAAGACCTTCATATTCAGCTGTCATTTATATTTCTCGGAATAATTTAAGGTCTTCATGAATTGACAAGCCCCCTGTGAAACCAAGGCTTTGTTGACAGAAAACAAATTAATCAAACTCATCAGTTGCATCCTTTGGCTGGGATTCCTGGGGAGCAGAGCAGCAAATAAATGCGATGAAGACCCGGGCTCACATGTGAGCTCTCTCCCGCAGGTGTATTTGTATCCAGAGGGAATTTTCTTCTCTATAGAATGGGAAAGCCAAAAATCAAATCTGAGAGGAAGAATCAACAGCTGAAATATGTTTTTAATAAAACAAAAAAGCAAAGATACCCTCTCAACCAAAAGATCATTTTGACTTTCTTTCTGTTTTGTAAATGCATTTAGGTCTCTACTGACTTTGCAAGCCTATGTGCAGCTGTAAATCTGTCTCCTCAATGTACTCCATTAGCAGGCTTGGTTTTCCTGCTACGCCATAGCTTTTGGCAAACATTATGCTGTTAGGCCTTCTCTGTAGTTCATGTTCCAGTAGAGTGTAGGGGAGCATTTTGGTTCAGAGCAGTAGCGCAGTTTTAGGGCAGATCCTTCCAGAGCCCTCACTTAAGGCATGCCGCTTTGGATCACGGCGTGTCCTTGGAGCAGATATCCTGAACTTCCTTTGCAGGGAACCAAGTCTGGTGCTCCAAATGTACCCTCTGAGAGACCAAAAAACCAGTCCTGCCGGCACCTTCAGTCCACACGTGGAGTCAGGCTGATGGTCTCATGGGCCACTCTGAACCCTGCCCTTAAAATTTTACACAGTTGTGGTGCTAGGTGGTTTTGACCTATTGATCTGCTCCTCCTGTTGCACCCAGGTACTTGCACATGTGGGCATAACCTCTATTGTCCAGGTTGGTCTTCCCAGTTTCTGGTTGCTGTACTTCCCTGCCATGCTGTATGTATAATACAGTAAAAAGGAGGAGAAGAGGGGGGAAAAAAAAAAGCCTAGCATGTGTCATGCCTCATCTCCATTATACAAGGCAAAACCATCTCCTCGTGTGCACTGTTCAAATTTTTGGGTATTATTATGAAGATAAATATGGCAAAGCATTTAGAATTGGGCAAGATTTTAGCTGGAAGAGTCTCCCTGCTCTCCCAGGTGGCATTGGACCAACGAACTGTCAAAGGGAAGTGAAACAGATCAACGTTTCATAACCCAAACTCTTCAGAACTTTTGTTCCAAGAAAATAATTAGAGTAATTTGACATTGCTGTCTTGAGCCAGGATATACGCTGTGTGTCTGGCTGGCTGCAGCACTGGAATTTGAGAGCATTAGATTTATCATCCAGTTTACACATCCTCTTAGTGTTTATATATGGGGAGATTTAAGTCATGTGGTTTAAATTTTTTTATTGATGAAAAATTCTGGTGGCTGAGTTACCCGTGGTGGAGGAAGTGGAGTTTGAATTACACTTGACATCTTTAAGAGTAGCCAGGAAGGTGCCTCACCACATCATAATATTTCTGGAGTATTTTATTTCATGTCAGTGTTGTGGCTGATATGTGCATCTCTCTTTTTTTCCTTTTTTTTTTTCTTCTTTGTACACAGCATTTGCTGTGGTGGTCAAAGAAAAATGATTGGAATATATTTCTACAGTACAAGTGACTTCAGGAACTTGTAAAGCTTTATTTTTAAAAAGAAGAAAAACATACTTGACTCTGACCCTCCCTCTCTTCAAGAAAAATACCAAGCCTTTTTCTGTATATGTCAGATTTTGAATGCTAAGATACCTGTCCTTCAAGGGTCAGAAGCTTATGTCTCCTTGTAATCAGAATGATGTTTTTCTGGCTTTGTAAAGGTTAAAATCTTCCCCCTTTCTAGGTTTTGGTGGGTTCCAGCATGCATCTCTTGTGTTTTCCAAACCGGGGGCAGGTTCCCTGGGAAAATGTTGTTTAAAATGAGCAAACCATCTGGCGAAGTTTTGGCAAAGTGTGGAGGGTTCTGGCAAGGTGTCAGAGGGAGTGGTAGAAGGATGATGTGTTAATGTTGTGGTTTAACCCAGATGTTTGCTCATCCCCACCTCCTCCACGGGATGGGGGAGAGAACTGAAAAGAGAAAAGGTAAAACTCGTGGGTTGAGATAAAGACAGTTTAATAGGGCAGAAAAGGAAGAGAATAATAATGATGATTATAATAATGATCAAAGAATATACAAAACAAGCGATGCACAGCACAATTGCCTGAAGCCGATGCTCAGCTAGTTCCCGAGATGCGCTGCCTCCTTGCCAACACCCCCTTATATACAGAACGTGACGTCACATGGTATGGAATATCCCTTTGGCCAGTCTCGGTCAGCTGTCCCCTCCAGGTTCTTGGCTGCCCCCCACCTACTCCTTGGCAGGGCAGTGTGAGACGCTGAGAAGTCCTTCACTGCTTGGCAACAACTAAAACCATCAGTGGGTTATCAACGTGATTCTCACCCTAAATCCAAAACACAGCACTGTACCTGCTGCTAGGAAGAAAATTAACTCTTTCCCTGCCAAAAGCAGGACAGTTAAGTACAGTCTATGTTCACTGCTTGGGAGGAAGCTTCCTCCTTCTCCCACCTGGGGATGTTTGGGAGTGACCCACTGCTTCTCATGGTTTTACACTTTCCACAGACTTTTCTTAGTCTGATTTATCTGTTTTGTCCAGGAGGTCCCAGTGTTGGCCCAAACCCCTTCCTACACCTCTGTTTGTTCCAGCAGAATTTAGTCCCCATCGAGTTTTAATCTCTAATAACCTTACTAAGTCATTCATGCATTAACTCAGCTCCTCCTCCAACATAAATCTCATGTCCAGCTTTTGGGGCAGGGAGGGGAAGGAGCTCAGTGCACTCATTTAAAATGAGCAAATGCCCTTGGGCTGGGGCTTTTAATCCTGGCCTGGTGCTGGGAAGCGTTACAGGAAGAAATTTGCAGTCCTTTTGCGTGAGGCTGTAGTTGCACTGCTGGTTTGGGGAACCCGTTGGGATGTGCCTTCAGATACGGAGTCTGGCTGCCCATCGGCCAACGTAAATCCCATGCAGGGCGCTACCCGGAGAGCATTGCACCGTTTCATTCTTTAGACCCTTAAAAAGGTCTTTAGACCCTTTGCTGTTGTTTTTCCTTACTTATTTCTTCCTTCTAGTAGCCTGTATCTTCAGCGCTTGTCAAATACAGAACAGGGCTAGTTTTTCCTGACTCAAACTCCCAGTCGGTTATATTTATTCCAGTAAAGCTTAGGAGCTAGGACTGGCAGAGGGATGTTGTTTCTGCTCTGCAAGATGTCTTTAGACATTAAACAAGGCTTCAAAGTTGGAAAGGAAATGCAGTGTTTTGTACAGAATAGCTAGGATTGAAAAAATAATTTTGAAATAATTGTTGGATATGTATAAACAGAATAGCATTGAGTAAAATAAATAGAAGTATAATTCAATTAATATACATGTCTAAATAAAATGACAAAGTTGAAACAAAGCTACCCTGCTCTTACTGAACTGAAATGTTTTGACAGTATTGAAATAGAAAAGCAGAAACTATTATCTTGGAATTTTACCCAATACATTTTTTGCTGAAAATTACATATGCCATTGAAATTCTCCTGATTTGGTGAAGGTGGCTTTTGCAGTGGGTACAATACTCGTTGAAAAAAAAATTCAGAAATGCTAGTGGGATTTTAAGCATTTTTGGCATGTTAATGTTCTGCCATAGGTCTAATAAACCTGTGCAGGATAACCAGTGAGTCTCTGCTATTGTAAAACACGATATACAATTATCATTATATATCAGCATCTTCTCAGGTAGCAACAGGCATTGGACCTAAATTAAGACTTGGCCAAATATTTGTGTTTTGGAGACATTTGGATGAGGATCAAGATTTTTCGCTTGTCTCTTTAATAACGCCCTTAATTGCAGATGAAGTTTAAGTGTGTTCTGAGGTCCAACCCTTTCTCGGTAAAGAACATAATGAGACATTTAACATCTGCCTTAGCTACCTAAAGATGCGGTGGTTTCTTTGCGGGGTCTGTCTTAGCTGCCTAATTAGGAGGGTTTTCAGAAGTGCTTGCTTTAGGTATATCTGCATCCCTGGGTATCTGAATGCTTTTAAAATCTAGTCCTAGTAAATTGCTCAAGGGATGCTTTCCTGACTTTTGCTGATATTGGACATATTTTACGTTAGATCTGAACTTTGTGTGATCCAAAGCTCATACTTGATTCTGAAAACAGTTGTTTGAACTGAATAAAGGAGGTGGCATTTTAAATTTCCAAGTCCACCCGGCGCTGGCACATCCTCACCCGGGAGAGCTGGTGCTGGGTGAGGGCTGGGCACGGGCAGCAGTCAGCAACATGTTTCAGCTCGCCATCCCCGTCGGTTCTGGAGACAAAAGGGTTTACGAGCTCCAGTGGTTAAGCCTGGAAATAATCCGACTGACAGTTCCTCAGTGAGCTGCCAGTGGGAAATCTTGCTATGCTAATACAATGGGTCTTTTTCTTTCTTTCGAGCTTGACTTTCATGCGGTCAATTAATGATAGCGAGTTAGAAAACTGGTTGTTGTACAAAGTCAATAAACGGTGCCAGCGTTGAATGATTTTGTTACAAACTTCTCATTACTGCGTTGAGCAAACAACGCAGCTTCCAGTCCTGACGTTTATTGGCAGCAGGGACCTATGGATAACCCAGTATCTTTTGTCCTAACGGGAAAGAGGTGTAAATAAAACATTGGGAACATACAAAATGATGCCGGCGGAGCGAGTTTGATTAACCCCACTCGAAGCAACTTTTGCATGGAATATAATAAATTCAAGCTCTGATTGCGTTCAGTGCCACTTGCCTTTCACGGCCATTCATTTTGGGAAAGAACAGTCGGAGGACTCCGACACACGAAGGTGTTTGTGTACATGCACTGTTCACGTTGCTGACTTCCACGGGATCGCCACCAACGCAAGTTAAGTGTATGTGCCAATTTGTACAGGTTCTGTTTTACTCATTAGAAACAAATATTACTAATGAGTGCACGCTGGCGGTGCAGTCCAGGACATGACACATCCATCGCCTCTTGCACCTTGCGAGTCATTGCAAGTATGGTGCTGGCGTGTGACATTGAATGAATCTATCCAGGGAAAGGTGTGACCTGCCTGGGGAGGAAAAGCTCTTTATCATCTCAGAAATGTATTGCCCGTGAGTGCTTCCTCTGCTGTGTGACCGGAGGTCTGGAGGGAAAGCGGTCGGATGTGCTCGGTCAGGGGACTCCACTGATGCTGCAGGGCTTTTGTCCTGCAAAACCAGCACGGCCGTAGTTAAGTGGGAGACTGATAACCTTTCTCTGAGAGGAAGCATCTGCTCCGGCGTAAAGAGTCTTTAAGGGGATCTTACCCACGTATTTTCACGCTGCAGCCTTTAAATTGCATTAAATATACCTACCTCTAAAGCCCTTCATTAGCTTTCCTTGAGCTTGCTGGCCGTGCAGGCTGTGGTACGGACTTACTGTCTGCCAGCGCGAAGGCACCCGTGACTGCAAGGCGTGTGTGCCATAAATACCTGCAATACATCTTCAGAGCAGTGCTTTCTTCCCTAGATCAGGAGACCTGCTGATGCTGGAGTTCAGATTTATCCTGAGCAGTATTAGAAAAGGTGCTGTTGGCTGCGTTACATGAAAAGCAGTATTTCAAGGCTACTTTTGAAGTCTTCAGGTCTCAGTGCTCTTAGTCCTTCCTAAAAAGTACTGAGTGCTACATATTTGAAACGTAAAAAAGTACAGGCGTAATATCAACTTGATCGGTAGAGAAAATCCACCATGCATGCGGTTAGAGGACTGAAGATTTGTGCAATCCCAATCGTTATGCCCTCCTGTTGTCATCCCTCCACAGCCCCCTGGGGATTAAATTCCTGTTTGGTTTAGTTTAATATACATATAAAATCCTGCGCACCTTGTCAGTTACTCTTTGCGTGCTGGATGGTGAAGTGCTTTGTGACATGTATAAAAATGCTTAAATAAAAAGAAAAAAAGTTTCTGTACGTAGGCATTAACTGCTATCAGATCCTCACGGTTCGAACCAAGTCATTCCTGAACAGACACACGTTTGTTTGCTCTGCTTAGGCTCTGGCGAGATGCTTTAGTATCTGTCATTAACAGCAAAGGAAAATAGTTGGTGTAACTGTTTGGGGAAAAAGGCACAGTGGAGGAGGAAGGTCCAAGAGCACTCGCCAAATTTCTTTCAACCATAATCGGCTGCTAGTGTGCAGTGTGAATGAAGAAAATTGAGAACGGCAGCTAAGGCTTAACTAATGCAATCCTATTTGGGGCTGCAAACAAAGGCTTTGGCCTCTGTTCTACAGCGTCCGACCTTCCTATTGCGGATTGAAAGCTAAAATGATTGCAGGATTCGGTTGGACCAAGAAAATACTAGGAGAGTGAGACAGGAGCGGAAACCCTGGCCAGGTATTGCTGAAAGGACACTTTGTTTGACACTGGGGGGAAAAAAAAAAAAAGCTCTGTCTTCACCTGCAGGTGTAATTTCTAAGCAGACTGAACAAAATCCTTCAGGATTTCAGTGGACAATGGTGTCCATCCAGTGCTGCGGGCATGCTGGGCTGTTAAATAATGCCCAGCCCTGATGGCCTCGGGAGGTATTAGCCATTGTCGCAACTTGTCTCCAACTCTCTCTCTCTGAGGCATCTTTTTCCCGTTAGCAGTTATTCATATGAAGAGCTCTTGGGTCTTGTCCAGTATTAGCTCTTCATTTTCTCTTTTGTTGGATGCCCAAGGAAAGGCCCTCCAAGAGGGGTCTGTCTTTGCTGCATTCACAGGCCACTCTTGGCTGATTTGCTTGGAAATATGCACACAAAATAAGCAAGCCCATCTGTTCCCTTAAAGGAAGTGATGGTAAAATCAGCTGCCACAGCAAAGATAAAATAAAACCGGTGGTCTGCAGCATGCAGGTATGAGCACGCACCTGCAAACGCGCCTGTGCAGCCTCCTGGCGATGGTCATACTGCCCCAAAATCTGCTGAGACCATCGGGCAGGCTTTACCCCTTTGGGGAAAGAAGTAGAAATAATTTTCTTGGCATGTCCCGAAGCCAGGCGGGCTGTGCTGTGCGTGTGTCCGAGGGAGGGTACTCACACGTTCATTGATGTTAGAGGTGCTTTGGCAGCGGGGCTGGACTCGGTTCTGCTGTTGGGTCTGAAACGGCAGCGTGGCTGACCTGAAACAATGTAGGAATTGGTTTTAGCAAAACATCTACAGTTTTGGAGTGCTTCCTACTCTTTTTTTTTTTTTTTTTTTAAAACAAAGGTAAGAAGGTCAGAAAATCTGGAAGTGTTCTAGAGTGTTGCTTATAAAAATTGTTATAAGAGGCTTATGACTGTAAATGCAAAAGCAAGTTATAGCAGGAATGTACGTTGGGTCCTCTTTCTAGCCAAAGTCCAAAATTGTTAAATGTGGTGGCACTTAAAATATTAAAGCCAGCTTTTTCTTTTTTCTTTAACCTTTCAACAAGGTTTTATGTAGTCCAGTACTGTCATATTTGCTGGATGTCATTTAATGCTGTGTACGTGAAGTACTGGGGAGGTCCAAGCAGTCTCTATTTTGCTATAATGTTGAGAAAGTGGTTTGTTTATTTAATGGCAGCAAACTCCTACTTTAGCAGCGTTTAAGTGACAGGGTCATCCCCGCTTGGTTAGGCGGTGAGCAGTCAGCCCATCTGCAGTTGTCTCCTTATTGAGGAGGTCCTTCCGTGGATCTGCCTGCATTGGGGTTGATGTTCCTGGGCTGTGCCATGAGCTCCGTGGCATGGCTGGGTATTAGCTGGGATGGCATCTCTGTCAAGAATTAGGAAGGTATAATTTTCCTGTATGTGGTGAGGGTGTAACTGCTAGTAAGCAAAAATTATAAATAGAAGGCATCCTGGCTGCAAACGAGTAGTGAAAATCCATCTGCATATTTAGCGATACAGCATTATGTTCAGAAAAGATGAAACATCTTTTCTTTCTGGCTTTTTGCCCTAAAACACACCGTTTACGTGGGCTTTCCACCGTGCTGCGCTCCACCTTTACAACCATTGCCAGTGCCTCCAGCAGCTCGGAGACCCCTTGGCGTTCCTGCAAAAACATCAAGGAAAACGATTTCAGTTTTGCGGGAGAAGTGACTGGCAGGTCCAGCGGCCGGACAAAACACTTGAAAATTGAACATTTTTTGACTCAAAGGTACCAGTGTGGGTGTCCCACGCTCACTCAAGCCGTTCTTCTCTCATGGCCCTGCCTGCATTGGGGGATTCTCCTTGAGAAGAAACCAATGAGTCATTGCAGCCCTGTGTCAAGAGCTCAACAATTGGGTTTTGGAGTGGTTTTCTTCTTTTTTGAAGAGAACTGATGGTTTTCAGTGGGGAACCATACTTTTATTTTTTCTCCTCCAGAATGTTTTGCTTTTAAAATCCAAACAGAAGCAAAACGAAATCTGTTTTGACAGGAGGGGGATGGAAATATTGGCTGACTGTATACATGCTATTTTGGGTTTAACTCATGGAAGATGAGTTTCTGGGAGTCTCCTTCGAAGCCCCGTGCATCCCTGCACGAAAAGTGCTTGGCAGACCCTGAGCACCCGTTCGGGGTGGAGGCAATGGACAGAGAGATGAAATCAAGAGGGAATGCTCTTGGGTCCTTGCTCAAGGAGGAGGGAAGATGTGAAGGCTTCTTCAAGACACATCTGAACTCTTTTCTGGGAAAAAGAGGCAAGGCTTTACTTCAGATTGAGTAGTTAGGGGTTTGCTTTTTTGCCAATTGCTGTTTCTATTGAAATTTCTTGGAATTTTTAAGAACTAAAGATGTAAAAAGCTTCAAATTTACATTGCTTGTTTTTCTTCAACACTTCCCATTCCCAGAGGTAATATAAAGAAATAAATGTTAATAGTGAGAAGCATTAAAAAAAAACCTCCAAAAAACCAAAACCAGTATTTGATTTTCCATGTAGAAAACCACAGAAAGGTCTCTTTAACCCCCACCCTTATTTTCCAAGATACAATTGTGAAAAACTACTCAGCATTTCTTAACTGCTGCGTCCCTCCTCCTCAATGATCATCCTTACCACAATATCACTGTATTTAGGAATAGCTAGGCTCTTTTCATTGCATTAAATGTTTCTTGATGGGTCTTGGAAATGAGATGTTTGTTTAACTGTACTATATTTCCTTCATTTGCTAATTGCTTGGGTTTTTTCATATATGATCTAGGTTTTAAATAGTTGGTAAATACACGCGCGCACGTGCACGCACACACAGACACTAGCATGCCAATCTGCTTTCTACACGCTTGCATTTTTAATGCTTTTTTTGTTGTTGTTTGAAAAATCATGTAAGCATAATAGGGATAATTAGCTTTGACTATGAGCAAATCTGGCAATAAAGCACATTAGCTACAGCTTTAAATCAACATCTCAGCCTGCAGCCTTGACTTAACTCATAGTCCCAGTAAAATCTAATTAAAACTGAAATGATCATCTAGGCATTTGATTTTAATTGCATGCGTGCGCTTGTGTGTGTGTGTGTTTGGCTATTTGGCCTCTACAGCTGATTTTCTTGAAGTAGCTGAATTTGCTGAGAGCTGCTTTGAACCTTATGCTGTAATCACAGGGAAAAGACACAAAAACTCGAGACATGACTATTAACTTCAAAGCCAACTAATGGTGTTTTGAAAAAATACTCCTATAGGTAGCATGTCGGAATTGCATTATTAGATGCCTAAGAATATCAGTTATGCATTGGCTTAGACTTGGAGAAATCAGGAGTATATTTTTAAGTCCACGTTCCTAGAGCAAAAAAAAATATGCCAGAAACTCGAGCTGAAATGTATAATAACGAGCCTCAGCTTTCCCCTACCCTTGAAAGAAGAGCTCTGGGTTGACTTCAGCCATGAAAAGACATTTGTAATGCAGATTAAATCTGTTCACATGGGGAATTTGCAGGGAATTACAAACGCATGTTAAATTCACGCTCTGACTTACTCAGCACTAATTTCACCTTGTAGACCAGCCCTCCGTTTCGGTAAAAGCCGATGGGGGTCAGGGACTGGACACCCTTGTGCCATTTGGAAAAATGTTGCTGGGCATCTGCCAGCACCCCCCTGTACCTGATGCCTTTGGAAACACGACCTTAGGTGCTCGCCTCCTGTAAATGTGTGTGCTGCCGCTGATTTATTCTGACTGAGAATGTGACCTCAGGTCTCTAATCATAAACACTAAGAGAACACATGAAAACAATGCAAGATGTCTCTTGTATTTTCACAAGAACAAAGTCTAACGCTTTTCATGCAAGGCCTTTGTGTTCTTTGGGAGTTTAATGTCTCCTTGGGAACTCTGGAAATCTCCTGGGGTGTTTCTGGACACTGAAAACAGTGCAGACTTACACAGCCCTCATGGTTGGGATTTATGCAAAACTCAGCTTAAAGCTGAAAGCAAGGACATAGCTACTTTGGGGGGACATCACTGGATTTAAGGGAGGGTAATGTCAATGAGCGTTATTCTCACTTTATTTCCCAGTGCCACCCAAAATAAAGCAGAAGGAACTAAGAAATTTTTGTGTGGTTTGGGGGGGGGGGGAAGATGCAGTATGTTAAAATGTGGCATCTACAACAGGCTGGGTGCAGCCTGAGTTGTACAAGGTGATGGAGTTGAGGCAGTTCTGCAAAATGCAAAAAAAACCCCTTGATTTAAACGGCCACAGTGATTGAATGTGGGTTTGAGCTCAGACAGATGGATGCATATACCCCTGATGTTTTCTCAGATTCTGGACGATAGTAGTTTTAGTTTATAGAAGTGTAGCAACGCTTCTGATGTAAGCAACGGTTTCAGATGCAGCGTGGCAGAGTGGGCAAAGTATTTGGTAGAGGCGAGAGCTCTGGGCTCTGCTCCCTGCTACGTGGAGGTGGTGCTGCAGTCACAAACTTAACACCAAAAGTAAGGTGGCTCTGGTGTCGTGTGGGGTTTTGTTTGTTTGTTTGTTTTTTCATATGAGGTTTATTTTGCATTCAGAGTTGCTGCACCATCTGCTTCATGCTGGTTGGGCAGTGCCGATCCCTGTCCCCTTGCTGCCAGGCTGAGTGGCCTTGTTGAGCTTGTAACACCATTTTACAAATTGATCAGACGTCAGTAACACGTTGCCCTTCCTGGCCCAGGGTGTCAGGGCTTTCACATCTTGCCAACTCCAGGGTGGCCTCCAACGGAGACGATCCAACTTTAAGTCTGCCGGTGGATGCGAGACCATGGCATTGACTCATTTGGCCAAGCGGATGGGGTTGGCATGTTGCTCCAAGACACAGTTTGACCGTGGTCCTCACTTCCCTTGACCAAGGGTAGGTAGGGAAGTTCAGCCTAAGTTAAGGGATGAGATAAGGTTGGCCATGGTGTACGCCAATCTCAGCCGTGGGATTGATCCGCAGTGCCGCAGAACAGGCATTTTAAGAAGATGGGCACTGACGGGCATGGGGAGAGTTAGCTTTTAGAGTTAATTTACCAGAGCAAACTGTTCCGAGCATTTCAGCTGATGGTGCACGGTGTTCCCCAAAGAAACGGTAACTCTTTGCCTAAAGCCAGCTTCAGCGTGAATGCTAATGATCAATGCCTGGAGCCCCCAGTGGTCTTGGAAGCAATATAGTTAAGTAAAAGGCAATGGGTTGGATAAAAGGTCTTAAATCAGACTAATGTTGGCAAATGTCACTTGAAAGAGAGGGATTTTGGAGGGGAAAAAAGAAAAAAAGGAGAGTAATTTAAGAATAAATTCAAAGGAGGGAAAGCAGACATTCCCACAAACTAATAAAATCTCTGCAAATGAGAAAATGAGCCTGCTCAGATTGAAATTTAATCACAGAAAGGATTTTATTGTAACAAGGAGAATTATAATTACCACTCAAAAAAGGGGAGGTTTTTCTGTCTTTCTGCCGGCATGTGGCCGCTGGAGCCCAGTGCTGAGCAGGAGGGACGGTGTCGGGGAGGGAAGGAAGGGCCACAGCAGTTGTCCTACCAGTAATTAATATAGTCTCTGCCAAAAACTAAACCGGATTCATTTAGAGAGCCAGCTGTGAACATTTCACGTGCGAGTACCGTGACAGCATCGCTCTAGCAGAGAGCATCTCTCTTTGCCAGCGGTGCAGTGCTGCCTTGGGGATGCTCCCTGCGGGCTCTTCATGGTGCTCCTCCACCCGCGCTCCTCCCGAGGCATGGCATGGGGGAGCTGGGGCATCGGAAACCCTTGTCGGGTTGTGCCACAACCGTAGTTAGGCTTCAGACTCATTTAAGCTCACCCAAAAGGTCCATAAAAGCAGAAATGAAGCGGAATGTAAATACGGAAGTATTTCAGTGGCCAATAAAAGAGTACCGGCGTGCACACCTTGTATTTCTTTTTAAAAATTAGTGGGTGTTGGTATTTTTGTTTTAAGAAAAAAATTAGAGGGAGAAAGGATGATAAAACCCCCCACCTGTTGTTTGTAGTTGAGCAGTACGAATCTTTTCAGGAGCAGGCTGACCGTGCAGTTGGACTTTTAGCTTTATTTAGAAACAATTACAGCTGCCTCAGAGTTCAAAATACGTCCGTAACTTCTCTTTAACAAGTCAATATTTCCTCTGCTATTCCCCTGCTGAATAGGTGGTTGTTTCTTTCCTTATTTTTGTTATAGATGCAATGCAAGCTGGGTTGGTTTGATTGATATGTTCTGTTTCTTTTCTCTATTTATGATATCGAGCTTCTGGAGTCTCCACTGACTTCATTAGAGTATTTTGGAAAATAAGTATCCTCAGCATTATTTTCTCTTCCTGTCCTAGTGAAAAAAACCAAAAAAGTACAATAGCAGAGCACATTGAAGCATACTTTAGTAGAAAAAAAAAAAACCCAGGCAGTTTGTGCATACAGTGGAGTGGGGAGTGATACCGACAACATTTAACAAGTTCCCTTTTTAGTATTCTATCAGCTGCAAGGTTTTTAAAAGAAATTAAGATTAACATAATATTTGACAGCTTTTTTCCACATTTAAAATTGCTGCTGAAGTGCTCAGTGGGCAAAACTCACATTCTGCTTCCTTAATTTGGTTTCTTAATAATTATTTTACATCCACTCCTCTCCTGCTGAATTTTAGAAACGCTGTTCTCTTCATCTCGTATGCTCTCGTGGCTGATCACGTCAGGAGGAGGCGATGCATTTCAAATGGCAGGGAGCAAGCATTAGCGTGCGGCAGTGCGAGATGGGAGATGGATTACAATCATTGCGCTCAAAATCTGTGCGGTCCCACGTCGATGGGTGCTCCGAGTCCTCCCCTGGCTGCAGGGGGTTACCAGTGGGCCACCAGCCCCAGTTATAAGAAGGTCCCATTAACCTTTAAAAGGGAAAATTTTAATGGGAATAGAGGTCTTTGTGTCAGCACTGGAAGAGTTAATAAGATTAGGTTTAAAAAAAAAAAAAAAAAAAAGAAATTAAAACTCTTTATTTGGCCAGAATACGCAGTGTAGACACAGCCTGTGCTACGTCTCTAGCTCTCCATGCCAGCAGAGGCGTTTGGCTAGTGGGAATTAAGCAAAGAATAGTGCAAACATTGGGGAGCTTCCCTGAAATTATTCAGCATTTTTTTTGCTACTTTAGGATTAATTTGTAAATTTGCTCTTGACAATCATTTGTAAAATAACCATAACCCTGAAGTATTTCAGGTCGCAGCAAGATAGTGGTTTAAAGATGTTGAGCCTCGCAAAATGAAAAGACAATCAGAATAGAAATATGATTTCTGTGGTATCTTAGATTGTTTTGGAAAGGACAGTTTCAGTGAATTAAAAAAGAGAAGTGAGTCCGTGGCCTTTTACATTTGTGTCTAGTGCTGTTGCAGTCAGTGAGCTGTACTTCTAGGAACTCTCTAAGAACATTGATACTTGATTATTATTATTTTTTTTTTAATATTTGGAAATACTGTCCTTTTTTTTATTATCTCATCTATTAAACAAAGAGCACTGAAACATGCTTTTATACTGTGTATTTTTACAGCAAAGTATTTAAATCGGCCCGTTGAATAATTTCATGCTGCATTAAGTTCAGTAAGATCTTTTCGTATGCATCATTTTTAGTGCTTCCTATATCTTTGGCCATAAGCTTTTTAATTACCATGTGAAGAAATGTAAAATGAAATTTAATAAGAAATAATTTTTTGGTCGTTTGGCTTCATCCGATGCGGTGTTTTTCAGATCGTAGACTCATAGAATCGTAGAATAGTTTGGGTTGGAAGGGACCTTTAAAGGTCACCTAGTCTGACTCCCCCTGCAATGAGCAGGGACATCTTCAGCTACGTCATGGAGTCAGCAGCAGTTGCATATTTCATTTGGAAATCATCGGGCCGCCGTTAGAGTAGCTCTGCGCATCCCCCACCAAAGGCTTCAAATAGAGAGTTTGACCTCTGGAACCAGAAGAGTGGTTTTAATTCCAGCGCTCGTAGCGATTCATTAAATTGAGATGTTAACGGTCTCCCACCCGTGCGCTGCTCGTGGGGCCAGGATTTGGGAATGAGCACCCAACAGCATGCGGAGCCGGCGCGTTGGGGCTGTTGCTCGTGCCTGTTGCCTGGGCTCGGTGTCTTCTGCAGCAGGCAATGCTTTCCTTATCCCAGGATGATTTCTGGCTTTCAGATGTCTCTTCCTCTTTGCTCTGGTTTTGACCAGACGTTGTGGTATCAAAATTAGGGGCTTTCTCTAACGAAGTTTTCCTCAAGCCCAGTGTGGTTGGGTTTTGAGGCATCGGTGTTTTCAGCAAAGAAAAATGAAAATGTTTTGTCAAAAGAGATTCCTGAGTTGGTGTAACTTAGAGCTGCAGACTTAAGCTGGGTAGTCCTGAGACACCTTCCTTGGGGGTGTTTTTTAGGTTGGACCCTTAAATAAATACTTAGCGTTAGGTTTCTAATGCTGACATTCCTCCAACCTTTATGAATACAAATAATGGGCTCATAAATTCAGCAAAAGGGAAACAAAAAATTGGAAACCAATGAGCCTGTCATATGTCTTAGAAAAAGGAAAATGAAAGGTGAACTGAAGACCTGGTTTTGCTCCAGCTCTGAGCTGCACGTCTCCTTATGCCTGTCTCCACGGCTCTCCCGGTGCCCACAGGGAAAAGCCCCTTCCCCAGGAGCCACT
The DNA here is from genome assembly GCF_011004875.1 of Balearica regulorum gibbericeps. Lineage (NCBI taxonomy): Eukaryota > Metazoa > Chordata > Aves > Gruiformes > Gruidae > Balearica > Balearica regulorum. The sequence continues at coordinate 4,989,636 of NC_046189.1, forward strand.
GTCTCAAGGGTAAAGGAGAGACGCTCTGAGGTTTACCCTCACCTGTGTTCATGTAGGATTCGGACTCTGGCTTGGTGTTTTGCCATCAACTATCTTCCACCCCATTTTAAAGATTTCAAATTCAATACTTACTTTTTAATAATTTTTTAAGGTACAATCAAATAGATACAATACTGAGATTTGCATGTGTACCACTTATAAGCACTACCTGTTTATGAACCCAAACCAGTGTTGTATCTGGAAAGCCCTTTCTTTTTGTGAATTTTGGTGTTGCAGATCAAATGTACTTTTGAGATCCTAATTGAACTTGGATCTTGAATTTGCAAAGACTTATTATTGCCCCCAGTCCTGCAAATGGTCTGACACATCCTAGGAATTCACCTGTGAGGATGGGTCCTTTTTCAAGTCAAAGGTACCATGTAGGTGAGCAAACCTCCCCAGGTCTATCGATGTTCCTTGGGAACGGAGTTAAGGTTTTGCAGGTTGTCAGAGTTGCAGATGCTTGCAGGCGGCTCACCTGTTGCCTTCTTGCATTTTTAATTGGATGATAGCAAAGGGCTCTCCTTTTAGCATTTGCTAACTGCTGAGTGTTGTGGCTGAGAAGAAATCAAATCTGAATAAGCCAGGTCCTCCCCAGGCTGAAATTGATGGTGGTTTGGTGTTAAATCCAGATGTGAGTTGCTAAGCCTGGAAAAATGAAATAGAAGCTAGGATCTTCTCAGGGCTTTACATTTTCTTTGGGATCTGTGAAAGCATTTTGTCAGACATGCTTGACACAAAAGACTTGTGGGCTGCAGGGGGTACATGCATTTATTTTAGCACTGTCTGTGCTCTGGGACTTAACCGAGTCCCAGAGGACTATAGGTGCTGCTCTGATACCATCCTCTTCTTATTCTCAAATGCATATTAGAGAGAAACTTTTTGGCATCAGCCATGGTTTGTCTTCTATGCTGAACATTAAAAGTGCATGGAGGAAAAAGGCCAGCTAGGTGAAACTTGGAGGCTTGAGCTTGGACATCATCATCTTCAATGTGGGAAAGGAAAACTGAACCGTGATCATGGCCGTGGGACTGCAGGTGGGTTACCCAGTACATTCGTTTCGTGTTTCAGAGCTTCCCTTTTCCATGGTTCAAAGGCCCATGGGCTTTATATGTGCCCCAGGAACGTAAATCTCTGCTGCTTGGCTTTGCCTCTAGGCAATTGATGCAGCGGTTGGTTATAGACTTGTTGGGGATGGACAGATGTTGTTTTGTTTTCTTTTAGTGTTGTTTTTCTTTTCTTTTTTTTTTTTTTTAAATTTCTGTCCAAATAAGTGGAATATTCCTCATTTTCTTTTTTATGAGGTAAACAAAATTACTATGATATATCATCTCCAATTTCTGTTAGGACCATGCTTTGAAACTATAACCTATTTTTAGCTGAAAATCCTCAGAGAAAGTCTAAGAAGCCAGAAAACGCTTTAGTGGGAAAGCGATATGTTCAAATAAACCTTACAGAGATAGTGCTCAGCCAGCAGATGAAAATATTAAGTCTGGGGATTGTTAGGCAGAAGAGTATCTCTGAATCTCTCTTTTCTTTCTATCTAAGGTAACCTGATTATCACTGTAATCTCTTTTGCTCTGTCAGTTTGAAAAGACAGTATCATCTGTCATTCTGTAGGAAAAACCACCACCACCCCAAATAATCATAGGCAAAAGCAAATATTCCTTATTTGAGGTTTAGTTTAAAAATGAGAGTAATATTCATACAGCCAGAAGCGTATTTATATATATATATACACACACGCATATTTTTTATATATATATATATATATAAAAAGAAGGCACTGCTTTTTTTGAGCAAATACATGGCCAAAAGGCTTACGCTCTGTATGGTTTCTGCAGGAGATATCTGGGCTGTTGGGCCATTACCTATTAAATGCTTTATCTTCTTAGCAGATACCTTCTGCAGGGGGCCCTGGCACCGCCTGAGCGTGTCTAAGCGTGTGTGTGACAGCACATACATTTATCTTCCAGAAGTGGACTTTGACCATGCGTAGGACTAAACCATTGAAGAGCACTCAGGAAATATGAGATATCTTGCTCCACTAGCTAAAAGGCTTATGAAAATAAAATTTAGTTGGGTTATATAATAAATGAGAGGAATCCAATTATTTTTAGTTTGTCAGTCCATCCTGAGAGAACTACCCGTAAGTCAGTAACAGCCTGTATGATGTGATAACTTCTTTAGCAGAGAACTCATTGAACGGGTTGGGTTAACTAAGTATTTCTGTCCTCAAGATGACCAAAAGCAGCACCGAGTGTCTCTCCCATAACCGAGGGGTCCACGAGCTGGAGGGCAGATTCACGCATATACACAGATTATTGCCCCCCGTGAACATCCAGCTGGTGCCAGGTCTCTCCTGAGCATCCCGGAGTGCTGGATATGCAGTTTTGGGGTCTGGCGAGGCGCTGGGTTCTGGCCGTGCTGAGCAGCCCCCACAGGGACGAGGATGTCCAATTCGGGACGGCGGCGGGTTTTTGGCCGGCGGCAGTACAGCTGCTGCCCGCGCTGGCGGGGAGGGAGGACACCTGCGTGTCCCTCTGAATGAAGGCAGCCTTCGCTTTGGGAGGGATGCCGCCGAGGTTACCGCAATGGCACTGCCCCGCGCGGAAGCACGAAGAAAAGGCCAATGCTTTCTGCCGCGCACGCTCGGCCGCATACTAAGGAAGTGGCGATGGGGGAATAATAAAAGGCACTGGCTCGTCAGCCGGCTTCACCGCTATTCAGAGCTTGCCCGAAGTAGCAGGGCTGGTGTAATCCATTCTGCGCTCCGCAGTAATACAGTAATGTTTCCTACGCAGGGGGGAAATCCTGGCCCCGCTATGTTCGTGGGAGCTTTTTCCAGTGGAGTTTTCATCTCTTATGTTTATTGTTTGATAGAAGAGCATTTCCTCAGCATCTGAAACTGATTTTATGAAGCAAGAGAATAGGGTTTGGTTGGTTTGTTTGTTTAACTATGCGTAGTAAAATAAATAGCGATTTTTACAGTCAGGAGCAAAACTGGGACGGCTTCTTCTTGGTCTTTTGCAGTGGTTACAGCTGGTGTAAACTGCTGTCAGAGGGAGCTGGAGCACCTGGGAAAGGCTTTGAAAATCAGTGAGGGCTGAGGGCTCCCCCCTGCTCTCTCCTGCCATCATTTCTCACCAGCTGGAGAGAAATCATCATTTCTCACCTCCCGTCGGCAAAGTTTCAGTGGCAAAACCCTGCCGATGTCCTGAAGCGATTCGAATGGTTTCATTCAGCCCAGATGGTTTCAGGTCTCTGCTCTTCTGCGTTGGCCATGAATTCACCCTTGCGGTCTCAGGGCACGCAGGTGAATTCTTCCAGCTGCAGCCATCGCTCGCTAACGCTGCCTCAATTTGCGTTAGCCTGTCGATGGAGCGACACTTCCCATTAGACATTTATAAATAAGAATTTAGTGCAAGTGAGTAATGTCTTGTGATTTCCTAATAATTTCCTCATAATTTCCTCAAATGCTTAACAATAGACGTGTCCCCGAATATCTTCTGCATCTCAGCCTTAAGACTTTTAAGCTGTAACAACTGCTTCAGGATAAGAGAGTGGTGTGTATAGAAGTTTTTATTTCTTTTTGTTAGAAAAAAAAAAAGTTTGCTTTGTGCTTTGTTCCATGTATTTTCCCACTCAGTACAATTGGACCTGCAAGTAAACCACTAGACCTCTAAGACAGACCTTTTTTAGCTGTTTTTCGAGTCATGCTTGTTCATTCTTTATATCACCTCAACAGAGCCAAAGCATACGGGGAGTGATAATAATCATAATTAAACAAAATCTAGCAGGAGCTTAAAAACCAAAGGATACTGTTCCCCAGGGGACAAGGGATTATAACTAGTTCTGTTTCGGCTTGGTAGTCGGTGTCGCTGGAGGTCTCTGTAGGCTGCAGATAATAATGCCATAAATTTTGCTGGCAGGTGTTGATCTCTCAAGACAGAAAGCGAGCTCTCTCGGCCCACCTTTGAGCCTCTGTAGTCCGGAAAATGGCTTTCAGCAATACTCTGGATAAGCTTTTCCTCTTCATTCAAGCCTAAGCTTCCCGGTAAACCGCTTGCCTAAATGTCTGGATGACTTACTTGAGGGAATTAAATAGTGTGTGGGGAAATTAAAAAAAAAAAAAGAAAAATTGAAAAAAAAATAAAATTTGTTTGACCTGAGTGTATTTTTGACCTTTGCTAAGCCATATAGCAATTTCGTAGGATATTCCAATGAATTAATTCTTCTGTTCTAATGGCATGCATGCGTGCATGTGTGAAGGTATTTGCCAAGTTACAATGGCAATGACATCCACCAGTTACACATTTTCCTGGAGGATTCCTCCCTACCTCGGAGAGTTTTTTTGCCCTCTAGTTCTTTCTCCAAGTCCACAGGATTTGGGAGTTGGTGGTCCTTTGTGTCCGCCCAGAGGCAGACTCATTCCCGGAGTAAGTGTGATGTGTTATTTCTGGTCTCTGTTTAAAGAAAAGCAAAGAAAAAGTTGGCTTTTCCTAACATCATGGCACTCTAGCCAAATATTTGCAATGCAATTTGGAATGAATTATAAATGAATCAACAATGTGGCATAAATCTAATATTAAAAAATATCCCATCATGTCACACTGCCTTCATTTTCCCCTTTATTTCCAAGTCCTGGGCAGACTGGTAAGACTGGCAGAGGCAGCGTGTGAACGAGGTAGTTTTCGATTCAATGGGTACGGCTTGAATTCCTTCATGAAGAACGGTCTCCCTCACTTTAAGCTGTCAAAACATCACTTGTTTGAGGCCGCAATTAGCACAAGCGCCGTGTGATGTGGAGAGTAGCCTGAGTATTCAAGTCACGGCCATTTGGGCTGTGTCTTCTCCCTGGGCTGCCTGTGGGTCTTCAACCAGAGATTGCGTCCATCCTTCCTCCCCTCCAGTCTTGCACCAACAAGATGGCCAGCTTAGGTTGGATGAGATGTTGGGAGGTCATCTGGTCCAACCCCAGCCCAAAGCAGAGCCCATATGAACATCACATCAAGTTGCTCATGGTTCTGATACCGCATATGTAACTCTATGATGAAGGCAGACCTGGGGATGGGTCCTGGTCAAAAAGACTCCCATAACATGATCATTATGACTATGTTGTTGTGCTGGGTAGTTTCCTGATAAAAGTTGGTCTGGTTTTTATGCTCCATCATAACTGACTGATGGCCTTAGGGTTGTCGGCTGAGCCGTGCATTGGGGACCATTGGGTTGGTCCCAGACCATGCATTGGTGATGTTAAGCAGAGGCACATCACCACCTCCAACATAGCTCACTAAGGACATGCTCAAGTAGTGAAACATTTACAGTGACTATTCGTGCAATTAAAAACCAGCTGAAGACAGAAATCCTGTACTGCGAACTCCAGTCCCTGCTGTAATATCCCATGATCTGTATCGGGCTTTCCTAACAGCCTGCGATGCTGAACTGCTGATCCTGTCCTTTCTAAACTCTCCATAGTTGGGGCTTGTGTTTACCTAAACAATTCAGCTTCTTTTTAGTGTACTGTAAGCACAATCATTAGCTCCTGTGCTTTGCTAAGGAAAAGGGAGTAAAGCAGAGTGTTTTCTGCTTTGTTTTTTTTTTTTTAATACAATTAAGTCCAGTTTGGGTGAAAGGCTGAGTCTGAGGTTCAGAGTTTTCCCAAGGAAAGGGAAGGTCAGAAACTCTTCACTAATGATGCTTTTTTTGTGATGCAAGTTCCTAACTGTCATGATTTTTAAGATGTGGAAGTTGTCGGGAGTTTTGCCATGTACTTCAGGAGCAGGAAAAGGAAGCCCTTTGTAAGGGATGCTGGGCCTCCAAGACTGCGTTGTAAGAGCCTCTTGGGGAGTGGAGCTGTCCCGGTAGTGCTCCAGACCGGGGTATAACTCAGTGTTTCCATGTCCATTTTCCCCCTGTGAGCAACACCAGGTTGATTAACTCATTCCCATAATTAACCAAAACGATGCTTTGCTGGTGTAGTTGCTGAGCTGAATTCCAGTGTGACATTTCCAAAGATCCTACTAAGTTATTTTGGAAGGATTAAAACTCATTTAGTTGCCCATTTTGTTACCGCTGCAAGTGCCTTTATCTTACCATCTTGCGTCATCCACAAGATTTGCTTTCTGCTCTCAGATAGCAGGGAATCCCCAAAGTTCACATTTTTTTAATGTTGTTTATGTTAGGTACAGTCATGCTTGTCCTTAAATCTCCATGCCTGTATATGAACTCCTTGCCTCGATAGTTTTTAATCCGGGGAAGGTAACTTAGAACCAGCCTACTGTCAGAGGGCTTTGAGGTGATGCTCCAGATCAAGATCAAGTAGCAATTAGGTGTAATAGATATTGATGATTCAAAGGAATCTGCCAGCAAAGACTTTTTTGCTGCTGTTAATGCCAGAGGAGTTCGGAGTAGGACTTTGCGGGACTCTTGGTGACTTTCAGGCAATTTCTGTTAGGGAGTAAATAGATTACATTGCCTGAAATGAGATGCTAAATATTCTGTTTATAAGGAACCGCAATGTTAGGTTAATGGAGAGAGCGCTGTAGGGATGTTCAGAATGGTCAAGAAAATGGAGAAATAAGAGGGAGGAAGAAAGTCTGATGCAGACTTAAAACTATTTTCTCCATACAGTTTTTGGAGTTCTTGACAGACCTGTGTGCAGCCGTGAAATCAGCAGACAGGCAGCTTTGAACTGCGCGGTGAACTCACAAAGAATATTGATTTATCCAAGCTTTCACTAACCTCAGTAATAAAATACTTCAGAGTCCAGAATTTCAAATGGACAAAGTGTTCTTCAACCTTTTCTGCAGTGTACTAATCACTAACTGGCTTTTCTTCAACAAAAGGCATCAGGATGTTTCTTTCCAGCAACCTTTTTTTATTAGAGAGATGTGAATGTAGTAGATCTATCCTTCATTGTGGCCAGGTTTGAGGTCCTTTCTATGCCCCGGGTCTGCCTAGTGCTGTTTGTTTATCTGGAGTCCTTGGAGGGTGATTCTTAGGGAGGGGGAAAAAAAAATCTGGTACACTAATGTAAGTTTTTGTTATCTTTCTTCTCTATATAGCAGCTATTATGTGACTTTGCTATCATTTAGATTAATTTATATACATACATATATAAGAGTTGTTTTCATTAATTTCGCCCGAGAAGAGCATCATCACAGGATGTTTTTGTGAAGTTTGTTTATGCTCTGACATAGCAAGGACAAATGCAGTGATACAGTGACAAAGCAGGTTTTTTTCCTGAATCAGTGTAGGAATTCCCTCTTCCAGGTTTTAGGCTGGTACCCCACGCTTTCTCATGCACCGTGCACTCTCAGCTTTAGATCCAGCGGTGTAACAGGACATTACTGAGTAGACTTTTTTAGGTCACAAATGTTCTACAGTTCCACACAGCTTTTCATTATCGATTGAAGGAATTGTGGGGTCTTTTTTTTACAGCCGGAACACACATAAACTGTGATTTGTTCTGGTTCTCTGCTTCAGATGAGTAATTGGTATGTGCTGCGAGTAAACTTTTAGTTGGTTGCCGGCTCTGTGGTAGAAGGTTGTATCCAGGGCACCAGGATGTATTTCAGCATCAGAAAAAGGGGTTGGGAAGAGGGAGTGAATGCAATGGTGGTTAACGTAAGACATTGCAAAACGTCTTGCAGGAAGGTGGTTTCTCCTGCCACCACCACCAGTGGTACTTAGCAAGTCACACACCCCTCCCAGACTGTGTACGCTGAGTTTCTCTCCTCCTTGGGTTGAATTTGGATAGGGGAAGCAAGCCCTGCTTTCTGGCCAGCCTACGAACAGGAGCGTGGCTGGGTGGTGACAGCGTGTGCCTCTGCCTCTGCAGCAGAATCGGCCAAGTCTCCTCGCAGTCGTTGCGTTCTCTGAGTGCTGAGCCTCTCTCCTTGGGTTTGCCTGCCAGATGTTTCCCATTCAAGCCATATTGGTTTCCATGACCACCTTGAAAATTGACTTGAGGTGGAAATGAATATTGCAATTATATCATTTACTTTTGCATAAATTAGTGTCATTTTCTCTTAAACACCCTGCCATTTTGGACAAGCGTTGTTTATTAAAAAATAATAGTAGCAGTTCGAAAGCATCATTTCTGAGTTCAGGGAAGGGCTTTTTTCTTGGCTTTTACACACGTGGTTCCCGAAATGACATCCTGCCATCGAGGCAGAAATCCGAACGTCCTGTGCCTGGCAGGAGCGAGCAGGGAGAGCCCCTCAGCCCTTGGCCTGTCCACCACGGGCATCCCGAGGTGCCCTCTGCCTCCGTGCTCCTGCGTCCACCTGGGCGGGGAGGGAGAAGCGGAGGGTGCAGAAAGCAAGCAGAGGGTACAGCTTTGCGGGGAGTCATCGTTCATGGGAGCCTAACGCAAGTACACAAGAGTTAAATAGAACTTAATACAGTACTAGATGTTTTCTTTAGGAATCATGAAGCATGTAACGTCCTTATGTTCTCCAAAGGGTTTATTTGGCAGCCTGTTAGCATCTCACTGTGACATGACTGAAGGGGGAATAACCAAAATAACAAGGAGGGGGAAAGAAGGCAGCAGTCACGAAATTGGAATAACAACTTTGTAGCATAGTACATTTGAACCTGTGACACTTTTTTTTTTTTAATCCCCCCCCCCCCCCCCCCCCCCCCCCCCCCCCCCCCCCCCGAATGGGTAGCAGGGCTTAATGCCCTTGAAGACAACATTATGCCAGTCAAATTGTGATTGGGACTCAAGTAATTTTGCCTAAGGCTCCCAGTCACTGCTGGATTTCGCTATGCTGAGGATGAGCCAGTCCATGTAATCCAAGGCAGTATTTGCTCATTGGCTTTGGTCTTCTTGCAATTACTCAGATTTTAGGCTGAGAAGCATCTTTGCAGCTAACCAGGAGCAGCGTGAAGTTGCAGGTAAATATTTCCGACAATGGGAAAGGAGATCTGTGTTATTGGAAAAGATTGCTGCTTATGAAGAGACAGTAAGTAGTCAGGGTAAGAAAAGAAAAGAAAGGGGGTGAACAAAGTAAAGGATTAGGGTATTCAAATAGCTGGTGGATTAACAGGGCACAGTGCCTACCTTTGGGTCTTCACTCTCTTGATTTAAAACACAAAACAGCTTCCAGCTCATCTGTGATATTAGTTCTTATACAGATACCTTCCATCCTATAGTTTCCATTTTCAGAGCAAACAAAGATGTGTTTATTTTTCTTATAAGCCCTTTTCCTATCCTCCATGCAGTATTTTGGAAGGTAATGACCTAGATAGACAGAAACCAGAGGTAAAGCGGGAGTAGGGTGCTAATGACAACTTGTCGAAGGCAGCTCCGAGCCGCAGGCTGGGTACTCCCCCCCGCAGCGGGGACCGTCCCTGCCCAGCCCCCATGGAGGGATGCCGAGGGCCGGTGTGGTCCCTGCACCTCTGGACGGGGACTCACTGGCTTGTGGGCTACCCCAGACTGTGCCTACTCAGGGACATATATATTTATATTTTACTAAAGAAGTGACCGTTTTGCTGTCACTAATGCAATTTTCCATGTGTTTAGTGGAAACTGCAAACCCATGGCCATCCCCAGCAGGGGAGCATCTCCCTGCTTCGGAGTAGTCCCTCCTGGTGCATTGGCCTCTCTTCAGCTTCTGGGTTGTGAATGTCCTGGAGTGCCTCTGGGAACCCCTCTGTTTGGGAGAGGTGTTGCGTTACAGAAAACCAAGGTAGGATGCAATACTGTGAAAGTGATGGTAGTATTGTAAAAATATGGTACGCGTATTATAGAGGAATTCCAGAAAGAAGAGCGGCTGTAGGAAGCTGTGGGAACCATGGGAAACCTTTCAGTGCTTCCCCAATCCTCCTCCTATTCTCTTTTATTTTAAATGTTTTTTCTTGCTCTGTTTGCTGTGTTTTGTACTGGAACAGGTTTCTCCTCCTTCCTACTTCCTAACTTTTCCTCTCCCCTTGCCAAAAGCAGCACCATTAGATAAGGACTTGCAGAACTGGCAGTTCCATGCAAAACATGAGGAAGGACACCACCCCTCTCTTGTAAGCCTTTTCTGTGCCATCTATGATTTTCAAAGTCTGCATCCTGTTATGTTTTCTTTTTTTTAACATCTCTAAAATTAATGCAGTGATTCAGTGTCTGTGTGCCTAAATATATATATGTGTGTTTATATGCATTTATCTATGTGTATATATATATACATATAATCTGCCCAGTCAAAATAGTTTCCCAACACATCTGTTGCTGAACAGATGCTCTCTGTATCACTCTGGCTGTTGCTGGCTCTCTGTGGTTGATGTTAACGTGAATATTGAAAGAGTAACGAAGATCAGATTGCTCTGGTATAATCTGATGTAACGCAGGAGAATCCCGGAGCTTTGACTTGCCTGAGGAGTGCCACCTACCCCTAAAACAGCGTGCCGTGAGTTCGCTCCTTGAAAGGAGGGACTCAGCTACGTGACTTTGATTGCTGGCACACGGCAGCGGGTCTTGGGCTGTTTCAAGGAGGACGTGTAGCAGATTAACCTCTGTCATTTGAAATGCTGCCTAGCAGTGGTGAGTGGGCAGTGTTTATAATAAAAAATTAAAACAGCACAGTAAAATATTCAAAAAAGTGAAAGGTAGTACAAGAGACGGCTTGTAAGAGTCTGAATTTTGCAATATTTAAGAACTTAACACATATTGAGCATTTACTTGCCTAACTCCAGGCTGTCTACTTTTAGAACCTTTAGAAAGTAATATTTATATACAAATAATGCAATGATTCCTTGCACTCACATTTATAATGTAGAGATACTCCAGCAGTTGTTAATTAAAAATGATTACGTGGGTGGAGGACGGACTGTCAGTAGTCCTGCAGGTGCTGGTGGCTCAGGTGTGGTTCCTTATTCACGGGCCTCCAGGATCCTCACCAGGAAGAAGAAATACCAGTGTCCTCACCCGACGGCTCCTCTTCGCAGGGGGGAAGCGTCAGAGAAGGGAAACGGTGCTGACCTGCTCCCCAGCATGGGCCGCGCTCTGCGTCCTGGGATATCGCCTGCATGCAGCAAGGGTTTGTTCTCGTTGCATCTGTCTTCATGGCAATAACCGCTGGGAGGAGTTAGTCTCTTTTTTTTTTTTTTTTTTAAATTATTGTATGTTATATACACTGTAATCTTTGCAAATACTTTGGTTTGCAATAATAATGTCTATAGCATAGTAATTAACCAGCCCTTTCCCACCACCCAATTATTTTATGTGGTGTCTCAGCTGATTTAATCAGTGCCCTTTCTAGCAAGTCTGTCCTTTTTAAAATGAATGGATTTCCAACAGGATCAGATTTCCAACAGGATCAGATTTTCTTTCCGACTCTTTTATTGCTGGTGTCTTTAGAGATGATTTAATCGCTGTAAAACTGGTCTCTGTACTTGCCATTCTTGATTATATTGCTACTTAACAAGCTGTATTAAATGCGTGAAAAAATCAAATCAGAAAATTGAGCACTAGACAGTAACAAGGAAAACCTTTTTTTTTTTTTCTTCAGTACTGTTGCCACTGATGGGAAGTGTGTGTAATCAAGTTATTTTTGAATTATCTTCAAGCTGGGAGAAAAAGAAAACTTAGGATAATGGATAATTTGAAAGTAACTACACAGAAATGCCACTAAAAATGATGGCCCACAACTTTATCTTGTATAGCTCAGTCCCTGCCTTCTCAGCTGAACCGCTTTCTTTACCTTGGGCACCCAACAGGACGTGATTCATCCGGAGCCTGCCCCAGCGTGGAGGTTTAAAGGTAGCTTGAATGAAGTTAGCGCTGCGGAAGGGGACTCTGCTGCTTGCTCCGATCTCAGCAAATCTTCCTCAGAAACAGCAATTCTGGGTACGGAGCAGCAGACCCGACCCGCGGTGGGCATGAGGGCTGGTGGGGAGCTCCTGGTGCAAGTTTTAGGTGGTTTCATGACCCTAAAAAGTGGCAATGATGGAGTGAGAACTGTTGCGCGTGACTACGGTAGTGTTCTCCAGGGAGGGATGAGGGACAGCACCTGGCAGCCCTCCCAAATCACGGCACATCCCTGAGGATGGAAATTCGGTGCCTCTGAGGACCAGAAGCAAAGATAGAACTTTATCCTGCCGTGGCCGAAGGCAACGGTGAGACTCTTGGGACTTCCTTGGCACGTGGTCAGGGCTGGAGAACCACAGCCTCTTTGGGCAGCGGGGTCTGCGCTGCTAAGTATAAATACTCCTCTCCTCTAACATGGTCCCTGCTCTGACCCCCACTTGCTTTGCTGCAAGGGGAATGGCTTTGTATGGGGCTCGCAGGTGCGTCCCCCGTGGGAAGGGATGACGCGGAAAGGCCAAGTCCCGCGTGCCAGGAAGATGGAGGACGGTGCTATGCCAAGGCGTCGCTCTCCGGGCAGAAACGCGAGCGGCACCTTTGGGACGTACTAACTTGCAAGGAAAGTTTCTTTCTAATGTCCATCATTTAATGGTTGGCTTATGCCCTTGAAGTGAGATGTCTTATGTCCGTAATACAGCCACGGCAATTTCGTTCTAAAAGTGCCCTATTTGATTAAGAACCAGCCATGAAGGCAAATATCAAATCTCCAGGTGGAAACTTGCCCTGACAGGAGAGGATGAGAAGTTGTCATTAAGCGAGGCCGGGCCAGGGTATCCCCTCCAACCAGGGGCGCAGCGCGGCACGGCCCATTTGTCACAGCAGGAATATAAATTTGTTTTCTATTACTGACATGTATTTGTCCTTTCCTTTATTGCAGCAATAATTTCTTGAAAATACCTTAAAAAAAAAAAAAAGTCTCAAGAACACGAAAGTTTAATCTTAATTTTGTCCTAACCTTTACAAAATCGATTAAATTACTCCCAAAAGTAACACCGGCAGCTTTGCTCGCCCGGAGCAGTGATGGCCTGTCGAGGTGCTTGTGAACGGGGTGAGCAATCCGAGTTGCGATAGTCCTTAGGGCATGAAATGTTGGGTGCATTTAAACAACAAAAGAAGGTTAAACCAGTCTTGCTGAACTGGAGGTCTCTCTCTGCCACCACAGCGCGGGAGGGTTTCACTCGTTAATTTTTACGCTGCTCTATAAAATATTGAGATGTTTTCGCGTGATGATGGGGCATCAAGTTATCAGAGGAAGCAGAGGAAGGAAGGTGTTTTACATCAGAGATAAATAATTGCTTTTCTCAAAGGTTTATGGCAAAGCTGTATGCGCGGCAACGTGCCAGTGCCCGGGACAGAGCTGTGGGCAGGAGGCTGGGATTTAGCTCTTGGGATGGTGGTTTTATGGGGCAACCTGCGCCCGTGAAACTGTACCCCCGGAGCGGTCGGGCACGATTTCAGCAAAGTGAGAGCAACTTCGAGAAATTGCCCAGCTGCTCGCCTTAGGTTGAAGGAGAGAGGAAAATATCTCTTTTGTTTCAGAGCATTTCTGCAGGAGTTGGAAGTGTTTTTCACTGGCCAGGTCACCACTAAGGTGATTTTAATCTGATATTTATCCTTCTGCCTTAGGATGTTTTTGCTTTTGCCAACTAATAATAAGAGATTATTAAATCGATGGGGTTGGGGTTGAAGAAGGTAAGAATAAGGTTGTTATTTTTTGGAGTCAAGTCCCTTCAGTAAACCTGTGCCTTTTAAGATAAGATAAAATATTTACATCCTCTGTTGCACCCAGTCGTAGGTCCTGTGCATCTGCCGTAGCGACTCACGGGTGCCGGGGAGCCTCTTGCAGCGTGTCTGTTTGGTGTCACCTCTGACACGTGTGGTGGGGAAGGTAAGGGGAGGTGGGTGCTGTGTTGGGAAGTTAAAGTGTCATATTTATATTTTCTGAAGCTACATAGGTGAGAAACCAGGCTGATAGCTGCTGAACTGCCCCGGGAGGACTGGCCTCTCCCTGCCTGCCCAGACTGACGTGTGCCGGTTGCACGGTCTGCTCCCAGCCCTGTGGTTGTGGTCTTGGCCCTGCTTCCACCCTGGAAGAAGCCACCCAATGCTTCTGGCCCCCTGTTAAACTGCTCCAGCGTATTTGCTGTAATAAATTGGGGTGATGCGCTAGTGCTGGAGGAGCTGATTCAGCTGGCTTTGCAGGAAAAAAAACAATCAGTTTTGTTGATTCTTTTATTTTTTTTCTTCTTTTTTTAAAGGGCAAAACAAAAGAGAAATCTTAAGGGAGAATGTGTATTTGTTCATCAGCCTTTTTAGTTCCTCTGTGCTCTCCATAAAAGCAGGCTGCCCCAGCCTGCAAGGATGCTGACCAACGCTGCTTTCGTAGCAGGGCTTGAGAGGTTTGAGACAGAAATGCATGTTGTTTTCAATAAATAAAAGTGGGAGCTCTAGTTAGAACCACCTGGGAAGGGGCGTTTTGTGCATTTGTAAAAAAACCTTGTGCAAAACAGCCGGTGAGTCAGTACCTGGGAAGAGGGCAGAGGCAGCCACGCTGGGGATGGCCTCAGGGGACAGCTGAGGACAGGGCAGCTCCAGCTCAGGAACTGCTCTCTCAGCCCTCCTTCAAGATGCTCCATGGTATTTCTTTGACTCCTCTGCTTTAGAGTCTGGCTCCACGATTTCACTGTTTTAAGCGTTTTTTACATAAAAAGTCAAGCTCTGTGCATTGTTAAAAATGGGTCACTGGGAAGTTTGGCAGCAGAATGAACTGGTGGCTCCCCCTTTTCTGTTTGTCATCATTTATCTTTGCCCGCTTGCCTGCAAAATAAAGGGCTCAGAGTTACTCTCTGAGCTGTTATTGCTGTTTTACTGAAACGTGGTGTGGATGGGCACACAGACATGTGCCGCCATGCTGCGAGAGAGTAAACACACGTATGGTCCCACAGCTTCTGTGCAGGATTCACCTGCATAAAAATTGCAGCGCTTAAAAGTTGGTGGTAGACAGGCAAGATTTTGAAGCTCTTCATCAATGCGGTGTTCGCCCAGTAAAAAGCTGCTTCGTGGTCGGCACGTGGAAACTGGCAGGCTGTAGGCAGTGATTAAAAACACATTTACCTCTATGTAAAACGTCCCTGGTGTTGATGCTTGACTATTTCTCTACTTTTTAAGCAGGGAAGTTAATGAACAAAGTATTCAAACAAAGGTGCAAAGCGAGGGGAGTGGGGTAGGCAGAGAAGTAGAGATTTAGAGATGGGTTACTTCAGCCTGTTGGCTTGTTCTTGAGTTTTGTGCTGTGGTCCTTGTGCTGTTCCAAAACTGATAAAGGTGGGACTCAGTGCCACGTATAAAGTCATGTTCAAACATTTTCCCCCATCTTGTAACTGAATGTTTGCATCAGCCACGTGTAGAGGTGTGTGGACGTACCCATCCAGGTCTCTCCAGGAAAATATGTTTTCAGCGGGGCACCTCCTTCCCCATCTCCCTATCTCATCCCGGGAAAGCCATCTCCCTGCGGGAACAGAAGGGAACAGAAGGAGGTTGGACACTGCTGCTTTGCTTTTGCAAAAGCACGAATTGGCCCCAAATATGAGAAGACACAAAGTCCAGCTGCCTTTTCCAGGAAAGCCAGCTTGTCTGTCTGCACTAAATGGTGGGGGCCAAATTAGTCTCTTACCAGGAGTAAGCATAACTCATTGCTGGTATCAATCACTTATTTATGGCAGTGACAGCTTTAAGCCCGAGTTCTTGAGTTCATTTAAACACCGCTCAGATCGATGACGTCTTTTGAATTACAGTGAGGAACACATTCATAGAAAAAAAAATCCATAGAGGCATTATTAAATGTGGAGAAACAACCTGTGGCTGGGGAGGTCCCTCGAAAGAGCTGCTGGGGACCAGGGGGCATTCTGAGAAACATGGAGAGACGAATGACAGTACCTGCTCCAAAAGCAACCCTGGTTGGACCTTCATTGACTTCAGAGTCATCCCAACAGGGCGAAGGCAGCAGACATTTTTCACGTGCCCTTTCGCTGCCTTTTGCGCTAGTTTTGGAGCTGCCTGTTCCCCAGCCTCATCCCTTCCCCGCTGAGGTTTCCCCACACAAAACCCTCTTTCAGCAGATTCCTTATCTGCTATCAAGGGAGTGTTTACAGCAGCTAAAGCTCTTAAGTGCCTTGTCTCAGAGACTGATGGTGATAATTAAAGCACTGCTTTCCAGCCCTCCGCTCCTCTTCGCTGAATTGCTGGGAAGCGGGGAATGGGGTTGTGCGAGCCAACAGGAACCCTGGAAATCCATGTTCAGCGATTTGGTGTGTATTATTTCTTTGGCTTGTTAGCGTGCGTCCTCGCTGCTGGGTGCGGGTACCTAGCTTGTGAAAACCTCCAGGTAGGGGGGAGAATTGCCTGACAATTGTAGGTTGTATTTTCTTTTTTTTTTTTTTTTTTGCTTCTGTGCTGAAAAGAAAGTGCATCATTATGTGATGTAATTTAATCACTATAACCCCCCCATGTGTTGATTTATGAAATGATGGGGAAGGGTAGTAGGATACTATCTTTCAGGCTAAAAAAAATTAAATAATAAACCAACTGTTTTCTCCTGTGCTACAATTATGGACGAAATAGCATTAAACAGCATCCAGCTAAAGAGACAGACACGGAGATCGTGGCTGCTAATCACAGTGACACCAGGATGAGTTTTTCTAGAAGTGCTGTGAAATTGTGCAGTAAATTATGTTACACAAGATGTATTATTCCCTGGTTTAGTAAATAAGCCTCCTGACAGGAGGCCCCAGCAAGGCAGTTGCAAATAGCTTCACCACTGCGCCCGAGCTGGGGCTCGGTGCAATGCGGTGTGGCTCCGGAAGCTTGGGAGCGAGATGCTCTGGGAGATGCTGCCAAGGGCTCGTGTGCTCACATGGCTGCCGTTGTCCTCTTTGCTGTCTTTTCCTTCTGTCATCTCTGCAGTCGGGCTCCTTTCTTTTGTCTTCTCAGCTTATTCAAAGTCTGGTTCCATCTTACGGTCCTGCATCACCCATTCCTGTGGGCGAGCAAGGACCTCCTGAGCATCGCACAGCTGCTGCCCCAGCTGGGAAGTGTCCTGTCCGCAGCTGATGGCCCGTGCATGGAGCATGTCTTGCTCTCTGGTCCCTTCATCTGCCCACAGCATGGGCTGATCCCCGCTCAAAACCATACCGTACTTGCGGTGCTTGGTGTGTGCAGCGTGCTTTTGCCCCAGCTGTTGTGGGCAGGAGACCAGAACTGCTGCTCCGGGCGATGTCCGAGGCTGGATCCTAGAACTTGGTGCTTTTTTTTAACCTGGGAAGCACAGAGTAACTATTAAAGAAACTGAACTAAGGCCATCGGGGTCTGACCTCTGAATAAAAATAAGACAGTTTGTTCTGAAAGTAATAATGCACCGAGAGAATCCAAAAAGTCAGCTCATGTGTGAAGCCCAACAGTGCATCAGGAGGAAGCTGCTTCTTAAGCATCCAACGCCTGTATCCATTACCCAAATTAGCACTCAGCAGAAGAGGGGCTCTTCCCCCCACTGTGCTCAGCGGCGCCGTGCTCCTACGGGGAGAGGATAAGCGAGCAATCATCTGTCTGAACCCGTTATGTGCTGTCGTGTGGGTAATCACTGCTGCACATTGCCTCCCTGGCAGTAGGTGCTCTCCAGGAGCTGAGGGATGGTATTACAATATCTTCAAGTGGTTTAATGATAGCATAAAAAATGTGATCAATATTCAGTTGACTTAAAATTTCAGAATTCAGTTGTAGTGTTTGATTACATGTAGCAGCTCTCTTCCCCACAGTAGCTGTTAGCATCATTAGCCATAGCATCTTCTTGGTACAGCACTGAAATCTTGGGCTGTAGTTGCTGTCCAAATCCTATTTTCGCTGAGACGCCCCCATAAGCAATGAAAACAAATGTACTGCTATGTTCATTCAGAGGTTCCTTTAGTAAGGAGGTGTTTAATAAGCACCTACCAATGTAAACAAATTGAGTTCCTTGAGTCACAGCTGGAGTCACAACTTTTTCTCTCTTGATTATCAAGGAATATATTCTGCATGGAAGAATTCACAGCTTACAAAGACATCTGGTTGCTAAATAATATAATTAAAGTAAATACAGCATAACAGGGACCTACTCCCATGTTCCTAATGAGCAGAAAGTAGGTTTTGGGTGAGGTAAATGCATTGGCTGGTGGAGGGCAAGGAAGAAGGAAAGAACAAAGAAAAGCTATGGGGGTGGGTGGGTGGGGAACCGGAGAGAAGGAGAAGAATGAATGGAGGAGAGGAGGGTGCAAGAGAGAGGAGATGAGAGGTGCCTCTGCACCAGAGCCTTGAGTGACACGGTGCCCAGAGGCTGTTTGCTGCCAGAGGAGGTCGTGGTGGTGGAGGTTGCTGGTGGTGGGGCTGTGATAATAGCAGCAGACCCAGGCAGTCCCTCAAAACTGGCAGAGCACTGTCTTGTGAGGCATCTAGCCGTGTTGCTCAAAGTTTAGAGGCTCTTTTTCTCCCTAAGTGATTGTATAAAGGGCATTTTTTTTCCTAAGCAAATGGCTTTTCCCTTTTACTGTTTTAATAATTTTGGAGAGCGGAAAGCCAACTGTCGACAAATCTGTGCAAAGTTGCTATATTTAGGTGTTGAAGACAAACTGCTCACAGGAGCAGCCGGGTGGAAACCAGTTAGCGGGGCTCAGCTGACCTGCTCTTTGCAAGCTACAATGTTCGAGTAGTCCACTTGGGGAGCTCCAGAAAGGCTTTTCCGGTCCTTCCAGCAAAGCAGCAGGGTGGAGGTAATGGTAAACTTGAGCCATTGTCTCCTGAAGGCACCTTTTCCCATGGGCAAAGCCCAGGCACTGCTGTCGTCTAATGCTGGGGCAAGAAGGTGCCTCCCACGTCTCCATGCCCCTTTGCTCCCTAAGGAAGCCAGCGTGGCATTCGGGAGGTTGTTCCCATAGGGTCTTATCCCCAGGGCTTGGCTGTACCACGGGTGTGCAAATAGCCCGGCTCTGCTGCATGATGGGGGTTGCTTTTGCTATCTGAGCTTTGCTTTCTCTCACTCGGCAGCTGCAGGGCTTACGGTGGGGTCCTTTTCCTTCTGTAACTCAGCTCATCTGAGCAATCATTTTGGGGGTTACTTTTCGGCATTACTGAAGGCGCACGCTGTTCAGCCATAAGGGTAAATCTGTACTGTTCCAGAATATTCTGGGGGACTCATCAGGCCAAGGATATTTTTCCTGCTCCATTGTAGACCTGGGTCATGTTGGCAGAAAAACATGTTTGGGAGATCCTGGCAGGGCGGACTATCCCAAGGACAGTATTTCAGGCGCGGTTTGGAGGATCTCTGCTGAGATAATAAACCTCACGTCTGTTTGCCTGCAAGCCTTGCGCTGCCTGTTCAATCCTCATCATCTCTAATATTATACCCAGTAGGAATTAAAGATAGCGGTAACTTACCTTGCTCTGGCATCAGCACGTCTCTAACGTTCCCAGAGCAGGCAGCGCTTGCTGCTAGCGCGAGCTCGCTGCCGAAGGACGATGCGCCGCGATGGTCTGGAGAGGCGACGCACGGAGAGGCTGTCTGTCACGGGCTGCCGGTGGAGGCGCAGCACGGCTGGGATCGCTCGGCCATTTTCTTTAGCAACCACAAACAAATTACAGCGGATATCAGGGTGAATGCAGGTCGGTCTTATTCCCTCACTAGGTGCATCTCCCGCTAAGCGTTCTGCGGCTGCATTATTACAGACCTCTTTGTGAGAAACCATCGTGGGGTTAAGTGATCTGCCAACTGGGAGGAAAAGTTGGGTGAGATGATAGTGCCAGAACAAGGACTCTGGTTTTATGGAAACCAGGCAATAACTGTCCTTATCTTTTATACATTACTACACAAACCTTTCATCTACGTTGCCCTAAGGAAGATTTTCCTATCTGATACCCTTCTACCAAATACATTTTCAATGCAGATAATACATAATATATTTACTTACTGTATTTTCTTATGTAAGATAATATATTTCTTTACTTACCATATTTTATGTTGTTATGATTTTTGTACATCTGATTGCATATAGTGATCTGCTGGTGAACGGGTGTTGCGCTGACGTATGGGCTCCCCGCAACAGCCGTGTGCGGGAGTGCAATACTACCTACAGAAATCCTTATAGTAAAACTCTCCTGTGAACTTCCAGTATGAAAGGCAAAATGACCCAAACCAAAAACCCCAAACATCTAACTAACCATCACCCAAAGCATTTCATAGAGGATATTTTGAGTTTTGTCCGCTGTTGTTGAGTTGGTATGAAATGGAAAAATTCATAAGGTCGCTCATTTTTCTCTTATATGTATGTGATTTTTGTACATGAGAGCGATCTGCTCAGCCCAGTGCAAGAGCAGGCAGAGATCTCAGTGTTTACCTCGCTAACACAGGAACCGTGCTGCCAAATACTGTCCTTGCGTTCCTGGGTGCCACCTGCCTTGCTGCTGTGTAGTGCTGGTTCCTGAGAGGAGCAAACCTGAGAAATCGAAGCTCTTCTTACACATCTTTGACCGCACAGACCACATACTGAGTAAATTCTCTATTAGTGTGTTCCTGCATTGAAACCTTTGTGTGAGGACTTGATTTATCTGCTGCTTAAAGGTACAGAGCAGTAGCACATGTGAAGACACATGCAAGAAATGTAAGGTGTAGGTTTTGTGTTGTGGGTTTTTTCTAATGAAGTTGGTTGCCCTCGTAACGGAGAGCGTTTGTTTACGTGGTGCTATGATAGAACTGTGAGCTGCGTGAGGAAAACAATTTGCCTTTGGGGACAAATGCCTAAAGATACATTAATTTTTCATGGTGTTCATACCTGAGTCTCAGAGGGGTGGAAATTCAGTACACTGCCCCCAAAAACTACCCCTGTGACGTCAGCTATCTGCTGCAGAGGAGGATTCGGACAGTGCCTCCAGGCTCCCCATGCCTTTTCAGCAAAACTCGGAGTAAAGAGCAATACAACAGAGAAGAAATTGCAAGCGCTGGTGTATTTTGAGCTTGTGGACGGTGCGTGGGGGGAATTTCCAGCCCCGGTGGTGCTGGGAAGGGGGAAGCAGCGCTTTGCAAACCCCCAAACGAGGAACCGTCCTAGCCCCCAGTGCTACACAATCCCCACTTGGGCAGCCTTGTAAGTCATCTAGACTTATTGTAGGTATTGGCTCTGTAGCATTAGATGGCCTTTTTTTGGTTTAGTTATTTTTCCCCTTTGTGCGCAGGTTACAGAAAAATGGTGGAGATGCTTCAGCGTGGTGCAGGCAAGGGGGGTGCCTCACAAGGAGAGAAGCCAGCAGCGATGGCTGTGCGTGTCTGGGCTGTTTTAGCAACACTTTCTCTCATCTCCATAGTATTTTCCAGGGCTCTTCAAAAGATTAAATTTGGGAAAAAATGACACAGCAGCAATTTAAGGACTGCCAGAGGTTTCCAGTGGCGTAGAGCTTTGCTGCGAAGTGACGTATAGAGACAAACACTGGTCCTGGAGCCAGTCTAAATTTATCACTGTGTCACAATAGATAGTTAAATTTAAATATCTGTCCAGTACTTGCCATTTCAGTAGGTTGCAATCAGCTTGAATGAATATTACCTGAATAAATCAAAGAGCTGAACAGCACACCCATTTGTTACACAACAGAGCAGCGCACGTTATCTGAGGGTGAAAGGAGTTCGTGCTGAGCCTCTGGCCGTACCTACCATCATCTGCCCAGGCTGGCCCTACTTACGTGACTGTGGAAGGGGCATTCTTCATCGTAATTAAAAATGACAACCAATTTGATGCGGCTGTATTCAGTCTCAGGACAGGTCAGCCTCGGGCAACACCTAGCGGTTATGCCTCCCTGTCACACATCTGTATTTTTTTCTAGGGAAAGGTTTTTTCTTGCTACTATTCTAGGCCCCATCTGGAGCATGTTTTTGAAGTGGATTTTCTGACTGTCCCCACTTATCGTGCTTGGGCTGGTGCTGTGGAGCTGCCTTGGGGTGCCTGTGCTGAATTTCTTTGGGGTGAAACTCTGCTAGATGATGTGCTCCAAATCACTGTTAAGGCTCTCTGGTTTCTCACAAGCATTTAGTCCAAAGGATTGGGTTGGACCTAGTCTGCATTAACATTCCCAAAATGCATGTGCTGTGGGTGCTGGGCCCTGGGTGGTGCTTTGTTTCGTTCTGCAGGTCCATTGGCATTGCTGAGCTCCGTTAGCTAATGTAGGCTCAGGAGAAGGTGTATGGAGCGGGGTGGTGTACCTGCACCCCAGGATATGTCGTACGTCCAGTGCGGGGAAAGGAGTGACTCCGGTTATCTCTGTTTTTCCTGCACCAGGATATTTCCATCCAATGAGGTGTTGAGAGTGTTGGATGAGTGAGGAGGTCTCCTTGCATGCTGTCTGTTCACTCGGGGAGGCTTTTTACTGCTTGCCGTCCTCTCTGCTCCTTGCTACTTTCCTACAAGGTACTGAGAAAACCTCTGTATTAAATCCACCTGATTTGATTTTGTTTGGGGAAAATAAACTGCTTCCTATCTTACAGCTCCATCAGTTTTGTGAAAACTTTCTTTTTGCTCAAGTTTGTGGTTCTTACAGACATATAGGGAGATAATCACATCTCTGCTTTCCTCTTTTCTTTTTAACCCACCGTGAATCTTCTGCTGCTGTCCTGCCTCATTTGTTTCTTCCTCTGATTCTCCTCATTAAATAAATTGCAGCCAGAATGTCCTGTCGGATGAGCAGTAAATTAATATATTGCAGCCCAAACTTCAAAAAGGAAAAAAAGAATTTAATTACAATGACCCATGTCCTCATCCCACCATGGTCAGTGTTAAAATGGCTATTGACTTAATTGGGAACAAGGCACTGCTCCCCCTAATTTCATGTTGCTTCTTTATCATTAATAAATTGGGTTTCCCAATTTGTATGGCAAGCAGTCACACGGGTTGGGCAAACCCTTCCCTCTTTGTTGGTGTAATGGTTAGGGAGGTTTCATGGCTATAGGCCAGCAACCTCCTTGATTGAGCTGGTACAGGGAAGCACCACCTCCATCGGGGGAAATCAAAAGAAACTCTGCAATATGAGATAGGAAATAACATACCAAGTGGGTATAAAATGCATTCATTTGGCTCTGACATTTTTTGTTTAAGTTCTGAAGAGAAAGCCATATGGAGATTATCTTTCTAGTTTATATATTGAAATACAGGAGCTCGGGGGCAGAATTGTAAATGATGCAGTTATGAGTTTGCTCTGCACTCATAGGTATGTTCCCTTATCTTGTTATGTGGCTGCTCCTAGGAATCAAATATTTAAGTTTACATTGCACTACTTTTGATGGCTAGAAGTCTTCGGTTTTTTAGATGGCACTATACATCAGGTTTACAGTTCTCCTGGTAGTTTAAAGGAAAGGGAGAACATGCTTTCATGACTCTCAACAAGACCTTAAAACTCTCTGGCACTCTCTTCCTGGAGGACAAGATATATTCTGGTCATCTACAAGTGTACTTTTTTCAGTGACTGCAATTTTTGGTGCTGTCTGGAAAGCAAGGCTACTTATTTTGATCGAGAGAGGGTTTCTGTCCTTCTTGACTTTAGGAGAAAAAAAGAAAAGAGCACTTCAGTTCTGTTTTCCTCTTCACCATATACACCGTGTCATTATATAGTAAATGTGTTCTTCCCTTTTGCTCCTGAAACACCTTTTCCTTTCAGTCACTTGCTGTGGTGGAAGCGTTTCTGGCACTACATACTGCAGCATCTTTGTTCCGCAAGCAACAATGAACTAGAGGCAACAGTGAAGCTGGATTTGAAACCCTTCACTGAAAGAAAGAAAAAGGGCAAACTTTACACTTGTATGTTAGTGCATGAGTGCGTGATCTAAAGCACATCACAGACTAGATTTTTGTTTGCTTTTCTATCGTGCATCCTGACTTTGTCATGGTCCCATGATCTGATGGAGTAGAAATGAAGAATAAGTTGTGTATCTGGAGGGCTTTTTCTGTAGCATCTCATCACCTACCAGGGACGTCTTAGCACCTCTTTTTGTGCCACTTCTGTTTTTCCAAGTGTGTTGACCAGCTTTCTGGATTTCAGGGCATCACAGGTCAGTCTGGGCTTGGCTTCGCTGCCTTGAGGAGTTAAAGTGAGCTGTTGCAGGGTGGTATCCCATGATGTGGCAGCCACCAGGCAGGCAGCACACTTGAGCTTGGGAGCACTTACTTATAGATTCAGACTACACTATGGAGAAGTCATTCTGATTATTCAAAGGTATTGCTCTTGCTGCCAAAACACATGTATTACTGTCCGTGCTTTGGTCTTGCTTGGGTCTATTCTGAATATAAAAGAAATGATGTGTGCAACTATGGCACAGATTGGACGTCTTGCTGGGGAAATGCTGTGTCCCCACAGAAAGCAGTGCCCACTGAACTGCTGCAGAAGAGGGGGTTTGCCAGCTGAGAGGGGGTTATTTTGTGGAGGAAGAGCAATGAGCTGCAGCCTGCGTTGCCCCGCTGCTGCAGGTGATCAGGCAGCCCTGCCTGAGTCCAGCCCCAGCCCCGCTGTTTACTGCAGCTCCCGGGGTGCGTGGCTGCAGAATCAGGACCATGTTGCAAACGCAGAGGAAATTGCTGATCTGAACCTGCATCCTACGCTAAGCTACAACATATGGCATCCTGCTGTCAGGGGACACAGAAAGTCACCTCCATCCTGGCTGAACTTCACTGCAAAAGACGCTTGTCCACGACGCTAGCAGAAGACTGATGCTTGCGGGCACCTCCTGGGCTTCCTCTGCAGCTGCGACGTCAGGAGCCAGGCGATGTCTTTGTGGTCTATTTGTCACTCGAGACTAAACCAAAGGAGTGAGAGGAAATTAATAAATGTTAATATATGCTAGTTTAATTGAGAAGCTCTGTTTTCATCAACTGCTGTTTGAAGAGCAGACTTAAGTACGTTTGTAAGCTCAAACAAATGTTGGCTTTTTAAAGCTGTTGCACAAATACAAGGATCTTGCTGCCTTGAAAGAGGTTTAGAGCTGTGAACTGTTCAGAACCCAAAATCTATGGGCGAGTAATGTGTCTGGGATTCAGTAAAGCCTATTAGAGATAATATTTTTCTACTTGGTAGCTTAAGCCAAGCTTAAGCCAAATCAGCCTTCAAATCCTGACTTGTGCACCTTATTTTGTGGGTAGCTCCAGCACTGCAGCACCCAGCCTTCTACGTTATTTGGAACAGGCAGGAGTGATCTCCATCTCGTTCCTGTTTTCATGTGCATGAATATGTTTTTCCTCCAGATCTTGCAAAGGCTTCACCTCTGGTTTGAGGAGCAGGCAAAGCTTGTTCTGCATGCCGCTGTGGGAGCCTGGCCTTTTCTGCCACTCTTCTCACCGTCGTAATTATCACATGGGGGGATGTGATCTCTGAAAGCAAAACTGAGAATTATGTTTAAAAATATTTGAGAAAACTCCTGCTTTTCTAGGGAAACTGGCTGAGACGTCCTTGCATCCTGAAGCTCAAGTGACATTCACCTTAGAAACAATTTTAAAATTATTTTTAGGTGAAATCAAGGATGTTTCTGTAAATTAATTACGCTTGAGAGGTAAAGTGCAACGCAATTTCAAAGTTATAAACCAGAGCAGCTTTTCGAGATTGGTGGAAAAGTCTGAAGGCTGCGGACCTGTTTTTAAACGTAGTCATGGTTACTTGGCTTCTGTCTTACAGAAAAGTTTGTGCCTAATCCGGCAAGCAGGTAGGAAAGATAAGACCTATTAACTCCAAGGAGTAGCTGGAAAACCTTGAACAAGTGTGCTTTGGGAAGGAGTGCAAATTAATAAATAAACATGACTTCGGTAGGTGAGTTCATGCACAGCGATATGCATACCAAGCCTCACTGCCTCTTTCTCTGCATGCAAACCCAAAATAGGGTTGTTTCCTCAGAGACGTAATGGTCGAGGTACGGGAGTTAGGACGTCCTTGAGTTCAAAGTGAAATCTCAGCTGGAAAGCAGGATATGAGGGTCCTTATGTTCTGGTTAATTAATTCTTGTGATTTCCTATGGAAATGGTCCTTTTGTTATTTCATCAGTAGCAAAATTAAAACGTGGCCCCCTACTCAATAGCAAGAACAGTAAGCGCATTGTGATACGCCACATAGCACTAACCTTTCTTAAATATAACCACAGATTCAGATCTGTAATATTAGGCATAGCATGCTGATTACGCTGTCTGAGCCTTTTGCAAACCAGTTTTCTCTAATTGAGATAAACCCTGCAAAAATAGCCTGTCCTATGGCTCTGATCTCCTAGGGAGAGGAGACAAGCATCCCTTGTCGCAGCGCGAGGATGCTCGGGGCGATGCATATATTTGTGTAGCGCCTTCCACCCTCCTCCCCGCCTTAACCGGGGTTTATTTTAACCTATTCGGGGTTCAATAGCAAGCAAAAACCTTTTTACGTGTGAAGCGCAGCATTGAGCCACCGCCGCTGGCTCTGGGTTTGGACTGACACAGGCTCTGTCTGCGCACAGACCGCTATTGATTTGGGCAGCACAGATGCCGATTCATGGGGAAGGGGCTGGCTAACAGCACCCGCGGCTGGGGATTGTGCCGAGCGCCTGGGGTTGGTATCCTTCCCCTTGGGAAAAATGGGCCACTTCAAAGGCGTTTGTATATCAAACCCCAGCTGAGGGGCAGGGAAACAGAAACCCGAGTATGGGGGCTTTTTTTGTTTTAAAAGTGTGCAAGAAGGGACTTTTTGTGACTCTGGGCAGATTAATTTCACTTTTTGTTTCGGTTTTTATTCCCCCCTTCTTACTAGTGCGTTTAGCAAAGTCAAATCAAAATGCAAGAAGCTGCTGGATGTGGTCACGCTGTGTCAGATACTTCAGGCAGCCCCAGTTGCGACCGAGAGTAGCTGCAAAAATCTAAACTGGGCAAAGCATCCCCTGTATGCAGAGACTAACGGCATCTCTCGAGGGTAGTAATTTTCAAGTAAATAATCCCATGTAGTTGTTTATTTTAATCACAAATAACATCAGGAAACCTTAGAAGATGTATCAACCTCATTTTCTAGGTGCTTTGACATGCAGGATACAGAAAACCTAGGAGGTGGAGAAGCAATCAAATGTGCATGTTCCTTTTCAGAAAGAAAATTCTTCTTTCTTTGCTTGCGTATTTCTGTTAAGTACATTTTCTTTACACATAAGGCTCCTATGGCCAAAACAAAATCTCTACAAAAGACGACAATAGAACTATATTTAGATGGTCTGCTAATGTTTGTAGATAACCCAAAGCCACAGCGCTCAGGTATTAATTCTGGTGTAAGAAGAGGTAAATTGGAGGCTGGGGACAGCTTCTGTAAATGCCCGGAGAGGGTCTCATTTCACTGCCTGAGGGTGATGGGGAATGGAGAGGAGCTGTCATCTTGGGGAGATTTTTGACCATGCTTCTACCACTAGAAAAGATGCACGGGACCAGCTCCAGGAGGTGGGGAAGGTAGGGTTTTACATTGCTCGCCGCCCATAGCATTCAAGGCCAGAGAACAAGAAAGTAAGCACTGGCGTAAATTAATCAAACAGGGCGGTGTGGACCTTTGAACAAAACAATGATTAAAATTTGGAGGCTGGGAAGGATCGTTTCCATCTAGGGCAGCCCAGAGAGCCTGCGTGGTGGTTAAAGGGGACCTTTGGGAGGAAAAGCCAGGAGGGAGGGAGGCAGCACTCTCGGGAGGGCTTTCAGGAAAGCAGAGCGATGTGCAATATGCGGGGGGCTTGGTAAAAAGAGAAGTGAGCGTTAGGACTATAAAACTTGACGACTAACAACAGCCACCTGCCGCAAGTGCTCTGCAGAGAGCTGTGATGGTTATTTTTTCCACTCTGTTTTTTATTTGTCGTTCCAGAAGCAGGAAGGCAATTCCCAAAGTCTAATGCAAAATAAAACAGAGCAGTTTTTGATTGCGCCGCACAGTCAAGTGGAAATATGCGATAACTGGGACTCCAGTTTAAGGCACATCTGAGCCAAGCCAAAGAGGATCCTGGCTCCAGGCCGTGTGGCGGAGTCGTCGGGGCTGCCTGCAGGAGGGGAGCTGAGTGAGGTCTGCTCGGCAGCCTCCAGCAAGGAAAGTTGATCAGAAAAAGTGGATTTTTTTGTAGACTTTAGAGTGGCTGTGCTGATTTGAATGTGCCTTAAGTGTCCAAAGTTCAGCTGCTTGTTAGGGTGACGGGCAGAGTCCTACGTCCTTTCCTTTACAAGAATTGCTGGGGCTCATTTAAGATTAACTGCTGGTGTCAGAGGTGTTACCTAGGTGAAGAAAAACTGGCAGATCAAATACTAGATTGTTTTAGAAATATTGGTAGGAAAAACTTCCTGTGTTTTTTTTTTTCCTTCCTCCAGCACCGAATTAGTCAGGATGCCCGGGAAATAAAACTGAGTCACAGTGTTTACTCCCTGTGAAAAGTAATGCCCTCTTTTCCCCTCCCTGAGGTTATGTTTTTGCAAAGGTCGATGCGTGAGCATTGCCCGCTCCTTCGGCAGCTCCTGGGCATGGGAATGTGCCAGCAGAAATGGTTGGGGGTGGGGGGTGAGAGCTGCTTTTCCCTCCGACGGCTGCCCATCACCCCACTGCTGCGCCCACTGACAGCGGAGTGGGGAAATAATGATGGAAAGAGAAATACTGGCTGCGAAGGCTCCGGTTAGCCTTTGAGTAACGTGCTTTATATACTGATTTTGGTATAGAAATAGTCAGAAACAGCAGGAGAAGCAATACTCTTCCAAAAAGATAGAGATGCCTGTACCTGGGGCTGGGAAAGCAGCTGTGCTTCAGGAGAGGCTTCCCAGCAGGCAAGCACAACCCAGCCCAGCACGGCTGCCCGCTCCACACTCTGCCCCGGCTTCTCTGAGGAACGGCAGCACGTCCCCGTTCGCAATGAAGTCACGCTTTGAAGACTAAAACCCTGAGCAGGCGTGATAAATACTTTGTAAGTTGATAGGCAGCAGCAACATCTGGCAAGTTGTGCTAAGCTGATGCTCAAAATGAGAGGTGGCATCAGAACTGGGCCAAACATAGGGAATTTTTTTGCACTTCTTTGAAAGAGAAGTTATGCAATTACCAAAAAAAAAAAAAAAAGACTGAACAAGGGCACAGTGCCCCAGCAAGGGCTGGAGGGCTTGTGGAGCTGTGGTCTCCCAAGAAATTCTGGACTCATCGGTTCCTGGAGAGAAACAAGATGCTGTGCATGGGCGGCTTTGCACCTTAATGGATATTTGTCCTTAAGGCGTGTGGTCTCCTCTCGGCAATCTTGGCAATCTTGCTTCGTTCACGGTGTTAAATTAGTACCATCCTGCCCGCAGTGCGCCTCACCTCGCCTTCTCATGCGCTGTGCAGGGGTGCTTTAGTCTATGGAGAAATTCAAGGGAACAAAATGCCGTATTTTTCATGAATTCTCCCTGAAAAAAATATTACCCCTTTTTTTGGTAAGCTACCTAGCAGGGATGTCGAATCCTAAGCAGTGTTTGTGCGTGAGGCAGGTATTCCCCAGAGGCTGATGGTTTTAGTATCGCTCCTATTCTGGGCACCCAAACGCTCAGAAAACCAATGAAGCCCAAACACATTATGCAACCGCTGACCTTGATGAGGTTCAAAATTATCTTAAACATTAAACAGTAGCAAGCGTGACTTTTATTGTGGGAAGTATTTTATGCTGCATTCAAAAGCATGATTGCTGTAGTCTGGGGTCCGGGTTTGACTTCATTATGCTCCAGGTCTTTCAACTTAATTTATCAAAATGACATACAGCTCTGGGGGCAGCTCCATGGTATATGATTGACTAAATAATACTCTGAATTTCTGAAAGGCTTTTAAAGTTCACTGCTTTCACACCAGGTGTATTTGTTGTTCTAATGCAGATCACTTCCTCCCCTAGTCGCGCCATCCTCCAAGCAGAGCCTAGTACAAACAGTTTCTAATGACATAAATTGGATTGCAGGGTCAAACAGCCATGTTTGAAAGGGTTTTTTTTTTCTTACCTAAATACTGTTGAGCCAGTTGTTTTGTTTCCTTTTGACACACACATCCATTTTCAGATGCAATTAACAGATTAAATGGCAAATTTTGGTAAGAGGTTTGGAGGCAGCCGTCGTTTTGTGGAGTGGCTGCAGGCATCGTAATATCCTTCTCGCTTGATTTGAAATTCACCCATCACTTTCAGTAGAAATAACTTTTTAGACCTTTTAAGTATTACTTATGGCACAGTAATTTTAATTGTTTTCAGTTCCTGGCTACTAATGAAAGAGCATGAAATTGGAGTGTCCCATTATAAACGTATTTGTATTTCAGAAAAATGCTGAAGAGGAAAGGTTGGCGAGGAGATGTAGCCTGGGCAGCGCTGATTAGGGCAGCAAAGCGAGGAAGCCCACTTTTACTATTCGGGCATCCTATCCTCTGCGCTATGTGGGCTTTTTTTGATCAAACACTGTTGGGTTGGTTGGGTTTTTTTCTTAGAAAAACACCTGTTTTTTGAAGCCAGACATTTTGTGGCAGTGCATCAGCTCTGAAGGATTTGCAGCGGAACAGAGGTCCCTCCCCAGGGCAGCTGGAAGGGACGGCTGTCCCGGGGCCAAACCTCGTGCCCTGCCAGCCCAGTGGGCGACGGGCACCCGGCAGTGCCGCATCTGGAGCCTGTGCAGTGCTTGGTATCGGGGCTGAGCTTCGGGTTTGACGCTGACATTGTTTCAGAATGGGGCTCATTTCTGTTTCTTCCCAGGGAACATCAGCATTTCTAGTTCACTAAATTCCAAAATAGGAATTTAGGCAGAAATTCCGGGTTTTGACAAGTTATTTTTCTTTACACCTAAGAAAAGACAAGTTTCCTATTGTATTAGGGAATCTGTTCAGAGTTTATTCTCCTTCCCCACGGTCCATGGTTGTTACTGTACTTCACTAAGTAATGACATAGTCATATGCAAGGATTTCCTCCTTCCAAAACCTATTTTCTAATCTTTTTCTAGCAGCCCGCCTCAAAAGAGAATAGTTATCTCACGAACGTGCCAAGGGCTAGGTAAGGACCCAAGGGAGTAGAAAGTCAGAGAAGAGGTGTCTCAGGAACAAAGTAGATTAGATCGAGCGGAAGAAATGGAGAACAGGCTCAAAGGTGTGGAGGAGAAGTGGAGTTGCCTGAGCCACGATTTCCTTTTCACTCTAAAGTAAAATTCACAGCCCGGCGTAGATCACGTTGCGTGTTCTGTGCTCTAATAGCAGACAACGTGCTGTAAGCTTTGGCCGCGTACCGTCGAAGGTCAACACTGCTTGATAACTGGGTGAACAGCTGTATCACTGTAACAATTTCTATTTCAGAAAAGATAATGAAGCGTTTGTGAAGGCTCGAGAACAAGGTTGAGAGGAGAAGCTGTTCACACCAGGCGATATGCTGAGCAATAAAGGAGCTTGGGGTACAGTGACACACTGCTTTCAAACCCACCCAGAGCCGAAAGAGGTGCTGAGTGCTTGGCACTAGGACACAATCATTTCAGTTTGGAGGTCTGTGATCATACGCGAGGCAACTTGGAAGTGAGACAAGGTGATGCGATATCATCCCTGCCTGAGTGAATACGTCCTGTGTTTTGTAACCTCGGCACGCAATCAAAGCCAGAATTGATATCGCTTGCAAACAAATACACATGCTATAAGCAACAGAAAAATATAAGCGCAGTAAGAACTGCAGGAGTAGCTTTTGAAGACCGTGCGTGGAGATTAAGCTGGCTCCAGCTGACATTAATAGGAGGGGTATAGTAATTCTTTTCATCCCTTCTCCTAATTGTAGATGCTTTTTGAGATATCTTGATGAAGATTTTTGCAAACCTACCGAGGGTGACATCTGCTCCTGGTAGGAGGCTCCAAAATTATAGGTTTCCTTTACTGCAACTGTGCACGCTGTAGAGTCTGCTAAATCTTGCTTGCTTAGTTGAAAATGCGAAGTTTTAGTTTGGTGACTACAGAGAGCGTGCGATTGGTGATGTAATCGAAGGAGCCGTACGTTGCGTCAATCACACAAATGTCTCTGCTTTTCTAGCAAATTTTTCAATGTCCGTGCCTGCCGTAAGTCTAAAAGTCAGTGCCCCGTGACATGCTCCACTTAGGATCCTTTGGCATTTGCACTGTCTGCAACTGCTGTAGTAGATTAGAGCGTATGCTACTCAACCGGGGAGCGGGGCTAATCTGACAATAAATGTGTATTTTAAGTGTAACTGTTGCATTGCATTAATGTTGTTTATCTTGCGATGGTAGCCTTGCATTGGCACATGACACGAGCGATATTAATGATGTGTGAAAGGCAGGGCTTTTTAAGGGGCCACGCTGGTGCAAAGTGGAGTGTGGTATAATTAGAGCAGTATCTGGTCTGCTGATAAAATAAAGGCAGCTAATTGCCAACATTTTTATTTTCTTAGTCTCTCTTACTCATCAAAGACTTTGCTCAGCTTAGCGAACGTATCCTTTTCAGTATAAGGTAACTCGTGTGAAAGGATTTGCAAGATTAATTTCCACTTACTCTCAAGAGAATTGGGGAAGTTAAAACAGCCATGTACATTCTCATTATTTTTTGGGGCACATTTGCCCACTGAGGCTGTTTCTAAGATGCAGAAGCAGTAGGTAACGTAATTGTATAAACAGAAAATCTTCAAACTGTCAAAATATAGATGCCGAAGTTGCATCACCGAGGGAGGAGGCTGAGCCAAGCCACGTCTGTGGGGACTCCTGGGGATCGGTGTCGTGCGTTACTCACACTGAGATGAGCCCATGGGTGACTCAGCGTTGCAGGGCGCTGAGGCCAAGTGCCAAGAGGCAGAGGCACGCGGAGCGGGACAGGCAGCTGCTCGTGCTCGCTGGGGGCCGGGAGATGCGATGCCAGATCAGGGGAGTGATGCTGAGATGCAGCGACGGCCACCTCCCGTTGACACCCTATAGGCAGCCTTGACCTCTGGTTTTTGAGAGAAAATAACGTACGGCACACCACCGTGGAAAAGCTGCAAAGCTGCAGCGATGACAGGTGCAGATAAGGAGGCTGAGTGAATGAAGCCTCTGTTTTTTATGAAAAACCCATGCAGCGTGTCGAACAAAGCCAGCCTCTTCCCACGTACAAGGCCCATTAGGAACTTTTCAGCTATCATTTATTTAGACAGGAAGTATATTCTCCTTTTACAGTAATTTATTGGCCGACTTATAAAGGTTGCTAGTTAAATTTGTTGGAGTGAGAGGACTGAAAAATGGAGACGAACAAGCAGCTCACTGAAAAGCCAGTCCTTCTCGCGTGAACCGTGGTCTGTACCATTTTCCAAACAGGAACGTTAATAACAGAGCCAGTTATTTCTTCCTGTTTTTCTTTCAGCTTACTGGAAGCCACATGGTTCCTGTGCCGCTCCACATACTCTTACGAGATTCCTGAATCCTCTGCTAGTTAATCAGAATTTGGAAGTCAGTTAATGTTGTAATTGAGAGGATTCATAAGCTTGGGTTTGAAATCTGTTTAGAGGCATAAATTCAGTTGGCTAAAGAAATAACTCTTCTATATAGAAGAGTGCTGTTAGGTGGATCTCCATGGGTTTTTAAAGTCAGTTCATTTCTATGGAAATAACCTGGCATTGTTAGCATCTTCCTCAAAGACTTATGCCAAGGATCTGTTATTTATTAGATGTTTTTATTTAAAAAAAAATTTAGAATATAGGATTTTTGCCAGCCTATATCACATTTAAGTCTATTAAATCGTCTGTATACCCTGTGTCTCTCAGAGACAGAATATCAGAGCCTTGGAAGAAAGTGATAGACCCGTGAGCTGACGTATAAGATAATATGGCCATAGGCTTCACCCTGATCTCTAATAGCGAGAGACTGCCTTTGCCACCAAGGTTTACAGTTTAATGTCGCTTTCGAGATGTGCTGTCATTAACCATGACTTTGGAACTAAATCCCGTGTCTTGTTTTATCTTCGGGATGCTTTGAGGGCTTACAGTGTTTATAGGCTGGAAACCAGCAGTTGCATGGCATCACAGCGACTGCGGATACTTTAGTGCATTAATTCTCACGCCCTCACAGCTGTAGTGGGACAAGGCAGACCTCCTTCACTTGTACTGCACCGCTACTGTATGAAATGTCAGAAAAACCAAATAGAGCCGACTCAGGATTAGTAAATGTGGGGAAAATTATGCTATTTCTAGGAGAGGCTACTTATTTTGTTTCTGGGGGATGCAAAGTTTTCGTCAGCTCTCCGTACTATGTCATGGTGCCATGAAAATTGATGTTGATTCCTTGGGTTGCCTTTCAGACCTGGTTCTGGGATCTTGGCCGACAATTTCCATTGTAAGGACCTGTGTATGTTTTACCTGTTGTAGGCTCTGCAGACCCACTGGATACATCAAAGAAAACAGGAAGGTCATACAGTAATATGAAGCGATATTTTCTGTCTCTGTGGAGTGCACATGACAAATCTCCCATCCCTGTCCAATCTTTTTGATTGCAAGAAGAGTAAGAGCAAGGAATTTGGGGGGGAGAGTCAGGTTTGAAACTGAGAGGATGACTTGCTAGGAGACAAGAGGGGCAAAAGTTTAGCTGACTTTAAAGTGGAGCTTAGAATTTAGCCTCCCATGGATGGGGGACTTTCCTCATGGCGGGGGGGCAGCTGATGGCCACCCTCACTCTTCCTTTCCTCTGGAGAAGTTTTGCTTCTCCACGCATGGTATGGTCTGTACTTCTGGGTCTAAGTAAAAATTGAAGTTCAATCTGCCCTTATAGTCCCAACATAAATGAATAGGAGGGGCTGAAAAACAAACCCTGGGTAGAGCTGAATGAAAATTTTGTGTGTGGGATGTGGAGCTCTGCAGCATTGAGTAACAATAACAGGCAGCAAAATAAAAATAACCAACTTGTGTAAGCTAGCACCTGTGACAACTATAATTTTGCTCTGGGCATGAGACGATCACCATATAACAGGCCTCAACTCCAGATTCTAATTTTGTAATTCCTAAGCAATTGTACCTGTCAAGTGAGCTCAGGGTAAGCTATTGTATAAACCCTTGTAACATGGCTGGCAAAGATGGCTTGACAGTGCCAATGGTTGCTGGAAGAGTAAAGTATATTTAATTGTTTTATATTTATATCTGCCTCAAACCTCTTATTAACCTTCCCATAATGGATCTTGTACTGTTCTTACTCAGGAATGCACTGACGCTTGTGCTTAGCTTTGAACACATTTGCAAACCTTGCTGAGCTCTGTGAGAATTAAACATTATTTAACTGCTGTGCCCAGCTGAGACCCTGGTTCGAGGGCCACCCTTTTCTACCCACGAGATCCTCCTCCTTGGTCAGCTGGATAATGTTATGTCTTTGATTCCCATCTGCAACAAATGCCCTATATCCCAACACAGGTTTACCAGACTTGTTGTTCCAGGTGTACCTTATTCTTTCTCAGCTCATACACGCAATGATCTTTCAAGAGAAGGGAGGGTATCCTCAAACTTTGATCTTACTGATGCTAGTGAGGACCCCTCACTGGTAAATGTGGAAGGTTTTTGCCCACAAACTTTTGTTTTTGACTACCATCTGTGAATATTTATATATACATATAGACACACATACACAAATATATAAGATATAGATATGCATATATTCATTTACACATAGTCATATGTAAACACCTACATAAATATACATATATATGTGTACATACTTAAATGTTTATGTATTGTTGTTGTTTGGTGAACAGCGTTTCTTTGATACATTTCTGAGCACAAGGACTAGAAATGTCCACTCCAGCAGGTATCTACTTGGAGACACTTAACATACAGAGGCTATAAATTATACAAAAAGTGTTTGTTGTGAAACTGTGATAAACTAGCTACAGGGAAGCAGCTGGTGCTTTATTGCCTAGAAGTGCCTTTGTGTTTCCCTAAAGCTCTTGCCATACAACAGCACGTTTATAATATTTTAAAATTAGATGAAGAGTAGAAAGAGCCATGTTGGATTTGAGATGCGAGGCGCTCCAGTGGCATTGCTTTTAAGTCTTACAGCTGGTTATCCATCCAGTGAAAGACTCTCTCCCTCCTTTCATTCTGCGTTTGGATATCTTTACTTCCTTGGGAAAGGGCAGTGTGATCTTTGCACCTTCAAGAAAAATGGATAAGCCTGGAAGTGGAGATGCCCATTTAAAAACTATTGGTGATTGCCTTTCAAGGACCAGTGGTGGCCATGGCTGCTTGGAATCAGTAGTCGCTAGATTTAGCCATCGCTGTAAGCTGCCTGCAAAGTCTCCTGTTGGAGTTTGGGACTGCTCATGTAAGTATGCAGAAACATCCTTCACTCCAGAAACAGACATTTTGGTTCAGCAGAACAATCTGCATAATTACCTAATTCCATCCAGTTTGATACTGAAGTTACTGTGTTCTATTTGAATCCATACATTTAAGGTCAATGTATTCTCTCTTTGCATTTTCAGTAAGCCACAGATTTTTGCAATGTCCACGTATGACTACAAAGAAAACATATTTCCAGAGACATCTAAATATGTCCCAATAATTAAAATGTGAGCTAGCAAGCCAAGTGTTGCTACAGGCAGAGGAGCAAGGCAGAAGCCAAGCGGTTGCCCAGACAGTGAAGGCAGTGTCAGGGAAGCTGGGAACTGGTGCTGTCCCCCCTGAGACACGAGCTGGTGCTGTGACCATGCTTCCATTTATCTTTTCCTCACAACTGTGGGATAACAGCATGAGCTGGATGTTTTCCACTAAAATAATCAGAAGTGAAATGGCTTATAACATTATCATTTAAAATGCCATCAGTAGGTTGGAGTTGATGTGCCTGTGTTAGCACTGTGTCTTAAGCTGCCTGTAGATCTGAGAAAGATGCCATACTCCAAACTGTGTGATAGCTGTCTCATCTCTGTCCTTTGATCCTTCTTGTATTTCTGCTATAATAATGATAATATACTACAGACGGTCAGTCTCCAGTTTGTTACTACAATTTTTGCCTTTATTGTTAGGTGGAGAGCTGACTAGCGCAAATACGTATTTGATGCAAACCTCCTGGAGCTGGACTCAGGAAACCGCAGTGTTTTCATGAAGGCATACAAGGCTAACGTTGAGGATAAGGCAGTATGTTGGTTATGGGAGTCATGTGTGTCTGAAACCCACTGTAAATTAATATTTAATGGTACATATTCAGTACGCTGCTAGCAAGGTCTGGAAAATGCTCTGTTTATTCTGAATTCAAGATTTGTGTGGACATATCCTATGGACTTGCTAATGCCTCTTTGAAGGCAAATAAGAGGTCAGCCTTGGTGTCTGTAAAGCGCTATGTGTGGGTGGGGTTTACCTGGTATTTTTGCGGTGGGTGGCTACTGTGGGGCTAGAAATTCAAGCAAGAGCAGGGCTGAGCAGACAGACTGCTCTGACTTACCCTGCGTAGTCAATGGGATGCAATTTCTACACCAAGCTACCTTTTGCAGCCAGCTCAACTCCCTTGCGTAAGGGAAAAGGCTGGAGAAACAGTCTGGTTTTGAAGCAGGGGTGATGGGCCCTTTTAGGAGGGCTGGTACTCAAATACACCTGCAGCAGGGCATAGCCCTGGTCTCAGCAGGAGGCAATGTCTTTAATTGCTGCAGCTTCCTTTTCTTTCCCCAGCCGGCCCTTCTCAGACCAGTCTGGGGGGGCTGGAGGGCATGTAACTCAGCCCAATTGTACCAGAAGGTCTGAATTCCCAGGTTGGGAGCAGGTCAGGATATGTTCCCTAAAAGCATGGAAAGACTTCGCTTGCTCCATGCTTTGAAGCAAAGGAAAATAGCCCTGGAAAGCAGAGAAGGGTGAAACGGGAAGCAGATTTGCTTGGATTGGAGGTAAGTCCCAGCAGCTACAGCGTAAAGAGCTCTATGGGCAAGTGTGAGATAGTTGCAAACCTGAGGAAGAGCTAGTTTCTTTTTTAACTTGCATGGTCATAGACTGTATGTGTTTCATGGTAGGATTACAGAGAACTCATCTGTGTTCTGGAGTGTACTTCATGGGTGATGAAACTGGGGGCAGTGGTAGAAATGGAAGCAGAACTTAAGGAATCCTGTTTCTGGTCTCTAGCTTTGGTATTTATCAGCAATTAAATAGAAAACAAAGCCTAGAAAATCAAAACAACTTGCCTCAAAGTAGATGTTTGCTGTCAAGTAACTTCATGAACAGTTTTTTCTCCTTCTGAACTGGCTCTTGCATGCATTAAACTACTCTGAGATCCCTCGTTGGCACTCGGCTTGAAGTCTCAAGGCTCAAGTCATTTTTTTCTGCAGTAAGAAATGGCAGGCAATGCGGTAACCTTCAAAACATATGAGTAACACCAGTTCTTTGTCAGAAAGCTGTATTGCTGAAATGGCTTGGCCAAACTACCTGAAGTCGGAGTGCAGACGAAATATGGTTGGTCACAACTCGAGTTTTATAGGTGTGTAAAAAGAATGGAGCTCTCTCTGATGGGTTTTAAAGGCCGGTGGGAGTAAGTTACTGACAAGTCGTCTTGGTGCTACAAAGCCAAGTCTGGAAAGTATCTCTGGAAGCGGTGAGCCTGTATTGAAGTGCCTTTGTGTTTTGTCTAGCTATGAGTGTGCAGGTACTCAGCTGTATATGTAGAGGTGTGATACTGAAAAGGTCATCCTGAAGACATTTTAAAGGAGAATCACCTAGGTTTTGAGTAGTTAATTGAGGGTTTCCGTATTATGGGTCTTTGGTCAAAATTATGAAGCAGTGTTTGCCTTTTTCTCTGAACAAAACTGGGGCTGTGGTGGTAAAATGGCTTTTATATGTGAAAAACCTGAGATGTCACCTGATTTGGAGCAGAAGGCTGTCTAGTTTAGTCCTCAGTTCCTGCAAACAATTGTAATCCCATCTGTAAAATTCATTATGCCCTGCCTTAGAGTGCTTGGTTGCCATTTTTGCTTTTGTTCTTGCTCTGGGAGGACAGTTCTGGGATTCCTGGGATGTTAAGAAACCCTTCTTGCCAACCTGAGCCTACTCAGCCTACATTACTCTTATTTATTCTGGTGCCAGCATTGTATTAAGCAAGTTTGCTTGTCTGGTTTTTTTTTTGCATTGTGGAAATATTTTCTATCTCCTTGGTAACGTATGTGTAGTAAACAACTGAATGCCCTCTTAACCTTTATTCTCTGAGGCTAAATAAGCTCAGTTTCTGAGTCTCCTCTGAAAGTGGGCTCCCTGGTTACCCTGCAAGCCTGTGTCTCAGCCTCTTTCTGTTTGAAGTCATCTGTACGGAGGAACCTCCTGTGGCTTTCTCACCAGGCACTAACACAGATCTTTCTCTATCTCTGGAGAGACCATGCTTGCGGTATCGCTTGGCTGCCTCATAGTATTTTTGTGGAAAAACGGCTCTTCACTTCTTCCTTGCAATTTTGTCTTTGGTTTCTCGGTGTGCTCCCCTGTGCAGCAAATTTACTCCTCAATTCAGTTTCTTATTTCCTGGGTAGTTTTCTACTTCTTTTTAGTGGCACAGATATATTTTTCTTGTGTAAAATCTGCACATAAGTACCTGTAGGTCTTCAATTGTCCACGCTGCCTCTGTGCTATTATATCCTTATGCCTGCTGTCTGAGCTTCAGCATCATTCCCAGCTGCTTATCTAGTCTTTGTACCAGTTTGATGCTAATTTGTAAGGTATGCTTTGTGCATCATTCCAGATATTTAGTCAGTGTACATCCTATAGATTCTGTATCCTTTTGTGTCTGTTTTAATTCTCCAGTGTTTACTTGGCACTATCTTCTTCCCCCCCGCCCCGTTGTACTTGCTTATTTTCAGAGAGAAATTAAAAATACTCAAATTTCTTTCCCCTACCAAGTGTCCTGTTTTGCTCTCTGAACAATCCCAAACTTCTTTGGTTTAAATCTGTTTCTTCTTGCCCTCCTGTTCCACTACTTAAGCTCATGTCTGTGCTATAGCAGAGCTCAAAAGCAGGAGGATACCTTCATTTATTACAGCTGGGCCACTCTCAGTGTATAGGCACCACCTGAACGCACCAGCAACCTGCAACCAGACAGCACAATCTCAAAACAGCAAAAAAGCCAACCATACAGCAACATGCTAACATTCATCCACACCAAAGGAATACAAAATAGGA
The DNA here is from genome assembly GCF_011004875.1 of Balearica regulorum gibbericeps. Classification (NCBI taxonomy): domain Eukaryota; kingdom Metazoa; phylum Chordata; class Aves; order Gruiformes; family Gruidae; genus Balearica; species Balearica regulorum. Next base: position 5,029,671 of record NC_046189.1, read on the forward strand.
AAGCACCAAGTCCCAAGCAAACTCCCTTGGTGATTTTGTTGTTGTTTTCTGCTTTTTAACTTCTCAGCAGGGGTATTGGGTTTTTTTGCATTCCTGCCTGAAAGCCAACAAAACCACACTGGTAGTTTCAGTTTTCTGTTTAAAAGTGAGCCCTTCCATGCCTGAGAGGAGCCCTAGAAATCTTAGCAGGTACCATCCTTGAGATGTATATAGCTGTATGTCTGACTTCATTTCAAAGTGTCTTCCATAATCCAGATAATAATCTACTATTCACAATTAGATGTAGTTCCAATTTCTTGAATGCTCAAGCAATCATTTTCTTTGGTAATTGAGTTCCCCATAGAATTCCACTATTCTGATCTCCTGCTCGGAAAACTAAGCATATTAATTTGAAAAGCTGCATGAATGCCTGGCCAGGATAATGGCAGCAGAATAATTGCAAGGAAATCTCCTACAACAGGCTTATTTTCATCTAATAAAGCTTTCCCTGATAGTTATGCTGCATGCCATGAATATGATACAAGCTTTAGAGTGTGCATGTGTGTGTTTGTATGTGCAACTTGGTGTAGTTCTAACATTCTGAGATCTCTTCCTTATTTTTTTATAAGTGTTTAAAGATCTATTTTTTATAAACATGTACCATTCTACCTTTCTTTTCATGATGAATTTTGAGTGAGAAAGGGAAGGGAGCTGAGAGGAAAAGTGACACCTTCTGCCTACAGGATTTTAAATAAATTTAGAATAAAAGTTGCATTCCTGTCTCCAAATGAAGCTGAGGTTGCCTTCAACTAGATGTAGGGCAAATGCTTAATAAGGGACTGGAAGCCTTTACAAAGAGCTTACGGGTCAGCAAAGCAATGAGGAAGAGGAGCAGCAGATGTACGGAGGGGTGAAACCACCATCTCCAGTGACACAGCAGGCCAGTGGCAGAGCCAAGTTCCCAGCTGTCCAGGTCGCTGTTATCAGTGTTTGATAACACTGAGTATAAACCTTGATCTAGCATGTCGGGCTGTAAGCCACACTGATAATACGGTCTAGTTTACAGTAAGAGTCTGGTTTGACTAAGTAATTTAGTTTTAGTTTAGGATGGCATTGAATACCTTTTTCTTTTTTGATTTTTTTTGTGGGTTTTTTTGTTTGTTTTTCAATCCGAGTAGCAGATGCCATTATCACTGGAGATATGTCTAGAGAATGGTTTTCAAACCGTGAATGCTACCTTATTAATTAGGGCTGTTGAGCTCTGGGCCTGCGGTTGGTGAACGATAGCTCTGCTGCATTTCACGTTGCTGGAATTACTCTCCCTATTTTTTGTTTGTTTGGGGTTTTTTGTTATTGTTCCTCTGTTTCACCTACTGGAGTCTTTTGCAAATTGAGTGCTTAAATAAAGTGAGATAATTAGCAGGGGTCCCTGATAGCAAGATAGAGTTGCTACTTGTCTTATGTTTCTAGCTAGGATGTTTTTCCTCTCGTAACAAGATCAAGCCTTCCATTTTCAGAAGAGCTGGGTGGCCAACTCCCATTGAAGTTCACTGGATTACGTGAATGTGTATCTCTCGTGATCCCAAATGCATTTTGGGCCCATTTTTCTTTTATGTGTGTCTTGTAGTTTGATGGACTTAATGAGACCCAAGGATGCGAAAGAAGTCAAATGACTTGAATCAACATAAGAGAAAAGACATCGGAAGTATGGCCCACAGTGGAGCCAAAGTACTCTAGGGATGCAGAGCTAGTTATTAATCAAAGATCTGTTCTTTTCAGACTTGACCCCCCTTCTTTCCACAAAAGATTGCACTATCTGTAGATGCATGCACCTGTATATATTTGGTGTATGTCAGCAGTTCTGTAGCACAGTGATATTAGCTTTTTGTTATTTACAAGTAGCGGCTGTAGACATTTTGCACAGTAATCCAGTAGCTGGAGCATTTCGTACAGAGCTTTTACTTCCTGGCAATGAGATGAGTGATGTTTCAGATGTCAGACTTTCAAAGGAAAACTGAATATGCAAAATCCTCTTCAGGACACCCCCATTTCCACCCCAAATTGATCAGCTGAAGCTATTTCATGAAAGAGTCTTACATTCATAATAAAAATTTTAAGCAACACTAGAGAAAAAGATCTTCCTTACTGCCCTCCCTTTAACGAGGTCAATAGCCTAGCACGTAGGGCACGGGCGAGCAGATTCCTGGCCTGACCAGAGATGTGAATGCTTCTTGCCATTTCTCTATGTTTGCAGTGATGTAGAGACTGGTTGTGTGTGGTTGATGTGGGATTTTGCACGGTAGGAAAGTTAATGGGAACATCAGGCTGTGTAGCTGAAAGGGGTCCGTTTTGCCCAGGCAATGCTGGAATAGGAGATCTCTCTGTTACTAACTCAAGTACAAATTCCACTGTAGGCAATGGCAAATAGATGCCTCTCTACCTAATGCTGTTGCCTGATGCCCCCATCTAGGTACCATGGTGTACTGAGGTGCAGCAGAACCAGAGGCTGAAAGCAAAGCACAAATAATCTTTGTCAGATATGAACAAATAAAACCAAGGAAAATACACTGTAGGCACCTAGCTACAACTTTGCTGTTACATTTCCACTTGCTGGGTTGGCTTAATGTGGTATAACGGCGAGAGGCTGAATATTGAGGCACTTTTTCTTCTGCTTCTATCAGTTCCTGCATTGCCTCTCTTCCGCCAGTCATAGATGTCCTTGGCAAAATCACATTTATTATATATACAAAAAACAACCCATCCCTGGCATGTTTATTTTCTCTTTCCTGCCTCACTTTATTGGATGGGAGAACAAGCTCCCTGTGTCTGTGCAGGTATGTGTATAGATGTGGAATCATAAATATTTAACTGATATCGAAGGTAGCATTTTATGTAAAGCAGAGGGTAAGCTGCAAAAACCCACTGGCAAAACCAGCAGCTTGGCTTTTCCCTAGTTCTCTCTGTCAGCAACGCAGGTGTGTTTCTTGGTACGTTCCACATCTCTTCCCTGTTGGTATATATAATCCATTGCTTCCAATCTTTACAAAATGGTTTTGTAGGAAGATTTACAGATTTTTTTAGTGGAATCTTTATTTTGTCGAACAGTAGCACCACTTGCCTTGCAGAAGGCTTTGAAGGTGATAGTGGTCTCGAGGCCTCTCCTGTTTCTTTGTGCCCTCTTCCCCCTTGCTGGCCCAGCTTGGGGAGGGGGGCATCATGCTGAAACACCCGGGGAACTTCCCCTCCAACAGCGTGAGGCATCTGAGGCAGCTGGCTCTGCTCCTTCCCGCAGTTGTCTTCCTCCTTCAGCAGGAGACACCTGGGCTGCTTGGCTGCTCTCATCTGCACCAGCTGCTGACCTGACCTCACACCACCACCCCTTGCCCACGACAGCGTCCTGCGTCTTCCATGCCCTTGCCCGCTCCTTGGTCATTACTTTTATGAGAATTAACCTTTTGGATGGTTTAATTCTGTTTCTGTGTGGATTGCAGTAAGACACACAGCTGTGCAGCACACATCTACTTGTCCATGTGCGTTTTGACTCATGTTGGTGGATCAGCATTTTGAGACTGGCAGTAGTGATCTCAAAACCCATGTACAGAGCAGTTCTCTGAGCGTAGCCCTCATGTGGAAGTGGGAGTTGGCATCCCGTTTAAAGAAACTCTCTTGATTTTATGTGATGGACTCCTGTGATGCTGTCCCCAAATTAACGGAGGAACGAAAGGTTTGCACATTCTGGATTTGTAGACTCGAAGGTCGTGATAGGTTAAGAAAACTTTACATTCCTTCCATCCTTTCTCTGATGTATTGACCCCCAGAGAGTAGATATGCTGCTGCCTCCAAGGACACAGTTCTCTTTAGAAGACACCCCCCCCCCCCCTTGTTCTTAGAATCTAGACAAAATCTGTCATGTAGGAAGGGGTATGGCGGGGGGGGGGGGGTGTGTATATGTGCTGAAATAGAGGGACTAAAAAGATGAATCAGGCCAGCTAAGAATTCTTTGATGTCATTCATGGTTGTGTCAGACTTCTACATAAAACATTTGAACTCAGTGATGGACTGCGGAGTTCAGTTGGGTGTTTGGTTTGTTGTTCTTTTTTCTTTTCTTTCCTCTTTTTTCTTTTTTTTTTTTGTAAACACACTGGTGTGTTTTTTTTTATAGCAAACACCAGAAACTGAATATATACTCTACACCGACAGAATATATTTGTTAATATATTTTGGCATTCAGAAGTAATCTGTGTCAAGTATTGAATAGCTGCTTTCCACTCCACTGGCAAGTCTGAGGAAATGGCAGGACATTGGAGAAGCATTGATTTCTAGTGTTATGTCATTAGAAGTGCATTATAAAGCTTGGCACAAGGTTTGTCTTAATCCATCTTTTCATATCCTTTAGAGAAGAGAGAGATGAGTGTTGTCAAATCATCAAGTGTCTCTTCGGTTCAGAGCTCCTGCATCTGGATGCAGGAGTGCCCGGGTACCATAACTGTTCTTCCAGACTTGGACTGGTGATCAAAAGCGAATTGAGCCACCGTCCTTTGGCATCTGCTGGGGTGAAGGATGGCCATCGAGACATATCTTCCCTTACTTCTTGTATGACAGGGAATGTCATCTAGCTCCCTAATGACAGGTAGATGTTGATTTAGCCAACTGTTCACTTTCTGTGTTCTAACAGTAAGCACTACGAGTGTGATGGAGAGAAATACGGCAGTAAAACTGAAGGACAGAGTGGGGCGGGAGTTGGAAAGAGGCGTTCATTGCTCTTAAAAAAAAAAAAAAAATTCACTTGTTTTGCTTTGGCTAAATGGGGTTTAGTGGGATAAACCTTACAGGATTTGCAGGGATAAATCCTGGGAGCTGTGTTCTTCCTCAGAGTGCTGCCTAGAGTGAAGTGCACAAACTTAACCCTGTTCAGTCATCTGAGGCAACTCAGGTGGTTTTAAAATCAGGTTAATTTCAGAGTTGTTGGTTTTGTTTGTATTAAAAGTTTTTCCACTTCCTACCTTGTGTTTTACAAACTGTTCCTTAGCAGTCTGATGCTTTCAGTCACCTCTTGTTTGATACATAGTTGTGGATTCATTTTTTTTCCAGTTTGAAGAGGCAGAATATGTCATTTCTGCCAGCATTTGTCTGCCTCACCTAAGACAACTAGCGTTCATATTGGAGTCGCCTTCTCACTGTGGCAAGTTCCTAAAATCAGTGAGATCCTGTACTGATAAGACTCTTAATTGTGCTGTGTCAATACTGACAATAAAAAGATGACCTTTGTGTATATGTGTATACATATATATAGGATAAATGACCTGAAAAACCCCCAAAACCCAAACTGCAGGTTGTCTGCCTTGCAAGGGATCTAGGCAGTTCTAATTATAAAGAGACAATAAGCTGCCCCTAATTAGATTTATGGCCAAATGACATGGTAACCTTAATTTTTAATGCTCCTTGACTCTGTAGATCTGCAGCAGTTGTAACTTGGAGTTAATGCAAAGACACAGGCCTTGTGTCTCAGTATAAAAGGTTAGAGCTAGGAATTTCCAGAATGCCCCAGTTAAAGAAAAGGCATATTCAAGCTGTTAGTAGCTTGAAAAATAATAATGCCTGGAGCTATATAACCTGTTAAACATCAACATCTGTTTTCAAACCAAAAAGAAAAATATCCTGCTCCTCTTTAGAGAGAGGCCAAGCTGGAATGCTGAATGAAAAATGAATTTTTTGGGCTTATTTTTAAAAATAAGCCAACTGGGACTGAATTCTTTCCTGACACTTAAAAATTATCCTTTTTTTGTCAGGATAAGCTAGTTGTTCAGTTCCTGTCCATCAGCTGACACTATGCACTCCAAGCAGGCAATTTCTTTCAGCATTTTATTGACAAACCACTTTTATCCAAATGCTGGGGGCAGTGTGGGTACAATTCTGAAAGAGAGTGATGGGGAACTTGCTCTCAATCACTGGGGACTCCAGTGTAAAATTTACTCAGGTAAATTTGCCTGAAAGCTTGTTTCAGTGTGAGTGAGAGTTACCATGCAGCTTGTGTACACAGAGTAAGAGAAATCTAATGGTAAAAGAAAGAGCGTGAAGTGGGAATTGGAGTAAGTATTTGCTTGCTGCAAATACGCAATCGTTGGATCTGGTGAAAGGGCAACTTTGGGGAGCCTGGATGTTTGTCATAGCAAAAGGCCAAGCTGATTTCCATCAAGACAGGTGGTGTTTGGTGTGAGTTGTTGTTTTCCTCAAAAGTTGAGGCACAGTGACAGTTACTTAAGTGCAATAGTTCGCTGAGCAAGGCTGTAAGCGTGATGTTTGTCAACAGCTTTTGCTTATTTAAGAAATTGTCATGGCAGTAAAAATGGCAATTCAAGGCCTGAACTATAGACAAGTTGGATAATAAAATATACATGGAGGCCTCAGGGGACCTTGCATCTCTTGTAGAAGCTGAGTCCTGCTGGTTTGTGTGTGTTCAAAGTTGGTTGAGTTTGTAGCGCAACTGGTACTACGTTAGCAGGGTTAAATGCTCTTTCCCAGTGCTGGGGCCAAGTACAGACCTGAGCTCAATTCGGCTCTGGGACGCGGAGCTGAGATCGGCTTAGCCAGAGGCTCCTGGCTCGTGTGCTGGCTGCAAGTTGGAGAAGCCTTGGTGCTGGTGTCTCTTACTTGTATGAAGGTTGTACCTTGCAAGCATGGGCTGTATGAGCACCAGGTACTATGGATAGGCCTTTCTTCTGTTGGTCACATGGAGGAATGGCATTTGGGTTGGTCTTGTGCTGCCCTAATACCTGTTTAGATGTTCTGGACCAATGAGTAATTATAGCTCCAGTGGTAACAATGGATCATACAGAGTCTTTTCTTGTTATAAAAGATCAGCTTTACAACGCATGTAGCATTGTATATTTGTATTGAAGTATTTTCTGTACGTGTGTGTCTTTTTCTTCTAGAGGGCCTGGGTATGCAAAGCATGTATGCAAAAATATAGCAGGAAGTATTTTGTGGGGGGAAAAAAATTGGTAGTGAATTTCGACGCTAGAAAGTGGGAGTTCAGAGATGGAACACACTCGAGTCACATTTTTCTGAAAAAGGCTAAGTTTCATACCTCAAATTGAAGCCACCCAAAATAACTAGACACTGAAAATGTAAATCTTGTTATTAATCTTGAAAGCTGTGAAACATAATCTTTTAATCAAGAACTATTGCCTCTTAACGACTCCATCTAGGACTGCTTTATTAGCTGAATAGTCTCATTTTTGCTAGACATTTAATCTTATATACAAATAATTTGTAGTGGATTAATTTAACAACTTTCAAAACTTAGAGTAGAACAGTTATTGTTATCCTGACTGCGAACAAGCTTTATTCGTATTCGCTCTGCTCCTTCCCTTTCCTTTGTGTCAGACTCTTTTGTGACCGTTTACGATACCTCCAGCCAGTGGCTACCTGTAAAAGCCTGCAGTGTGCTTACATAGATTAGCTAGGTGTTATGTGACTGTCTCCCTGCTGGCAAAGTGTGTAATTTGTGCTATATACTCATCCCTCGCAGGCCCAGACCATCTGATCCACATCAGACCTGGAGCTCATCTCTCCCAGTTAGAAGTTCACTTGCACAGTTCCCTGAAGACTGGGGTGGCCTTGATTGTTTTCATTGTCCTTGAAATATTCTGTGGTTTTGTGCACGTGTGATTTGTTCGTGGTGTTCTCCTTGGTGGAAAGCAGCTGTCTCTTGATACGCAGGAAGCAATCAGATAGGGGAACAGACAAGGAAAAACAGGGTGTGTATGTGTGTGGTGGGGGAAGATGAAGAAACACTCAAATGGAATCACTCTACCGTGCTCCCAGCAGGGAAATTTAATTTCTGGCAGTACTGCTTTGCATTGACTCCAGCTACTATCTAAGGCCTGTTGCCACTAAGAAAGTAGTTTTTGTAGCAGTGGGTCCTTCAATATCCGGCCTATTCTCTTTCCAAAATGCCTGTTTTCTCATTGACATGCATGGCTGGGTCCTGTGACAAAGCTGGAAGCCCACAAGAACACCTCCAGCCGTAAGTAACCCCTCAAAAACCTGCAAGAAATTAACTCAGATTTTCTATCTAACTTGGATCATTAATTAATTCTGTCTTTGCCCCCATTATAAAACTAGAAATATTGCCAGTGTCCAAATGTGTGATTACTACATCTGTTAGGAAAGGGAAGAAACAAAAGAATTAGTGTTGACGATAATTTATACTGACACACCAAGGATGGGGAAAGGACTCAGGGCACTGAAGACCTGGACGGAGATTTCAGCTGAACATTTGGAACGATCTAATGATTTGGGCAGATTTGGACATCGTTCTTCTTTCTTTCCCTTTTGTTTTTCCTCTGCCCCCCTGCCACCTAGTGACTCAAGAGACTTTTAAAGTGCCCTTACGCACTAGTGTACTGTTCGCACATTAACACTGGAAAACATTCCAGGGCTTTGCAAAGATTTGGTTAGCAGGGAAGTCTTTCAAATGTGTTGTTTTGTGGGGTTTTTTGTTTGTTTGTTTTTAAAGCATTTTGGAGGATCTTATGAGGTCCTTCTGTATGGCACGCTGTGTTTCTGTCACCGTGCCTGTTGGGTCAGACCAATGGTCCAGACAGCCCAGTCTTCTGCCTCTCTGCATGGCAAAAGGGGCTAGTGTTTAGGGAGAGGAGGTAGCCTGGCATCTGCCACAGTAGCCCCGCCACCCACAGTTGTTTTGAGAACGTAGGTCCCTGTATACCATCCCAGTAACTGTTTGTGGACCTATTACCTATGAGTTTGTCCAACCCCTTTCAAGTCCCCTGGCACTGCCTGTCTCCCCAGCCTTGTGGAGCAGCGAGTCCCAGGTGTTCATCACCTCCTGTGCAAAGAAATTATTTCTTTTATCTCTTCTAAATCAGCCTCTCCCTACTACTCATTCTGCAGCACTTGGCAAACTGGATGTCCTTAAGCTTATCCCCTGCATCCATGCTTTTGTACACCTTAAAACAGCAATCCCTCTTCAGCTTTCTCCTGCCCAAGCTGGGCAGTCTCTCCTGTGCAAGGCAGCCGCTCCACCCCTTTATTATATCAGTTGCAACTTCAAGATCTTGGAGTCATCGCTGACACTTACCTGAAATCATCAGCTCATTGTGCAGTGGCCTCAAAAAAAAAAAAAAAAAAGTCAACAAAATGCTGTGAATCATCTGGAGGGATACTGTGAAAAGGACAGGTGTTGTTTTGCCACTTCACAAACCCTTGGCACATCCCCATCCTGCATATGGTCCTGGTATCGGGAAGTTGTGACCCCGTGAGTTCAGCATCATGTTTATGTTACTAACCCTACGTGTAGTACCTTTAAACTTACCTAGTGAGGATCAGCTGCCTCCTCCTTGCCCACTCACTCGGCTTTTTGACTTACTGCTGGCATTCTTCACCATTTCTGTGTCATTTGACTACCCAAAATGGTTTAGTTTCCTATGCAGGCTCTGGGATTTCACGGTTTCTCCCTTCTCCAGGTCCGTGATGACTGTATTGAATGAAATCCTCATGAAAATGTATCCCTAGGGGACCTTGATGCTAGCATTTCTTCATCCCAAAATCTTTTGCTTCCTAACCAGCTTTTGGTCCATAAAAGAGTCTTTCCTTCAGGCCCATGACAGCTTAGTTTCCTTAATAATCTTTTGTGTTGGACTTTGTCAAAGGCTTTTTGAAAATCCAATTATTTTGAAAATCCCTTTCGTTCACACGCCAGCTGACCACCTCATATGACTCCAGGTTATCGAGGCAGGATTTCCCTTTACAGAAGACGCATCCATTCTTTCCCAACAAGATATTACTTATCTGTGTGACCAGGGGTCTAATTCTTAGCAATAAGCTCTATCATGTAGCAGGGTTGGAAATCGGACTCGGTGGTCTCCAGCTCCCAGGACCCCCTCTGGGGCCATTTTGGGGATGGGACCGGCTCTGGCACAGCAGCTGCTGGTGCTGAGGTCACATGCCTTGGCCTGCTTGTCTGCATTGTCCCATGGAAGGCCCTCCACCACTCAGGTGAATACCACCCTGCTTGTCTGGTCTCGTGCTGCCTACAAACTTGTTCTGGCTAGACCTAGCTTCTCTGCTATTTCTGCTGCCGAGATGTCCCTGGCCCTTCTGGGAGTGGTGACGGGGACCCGGCTGCCATGAGGGCCTGTGACATCCAGTGAGGTGTTCCCCTCACCGAGGAACTGCAAGTGTGGAGGGAGGAGGTACCCTGCGTCAGGGACGGCACCTGATTCTCCTCAGGAAGAGCGTTTTTGGGCTCAAAATGGGGAGGGAAGAGGGTTGAATCCTCTGGCAGTGCCTGGCTTGCTGGTGACACCTGGGCAGTCCCTGCGGGTGCTCACTGCTGCCTCAGCAGTAAACACCAAAATATTTATATACAATTGATGTAGGGCAGGACCCTCTGCTGGCTCTGGGAGCATTTGTGGAGGTTTCTATATCTCCTTCAGGTATGTCCACTGGTGGTTTTTCTTCTGTTTTTACCTGTGAAAGGGCTGCTCAGGAAAACAGGGCCCCAGGGAGGAAATGGCGGCCATGCTGTGGTGAGTGGCTAGCTCCCTGCCGCCTCAGGGTCAGGCTGCTCTGAGGGGCTCGGCAGGGCTGCGGGCTGCTCAAAGTGTTACCCTGCAGCCCCCTCCTCCTCCTGGGGGGAACATCACTGTGGCCGGTTGTCGTTGTCCCCCAAAGGGCCCCAGAGGTTTTGGGGGCTTTTTGAGACATTTCTGCCCTGAGGGCTTGGCACTGAGGAAAACAGGGCGGCCATGGACAGCCCCTGGGCTGAGGGAGCTCTGAAGGACCGGGGTTACAACAGACAAAGCTGGAGCCCAGTAACAAAACCGTGCACGTTATCCACTGGGGAAAGAAACTTTTAAAATCCGTCTCAGAGAGCATATATGGAGCAAATAAAAAAAAAAAAAACCAGAAAACCCAAAACCAAACCCCAAGAGGTTTGGAGAAAAGAGACTTGTTTCCACATAGCTGATCTTGTGGCTCCAGGAAACATGGAGAGCATGCAGAGCAGAAGCCACAGTGTTTCTGAAACTTCAGGGAAGCTTTAATGAAGCATCACCAGCTCTTTAGCGCAATGGTTGTCAGAAAAAATTCAAATGTGGCAGGTCTCGCATGTCAGTAGCTCAACATATGCTACTGTAAGTGTGATGTCCCAGACAAAACCGTGTAATTAATGCTGCTTAACATGATGGCATTTGGATAAATGCAAATGCAAATTGAAAAAGCGTTAAAATAATGTCATTATTAATGCATTGTTAATGGAGGGGTGGCAACGACGACTCTTGAGACTTCTATAATGAGTTATGCTCATAGGCAGTTGATACCGAAAGGGCTGGTGGGGGAAAGTTTGCTGTGCTGCTCCATTGCAGTCTTTTAAAATATTTGGTAACAAGACTAAGGATTTGTTTAGACCATAGAGAGCAGGTGCCTGTTGTTTTACTGCAGGCAGAGCATTTTGTTACCTTTCTTCTAAAAGTGGCTTGTGACATTGTGTTGGGCTCTGTGTGTTGTCTGTAATGCCACCATTGCTGCTGTGCCTAAGAAGTTTGCCGGGCACCAGTGGGGGACCTGCCTGCAAGAGTGTCTGTGCCCCGTTGCCTCTGTCTTAATGAGGTGCTCTCCATTTTCAACCCCTGAGAGGAGGGAAATACCAATGATTAAAGATGCTGTGCTTCCTTTTTGATTTCTCATTTCTCCTTATCAATAACTCCTCACAATGCTGCGGCGATACATACTCCCAATGAAAAATTAATAGCTACAGGCTCCTTGTTACTGCGGCAGCCTTCTGATGCTCTGACAAGGAAACAACATACCAGCTAGCAGGCCAGCGGAGCTGCAAGTCGGGATCAAGGTATTCCTCTTGATGTAGAAGATGGCTGGCCATCTCGCTCTCTTTTACTTTAATTAGCACATCAGTGCCACGCGTGCTTTTAAAACTAGAATACAACTTTATAGCTAATAGCAGTGTCATGGATCCTTCATGAGTTGGTTTGTACATCAAATCCTTTTCTTGCTCCTTTAGTGGGTTTAATTAAAGTGAACCTTCTAAGGAGCCTTTCAGGAGATGATGGAGGTTTTTGCACTGTGCTGGCCCCCGCAGAATGTGCCGGGCTGTGATTCTGGTCATGCTTTCTGTTGATTTCAATAGGGCCAGGATGTTATCTAACCTGTTATTACAAACTAGTATGTGAGCTCGTTGCTGTTAAAATGTAAACATGCTGTTTGATCATGTGCGTGTTCTTTGCCACTGTATATACCAATATGCATATTAAGTCAACTGTCTTGTAAATCAAAGATACAGAAGTGTGTCCACTCTAAAGATGAATTAATACTGCATTGACTTGGCTGTAGTATTTGCTATATAGGTGAATTTGTTACATGCATGGTTGAAATTAAGCTAATTGGAGTAGATTTAATTGAGATAGCTTTCTTGTTTCTTTCCTGAAAATCTGTAGTCATACAGTGAAATAAATGGGAATATTGACACTACAGAATACTTGTTTTCTCAAGGTTTGCCAGATCAAAGCTTTTGGGGCTCTATTTTTCCTTTTGAAACTGAGTCTGATCCATAAAGCGTGTTTCCTATCGTTGGAACAAAGATGGGTATCTTTATTCAAACAAATTCTGATCCATAAAAATGTTCTTAATTTTATATGGAATACCATTGATTTTGGTGTTGCAAAGTCCCAGTTGCTTCAGCAGTAAGTTGATGGCTGAAATGCAACTGAGGCAAGGTAGGCACATCTCTGTAGGTTTTCAAGGATTAAGAAAATATTTTCCCTTTCACCGGTACATGTTTCCTTGTTCCCATGGTGATGGCTATTAGTGGAGGGACCAGTTCTGAAGTTTTAAGTATCAATAGCCAAGTCGTATGTTATATGCTGCAAGACAGAGTAGTTTAGTAATAGGTTTTCGAATGTATCTGTAATTTTTGAGTGACCAGCTAGAGCCACTGTAAAAAGACTTTATTTGCAGGGTCCTAGATACTGTGCAGATTTCCTGAAAGGAAATTCCTTTCAAGCTTCTTAAAAATCAGGCCTTTCAAACTTGCCTATTTTTGTTTATATGCATGATGTAAGCTTGCAAGCAGACATATTTGAAGTTTGGATTTTTTTTTTTTTTTTTTTTTACATCTTGCAGAAAGGCGGTGTTTGGGGGAAGTTAGTCAAAGGGAGGAATTATTTAGAGAAAGTATTTTACACATCTGTCACTGTATGTGCTACCAGACCAATCAGCTATTTTAGAAAGGGAGCATTTTATTAACCTGAAACAGATCTACAATCTGTCAAACACAACTGACTCTTAACTCTGTTACTGGGGAGTCTGTCAAGAACAGCAACTCAGTGACTGAGACCAACTTGCTAGATCTGTTCAGAGCAGTACCTGCTATTGAAATGGTAAGGAAATATTTAGACATTGGTTAACATACATAAATAGTGAAATTTATCTTGAAATACTGGAGGACATCTGCTCAAATTTAGAATGGCAACAATCTTCATGTTCTGGTATATCTGTGCTCCTCCTGCTCTAAACCTCCTGGAAGGCAGAAGAGCCGCATGTGGTGTATTAAGCACAGACTATTTTTCCTTGTTGCTACAGGGTCTGATATAAGAGAGTCCTGGTTTCCTAAAGAGTGTCTGTGGGGGTAAAAGGAATGGCATGGCTTTGTAGTTTCAGTCTACAGATAACATGTTGACTTGCTTAATGTCTAATTAATTTTTTCTTATAAAGAAAACAAGCAGTAAACGAAACCTGGTAGCCCATAACTGCAGCTGGCATTTTCAGTGCAGCAGAAGCAGGGATAAGATAGCTGTGTGGGAAACGTTCTTTGCATAGTGGAAAGATATCCCCCCTGCAGTGTTACACACAGGCAGACGCACACACATCGCCACAAATACTGTCTCAGCACTGTGCTGGCAGGAGGCAAGGCTGTGATGGATGGTTGCCTTGCTACAGAAGTCAGTCATGGATGCCCCTCACCCATTTCATTATTTAATTACACAGCGGTCTGAATGCCGGGCAGTAAAACTGCATTTTCACCCATAGCTGATTTCCATTTAATCTGTCATGTTAATAGTGAAATAAATTGCTCTAATTGCCTGCAAACTTCATCAAATTCATATTTCTTCCCTTTTTTTTTTAATTGAATATTTATTAAACTTCATGTCATGTCTTGCTTGGTTGGTAAAAGTGGTCCAGTCTCTGCATAACATTATGCTTTAAAATACAGGGTGTCACATTTTCCCTCTTCACAATCTAAATTGAAATTCAAGAGGAAGTTTTGCATTTGTGTTCGTATTAATCATGCCATTGGAAGAAAGAGGAACAAGTTTGCAACGCATCCTTGGCTCTATGCAGGCTGTGGTTCTGATAGAGCCTCTTGTTTAAAGGAAGAAGCAAGGCCAAATCTGAGGCTGTTTTTTCCTGACAGAGGGGTCTGCTGTTGGTGTGCATGGACTGGGAGTGAGAGGCTGTTTTCAGAAGACCAGAGTCAGTTTAAATTTGTGAAATGCTTATCTCTTTTGACCTAAATGTACTTTTCAACTGCAGACACGTGCATGAATGGGTCAAGTGAAAGGTATGGGGAGAAAAGTAGCCGTGGAGTTTGGTGTCCTCCAGGAACTTTAAAGAGAAGCGACGCAAGCCCGAATCGATTCTGGATTTACTGTTTAATACATGCAGAAAGAGGAGATTCCCATTTAAACATCCTTGAGAAAATCACAGTGTCATGCTAGCATTGCTACAACTAAATATTAGTCTTACATAACTAAATATTAGTCTTACGTACTGTTGTTAGTGTTTCCCATGCTGTTTTTCATACATCTCATGATATTTATTTTTTCTTTGGGAATCTTTGCTCTTGGATTTGTTTATCTATGTGATGATCTCTGCTGCTACTTCTCTTTTTTTCCTTTCATTTCTTGAAAGTAATTTCTGGACTTCATGCTCATGGGGAAAACGTAATAGAAGTGAAAATGAAAGGCTCCAAAATCATATGGCAAAGAAAAAAAATTTATGAAAGGACTAAACTAATATTTTCAGCAATTTCCACCCCCCATGCCCCCAGTCTCATCATTTTAGGCTCAATTTGATGGATTTATTATTTTTTTTAACAGCTTGACTCCTGGTTTGTGTTTCTAAAGTCACAGTCTTACAAATACGCACCTCTGAATAGTATTATTGCATAATGCTCAGCAATGTACGTACTATTTCCAAAGATTTAGGAAGTCAGATAGGGTCCGATCTTGAGGGTCAATTTTAGGTACCATAATTCCAATTAAATATTCGCCTTAAGAGGAGGAGTAAAGCACCTAAACTCTCATGAGAGTGAAGAAGAGGACGTTGCAGTGGTTAGAGCATCATTTGGCTGCTTTGTAAACTACCTTTGTTATTAGCTCCTTCAAAATTCTTCTTCCTTTTTCTGTTCAGGTAAGGTGCATCTCCCTTGACTCTTGAGGATGATAGCACTTCTCTACTTCTTAGATCTTTGACAGTAAGTGCTTACCAACTCTTCTTTCCTGCACTGATATCTGATTCTGGGAGTAGGCGTCCGGTGCCTCGGTTGGCACCCATCAGTTTTGTTAGTGCTGCTGGGCAGGTGGGTGTCTACATGGGGAGAACTTGCTTCCTCTACTTGTCTTTATTGGATATCTTGGAGCAGTTGTATTTTTATGATCTATTTCTTAGATAAATTATTGTGTCCAAATATGTATTTGGATTGCTATATTTTGCCTCCCTTGTCAGCTCTGTCGCTTCCAGAACTCACAGGAGGTAAAATTCAGCCTGCTCAGTCTCACAGGAAGGCAGATTCATGCCAAGCAATCCTTCTTCCAACTGTTTGTAGGTTTAAGGTGCTGCATGCCCTCTTCTTTTTTTCCTGCTCAGCCCTTTAACCATTGAAAACATGTCCTTAAAAATTAGAATGAATGACCTCTTTCTTTCATTTGGTTTTTGTGGGTTGTTTGGGGGTTTTTTCCCCCACTCCCCAAGCTTCTAACCACACTAACTGGTGTTATTCTTTGTGGATATAATCAAAATATTGTATTTGTACATAAACAAGATGCTGAATCGAGACTGCATCTTCATTTTAAAAATAAAACATAAAAAAAATTAACCTGACTATTGATCAACCCAAGTAGCAAATGTGCTGAAGTGGGTTATCTCTCTGTGAAAGGCTTTTGTCAGTGGAACCATATAATGGTTTTGTGTACCATTTGTAGTCAGTGATGGTGTTACAATGACATAGACTTGCTGAAAGATTCCTAGCCCATTTAATTAAAAAAAAAAAGGAAAAGAAAAGTTAAAAGTATGATTTGTATTCCAACTAAAGAAATGAATGTGTAAGTACTTATCAACAGGCACAGCTTTCATGTTTATTCATCCGAGTACTAGAAGCACATATTTTAGCATCTGAATGATTATAAATATGTTTACTAGCCATCAAAATCAGAGCTATTTAATTTGAGAATACCAATTCATATTCAGATGTGCTTTGCTTTTCACTACTAGTGTTAGTTACCCTGTTCAGCATTCATAGTTCTGGCATACATCACTTTTAGCTCACAACATATTGAGATGTAACTGAAGACCAGTGTCAAAGAGGTGAAGGGACATAGTTGTATGCTTTGATTACTCTTGCGTCAATGTGTCTTGCCAGAAAAATTGGATGGCTACATTACGAATATACACTGTACTACCCACAATATCAGAAAGGCAGCATTTTTCAATTTTTCTTGTTTCAATAATGTACTTGTCCAAGGAAAACATGAAGTACAAAGTCAGTAAATAAGCCTGACTCAATTAAAAATGATTGATGCCTGCCTTGAAATAACTATCTCTAAAACACACCTTTTGTGGCTGGAACAAAGTTGATGATGATTGTGATGTAAGAACACGCTGGGGCCCACTTGCATGATACTGCATTTGTTTCCTATGTTGTCTTGCCCAGCATCACAAAATGTTCATTTGCTGCAGCTCCCCATTTTTGTTCTTTTTTCCTTTTTTTTTTTTTTTTTAATATCTGGTAAGATGACTTTCTCAAAAGTTCATCCAACTGGGGTTTACATCAGCAAAATCAGCTGTCCACCCTCGTTTGCTGGAGTTGATAAAAAGGAAAGAGCAGATAAAAAAGAGGGAGGTCAGACCAATGCTTCCAGATTCTGGATCAGGTCCTTACAGCCTTCAAGAGTAGCCTCTGATGCTCTAACCAACCTGTTTTAAACAGTGGGTAGGAAACCCCTTCCTCACTTTTCATGAGTGAGTTTTCCTGTAAGACTTAATTACTTAAAATGTCCTTTTCAAAAGTTAAGAGGCAAAACACTGTATGTGAAAAGTTCTGTTTGGGGCATAATTCCATCCTTCCATTCTGTCTCAGTCCTGTCTGATCTCTTTTCATTGCTAAGCCAGATAACAGATTATTCTAAATTATACATGGGTGTAATAATAATGTTTAGCAGCTCACTTTCTCCCAAGCCTCGGGCTTCCCTTGCAAACCAAAGCACAAATCACACTCAGATGATTGCATGCTGATTTGTGAACATCGCTTTTCATTTCAGCAGCTCTGTGCTCGCATGTGAGCCAGAGGGTCTTGGCAGTTCCTGCCACTCTGGTTCTGATTTGTTTTTTCCAGTTTTTTTTTTTTTTTGATCTGGCGAAGTTGTGAGTATTTGTGCGTTTTGTGAAGTTTACCATGAGCTACCCTTTCTGTATTGAAGGATAGCTGGAAAACAAGCTCTCTCTGAGATTTCATTGGAGTGGAGAGTCACTCAAAATGCTGTGCTAGCTGGCAACTTCAGCTTAGGAAAAAAACCCAAACAACTATGAAGAACAACTGATGTTTTACTGAGGTTCTTGATGACTTAGAATGATATATATATGAGCTAAATGCAGCTCTCTTTGATCAGGCTCTTCTGCCTATGCTGAAGTTCTATCTTGTGGCGTGTCGTCCCGTCCCCCCCCCCTTTTTTTTTTTACATAAGAGCATTTTGATGCCAAGTGGCATGTTCATTGCTCTCTGTGCTTCCTCTAGTAGAGTCCTACTTGCCCAGCATGGCAAAGCCCTTTGTTGTTCTTCCCTTCCTTTCTTGGTTCTCCTTTTCAAATCTCTGACTCTTTTTTCCTGATGACTGGTTTTCCTCTTGAAGCCTTCCTTTGCTGCTAACGCAGACAACTAACTCTGCTGTAGTCTGCAGATGCGGGTAGAGTTCTCCTCCATACATTAGACCTAGTTAGTGTTCAGTCTCACTTGAACCCTCAAAGGAGGGCTTCAGATAAAATTAAAATTTTCCTTGTAGTGTTCTGGCCAGAAATGCCTATAATGTTTCCAAACTCCTTCCCATTTCTTGCAGGTCTTAGAGATTTCTGTAGTGCCACACTGTGTTTCCCACTGTACGTCCACTCAAAATTAAAGGAAGAGGTGGGGGAGAGCAAAATAATGGGAGTATTTCTCTATTATCTAGTGAAAAACTGTAGCTCAATAATTGTTCTTCCTCATAAGTTTGGTTTTTCTTACCAGAGTACTGCATTAATAATTTTGTTTTCCAGTGTGCAATATCCTCCCTCATGAGTTTTCTCCCTTCCCTCCATCCCTGGCTTGTATACACTCTGTTTTTGTATTTTGTGTGATGCCAGCAGTGGCAGCAGGCAAATACTATTAATTTGAAATCAAGGCATACTGTGCAAAGGCAATGGGAGAGGGGGGGAAGTTTTCCAGTATGTTTTTGAAAATAAATATGGTTGTCTTGGGAAGTGTTATTATCCTGTGTTTGTTTTGCACATGACTCTTTAGGGTTCACATTTTAAAGTGCCTTGTGGTTAACAGATGGTTGTTCGGGCTGAATGTCCAAAAGCACTTGGCATCCTGCAGCTCCTGCTGGGCACAACTGCGGTCACTGGGGGTGACCCCTGCTGTGCTAGACAGAAGGATCACCAGGGCTTTCTGTTGTTACCTTGGGGTATGTAAACCTCTTGGTGTAATGTCCGTCTAGTGACGTATGGGGAGATGATTGATCTGATGTAAAACTCCACAAGGGATAATCCATTTAAAAAGCCATAATTGCAGTGATGGTATAAGTCCACTGGAGTCAAAAGAAATTAAATTTGTCCATTATGGTTCTCACTAACTGCTGTAATTTTGATACACCAAGTAGTACACAAATTCAGTGGTTGTTGTAGAAACCACCAGGTGAGAGGAAGGGTTACTAAGGGGTGCGAAGCCTTCAACTTGGTGATGAATTCAATTCACAAGAATTGTTGTTTTGCCAGCAAAGCTTTCAGCATGTTTTGCAAGTTCCATCTGTCCTTTAAAATCATCTTCAAACTATAATAGCACAGTGTTGCAGTAGTGACTTCCCAGAAAGATACCTATTTTCGTGGTCCTGGCTGTCTGTTAACAGGAAAAATTGCCCATAATGTTGGGGTTTAGCTTCCTCCTCAGGTGAACCTGGTAGTTTGATCTAGTTAGTGGTTCTGAAATGTGCAAATACTCCCAAATACTGAAACACCCAAACATGGAGACATGTATAAGGTATCTACTTTATTTGTTTTTTAGGCAGGGGATCCCCAGCGCTTTCTGAAGATTGATCCTTTTTCTCGGTGTCGGTTAAAGTACCAAAAGTGGCTGCTGCTATAGGAAAAAATAATTTTCTTTGATATTGCCACTTGTAAAGGAAAGTTTCAGTGTTGAGATTGAGTTATTCCCCACTTTATTTACTTTTTTTTTTAAACATGGAAAATATGGGAGGAAGGTAGCCAGCATTTGTAGAGAGATACTTGTGGTGTTCTGCCAGATACAGAAGCGTGAAAGAAAGCATTATGCATAACAAGATACTCTCAGGAGATCTGTTTAGCGGAAGGGCACAGTGTTAGATGTAATTTGTTTACTGACAGAGTTTCCAACAATGGTGCAATGACCGGGAAACATCACTAAAGTAATGAGTCCTTTCCTTTTTTAAAGTGATTATGTTTGAACAGGGCAAATTAACCTGCTTTTTGAGGGTGCTGCTTAGGTGAGACAATTTGCTGATATAAAGACGTCCCCCAACTTGCTCCAGCAGCCAAGGAAGAAGATGCAGAGTCCGCTGTTATCTGAAAATCAAATTCAAGTAGCAACCAGGCTGATCTAGGGCCTACTGTAGTTAAATTGTGAGGCTAAAAATAAATGTATTATACTGTGTATAAAGAAACTAATGTAAATAAAGTTAGCTCAAGTGGAAGAGCAGCATACTTCCTGGGGGAATTACTACAAATACTGCGTGATCTCTTCACACAACAGAAATGTCTGTCAGCTATCCCTGCTCATTTGTGCCTGGAGTCCGGGATTTCTGCAGCCTGCTGTTCATCCTCGTGGCTTACTAAAGCGATGGGGTACAGATCCGATTGGGGATCTTATCTCTGAATAATGCAATGTCATTACTGCTTTGTCTCTAACACCATTTCACATAGCTGGCCATAATGACCCACAATTTGAGCTCTCCAGAGAAACCACTCAGTATCTTACAAAGGGCATGCAATTAATAATTGAACGTATACCATGTTGCTACTGGTTATTCATGCTTGACCAAAGCAGAGGTGCACGTTATAAGCATTTCTAGCCAGCTCTGATTGTGAACTGTCTGTAAACGGCCTCTTTCTTTTTACATTGTGGGTTTTTTGTGAGTAACAAATGCAAGAACCACCATGTGCTCATCTAAAAATTAATTTGAAAGGAGAATTTGGCAGTCCAGCCTAAAAAGTCATATGGGAGATTTCCATGTGCCCTGCTGAGAATTAGGCTTGAGTATCAGTGGGAACTCGGTGCCCAGCTGCCATTTCTCTTTAAAAGAAGTCTTTCCATAGAAAAAGTGCTTAATAGTAAATCAATCTAACTTTTTCTTTCATCTGGTCAACTGAAGGCTCCTCCGAAGGAGCAGTCTGGTTTGTCCTCTTAACAGATCCTTAAAAAATTATTTAGATATATAGTTTTGATTTCTTTAAATACTGGAGTTGAACTTGAATTACTAAAACCAGTTTATAGTGTTATCTGATGCACTTGAATCTCCTGATGGAGATACGTAACTCAGCACTTCAACACAAGGTTTTGTTAGAAACTACTGTGCCTACTGGTTATAAAGCCAAGAGGTACCATTCACAGTAATGCAGGCATCTCCCTGGGATTATTGACTATCCTCCAGTGAGAGCTGCTTACTTGAAATGATCACCCATTTCAGAAAAACACATCTGCTTTAATGACTTTCAGTATCTCTTGCTTAGCTCTTTCAGTGACTATTTCTATTTCAGTGACTAACAGTTAACTGTAATCAGAATTCTTTGTATTGCCATCCTCTAGTATAACTAGTAACACTAGTATTTTTGTTTTCCATTGTTAAATGTATTTTTTATATAAAAATTATATGTGTATATATTTCTTTACAAAGTAGAACGAAGCTACCTAGGATTAAGCACTGCAGCTTCTGCTTTGGTATTAGAAAAGCCAAATATTAACACCCCCCTTTTTTTCCTCTTAGCTGAGTTACACAGGAAAAATCAGAAAGCACATGTTAACCTCATGTGAGTGGGCCTTTGAAAAATTTTCTGCTTCAGGCTGAACCCAGTTTCTTCCACCTTCTGGCGTACAGAAGATGATGATGACCTCTCAGCAACCTTTGGAGTATTCAATGATGTTTAATTCTCAATTAAAAACTTTGTTGTTTTTCTGTTTGCCAGCAGATGACGTTGCCGCAGATTTCCCTGCACTCAGCGTAGAGGCTAGCTAGGGAATACTAGACAGCATTGTAATGTTAGTTCTCTGGAGTGATTTTTTGGCAGTAGGTGTTGTAAGCCCATATAGCTATTATGTTTTGTAAACTCCTTGCTAATCCTGTTCTTCTGATTTTCTTCATTTTTGCAACATTAATATTAGCTGGCAGAGAACTAGGAATTAAATCTGTGAGAAAAAACAGGAAGCTGGCAGGATAAGCACACAGGAAAATAGAAAGATGGATTGAAAGTGCACATTCAGAAGTTCGCTACCAAGTCCAACAGCTTATTGTGATTCTGATGTGAATAGATCAAGCACAGGCATAGAGAATAAAATTAAAAATCCTATGACATTTCTGCCAATAATTAATAGATCTTTATTTTGTTCTACTCATGTCTCTTACTATGAATTTCCCTTGGTCTTGCCTTTTGATAAGGAAATCTTCTGAAGGCTAGACATTTACTTAATTTCGTACCCTGACTCTCAAGTCTCAGATGTACAGCTTTTTTCTTTTTTCTTTTTTTTTTTGGTTCATGGCACTGCAATTTTCAAATGACTATTAAAAAAAAATCCTCAGAAAAAGCTAGCTCACTTAGATGTTATTTGTTTTGGGGAAGAGAGTTTCACTTAGGCTTCAAAGGGCTGTTTTGTCCACTAATAAGACAGTGGAGGTCAACAGTGAATTGAAAGTGCAATGGATATCTGGAAAATTACCCCTGCTTCTTTTCCTAGTGGTGATGATGTAGGTCAGGCTTTTGAAAAGCACCAGCTAAGTGCAATAATGATTTTGTCTTCATGGCTTGCACTACAAGTATTCCAAAATGTTCACCAATAGTGGCGTAATAATTCCCAGGGAAAAATCTCTGTTCAGGCTTGTTGTGCACTTAATACACAGATGAATACAGATGCAGTTCAGCTGGAAAGGGACTTTGAAGGAATCTTCCTTTTGGCTTTATTCTTCTCACCAAAATGATACAAAGTAGATTTATGGATTTGGGGTGAAAAATTGGGATTTCACTGTGAAAGTTGTCCCTCCAAAGGTTTGTGGTTCTCCCCCCTCCAACTCCACCCTCTTGCTCCATGAAACCCCAACGCCCAGCGGCTGCTTGGATGTGCTTGTGTGGTTTCTGGCAAAGCACCTCCCTGATGGTTACAAATCTTCAAGTTGTAAATGTGAGGGGCTTTTTCCTCTGCTTAGGCAACAGAGGCTCTGTCTGTGGCAATTCATTTCCCAGAAACAAGATGATTGGAATAATCAGGTGTCTATTGTACTGTAGGTTTGTGTTTTTTTTTTTTTTTTTAAAGGCACTATCATGTTATTTATTTTGATGTATGCTGAATCGCTTCTCTCGGGAGATATCAAAGCTTCTTCCAATTACTGATGCGAATTCTCTTTAGCGGTAGCTCATGACATAGCAACATAATATTACCACCTTATATTAATCTGCAGTAGAGCTGTTTAGTTTCCAAGAGTCGAAAGAACGTGTGTTTCTTTGAGTTTGATCACTTCTCACTTTGATATGCAGAAAGACAAGGAGGATTAGGGAACCAGTTGCAAAATATATCAAACTATTTCTTGCTATTAAAAGCAAAACTTAAGTAATACTGCAAACTTACTTTTGAACCGCTTTGTGTTGTTTCCTTTTTTAAAAAGGGAAAAAGAGATGACATTGCACTGTCTATCAGCAAATAAAAAAAAAAAAAGACCAATTGGACAACCTTCAGTACTTCGAAGTTAAGGATCAGTGATTTTGGTCCTATAGTTTTTGATGTTGTCAATTGCAATGACAATGCCATAAAATGTGGTTCATTCTGGATGTAAATGTTATTTGGTTATCTAATGTACCACATTTGGCAACTGAAAAGGTCGAGGTACCTTCTTTCTTTTCCCAAGTCAGTAGCTGTTTATTAGGAAGCTGTCTCATAGAAGCTGATTTCAGTTTTCCGTCTTCCTTCTTTTTGTTTTCATTGGCAATTCAAAGTGAATCTGTACATACAGCATTTCTGTGTTCTGAAAGATCTATCCATCATGTTACAGTTTATGTTAATTATGTGCTAAGAGTTGGGTGGAAGGTGGTGATCGCACACCATAACGTGGCAATGCAAGATGTGTGCAAACTCACATCTGGCTCTAGAGTCTGGGATTTGTTGGGAGGCTACTGTGAAGGGAGAGCTGTTTCTGCTTGCCGTGCTCTTAGTCCTCTGTAGGCATCTGCTTCAGCTGTGGTTAGAGTCCAGGCAAAGGCTAGCAGGCCCTTTCTTCTGACACAGTACAGAGGCTGCTGTGTACTGATAATTTCAAGGAGTGGTAGTGGTGCTTGACTTCCTCTGTCACTGCTTTCTTGTAGCTGTGCTATAGGGTTTTCTAATATGCATGTTGGCCGGCATGGACTGGTAAGGCTTTGGTAGAAGAATGTGATGGAGTATGTGAAACTCTGCTTACTTGAGTTTTACAGTCATCCAGGAGCTGAGTGCAGCCAACTCGGGCTCGAGGCCCTGATTGCAGGACTGACGGCTGGTCTGCCAAAAACTGGTTCTTCCAGTTGTGAGAAGATGGGATGGGCATTTTTGCCTATGATGGAAACTAGAAAGATGGAAAAATACTCAACCTGGTCTCCCGGGAGTAAGGAAAATATAGTAATGAAATCTATAATAATTTGTTTTGCCATGGATAGTAGTTAAACTCATTACCAAATGGGACTGTTGAAAGCTTTCTTGGATGGCAGTAAACAATGGACCTGTCACTTGGAGTTGTTCAGGCTGTTTTGGTGCTTTAAGTTTGTAGCTAGTGACCTCCATAGTGGTCATACCACCAAATGTCACACTCAAAAGGGCTGGAAGTCAATGAAGCATCCGGGCCACTCAATATATCAGTGTTAATTGACAATGCACAAGACCTGCTTGTGATTTATAGCCCGATAAAGGGACACACTTTTTATGTTCTGCCAACACAATTGGCAGAATATTTTAGGCACAGATGGCACATTAGCCTTGGACAGCTGGTTCCCTCTCTGCTGTCACATCCTAGGACCATCTAACTAATACTGTCACACACAACCCAGTTCACTGGGTAACTGAGAGGGGTTCTCACGCATGGCTTTGTGTCAGCTTGAAGGCACATGAAAATCAATCTGCTAAAAGACTGCCTCTAAGAGGTTTCCAAGACTTAGCACCCTACTATGCCCTTCTGGCTGTTCACTGCTGACCTCTCTCTTTTAGCTGCGTGAGTGTAACCAAAGAGTTTCTTCCTAGTTGTGCGATGTGCACATGTGCAGCCTGCAGAGTGTGGTTCTCTCCTTGTAATGTCCTCTACTTTGCATCTGTACAAATGTGGATTTAAAAAAAAAAAAAGGCAAGAGGCAAAACACACCTATGTAATGTGCGTTCCTTTAAAGCTAGAGAATGAACAGAGATCACTGAAAGGTATCTATTTTGAAAGGTTTATCTTTAATACTTAGCAGAAAAACTCAATAATACGTGGTAGAGAGACAATATATAGTGACACTGTAAATTATATGTAGATGATAGCAAGGATAAAAGAACAGGGGATGAAGTAGAACTTCAAATGCTTTCTGAAAGGAAAAAAACCTTGAACATTTTCTGGAACACGGTCAGGTAGGAAAGGTCTGAGGTGGAAAGCTGAAAGCTATGTTTGTTGGTAGATGAAACACATTTTTCACATCAGAAACTTAGTATTTCAAGGTATGATCCCAATAAAAATACAACAGTTTTATTTTTCCAAAGCATAGGAAATATGAGGTCCATAATTTCTTACTGTTCTATCAGAGCTTCACTGACTTCGCTGCAAACAAACTGCTGTGCAAAAAGCCTTTAAAATGTATTTTGGTTTACGACATCGCAGAGTCTAAGAAGCGATGATGGGATTAGGACTAGCTTTTATTGATGGCAAGCAACTAGACCAGAAAAACTGGAGTTTTGTGTTTGTGTTTAAAGCCATAATATAAATAAGGTAGAATACAGTTTGTCATAGACTAATGCCTTTGGATTGTGGAGAGGTAATCAGCTGGGGGGATGTGTGTGCACTGGGAGGGAGGAAATGCCACCCTTCCAGGGGAGTGCTGGTCAAACACCTACTTGCCTTATCCCCAGTCTCCTCTGTGAGCAAAGCTTCACCGTCTGCATCTGGAGAGCATCTCACTTTGTCTTGGAGCAGGGACCACGTGGATATCTGTATGCAACGTGATGCTCACAATAGTCAAGGGATGACAGATAAAAGTGTCTTTATCCTGGTCCCATATAACAGGATTTCAGTTAACTGGAGTTACAGACTGTTTAGGTGTTACTTTTAAAAATTTTATGCTATTTTTTGATGTTAATGATAACAAAAGATAGACTGAAGAGCCTTTCAAGTTCAGTTATTTTCCCCATTAGGACTATAGATAAAGGCTTTGATTTGGATATTTACTACCATTTTATCTGCTGTTTTCATGACGGTTTACCCCCAAAGGTGAGAATCTCATTGGGCTGGATAATTTAGTGGAGAAAACTCCTGCCTGTACGTACTACAAAATTCTTCGTTTAACATGACATGGTAGCAGATAGTGTGTTTTAATGCTGTTTTAAGTGAAATCAGCATTAAAGTACCTTTCTATGATGGGGGAGGAGGGGGGGTGGGAAGCAGATTTAGGACATCTCTCTGAACTATATTGCGTGTTACATGCCTCTGTAGAACTGCTATAGAAGTTGTGAGCTTTAATTTTTATGGATTCTTGAATATTTCAACATGGGATGTGTAGAGATGGGTTTGACCATGGCATCACATTTCATTTGCATTTGAGTCACTTGCAGGGAGCTGCAGATAGATATGATGTAAAACCAGCTTTTAAATCTGCTTTTAGAAGCATCAAAATATATTTAAGACTTCCAATATACACCTTTTGTGTGTATTACTTGACTCACCAACTGTCTCTTAAGAATAACGTTTTTGAAGGCTGTGTCAGGGTTAGGTAACCTCTTAAAGGCTTTGTGCTGTTATTGCACAGTAAAGTACATCACACTGATTGAGTATCCCAAGGGATTTGGTAATGTATAGCTAACAAATTAGTGTCAATCAACAGCCTGTTTGGACAGTAACGATCAATGAGCGTCTGGATTGACATTGATGTGCTTCTGAATCCTCCTATTTCATTTACCAGCAGAGGACCTTTGTACAGGAGAGTGTGAGAATCTGCTGCAGTCTTTGTAAAGCAGGGAGAGTTGTCAACTACACGTAGGAGTTGTTAAATACTCAGTTGTTCCCAAGCTGAGCAGGTGGGCATGGGGGCCCAAGGGGAAGTGCATGTGTTTGAGTCACCTGGGAATCCTGCAAGTGAAATGACCTTCCCTCTCGTTTGTTTTTTCCATTTCTTTCCCGCCTGCTTTCCACAGTATAAACAGTGGGGAAATGCTGATCAGCTAGATCTGTCAAATGTGAGCTGTAATTTCAAGTCAAGCCATTATCCAAAATTAAAGCATATGTGGCAAGGAAATTAGCAGTCTGCCACGGAAATGCAGGTTTGTACTGTACACCTGGAGGTGTTATCTGCCTTTTGCGTTCTCTGCTTTAAAATTAGGCAGTGGGTAGCTTGAAATAAGTGTGGACATGGATGCAAAACATCTTTTTGAGCTTGTTTGCTTATTTATGATGCCGAAATGAAACATTTTATCTACATAGAAAACTATACATTCCATTTGGTTTAATTACATAATGGTACTTCTGATTGTATGTGAGCCATAGACAAAATCATTAGGAAATGGGTACGCTTCTCCTGTATACTTATGGGCATGGTAGTTATTGTTTCAACTTGTATCATCATCCTTTCAGATCACTGAAGTGATGGCAGAGATCATGAAAACACTTGTCCTAAGCTTTTATTTAGGAAAGGAGTTGTGCTTCTTACTCTTCATGAGGGTTGATAAGAACCATGCATCTAAGTGATGTACTTGAAAATACCCATGTCTTAAACGCTTGCCATTATGGCTTTTTGAGCACAAGTGGATAAGTAATGGAATTTCCATTCAGTGTTCAAGGAAAAGTTTACTTAATTTTAGGAGTGAGTTATTTTCTGATGCTATTTTGTTCTGAAGTTACTTAATCCTTTTCTTACCTTTTCCTTAAATATGGCAGCTTCTAAATGAAAAACAAACAAAACCCCCCAAAACCCCCAACAACAACAATTAATTAAAAAAATCTTAAAGCTTCAATATTTAGAAAATTAAAAATCATTTACATGAAACATATTTCACAATTCCTTCTTCCCCCCTGCCCTCGAAAAGCCATTCAACTAATTCAACTTGAAATTGTCCTTTTCAGCTAACTTTTGGTGCAGTTAATTGGATTTTTTTTTGTCTATTTCAGTGGCCATAATAAAACTTTTGCTTATTAAACTTCACAATTGTAACTGACTAGCATTGGACAGGTTTTGTTGGTGTCTTATGTTTGGGTTTCTTTTTAAAGTGGGACAAATTGCTAAAGAAAAACCTCTGTGCTGTCTTTGAGACCAAACTGAATTTCTTGTTACCTGGAACTCGTCCGTTACCTATGTAAAAATTATCTCTAACTTCTGAGTTTTGATTTGGAGGTTTTGCTACGGTGTGAGAAGTGTCGATTGATGAAACCAGTTCTCCCAGATTACTCTGGTAGGAACATTATTGCTGTTAGGGCTTTGCACTTGCTGAGCAAGACTTTTGTATAAATCAGTGTAGTTCCATTAAATGACACTGACCTGTCCCTGCAGAGAACTTCAGTTTTGTACAGTATTAGATTTAATAATTTTCTGTGCTTTCCACTCTTTCCAAGCGTGGAGTGGCAGCTTTGTAGCACGCCCTCCTCACCTCGGCCAAGGTTTTGCTCTATTCTAGGTATGCTATGCAATATGCAGTGCCTTACTCTTGATTGAGGAGTGCTTGAGACTCCAGGTTGCTGCCAGCATCCATATGATGCTAAAAAGCAGCACTTGTTCACTCAGTGCAGTTTTAGGCTGCTGACGCCACACGCGTGCTGGTGCAGCAGCCAAGCTCAGGGCCTTCCTGGGAAGGACCTTTCATCCTCCACAGAGGGAACTCTGTCACCTTTCTATCCAAGGCCATCATGGTGAGGACTGATAGGGCAGCTTGAGGTTGTACAAACCGTGGGCTCTGGCATATTGCAAAATACTGCTGCTGGTTTGGCCCCTAACAAAGGAAATGATTGTAACTGGGTTGGGCTTGGCACTTTGGGAATATCCTGGATTGTCCTGTGTTAATAGAGCAGGGAACATTTCCCTTCCTGGGGAAAAACACAGACAAGAGTTGACTCTAGCTGAGCTGTTAAGATTTTTGGCAAAAGGGAGATTGTGTTTTGAATGAAAGTTCGCTCCAGGTGAAACTTCAAAACCATATTGATCACGGGCATGAATTTCATACAAACTTTTCTTTCCTTGTGCTATGGTAGTTAGCTTAGGAAAAAGAGTATGTGTCAGGGTTTGTTTCGCTACAGTTGGACAGCTTACCCAAGTATTCATCTCAAACAAAAAATGAAGCAAAATCCAGAGTAGTCGTAGAGCAACTCGTAATGACAACTTTAAATCACTGTTCTAATTAGTGAGCACTCCCTGGGGACTCATTAGAATTATAAAAGCATTATTGTCGGTTATGCAGTGGTTGGAACATGCCGAGTTTTGGGCAGTTCAACAATACTACCTTGAAGAAAGGAGTTTTGCAGCCTTTAAGAATTTTTGTAGTTTGGGAGAAAGCACAAATTGTGATGTCCTAGAAATCCTTTATGAATTGGGCCTTATGTTCGCTCTTGTAAATAAGGAGGGTTTTTGAGTTTATATGCCACAGTCTAATAGGTACATAGTGACTGCTTAATGGGATTTACATTCACTCAAACAAAATTAGGTTGGTAAAAGACAATGCAACATGCTGTAATGTAAATGGGACTGACGGCAGAATTAAATGTTTGTGGAAACAGGGCAGCAGATCTATCAAGAGCTAATTAGACAGAGAGTTCAGAGACAGACTTGGGAGTAAACAGCACCAACAAAGCGAGGAGAGCAAGAAAGAGGGAAAATGGAGTCTTTGTGTGGCGATGAAAAGGAGTTATAAACAAGGTTATTTAAATTGGAAGGTCTGATGGAGCCTATCCTGTGAGAAGGACTTAGTCTTAGCCGAACCTGTTGATTAACACCAGTTGAATGGCAACTTTGATAACCTCTTTTATGTGTAAATAGTTCCTCTTTGTTGTAGTTTCCTATTCATGGTATCTTGCTCTGATATACTTTTTCATCACAGTATAATGTTTCCATTTGCTGTTCAGCCTTTCTCTCAGACACCAGTTTAAAAACAGACTTTGGCCAACATATTTCTAGCAGCAGGAGGAAGTCTAGAGAGTGGCACCAGAGAAGACAAGAAGGTTTAGGTTTTTCCGGTTCCCCGTAGGCGTGCATGCATGGGAAGAAGGCATTTCAGTTGTTATCTTCTCTGAATCCCAATTTTGGTTTATTTTTGTTGTTTTTCTTTCTTTGCACCGGAAATAGGTGGGCCTTGATGAATTTTGCTAGTGGATGTTGCACAATGATGTGAATACTTGGAGGGGATCAGAAAAACCTTTGTGCTTTTTGGGTTTTATTTAAAATGGGATAATTGTCCTCTTTCTTTTGACAGTAGAGCTGGGTTTATAAGCATGTAAGAGTTGGGAGCAGAAGCTGTGCTGATTTATCTGACAGAAAGTGTCATTTTTCAGAGGAAGCCATAAAGCCTTGTTATGAGGGGTTCGTGAAGAAGGGAGTGCCATGTCTCAGGGCTTTCCCCTGAAATTTGAGCACAAATTTCTGTCTGAAATCAAACCCACCAATTCTGAAAGCCAAATCAGATAGGAGCAGGGTTTGCTGAGTGTGAAGCATCTGACAATGTAACTCTAGTTTCAGTAGAAATACACTGTAGAGTCTTGTCTTGTTTGCTCAAAGATGCTGACTCTGGTAGGTAGTCTTATTTTATCCCCCATGGAGTGTTATTTGATGAAAGACATCTGAGTTTGTGCCAGGAGGATGGAGCCCATGCTGTATCCTGGAGCTGTGGGATAGGGAAGATGATTCTCTGGCTGCAGACCTGACTCAGACCAGGGCTCCCTGGTGCTGCCTGGGATGAGCTCGGTGGAGGTTGTCCCTACAGGGCTACTCCAGCAAATCCTCCTGCATTTCCTCCCTTTACCCTTAAAACAGGAGGGAAGAAAGCAGAGGACAACACGCTTCGGTCCCAGAGGAGCCAGGCTCTCACCCAGCTACCAGATCTTGCTGATTTGAAGTAGACGCTCCAGTATCTTCTAGATGTCAGCTAGACCCCTCACCTGTCAGAGGTACGGTTTCCTGGCAAGGATGACTGTATGTACTGCTCTCTTCCTCTCTGAAGATTTCAAAACACTCTGTTTTGATGCAGAATAAAACTGAAGGGTGGAGGACAGTGGGAAGGAGACATTTACTGGGGCCAGTCCCAACTACCATGAACTGATGTGTCTCATCTCCCTCTGTAGTCACTGGGAATGGCAGGTTCCCCCAGAAAATGATCTAGAGCAAAGCCCTAGCTTTGTAGGGTCTAAGTAGTTGATATTTCTTCTCCCTCCTGCTCCCCAAGTCTTTACCACCTTTGTATTGGCAAGAATACAGACTGGGATATGTGCCCCGTAATGAACTGGTCTATAGGAGGTGATTTTGTTGTTTGGGTTTTTTTGTTCGTTTGTTCTTAAGTAACTTAGTGGTTTTGTTGTGATGCTGAAAATCCATGCTGCTTAGAGGTTCAAGTTACACAAATGTTACAACCTTCTCCTTTCCCTGGAGTAATATTGCTGCAAGGCTCAAAATTATGGGTTGTTTTTTTTTTTTTATTTCATCTGTGCAAAAGGCATTCCCCAGGGAAAGAAACCTGGTCTGGGTGTGGTAGTTACCCATCAGAAATGGATTACATTCTTCTTTTCTCCAGCTTAGTGTTCAGATAAGTATGGTCACAGGTAGTTTCTTTGCCTTTACTGCATCAGAGCAGCATCCTTGTGTTTGAAAAGGTTTGTGGGAAACTATTGACTTTCACGTTCATTTGATTACAGTTTAAAAATGAAAGGTCTGCATTTCAGCACTGACAATAAAAGCACAGGGATGTTTCTGATCCCCTCTCTTTGGTGCCTAATGGAAAGAAAAAGGTGAGCTTGTGTTTCAGAGGCTTCGATGGGCTTAGGTTTTCATTGGGGAGCAGCTGGGGTGTGAGTCTGGTGATTGAGGGGAAGATACTAGTGGAGAGAGGAGGTCTCTGGGGTATGGCAGTTGTGCACTCGTTCTCCAAGTCTTCAGGCAATATCCTCTGAAGAAACTATTTGGGGAAGGGTGCCCATGCTCAAATGGCAGGGAAGAAAGAATCTGCAGGTAAGAAGCCGAAACTTGCTACGTGGTGAATCTGACAGATCTCTTGCTGTAATAATAATAGATTATAAAAGGGGACAACGCTAGTTGTGCAGCACAAATTTGGCAGAAGCCTTAGCATATGTTATTACTTTGCTAGTAACTGTCACCAAGCTTCTGATTGACTGCAGAAGGATAAAAATCACACACCCTTTTACCTTATTTCAATCCTAGTGAAGCCTTTGACAAATTATTTTCTTTTTTCTTGGGTTTCAGCTGAAGACCTCAAAGCAGCAACTCAAAATGTCTGAGGGTATTTCACTACAATTACGTTTTTCATGACAACAAATAGGTCTATTTTTTGCTGGAAAATCGTGGATAAAAATATTAGTGCTTAAGAAATACAACTTGGTGGTTCTAATTCTGTTTTTTGGGAAGAGCCAGTTATCCAATGACAATTCCTTAGAAGAAATTACCATCTCTGAATTGGTGCAACAAAGACTTTGTCTTGCTTGCCCTCTACTAGCATTGCTGTGTTGACGTAGGATCGGTTGCTCTATGCTGTGGCCAGACAAGAGCATACATGTTGCAGATCTCACGGGTGTTTCAGACCAGACATGAGGAGCAACGCCTGCTCTTTGCTTAAGCTTCTTGACGTGTGCTGTTCTTTATGAACACCTTGTCTGAAAGGCTTTACTTAAGTAGCCCTCTCTGAAATCTGGAAATGCACTAGCCAAGGTAAAGAATGCTGGTTTTGCAGATTTTTGGCTTTCAAAACCCAACTTTAAAGCTCTATTTTACTGGGTAAGAAAAAGTTTGGCGTGGATCCCTTCAGCTGTTTGACAGATTGTTTTCTCTAAAACCATAATGTCTAATCTTTGCCCTGGTCTGGATGGACACCCTTCAGGACTGAAGTAACCTCTGGTTTAGTTCATTCTGTGAAATGGAAAGAGAGGTATTGTTTTCACAGGGAGGTGCTCTGAGATCTTGGGTCCAGCTTTGCACACAGTCAGTGTCTGCAGTCACTGGCTATTGCAGACTCCTGGGGACTCTCAAGTAGTTTTATTACAATGCTTTGAGGTTTTATATGGATTTTTTTTTCTGTAGGAAGTAAATATTTGTCCTAAAGTTTCATTCTCCTCAGTTTTTTGTACTTTTAGAACATCATGAAATGCATCAAATCATCATATGTTTTTTTATTAATTTTGCGCTGTTACATACACTATATAATTTTAGTGCAGAGATATTTTTCCAACATGAGGTCGCTATTTTATGTACAGATTTCATTTTATTTCACGATAGGAGAATTTTTAAAAGCAAGAGTGAATTCTTGGATGTAAAAATCTGCCAGTTTGAAAAATCTGCCTGCTTTGAGTTTTGACTTCACAAGGCTGCGCTGTGCTGAATGCCTGGGTTGCTCCACTGTTATCTTCTGTGGTGTTCTAGTAATACAAAATTGTATTGATTGATTATAGTTGCCAGATACGACTACTGTACAGGCATACTCTTGTTTAAAATTTCAGGTGTAAGCAGATTTTAGTCCATGGCTTCTCATCTTCCTCCTAGCTCATTTCTTGTCCGCCCCCTCCCACCTAGCATCCTTGCCTGCTCCCTCACGTGATAAATAACACTGTCTTATCAAGGTCAGTCAGAAAGGCCCTTTTTACATATCTCATAAATTTTAGCCAGGTGCCACCGATGTGAGATTAATGTAATAGCACTACAGCAAGCACTCAGGCTTGTCTTAATTATGCTAAGGTTGCCGGTTCACCGTTTCTCTTCATCTGTCTCCCGCTTTAGGGAACACTAAACACTATGTCATTAGATTGTCTGTTCCACAACATTGGCCCTTTGCATTTACAAAGTCATCAGATGGCTTATGACCTAGCTTTTCTAAGAAATTAAATTAAATAAATAGTGAAAACAAAAAATTAAGCAGAAAAGGAGCCTGCCTGGGGGCGAGGACAGAAGGGGAGAGCCGAGAGGGCTGGGGAAAGGGTTGGGGTAGGCTTTGAGGGAGCAGGGCTTGCTGGCAGGACCATCGTTTTTGGGATGCTCTGCAGGGCAGGGCTGTCACGTGCTTCCTTTTAATGGTATAAATGCACATGCCTTTGTATGTGTTGCAGGGTCTGCAATGGAAAGGGCTGCAAGCTTGGGCTTTTTTCCTTTTTTTTTTTTTTTGTGGGTGTGTTTTTTTTGTTGTGTGGTTTTTTTTGGTTTTTTTTTTTTTTCTTGGAAATTAAAAATCCTCTACCGCAGAGTCAGCGTTTGTGGGGAATCTGTTGACAAGGGTCTCCCATGAGTTCCCTAAAGCTCAAATCAACCTTGGATGTTTCTTCCCTCTGCTCTGGGAAGGGGAGAGAGAGGATAGCAGAGTCTCGTGGCAGTGTGCCAGTGATAGCTTTTACGTCCTGCCAAGGAAACTCCTGTTAGGACAGGGAACTGTTCCCTTCTACATCTAGGAGATTATGAGAAATATTTCTTGGGCGTTTGTTTCTTTCCATCTGCAGGCTCAGTTTAGCAGCCTGGATAAGGCTAACCTTGATTTTTATTTTATTTATTTTGTGCTTTATGACCACATTGAAAGAGACTTCTGTCTGAGTAGCCTCTGCTGGCTTTCCAGGGAGGAGAATTTCAAGTCCTGTAATCAGATAGGACTAATTGATGCACCAATTTTAATTTCTATCTACTGATAAAATAAATGCCTCCAAACGGACTGAACAAGGCTTGTGTTGGGGCAGTTGGGCTTGTTGGCTGTACTGTGAGTGGGGGAGTCTCAAACTTTACCATGAGAAAAGAGAAACCAGGTATCTGGTATAGATTGGTAGCAGCTACCTGAAATCTGCTAAGATGGTGCTCTCTTTCTTTCTCCAGCAGTATATGAAAATTAATGTGGGTATTGCAGATGAGACAAGTTTATCTGTTGGTTGCGTGCTCTGAGTACTAGTCGGGTCCTACAATTTCTGCAACCAGGGCTAAATTAGAGGATTGTGCTCCCTTTACTACTTAGTACTTGAAAGAATGTTTTAAAAAGAAAAGATAAATTATTCTTCGTGAAGAAGGGCATTATGTGGGGCACAGAAAGCCAACCAGAGCAAAGCAGTCATGCTCTGAATAACACACAAGGCCCACTCTCTTCCAAGCCCGCTAACCACAGACAAAGGACCCGATGAAGAGGTAACGAGAATAATTGAATCTTTTCCAGCACCATACACAGAGCTGCTGACTTAATGGCACCCGTGTGCTTGTGGTGCTGTCCAAAACCCTCTGTGAAAAGAGAGTCTGTTTTGTGGGCTGAGGTTCAAATGGGAGAGAGCGCGGAAGCATGTAGTGCTAATGGAGGTTTCTCCCGTCGATGCTATTGCTGTGGGAAGGTAGTTGTGTATGAACATTGTCTCCTCTAGCTGGCTTTCCTGAGCTATCCCTGCTACAGTCATACCTTCAGGCATCACAGGGCTTGCCAGGGTCTGGGGATCCCTGCCTCAATTTCCCTGCTGGTAATAATTAATGCAACTGCCACATGTAACACAGAGTGTCTTCCTACTAGGAGTGAAAGGCAAGCAGTGCATACCTGACCTTTTAAAAACCAAGTGCAAAACTTTAGCTTTTCAAAATATACTAAAGCTAATCTATTCAGTCTGAAACTAAAATGGCTGAAAACTTTCCCATATAGGCTGTGAATCACTTATTGGTTACTCCATCAACTATCGGTGGCTCCAAGGCACAGATCGGGTATCTGAGACTTTGGTGTCTAAGCGTCGGGTCAGTAAGGTAGGCATGGGATGCCAGTAATTACCAGTAACACGGGAATTACTGCTGTCATTTTATTAACATAAAATAAAGATAATTTTTTAAAGTTTTGTTTAGCCAATAGACTTCCTATAGTCAACTGTCCAAGAAACACTTATTTTTTAAGCCTTAAATACTGTTTTAAATTCAACTGCAATGTGCGCGTAGGCAGCTTAATTGAAAGTATTTTGAAAATATTATTATCACTTCTGTTCAGGTTCAGTCTCCTGCCAGCATAATTCCAGTGAAAGCTCCTGTCTGCAGTA
Source organism: Balearica regulorum gibbericeps (assembly GCF_011004875.1). Classification (NCBI taxonomy): domain Eukaryota; kingdom Metazoa; phylum Chordata; class Aves; order Gruiformes; family Gruidae; genus Balearica; species Balearica regulorum. Next base: position 5,065,829 of record NC_046189.1, read on the forward strand.
GAGTTGACTAGTTGCTCCGGAACAAGATAACTGGAAATGTGGTATCTGGAAATGATCTGTGCTGTTGCATTATAGTGGAAATAGCTCCTGTCGCCACAGTGGGAAGCACATCTGTGACTTCCTCTAAAATGCCTCTGAGATAAACATGGCTCTGACAGATTGAGCCGTAATGGCACATTTCAGAGCATGGAAGGTCTTGTGATATCAACCTGTCTTGGTGGGAAAAGATTTATTTTAATAAGTGATTTATTAAGGTGAAATTAATATGCTTATACACAGCTTGAATTTCAGCTTTGTTTTGTTTGCCTGCTAGGCCAGGAGAAATGCTGTTTTCCTGTTTCTGTGAGTAACATTATTGCGAATACATTTAGGGACAGGCTTAGATAACTATATTCTGGCAGGTGTTCCCACAGAAGCCAGACTGTTGTGCCAGATGACCAGAAATTTGGGCTGGATATATTGTGCTCATAACTCTTGACTTTAGCGCAAGGACTCTTGATAAGCATGTGAGTATCTGTCCTGGTGGCCCTTGGAGGAAGACTGAAGCAAAAACATTTACTTCATTGCCTATCTACCCACATTTCTCAGAAATGAAGGGTAGGAGGCAAAAAGCTAGGAAGAGTAGTTTTAAAAGGAAAGGGAAGTAGTGCAGTGCCTTGCTTTGGTAGAAGCCAAACTGTTTAAAAATCAAGTGCAAATGCAGTGTAGACAGATGTGCTTTACAATGCCATTGTTCTTTGCTAAAAATTTTCAGTCTTACGGGGGTTCTTGTTTACTCAGTGAATTTACTGCTTTGATTGAGTGCAGTAATTGCTTGTTTAAAAAAATAAAATTGCTTCATTTAAACTAAAACTTTATCTCTATGTCAAAAAGCAGTCATGAGCAATCTGGGTGGGACTGGCTCTTTGCTCACCACCACGGTTCCATGTTGACTGGGTCTTTCAGAGCTCCTTGCCCTTACAACTGGGAACTTCACTCCCTGTTACCTAACTCCTGTGGTGGTAAACTCAACCTCTTTTCTGGTGCTGCATCTTTATTTCAAAAGGGGAAGATATCAGTGGAGAAGCTGCCAAAATGCTTGCTGCCGTCCACGGTGCCTTTTTTTTCCTCTTGGGAGTGAAAGATATGTCACGCTTAAGTATTTCAAGGAACAGTCGGGGTGAGGGGAAAGGAAGGAAGTAGAAGGGCCACCAGATCAAATCTTGGATCAAATCACCAGCTCATCTTGGAGCCGCAAGATGATTTTGAAAATGCATTCTTCACTTAGAGGGTGTTGGAGTTAAAAAATGAAAATTGCTTTTGCAGCAAAATGCACCATAAGGTCTGCAGGGACCGATTAGCACAATGGCTCTGTGTGTCCTATATAGTAAATGCTGCTTCAGTGGTTACCGTAAGATAGAATATGAAGGTGACAGAAGTTAAGAGTTGTTCGAGCCCCTGTGGCTCACAGTTACCATTGTATTAAAAGATAGATGAGCTCTAGTTTTACTTAATTGGCAAAGACAGCAATCTATCTATCGGACAGTTTAATGCAGACATTTTTTGTTGAATGGCTTGTGACTTCATGAGGCATTTTTGTGCAGCTGTGACACCAGAGCTTTATTTTCCCTTGATAAGATGTATTTAGTCAAAACTGCCTGGGTGATGGCTTGCTTTGATCCTTGCCATACATGAGTGAGTGGGAGGGAAAGGGGTTAATTTTGAACAAGCTGGAGAGGAGCAGAAGCAGCAGGGGATCTACATGTGGATGTAAGATGCTGCATCTGTTACGGGGAGAGGTGGCACTGAGTGGCACACAGTCTTCAGAGGCTGGTTTAATTCATCCTGGTACTGAGAGTGAGCCCTCAGCCCATGAACAACTTGATCCCAAATTAAGGCTGGAGTATTGTCATTAACTTTTTTGAGGAGGATTAGAATTGCTCTTCTGGCATCTGATTTTTTTTTTTTTTTTTTTTGGTGGTGGTTGTTTTAGAGCTGCCTTAAGCATACCTTTGACTTGGATGGGAATTCTGCACTCAAATAGAAGCTTTGTTTATATATTTTCTTTGAACGGTTCGTCATTTTCTTTGGTAACACAAATCTGATTTCACTTGTGATCGTAAAGCAAGAGCTATGTAAGAAATACCTATGAGAAGAAAAAATCGGCTTTAAAGTATGTGTGATTCAGTTTAGGCTGGGAAATAAAGGAAGGCTTTTAACTGATTGGAGAGCGAAGCTCTGGAACGGTTTCCCAGTATCAGCGCTGGAAAGAGGAGTCCTGGCAGGTTTCCACATGAGCTAGAAAAACGTTAGGCAGACTGTGTAGCCTGATGATCTGTCTTGCCGGGGACTTGCCCAGAGGACTCGAGGGCTTTCAGTCCTATGCAAGCCGACTATTCAGGGCTGGGAAGGTCGCTTTTGATTTTGTGCGAGTTATTCATGCAAATGTAAGTTATTTTTGGTGCAAGTTATCCAAGGTCCAGATGGCCTAACAAGCCTCTTCTCCATTGTCTTCTCACGTCCCTGAGCTGAGGTGCAGCACAGAAGGCCTGAGCAGGCGTGGTGAGGAACGGGAGCCAAATCTCAGACGTGACGTGCAATCGATGGCCTGCAGAGCCTCAGAGATGTCACTTCAGGAGAAGTGCTTGGTTAGGCACTCTGTATGCCAGAGAAATTTGTGTCCACCCGCTTTTGTCTGCAAGGTGGCAGATGAAAAGGGGACTTGTGTGCATGCAAGGGAGGTCATGTACATCTGAGAAAACTGTGCAGCCGTGGATCATTTTCCTGAGCAGCCCTGGGTTAGGGCAAGGCCTGCTTGCAGAAGAAGAAAATGAATACTATAAATGGGTTTGATACCATTAGCGGAGAGGATATCAGAACATATATGCAGAAAAGGAAGAGATTATGGCTGGATGTGCTATCTTAATTGTAGTGCTTCTTGGCTTGACCTTAGTAAAATGTCTTTTTCAGTAGAGAAACACAGTAGTATTAACACATGCGTAAAAACAAAGACATGAATAATAAAATACAAAGCAAATATATATGTATATGTATCTGAAAAAATGTTTCTACTGCTAATTTACACTCTGTGTATGCATGGTAGTCTATGTTTATGGGCTGTGCCTTGCAGATTTTACTAGCATAGAGGCAAGCAGTCTCAACGCAGGAATAAATTTTCTTGTGTGTTCCATGTCACGCAGACAGTGACCCAATATATGTTAAAAATAACAAAAACCTGTACAGGGCAAAATGATGGTATAAGTAAAACGATGTCTGGAGCATGCTGAAATAGGTAAATAGCAAAAGATATTCATCTCCTTTCCTTCTGCTCATGTTTTAGCAGGCTACATGGCGGGTGCCTATTCCACCAAGCTAAGGAGTCCAGTTGCTGCCTATTTGGCAAAGTCCCTGGCTTGTGCTTGGTTGGCCATACGTGTGTCAAAAGTAAAGCTTGGCCTTAAATGCTTAAGGCTTTGCTATGGTGGACTTGGGGTGTGGAAGATGTGTAAGGTGAATATCTGCTTGGGAAGACAGATGTTTCCTTCCTTTTGATTTTAGTGAGACTGAATGAAACACTGCAGAAAAGTTCTTGTCCGGGACTGGAGTTACCAAAAGCAGCTGATCTTGGTACTGAGTTCTTGCTGATTTATCTAGGCTAAATAATTGCTTCTTGTTTTCAAGAGTTTGCATTTGCTGGCAGATGCAGAAAAGGGAGGGAGTTACTTCATTTAAACGGACCTTTTGTTTTAAACTATATGTAGAGAGCCTTCCTTGTTGCTCGCTCCTTTAATCAGGCAACTTTTTTTAATCTTATTTTGACATTTGTGTTGGAATTAACGTGATAGGCAGCAGAATCCAATAAATGAGAATTTTGAGGTATTTCTGTGCTGCTAAATGAACCTTTGCCTGCAGTTTGACTTGGCAGCACTTGCAGAGTTCTGCATCAGCTGGATTTTATTGTGTGGGGAGATGGATAATCAAAAAGGGAATCGCACGTGCCTGCAAATTAAACATTTTGTTCAGAGTCCTTGCTTGCTGTTGAACAGCAGTGTAATGTCAGGGAGAGAAGGCGGGGGGGTACACGAGCCCAGTGCGCCGAGTGCTAAATGCTGCCTCGTACAAAAGCACAATGGCAAATGTTCAACAATGCAGTTGTGTCAAAACAAATCAGATCATAAGCAGCACCGGCTTGCTTTGCTTTATTTGCAGGGAAGTTTTTCTTATCCCTGCCTTGTGATTAATGCTCCTGATAAACGCAGGGGGAGTTACTGTATACAGCTAATGTGTGCGTTAATACCTGTTTGAATATTAATTTCCTAGCAGAGATGTTTTTGACATTTAGCGCTTTGCAAGCCTTCCAGAATAAGTTGTGATACTGTTACACAAATGCTGTAATTGATTTAATTGTGTCAGTATATGCTTTTTTCTGCCTGTTGCGTCCAGAAGGCATTGCACTGTGTAGAGAGAAGAGATGCATCCAGAAGTGGATGTGACCTCTCTTGTGCTTGACCAGGAGCTTCAAAATCAATGGGTCATGCTCTGCTTCTTGGATATAGAACCAGTCCTACTGAAGCATGCAATACTAATTTGTCTGAATATTGATAATATGTTGGGAAAAGTTGTCATCCTCCCATTCCCCTACCTTGATGGACCTATTGATCTTGTTGTGATTCTGTAATTTATAGACCTCAGTGTGGTCAGTAAACAAAATTATCTACTGAGCAAGCTGATTTTCAGTGTATGTTTTTAATACTATAAGGAAGTAGAAGCAACATAATGCTAAAGTGTTTCTCAATTGTGTGTTAATGGGACATGGCATGAGCCCTCTATCTACCAAGTCGGTTTTGATGTGTGAAAAATGTTCGGCTCTTTGTGGGGATGAGGTTAGTCAGCTTGTGAACGTGTGTGGGAGTCAGGCACTTGATTTCTGTTCGTTTTTATTTAAAAAAAAAAAAAGGCAGGTGTTATTAATGCAAAGCAATATAACTCAGTTTTGCTGTTCATATCTGGTCTGTGGACAAGCTTCACCTGGTGTTTGCTGTTTGCATGTGTCTGATATTCCCTAGATGCATGCTTGCCCAAGAGTGCTGAGCTGGGCTTCTCCCAGAGCCGAAAGTGGGGTTCAGCAGCAGCTCCTCCCCACTCGGGGAATGGCACTCGCCCACCTGTGACTCTGCACACACACTGCCTGTTTGCTGGGTGCTCCACTTAACCACAGAGTAGCTGATGCTATTAAAATGTGAGATCTGTCAGGCAGCGGCATTAGCAAATACTGCAGGAGAATTGTCGGAAGTGCCGACGTCTTGCAGGTTTCTGGGGGAATTTTTTGGCTATTTCTGAAGAATATTCTGTAGTTCAGCTTTGTCCACATTCCTCACTGCAGCTGTTCTTGCGGAATTACACATTTTAAGGTAGTCTTGAGGGTTTGGATGTTGTTTTCTGTCATTCCTGCTTCTTAGTATAATGGCTAATTTTTAATAAAATTAATGAAATAACAAAATGATTGCAATACCATGGCTCCATAAAAAAAATCCAGGGCTTAAGAAATTTTAATAACATAGGAGGTATTTGGCTGAGTCACAACTCCTGAAAACAAACAATATTTAAATTTTATTAAAGGACTCCAGTCCTCCTCGCTGCTTTCATATTTGGAACGTGTTCAAGTAAAATACCGATAGTTGTTGCAGCCTCCCTTGGGATGGAACCAGAACGGATGACTCACTCTTTTGATGGTTTTAGCTGGCAGCGGTCAGTCTGTAACCAGAATTTTGTGCTTTATTTCTGGAAGGCAGTGCGTCCTTTTCTAAAGATACAACCTTTGCAATTACCTTCCAGAATAACTCAATGCTTTTCTCTGACAGGTAGATCTGGAAATGGTAATGTATTCTCCTGTAAACCTCTGGTCTGGAAGATTAGGGGGAGAGACTTTTATGTGCTGAAAACCGGTACTGCCATCCTTGCTTTGGGACAGGATGAGGAGCTTTGTGTTGTTGAAATAAAGGAGGGTTTGGATGTGGAATATGGGAGGTGCTTTGAGACAATTGCCAGCTGAGACCTGTACATGGTCTTGCCTTCTGTTGAATGTAAGATACCGCTGCAGCTGTGCTGCCTTTGCTGTTGGGTGCTCCAAGAGGTACTGCAGGGATAAAAGCACTTGGCTGCAGGGTACTGCCTTGGTGCCCTTGCTCTTCATGTGGACATACTGCCTTCCTGGGGGCATCCCTGCTAGGAGGAAAGAAATGTGAGATGTATTAATATGGTGGATCCCTGCACTGGTTTTGGCTGGGACAGAGTTAATTTTCTTCATAGTAGCTGCTATGGAGCCGTGTTTTGGATTTGTGCTGAAAACACCGTTGATAACACAGGGATGTTTTTGTTCCCGCTAAGCAGTGCTTACACAGGGCCAAGGCCTTTTCTGCTCCTCACCCCACCCCACCAGCGAGTGGGCTGGGGGTGCACAAGGAGCTGGGAGGGGACACGGCCGGGACAGCTGACCCCAGCTGACCAAAGGGATACTCCATACCATGTGGCGTCATGCTCAGCGTATAGGGCTGGGGGAAGAAGATGGAAGGGGAGGGACATGTTCGGGGTGATGGCGTTTGTCTTCCCAAGTCACCGTTACGCATGATGGAGCCCTGCTTTCCTGGGGATGGCTGAACACCTGCCTGCCCATGGGAAGTGGGGAATGAATTCCTTGGTTTGCTTTACAGGCATGTGTGGCTTTTGCTTTACCTGTTAAACCATCTTTATTTCAACCCGTGAATTTTCTCACTTTTACTCTTCTGATTCTCTCCCCCATCCCGCAGCGGGGGAGTGAGCGAGCGGCTGTGTGGTGCTTAGTTGCTGGCTGAGGTTAAAGCATGATGGTGCCCATAGCATTCACTGAAGAGTCTGAAGCAGGAATGATGAATCAATAAATCATGCCAGGGCAGTTTTTTGCATTATTCAGTTTATTGAGTGGATGCAGGATATGTAATAGAACAAATAGACCTCACAAATCTTATTAAAAGAGCATTAGGGTTGTGGTGGTGAGCATTTGGAAAATATTTGAGGAACTGCACTAACCATAGAGCTTTAATTTTGCCTTTTTTCAAATGCAATGTGATGTTGTCTTCAATTGCATGATTCTTTTTTCCCGAGAAAGTTCTTTCTTGGACCGGCTCTGATTCAGCAAGGCATTTAAAGTTATTGGCAAACCTATTGACTAGACGTCAGTCCATCTGCTTAAATAGGTACACGAGCATCCTGGTGACGCACAGCCTGCTTACACAGAGTCTGTGATGGAGAACACTGTTACAAGGGTCATGGTTCCTCGTTTATTTACACGTGCTGTTTATACACACACACTCTCTTCCATTCTTCCATCAAATACTTGGAAATAATCATTCTTAATCCTTCACCAAGCCCAGACTGGAGACATTTCCTGAGCGTTACCAGGAAGACTTGATCACGTTACCTGGGAGCTGGTTTTCATGGTGTTCTTGCTTGTCACTTTGCCATGACAAGCACTCTTCACAATGGGTAAAGCAAAATAAAATAACAAAACACATGGCATGGATTACCTTCAATAATACAGTTTCCTTAAAAAAAAAAAAAGTAATACTGAATATAAAATCACATCTCAGCACTATTCTAGCCAATGTTTTAATCACATAATGAGGCAAAAGGACTGAACATCAGTTTTCTTATTGCCTTTTTTCTTTAAACTTGCAACAAAAACAAATGGCAAGAAGCAAAATATAAACTGAAGCTGTGTGTCTTACTTTGTATCCAAACAAGGAAGAAAAACAGTCTCAAGGAAAGCCACAGGTTTGAAATCTGAATTTTCCAAATCATAAATGATGTATTTAGTCTGGCTTTTTTGACCAGGAGTTTCAGCTGTAATGGGCATGCTGGGCAGAGCTGATGGGCGGAACTGAACAGATTAAACATGTAAATGACATGAACTGCAAAGAAGATTTCATCTTTTCTGGTGAGGGGAAAAATCCTTCATCAAATGCGTAAAATTTCTTTAATAACTAGACTTGGCAGGGAAACGCATGGAGTTCCAGCAGTGATAATCGGTGTTTCAACTCACTAGAACAGCCAGTGAAGCAAAAGATTTGCATTTACCTAATTTCTTCAGGACTTGAACAAGTGAATGTCATCGCCTTCATGGCAAATACGGGCACATACAGAGGAAAAAAACAAAAGGAGGACTGGGTTATGTCTATAATTACTTTTTTCATTATTTGAGGAACTGCCTTCTAGAGATTTTCTGTGCTGAGTCCTTCCAGCCCAGCGTCTGATTACAGACAGGGATCAGCCCTGGATAGTCCCCAGAAGCCAGTGTTTAGCCCAAATCCCCTTTCTCCCGCTTACATTAGCCCAAAATGCATGTAGGCACATATTTACCTCTTGCATCGACCACACCCAGTGGCATCCAGCTGAACTGGTATTTGTAGATCAAAGCTTTGAATTGCTTGCTCTGAGCTTGTGCTCGTTTTTAATATGCAGGTGTTTGCAGAAATTAGTCAAGATGGGCAGACCCATCCTCCAAGCCCCTCTCTCTGGATGCTGCAATTTAACATAAGGAAATAACTATTCCCACCATCCCAGGGTGGGCCATTGCCTCTACTCCTGGGGGTGCAGGTGAAGGGTGACTTCTTCAGAGTAAAGCCTGTGCATCATGTCCTGTTTTGTGTTCGGATACAGAATTTAGGAGGTGATGTGTCACTGCTCACAAGTTATTTTCACCTGAACATCTGCTTTCCTGGAACGCGCCAATCCTAAAGATGTGCAAGTTGTACCTGCCTTCCATGTGTCTTTGGCTATGGCTGCTAGTTTTATTGATCTCCCTTTGGATGAAAGCTGAGAGCCTCTCGCATCTGTAGCCCTGTCACTGGGAGGAGGCTGTTTCAAGGCTGACCATGCCACGGCCCTTGTGCAAGGCACAACCAACTTTCCTCTCCACTTTATCAAAATACACTCTGAGAGACCTCAGCGCAAAGGTTTGTACTTCAGTAATGAAGAGCCGTAGCAGAAAGAATTATTCGCTCTGCTGCTGCTGGGCTTTGGGGCCCTCAAGAAGAGCGATCAGTGAGGAAATTTCTGAGCTCTTGCATGAAGAGTAGGAGGTAAAGAGGGACTTTTCAATGGGGCTGAGCTGTATTTGGCATTATTAATACTAGTAGCCTGACCTGGGAAGCAAGCAGGACTGCAGTTTCTCTCCAGCCCCTGCAGACAAGGCTGTTTGCTGTGCAGAGGGTGGTAGACTAGACCTCAGATTTAAAGGCAATTTAGAGCTCCATTGACTTGTAAGATAAAACGGTGATTTGAGTTTATTTCATTCCTCCCATGACTAAGGGATAGTGAGCCAGCGCAGGGGAAATATAAACTGCCTTAACTCAACCTCGGTCTTCACCCAAAGCTGGAAGACTAGTCAGGCCTTTGCTGTGTCTAAGGAAAATACCCCTCTTCCAATGCAGCAGGGAGCAATGTGTGTGGGGCAGGAGGTTGTAACCTGCACTGAAAAGCATGGGTTGGGGTGGCTCAAGGGGGAAATGGAAGTTTGCTGGAGAGAGTTTGCTCCAGACTTGAAATGCAACTTTAGGGCTAATTAGAGGGGGGAGGAAAAATGCAGGTACTTTGAAAAAGCTTTATGTTGTACTTGACGTTTCTTTTGCTGTGAAGCTGGGAGGACTCAGCTTCTTTCCTACTGGAGGTGTCACTGCATTTCTCTTTTTCTTTCTCAGGGCAAATAAAAGTAAACCTCAGCAGTGATTGCAAAAGTCCTGTGTTGCTGAATCAATAGTATCTCTGCTCTCCTAAAAATACAAGCAGCTTGATTTTTAAGAAGTGAGATGTTCAAAAGCCAGGCAGTCCTGCATTTCTTGGAGCTGCACAACAGGGACTCGGAGCAGCACGCGGTCGCACTTAATTAGACGGCCTGGGGCTGGGATGGCTAAATGCCGCCTCTGCTGAACCTGACCGCGGCAGATATGAACCTCAGCGTAAGTCTCATCTGCATTTATCCATCCTGGTAATGGTACAGAAGGGGATTGTTTTAAATGTCACAGGGCTGCTTCTTGTGAGCCAGTTTGCAAGATCCCATGTCAACTTTTCTTCTGTACCAGAGATGTAATGACTTGGGACCTAGTTTGCCACGAAGTTCTCTTATGTGGTAGATTAGCCTGGATTTGTGCACTGGAGTCTCTGGATGTGCACAGTGCTGTGTAACCTTTGCTTTTGTCACTTGTGTAGGCTTGTGTTTTAGGCCATTTATCTTGATAATGAGTTCTGTTTCACACCTCTTCAGACAAGCAGAAATGTGGAAACAAATACCATTAGGGAAGGAGGAGGATCTGGAGGCTGAAGTCTCCAACAGATAAATAGGGTTTTTACCTCTGGCAGTACATGGAGGTCTTTCATTTTAATACCTAGCAAGCAGCTGATGCCCTTGCTACCAAGGAGGAGATACATCTTGTCATTCTTCTGCTCTCTCAGACAATGCCAGCTGTCCATCGCTAGCCCAAAGGGTGTGAAACATGTGGGAAGGGTAGATCTGTTCTTTACAAAAGCTCATCTGTTGTGTGAGCTGTGCCTGAGATGGGGACTCAAGAGAGGTGGAGTCTTTTTCTCCTTCCCGTTACAGCCTTAGTTGTGCAGTTTAAAGTAATATGGGTATTGTCTTTTGGTTGTTTTTCTTCTAATGCTTAGAGCATTTTGGAAACCCAAGTCTGAAAAAGGAGAACTCTTCTGCATAAAATTCTTTCTATACCCAGAAAGTGCTGCAAATCAAAAGACGTGAGGTTTTTTGTGAAATGAGGTAGACTGCTGCAGAGCACTTCCAGAGGACAGCTTCTGTTCCAGAGAGAGGGCAAGAAGGGCTGGAACCAAAGCCCTTGTTTACTTGCGGTATGTGCTCTCCTTTTCTCTTTCAAAAGCTGCCCCAGAAGCTTAATGGGGGACAGGAGCTTCTATGACGAGGCTTTGCAGAGAGCTGATGATGGCTGCTGGCCCCTCTCCCAGGAGAGACGGGGGATTCGGTCCCTCCAAAGTGCCTCCCCTGGGAGGGCATTTAGATCAGGGCTCCCAGGCGGCTGTGTGACACGCTTCAGCCAGCACCGGGCTCCAAGATGGGTTTCTAGGAAACTTGGATTATCATTCCACTTTTATTGCGCTCTTTGGAGTGTTCATTGATCTATTTATTTTTATGGCAGAAGACTTCTGTTGCATTGTCTCTATTGGGCTGTATTGCAGGTTTTGGTGCTGATGCCTGATGCGGCAGATTTTTGTTCAAGGGACTAATCCCTTCATATCAAGGTCTTGCTTATAGCACATTAGTCCCATAGCTGGACTTAAAGCTCTTAAGGAAGGACTTTATTTGTGTGTGTGTGTGTTTGAATAGGGTGTACCTGACACAAAAGAGCCATGGTCTGGCATCAAGTGTGTAGCTATCACTGCAGTGGAAATAACAGCTTCCTTTCTCCACTTGCAAGAGCAAAGACATGCACAACTAGGAAGCTACGCAAGGAGGGCTTGATCTTGCATCTTGGGTACCAAGTGCCCTGTCCTCGGCATGTTTAAATACTTCAGTTTAGAGAGGATGGAGAGAGCACTGCTGTCTGTGAGTGGCTGTGGATTGGCCCTGGCACTTGTTTACAGCATTCAGCTAGTTTAAGCTTGCAAGCTTGGAGGGACAGATCTAGTATTTTGGGAAAGTTGCAAAGCCTCTCTGGGCCTTGGTTACCCAGTGGAGAACAAACAGTCTTGTACTGTGCCGGAGGGGATGGTACAGCGGCCCTTTGAGGACTGAGCTGTTGAGCTGCTGTGGGAACGGAGGCTTATGGGCATTGCAGAGGTGGGTGGATCCGGCACAAAAGTTGCGCTGTGAGCTGGCTGGCGTTGCAGCTGCTAGAATTACTAGAGATGTGGGCAATTCAGAGATCCATTTGTTGTGGATGTTTGATCACCCTGAACACACTGGCTTACCAAACAAAACTGGGCCTTTTTATGAGAAAATATGCTCTGGCTAGATCATTTTATTTTATCGACCCTTCTCAGTTTTTAGCACTTGGGCTCCCTTTCGGCTATTCTGCTGGTTGTGGTTTGCAAAGAGTCTCCTTTCCATGCAAAGTAGGACAAGCAGGGTCCTGGAGATTCTTGGGTATAGGAAGCTTTACTCTTCTCTATCTAAGCAATTTGCCCAAGCTAGTTTTCCTTATGCTTTTTGTGGTCTTCTAGGCAGCAGTATGGAACAGGAAAAAAAAATAATTACACTTTAAAAGCACAGAACTGTGAACATAAAAGTCAAAGCACTGACACCCTTCGTACCTCAAACTGAGTAGTTTCAAGATGAGGCTGTTGTGGTGTTTTTTTGTTTTTTTTTTTTAAAAACCACAAACCAGCACATTGTCAGTGTAGGGATACTATATATTCTGAAAGAATTTCCAGGGTTTAAGCATAGCTATTAGCTGCCTCCTTTTAAATGAACTATTTCAGGGTGATAACCTCTCCCTATCAGATCATGATTCTGAGCAATTGGCATCTGATATTAGCTTTAACCTTTCCTGTGTAAGCTCATTAAGATGGAGAAAATATACACAGGGGATACCACACAGTCCTCATCTCTCAGTGAGGAGTTCTTCCGCTTTACCAAGAGAAACAGCTTAAGCAACAGTCAATAGTGTGCTGTGGTCTCTCCTGTGAGAGCACCATGGAATAGATGAGACTGTGGATTCATGAGAAAATCAGTGTCATGTGCCACACAGGGGTGTCCTCGGCTGGCTCCGATGCTGTCACCTGCAGGCTTTGGTTTGGGCTGTTGATCTCTCAGCAGAGGGGACTGAGCCAGCAAAGCCTGGCAGGGCAGAGCAGAGCAGGTGAGGGAGAACACAGCAAGGAGGAGCAAGATGCTTATTGGTACTTCTGAAAGGGTGATTTTTAAGAAAAAACACATAGGGCTTTTGTTTCCTCTCTGCAGGCAGATCCAGTGTTGCTGTTTGCATTTCAGCCTAATCTATACAATGTTGATCTAGATGTTTAATGAGTGGATTGGTGTGAAATCAGGCTTCAGGCTCCCAGACAGTGGCTTAGTAAATACAATAAGCAGCCACTCTTCTAGCCTGGAGGGGTTGTTATGAATTTTTTATCACTGATTTTTATGACGTGCCATTCCAACAGCGTTTGGACTTGTAGAAAGAAAAATAAAACAACCCCTCACTTCCCCAAGAAATTTCCATTTGAAAGATTGACATACTGCAACAACTACTACCTAATTGTTGGTGGGTAAGCTCCTGTGTGATTATGCAAGCAAGGGAGACAGGCACTTGAAAAAAATCATCCCGATATTTACTGACAGGCAGATAGAGAGATACCATGAGGCCAATCAGAGGGTGTCAGGAGCACTCTGATGAGCTGCGTGGGAGCCCAGGGACAGGCATAACCTGCTAAAGCCCACATCAGTCTTCTAACTCTTTCTGTCAGCTGATGGTTGGATCTTTAGCAGTGGTGCTTTTGCCATCCCCGTTATTTAAGGATGCTCAAAATGCCTCCTGGAGTAGAAGATGGACCAATTCTGTGCAATTGCCCCATTAATACGGATTTGAAACTATTATCTTGCTCTTAGTCTCCTGTAAAGACTAAAAACCCAACAGAAGACGGTACAATTAAAAGCAGCCCCTTAAAGATCTGTTAAATCAGGGCGTGAAGCCTTTTTAGTAGGAGACCTGAAGGGGAGCGGAGGCAACCCCATTCTCCAACTTTTGTGATGAGATTATTTGCACTATAGGGACACAGTGCCAAGGGCTGGGCTGCACGCTCACTACACGAAAAGGGAAGGGCAGCACAGGGAGAGGGGGAAGGGGGGGCCCTGGCTCACCGGCGCAGGGCAGCGGGGGACAAGACCCTGTGCCAGCACCTGTGGGAAGGGACTGTGGAGGCTGCTCTGCTAGCGGCTGTGAGGTTGCAACCTCTCCTGGGGTCCTGCCCTGTCCCACGGGGTGTTGGTGAGACTTAGCAGGCTCTGAATGTTTTCAGACGTGTTAGACTGCTGTGGTCCCAGCATACTCCTCAGCATTTGTCAAAAGCAGGTGTAAAATGGTGAAAACTCCCTTTGTATGAGGATAAACAGCTGCCCAAAGGAACAAAGCAATGGGGAGGCATGTATGGAGCTTGAAAACACCTATATCCAGCTGCACAAGCAAAACATCCTTAATCTCTGGTGCTTGGTGCTAGCAAGCAGGGGCTGTGGGACGGCCAGGGGGCTGGGGCTGCTCCTGACCATTGCAGGAGAGCACCGTCTGCTGCAGCACACGCAAACTGGAGAGACGTTGGCCTGCTATTAAAAATAGGTAATGGGCCGTGACGTCCACCAAATGAGGTCTTGTGATAGTCACAACAAATGTGGTGTTTCAGGCAGATGAACATAATTCTGTCAGTGGGATTAAAAGGAAATGCTGCAAAATTACACAGATGGTTTTCAAGAAGTCATAAAAAGTTAATTGAAATGTTTTTTTATTAGTTGTGTGCTGTGTTGCCACAGAGCACTGGGTGTGTGGATTAAAAGGTTGTCTGGATTTTTAGGGAGGCAAGGTGAAGTGGGACCTGCTAGAAAGAGCTCAGGGGAGGTTTTTTTCTTGCCCTGTCCTGCCCAAGAGGAGGATGTTCCTGTTTATACCTTATAGCAAGGCCAGCTGAGAGGGAGAAGAGGCATGAGCATACCACGTCGGTGGACTTGGGGATGGGGTGGGCATGGCTGCTACGGTGCTCAGGGCAGGAAAGGAAAAAATCCATTTTAAATCACATTTCTTTGATTCTTGTCCGGCCAGTGCCATTTCGCTTGTGCTGAGGAGCTGGCCAAGTACACAGCCTCCCCTGGCAGCTTGCGCAGAAGGCAGTGGTTTCCAGTTTGCCCAGCAGTCCGACTATGAAAAATTAGAGTAGTCTAAGGAAACCTCAGATGCATATGGGCTTCCTCATCTGAGTGCTTCAGCTCCAGCTCTTCCAACTGAGCTGCAGGCCCTGGCTTTCAGCCTTCACAGCCAATTTGGTTCCTTGAAAATTGAGTGTGTGTCACATTCACAGCACAGACTTTAACAGAGCAAGCATGCGACTTCCATTGCAACGTTTTCTTTCTGACAAGGTGTGCTGCAGGGGTCTGTGCTAGAAATTAAATAAATACTCGCTGCTCCTTGCAGAGCAGGAATCCGGAAGCCTGTAGCTGGGTTTCTTCCTCATTGCAGATCCAAGCCCTGCAAATGGCTAACGATTGTCGAGAGAGACTGCGCTGCTTGTCTGTAGTGTTCACGTACCTGCCAGCTTAGCATGTCAAGGGTAGGTTTTGGGAATCTGGTACGACGAATGCACAGAATTTGAAATGTGATTTATTACCTGTTTTAAAAATAATATGCAAGCGCCCTGAGATGCGAGCTCCTTGCGCAGGAGGAGACGATCTCCAACCCAAACACACTGCGGACTAGTCAGAACGTGAACCAAAAACCAGAGGCACAGAGTCCAGGCAATTTATCCAACATCATAGACAGAATATGTTGTCAGTGTTTGAGTGTCTAATGTACAGATGGAGTTTTTGGGTCCTGGACACCCTGCAAATGCTTACATGGTGGTCAGCCCCTTGTAGCTATGCTGAGGGGATGGGGCTGTTTCCGTCAGAGGTTGCCAGTGTCCCGTGGACCATCCTGTCCCCCATCCCATCCTCCCTGTGTGCATGGCTCAGGGGTTTGGCATCCCTGAGACACATACCAAACTTGTGTTCCCTCCTTCACTGCAGTTAGCAGACGCTTGAAATGGGAAGATCTCATGGCTCTTGAGTTCGGCAGAAAGGGCAAGGAACAAGATTTTTCTGCTGAATATCCAGTGCTGGCATCTGTGAAATGCTGCTATTGATTTTATGAAAGCAGTTAATGAGTTGACTGTAAAGTTGGGAGACCAACAGCACAGGAACAAACGGTGTATGGTGAGTTTTAGATGAAGGGGGATGCCAAAAATTATCACCTATGCTTGGTGAGCAGCAAAACTGAGCTACGAAATGTTCAGTCTGTGTTGGCACCTCCTGGGTGGGCGGGGAAGCAGTGCAGCAATGTGCTCTCCTGGTGCGAGCGAGGCAGGCTGCTACTGTGGGTTTTGGCACAGTCGTCTTCGCCTCCAGCATGTGTTCACAGGCTGAGGTGGTTCAGACCTGCAGCACAGTCCAGACGGGGCCCATGGTCTGGCACGCAGCTGGCACATGTGTTTGAGCCAGCGGTAAGGGTGCAAATAGAGACCAACCCCAGGTGCCCTAATAGGGCAAACAAATACTGAATGTGGTTGGTAAAGGTGGGCAGCCTCCCTCTAAGCCGCTCTGTAAATGTCAAAATCTGAACCAAGGCAGCAATACTGTTTCTGCAGATGACAAGTTACCAAGGAGGACGAGTTCTGTCTCCATTCAGGCAGGCTGTAAAGACCTCTGCTAACATACTCCTGTGTTCGTCGCCGTGAAGGCGGCGCCATGGGAAAGATCAGTCTGGTCAATGAAACATCTCCCTCTGCAGAGCTGCCACATCTTTATTTAATGTTTTACGGTGACCTTCTCATGTGTGGTGATTTTCTCCAGTCTGCGAATTCATGTGTGGTATTTGAGAGCTTACTTCTTGGAGAGAGATTTTTGGCTTTAAAGACCTGGGTGGAGAAATGTTTCAGTCTTCCAAAATGTTACAGCGTTCTGCTCCTGTGGTGTCAGAGAGTTAATTTCTTCATTTAATCCTCACCTGACATCTCTTTGCCTGTTATACAGCTGTGGGAAATGCTGAAGAGATTTGCATCGGATTTGTTTGGCCCTGCCGTGTGGCTAGTAGGATCAGACTTTAGCGGTTTTATCAGCCTGTCAGTGTGCATCATTTTCTCTCGGGCGAAATAAGTGATCCGCTTGCCTTCCCTGCTTATTTCACATTTGACTTGATGCTCCCACTGTGGCAAAGATACCCTGAACTTGTTTAATTGTGCTCTTTTGGAGATGGTGATAAAAAAAAAAAAAAAATCTGCTCTCTGAAGACATTTCTTCAGCCTACGGGCTAATTGGGGCCACCTTGTAAATGAGCCCCTGACCAGGTTTTGCATTTCTGTCTTGCTAGTCTGTCCTTATGTTTTAGGGATTTTGATCATTAAGACCAAGTCTCTTGTTTAAGGCACCAGATCTCAGTCATAGCTGTGCTTAAAGTAACTCTTTTTATCTTTCTAAAGCAAACCGTCTCCTAATTGTAAGCAGGATTAACGCTAGTTAGTAATTTGTCTCTTGCTCTTTAATATGCTTGTAGCCCCATGGCGACACACACCAGCTCCAGTGCCTTGGAGGAAGCAAATAGCTGGATAAACAAGGCAGTTGAAGCTGGAGGGCTCAAGCGTCCCTTGGGCAAGAAAATAAATCCTTGTCCTCTGTTCAGGTAGTCATCCAGGCTTCCTTCTGGCCTGGTAGCTTCAAAATCTCCTGCTCCAGCAGCCCCACAGCGGTTCTGCTGGAAACTATTGAAATCTGTAGCCAAACACCAGGCAGAAGTGCGCTGAGATTTGTCCTTGAACGTTCCCTGCATCCATGATGTACCTAGGGGATAGTTTCAGATTTCCCATTGTAGTTTTGTCAAAGTTGCTTTATAAGAACTGCTTTGACACCGAAATGGAAGACATGGCCTTGTCAGATAACTTCCTTTGTGATTTGGGCTTGTTCCAACCTCAGTCAGAAAGGGAAAATTTAGCATGAAAACACCCTGCTTGAGTTAAGTACGTGAAAACGCGGACTCGAACTGTCCCTGCTATGAAGTGGCACCACGTCACATGCCTGTGGCTCACAGGACCACTGGAAGGTTTTCTCAGACAGTGTCTGTGTTGTAAGACCCTTCGAAAGCAGAATGCAATGCAGGAAAAGTGTTCTCACCAAAATCTTGGGAACTTCACTGAATAAATGGCCTAATTATGACTGAAGAGGACTTCAGTGCTCTGAAACACTTGGGAAGTGCTTAGTTGAGTAGGAATAGACTGAAAGAAAAAAAGTTTTTTCTTTCTTGCACACAGACACCAGCAAAATCAACAATTTCATCTTTGCAGAAATTCAGGTGCCAGTGTGCGCAGTCACAATCAAAACACTTCAAATGAAAAATTGCCACATTTAATAGCGGCTTTTTAAACATAGCCATTGGCAGCTACCTGCTTAGTTTGAATGATTTTATTAGTATAAATTAACTGTTTTTCTTTCAGTTTCTTCCAGTATTGTGTTACAGACTTATGCACGACCTGCTATACGTTCTTGTGTATTTAAAATATTTGAAGTAGATGTATAGAATCTGTCTTTATTCCTGACAACTTCAGCAATTAGTTGTGGTTTGTTGGCAGAGAAGGCAACTTTCCTATTTTCCTAGGGAGAACTTAGCTTACTGATTTCTGTCATGGTACGCAGAAGCTGCACCCCTCAGAAGTAATGATAGTCTGGAGACTCATCGTCACTCAGATGTCGACTGGAGGTGCCAATTTGCTGTGCTTCTGTTGTGTGGTATAAGAACAACTGTAGTGGGCCAAACCAAAGAATCCATCTAGTCTTCCTGCCAGTCTTCATGCTTAAATACTTAAAAAAGAGGGTGTATGGACCAGGGAAGCAAACACTCCGCGTCCTGGAGGACAGAGTATATTGGGTTATCCAAAAGAGTGGTAGTTTCCTGAAGGGCACATATCCTGCTGGCAGTGTCCCGATGGACATGAACTGATGGGTTTCTGCAGTCAACTTTACAAGACATAAGCAGCCAATGCTGTTGATGTAAAAGATGACCCTGCTTCTGTCACAATTTTCCTTCACACTTCCAAATCATGTTGGTGGTGGTTTTTTTTAAATTTTTATTTTATTTCTTGATGCTTAGAGAACTTAAGTTAAACTTTACTATCCTCTTTTCCAACAACTGTAATCTCTTCTGCTTTCTACCATAGAGCCTCAGCCTCCTGCATAGCAATAGCTGAGCTGTGAGAGCACTTGAACACTTGCCAGGAAAGTTGAGTGACACTCAAAAGCTGCATAGAAGAAATTATTATGGATGCTGGGTATTTTGTTCCACTGTTTTCGGCACTGGCTGATCCTGTTGTTTTGCCGTTGTTTTTGAGATGACCCTGTTCTAGCTAAGCAGTAATGGGGTAGTGCTAGAGATTCTGCAAGACTGCAAACGGGAACAGCTCAGATGGGCTAATGTGTATTGAAGGAAGAACAGCCAACTGATAGTAATTATCTTGAAACAGCAATTAAGTTGTCTAGGTTCAATGTTGTGGGCCAGTGCTTTTTCAGACATCAGAACAGGAGCTCGGTGGCCACAACCTCAGGTTGTGTCACTGCGATCATTTTTCCTCCCTTTGTGCTGTCAGCTTCCATTGCGGGCTGTGTCATGTTCAAGCAGGCAGGATGCCTCGTGAAAATCCTTGCCCATTTGTCTCATTAGCCTCCTTTAGAGATTGTGGGTGGGGTGGTTTTTTTTTTTTTTTGATTGCATGCTCTTATTATGTCCTTTAGCACTACACATCATCTGGTCAGTTGGCCATCTTTCTCTGATGCTTTCTTAGGCCACCCACTGCCTTGAAGTGTTTTGGGCTTCATCTGCATTGCTGGACAATTTTCAGCTCTTTACCTGTTTGGTTCCTATCGCAGCTGATATTTTTAGGAGATACAACTTTTCCCTTAATCTTCTGCTGTGGATGATGAAGCCCTCCACAGGGTGAGCAGAGGAGGAAGTGTGGCTGGCGCTGATGTAGCATCCTTGAGGGCACTGCACTTGCCCTAATGTTACTATAGGCGATGTGTGACTGCTTAACCTCTTGTAGCTATGCTTGCTTCTCCTTTTAAAACAAATAAAGGTTTTGCCTGCATTGGAGAACGTGCACCAATTGCAGCTCATGGTGGGCAATTAGTTTGACTCCAGCAGAAGCTCTGCTGTCACAGATTGCAGCTTAACTTTTGTTCCTTTGTTATGCTGTCGGCAGCTGTAATTGGGTCAAACGCTGCAGCATGGATGGGACCACGGTGCCTCGCATCCCTCTCAGCAAAGCCCCCATGCTGCTGCCCAATGTGCCGTAAAGCAGCCCAGACAGGGCTGGGACTGCACATTGCACGGCACAGACGTACCCAGTGTGAATTGGTTTTATGATAACCTGAGAAGCAGGAGGGAGAGGATTGAACACCTGGTCCAATGTTGTTTTATTTGCCCTTTCCATTGTGTGAGATGGCACTGGCAAAGAGGAGAGGGTCCCTGCCTTATTTGCTCCTGTGCTTCTATGTAATTAAAGTCCATCCCTGTTCTGAAAAGTTTATGGCTTTATATAGGTTAAGTGGGAGAGAAGTACAAATTGTTTCCATTTTTCCTGATGGGGGAACTATGAGACAGAGCAGTGTTTGACCTGCCCACATCACATTGCTGACATTTGGCACAGCTGAGTATTTTGAGTGCAGATTTCTTGAATGTCAGGCCAGTGCCCTATAAACACAGGTTGCCTTTTGTTGTTTGCTGGGCACAACTGTATGGGAGAAGCAATAAAGGAGCTCTGTAGGCAAGGCACTGAGGAATGCTTGCTCAATTTACATATGAAAACATTTATCCTAATACTCAGAGCTTACATAGCTACCAGTGAGGGGTTTCCATGGGCCTGAAGTCTGGCAGAAAGAGGGTCACACCACCCTCTTCAAATGAAATGCTTTAATTTTAATTAAGTCCACTACCTCCTGGGAAGTTGCAAGCTCCCAAATTTCTTAATTACCTACTGTGCAGCTGAAGCTCAATTGTAATTTAGGACTTGGAGGTTTTTTTTTCCTTTCCTTTTTAATTGTAAACAGCAGCAGAGAAGGAGCGTGTACTGCAGTAGATGCACTGGCAGTGATAGATGAGCCAGTGCAGAGAGACAGAAATAACATGGCAGATTGGCTGTGGTTTTTAGCTGTCTAGGAACAAAGCAGAAGAGCGCTGCCCGCACACCATCTGGATGAGACAGCGAGAGGTGGCGAGCTTCACGTGAGCACAGGAAGAGGAGGGTGCTTTTCACTTGTTGGAGATCAGAACTGACACTTCGATGTGTTCAGGGTGCCATCTACCCTGTCTAAATATTTATTTCTTGTGCTGTGCTCAGTCTAATGCAATCAGACTACAGTGTGGAGGGCTGCCATATCCTTTTAGTGCTGAATTTGTCTTGCAGTAACAGGCTCTACTGCCCCCAAACTATGCATGCATATTGCAAGCAAGGAGAAAAGTTGGAGCACCAGCTTGCGTTATAGCACCTCGCGCGTTGCCTCTTGAATTGCTATCAATTAGATCAGACAGAGCTTGCTGTATGGACTACCTTAGGGTTTGTCGTGCAGAGCTAGAGAGACACTAACCAAGTTATGTGCAAGCTTGATTCACTTTATATTAGTAGGAAGACAAATTAGCTAGTCTTTTCTTTTGAAATATAAAAATGTAAATTGACTTCTACTGATATTAATTTGTTTTAATATTTCCACTGAAAATTGAATGATAACGTACTCTGCATATTTCCCATGTATTCCTGCTACTTGAAGAACAGCGTGCTGCGACAAAACCAGTCCAAGCAATCTCTCTGCTAAGCAGAAACATGCTCAATTTGAGCACGCGAGCCCTAAGTTAAATTGTTCATTGCACATGCATTCCTCCACCCATACATAGACTGTCCTGTGAGGGTAGGCTGGCTTAGAAGATTTTTTTTTTTTAAAATAACTTGGGTCTCTTAGACCTGGGTGAGGTACAGAGTTGGATTTGTTGAGCCCAACACACCCACTGGTGCCTATTATCGTCAGTCTTACGGTACCTGTTGTCTTGGTCTGTGAAATTCTCTGTGATAGATCTGTACAGAATTTGTTGCTTAATCACATGTTGAATGAGGAGGGTAAACAGTGTTTAACCTGGAGGAAGAGTGCTTATTCTCCTCAGCTCAAGCATGATTGCGATAAGTTTGGTCTTTTGTTCTTCCAGACTTTTTTGAATAGGATGGTTAACTTGAGCTCACCGCTCTGTTATGTCTGTAGTCCAGACTAAAACTGTTTTGAATAAATGGCGCGGAGAGCAATTTTTCAAGCTTCTCAGTGTGGAATAGCTAAATCATCGAGGAATGTTCTTGTAGTGCTGTGTTGTTGCTGCAGCTTGTGGAGGGGAGAAGTTGAAATGGAGAAGTGGCTTGAGCCTGTGCAAGAAGTACGCTGTTAAAACAAGCCCTTTCCCTGCTCCTCACAGCTGATGTAGGTAGTTGTGGAGATTTGGGGCATCCCTGGGCAGATCTTATTTTTGGGTGTGGAGAGACTCAAAAGGCTAAAACAAACTTCTACTGCATATTAGATACTTTAGGGTGTCCCAGACACTTGCTGAGTGCTAGTAAATGTGACACTGGACCCATAGGAGACCTTCAGTGACAGGGGGAGGCCAGGCAAGATGTCTCAGAGCATCTAAAAGGTCCTCACACACTGATACCTGTGCACCTGGGTATTGCCTCAACTTTCCAAGCCACATTGTTGCTGTGCCCAGAGCCACCTGGTTGCACCCACATGCTCTGGGGAGAGGGAGGAGCCTCTGGGGGCTCCCTGCCTGAGGTCTCTGTGGAGGAGTGGCTGTATGGTGCTTTTTCCCTTGGCTTTATTTTCCTGTATGTCAGCTGTAAATGCCATGGGACAGAAGGGTCTTTCTGCATGCGGGCACGTGCCTACATAACAGCTTGCTGCTGCTGTTGGTGCCCTGTGCCCAGGATCCAGCCCTGCTCTGCAATCCTGAGTGCTGCTGTGTGCCAGGACCCCTGTGTCTCCCCCTCTCCCCCTGGAGCAGGACTGGGCTCTACTGTGAAAGCTCAGAAATTACACTGAAACTGGGATTTCAGAAAATATTTTGATTTCCTTTTTTAGAGTAAAGTTGACTCAATTTGGTATTATAACCCATCCTTATGATCTGTTGTGGGCATTTGATTTAATAAATTTAAAGAAACTAATGGAGAAGAGGTACTCTCCAGTTTTATCAAGGAATTAGAAGAGTAATCCCTGAAAAAAATAGGTTGCATATGTGCATATATAAATAATTTTCATGATCATGTATAACTTATATATGACTACATACGTTCATTGTGGGATTTATGGTATTTAGTTATTAACTGTGTTGAACATCCTTTAAGTTGTACTTACAACTTAATGCCAGATAAGTAAATATGGTGAGCTCAGCAGAGAAGAGAGGGGATGTCTGCTGTGAACTTGGTGTGTATTTTAAGGTGGATGTGTCCATGAGTGGTGATAGATGAGGGGCAACGGGTGAAAGATCGTCCCTCTTCAGCACTGTGGTCTTACAGCCAGCCGTTCCCAGGAAACCCTTTTAAGATGGCATTGGCTTTTTTGGTGTTAGTACTGGAGAATAAACTCTTTAGAATAGCAATGTAGAGGCCAGTCCCCACTGTCAGGTAGGGGCAGGTTCCTGGAGGGGCTCAGACCCAGAGGCTCATCTGCTGCAGCACTGCAGGGGGGCAGGCTTGACAAGGTGTGAGGGTACCTTGATTCTTCATCCTCTGATGAGGATGAGAGACAGTGGAAGCAGTAGTAATACTTAATTAAAAGATATACTGTTGTCCCCTGTGTATATTTGCCACTGTGTATAATGTAATTAGCATTACTTTAAAGATGCATGGAAAAATACCTGCTCCTCTGGGGACTTGGTAAGCAGTTAAAGCACTTTGTGTGCAATGCCACCTCCTTTATTTTTATGAAGTAGCTAAATGGAAAATAGGCGTTGAAACAGAGCAGGAAAGCTTATTAGGTTGTATAGAACTGGCCCATACGAAGTGGGTTGTATTTGTCTGTGTTGGGGCGGAGGGGGGACAGTCTGTAAGCTGCTGTGAGGAGAAGTCTTGGGTGATCTTTTGGCCACGCCAGGTCCCCATGACCGTGATGGCGAGGCAGATCCTAGAGTCCTCTGGGTGCTAGCCCTGTTCCCATGTGAGCCAGTGCAACCCTCCGGGTTCTGCGTCCTGCCTTGCCAGGCACCTCTGCATCAGGGTGAGATGTCCCACCTCTTCCAGTCATCAGGGAATGGCACAGGAAACCTGTTGGGTGGTTCTGCCTTATCTTTAGCAGATCACAGGATCAAAGGCATGGAATGGGGCTCCGTGAGAGGTGAGGGAGGCTTGCGTGCTGCTGCTGTGTGGTCCTTAGGCTCTCATTGTGGTTTCAACCTTCAAATGTATGGGTGGACCACCTATACCACTGATAGACAAAGTCTTCTGCACAGTCTTTATGGCTGCAAATTTATTTTACATATTTTTGAGAAGTTTTCGCAATTGTGCTATTGCTTACGTCTTATGTCTTACAGAAACCCTGACCCCTCAGCAAACAAAACTCATGCTCTTAGGGTTTATTACTGGAGCCTTTTGTGTAGCTCCCCAAAAAAAAGGCATTCAGCTTAATTGCAGATATTTTAACATTCCAACGGCTTTGTATTATCTTTGCTTAGTTTAGCCCTCAGAGGTTGTTTGTAATTCTTCATTCTGTTTGCATGAAAGGTATTAAAAAAAAAAGTGTTGTTCCTAGCTCTGCATGAGATCTCCTTGTTTATGAAATTGTACCAGCTTGAGACACAATTACCACAAATAATTGCCAAGAATACTTGCTCTAAAATCTAAACTTATCTTTCTGGTTATTGTTGGCAATGCTTTTTACAAACTGAGATTGGCTATTTAAGACTGGATATTATGTTCTTATGCTTGGTAATCGGGAACTGAAACTGTGCACTACAGTAAGATTTTATTATCCTTAGGTAGCATTTTATTTAATTGAAGGAATGAGAGGAGCAATGTTCTGGTCCTTCAGGTGATGGGGACAGAGTTTGGGAGTCATTTCATCCTTACCATCCTGCCAGGGAGATGGTGTGGTGGACAAAAAGAACATGGCCAGAAACCCCTGTCCTTTCTGACAAAGGAAACATAAGAAGATGCGGTGCCATAGCACGAAACCTTCTTTATGTGATTTCTCAGCTACAGCTGGTGTTGCTGTGTTGCCCTGTTAGTGCTACAGATGCCTTGTCCCTTTGCTGTGGGATGGATAAAATGTTGGCCCTCCTTTGGCAGCATTTGTGCCGGGCTGCAGGAGTGCTGGTGTGGTGTGTGGAGGATTAACGCTGCTTAGCACATACCATGTGGCAAAGTTGCTTTTGTTTCTTTTAGTTTACTTTTTCTTCAAAAACTTAATTTGAAGTACAAATAGACATTTTTCAGATTTTTATCAAAATAAAAAGTAAACTAAACCCATCTAGTCAGATGAGAAAGTAGCATTAGCTCAGAATTTGGGGGACGAGTCTCTGCTCTTTACAGAGGTCAGATGTGAAGGGCTGTTTCCTTTGATAGAGTAAAAATTGGATGATAACAGAGGGCTCTGCTGCGCAGACTGGGCGCTCGGGTGCTGCCCTGTGTGCTCGGAAGATCAGCAAACAGCTGAATAATGCCACACTGTGCTCTTTCACGGGTTTCTGGCAGGGAATCAGCATCTCGAAGAGTTCATGGCTTTAATCTCAATAGCATTTTGTTACCGTTTCCCCCAATGGCTGGTGTATGCTTTTATTTTTAGATAATGGGTGCTGGTGGGACCATTTTTCCCACCACTCCCTTCCCTCAGGAAAACCTTTCAGCTTGTCAAAACTGCCATTAAAACCAGGGTTGACTATTTCCCACAAAAGGGAATTTGCCCTGAGCTCTTATTGATAAGTGAAGCCATCATTGGAAATGTAGGATTTTAGGAAGGATGCTGACGAAAGTCAAGGAGATTGGGAGAAATACTGACTGCCAGAGACGGTCGAGTTGCTTTGCTGTGTGCTGGGGAATCTGGCTCCTATGAAAGGCAGCGTTTGCTGGTCCTGCCATTGCAGGAGCAGAGCTGACATTGTCACTTCACAGTCAGAAAAGCTCCTAACTGTTCGAGGAAAGGTTTGGATGCTGTGGTGATAAAAGCTTCTGTACCCTTAAACAGCCATAAAGCAGAATGGCTGCTTTTTATTTTAAATTTATTTCCAAGATACCACACGTGAGCTCTTTTTTTCTTTAACTATTGTGTAAAAAATTATTGTGTAAACTGCTGCTCTGTCATCCCAAAGCATCATGTCTAATATTCAGATGCTGAGTATCTGCAGAGTCCCCTAACTACAGCTGGAGTTTTATTTCCTCTTAAAATCAATGTTGTGATGTTTTACATTCCTAAAACCCAAACTCCAGGAACTGTGTGATTTATGAGGATTTCATCTTTGATAAAAAGAAAATCAGAGAGAAACAGGAAAATGTAAACATTACATGTATAAAACAAGCCAAGGAAAACTCCAACTTGTATTTTTATATATGTGTGTGTGTATATATATATAACATAAATGATTCTGAGGAAGTCCATTCCATGATTTTTGGATGCTGATATAGTCAAATTAAAAGCGTAACAGTCACGTATAAAATGCAGTGTAACTATTCACCAAAAAAGATGTCTTCACATTAGAAAATACATTCTTTTGTATGTCTACAGATATTTCACTGAGTACAATTCCAGGACAGAAGTTCTTTTTCTTCTCACAAATAAAACCTAGAGATGCAATGGGATGTCCTTAAAAACAATTCCTGTGTGAAGAATAACTGAATTTACTGCAGAAAAAGCATTACTTACTGTCAGAAATACAGCAGATCTCTAGATGTGTGCTTTTGGTTACTGAAGTAATTGAGAAAATTAAAGGATGAACCTATCTGGCATGAAGTGCTTGCTCGTGCCTCGTGCAGCCTTCTTGGAAGTCACTGCGAGGGGAAGGTGCTGGGGTCCTACAGGGCTGGACTTCAAATACATGTTTTCTTCTGTGTTGTTTTTGGACTTCAATCGCTCAAGTTGTTCTGTTTGGAACTGTAGGATCAGTTAACAAGTAATTTATTAACTGGCCGGTGTTCTCAGCTTTTAAAAGCTAGCTCTATGCCTGTGCACGTCCGGCTCCTGCTGCCTCTGAGGCATTTGTACATCTTTAAACATGTGAGTAGCTCCCAGAAATCAAGGGCACTGCTCACGTGCTTTTTGGGTGTTTACAGGACTGAGACCTTAAAGAAAACCTGGTCTAAAAAAGAAACAAGTATCCAAGGGTGCTGCTTCTGTGAGTGGCTGTTACACTGAGTAGGAGCTTTGCATGAACTCTGTTGCAGGATAAGACTCCAAAAAGAGGGAGGAAAAAGGCTGGAAGTCAGACTGCTGTGCTGAAAAGTGGCGTTTGATTTGGGGTGAGTCCGTGTGTGGTCCCACCTTGGAGAGCTCCCCGGAGCACACCATGGACGAACCACTCGGCCCCTTTAACGTCTATGGTCCTAGGGACGGCAAGTCCCTAACTGGTTCTGGAAACTGTGGCTAAAAGAGAAAGGAGATGGGGAAGAAAAAGAAAAATGTTGGGAAGGAGAGCAAAGGCTAAAAGGAGTAAATAGTTTTAGACAGAGATTGAAGTGATGGACAGTTTTCCCTATTTTTATACAAGCTCTTCATCAGTATAATAACCCAACTGGTGTGGCATGGCCTTTAGCTGGAGCGGGCTGGCAGGGAGCCACTGAATCTCACTTGGTTTTGCTTTGACAGTGCAACGTCAAAGGACACGGTGGCTCATCGCTGTAAATCTCACTGCTACTTATCCTGCGCCACCATGCGCAGGTCTTCAGGCAGAAGTTATCTTTTGTAAGGCCTTTTTTTTTTTTTTTTTTTTTTATATACTGACCGATAATCCATAGGGTCTGAGCACGCTGTCTTCCATTTCTAGTCAACATCAAAAGAAGATCCCAGTGTGATGAACAGGGATTTTTCCTTCTGCTGCCATGGTTAGGGGGTGTTGTGGTGGGAAAGCAGAGCACAGTTCAAAGATCTGCGTACTGAAATTGCCTTGTAATGCTTTATTCATATCTTTGATACTGCCTGACAGAAGGCAAATTTATATGTTCTGTTGCCTGGCTGTGATAGAGAGCATAAGTCCTAGAGTAAGATAAGTATTTTGCAGAAACGCTGTTAAAGCCTTTTCCTGTAGTTTTTGGGTTGCAGAATGACAGAAATGCCAACAGGGGGGCCCTTTGGAGGTCACCCAGCTCAAGCTCCCATTCCAGGGAGCCCACAGCACCCGAGCGGGTTACCTATGCAGGTTCTGAGGCGTATTACTGTGCCCATGATGGAATGTGTGTCCTCTGGGCAACCTGGACCAGCTTCCTGTTGGGAAGGTAGACGTGGGCAGCTGGTGACTGCCTCCTTTGCTGGTATTGGGAGCCCCATAGACAGTTTGGAGTCCCCAGTAGCCCTCTGGTCCTTTTCGATTGGGCTGCTGGTCACTAAATGGGGTTAGGCTACACCCCCAGGCCGCAACTGGGCCCTTTTCCTTATCAGGCCTCATGAAGTTTAGGTTTATCAGGGTCCCTCTAGTGTTGGGTTCTAGCTGTTTCTCAGGTTCTCACGTCCTGTGGTATAATGTTACCTGCGGCCTTGCAGAGGGCATGGTAGGTGTTGATGCACTTTTTGCTGATGATGGCCCCGATATTGGGCAAACTTCCTCCTCGTCTTTCACTGCTTGGAGACAGATGCAGGGAGGCTGGGCTCCTGGGGGGCTCCTCACACCCTCCCTTCCCTAAAGGTGGGGGGCAACATCAGCCCTTCCCCAGATGTCAGGGACCTCCCCTGATCACTAATTTTTCATAGATGGCTTTCCAATTTTCAGTTTTATGGGTTTGGATTTAGTCTTTTTTTTTTTCTTTTTTTTCTTTTTTCTTTTTTTTTTTTTTTTGGGATAAGTGATGTGACATGTACACAGAGGATAATACAAGCTGTAAGGTTTTATGGTATATCAGCAATGGAAGCAAGCAGATCTAGCTGTTGGCAGCAAGTATTAAAAATGAAGCAGGTTTAGAGAGGATTATTCCTGCCTTTTCATTTGGAGAAATAATCTCCATTTAAAAGTTAGTTACTAATATGCCCCATGACTATACATTCATCTTTACCCCTAATAATGGATTTTATCATTAATACGCATGAATTTTCACTTATGTTATAATCCAATCAGCAGCAAATCTCTCTCTTTAAGTATAAGGTATTCAGCAGAACAGGGACTCTCTGAAATGTTGCTGTTGAGTAAGATGGCTCGAACATAGCAGAGCAACTTTAATTTTTGGGATATTATTTGATACAGCAGAAGTTGCCTTTTGCTGTGCAATTTATGTTTTTGCATGGACAGTGTGGACGAGCGGAATGAAGTATTTGAATACCCTGTGCAAACTTGGAGGTCAAGGTGAGGAAACTCCGAGGTTGG
The DNA here is from genome assembly GCF_011004875.1 of Balearica regulorum gibbericeps. Lineage (NCBI taxonomy): Eukaryota > Metazoa > Chordata > Aves > Gruiformes > Gruidae > Balearica > Balearica regulorum. The sequence goes on from NC_046189.1 coordinate 5,095,117, forward strand.
GGATTTGTTTGAGTATGGGGAAGGTACTGATGGAGGCGCAATGGGTAACAGGGCTTTCTAGGGAGAAAAAGCAGATCAGTCAAGCCAGAGACTTCTCTTTCCCTTGATTTGGCTTATCTTACAATTGCAAATGTGTCCTTGGATTATCTGCATACTCACCATGAGCTGCTCTTGAACCTCAGGGTCTTTTACAAGCACAACTTGGAAAACTGACTGCTTGCTTGGGTGGCACAAAAAGGTTACGGAAGTGACATTCCTTCTGGTATGGCACAGCCCTGACTGACAGGGCCAGACTTGAGAGAGGTTGTGGTTTGTAAAACTGTAGGAGGGTGCTTGGCTCGATAAGGAGGTTTCAATATGAACGGAGATTTTGGTGAGGTTCCTTCCTCTCAATTTGATATCAATGAAGTGGGATTTTTTCCTAGTGTTGATGATGTGTCATAGACATTGGGGTTTTTCAGTTGAGTTTTTCTGGTTTCACTATGACTTTTCCCCAGTAGAAACCACTACTCAGTCTGGGTTTGCCAGCCTTATTTTCACTTACACTCAACTGAGATTTTTTTTTTTAATAAATGTAAAATGACACTAAAGCTCACTTCTGTGATTTTGGGCGGAGTAGGTATTTCCTTGATATGACTCTCTCTCTCCAGTGTTACAGTTTTCAGCAAGTCATTAAAACAAACTCAGGATTCACTTTTTGACACAACAGCCTGAAACTGCTTTTCTTTTTCTTCTATTATCTGCCACTGGCATTTCTAATGTTTGAATCTTGAAGTGCAGCTGGCAGAACAGACAAAGCTCATGTGCCCACCCCGTTGGGAAGCTGAGGGAGAACTTGGGAGCAGAGCCCATCCCAAGCAATGAAGCAATATTGCTGTTCCTTCTGGTTTCCAGCAGTTCAGACATAGCATGCACTTAGAACCCGTGTAATGCTTCACAGTCTCAATTGTGGTTCATTAAGTGGTGATAGAGGAGAGGAGTAAACACTGCTCAAAGAAGTATCTCCTTTTATTAGGGCCTGACTTTCCCATCCCTGAATTAAGCTGAAGGGAGCACATGCAGAGCTACATACAAAGCTTATTTCCTTTCCGCTTTTCCCACTGGGTGCGGGAACATTACTGGCACAGGGCAGATGTGGTAGCAGACCCACTAGCCCGTGATAAAGCGCAAGAGATCACGATTTCCCAAAGTGTGGCACTTTGGTGTACCTTGAAACTCTGGATTGGAAGCAGAAGGGAAGATCCCAGTGCTTTGCTCTCAATCCACCTAGTGCGTAGCACACAGGGGAAACCCTCCACTACTGCTGCTTTGTTAATGGATTTGCATCATATTCAAAGGCACGTGCGGATGGGCTATCCATCACTGCCACCTTTCATTACACCTTTCTGGCCGGCAGCGTGCTTGCCACGGTCACTGCCTCTCCCACTGCCACGGTTTAATTGGCCCCTCAGAGGTACTTGCCGGGACCCTGGCAGGCCAGCAAGGTTTGAGTGCTGATTTTGCCTTTTCTTTTTCTTATTATTCCTTGGGCAGAGGCTAACACTTGGGGCTCTGTTCTCCCCAATTTTTATGCCCTCTTGTGCTGAGCTAGCAATTTAAGGTCATTTTATTTTTATTTATACCTACAGCTTTATCAAGTTGCTCTCCATTGTCACCGACTAATGACTTGGGTAGAAGCATTGTTGCTCAGGTCTTACAGGAGCCTAACGCATTATTAGCTGTACGGGATGAGTAAGTGGATGTCCCATTTACTTCTTGCATACAGGATGTGCTTTAAAGAGTGCAACCAGATGTAAAGCCAGTACCAGACCTTGCTCATAAGTACCTGATTCACAGGCTCTGTGATTCAGACAGTGTATACGTGCTAGGGCATAAATGAGAAAACATTACGAGTCCAAAGTGAGAATCATTTAAGGATCCAGCTGTACAGAAAGCTAATTGGAGAGATGCTTTGGGGAACCTGTCCTACCAAACGGCCATCCTGCAACTCCCGTTGAGGGTCCTGTGCCTGGAGGAGTGTGGGGGTTGAGGGTCTCTGTTCACACAGAATAACTGAGATTATCTTGGGAACGAAGAAGAAAACTAAATTCCCTGCTAAATCATGAAAGCCTAAAGGCATGGTGCGTGGAGATGTTCATAGTGTCACAAGAGCTTGGGGCAGAGATTAGAATTAGGGTTTTACCAGGTTGCGCAATGTGATGCTCCTTTTAAATTGCTTGTGCCATGCTGATGCCTTTTAGTTTGTAGCATTCAAAGAAGTCCTTAAACATGCCTTAATGGTGAGGGACCGTGACTTACAAATAGGTGAGCTAGGCTAAAGTCAGATTGACTTGTGCTATTTTACACAATGGGGTCAAAATTGCACACAGTGAGACCATTTAGAAGGTAAAAATAAACTCACTGAATATTTGGATAAACCTGTAGCTGTTCAAAATGTTGATGGTTTGATTATTTGCCTTTGTCTAGTTAAATGCTGTTTTTTTTAATCTTTTTATACCAAATGACTGATCTCCAAGAGACTTGTACTAAAAAATACATATTTAATTTGGAAAAAGTCTTGCAGGGAGGAATGTATTTTTGCTGGTTTGCACAATAAAAGGGCAAACCGCTTTTCATTCCTGCCTGATTTTTTTTTTTTTAACTGGAAAAGGCAGCTTTCAAAGACAGAAAATTGTCATTTTGCCATGAAAGGCTGTTTTTGCTGACACAATTGGTAGTTTAGCTCAGCTTTGATTTCCTATTCTAAATGTGTTGTAAGATTATAGGGTACATCCCAAGAAATATTCAGCATTTTTTCCTTTTGAATTGCTTAAAAATTAAGAGAATTATTATGAACATGGCATAAGCCTATGCAAGATGTATTTTTTCCCTCTCCTTGACATTCAGTGTGCGCACTCTTGGGATGATACTTTATTACAGGACATTGATTCCAAGAAGATATTTTAAGTACATTAGGAACGAGTTGAAAAATAAATGTAAGACCAGAGTCTCAACTGGTGTAAGTCAATGCCACTCTGTTGAAGTCAGTAAAGCCATGCCAGTTTATCCCAGCTGGAGATGTGCCCTATGTTTATTTTTTCTTTTTGTCCATAGGGCAGAGTTGGGTTTCCTACTATAGGCAAAACTTGTATGTATCTGAGGAAAAGAAGAGGGGCTTAGTAATTTAAAATTGTAAGGGCACTCGAAAAGCGATTTAAACTCCAATGTATGCAGAGACAAGGGCTAATTTAAGGAATAGCTTATTTTTCCTTTTTTCCCCATGTGTCTCTGAACTAATAATGATTGCTCATAAGAAATCAAGATATCATCTAATGAATTGAATTACTGGGTATTTCCTCAGTGGTTTCCCAGCAATATAGAAGTTTTAGCTAGCCATGGAAAAAGGGACCCATTTCTAATTCAACTCTCCATCTGCTGGGCAGAGGGGATTGGTTTGGGACCGTGCCTCTCCTGCTGCACCCAGGCTTGTATGTGCAGAAGTGGCCAAGTCAAGCCTTTTTAAATGATTAAACACCCACCATCTCTTCTGCAAGTAGTACTGCTCATTCCCTGCCTTGCCAAGTGGGTGCCTCTGATTTGTCTTCCCTGATGTGGTCCTTTTTCCTTGGCTCCTGCCACCATCCCCTGCCCCTAGTCAGCCCTTCTCCAGGTGGCTGTAGCGCTCCTGGTTTCACACTCCGGCAGCCCTCAGGGACGGAGCCCATCTCCAGCGAGGAGTGGGACAAGCATGGCGCAAACAACTGACCCTCTCAACAGTTTCTTTCAAATTGTGGTACGTCTTTCCAGTGGGCATAGGTTGTGCTGTACAGTATGGCCAGAATTGGGTTTTTTTGACTTGAAAACATGTTGCTGATGTGGCATTAACCTCTTTGTCTGCCTCCTCACCGGTTTTAGGGACCTACCCCTGAAAATGGATGTGGCAGTATTTTTTTTTCTTTTCAGTTTTTCAATGAGTCAGTCATAAGAATTATTTTTACAGGTGCAAAGTATATTCTTCCTAAATTTCATTCTTGTAAATGATGAATCTGTTTTAATATTTTCACCATCACGCTTTAAGGAAAAAAAAAAAAATTAGAAAAATAGGTATGTGTCCAGCAAGGGAGGTGGGAGCCTGAGCAACGCTATTGGATTCACTCTTATAACAGGAAATGTAGAGCAGTTGTAGAGTCACGGTAGAGGTACTACCCCATCTGAAATACCTCTATCAGTATGGCATTAAATTAACCTTGAGGTTTGACAAGTTCATTACACACAGCTGTTTACATCAGCTTTTTACAAGAGAATTTTTATTCAGGGAGAAATCCATAGTTATACTAGTTTTACAGCCAAGCAGCTCCTGGTAGTTAGGGTTGGGTTTCTTTTGCCTGCTTATTGATGGCAAATGCTTGCAAAATGTGTTACAGATCGAAAAATCCAAAAATACAGCTTTTGTGTGTATGGAGTCACGATTGCAAATGTCATGTTTGCATATTTTGAAATTTAAAATCAATACAGCATTAAGTATCAAGAAAGGATATTTCACAGCATCTGTTGTAAAAGGGTTATGGATTTCCTCATTAGCAGCTTACTTGTAATAGAGCTGAATGAGAAGGAGCGGGACTGTCGCCAGGCGGACAGAGCGGCTCGGAGCTGTGCTGGTGCTTACGGTTCAGCATGCTGCTGAGCCCGGGGTTTGGAAAACACATCGCTCTGCTTTCAGGAAATTAGTCACGCTCCGAGTTGGTGGTGCCTTGTGTATTTCTTTTGTAAGACCAAATCTGAACTGCTTATTCTTGTACAGTACATGTCAGGTAGGGGATTAATTTTTTTTCTTGTAAGTAGCTATCGATGCAAATCTTCCAGGAAAAAACTAGAGAAGGATGAATCTTAAATCCATTCCAAAAAAAGAAAAGTAGTGCAGACTAGGAATTACAATGATAAAATCTATTCTTTTTTTCTTGTCTTTGTTTAACCAGTCAAGGCAACTTAGTCATAACAACCGATTTTGCTTTCGCCGAGTTTCCTTGTATGTCACTACACAAATGGTACGAATCTGAATCCTACCTGCAGCTGTTAAGTGTGTATGGGTGCATGGGCATGTTTTTATGAAGACCGTACACAAACAGCCCTTTAAGCAAAAGAAGGCTGGAAATAAGTGCTTACTGGGGAATGAATTATTCTTTTTCAGTCAAAGCTAGTGATAATGTATTGAAGTAAGAATTTCTTTATTGTTACAAGAATAATTTGTTTTCGTGGGTAGCACGTAAAATTTATGGTAGGATTCACCTATTAATTTCTTTGATTCTAAAACCACAGATTTTGTAAATGATGTGCCAGTAAATCTAGAACTCGCTAGCCCTAAGTTTCCTGTTAAATGAAGGTCTTCGTGACTAATTCACCGTCTGGGATATAAGCAAGCCCTTCTCTTCATTAGTCATAGTCTCCTTATGGGTCACTAGTTCCAAGTGATCTCATTTTTGTTCCCATCTTTGAAGTTTCTGGAGTGAGCTGATACGTAAAGATGTCTGTGGGCTAAGTGTTGGATTAGGTAAGCTGTTGGACAGATAAGTTTGTAGCACAGCATCTGTTTGAACTGATCTGGGGTCAGAGTCTTGACCTATCTTTCTTTCCATCCACTACATATCTTAATCGGCCTTTACCAACTTTATGATCTTTTCCAGGACCGATCACCCTTTTTTTTATGTCTATAGGAGACTATTCTGGAGATGCTCTGTGACCTGTTAAATGAGAGAAAATGAAAAACAATTAATTAAAATGTTTGGGTACTATTTTGTGCAACAGCCAGGCTTGCAGGTTGCATTTCCAGTGTCACTGTGAGCTCTGGGAGGGCTCCTACCCCCCCACATGAGAGCTCAGAGCTGCTGATGAGTGGAGTGAGGGGAAGAGAAAAATCAATCATGAGTTTTACTCTGTTGCCATTGCCCAATTATTTGTAGTATTACAGCAGTTTGTCATGGTTCGAGACTGTGATGGGCTGGATCCTGCACAAATGCTGGATAAAAAGCGCAGTCCCTTCCTAAAGATCTTAAGCCAGGCAATGAACTCCCTGATTTCCTAAGAAATGGTGGCCTAAAAAGTAGGATGAAATACATTCAGGTGGCCAAATGGCTCATAAGCACTACTGCACTGGAAGGTTTTCATGTCTTTTATTTTCTAAAATTACTTGAGAAGTCCTGTAAAATGGAAGAGTCTGAGCAGTTCACGTTCTTCAGAGATGTGTCGCTTGGCCTCGTTTGGTAGGTTTGGCCACTCCTTTTCTCCGTGGTCTTCATGATACGGAGATATGCCAATAGGCCAAAGAAGTGGGAGCATCTGTACTCTCCTTTGGAGACTGTGATAGTGAAACCACATCTTTATTCTGTACCATAATCATTATACCTTTTTTGGAGGGGAAGAAAAGTGGAGATGAGTGATTATATACCCATCTAAATCATATGCTTCCTTATCAGGCAGTTTCAACAAGTAAATCCCTAAACTTGGCTGCTGTTAACTTATTCTGTGTGACTCTGTGCTTCTGGAAGATTTAAAAGTGTATAAAAAAAAAAAAAACCCAAAACACACCACACAAAACCCCAACCAAAACTGAAAAACAAGCATGCAAATATTCTACCAGTTTTTTAAATATACTTTGTCAAAAAAGCTAAGTGGAAAAGGTGAATTATTGCTTTTCTGCTGGAAGAAAATAAAAAGCATGGTTGTGCAAATGGTTTTGTCAACGCAGAACACTGTAAAGTAAGAGAGTTTGGTAAAATGCAAATGACCGTTACTCAAAATGCTGCTGGAAAGATAAAATGACTGCGTGTGTTTGGATAGATGGTTGCAGAGTAAAGATCTATTATGCACTAAGTCGTGTGGCGATAAAGATAGGCAGATAAATGCAGGTCAGCAGAGAAGATAAGACAGGCTATATAATGACGAGCCACCGTTTGAGGGAATATATAAATCCATAAGAGCCTTTGCAGCAGATGACGTGAAAACTTACAGTGCAAGTGTTTTACACACAACACCAGAGCAAATCTTTTTTTTATTAACTGAGTTGAACTTTAAAATTATGTTATGACCAAAAATCAATAAAGAGAAACTGATTTAAGTTCATCCAAGTGTGAAGGGGTTTATTACCAGTGCTACATCACTCTAATGATGTACTCTTAAAAATTTGTTTTTGTGATATATTACATCTATTATTGCTAAAAGGATAAAACTGCAAAGCAACAGTGGACATTAATAAATCAATTTAAAGAAAAACGGGCAGGTAGCCAGGGGAAAATGAAATCCAATTTGCAGTTTTTAAACGTTGTGCAATTGTAATATATGCAAATGGCACCCACAACAAGGCCGTGGGTTTTCAATTGCTAATGGGATTCTCTCCTAGTGCTTATTTTGTTTGTTTGGTGTAGGATAATCCTCCTTGGTAACTGTGCTGTGACAGTACACCGATAAGTAATATTTCTAAAGCTAATTTTCTCACTTAACCTTCCAGATAGATCCACACTATAAAAACAGCCCACAGGGCTTTGTTGATCGGGTTGCATGAAGCACTTCTTGGAGTTGTGAAAATACAAAACATCTGTCTTCCTGTCTCTGTTTCCATCTAAATTTATTTTTCTGGTGGTTGTGCGTGTGCCATGTGGAGTGGTGCTGAATTGGTGCTGTCTTTGTGCTTGTTAATACAGGAGTTAAAATAACAACCTCTGCTGGTCTGTCTTTGAACAATATTTAGGCAAAAGTTTCCAAAAATGTTCAAAAACATTTGTTCTTTTCACCAAGCTGTAACGCAAATAAATTTAACAGTGGAGTATATTTTTTGCCAAGGAAACTTTGAACTTTTGCTGGGAAGCATTCATTGCCACGTCTCCTAATGCTGTCTGCTTGCGGACTGTGTTCCTCACAGAGAATTACACGAGATCCCTTTTTGCCTGTGACCTTTCTTATTCTAATGGCACCTGACAGTGAAAAATGCTAGGATTTTCAAAGGAGTCTGGGAATTTAATTGGGCATCCACCTCTTTAAAGCTCTTTTAGCAAGCCAGGCTTATTTATTTTTATTAATACGCTCACAGCTCTGGGAGAGGGCGATATAGCTGAAACCAACCTGCGTACATAATTACCAAGAATTTGCAAAACGCGGAGATTAAAGTAAGGCAGCGGTGAATAAATACGCTTTTGTCAGCCCTGCTCTAGAAACTCTTCAATCTACGTTAAGTCCAGGGGCTTCTTCATTAGGGTGCCGATGTACGTGGAGAAGCGATGCTCTGACAGTGGCAGCGTCAAGCTCCGTGTTGATTATTTCCTAACGATTACCGTACCAAATGTGCTCAGGTCTGGGAAGGGAGGAGGGAGATTTGTACTTTGAAGTGTCAGGGTTTAACCTCCAACCGTTTGGCGTCACCTTGAGTGGAGATGCTTCTCGTCGAGGTGCATGCTAGGTGCACCCTCGGGGGTGGGTCTGGCTTGTTCTCTTGTGGATGTGCTGACCTTGTAGAACGGGCAAGGACGACAAGTTGTGAAAATATATTTGCAATTTTTTAATGCACAGAATGTAAGGCAGGCTGCAGAGGTTTGCAGACAGGTCTGTAGAGGATGGGTGTCTTTGTTATTTGCTGAGTGCTGGGCAATATTGTGAGATGACACAATGAAATTAAACTGTTAGGAGAGAGGGGTTTTTTTAAATAGGAGCTACAGTTGCATGTAGCACTCAAGCAATGTATATTCAAATTACTTTCTGTAGCATTCTCCAAATGTTTCCTATAAGCTCAGGGAAAGCTGAATAAAAGATAAATGCTTTTGGAAGTCTTTTTAAGGAGCAAATAGGACTGGGATCTTTGCTTTCTCTTACTTTGTTACGTTGCTTTACAAGGCTGAACCCTAAGTAATCTCAAGCTTGTTAGCAGCCACTTTCATTTCTTGAATCAGTTTTTAATTTCTTATAATCTTGTACGTTACTAATGTAAAGTACAGACTTTGGGAACAGGCAAATTAAAAAGCTTATGTATTCAGGAGTTGGATCAAGTGATGATTTTTGGACAGCCGGTGGCTCACACTTCAACAACGTGGAGATCACCTTCAGGAAGCTGGAAGGTGAACGCAAGCCAGCAGTAAACAGACACATCACAAAGCTATTGCAGAAGGATCACTACAGTGATACTTGAGCACACATCATTATTAATATTGAAATGTCAGTGGTATTTTTAGCCCAGCATTTATTACCCCTTTGAGCAGGGTGCCTAAATGAATCCAAATGTCTTGATAGATGTCTTTCCTTGGTGCCTGCCCCAGAATAGTTAAGAACCAAACAATAATTACAATCACTTCTATACAGGCAAGAGAATGATAATCTTGGATCTTGCAATTTTCTTCTGTCTTTAGCTATCATGCAAGTCTGTCATTCTTGCAAGTTTTAATTTCTGGCATCTGCTTGGCAGGGGTAAATTAGCTTAATTGCTGTAAGATTTTTTTTTCAGAAAGTCTTCCAAGCGTTACTCCAGCAGAAAAATTGTGTTTGCCTTCTCACAAAGAGAAGCAGCGATAGTACGTGTCCAAGAATGTATTACATCCACTTACAAACAATTTCACTGCTAACCTCACAGTCAGAGCACTGGTAAAGCGTGATGCTGGGGAGCGACGGCAAAGTTATCAAGCAGAAAAGTTATCTGTGAGTAGTGATCTCTGTTATAAAATCATGGGACATGTTTCAATTGGTTAAAACGTGATGATGCTACAGGTGACGTAAGTACTAGCTCTCTAACTCTGTTTTCTATCGAGAGATGTCCAGTGAAGCATTGGACCACTGCTTGCTGGCAAGGATGACTAATGAAAGACAGCTGTGGATTCAGGCTTTCCCTGACCTTCGGGGTGCTGAAGCCTTTCAGGGACCCACTAGTGAGAACACAACAAAGAGCGTACTAAACGTGTCCCCATAGGAAGAGGCAAACACCACCCACCAATCTGCAAGAAATTACCCAGAAATTTGAAGCAAAATATTTAATAACTTCCCACAGGCTTGGAGGGATCCTTGTTGCTGTGTTAATTCAAATTGCTAACATGGATGGTGGTTTCAAAAAAAAAAAAAAGGGTGCTGAGTCCCCAGTTCCGTGGCATGATCTCAGGCGTAGGGTAACTGAAGGAGTGAGACAAAGGAATGTCATCACACATAAGATTATTGCTGTGCTGCCACCTCTGTCTGCTCTGAGAGGATTTAACAAGACAAAGATGGTAAAACTCAAGCCTTATCTAATCTTTTTTTTTTTTCCCCACTCTAAAGGAAAAATAGGTCTAAAAGAGCAGGAGGAAGTAATTGTATTTAACTTGCAGGTTTTGTTTACCTGTTCCTGTGGTTGAATTGTTTATCCACAAGGGACTAATTTGTTCCTTTTTTTTTAGGATGGAAATATCTTGGTTACAGAGTTTATTTAACAAAGTATAATAGAAATAAATACTGTATTATTCAGTAGCGTGGACAGGGCTTCAGTATTTTCTCATTTCTCAGTCTAGAGATTCAGACTCAGAAAAACAGAGTTGAGCTGGGGAGAGAAATATTTCTAACACCTCAGCTAAAGCTTAGCCTTCACACTTCACGTTATTCCTGCGCACTCCTGGTCGTGTACTGCATGGATTTGCAACCGATCAAAACATTTATTTTCATGTAGCATTTTGTAAATATTGAGATACAATTTGAACCAATGTCCTGAAGATGTATTTTAGATGTTGGTTGAGCTTTTCCACCTTTGTGCGTACTGGAACCACGTTTCTTTTGGGCAACATTTTTGAATAAGCCAGTCTTTGCATAGTACACGTGGTGCTGTCTGTCCAACTGCAGTCACAACTGTTAAGTCACCAGAGAGCAAAATATGCTGTGTCTCTCTCCTGATCCCCAAGATTTTCAACTTCTTCTAAGAGCTGTGCGTGAAACCTTCACCTCAGTGGGAAGAAAGGCAACATTCCTGTTGTCTCGAATGAGGCCATGTTTTGTGCTATCTTTCAAAGACCCAGAGCTTCCAGCAAATGTCAAGTGATTTTGGCTACGTTTGAGAATCTGTTAGGTATTTGTTAGGTTATAGTCCGTATTTCATCAGTCCTTCCTTTGTAAGCAGTGCCTCTAACATTGACGATAAAAGGGAAGTATCTAAAATGGTGAGATAATTACCTTCGGCAAGCAAGAAGGAGAGTTGCTCTGCATTATGCAGGATAATTTCTTGATAAAGACTTCTCTTTTCAGTGTTTGTTTCTGCAAGGGCATATTGAGTGAGAATCAGATGGAGCCAGTTTGGCTGGATTTATATTGGCAGGAGATAAATACTGTAGATGAGAAATATGTTCGTCTGGGCCAGAAACCTGGCGTTGCAGAGAACAGTCCAACAACATTCATTGACGTCCCATTTTTTTGGCATAAATTAGTGCTGTTTCTTCTTTCAAGGTACCTTCTACTTCCTGTGGTAATTTAGCATGTTTGCTGATGTAGCCATTTAGTGTTAACAGACCCTTAAGGTCAAAGTCATTAGCTGCAATGAACTCAAAATAGAGTCAAGATTTATTTAACCTGTGTTCTGTCAAAATTAGGTGGTAAAAAAGTAACGTTAGTCAAATAAAGCATTACTGCTTGTCAGATTAAAAAGTTGGTGGGTTCTGGTTGATGGATTAAACTAAGCTGCTGAATTGGTCCCTTCTGCAAAGACAAGCCATCTTGTACTTGAGTGATCAGAAAAGCTGTAGATGTCATCTCTCTGAGCCATAAAGCTTTCTTCTTTCTCTCTGTTACAAACTCTCATAAGTCCTTCAAAAACTCCTCAAGCTTATGTAGTTAGAAGTCTCTTTATCTGTCATTTTGTTTAAGCTTAAATACTTCACGGAGACAACAGACTTTCCACAAAACTTTTTGGAGGTAAGTGTGCTTTCATAACCTGAATAATGGCCTGGGATAGAGGGGACCAGAGTTCCAGTTTGAGGCTTGCCTGATTTGGCTGCTTTTAATGGAGTTTTTCTTCCCTGGGGCTACACAGCTTGCTATTTCCATAAGAAATTCCCAGTAGTCCAACATGTGATGTTTCAAATTAAATGTCTGCTCTTCGGAGTGTAAAGGTCTTTGTTCAAGTAAATCTGACCAGCCCTAATCAAAAGTGACTAGAAGTGGGTAGCTATCTTCCCAGCATTTTTGTGCAGTGGTTTATTGACAGATACGGAGGAGAGAAGGGATGGTGAGTGTACAGCCCTCTGAGGACACCCAGGTTGGAAGCAGTGGGCTCGGGACCTTTGATGGGAAGCCCCTAGCACTTGAGCAGCTCCTGAGTCCTGACCTCCAGACTGCCCAGTGCTTTTCAGAGTCCCACAGGTGAAATCTCTCTGCTGTATTTAGTGCAAGTGCACAAAAGCTCCATCAGTGGAATGGTTAGAAACAGACTTTTGAAATACCAAACAGCAGCACCTGCCATTGCTTATCCTGACCCCATCTCTCACCTTCTGCCCTGACCCTTCTCCAGTTTTATATCCCAATAAAGCAGCTGCATATCTTACAGTTTCTGGCTGCTGCTTCAGGAGGTTTATTAAGGTCATTTAAAGAATTTATAGTTACTTCTTTAATGACCTTTCCCAGGTCATTGTTGATTAATTTCCAGCCTTGCAGACTGGGAGGACAAGAGCTGGCAGTGCGTTTCTGCAGACTGGGAGGACAAGAGCTGGCGTTGCAGGAATCGTTTTGGTGTCTAACATGCCATGCCTGTTACCATTTCCTATCTAATTTTTCTTTTCCCCGTATTGGGCAGACAATGCTAGCGTGTAATCTGATATTACTTACATCTTTTCATCTTCAAACTGTAACGCATTAGAACATCCTTCATTGGAGGGGTGCAGGGGAAGAGTTATTTATCCTTGTGAAGAAGTGTACCTTCACATTTAACCCCAGCCCTTGAGTTCAGTGGCTCTTTAACTGTAGTAAGTCTGCATGTCACACTTGGCAAGGTAATATCTAAAGAATGTTATTAAAAAAAAAAAAAACCCAACAAAAAAAAAAAAACAAAACCAAAAAACAACCTGGCAAGGATTTCGCAGTTGGTTGCTTTTGGCCAAAGTCTGTTGACATAGGAGATGTTGTTTTCACAAAAAAGAAGAAAGAACTTTTAAAAAGCAAAACAAAAGGTGAAGTCTTTAATAATGTGTGAAGTCTCAGATGGAATCTGTGTGGGAGTTTTGCTCGTTTTCATGTGGTTAGAAAAAGGTAAAAATTATGTCTGTTTTTTTTGTTTTGTGGTTTGTTTTGTTGTTTTTTTTTTTTAAAGCCGGTACTACATGGCAGAAAGCCAAGTATCGTTCTGCCTTGATCCCGAGGCCGAGTGATGCCTTGGGATTGAGCCAGACCCAGTCCTGCCAAAATAACCTGGCTAAGACACCAAAGGCAAGGCCCACAGCATATCTGAAAACAAGGACTAGCTTGGAGTCGGGATGATGAAATGATGAGGACTATGTGATTGCAAGCATCTTGGCAATGATTTATAGTTCCTATGTCATCTGCACTCTTTATTTGTTTCTGTTACTCTGGCTTTCTTCTGAATTTTTGGCTAAGTGGTTGTGGAGACTGAGGTGGACTTGGCAAGGTGGACCGGGGAAATTAATCTCTGACCAGATGCTGGGCAGACAGATTTAGCAAGCTGCAAGTCTGGGAGCAAGAGAGCTCCTAGGAAAAGTTTTGTCCAGCCTTTTAGACTGCTTCTGAAGATACATCTACTGTAACTCTACCCTGACTCAGATGCAAAACTGGTCTGGGTTTAGTGATCCTGGACAAATCTTTACACACTACCTAAGCTCTGGGTTGCAAAAGTGGAATCACAACATAGGAACTGCATGATGGAGGTTTGTGTACCTTATCTAATGAGGTCCATGGGTGACAGTCAATTAAATCCACAAGCCTGGGGAAATAAAAATGTAATGGCTGCCTGCAAACAACATCTTAGGTTTATTTAAAATTTTCTCCTAAGATAATCAGTGTTTATTGAAAAAAAGACATAGCTAGCTGGCCCTGAGACCTTAGGAGTGTGCCAGTGTGTGCTGTGTGATGTCTACAACACTTCTCTGTGGCTTTGTTGAGGGCAATGGGATACAATACATGCTGTTCAGGTATATTAAAAAAATCTCCTTGGTTATATTCTTTTCATCAGATGTGCTTGGAAATATATAATATAGGGCAATAACTATTCTCTGGTCCTGATTAACTATCAGCAATCTTGGAAAAATGCTTGGTAAGCATCTGTGCAGGTTTCTGCAGATCAGCCAGATTGTCTGATACTGAATTGCAAACTCTAAAGGAGAACAGTGATCAAATGCTGTGCCATTTATTGATCTAGTACATTTGCTAGTCCTGGAATACAAAAACAAGGAAGAAATGAGGAAATTCAGGGGTTTATTTCCTAGGATGTGTTTGATGCCGGCCGTGTGCCTCATTCACGAACGCAAGGCAGAGCCAGTCGCATGTTGGCAGCATCTGACGTAATGCCACTATTTTCCTGAGAGAGAGAGAAAAGCTGGGGTGTTTTAGGAAAAGTGCATGTTTACAGCTTAGTGCTTTCTGGTTTTGCCATGAAGACTGCTGGTAGAAGGTTTTTCTAGAGCTGTCTTTTCATCACATCAGAACCGTGTCCACAGAGCACACACATTGCTGAATCCCACAAATGAGTTTGAAGGAGTCTTGAGTATTGCTTTCTCTTTTTTTTTTTGTTGTTGTTGTCATAATGATTTTATGTGTCTATGTATTTTTGTCAGCCATGTAAGAATATATATCTGTCATAAAATCCCATTAATGTGAATATTGCTCTTTTCCAGTTTGAGTAGAAGGCACTGCCAACAAACTCCCAATTTGTGTTACTTTTCTATTCCTGTAAATTAGTTAAAATAGAAGAGTTAGCATAATAACTAAATTAGTTATGGTCAATTTATTTAATACCAAAACGAGGTCTGCAATGCTGCAGCCGCTTTGCAGGAAGAACACCAGGAAATTTTGTTGGTGTGTGTTTTGCAGCGAGTTTCCTAACATCAATATATTTATTTATCATTTACTTTATGGAATTATTAAAATCTGAATGGTATGTGTGATAACAGATCCTGTCTTGCTTCAGAGCTTAGCAAAAGAGAGAAGGAAGTCAGCCTGAAAAACTTGGTCCAAACTACTTTTTTTTGTTCTTGAGAAGTTTGATCGAAGGACTTTGCAAAACATGACCAGAATCAAAATGAATAGTATCAGCCTCTGTGCTGAGCAACTATTTCCAGTGTCCTCCAAAGTTATTCTGGTATTGTTCTCCAGTGTGATTTTTGTATACTGTAAAGGGAAAAACTAACACACTCCATTGATTATCTTTTTTTTAAAATCATTTTAAGGTAACTTGACATAGTAGGAGCTGCATGTTGATTAGCCCCCGATAAAGAGGGGAATTGATCAACAGACATTAGGTGCTTAAATATTATGACAAGTGAAGAGAGAACTTGTGGAGGGAAGTCAAGAGTCCTCTTTTCTGTCCTTTTTTTCTTTTGTTTCAATTCTGGCTTCCTGTAGTTGCTTATTTCAGTGTAAAACACTGTAGATGAAACTAGATTGGATTAAAAATGTACCACCCTGAAAATTTATTTTGTGCATATTACAGAAAAATATTCCTCTCACCACCAAGCCTATATACGCGATTAGTATTACCAACATGGAGCTCTGATACTATGAGGATACCATGTTGGGCAGTCACCCATTTAAATGAAGAGCTGGTGACCTCTACTACGTTTTAGCCTGAGCTCCCAGAAATTCAGGGAGGAAACATTCCTGGCAGAATATTGTGAATTAAAACAAAAGAGATTGAAAAGAAAGGTGCCAGCTTAAAGCAAGGGTGACGCTCTATGAAGGCACTGATCTGTGTGTCAGCCATAGTGATGTGTTGCGGAGAGCAGGGACCGTGTCGTCGTTAGGAGGTGGTGCTCAGGAGGAGGAGATGTGATGCTGTATGTCAGTTCTCCAGTTGCCCCTTAGACCAGCTGATCCAGCTGCAAAGCCACGTAGCGCTTCACGCTCAACTGCTTGATGCTGTAAAGCGAGTATCCGTCCAAACTCCTTATTTACTACAGGTCTATGAAATTTATGTAACTCATGTTTTTGAGGCACTTTGAAACAGTAATCTACTATCGCTGTCTGTAATACATGGTTTTATGAAGTGCTGTTCAGTTTTCCATTTACTCAGTCTTGAGGGAAAATTATGGTATTTTTAGATATTCACTTTTAGGCCGGACCCTGCTTTCTTCAAAGCCTATTGAAAAAAAGAGCAAGATGGGGCAATCAGCTAGCAGGGAATAGGCAGGAGGAGGGAGGTAATTTTGGGTTTTTGTGGGGTTTTTTTATAAGAAACCCATGATTTAACATGACCTAGAATTGTAGAACATAAAAACAGATCAAGCAATCTTTTATTGGCTTAGTTTATCACTTTTGTTGCATTCTTTAGCTGTGCATTTATATGAAGGTCTTGAATTGAGAAATTCAGTCTGACTGGCACTTATCAGTGGTGCCACTCAAAAGGGAGAAAATCAGAAAGTTGGAAATGTCTTAATGCACACCAGGCTTTGGCGAAGGAATTTGCGCTGCTGTGAGGGCGGTGAGCTGAGGCCCATTGAAACTGCTGGGGAAAGTCCTGTTGGTCTTGGTGATTTGATTTCTCGCATGATTTAAATATGGAAACTTAGTGTCAGTGAAATGTAGTCCTCTTTTAATTCCCTAGCCATCTGGTGCCATGGCAAGTCTTTAGAACAGACTAATAATAAATAGGAAAACAAACGTGGGAGTGCTGAAAGAGGATTTTGTTTGTGGTGCTCCATTCCCAGAGGTTTCCAAGCACATATATGTTCTTATAAGGGTGATACTATACACATATAATTTAAAGAAGACTTGAGGACAAAAAGTACTTGCCCCTTCACCTAGCAAGAGTCTAAAACTTGGAGAAGCGCTATCTGATGGGAACTGCTGCGGAGCCATCCAGGCATGCGGTGGCTGCTCGGGAGGGTAAGGTGAGGTGCTGGAGCCCGTGCTTTGCAGACTTTGGTGTGTGTCCTGCCCAGGGGAAGGGCTGGAGGCACACCGGAGCAGATGGAGTGCATTTCATTAAATCCTTCGTCAGTGCTGCTTGTGCCTTCTTGACATGGACTTGTCTCAAAGCAAGCTGGGGGACTTTCTGAAGAGTGGGGAGGGGAGAGGAGCAGCTCTAGATATCCGCACTTGGCTGAATCACAATAGCAGCACATTTCCCCCCCTTTTCCAAAGGAGGGGAAGGTGAAGGAAGGACCGGTGGACCAGGGGAGTTGTAACCATGTGAGCATTTATTGCCTGTTTCGGTTGGTTTCGTGTTTCCGTAGCAACGTACCCTGTGTGGCTGGAGATCTGCTGTGAAATGGTACCTGTTGTGTCTGTGAGGGGCTGGGCAAAAAATAGGTTTCATGAAGCTAATAAAAAAATAAGTTAGCTTCAGGCACAATTGATTTTTAAGCTAGATTTACATGATAGGCATATGACTTATATGGAAACAGATACCTGGGGAGTAACTGAAGCATGCTATGGTTGGGTCTTAGTTCAAGGGACACTGGGAGGGGAAATGCGGAGTAAAATAATCCCATTTAATTTTCTGAATAAATTAATGAAAGTGCTATTTTTAATGCAGATTTTGAAGTGAATTGTAATGGTTGAGGGCTATGAATTAAGCCATTCTTGTGGAAGAAGGTAACACTTCAAGGAAGTCAGTATAGAGAAAATGGATACAACTGTTTGGAGTTATGCCTTCCTTTTCCAACTGCTTGTCTACTTTTCCCTGCTGTTATCAGTTGGCCTATTATTTTTACTTTTGGGCAGAAGTTGAAAACCTCAGCATGCACTTTTGAGATCAGATTGAACACCTACTCAGCACCCATTAATTCACTTATACAAGAGCTGAATTTTCAAAATTGCATGGCTCTCAGCATTCCCAGATCTCAGATGGCTCTCTGCTAATAAGGATTTTTTTAAAAAACACAGTTGTCTATTCTATTGCCTAAATGACATTTATGTAATCTGAGAATGTGTTCTGAATTTTTTTTTTCCCCCCAGCAGCATGGCATGGGAGACAGTAAAAGCATGTGCTTGCGATGGCTTGGAGCGGGTCCAATGGCTCAGCCGGCTGGCGAGTGGGGTCCTGTCGGGAGCTGAGCTCCCCAGCCCCTGGGCTGTGAGACTCTGCACCAGGTGACAAGGAGCTATGAGCCCAGTATCGCAAACCCAGGCATTAGCAAAGCTCTTTCTCTGTAAAACAGAGAGCTTTTCAGTGTGGTTGAAAGGAGTGCTACTTCCCTCTGTCTTGGGTTTTGTAACGTGCCTGTCTTTATGCCACCTATGCTACCAAAGGTGAGCATGAGGTGTCTCAATGATATAAAGAAGGTCTTGCAATCTCTCCCATCTCTTGTAATAACATGGTTTTTCCAGTATTGGACAAGGCAACTCAAGACCTGCTTCTTGAGAGGCTGGGACCTCTCTCTGATGTGTTTGGTGATTGATGTCAGCATTCTGAAAGTGCCAGGAGGCCGTCTCCCCAGTGAGTCTCTCTGGTCCCATTTCTGGCTAATTTACCTTGTTTTCCCATCCTGAAGGATGGCGGGTTTGGGGCGTACAGTCCTTTGCCTGTTGTTACTCTGCGTTCCCAAATACTGAACTGGCAGACTGATTGTTCCCCAAAATATTAATCCCTGAATTCCTCCTATACCACTAAGTCTGAAGCAATTACAATCTTTCTCCCTCCTCTGCTAATTAAATTCATTTGGAAGCAGAGGTAGCAATTGCAAAGGACCATCCTTTTAATATCCCTTCCAGGTGTAGCTATTAGCGGGGGGTTGTTACTGGCTGAAACAATGAGCATGCCGAGTAGGTTGGTGTGTTAAGTACAACCAGAAAGTTGCAGGGCTCTAATGGGTGAAGTGGTGTGGTGTCAGCCAGGGCTTGAAATAAACGGCTTACAAGTGGTGCCTGGGGAAGCCCTATGCCTCGGGCACACACTGGTGGGATCCTGCTGTAATCAGATTTTAAAGGAAAAGTGCAATTCTCTCTCTCTTTTTTTTTTTTTTTTTTTCTTTGACCTCACAATGTATCAGATATCAATCTTGGATTGCCCTAGGGAGAAAAGTGTGTGGTTTTTTCCAGGGCTGTATGAAGAATTCATATGGTGTAAGTAATTTTTCCATTGTCTGGACTACTCAGTTTTTCATCTCAAAACGTACATCTATAGCCTTTTTAACATCTCTTTTTTTTTTTTTTTTAAGTCTTTATCACTTGGCAGGGATATAAAAAGTTAATAACAGATTTATAATTTTATTAGCATTTATGCTGCAAATGCAAGAGAGTTCCCCAACCCAAGTTTAATGCATCCTTAAAGTCCTTTTTATTAGCTTGTTAATTCCCAGCAGTACCATTTTATGGAAAAGCGTATTACTACTTTTTTTTCTAGAGGAGAAACAGTGGTTTAGATCCAGATGATGAAAACATGGGATTTTTTTTTTTTTTTTTTAACAGGGGGAGAGGGTAATTCTTCATTTTTACTTCCCCCAGAAGTGACTTTTCTATTGTAGTATTGCAAGTACTTTTGACAGATATAGGTGACAACACAAAGTGACAAGGAGTGGGCATCCAGGGTCATCCTTTTCGGATGGCTGAGTGATGGGCAGGCATGAACACTACACGTGTAGTGGGAGTGAATGACAAAAGGCCTTTTGGTGACCCAAACCTCTTCTGTTTTCTGTCAGACTTGGCCACGTTCACGCATGGGTTGGGCGGGTTTTTCTTTTTCATGGACCTGTCTGTCAGAGATGAGGTCCCTTACCAATACATTTATTTTGACAAATGTCCTTTATGTTAACAAGATACTTTGACTGACCTTGACTTTTTCACACCCTGAGGATGGGGAATTATTTTAAAAATAAATCTCATTCTCTCATTCCATTGGCAAACTGAAAATTAAATTACTTTGGGGGAGGAACTGTGTGTATATTTCAATATATTCGAACTGTAGGATTATGCCCATGTTATTTTTATTGTTCATATAATGGACGATATGGTGTAAATTAAAGGTGTATGGTAGCTGTTGCACCCTGTATAAGCCCTCACCATTGCTTGTATAGTCATCCATCCGTGCTTCCATGTAGGAGCGAAGGAATTTGTGATTATTGTTCTGTTTTGCACGTAGCAGGAGCTGGCAGCAGACTTGTGCAGTAAAATAGATTTCAAACATTTTCCGTATCACTAATTGTAATTTCCAAGGCTTCCTCTGTGACAGAGCATACAAAAGGGAGCTTTAATAAAAACTATCATTAGCCTCCTGGATCAATGTAGTTTAGGAAATACAAAACAACTTCAGTTGTTTAAAAATAGGAAGTGCCAGAGGGGGTTCCCACCTCCCCGCTGAAAGCAAATCACAGGATTGATCTGTCTGCAGTGTAACTGCAAAATTTGCAGAAAAGAGATGAACTAGCTGGGAATATAAGTAGAGCCACTCTGCAAGCTGGTACCTGCATCGTTCTTAGCCCTCCTGGGCAACCCACGACGGGTCCTCTGTAAACGAGGCGGTCGCTTGCTTTTGGGGGATTAGGAAGGGAATTAATGCCAGCTAGTGGATGCATCTCCCAGTGTAGCGATGTTGTATTTCTCTTTCTGTTAACGTTTTCTTTTCATCTCTCTCCCACTCTCAGATCAGAACAGTTTCTCAGGTAAAGTCACAAGCCAATTTCAAGAAATCCACCCATGGACACAGCACAAGTCACGAAAAGAGAAATCCCAACTGAAAAGAGACTGGTAGGCCTAGCCTTAGGTCAAGGAAATGCTGAGAAGAAAAGAGGACAGCTGACCTTCTGAATGTTTTAAATACGTGGAATAGTTGTATGGGGCTCAGTAAAATGTTCCCCAGATAATTTGCTTTAGGATTTCTGAAATAATCTCTGTGACTTTCATCTCTATTTACTCTTCAAGGTTAGACTTTTACATCCTGCTATGAAACACATTTCCCCTTCTTTCCCTGCAAACTTGCCTCCAAAATGACTGTAGGCTTCAGTGTGTCAGCCAGCATATTCTTAACGCTTTACTTTGATATGAGGAAGAGTTTAGAAATTTGATGTTATTTTGAAGCGTGACTATTTGTCTGTGGTAAAGCAGCAGAAGGCCCAAAGGAATCGTTCTGTGAACCTGTCTGTGATAAGCAGATATGCACTTTACTATTAACATTTGTTGCATGCACTCTTTATGTACAGTATGGTAAGAGCCTTTCTAAGATCACAGCTATGTCATTCACTGGGCTTTTCAGGGATTAAGGTCTGAAGACTTTCTTTCTGGTATTTATTAATGAGCGATTTACGAAGGCAAGTGCTTAGTCCTCCACCATTAACTCCATATCGTATTACATTCCTTCCCAGCCCACAGGGATAGTTTTCAGGAAAAATGCATTGGGGGTAGGACAACAGCAGCGCTGGTCTTGCTGCGAATTTGTCTTGTGAGAATGAATGTGGCCAGCTGTAGGTGTCTAAAGAAATTTGAATCACCTTGGTGGCACTGGGCTCCTGTATTTTTCTTGACTGCAACCCACTGGACCCAAAGTTTCTCTCCTAAGTGTTCATGTTACTTCCAGGCAAGGAAGAATTTTTGACTGTTTGACTTGTTCTATTTCTATTTCAGCTTGCCAGTACTGAATCTGGGACTTAATTAACTGATATTTTAGTTTGCCAGTAGAATCCCAAATTAAAACGTCAGAGTGATGAAAGCCATCTTTGTCTTGACCGGGAAAGAAACTGCGGTGTCCCAGGACTAAAAATGTAAATTTCTGTGGGCTGAGCACATGTCTGAGAGAGTTTATTTACTGAAGCAGTGGCCAGTCCTCTGAATGCAGGATTCCTCCCAGTCTGGTAACGAACGTCAAACCAGTGCATTAAATCAGCTTATGGGGAAACTATTCTTGTTCAACTCCAAGTCCAATTTAGAAAGTTCAGTTTGAAAGATACTAATGAATGGTTTGCAGTGAGTATGAAATCAATTACAATTATTATAAAACCCTGATAAACTCATTAAAGCAACCTAACTTTCATGGTATTCATGTTCCTGTGCAGATCAGTTCCAGGTGCTCAGTAGCTGAGGATGCAATGAAAGACTGACGCGAGGACTCAGCCAGTGCTGCTCCAGGCTGGTGTGTTCCCGGCAGGACAGCCTCCCTCCAGCTGAACCCGGCTCCTCCCTAAACACGATTTTGTAAATTGGTGAGGGAAATAAAATGACTAAGGTGCATGGTGATGCTGTGGCATCACAGCCAGACTTCACAGTTTGTATCTTTCCCTTTCAAGGAAGAACTGAAATCTAAATAAACCTATATTCATAAACTGGGAAGGTTGACTTCAATTAGGTTTAAAAGATGTTGAAATTTAATTTTGCTTAAGGACTTAAGATAGCATGCCAGACTCTTTCTGTCATCAATGGATACCTCTAAGGGTGATTTTATCCCAACTAAAACAATCAGTTGAATTGCCCCCTTTTAGTAGCAAGTTGTCTCCCAGACTATAGGCAAAACTTACTGGTGGCACTGTGTTGCACATTTGGATTGCTAGAAATGCGTAGGAGGAATCCCACTCTTCCTGTTATTAAGATCGCTCTGATTGTGTTATTGCATTTTCAGAATCACTAGCTTAAAGATACACAAGCAACCATGACCGTTTAATCCATAATTAACGTCTTTACTGAAGGCTTTATATAGATTACAGTAATATATTATAGGGTTTCTGTGGTTTCCCAATATATGCTTAAATATAGTAATCTGCTGTTACGTATTCAGTGAACTCACTGGCGTTTGTGCAATAGGGAATAGCTGAGGGAAACAGTCTTATGTTGCAATGTAGTATCATTCTCTGCAAGCTGACAGGGGTTTACGCCTCAAGAAGACATGTTACACAACTGTTTCTTTAAACTTCTTTTTTTTTTAATTGTCACATGTGTTCAGTGCATGCTGTCAGCACATTTCTAAATACTACAGCATGGTATTTCAAGACACAAATTTCAGACTCCTCTGAGTCTCTGAAAGCTCCACAGATAAGTTTTGCATGCTATTAGGAAAGATACTACAGATCAGCTAGGACTTAGAAAAACATCAACGATATCCCAAAGATTTGGGCCTTTGAAAATGCTTGATGTAAAGGCATCTCATCTTGAAGATCTAGTTTGCATGGCATCAGTTTTTATGGAGTTGTTTTAAAATATGAAATGGTTACTTCTCCTTTTTCTAACTTTTCTTTTGTTAGTGGAGGGCAATATAATAAATTATTTCATCGAATTTTTCCTTTTGTTGCTCTAAGACATTTCCCTTTTTCTCTGTTTGGCCATGGTTTTGCAGAAAAAATGAAAAAAAAAAAAGGCACTATGTCTTACACCTTTTTTTATGCCTTTGCAGTTATTGCCTAGCAGAAAGAAAGGAAGAAGATATTTCAGTCATACACCATTATTTTCCACAATAAACTAGGTGAGGGGGGACGGACCCCTAAGCTGGAAGCATTTAATTAAAATTCTTAATTTGAGTAAAAACATCTGCAATTTTATTTAAAAAGAAAAGCTTGATTTTTAATAGATGACCAGTTTTAATAATGGTATCTGAACACAAAGGTGTGAACTGGTACTTTCTGCATCCATCCACTGATCAAACACGGCACCTGAGACGTAGAGCTGTTTTTCATAGGACATAATACTAAGTGCATCTGGGGATCTGCGCCTAAACGTGCGCCGAGTTTAAAGCACATTGTAAGTTGCTTTGAAGTTGGTGGAATTACGTGCTTTAATGTAAGCACACACTGGAACATCTTGCTGTCTTGAGAGGTCAGTGTACTGAGTCCTTTATAGTTACACTGGGGTAGCTAAATTCTTCATTTCTCTTGAACAGCCTCTGTTTCTAGCACCTGTGACGCAAAAATATGGTGTTGCAGAGAGGAAATAATAGCCAAAATTAAATCTTTAGAAGCTCCTCTGCAGCTGCGAGGGTGGCAGATATTCTTATTGGCACGCTGATTATTGTAGCAGAGCACTGGAAGAGACAGGTGGTCCTAATATTATCAATGGTGGCAGAGTATTATTTGAAATATTCAAACAGCAGCAGTGGTGTTTTGGCTATTGCAATCTTGATTGTGTCAGTATAGATAGATTTCTTTCTGTTTTTCCCGGAGAACATAATAGTCAAATGAAACCTGGCAAACTACAGCCTTGGGGCTGAGTCAGTGTTCTTTACCTGAGATGTGATTGCAATTTTTGACAGGAAGACTAATGCGTGTTTTATTGTTGTGTATTTAAATTTGATTTGGGGGTAGAGGGAGAGAACATTTTATTAAAAAGAGAAGGAGAATAACTTCTTAAAATATTTCCTGTTGCTCCTCAGGCAGGCTATGGAAGAGAAGACAGGGAGATCTGGACAGTGCTTTTTGTTTGAGGAGGTTTGGCCACCACAGAAATGCTTCTGTAATAACTCCAATCCAATATAGACCTTGATTAAACAAGACCATTTAAGTAAGGGCTTAAATCCGTCCTGGTTCAGCAATTCAGTGAAGCTGTGACGTTAAGCACTAGATAAATTACACCTATATTTTGCAGCCATGAGGTCTGAAATGGTAGTGTTCCCCTGTCCAAGCAGCTCAGAGCATGGTTGGAAGGGTATTTGCGATGCTGATCTCTTGCACATGAGGTCTGTGGCACTGACTTGCTGTGTTCAGTGACAGCCGTGGTGAAAACCCCTTTGGTCTTCCGCTCGCTTCTCCTTCATTGGCAAAGGGAGTGTAAGATGCTCCTGGCGACAACAGGGAGCTGTGACGCAGTTTCCTTCTGACTCCACCTGACCTCTGGCAAAGTACAGTTTTGTGGCTCTTTTCTCCTACGTGTAGAATAAGGATGTGGTTTAGCCATGTGAAGTCTTTTATGAGTCTTATTTGTCATAGACTGAGCAGGGAGAGATTATTTCTCCTGTGGAGTATGAGGTCCAAGACATCTGATGTGGCTACCACCCAGGGTGGTATCTGGAGCTGAGCTTCTGAATCAGCTGAGAGAATCTGGGGTGTGTGTGGGTGTGTTGGAAAACAGATTTTGAATTTGCTGCTGGAGAACATCTGGCTTCAGAGAGAAAAAGAATGGGATTCAGAGCTTTATATTCTGAAATAAACACTTGATATTAAGGTTACATATATGAGCTATGCAGTGTGTAGGGACAATGTCCCTGTAAACGGCTCAGGATCTCTCTAGAACAGGATTTTTAAATTGTGATCTATCATCTCAGAGGCCTATGTGCTTTGAGGGGGTCTATAAAACGCAAGCAAGAAAACAGGCTTGCAGTTAACAGATATAAATGTTCTCTATGTGGTTGCAAGCTTTCACTGTGAAATTTCTGAAGCCCACAAGCTGAAAAAGATTAAACCTACTTTTTTGGCAGCTCTGTCTCTTATATTGCAAACCCTTGTGAGAGCCCTGGGCATGAAAAGAATAATAATAATTATTTAATATTTATTATTATTACTATTGTTATTATAATAATAATAATATAAAGGAAAAGAATGGGCAAAGTGATTCCAGTTTCACAGTTTGATTTGTATATGGTTGGGAACAGGCTCTTTGCTTTGGAGACAGACGTGTACAGGAGCTGAACATACATGGCACTGGCGAAAATCATGGGAGTATTTTTATTTTTAAGTATGTGAAACTCCTGTATGTAGGTCCAGTAAAAATAAAATACGAATCCTGTGTGACCTGACAAGACAGGAGCTGGTGTGAATCATCATCGAGCCAGACGTGAGCCATCAAAGTAAATGGAGTTTCAGTAATTTACAGCTCGGTTCAATCACCAGTTGATACCCTCAGATCTGTATGAAGCACTATGGCTCCTTTGGCTTGGTAATAACTGCAAGAGTGCAGGCGGCTTGCCCGCTCTTTTTCTGGGCTTGGAGTCCTAGTATTTGTCACAAAGAGGAGTTGTGAACTTTTCAGTAATTTTTTGTTTGGTGTTTTTTGTTTTGTTTTAAGAGAGCAGGTGGGTGGGGGCAAGCAGGAGGGGACAGGGAGCACCTTGTACTGTACGTGTCACTTCTATTTCACTTACCAGGATTTTCTCAGCCCTCAAGGCAGGGTGACCTTTAGCAGCCTTAAAATGAAGGAGTGTCGAATGATCTTTCATTTTGAGATACGTAATACAGATGGCTAATAAATATAATACTCTGATGGGCAGAAAGCTCATCTGGACATAAGGCAAGTGAAGACCACGTTCCCAGTTGAGACCTGCTCTTTGGAGAGTTTGCCATTGCTGTCAGCTACTTCTCGTGTCCGTGGGGGAGTCAGTGGTCAAGGGAGATACCATAAAACAATTTCACTGCTAAAAATTGTAAAGAGAGAAGAAAGGAGTGTTAACAACCCTGCAGGCTGTTCCTGCCTGTGCCGTGTGCTCCTCTGTCCCACCTGTCCCTATCCCCCAAGTGAGCGGTTACCTCCTGGTGAGGTCCAGGTGCTACCTTCAGAGTGAAGGTGGGAACTGCTGTGCAAGTAACGGCTAACAGTAGGGTAGACCTGATGGTAAACTGCAAACAGAAAGAGATGTTTGTGAGCGTACTCAGAATGAAAGGTGAGATTCGATCCAACTACCTGCAAATGTGTGTACTCATTATTTTACCCATTGTAAAATCCTTACCCATTGTAAATTCCTCTGTAGATCGTCCTGGACTTAGATTTATGTTTCCTGGGCATGAACTGTATGATTTTTCACTTAAACTACCGGCACTAGAGGGTTTCATGGATAACTAAGAAGGATTCAACTGCTTAGCTGTTCTGAAGTCACGGGGAGTCCTATGGGTGTACAGCCTTAGGTTAGTGCTCTGGAGCCCGGCTGGAAACAGTCACTTCACTAGAGCTGGAGACATTGAAGAGAGGTGCCACCTGACAGGTCTGGAAAGGAGACATTAAAATCTAATTGTGAGAACTATTTAGTCACCAGGGATTTTAGGGGAAAATAAGTAGATAAATATTAGGGTTAGTACTGTAGATGGAGAAAGGGATGTCCCAGATAGAGTGTGCTTGTAGGTATAATGTGTTGAAAAATGCCTCCATTCTGCATGAAATCTTGGTGCTGAGCTGGCTCTGACTTATCAAGCCCCCTGTCTCCTCTTCGCTTCGTTGTCTGCAGTTGTTGGCTTATGGCAAAGCCTGTTGAAGTTGCTGGGATTTCTCCCCCTTCCCCCTCCCCCCCCCCAAAATTTTAAGTGCCTTATAAACCAAACTGGGGTCTGATGTAATTTCTGTGAAATCTGGGTATTTTGATGATGGAGGAAATGCTGTCCGTAACTATCATTTTTCTTGTCTGTTGTTTGAAAGCCTGCTGTTTGTTTTTCTTCAGTCCTGCTTCTTTTCAGAAATGATTATGGATTTTTTTTGATGCTTAGGCTGTTGTGCTTGGGGTGGTATGGCATACTTCTTGGTAAAAGTCTAACCGTGAAAACTCCTCTGTAGGGTGCCCTCTGCATTCAGTGTTTCTCTTCCATAATAGTGATTAATGAATAGCACAACATTAAATTAGTTTTAGGCTTATTAGCAGAGCTGGTCGAGTGCAAAAACATTTAAAGGTGTATCATCATTCAAGAATCAAATTTATGATTGTAAATTGAACTTGCATTGTCTCTGGAGTTACGTGCGATCTAGTAATTTGCTTCAACTTGCTAGCACAGTGTTTCCTGCTCCTGCAGAGTCGATACCTGCTTGTTGCAGCACCTGCAGTCAGGGTCAATAGCTGGTAGGACGCTGTTTGGTCCTGTTGGCGTACGTGAACCTGTCGTCCACCCAGCGCCCTGTCCGTTTGCAGCCTGGCAGTGGACACGGCATCCTGCATGTGGGCACGGGCCCGGACTGACACCAGCGTCTGCACTGGGAGCAGGTTGGTGTGCGTCGCTCTGAACGCGGGCCTGGCTGAATGCCGAAGCGGCTCATTGTGGTCGCATCCCTGCCGCCGGAGCAGGACGTGCCGGCAGGGCTTGCCTCCTACCAGTGCCAGTATGGTTCCCTTGCCAGAACAGAGGCACAGCACTTTTTTAGTTTCTGTTTTTATTTCCCTCTAGCAAACTCCCTGCATTTCAGAAATGTGCCGTATCATTACTGAGCCACGCTTACTGCAAGAGCTTGGTTCGGCTGTCCCTGTTTCAGAGGCCACTAGTACATGTTGGAAGCCGGGAGCGTTGCAAACCCTGGCAATGTGCTGTGTGTTTTTATCGAGCCCTTAAAACTGATGGAGGATGCTGTCCCACCTGGAGAGCCCAGTTCAGCGTGAGTAGCATAGAGGACAGAGTCTTCCCTTTCAGAAGTATAGGAAAGTAAACAAAGGAAAAATCTTTGTGTGTTTTTTTCTTCTTTCTTTCTTCCCTACCTCTTACCTTGGGAGCCTGCAGGCTCTCCAATGATTGTTGGCTCTAATTGGAAATTGAGTCCCTTGCTTTTAAAATCTTTTCATAAGACTCTCTCCTACTTCATTAAATCATTAAATGAGTTTAGCAGGTATTAGTTTTGAGCTTTATTAATTGTGACTTGTTTTTCATTATGAGATAATTGTCAGTCACGAAACATAACTGCTGTAACATATCTGAGCAGAGAAAAGTTTCCAGGAGGCAGGGAGAGAGGAAATACAGAAAGGTCACTTGTATAAAAATTTCTTTAAATAAATTCTTGCTGGAGGTATTTAAGGATTCCTGGGAGGTACCTTGCTTGGGATGTAAAACCAGCAGTTTAAAAGCTTCTCGAAAGCATTAAGACCTCCAGCAGGAATTTGGTGAAGAACAAGATGTGTTTATGGTTTGGATTGACTGTGAATGTAACCAGTCCTGCCCTCAATGGGAATATTTCCAAGCTTGCTTGGTTAGGGTGATTTACAAGCACGGCAGAGCTATACAGCTTCTTGAACACTCGACGTATACTGGGGGCTGCAAAGGAAATTCAGTTAACTTTGAGACCTGGGGCTGCTTGCAGCCAAAACTGCTCTTTATTTTCACAGGCTACACAAACTCTGTGTTTTCTGTGGGTCCCCTGAGGCTACTCAAAAATGTGCCCCCATGTCCCGTCCCGTTTCCCCCCCGCCCCAGTGCTGAGGATCGCAGAAATGCGTATGAGCATAGCGCACTGCGGGCTCAGGGGCTTGCCAGACCCTGCAGTGGCAGCGGTAGGAGCGAGACTGGTACCGAAGAGTGCAGGGCCTGCCTGGTCTGCGTTGACAAGAGTGGTGCAATTTATCTTAGAGCTATTTTCCAGGGACTTCTGGGAAACAAACTATGCATCATCTTAAAGATGTTTCCATGAAACAATTAGGCTGTGTGAAATTATTTCTACTTTAGTACGAAGTGCTTCCTCGGCATCGACAGACCTTGATGCACAACTCCAGGGAATGGAGAACAAATCCAAGCTGCAAATCCAGTTTGGAACTAATGCCTGGTAAATACATTTTAAAGTTTTTTGGAGTCTCAGTTTTTAATCTAAACGTAATTCATCCTTCCCCTCAGAAGAAATTACAGTTGTAATGCCAACATTTGCAAGCAGTAGTGAGTGATCCTAGTAGCCTCTGAACACTCATCCTTTACTGAAAATAGATTTGCTATTGCCAAACGATAAGATAAAATCTTTTCCGCAGATGATGGCTTCTGGAATATAAAAAAAATACAGTTTCTGAGAATAAAAGATATGTGGTCTTTTAAGGGCTGTGTCTTAGAAACTACACCGCTGCTGTGATTTCAGTAGCCTGGTATTTCATCTGTTGTTTAATGGGCTAACAGAGTAAAATATCACCCTGTAATGATTCCTGAATGTGTGTGGGTTTCTTTATAGCCTTTCTTGGAGACGCAGGCTTAAATTTTGTCCTGAAGAAGCTCCTAATATAAATGGGTAGTAGATCAGTAAATCAGATAAGACCTGCTGGAGGGGGGGGTAGAGGGATGGAGCTGAGGTGAGAGCGCTGGAGAGGAGGCCGGTGGCTGCGAGTGATGGCAGCCGTGTCTCGCCGAGTCTCCACAGCCACGCTGCTGCTCTCTGCTTTCTCTTCCCTCCCTGGGAGCCTGTCAGCTGGTGGGCAAGGGGGAGCTTGTTGACTTTTAGGTGAGGCTGGAGGAAACAAATGAATCACCTCAAAACTGGGTAGTTCAGACTCATTTTTTGAAGCACTCACGGGGGGATTCACCTGGTAAACTCTTTATACTTTACTGTATTAGTGGAAGTGGCTCATTCAGGTACTGCTACTTCAAATGAATTTGGACCTAAAAAGCCACTGTATAGAGCAAATTTCAGAACTCGAGCCTAATCCTGTGTGTGGCAGGATCTTGGTGTAAAACATCTAAGGCGTGGTGTTGGAGTGGATGTGAAAGGAAAGGATTTCCCTGTAACAGCCATGATGAATGGGGATGTTACAGGGGATCATAAGCCAAAAGCTAGGCATGAGCTCCTGCAAAGAAAGCTAGCATCGTATTTGGTGTTATAAACAGATTATCTCTTGAGAGGATGTGAAGTCAGCTGTTGGCTGTAGAATTGCACCCAGCTTGGGGGGGGGTGGAGGCGCACGGAGAAAAAAGGGGAGGAAGAAAGAAGAAAAGTTTGGTGTAGAAGAGACCTAGGATGGAAGGGAGGTAACTGGTGTTATATGTATATAAGGATGCAATGAAGAAGGATATTGGACGTGGTCTTAAATAGCAGCAAGAAAGACAGTAGTTAAGTATTAGGGGAAATCTTTCTAATGCTGAGGATGGGAAAGCATTGCAATAGATTAGTTTGAGAAATTGTAGGATCTTTACTGCTGGAAGATATCAGGAACAGAAGTGGTTTAAACAGGGCTGTGTGTGTGTCTCCAGACCCTCCCTGAATCAAGGTGGTCTTTCCTCTTTTCTGCTCAAAGATGCAGGATGTCTGTGTCAGAAACCTGTAGGGGTAAATGTTGATGAGGTCAGGCTTTCCATAGCCTGGGCAACATGGGATTTCAAAAAGACTGTGTCTCACTTCAGCCGCAGTCCTTGGTAACCATGTTAAAGTTTCTTAAGAGTTGCCACAGGTTAATAAAATAATTTTGAGATTGTTCTAATGTAGCTGCTGAGCATTTTTTGGAGATGAAATTTGCTTCTCATTCAGCTAGTGGGTAGCAGAAGCTGAGTTTATTAGCTTAGGTTGTGTTTTTTTTTTTTTTAAAACCTTGCTTGTAATCTCTACTCATTCATAAGTAGATGCAGTTTCTTCTTCTTAAAGTTGATATATATCTTTTGCCTACAACCCCGGGAAGAGAAATGGATATTCTCCTGTGTGTACTTGGGAAATTTCTACTACAGATTTCAATTCACTGCACTCAGTGGAGTTCAAGATTGTGCAAAGCCAAACAGGTCTTTTATGGAGTCAATGGAAATGTTGTTTTTAGGACTTTTTTATTTAGCATCTTCCTAGGCAAAGTCATCGTTTCCCTCTCTGCTTACAAACTGCACCAGAAGCAAAAAGTTACCTGCTGGAGTTAATCAAAAGGCTGGATCTGATGGAGTTTCTGTCATCATCTTCAGCTCTCCCTAAAGGATGAAGACATCAGCATTTAACTTAGCAGAGAGAGGAAAAAGAGCAAATACTGTGTTAGGGTTATTGTCCAAAAGACCTATGCACTGTGGCACACTGATTTGTTCATAATCACATTGCAGGCGAGCAAAGTGAGAGATCTGGCTGCAACGCTAATGCCGTTAGGAAGGAGGATTATTGTAGGCAACGCAGGCTGGCATGGAGAGCTCTGCCTTCCACGCAACAACTGTGAGGGATCCCCCCAAAGTATGTCCAGTTTTGGCTGGCTGTCAAATCCAAAATGAAACACCTGTGTGCAAGATAAACTGGTAGATATGAGTGCTAGCTAGTCATCTGTGGTACTGACCACCTGCCAGGCTTTATGAACTTGCATTTATTTGTGTGTGGGTATGTTTATTTTAATACCTTCTTGTGTTTCTGCTTTTGTTTCTTTTCTGGTTTCGTTTCCTTTCCTTTTCCTAGAGTCATCCATGGTAAGGGTCAAGCAATGTATGAATACGTTGTGCACAAGGCGTTGTGTCAGGGAATGGGACTTGTATTCACTCTTTGCTTATTTACCTTTAGGCTGTCTGCTAGCATTTCAATCAAGTGCCTATGGTAGTTTTGGACTTTGCAGCTTGATTTTTTTTTTTTTGTTTGTTTCAGTGAGCTTGGGCTCCTAAGAAGTCTTAAAACCATTACTTCCACAGGTACTTGGCTAACCTGGATGCCACTCCTCCAAGCAGAGGGGAGGATTCAAGGTCAAACTTGATGATACTGCCTCATTTTCTGCTAGTTCCATTAGCATTCACAATTGAGACTCTATTGTGTTTCAGTACTTACCTCCCTGCAGAAATACATAGGCTCTCCATGAAGATAGGATTCCATATGTACTGCTTTCGGTGAAATCTGTTTATCTTCGCAGTTGGCCAAGAATAAATAAAACAGCCTTATGGTTCCCATGAGTATACACTATATGCCTCAATTATTGGTGCATTATATTAGTAGCAGATGCTACATTCCCCCGTATAAAAGGGAAGAAGATTTCTGAACAGCAAAACCAAATTTTTTGCTTGTACACCGTAATTATCACCATTCCTTCATTTCAAAGGCATCTGTCTGACGTACCCTAATTGTGATGTGTTGTATTACCATTTGGATTACATTTTGTTCCTGAAAATAACAATGACAGTGATGGCTAAGGTTGCAGAAAGGTTTCTGGTCGCTTCAGGTGCTTTGAACCTTGCCATAATATTTTCCTTTTAGCTTGCATTGTTTGGGGTATTTCTTCTGGGCAGGTTAAATAGCCAATTTGCCCTCGAGAGCTGGTGTGGATGCAGACCTCCTGGCTTAAGGCTGTGTGGTTTGTGCTGCTTGGGAGCTGCCCAGGGCAAGGGGCTGGACAGACATTCAGCTCCAGCATCTCTAGTCATTATCCAATTTGCTTGTACTTCTCTTATATATGTTACCACCATGCACTTTGTCTCTATGAAGAGCTTTGGTTAAGGGAGTCTATGGACTCGTTTGTTTTGAAACTACTCAACAGAAAGTTTATGGTACTTGGGGTGCAAATAAAAAAAAAGTGAGATTGGGATTGACATTTTTGCTGACACTAGATGGCTACTGTATGCTATGGTATGAGGTAAAATAGACAATTTTCAATTATCTTATCAGGCTTCATCCCCAAGGGCCATAAAACTTGTTATTTCACCTTAGCTGTGTTCGAGTTCACAGCTCCAGCGCGCAAGAGTGTTACCCCTTGTCTCTCGCTAAGCTGACCTGAGGGAACTTCCCTGCGGCTTTGCCCCCCATTCGCTGTAGGCAGTATAATGGTAACACTAAGAAAAGGTATTTCAGCTGTTTCGGATTCTTGCACCCATAAACCTTTTTTTAATAGACTTCTAGCCTCAGCACGCTTCTCCCTGCTGTATTCTGGCCCGTAGGAGATCAGCCCCTCATAATTTTTCAGGGTTCACCTGTGTCCTGTGTGAACTTGAATGAGGTCCTTTCCATTTGATTTCATCCACGTTGCTTTTCCTGCCTGAACCTTACTGGAACAGGCTGGCATTGTTTCCCCCATTTAATCCACAACTGCATCCTCTTCTGCACCTCTCCCTGCGTAAGAGCTGATGTGACAGAGGCAGCTTTGCAGGGGGATAGATGGAGAATGGGGGCTTCAGCCCCTCCCAAAATTGCCACGTAAATGTTTTTTCCCCAAAAAACCTCTTGTGACTCATCTTTAGAGATGTGTTTCACTCTAATTCCCTGCCCTACCTGCGGTGTTCAATCAGAGCGGCTGCAGCAGGAGGCTGTCTAATAGCAGACCTTTTCGGAGGTTAATGGGAACAGTAGCAGGCCCCGAGGTGTGTTTATACAGTCGGTCTCGCTTCCTCCGCTCCTGTGATATATTAACTACTTCGGAAGTTTCCCAGCTGTTTCAGGGGATAAATAATGGCAGTGGGAGCCCATATTTAACCTTCACTGTTCAGGCTGCGTGCTTTGTAGTTGTCGTCTTTTATCTCCCTGGCTATCTGGGAAAGACTTCGGATGCCTTTCTGCTCTCTTGGCTGTGCTGTTGCCCCTCTCCGCCTGCTGCCATGCATATGGGAAGGCACGGCCACTTGCGTTTGCGTCGGTCAGAGCACAGCCTTCATCCTCTGCGTTTGTGGATGCGTTGCAGGCGGGAGGCTGGCTCCCCCCAGCAGCGGTCAGGGAGTTCTCGGAGGCTCTCCCAGCAATGCTTTTGCATCCTTTGTCTCAGAGTTATTTGCTTGGACGTAGCCTGTCACACATTTTTGTTGTGTGTTTGTTTTCCACTGCTCAGTGACTACTAAATAGAGGTGATTTGGGCTGTTTTTCTTTATTTCAGTAGATGATAAATAGAGGTGGATTGGGTAAATACCAGTGAATGTCAGTTGTAAAATTCCTCACACCTCTTATTCCCCAAAAAAGCTCCAGCCTGGAAAAGTCCTGGCTTGACATGAAAGAATTTAAGGTATTAGCTGTGATGGTGTTGCATCAGGCTTCACTGGGAGACAAATGCAGCTATGCTGAGATATCTCGGCAATCCCTGCTTTCACCCAAGTGCGGCTTACCTGGGATTAAGTTTTCTGGTTTTAAATGGGTGAAAAAGAATCAAATGAGCTGTTGGGGAGGGTGAACTCCCCCTGGGTAAACCCCAGTGGTGACCGTGGATGGGACTGTCACTGAATGGCAGATAAAGATTTAATGTAGCGTGGGTCTGAAGCTATTAGCAAATGCTAAACTAGTTTGACATAGGAGAGGAGATGGGGTTTTGTTCTGTGTTCTTTTGGACCACAAAACTGTCCTTGCATATCCTTCTGGACTCCAGAGCCATCAAAACAGAGGGCTGTGTTTGGCCATGTCGGGCTGGGTATGTAGGAGCTGCTGCTCTGCTGCTGCTACTGGCCTCAAGCGAGGAGCTGGTCTAGACCCTGTAGTAGAAATTGTCATGCTGAGCGTTTGGTTGGGATTGCTGCAAAGAGGTGAGGGCTGTTGACGTGCACCATCAGTGCAAAGCCTGTGCAACCTCTAGGCCTGCACCTTTGGTCGCCTTTACAAAATCCAGCGATCGGAAAAGCAGGAGAAAGTTCCTTTCACACTGGTAAGAAGCAAGCTGTGGAAAAGCCATGTAGGTGGGGTGGGGAAGAACAAGCAGTGTGTTCTCCTTCATATTTACAGAAGGAAGAGGAGAATTAGTTTGGTTACCATTCCTCTTACTGTTATATACTATGGTATGTTAAAGAGCTGATCGAGGGAACAGGTGTCACAGGTCCTATACAAATAATGTAAAGATAGTCCAAGTCCTTCAGATCTTGCAGCGTAACAATTAGAACAGCAGCAAGTAAACAGGGGCAAATGAGATAGAAACAGAAGGTGGCAGGATTGTAGCAGACACACACAGGTGTATATGTTCATTTTAATGGTGGACTCAGTGGCCTCAGGTAGTCGTATGGCCATATAATGAACTACATCCAACAGTCAACATGGTCTTTATAAGCATGTGAGAATACACAGAGAATTTTAAATTGTATTAGGGAGGATTGTGTGACCGGACAGGGGGAAGGGCTCTGTGACCTCCCAAGGCCCCTTCCAGACCTGGTCTTCTGATTCTGTGATGAAAAGTTTCCTGAGAGATATTTTGCTGCAAAATTCCCTGGTTTTACTTGTCTTACTGCTTTCTGTGTACTACTTTGTCTGCCCAAACAGCCTCCGTAACCTCAGTGCTGAGTGCCTCTGTCTCCGTCATTTCAGCAAGGTACCAGCTTAAGGAGCTGCAGGCTGAGACATTCATACTCTTACAAAAGTCTGCTTGAACTTTAGGATTGTTCAGAAGATACAGCAATCTTGCACTTTAGTTTTTGTCTGAATCTAAATTTCAAAAAGGAAAGGCTTTGCTTGCGGCGGTTCAAGGGTACTCACCTTTGTTACGTTCGCAAAATGAAAATACGTGTTGTTCCAGAACAAATTGACTTCTGTCCTTGATACAGAGATGAGCGAGATATTATTTCCTCCTGTCTCTGACTTGGAGGCTGTAAAATTATTGTTGCTGGCTGTAAACGATATCCTTGACTATAAACAGTACTGGAGCAGATTGTTTTAAAGTATCGAGTTTGGAAGATCTGCAGTTTTTTCAGAACTAGTTTTGAAACCCTGATTCTGGCAGTTCAGTATGGACACCTTCCAGCTAGACATAGCCTCTTGCTTAGTGAAGTTGTGGGACAGGCAGTGGGAGCGGTGAGTTACTAGGAAATAATCTGAAGCAAACTGATAGTAGAAAGTTTTTAAGCACTTCATATTATTCTTGTTCTCAGTCGGTCTCCCCTCAGACTCTCAGCAGTATCTGGCAAGGGAAGCTCATCTCTGAGTGACTTGGGGTCGAAGGTGTGTGGCCGATTCAACAAGACACTTCAACATCATTGGCTTTAGGCATTTCTCCATTCCTGGTGACTTCAGGAAGTACTTTGTGCAAGTACTAAATGAAAAAGACCTTTTCCTCCTCGTTTGGAAACACAGAAAAGAATATGCATTTTCAGGTTTGGAGCAAGTCTTGAAAAACCTACTACCTTGTTTGAGCATGTTTGGTGTCCAGTCTTCCTCTAAAGCCAAGAAATCATACTAGCATCATCAGTGTCCCCAAATCATTGCAATAACCCTGGCTGAGGAATAAAGCAGTCACTATTGTCTGTTCTTTTCCTTATCACATCCCCTCCTAAACAGGTGAAAGTTGGCGGGTGCTGTCACACCTCTTTGAGGTGTTGGTTTTGTTTGACTCTAGGACTGCAGTGGAGGATACCTGTTCTGCTAATGAGTAGTGCTCAGAAGCCATTTTAAAACCCTTGGAAACTCAATAGCTGAACAGGTAGCCCCTGCTGATGTCTGCAAAGCTGCCGCTGCTGCATCCTCCCTGCTGCGCCTGGCGATAAGACACAGCTTGAATCTTCAAATGCCACTGGGAGGATGATCAATCTCAATCTAGCCCCGTCCTTCTTCTCTCCCCCAGACAACTTCTACTGAGGAAGAGAAGAAAACATAAAAGCAGCGGCTTTAGGGCGTGGGAATTTTGAAGGTGGTGGAGTTAAAAATCAATCACGACCAACAACAAAGAGCTCACAACTTAATCTTGGGGAATATTACTGCTGTGGGATCCCACAAGCAAGTAAAAAACCATAAATGCAGACACAAGCAAAGATGAAAATTTTTGTATTCTTCCTATTATTATTCTCAGTGGAGGAAAAACTGCTTATTCTATCCACTCACCAAACTGAAGTTCAAATAAGATAGAGGGGATCCTACTTATCTGATGTTTGTGACAATGCTATGCATATGATACAAAGCAGGGAATTCACATAACACAAAATAAAATCTAACATTAATCCCCAAGAAACTTCTTACAGACCTGAACGCAAGATGCTATGTATTTTAATCAGGGAGGTGTTTTTTAGCTATATATTTTGGATTATTTTTGGTTTTTTCACTAATTTCATCATGTGGAATATTTTCAGGCATTTACCCAATTCTGTCTCCTCCCTAAAAGAAGGGAGTAAGAGTTTCAAGGTTTGGTTTATTTTTTTAATTTCAGAAAAAGGGTTGACCTCCAAATTCTCTCAAAGGTCTCCTTCCATTCGTTGAGATTTCCCATCACATTTGGAAAATGCTTGTACCTTTATAACTCTTTAAGATCTGACACTCTGAGACAGCTATTTTAAATATAGGACCTAAAAATCCATATTTTGGCCTTTCTGTCAAAATGTATTTTCAGAGACATCATACTTCAATCTATGGGACACAGCTCTTTGCACAACCTGAAATCCAGCCAGTGATTAGATGCCTCTCTGCTCCTTAAGTACCCAGAGAAAGGCTTGGAAGTTTTAAAATTAGATGGGAACTCTTACAGGGAGGTTAATTTAGTTGATGCTGTTTAAAATAAGAAAAGAAACCCTGTTGCTCTTATTGATTGCCAGGCCACTGAATAAAAGGCTTCAAAAACAGTAACCAAAATGCTTTTATTTCAGACTTGGTGGTGGCTTGCTCCTTCCTGATGTTAAAGCCACGTTGCCATCTTGCTTGCTTTCTTATTGAGTATTCCTCCCCTGGCTTTTCTTTTCCTCCTTGGTTTGGCAGATTCCACATCTTTGATTCGTAGGTATTGAGAATCCCGTATCTGTTCCTCTAAAATCTTTTCCAGATGATGATTTTAGATCTATGAGTCTCCCCTTTGCTTTCTCTTTTTCTCTAGGTTTTTTTTTTTGAGACCTCTTAAATTCAGGGCATTTGAAATTGGGGTTTTGCTGAGGTCAGTCTGGGACCAGAGATGGATTTGAGCAGTCGAGGGACAAGTGTGAGCCATCCGGTAAGAGGGCTTGAATTCAGCACAAGATTTGGTCCCCGGTGAGATGCTGTCTTCTCACATACATCCCTGGTCAGGCAGCAATTCTGCATCGCTGCACAGCGTAAGGTCACAGCAATCTGTAGCCAGATACCTGAAGACTGAAGGCAAAATATAATCGACAGAGATTGTTAACCCAGAATACACCTAAAATGAACAAAAATGTTACCGGGGTGATTTTCCTCTAAGCTATAGGTTCTTTTAGAGTCAAGTGATCTAGCAATAACAATGATCTGACGGAGAAGAAAGAGAAAATGTCTGAGTATTCAATTAAAGTTCTTTTTTATTAAATTCAATGGACTGCAAAACATGGAAAACTTGCTTCCTGTCTGCTTTTACACCAGTCCGAAGGCTTAACGTCTGCCTGTACTCCAGGTCTGCTCTTTGCAAGGTGATTCATCTGTGTCGAGTTTGCTGCATGTCTATAAAATCAGGAGCCTAGCTGAGTAAATTAGAACCGAATGAAAACTTTTTAGTCTGGGGACCAACAAGATAAATCCATCATACAAAATGAATCTGAATTTTTGCTGGGTAGTGTTGCTCGGTATTGTTTCACATTATTTCTTACAAGACTTTATAGGAATTGTAACAATTTCTCCCAAATGGGAAAAAAGAGATTTTTGCGAAGTTCATACATTTACTTTTTTTTTTTCAAAACCAGCTGAACCTTTACAAATAACAGTGTTACCTCCAGATCTAGAAATAGGTTATTTTCTGCTGTTCTGTAAGCTGTCACTTGTAGAGGTTTTATTTCAGGATGATTAAAAAGTACACGTGCTTTCCCCCTGTGCGTATGCTTTACATCTATTGTGCTGTATCTTAGATCAAACATTGAAATGCATTTGGAGAGTTTCACAGTGGAAATGCAAAACACAAGCTTTGTTGTCAGTATAATTCTGAGTTAAAAAAAATAAATTAATTTCTTTCCTGAAGTTGGGGTTTGAAATGGTACTCAAATACAATGATTCATTTGATCTTCTCTGATTTCTTTAGCAATGATAAAACACGTTAGGAAACCCTCTGCTACTTTGCCTTTTTATGGTTGAGAATTTCATTGATTTGTGCAATTACAAGGTTGGAAATATGTGACCAATGTTTGCACACGACGTAATAGCAGCCTATAAGAGCGGGAGAGGGAGGGAGATGGTATTGCACAAAATCAATCCTTTTGGTCACAGTTCACCCCTATTAACTGAGTCTTGAACACTTGCAATTGAATATGTGCTTCTGTAATTTGCTGAATTGGTGCCTTGGAGCTTGCTCCCGCCAGCACTAAAATTAGCTCCGGCGCGGTATTTGAATTCCCCTCTGAAGGAATGGTTGGCAGAGTGCTCCCACCTGACAGCGCTGCATGGTTCGGGGGCGTTGGGCCAGTTGCTGTTTAACAGGGTTCTCTTCCCTCACCTGAGTGGGTTTGGCTTGATGTGAGAGGGCATGGGGGCAGCCAGGAGGTGTATGAACAAACGCAGCAGCCTTGCAGATGAGGGCTGTGCAGAGGATGCAGATGAACCTGGTGTTGGGGCATCACGGCAGGAGGAAAGAGGATAAGGGAGAAGGTCAGATAAGGAAGGAGAGGGATTGCTATGAAAAACCTTGAGGGCAAGGACCAGGCGATTTGCTCTGGTGAATAACCCTCTCCCTGGAGTGCTGTGTTCAGTATTACCATGTAGCAACAGCGTGAACCCTGGGCACCATGTGAATATATAACCAGGTAATCCAGGCCCATCGGTGGAAATTATCTGCTGAGCTGACAATAAAAACAACTTTGCAAGGTCTTTAGATCTTCTGTGAATAATTCCACTTTTCTTTTCCCATCTCTTTTGGTGGTGTTCTCCACGAGGCGGTACGGTAGGCACAACAACAGAAAGGAAAGCAAAAAGGCAGGGCAATCCTTGAGGGTGTGCAGGCAACCCTGACGCTTTAACCAAGCAAAAGTAATCTTTCTTTAAGAGAAAGATTTGATTTAGTCAATGATATTGGATTGGAATTTGTTGATATCTAATATCCCGCATGCTGGGAATAGCTAGTGAAGGAGTTGCAGCCCCAGCCTTTTTTTCCAAATATGATTTTGGGGGTGGTTCTGGGGCTCAAGTACATTTCCACAAGGAGAAAAGCGGCGAGATGAGAAAGAATTTGATCAGTGTTCTTAAAATCTATGAGGCCGGTTTTTTTGATCAAGTTAGTGCCTTACAGTTAATGGCAGAAGAAAATCGCAGATCTGCTGTGAGTCATGAAGATCTTTCCCGTGGAAAAGTCCACGTTTGTAGTCAGGCAGGCTCGGTGGTGGCAGAGCGCTGTTTGTCAGAAGCAAGTTTCATGGACAGGAGGAGAATAAGGATGGTTCAGTGGCCATGACACATGTATAGGAGTCTGGCAACTCTGACTTTTAGTCTTTGATTTCTTTGCTGCATATTCCTGGTACAATCAAAATTGAAATGTGTAAGTGGTATTGTAAATTGGAGATGCAGTTAGTAGTTTTGCAGTTTTGATAACAAAAGGCAGGTGCCAAAGGAAATGAGTTGCAAACTGTACAGCCCTCCGTCTTTTACAGCCATGCTTCATGTTACCTTTTCTGAAAGTATTTCATGATTTGCCTGACTGGTGGCCCAGAATTAGAAAAAGATATAGGAGGAGCAAGGGATGTAATTGGAAGAAGACTAGGAAAGGGAGGAGCTGCCCAAGTGGGATTCCAGATTGCATAAACTCTGTTTACCCTGATGCATTCAGCTTTTGCTACAGGGCTCTGTGTGTGACTGAAGTATGTGAAAATCCATGTGTTGACAACACCACAGAAGGGGGAAGAGGTTTCAGAAAGATGCATCAATCTGACAGCAGGGGGGTATGCCCTGACATCCCAGGTGGGCAGCATTGTTGGTAAACAGGATGCAGAGAAGATAAAAAGGAAAAGTAATTTTGGCACCGTCATTTCCACTTCTCCCATTACAAAAAAATCGTGAACGAGATCTGCTTTGAAATAAAAAGCAAGCAGCTGTATAACATTACTACAAAGTACCCAAAGGGAAGGATCATGAGAGAATCAAACTGCCACGGAGAAAAGCAGTTATTGCTGTGGAAAAATAATCTTGGTGCTTTTCCTACTCAAATACAGGTATGTAGAGGAACATCACAGAATGGCAATGAGGTGATACTTGTCATTTGTGTGACAGAGACAAATTAAAATCCAGCCATCTCAGGGTGGGAACGATTTTCGTGAAAATTAATGACTTGATTAGAAGGAGAAATGAAGCTTCTTCAAGGGGACATGCAAATAAAGGAGGAATCACTAAAACTGTCACCTGATGTAAAGCGAACATTACACAAGGAAAGATCGGTGGGATATTGTACAAAGACAAATTTGATGTGATATTAATCATATAGTGCCAGCATGAGCAAAGGAGAGAGGAAGGATTCAGCGCAGTACATGTCTGACTTATCCCCTGCTTCAGCAGCAAACACCTATGCTGTTCCCAGGCAAGCGAGGTGCGCCCTCTGCATCCCCGGGCTGGGGTGCCGCTCTCAGGTGGGTTTGCCAGGCCCTGTATTTTTGCTTCCCATTATCTCCAAGCCCAGTGGAAAGAGATTTGCCTCCCTTCAAGGGTAAGAGAGAACCATTAATTTCAGCAAGTGCCTGTAGAATCCCCAGTGGCAAATTTGCAGAGCGTGGTGGGGTCTGTGTTGGGTGATTTATGCAACCTTTCAGGAGGAGTAGGGCCACTGTATTTTAAATGACGAACAGTTGTAATCTCTGGGAAGGAGCA
This sequence comes from Balearica regulorum gibbericeps, assembly GCF_011004875.1. Lineage (NCBI taxonomy): Eukaryota > Metazoa > Chordata > Aves > Gruiformes > Gruidae > Balearica > Balearica regulorum. The sequence goes on from NC_046189.1 coordinate 5,137,342, forward strand.
CATCAGGCTAAAACTGAGGGAGTATTAAACCTGATTTTGATCTTGGATTTGTTGCATTAACAACCAAATCTACAGGGGCAATTAGTTTCAGGTCTAAGCCCAATCTTACCTTCCTGGAGAAGGACTATAATTGAGGACAGGCAAGGCAGCTAAACTAAAAGCGATGCTTTTCTTAAGCAGGAATATTACCTGCATTAGTGACTACAGACATGCAAGTAGTATGGTCGCAGAAGGCCCTGGTTTGAGTTTGAGGGGTGGCTGAGAGCTTTTTGTAAGTTTTCTCTAAGTCCAAATGATCTGTAAGATATATTTTTCTTCTACTGTCTCCTTCTTTTGGGTGTGGAGAGGCACAGACCTTTCACACTGATGTGGATAACACAATAGGATCCAAAGCTATTTATCAAATGCTGGTGGTTGTTGTTTGGTTTTTTTTTTTCCATCCAGCATTACCAATGAGAGAGAGACTGATGCCCAACCAGTTCTTTTGATGATGTATTTTGTCAAACTTAAGTCTGATGGGAATTTTTCATGGCAAAATGAGGGATCTTGCAGAGACTTAACAGAAAATAAAAATCTAGTGCCATGCTCTAGCTGCATATGTCAAAAGGAGGTGTGGAGATAAGCTGGTAAGTTCATGACATGGTGATTTCTATTTCCTTGGCTGCTGAGCATTAGGTAGCACCGGTGACGTCGAGCCAGCTGTGTGCTCTTGGGATGGTGATGCTGGGGACAAGTAGGATGGATTCCTGCTGCTGGGAGGCATATTTTTGGCCCATCTATCTGCAGGCTCTGGCAGAAGCCCTGGAGCAGTTTTCATACACTGAGATGAGATACAATTTAAAAAATATAAGCCATGTTGTTACAAAAATGTAAGGAAAGTATGTGTTACTGAGCACATGATAGCTTTTGCCTGGGAAGTAGTGCTCCACTCAGGTAGGATTTGTTGCAGGGGCCACCCTCCTTCATTTCCAGTTTTAGCCCACACGTTCTTGGTCTACCTACTTTAGAAAATGTCATTTTTACTGTTGGTAAGGATCCTGAAACACTGGATTTTCTAGCTGCATCTCACCTGTATCATAAGAACCATCATACATATTCCCTCTTGGCCAGGCATTGCCACCTGGAATTCCCTCTGCCCACAAGGTGGCTACAGTATGTTCTCTTTTGCCAGAAAATACATGTACTTTTACTGGTCCTTACAAGATATTTATTTCCCTGGATCAGGGCGATGGCTCCACGCAAAACTACAAGAAGCCTCGTGAAACCAATCTAAGCACGTGCGTGCAGTTTTCACGCTAAGTTTCAGAAGCGTACCTGGATCTGCCTAGCCTGTCTTGCACAAATACGCTTTGTGTGCTCGCATTTAGCATGCAAACTGAATGCATGTTTCTATGCTTTTTCATGCTTTCAGAACTTGATCCTGTAGGGTCACTTTATCCTTTTTCTGTTGTTTGTTTGTTTATTTTTAATAAGATGAAGCCAGCCATTGCTGTCCCTTCAGGACCCAGGAAATACTTTCTGTTAATAACAGGGTCCGCTCATTCTTCAGCTAAGAATTTCCCTTGTTCTCCACCAAAAAGCTTTGAAGCCTCCCACCTTTTTCCTCTTGTTTGAAAGTAGTCGCTGGGACTGTCTTCATATTCCCCATGTATATTTAAACATAAATTGCATCTGACTGCGGTGACGCTAATTAAGGCGGAGGCACTCAGATGCAGCCCCCCTTGCGGGGAGCGTGGCCAATAAACCCGCCGTGACTGGCAGGTGTTTTGACCACTTCAGACAACTGCAATTTCATAAAGTGTCCTTCCCCTTCTCCTCGACGAGGAGGGGACTGCCATGTCCCCTTTGGGGTACCCACTGCCTGGCAGGGACCGGGTGGCTTCAGGGATCACAGGATTGGTACCCCACATGCCCCCCAATGTGCTGGCACCTCACCCCAGCGGTCTTTTCAAGGCTGTCACCTCCCCGTTGCTGTAAACAGGGATTATTCCCTCCCTCCAAAATACAAAACTATATTATCCCAGTGATTTTATAATATCCCAGGGATGTGCTTCTGAGGCGTTTGACCAAATATTATTAAAACTCTGCAAGGGCTAATAATCATCCTGGAAGTAGTGCGACGCCTTCCTGTGACATTGAAATAATTTAGTAATTTTACAGTACATTTGAATTTTGGCATTGCTCAGCTGCTCAGTTTCCATTAACTTTGCCTGGAATTTCTTATGTCCGTGCACACAAGCAAAAGAGTCAAGTTTCTCCTTCATGCTCCAACATGCCACCTGAATCACAATTGTGCTGTGGCTAATTGTTATTAATTAAGCTGTTCCTAGCAGTCCTAGTTGTGTTGTGGGTTGGTTTTGGTTTTTTTTGGTCGTAATAAAAAGTGAATGCATTTTGTAAGCACAGTATTAAGAAGGGAAAACAAGGGAGCCCAGCTCCTGGGAACTAATTTGTGCCCTGCGAGATCTGTTTGGGGTAGGAGTGGATGTTTTAAAGGACGGGGCCACCGTATCGGTGAGCGGTGCAGAGCCAGGCTCGTTACTGTCAAATTAGCTTCACTGACCTTCGCTGCCATTTACCCGTCACAGGCAGGCAGCTTCAAGGACGTTTTGCAATGGGTAAATTTGCACTGAGCCGCTCCGGCCGCACGTGCTCTTGCATCACTTAAGCACGCGGCCGTGGCCAAAGCCCCCGGCACAAGGTTTCGCCGGGATCACATGCCGGGTGCCCCGTGCCCCCCGCCGGGGCTCCCCCCTCCTGCCTCTCTCCTGTTTCCCAGGTTCAACTGAACCGGATCATCGAGTGGAGCAAGCAACTGGAAGGTGTTAATCAAACGGGGACCCCGGGAGCGGCCTCCTCAGAGAGGGCTTGCGTTGGGAAAATTGCTTCTTGGCCTTTTCTTTTTAATGAGGCTGCTAATAATGTGCCTGTTGCTTTCTGCGCAGTGATGAGGAGCGAGGCGCCTGTCATTCATCCACCTTTGTTGGTATTTGTTTATGAAAATAAAATCAGGTGGGGAGGTCTTTGGGCAGAAACGCTGTCATCTTCTTGTGAGAGGGAGGCATATGAAGCTGCTTTTGGTCTGTGGGAATATGTCATCCACGTCTTCGAAAAAAGCAGCCAGCCATCTGCTGTGTCTTTTCCTTTTTTTCCCCCTTGCCTTGGATTAAGAACCAGAAAACAGATTATTTTGGCATATCACTGGGACATGTTATTTTAACAGTGAGCTAATGGTTACCATTTGCAGGATAAAGGTGTGCATAATTTTCTTCTTAAGAGGTCAGGAATAGTCTTGGGAATTTTCCAAGTTTAAAAGGATCAGGGAATGGCTCATGCACAGACATAAGAAATAAGCCCAAGGGCACAGGCTGGTGGTTGCTCAGGATTGCTCCCGTGTAGCCTTGCTGGAGCAAGCAGCATGGAAAGGGAATCTCTTGGAGAAGCATCACAGGTGGCTGAGGTGGGAGTCTGCTGCGCCACGCTTAGTTTCAAAGCGATTTTTTCCTGCCATCCTCTCTGTATGCTACTGGCTGTAGTTTTAATCTGTCCACAGATCCTCCCGGTGCTGCAACTGCCATTTTCGGGACAGCTCTAGTGTTGTACAAGGCATTGCCTTTCCTTCATCCCAACAAATTCCTTGGCATTTTGCTGTTAGCTGTCCCTTCTTCTGCTGGTAGCATTGGCAGAAAAATGGCCATATATCAGATAGCAGCCTGAGCTGGGGCCTGGGGAGTTGGTGAAAGGTGTTATGGCCATTTGCCAGCTTAAACCTCTCACCCTGCTCTTCCAGAGTCTCTTGTGACTCCCTCCCAGGACTGCCATATTCACCATAGCCTCCTTGATCCCCACGGGAGGCCTGGCCAGTGGATTTGGGAAGTTTGTTCCCCAGGCAAGGTTTGTGCCTGTTCTGTATTGCTGTCTTTCTACTAAAGCAGCTTGCTTTGCAATGTCTGCAGAGGAGACCTGGCTGGCCACCCTGGGGTGGGCATCTCTTGTTTTGCAAGTAAAACAAGAATCAGCCCTCCACCCTTTCTGTATTTCAATGAAAAAGGGCCAAGAAAATAGCCACCCAGGCTCCAAAAAGATCAACTATATTTTTTTATATATATGTGTATATATGTAAGAATAACTGCGTGTGATGTACTCCTGTGATCCATGTAGAGTTAGCAGCAGGGGAAAACACGTGGGATCGCAGTGTTACTTCTCACCGTATTGTGTGATGGTGCAAGCGTAGCCGTGCATTGGCTGTCTCTGCTTCCTCCTGCCTTCCTCGATTCCCCGCCAAGGGTTTGCAGTTTTACCTGAATCTGCAGTTATGAAGGGAGGCAAGCTCCGGTACTGATTACTCCAGTGATAAACCAGTCCTGCTGTTGCTGAGTGGAGGATTCAAAACTAATGGTGCTTCTGCTCCTGGGATTTACCATTTGGAAGATACTTTATTGCTGTCTTGTGACATTTCCCTGCACTTTTATGCTCATTTATATAACTGTTTTCTTTGATTTATGGCAGGTTTTCTTCATGTATAACAGTGTCATAAATTGTGCAGCCCTACTTTCAATGGTTATGAATTTGAGATATTCAGTAAACTGTGGGATGGGGGGGAAAGGGCGGAAGCCTTTTGAAGAGGCTTTTGATCACAACCTCAGACAAAATAACCTGTTCTCTTAGTACAAATCCAAAGCAAGAATTGAAATAAGTAGGCATAGTCTATTTGTTGACTAGTCAGCAGGCTGTAGGAGTTTAAGTACAAAATAGAAGTTATTTAAGTATGATAAAAGGATGCATGAGGCCAAACCCACACAGAAGTGACATTTGTGTGGTGGTCCCTGGGAGCTCTGTTACTTGAGGTCTGCAGAGGTTTTCAGAGGAGCAGCAAATTAATGTTCTTCCTTTCATAAACCTTTTTCTTTCTCTTCTCTTTCTCTTCATAAACCTGCTTTTTCACATGTTGTTATTTTTTTTTTAAGACCCTCAAACAAGCTTAGATTTCCAAGGAGCGTTCAGCAGCCATCAGATATCCAAAGCCTATCAAAGCCACTGGTCAGGCCAGTGAAATAAAGATCTTGAGTTTTGATTTTGTTGGCATCTTGCTTTGTAGAGGAAGAGAAACAGCTCATTTAAAAATTGCTTTCTGAGTTCAGCTGTCAGAGAAGCTTTCTGTTGACCTTTACAAATTGATACCGTCACAATCAATGGACAGAAGTTTAAGGGCAGTCTCTAGGGTGGGGGGGCAGGAATAAACGCAAACATTTATAAAATATATATGGAGTGCATTTTAAAAAGCCTAACAGAAAGAATAGACAGTATTTAACAGGGAGCGTATTTGAGCAAACTGATCTATAAAGAATTCATAATGCACAATTCTGACAAGTATGGTTACTTTGAACTTACCTTTTGGGATGATTTCTGAAAGTCCACGAAACAAAAAATAACAAATAAATATGCCTTAGGTTAGTCCAGTGCAGCAATGGGTTGGGCAAGGAAAACAATTAGAGATTTTGAAGTCCCTTTGCCAGATTTGACTGCAGGGGAAGTGCATTTCAGGAGCAATTTCACAGCAACTTTTACTCCCCCCATGCCCCCTTGCAGCCTTGGAAACGGAAACCATTTAGAAAGGTTCAGTAGGAATTGCTTGAAGAGGTGCAAGTCAGTTTGTAATTTCAGCTACTGGCTCCCTCATTTTTAAAGAATCAATGAGACAAACCAAAGCAGTTCATCAAAAATAGACAAGCAGTCCTCGCCTCCCAGGTAAAATAGGTAGAAGCTTCAGCACCGCAGACGTTTGCCCTGAATATACTGCTCGTGTACAATTGGGTTATCAGCTCAAATACAAGTCCTTCATCTGTCCCCTTAGTGCAGATTTAATAGCAGCCTGTGCCAACAGTCTCCGTGAGGTTAAAAAGTAGTCCCTTTGCTTTCTTAACAGCAGGAAAAACATCTCTACCATCTGGTAGAGGTATGGTGACACATGGAAGAATTCATTGGGTGCTTAGCCTGTGTGATGGATAGGCTCATTTTAGTTAGTTTTTAAATTTTTATTATTTTTAATTTAGATTGTTTCAAAACGTGCAGGTTTGAGAAGGTGGGAGTTTGGTGTTCCCATGCGCCTCCAACCCCTGAGTGTGCCTGGTGGCAATGCTGTATGTGCTCAGCAACCTGTATGATGCTGTTTGCATGAAACATGCGTGAACTACAACATATGAAGGATCTGTCTATGGCAGGTGATACCAGCTTAAGATTAGGCTTTATGTTCTTATATATAGCATATAGAAGTGAAAAGATTCTTGTACAGACTTTAGTTATTGAAAGTTTGTTTTTCCTCCCTATAAACTGATATCTGAAAGCACTTGGTTTGATAACGTATGGGTTTTATTACTTAGTTTAGCCAAAGGCAATTAGGAAAATACAACCATCGGTTTAAGGAAGGCTTGTGTAAGAAAGTACTTCAGATTAATTCTTTGACTCGATGGTCTTAGTGTATGTGACCTCCACAGACCCCAGGACGTGGTGGTCCCTGTTCCCAGGTCCAGCGTATTTTGGCTCCAAAGCACAGCACCCACCCCATGGGCCCGGCCAGCCTCAGCGCAGCCCCTGCCTCTCCCTGCAACTGCCACACCGTTCCCCTCATCTGCAGTACTTCCAAGTTTAAATAATTACCATTTCAGCTGTCTTACACGAGCTGAATTCTCCTGTCTGCTTGACAAGGTTATCGTGTTGCTTGAGAGCCTGTTATTTTCATCAATGAAAAATAAACTGCATGCAGTTTCAACTTAATAGACCTATGCATATTGGCTAAAATAGGGTAGTTTCTTTAATCACGTTCTCCTGCATTGCACAGTCACCTTGAAGCAGTTGGGCAAAGGAGCTCCGGTTTGCCCTTGCGTGGTTGATGGGACGCCTAAGCCTCGGCATGGCCATCTCAGGTGCTTTCCATGAGATGTTGGCTTGCTTTATTTCACAAATATTTTTGCCAGGGACTTTTTGTTTAAGCTCCTCTGCAGTTTCATCTTGTAGGGTTGCTAGAATTTGGGGAGGCTGTTCTCTCCGAAGCAGTCTGTTTCTTTGTGTTTAAATGTCATAGTTATTTTAATCGTTTTATTAGGTGGTATTTGGGTTATGTGATAATTACTAATGCAATGCAAGAAAAATTTCTGTGGGAGATCTTGGGGAAATACCTCAGGGGTTTTTTATGTCACAAGTAGCTTGTGCTTACCCTGTAACAACGTGGCAGTTGCTGTGTGCTTTACTGGTGACTAATTACCCACAGTTACATTAGCAGATATAAAAGCACTTGTCCCACCTACCCTGTCTGAGCTGTATCTTTTACATAAATGGGGCTTAAATAGTAGCAAGTAGGATCTGAGGGCTTGTGTGCATTTTGCTGAGTATGTTTTAAATATTGGACAGGCAGCGAGGACTGCAATCCCGTTCCCATCGCAGCGGCTGCCAATGCTCCCGCTGGATTTCTCGGGCTGAGAATCAGGCAGGAGCTGAATGAATGTGCTCCCTTGTGCACGCACCAACTTGGTGTGTTTGTACAATGTTAATTAAAATGCATTTAAGTTGAGTGAATGCTTGTGGTAGTCGGGGCCCTCTGGGGAAGGAAAAAAAAAGAAAGAAGGGCAGGCAGGCGAAGGCCCCCGGCTGTCGCGGAGCCGCATGAGTCCTGGTGGAGCAGCAGGAGCTGCTGAGGAAGGTGGTCGCTGCCGCAGCATCGCAGCAATGCTCTGTGCAAGCTGAGCGCCCCCAGGAGAGCACTGCAGGGGGAAGGATCCCTTCGTGTCCCCAGCAAAGCAAACTGGTTTGTGGGCTGGGAAGTGATTTCAGGCCAACCTCACAGCAGATGTTATCGGCATCCCTCGCTAAATTGATTTGTGTTGAAGGCACGGGCACAAACCCCAGTCCAAGTGCCTGGGCCCCCCTACTCCCACCCATCCATGTGTTCACCTGGTGCCTGTGGTTTGTGCTCCATCATCTTTCCCCCCACTGGCATTGAAAAAGCAACCCAAATCCCTCTCACTGCTGAATCCTGTAGACATTTCCACCACAGTTCCCTGGTGGGGAGCCAGGATACACCGTGATGCAGCGATGGGGGGAAGCACGTTGGATGAACCAAGGGGAACTTGGAAAAGGTGAGAGTTGGAAAGCAAGGAAGCAATATTTGCAAACTCTTAGTCCTTCAGCTTGGCACATCGTTCTGCGTTTAGCTGCCCAAGAACACATGGTCTTGTATTACTCGTGATCATTTATCTGCAGAGTTACTAATCTTAAAAGGCATTGGTGATGGTCTTGTGCTTTGGTACTGTAGGGAAGTATTTTGGTTCTTGGCATTAAGAGTTAGATTCACAAGCTTAATTTTGGGCGCTGCGCTGAAGTGGCTGAACTGGAGACTAGCAAAGGAATAGGTGGCCTGTAATGGTCTTCAACAACAGGGAGAGCGATTCCTCCACGTGGTGGTTCAGAACAGCAGCGTTGTTTGTGTGGACTAACTTGCGCTCTGGAGTGGTATTTAATTTCCTCAGGTCAGTTGGAAAAGGGGTGTTGGTGATATTCTTGATCATACTGGGACACCCAGTAAGGAGCCCAAACTGGAAACCTCATAATAGAGAAAGGTCCTGCCAGTGGTTGGAAGTTGGAGGGCAGAGGGGATTGGAGTTGTATTTCAGAGCTATTTTAAAACCTTTCCACTGTCTCAAAATGAGGCCTTACCTGAGCTAAGCTAGGTGCTGGAAGCAGAGACTGCTCAAATCTTTCTTAGATGATGTCTATTAATTGCTTGTTTAGGTTACGTACTTCATTAGGAACTAAATTGTAAATGCTGAAGACATTTCAATGAAGTAGTTTTTTGCATCCTGCATCCAGTAAGAAAATACCACACTGCTCCTAAGCTGCCATGCCATGCAAGGGGCCATAAAAGAAATCTTTAATTTCAAATGCTTTTCTATCAGGACTTGCATGTCTGTAACTTGCTGGTTTGACCACCGGAGCCAGTGAGCACCTCCTTGGAGCTGGCATGATGGGGCTGGCAGTGAGTGGCACGGGGCCACGTGTCACCCCCATGTCACCTCTGTCCCTCGGGTTTCCCGCCAGCTTGGAGGCTTATCTGCTACCTCCTTGTCGGAGCGAGTGCTTCCAGATTCACAGCAAGACCTCAAGGAGAGCCAGATGATAGAGCAGATGGCAGATGACTAATTTGGCAAAGTTAGATGAGTGGAAATTGTTTGCTTTAATTGCTTGTCAAGTCCGGTACCTACATTATAGTTAAGAAGCAACTATTTACCCTCAAAATAGAGTGAAATGAGGAAAGAAAGTATGCACGTGTGTGTATGTGTGTGTCTGTGAAGAGCAGGGAGAAAAAGGGAAGAAATACCCAGGGAAAATAACTTGGTACAAAGCCTTGGGGGGGCGGCGGGGAGAGTAGAGGAAGAACCATTGGCAAAGCTTCTTGTATTAATTTCTGCTTTTTTTAGTGGTAGCTGTGTGATATAAGTCCTGCAGTACGTTTCTTCAATTTTCTCTTTTCCAGTTGCTGTCTCATAATATATATGAGAGGAAACTAAAAGAGAAACAATGCTGGAAATATTGGCGTAACGCAAGCAGATGACAATGGCTTGACGTGGTTGGCACAAGTAATTATCCTTGAAATGCCGCAGTATAAATCTAGTCAATGCTTTGATACCATTCTTTGGTTGGTACGAAGAGGAGCGCTACATCAGTAAAATATGCTGTGTAGCAACCACTAGACAGATTTTGGAGAGCTCGGTGCAAGGAGAGAGTGCCGTCAGCTCAGGAAAGTGTTATCACACATAACTAACCCTTCTCGATGAAGTTACAACTGCTGTCAGTCTTTACGGTGCCTATTTGTCTTCCTGTTCATAAAATTGGGAAAGATCTTCCTTTTGTAGGTAGCATCTGATGAGCCTCTAGTGGAGATGGGGACCACCCTGATAAAACACATTCCTGCAACTTTTCTGGAAGTGCTGGAAAGCTTTTACAATGGCACATGAAACGATATTTGGGGTTTTAGCGAGTGAATTTGAAGGAATTAACGCTGGTGCTACCTTTGCACCGTGCAAGGAGAAGAAAGGCTATGGAAGTGTTTCAGAGTGTCCTTTTAGCATTGCAGGTTAAAGTCTGGAAGAAAATTACCGTTAATTTTTTTACTTGACTTTATTTAGCAGTTGTGGAGAGCTTAACTTAGAAATCAAAATAAATAATAGCACTCCCAGACTTGTGTTTCTGGGTTGTTTGCATGCAGCTATAAGGGATTAAAGCAGTGATGGTGTGGCTCACAGCTGCTGTGGGCCAGCCTATACTGTGTCACCTCATCCCGATGACGCCTTGACAGACTCAACAGCGGCTGGATGACAACACTGAGCTTCTCCTCTCCTGGCCGTGCGGCTGTCCAGGGGTTCATGGCAGTTAGGTTGATTGCATGCAAATGGATTCAAATGGGATGATAATTTTCTAGCGTTGAGCAGACCTCACGGAAGGAAAACACTTGTGCCAGCTGAGCTTTTAATTAGGAGTACAGAGAAAATTATGCTCTCCTTCATTACAGTCTCTCACCTAGGGAAAGCAAGCCTCTAATTTTAAAACACTCTCCAAAACCACTGGGTTTACAGGAAAACGGCTGGTGACCTCAAGGAGTGTTTTGCCTTCTCTCAGGAGACATCTGCAAGACTGTAAGTGCAGGCAGTCCCTCCTTTCATTAGGACGTGCCTAATTGCAAGAAAATTTGGGGGCTTTTGCAGCTCTTTCAAGGAGAACTGTAAAATAATAATGAAAGGATTAAAAATGTGTTTACCCCTTCTTCTGTGTGCCTACATGATTGGGTGCCCGGGCTGTTGCTGACGGCGTGAAGTAAAATGAAATGAATTGGAACTGCTGCGGGCATTGCTGGTAATTACTTGTTCCTTAAGGGGCTTGAGTGTTTCCCCCTGTCTGGGGGCCTTAACAAATTGCCATGAGTGTTTGCGGTTATTAATAAACAGTTACGTTAGCTGCTTTTCAAGAAATCCTGATGATGGTGGTGTCTGTAAAAACACAGCTAATTAAGTAAAAAAAGTGGGAAGTACAGGAAAAGAATGTGTTAGAGGTGCTGACTGTTGTTGGGCTCGTCGTGTCTGGGATGAAGGAACACATGATTCTCTTTCCACAAACGCTCCTGAAGCATAGAATCATTTAGGTTGGAAAAGACCTTTAAGATCATCAAGTCCAACCAGTGAGTGCGAGAGTTTATGCCTCCTCTTGCGTTTTTGGCCAGCTTGACAAACCAATCGACTAAAGGGATGTTGTGCTGCGTTCAGGCAGAGGCTGGTGCAGGGCAACTACACTGCTCTCCCACATCCTCGTCAAAGAGATAATAAACATTTTAGGATTCAAAAGAAAATATCCAGGTGCTTGAGATAAGCCCCGTGGAGTTAGCAACAGGGATGCCTCATCCCTGTTTGTCTTTGGGAGAGGAGCGAGACACTGTATTTCAGGCAGAGGTGACCATGCTGGAGATGATGGGATTCACTCTTCCTGAATACCTCCAAATGTAGGCAGATCTGGAGAGGGGTCGAATAAAAAAGGAAACAAGTTGACCTCCTTCCAAAAGTTAGTTCATCTGTTGAGCTGGGAGGATTATAAAATCCATTAGTATTACAAGAAACAGAACCAGATTGAGTCAAATGTGATTTCTTAATTTAATGTATAGATTTATCATCAACAGAGCAGAGCAAAATAATGGTCTAAAAAGCAGAAGCTAAAGGACATTTTTAAATGCCCCTGCTATTTGCTGCCTTTGAGCGAGCATCTGAATGATTTGGCTTTGTTATGAAAAAAAATGTCAATGGGAAATTAATTTCCAAGTCATGTGCATGAATATTGATGAAAAACGTAAATTCAATTCAATACAGATGATTATTACTCTTGTAATTGGGGCCATTAAGAGCAGAAGCTCTTTTCTGTCACTTTAGGTAGCTGGTAATAAGTAAACAACTGAATGTCAAGTGTGAATGTGTGACTAATGCTTAAAATCCACTTTTGTGATGGCCAAGCAGAGCTCTGCCCTAGTGTTGTCCCAAAATCGCCCTGGCTGGTCGCTGTCACTGCTAGTTTGGGGCTTGTGAGATGGGAAGGTGCACATCCTTCAGCTTCGGGATAACGTTAGTGGTGGGTGTCTCTGGGCATGTACGCACACGTACTCTGCGAGGCTCGTTGCCAGAATGTGGAAAGAGACGGTATGGCCAAGCGTGTGTTGGTGAAGAGATGTGTTTGAGAGCTGCATGGCACACTGGGAACCTGGTACAGGCAGTCAACGGTTCGCTGGGGCTTCTGTCAGGGAAAACGTAAGGGGACATCAGATTTTCCTGGGTGTGCATTGAAACGGCGCCGAAGGGGTTCCCCTCATTGAGATGCCTCTCTAAGACCTCCTGAGCAAGTCGGGAGTATAATGTGCTCAGAGGTGCTCAGCAGTGAGAGAAGCTGCAGGCTGGAGGCACATCTTAAGCTGCTACTTTTTTGACCTTTGTTAGGGGCAGGGGACTTAGTATATTTTATTAACCAGGAGAGGTTCTGCTGCAGGGACTGCTTTTAACATGCAGTCTTTATTTTCTTGCCGCTCATTGGTTTCTGGGGCTATATAAAATAATGTGTCTAACAATATACAGCAAAGTGCTTTGAAGAGAGTTTATGAAATATAGATTATGGTGGTTTTGCATTGCATGACAAGGAAATACATTTTCTTGTGCTTATGTTTATGTCTATATACAACTGGAGTATCCCTGAAAATATGTATTATTTCGGCACTTAATTTTAAAGAGCTGCTACAACCCATCGATGCCTGTTGCTTTTCCAAGAGATGAGCAGGAGGGTGAGGGATATGTTCATGCTCTGTGTCAAGCTCGGGGACAGATGGACTGGGGATCCTGTGCGATCCTTGCTCAGCTCCTACCTCATACGCTTTAGTGCTTCTTGACTATTTTGGCAAATCAGACCCAAAATGATTATATTTGCCCAGAAGCAGCTGGGAATTGCCTCCTGTGGCTCAAAATGGGGGTAAAACTTACCGTTAACTACCAGTTCACAGCCTGCTCAATGTCACTCTCAGGTTTGGTGCTCTGGTGTGTGCGGGCAAATAGAAGCTCCTTTGTAATTGTATGTGGCAACAGCATTTGTCCCCTATGGCCGGAATGGCTTTTTACTCTATTAATTGTATTTTGCCTTAAAAACCTAACAGCATATCTAATCTTTCTGTTTTAAAGGACTCTGTGGGAAGGATGGAGGTACTGTCCCGGGTCTGTCATCCTGCGAGTAACAATTGATCTAATCTGCTTTTGTTAAATACTTGTATAGTTTTCTCTTTTATATTTTGAATCTGGTGCAATTATTAGGTGCATCAAAAGTATATGTACAAAACTCGTGCTGTAAAGCTGAGACACAGAGAGATTAATGGCTTATTATAATAATGGATTATTAGTGACCCATGGTTATACACGTTCACGCTGGGACTTCAACAAGTTGCCCAGGTTAGGGGACTCATCCACTTCGAGTGCGGGTTCTGCTTCAGCTGCACTGAGGGTCGGGTACCAATGGTACTGCCGCATCCCCCCCCCCCCCCCCGATTGTTGTAGGACAGTCTCACTTTTGATGTACTACTGGATTTGAGGCAATCTGTAACCAATCTTTTTTTTTTTTTTCTCGTGAGAGGAGATGGCTCATCAGTACAGTACAGAGCTATAAAATCCAAGCCATGGTTGGGAGGATTGATGCTGGGCACCAACTTCCCTGGTTTCCCAAATTTTGCAGCAGGAGCAGGCTGTGAGGAACTGGCTTGCGCAGACCTTTCACCACATATCTCGCTGGCAGCAGAGGCCCAGGTGTGAGCTGGAACACGGAGGTGTTTTGTGTAACAGAGGACCAGAGGGAATTTCTTTTTTAAAGACAGAAATCAAATGTTTGGAATGGCTATGAGATATAAAGTTAAAAGATCAATATGATTTATTCTAAATTTGCTTTTAAGATTTTATTCATCTGAAAGAATTGATTTCCATAGCATTATCAAAAGCCAGGAGTAGTTACTGCAATGTTTGGTTGTACAAAATTAATCTTACTCAAATAAAACCTTCAGCCCCGGCTTACATCTGGGCTGGCTTTACCCCCATTGAATCCTCTTGCAGGAGCAGGCTCCAGGTGTTCTGCCTCCTTACAGCAATAAATGGCTAAATTAGCTTTCGGGAAACGTTTAATGGGTGTGCAACATGAAATACCAGTGTTGCAGTATATAGCTTTATTAGCTGAGCTGCTGGAATTGTTTTCTGAGCTATGTTGATCCTTAGCACCGATTGCAAAATGGAACAGAAGTTATTTATTAGTCCTTGGGAGCCTTAAGACAGAATAATACTTATTCGGCTGGAAACACAGTTAATCTTGTGGTTATAGATGCTGCTGCTTTTAAGGAAAAAAGCAAACAAACCAATTCTGTAATTGGTAGCAAACGTTTTTTGAAATCTTCTGGCAGGGACAGGCGTGCGTCTCCCTGAAGGGTGGAGATGCTTCTACGGCAGATCTCGAAGTTGTTCCAAATAAAACTTTAAAAACGAGCTAGGACAGAGCTTTGTATTTCACAAAGAAAGATGTGCCATCCCCTAGCAGCAATGGTTAATCCTGACAGGTGTTCCCAGTCCAGCAGAGCTACGTCAGATCCCAGCGGGACCATGCCTTTCCATCTTGGGAATCCCCAAAACAGGCTATTAAAATATTATAAACAAGATTTTGTTTAGATATGTTTTACTCTAAGTGGTAAGGTTTTATGGGAAAACTTTCAAAATGGGATTCTTTGTGCTTTAAATTAAGCCTTGAAATGAGGTGGTAGGTTTTATTTTAAAACCCTAGCAAACCAACCAGTTTTGTTTTTCTCTAACACAGTATGAATATATGTCAAATATTTTAAGTTTTTAAACTTAGCGAGCACTTCAGAATTTTACTTCCACCATGTCACAGAAAGTAATAAAAAATTTACATCCCTTATAATATTTCCTTTGATATCTAGACCAAATATGTATTTGGAAACACGGTTCTACATCGTGCCTGTTCAGCTTTAGTCTGTGCTTTTTAGCTGCTGGAAACACAAAATCTGAAAATTATCTGATAAAACCTTCATCCTGTGAATGGCTTGCCATGAAACCAGCCTTTGCTATTCCTTCCCGGTGGGGAGTTACAGTTCAGGAGGAACAGATTTCTGCTGCCATTTTTAGAGCAGAGGGAGTTTCCTTGGGAGAAAACTTTGAGCAGTTCATGGGTTTTTGGCTGCCTCCTGAAGCCCTTCGCCAGGAGGCTGCTCGAAGCTTGAATCGCCCTGGCATAAGAGCAGATTGCTCTGCAGTAGAGAGACTGCAGTGAAGAACAGAGATGAGAATTGTTCCCATTTCTATTAAAAAAAGAAAAGGGGGGAGGGGTGGATGTAGTAAGTAAACAGTCAATAATAGTCATACTCAAAAATCTAATTACTTTTGATATTTAAAAAAAGGACCCACATCATTCAAAAGAGCATATTTTAGCCAATTTTACTGATTATGCCTCCAGTCATGGAGAGTTTTGTTTGTATTGATCTAATCCAGGGGTGGGAATGGCTCCAGAAATGCTATTCTGGTCTGACTTATGTTTTGCATAATATAATGCCCATTTCAAAAGTTTGGATATATTCAGATTAATTTGCTCGCAGATAAGACAACCCACAAGCTGTTGGTTATCAGGAAAAGTGCGTGCATGCAAAAAAAGCCCAGCCCCACACTTGATCATTTAAGTAGCATTGCTGTCCTAGTAGGCTGAGCGCCACATGAAAAATTGCTGTGTGTTTCTTTACCACATTCATTTTTGCTATTGCTTGATGCGCGGCAAGCTAATAGACTGAGCAGAGCTGTGATTCTGCGGCAGCTTTGAACCGGACTTCAAAATTTTAGAACAGAGTAGTATAATATAAAAGGGCATCTTCTGAAAACTAAGTGTATTAGGATGGTGTTTCTGAAGTCATCTGACATATCTCCACTGTATATTCAGATCACAGTTTGGTGACTTGTGGAAAGGCAATTCTTATTTAATTGTGTAGAGCTGGGAAGAGCTGGGGTTTTGGGCAAAGTGATGGGGAAAACAATGTTGGGTATAAGCCTTCTGGTCAGGTTGCTCTTGGCTTGTTCAACAGACCCTTCTGAGCATCAGTTGAATAGGGAAAATGGATTTCCCAGGTCATCTTGGGTACACGGGTCTCTCCAGCCTTACGTCCTTTAGTCTGTGAGTGGTGCATCCCTGTTCAGTGTCCGATTCTGTCATTGGCAGAACTAGTAGGGACTTTGCTGAGATCTGGGTTTGGCCCCTCAGGTGCTAGGGTCAACTAGTGTTGCATTTGTCCAGCATTTCTGCATTTTCAGCCCTTCTGCACATTTGGCAGTCAACACTGGTCCTTCATCCCATTTGTTGAGGTGTATTTAAACTGCTGAGATTATCATGGACCATATTTGTACCTTCTCATCTCTGCTGCTAATGTTCAAGTAACTTGTGCTGGGATTTTTTGCAGGGCCCAATCCTGTGAATAGTTCCATGGTTTTTGTTACAATTACCTGTATTCCTGTATACAAACCTTATTTTCTTGCCCCTCTTCCACCCTCATTCTGACTGTTTGTCCTGTGGTTTCTTGCAGTGTGTGCCGGCACCGAGAACAAGCTGAGCTCCCTCTCTGACCTGGAGCAGCAGTATCGGGCCCTGCGCAAGTACTATGAGAACTGCGAAGTAGTTATGGGCAACCTGGAAATCACCAGCATTGAGCACAACCGAGACCTCTCCTTCCTGCGGGTAAGCAATCTTTTTTCTTCCGTCGATCTTCTGTGCTGAGGGGAGTAGCTACGGGTGCTGGGCTGGTGAAGGGCAGGTCTCTTTCCCACCAGCTCCACTGCAATATAAGAGGATAACAAAATGTCACAGATGTGCAAGAGAACAAGAGTGATGCTGTTGCTGTGACAAATGCTCCGAGTATGCGTTGTTTAGATTAACCAGGACTCGGGAGAGAAAGCCATGTCACTATGCAGAAAGGTGACACCTTGCAGGTCTCGATCACTGTATGTTGCCAGCAGGTACGGAGCAGGTAAGATAAGGTTTAGGAAGGTCAGAGAACCGTGCAGATAAGCACTGGAGGTTTGGAAAAGCTATTCCTAATAAAATGCTATATATGGACTGGTTGATAGACTAAGTAAGGGAAGAACTCTGGGCAACGTTTTCTGAGCATTTAAGAAAAAGAAGAAAAAAAAAAAAGGTGATCGCTGAATAAACATAAAACTTTCTTTGTGTATGAGACTGGAGTTATGAGCCTAATTGAATCTCCAGCATCCAGGGGAAGTCTGTGATAGATTAAGTCTGTCCTTCCACAGTGGAGCCTCGGTTGTGCACTCTCTCAGCCCTCCTTACTTCAAATTTTGAGTAAATACCATACTTTCGGGTTTGTGAAGGAACATTTCAGTGTGGTTTCTGCCACAGGGAGGGAAAGGTGAATGCCACATTGAAAGAATTTAAGCTTATTGTTATTTGGCATTTCAAAACTAATGATGTTTGAAGAAATATCTTAGTAAAGGAGTGATCCAGTGCATTCAAGTGGGCATCTGAGGATGCTGCATACAATGGGGCTGCAACATGGAAGAAGCTGGTATGTAGGTATGAGGGTCACGGTAGAAAAAGCCGCCTGTGGCAGTTGTGCTGGTCATGGTCTCCACTAGAAGTCGTCAAGCCATGACACAGATAAGGGTTTACACTGCTCGTATCATATGGTATTGCTTGCATATACTTAGCAAAATGCTAATGTCATGTTTCAAGATGCGTGTCTGTATGTAACCGGCATCTTCATGAAAAGCACGTACAGGGAGTGGCAGGTTTAGATCCGGCAGCAGGAAGAGAGGGCGGCAGGAGTCAGCCCCAGCAGGTTGTGTTACACTGTCGTTCAGTTTGCCGGGTCTCGGGAGAACCTAGTGCTCAATTTCAGTTTGTATAAATGTGAACTTTCCATTCTGGGTTCTAACAAAGGCAAAACAGATTCTCCAACAGCATGTTTAGCTCTGCTTCATGTTAAATTTGTTGGGGATTTCACAGGATTTCCGCTCTATATGTTTGCCTATATTTACTCAAAGCGTACACCAGGCTGCTAAAAGATTTGTAAGAAAAACTCAGCTACCAGATATGTCTGGAGTAAAGTTTGGGGTGCTAATTGCACTCAGACTAACAGGTTGCCTGTTAATTTGAGTGACGAATGCCTAGGAAGTAAATGCTATCTATACATTTCACAGTTGTGACAGGTGGGGAAAACACATATGCTTGTGCTCTGAAATAGATATAGCCTTGGTGCAGCTGGACTAACGTTTCCCGCTGTGTTAGACAGGCGATAGATACCTCCTGCGAGGGCAGGATCCCTGCACTGATTTGGGCTTGCTGGAATTTCAGATGCCTCCTGAAACCCCTGACTGGGCCATCATGCGTGGCTCAAATTCATCACAGATGGTTCTCCCGCTTTGGCTATCCTTTCTTCTTACACTGCCTGCTGGTAGGTAGGGAAAGCAAATTATTTGGAAATTAGGGAATCGCTGTTCCTTGTGGTGAAGCTGCCATATGCAGAGTAAAATATTAGTGGAAAGAGGGCAGTGAAATCAGCAAATAAGAGGAGGAATGAAGGGACCTCTGTAGTAAATGAAGGTGGTTCGGTCACTTGTGCTTTTTGGTGACAGTTACTATTGCTTTTTTATTGGCTTTATTACTTCTCTTACCTGAGACTGCCCTCTCATAGGTGTCTCGACAAAAAGCTGAACTTGAAACAAAACCCAGCAAATGGAAGTATAGTTAATGTGATAAATTGTGGTCATTAAAATAGAAGACCAAGCAGAGGAGAAATGTTCTTGGTGAGGCAAATAAATAAATAAATGTTGGCATATTTACCCTGATAATTTGACATTCATTAGTTAAGCAGTATTACTTGTTCTATCATTTTAAAAATGGTTTTAATGGCCCAATGAAGGTGGCAGATGGGAGATAACTAAAAGAAAGGCTATTTCTCTCTCTGACTTAAATATGGTGAGCTTGTTGTGCAAGATGATGTTCCTCCACCCCGCTCCAATTTTCCTTAGTCTCTGCTGCAATAGTTGCCCTCTTTCTCCACCAAACGGACTCCAGGTAGGCAGTTGATGTACCCCGGGTTATCTGTATGTCTGGCTGATGAGTACCGTGGCTTTGTGTGCTGCCCGCCTGTCGTCGTAGTCCTCAGCTTAGCTGGGCAGCCTCTCGCTCCAGGACAGAGGGAAGACCTAGCGAGCTAGACATGCTGAGCCTGTTTATCATGCAATAATAAACTAATACCATAAATGAATTGAAGTGAAAAAACCCCCATAATTTTATTTACCCTGCAGAGGAACATTAAAAGATCAGCATCCCATCTCTCATATTTATTTAGACATTTATTCCCTAAGTAGATTTACTTTATTTCTATGAGATAGCTCTCTGGCTATTTGCTGATTAAGACTAAAAAGGACTGCCTGTCACCTGAATGAAATGCTTAACTACTTAAACTTCCAGGCCTGCAAGTGAGTGTATGGTTTTGAGGTCATGCAGAGCTCTGCTCAGGGAAGAAGAGATTGCGTACACAAATGGGTTTTTCCTATCATTTTATACGTGCAGAACAGGAGAACAAATCCTTTACGTCTTACATATTTTATTTTTGCGTCTGGTTGCATTATAGTCTTGGTATTGCTTGCCCGTGGGTGGTCAAAACAAGGGTGAGCAATTGCAACGTGAAGTTGTCCTCTGCGTGTGCTACCCTCCCGCTCCATCAGCTCTGTTCCTGCTGTTTGGTGCTTCCCCGCACCGCGGCCACAATGGGAGCCCTGGCAGAGGGAAGGGGTGCTCGGTAGGAAGAAAAAATGTGTCTAAGCCTGAGCGCTGGGAAAAGTCAGCGCACTGACTATGGGCTAATAGTCAGTTCTTGTTGTTATTCGTCTGAGGGTTAACCTACCCACAGAAAATGTGTGCTGGAGCAATTCAGTCACTGGAGTCCCACCACTACGAGCTCCAGCAACGAAACGAGGCTTAGGTTAATGTACCGCATTGCTGCTGGAGTAGCACCTCCCTGTCGTGGCCGAGGCAGTCTCTCCACTGGCCTAAGCTGCAGTAGGGAAAGGCACTTACTGTTTCCAAGAGCAAGGTTGAACTGGGCCGAACAAATAATTGGGTGGAAAACAGACCCCGAGAGGTCCCTTGTCCCTCCCTGTCACATGTCTAGGCTCACCCAGCAAGTTGGCAGTGACAGTGGGAAGGGTTCGGGCTGCATCTCCGCTGCTTCCCAACCCACCGGCCTCCTTCACAGGCCAGGTTTTTGTGCTGGGACTTGCTCTGTGAAACTAGATAAGCTGGTTGATCTGGTGTGTGTCTTGAGTCTCGCCAAGGCTAGAGCCGAGATTTATTTCCCTGGTTTGGATTTCAGGAAAAAATCTTGAGAAAAGCTCAGATCATGCACCGGTTCATATTGCAAATTACTTGGTTTCAAAAGCAGCAACCTATTTTAGTTTCACTTGGCAAAACTGACAGTTTGTATTGTGGACAGTTCTTATTTTTTAATAGCATCTCCGTATTCAATTTTCGAAATAAAATACACAATTAGTATACCACAAAACAATCTTCTGCAAGCACTCTTGTTCTGTTAAACACATTTGGTAAACGAGAGTTATCTTTGACTATTCCCCAGGCTTTTAGCGATTCACAGTCAGTAAATTGTCTTCTCGCGCCTGGATTTTATTTAACCAATTCAGATTATTTATTTTTGAAGACATGACCAAAGTTCTGTGCTGTTCCCTGCAATAACTCTCCCAAATGATTATGAAACTTATTTCTAACCACAATCAACAGTCTTTGAAAATGATCTACCACTGCTTTATAAATTCTTTTTTCATTTACCTCCGTAGCGCCTCTGTAGCACCCTCAGCCACGGCTATATTGGCAGCTATCTGCCTGCCATTTAACAGGGTGGGCGTTTCACGGTGGGCAGCTTTACAGCCGCTGTGGTTACTGCAAAGACGTATAGCCCCATCTTCCCTTTGTCAGCACACATAACTGCATGCTCGGTGAAAACCCGCGCCAGCCCATACTTATCGCTTTCCTTACAAACACGTTTATATTTTGTGGCAGATAGAATTTGGGGCTTGAGGTTTTATATATTCTTGCTTCTGGTTGTGCTGCAGCCTTGGAGGAAGACAGAGTCAGACAGACCCCTCCAAGGGGGGAGGACTGGCAGAGCTGCCACGGGAAGAGTTGGTTGCAAACCATGTTGCCTGGCCCCTCAGCATTTGGAACTGCTTCTGGTTTAAAGGAAAAAAAAAAAGTAATCTATTTTTTAAAAAAGCTTTTTGGTCTTTTATAGCAAACTGAGTCTAAGCAGACCCTTCTGAAAGCTCCGGCGGCAGAGCTCAGTGGAGGCATGGGCACGGAGAGAGCCTGCAGTCTGAACAGATGTGTCAGGAAGGGGAGCGCAGAGACAGGAGGGTATTGCCTTGTCCAGTTTGCTCGGCAGATCACTGTGATGATACATATGGCTCCTGAAGGTCTGGCAGCACAGCCCTGCATCCTCTTCTGCAGCAGAATGATATCTTAATTCCTAGCTGACAGGCTTCAATAAGGTCCCAGCTCAGAAAAAAAGGGAGCGGGATGTGGTGTAGTGCCTGTCAAGAGTCCCCCAGAAAGAGACGCTACAGGGTGACTTACAATTCCAGGTAATTGCAGACCTGGAAATCAAATACATGGATATATTTATTTGTAATTGCCCCTCCTCCTTCCCCAGACCTTACCTGTTAGAAAACGAAACACAAAGAGCTGAATGGTGTGCCAGCAGCGGCATGAGGGGCAGAACTGTGCGTGCCACGTAAATCCGGGTGGGAAGAGGACAGCTCTGACTTGCTGCGTAAACCTGGCGAGGGCGTCCACGGCAATGAAAGCAACTGCCATGCTGGGTGGGTTACAAGAGGCCAGCGGCATGCCAGGCCATGCTTCTGGCATTGACAAAATGTTTTATGCCGGCTGTGATCAGTCACCAATTGTATTAGATGAACCTGAGCTGTGTTTAAAGCGAGTAGGATCCTGAATTCAGGGGGTGGAGTGGGAGCAAAGACGAACTGCAAAAAGCGTGTGTGATATAGCTCCCTCTGGGAGGACAGCTTCTTCTGCCATTTCCCATTGCTTTTGCAGAAACAGTGGATTGAAATAATACCAGTGGTTTAAACTGGGCTCAAAATGGGCAGGGAACCTTGGTTGCCAAGGTGAGGAACAGCTCAGATTTGTGAGGTCTTCCAGACCTGTCCTGTGTTCAGAAGCGGGTAGTGAAATGGGAAGCCCGTGCTGCGGCCACAGTGAGTAGCTGAGTGCCAGGTGCTATTACAGTAATTGGTGTTCACATCACCCTCATCTCTTGATGGCGCCAGGAGAGCTCCTGGGTGGTTGGTGCCTGGTCCCTGCTGTTGAAGGCAAATACCACACACCACGTAATCCCTAACATCTTACCCAGCTCCATCCCAACCCCATTGCTCCCAGAGCCTCCCAGCTGGTAGATAAAAGGCATCCAGTGCTTTCTGGCGTAAAAGTGTTTAGAGGCGTTATGTTATTTTTTGTGCTTCAGTCTCTTTCTCCCTTTGCGATACGCTGATAGGAGAGCATCCACGTCTCCACAGCATCTGCTTTCCTGTGCTGTCCCAGTCAGGCGTCTGTCATGCAGGTATGTCCTTGTAGCTCCGCAGGCTCTTCAACAGCCTGTCTAGTTTCAACCCATTTTTGGTTCATAAAGGACATGGTACTGCTCGATTTGTAACTCTGCCAAGAACTCTTTGGTGTAAGCCTCTAGCTGCTGCTGGTGCATCTCCTCTGCTAGATGCAGCGTGGCAGCACAGGTAGGGACCCTGCTCCCGCCTCCCCTTCCTTCCCCCCAAAAGCTGCCCGTACGGCCACCAGCCTCCTATCTGCCTGCCTCTGCCTTTCTGCCAAGACTTCCCCCTTGCACCTGGCCATGCTTGCCTACTCAGAGACGCAAATAATCCTGGGCTGCTGACAGCCACCCTGCGCCTGCCGTGCTGCCCCTGTGCTGCGGCGGCTGCTCCCTCCCACTTGACCTTGATGGAGCTGCAGAGCAGCGTGGGGGGACCCTGAGCCCTCTCCCCACCTCCCACCTCTTCCTTGCCCTGCCGTAGCGGCCTCGCTTGCCGTGCAGCTATTTCTGTCCGGCTGTTGTACAGCCTTCTTTTAACATTGTTTACAAACCCAGCAGCTCCATCTCTCCATGCAGCTAATGCTTTTGCTAGCTCCCCACAGCCAGTTTTTGACTTGAGTTTTATACCCTTCCCAGCTCTATTCTTTTATTTTTATAGCTGTCCAGGGCATTGCAACAGGCAGAATAACTGGGCTAGGAGGCTCCTTTCTCTTCCATACACAACACCAACCTCCTCTCCCTAAAGTAAACTGAAAAACCCACTTGCACAATCTCTCTTTCCCCTCTTGTCCTTTCCCTACCAGTAATGCAACACCAGCGAGCAGCCCAGATCAACTCTGCGATGGAGTTTGGGCTTTGCTTTAGCTGAGAGAAACTTAAAGACTCTGCAAGCTGATACTCTTCTGCTTAAATTAAATTTTCAGCTTTTGCAAAACAAACATAGAAGAGAATTAATATACAATTAATCCTTGAGCTGGGTTTGCCAAGCTGTAACCAAATATATGTACATTAGCTATTGCCCTGTTAATTTAGCAATTATTTTTGGTGGCTTTGTATGAAAGATATACTTCGAAATAACCACTAGTGTTCAGGAGGAGAGTCGCGTGCTGCAGAAATGCAGGCTCCTGTTTTGAGGCAGGGATGGACTGTAAAGCTGCCCTTTGCCTCTGTGAGTGCCAGGTGCTGTGCAACCCCTCGGGAGGCTTTTTTTTGGGAGGTTGTAATGGAGGAGGGCTGCAGATAATGCCCTTTTCCAGGGGAGCCTGGGTTTGCTGGGGCTGTTACCGGGCTGCTCCTTGCATCCCATCTGCCACAGGGCTGGCTCTTGGAAGTGTTGGCAAAGCCACTGGAGGTACGAGCAGTAACATTCCCTTGTGTCCACATCCCTGTGATCAATTTTCTGTATAAAACACGCACTGTCATCTGTGTGGAGTCACTAGCAGGTGGTGTCAACAGGCCTTTCCCTGACAGATGCACACCCATGTATGGATAGTATGGGGAGGCTCCGCTGCCAGGAGGATGCGGAGACGGATCCCAGCCTGGGGCTTTGTTTCCCCCTTCGTTGTGTTGGCAGTGGTCAAGAGCTTCTCCAGCTCTCCCGCAGCCTCTGCCTATGTCCCCTTGAGTTGAGGGGGAGCATCCTTCAGCTATATCACACGTGGAGGTGAGAGGTAAAGATTTGAAGTCCAGGATGATTAAGGAGTCTCTTTAAATTGTCTTTTAGCATTTCCCTTTCAGCTCCCATTGTACGGGAGGCACCCCACTTCCAGCCACCCGGGAAGCCTGTCTGATTCATGTGCATGGCAGCAGTAGCAACTCTGGAGCAGGAGAGAGATAAAAGAAGCCTGACTTAAATTATTCAGAGTAACCCAGACCCGCGCACATGTTTGAGATGAGTAATACCCCTTTTGCTTGCTATCCCGTTTTTGTGGTTGCAGCGAAGCCGCCCTTCGTTAGGCAGAACAGAGTGCTGGGGAGGTGATGTGGGGTGGCTCCTCATGTCCAGGGGCTGCACCGCTGGTCCTTGAGCTGGGAGGCAGGCGTCTGTCCTTCTCTTTGCTTGAACTGTTGAGCAGTCTGTGAAATGGATGAGTTCCTGTTCTTTGGTTGTGTAGTATCAGCAACAGCTAGGAAGACCTTTCTCCTCCTCTCTAACACAGATCTTGTTCCCTTCCTAACAGCCTGCTTATACTGGGCTGTATTTGGGGGTCCACACTGGCCCCCTTCATGATCAACACGTGCTGGTGGAAGCATGGTACTCCCTGGGCAATATCTGCTGGGGATCTTTGAGGTGCAGGTAAACCTCCTTCCCTGTGCTGCCCTGTGTCAGTCCGGGGTAGCTCCTGGGCCAGCACTGTCACCTCACTTGTCCGCTGTGTGACCCGCCTTTGCCTGTGCATGGCCAGCCAAGTGCCTGACAAACTGGTTGTGCTTTCTAACTGGTCCTGGCACCCTGAATCATGGCCACCGACAAAAATACAGATCAGGACTCCAATTTTTAATGTGAACAAAAGCAACTGTTGAGATTCATGGCTTTGTCTAGGCTCATTATTTTATTTTTTTTTATTAAATACAGACTGTTAATTTATTTCTTTTCTTATTGTTTAGCATCTTTTCAGACTCTTCCTTTTGTCTGTCCATGAAGGGGTCTGACGCTGTCAGCTCCTGCGTGTCTGCAAAATACGCGTGGCTAAGGCAGAACCTAGAAGCTGCTGTGATGAGTACTATAAAAATGCTGGTAGTGGAGGGAGGACATTATTAAAAATAAAACAGTGCAAACCTTCTTAATTAGGTGTTGTTTCTCTTAGAAGCTGATCTTCCCTCTAGGCGAGTGAAACCAATTATGCTCTCCCTTTCAACCACCTTATGCTGTTAATGATCTTACTCTTGTAAATGTAAACCTCTCCCCTACTGATACAATTAGAAATGCTGGCCTAATTGAAGCTGGACTAAAGCAAACAGTAAAGGAGTAAAGTTAAAGTAACCAACAGAAAAAACCACCTAGTTGCAAACACTTTTAAATTATAAGTGGATTTATTAGGTTATAAAGCAAATGAGTAGTTTTCCTCTAACCATAGAAAGAAAGGTTATTTGGTGTAAATGGTGAGTGTAATGACTTTTCAAGCCTAGTCTTAACCCTAGCTAAGAGATGGCATAAACTCCACCGTTTCCCGCTGTTCACTGACAAGCTTTGCTTAGGTGTTGTTAAGGCTTATTTATTCTCCTCTTTGTCCACCTGCCCTCTCGGATCTTTCTGTGAAACAGAGATTGAAGTCGGGAGGCACAGGCGAGGTCTAGATAGGCATGTAGATACATAAGTAATTGTGGTATAGCAGCTTGCACCAAGTGGAAGTATTTTATACTTTCCTTTGAGTGACATTTTTCTGTTTTCCTGAGCATTTAGGCAATACGTTGCCAATTTTTCCTCTCGCCATCCCTCCCTCCAATCCCATTTTACTATGGAATAAAATGAAATTAAACAAACTGACTGTCAGAGAGCTGAATAATCTTGCATTGTAATACACTGACTCACAGTCCTGGATCAATGGGCTTGAATTGCTGTTAAAAACCGTATGAAAGAGAAAGCAAAGTCTTTTGCTGTAAGCTGTGTCAAGGGGTGGAGGAGCAGAGGGACGGATGGAGGCTTAGCCAACAGTTTTTGTGCTAAACCAGATCAATTTTAAAGGTTTCCTCTGTAGATGCCTGCCGGAGGGCTTTTATAGTTCAGAACTGTCAGCACAATTGTGCAGATTGCAGTATTCAGCAACAGCAACACTCCCACCCCAAAACTGATACTAGTGCTGGGCCACCTAATTACAGCCCGGCACGTGTCACACAGGCATCCTGTGTAGGTACCCAGGAAGGCTGGGGCGGAGGGAGAAGTTTGCATTCCTGAGCGTCTGCCTCCAAAATTGCATGTCAAGGGAGTGTTCACAAGGATGTGTCTTAGCAAAAGCTGCTCCGTTGTGTGGGGCTGGTCTGAGGAGCCAGGGAGACCGGAGCTGGCCAGAGGGTGACAGTGGATGTGTCTCTTTGGGATTGAGGATGGGTTGGCTCAACCCAAGAAGCAGCCAGCAGGGACAGCTCTGTTAACTGTGTGCTGGCTCCGGGTGCTGAATCCTATGGGGTATGAAATCAAGTACTACTGACTGCTCAGGTGAGATGTCCCTGGTGTCAAACATCATCATGGAAAGGTGGAATCCAGATGTTTTGGTTAAAGTGACAGGGACCTAGTTCAAGGCTGTACTTCTGCAGGTGGTTAAGCACAACTGGTCTCATCAACTTCTAGTATTTGTGTTTGAAGTTAAGTAGGAGGGTAATAGTGCCTGTGTGCTGTACTGAATAGCACACAGTGTTTCTTTTTCCCCTTTGGTGGTGATTAGTCCTACCAGAGAGGAAGAATAAAGTGCTTTGAGGTACTGCCTGAACATAATAAACTTGAAAATGTCAAAAGGTAAAGTAGAAACATCATGCCGATTTTGACAAACCTGTGCTGTTTTGTGCAGGAAAAATAGCGGTGATAGCTTAATGTTGCTCACTGGAGAGAGAGATTGTACCAAAAATACATTTTGTAAGAGTTTATGCTCATGCTTTAAGAAAACAAACCTTAACAAGATGGAGAGAAGAGACCCTCAAAGTAAATGCTGTTCAGGTTTAATAGGATGGAAGGGATGTAGCCAAGTGGTCCACGAGCTTGAACGGTGGCCAGAGCCTGATATTGCCATTTGTTCTGATTTCTGATGTTTTGGGATCGATTCAGATCCTAAGTGCCAATAAAGAGGCTGGAAAGCATTATAAGTTGCTTTGTAATTCTGGATAATTGTGATGGTGGAAGTGCCTGCATCTTGCTGCAGGGGACATCCTGTGAAAAAAAACAACAGGGACACCCACTGAAACCCATGGCTACCTGCAAGTAGATTGCTGCCTCCAAACAAGGAAGCCTGAGATATAGGAAACATCATTGCTTTAAACCCTTTTCATATCAGCGTTGCTGGTTTACACATAGAAGGACCTCTCCTGCTTTGAATTTGGAAGGAGGCTTCTGAAAACACCCCCCCTGCTCGCCCAGCTCCGTATTCATTGGCTTCCCCTCTAGAAAGGGCTGAAGGGCAGGGGAGAGTGAAAGGGCTGGTGAAGTGCATGTCATATTGCTGCTGTAAATCAAAGCAACAACCCCATGTAATACATACCTCTGGAATGATAATGACAGTTCATCCTTCAAAGGTACGGTGCAGAGCGAAAGCCTAAGAAAGGAAAATCCATAATGAATATCAGGGAATTAATGGCTGTCTCTGTAGAAGTGTGGAGTAACCTCTTTGGGAAGTGGAAGGCGTTACTGGATTCTTTTCAAACTTGCTGAGTGATCAACTAGAAGAAAATATATCTATTGTAAGGAGGTGTCTTGCTTTGATATGAGTATGGAAAACCTGACCTAATAGGTATTGTAGATTGCTGTCATTTTTGAAATATCATTTTTAATTTCTTTGGTGAGTTTTTAGGTAAAAGGAAGAAGAAAGAAGGTGCGCTCTACGGAAGGGTTACCCTCCCGAGCTCAATGCAGAACGTCCCTGCTGCTGTGGTAGCCAGTCTATGCAGCCTGTTTATGTGAATATGTTTATATTTCATCTGCTGTGCAGCCTCAGTCATCTTCAGGTTATCTGGAAAAGGCTCTCGTAGTTAGAAGCACAGATGATGATTAGGGAAAAGGAAACTGCAAACCTGTGTCCTCCCTGTATTTCTGTAGCTTTTGTGTGACATTCTCATGAGCAGGTGGTACATTGCCTAAAATAGGGAAACCTATTAAAAACAGCCGTCGCAGGGATCCCTATGGAAGGGCACTGCAGAAAGGGATGGGGTGAATTTCAGTTCTCAATAATTGTCAGAGATGTGCAAGCAGAGAGAAATAAGAGAGAAATATTTGCAAATATTTATGCTGTGTTAAAACTAGTGTAGAGAACAGACAGCTGCACAGCCTAAACCTAAAAGGTTGTGCTGGCATTTGTTGCAATGGCAGTTATCTGACCGGTGGCTGGCTATCCTCCTTCCCTGCCTCCTCTGCCTATTTGTTTCCTGAAAATGCTGATATTTGTAATTGAGGCCAGGTGAGGTCCATCAATTTAGCAAACCACGAGCTGATCCCAGCTATGCTGTCAATTAGCTCCAGTGCCCAGCATCAGTGTGGCCAGAGGTTATGGCAGCGGTGCCCGGTAATGACAATGGATGCTGAGACATGCTCCCTTGTCAGCTAATCATTTCAGTGCCAAAGTAATCATTTGATCTCAGCAGAACAGCTGGTTTTAAACTACAGATTATCCACTACTTCATCTCCTCACTTAGCTGCAGAGCTGATTTGTTTCAGCTATAGATCAATTATACCCCCAAAACAACACTCAGTTCACTTGTATCATGTGAAATGAAGATAAAATGGGTTCAGGCGCTAACGATAGATCTTCCATTACAGACCCTCCGTCCCTGCACATAAATACCCATCACCGGGGAGTGAGTATTCATTCATTCCTGCAGCTAGTCGTGCTCATTTCATTAGGATACAATGAATTATTTTAGCAGAACAATGCATATATAAGAATAAAATGTGGTTAAAAGGGCATTTATTTCTCGCGCTGCATATAAGTGTCCCTGGTTGGGTGACACCAAAATCACTCAAACTGATCAAATGTGAAATCAAATACGTATGGTTAGAGCCTGTCGGGAAGCGTTATGTATTGTGTGCAAGGAAATCCAGTCATTGCAAAGCAAATGTTTTCACACAGTCTTTTTCTTGAAGTTGTTATGGCCTTTGATCAAAAATTTCTCCATTACTGGCCAGTGAAATTGAGAAATCTTGCTTCATTTGCAATAAAGACCCCTAACCTTGCAAATCAATCTGGTGCAGCTCAGCCAGTGCACACCCAGACTACGCTGATGAAACGGCAAAGTCCCAAAATCACGAAATAATGGCATCGCTACAGGTGTTCTAGTAGGCAAGCCAGCGTTTTCTTGGGTGGGGTAGGTCCAGCACATTTAAAGTTATACCAACATCAATATGTTTGCATCTTTTGCAGCACCCCTGCGGTTGCCTGCTTTGGGATCGATTCAGCTTGTGTCGGTAGATGTGTGGCTGAGCAGTGTAGGGCTAAATAGAGATGACTGGATGTATTCAAAAAGCAAATTTTGGTAAAATGTTAAAATGCCCTTTTGCTTTGGCTTTGTAATCCTGGCGTCTGACCAAAATGCGTTGGTTTTACTTAATACAAGAGGTAATTAATACGTATGCTTTCCCGCAGTGGGTTGCAGCAATGCAGGTATCGCATGCCAGTTATCATTGGAAAGTTCCCCAGTTCTTCCTGTTGCCAGAATTCAACCCCGTACGCTCGTCGTGTTCTCTGGTGTTCCTGAGATGGCGTGAAATGCTTACTTAGCATTGATGGGAAATACTGGGTTTATATCATCTACCTCCTCATTATGTTTCCAGTACACAGAGCTTTAAAGCATTTGGTTCCTGGTGCGAGCGGGAGTTTTTCCTATGTGCTTGGCTCTGCACACTTCTGGTCACCTTTTCCGTTTCCAGCTTTGTTAGAAACGTGTCACTTGGGGAAAAAAATGCGTGAGGAAACCCCCGGGTGCTGTTGGGAACAAGGAGGTGTGCCTGGAGCTGGCGTGTGGGGTCTGTCTTTCATCGGGGGGGGGGGGGGGGATGGCAGGATGGCTGTGTTGTGTCCTGCAGCACCGGCACCCACCCCAAGGGCTGGATGGAGAGGGGATGGCTTGAGGCAGGAAAAAATTCCCCTTCATCCAACTGTTCTGCACCTTGTTTGATTTTTTTTTTTAATATTGTTTCTTGTTCTTAGATTTCCATCACAGCAGTGTGAGATACTTGATTTGCGCAGTAGAGAGATCCTGCAGCGGATCAGTTGTGATGCCTGCACACCATTGTGTGCCAGGGAGGAGTAAAACTACCCACAGATACATTTAATTTTTTGAAAGAGAATTTTTCAGGTGGATTTGGAGCTCCCTGCGTTAGGAAGTTTTCTGTTGCTCCTTAAGCAGAGCGGTGGGAGAGAAGAACACTGTAAGAGTGGTTTCTTATGGCCCCGCCTTGGGAAGTGCAGAGCAGCTGTTTCCAAGAGACCTTACAATGGTCATTAGTTCTGGCGCTGGTGTTCTCAGCTCAATCTGACGATATGAATGTGGAAAGATCAGCACCAAATGGAAACCATTTCAAATAAGGTAATCTTGCACAAACACACTGGAGCAAGCTAAACCCACAGCCAGGGGTTATAAAATTCCTATTTATTTAAATGACTTTGAATAGAGTGCACTCACTTCCTGAGATTTCAGTTTAAAGAGAAATAATTTTGATTGCGTTTC
This sequence comes from Balearica regulorum gibbericeps, assembly GCF_011004875.1. Lineage (NCBI taxonomy): Eukaryota > Metazoa > Chordata > Aves > Gruiformes > Gruidae > Balearica > Balearica regulorum. The sequence continues at coordinate 5,168,465 of NC_046189.1, forward strand.
TGCACCTCAGCTCCTCTTGTAAAACATCACCTCCCTCCAAACATGCCTTCAGATTGTGAGACATAGTCCTGGTTTTTGGTTTTGCTCCTTTTGAAGTTTTAGTTGTTCATTAAAGCCTTTGTTGAACTGCCGTACATAAAGTGTTGGGTTTTAACTCTGACCTCTGGAAGGAAATTACACATCTTTTTATGTCTAATAAGGGCTGAAATTTTGTTAGGTGAAGCAACTGGCAGTTTTACAATGTCTGCTGCCTGTAACTATCCCTGCAATTGCGAGGAGCCCAAACCTGACAGCTCCTTAAGCAATTTTTATTTTTTTTTTCCCTCCCATGAAATTTTAATGCTGCATCATGCCATGAATTCATAGCGGATACAAATATTTATCAGATCTGCCGCAGACAGCGTCCACTGGAAGTTAATTTGCCAGAAGGATGAATCCCGTTGTGTCTGGTTAGCGGGGACTTCTCAGAAGCAAAATAAGGAGGCCTTCGTCTTGGGTTTCAGGAAAGCTCCCAGTAAAGGCTCCTCTTGTTTCCTTAAATAAGCATCTTCAGCTCCATCCTCCAGAGGCATCTCGGAGTGCCCCTCTGGGGCTCTCACAAAACAAAAAGGGCTCTTGTCTGATAGCACTTTTAAGAGGCAATGATTTTTCTTAGCCCTCGCTTAACTGGCGGGTAATCGGCCATCATCTCGCTCGATACAAGGCCTTGGTTTTATTTGTTTATTTTTTAATTGAGCTAAATGCCTCTTCTGCTTTCCTGCTGCCTCTGATCTCTGCTGGAGAGAGCAAATCTTAGCAGCCTGGAACATCACACATTTCTCTGATGGCTTTCAGCTCCCATATGCTCTGGTTCAGTAACAGTTTTGGCTGATCACTGTGACAGCAAAACACACCTTTTTTATTTAAGCTACAGCTTTCTAGAAATACGTCTTTGGGCTTAATCAACATAACCTTCAGCGGTTCTTTGAAACCCAGGATCTAAAAGCCATGAATGTCAGAAACACTTTATGGCTTGTGGGAGTCTTTAGCGCTTCTGACAGATAAAAGTGGAGGAGGGAGGAGGAAGCCATCAAAAAATACACCAAATAGAGGCTGGAATGGGTTTTTCACTGGTAGCTGACAGTTGGGCCCCTGCATTGGAAAGGACAGGTTACGGAAAGGAAAACTTATGACTACGAAACCAAAGGGTAATGTAGTGCTGAGCATAACGTGGCAAGCAGCCGGTTGGGTTTTATACCGTATATAATCCGCAAGTCATCCGTGCGCACTGAGCTTAGGCACCCTTTGCTGGCAGAAACTGTCCTCTGCTGAAAGGTCTTTTGGACGTGAGAGCTGTAGGTTTATTATTAGAATAGTGGTGGTGGTGGTGTTGTTGTTTTAAGAAGAGGAGAAAATGAGAATAAATTACAGTAAAATGTCAGCAACTGCTGAAAATAGAGGAGTAGCAACAGTGTCTCTTTGGTATTTTTGCAGCCAGGCAAGCACACGCAGCAGGAATAGTGCCAGCGTGCAATTTCCATCAGCTTCAATTACTACCTTTGCCTGGTTTTAAGCATTTAAAGTTTAATGTTTAATTTTGGATGACGCTGAATAACAAGAATCAAAATATGAAAACTCACATTAAATTATTGGTTGCAGCAAGTGCGTATCAATAATGTAAGTGGGACGGGACTGAATGGCCACAGTCTTCCAAGAAATCTTTTCCATTTCTCTTGTGTTCCCTGTCTAGACAAGATTTATTAAACAATCCTCTGAAGGGATTGTCCTTCTCTGCTACCTTTTATTATTGGTGGGAGCCAATTTGAGGCTTGCTCTGTTGTACGAGGGGCCGGTTCCCTCGTGTGATTGATGAGCCGGATGGGAAGTGATTAGACTTTTACAAGCCCACGCTGCTTGGAACAATACTACCAGGAAAAAAAAGGCTGTTCTTCAAATTTCAGATTCATTGCCTGTTATTTCCGAGCTTCGGTTTCTCTTTCCTCCTCTTCGATGTCTCCTCGTTTTTCTGGCTTGCAGGAGAGAGAGTGGAAGATCTGCATGGTGCAGCTGATAGAGGTAATCGTAGGAGGAAAAGCTGCCAGCTGTTGTGGGCAGTCTTGCTATTTTGCTTTATTGTTGTTATTTTTTTTATGAAGATTGATTGCGATTTGCTCTTGATGTGCTTCCCCAGAGGTCTGCCTTCTTCAAAGAGAGGCAGTAAACTGGGCAAGCTGGAACAAGGCTGGGAGGAAGAGCAGTAGGACAGGTGGGATGTATGTGCTGCTTCCCTAAATACAAGGGAGGACAAACCATTAATCCCTTGTATTGGGACTGTCAGTGTGAAACCCCTTTGCCCTCTGGCAAAGAGCATTTACTGAATCGCTCCATGGTTCGCACAGAATGGTCAAGCAGAGACTTTTCTCCCGGGGATCCCAGCAAACCTGACTGTGCATAACGGGCAGCTTTGCTCCTGCCTGTCATTGGGGTCTGGAAAGCCTTTTTAGAGGGAGAAATCCAGGTCTCCCCATCTTGTTCTGGCTCTCACCCAAGCCACCCATTCACCTTTAGCATATGGTTGTTTCATCTTACGTTAAGACTTCTGTTCCTTCTCTTCTGCGTGCCCGGCAGAGATTTTCATCCTAGAAAAACAAGAAGGCACACATTCATCCTTGCCTCTAAGATTCCTAATTTAATTCCTCTTATTTTCATTCAGGGGTTTCCACCTTGTGTTTTGTTTGTGGGTTGTTTTGTTTTTGGTTTTTTTTTTTTTTTAAAGTCTTCCTCAGGAGACCTCTGAAACTTACCCACTGGAGCAATGGCAAATTGAAACCCAGATGGCTGTTTTTCTTTAGCACCTCTGAGGACCACTGATGCAGGCTGACACATATACGCTATGCAGCAACCAGGTATTACAGTGAACGGGGGAATCCTATTCCCCTGGTAAACGTCAGATGAATTATTCTGTTTTAGCTTTAAAACTGAGCTCTTTATGTGCACGCCAGAACCTCAGGGAACTGTCCCTTACGGGGGCTGTTAGCTGAAAGTCGTTACTGGGGCTAAATTGAGGTGATACCCAGCCCAGTGCCTTTTGGGGAAAACCATGCTGGAGAGATGAGCATGAGCACCTCTGCTCATGGCTTCCCGGCATCTCTGTGGTGTGATTTAATCTTGTTAAGCTGGACCAGAGCTTGGGGTGTGGGTGCTCTTTTGGTGGCATTGAAAGGATGCTTCATCAATAGTTGTCCTGCTGAAGATGATAAAGCTTTTGCGATAAGGAAAAAAAGGTAATGGATGATGGTTTATAAATGAGACCCCTAACAGTGACAGCAGTCACCTGGGTGGGGAGGGTTGGAAAGGAGGATTTGCGACCACGAGAAGCAAACTCCTGTAAAAGCCAGAGCCATGCAAATGTTTGACACTTCGGCTTGGTGACTGAACTGGGAAAGAATTGGAAAAGCTTGGGGTTGATCCAAGTGAGAAATTTTTTTTTTTTTTTCCCCCCTCATCAAAACAAAAATACTGGAAAATGTTGTTTTGTGACAATTGAAATATTTTGTTCAGCTCAAAGTTCTTAATTTGTTTTAAATAATACATTCTGGTAAACTACAAAGCAATGAACACCTTGATTTTTCAAGTGTGTTTCTTTCCCCTACCCAGCTGGAGCTATTTGCCATATTCAAGATTAATATTCAATTTACTTTGGTCAACCAAAAATTGATCTTTTTTTTTTTTCCCCCGTGCTGATGTGTTTATTGTTTGAAAACTTTCTCTGACCTAATAAGAATAGATTTTTTTCATGGTATTTTATCAAATCTGCCTTCTCTTTGCTGGGTTAAAATTTGATGGAAACAAGTTATTCATAAAAATGCAGGTCAGCTTTTATTGTACTGAAAAGAGCTCTTGCATCCATAAGAAATATAATAAATGAAACAAAATGAAGATCACAGATGTTGTAATAAAATCAGTAAATGTGTGTATCATTGAACTTCATTGAAATTATTGTAAATGGTGCTGTTACATTGTTTAATTATGTACAATTAGTCCAGGAATTGCTAAGTCCCTACTGGAGCCTTTTCTTTTAGATTTACAATAGGTCATGGTAGAGTATGTTTCTCATTACTGTCATGGAGGCACTAATTGAACTAGATCCGATCTCCCACATTGTCAAGTTTTATTCATAGAAGAGTAATTTATTTATGTACAAATAGTTTTTCTTTGCCATATTTAACTGGAGCCTGGAGCAGGCATAGAAGAGATGGCAGAATTTATAGTCCATTAAAGCATTTTCCATCAAGTGTCATCTGTGAAAACTGTTTTGGGCATATAAAGCAGGAACAAGATAAACATAGTTTGGATAAGTCTTGAAAATACTTTTCCTGTCCACAGCCAGCCAGCATGGCGAAGCTCTGGGGAGTTGTGCAAAAGAAGTCAGGAGTGTCAGGGGGTTTTTACATACATACATAAATACATATACACGCATTGAGAATCTTTCTCCAGAAAACCTAGGAAATGCAATATTTTGATTTTGCATCCAGAAGGTTTTACGGTTTCTCTCGGAGAGCTGAGGAAGAGCTGGGAGCTGCAAAGCACAGCAGAGAGGTGTTGCTTTGCTAGATGAGCCTGCAGGCAGAAAGGCGTGCGAGGCGTCTGGCCCTTGCGAGGCTGAACTGACACTGTTAAGTTGCCCACGCAGGAACGGTGGCAGAAAGCATGGGAGGCGGAAGAGCTCATAATTTATTTCCAACCTGAAATCCCCCAAATGCCAGAGAAGAATCCAGTCCTTGCAAAGAGTGGCGTACTGATCTGGTGGATCCAAGGATTTTGCCTTGTTAAGCATTTCAGAGCATTTTGGGGTTTCTTCGCATTGATCATCTAAGCTAAACCCGCTCAATAATATGATAAATAATTTATTTGCTGACACTTTTCCCAACCTGCTCAGTATGCTCCTCACATAGGTATGAAGCGAAAGCTGAACGTGTGCTTCCCAGAGGTTAGCTTTGCAGACAGGGAGGGCAACAAGAAACAAACACCAAGTTCAGCTGAAGCCTTTCCTGTGAGCTTAGCTGCCTCAGGCATGTGCCAAGGAGAGGAGGATGGATCTGCAGCAGAGCCTGGAGAAGGCTTTGGCTGTCAGGGAGACCTGTTAGGGTAAGAGGTGTGTGCACAGCACCGTACAGGAGTACCAGCTTGTGCCTAGACACAGCAGCTCTCTGTTGTGTTTGAGCTTGAACCAGCTGGGACTTAATGTTTTAGAAAAGGCTAAACCACTTGAAGTTTTTCTCTGCCCACCTGTAAACACAAACTCAGTGCAATTTAACGTGCATGGAGGTCAATGGCTATAAGGTGCAACCCTCTCACCTCTCTGGACCAGGATATCCCTTTAGACGCCCTCTGCCTTGCTCCTAAAAAAACCCCAGGCATTTTATCAGATGGACTGACAGCGCACCAAAACTCACGTTGGTGGTTCCTGGCAGGCACAGTAACTGTGCGTGTGCTGGAGCTGTCTTAGCAAACACTGTCAGACGAGTGCAAGTTTATTCAAAACTGTTTCCATCAGTGGAGGAGTACATTATTTATGATTCCATTTTCCTCTCTGTTTGGAGAGCATTTATCAAATCAATCAGAGAATTCATTAGGTAATTATTATTTTTTCATTATTTGCCCAAGCCTTGGTGTATTTACCCCATACAAATAGAAAAGCCACTAGTAAATGGGATCAGGAGATTGAAATATCCATTTTCCTCCCCCCTAGCACAGAGGAGGAGCCCGGGAGCAGCTCTGTAGTGCGACAGCTAGCAATGAAGTTGTGATATATAAGAAGTGATGGGACACTGTCAAGTGCCATTTGTCATCTGTGGCCTGAACGAGATCGCCTCTGCTCTGTGCTCGTGGACAGCCAGAGACGATTCGTGCCCATTTCACATGTGTGCAAGTGAGGCACCAAGAAGTTATAAGTCAACACATACGAAAGGCCCCAAGCAGCTGTGATCCATCCAGCTTAATCCTGTTTCACTGGGTCCTCTGCATCTTTTTTAGCATCCCGTCCCACATGGTGTCCAGTGCCACCTCCACCATCTTCTGGTGGTGGTTGTGATTGGAGCTTCCCAGGGCAACAGCATCCACCATTCCTCTGCTCTTTCCTCAAAAAGGGGTTTGTTTTTTTTTTGTTCTGACCTCCTCATTTGGTGATTTTGCCAAGGACAGCCTAGCAGCGGGTGGCCTCGTTGGCCAACCGGGCTTGGGGACCAGGAGGAGCGGGGACAGTGCTACCCCTGACACCACATTTGCCATGGTGGCTGTGCCTCCGTGGTTTCAGACCCCACATCAGCACGCAGTTTCTGTAGTTTGGGATTTGCTGCTCCCTGACCTGCAGTGACAAAGAGAAAACATGTTCCTGCAGGATGAGGTTATCTCAGGCACATGGGATGCTCCCCAGTGAATGGAGCCACCAAAACGTGGTGCTTCCCATTTCCCAGTGCAGGGGAGCTCCTGGGCGCGGACCTTGTGATTGGATGAGAGTTGGTGAGGAGGAAGGGGCCGGGGAAGTTGTAGCAGCACCGCATCGGGTCGATTTAAACTGCTGTACAAAAAGCAGCAATTCCAGATGTGCTTCAAGAGCATCCCAAGGTTTGGGGCCAAGGTGGGTTTGGGTTTCAGAGCCTTTTCCAAGGTACTGACCCATGCAGGCTAAGGGGACTGCTGGGAAGATGACGCTGTAGCTGCCTGCGTGACCCCTGTACCCCACCTCACCTCCTGTATGGGGTTTCTTGTCAAGTTAACCTTGGGTTTTCTTTCTTACCAACCGCTTGCAGTGTCCAAGGCATCCCTGTCACAGTTTTTCTCCAGGTGACCCAGCTATTCTGAAAAGCACTAAGGGCCACAGAACAAAAATGTATAATGTATAATTAATGCAATAATTGTATAATTTTATTCCCCTTTTCATCAAAGTTGCTGTATATAGTGCATGTATTAAATATGACTACAGTGCTGTTTCCCAAGACAACTGCTGAAGATGAGTTAGGAAGACCTCAGTAGGCTATTCCAGTTAAACATTTTCTTTGCAAAATAAATACAGGCTGTCTTGTGAATAAGAATGAGATTAGCTGAAGTCATTAATTAGGATGACTTTTTAAAAGGAAGTTGTAAATGGAATAATTCACCACATAAGGCATCTTAATTTTCTTCACTGAAATAGTTTTCATTTTTTATTATTTACATTCTGTTGCTGTTAAAAACCTTTCATAAGTTCAGAACAACTTTTTGGTGGGTCCCTCTTGGTTTTTTTAGCTTTTTTTTTTTTTTTTTGCTCCTCTGTTGTCCATTGTCCCACTCCCAGGTTTTGGACAGAGACAATATTATAATTTTGCCCAAACCATCTTTGCTTTCTTCCAGCCTCATCCCTCTCGGAGTTTCCCATCACCATAGGGTTCAGCTTGGTGACCAGAGCTAAGTGCCCGAGGCAGCTGGCTTTGACCTGAAGTTATCTAATAAATTAGAAAAAGAAATTGCAAGACTGGAGGTCTCTGAAGCAAGAAGAGCTCGGGATTGCCACTGATTTTCTATTAGCGTTGTGCGCATCGCGGGTGCTCGCCATATCATAGCATCTGTTGTCATAAGTCCTGACAGCAATCCGGAGACCTGAAATCCTAAAATGCGGCACAGAAAAGCTCATGGGTCCTTTGTGTTAGCTTGTTGGCCTCATGTTTGTTTGAACTGAACTTAACGTAGTGCAGTTTGGAAACAGTTCAAATACGTGTTGTAGGAAGATTAAAATGATCCTTCACGATGGATGGAAGGGGTTAAACTGAAGTTAAAAAAGAAAACTTTTTGAGAGACTGTTTCAGAAAGAAATTTAGAAACAGAAAATTGGATGGTTTAGTCTCACGGCTTTTCCCTAAAGCTTGGAGCAATTTGTTTAAACATTGATTTTAACATTTATTTTCCTACTTTTTTTTTCTTTTTTTTTTCCAGTGGCTTAATTTCCATTCCTTGTCTGGTGTGCCTATTAATTTTGCATGCTATCACAAGCCTAATTCTTCTCTGTTTCAAATGAATATCATATAAATTAATTGCCATATGATTACCATGTAATTACATTGTGACTCATGACAGTTTAGACAAAGTATCATAGCTACATTTTAAGAAATGATAAATGTTTGACTAATGTGTCAGAAAAATGTAAATATATTGTGATTATTGTGGCACTTTAAAGCATATTAATTCTTTCAGTTTCTGTAAGCTGTCAGTCATGCTGTGGCAAAGAGCAGTCAATCTGAGCGCCTAAATTTATCCATGCTTAGGCAACATTTGGCATTTGGGAAGGTTTTTGTACCAAGGGTCGGGGAGGAGGTAGGTGGCCGGAGTCGCACTGCAGGATCACGCATGGGATTCTTGAGACCTGTATCTTCCAAGCAAGCTGCTTATTAAATAAGTTTATCTTGTTACACACTTCTAGCTACCTTTTGCTGTGTTTCACAGCACGTGCACCATTTTATTCCAGCTCAGCATGGGGGGCTGTCAGTTAGTGTTTACTGTTTGGGGGCTCTCCTAGCCTGCCTTGTCTGCTTGCAGGGGCATCTCTGCTGCCCAGGACCTCGACGCTGGTCAGGAGATTGAATGCACGGCCGCTAATAGTGATATCAGCCATTTCATGTCTATGTCTTTCCCTGTCTCTTACTCTCTGATGTTCTCCAGAGGTGCAGAAAAAATAGTTTGTAAGTGTTTAAGCACACACCTTGGTCTGTGGTGGGGCACTAATTGGAAACTAAGCCGGGCATTTTGCCTACAGCACATCGCCCTGGAGAAGCCCTGCAGGCTGGCAGTGGGACTGGACGCTGCTGCTGCGGGGTGTTGGGAGGGAAAGGGCCGCAGCGATCCCCAGCAGTGGCTATTGCATGGCTGCGGAGCAACAGGGAATGCTGTGAGCAGTCCAGCTGCTGATGCTCACAAAGGCTTGGGTTAAGTGAAGCTTGGCTATCCAGCTCTGATGATCCCTTCCGTCACCGATCAGTGGGAAAGGGACCTGCTCTATTAATGATCAGAAAGTGAAGTTCTATCTTCAGTTCAAAGTTAGGAGTGTTTTTCATCATGTTAATGAAGTCACTGTTGAACATGTCTTATGGTCAGCGTAGGTAAGGACAAACCTTTTTAACAGCTGCCATGAGGTGTCAGACAGACTCCTGTTGATGGCAAAAACATGTTTAGCATTGAATTGCTTAAAATAGCATTTTAAGTTTAAATTGCTCTAAGGTCTGTAAAGGTAATAGGAAAACATAACAGCCATACCAAGGAAGTCACTGAAAGCCACATAATGGATATTTGGGTTCAGTTATTCATAACCACCACTGATCTTGTCTTATCAGTTAGAGTGAAGTGTCCTTAGCAAGACAGCAAGATTACAAAAGAGCACTTTGCTGTTGTTCAGCTTTCCTCCATGCTTGTATGTCACCACCGTACAATAAAGTCAGGATAAAGCATAGTTATCTAGACCTGCAGCGATGCTGAGAGCTTTTTGTCTGCACAGGTTGCCAGCACACTGTCGCAGGGATTCAGGCTGGGACATCTCAAGGGCTTATCTTGTCCTCTTCTATGTGGCTGCTGCTCTGCACTTGGTCCTGCCTTTGCAGCATGCCTCTATGCTACTTGAGGTGCTTGCCAAGGGTTTAGAAGGACTTCTCAAGCAATTTCAGAGTGGGACAGATCTGGTTATAAGCCCTCCCTCCCTTGATGCTTTGTCCTAGAGATTTATTTTTGTCTGGATTAGCAGGCCAGTTGCTGCTGCTTTCCCAACGAAATTAAGCAGCCATCAGTTGCATTGACTCACTTAACTGAGCCATCAGGACAATGTCTGTTCACTTAAGGTCCCGGCACAAGAGTAGTAGCAGTTGACAGCAAATAAAGAGGCAAATCCATTAAAAAAAAAAAAAAAAAAAACACAAAAAACTAAACTGTGGAGTTTGTGAGAAGGGGAAGGGCAAGAGGGGTATTTCTAGTGAATTTATAAGCTGGAAATGATCAGCACCATGACTTAAGATCTCCTTCCTTGATGATGAGTGACAACTGAGTTAGTCATCCACCTCTGTGGGCTTTAAAAGGGAGAGACTGCACAGTTAGCCAGGCTGTAGGGAGCTGGTGAGGTTGTAGGCATTTTGGAACCACCCATTACAGCCATCCAGCTGGAAACCCGTGTCCTAATGCCCTATAAACCCAGCTCTAGAGAAATTGTTTCCAATCTGTAGCCACAGTAAAAATGAAATCAAGTTGCCCTAGTTCTGGGAGGTGTGAACTTCAAAAGCCTACACAGAGCTTGTTTAAATAGTAAGTGTTGAACACAGGCAGTTTCTTTCCCCTTCCTCCTTCCTCTCCTTTTATTAGCTGAGAAAAGTGGGGAAGAAAATAAATTGAAAGACTTGGTTAATGCAATGTGTGACATTAGAAATTGCCTTAATAATGAAATGCATGATTAGACCAATTAGGTAGGATGGAAATGCTGTGTGTGTAGGTAGTGCATGCTTAGCATTCACGGCCCTTATAAAAAGAGCTGATAACCATCAGGGAGTCAAGAAAAGAATTGTGTGTTTCCTTAGCTCCAAAACTCTGGTTTGATGGCCTTTGCAGTGGCCAAAGCCAGGTCACCTTTGTCCTCTTGACCCTAATTTTGATCTTGATTGCTAATTCTCTTCTCTCCTACGCTGTTCTCATTGTAAATCTAGCGTTTCATCTATTTTTTTCCCCTTGCATTTCACCTTGCTCTTCTTTGCTTCTTCCCCAGAGGTCTGGCAGTGTAGCCCTCAATACACCAGCACAGGTTGGTCTTGAAATTAAAATCCCAGGTTGCTTTCCAGAGGTGCGGCAGCTTTGTTCAAATGTAGCAATCGCGAGGAAGCTGCCAAGTGAAGTGTCAGAGGGGCAGATCCTCGGCTGGCGTGGGTAAACACAGGTCCCCTGGTTTTCTCAAAAGTGTGCAGAATTGCTGCGGTTTGATGATCTGTGGGCCCCTCTCCTCACAGGTTCATGAAAGATGATACTTTAGATCATCTCTGCTGCGTGATAGATAATGGGCAAAAGCTCTACTTGCAATCCAGTAATGTATTACCCTTCCTTGGCCACCATTCCCATGTTGAAATCTTTATACTCACAGATATTTTTAAGATGTATGGTAATGCATGATTTCTGACACTAGTGCCAAGTGTCTTAAAGAGATTTCATTTAGATAAATTATCAACCAGATATGAATAAGTAAGGAGCAATAAATCAAAGAAAATCAGCTCTTTCAGCCAAATGAGGGTTCATATCTACAGTATAGTCCAAAAGGAAAAATTTGTTTTGTTGTTTTTTAATTGAATGAGAAGGTGGTGCTAAGGCATAGTAAAAGACGTAGGCCCAATGGTGTGTTTAATTAGTTTTTTTAGCTAAGTTTTAAGTTCTTTTTTTATCTAAACTTTGAGAAAAGACGTTGTTTCAGTGAGTCGACTGAAAATGAGCAATTTCTAGCAATTGGCAGTCTTTCCTGCTAAATGTGGTGTACAGCTTCTGGAAGGTTTAGACCACATCCTCTGGTTGATGCCACAGATACGTGATCACAACCGTGTGTGCCTGAGGTGTGTACGGCAGTTTGCGTGGAAAAACAATACTAAGAGAGTATGTGCTTGCAGGGTATATAAGTGTGAATCCTGCCGGAAAGCAGCTTATCCGTCCCATCCCCATAAAATCACCCATCTCGGCAGATCTCACCTTCAGTCATTAGGTACCAGAAACTTGAGAACTCCTAATCCGCACCTCCAAGAGTTTTATGCTTCCCATCCTGCTGCGCCGAACGAGTTTGATGCCGCTGGTCAGTGTGGATCCTCCCCAGGGAGAGGCTCCTCCATTTCTCCTCAAAGGGTCTTCCCTTTCTTTCCCACGTTTTTTTCTAAATCCAGATCCCATGCTCAGAGTCCCTTTCCTGGGGTGCCATGCCCACAGCTCTTTCCCCAGGAGGCTGTTGCCATTCCAGTTAGCTTTTTCTGTTAACTGCCATGAAGCAGTGAATTACAGATTTTTTTGAACTTCAGTGTTGTTAGGAAATGTTAGTTTTTGCCCGGTCAGCATCTTTCACAGAAACCTGTCAATGTGGACTGGGGATTTTGTGCCAGTGCAAACTGAAAACTGATTTTTTTGATCTCTGGGTGGCTGAAAAATAGAAAGACTGTTTTCCAGCCAGTTCTATTCACATCACCTTATATGAACACAGTAGTACTAACATCATGGTAAATGATGTTAAAATGCAAGTAAAAGCTATAAAAGTTAATTCAGTGCAGTATGCTGGGTAGCTTTTTTTAGTGTTGTTATTAGCAAGCATGATGTGAAATACACCTATTTCTCACTGTAGGCAAGACACAAAAGTGGATGGCTGAGGAGGAGGGAAAAGTCAAAATTCAGGGCAGTTTTTAATGTATCCCTTTGTGTTAAATTTAAGCATTCAGAGTGTACAGCTGTACATGTTTTACATTGTTCCTTAAGACAACAAGTTTTCTGGACTGCCTCTTCTCAATGTCGTGGATTTCTTACTGGTTAGTCCCTGGTTCTGTGCAAATTTTGCTATTTTTCCCCACAGTATGGGTGAGCTGATGGTCGTAGCAAAGTTTTACTTATAAAGCTCTTCTTTGTCCCCAGGAAGGCCGAGCATCATCATTGTCACAAGCCCCAACACTGATGGCAAAGACAATATTTCTGCTGTGCCTTCTTGTGGAGATAGTTTAGCATTTCGGCTATTTCCTATAGCTTTGTGATACCAGGCATTGTCAGTTCTCTCTTGGTTTTCTCTTGTTGCATTTTCAATTGCAGGTGCGTGTTGGTATATTCTACTTGAGGGCTGTTCTTTAGCTTACTGAGGGTTATACATAAGCAGGCGTAAAGGAAGACGCTGTATCGAGTAATGTGATATTCAAGGGCCTCGTTTCAGATTTATGGTGATGAATGAAACAAGGGTCACAGAACAGAAGAGATCTGGGAGTCAGCCACAAGAAAATACTTGACACAATAGGAAAATAGGGAATTAAAAGTAACGTGCTTACCTCAAGTACAGTACTTTCTGTGCAAGAGCTAGCAGTTGTTTAAATAGAGGGAATTTAAATTATACTACCATTTGGCACAATAGTACTTAGTCTAATTTTATCAATTACAGTATAAACCTGTCAGGAAGAATGCTGATTAGGGCACACTGTTTGGCTAGGGAGTGAGGTGGCAGGTTCAAATAGGTGCTAAATGCCTGGTTATTAGCTTTATTAAGTGGAATGTTTTGCTTAGAATGTTTTTCAAAGGCTTCCAGGCTTAAAGCACGTGGTGTGGCGTGTGCATCCACATACACATGCAACTTGCTCCAAGAAATCTAGGTAAAGGTAGGAATTCGAGTCTGGAGCTGCCAGAAGAAGGTGGCCCCCACTGCTTTAGTTTCACTTTCATATCTGTGGTATGATGCAATCAATCCCAGCTGCGCTGTGATGCAGTTCCTGCAGTACCGTTATTTTTCCTCTCTGGAGTTCTGTTTTCCTCTGTGCCTGGGCAGTGTCAATGAACACTAGCGTGCAGCCTCAGTATGGCTGCCCTTCCTGATCTAATGCATTGCCCAAACTTCTGTCTAGCCATATTTTTCTCCAAGAGGAGAGATGCATTTTGAAGACAGACATTTCTAACACTTATTTCCCAAGTACACTTATTTGTATGGAAGTTACTGAGGATTTAGGCAGCCCTGTTATGGTGAACTTCTCCATTTGCTGGTTTAAGACGTGTCCACCTCCAGCTGCCTGTCCCACCGGCAGAGTCCCCTCAGGCTTAGGCTGTAGCTACTCTGCTTTGTTGGCCAACGTCTGAGTGAAAGCCCACCTCCATTGGCAGCTTAAGTCAAGAGCCTGCGTTCTCCACCTGGGACATGTCTGGGTTGTGAGCACTGGCCTGTGGTCACCTTCTGCTGACTCCACTGCTGCAGGGCCGCAGTGCAGAAGGACTGGCTGGACACGTCCAACGCCTCAAACTGACGCAGCAAGACTCACGAGGGGCCATCTGTCACTGCCCAAAGCCCTCTTCTTCTGAATGCAGAAGGCATTTCAAAAAATCAGAGGAGGTAATTGCTTTAGTTACTCTTCCAAGCTTCACCCAGCAGTCGCTGCTCAGCCCAGCGCATGCTGTCCTTGCATGGGGCTGGGCTTTCTCCAATTACAGGGGCTCTTGCCTTGTATTTCTGTTTCTTCCTCAGTTTCTCTGCGGTGTTCGGTTTCCCACGCACATGCTGTCCCTCGCCGTGCCGGCAGACCTTCTCCCCACGCAGCCAAGACATGGACGTGCCTTTTGTTTCCCTGGCATCTGTCACGCTCTGGTCACTGGCCCCAGTTGCTTTTCCCATTTATCCCAAAGGAGGGGCAGCGTCTGTCCCCACTGGTTTCAGCATTTATTGTCTCCAGGCCCCCTGCCCTCCCCACGGCAGGAGCTGGAAGGTACGGCGTTGGCCGAGGCATGCTGCCATGCATTAAATGGTGGGGATGGAAAGAAACGCCCGGCAGTGACAGCTGCCTCTTTCTCCAGCTCTCTGCGCAACCTCGTAGACGTGAATAGGCATTGAATTCCTCTGCCTTGGAAAATAACAATGCCTGGCACACTGGTGGAGCCTTGATCTTCTGGTGGAAATCATGCTAAATGCTCAGCATAGGTGTCTGTGTCAAGATGGTTGAGATCTTGCCTGAGTTTTTTCATGTGCTGTGTAAAGGATGAGATTTCTGCTTAAAGTTAATAGTACTGTGTGAAGTATTGGTGAAAAAAAATTCCCCTTGCATGGTAGGTCTGAGGAATCCCCCTTCTCCCATGTTGGTTATTGGAAGGAGTTATGCACAAAGAAGTAAACAGGGTCTCTGTCAATGATTTCTACTCCTCAGATACAGCTTTATAATAAAAGGTAGAAGGCATTTCAACATTGCTTTTGTTTTTTCAGGACAGAGCATGTGAATATGTATGTGTCATTGTTGAAAACTATATCCGCTTATTTAATTTTGGAACGAGTCTGGCGTGGCACTCTCTTGCTTGACCACAGCCCCTGTCAAAGAAATGGTACCATGACCAGTAAGCAGTTTGTGCTCCTTCCAGATAAAGGAAGGAGCAGTAGCCAGGACGTAAAAGGAGGCGCAAGGCTGGATTTCATTTTGCCACTCGTCATGCCTGTGTAATTGCCAGCTGAGCAGCTGAAGTGCTGCTTACCCTGCTCCTCACTGAACCTCTCCGTGTGGAGTGCTTTCTCCTGCCTTACTGACCTGAAATGGAGTCACAGATTTCTAGCGGTGATTAAGCTCAGCATTATTAGCACATTCTTTTTCTTGCTTTGGCTCATGCATGACCCTTGAGACCTTAATTACAGGTAGTGGAGTTTCTGGAGTGTGGTTCAGTTGCCCGTGGTGCTGCGGGAAGCCCCCGGAGAGCAGGAGAGGTGTTGAGGTTTGGGGATATGCCGGGCTGCTGGTGCTGCTCCTCAGTGGGTGGGTGGCCCAGGCAGCGGTCCAGGCTATGCTCGTCTTTGGGAGCTATAAGCAAAGAGATGGCCTCACTGAGGCTTTCCAGTGACCTGCACAAAACCCTAGAAACCCCTCGCTCCCACCCTCCAGCTCTAGTATTGTATCTGTACGTGCCTTAATCGATAAGTAGTGCCTTGCTGGCTATGGGGGCCCCGGCCAGGACTGGTGCAGGTATTGCATCTGGGGTGACGTGCACAAAAAGCCAAATATTTAAAGTTTTATCAAGATCCTATTGGGATGAATCACAAGAATTGTTTCCTGATTTTGAGTCTCTGATAACCCCAGTCTCAATACTAAGCGCATTAACTCTGTCCAATCTAAATAATTTCTAGAACCACAAAAATGCATATCCTGATTTTATTTAGATGTATGACAACCCCTATCTTAATATCAATACTGGATATGCAAATTCTGTCCAAACTATATGATTTCCAGAATTTCAGTAAATATTGGTATTAAAGGCCAGATGTGCGGCCACTATAAATTAGCTGAGCTCGACTGATGCCAACGGTGCTGTGCAAGGGTTTATCTGCTAAGCAGCTGGTTTCTGGGAGTTGGGACCCCGCGGACTAACCTTCAGTGTGATTTCGGAGGGAACATAGTCCCTGTGCATCTGTGACAGTCTGCGCCTGTGTCATGTCAAAGGGTTAAGTAAATACAGAGGCACATTTAAGCTTGCAACCTGTGCATTTGAAGAGTCTGTTCTTGAAACTACCACCAAGTTCACCAGGAGCAAAATCCACAGCTTTGTGAAATTCAGTGGAAAATTGGCTTCAAGGAGCATTAACTCAGGTTCTCAGTGAATGTCTGTCTTCTTTATTAAGAGAGGGGGGAAAAAAAAGAAAAAAAGAGCACCTTTAGATACTAAAGTCACTTTTTTTATTTTCCCTGCAAGTTTGAACTTGTCCACTACCTGGAGTATTTTACTATTTTATTTATTGCTACTGAGGCAGAACTAGATTTAGGCTTAATACTAGGCTCCAGATGGTTTTTAGAAGGTGATCACATTTACAGTCCTGAGATTTGTGCATGGCTGCTTCCCCCCCCGTGCCTTACAGCTAAACCCCGCTCTCTCAGATGTGTGCTCCTGGAAATTCTTTATGGCATTTCACAGTTCCTATAAAGGAAGAGATCTTTTTCTGCAAAGCCTTTGGCACGATTTTTATCTCCACCAGGTTTCCCTCCACCAGTGTGAGATGGCAACGTAATTTTTCCCAGCGCCCGGGCATTTGTGCATGTCTCAGCGGCATGGAGGGGTGATGGCCAGCTCTGCAGCCTGGTCTGACTTTGCTGTGAGGTCTTTGGAGAGGTGGATTTTTCCATTCAGTCCTCTAAGGTCCAGCAGGACCACAGTTCTCCCAAGCTGCCAATGGGGGCTGAGACGCCCTAAATATCAGGCATTGTATGGTATACCCTAACGGCAGCTCAGCTGAGGGTTGGAAATGGGGAGCGATACTTTTAAATCATTTGGTTTGTGTTTTATCAAATGATTCTGAATTATGTGATCTCAAGATGAGACACTGCTACTCCAGACCAGTTCAGTGTCAGAGGATCATGTAAAAATGCAAAGGACCCTCTGGTACCCCTCCTTGGAGCCTGGAGTCCCTGCGTGGGTGCCTGCTGCTTCTCCCATCCGCCACAGCGTGGGAGAGCCGGGGTCTGTAGCTCCCTTTCTGTTCCGAATTGTACTTAGCTTGATACTGTGTGTGATAATTTTATTTTAAACTCCATAGTATGGCACTGTGTTATTTTGTCAGAGGAGCACTATGTTACCCAGCCTGTGGTTTTTTCTTCCCTTCTTGCTTTTTCTTTGCAAAGACAAGCTATAATCCCAGGTTTTTACAGTAATGCAGGAGCATCGGTGAAGTGCGCTAAGGCAGGATCTGCCCTTCCCATGCCACGTCTCTGTAACCCACGCCGCAGAGGTGTGCATATCCTAGTTTTCATTAGCAACTGGAAAAGGTCTGTCTTGTTTTAGCAAAAACGTGTGCAGAATCTGTTTGCTTCGAGAAAGGTTTAGGCTACCAAAACCTTACTGAGTGTGGGTATCGATGATGGAGAATAGCCGTGAGGAAGCACATGTTTTGTCGTTTCTTTGTACACTTGGTTTTCAGCTTACTTGTGTTAAGCTTTTCAGTTTTTGCATCTGCTATATTATTTTGCTTTCTTTTTTAAAGTGTTCTATATACAACTAAACCCACATGAGGATGATCTGTTTTCTGCTTTTTGTTTCTTTCTAAGGCAATAAGACATCTGGCTGCTACTAGTGTGAATTATCAAGTCGCATCCTTTTAACCCTCCTCATCATTTTATTTGTAAAGTGCTCACCCGCTGAGATACCAGGGGCCATGTGCAGTTTAAAACAACATGGGGAAATAAACGGCATGGGCAAAAACGATGAGATGTTTTTAAAACCGAAAAGCTGTGAGTACTGAAAAAAAAGCATGTTGTTAGGGAGAGGAGAGAGAGAGGTCAGATCAGTCCAGTGTAGCTGCAGAGACTGAAGCTGACCCTTCTTCCAAAAATTAAGCATAAAGTTCAGCTCTGCAGCCACAAGTGGTGACCCCAGCAGGCACAGGGACGTGCCCGTAAATCTTTTTTCTAAATTTAGCCAGTACTATAACAAAAGCCATATCCCTGCTCGTTGTGGAGAGCGGCACCCCGGCACTGCCGGGGTGATGTTCACTGCAGGGGGAGACTAGAAAACATTTAAAAGCTGAGCTTTACTTCTGGAGGCAGCTAGTGGGGAGATCATTGCATGAAGGCACCGGGTCCATTGGTGTTCAGGATGTACCTGTGCCAGCTCCGTGTGCCGGGGCAGTCTCTCCAAAGGTCTGCTAAAAATGAAACTGCAGTAATAAAGCCTGGCTGTCTGAGGTGAGTATGTTGCTCATGCAAAGTCCTTGGAGGATAAGTAAGGATAGAGGCTATACAAATGAGCTGGCTGGCTATGTTTGTGTGCCACATCTGCCAAATGGCTTGTTTTTGAAAGAGTGCTGCCAAAAAAAAGCCCAGAACAACAGAATGTTGCCAGGATGTTGAACTTTCCATCTCTGCTCCAGCAAATAGAGATATCAAGAAAGAAAAAGCGCTGCGCTGATTGCTCCCTGTTTGTGATGCTCCTCTTCTCCCTTACTCAAGCGCCAGGCAGCTCGCAGGCACCCAGGTGGCAACACCAGCCCGTAGCTCCTTCGGGGCTGGCGTGGAGCTCACCGGGGTCGCGATGCGAGAGATGCGGCCGTGCGCGAGCGATGCTGCGACCTGTGTGTGCAGAGGTGGGGTCATGGGGATGGATCAAAGGATGGGAAGGCATTGTCAGCCCCGGCGTGCTGCTTTTCAGTTCTGTTTATTGTCTTGCAGCGCTGTCTTGTGCTTTCGCAGTATCTCTGTAAAGAACTTCATAGAAAATAAATAGGACTTTTCATGGAAAATAAGAGGGCGATAAAACAAAGAACACATCCTTGATCTGTATGATTTAAACATAACTTAAATGCAGGAGAGTTGCCAATAGATGAAAAGAAACTTCCAAAACTGATCACGTGTTTGAATGGCTGCAAAAACTGAGCTGTCAGTCCCTCTGTCCGGGATTAACGCAGTCTACCCTGAGCACTGCGGGAAGCAGCGGTACGATCAGAGAGGATAAATGCTGATTTTCCTGGTGCTTTCCCATCTGGCAAAGCCTTCAAAGTCTCACACCTCACCCAGAAGTGTTAGGACTAACACAGGGAGGAGGTGAGCAAACTCCAACCCTTCCTGCAAGCAGACTGCTTCCGTGGAAACTTGTCCCTGCGTTGGAGCACAAAGAGCTGGGATGGCAGAGATGTGTGCAAGTAGGACCAAGGCAGACTTCAGGGTGCTGGAAACTGTTGAGCACGTTATTAGTAGTGAGGTGGATGCAGGTGTTGCAGAGACCGGGAGCCTTCAGGAAAGAGTAAAAAAAAAATAAAATTCCTTCATGCCAACTTTGCATCCTCTGGATGTTTATTCAGATGCCATATATTTTTAGTAATCCTCACTGGGACAAATTTAGTCAGGTCCTTCCGAGCTTTCTTGGGTAGAGATGAATACAAGCACAGGCTTGAGCACTTCAAGGGCTGGTGCCTACAGCAAATGATTAATTTTGCCCAGTAACAGCTTGAGCACGAAGACAAGAAATTCAGCTTTGCTATAGTAGGTGGCAGAAGGCTCAGTGGGCAGGTCTGAAATCAAGGAATTTAATCATCGTAGCAAATGATGGACGTGATTTTAAGCAGGACATTTCCTTCAAATGGAAATGGAGGGTTTCTGGTACTGAGAGAAATGGAGAAACACCCCCCATGGGAAACTTGGTAGGTGGATGGGGAAAGTCAGTGCTGTGTGGTGACAGACTGCTCCCCAAGCATCTGGCGTCGGACTCCGCCACCAGAGTCTGCCCTGCTCTCCTACCGAGGCACTTTGCTCATATTTCTGTGTTATCACATCGAAAGAACTGTTTGATTACGAAGTGTTGACTGAAGAGTAAGAGCCATGACAGTAAAGCATGGCTGAAAGAAAGAATCCCAGAATGGAAACCAGGCAGCCCTGTGCCATGTCAAACCACTGGATCTGGTATTTCCACAGGTGCAGTGCTGTAGATATTGTACAACCATATTAAAATGATTTTAGCCAGGAGGGTGAGAGGGGAAAGGCTATACAATAACATACGAATCACTTGCACTGATTGAAAACCAAATGAGCAATTTTCAGCCACAAAAATCAAGTGAGAGGACAAAGCAAATGAGACCTACAAGGCAGGCTAATAATCAAGATAAGTGCTAGACATAAAAAAGTCTATCACAGCACTATCGTGTACAGTGTAGTGTTTGTTAGATTTCCTGTACGCCGTGAGAATTCGCCAATGCTGCTGCAGAGATTCAGTCAGGGCTCTCAAATAGTTACGCTGAGCTTATTATCAACATTTTTCTTCAGGATGTTACCAAAAAAGTGCTAAAATTACTTCTGATTTTTTTTCCTTCAGGTATAAAGTAGCATAAATATGGTGATAAAAACAATTTTTTGTTTTTTCTGTTTCTTCCTTATTAGAATAATTCCATGATGTGGCTCAAAATGATTCATTTATTTTTTACACAAATATTTCTCTGATACTTTCATGTTCTAGGCAGCTTTTGGAAAACAAAACCAGTTTAAACTCAAGTGGAAAGACGTTTAAAATATTTTAAACAAATTAGCTTTTCCTAGGACCTTAACTACCATACTGTCTGGGAATTTTAAATGAAATTGTTTGAATAAAGTATATGAGGTCCTTTTTTAAAATGGAGGAAAAAAACAACCTCTGAAGCAAACCAGAGAAAAAGAAGATAATAGCGCTTGGAAAGCAACCTCTTGGCAAAGAGGAACAAGAGCAGTGGAATAATTTAATTGCTCATCAGCTAATTATATGGTATTATAATGTTAATGTGTCTTCATCATGACAATGTAATAGGTATAGATTGAAGCATATGAAAAAGAAAGTGTTGATGCAGTAATTATAACTAAGAGCAGAGCTGTTAGAGTAATTATAACGCTTCATCAGGTAATTAACGTATTGTTCAACTCGAGACAGAGAACAAAGAGTGAAGAAGTTAAATATTGAAGGACATGCCTTCCCCGCTCTGGGGCCGTCTTCCTGCATTTGCCGCAGAGGGTGATACTCTGTATTGATACTGTTATTTTCTTATTTCCTTGTACATATTTTATTGAGTGGGGGGAAGTTGTCGGGTTGCGTGCAGCAGAATAGACGGGCAGTGTGGCAATCGTTATTTTAAGCAGTTGATCCTGAAGACCCTCCCCGATCCTCCTTGCTGTGGAGGCAATCAATTTGTGGACGGGAGTCTGGGGCTACAGGGCAGCGGACGCTGCTGCAAATTCACCTCCGATCAGACACTTATTCAGCATGGGCAGAACTGATTCACAGGAGAAGTCCCGGAGCAAAACCACTGTCCAAAGTGCATTCGAGTTTCTCCTGACTGCCCATACAACTGCTTTTGGGGTGCTGGGGGATGCTTGGGTGTCCTTGCAGGGCACAAATGGAGATGCAGAGCTGGTGCCCCGCACTTCTGCTGCTCCCGTGCCCGCATCTTGCTCCTGCTGCCTCCAAAGCCTCGGGGAAAAGTGGCGCTAGCCTGGCTCTCGCTATGAAGCTCCTGGACTGGGAATTTTGCTCAATTTGATCAAATCTGCCCTGTGCCCAGCAGTCTGGTCTCCAGCGAGGAAGATGTTGAGGTGCTGCCTCGCACACCCTCATCCACAGCCGACAGCATAACTCGCTGCGATGTGCAAGGCTGCGGCCGCGGTTGCAGGGGGGAATTGTTGCCATACCGCTTAAGGACTGATCGGTGGTTTCATATTGATGTGCCCCAAAGAGGGATGTGAGATCTATCCTGCCTGTGCAATTTGACTTATGCTGTAGTAAAAAGCTGCTCGGGATTAAGGAACAGTGCTTTGAGGGGGGTTGATGTATCTGGGTTTGATTTTTCATTTGCCGGTGAAGTGGACTGAGTTTTGCTTTCAGCTTT
Source organism: Balearica regulorum gibbericeps (assembly GCF_011004875.1). Lineage (NCBI taxonomy): Eukaryota > Metazoa > Chordata > Aves > Gruiformes > Gruidae > Balearica > Balearica regulorum. The sequence goes on from NC_046189.1 coordinate 5,190,513, forward strand.
GTACAAAACTTATAAGGAAGCCCTTGTGTTTTGGGTAACTCCAACAAGTTATGGCAGCATAAACGTTATTTTAAAACATCCAGCTTCATGTCTGTTCCCTCCCCACAAAACGATGGTGTAGGAGTTTCTCCCTGTCTCCCGCATCCCAAAGGAGTGCTTTAAGTTACTACACTGATGCTGTAATTGTGCAGATGAGCTTAACCACATATACTTGTACGTGTTTCTATACTAACCTTGTAAGATCTTATTCCCACCTCGATATGCAAATTTTGACGCACCAGTAATTTTTGTCCCAGTCAAGTCTAAACCTAAACCGTGGCACATGGCGAGAGAGAACTGGCTGATAGCACAGGGCGGGTTTTTTCCCCGTCCTTGGGCCATCAGGACACCCTCAGCACCAACGCCTTCTGCAAGACTGCAATCTGCACGCCTCCCTGGAGAGCTAATGATATTGTTGATAGCATTTTTAAATTATTTTAGGGAGGGTTAACTTCCCTCCTTCACCTCAGGATAGTTTTCTGCTGAAAATCAAACCACCTCACACTGATTGTCATAGTCAACAGCATCATTTCGGCTGAAATTAGGGCAACAGTGGGATTTGTTTGGTCAGTTCATTTAGCGGTGTGCTGATTTGTGGTTCAGGTTTATGCCTTACTACATTTCATTTGAGTGTTGCATCGTTCTGCCTTTTGCAGGCTTTACAGGCGTAATGCTATAGTATTATACCCAGCTGAAATACTGAGTGCTTGGTCAGTAAGAAACGAATTAAATGTTAAAATGGTATTTTAATGCAAATAATATCACGCAGCAGAATGGAGGATGTTGTACTTTTGGTAAAAGATGTGGAAACAGATACTGTATGGCAACAGAAAGATGGGATCAGCATAAGCAAGTGAGGTTGGCTGCAAAGATGGCTAGTGCAGCACACTTGCTGGCTGCAAGCCGGGAACCTGTTTGGGTGAGTTTAGGTTACTTAAGTGCAGTAAAAAGGGAGCTGAAAGGAAGTAAGATCACTGGTGGCGAGGGAATAAACATGAAAGAGTAAAAAGCGATGAACAGACTATAGGTTTAAAAAAAAGATGTCTGAGTATCAGAGGGCAGAGGCTTTGGAGCAGCCTTCAGGTCATAGCAGCGAGTGGAGTTTCAGGATGGAGGCTGTTAAATTTATAAGGAGGATTACGTGCTATAATGCCAGCAAGAGGAGGCTACTTCAGTTCCTGCGTTCAAGGGACCTTGTTCCACCTTGATGCAGAACAATCCAAATGCGCCCTGCGGACAACGTTGGGTTTTTCGATGGGGCAAGAGAGAGGAGCGGGAGCTCTTGCAGCTTGCAGTGACTGCGCACTGGGGCGTGCGGGTGTGTTAAGCTGACTCTGCCTTGGGAGCAAAGTACATAAATGTGTTTAAAGGCTCTTATATCTTCATCTGAAATGCCATTATTTAAGACCTCAATTAATTATTGTTTAATAACATACTGTATATTAAGTTCATGTTAGCAGCACGCTGCATTTAAGTGAATATATACTAACCCAGCGCAGCATGCTTCCTAATTGAGCATTTCTGTGTGGCTGAGTAGAGTTTCAGTTACTCTTAAAAATTAATGAAAATCAGACACCTACGTCTTTTGAATATCTTTGAAAAAAATTCTCCTTAAAAATAGGAAAATGATACTTCCTATATGCAACAAATCACAGGCGAAATGGAATAAAACTATTTTAGAAAAAAAAAGAAAAAAGGGATTTTAATACACTGTAAGTAATATTTTCTAGACCATATTTGCTGCAGTCTGCAGAAAACGCGTTTATTGAGCAGAATAATGTATTCTTTTGGTTGGTCCTTTCCTCTTAGAAGTTTGAGAAGTTGGTTCCCTGATAAAAAGCGTATTCCTCTATCTTGTAAAGGCTTTCATTGTATTTCTGTGAGCACCGCTATTTCAGGCATAAATGATGTGTTATTTTAACAGTCAGTCTGTTTAGACTTCAACGTGTCATATTAATTACACTCTAGGAAAGCTCTAGGAAAACTTAGTCTGTGACCGTGCAGTAATGATGGGTGGCCATGGGGTATCTTCTGCTGGACTGCGGCTGACGCTGTGTAAATAGCTCGGGACTAACCCAGTACAACGTTTCCAAGAGGGGAAATCCACTTGTCTGATCAGGATGGGGTCCCTCAAGAACTGCCACCGCTCATCTCAACTCGAGGACCTGCTCTTAGTCTGGGGGTCCCAAAATCCTAACAGGGTGAAGCCGGCTGTCGCGTTGCAGCTGCTTCAGCTGATACGAGTGTTCCTGTGAAACCACGCAGAGTCATTGCTCAAAACTTGAGTGGATTCTTTCTGGAGGGTTCAACTTGTTTCTTTTTAAAATATTCATCATTCATTACTTTACCTCTGCATTTCTGGGTTTGGGCCAAACCTAGCAATTGAAATGTGGGAATTATAATAGGAGAGGTTGGTGGTTGGCTCTTTCTTGCAGGAAACAGGAGGAGGAGCAGAGGAAAGGTGATTCTCAAGAGGCTGCCAGCAGAGCTCAGGGGGTTGGACCAGGCAGGAACCCGTAGGTCTACTGTCAGCTGGTGCAGGCAGTGAATCCCTGCCCGCAGGCAAAGCTGCTTCTGGGCCCTGATGGCAGGCACAGCTCTGTGCCCCAGGCCTGGAGGGATTGTATTTACACCTTTAAAAGATTTGCTGTTATACCTGAGAATACTCTGGTCGTCTTTTCAGCTGTGGGTTCCTTTCTGAAATCCTTTCCTAAATGCATGAATTCAATGGTACCTCAGAGTGGCGAGACCCACAGCTAACTGGGCAGTGGAATTAATTTTTTACATCCATTTATCAGGTTGAAATTTGGTGGCTTTCACATCTTTTCAGTGACAGTTATATGTTTGAAGGGAGGCTGAACAGAATTTTGCAATCCATCTCCTCCTCTCCACTTAGTCATGGGAATATTTTTATCATTTCTCCTCTTCCTTTCGGTGGTCACCCTTTTATTGTGGCTTTCCTTATTTTGGCTATGTCCTTTCCAGTTGTGAACACAATGTCCCACATGGATCTGGACTGCCTATACACGTAGCGTGTTACCGCATCTCTCTGGTATTCGCTCTCCCTCTAATCCTCCTAATATTTTACATTCTTTTCTGATTGCTAGTGCATTTAAATCTGGGGCTATACATTTCATAATAGCTAGGATGACCTGTTCAGAAGTACTTGATTGCCATTTGCAAAAGGTAATTAAAACCCCAGGTAAGATGCTGAGGTGGATACGAAGTTGTGCCCGTCTCCTCTATCCGTGATGTTGCTGCTTGCGCTGTGCACGCACTCACCTGCTGTACCGTCGTCCCAACTCCACGCCGGATGCCTTGCAAGGCAGCCCGGGCTGAGGGGTATTACAGATCCTGTGAACTGTCAGGGCTTCACCTGGAGTAGTACTGAAAATCTTTGGGGGTTTTGCCTGTCATGGCTGCATTCACAGAGATTTTCTTTGCAAGTAACAACAATCAAAATGTTTTCTTTTTCCCAGTACCGCTGTGTTCCAACCATTTTTCCTTGATCCATACATGGAGTTTAAAAGCTCAGTCAGGGAGTTCTTGATTTGCGGCAGAAATGCAAACACATCGGTGGGCCTTATTTCCCTCTCTAAAAGAGCAGTCATTCTGCTATTGACACCAGAGCCAGGCTGAGACTATGCCTCGCTGAATTAAAAACTAAAAAGCAATTAGAGGAGCCCCTTTGGAAAATGTCATCCAGCACAACCATGGCCTAATATTCGTGTCCTCTTCCTCAGCACCGTACACCTTTTTAATTTATTTTATTTTCTTGCAAGTCATTCATTCAAATTACCTGGGAGTGGAAAACAGAGTTATTGACTGTCTTTTCATGAGCTGTCAGGAAGCAGTAAATAGAAGCAAAAGACAAATGTAGGCACATCCAGGGAAAGAAAAATCATAATTAATATTTCAGGAAAATAAAGTGCCTCTATAAGGACAAGAGTGGAAATGAAAGGAGAAGGAGATATTAGCCTGACATATATCAGGGTCTTAGCTATATTATATATATTCATATAAATCTATACTGCAGTTGTGTCTAGTACGCATGTTCGACTAATAGGGAGCATAAAGGCAGTATAGAAATGAAGCCTTTGAATGAGTTCTTAAAGAGTTTTCATCAGTTGTCAGGGATGAGGCTAATTCTTGGATGTCAAAGTTGTAGGAGTCACAGAGTTGCATTTCCTCGTGGTGGGACACTCTAAAACACTTTCAAACTGAGCATTTAATGTAAAGCTTTAAAAATGTTATGAATGTAATGTATTAAATATATGTATGTGTATGTATCATGAGGCAATAGGTAACTCTGATCCTCTTATAATGGTTGTTCTTTGCAAGATAGGATTGGGCATTTATAAAGTGTCTGCATTTATGGTAGGCTGTGCTGAAGAAGAGATGTCAGCCTTGAGCACACAGGTTAAAGCAAGCACTTCCCTTGGAGGCACCAGGATAGCTGGGCCCGTTTCAGACGGGGGAGTACGTAGGGGCTCCAGAATATCAACACAGCATCCCTCACCCCTTCCTCTCACTGCAACACTGCCCCGCATGGTTGCCATCCAGATTTTGGAGGTGGCCGCTGTGTTGCAGCTGCTGGCAGATGTTGTTCAGTAGAGGATACGTAGTGCTGGTCCTGTATGTGGGGCAGCCTTTGCCCAGGATGGTATCTCCATAGAAGGGCAGATCATCCCATCCTATACACCTCGTCATAGAGACTTGTTGTGCCTGATCCCACCAACCAATGAGGAGTATTGCAGAGATCCTCGCTGTAGAAGCGACCGTGGTAGCCCGCAGTCAGATGTCCACATGTTTTTCACAATATTTCTGGAAAGAAGTGTCCTGGAAACTGCAGATTCCCAAGCAGAGCCTGAGGTCTGGTAGGCAAGGGGGTACAGGGTAAAGTCAAAAGCTAAAACATCTGCCCTCTATGTATATAATTTGAAAGTGTAGGCCTGGGGCCAAGAACAGATAAATTGCCCAGACAGTATCCAATAAGTTACAGCCATTGTGTGACTACTAATAATTATGGGTTTTTTTACAAGATACATGTCTTGCACAAATACAATTACTGTATTTTCAGCAGTCAGTGCAAATCATTCATTTCCGTGTTGCATACCGACTTGGTATCTGATTAGCGCCAAATTCAATTTGTGTTAATAAGCCTAAGGCAAAATTAGCTTGATACACTATCATTTAGCAGTATTTAGACATGAAAAACAAGTTGTTTGGTTTTGCTTTACTTAGGTTTACTGTAGTACAATAAACAAGTTGATCCAGAGTGTTAACCTGAAAGATGGTCTGTGTTGTCAGGGAGGCTGGATGTGTGGATGATGACATTACAGGAGGTGTGACAGTCACGAACTTACTCCTCTAAGCTTACAGGAAGGAGTTCAGATGGGAATAATACAAGAATATTGATAGACTATTTCTTAGGAGTCCAAGAAGCATCTCAAGCCCATGTTACAACTCAGTAATACCTTTCTAAATGCCAACAGTAGTTGCCTTTGGTGGTGTGTGGGCTTAGAGACGTAAACCTTAACATGATTTAGAAAATATTGTCAAAATGTAGCCCACAACACAAAGGTGTACAAGGAGCATTTTCCTGCTTCTGAGACCAACCACACGCTGCCTTTGATTATAGCTGTGAAATCCCATTGATGTAGGACATCATTGTTTTGTTTTGCAAAGTCAACTGTTCTCAGCAGGATGTGCCATAGCTGGACTCGTGTCCACTAATTCTGTGTGAAATGGTTCTAAAAGGGGTAATATTAATCCCTTTAGTGGCAATTTTCACATGCAAATCAGTTAGGAGCGCACGTATCCCTCAGCTGTTTGTGAAACCTCAAGGCACTGGAGCACTCCCCCAAGGTTATTTTTCATTTTCCCTTTGAGCTGCCCCTCCTGCCACTTCCCAGTTGACTGCTGCACCACGACTGATTATTTTCCCTGAATTTGTTGGAGGGTAAATGCATTTTACTTGAGCTGAGTCTTTGCTTGCCTTTCAGGAGTTTGAAGAACAAGCTTTTCCTTGTGCCTTTCTCTTTATGTATGCCCTTAATTGAACATAACACATTCTTACCTCCAAGTAAACCGTAAAATGGCCCAAACTACTTTTTTCCTGCATAAAGGAGCACACAGCTCTGTTTGTTTTAGTAGGTATCTGCTGATTTACACTAGCTGAGGATCCAGCCTGGACCTCCTTCCAGTCAGATGGGTGTGAGACTGCCTGCAGGACCTCGATTGTCAGTAAAAAGCCGATGTTAGCAATTTTCATCAGGCAGCATGGAAATTAATTAGCCCAATTTTATGGAAATTAGCTCATTATAAATAATTTTAGCTGGCCCATTCACAAAGCACTTTTCACATTAGGAAAAGAAAAAAAAAAAAAAAGGAAAAAGCAAAGCTCTGTGAATTGGATACCGAAAAAACTCTTTCTCTCCTCTTTCTAAAAACAAATGCATTTCAGCAGCTGTGCCATTTGCAGGGGAGGGGCGGCACCCACAGATTGAGCCTCTAGACTTCGCTTTCCCACTCAGCGCCTAAAAGAGCAACAGTGAGTGATTTGTTCAGCTGGGTATTGTTTGGGGCTGCAGATGTCCTTGCACAGCCTGAGCTTGCACATTCTGCTGTTGCTACCTTTGGACTTGGCCAAGGCAGGAGGAGGAGGAGGTGGGAACAGTAGAGATGGGCATCTCCGGAGGCATCGCGCTGGGGACACTGGTCCTGCGGCTAATAAGGAATAAAATAGTTCAGACACAAATACATAATTACAAGGGTGAGAGCGGGTCCATGTGCTGAAGGAGCTCTGCTGTCTCTTCTCCCTTAGACTTTTCAGGCTATAAGGTCTTGCACTGAAGAGCGGGAAGGTTATGTGAGCTCTGAGAGGGTCTCATGTTTTGGTGTCTATCGCAGCCCCAGTAGGTCCCCTGTATCAGCTGGGTCCTGTGAAACCTCCAGACAGTCCAGGTCAGACAATCCTGAGGCTGCTGTGTTTTGATCCTCGTCTTTTCTAAGGATTTTTTGGTTCTGAAGAGGATCTAGCACAGCCTCTGTGTCCCATTTCAGCTTTTGCTCTCTTCAGTGCTTTTGCCAAAGGGGCTTTTAATATAATCTGTCTTCAGACTAGTCATGAAATACACGGGTCATGCAAGGGAAGAAACACCTTCACCCCGTGTTCAGTCTCAGCATTGTCATTTCTCTTGGGAGTTTTCAGGATTTACTGATCTTCAGGGTATCTAGAAATTTGCCTGGGGCTCATCATTTTCCTCTTGACTTACAGAGCATCTCTGTCCAGCGACCAGTTTTCTCCCAGCCTGGACTTAGTGTCTAGTTGAAAAATGGTTTTTCCTCCTCAAAGTATTATATCTCAGCCCCAATTTCATTCTTTTCTCAGATCTATATGTTTTTTGGATGCTTGTCTTCTCTCCTTTTAGCAAATGCCATTCTTGAAACCCCTGGAAAGAACCTGGGTAAAAAACCCTCTCATTTTATTTAGGGTGCGATGTGTCCTGTGTTCCCAATGAACCAGATGAGCTCAGGTCCCGTAGTTCTTCAGCCACCAACACTGCCATTCACGTGCATAGCCAGTCTACAGGAATGGATCAGAGCATCACGTCTTAGGAGATTTATTCCCGTTCACTTTTTGTATATCTCTTTGTCTGGGTCTCTCCCTGGCAATAATTAGTGCCTAACTGGAGCGCTTAAGGAGTTTCTTTCCTTGCAGCCTCCTTATTAGGTGTCTGGCATTGCTCATTTCACAGATGGGTGACTAACACTGAAGGCAGGTGAAAAGAGCAGAGCACCCCAAAAGGCTCTTGGGCCGGTACAATTTGGGGTGCAGGAGAGGGGCCACCTGCCCGAATGAGGAATGTGGGCAGTTTGCAGGGGGACCCACAGACATCAGGAGGGAATGAAACATTTTCCTGCATTTTAATGTCTATCCCACCTCTGCCATTCCTGCCCCAAATATTTACAAAAGTCTTTTGAAAAATCGCTGTCTGTTTTGCAACAGGGATTCGTTAACATGCCACTCAAGCTGATGGGAGAAAGGAAAAGGTGTGGGAGGTCTGGATAAATACGCTCCGTGAAAATTTTATGGAGGGGCCTATTTGTAATCAATTCTGCTGCAATGAGGCAGCATATTTGAGAAAACTAATGCCAGAGTGCCGGGCAGTTCTGGCTGGGCAGCTTTGGCCTCCACTGGCTCCTTTCTCTACGGAGAGAAACCGTTGGTGCATGCTCACGAGCATGTGATGATGCTCACCAGCGTGTGACGACGCACTCACTGCCATTACATGCATTTTCTAAAAACTGCTATTTAGAAGGAATTATGCCACAGAAAATGCTGGTTTGTTTTAAAACGTGAACTTTAAATAAATTCAAGCCGATGGAATGTTTTGGAGGTGAGAAAAATCTTTCTGGCAAGTGACAAGATCAGAATTATTACTCCTCCACAATTTGCTTAAGCAGCTACTATAAACAGCTACTAATCAGGCTCCCTTGGTGTTTAGAGATATCTGTGGATTGATTTTAATTAGATTGGCACCTCTTTGTTAATTCTATAATGTTTGTTTGCTTATAAGTTAGAGTATTTGGGTGCTGTGAAGCTGTTTGTTTAACTTCTTTAGTTAAATTCAAATTAGTAGGCCCTTAGGCACGTTGTTGTCTCTGCTAGTGAGGTTTTGCAGCAAATAGAGTGTGGGCTGATTTTTTCGACACCCCAACTGCAATTTGTTTTAAAGCACCTTAGGCACCTCCACTGAATTCACCGACATTACCAAATGAAACGCAGGAAAGTCACAGACACAAAAGAATGTCAGTGTTTGGGTGTCTTGCAAGGTAATTGTTTTGGTGGTTATTCCAGAGCAACAGGTTTATGGTATAATAAAAATCAAAGGATGGAAAAAATACTGGCAAGGTGTTTCAGACCCAGTAATCTCCAGCCCAGAGTTTTATCTGGAGTGTCCCAGTTCAGCTTTCTGCGAGCACCTATCTGCTGCTGGAGCCGCCTCGGACGGGCTGTAGACCTTAGCAAGCAATTTCAGTGTGTTTTACTCCAGACTGAAGGAGGGTTCAGATCTGTGTCAGCAGTGAAGATGCTGAACCCACACGAATCGAATTGAGTATTTAAGGTTGGAAGTCATTTTTTTGCCTTCCTTTCTCTCTTTTCTTTGGCGTGAAATTGTTTGTCTGCAATATAGCTGGTTATCTCTAATCCGCACCTTTCTTATTATGATTTTTGGTGATTTACCTTGATTTGAGTTTGGGTTTCATTGTTATTATGGATTTTAGACTAATTCCCACAGGTTTTCAGAGCTCTTACTATGCTGAACCCATTGTTGTGATTATCCGAGGGTTCCCCTGATGTGATCCTGATGAAAAGTAGGTAGGGGGCTTGTAAATTGAAAAATGAACTTTAAAACAAACCCCCCAAAATGAATTGTGTTCTCCACGAGAAGAATATTTGGTTATTAAAAGACATTTGCGCTGTACTCCCTTTATAAATTCGAGCTTAGGAAATGAGACAGGGCATGTTTCATCATTGATGCAATCGGGCTCTGCGTAATCCCATCTGCAGCATCCTACGTGCAGCCAGAGCGGATTTGTTTAAGCCGACCAGAAAAATAACTTTGGAGTAAAGACTGGACCGGAGAGAAAGTGGTTACTGTCGCGGTGGGTGCAGTAACACAGCAGTATCTGTGAAGGAGTCCTAATTCCTTGGGCCCCAAGCAGAGGCCACCCAAGGTGCAGCACAGGAGGGGCGAGAAAGAAGGGGCTTCCAAAGCAAAGCGGGGCTGTGTGCCGGGATGCCCGAGGGTCTAAGTCTCACCGTAGGGCTGATGTCTGCTTAGCGTTAGGTTTCCTAAAAGGAGAAAGCTGAGACCTGCAGTGAAAAACGTTGCTTAGGATGAGCTGCAAAGGGCAAGGCAGGGCTGCGACTAGAAATCCCCCAGAAGCACCATAAATCTCAGTTAGGGTTAGGCAGGGGTGATGCTGACGTTAGAGGTGATGGGCCCATCCCAGCCAACACTGCATAGCCAGCCCTCTGGCTCTTTCTGGTGTTTGTTTACCTTTAGCACAAGGCACCAAGACGGTACGTATGCTGTAACCAAGCCCGGCGCTGTGCAGTTATCCATGGTTTTCTCCTAGCACCTTTGTGCAGTTATTTTAAATCTTGTTTGAGTTTCAGTCTTTCATCTGGCATTTCATCCTAGAGCATCTCATCTCTTCTTGATCTCAAATCTGATGACAAAAACAAACCAAAGTTTCTCTTGCTGCAACAAGTGTTTAATTCAAAGGCTGTTTGAAGATCAAGAGAAGAAATTTCACTTTTTGCTCAACTAGTTGGTCCAAACAGCCAAAGAAGGTTCAGGTTGTTTTTGTTTTCGTTTTAAAATTTTATTATAAGAAGCAAGATAATTCTCTTTGGGTAGGAGAATTTGGATTCTTAAATTTGACAGAAAAGCACAAAATAATACCTTGGGTCTATAAGTATTTATACAGTATTTGCATGATGGTAGAGTTCAAAAAGCCTCATTTGAGTATCATTACAGAAAACTTTATTTCAAAAGAGGGAGTTCTGCTCAGCACTGTTTCAGTCCAAACAGTCCAGGGAGTTGGAAAGGTTGGGGAATAGTGAGAGAAAGGCCCGAGATGTGTAGACGACCTGGCAGGAGATGTCTGAATGTCCACGCTGGTTCTCCACTGGCCACAGCGGATGGTCCTTGGTCGAGAAGTCATGAACTTGCAGTATTGGGGAAAAGAGGGAGTTTGTTTATTCTTTTATTTTATTATTTATATTTATTACAGGTGAGCATGTGTACGTGAGTGGTAGGAGGGAAGGTCAGCAACCACTGCGAGAGGATTGACTGAGTACGGCACAGAAAGGGTCGGCGTGAGGATGGCAGCACTATGGTTGCAAACAGGATGGACACAGTGGTCGTTAGGGCTAGGATGGACAGGTACATCCCCACTGGGGTACGTCAGTGAGTGCCTGGCTTAAAATGTCGACATTTTAGCCAATAGAAGTGGTGTTTGCTTATGGTTTGTGTATTATGTGCGAAGCAGCAGCTAAGACACCTGTTACGGGGGTGCTGCTTTTCTAGGTGCCTTTGCCCCCACTTTCCTCTTTCCACTGGTGGATTTGATTGCACGTCCCGCTGCAACCTTTGCACTGAGCCACCGACATGGTATTAGCGTGAAAATCCAGTGCGCGGCTCTCCCTTGGAAACATTTGCATATGATGCCCACCAGCTTTAATACTGACAGCACGTACTTCTCTAGGGAAGGCGAGCCCTCAGCCAGGATCTCAGCCACGTACCTCATGTTTAATGCGGGCTGAGCTCTCAAACGTGTTCACGTTAGCTGTCGACTCCTAATTAGACACACAAATCCTGCAGAGACTCACGGTGCCGTGCTCCCATAAACTTCAGCTCCTGACTTTAGTGATTTCTGAGCCTTTCTCTCTGTGAAATCCCCGTAGCAGTTTTTCTGTGTGTTTCTATCGCTGAGTTGCAGGCGAGTCCCTTGGTTTGACACAAGCAACGCCTGTGCTTCCTGACTTACAGGCTAAATTGATTATTCGGCAGCAGTCAGTAAAACATGAGGAAAAGAGGGGTCTCACAGCAGCTGTGTTGAGTGATGGTTAGCAGGCGTACCTGGGTGCAGGACATGTATGCTCTCTCCCACGTGAGGAGATTACCTTAAAGGTGGTTGTAATAATCTGACTTAAACCTCTAAATGCAATTAAATCCTGAGTTAAGCCTGAAAAATTTGACCTGACGTTCTGCCTTTGACTCATCCGTTTTTGTGTTTCAGTATTACAGCGAATACGCTGTAACAGATCACACACTCCAAAGAGTCTGCTGGAATGGTCGGGGTAAATTAGGGACAGCGTATCAGGCTGGATTTTCAGTCTCAACCATCAATTTCATTTTTGTAATGTGCACTAATGTCTGACAGCTGAATATGTATTTAATGAGATTTTAAAAACAACAGTTTTGATCTGTTAGAACAACATGCCATGTGAGAAGGTGCCTGTGCTGCTACATAGCTGAATGCTTTAGGAAAATTAACTCACTCAAACACTAAATAAGGCTGAAAACCAGCTTGTTAACAGGAGAGATGCCGTCCACTCTGTCCCAAAGCATTGCCTCTGCTGAAGGGGGACCTCAGCCTTTTTTAAAGGCTCAGGAATGCTTAATTAATCTCACTCCTCCCATTATTTTTTACTTTATTATGCTATGTAACCTGCCAGCTCTTCCATCCAGATGCTGCCTTCCACCCGCTTGGTGGGAGGGGGGCTCTTGATGAAAGCCCAAAAACCTGCAATCTGGCCTTAATTCTGATCTCCCCTTAACACTCGCCACAAGCAGAGAAATTCCTTCAGCACAGGGAAGCGTGAGCGCGTTCTCCCCAGCTGATGGTGCTTTTCAGGTTCATCCCTTTCTCCTTCTGCTTCTCACAAGAGATTGCTGCATCTCATGGTTTTCTCATGTCTTTGAGTTTGGCTATCAGTTGCCCAAGGGAGGGACTTTCTCTTTGCGTCAGTGTTACTCCCAGCTGCTACTGCAGTGCAGGTAATAAATAGCATCCAGGAGAAATACAGCATAGAGCAATAGGCTGAAGTGGAGGGTTGGTTTTTTTTCTTCTGCACCTGTCAAAAATACCAGGTACAGTAAAAAGTATCAGGAGTACCAGAAATAAGATCTAAGATTGCTTGCGAAGAGCTTCTGCTGCAGCCCATCAGACACAAGAGGCCAGGGTAATTCAGGTAAGCATCTAAACCACAGGGATTTCTCTGAACTTTGAACCTCTCTGTGGCTTACCTGTTTTTCATATGAATCAGCCAACATCAGGTTTCAGTAGAGTAAACTCATCCCTGGTGTAAGAGCAGTAGCTCGCAGCTGTTTCTTTAAAGCTATCGTTAGCCCTGTATGCTGGAGATTTGCAATTATTTTCAAAGTCTGGTAGGATCCTAATTATTAGCATCCTCCTGTGTGGAAAAGCACGATAAAGTTGGCCATATAGCAGCTGAAGCGCACTGCCTGGTCTATCAGTTTTAATAAATATTTAGAGGTGCCGGAATAGAGGAGAGCGATGTGCTGTTACTCCATCCCATTTCATGGTTATGATAAGGGCTGATGTGGCACGTGGCCGTGGTCCAGGCTGCTTTCACCAGGGAAAATGCAGCAGCATTGGAGCTGTCCGGGGGAATTTCTCCATTAATTTCCATTGTGCCTTTAGATATCTTTTCCTTTTCTGTGCCTCTGTCTGTGACCGAGCCAGTTTAAATCCATTTAGCTTCAGTGACAGGCTGGTACCTAAACAGACACCTGCAACCAGCCTGTTGCAATTTTTTTAAAGCCCTGCTAGGAACTGGTTTGTTTTTGGTTTTTTTTTTTGTCAATAGAAGCAATGAGGAGCTGCGACCTACCTGAATCGTGCGGCAGTAATTGCAAGCAAATGGTAAATCATGTTGCCCTTTGCCTGAAACACTGCGATCTTGGATAACTCCTTGTATATCTCCTCTCCGACTGTGCATGTGTATCTCTTGGCATTCTGCGAAGGCTGGGAGCGAGACCTGAGCTATTTGGCTTGCGGGTCGAGGAGGGCTGTGAGCAGTCACTTGCCAAACAGCCGCCCCAGTGCCTACAGACAAGTGTGATGAGTGGGATTTCTCTTGTTTTATAAAGTGTTCCTTTTTCAGTCTCGCAAAACCAGTATAAAACAAGAATCTAGTAATTGCAGAGAAGGTGTAATTTAAAAGCTGATATTTTCCAAAGTCAGAGAGATAGATCTGTAGAAAGATAAACAGTGAGAAAATGTCATATTGGTCTCATGTAATGAGGAGATGACTGTCTTTTTCTTTTAAGCAGTTAACTTTTGTCTTTGGATGGGTAAGAAATATTTATCAAAAGCAATATATTTGATCATTTTCTTAGATCCTGTGAGAGGACAGTGAATAATCACAAAAGTGGGTCAATTAAAGGCTCAGGGAGGTCACATTAAGCAAGGGCAAGTTCTCTTTTTATAGAGGATGCACTTTGATGCCAGGCAGTTAGGAAAAAATATTGCAGGAGTTTGTAGTGCAGGCAGCACTTTCTGATACTGATATTTTTATTTGATAAAAACCATTTTCCATGGCCCTCAGCTAAAGAGTAGGGAACAGCTTTCAAAGTTTTTCCAGCTACAGGTCTGCCAGAGGCAGCTGGTGGGTAGAAGGCAACACCATTGACTGCAGTGTGGCTCAGCATCTCCAAAACAGTTCAGTTCCTGTGCTTCAAGCTGATCAAGTGATCTCGATTTTAGTGACCAAGATAAAAGTAAGGACTATCCACCTGGTTGATTTTTTTTTCCTCCAGATGTTTTCAATGAAACTCTTTTTTAACAAAACAAAGGGTCTTATTAAAAAAACCCCTTTTGGTTCAGATTTTGGCTTCGTTAAGAAAATATTTCATTTCACTTTTCCTTGAAGGTCCTTGTGATTTATGGTTTTGTGTGTTGTTTCTAAAAACTGGCGTTTCTTGGCCAGATGTGTTTCTGGCAGCGTGTCTGGTTTTCTCTGCTTGAATATTGCTTTTTACCCTTTTTTAAAACTCATTCTGTCAATCACTGACGTTTGCCAGGGTATCTTGCGTTTTGAAAGTAGAATACGTCACTGTTTGGTTTTCATTGCTTTTTCAGGAAATTACTCCAAACCAAGTGTGTATCTGTTAGTTTCTCCAGTTGCACTTTTTTTTTTTCCCCCCAGAGAGTATTCTGTGAACAGGCAACGTGTAGGTGAGAAGAATTAGTGAGTTGGGCTTTATTAGAAGCAACCTTGAATCAGACTTCAGAAATGAAACTTTCTGTGGATGCTGAGATTTTTAACTCTCTTAATATTATAGACTGCATGACTCTATTTTCACTTTCTTCACTGTGTTTTCGTATGCAAGCCTTCGTGGTACAAAAAGTGTCTTTATAGATGCTGACAGTATATCTGTGTATCAGGTCCATAGAAAACTCTCTGTTACGGGGTTTAGGAATAGGTTAGAAATGTGTCTACTGAAGATAGGGGCACTGAAGATGTCTCCAAAGAGTCTTTCTTTGAAGTCTCTGTCCCTGTAGGTGTGACACGGTCTCTGAATCATAAAGCAGTAAGAGAGATTAGAAATTGCATCAATTGTAGCGATCAGAGGAGGGACTGGATTTCAGGGAAATCAGTTTCTATCTGCAAAGTCTAAGCCCATCTTTCTGTCCCTCCAAAAAAAAAAAACCCCAAGCCCTGAAAATATGTGAAAAGCAAAAAATGGACTGCTCAAATATCCACAGGT
The DNA here is from genome assembly GCF_011004875.1 of Balearica regulorum gibbericeps. Lineage (NCBI taxonomy): Eukaryota > Metazoa > Chordata > Aves > Gruiformes > Gruidae > Balearica > Balearica regulorum. The sequence goes on from NC_046189.1 coordinate 5,205,866, forward strand.
TTTAAAGCCAAGAAAATAAAAATTAAAAAACCCAACTTTGTCCAGTGATTTTTTTATTTTCTTTTTAAAGTGTCCTAGCCCAAAGTCCATGACTTCTAAGGCAGGCAGAATTTTTCCAGAGAGTAATAAAAATGTTTATTCAAACCCCCTATTTAGCTATGGAAAAAATCTTTAATTGATGTGGTTTTTTAAAAAACTAGTTCTCAGCTTTCTAATCCTTGCATCAGTGTTTGTTTCAGATCTATTGATGATTTTCTTGAAGAGGGTCCTGTGACATCTGCTTTTGCCATGTACCACAACAAAGAGGGTAGAGGGTACCAGCAGTAGCAAATTCAGATGCCTGCGTGATGTTCCTGGGTTAGGAGGTTGCATTCCTTTGGGGGAAGATTCAGGCCCGCTGTTAGATTGTGTTAGGCAGTTTGAATACCCTTCAAAATACCCCATTTCTGGGTGGCTTTTCTATTTTATTTAATGGTTTTGTGCCCAGTGCTAATTTAATTTACTCTCTAGTCAATCTGCATCCTTAGAATTCATGGATTTACTCGGAAATCTTATTCCAATGGACACTAACAGTGCAAAAGCTGCATTCCATTAAGGGAGATAAATCAGCGTATGAAAAAGTGAGCTATAGATTAAATCTCGCTTTAGTCGCCTTTTATACACACCTTCTTTGTGCATTAGGTCTTTTAAATCCCTGTGAAAAAAGAAAATAAAAACCAAGAGCTTACTTACCAAGCCACCAGCAAATAGTTACACAATGTGCTTTACTGTGCAAGTCGTTTAGATGTTATTTCTTGCCTGGTCTCAGAAGACTGCTCTGGTCAGTGCAAACCTAATCCAGGCAGCCCTCTGTCACGAGGGCCAAGCCAAATGTCAGCTCGGACACAGATCTTTTCCCTGGAGTCCATTGTAGCAGCTGGTCTTTTATGGGCTTGGGTTGTCGGAGCTGCCAGCCGTGCCGCCGAGACCGGGGCAATCAACTTTGCTTTTTCCAGCTTACCGCAAATTTGGCAAAATGAGTTGTCAGATGGCTGCAGAGACTTGTCCTTGGCTTAAAACTGCAGGGCTACAGGAGAGGGCATGGGCTGCATTAGCCTGTGCTCTCCCGTGGGGTCAACCCTACTGACCCACAGGCTCGGACACGCATTTTGGGACAGCCAGCTCAATAAAGAGAGTGGTGCCACTGGTTGGAAGGGGATAGTGAACACTGGCTGAACCTGTTGGGGTTTTTATTCTTGTTTCTCGTGCTCCGCATGAAGTGTGTGACTGCGCGGTCTGCACAGGCATTTTACGTTCTGAAAAGCTGCCTTGCTTCCTGTTTACCATCGCTACTTTTTTTGCTGGGTTTTGCAGTGCAAACATAAAGGTATGTATTTATAGGCAGAGGAAGCTTCCGTACGGCTTACGCAGGTACATCTTGTGCCTGTCCTGTGCCATGTCCCAGCTTCACTGGCCTCTGCCAGGTTGGCTTCAGTGACAACTTAGAGCTCAGCTTAAGCACCGGCCATCAACTTTTCAATACCCTTGGCTGATCATACAGTGTTTTAGGAAAGATTTCTGTGTTGCTGACCTTGTTTCCCTTTGCCCAGGCAGGTAGTTCAAGTGGCTTTGTATTTGGGCTAAAACTCCTCAAATTGTGTTGAGTTTCCACGTACTCTAAAGGACTCGGTTGAACCTGTTTGCTTGTGGAAGCATGAGAACTGCCTTTTGTATTTGCACTCTGAGCAGAGCAAATAGTAAGGAGGTCTCCGAGAGGCCCACAGGAGATACTTTAGCCATGCCAGAACCATACCAAAGTTGGACAAACGGCAGGCAAGGGAAGGCCAGGCCAAAATTCGCAGGGGGATCCTGAAAAGATTACTCTTATCCCTGTATTCTGGCAGTTGGAAGTGATACACCAAGGTGAAAATAAAACGTCTGGTCCTTACGCTGTTTCCGTCAGGGTTTGAACATCGGCACAACTACAGGCTTCCAGGTCAGTCCCTTCAGAGAGAAATGGGAAGAGAGATTTTTTTGCCCTTGTTTCGCTCATGTAAAAAAACTTGAGACCTAGAGAAAGTGTTTGACTTTGAATGATCTCGGGATATAGCTCTGTCAATGTTCATTTTTATATTCTTGCAGTAAGTTAACAAGGCTATGAACAAAATAAAATGCAATTACCCATGTTCGTTTTGCAAACTAATGAAGAATTCAGGAGGCTGTGAGAAGTGGCAGTGAATCATGCAAAGACATTTGCGATCAAAATCAAGTTCTACTCTTTTCCAAAGAAAAGTGCCTCTAGACAAGACCCAGGGAAAAGATACATGGTGCGGTGTCAGCAATTGTTAGGCTGATTGCAGTGGGTCCAGGTCAGGATTTGTTTTATGTGATGATAAATCAATACAAACGAACCCAGCTCTTGCTCTTAGGTTATTTGTTGGCTGGAGCTAATTTCTGGCACTTGGAGGGAATTTAGCACTGAAGTGACTCCCATCACACTCTTTCCCTAAAACTGTAACAGGGGAGTTGGCTGCTCCCGACGTGACCTGCTGCAAAGTCTCATAAGGTATGCCCTGGGGAAGTCATTTGCCTTCCAGGTTGGTGTTCATGTCCCAGTGCCTCTCTTGCTGCACTGAGATAACCTTCAAGTAGGTTGAGTTTGAGGCAGGGAGAAGATGATAACACTTAGCATGGATGATGCTCTCAAATCACTCCAATTAGATTTGGGCTTGAGGAGTCTTTGGATGTTTTTTAAAAGGGTATGACAAGCTGAAGTTTCGCCAGTAGGATTTCATGGCTTGAGGGAAGACTGCATCTATCAAAAGCTTCACAGGACTGGCTTAGTTATTGTGTCTTTTATTCAAAGCTTTTTTTCTGATCAGCCTTTGCTTTGAATCCATGCAAGCCTCGTAAATCTGGTTGGTGGTGGTTCTTCTTCCCCTGCAACAGTTAAAGAAAAAATGCACAGTTCTAAAGTCTGTGTATACTTTCTTTGTATACTTAATATCAAAACATTTAAGACGGCTTTCTTTTCCCATAGATTAAAAATAGCCAGAAAGGAAATTCATTGAGCAAATGTAGTGCCTTGAAATATTTCAAAGAACCTGCGGGCAGCGAACATTTCCTTGGTCTATGCTGGTGACCCTTACGGTGCCTGAAGGAAATGGTACTGTTGAGAGGCAGTTTGAGTCATTTATGAAGAGCTGTGGACTTTAAATGTTAGTCTCTGCTGGTTTGAATTGGTAGGATTGCATTCTTATATGGAGACGGGCCCCATCCCTGAGATGTTGGGAATGTACAGTGCAGAGCCGTAATAGACATTTTTAATACTATCTAAAATGAACATTTTACTTCTGACAAGATATAGTACTTTCTTACTCACATGCTTATTTTTCTAGAGAACATGTTCTCTAGAGCAAGAAACCTTGATGCTTTAACCTTCCTGCTGAAAATTACTGACCTTTGTGAGGCTTCTTGAGATGCTGCATGAGATCCCTGCTCTGGACCAGAAGACTGAGGGAAGTCACACTTTGTAAGGCTCCAGGTTGTATTATAGGCTTGAGCATACATGTCCAGAAAATGAAAAAGCAGAACTGAGGAAGGATTTTCTTGCAGTTCTTCTGGAGGTGGAAAGATTTTTGCTGCGCAGCCATCAGCTCCGGTGTGTTACTGGGACAAACTCCACAGGTAAAGCACAGGACTTGCAGAGCTCTCCGGTTTGGAGCTTCTATACTCCTGCAAGGGTTCATTAATTTGATCCCAAATGTTTTCTGTCCACGTAAGAGTTATATCACGTGGAGCTAGGGCTTTTGCATGAATTAGATGTAGTTTAGAAAGGAGATGGGGTAGATTATAGTGTCGATTGCCAGGAACTTGTCCAATGCATTCAGCTATTGAACACCATTTTTGCATGTTACTATCTTTTCTGGGTGTCTTTGTCACCACGTTACTATTTCCCAACCATTAATTCCAGGCTGGACTCTGTGTCAGGTCATCCAGCAATACTTTTTGACATCTATTTAACTTGGAGCATGCAGGTAAATGGCTTTGGCTTGTGGGTCTTGAGTACATGCTTCACTATGCTAAACAAAGATGAACTTAAGTACTTGCTTATTTAAAGTGATCATTTTCTAATAGTCTGAGGTTTCTTGTCCTGATGTGGTTAGCAAGTTGCTGATGGCCAGTTTCATATTCCTCGCACACTTCTGACATTTACAAGAATTTGCCATCTACTGTACTTTGGAAAAACATTTCCCATACCATGAGTTGGCACTGAACTACTCTGAGGGATATTTCACTGGTTTTTGCTGGTAAGGTGTGTTCAATCACACCAATCTTTGCTACCATCTACATACGCTGTCCTTAATAATTTCAGTTCTCTCACTGGATGGCTGGAACTATTTTTTAAAATGGTTTTCATGAATTGCTAAAGACAAATAATGTTTATCGTATGAATCATCCAATGGAGGTTTGTGTGTGCAGTGTGAGTGTACAACTCACGTAACAAGTATGCAAATAAGTTTTTTGGCATTATTCAAATGCTTTTAAAACTTGACTCAATAAATGAAGGTGAATCAAACTCATAGTTATGATTCACAAAATTACATGTGAACCTCTTATTATATATTTAAACTCTGTCCACTGTTAGGAACAGAAATCACAAAGCCAAGTTGCAAATTGATTTCCAGAGAAATCAAAGTGATCGGCTTGTCTTGTGCTATGCCATTTCTGCAGCTCCTCTTCCGTGTCCGTGAATCTGACATTGCTCAACAGTTTATCAGAATTACCGACTATACCTTGAATGTGAACTAACTCTGTCCGCACGTGGTTCTTATGTAGCTATGCTACGCAAAAGGTTTGTGGCTATGCACGTTTACTGCCACGTAAACGTGCTGATTTATTGACGTGGCTTGTGAAAAGACTGTTTCTTTGAGGAATCTGGTATGGATTTGAGATGAGTTTTGCAAGCCAACTAAGAGATCTGGGTGCAAAGTTCAGTGATCAACCACCAGGCTTCAGCTGTTAAACAGGGAGGTTGCTGTGTGCTAAGGGCGAAAGCCTCAGGGCATTCTTCTGCCATCAGCCCAGGCAGGAGCAGAGTGAGGCCCACCACCTTGCGGGGGTTCCCAGTTGCTTGTAGGGAATTTGGCAGGAAAAGGGGATGGCTGGGGCCGGCCACAGAGCGGTGGGAGCAGGGCTCGGCACGGCCTTGGAGCCGGCCTCAAGGGAGCTGCCGGGGCTGGAGAAGCTCCTGCAGGGAGGGTGCTCTGAGGCTGCTGCTTTGGGAAGGGGTTTGGGGTGTCTTGTGTGGGAGAAAAGGGCCAGGGCTGTGCCAAGGCCATGAACATACAAATATACTGAAATTATATCATTTCACTCTATATTTCGGTATATATATTTTCAGTGTAGTATATATAAATACACGGAATTATTCTGGCAGAGCACCTTGGAGCACAAGTACTCACAAGCGCGGCTAGCCTGGCGTGGGCACGGTCACCACTAGCAGTGCTCCCACAGGTTGATTGATCCTGAGCCTCGAATGTGAAATTCGGTAGCTTTTCAAATTCTTCCGGTCCTTAAAATTTCAGCAGCTTTCTAGAGCCTGTAAATGGAGATTTAAATACCTCGCATCATCTGCTGCATTACAGACCTTGTCTTTTAAATGGTCCCATGTGGGCAGGGAAGCGGAGCCCAAGAGGGGTTGGCTACAAGCTTGTTATTTTCTCTCTACGAGAGTTGCCACAACTAACTCTGCCAAACTTTCTCTGTAAATCTATCTATTAAGCTCCATATTGAAGGGTGACATAAATAAACGACTGGCATTCACTTATCGCTGCCTGGTAATATCGAACCTAAATCTTAACATTCAAAGGGTGACTAAATTATGGACGCGTGAATGTTATGTTGTTTCCAGCTTGCTGGTAGCGATCCCGTCGTCTTGCACAGCTGTTCTGCCTTTGTCTTGTTCCACCGACAGTGACATCCAGTGCCTTGGCTCATTATATTCCTTTCAATCTCTTTCTCCCTCCAGCCCTTTTTAATTATTTCAATCTATTTCAACTAGTCTTGTGCAAAACTTCATCTTCCTTGTGTACTCGCCTCTTTCAAAATGTGCTGTTCCTCTGCTGGCATGCGGTACAGGTTTAGGAATATCCACATGGCCCTTGTCCAGGGCCCCCTGGTGACTTTGCGGAGAGCCTTCTTGAAGAAGGATGGTGGAGTAAGGCCCAGTAATGGTAATTATGGCTGTATTAGGTATTTGTACATTTTTGGCGAGTTATCTGTCGGTCAGGGAGCTGTGTGAAGGGAGGGGGACAGAACATCTGTGTAATTGTCACGGTTCCTTTTTTAATGCTATTTCTGCTTAATGGAAGGAGTCTAAAATCCATTAATTTCCCATAATCTCATTAAAGGCTAATTTGGAAAGCTGAAAAAGGGAAGGTTTATTTTGGGTCAGGCTAACTACAGTTAAAATACTTCTGGTTGTTGAACTGACCAGCTCTCCATTCAGGTCAGTCCATCGGTAGCTTGCGTTTCCATATGTTTAGCAGTCAGGGTGGGGATAGGGAGGTAAGGAGAATAGAACTATTCTTTCTCTTGACATAATAAGGCCTTGATAATTCTTGCGTGAAACAGATTTTATTTATCTCCTTGAGCATTTCATAGATTTTCTTTTATAACTAAAGTAGAGGTACTTTCTCATCTTGTCACAATTCGTTCCTCCTGCCATCACCTTGGTGTTGATTTTCACTAGCTGCAGGGTCAGTGAGACCAAATGGCTTTCTCCTTTCAATTCTTTGGTCATTCAATCTTGGCAGGGTTATTTTTGGTTTTTTTAGTTTAAGTATGCATTGCCAAATGATTTTGGATAATGAGATATTGAAGAGCAGCAGAAGACTTCTTCACTAACAGCAGCAATGTAAACTGCAAGGCTAAATGCTGCATTGATATTCCTGCCTTGTAGGAAAATTCTGCTCTTTCAACGTTTATGGTAATCCTGATTTGGGATGACAAGTTAAAATATCCAGAAATTCGGCAGAATGAAATGCCCACGCAGAAGCGTATTGGCAATGACAAAGTGAATTGTGTTGTGAGGTGTGATGGTACCAGCTGCAGCACAGTGTTGTTTGAGTTGCAAGTTCAGCTTAAAAATCAGCAATGCTATAAATCATAAGTGCCATGAAGCAACACGTTGGCAAGTTAAGGATGAACTGAACTGAACCGGGGTATTCCAGTCAGCTCATCAGAAATATTTATGTCTGAGGTCAACCAAAACATTCTCTTTTTTTTTTTTTTCCTTTGGGATTTCCAAAATTACTGCAAAAGAAAAAAATTAAGAACACAAATATTATCAGTTAAATAAAAAGATAAAGGGAAGAGAAGGAAGCACTGCCAGGAAGCCAGGCTTGGGTCAGTGGAGCATTTTTGGCTCAAAGCTTGAAATCCATCTCCCTTGCCTCTCCCTCCTTGAGGAAAGCTGTGACTGTCATTTCTGGGCTAAATAGCCGTAACATGGTTGCTGCAATTTCAGGGTGTGAGGTTTCTATCACTCTCATCCTATTTTACATAATCTGTAACAAAGCAGGAATAGATTTTATTCATCTTTATTGTTCAGAGGAATATTTAGGGGAGGGAGTCAAAACTCAGCAGAAACAATTAAGAAATGGAAGGTGAAATCATCGTTCGTTCCCCCATCAAAACGACAAGAGACCACGCAGTGCCAGGCTCTAGGGCTTTTAACACCTCCTCCGAGGAGAGTCAGTGGAAGTAAGGAAAAAAAAATATGAAACTTGTGCAACAAAAGGCAATGGATTTTCTATGAAACTGCCTGCTTTCACGTTGTCTTAATTCAAACACGCCCAAAATTCTGGGTTATGCCTATCTAAAATGGCAAGCAAATCCTTTGGGCTGTGAATTCTTGTGTAATAAATCAGGGATCACTGACAAAGTCCTCCAAGGCAGCTATTCTGAAGATAGCAAATGGTTTTCTGGAGGAGACAACCCTTTAAAAACTTCTGTGTGTCTAGGGGAGTTGGTACCAGCTGCTGAACACCGGACACAAACATAAGGAAGGTTTGAGAAAAGCAGTCAAAAAGGGAATTTTACAAGTTTTGTGGAAAGAACTGAGCGGGTATGAAAAGCAATTCCCAGAGCAATTATAATTCACCTTTGGGGTGTCAAAAGTTCAGGATATTAGGCAAAGACACCTCTAGATCTAGGTGACAGATAGAAATATGTCTGCTTTGAAAATGAAGCAGTAGCAGCTTGAAAACAATTTTTTTAGAATATCTGAAAATATGTGATGAGAACCATCAGTAAGGTAGAACAACAGGTAAAAGGAAGACGTTTGTACGTAAAGCCCTCTGATATCCTGACCGCAGGTACTAAATTTGGCGTTTAATTTGCTTTGCTTTTAGGTATCTTGCTTCATCATACACTGCCAGGTCAATGATGTGTCGGGGGTCAGATTTGGATGCTGTCGGTAAGGGGACCACAGCCTTGCCACCGGTCTCTCCAAAGAAGTGGCAGCTCCCGGGGGACCAGGTGCATTTATCCTCCATCCTTCCCATTCGCAGCCCGACGCAGCCTCTGTGGCAGTGCCTTCTCTTGCACCGTGGTAGGGCCCTTCCTCCCCACCTGGCGATGGATTTCATTCCTTCCACCGACTGCTGCAGAGGTCGAGGACTGTTTTGTACCTTCAGGTCACCTTCTTCAGTGTGTTACTAGTTTTAGAAGTTTTTATAGTGCGATGCGTAGGGGTTCCTAGGCGGTAGTTCCTTGGTGTTTTTCAGTAGTCTAGAAGATTACTTAGGATGCATGGGTTTAGGTAGCTGAGACTATAAAATCTGTTCTGCTCCACTTCACACCTACCACCAGCAAAGTCTCTCTCAGCCGCTGTCTCAGAAAAAGATTTTCAAATGGAAAACTTACAATCCCAAAGCACCTGCTGCGCCGGGGTCTGGTCCCTGTGTTTGACACCGTATTAAGAGGTGCTGTGCGCTTCTAAAGCAATTTTCTTACCCAGCGTTCGTAGGCTATCTTTGCACCGGGGTCACTGCTTCACAGCCTGCCGGACTGCGAGCACCAACAAAATGGCTTTTTGAATGTTATTCGCGTTGGGCATCGCGCAGCGTGCAGGCACGTCTCCTCCTGCCCCGCTCGCCTGCCTTTGCAGACCCACGGGATGTGCAGCTACTGATTTCAAAAGGAGTTAGGCTCTTGAGTTAAGTTGGAAGCCAAAGGTTATTTGAGTTGTAATTAGGGAGTTCACTCTGAAAATAAGACGTAAGGCCTCAGGTAATTCTAGGCCCACAGGAAAAAGTAAGCACTTGACGTGAGTTTGCACTGTGTGAGCTCTCTTTGGAAAAATCCTGATGTACTTCAGAGATGCGTGCTTGATCTGAGACTGACACTGTGTACACCGAAGTGAAGGGCCAGGAGAGAGAAATTCGCTGGGAATGGGGGAAAAAAAATTCCTTTTTATTCCTCCGTTTTATAGCGTGCATTTGATGCTCTCAGGTTATAACTTAAGAGAGGTTAATTAAAATGCAGTGTCGTAGCATTTCCTGGGCAACACCTCCACAAAACACCTTTCCATTTCTTTTAAATGAGAAGTTGGGTAACGTGCCTGATGAACACTGGGTAGTGATACAGAAATTATTTGGGGCTGATGGAGGAGTGCTCAGAATACCAAAGAGTGTTCGCAAAAGGCACTGAGATGAGGGGAAGGGATGAGCATCCTCCGCGGACATCTGGATAAAGAAACATTGCTGTTTTACCTCTCCTGCCCTGAGGGCATGGCTTCTCAGAGGCAGAGCATGACAGCTGGAGGAAAAATTACATATGCTAATTACTTAAAAATGAATTAATTGCTATTAATTATTTTATCACAAAATCAATTAGTATTGTACTGCAAGTCATTTTAATTAAAGTAGTCGATAAAAATCAGATAAACTGTAGACACTGCAAAATTATGGCAAAACTCCAAAATTAGTCTCTAATAAGAAATGAAGCCCCAAACAGTTCAGCATCAAGATTGAATTAGCTGTTATTTTTCTTAAAAAATTAGAGCCCACAGCAAAAACATGAAAGCAGAAGCTTCTTTGCAAAGGAGAAGAAAGCTTTTGGTGTTCATGAATGAAGTTGAAAAGGACAGTAGTAGCTATGGGGGTTTGTATCTATCTATTTAGTTTTGAGATGATTTTTACCTTAATTTAAAAAAAAAAAAAGAAAAATCACTGTTTTCCAGCCTTTAGGTTACTGTACTTAGAGATGCTTTAAAGGGACTTGATCTTGAATATTTCATTATCCCCTTAAACAAAAAGATACGCCCTCTTTATATTTTGGACTGCTATTTAAACAGACTCGGGCAGTTCATGTAGTTTTGGTCCTAATCTTGGAGTAGTCGGGTTTCTAAGGGGAAGAAAGAAAATAAAGAAAATTCAGTTTTGAGAACGTAATCAGTAGGAATATGGTTAAAGAGACGGTATGCAAAAATTCCGGGCGAGATCTAGTGATGGCATAACTGAGCGCTGCTCTGTTGGCATTCGTGGTGTTTCTGCCTTGCCTGCCATCTGACAGACGCAGCCATCCGCTGAAAGAGGCTTCTGCGAATTTAGGGATGCCAATCTTTCAGAATTGGATAATGGTGAGAACAAAAAACTGGAGAACATCAGAGGCATAATTAATCGGCTGCCTTTGCTTTTGAGTCATTATCTGTGGTATGTGGGTGGGTGGAAGTTTGCATTAGAAAGGAAGATGTACTGCTGTCTAGAAAAGGACGCGGATGTCTGGTGTGTGGCAGAAACACGCAGGTGTTTTGGATGCTGGTATTTTATTATCGAGTGATTTGCTCGCTGGTTAATGACGGCAACTGGGAGAAATGAATATGGGTCTTCCAGAGCACGGGTGGTTTTTGCAGGGAGATCGAGAGTGCTGTAACGCGTGTGCCTAGTAGAGCCACACGAAAGAACGTTTCTGTTCTGACAAAAAGAAAAGGCTGCAAAAGAAAAGTTATCTGGACTGAATTTTTCAAACTCATGTGCAGAATTTCATGTTTGGGACTTCATTGACTAATGCACAAAGCAATTCGAGTAATGAAAACCTACTCTTTGTCAAGCAGGAAAACAAGAGGCATTGATAGAAAAGCTAATTTATTTACTCTTTTATGGAGAGAACACGCTTTGCCCGAGTTCAAAACTGACTGTGCAGCTATTGATGAGTATTCCTGTGAGTAAAATAGCTAATGAAAGCACTGACGCTTTCTCCGTGTCTCTTTTTTGAGACTTTAAAGTGCAACTTCACTGCACGGCTGTAAAGGAAGGGCTCGCAAGTGTTCAGTGAGCACTTGTCAGTGTTGCCATATGGTAAAAACTCGCATTTTTTAAGGCTTTAGTGCTAGAAATAGCTTGTTTCAAAGCACTAAATGATGAAATGCCTGGAAGGCGTTTGGTGATTACTGACCCTGTCCTGGCTGTCCCCATCCTTCCCTTGTCCTGCCCTCTCCTAAAGCCCTCTGCATGCCTGCTACAGCTGCGGTTCCTTCCAGCAGGATCTGTGATCCACTACTTAGGGGCAAAAGAAAATTTGCTCATTTTTCATCTAGTTGACAGAATAGAGTAAGTGCTATAATTTACCGTACCCTGCATCTCACAAGCAGTTCTGATACCGTTACATATTTATGGGTCCCCATCTCAAGTCTCACTCCTGCTGTGCAATTTAGGAGAACTTTGATTCATAACTCCTGATTCTAGGTCCTTGTAAAATTTAGTTATGACCAGTTTAACATCCACGTGTGGAATTACCAGGTGAGTTGTGTACTTTGGCTGACTATAAGAGCTATGCCCATAACCTGGTTACAACAGGCTGGTTGCCTGAGCACAGTAACTCTTTGTGTAACTAGCAGTGTAAAATCAGACTACAAATTGTGATTTTTTGTGAAGCTTGAATGAGGATCTGTGGTTCCACTCTTGTCTGTGCCACAAGTCTGCATCACGGTTTTAAGCTGCAGCTTTTGTGCAAAGCCATTAAAGACAAGATACTAGGGGTCCTTTTGTTTAAGGGAAGGGAAATGCTGTTTGAAAGACTGAAGGGAGAGAAGGGAAGGAGCTGAGATTGGGGCAATTCTCTCCCTCTCTGCCCTAATGAATGAGGATTTGAATCCTCACCCAATTCCCTCCATCCACCTTCTCTTAGACTTGCTGCATCACGCCCATGAACTCTTGTTGCTTATAAAGCTTAAAATGTTCTATACATGACAACAAGGATATCACAGCCTACGTTAAAAGGTATTAGCTTCATATAAAGACAGAGAGGTCTTTCAGCAAATATCTTAAAATGCCAGCAATCCTCTCTCTGAAATCAGTGGGCGACTCGCCTGAAAAGACTTTAGGCTGTGGTCCTGTAAAATGAATCTCCCCCTGTATAAACTCCTACGACCGTGTACAGAAAATTAATGCCAGCTAAACAGTATTCACATACCCGTACAAGTATGCTGAAATGACACTAGTGCCTCCAGTTTAAACTATGTTGAGCCCACAGACATTTTTGGTGGAACTGTATCACAATAACCCTTGGTGAACCTCTGCAGTAGGCTGCCCACACTGGAAAGCCACACTCATGTTTGCTGTGGGGAGTCTGTCCAGACTCCTACACACCATGCAGCCCCAGACAGCTGACTGCACTGACGGGATTAAAGAAAAAAGTGTGTGAACATATAAACGTAAAACATACTGACGTAGTTTTAATAAGACAGTATTTCTATTCACCCGTTAAAAATAAAAGTGCAACGTGAGCTAACTGGCATGAATTTTTGTTGTGGGCCTTAAAACCAATAGCGAAACTATGTTATCTTCAGTGCCTTTCTCATTTCACAGCTGTTATTAAAAGACCAAAGCAAGTCTCACCCGCCCACGTCCCCATCCCTTTTCCACTGCCAGGTGGAAAAACCTGTACCAGCAGTGGCCACTGTACCGCAGTCTTCCTCGCATTCAGCACGGACGTTGCGTGTAGATAGACCATCAGTAGGCATCAGAAGATGATACATGCCGCCTTCTTTGCCCGTCCCCCGGAGACCGGCTGCAAGGCTGTTAACAAGCAGGTTAGTTTGGACTCACCCTTGGGTATCACCAAAGTCTGCCACTTTGTTACCGCCCCTGAGCTGAGATCAGAGAGCACCACACTTTACTGGTTGCTTACCCGGGTTGTTTTCATGCCACCTACCCAGAAGTGGGAAACCGCTCTGAGTCTTGGTACCCTGAGATACGCGCTTTCTGCAAAAAGAAGCCTTTTCAAAGAAAGATATGCTTAGAGCTTTCTCATTTTGTTTTACACTTCACATCATGTTGTTATCGATGTCTTGTTCTATCATGTCATGTAGCGTAATGTAAGAGGACAAGTGCAGTAAGGTGTTCACTCTGTAGGTGGAAAATATGAAGAGATGGAGTTCTCGTCAACATACGGCTGGGCTTTAATCATACACTTTATTTTTTTTAAAACGCTTCACTTTTTTCAAAGGTCAGTTTGTCCGCAGGAAAGTGACATTTCTGAGAGATGCAATCCAGTAGGCATGTACAGCAAAAATAAAATGCACAGCAAACCAAATTAGCCCTGCTTGTGATCTCAAGCAAACCAACCCAGCCTTGAAAACCTCCAAGTCAGATCCCTGGTATGGGTGACAGCGGGCTGCTGCAGAAGAGTCAGGATCCTGTCTGTCCTCTACTGAAGCATCCCCTATCCAAGGGTCTCGGGTGTTATGCAAAATCCTCACATTACAGAGAAGAAATGGGCAGAGATGAAATGTTTTTACAAACCATTTGGTGAAGGTGGGGCTGTAAAGTACCACTTCAACTTCCTGGCTTGCAGACGTTTGCTCCCTAGACAGTCTCCAAAACGTATGTCTGAACCGGTCTCTTCTGAAAGGAAGACTGTCCCTCTCTTTGGTCAGTTTTGCACGAGCTTTGTGCAGAGGGTGACTCATGTCCAAAACAGGAGCACATCTGTTTACTATCGAGGCCTGTATATACTTCCCAGAAGGATGTTTTTCTCTATCTGTTTCCATGGATATAGCAGAACTCGCTTTTATCCATGGAAATGTTTGTTCAAAAGATGGAAGGGTCTTGGGACAAAGCAATTGGGGTACGTAACATTTTCTTCCTTATTTACACACAGCAACTTCAAGACCCTGATCATAGTTTTCTGCATTAAATGCAATTAGGATGGAGACAAGCAACTTAGGAGAGCTACAGGTGCCATGCATCATTGCACAGGTACCAGTGAAATGGGGCCAGAGATTGTCCCCAGAGCAGGATCGCTCCCATAGCTTTATCTCCCTTGAAAATAACACTGGATTTTAGCATGGGGCTCCAGGCAACATTGCAAGAAGTCAAGGTGACGAGCTGGCTATTCCTTGGTTTTGGGAGAGGGACTGTGACATGGCTATTCCTTGGTTTTGGGAGATTGTGGGACTGTGACAGTGTGTCATGCCCAAGGTAGATACTCTTTGGACCTGCTTGTTCCTCTAGGGTTTAGCCAATGGTTTTGGTGTGTGCGGGTCAAATGGTGACTCTGAGACAAAACGTGTTTCCTGTAATTCTCCAGATCCTAGGGTTTGCATATGCATTGCTGCGACTTACGGAAACACTGTGAGTACTGATGCCAAGTAGCTAGCACAAGATCACGGTGAATCCCACTCACCAGTGTTCACTAGTGTTTCTGTAGCATCCTGATGTACGGTGCTTGGGTCTTAGCAGTCACTGGCTGGAGGGCATTTCTGGTGGGGGTATTCTATTTTTGAAAATAAGGCAAATATTCCTCTGCATTCTGACTTCTCACGTGGCGTTCAGCAGGCTGCCCGGCAGGGCTTGCTAACCATTAAATGGGGACTTCTGATTAGAGCTACCCAGCAAAATCGCCCCATGTCGCCTGTTGTTGCCTATGAAGGTTTATTCTTACTGAAACCTTCTGGTGGGTCTGTCAGTCGAGGGGTTGAATGCTGGCCGCTGCCACATGCTTGAGAAAAGCCTGAGAAGCAGCAACAGGAGCTACAGGCCTCTGCTTTGCGGTGGCCCAGCCGGCCAGCCTCAGGAGCCATGTTTATAAAGTGCTTCTTAATGAAGAGAAGAGAAGCTGGAGAGTTATTTTCTAAGAATAAAAATTCCTTTATGGTTTTTTGAAACCTACTTTACACTTTGCACAAATGATCGCCTAGCATCTGGCAGGCTGGGTTTTTGCCATGTGTGGCAGAGGATACAGTTTGTGTAGTTGCAAGCAATCTACTCAAAAAGCTTTTGTGTAGTCCTGGAGCCCAGGAACTTGTTAATTTTGAGCAGTCATTTTCCACATTTAGCCCATTAGAGACTCTATTTTTGGTGACCTAGTTTGAGCTCTTTAAAAAATAATCAAGCAGTATTTTTCAGATCTGATTTGTAATGGGACTGTGGATTGGTTTTGCAACTTGAAATGAAGGGTGGGGGGGGGGGTGTAGAAACTGCTTTTTATCTGCCTGGTCCTTCAGAGCTAACATTGGCAATTGATTTTAGAAGGCCTCTAGGAAAGTTAATCTGACAAAGACTATGGCTTGGCTTCACCACTTCAAGGGTTATTGTTTGACGTGCCGCTGGGAAAATAATAAAGTAGCTAGGTTTAAATAATACTTTCTATGCGATAACCTCCAGGAGTGCTACCAAGTATTACTGGGCATGACCCAAATGCTGTTAAAGCCTGTGGATTTGCTCACTCCCCAGTGCGTACGACGGGGTTTGGATTAGAGAGCGAGCAATTGGGGCACACGCCAAAATGGCTTGCCTTGGGTTGCGCGCTGACTCTGTTGCAGCAGAGCTGGGATTAGGGCTCAGACCCAAAGATCCTATTTCCATGCTCTAGCTTGTGTGTGGGAACTAGTATCACGCAGGAGAACCACTAGCCCCCGGCTTCTTGTGCTTGCAGGGAGGGACCGGGCAGTCACAGCCCTTTAATTTTTGTGAGAGAGGAAGGATGCTTACAGCCGAGAGCTGCCCAAGGCCCAGTGCCACCTTGTTCAGATGGGCAGTAGTGAGCAATTCTAGCAAAACTAAAGCAAAGAAAAATACCTGAAAATAAAAGCTCTGTTTCTAACTTTATACATAGTGAATTGTTTTTGCATTTTGTGGCAATGCAAAATTACATCCCTAAATAGCATGTGGCCTGGAGTGGCATTGCAGTGGAAGCATACTATTTTCACTTACTCGTCCTTCATTTTCTCTGGATTCTCCTTCCCACGCTGTAGCCAGCAAGCTGCCTTGCTTGGGGAACACATCCCAACTTCAGGCTCGCTCCTGAGACAAGGGAGGGCAGCCTAGCAAAGCCGACATTGCAAGGAGAAGCACAGAGTGATCCTCTGGATCCCCAAGAAGAATCTTTGTGATATTTTTAAGGATCTGCAAATTTAGGAAGTAAATCTGCTAATTCAGTAGGAAGGGAGAAGACAGCCACCTCTCTAGGAGGCACAGCAGAGGGGGGTGTCCCTGGCATGGAAAGGCTCAGAGGTTCTTGAGGTAACCGTAGGAAAAATGTGCAACTACCGTGCATCATGGATGCGTGCGCTTCCTGACCACTGTCCTTGAAGTTCCTTCAACAGGGTACGTGGAGAGGGGAGAAACGGAGCAAAAACATGCAGAATTACAGCAAAGGTTTGGAGCAGTTACACGATTCCTGCTAGGGCTAGCTGGAGTCTCCTATTCGGGAGGTCAAAACTGGTCCTTCGTCCGTCCGGATCCCTGCTTGAGGCCCAGCTTGTGTGGGGCTGACCTGCAGAGCACAACTCCGCGTCAAATTGGGGTTTCTCAGTGCTGGATGCTCTGTGCCTCTGTTTTGTCAGCGTAAATACTCTGACAGGGGCCGGGAGTTGGCAAAGAAGATCATATAATTCAATTGAGATCAGATTGTTTGTAATTAAAAATGTTTGGCCTATTAGAAATATGAGACTCCTATATTTAATTTATATTTGATTAAAAAAAAGAAGGAAATTAGTGATTTACCAGTTTCTATTGCCATTTTTATGTTTCTGTAGCTCAAAAGTATCTTGATCCAACAAATGAGATATGGCAAATGTTCTAAATGCTGTTTAATTTATTTTTTTTACTGAAAAAATATGTAAATGCCTGAGAAATTATACTTTGAAAAGTGGCTACTGCAAATTAACAGCATTTCACATGGATCTTACTTTGCATTTTTAATACACATAATGTGTGTCCCAAATTACATGATTTGCATTATAAACCAGAACAGCTCCTGTGTCGCTGCTGCTGTCCAACAGTTGAATAACAAGGCTTTTCTTTCCAAACTGTATAAATACATATTTACCCAAATGATGCAATTTAGGGCTCTCTTATTTACATTTTTCTGGTCAGTCAATCACACTGACATCTTTTATAGTCAACGCATTTTAAATGTATCCAAGTAAATCTAGCATTTGAGGAATGGAAGTGCCAGACATATGCTGGAAGTAATCATTTCGTTATTGCGCTGACGTTTTGGCATCAGAGTTGGCGCCTTCTCTGCCTCTGCCCTCAACTTGTGTAAAATGTTGCATTATCATGTTGTGCCATCTTTAGCCGTGGTGGTTTTACCTTTCCCCACTGCGCCTGCAGCGTTAAGCGTAGGGTTGGGGACACGCTGGTTCCTGGGGCCAGTCCTGTCCCAGGCTTTATTCTGTGGGCGCGCTGGCATATGATTCATCAGGACCCGGGGGACTGAAAGCGTGTCCGGCCACTGTCCCTTCACCACTCCAGGGCGTGCTCAAGGCAGGGGCCTGTTGCCTTCAGAGTCTTCTTCCTCCTGGTCCTGCCTTGCTTCTCCAGCCTTCTGCTGTCTGAAGCATCTGGAAAAAGAGTTGGATGATCTCCATCATGTAACCTTGTCATCACCAAGACTGTCAATTGTTCAATGCCCTGACTTGAGTCATCCACATCTGTTTTCAGTATTTTTCCAGGATTACTGATCCTCATTGTCCAAGGAGATTCGGTTTATGGGTTTAATATTCCTGCATCATTAGCGTGGTGTCCCCACTGCTTGAATTTCATTCCAAGCTGGAGGTCAAAATCATAAAGCATCTTGAGTCAGCTTGCTCCCAGTACATGTTGGCTTCTGGCTTCAATATGAGGAAGGAGAAGATAAATGGGTGGACAAACTTGCTGTTTCTTTAGTTCTGTCTCCCTCTCCCGGTCCCTTTACAGACAGGTTTCTTAAGTATTCAAGGGTTGTGTGTACCTGTTACTTGGTCTCCTTTTAACAAACTCAGAGAAGGGTAGGAGTTGTATGTTGCGTCATAGAACCTAATAAACAAGCACAGTATCTGCTGAAATTGGGAACTTGCAAGTTTAACTAAGAGTTGTCTGAATCTAGAGCACTTAGGAGTTGAATGTAGCCATGTCCGTGGTGACAGCATCACTGACATTTGCTTCGGTGTTGCTTTCTGCTTTGCTCTGTGTAGAGGGTCCTTGTGATTTCGTACCTGCCTAGCAAGTAAATGGTAAGTGCTGTTAGTAATTTCATATTTCTGGCTCCTAAGACGGCCTGTCCTTGTGGTTACAGCCACGTACTACCAGACTGTGGGGTGTTAGGTGTGACTTGCAAACCCAGCCGTGGGCAGCCCTGATCCTAACTTTCAAGTTTGTAGGGCTGTGTTAGAGCCAACATTGTAGCTCTGTGTGCAGCTTGTGAAGTGATGTTCACTTACAAACAGGCTTCAAGAGAAGGGGAAAAGGCCAATGCCACAAAACTAGCTATAGCTGAAATGCCTTGGACCTGAGGCTTTTCAGATAAAAGAATTATGATTATGATAAAAGATCGAAGCAACAGCACTTTATGCTGTTCTAATAATATCTAGCCAAGTGAAAAAATCCAATAATGCCTGTGGTTACCTGACTGTGCAGGACCTGTACTGGTACCAGCCAGTGTCAAACACAGCCCCTTCAGCTCACGAGGGGTCAGGGATGAGAGCTGGTCGACATGTTGGCTGCTCAGGGAATTATTTCCCGTGCAGGAACCGCGGATGGCAGGAGCTCTGCACTGCTTCTAATCAACATTTTCATGGCATCCTATTTATTGTGCTGATCTCATTGCAGGCTGGAGGGATCTCACTTGCTGGCTCTGTCTCCATTTCCCTCTTTGATACTGCATTGGCATAACCTCCTCCTTCTCTTGTGCCCCACTCCCTGAACCATGTTTCATGCCTTGCAGTAGTTACAGATGTCTAGTAAAAGGCTGTGTACTGCATTTCATGCATATGCTAATGGCTGTGTCCTTCTGGAGTGCATAATTAAACACATAGCTACCACAGTGGAACCACACCATGGAGTTACCACTAGATATATGAACTATTTTCAGGACAGTAGGAACTGTTCATCTTCTCCCAAACTTCGTCCCCAGCCTGCGTCTGTGACGTGGAGACCAGAAGCTTATCTGCTGAGTGATAAACAGGAAAGTACAAAGGAGCAGAGCCGTCTCGGTGGAAACACACGTGCACCTTGGAAGTCATCTCTGAGATGAGGGCGGGAATAGCAGCAGCGGGATACTGAGAAATTGGGAATTGAAGACACATAACATAAACAGCTCTTTTGCCAGCTGAAAACGCAGCAGGATGATGATAAAGTGCACAATGTTTATTGATATCTGAATGACTATTTGTTGCCAAAAAATGCATTTTAGAACTTAGCATAAACTCAGTTATCTGATTCTAGCACGGCTTAGTATTTATTAGGAAATATATGGTTCTTTTATAGCCATTGTTCACCTTAGGGAGAAAATAAAAAAAGGGAGAAAGCCATTTTATTTTAATAGCTCTGACTTCCTAATCTAAGCACTCTGTACTAGCAGCTTCTTTGCAGAGTAGAAAGAAATGGTGGGTATTACCATTTATCCTTTGTTATGGAATGCTATCACCTCTCTCTATCTCCATCAGCAGAGCCAGGCAATAATTTACTGCAGCGGACGCTGAGGGATATCAGCTCCCAAGCCGCTCCAGTTCAGGTAGTTTGTCATCATGAGCTTTCAAGAAGGTAAATAAGTTGATTAAGGGGAAAGATTTGTCATGTCAGTGTTTTTGCCCACCTAGAAGGCAACGCTCTTTCCCTACCTCTGTCTTTCTTGTGCTGAAATTTCTCGTGTACGTAAGTAGCTTTCATACAGAATTACTTTCTTAGCTGTGCGTCAGAAATAGCAAGTGTTATATATATCTGGAAATGTAAATGATGCTGATTAGCCAAGTGTCATGGTTCGAGAAGAAAAGTTCCATCAGAACATGAAAAGAAGGAAGAATATTTGGCCGCCCCATGCACGATCAGCTCTTCAGCAGCTGCCAGAGAGATTCCTACTAATGGTTGGAAAAGCAGGACCTAGGAAAGGAAGTCAGTAACTGTAAAAGATGAAGACACGTGCCTGGGGTAACGCTATCTTTCTCGAGTGTGCGTTGGCACTTGCTAAACCTCCTCTGACAGTTCCCACAATCTGTAGTTTGTCTCAAAAAAATTCAGAAACACACTGACTAGGGTAAGCATAGGGAGCCAAGGAGCCAGAGGGCAATGCAGCACCCCAGTCATCTACCAGTGTTGTCTCTTAGTGATTAGGATGTTTAGAGAGCTGAGTGCTCAGTAATTTCTGGAGCTGGTCATACTGTAGTTAGGCTCTGAACAAGCCTTCAAGGCAGAGCTTGTGGCTCTGATAATCTAGGAAAACCTTGTCCCATAGCAAAACTTCATCATCCATCCCTATCTGCTTCAGGTGCAGCCTATTTGGTTATGGCTCACCACAATGCACTGTGCTATTAGTTTTCAGTAAGACAATAGTTCTCTAGCACTAGGTAAGTCCGATTCTGGAGGTGGGAGACTTGGGAAGCTCCATGCCTGAAGCCAGGGCTGCCATCTAAACTCATTCAAGGGTTACACCAAGAATTTCTTCTTAACAAAGCAGGAAACATGACAAGACAAGAAAGCACTAAACCCAAATGTCTGCACCATGGCAGTGTTCTGAGACGTTGGCCTCCAAAATAGGAGCCAGGTAGAGTTTTGCATGAAGTGTAGCTTCAGAGAAAGGTGTCAGAAACTTTTTACCCAAAGATGCTCTTCTGACTAAACCATTTTCCCTTCAAAATGCTGTTAGCTTGGAAAGGGTGATGGAGTTTGACACACTGACATCACCCAGGGAGGACATCCTGAGGCAGAAAGGAAGACATTTCCATCTGCGTTACGACAGCAGCAGCTGCATGTGGTTATGTACTTCGCAGAGCAGGGACAGGCTCATGACTTTGCATGGTTTGGAGCACATTCTTAAAGGCAGAATTAGTAAGCATTTAAGCACATGCTTTAGCTTACAGAGCGAGGCTAAGTTTTTCCAGTCCATGCCCACACATATGTGCCTCCATCCCAAAGTGCTGGAGTTTCAGTTCCAGTCTTTTCTCAGTAAAAACCCCAGCTGAAGTCCCCTGGCTGTAGCTGGTCTTAACATGGTTCTTTGTCTTCCCGCCTGAACCGAGACTAAACCTCCGCTGAGGAAGGTGGATGTTATCATGAGGGAGCTGCCTACAGCTGTGGTAAGCACAGCAAAGCCTCTGGGGACACAAAAGGGAGTTCCTGATCAGCCCTGAGCCTGTTTGCTTCTCTGAGAGGGAAATACTTCCTTCTAGTCAGCATGTCACATAATTGCTAATATTGAAATACACATTCAGTGTTGCCAGTACAGGTAACTTTCCTAGAAAGAAAATACCTGCTATGAGGAGCCGTGTAAGCAGGCAGACCTCTCTGGCCACCCGTTCTGTAGCCCTGCCCTTCGCAGGCACACATGCGCACGCGTGGGCAATCCCATCGTCGACTCTTACTGGTCTCCTTCCTCAGGTGTCCTGCAGTGCCAAAAGTGATGGCTTGCTAGTGAAGATAAGAGTGGGGGAATATTTTCAGTTCCATGAAAGGACGTAGCATGAAGAGAATTAATTAAAACTACTGGGAGTTCCTTTGAAGCAGCCCGTGATTAAACATAAGGATTTCTTGTGGAACAATTAGGTAAATTTGGCCTCGGGTATCTCCCCCCACTTCTTGGCCCCTTGAGGGGAATGATGGAATTCTGGTTTAGAGGCATGCTTTGTAAGAGTTTTGTCTGTTTTAATTGATTCAGCTTTACTTATAAATCTCATCAAGAACAGCCAAAGCAAAGGACACGTGTTAATTTGTAAGTGTCTCGTGAGTTAACTTTGACTCTGGCAGAAAAGGAAGATACAGTTTGCCTTGTTGTTGGAAACCCCAGAATGTGAAGTGACATGAGAATGAGCCTCTAGTGCCTTCCATATCCTCGTCTCACACCTGTACCTTCAGTCTAATATTTGCAGTGAGGATGTCAAAGGCTGTGATAGTTCAGTTTCTCCAGCAGATACTGTCCCTCAGACCATGGTGCTCTGTCGAGAGCCAGGGGGTCAGTTCTTTGTTCCCTGAAGTTTGCTGTGGATCAGGTCATTTGGGTTATTGAAGTCCCGTGCAGCCATTTGTACTGTTTTGATAATACTCTAGTAAGGTAAAGCCATCGGAGTGCCAGGCCTGTAATTTTCTCTTTAGGGAGCGCCCGCTGGTTTTAAGGTGCTGGTGAGACAGATTAACCTTAGTCTTTGGGCTTCACGTGAGCCCAACGTGAACTGTTGGAAAGACCAGATGGATAGACCAATGAACCTCCACTGGAAATGGCAGGATTGCTGCGATTTGTAGAACAGGGCGTGCAGGTGTTGTCATTGGCTCTATTTTAATTTGAATGAAATGCTTATATGGAACAGCAACTTTTCAGCTCTTTTCACTGAACTCTAAGCATTAACTTGCAAAGATCGTGGCCATTTGTCTGTAACTGCTGGTAATTTGTGGTTTACTCTTGATTTTTCAACTTCATTTCGGTTAAGAATTCTATTGTGCAGTGTAAGGACATCGTATGACACAGACCTTTCCCTTTTCTGAACAGCTTACAGCCTAAATGGACAAGAGAGGGAAAAATGCTGGAAATTTTAGGAAGGCAAAGGAAAACTTGCTAAATCCTCTCTTGGGGAACGGAGAAGCAGAGAGGTGAACTACCGGGCTGGTAGCAGGGAATAGAGAGCTGCTAAAAGAAGGGGAGACTAGAAGAGCTGAGCTTGGCTTGTTTAGTGTAGCAAAACAAAACCTCAGATGGTATATTAATTGCTGCCAATACTTGGGAGTAGTTTGAAGTAAAGGACAGCGCCAGCACACAGGCAAATGTCAAGTAAAATAAAAACCTTCTTCTTTTGAGCAAGCTTGGGCAGGTGACAGTTCCCTTCTTTCTCAAGCTCTGGTTCAACAGAAGCCAAAGTCCAAAGCGCTCTCAATGACAGGACTTTAACATTCGCACCGGCAAATGTAATTAAGATCCGCGAGGGTTGCATCCTGGATAGAATTTATCCCTTGGTTTGTAATGCTTTAATTTAGTATCAAATATTCATGGACTGGCAGGGTCAAACAGGGATAGGAAAGTACTGTAACAGACATTGGCAAAGTAGGATGCTAAAGTATTCAGCTGAAAGGTCAGTCATCCATGGAAACCCATCAGGAAAAATACTGTAAATATCTTCCTGCATCTGTGAGTCAGATCGCTTGTCGTGGTTTAACCCGGCCGGCAGCTAAAACAACCACACAGCCGTTTGCTCACCCCCGTACACCCCACAGTGGGATGGGGGAGAGAATCGAAAAGGAGGAAAAAAAAAAAAAAAAAGTAAAATTTGTGGGTTGAGATAGACAGTTTAATAGGGCAGAAAAGGAAGATGATGATACTACTACTAGAATATACAAGTGATGCACAGCACAATTTCTCACTGCTCGAAAGAAAATGTAAGAAAAGAGGGAGGAGAAAAATTATTGGGCGAACAGGCTGTGGAGCAATATGGAGACAGTAGTTGTCTGGGTGCAACGTCTGGAAACATGTGGTACTTCAGGAAATGGCGTGCATGGATACGGGGGGCTGACACTGCGTGTACTGACCGTTTGCTGCATCTCCAGGAGTAAAATACCCCTGACCTACCATCTTCTGTTTTTCCAACTCACTCTCAAAAGCACTGGTTGCTACAAATAGAAGAGAATTGGGTAAAAACTAAAAATAAAAGTCTTTTGGAGCCAGAAATGTCTGTAACTTTAACCTGATATTATACCTGCTGATTGAGCCCTAAAGTCAGGCTGGGTGCTGTGAGAATGAGAACTGGTTTTGCTCAGCTGAGAAAAAAACTGACATTTTAGCCAGGATATTTCTCTTGTCTCACAGCAACATGCAGTTGAGTGAGGAAACTACCTAAGGATTGCATTTTTAGACACCCAGAATACCCAAAGACAAGAAATCCTGCAGGAATACAAGCACACACACTTTTTTTTTTTTTTTTTGCATATATGCATATTTGTAAATACATACAAAAGCAATATATATAAGCACACATATGTCATGCAGAAGGTAAGAAATTTCTGAAAACTTCAGAGTGGCAAAACTTAATCCTGCAAAATCCTCAGGCACTTTTTTGAGTTAACTTAATACTAGTATAATTAAAATGGTAATACTATTTGTTAAGAGTATTTAAATAATTCATTTTCATATTGGCTACATAGGGTGTGCTTAGGCTCAGCAATTACATACTAAGTAAAAGCAGCCTCTCCTGTAATGATTTCATGATAATCTGACCTTTGATGGTACTAGCTCACAGCAGCTGGCACTTTCTGTATAGTTTACAGACTGTAAAGTAATTAATATCTATGAAATACCACTGCTGGCCTTCTGATGTAGTTGGGTCCTTGAGTGCTCCCTCTTCTCCCCCTCTGGAGACATCTTTTCTTTCCCTGTGTCCCCAAATATCGAATGACAGACACGTTTTCAAGGCTGCTACCAAGCCGACAGCTGGCTGCCAACTTTGGGCAGAGAAGGCCTTTGCTGGAAGAGAAATCGCTGCTGGGTATGCTAAAGCCTGGTCTTGGATGACCACTCTACCCCTTGGGTCCTCTTTCCGAGGCAGGATACGTTCCCAAGGTGGTCAGTGAGGTTAAGGAGGACAAGTTCAGCCCACTCAGCCCAGACTTTGCTGTTTCTGTAGTTTTGGGATACAGCCCGGCTCACTTGGGTGCGGTGCTCAGGGTCACAAGTGGATCGTGAGGCTTTGGGGGTCTGGCTGCTGGACTGCTCCTGCTGAAGGGCACATCCCAGCTGAGGGATGCACTGGTGAGTGCCCTCCATTTAGGGATTCAGAAGACATAATTCAAAATCTGTCATGGTTAATTTTATTTAGCATTAAGTACAATAATAGCTCTTGAAAAGCTGTCTTTCAGGGAAAGGTAATAAGGGTATTAATAAAAACAGGTGAGGAGAGAAGGCTCTTTTTTAGCTTGCTGCATTATTTTATCATTGTCAATCAGCTGGGAACTCCTTTGAGATTTTTCCTGTATAGTTAATAACATTGTTTCTGTGATGACTTTAATGACTGAACCTTTCTTCCATCCTTAGCTGTGACAATAACCACTCTGCTTTTTCTACTTCAACAAGCTATTGTGTGTGGTTCAGTACATTAAGGAACATTATTAAATATAGAGGTTTCCTCTAATTAAGCCATTGGCAACAGATTGCTTGTCCAATCATTTGCTGGTGATAAGTATTGAAGGAAATTATATCTTGTACAGAGTATTACACTTTTCCTGCCATGCTTCCCCTAAAAAAAGAACAAAATGATATAAAAATAAAGCAGTAAGATTGCAAACTCAAGCATTCAGAAATTAGATAATGCTAGAATGATGACTGCCTGAATCTGCCTTGCATTAGAAAAGACGCATTCTGTCCTTCTCTGCTCCTGATCACGAGCAGTTCCCCTTTCCTCTCTGATTTCTTGCCCTGTTCCCCATCTTTTCCTTTCATAAAATTGCCATTTCTTCTGGACTCTTAGTTCTTAAGGTTTTTAGAATTTTTATATCAAAAGCAAACTACTTTTTCTAGTCCTATTCCTGGAAAAGATAAATAATTTTACGTAGAACTTTTCCAACACCCCCCTCCATAAACTCACCTATAATTTAAACAAAAAAAGATGATGTTTGTGACCCTTGAGGGAACCACAATTTGTTCATTGTTTCAATAATTGCATGTGGGAACAATGGTATATTTAAGGTGTTTGGTTATTCTGGACATGATTAGAAAAGCTCCCAGTTCCTGTAAGATTGTGCATCTAGCTTGGTTCAGGAACCACAAAGAACATGTAATGAGTGGGAGACATTTTTAACGTGCCCCCTTGAAGAAAAGTAGTGGAATTAATGCAGACAAAAATCTTCTCTTATGATTAGTTCAGTCACTGCAGATTAGAGGTTGTTTTCCTGGTTGGTGGCACCACGCATAATCTCAAACTCTGGAGTTTACGTGTCCTTCCTAAATAATACCCCTGAATTTGAAAATCAGATGCATTTACTAATTGCTCACATCTTATAAATTGCGGATCTATCCTTGAAGGAGACTTTAACAATCTATTAAAGCCTGAATAACAGAGCTATTCTCCAGCTTTTAGATAAACAAAACAAAAACGCAGCTTTAAAAACAACAAGAAGCCTCTTCACTTTTTATCTTAATGGAAATAAACCTAATCAAAAGCCAGCGATTAATGAATCTCTCTGGGGTTTCTATTCTTGAAGAGATTAGAGTTACAAAGTCTGAAATAGTTTCAATAGGTAGATGTGATGTTGAGCTCAGATCACATATTTGTATATGCTCAGCTAGAAATAAGAGTTGCTAAAATCCAGTATTTGGATGAAGATTCTCCTCTTCAATGAAACCAGACAAACAGTCAACAACTCCTCCAATATTCACTAATTGATGTGTGCAAAAATGTCCTAGAGTGCCAATAAAGTCGGTTCCTCCCAGGAAATGCATTTAAAATACTCATTAAAGAGTGGTTGTTGCACATATGAAACAAACTGATAGTGTGTTTTTAAGAAAGTATTTTCTTGCGAAAGGAAAGCAAATTTCTCCAAAAATAAGATAACTGCTTTTTCAGAATTGGATAGCCAGCTGTTGCTTCTTGCAAAAAACCAAAAGCCCAGACTGAGGTTGTTTAGCTGAAATTTGGCAAGGTTAACACAATTTCACTATGTGTAGTCAGTTCCTGTGTTCAGAAATAGAACCAGCCTTTTGCTTTCAGGAGTGGCCTGACACCTTCACCTGCAGTTTGAATAGAAAAATATAACAGTCCTGTTGTTCAGCTCTACCTCTGTACCAGATCTCTGGGATGTTTAATTCATTCTGCATTGCTCTGAGGAGTGGGAATCATGCCAACCAAGGGCTCCCACTGCTTCCACAGTAGATGGTAGAGAAATTTTAATAAACGCATTTAATTTGTGTGGCTAACTACAGACTTGCCAGTAATTCATACCAACTAACCTGGCTGTGCACTAGGAAAAAAGAAATCACAACGTCTAATATACAAGCCTGCTACTCATCGTATATTGTATGAACAAATAAAATCTTCTACTGTTAAATGCCCACAAAACATTCTTAGGATCTTCACAGGCAGCTTGCTTACAGCAGTGTGGGCACCCTGTTACAGCCTGCACTGCATTTGTCAGGTGTGTTCTTCCATTTGACTTCTGATCTGGAGGACCAAGCAACCAGCCTCCCAAGACTTAGTTCAGCTTAGACACAAGCAAACTGTGTCCTGGGCTACATCAAAAGCCAACCATGTCCACGGCTGCATCAAAAGAGGTGTGACCAGCAGGTCGAGGGAGGGGATCCTGCCCCTCTACTCTGCTCTGGTGAGACCCCACCTGCAGTACTGCGTCCAGCTCTGGGGGCCCCAGTACAGGAGAGACATGGAGCTGTTGGAGAGAGTCCAGAGGAGGCCACGAAGCTGATCAGAGGGCTGGAGCGCACCTCTCCTGTGAGGACAGGCTGAGAGAGTTGGGATTGTTCAGCCTGGAGAAAAGGAGGCTCCGGGGAGATCTAATTGCAGCTTACCAGTACCTGAAGGGGCTACAGGAAAGATGGAGAGGGACTGTTTATCAGGGAGTGTAGTGACAGGACAAGGGGGAATGGGTTTAAGCTGAAGGAGGGTCGATTGAGATCAGATGTTAGAAAGAAATTCTTTACTGTTAGAGTGGTGAGGCCCTGGCACAGGTTGCCCAGAGAAGCTGTGGATGCCCCCTCCCTGGCAGTGTTTAAGACCAGGCTGGATGAGGCTTTGGGCAACCTGCTCTAGTGGAGGGTGTCCCTGCCTGTGGCAGGGGGGTTGGAACCAGATGGGCTTTGAGGTCCCTTCCAACCCAAGCCAGTCTATGATTCTATGAAAAATGTCATGGGGATTTAGAGTGTCACAAATAAGAAAAACAATGAGGAACCAAATGCTTTTTTGTTTTGTAGATGATGTCTTGTTTTGCCAAAATAAATATACCAACTTGATTCCGTTCACTGACATCTCAGGATGCCTGTGGCAGTGCAGTTGGCATTTTGTGTAAATATGACCGTGAAGCATTGTGCAGCGAAGGTAATGACTGAGGTCAAGGCTTCTTGTGTTGTTAGGAAAGCACCTCTGCTCTGAGGACTATAGAGTCTTTCTACAAAACAGAAATGTCAAAGCTGATAACGCAGACATCCCAATCCAGTGCTCATGCTGCTGACCAGTGCTGCCTCCCTGAAGCAGTTTCAGGCATGGGTTTGATAAGACAGCCCTCGCTTTGTCTTTCCTGGTGGAAGCGTCCCGAGGCCCTTGACTGTACTCACAGCTTCTCAGAGGCTACGGCTGTCTAAGACAAATTGATAAAAGGGAATGTATTTTCTCATGGCTATTACTTTACCAAAATCCTTCCGAAGTGTTGATATTATTTTGTTTATGAAGTAGCAGTTTGTGCAATTTTATGTTGCTTGGAAAGAATCCGTGATTTACTTGACTGAAGCTCCCAAAAGCAGAGAAAGCAAAAGGCATCAATCTCCCTTGTTGGAAATTCCGTAACTGGGCAGCTATAAGCTGATGTGCTTTCAGTTTTTGCAAAATGTAGCTACTACTAAACAGCCCAAATGGTAAAGCATTTTGTAACAGCATAATGCTCTCATTTTAGTCTTTCCGATCTAATTTATGACTAAGTTTTCCCCTGGGAGATGATACAACAAACTCCCCTGGAAACCACTCTGCAAATATGTTGAAGGCCAATCAGGTATTACAGATATAATGTCAAAATTCTTATTGACTTGCTAAATATGTAGTCATCCATAGCTTTCCTCAGGACAGAAAGATGTTAGCTGTGAAGATTGGGTTGTTACAGAGCGGAGACTTTGTCTAGGTCGTAACATCGCTCAACATAAACAGCTTAGGATTTATTGTGTGCGCTCAGGCAGCCTGTGTATCTGGAAGTTAGATATGTCCTAAGCAGATACACAAACAGAGGAATTATGTTTTAGACAGAAAATGTTGAGAAGACTCTCAGATATTGATGTAAGCCTGATCAGTTTCTCTATTCAGATGATATTTTTAACTGAAAAGTAGGCATAGACACATGGTGCAAGCTGACACCTGAGCTTAAATCTAACTCAGTCAACAGGAAGAATACTTGAATACATCCTTAGAAACTGTATTTCAAAATTTGAAAGCAAAAGAGGTTTTTTCTCAGTCCTCTTATTTACCTATTATTTCTATTTAATGTTCCCATGTCATTTTATTATTTTTATTGTTATTTTATTTTTATTATTATATTTTGTTTATTATTATTTATTTTGTTTATTATCATTTTATTTTTCACATCCCAGATTGCTTTCCCAGCAATACTTTGTAAGACACGCATTTCAAAGGCTCTCCATGTTTTTGTCCATCACCATCACTTACATGTTATTTATGTGACTTCCTTTCCAAATGCCAGATTTGGGCATTGATCAGCAGTTTAATGGATTCTAGACTGGGATTTGTTTTGCCTCCAAGCCCTCCCTAGACACTCCTGTAACGTATATTAGCTCAGACGCAGCCTAATTTGCCTCATGTATGCAACAGTGTGATTCCTACATCAAACTTGGTAAATAAATAACTACATAGCTAATTCTCCTATTTTAATGTATAAAAAGTCCCACTCTTGGAATAAGGAAATGTAAAGATCAACCATTCTGAAAACAAAGCTTTAGTTCAACAACTCCCAAGGTGCGTTCTATAAATTATGTGGCAAAATCTTCACTTACAAATTTCCAACAGCTTTAACAAAAGATGCATCTAACTGACTGCTACTTTAAATTTGAGGAAATCGAATGCTATGTTCAATCCATTGATCTGCTGCTCAGGATCTCGTTAATATTTTGTAAGCATATTACCAAAGACGACTAGATGTCTGTGAGGACAAGAGTATGATTTAAAGTTTCCACCAGCTGTCTTAAATAACTGAATCACAGTTTGATTCTGCAGCCATGCAGCAGCGCAAGGCTCCTCAGGTACAGCTTTAACAAAATTACATCCAAGCCCTTCCTTTTTGCCTGTAATACACCTTAAAGCAAACTGGAAGACTACCAGAAGTTCCTCTTTTTTTGGTAACAAATTTTAATCTAACCTGCAACTTTAGTGTTTGGGACAATAAATTCTTTGCAGCTGCCAAGGCAACTCTAGTCACGATACGCCACCTGCTTCTGGATCAGGCACCAGAAAAATGTTTTTCACAATCTATGTTCTGATATTGATCAGTGCATGCAAACTTGAGGGATTTTTATTGAAGCTTGTACAGCATATCTGAAAAACCGCTGATGCTCAGAAGGGCTTAACATCACAGTTTCACAAGTGTTGACGTAACTGAAGGATGCGCAATGTGGAAGGAGACAAGACACGAGCTCGTTGCGGAACAAAATTCCTTACATGCGTGCTCTGGGTTAGCTTTGATGTTGTCTCTAAATGGAGCGTGCTCTTAGACACGAGAAGTGTCAGTATGTGCTACGTATTTCTCATGGTTATGGATGGGGCTTTGAGAGAAGCTGGCAACAGTCATGTGCCTGAATCCCATAAATACTTCTCCTGAACTCCTTTGAAAATTTCAGTTTATCATGTCACTAAAAATTCATAACCATTAATGAGCAATGCATGGAACTGCTAATTGAGCTCCATAAATTGCAATAGGCTAGTTATTTCCACAGTTTGGATATTAGCATTTCCCTTAGAGTTAGCATTGTAAGTGCCGTAGCTGCTTAGAGGCAAGGCCGCTTTGTGGTTATTCAGTAAATGCTAATTTTTTAATTATGACAATGAAAGATGCATTGCATTGCATGGGTGGAAATGTATGAGCAAATAATGAAAATTAATTGATGGTGTTTTCGGTTGCCAGCACATGCACGAATGTGCCAGACCGAATTTTGTGAAGGTGGATATTACGATTGCCCTGAGAAATTGTTTAAAGTTAAGCAAGTGTTGTCTTTGCTGTGTTGTGGTTTTTCCTCAAAATAATAACAGGAAACAAATTTGGCCAGCTGGATGTTGCACAGTTCTAAGCAGATATAAATGCATACCTTTTAATTGATCAAAAAGCAAAATATGAAATGCTCTGTTCAAGTCAACTTGAGATGTGAAAAAGCTTCTGAAGATGATGTGGTGACGACTATTCACGTTTGTTATTTTAATCATGACTTTGCTGTGGCATGTTAACCTTTGTTAAGGTGGAAAAAAGGATGATGCACTTGAGAAATATTTTCCCCTTTGTATCACTTAGAAATCTAACTTTCTTAGGATTTAATATAACGTGACAAAGTGCACAGTTCACGTTGGAGGGTCAGCCTGGCTTCTTGGATCAGAGTCAGGAGACGCCTGTTATCTGCTGGCAGCTGAGCTGCGTGAGGAGCCTTGCTGCTGCCTCGTGAAATGGATATTCCCTGAAAATAGAAATTACTGTATTTGCAACAGATGGGATGAAAAGTGTCCACTTGGCTTATTCCCTATGTTTATCTAATTTAAAGTTCTTTGCCTTTTTATTTCCCTCCTTGTGGTGGAAGAAGAAACCCCTGTGCCTCCCCAGACTCTTCCCAGTCTGAGAAATATACTCAGTATATATTCTTTGTGTCTTTTTTTTAAAATGTTTATGAATTAGACACACTCATTCTTCAGGTGAACCTCATCTCCTGCGCTTGTGTTTACTGGCACTTTTGAAGTGAGATCAAAGCAGACTCAAAACGTACTTAGCTTTTATGGAAACGGGGAAAATTAACCTAAAAGCTAATTAATTGTGTGGGGTCCCACAAGAATGAGCTGATCTCTGCAGCAGGTTGCGATTGCTCCAACTTCCATGGCGGGGACGTGTGTCTGGTCAGATGGGCAAGGGCTTTACCATATCTGGTTCAGCGACTGGATAAATAATGCGTCTGCAGCTGAAATAAAAACCCATAATATAGCTCTCTTCAGCGCCTTAGCCACAGCCTAACCTTCCCCGATAGATGTTAAGACGACTTGGTAGTGTTATGAGAAACATCACCTTCCCTAATTGTTCATTGATCTGTGGTTCTGGGCAGAATGATGAAGTTTTCACTGTTATTTTGCTCCGTTTCACTTGGATTCGTTTGACTTGAGCCGAAGGACGATTTATGATGGCAAGGAACAATCTTGTCTTTTATTCCCAAATGACAGGATAATTCTGGCTTTGCTGCTGGGAACTTAAAACGCTTTACCTGTGCTCAGCTAATTAGTTGTAATTAAGGGAACGGGTTGTCTAGAGCTCGGTTTTACAGTTCATCACCTGAAAAAAGAACCTCTGAAAAGAACCCTCTTATTTTCGGTGTCATTTTGGGACCCCGTTTCTCTGTTCGCCCTGCGCATGCCCACTCGCACCCTCCGAAGCAGCTGCCAAGCACAGCTGAGGGGAGCTGTGGCCGCCATGTTGTGGCAGCCCCCTCAGGCACAGCAGCCACCCAGGGCGGGGCAGCGCCTGGAGTTTCGGGACATACGGCCTTGACTGGGTCTGTTGTCATCAAAGAGTAATGTGGTTTTAGGTTTAAAAACAAAAAAATGGCTATGCTGGGGATAGTAGAGGCTGTTAGGAGACTGGTTTATAGGCTATCATGCCTGTTTTTGGGGTGCAGGGCAGTGCCGGGCCTTAGGGACAGCAAGCTGTGGAGCACAAGTACTCATCTCCTCTCCGAAGAGCTTTTCTCTGGTAAAGATATCAGACTTGAATCCTGTGGCTTGGTGTGGTTTTAAAGCAGCTTGTGAGGCTTTAGATTTGTCAAGGTTTCATACTTCCCTCTCTCCTCCAACTTCTTTTTTAATTCCCTGCTAGATGCATGCCCTTTCTTATTTCGGGATCTGATACTTAACAGGTCCAGTCAGAGGAGCAGACATCTTTGGCTCTTGAAATCTTAGAGGTGTCTCCTCATCTACTTTGCTTTTGAATGGCCAGGCTCGATGAACAGTGTACCTTGTCCCTTTGTGACAGGGAGCCTCTGAGTTTCAGCCTTTTCCTCATGCAAATCTATACGGTCATTCCTGCTGCCAGAACCCAAAGTGCTATGGGAGCCTGAGCCTGTGGCTGCCTCACTCGATGGCTTCTTCACATAACAGGTCATGTCTCAGGAGCTGGAACGGTGACCAGGAAAGGCAAGATCACGCCGGCCAGGAATTCCCAGTCAAAATAAGGCTGTAATGGGGTTAGGGGGGAGTCCCGCAAAATCACAATCAAGATTGGAGATTGCCAGAATTCATTTGGTTTTCCCCGCCAGAAACTTTTAGCTTTAAGTCTGTTGATGATTAATCTGCCTCTTTCTATTCCCGTTGTAGGTTATGGGGGAAAAAAATATAGTTATTTGCATGCTTGTCTCTTTTTTTTTTTTTTTCCTTCCCTGAGGGACAGACTCATGAGAAATGTATTTCTGCACGAACCTCCAGCCCTAGCAGGAGAATCAAACTACAAGGTGACACACAAACTACCACTGATGTGAGTCACTCCACCTTCTTGGTGGGGCACAGATCAATGTTGAAGCAAAAGCAGCTCAAATAGAGCAGCAGGATACTTGAGCTTGCTCCTGAGTTCAGGATACCTGAACAGGAAAGCGCTCAGCCTTGTATACAAAGGATGAGAGGTTCAAATCATGCCTAGCTTTGGCATGAGTTGCAGAGGGGGAGATCAGGCTGGCAGATCCTGTCTGGCATGAGGATTTCTGAGGCTGCATGGAAGACAACAGGCATCTTTGCAGTGACTCCAACTGGGCTTGGAGTGAACTCCAAGCAGGCAGGTGTCCATTTTCAGTAAGAATCACATCAAAAGTAGCAGTGACTGGCAAAGTGACAGCGTTGGCCAGCAGCAGCCGAAACCTGAGCTGCCTGCTGCACTCCCAGTATGTTTTTTCAAGCTGGACCAATCAGAAAACACACCAGGCTGCAAAACGTGTTGTTGCCCTGCCTTTTTCATTAAAATTTGATTTATAAAATAAAACCCCAAATTAATATAACAGACCACTAGATTTGGTCAGTCAGATTCCTACGTTCTAGGAAATGAGAAACCCTTAGGTTTATTTTCATAATTTTGTTTTGTGAGGATTAACATGGCAGTTTCTCTAGCAAGTAAATAAGTGTTGGAAGCCACGAGACTGGAAAGGACTCTCTGACTTGTCAAAATACTTGCCATAATTTGTCATTTCAGTCAGATAAACCAAACAAAGTACCAAGGGTTCTGTATTAGAGGTGACAGTTCACAATTCTCAGCAAAAAAACCTTGTCCTTTTCTCCTTTTTGTTTTAAAGTTTAAATTTTGGAATGAAGATTTGCTGGTGTGTGTGTGTGTGTGTAATTTCAGTGCCATGCTAAATTAGGGCTCTTTCAGGTGAACTTGCTGTATGGCAGTAAATAAGACATCCCCTAAAAATAGAAAACATGGTTATAAGTGACAAAAGCTGGCAGGGAGGACTTGGTCAGATGCACTTTTGGAACTGCTTTTATTTTTTTTTCAACTCAATTCCAAGTTAAACATCCCTTTAAATTAATTAGAGCAATCAGAGTATCCCTAGAATATCAGTGGAGAAAGTGAAGCCATGAGTATAATAAATTCTGAAGAAAGGCTAAGAAAGCCAGCTTCAGGAAATTTTTTGCATATGATAAAAAACAAATTCCTGACCAAACTGGCTAAGCTGAAATGTCTGAAAGCAAAGAGCTATCGTGAAAGTGCTGGAAAGCTTCTGATTATAATGGAATCAGTGTCCCAGGGTATAATGCAGCTCTACATTTAATATTGAGCTACTGAACTGTACTTCTCAACCTAGCTCAACTCACTGGATTCTCATCAAAGACCTGTAATGACACTGTGCTCTGTTTAGATGCCAAGCAAGTCTTGAAATAGCTCCAGAGCTTTTTTAGCAGCTTCAGCTGAGTACAGACGTCTGACTTTGGAAGGACAGCTAGTGCCTAGAATTTGTGGCATATAAATCCTTCCTTATGTATACTGCCATGCTTGTTAATAATCTTATGAGCTTTTATAAACCTAATTAAAAGGCTCTTGCATATTTATATATGAAATCATGGTAACAGTGCTGAACCAGCAAAGGAAAAGCCTGTCCTTTGTGCTGCAAATCCATGTTGCCTTTCTCCATTAATGATACATACACAACTCATTTAATTCGAGGCCTGCTATTGTTTGCCTGTTTGTTTTTATTACGGTATTGACTGAAGTCCCCATCAAGTTAGTTATAGTCTGTGCACGTTATCCTAAGGAGAATTTTTCTTTCTGTGTATTGTTTAAGGTATTGACTTTGCCAAAGGGAAGAAAAAAGTGCATGCATCCACTTAAGCACACAAGTAGTTATATCAATTTCTGTCCATTAAATATATACACACACACACACAAATATACACATATATAGTGGTTGCAGGCATGGAATTAGGTGAGATTTGAAAACGGTATTTGAGAGACCCTTTCCAACATGGAGGTCCTATTACTGGGAGCAGCTCTGGGCAGGAGCATCCCTCAGCCTGTGTGAAGTCTAGCTAAGGATGGTGGGGCTCTACGCGAGTGTTTAAACAACTCTTTTCAAAAGCATTTGCAGATTTCTAGGCTGTTTATTTGAATTGATTAGAATGAACTTTGTTTTCTAGAAAAGCATACTTTTAAACTTTTTTTTTCTTTCTGAAAACATCTTAGTTCCATTAATCTTTTGGCCTTTGAAAAACTGTTTTTAGTTACTGGGCTTTGGGGTCTTTTTTGTCCTTTACAACCCAGGCAATTGATTCCTGAGTAGGAGCAGGAGGGCTATTGAGTAGTTCATCTAAAGCAAAGAAAGATTTAAGCCAACCCAAAGATGCAGCAATCATTTTGCTAAAGGTTTTGATACCAATTTCGATCCAGGTCTGGGATATGTAACATATATGGTTCCAGTACTTCCAAATGAAACTTGAAGTTGAATTCTTTGCGAATGTTCGGTGAATTTATTTCATTTAGAAGTACAAAAGGGAGTGTTAATACATCTGTGCTTTGTCTTTATTTACTCTTCCAAGCCTGTTCCCCATTTCTGCCATCCAATAGTAGCTCACCAATAGTGAGCTCTTCCATAGGTGTCTCTCTTACCTGATGTTGTGTGCCTTCGGTCTCACCCTAGAATATACCGTACAACAGAGAGTTACTTGCAGACAGACGGTCTTATGTGAACTGTCCTGCAGAGGCTTTTGACCTGCTCTCTGCTTTGAGTTGTGTGAAGTCATCCTTTTGTGCATCTCTAATACTTACTGTGAATTTCTGCTCAAGTTTAATAAAACTGAAAAGAATGGCTACCTCTTTATTTTCTAGTATTCCAACCAGTATCTCTAATAAACTCAGTTAAATTGAAACAGAAATGTGGTTAAAATCAATAAGTTGAAACAGAATTTGTTTTCCAAAATTGTTTTTGTGTGTGTGTGTGGTTTTTTTTTTCCTTGGGTACCAGCATCTTATGCTAAAACATCCACTGTATGAGATATTCAGAACACTTAAAAATGGACCATATTTAATGTGTTTGTTTAATTTTTGTCTTTCAGTCTATCCGAGAAGTCACAGGCTATGTTTTGGTGGCTTTGAATCAGTTTGAATACCTGCCATTGGAGAACCTGCGCATCATTCGTGGGACCAAACTCTATGAAGAGCGATATGCTTTGGCGATATTTCTTAACTACAGAAAGGATGGTAACTTTGGACTCAGGGAACTTGGCTTGAAGAACTTGACAGGTAAGTGAAACTTGCCAATGTTATGGATTAGTGTAAGAAAAAGATGAGTTTGTTGAATATTTGCCCCAGTGCCCTCAGTCACTTGCATTCTGCAAATCACAGAGGTACCATGAGAGGCTGGCAGTTGTACGTTGTTTGGGAGGCTTATTGGTACTTCATTTCATTCCTTTTTTTGGATCACAACTGTAATTTTCTTGGTACTGATCAAAGGCTTTGTATGGAATTCATGCCAAGAGCGCACTCGAAACAAAAATAGTTGTTGAAAGAGTAGATGAACATTTTTCTCTAGTTTCAAGAATATGAGCATGTTTGTTTCCTTGAGATCCTTGGTTATTGCATGTGTGTTGCTTCAGGTGTAACGTATTTTCTGCCAAGTTAGCTTAGCTTTAGCATCCTCTCTGCCTCTGCTCTTGCTTCTGTGTCACCATTGCTCCTGCACTGGGGGGTGGGGGGAGACGAAGGGGATGGGAG
The DNA here is from genome assembly GCF_011004875.1 of Balearica regulorum gibbericeps. Taxonomy (NCBI): domain Eukaryota; kingdom Metazoa; phylum Chordata; class Aves; order Gruiformes; family Gruidae; genus Balearica; species Balearica regulorum. The sequence continues at coordinate 5,243,467 of NC_046189.1, forward strand.
GGGGAGACTGTATCTTTGATGTATTTAGTTTTAGAAATCTCTTTTCTAAGCAAAAATAGTGTATTATATATAGTGAGAAAAGTGCTTATTTTCTTGAGACAAAAATTGAAGCCAATTCCATGGTTTTATGTTCATCTGTAAACTCAGGGTTGGATCATGATGTGGGGTAGATCAACGTTTCATTTCTCCCAGCTGAGGATCCTACAGTCAGTGGTTTGGGAGATTAAAAATTGGCTAAATATCACTGGGCTGTAACTTAATAAAGTGCAGGCAATGGAAAACTCTTTTTAGGGAGTTCACTGGAAGAATTTTATTTATACCTGGTTTCTCGTCAGCTATGATCATTTCTACCCTAAGCTTTGGTGGTTGTGAAACAGCCTTATTTCTGCTAGCGGCTAAATGCTGACTGAAAATCACTGACCTGAGCTGGATGTGGAGTTTGAACCTGAGTACGGAGAGGTGGGAGCCTTCTGAACTATATTTAGGCTCCCTTCACTCTCTGCTTTTTTCGTGTCGCTGTATTCAGAGCAGCACACAGGACTTACAGTTCCTTGTTGGTCAAGCCTCGCTGTGCTGTACAGCTAAGCTTTCAAAAACAGGAGGGAAAAGGTGGCTTGAAATATTTTACAAAATAAAACAGTTTTGGCTGACTCTTATCAGGCTCTTTCACAATTTTCTTTACTGAGAGCATCATGCTGATGTCAGAGTGCTTCCCAAGGTCTCCAAATCCCTGCCATGTACTGCTCTTCTCTCTGTCACTGTCATAATCCAATTTCCTCCTCTTCTGTTGCCACATTTCTTCCCATCTTTCTGATTTAGGGTGTTCATTGTGACTGTCTATGCCTTCAAATAATAAAGAGCCATAGCATTGGGTAATAATAGTATTATCTGTTTCTTCGAATACTTGTCCGTGGGTCTCAAAATGCTTTGTAAAAGACATTAGGCTGGGTGAAACTGAGACAGAGAGGTGATGTGAGGCCAAGGCCAGAGAAGGACTGGAACCCTTTCCTCTTGGGTCTGAGGCTGCTATTCTGCCAGGAAGCAAGGGTTGTATTTCCACCATAGCTTATCTAGCTATGGTTTTGCTGCTCAATAAGGTGAAAAAACTTATCTTGAAGGCTCTGGCTCAAGATTTTCTTCTTGAACCAGCTGCCCTGTGCCAATAGACAGTTCCTCTGACTCCAGAGATTCTCTCTGGAAGCTGCTTGTTTGTGATCGGCACAGCACCAAAACTGCCCAGCGAATAGCTTGACTTTCTTTGCAGGTGCTGTAAGAAAACCTGCCTTAGCTCAGCCTCTGAATCTTTCCTAACATGAGATCATCACAGCCACTTCATCTGATTTAAGTGTTTACAAAGCCCTCTGATGGGATTATTTGGCTCAAAATGTATTGTTGTCTCTTGGAAGAAAAGTGCCCTAATAACACTAGCTTGTCTCCACTGAGCACTTAAAATAGCTTCTGGGTGCTGAATATGAGCCAGTGCGTGCTTCAAAATACTCTTAATATTTTCTAGATGGCATGTGCCAGGGCCTCATGAGTCTCTTCAGCAGCTGTTCTTTGACCATTTTGTATCTTGGTTAAGATGCACCTGGCTATTTTAACCCACAACCTGCTGCTTGTTGCAAATGCTCTCCCTGGAGCATATTAATACTTAATTTATTTTCCTAACACATCCTTAGCATTAGTAGCTGCATAAAAATAACTGGTGGATGTGGGAGTCGGTGATGTTGCAAGGCTGCAATAGATCAGCTGTGTCTGAACTGATCCTGCATCTACCAAATGCATCAGAAAAAAACAGTGATTTGTAATTAAATTTAAGATGAAGCCGCCCCTGTGAGCTTGTATCTTTCAAGCTTCTAGTCCACTGCAGATTTCAAGAGATTGGCTTTGAACAGTGCATCTCTTCCACTTGAGTAAAATATAAACCTAACTCTTGCTTTGCATGTGCAGAACTGTCTTTCCAGGGCTTATGCCTTGTTCACAGTATTTTGGGAAGTGCTGTTCTTATTTGTGTATTATCTGGATGATGGGGTCCCAAGGGTATTTCTGCCTGGTACTGCAAAATATACAAATACAAACACTGCTCCCAATGTTGAGTAAAGGAGGAAGCTGCTTTCACTTGCAGATTATCCTCAGACTTAACCAGAGATGGGATTTCATCCTCCTGTGCAGTACCATTGCATTATTTTCAGTGAGTTGTTAACAGCTGTGTTTTTATTGCCAGATATGTCTATCAGGTTTTCGTATTTAAATGTAACTTTAAATGCTTGAATTTCCTCAAATAAAAATGACAGCTATGAAGGCAGTAAGTTTTATCTCACACAGAAAACATGATCCAGTTCTCACTCATGACATCTGTCAGCCCATAAGGGAGTTTTGTTTGTGTAGCGCAGGCCAGGACCATGTCCTAAAATTAACGTGACACTTGCAAAACATCTTACCTATAAAAATCCTTTTCTCGCTTGTTATAAAAACTTAATCGATGGTTCCACAAAAGTGTCAAAAATAAACAGACATTGAACTAATGAAGTGGCTGCTGCCATCTCAGCTGGACTCATCTCAGCTTGCAGATTCAGCTGCCAAGTAGCCTTAAAGTAAAAAAGGAAGGTTTGACGTACTGAATGTATTATTCAGCCTGAGATTAGCAGAATAACCAATGCTGAGGGAGAAGGTATGTCACCTTCTTTCATGCATTCCCTGTGAGCTTGTGCAAATCATTCCTGTCTTCCCCAGGTAGCTAGGCAGTCAACCTTAACTTACCCAATGAAAGGGCATAATCATTGTTCACACTTTGAGCACTCCGAATATAGAGAATACCTGATGGCTGCTTTTCATTACGGCATTTATCTTCATGAGTGGGGAAAGAGGGATAACTCACAAGTGCCAAAACCACTTATGAAGTCTCCCATATTTTCCTCTGAGTGAAGATGAATGAGAGAGATCTACAGCAAATGATGTATCTTTGACTGAGCAGTGATAACCTCATCTCCCCTATTGGCCTTGGAGACAAAGGTTCCCCTGCGTGTGCCTGTGCAAGCCTTGAATTCCTTGAATATATTAGAATAAAATGGACTTAGTAGTGATTAGTTCAGTAACACAAAAAAGCAGCAAAATCTGTAGTTTCTTATTTTCTTGTTTTGAAAGAATGCAGATAAACTATAAATTATGATAACTGAGGTTCAAGTGACAAATGCATATTGTAGCTGAAATTATTTGGTCAGTGATAGCCAAAAAAAGCAAATCTAATTTGATGGGCAGGAGAATCGTAGGGAAAGAACTATCTTCACTGGGTGTAGGAAGTGATCCATTGTAAAGCTCCCCTCCTACAGATATTTGCAATAGGGTTTTTTAAAGTTTTGATTAAATTTATTTTTAATTGTTCTGTAAAACAAAATTTTAAAGTTCTATGATCACTTCTATAACATTTTCAATAGCTTTTTTACCCCTACAAGAAACTGAAAATGCTAAGGGTTGCTTTGGGGGGGGGGGGGGAGAAGAACGACATCCCCTATGAAAAAGGTTGCTTTTCAACAAGGTCCTTGTTTTGTTTTGGGTTTTGGGTTTTTTTTTTTTGTTTGGGGGTTTTTTGGGGGTTGGTTTGTTTGTTTGTTTTTTACAAGGACTGCTCATTTACTATAATTATATTGCAGCTCAATCAGGTTTGAGGAAAGTGCATGGGAGGAGTCGAATTTTCTTTTAGTTTTGTTCACTGTGCACATTTGGACCTATAGTGGTTTTGGAAATCTTATTTAGATACCTGCTCAGGGCCTGAACTCCTTCAGCGCTGTGTGACTGCAGATAAAGCATTTTTTGTGTCAGGGATTAAGGCCACCCCCTTTTTATTGCCGTGATCATGAAGCCCTCAGCCTGTGCCAGCAAGACCTTTCCTTGGACCACACGCACACTGCATGAGCCACTACTGAGTTCATGGTGTTTAGAAACGCAAGCGCCTGTGTGTGACATCCAGCCTGAGTGGATAAGACTGGGGTATTCAGATTGTAGCACATTTCTTAATTGCTGCGGCATTGTACTAGTGGGGCGAGCTGGGAAGAAAGCAATATGTAACTTGCCTCAGGCTTCCTATGCAACAGGTGGGCAAGGCATCGCATCTCTAACCTCGGAGAGGTGTTGCTAGGATACATGGAGGAATGAGGAATTTGTTTAAAAAATCCCTTTGGTACCCTCTGTGTGCAGGGCTGCTGCAGGAGTTATCTCTCCTGTAGAAGAAGCTGCAATGGCTCTGTGACTGCCTGTGACTGCTCCTTTCCCTATATCCTTGGAGCTGCACGGACCACAGGGGCATTTGTATCTCAGCACATCTTTGCTGACCGACCGGTGGGTAGGAATAAAGGGAGGAACACCTCAAAGCATGGCTGTGCCTCCCTTGAGAAAGGAGGGTCTTCAGCAGACCTCAAGGGCACAGTGCAGGACCTGTCATGGGTTCCCTTTGCTCACATTGCTTCTATGGAGAGAAGAGCCAAGGCTTGCGGCCGCCCCCGCGCTCATAAATGCAAGTGTGCCTACTAGCGCATATCTGTCTCCTCTCCCCCGGACACTGTTAAGACTGTTTCCTGGAAACAAAAATTGTCCCATTCCAGCTACTGCTCACCTCAGACATCGTAGGTGTGATTTGACAGCCAGGAGAGTCCGGAGACCAATCTCTGCTGGCAGTCTGTACGCAGCCACCCTGTGCTGAGCTACTGAGTTACTAGCGCAGATTCTGTCTGCTCCCTGCCAGTTGGCATCAGTGCCTGGGAACGCTTCCAGGTACTCCTCGGCTTATGGATGCAGATGTGGCCCTGAGGAATCCCAGATAAGGTACCTGTAGGCTGAGGAGCAACTGCCTCCGGCTAGCAGAAACTTGTTCACAGGTGGTATCAAGGCAAATAGGTATATTGTATACGGCCAGAAATAAACACTGATTTATAGCGCCATGAGATTTATACTCGTGAGTTTATTATGTTCACTAACAAGGAGGGACATTGTTTTTTAAATTTCAGTAATGCTAGCATTTTGCGCAATCTCTCTGAAGGATTTGGATATGCTTTTGTCATGCTAAATGGTGTAACTAATGTCTGTGATTCTTTGCAACTTGTTGCTCACCAACTTATGCTCAGTTTTCTTTATTTCAAAGTGCTATTTTCAGTTCTGTTTCTAGTGTTGGAAATGTGCAACCTTGTTTGGAATGATTATGGCTGGGACTTAAAAAGCTCATCATCATAATGATACATATTTATAAATGTTTTTAACTGGAAAATCAAAGGATCACACCGAAAGTTGTTTGCTGCTGTCCCCCTCTCCCCCCAATATTTTCACATAAACTATGAAATGCATATAGTGGATTGTAAATGGCTAAAATTGTTTATTGAAAGCAATATGCAGAAAGTTTGACGTGAGTCTCCAATGTCACGCAGTAGGATAACTTCATGTCGCACAGCTTCTCCTGCAACAAAACAAGGCTTACAGTCATGGGGAGGGCATATTAGGCCAAATCCTTAGTTCGTGTAAATTGCCTTTCTTGCTTTGACTTCATAATGAACTGCAATTTAAATTGCCCTTTACTTTCTTCAGTGGATAATTTAATTCACGCTTTAATTTATAAGTTAACTAGTGCCTAACTCCCACTTAAGCCCTTTTAAGCATGTTGCGTTCAGGGTGCTCTGTCAGGATTAATACCAGCTAATGATAGCTGACTCAAGGCATGTCTACACTGTGCAGCGGGGCTCTGTACAAGGATCCTTGAGCTAGCATCGAGCCTAGCTAGCTTTAGAAATATTGTTAACCACACCACTTGGGTCCTGTGCTTGGGCTAAACAACCCAGCAGGGTGGACACAGGAGATCTCTCCTGTCTAACTGTGGTCCCAGCAAACTGAAGCACATTGTCCTGGGCTTTCAAGGTCTTAAGTACATGGCTGCTGGGTAAAGGAGGGTAGTGGACTGGGAGGAAGGACTGGGAATGAGAGTAGACAGAGGAAATGCTTCCTACCCCGGTAGTAATGGACGCCTCTGCTGCTTTCTGTTGTGAATGACCACTTCTACAACAGAGAAGACAATGCTTGCCTACTGTAAGTAGACTTACGTTGAGAGTTTGGTATGAAAATGCTACTCAGGAAGGATCTGGCGTGATGTGAGATTTAACTGTTAACACTGCCAAATGTTAGTTTAAATGTCACTAAAAAATACATCCAGGTATGATGCTGTTGTCACCTGCTAATGCTGTTCATTCACTTTTTCTTGGCAGTTTCTGCTTTTCACCTCTCTGCAGTAGTTCGCTCTATCTATGTATTTGTCAATTATGAAGTAAGAAATTCTCCACGTTCTGGAGGTGTGAATAACCCTTTAGCTTCTTAGAAATACGGGCAATCAAGATAAATCTAGCAATACTGAAGCTTCTAGTAATGGAGGTGCTTTGCTCAGCTTCAGTGACTCGAGAGCTTTAGCAGCACAGAGATTTCTTTGGCCACACGCTTCGCAGGGAGTTAAACATCTGAACAGAGTAATCCCTCCATTTCAATCACATGGGTCAGAAATGGGTGGCATTTCAAAACACCCAACTTTGGCAGACAGATCTGTGTTGAGCTATACTATAACTTAAGTGAAATGCAATAAGCATTACATTCGGGATGAAATCATACTGTTTATAGTGACAGCACTCTGAAAAAATTTATCCCAGCTCCCTACCTGCTTGGAAAGGAAAGAGCGAGCTGGGTTGTACTCCAGAGCCCAGGCCAAGTTCTGGTCTTGACTAGGTATTTTAGAAATAAAAATCCTTGTTACTCCTGTAGTGTATCTTCTTCCGTTCAGATGAATGAAAGAAGTGTCAATTTCAGTGGGCTTTTTTCTTTTTTTTCCCTCTTTCTTTTTACAGTCTTCTGAATTCATTGATTTTCTTACTTCTTTCTGACAGGCTACAGCTGACAAGGAATTTGGTTCTTTTGTAAAATTAATTAAAGTCTTGTGTTACCTGGGGAATGTAACCTCTCAGCACTCCCTAGCAAAAGGCAGGTTACTGAGCAAGATAGTTCAGTTGCTGCAGGGTGGTGGGCGCTCTCTGTCCGCCCACAGTGCGGGTGTGAGCTGTGAGCCACTGGTGGGGCAGAGGGACCAGCCTCTAGCAGTGCAGGGCTGCTGGCGTCTAGGGCTCAAAATGGTATGAAACTCTGGGGATCAGATGTCAAGTTTAGTGCCTTAAAGCTCAGCAAAGCCATTTCAGTGGCTTTGCAGCATGTGTCTGCAAGGTAGTATATGTCCACAAGGCAGCATATGCTTACAGACCTGGATTTAAACCCAAATCCAAGAGAGAGCTCCCTTTTCTAGCTTTTCTTGCCAACCTATAGGAATAACGAGTTGGGGTTTAGGACACCATTCATTGCAAACACAAAAGTCCCACTGAGTTCAAAGAAGGTTGGCTCAGACCCCCAGGATTACAATGGTGGAAATAATTGGTGTTCCTAGGATATTTTCATGCCTGTTCATTTTCATGTCATTTGCTGCTGAGGGAAATTCCCTAGAAACTCTATATGGAGGGACTGGGGAGGCAATGAACCAAAACCTTTTTCATTTACTACATCTAGCTCAAGGGAAGGCCCTGCAGGCAGAGAGGCCCTCCCAAACACTCGGCACAGGGGTGGGACTGTCACATAGCCTTCGCTGTCTGCAGGCTGACAGAGGCAAATGCTCTCACCTTCTGCTTGGCCAGCTCCATCCCAGGCTGTTTGTTCCTTGCTTGCACCCAGACCTGTTTCTTGCAGCATCCCAAGTCAGCCTGGCCCGCACTGGGACTAGTCTCATCAAAACCAGCATGGGGCAGTTTTAACTTGGCTGGGTGTGCAACAGCCTTGAGACGGGTGGCAGTGCAGAGGCAGGAGTGAGCAGCAGTTTGTTAAGGGTTTATCTGAAACTGAGTTTGATCACACAGGCTTTGTATGTTGAGATGAGAAAGAGAAATGCTGCTGTTACGAGGATGCACTGTGTTTTAGTCAATGAAAGAAGTTCCAGCAGATTGAACCCATCTGCAGCGCTACGCTGACAGGTTCTGCCTGCAATTTCCAGGGTGAGGAAAACTCTTTGTTAGCTTACCCCACATGAGCACTGCTTCTGAATTTGCGCACAGATAACAGCAGTTCCTGACGGGGAGCAAGGAGTTTACCGTCAGGAGCTTTCCTTACGTGACTGGGGGAAGTAAAAGGGACTGACAATTATAGTTGTCTCCAGAGACCCTCTCTGGCCTGCCTCATTTTCTACCCATGCCCTGCCCCATGGGAGTGGATGTGATGACAGGGATGCGTTCAAGGGCAGCAGTTCCAGGCAGCTGGGCGTGCTGTGATTGTAAGTGTGCTTTGTAAACATTGAAACACGCAGCCACCTGCCCTGCATCTCTGCAGAGCTGCTGAGGCAAACACAGAGATAGGCAGGAAAAGGTAACCTTGAGTGGAACATAGAAATAGAAATGCAGACCTGTAGAAGAAGGGAGATCACCATGTGAACAGAGGTAAGGAAGTGCCAAACACCCAAGTATGTGCCCCACAATCTAATGGCAGAGCAGAAGCACTCACCTGAACTCCATTACGGATGAAGCAATAGACAGGCTGCGAGGGAGCATGTCTGATACAGAACTGGTGTTCTCTGGGACTCGAGACTCCCTGCCTGGTCCCACCTAGCTTTGCAAGAGCCACTTTCCGTATAAAATGAACTTTGATTGGTCTGAAGTGACAGCATGAGGTAATCAGAGCGGGAGGCAGGTAATGCATGTGGACGCAGAGCTGTCAGTGGACTGTAGGAGCCTTTTGTGCATCACTGGGAACGTTCCTGCAGGCGTGGAGTGGGGGAACAAAGGTATCAGATGAGGAGAACAGGCTGGAGGCTTTTTTCTTTGATGTTTGGAAATCGCTCAAGGGGCTGTCTTCTCTGAAACCCCTTTGCCTTGTCTTTTTTTCTTCATTTTTCCCCCCCCTTGGTGAAACTTTCATAGACGTGCTTTCATTTCTTTAAGACTTAGAAGCGAGAGGGCATCCATCTGGCCAATCATTGTACAAATAGTGTGCTCACACTGGAGTTCCCCTGGGAGCTGGCTTCTGCCTGTCAGAAACAGCGTTGCCACGTGCTTTGGGTTTGAAAACACGGGTACTCCTGACGTGGGGGCACAGAAGGAAAGGCAGCATCAAAGACAGCTCTGTCTACCGAGCTGGAGAGAGGAGATCATGGTGGTGTTTTCTGGATTTTTTTTATCTTCTTATTTTTTAACTGGTCAGCTGGGCATGCATTCAGATTGATGCTAAAGGCTGTGAAAACTCTGGGAGCTGGTTCCATCACAGTGCAGGGGCTGAAGAGTCAGTCAGCTTTGAAAATGGCTCTGGGGCACAGGTACCTGAGGGCAGGGCACAGAGGCTGGGTTTTACATGGAGAGATTCAAGACGTTCCTGCCAAGACTGTTGCACAGGGTGAGAATACCTCATCTGCTCCAATCTCCTGTATGTAGGCTCTAGTCAGAGCTAGTAGTAGGTTGACAACTTTTTTAAATTTGAAAAATGTCTAACAGGGAAATTTTCTGTAAGAAAGGTGTGGTTTAAAAAACAAAGGGAAAAGTGCTAACATTTTCAGGTACCATCTTTCATTGAAAAATGAAAATCCATGGCTTATGATATTAAACAGCTTTTCATGCTTTCTTCTATAAATTAATTCACATTTTCAACAAAAAGTAATCACCATAATTTGTGTTAATTGAACAATAATAATTGAATCTGACTTAGACTGAATTTTCTTTTCCATCAGATTTTCACTTGCTGAAGTATCCGGGTTTGGCTTGTTTACCTGGTCTAGGAAATGAAAGGTTTTTAAAAAAACCTTAAAAAGGGTTGAAAAGTTGTTTTCTGGTCATATTTCATCCCAATGTCAGTCATAAGATATTTCCTTTGTTTTAAGAGTGTGTTGAATGGAAAACAGATTTACAGAGCAAGTTGTAAATGAATCAGCTCAGCTGCTGGTTGTGGTGGAGGTCTGTCAACATGGTTTGACGTGAGCTACCTGCTTCTTGGCAGGGTAAATTGTCTTTTTTTGGGAGCTGCTTACTGCCATGTCTGAACTTAACCCAATACACTCACTTCAGACTATTGTGGTTGTCCCTAGAGCAGGCAGCAGCCACTTCTGAGGTTACGCTGAATGTAAAGCCCTAATTTCTGTGCATCTCTGCTTGTTTTTAAACGATATGACTAACTCTGGGCTCCCAGTATATATCTGTCTGGTTCTGTAGTGGAGAATTCAGTGCAGGAGGAAGCTGTGTCTTGGAGAGATGCCCTTGTTTTACTGTTGTTATAATTTCTTTTATAAAAGCACACTGGTTCCTTTCTATTTAAGCCAAAGCAATGCCAAATAAGTGCACCTGAATTAGTGGGAAACTCTGTGGTTCATTCTCTGGCTTGAGGGCCCAGTCCAGATCCTATTGAAATTACTCTTTACTAGCTTTGTACGAGAAGCAAAGTGGATGTGTAGTCCAGGAGATGGGTTTCTCCTCACTGGTGGAGTTAAATGAGTTTCATTTCCATGAAATAATAATGATTCTCTTCCCTTAATACTTGAATTCTTTACAAGCCTCAGCCAGTTAAAGATCCATTATCCTGAGCACAGTGTTGCAAACACTAATAAAAAATGTAATGTAGAAGAGGGGCAAACATTACTACTAATAAAAAAGTTGTAATGCAGAAAAGGATAGGACCAATGCAGAGAAGAGAAGAGAAGAGAAAAGCAAAGCTCCTTGTCCCATGTGTGGTTGATGGGGAAGCTGGGGTGGATGCAGCTTACTGAGTGTGTCCTAGGCTGTGGAAGAAGCCCACTGGGGTTGATTGCAGATTTTCCCTCGTGTTTAATTGGTAGTTATGAGCTATTTTCTGGGAGAGTCAGACATTGACCAACATTGGCAGGATGTCCAGAGACTGGCGTATCATAGTGTTGGTGCTCTCTGCCACCCTGGCTTTGTTCTGCGATGGTGATACTATGTTCCCTAATTTCCTCCTCCCTGCCCCCAAGAAGCAAGCACACTGCTGGCTCTTTTTACAGACCAAAGCGCTGTGTATTTATTTCTTTAGCAGGAAACGTGTGCTACTTTTCAGTTAGATGTCAAAGCCCTGCTACTGCGAGTTGCCCCCAGCTGACATTTGCTCACAGTAACACGCAGGTGCAGCCAGCCAGCTTGGACTCATGCTGATGGCTCAGGCTATCAGGGCGGCTGTCCGAGCACCCCTCTTGGAGGTTGTGTTGGGGAAGCAGCAAAGGCGGCCCAAGGTGGAAGGGATTATTGTTCTGAGACACTCCAAGTAGAAAATGAACTGGGCGGATCAGGACGCGATTCTTTTTTTTCTCTTTTTTTTCTCTTTTTTTTTTTCCCCATGCCTACGCAGCGTGTGTAGGAGTTCTGAAATGATGTTGTGACCGCACAGCTGTGGTTTTCTTTGCTCCTGCTGAGTTAACTATTACTTGTGGTAGCCATGCTTCTGGCGGTCACACTTAAGTGCTGCTACAGGCCAGTTCCAGGTGCGTGCTGTAGTGCTGCTGTCAGATGAAGGTGACAGTTGTGAAACGCTTCAGCAATGGCTGAACTTAGAGGCTCGTCTGCTTTAGAGAGTGCTGGTCTTTAAGTGAGACTTGATGTCTTAAAAGGAGGCACCAAGCTAAAATATGCATAGGGTAAGGCTGCAAGGGCAGCATCCTCCTCGGTGTGTGTCAGAAGAAGAGCTGAGAGGGATATTTTAATGGCTGTGACTGCGTAACGGCTTAATCCCATGGGCTGTACAGTTAGCCCCACAAGAGCTCAGTAAATCTTACTACAGCCCCTGTTTCATCCAGGAGCAAGTCTTTTGGATGTTCAGAGCTGAGTGGTTCTGATTTAATATTCAGAAGCATTCAGCTTCCCAAATAAAGATAATAGTTTTGCTAGTTGAGAGATTTATTAATACCTTAATATAGCCTTAGTTTTAGCCTTTTATTCCTCCCTTTCTTAAAAAAAAAATAAAAATTTCTTACCACAAACCAGCCTTGAAGTTTGTAAAAGTAATCAAAGCTCTGCTGAGCAAATTTGACTATACTGATGGCTTGAATGAGCTATGACCTCTGCTGACCTCATTCTGCTCCATTTCCCCTTCAGGCTGGTAGCAGTGGCTGGAAGTAAACATTAATCTGTTAATTTAGCCTCTGGTATAAATAGAAAAAAACCATATAATTGCAATCACTGTTTTGTCAGTGGGCCTATCCAACCTTATTGCTTTGCTTCTGAGGAAGAAGTGGCAGTGCTGTCTGTGTGCTTCTCTGCTCGGGGGACTCTTCTTTCTTGCATCCTTCTCTGGAGACAGCTGCCCTCCATCTTTCTTTCTTTCATTCTCTCTTTCTTTCTTTGTGTGTGTGTGTGTGTTTCTGGGAAGAGATAAAATTTGTCTGTATGGAGACAGGTTGTGACACGTTACCTTACTGTGCCAGTCCTAGGAAAGAAACTATGGGACATAGAAATAATTTTCTGTTACTGAGCAAGTGAAGGCCGGAAGGGACTACCTTCAGTCTGGTTGGTGTCAGATAAGCATTATAGCATATGTAATCCTTTTACAACGTTCTCTAGGGCCAGATATCAATTTGTGGAGGGGAGGAGGGAGCTGGGCAAATGGAGTTGCAGCTTCCTTCCCGCTTCCCAAGCACTGGGGTGGCAAGTTTGCGTGCTACGTGGCACACTGATAACTGCGTGGCTGCACAAGCAGCTGCAGTCAGGGTTGTGTCTCCTGGCAAGCACCAGCAGACAATCTGGTAAGGGGTAGTTCGCCCATGCCTTACAGCACCATTTCAAAACTCTCTTGTTCCTGTCTGTTGTTGGTATCCAAACCAAGTCTTAGGTCTTTTTAAGAGCAGCATGGGAGGGCTGCCTTGCTGCTTCTGACTACTAAGCTCTCGGCACAGGCATAGCCTCGAAGACAGCAGCGGTGTCTGGAGCATCTCGGAGGTTGCTGGCTCTCTCTTGATGTTGGCATGTGACTGGTGTTTATGTGCTTTGGCATTGCTGTTGGTTTCAGAGCCCCAGCAATGGGAGGTTTATGATACGAGGTTCTGACAGATGGTTTCACATCTATCTTCTGTGGGATCTGATGCAGAGACTCAGGGTAGCCTGCTTTCTTATATGGGTAATTAGTGTCATTATCCAGGGTTTAAGGATAGCTAACAAAGAAACCTTACTTGGTTTAACTAAAGTTGCTCCTTAACATGACTTGTTAAATTGAAACAAACACCACATGAATGTTCTTTTAAATCCATTTACAAGTGCCTTGTATTGATTTAGCCTACTTCAGTAACTCAGATGAGCTCAATTGATGTCTGTGCACTAAGTTAAGTGCATTCACTTGGGATTTCATACCTGCTGAACTGACTTGACTTCAAAACTGACTTTAGTTAAACCCATGCAAGCCTTGTGTGAAGACTAGGCTTTTCTTAATTGTTGCTACTGGTTTGACCAAGAGCAACATGACAACTTAGGGGAAAAAAAGTAAATGCAACTGAAAGGGAAAAGGTGTCTCTGGCCCTGCTGACTGGGGTGCCCTGCTAACCTTGTCTCTAATTTTGCCCTTGAAGTGATGCTAGCATTGCCTAAATACCTTAGTAGCAGCTGTCTTTCTGTGAGGCAGGTGTTTGAAAAAGACCGTTTATTTAATCCTTTTGCTCTCAGGTGCACTGTTACCTAGTATCTGGAGAAAGGAAGAGGAACAAAAGGCTTACAGACCTACTTCTCTATCTTCCTGCCTAATGCCACCCAAGCCAAACAAGAGCAGTTAAGAGCCTTTAAGCAAATGTTTCTTTCCCTGTTCAGTGTCTTTCAGCTTTGGCTGAGCCTGGTGTCTCCTTGTGCTATATACCAGAGTTCCTTCAACCATTAAGCTGACAGGCTTTTTTTATCTCAGCTACCAAGAGCTAATCTGAAGTGCCCAAACTAACACTTGTGACCAAAACTCTGCTGCACTGACAGTGTGGAAAGGAATTGTAACCTAGAGCCATCATCTTCCTGACGTGGCCGCTGGGCCTGCAGCAAGGCCATGGTTTCCCTTTAATAATTTGTGAAGATAGGATGTGGAAGATGGTGGCAGGTGTGTGAGTTACCACAGGTTCACGAGTTGCTTGTTCATAAATTATCAATCAGCAGTTGAGCTGGTGCTCTTCATGCCCTAAACAGCTTACAGGAATGTGTTTTGCCTTATTTTTACATAGGATTGCTGGACCTATTACCAAGGTTTAGATGGTGGGACAGTGTTAAATGGCAACAGCACAGTCTCCTGAAAGTACTCTAAATAAACATTGAACTTTCTCTTACCTGTTGAGAATAGCGTATATGCATATTAGGGGCTGTGTTCATGTTTTAAATAATAAGTTTGCAAGTAAATGTAAACTTTTGTAAATATTAATGCATAGACTTGAGCTACTTTTTTCTAGAACACAAGGGTGATCAGTTTAGAGAGGACTCATCTGTAAGCAGCACTTTCCAGTCATGGCTCAGAAACTCATAGAAGAGTGAATAAAATAGCCTCCGCCCTAAATAGCTCAGTGTGATTAAGACAGGAGGCCACCAGTGGACCCAGAGAGGTGGGTAAAGCAAACACAGGCAGACAGAGCAGCTTCTTACGGAGAGCGCCAGTTCTGCACATCTATAGCTACCGAGGCAGCCAAGTTTCACTTCTATATGAAGGCAAAGAGGTTTGAGGGGAAGGATTTGAAAGAGGTCAATGAGATAACTTGCTAGATGTCCACATCTTTGAGATAGGGCACAGAAGAAAGAACAAAAGATGTTTGAAAATGTATCTTCTGTTTGATGAAAGGTGGCATGACAGGCTTATTGAAGGTGGGAGAAGACATAAATAGTGTATGAGAGAATGATAGGCTCTGGAAGATCCTGAAAGTGAATAAAATTTGCTTTTATTTGATGTGATGAGGAGGCATGAAGTGAGGGGAGAAGAAAAAGGCATATTTAGAGTGGTGAGCTAGAGAAGTAGTCACACAGTGGAATTTGGAAGGAAACAGAGAAGGGTAAAATTGCTTCTTGAAGGAGAGATGCTGTTGTCAAGACATGAGAAGAGCCTGGACAGGAGCTCTAGATTCAATGACAGAAAAAAAAGGCCACATTAGAAAGAGAGAACAGAGGTGGTGTCAACTGTGTCACACGGATTGAGACTCTGGAGAAGAGGTGAAAGGAGTCCAGATTGCTGGGACTGGGGCTGAAAGAGTGAGGGAAGAGCGTGCGCAGGAGAGGAGGCGCAGAGTTTGTTCTCTGTGACAAACATTGGTGGAGTATCTAGCCTGGCGCTTAGAAATGTATTGTCTACCCCTAATCTGTGATCACCATCTCCAGGTGTATCTCCACATGCTAAGTACCTCCTGTGAGGTTTTGTCAGGAGCTGTGGTGCGGAGCGGTTGGAGAGGATTGTCCAGCCTTGCCTGCTATCAGAGTCTGTGCTTTCTTATGTCAACAAACTGTCATGATCACAGATGTCACTGGGAAACAAATACAGGCTTTTGTAGCACAGATCCATTTCTGATGAGACACATGTATCCCAGAAGGGAGAGTTTCAATAAATGCACAAGCAAGCTGCAGCGGTTGAAGTTTATATTGTTTTTTCTTGCTATCACACTTTTGGTGTATTATCTAAAGGGATTTGTGAGTGAGGTGGTAAAACAGAGCTTTTTTAATTATACATCACCCAGCAAACTGATAAGGCAAACAAAGCAGGCAACCAAATAACACAGGCATGAGCCACTTCAAAATAATAATGTAGCAAGAACAATAGGGGAGTAATTCACAGCTCCCTAAGAAATTTTTGCAGTTCAGAGGGGGTGAGATAGCAAGCAGCTATTGACTGCTTCCCTTTCATGTTTTCCACCTGTCTGCCATGTGATTGGGAAGTATATTACCTGAATCTTTGCAAGAGTTTTTGCAGCATTGTCTTAAAAGACTTGCTGTACAAGAAACGATCCTAATGGAAACTGAGATGCAGGTATGAAAAGCATACAGGGAATGGCAGGAGAGTGGCAACTGATTTAAATACAGTTTAAATCCTTTACAATTTCCATTGCGTGTAAATGTACAGGGACAGCTCTGGCATTTCCCTGGCCCCTTTGGGCTGCTCAGGCACTGCAGAGTGGGATGAACTGGCAGCTGCCCAGTACAAGGGAGTTAGTTCCCTTTGGGGTTGTGCACCTTCTACCAGCACCAAGGCCAGGAGAGAGGAAAGATTAGTGTGAGCTGGCCGGGTGAGAGTGGCAACCTCAGTGCATGAAGAAATTAGTAATTCTGTGGCCCAGTGATGCAAGGTGGTTGTATGCTCTGCCTTGGCTGCACAAGTGCTGAAGCGCATGTCTGCACTGTGGCAGCCAGGGATTTAAACCCCAGCTAGCTGCCTGGCTCAGCTGCTCTTGGCAGTGGAGCAAGGGAACCCAGCATAGGCCACGAAGGCTTCCCCAGATCCTAAGTAAACATTTGGGCTGCAGGCCAAGAACGATCTCCATGCTACCCAAGTCACACTGTTCACAGTGTGAAATTTCAGTGGTCTGAAGCCAGCCCAGAACATCTACCTGAGATACCGTGATTACAATACAGACATAACCCTTAAATGAGAAAAGCCGTTTTGAAATCCTAATCCGCTTCAGAGTTCTGTAGTGGTTCACATTTGATCTGCAGCCCAAACTGGGGAAGAAAAGAAAGCTTTCACAAGCTTGTATGTTGTCCTTTCAGCCTTAAGGTGAATGAAGAACTAGAGGAATCAGCCCCCAGTTAAATTTCTTCACCTTCGATTTTAGCATCTTTCTTAAGAAAGGAACATTTACGTGCTGGAGAGATTTAGTAGAGGTATTGATTGCACATACACTAAGGCCTGGGATGTGTTTTCAAATACCGGGTAGAGTAAGAATCCTGACGGGGTTGTGTGTGTGAAGGCAGGCACACATTGCTTGCTGGTTTTGTAGCAGACCAAAGAGGATTGACTGCAAGACAAAGCTATCGCAGTCTAGGGTTTGTAGGGGTTAGCTGTGCTATTTGCCTTGTGTAACTTCATGCCGTTTGCAAGACTAAAGGACATTCCTATGTCTCTGTCTTTGAAAAGCTAAAAAATTATTTATATATAAAAGACTGGCAGCATTCAGTTGTTACATTTTTGGAGTTTGATTCTGTTAAGTGTTAGAGAGTTTTGGAGAAACAAATTCCACTTTTCCAAGTCTGCTCCAAGTACAGATAGAAACAAATTTAATTGCTGTAAGAGGATGGGAAGAAGAAAGTTTTCTAGTTTCTTCTCTGTATGTGTCCATCTATCCATCCTTTAAGCTTACCAGTTTTCTTCTACCTTTTTGCAAATGTGGCAATATTTTAAGTTCAACTTTCAAAAGCCAAAGACCTAAAATAATAAGCTCTGTTTTCAAAAGGGGGCTAGGGCCACCTATTTAAAAATAGAGAAGCATCTAACTCAAATTAGTAGGAGTTAGCAATCTAAATACCTTTTAAAATGGTATGCACTATAGGAACACAAATCCAGTTTGGAAAGGCTGGGACACGCAATCCTGAAGTCTCAGGTTCCTGTGCTATTCTGAAAAAGAGATTGAACATCTTAAGTTACGTAGACAGGTTTGAGAACGTCAATTTGAGGATTCTTCTTAAAAGCTTAGGTGCTCAAGTTTTGTGATGGCATGAGAATTTTGCCTTCCATTTAAAACCAAATAAATCCATTTCCAGCCATCACAACCATGGAGTGAAAATGAAAAAGACGAATCCTGAATTCTCAGAAGCTAGAATGCACATACAAAAAATAACATTGATTATTTTTAACACCTCAGCATTTTTTAGTCATGACTTCTCGGGTGCTGACTGAGATCCTGGAATGCTGGGGGCCGGTTATCCCACATTTGTAAAAATAGCACATGTCTAGGAAAGGCAAAAAAGCTGAAAGACTTTCCATGCCACCTTTTATTGTGTGCTTGCAGGGTGGGGTAATATTAACATACTTTTGTGTTACTTTTAGAAAGTCCAGGTACTTACTAGGAATTGCACAAGTCATTTCTATTTCTGTGAATATATTGTAGATGATGAAACTTTCTGTTGTTGGCCACTTTCCAGCCAGCACTATCTGTTTATTACCGGCCATGTGTGGGAATGGAGTCATAAACAACCTCTTACTTTGGCAAAACAAGAACACTAATCACTTTGGTATTAGCTCCAATAAATCCTGAAAAAGTAAATGTTGTGGATTAAAAAGATAATAACGTGCTAATCCTTTCTGTGGTCACTGACCATTTTAAGCTGTTCCATCTCTCATGCCTGAAGGATAAATCCTCTGGCTCTTGATGAAAGGCTAGATAGTGAAGAATGTATGCACATCAAACACCAGACTTGTTATCAACAAATGCATTTTTCTCACTATTGCAGATAATTTTTGATCCACTTTACCTTCAATACGAGATCTCGCTTTTCCTCCCCCACCCCACTCCCTGGTCTTCTGTCAGCTGGACTCCTTACTGATGGAGAGGTGGTTTTACAGAAAGACCTTCCTCAGGTCCTGGCTGTGATGGGGCTTCAGAGCGCTTTCTGACAGAAACTCTCCTGTACTGGAACAAATATGTGAAATTCCTGTAGGGGCAAAGAGAGTGACAGACTTGAAATGGTCACATTAAGGTCACTCATTTTATAGAATAAGTGGATCAAAACATGAACAACAGAGTGTATCTGACATACTCTGACACCCATTGAAGTCAAGGGAGAGGTTCTCCAGCCTTAAACGGGCTTTGGATCAGGCTTTGCTGGGGTGGGCTGTCTCCTCTGGGAATGGAGTTCCCCTACACTAGAGGGGGAGAGAGGGTAGCGATACAGCTGAAGACTTGGAGGTGATGCAAACAGTTTTCAAACTTTCTTCCTCCTTTTCAAAAAAAATAAAATAAATCACAGCTTGAAAACACTTCTGACTTTAGGGAATTCAGTAGCTGGTTGTAGAAATTTGAGTTGCATGTGCCAAGCTGAGACATGAAGGTGAAAACATTCTTTAGATCAGTTTCTGCTACTAATCTCCAATAAATATTTTTAATGGGTGTATCAAACAAAGCCACAGCAAGTGCCAGCATGGTCTGTAAGCCATTAGCTACAAGATTGTTCACATTATACAGCGGTCAACACACTTCTGATTTTTCATGTATGGCACTGGAAGTGGTGTTTTTCCATTGCAAAGTGAATATTCCTTCTTTGCACAGAAACACAGGAACCACATAGTGCATGGAACAAGCAGTTGATTAAAGATTAGAATAGTAATGAATGTTTTAAAGTAGCATGTACTTGGATAATTGATTAATTGGTGCAGTCTAAGCTACCTGCAGAGCATTACATTCATTCTCCGTTAAATCAATCTCTGTCTTCTGTCCAAGCCTTGTGACTCAAACCTGAAAGGCATGAACAACTTATTAAAGTCATCCAGATCAGTGCTACTGGAACAGGGGGAGCTGGTCAGTGCCCAGGATCCCATTTGCAGCCTGTTGCTTGTGTTGGATCTCGTGCTTACGTCTCAGCAGTATCGCAGGAGTGCAGGCAGGTGGAAGATGTAATTAGTAATGCTCTTATCTTCCCATAGCCCACTTTTGCATTTCTTCCACCTTGTTGCTGTGTTCTTCTTAAAAACAAAACTGTGATCTCATGCAGAAAGAAATGTCACAATGACATTTTAATTAACGTGTTCGTCCAAGGGAATATATGATTGCTGTGAGCAACTGCAGCCTGGGATAGGAACTATACATTCCTTAGCAACACAACAATGCCAGAAAGGACTCCCTTATTACAATTAAAAATTGCATAGCAACTGAAAGCCACAGACTCATTGCTCTGGGGTAACACCAGAGTAACAAGCTCTGTAAAGCAACACCGTGTTCAGGACTAGTTATTGAGGACCAGGGAGAAAGATGAGAGGGGATAGGACAGGCTTCCTAGAGAACCTGCTTTAGGAGAAGCTTTTGTTTCCTAATTTTAATACTTGTTTGGCTGTTTGTAAGGAATGATATTTTAGCTCCTTTCAGGGCCCAGTGGAAGAGGAGTGTACAAGAAGGTCAGTGAACTGATGGAGGCACATAAAATGGGTGTCAGACTTTATGCCTTTAGTGAGTTATCTTTTAGGCTTTTTAAGGTCTGTGCTGTCTTCTGCTTTCCTGTCGCCGTGTTGCTTCTGCTCTCATCTGGTGACTTGACACCAAGTCAAATAGATCAAATTTCATTGTATATGCATGTACAGTGTGCGTTCAGAGAGTGTTGGGATAGTTACTAGGCACTCACTGACTTTGATCTGTCAAATGTCCTAGAGAGGTGGGAAAGCCCTTCTTCTAGGAACGTTCCTCCTCTATCTTCTTTTGACTCCCATGACGAACTGCAGCTCTTTGCTGTTGGTGCCATCTTTCTCCCTGGTGACTCTGTCCCAAATGGACATTTCAGGCATCCATCTGTTTATCCTGCTCACAGTGTGTTGAAAACAATGAGTGAAGCATTTAACAAACACAAGCTGGAGGGAGGTGGACCCTTTCATTCATAAGCAGGGCATAGACCCCCATCCCCAGAGTAACTAGCGTACTCTTTTGTTTTGTTAATTGCTTATGAGTATTTCAACAGGCTATGAGTCTTGGGTTTAGAAAACTGAGTGCTGAAAGTGAGATACTGACATAAAATAGGAATTTCCCAAATATTTAGAGAAACCTGTGTATAAACGTTTGCAGAATTAGGGGCTACAGTGTTTTGTTTGTTTCTAAACCCTACAAGTATGCAGTTGTTTGAATGTGTCTTTTATTGTGATGCCTAAATGTGACCCTTGAGGAGACTGCCTTTCAGTTGCTACTTTAAAAATGAATTGTGTCTCTAGCTTTTATTTCTTACACAACATAAAGCACTAGCAAAACCCAGTGACATTAAACATCGACTACTGTTAGCATCCAAAAATTACGGCTTAATTTCCCACCATGAATATTCAGAGTTGAGAGCCTATAACACTGTAATATGATAAACACCAAGGCTGCAGGCTGCCACATTCACTTGCATAGGAACCGTTTATTATCAGCAAACATGGTTTTGACAACCACTTTGAGGCAATACTGCTCTATATCAAATATCAACAGAATTAGCATGCATTTTCGTGTTAGTTACTGTAGTGCACCATGCTGTGTGATGGCCAGGGAATGCAACAGGGAGGCCTGAGCTTTGCCAGTCACTTACAATGTAGAATTCAGCTAATGCGAGTTTATTAGCTCTGAGGAACAGCATTTAATGAGCTGCTAACCTCACGATAGGCCTGCTTTCCAAATGGTTAACAGGGCCTGCCAACTCATAAGTAATGTATGAGAGGGAAGGAGGACATGGCAATAGGTTTCTGGTATTCATTAAGCGGGCCCACAGAAGTCACAAGTGGCAAAGTGGGTGACCCTGTGGTAATCTCTTAGAAATGGAAATAAAATGCGTATTCCACTGACTGGCTCTTGGGTGATTATGTTTACAACACTATTAACCAAAATGTATGGGAAGGAAATATAAACATGTTTTGTTTCTAAGCTTCTGTTTTTTTCATCAGTCTTTGAAAACTTTATGAAGGTGCTGTTCATTTCTAACACCATAAAAACATGAGTGTTTCCATGGGCAGGTAGTTTTCTGTGATATAGGGATAATTGTAAATTAATAAATCAGGTACTCATTGTTATTGAATGTAATTGGAAAAGAAAAATCCGGGATAGTCTTCTCTTCCTCATTAGGATGGTGTAAATATGTTTAATAGTGTAACTCTAAAACATCAATTTCAAGAATAGTTAGTATAACATTCAGGGTAAATTACTCCTTTCTCGGTGCTGCTGTTACTTTGATTTATTCCTATAGTATGACTCCTAGTTTTGACTGGCATACCTGTTTCTCCACTCTCTTAATTGATCGTTGTATTGGTTTATTATTTTGATCAGGACTCTAAGCTGCACTGAAAAATGAAACGGAGTCTATTTCATAGAGACAGACAGTCAAATCTTTTATTTCTAGTTTCTTTAGGTGACTGTCTTTAACAGTCTCTCTGATACTGCAACGCCGATTGGCAAGAGCAATTTAGTGCTAAGGCATAATAAGGGACAGTGTAATAAAATATCAGTAGGCACTGCTCATTTGCAGTTGTTTGGCTAAAAAATAGGTTTCATAGAACCTAGGTGAACTTGGAAATCACCTGGACACATTGCTTCCCAGATTTATGGCTCAATAAGCCTGCATATATGCTCATAGCCACTTCAGAGTACTATGACAATTCATCTCACCTTCAGTAAAAAATTGTGCAGAGGGTTGCAATGAGATGGGTCAGGGAGCATATTCCAGGTGGCAGACACTGGCCTGAGGCTCCCGAGACGTGGCTGCTCTTGTGGGTACAGGTATCCTATTCTTGTACAACCTTTGACAAGTTGCATCTCTTTATTGTGCCTTATGTTGTCCATCCTTGTTCAGCCAGCAGAGTAAAGTTAGTCTATAAGGTACTAAAACCAAGTTTCCTATGAGGTACCTAGGACACAAGGTGGTACCACCCTCGTGTGAGCCCTGGCCACCCTTCTGTAGGGCAAGTATTTAATGACAATGGTATGTGTCCTTTATGGTACTCCTAAATTCATATTGGCGTGCTTATTCCTACAAATAGATTAATTGACACACAGCTATGAGTTTTCCCCAAAATATGCAGCAGAATACAAAACATTCCTCAATTACCAAAGCAGTGTGAAGAAAGGATAAATACAGCCCTATTAAAAGGATTACAAATTCACAAATGGCTCAAAACTACTTTAATCCAATCCTGTCCAATGGCCAGCCTCATATATTTTAATGCTGGTATCTCAGAGTATGGACTTATCTTCAAAAGAAGGACAAAAGTAGCATCCCTACTCAAGTAGTCTGCTCAGATTACTGCCATGGAAATTATTTCCTGCATGTCACCAGCTCTATTGCTGAGCAGTACACTCCATCCCAGAATAGCACTAGAAGTTGCACAGAAGAAACTGAAGTCTCTTGCTTGTGTTGTGGTTTCAGACACCTGTAGCACTGTCCTTGTTGTTGGCAGAAAGATGCCATTCTCATTTCTCCTCTGCTCTGAAAAGGCAGCTTCTCACTCCTGTCCACTCGTGAGCTCCTGGAGTGGGATACTGTCCTGCCTGTGGCAGGAGGAAGGCAGTGGCAGTACCTTGATAGTGTTTCCAACATGGGGAACAGGTAGCGGAGCCCCACACCGATATTTCTTTATCATTACTGATTACAGAATTCATGTCTGAGAGGAGCTTCCTTTTGAACTTGCTTTCAATAGGTATAAAGTGACTGCTTACATGTTTCTGGCCTGGTGTGGCATGCATATTAAGAACGGAGGAGGCATTTTGTGGTCAGAGACATGATTTTCTTTCTGATACTGTCTTTAGACAGACAGACTTCTAGACTGTTTCTGTGTTTGGTGTTGTAAAGCTGTGTCTGGTTGTCCACAGCATTTGTGTGTTCAAAGGACTTTCTCGCTTTCAAGATTCCTTGCATCTATTACTTTAAACTTCCCTCTGCTTTGTATAGGGTTCTTTATGTTCCTAGTCTTTAGGACTGTAAGGTCCCGTAGTTAGTGTCCTGGCATATATATGAGCTCATTACCTTACAGGTTGCTGTGCTTACAGTTGCTTTTCTTTAGAGAAACCAGTTTGAGCTGGGTCAGTTTTTGTGTCAGGAGCTCACTCAACTTGCCAGCAAGTCTTGCCTACAAATGGCCCAAATCCAGTTTGAACCTCCTTCCATTAGGCCTGGGCTGCGCTGCCCTCTGTTTCTTCGTTTGTGGCAAGGCAGTTAGTCCTGAAACAGAGTGGCACGTTTGAGAGAAATCCAAACAAAAATGAAATCAATTTACTTTTTCCATTGACTTTGGATGAGACCCTTCATCATTGGTCTATTATATATTTTAATTTCATAATTGTTTTTACATTTCCCATGACAAAAGAATGACTTAAAATGAAAATGAGGGATTTCCTTATACAATATCACATCCTTTAGTGCTTTGCTCCATGAAAATTGCGCGTTATTACAACGTGAATCAAATAAGATGAATATTCGCCCAAAAGAAAGGTTTGTGTATATGCGCCTATACACACACAGCCTAAAGCCACAGGTTTTGCTTTAAGTTTTTTTTCTTACTGATCATACTTAAATTAAAAAACTTATACACATATTTAAAACATACATATGCTTATGTGCTTTACATGCAGTGTTTCCCCTTTTCTGTCTATATTGTTTCTGAAAGCCATAGGTACATGAAACGTGAAGGCTCTAAAGCAAAATAAAGTCATGCTCAGGAAGGGTGTATATCTGAATTTTCCAAAGCTGGAGTGTCCTACAGCTGGCCAGTGTTACCGTTGGTTTTTGTTGAAAGTATTGCTGCTAGTTTTTTTAATCATTTCTCTTGTGAGGAAGCTGCGTTTCGCTGTTTTCTGGGCACTGTGCGGGGCCCGGGTGGGAGCTGATGGGTGGGATGCTTGTGGCACCCGTGCTATGCCCCTGCCAGCTACTCCACATGCCATGAAGCTGTGCCTCCCTTAATGTTAGGCAGGACTAAGCTTCTAAACCCCCATAGTTCAAAAAGGCCTTTCTAAAATCTGATCGTAGGAAGGGAAGCATTTATTTGAGACTATTCCTGGAAAGGTATTTTAAATAGTCCCTCAGTGTACAGTTCCATTATATTTAATGTAAAGAGCCAGAAGAGCAGAGAAGATGGAGTGTTGGCTTGCAGACACAGTCTCGGGTTGCTCACACAACAAGCTGAAGGGAGCTGGGTTGAACTGTTTGGTCGAGCAGCATCATATGAGTCTAACAGGAATTTCAAGAGCGTGGGGCTGGGAGATACTTCCTTTTGGTTCCCACCTTGCACGGATGCACTTGTGCGTGTAACCATACACAGTGTGCAGCTCTGCTGTAAATGTGATCCGAGTGCTTGACACTGAGCTCGGAAGTAAAAATTTTTCACAACAGTGACCAGTGTAACTTGGATAAGCTTTTAAATTATCGGAGATAGAGTTTCATAAGACTGTATGATCATTTAAATTTCAATAGGAGAGGGGTTTATTTAACAGATGAAAACTTTTCCTAACTTCTTAAATATCTAATGAAAGATGCTATGTGTATACATGTGTAAGACCATCGACCGAGACTGCTCTGGTTTGATTCTATCGCCTTAAATTCATACCTTAAATAGTCCTAGCACAACATGTGTACGCAAGCCCTCAGTCAATATGCTGCCCTTGCAAAATACGCTGTGGTGCAGCTCCACTAAGTATTAGTTTTTAAGACAGAGAAAGCCTTTTGCTTGTAAACAGAGATTACAAAACAAATGGTTGGTGTTAAAGCCCTAGCTTAAATGAGCTGCAAAGTGAAATACAGGGTGAATGGAAGCTCCTGTGGGCTTCAAACACAAGGATGTTTTCCTCTTGTTCTTGTAGGTTTATAAATACTTGAAGTGTGAGTGGTGGACCACTGCAATCAGTGTCGCTATGGCATTGTAAGATGTTGAGGATTTGATTCTAGGACTTGGATGCTGGGATAGTTGTTTGGGTGCAAACTCAGGGTTAGGTGGGGTAAGGAAGTCCTCAAGTAATGTCACATGGAGATGTTCCTGATCCCTTCATTCCTTTATAGGCTCTGCTAAATAATTGCCTTTTTGATCAAGGAATAGCAATTACAATTTGCTGGTGGTCAGGGAAAGGTTAAGCCTTCCTCCAGGGCTATTTTTAAATGTGGCAACAACTGTCTTCAGTGTTTGTAATCTGTCCAGAAATAGAATCTCTTAAGAAGAACACTAAGCAAAGAGAAGGGCCTTTTTCAGGAATTCCCAGTCTTCACAGGCATTTCGTTTTTCGAGATCACTTTCAGCCCAAGGACACTTGTGGCTGCTGGTGGTCAGGCTGGTGACCCCGGGGCCCTGCCGGAGAAGGAGCTGCGGGCGAGAGCAGCACCTTCTGGAGCGCAGGCTGAACCACAGCGGCTTGGGGAAGGGACAGCATGTGAAAACCTGCTGTCACAAAAGCAAAGGGCTGCGCTGAGCTCAGGAGGGGAGTTCCCCCAAGGCCAACTGAAGCAAAGCCTGCCTGGTCGTGGTGCGTGGGCTTCCCTGCCACCGTGGAGCGTGTGTCTTGCTTGTAGTTTGTGTCTGCATCTTGCCACTTGTGACATGTTAAGCCAAATCACTTCTCAGAACTTTCTAGTGTGAATAGCAGTTTTGCACCTCATTCACAGGTCCTGTTAAATTCAAACCAGTCAAGCCAAACTTCTTGTGTCAGGGAGAGGGAAAAATATTTCCACAACTGTAAGACTTCCCCAGCTTTCTCACTTGCTTCAGAGCAGTTCATTCTTTGGCGGTTTGATGATGTTTGCAGACAATTCATCTGCCTTTCCTATTCCTTATCACATGTATTGCGTTATATTGTGAATTGAGTGCTGCTACATTGTGTACAAATATCAAAAATAGACTCTGGAAAATGTGTAGGTATGTACTGCAGTGGGAAGAGCCAGACACCTTGTCTTCAGCATCTCTGTGTCAGTATCCCAGTATGGCCAAGCAGGTGAGCTCGAGACCTCTAATTTCAAGCAAGCTAGAGACACACACACACACATATATATATAGATACATGCATGCAAGGCTGGATTAGCCTTGAGTCTGAAAGTGGCATCAGCTGCCTCTGTAAAACCATGTAAGTATGGGAAGGTGCTTGATTGTAAGACAATGCAGCAGAACTGAAGGGTATGTTTGTGCATTTGGCGTGCGGGGAACCTGGTAGGTTTTCAGGCTGGAAACTACAAAAAGCTAAAGTATCCATACATAGGTCCCCAGGTAGAATATGAACCTAAATATTACAGGCATTCTCTTGACTCATTGAATCCAAAAGGCACTCATTTTGCCTTACTTGAGCAGGATTGAGCCCTTTAAGGTGTTATTTTCCTTAAACATAGGAAGCTGGTAAATTTTTATTTTAAAATAGAACAGAAAACTCAGTGTATGCAAGACATTGTCAGTTGCCAGAGACAGTTCTGGCATACCGGCAAGAAGTAGTACTTTTAGCAGGAATTGAAAATGTTTTTTTCTTTGCCAGGGGTTAAAGATTATAGCTGGCTGTGATTTCCGTGTCTGATAGTTCTGAGCTGTGAAGGGAACAGTTCATTCTCAGCCAACTCTGATATATGAGAAACCTGGGATCTGGTTTTAGAATATCCCTGAAAGCTTAATTTGCAACGCCGAAGTTACAACACCTTGCAAGCAGTTTAGCAGATGCAGGTGGACCGGAATTACATGGATCATGGTACACGCTAGCTTTTAGCTGCTCTGTTCTTAGCAGGAAGGCAAAGAAGTTGCTTAGCAAAAACTGGAGGCTTACTTTTGTTTAACTTAACATGCACGCTTATAATAGTAATTTAATAATGAGTTTGTGACAGCGTGTTTTTCCTTTATGTTGCACGTCAGCATTCGTTCCAGTGTTTCTTAAATCACTAGATACCTAATACAAGTGGAAAGACTGACTTTTAAATTAACTGAACTTCAAAACAAAATTACGAGAAGTGCCAGGGACTGATAAGACATCTATGAAACTTAATACACCTCTGCATCAAGGCCCTGTTTAAGAACAGCAAAGTACACAACCCTGTCACTGTTCTGTTGAGGGCAGAAATTTAAGCCCCTGCTCCATGGGTATGTAATGAAGATGCAAGTGACTGGTTGCATGTTGAAAAAGGACAGGAAAAGAAAAATGGAGAGGAAGTAGTTACAAATTCTAATTGTGTTCATAGAAAGCTATAAATGAGGTAATGATTTACTTTTCTCACCTTTCCTGTTTTATAATTTAATAAAAAGAATAGTTTTGAGTGAGGGAAAAGTTGAGGAGAGAAGGGGAATGTCACTATGGCAAATGAGGGACCTGATTTTACCACTCGTCTTCTCACTGTGAAGGGATATTTCCCCACATAAGCTATGTGTCCGTGGCTAGGGACAATGTGGTAGAGCTAAGGCTAAGCTGAAGCTTGAGAGATGGTCCTCGCTCCATCCTTTAGTGCATCTGGGGAGATAGGCAAACTGGTAGGGTTTTTGTGTTGCTTCCCTGCAGTTCCCCTAGTGACTGCAGTTACACACATAGTGAGGAAATGAGACGCACACAAAAAAATTCATGGGTTTTTCTTATACAGATTAGTAGATTTAGCAGATTTGATATTGAGGGAGTTGTGCAAGTACAATGTTTGCTTGGTCACCATAACTTAAGCATTCTTACTTGTATTGACTGGAGAAACTGCATCCAGATAACTTGGGGTGAATTGCTTTTGACAGCCATATGTAATTTGATTTCCATTTATAATGATGCATAGACACTTTGGAGGTGATCTATTACACCTCTTCTAGGATAGATCAAGTATTGATCCTTGGCTGAGGAAGACGTCCTCATTCCCAAGTGCTGCAGGCACCAGAAAGTATCTGATGAGTGGGACGTGTATTGTTCCCACTGGAAGTCACGATATATTCTGTTTACACAAAAAAAACTTTTAGCAAAATATGAAGATTTTTTGAGATTAAAAACTAGCACCCCAATAATGCTGGCTATTAAAGGGAGTTAGTTTGACCTTCGTCACTGGCTCCAGCCAAAGGACTAAAAAGAACAGAAATAAGTTGAGATGAAGAAATTACTTTTGTTAGGTCAATGTGCTACACTATTCATTTTTAATTAGGCCATGACAGCAAGTCTCTGCCTGTCTCGCACTGATCATATATTCAAAGATCATCCAGAATATGTTAATGCAAAGCTTTTAGTATCCTTTTAGGGATACATTTAGCATATTTAAAGCATACTCTGAGCATTAGCAAGACATACTGTACTGGTGGTTCACAGTCAGCCAGACCTGGAGTTTACTTAGGCCATGGTATGCTCTGCATCCTGTACATTATTACTGTGTATATTTTTTTAAATTGAAATCAGGTCACTGTTTTCCTTACTAATTAAGGCTGGAAGCTTATTCCACTGTGCCCATCTGCTTTAATGTGCTGCTCAATAAAATCTCTATTCTTAACTGATTTATTCAAAACACATGGATGCTTCTTACATTCTTTGAGGTCTTTTCCACCAAGGCAGTCATGACTAAGTAATCATAAATGGGTGAGTTTATCATTTAGCCACTGTTAGTCAGAATTTGGACTTTATAAAAATTAAGGCTGAGAGGAATCACTATGTCCACTGGTCTCTAGCTGCTGGCTGTGGAGCCTCTCCCACTGATTAAGACCAACCATTTTGGATTACAACAGACTGGGGGATCCTCATTCATTCTTCTTCCTTCACTAAAAGCAGGCAAACTTTTCCTCTCCTTTCTGAGTGAGTGGCATTCCTCTAGGACTTCCCTGGCCTCTCTGTGCTGCAGGTAGGGCTCCCATCCTCTTTCCATCCCACTTCACCACTGACCTAGAGCAGGCCACTTTTGGATGAGCAGTGGCTAACAGCAAATCTGTCTGAAAATGGGAGGAGCCTTTGAAAGGATCCCTAAGGAGTGGGAATTTTGATATGTAAACAGAAAATATTTCATAGCAGAAATGGGAACAAATTTTGTACAGGTAGATCTCATTGCAATATATTAACATATTTCCTACACACCTGCTCCTGGGGTACCTATTAAGGACTTGGCTATGAGAGCTGGTTTGAGGATAGTACGGGTACAGGCTTTTGTTACTTGCTGACTTCCAGTCCAAATTAGCAAACAGTGGATTTAGTTTTCCAGAGGAGTTACGAAGTTAATAGGAAGAGGTGCAGACAAAGAAATTTCTCTTGTTGGAGAAGTGGCTGGTCACCCATGCCACCTCGTTGTGATGTTTGTTGCGTGACAACAGCAGGCGAGTCCCCGAGCCCCAGGTACTTCTTTTCCCAGCTTCCCTTACTGTTGCCCTTCCTTTCTCTTGTACTACTGGACCCTAATCAGCTGCTATGGCTTCCTGTAACGTTTCCTTCCCTCTGTGCTTCTGCGACGTTGTGCGAGTCACTGTGCTGTGGGCTTGCTCTGCACCTCTGAAGGAGTGTTTCAAGAGCCAACTCAGAACAGGACACTAAAAACTGCAGGTAGTTTATAAAATTAAGTAATTTAAAAATTAACATAGCAATTTGCATAAATTACTATGCAGTCTCTTTAATATTTTTTTAGGCTCCCCAAGGCAATGTTTTAAGGCATGTTACGTAGTAAAAGTGGGATGAAACAAATGAATGCTCATGCACGTAGGGCAGAATTTTGTGAACTGATCAGTGTTGGTGTTGTATGGGCAGGATTTTGCTACGCTGAAGTCATTGGTGAAAATCTCACTAGATCCCTGCTGAAAACCCTATCCATATGGTGTGGGGACATACGGGTGCTTTTATTTCAAATGCTCAGGCTCTTGGAGGACTAAGCTCCATTTGACCCCACAGTATCCAAAGATCATCTCATTATGGAGCCTGAAAAGGGCATGTGGTTACGTAGTTACATCTCCTGCATGAAGCAGTCCAGAAAATGTCCATTGATCCATATGTACTGGCAACGTCTTGTCTACTTTTTGAAGATAGACTTCCACAAAGGAGCTTTGCCTCTGCTCTGGCCATTTGCTGTGCTGGCTGATAACTTTTCCCATTCAAAGCACGTACAGTATTTCTTGTCTGAATTCCTGTAGCATTACTTGTCATGTCCAGGATATTTGTCTGCTAGAGTGAAGAGGTGAAGAGCCTTTTCCTATCCAGTGTCTGTTCCCTGTGTTGCTATGTGCGGATTGTAATAAGGTCAGCACTTAGCTCTATTTCAGAAAAGAAAATAGATGGAGATTCAGAAGCCTTTCACTGTAAATCATGATTTCTAATCATTATGGCTCATTTCTGAACCTTATTCAGTTCATCTTTATTCCGATTCTGTCACAAAAACTGGAGACAATGCTCCAAGGTCCTACCGGTGCCAAACACAACACCAGCACCTACTCATCAGCCGTTTTGGCCAAAGCCCCGACCAGAGAGCTTGTGTTGGGTTCCTACATGGAGAGCCTAGCTTCCTGCAGCCCCCTCTGTGCACAGAGCCTTGCTT
Organism: Balearica regulorum gibbericeps; assembly: GCF_011004875.1. NCBI lineage: Eukaryota > Metazoa > Chordata > Aves > Gruiformes > Gruidae > Balearica > Balearica regulorum. The sequence goes on from NC_046189.1 coordinate 5,274,576, forward strand.
CTTCACTTATTAAAGTTGTTCACTGAACTATCGTACAGGTTTTAATGTATGGTAGACTATTGGGTATCCAGATGGGGCTCAGCACTTTGCAGCCCTGTAGTTAATGTTCTCTTTTGGTTAGGCAAAAGTTTAATGTAACTGTCAGAAAGGCAAAGAGAATTACTTGCTGGTGTCTCATTGCACTTGGTTAGTTCCATGTTTGTCTGCTGTCTTAAGTTGTTTTTTTGTTTTTGATGTGACTCAAGAAATGGATCTTGAGCACTGTAAAAAAGTTCCTGTATGCAAATTTGTTTTGGAACTGATTTTAGTGTGCATCAGAAGAGTTATTGAAGATGATCAAAGTCATACTAAGCGTTAGAGAAGATTACAACAATTATTTCTTTATTTCATGTGTCAGTCTCTTATTGTTCTTTGTTCTAGCTGCCTCTTTTTAAATCTGTATATTTTCAAAATGGTTTCACCATTCTGTCATTGAAGATTCAGCTTTTTTAGTGAACCATCAAAGAATCAGTTATTGACTTTCTTTTCTAATCTTGGCAGAAGAACTGCTTACCTTTCAGCTGCTTCTCAGTGTAACAAATCTGCTTCATTTTTCCTTAGCTAGGCCTAAAAAGAGTACGGTTTGGTAGGGCCTACTGTGCAGTAAATTAATTCCAGGCTGAATCTGAGAACACTTTCAAGAGGAAAAAAATTTTAAGAGCAAGAGATACACATCTGTGTGTGCACTTCCCCCTTTTTTTTCTTTTTTTCTTCCTTTTTTTTAAAAAAAGAATTAAGGCAGACATGAATTGGTCTCAAGATTACAGGTTTATTTCTGTTGTAGTTTCAACAGAACTTTCTGTGAAATAAAGGTTGTGTACACCCAGGCATGCACGCACACACATGCACATGTACTTTCATGTATACTTACAAATCCTGCTACTTTAAGTTTGAAAGTAATCAGTGTAAAAGTGTGAAATGCATTTCCCTTGCTTATTTTATCACAAAAGGAACTGGCGCTAGCATCGTTATGGGTGAAATTTTGATGATCTTGTTTATATTGATGATATTTGCATTGCGAGGGTTTAATAGATCTTAAGGAAAACAAAGTGCTAGCATGTTTTCCTTAGTGATTAGTAGATCTGATTTGAAATCATTGTCATCTGAATTAATTTTTAATTCAGATGACAGGTAGTGTGGATGTGCTAGGGAATCACTCATTTCTGGCTTACTCTGTGGAGAACCACATGTTCTGGCGTATGGAGATGGAGTTTCCTCCTTCATGGAAAGAGGCAGCTGCTTTAACCAGCAGGGCCAAAGTTGTAAACCATTAAAATATGGCCCATGGTAGTGCTCCACTATGTTAGCGTTCGTTGTAGAATTTTATGTAGTAGTTTATTTTTGGACAAAGGCCCATACAATTTGGGGCATTTCAAAGTAGATGGAGCTTAAAAAAACCAAACATGAAAATATCCATAGGAGAGTCATAGAAATAATATAAGTTAGGCAAGTACTTTGTATGAAATAAGTTTTTGTGCACAACTGGAAAAGAGAGCAGTCTGGGAAGGAAACTCAGGAAAATCATCTGCAGATAAAGAAATGGGAGAGTGTTGAAGCACATGCTTGATCGGATTCACATGAGCAGTGCTGTTTCATAAAGAATATATGCTGTAGTCCAAAGCCTGCTAGGAGAAGCATGTAACTGGTGGAGATTCGACATTGTGTGTAGCACTGCCACTGTGTACATTTATTTTTTAAGGAAACATTAAGTATCTTTCTTCTTTGTGCTGCTTCATCCCCTTGCTCTAGTTCTTTTTGTAGCTCATGCTCGTTAATTGGTTAGTTGCCATGTCATTTCTGTGAGCAGACCTCAAAAATGCTATTTGCTTCTTGAGTTACTTTTAAATCTCAGATACTAGCTATTGGCAAGATTTATATTTTAACCTCAGAAGGAACAGGATTTAGTTAATTGAGCAATCTCATCTTTTTCTTTATCCCTGAAAGAGTTACCGCTTTGGGCAGCATTGAATTCACTATGAGGTTTGCGTCTCGGTGAGGTAGCTCCACTGTTGGTGATTCACGCTGGGGAAGTTTTGCTCAAATCCTCCCAGCAACCCTCCATTAACGTCTCCAGGCACTTTCATTCTTCTCCTAAACAACATAGAGGAAGTGGGGGAAAATCGGAGAAGTAATTAAAATGACAAGACATAGGAAGGAACAGATTTCATCATCATCACAGCTTTAGTTTGTACAATTCTTTTATTTAAAGCTGGTGTTTGTGAAGGTAGAACACCAAGGTAATTAAACTTGGTCTGTAGTTTGGTCACTTTGCCTGTTATCTTGCTGATTTGGGTGGTGTTTTATTAATGATCTCTCAAGGGAAAAGTACTGTAGCTGGGAAATAAATATTAATAACAACCAAAATGATGCATATGATTCCACTTTGGAAAAGCCTGACCTGAATGTGCTCTGCACTTACTGTGCTCTGTGAGCACAAAAGTCAGCGCAGAGTGTGTGTGCCCGACAGTGCTGCGAGCGTGCCAAGCGTGGCGTCCCTGGGGTGACTCTTCTGGGTTAGCAACTAGGAATCCGCAGGTAAAGCAGAGTCGGGTGTGGGCAGTGGAGCAAGATCTACAAACCTCAGCTGACCTGAAAATGGACCTGAAAGAGCACACCAGGCAAGATTAAACCTATGTGAACAAAATCTCTGTGGAGGTCTGGAGGGAAAGACAAAAGGGACAGAGCTGTAAACGTGATTCGAAGAGGCAGAACTGCCAGAGAAGCCCGTCTCGGGCCTGAGAGGACAGAAGTACCCAAGTTCAGCAGATTTCCTTTCAAGCACCTTCACTAATTTTTTGTAAAAAATCCATCCCTTAGTACTGTGCAGGTGAACAGTTGCTGTTCTGCAGTAAGTGCCAAATCTTCCTCTCCTTGCTGTGTTTATCACTGTACATCTTTGACTTTGGCCTCTTCCGGTAAGTTGAGATGAAAGCTGTGCCTTGGACATGTTTTCCACTGATAACATTAGTTGGTTTGCGCTGGTCATGATAAATATATGTTAGGAAACTGCTACTTTGCTGGAGACTGGAGTAGACTTGAGGCAGACATGTAATATAGTAACAGTTAAAATAGCTCAAACAAGGTTAGTGAAAGGTACTAGTTAAATTTTTTGCTAGGTCTGTAGCAAAACAAGTGTTTTTCCGAGTCATTCAACCTTATTAGCACTGCAAGTGTTTACGAACCTCCACGTACATAAAACACAAACTGTTTAAAAATAACAGCATTCAGAGAATGGCACAGATTTTTGAAGAATAACAAGTCATTTCCAATTCCTCTGAACCCTTCCCCTCTTTCCCAGAGTGTGCAGTATTTTCTTCGTTTAGAAGCTTTTTCATCATTTAGGAAATTAACATTAGAGGCTTCTGAAGGGACGTGCTCGTCAAGGAAACCAATTCAGATAACAAAAAGGCACAATCGTTAGTTGTCTCTATCATTACAGGGGAAAAAAGACCCTGCAAGCTGATCAGAGTCCTCTGTAGCTGCTGGCTCCCAGACATCACCTTCTTCCCTCTTCTTCCCACCCTTCCCTTCCTTTCTATCCTCTTCTTTCCATTACCAGGCCTGGCTTCAATCCTCAGCAACCTCCTGCCCATCTCCTACTCCTTAAGCTAGCTAATCTTAACTAAGAATCAACCTAAGAACAGAAAAACAATGGCTAACATGGTTGTCAAACATTAGTCCGCTGCTTTTAGTAAAGCGCTGTTTTCATCAGTTAAGGGTCTGCTTCAGAATTTCAGGGTCCTGAATCAAAATAACCAAATTTATTCCCACCTTCAGTGCTAAAGGGCATCTTCCATGATTATGTCGTCTTAGCATTTTAAAATATATGCGAGGATGTGTGTGCCACCACCACCCACATTCTGAATCAGTTTTGTCATCCCTGGTGAGCTCAGGTCTGCAGCCTCCTCCGCCTGAAGACAAAGAGAGTTCACCTTGCCTCTGTGTTACCAGGACAGCTGCCACTGCATGGTGGAACCACAAGGAAAAGGCCACATGTTCAAAAAAACTGCTTCATATTGACTAACAAAACTCCAAAGCCCAGGGTACAAATTTCTATCATTACTGAGATCTTCCAAAAGCTTTTTAAATACACTGGGCCCCCCCTGAAGGGCCCCAATACATTAAAACCACATTTTCAAATACCATCCAGCCTGTCACATCACACACACGGTGCAATGCACAGGAAAGATGTCACTGCACCAGAAGGTCTAAATACAGAAATGCAGAGGTAACATTTAATCCTTCAGCAGCGAAGCGGAGTTTTGCAATTGAATTTCAAGGGATGTGGAACTGACACTTGCAAGTGTACATGCTGGAGCTTCACCCCTGGGGCATAAATTAGTAAAAAAAGAGAAAACCATATTTGTTTTTGAAGGGCTTGATAGATTTTATGTGTGTAAATGTCTGTGGGCTCCTGAGTTTGTTACCAACTCTGCCATCATATCCCACTACCTGCTCTCTCACCAACAGAAATTTTTATATTTAAAAAAAATAAGCCACCATTTAATAAACAAGAGCAACTCTGATTTGTAATGGCACTAGCTAAGGTAGTGCTACTCCAGCTAAATGCCTGCAGTACTATTCAATGCCACTTTTTCCATATGTTTTTTAATGAGCTGCAGCAAGGAATGAGTCCTAGCCAGGATGACAAGACATCAGTCGAGGAGCAGGAATGAGCATAGAGCAGGTGGCACCCATGCCGCTGCCACCTCCACATCGCCTCTGTCCTCTAGGCAGCACCCCGAAGGGTAACTTGTCTGGTTCTTCCAACTGAGATTACCAAGAAAAGGGAGGTTTGTGGCAGCAGTTGGCTACCTGTCAGCCTGGAAACAGACTAATGTCCTGTCCTGCAGGAGCCAATGCTAATGGAGATGTTCAGCTGAACGGGGTCATAAAGATGCAGGCACCAGCAGAGAGCAGTGACCTCCTGCTCATTGCTGACCTGGGGTGAACCTGGTACAGCTACTGAGAAATAAACAGCTCTCGTATTCTTCCTTTGGTCTCTAAATGCCTTTTTTTTTTTTTTTTTAAATTGTGGGCTGCATCCTCAGCAGATATAAATTTGCATAGCTCCCTTATACTCAGTGAACCATGTCTGTTTACACCAGATGAACATCTAGTCCTACACTTTCAATGGCTTTCCAGTTTCAGATGGGCTGGAAAATTAAGATTTCTCAGTTCTAAATGCATTCCTGAACCTCTCTTCTTTCTAATGTGTCTACCCCCCCTCCTTTTGCCTTCCATTTTAACCTACAATTTTTCAGGTCATTTAGTTCAGAATGCAAACACAGATGAGTTATTAGGAGTTGAACATTGCCAACTGTGCATGTAATGTGACTTTGTTTCACAAGGAGTAATAAGCATATCTGCACTAACAAAATAAGGACTCACAGTTCAGGAAGACATGATACAACAGAAGAGGCCTCAGAAATCTAACAAGCAAACGCTCTTTTGCCTAAAAACTTTTTTCAAGTACTTTCAAGCCAAGGATAAAAGCTGAGAGTAGCAGAAAGGACCAGGCCAGTGAAATTAGCTATAATTTCATGTACTGCCACCACTACATCACCAGGATGAAAAAAAAAAAAAAGATCATCTAGAGGGGAAAGGCTAATAATGAGTGTTCTTCAACACGTCAAATACAAAATACTGCAGAAATGTTGAGGCCTGGAAAAGGGCTAAGCTAAAAGGAAAAGGGCGATGTTCGCACAGGATTGGAGAAAGTAAGAGCTGACCCCTAAAAAAGTGTCATTTATTTTAGACAAGCTGATCCTCCAGGCTCAAAATTTAACTTGGTTTTACTGCTGTTTTATTACTTTTTCCATTTTGCCATGACAGGCTAATGATTTTTGCAAAAATGTACCATGACAAATCTGCCCCTGCAGGTGGTTTTACACACACTACGTTCAGAAAAGACTTTGATCCCTCTTCTCTTTTTAGTTTTTCTCCTTGTGTTGTGTTTTCAGGGGTTTTTTTCTTCCAAAGAAAGATTAAAGAGAAAAACAGACACTGAGGAACTTGTAGGTAGGACGCAGTCCAACACAGTCCCACTAAACCAAGAGGTACAGGCCTAAAGGAAGGTTTGCAGCTGACTTCCCTCACATGTCCACCTCTCATAACCACAGCCATTTTGCAGGCTTACTTGCTGATCAAGGTCATTCAATATGATACTCAGATGGTCGCAAGGCACTGAAAGAAGGAGCTACTCCCTCTGAGGAATCGTGATGCTGACATGTCACTATCGTTACACTGTAATGCTCCCTGTCCTAGGTGATCCCCCGTGCTGTCAGGAATAGCTGAAAACGCTGGCAGGATGACTGTCCCAAATGGAGGTCATCTTTAGGGAATCTTCAGGAAAGCCCTTTTGTTGTGGGAGATCTAACTGCAAACTCATTTAATGTCCATGTGCATTTCTGATTTCTGTGCAACCCAGACACCATGCCACCACTTGAGCTGCAGCATCTCCATCTTTGAAGCTCCACGTTGTATTGCCATCAGTCCAGCTTCCCACCATGCTGGGGGTAGCTGAGCACCAAGCATGCTAAGTCAACGGGAGCTGTCCACCTCCTCAGAAAACTAGGCTTTATTACTTCGGATCATATTCCCTAATATAATTATTACCTGATACCTGTGAATGGGAATAACAACAGCTGTTGCACAGAGGCTGGGAATAGAAGAGGAGGGGTGAGACGGACTTTATAAACACTTATAACTTCTAAAGATTATTCCTTTTGAAGCTAGACATACATTTTAATCAGCTACTTTCATCATTATTCATGAATGAATTATTAATTAGTCCTCTTGACTAAAAATACCATTTCCAGCTTGCTGCAAAAATACACACACGCGCACACACACACAAACATGAAAAAATAATACAAGAAAAGGAAGATATTCCACATCATTAGCACTAGAGTAAAGGCTGGGTATTTGATCTCAGTTTAATTATGAATGCCTAGTTTGAAAGAACATTTCCACATCACCAATCAATAATGCCGCTGTGTGCACTTGAGTGTAAGACACGTTAAGAGGCAGTATTGGCAATGGCTTATTTTTCAGCAGCTTCACTCACTGACCATGTTAACGGGTGTGTACACGTAAGTATCTGCACAAATACATTCCTTGCTAAAATGCCTTTCGTCTTGTGACTTCATATTCAAAATTGGGGAAAACCCAACAACTCACCCTTGTGGCTATTTCTGATTACACGGCAATCCAAGGCTTCAGCCACTGTATGAACCCTGAAGAAAAAACAGCCTTTTCACCCAAAGTTATGTGGGCACAAGAAAAAGAAAAGGAAAATCCAAATAGAGGCATCATTTTACTTTACAAATGGGGAAATAATGCAAAGACAATAGAGATAACCTATCCAAGTCAGCAGTAAGGTCTGAACCCATCTCGCTCAAGGAAAACCTATTAGGCTACGTGATTCTTTCATAACCTTACCTATCTATACCATGCAGTGTGGGAAAACTCTCCACAACATGCACATTCATTCCCTCTCTGACCTCTCCTTTCCCCAGACTGTCATCTAGAGGCACCTGGCCAGCTGGAAGCGCAGTTTTTCCATGAGGGAAAGATGGTTCGGTACTGACCAGTGTCACATTTCCTATCATGTACCACCATACATTAAGCTAATCTTAGCCCTCTGCCAATTTTTCAGTAAAGATGGTACTACTTCAGTTTCCAGCTTAGCTCTGTTTTGGCTTTAGCTCCTCCTGCCCTGTCGGTTAGGCACATGGACATTTATTTTCATCTCTTCTTGGTCTCACTAATGAAACAGTCTTGGTTGCTGTAATAAGCCAGTGGTCAGATGTGGGTTTGATATCTGTCAGTCCAACAGCTTAGTTAAAACTGTAACCTTCAATACATTGCAGTTTCTCTTACTGTGAGAAATAAAGCATTTGGGGGCGGACCAAAAGAAAGCATGCCCTTATACTTTAGAGTGTTTAAAGCGAAACTGAAGCATGCTTTGTATCAAATTAGCTTTTAAGCTTGACTTTCAATCACAGTGCCAGATTTTTCTTTTATTACCTTGAATCAATTTTCCCTCCCTTCTCAACTTCTCCAGCCTTTTTATTTTCACAGCTTTGCTTCTGTTCAAGCTTCTATTCAAGCTCAAACTTCCTTTCTATTCAGTGGTGATCCTTAGGTGGCCGTAATCTGGAAAATGCTGCTATTGCTTGGCATTCTTTTCATTATTAATATTTCAGTTGTTAATATTCAGTAGTAACTCATTATGCAAAGTTTATATCATCCTGAAGAGTCACAGCTTTAGCAAGGTCCAAAGCACCAGAGGTGCACCAGAGAGAAAATAAAAATTTATGATATTTACTGTCAATAAACTTGTAAGATAAACTTGTATCAGCAAGGGGGCAGAAAATTGCAGACTAAGATGTGTGAAGAGCTTACAGAATGGAAGGGTTAGTTAACTATTTATCTTAGGTGGGTAGGATGGTGTAAAATCCACAGATAACAGTAATTGGGGTGTCTCATTCTGTGTTTGCTTTGTTAACACTTAAAAAGAAGAATAATCTTTATTTAATTGAAAATTGGACACAAATAAACTGGTTCCATTAGTTTCATGTAAAAGAGAGAAAACAAAAAGTGATGAGCTTAGTTGTTTCTTCCAAGGAGGATGCCCGTTTAATTCCTCTGCTTGAGATTTAATGGACATGACTCAGGTCTCACTCAGACCATCTGTAAATCAGAACATTCCCCGGCCATCTCGGTAGATGTAAAGTAGGAGGTGAGACCTTGCCTGGTCGCTGTAAAGCAATCACCAACCTGGCAAATGATGAGGAGGTAATTTTGGTAATTGAGGAAAAAAGCGTGATATTCGTCAAGTCATGGAGACACTGGAAAAAGATGATGCTTTTGTCCACTGTGATAAATCCACCGGCCCTAGATTCTTATTATCTGCAAAGGCAGCTTTTGACAAGATTGTGACGTACAGCAACAATCGGTCTGTGGTTCCACGTTTGCCGCAATGGGGATCCAAATTGGTTTTTGACAAATCCTTAGGAAGGCTGCCAGAAGCCTTCTGGCACTCACTAACAACGGGTTTATGGTTTTGCACAAATATACAAACTCCCGACAGAGGTTAAATGTACTGCATTAGCAATTGTATCCTATTTTATCATATGACAGAAAGAGAGATGTTGTGATGAATTAGTAATTCACTTGAGAGTAGTTTGAAAATATTACAAACTTGACAGATGGCAAAAAGATAGCTTAGCAATGTTGCATTATTCCTATTGTGTTTTAATTTTTAACACCTTTGCTCGTTACGTATTAAAAACAAAAGCAGTAAACCAATACTTGGCATGACTTCTTGTAGTGGATTTGCCAAATAAGCAGTTTCTCACCTGGGGGGGATCCTTATCTTCATTTCCATACTTGCAATCACAATATTGTCTTTCCAGAACAAATAGTGCATGCAGCTAAGGCATTTCAACTCCACTGATTTCAAAGTCCCAGAAGAACCCAGCTACTGGTTGGTTTCTTCATACTCTGCATAGTAGCTGAAATGAAAACATAGAAGATGGCACATGAAGCCAGTTTGTCTTGTGGCCCATGTTCAGAAAAGGCTTTCCCTACATCTTTTGATGTGGAAGGCTTCGAAGGTGTGCTGGTGGAACAGAGAGTCACATAATTGTGTGTTTTCATGCAGGATCCCACCGCAAAAGCATATCAAGCAAGTAAGAGCTGTTTGAGGGCAACTTAGTCCCTTTGATGGGAGTCAGCTGCAACTGGCTCGCTTTTGATCTCTTCTGCCCACTTCAGACCGCTTAGTGCCCAAACCAAGGAGTGGCAAGAGGGCCAGATGGTGGCCCTCTATAACTAGATATCCCAGTGCTGTTCCGTTTAAGGCTTTCTCACTCTCTGGGACTCCTCACCTACCTCTACAGTGCAGCTTTTAACATCACAGGCAGAAAAGGGACCTGAAAAGAGGACAGTTCAGCTGCTACAACCACCCGTGAACCGCCATTGACCTCTTCATTCACAAGTATGGAGCTGGACGAGACTCCTGGCAGTTTCCCATTCCTAAAGTTAACAATTTCCATAAGCTATCTCACCATGCCCATCACATTACATTTCGAGATCTGTCATTCATCTTTTCCTTGTTGTTTGCACTTAGTCTTGGTTTTGCCAAAGGAAACGTTTTCTTTTCCCCCATCTGTGGCAGGTTTTGCTCTCTTTGCCTCCCTTTTTAATTTCTTTCCTCTTTCCATTATATAAGGCAATGCTAGTAGTCCTTTCCATGTAAAAAATAAATCCAAAAAAGGAAAAGAAAGCATGGTTTGGTACTTTGTGTTACGCAAACATGTTCTTCAGGACAAGCATATTTTATCCGTTAAGAAAGAGAAAACTTTCTTTTATATTGTGACTTCGAAGCTGCTGTGGGATGATGGAACAAGCAGTTTTCGGATATGGTAAAGTCATCCATGTGGAAAAGCGGACTGTTAAATGTTCCAGACAAGATAGTTTTTCAAACCCCTAACCTGGAGACTACTAAATAACCAGTAATTCTGTGACCACCAGTTGTTTGGTTGAAGAAAAAAAAATACGTCAATGTGTTACCTTAAAGGGACACTGTGTCATGGAGGTGGTGCACCTCCCCATGCCAAGGCCTGTTAGTGCCGAAAGTCTGCTTAATATTAAGATATTCTGTACAATTTGGACTGCAGCTGCTTACCAAGAGACCAAAATAAACAAAAGCTCCAGTGGAAATTCCTTACACTTCTGAACTGGTATCTCAGAAGCATCGCTGCACAGAGGAACTGCTGCACCACCTGAAGCTGTGGCCCCTCAGGCTCAGATCTCATCAGCACCCAAGTGCAGTGAGCTGAAGTGCGGTCAGCATGCAGGGACCTTCTAGGAAGTGCCAGGCGCTGGGTGAGGATCGCAATTACAGCAATAAGACAGGACAGCCCCTGTTCTCTCTCTGTCCTGATTGCTCAAAACTGTCAAGGAAAGGTGGTTTAGCTGAGCCCCGTGGCAAGCAGTGGAGAGCCAGTGTTGTGGGTTTTGTGCCGCATCATCCTTTTCAAGTGCTTGTTGGTGGAAGTGGAGGAAGAATTAGGGGCCTGGAGGAGAAGGAAATGTGAACTTGGTGTTGTCTTGACAGTCGGAAACTCCCTGTGAGCTGTGGTGGGAAAAAGGAAGGGTTCTGCTCTAGAGTGTATTTCGTAGGCTCTGGGGGAAAAGGGAGATTTTTTTAGCATCTGTTTTTCTTCTTTTTTGTTGTTGTACATATGCCTTATCCTCTGAGCAGCTGTGGTTATAGATATGTCCGTTTGTGATGGGAGGTGATACTCTGAAGGTGTTTTGGGTAATTGGGGTGTGTATTATGTGGTTTTCAGAGGAGAATGGCCCCGTCTCATTTTCTGCCTGGTCTTTCAGTGAAGGAGTGCTAGAGAATTAATCAGACTTGACTCCTCAGGAGGGGATCTGCTTACACTGCTAACTGCAGGGTAGCTGAAGTTATGTCCGTAGTCTTTCACGGGTCAGTATGAGTTTGCCTTGCTCATGCCTACAGCTGAGTCTGAACTGTCTCTCTTCAGTAACACCGTGCTGAGTTGTGCGTCAGAATATATTAGCCCAAGTTTAGTACGGTGCTAAAGCAGCTATATAGCTTTTAGGGGACTCGGAGCATGGATAAAGCTTGTTCATCTATATCAGAGGAGTACCTACTCAGAAACGTACCTAAACTAGCTTGAAATGAACCAGATTAGCTACCGAGCACAGCCTATCTGTTGCAACAGAGTAAATTACCCCATTTGAAATGCCTGCGTGTGCGACAGCTTGCCAGCTCGCGGTATCCATGAGCTAGTTCCTTCACTGCCAGCCCTGGGGAGAAGGGGTGTTTCTGTGTTACATTCGAAGACCACATAATCTTTTCTGATGCTATGCGACAGGGAAAAAGCATTTGGTCTGTACTACACTGCTCTCCACAGATACACGAGACAGGCATTTGGGGAGGGATTTCAGTTATGTTTTGTTGGGTGTCTTTGAGAGGCTCGGTGGGCCACAGGATAAGGCCTTGCGTTGTGCATCCAAAGACTGTGGCTCTGGCCATGGTGTTGCCACTGTCACTGTCACACTGCACCTCCCTGCCTTCGTTTCACCTGCCTTGTCCACCCTCTGTACAAGCTGCTCAGGGCAGACTGTTATGTGTAACTCTATGTGCAGGAATCAGGTCTTTATGGAATGCAGAGGAGCTGATTTTATATATTATTGATAACAAACAACATCACAACATAGCAACAAATTTATTTTTTTAATCATTTCGTCTTCTTCCCCTACTATTGGATGGGATTATTCTGTCTGTTAAACTTTAAAGCTATGGTACTAATTTGCTTTATTCCTTAAAACCCAATGTGAATTTCCCTGAGGCTGTTCCAGAAATCGCTTGCTTTGTTATCAAAAGATCAACAATTCAATGAAGACATCTGTTTTTTTCTTTTTACCCAAAGCTATTCTAAGAAAAAAAATCAAGATGTGTATAAAGAACAACTATTGAAATTGTTCAGAAAGTACTGCTGTGCCTGTAACAAGCTGTCCTGGTTTCAGCCGAGATAGAGTTAATTTTCTTTCTAGTAGCTGGTATGGTCTGGTGTTTTGGATTTAGGATGAGAATAATGTTGATAACACACTGATGTTTTTAGTTGTTGCCAAGCAGTCAAGGACTTTTCAGTTTCTCACACTGCCCTGCCAAGGAGAAGGCAAGAGGCGCCCAAGAAGCTGGAGGGGATGCAGCCAGGACAGCTGACCCCAACTGGCCAAAGGGGATATTCCATGCCATATGACATCACGTTCCCTATGTAACTGGGAGGTGGGCCAGGACGTCGTTTAGCTCGAGAACTAGCAGAGTATTGATTTCAGTTGGTGAGAAATTGAACTGTGCATCACTTGTTTTGTATATTCTATTATTAATAATAATAATAATTTTCTGCCCTATTAAACTGTCTTTATCTCAGCCCACAAGTTTTACCTTTTTTTTTTTTTCCTTTTTGATTCTCTACCCCATCCCACTGGGGGGGGAGTGAGGGGAGTGAGCGAATGGCTGCATGGTTGTTTTAGCTGCTGGCTGGGTTAAACCATGACAGAAGCTGTTTGTGGTGCTGTGCAACAGTTGTACCATCCCAAAATGCGCATTTATCCCTAGAATGGTATGTATTATTCCAGGCACCTCATACAAATCTTTGCACGGAGACTATAAACTGAGCAGACTTAAGAAAATCGTGCAGAGGGAGGTTTCCAGTGGAAGTACTGGGGCAATTGTTCAATTTGGCGATGGCACATGTGAGTAAACAGACTAAAGCTCTCTATAACTCTCCTCTTCATAGAGTTTCATCACACAGATGAGAAAGACTAACACCACGAGCATGAAACAAGGAATAATAAATGCATTTGTAGACAGCTGGCTGATTTGTGGAACTCACTGCTGCAATACCTGCTGCAGTCAGGAGTGCAGCAGGCTTGAGTAACAGGGCAGCTGTTAGTACAGGTAATGCCAGCTTTCAGCATTGCGGTGCTCCTCAGAGCATGAAACTGCTGCAGCTCCCCACGGGTAAGAATCCATTTTCCTTAAAGACAGACACTTCTTTCAAACACTGTGTAACAACAGAAGAAAGAAGGACATAGAAGAAAACCTAGTCTGAGCTGGGTTGACTACTTTTATGCTCATATACTTCTCATGCTTTGTGACTAAGTTTTTGCATTTACTTGTGTGTGACCTTGTAAGAGGGCACCTTTGACTCTGAAGCTAGGCTGTTTTCCAGATATAGCTGGAGGAGCAATGTTTTGGGTACACGCTATTCTTCCTGCCTTTAGATTTATGTTAGACGTAGAGGTTTTCTGCCATGAAATACCATCCCGGGTTCACTGAAGGCATGTTGTAATTAGTTCATTTGTTTGACATGATACTTTTAAACTACCTTCTGTGATAGCTCCAGTCTGCAATTGTCACCTGCTCAGGTCTGCGTTGGTTATGTTGCTCTTCCTTTTGTTCTCATTCATTTTTATGATTTAATTGGAATTCAGCAACGACCCTGACGGAAATGAAGAGAAAGATTCAGGCAGGAGAAAGCAAGGTATGTGAAAACGAAGCACAGTATAAAGGAAGTTTTTGTAAATTGGATGCCACAGAAGGTGAAATCTGAGCAAGTTAGTTTTACGGGGAGCATCTGATTTCATTCTTCATCTGCTTATTATACTTAACGAGTACAATTGTCATTATGACTGAGGCTATTTTACAAGGCTCCTTTTGTCTATTGTAATACCTCTGAGTGGTGTAAACTTGTCTGCTGGGGCAAATGAGACTGTTGGAGACCAGCTTTCAAGAGCATGGCAGAATCACCCTCCCCACTTGGGCTTTGTGGCCAGAACAGCTTGTTGGATCAGGACCACTGCTATCCTGCATCTTGTGCAGGGAGTTTTGGTGGCAATGAATTAAGTTAACGTGGGGTTTTGGGTTTAAGAACATTTTCCAGTTTGCAGGGACTGAGGATGACTACAAGAGTGGAGGGCAGTGAGCAACAGAGCTGTGGTGTATGTGAAAGTTGACCTCGTGCACATTTAGATCACGCTGAGATAAGTGTGAAGTGGGCCTGAAGTGCTGCCCAATTGCCTGCTCTGCGGTGATTGTGGAAACACCTATGTAAGGGATCAGGAAAGTGGAGAGGATGACCTCTTGATGGAACCTTATTTGCCTCCTTATTGATGTTACTGTAAATCAGCAGAGAAGGAAATGGAACAGGCGAAGGTAAAATGAAGCAAAGGGAACTTGCTGCATCTTGCGGGGTTATGCAGGTTAACAGCTAAAGCTGCAGTGGAGGAAACATGCATATTAAAAGCATTAGTATTATCTGTCTCCATGAGACAGGCAGTATAGCAAATTAGGTACCAGTGCATCACCTCTGTCTGAACTCAGATGAACATTTACCCTTGACTTGGCTCTAACATCGAATGCATTCTCATGGCCTTTCATTCTGGTTTATAAGACTGACCTGAAGCCCTGCTACAGGGGTTTCCATGATGTGAATCCTTGTGTTTGAAGTGATAGCTGTTCCCAGGCATCTTTATCTCCCCTAATAATTTAATGAAGGTTTGCAATTGGTTGTGCTATATGAGCAATCCACCAACCTAATCGAAGAGCCCTAATGTGACATTCATGTTTCTGACAGCCCATTTTACATATGGTTTTCAAAAGTCTATAACCTTCTTCAGTTAAATTCACAGAATATTTTAATTTTTTGATTAAAAAAATTAACTATTTTTGCAAGGCAATTTTTTAGAAGTAATAAGTACTTTACTGTGTCTGTAAATCAGGAATAGCCCTTTCTATGTGTGACAGTAATAACCTAGAAGCTGAAAAAAAAAGTTACAATTTTCATCATAGGAAAAAGAAGTCAGACTGTCTGAGCTATATTGGTTTTAGCTAAGATTGTTTTATGCCTACTAGGAACCAGTTTATCAAAGAACTAATTCCATATTTAACAGTTTTTATATATATTATATTTTACATTTATAAACACGCAGGAATATATGTATTTAATACTATTTTTTTCTGCATTTCACTTATGCTGTTACTGCTCACTAATACGTCTGTGTTGAAAAGCAAGCATTCTCCATCTTCTCTATGTATGATTTCAGCTATGAAAAGAGAAAAGCATCTTTATTATGCTCCTTGCAGAGCTATTTGCTTGGAGACCTAAGTTCTTTTGCTAATTCAGTGTCTTTGCATCTTCTGGAACAAACAACAGGAAAAAAAAAAAAGAAAAACAGAAGAGAATTACAGAACAGCAGTAGTTTCTTTAACTGGAAGCAACGTACAAATTGTTCCATCTGGCTACATTGACACCTTTTTGTAGTTTATTGCTCATTTGGAAATGAGAGTCACAATTCCCTTGTGCAGAATGCTCTCATCCTGCTCGACAGAAGACCTGACAAGCAAGCCCAGATCTCCTAGAGCTTTGGGGCAGCTCTGTGCTGGGCTAGCTCCTGTGTCCCCCTTCCCTGCAGGCAGAAGAGAAATGTGCCCATGAACAGGGAGACACAGTGTCCCCACCAAATTGTCACTGTGAGCAAATAAAAATTTTATGGCAATTGGGGTTGATTTTGATTAATTTCCCTCATTTAATTGAGGGAATTTAATTGTTGTCAACAAGTATTTTTAAATGAAGAAAATGAGCATCATCCAAAATGACCTTTGGTTTTGAATAAGTTGTTATAGTGGATGAAATGCCAATAATCTTAATTCAGGTTAACTAAATACTTGGAATCATTATTTCAAAATTGGTGTTCCAATTGGTACAACACCTTTAATCGCATTAATAATGTATTTTTGGGAGACCTCTAAAATCTTCTTCAGAAATCTCTATCCCAGTATTCCCAGCTGGTGGTGAGTTGCAGTAGACAGCCCAGGAAGAGAAGCGCAAGTTGTCTGAACTGTAAGAGGGTACATCAGTATACACCTGAGAAATTGCAAATATGACTCTGAGCTTTTTGCAGGACCTTTTAGGATACTGATAAACTGTGCCTCAAAAATGGTGGTGGGAGCACTGCTGGTTGGTGGCTTGTCTAAGGAACAGAAGCAGTTTGGTGAAGTCTGCTCAGACAGAGATCCCACTCCCTTCCATGGTGCCAAGCTGAGATATTACAGACACTGGATTTGACAGCTGTCAGTCAAACTCAGATGACTGTCAGCTGGTAAAATACCATTGTACTTTGTTGCCTGTAGCAGTACTGAATTTTGCCCAGCTGTCATAAGACAGCACATTTCAGGCATCTAACAGCATCACAACTTAATTTTGTAAAGAAACAGTTGTGTGGAGCTACCAAGACTTTGCAAGGTATTGCCTCTAGCTTCCAGACCACTGCACAACTCAAATCATAATGGGCATCTTAATGTATATGCAGGGGGACACCCCACTCCTAATCTGCTCGATGTTGTCCAGGCCAGTCATAAAAACACCAACCGAGTTGTCATGGTTTAACCCTGGCCGGCAACCAAGCCCCACGCAGCCGCTCGCTCACTCCCCCGCTGCGGGATGGGGGAGAGAATCAGAAGCATGAAAGTGAGAAAACTTGTGGGTTGAAATAAAGACAGTTTCATAGGTAAAGCAAAAGCTGCACACGCACACAAAGCAAACCAAGGAATTCATTCCCCACTTCCCATGGGCAGGCAGGTGTTCAGCCATCCCCAGGAAAGCAGGGCTCCATCATGCATAACGGTGACTTGGGAAGACAAATGCCATCACCCCGAACATGTCCCTCCCCTTCCATCTTCTTCCCCCAGCCCTATACGCTGAGCATGACGCCACATGGTATGGAGTATCCCTTTGGTCAGCTGGGGTCAGCTGTCCCGGCCGTGTCCCCTCCCAGCTCCTTGTGCACCCCCAGCCCACTCGCTGGTGGGGTGGGGTGAGGAGCAGAAAAGGCCTTGGCCCTGTGTAAGCACTGCTTAGCGGGAACAAAAACATCCCTGTGTTATCAACGGTGTTTTCAGCACAAATCCAAAACACGGCTCCATAGCAGCTACTATGAAGAAAATTAACTCTGTCCCAGCCAAAACCAGCATACCAGTCTGTCTCAAAGCTCTAAAGAGACTGACACAATGTTAATTAGATTAATTTCTGAGCCCTGATTTGTAGATTATCCAAATCATTAAGCCAGTACCTTCCCTGGTCTTCTCTGTGCACAGCAAGCTATTGAGTGCTTGAGCTTCTTTGTCGATACACTGAGCATGAGAAGAGCTGCTTAAGGTCTGTCAGCTAACATCTGAGAAGCAGTAGAGACAGTCGTCTTAAACCACCACCCAGCAACTGAGGACTGCCCCTGCCTTGTAGCAGAAAAGTAGTGCAAGGCAACATGTTTGCTCTGATATGAAGGAAAACCAGCCTTTTACTTGCAAGCTTTTGGTTGTGCTTGAACACCGAGGAACTCAATAGCAGGACAGGAAAGCAACTGTATGTGTAGCAGGTTGGGGCTGGCTGTGCTGGAGGCTCTGCGGGAAGCTAACAGTGACAGCCTGCTGGGCATCTTGTGTGTGCTTCAGTGCGAGGAGAAAAGAGATGTCGGGCTTTCGTTGGGTTGTAGACTCCAATAAAAGCAAAGACTTTCTGGTAGGAGAAATGAGGGGAGGAGGGAGTGGAGATGTGTCCAAAACGTCCCGGAAACAGCTGATAGCGCAGTGGCCCAGGTGATGGTCTGAACGTGCGACCACCTCGCTTCTTGCTCTGTCCCAGAAGACAGAGCCAAATCCCCCCACACCCAAGCCTGAGCACTAACTGTTTGTGAAGAAGTTGGGTGAATAGGGTGGGTCTCCCCCACAGGAGCTCCCTCCTGAGGCTGAAATGTGTCTGTGCTGAATGACTCAGTTGAAGTTGCATTTTCACAAAAAGTTTTGGTTTAAACAGGTTGACGTTTCTCCAAGAAAAATCCATTGGTTTGGAAAATTTCCAAATAGCTCTGGTGCAAAACAATGTGATTAAATTTCAGAACTCCTTTAAATCTGCAAGATGGGGGGAAATGCTCACAGAGAGGTGCAAGCAGACATGTGGATTTGCTTTGAAAGTGGAGTTAAAGAAGGAACTCATTTGACAACTACTTATTAAAGCCATAACTGCAGAATCTCAAATTCTGAAATTAGCCTCCCTGCTTCAGTAGAAATGTCTTTGTGCACTGTCTTATTTGTCTCTTTCTTATGTCTTCACTGGAGTGGTCTTGTGCAGGAATTTCTAACTAGCTCCCCCCCCACACCACCCTTTTTTGTATATGTTTTGGGCAAAGAGGACTTTAACCTAGGGATCAGATGATTTACAGAGTGGAAAAATATTGCTTTATAATAAAAGGAGGATATTGAATAAAACCCAGATTTAATACCCAACCTAACAGAACACCCTGATGAATGTAATTGCATTTTAAGCATTCTGATTGAATTTTTGATCCGTATTGCATTTGTTTTGCTTGTGAATCTTTTATGGAAAAAAAAAAGTGTCTGGAGATTAAAGGATTACCGAGTTCTTAAGAAGCCCAGGCAGCTGCTAAAGCATCTGAATATTCTTGCCTAAATTTGGTGGGAAAGCTATATTAATCTTGTCTATTCTAGCAAGCAATATGTCTTAAGCCAAAATAGCCCAGGGGAAGGGGGACAAGAGAGGAGAGATGTAAGGGACAATTGCTTCTACAGGTGAACAAACTGCAGGGTATTAGCAAGAGCTGGAACAAAACAGTGCTGTAATTGAAAAAAGAATTCATCTAACATTATTATGGGGGAGGATGAGCTTTTTCTTTTTTTGTCTCTTAATTTTCTGATGAGGTGGAAAGAGTGAGCAGTAACTTGCGTACACTTGGATCATGAGAGTCACTCGTTTCTCTTCTCCCTTAGCGGCGAGGAGTGTGGGCAACATGCCGCAGCCTTTAACTCCTAAAAACAAGGTTACTGCAGGAGATGTGGAGGCGGCAGCTGTGTTTGCAAAAGGGGTTTCAGCAGTGGAGGCAGGACTCCAGCAAGGGAGTTCAGCACAGAGTAAGTGATGGAATTAGCCAAGGCAAGTGATTAAAGTCATTTAGGGTCAGGGTGTGCCTTTGGGCAAGACAGAGGGCAAATGGGACTCTATACATAAACACGCACAGCTATGGGGAGCTGTGAACCTCTGGTACTGGCTGGAAACTCGTTGTCTATTTGTGCAAAACGTTGTTTATTATTACATCCAAATGACCATTGTATGTGCTTGTGAAAAAAAAGCAAGTAAACTTCTTAAAGTTGGCTACACACAGAAGCAAGCTCGTCGTCTCCCAAGGACAGAAAAAATCCTACCAAGCACTGTGAAACCAAGGGAGGTCTTTCAGGCTTTAACAGGCTCTCCCAAATCTGTAGCATGTTTTACCAAATGCTGGCTGCCTCTCAAAATCTTCTCCTAGCTGAACAAAACCTCAAAGCAATTCTTAAGAAATGACTTCCAGTCTGATCAGGGCACATGATAAGCAAAAGGCAAACTCAGCAGTGCTAATGGGGAACGGCTTTTGGCTAGTGGTTTTTGATCTGTGCGAGCAAGAGCGCGCCATGTGCTGTTGTGGCTAAAATGTGTTAACAAAGTGGTAATTGTTTTGTTGTTCTCAAGTGATACAAACAACATTTATTTCCAGTCTTCCAAAACTGTAAATATAATATTTTATAGGTAGCACCACTTTAAAGTATGCTTAGCATAATTTCTGTGCTAGTCAAAGCTTCACAAACAGGTAAAAGTGAGAACAGAACGAAAGAGCTGAACAACAAAAGCAGCATTGGAAAAAAATACCTAGGGAAAGAACTTTTTAATTTCTTCTGTCTAGTGCTTTTGATTAGACACATGACATGGGGTTGGGGGGGGAGGCTTTTTCTCCAAGTCTATGGTAGGTGGATGAGGTTTGCTGATATTTCTAAATATCAGTCTTTCCAAATCCACTGCAGGCAGGTAAATCCCCCCAGAACACTGCAAAGTCCAAACTGGTTTTGTTCAGGACAAAGAAGTCCCTTCCATGTGGGGACAGGGGTAGAAATCTGCATTAGATCTAGAGAGTGGTGAAACATTATTGCAAGGGGAAAAATTGATGCCTGCGTGAAATCTCCGATTTGGTTTAAAACCAAACTGGAGTGAAGCATTTTTAGTCTCCTGCACAGTTCAAGTAAGGCATAACCTGTAGCTAGAGCTGCAGATTCATGTCTGTTCCTCCATTTTTTTCTTAAAAATGCTGTGAGGTGTATAGAGTTGGATTGAAATTTGGGGTTTTGTGCATGATGGAGACATCTGAGGTAGTCATTCCATATACAGTTGACTTTGGGGAAATTTCATATCCCTGCACTATTTTGTTTAGATTTGTTTGTCATTTTCTGGCAGCAGAAAGGTAGATATACCCTGAAAAAAGGGACTGCTTTGGTTGTAACTAGAATCTTAAATGCTGTCATCGTGTGACAGTCTTGGTTGCTGTGGACTTTCCAAGCCAAGTGAAAGAATTTAAAATGGGTTTCTGTGTGCACCCTTAGTCTTGAACCAAGCTGAGCCTGTGCTGTGAATGTGTTTCAGGTGTCATTATATCTAACCAAGTATCTTCTGTTTGATAAAGTGCACTGGTACTTGGATTCTTTATTTGTTCTTTTATCTATACACAGCAGAAAGTGGTGGATGCCTCTGAAACTGTTCACAGCAAATACTGAATCAAATGAAAGGAATAAAAAGGCCTGGCTTGCTCTGCCAATCTCGTCCGCAGCAGTTAGGTCCTGGCCTAAGAGCTGCCATCTTCGCTAATCACGTTTCTGCCATCTAGGCCTTGTGGATCAACCCTTTTCGGCTCCATTTGGGTATGCAGGGGGATTCAGTTCAACAGCACTTTGGGTGCATTTATGGTTGTTGTCTTTGAGGTTGTTGATGGGTGTAACCAATCAGCTCAGAAAACTTGGAGCTTCACATGCAAATACCAACATTTTTTCATGTTATTTGAGTGGAAACAGTGCCATGCCATCAAGGCAGTGGTAGCTCCTGGACAAGCCCTCTTTCTAGCCTCCTGTACCAGTCTTTCCTGTGACCAAATGAGCAAAGTTTAAAAAAAGAAAAAAGAAAAAAAGGGATAGTTTCTTTCATTAGTTTTTTTCCTCCTCATTATATATTCTCCTTCTAACACAGGGGTGAAACTGTCTGGTTTCTACTGACCAGCATGCAAAGACAGGGCAGTATGAAGTCAAAGCTCTACAAATCATTGAGAATGCAATTGCGGATAGCCACGGTCCTCTGCTAGGCTCTAATAATTCATATTTGGATTTGCTTGTGTCTGTCATTGCTTTTCTTATGATGATAATGCTTATGGAGATGGAGCTTAGCATCTTTTTTTTTTTGTTAGAAGAAAAAGATCCTTAAGTCCCATGTATTTAAATGAACCCATGTAATTCATAGGAACTAAAGGATGAAAAAATACAGGATCATAATTATTTTTGCCTGGGAAAAAAATCCATTAATCCTACTATCCCTTCATTGCTAGCGGCAGTCACAAAAGCAAATCACTGACGTCCTTCGGCAATAATTTTCTAGCAAGCTTTTTGCACTTTCTTGACCTCTTCTCTGCTCTGCTGTGATGGGAAAGAAAGGGCAGAAATGGGAGATAACTGAAAGTGTTGCTCCATGCTGGGAAGTAAGTATGTGTGAACCAGGCTGTCGTTGTCGCGCTCAGAGCAAAGCCAGCTTAGTGTTCCCCCTCTTCTGCGGGCTGAGGAGCCAGCCTGCTCTTCAACTTCACTCTGTTTGCAGCAGTTGCATGTAGCAAACAAAATCAGCTAGTCACCTAAATCTGATGGGTCAGGTAGATTTGTTTTTGAAATAGCCAATTCTCTCAGCATCAATTCCCTGATAATCAGCAATTTACAGTATAGTGGTCAAATGTTAGAATTTAACTAGTTTTCCATTCAAAATAATACTGCAGATCCTACTGCAGATATTAATGCCGTGTGAAAGAATCATTAATAGGTTCAGAATGCACAGTTGGCACTGTGACATGTACTAAAAATTATGATTTGTACAGGCTAATGTTCTCATGTTAAACTTTTCCAAAATATAATTAGATGATTGTGTTAAACCGGCAAGTAAACCCGGTGTATAATTTGGAGTCACAGATCATTGAAGTCAGTGTATGCATTTTATTAATTTCATATGGAAACTTGAAGGTTGGGGGGAACTGACTGTGAACTTGGGTCTCAAAATGCTTTCTGAAAACAATCCCCCCATGCTTGTTGCCTGGACCCTGTGATTTTATGCAAGTATAAAATGGGAGTATGGTCATAGCAGTGAAACCTATGCAGTATTTGTGGGGCTCAAGTGGCGATGGTTAGCTTTTGGATTAAAAGAAAGAGCAGGCTTTGTGGTGCAAAAGGAACAAAGCAGCATATATCGCAAAGGCTCAAAAACAAGGGAAGAAACAGAATCTGTCTTCAATGAAAAGACAGAACAAAGCTAAACTCTTCAAATTTTTTAACCATTCGTGGGAGTTTGGGGGCCTTTTTACGCGGAAGAGTTAAGCTTGGTCTTGCTAACCCTGTTAATGGCTGTTGTTTCTCCCTGAGCTTATCTTGTTTAGCAGGAAGGGAGGAAATGAAGCAGGCCAGAGGAGAAACTCTGTAGGAGAAGGGAAGGGAGCTACAGCCTCACTGGGGAGGGAGGAGGTAGCAGCGTCTGTCAGTTCTCTGCAGATTCGATGCCTACCCTCAAACGTAGTCTGAAATCTTCAAAACATCAACTCCACAAAACAACCTTTCTCCACCTTCCTTCTCCTCAGCTATGGCAGGCAACACTGTATTTGTCCTTTTTTTGTCTTTTTATGTCACAAATTGTAATACAATTAGAGTGAAAAGGAGGAAGAACATTTAATTACTGGGAAATAATAAATATCTGGGAATCAGAATATTTTAAGAATCCGAGTCACTGTTTTACAAGAAACTGTTTTCTCTCTTAAAGCCTTTGTTGCTTCCATAGATACGATTAATCAGACACATGGACAGGTTCCTTTTGCTTCTATGATAACTTGCTTCAATACAAAATGTGCTCGTGGCAGCTCCACAAGTAGCATGTTTTGGTCCTAAATGTAATTCAGTTTACAGCAAGGATAAAAGCCTGTTCCAGGGAGAGGAGGTGTTGGAGCTGAGCCCACATTTTCTGAGGGGCTAGCCTTGATCCCCTAAAAGAGTTCATTGCAAACTGTTGAAAAACAATTACGTGTGGGTAGAAAGTCCTGTATGATTTGCTTCAATTACTATGCCTGAATTGTGATATTGCTGCACACTGTGGGCTGCAGCCTCGCTTATCTAGAGCTTGGTTATAAGCTGGTTGTAAAAGTGTGATTTTCAAAATTGTTACACCTGGAATATCAGCTGTTCATCATTCAGGATTGAAGTCAGGTTCGCAGAAGATTTCCTTCCTTGTTTAGGCGTGTAAATAACAGCTATTCTTTTAAAAACATTCAGCGAATGTCTGCTATCATGAAACAGAAAATACGTCTTTTCGAGTGGCTCAACACACTGACCTCTTTCAGACTTCTGTTTTCATAAGGTACTTCCATTTTTGGAGGTCTGAGTTGACATTTCTCAAAGTAGGTGGTTTTTTTTTCCCAAGAGCACTGGTTATTTTCTTACTAAAAACAGGTCCCTTTCTCAATATGTCAACTTACCCACTTCCAAATTCATTTATCGCTTCTGAAAATCTCAACCCAGTGGCATAAACAAGAATTCTCTGAAACTTTGGCTCTAATTAAGGGTATTAAACAATTGGGAAGTTTTTACCTTAAGCTCTTCTGATCACAGAAGACTTTAAGGAAAAGAAATTAACCAGACAAATAATAATTAATTTAAATTTGAATAAAGTTCTGGGAAGAAAAAGACATTAATCCTGGTGGCTTTGAAAAGTCCTTTTATGTAATGCACTCTTAACAGTCCCTCTTCTGTTTGGAGACTGAACCTTTCTGAGTGTTGGTTGTGCTGAATAACCACGAATATATAATAGTAAGGGATATGAATGATATACTATAATTAACACCCTCCTCGAACCTGCCGCATGTCTCCCCGCTGTGCAGAGGTACTGTCAGGATTGGCTGTAGTTGATAGCTGCCAAAAACTCATTTGAAGGCCTGGACACAATGTGCAAGAAAAGTTACCTTAGCTGTACATCCATTAGTTTCCTTTGGTTGTTCATTTTCTTATTTGCAAGTACTGACGAGTCCAGATAGAACAAAAAGGAATGAATGTGTCACCTGACTTTGCCAGTCAGATTTGTACTCTTTTATTTATAGATGGCATGATTCAGTGCATTTTGATCTTTTGATGGGTCAGGTTTCATTCACTGCAAGCACTGTTTTGCTTTAGTTTTGCTTCATTTTAAGCTTCAGAAGATGGGAGGCTGAGTGCTTCGCATTTCCAGAGCACACCTCTTAGCCAGGCACTGCACCTCTTCAGCAAAGAGTGTTGAGTCCCCTGGACAGTAGAAGTGGGCTGAGAAAGCGTCTCTTACAGTGAGCTAAGTGATCTAACAAGGGTTGCGCAGAGGAAATCACCATGTCAGCATTACCAATGAAGGTGGCTCTTAGATCCCAGGTGACTCCTTGAGGCAAGTTGGAGTTGGTCCCCCTGGCTTTGCTTCTTCTGTACCTTTCTTCCCTCCGCTGTAGCTCATTACTCCATGTCTGTCACCATGAACAGGACAGGAGATCCTTCCCTCCCTCTGTACAGGAATGGCTTTAATAACATTTATCACCATCCTCCTCAATCCTCTTTCCTTAGACTAAACAACCCTCTTTCTTTCTACCTGCCCGTGTAGGTCTCTGCTCACTTCTCATCTTTTTTTTCTCCATGGGTCCACCTCGTTTTGAAGTGCGGTGCTCAAACTCAGCTTGTGTTTGAGCTGCCGTCTTGCCAGGGATGAGCAGCATGAAAGGATTATCTCATAAACATTGCAGGCTCTGTGCCTCTCTGCACACTGCAGTATGGTGTTCGCCTCTTTTTGTGACAAGGTGTCACAGCTGGCTCGTGACAGTATCTTAGGGCTGCGGATCAAAATGTTTTCCTGAAGAACTTCTCTCTCTCTCCTCTTTTCTCATTCAGTGTTTGTACAGTGGATTATTTCTGTCTAAGGATAGTCCCTGGCACTTGTCTCTGAATTTTGTTCTTTTCAGACCATTTTTTCAATTTGCCAGACCATTTGAATTCTAATTTTATTCCCCTGTTTCTGTGAGATCCCTCTCAGCTTGACGTTGTCTGAAAACGTATGAGCATACATTCTTGTCCATCACTTAGGCTGTGGTTGTAGAGAATCAGAGAGACTGTTCAGCATCGCTCCCTGTAGGGCTCTGTTTTGACCTCAAGCCAGAGGTAGCTATTGCCCGCACACAGCTACTCAGTGAGCTTTCACCCACCTCCAAGTTTTCCTCCAAGAAGACAGTCTTTCTCTAGTTTGCTCATGAGAATATTAGGCAGGACAATCTTATGTTCCATCTCAAGTAAAAGAATGTATATTTTCTAAAAAGATGCTCATGTTTTTTAAAGTTTTGGCCTTCTGAAATGAGCCAGTAGCTCCCAAAGTGAACACCTCTGTGATGTTTTGTGCTCTCCTGCAGGGCTGGGTGGCAAGAGGCAGTGCTCCAGGCACAGCAGTTCTTCCCGCAGGTACTTAAAGAGAATAGAAATGCTTTAATCAAGGCTGAAGAAAGGAGTGCATTGGTAGAGCGCCGGTCTGGAATCAGCGCTTCTGATCTCCCACAGAGCAGCGATCCTAATTGAGGTGGCAAGCGTGATTTGACAGTCCTAATGCTCCTCAAAATGGGCAGACGCTTGGATCTGTATGAAAAGGCAAGCTACGGGTGTTACGAGGCGCCTGCATGGGGAGGGACATGTCAAGGTGATGCCAGGCTTTTCCAAAGGGCTTGTGTTGAGAGCCTTGAGGCACCTCTTCCCACTGCTAGCATAGATCCTGGCTGCAGCAGCCAGGGCAGCATAAACACATTTATTTTTTTCCCAGGAAAGGACATGGTGGCTTCTTCTCCATAGTGAATTTTTTTGTCATAAAGACTTTTTGAAAACACAGTAAGAAACACAAGATGAGAAACTAGCCAACCTTTACAAGACCATAGTGTATACCAGAAAATCAAGGTACTGGCCCTGCACTAGAAATGGTACTGTGAGCTTTGTAAACGTGGGAGAGCAGGCTATTATTTCATTTAGCCCTTTTAAGAAAAGTGGACCATTTTGGTATGTGTGGTATGATGCTGCTCTACCATCTGTGTATAAGTCTTAGAGGAAAAGTTGTGTAGTTGAAAATATTAGGTCTGTGAAATTTCTACTTTTGCAGAGAGTTTGCTTACTTTGATGGTGAATTATAGTTATCAGTACTGAATTCCTTTAGGTGAATTAAAAAATTATTTCCCTGCTTCAGACCACATGAGACTCCAGCACTGCTGAGAGGACATTGTGCTCTGCTGTCCAAAGCAGGTATCTAAATTTACATTGTTCTTTTCTAGTACATCCTGGTTGACAAACAAAACAAAAACGAAATTGTGATTCTCCAGTCTTACAGCGCATGACTGTATGCTGTGTCCCTTTGCCTTGCTGGCACTGAACTGTATCTCCTGAAATCTGTCAGGTGGTAGCTTTTCATGCTTTGGTACCTCCTGGGATGTAGTGTTTCCACAGATGCTGTAAGTATCTGCATTGCTGTTGTACACAGGCTGCACCCCTCCTGAGGTTCACTGAATAGAGAAATTCAGTTGCACAGCCCAATATGTTGGGCTGGGTGCAGAATCCGCCCCAGCATGGACAAAGTTTAAATGCCGAGGGTTATGCTGAGCAGATGGGAAGGAGACGTGGGCAGTTTTCATTTGGAAGGGTCAGAGTAGCTTAAGAAAATACAAGTGCATTCCGAGAGCCATGGATTTTTCTCAACATTGGATCCTGTGTATGAAAAGTGTCTTTTATCAACAGCAGGTTAAGGAAACAAAGCACTTGAGGAGCTGCTGAATGATGAAAAAAAATGAAATTAAGTGATGTAGATCAGCCATTAGCCAGTGTTTGCTGCTTGAAGTGTTTCTGTGCTCTGCCATTGCCATCTAAAATGGTTTATTTGCATAGAACACGACTTTGTTTTTTCCTTTCTCTTTTTAATCTTTGGACCAGTAATTTCAAGGACTGTGGCATCACATCCCTGGTGTGGGAAGCAGAGTAACCGTTGCTTCTAGCCAGGTGCTGGTGAAGCTTTTTCCACTGAGTGTGTAGGGCTGTGGAGGGCAGGATGGTGTAGGAGAGTTGTGCTGGAGAGGAGCTGCTCGTGGCTCGGCAGAGTGCTTCCTGAGCCTACAGCATTTGCTGTCTTATCTTACTCAGTTCTGACTGCGATGTTGAAATATGTTTATCCGATGACCAACCTTAATTTCAGGTGGTTTTCCCTTTTGAAGGGGACCCTCTGGATCTTGCTAATGTGGTTAGAGCTGGGGAGTTCTGGCGGTGCAGCCTCCAGCTCTTCTCGGCATCCAGACCCACTTACCGGTGCTGGAGCGGGAGCCACAGGTGTCCTTGTGGATATGCTGCTATGGCATGCTCAGTACATTGCACATACACTGCTAGTAAGGCTCTGGTAAGGAATCACAAGAGAAGCAAAACAGTGTGATTTTTTTCACTTCCCCTTACATCTCATAACTCCTCCTTACTATGTAATAATGTTGGTAAATAGATGAATATTACTAGAGTAGCACACGGATTCCTGAAGCACTATGCTTTTACTTAATGCTGCAGGTATTGTACTGAGCTACAGCAAACAGGCTCTGGTAGTTTAGCTTTTGGATTGGGATAGCATTTCTTTCCGCTATTTTTTTCATTTTTCTGTTTGCAATTATTCTTGATTTTCTGAAAAAGCAGCAAGAGGGTTTTGTGTATACAGCAGCAAAGTTAAAAAAAATCAAAACACTTAGTAGGATTTAATTACAGGTTGGCAAGTCAATGATGTTATAACTAACACACGTATATGAGCAATTTTTGTTTCTTAGGCAAACATTCTACCTATCTGAAAGTCATTCCTGTATTTCCAAACTCTGTTTTAGCCCAGTGATTGCAAACTTAACAGTTTTTATTTGAAGGTTATTCCAATCTAGTATACATTTCTCATTTCTTTCCTTTTTTTCTTTTATAGGCATGAAAATAATACTAATAAAAACATTTTAGATTTACACTTTTAGGAGTGTTGGTTCATTTCTTCTGTGAGAACTGTGGAAAAAAAGACAGAAGTATTAATTTCAAACTCTAGCCCTTAGGGTAGTGGCAGAATATTGTCTTCGATTAAAGAAGAAAAAGTTCTGAAATTCCCAAGGGTAGTTTCTGTATTTTTTGGACTGAATTATTGAAGTGGGATATCAGTCGTCATTCTTTAAAAAAAAAAACAACACAAACAACAAAACCCAAAGAGCTCAAAACGTTCAACTAAGTAAAAAACCTGCTAAATGTAAAAAAGAGGAGGGAGTACTATAAGCACAATAGTCCTAATTTAAAGGCAACTTTATAGAAAGAGTATTTTCTTGTGTATTTTTATTTCATTACCTCTTGCTACAGTAAATAATCCTACATTTCTCTGCTTCTTGTATGAACATCTTCAGAAACTGAATGTTTATGCATATATCCGATTGCAGCCTGCTTTGAGGTGGAAATCAGCCTTTGAGAAAAACTGCAAAACGCAGGGTGCCTATTTGGCAGAGAGAGTTAAAGGGGATATTGCTTGTTAACAGAAAGTGCAAGAGGTGCATTATTTCTCATTTTTGGTATTGGGAAAGAGCTATCTCATGTGCTGCTTTATGGTAACTTTTTTTTGAAAGGTGATGACTGCTTTTTCTCCTTTGATTTTAAAAATTTGATAAACCCTTTACTGAGAGTAAATACGCATTTAGTTTCTAAGATACCTTGCTGTTACTCTCTTCGCAGGCTGTGCACACAGACAAGTAATCAGCATATTTAAAAAAAAATCAGTGATTTTATTATAATGGTAGTTAGCTTTAATCAAAACTTTATAACATTAATGTTATATTAAAAGCAATCACATTTGCCTTCACAGAACAATGTGGGTATGAATAAACCAGTTTCTTAGGGAACTGAAGAAAGCAAGATCCCTCATGGGGCAAGGAGCCAAGGTGCATATTAGTTGTTTAGCCAATGAGCAAACTTGCAAGTTAATAAGACCACTTAATAATTCTGTTTTAGTGCTGAACCTCTGTTGCACTTGTGGGAGCACCAAGGTCTCAAGACACTGCGGTACTAAAGCCCCGGTGCTCAGAGGAATATGCAGCACGGAAGATGAAAGATCTTCCCCAGAGCCACTGTGACGTGCACTTCCAGAATGGAAACAATAAATAATTAGTAGGTGTTCTTATATAGATATTGAAGTGTTTCATAAAGTACAGGAGGCAGATTTTGTTCCCTCTGCCCGTCGCACGCACAGTGAAGCGTATTTCTTCTTCCAGATCTTCAGTAGCCTGTGGAACAGCCTTTCTACAGCCAGAATGTAAAGGAGGGCTTTATGATGTGAGGTTAAGATAATGTTCTTTGTTCTCCTGGCCCCAGGGAGCAGTCTTACACATTTGACAAAGGGTTTAAAATGGGAGCCTTCCAGGCAGGAGGTTAGTCCATGCTTCTCTGATGAAGCAGCTGTTATTTTTTTATGTACTGGTTTTGGCTGACAGAGGATCTCGTAGTTGTTAATGTCTGTAGCTTTACAGCATCCTCAGGAGCCAGAGACTTGCTGCTGTCTCTGTTATACTGATGGGTACCAGGACAGGGATGGCTTGCCCAAAGGCACAAAAAACTTTGTGGCATAGCAAGAAAATTAGACCTGGATCTTCTGCGTCCCAGACCTTGTTCCAGCCACCAACACGTTCTGCTCTCAGAATTATTCCTCTACTCTCCTGTTCTAGCATAATGTCCAAAGCTGCTCAACTACAAGATGTGTAGGAAAGTAAATTTAAAAAAAAAAAAAAAAAATCAGAAGAGGTCTAGGAGTCTGTAAACCAAATGCCTGGGGTTTTAACTCAGGAGATAGGGTTCTCTATCAGAAAGATCAGAGAGGGTTTGGCTTTAGTAGATAAAGACCAGGAAAGCAGGAAACTTGCATCTGTTTGCCCTGTGGGAGATGCTGCATGATATACTTTGTGCCATACTTTTTCAAAGGCAAGTTAGTTGAACTGGACCACGTAGAACAAGAGTTAAGAAGTAAACAGAACAGCACATGTAGATTCTGGTCTTAATATTTCAAGAAGGCTGTTGTACAGTAAGTACGGTGAAAGGTGACTAAAATGATTAGGTGTATGGAGCAGCTGCTTTATAAGGTGTCTCTAAAAGTCTGAGTCTTCACTTTGGAGAGTTGAAGGCTGTGGGAGGAATAGGACTGTGGTTTGCAAAATCAGGAAGGTGATGGATAAATTGATTTAGAATTGTTGTTCCCCAAATCCTGCAACACTTGAGAAAGGGGTGCTTGGTGAAATAAAGAGGAGATTTATTTGCAAGAGATACAAGAAGAAATTTCTTGGCACAGGAGGTGATGAATGCCTGGGACTTGCTGCCCCACAAGACTGGGGAGACAGGCACTACCAGGAGACTCAAAAGGGGTTGGACAAGCTCACGGGTGACAGGTCCATAAATGGCTAGGTAGGGACCTGACATCCCCAAAACAACGGCTGTGGGTGGTGGGGGTGCTGGAGGAGACCAGGCTACCACCTCTCCCTAAGCATCAGCCGTTTTGCCATGCAGAGAGACAGACTGGGCTGGCTGGACCACTGCTCTGTCCCAGCAGGACATTTCTGGTACAACCTCCCACAGGTGCCTGATTCACATTTCATGTTGCAAATATATGCACCATTTTCCATTGCATTTTCTTTGTGAGGTTGTATCATTTGTTTTACACTGGGAAGGAGACAGAAGCTGTATATGAATTCTGAAAGTTTTCTGATTTTCTGCGTAAATGATTAATTCCAGAATTCATCCAGGAAGCATTACCCATTAAATTCCTTTAGCAGAAAGGTCCCAGTCTCTGAGGCACGAAGCAGGAGGTACGACCAAGTGTCTTGGGTGACTCCAGCTGTCTCAGGTGACTACAACTGCAGCTCTTGTTCTTTTAGTAAAAACGGATGTAAATTTAGTGATAGCGAGAACAAGTTACTTTGTAAGTTACTAGGGCCAAAAAGGGAGCATTATGTTAGGAACTTTTCTTAGCTGCCCTGACAGCTATTTTGGCTTCTCTCCCCACTTTGGGGATAATGAAGACATGTAGTAATGTTCTGAAAACAGTGTCTCCTTGAAAACTTGAAACCTTGCTGTGTGAAATTGTTGTGTATTATCTGTAATGAGTGGCTTGGAGTTTATCCAGAGCGAACATGCCAGACTTTCCAAAGATGTGAAAAGTTTCAGGCAAATATCATGAACAACATCTTCAAAATAAGAATTTATTATAGAGTGTTGTTCATCTCTTGCCTTAAAGATGATGGGAAGCCCTTTCATGACCTTTCTTGTGAAGATGATAGGGAAAACATTTCTTGGGTTTTTATACATTGCTAATCAATCTGGCAGTGTGAAAAAGTAGTTGACTCTCTTATAATATGTTTTATTTCAGTCATCTTTGCTACTTTTGTGCATCTGCTAATATCTCATTCATCATCATATTCTCTTGTCAAGATTTCAAGGCAGGAGGGAGCTTTCTGACAGCGCAACCTTACTATTGCCTAGGGAAGCTTATTTTTAGTTTCCCAAGATAATATATGTTTTCTTTTTAGATTCTGCATATTTTGAGACAAAATCTTAATTAGAATTAGTTCTGAACATGATGAAAATGTAAAGCCTGTTCATTTCAGATTTGATGCGCTCCATTTTTTTGCAAGATGTTTTGAGTGTTGAAAACTAGTAACAAGGAG
Organism: Balearica regulorum gibbericeps; assembly: GCF_011004875.1. Taxonomy (NCBI): domain Eukaryota; kingdom Metazoa; phylum Chordata; class Aves; order Gruiformes; family Gruidae; genus Balearica; species Balearica regulorum. The sequence goes on from NC_046189.1 coordinate 5,307,066, forward strand.
CAGAAAATACTCTTCTAATTAAGTAATATACTTTAATACTCCCTTTATAGTAGCCCATTTTACCAGTTATCTCTTTATTTCAGTCTCAACTAGGAACATGTTCTTCTGTTCTTCATTATGCCCTAGAGAATGTTTTTAGCCTAATTGATGGAGGGACATATCTTTTCAGGGCTTGTCCTATGGACTTCTTAAGTACATGAGACATGTCTTAGTGGGACCTTGTTGGCAAAACTGCAACCGAACCGTGTTCAGTGACAGTACGTGCCTCTATCAAAACTGAAACGGTTTTGTAGAGGAGGCTGTTCCAGCAGAAGTTACTTTGGGGATTTCCTTGAATCCCCCAAGACAGTTCTGACGATGCACTATTTCAACTTTTCATTTTGAAAATATGTTTTACTTTGAATATTTTCCTTTGTAATATATATTAAATTTTTCTAAGGGCAAATCAAAAGGAAACATTTACATTTGCTGAAATGAAATGCTTTGAGTAATCTGAGAAAGAGATCTTTTTGCCAGAGGAATTTAAATTTTTGACTTTAAGCTTAAAAGACAAGGAAATCAGACTTCAGATTTTCAAATCCCCTGAAAACAGGTCTTGCAGTCTTCACGTAACATCGTTATGAAACCATTTCCCATGTTTTTTCTCTGTAGCAGCTCTACAGCTGGATTATTTTCTGATCTAAACCAACATGTCTTCAATTACTGGGAAACTAGGCCAGATAATACTAATGATTTAATCCCAAATCAAAATATCACTCATAGATTTATCTCCATCTTGCAGCAATTCAGGCCTGTGCAGTGGAGATATTTCCTTGGCCACACTAGTTAGTGCAGAAAACAGTATCGGGCAAATAGAATTAGCATAGCAGTTTTGGCACTCTGAATGCAGCAGGATTTGTCAGAAGAGCTTGTAAATACATACTAATGATAAAAATTTCCAGTTCCTTTGGGGCTCTGATCCTCATGCTGTACCACTCAAGTTTGTTGGGGCTTTGGCCAAGCCTATATCTCCTAATGTTCTTAAATCAGGTGAGCTCTGTGTAATTGGTCAGGGGTGGTAGTAGTAAAACTAGCAGAATATCCTTATTTCTCTCTGGGATGGCCAGCCTGGGAGTTCCTGGAAATGCCATCACATAAAGTTCCTGCATTGGTTTATTGCTTTGGTCGAATCCTCTGCGAAGTTTGTGTGAACGTCTCTGCTTTCTGTTCCCATGTTGCAGGATCCAGCAGTCAGTGTTGACCTGTGCCTGGCCATGTAGATGGTCTCTCACTACAGCTTTACTGTTTTCACTGTAAAGCACCCAGAAATTACAGTGGTTTCTTCATGTGTACTGCAGTAGTACCCCGAGATGTACTACATACTGAATATCGGTCGATTGCTGATGAGTACCTGGCTAAGAAATAAAACACCAGTTACCAGTTATGCTTATTTTAGAATTCGACTGTCCACTACAAATGAGCAAAAGTTACTTTACAATTTACCACATGTGGATAAGCCCAAAGAGAGCAGCACATCTTGCACATTGTGCCTTTTTGGTGTTTTTTCATCTCATGTGTTTTACACTGCTCTCCGTCCATCAGATCTTTCACTGTTTTGGTGTGGTATTTCTGAGAGAGGATCCTAGACCTTTTTGCTTCTGGCTAAGCATTTAACCACGTGGATGTAGGTACGATTATGCCTTTTTATCAGCTTCTTTTGCTTTTCTGTTGTTTGTGTAAGCATTTTTCATTTGCTTCCACCATTTCTTGGTTTAGGAGAGACATTCTCCTCTAAGAGAGTTTCAAGTTTCCTACATCCTTTTTTCTTTTTTTTTTCTTCCCAGTGTTATAATTGGTTTCAGGAATTAATCATCTCAAGGTGGCTTGTCATCAGAGTGATTTGTTGGATTTGAATATTCTGTGATATGAAATTGAAAAAGTTAATGAGGAGTTCATCCCAAATGTGCTCCCTTCTGCCATGAGAAGTGAGCACGCAAACTGCATAATAATGGTAAAATCTCCCCTTCCATTGGGGTCTGCAGCACATGGTGCACCACTGGAGTCTGGGGAGGCCTTCGGATCCAAGCCTGTCTCTCCCAATATTTTGCAGGATTCTGCTAAATTCCACGGGCATCCAAGAAAAGCATTTTCATATTATCAGGCCTTTGGCTGTTACCACACACACTCCTACCCCAGCCTCCTAGAGAAAGCTACAATTGGGCATAATGCACACAATACATGGCATTCTCAAGGGATGCTCGTCACCTTTTTTGACTCTTGAGAGGACAAAAATGTGACATTCTGCATAAACCCTTTCCACCAGAAACCTCAGTCCACCTTAGATTTCACCATTTTCTTCCTGAATTCTGCAAGGGCAGAGACTACAACGGTGCAGCTTTTGCTCTGGTTGGCCTGGGGGCTTGTTAGAGCTGAAACATCCTGCAGCACTAAAATTAGGTATTTGTGATTACTTGACAGGAGCAATCTCTCAGCTGGTTTATTTCTGACACCATGTCATCAAAGCTCTTCTGAAACAATACGCACTCATGTGGGAACAGCAGCGTGTTCTCAATACATGGGCAACACTTCTAGTCCTGACGTGTTGTGGGTTTTGTTCTGGCTTGTTATAAGAAACTACAAAGGAAGCAAGCCTGCCATTACAGAAATGGGATGGCAGCAGGGAATATTAGAAAGTGCTTCATGTTGGTAGAACTGTTCCAACTCAAAAAGAATCCAGATTTGGAAGGTCTTCAATTTTGCATGAAAAACCATGGAGGGCTGTGAATGCTGCAGCAATGAAAGCTTAGCTTGTTTCTTTGCTTAAATTCAGAAAGAAAAAGCCTGAGCACAAGGAATGAACTGTAACTAGAAGTACCACAATAAACTGGGCACAGAAAAATTTCGATAGGAAAATTTTTCCAATAATAAAGCCTGCTAGTGCATGATATAGACTTCAGAAGTATCAAAACCTCTTTGTCCTGATTTACTTCTCGTTAAGCCCGGAGACAACCCTTCGGGAACAGACTGTTAGGAGTGTTTTGCAGGTGGCAGCATGATACAAACTCCAACTTCTAAATGACCTTTCCGTGCAACTCTGCATATAAAGCCTGTGCACATCCAAAGCAGGAACTTTTCATGTTCAGTCATGATGAACAGTTAACATTTGTTCTCCAGAAAAGTGCTTTTATGAACCATTAGGTTGACACTTAGTTTGCATAGCCCATTCAATTGTAAAGAAAACAGAAATCAAAAGCGTTGTTCCGAGCGTAGCGTAGTGAAAAAAGTAAATGTGTTCAGCCCTGCCTCCGATGTGACCAGGTATGGTGTAATGCTGTCCTGAGTCAGAGTCCTCTTCCAGAACGAATGCAGGGAACATCCAGCATGAAAGCTGCTTTATTACAAGTATCTCTAAAGGGCAGTTGGCATTTATCCTGACGGAGCATCTTTTTCCTGAGTGGTGACTTGTGAGCTATCGTAGAGAAGGGTGAGTACATTGGAAGGCAAAAATATGTGCGTAAAGGGCAAAGCAAAAGATGTAAGGCTGAATTGGCAAATGCTGTAAATCAGCATGGCACCACGGACTGAAATGTGATCCTCAGCCGTGCTAAGGCCCCAGTGCTGATAAAATAAGGGCATGGAGGTCCTCCTGGTTTCAAAGTTGTTCTGATTAAAGCTGCATGTTGATGCCCTCCAGTGGTAGCCAAATCCTAGCGAGCCACAACAGTTGTCTCCACAACCCTTTTATCTGATAACCCTCGGCGGGCATATGGGAAGGTGAAGGGTAGGGCTGCCCTGGGAGTGTTACACCACATGAGGAATCCCTGTGAAAGAGGAATCTGGTACAAGATAATAGCCTCCACTAGGACAGCCCTGGCAGCCAGAAGTGTTTAAGGGCGGCCTAGACACAGAGCAGAAGGTCTTAAAATAACTCTCTGGGCTTTGCAAGCCGAAGTTCGTTGCTTCCCAGCCTCATGGTGTCAAGACCACAAAGTGTCAACTGTAACTGAAGTGCAAAAGCAGACTTTCAGGTTTGGAGAAAAAGTCAATCTGTTATTCATATTTAGCTATCCCTTTCCAGTTTCACCGATGGTACCAGCTCTGGGGGGTATAGGGAATGAGAAGGTGACAGGGTCTTTGTTCGTTTTTATTTAAATTTCATTTTACATTGGAAAGCGTCACTTTTGAACCAGGGCATAATTTCTGGTAGAAACTTAACACCTCATGACCCTCAGAGGAATAGAAACCTCAGTTAGAATCAGTGATATCAAGAGAGGAAATTGAGAATTCAGTATCACATCTTCCAAGTGGCAAAGCACTGAGACCATATGGCTTCTTCTTAGTTTTACAAGTACTTACAAGAACATCTGGTTCCTTGAATGCATCAGCTGTTTCACCTCTTTCTGAGCTGCAATGAGTTACTAGTTTCTTGTGTTGCTACCTCTCTTATGCATAGTCCTAAAGAAAGGATAAAATCAGTGTGCAAACCATAACTACTTATGCCTGTGATTAATCAAGAAATTAAAATCTTACAAGTTTCAATCAGCTTTATTTACTTCAGTCAGCTATAGCATTAGGAAAATGTTGTACATCACCTATTGATAAAACTTGCCAAGAGGGGCCTCGTTTTGATGAGGAGATGAGTTCCTGACTGTACATACACCCATATTCTTGGCTCTGCTTACATTTCAGGAGGCTATTTTAATTGCTTCAGAGTTTAAAATTCAATGTGACTCTTAGAGGGACAAGAGAAATTCTGTGTGGAAACTACTCTTTGTAGATTTTGAGTGTTTTCTCATGATCTTCCTGTGATCCTACAGCTCTTACTTCTGTTGTTGTTGTTGTGGTTTAACCCTAGTTGGCAACCAAGCCCCACGCAGCCACTCGTTCACTGTCCCTGGTTGGGATGGGAGAGAGAATCAGAAGCATGAAAGTGAGAAAACTTGTGGGTTGAGAAAAAGACAGTTTAATAGGTAAAGCAAAAGCCACACATGCCTGTAAAGCAAACCAAGGAATTCATTCCCCACTTCCCATGGGCAGGCAGGTGTTCAGCCATCCCCAGGAAAGCAGGGCTCCATCATGCGTAACGGTGACTTGGGAAGACAAACGCCATCACCCCGAACATGTCCCTCCCCTTCCATCTTCTTTCCCCAGCCCTATATGCTGAGCATGATGCCACATGGTATGGAGTATCCCTTTGGTCAGCTGGGGTCAGCTGTCCCGGCCGTGTCCCCTCCCAGCTCCTTGTGCACCCCCAGCCCACTCGCTGGTGGGGTGGGGTGAGGAGCAGAAAAGGCCTTGGCCCTGTGTAAGCACTGCTTAGCGGGAACAAAAACATCCCTGTGTTATCAACGGTGTTTTCAGCACAAATCCAAAACACAGCTCCATAGCAGCTACTATGAAGAAAATTAACTCTGTCCCAGCCAAAACCAGCACAGTTGTTCATCAGTATACTATGAAATGAAAAGAACAACACTGCAAAGAGCTGGCCATGTTAAATATTGCCTTAAGGTAGTTGTTTTCACTGAAAACCTTGTTCTTTGTGGCCTTCACACCAGTAATATCATGGGCAGACTGCTGTCAGTTTTGATTTCTGAACTAGAAACCTCACAAGTCTCCCAAAACCAGTGTTAAGCAAAAAGCCTAATAGTGTCAAATACTGTAGCTGTAGCTTTCCTGTTTTAAATGTGTTGTGTTTGATGGTACTTGGATTGGATTTCAGATGAAATGGGATCAAGTTTTACTAAGTGACTGCGTATAAAGGAGAAGGAAAAATTAGGACATTTTATGGGTTTTGAGTTTTGTTTTGTTTTGCTTCACTTTATTACCTAAAAAACTCTGGTCATAAATATGTAGGTACCGTGTTTGATCCAGCAATCTGTAGAAAGTAGGAATCAATGGAGCTTCATTCTGGAACTGCATCTGAGACACGTGAGGAGAGGTGGTAGCGCTTGCATGGTGAGCTGAAAGTACGCCGTGTTACCAGCGGGAAAGAAGAAACTGAGTCTTTCATTATTGACCGTATTATTGACTCCAGCATCTGGGATATGTTTCAGGGACTTCAGATTTTATCTCAGTCTTTTAAAGCTAACACTCTGCGTCTGTTGAGGAAAAGGCAGCTTCCACAAAACACAGAGCCTGCACGCAGTAGTGTTTCTGCACGAGCCAGTAGAACTGGCTGCCTCAGTCATTTGGGTCTTCGCTTCTGCTGCTGGAAACATCCAGAGTGGAGGGAGGACTTGAGCAACATGGCAAAGCTAGTTGAGTGCTTGGGCTCTTACCTTGCCTCTGGCAGCAGAGTGATGACAAGAGAAGCAGCAAATTAGATCGAATAGCTCATGTGATTCTGTTGGATGGCCATATATTTATTGCAGATGTGATGCAAAAGGATCCCTCCTGTCGCAATGTGTTGATCAGCATGTAATCTGCCTGGATTACGGGAAGGGGAGGTGTTAGAGTGTGAATCCTTTGGGTTTCCCCTGTCTGCATAATATAAATGTGCAGTCTTTCAAAGCTCCGAGTGTCTGCACAACCACTCTTTTCTCTCCTACTTTCTTATTTGGTAAATTTGTGTTGCTGTTTATGCTTGTGGGTATAAATAAACTGAAGAAAAGCATAACATTTGATTTTAAAGGCTTAGGTGTCATGTTTAGTTTACATATTTGATAAAAGGCATGTGTTTGCATCCTTTGAACAGTATACTTTTAGCAGGGCTTATGAAATTTTGGTGGTTTTTTGAGCAGTGATATTTACTTTCTGAATAGAGCAGAGCACTAGATTATTAATACAACTAGGAGTTGATCCAACAACTTATGAAGGTAGCAACACTGCTATGTGTAAGTGCATTTCATCTAGTCTTTTTGTTACAGCAATAGTGACATCTTAAACTGCAGAGGTTTTGGCGGACATTCCTAAGCAATAGGTGTTTCTTCATTTTGTTGTTATTTCTCCATTTGTTTTTAACGACAACCTCTGGCACTCTGACAGATGCCTTTGGTTTGCTACTGCAGAGAGCAGGCATGCCCCTCGAGAGCTTGGCAAGACAAGAAAGTGGATCTGTGACAGGTGCTAGAGCAAAGGACATCATATCTATACCAAGGTTATCTCTATAATATGAATCCCTTACAGAAGTAAAGCTTTGGAAAAGACCGCTTGCCTGTGATTACCAAAGATGGGCATTTAAGCCCATGCCTCAGGCTGCTGTCCTAAATAAACTAGTACTTGTGTCTTCTCATGTCATTTTACATCTTCAACAACTTTTAAATTAGATCAAATCCATTTATCTTTTTTACTTGCTTAGACTTTTTAGAGGAATGATTTTTCATTCTTCTCAGACAGCTGAGTTGGAAATAGACTTTTGAAGGATGATGGTCCTGCCAGTGATGGAGAAATATGAAGTGTCAGGGCCTGGTGATATATCTCCTGGTTAGTCCGGCTTTCACTGTGGGAAGCTGGCAAAAGGCCAATTGCAATAAGCCTGAAATACTCCCCAACGAGAGCCTGCGGCTCCACTGGAGTCCACTGAAAGTTCCCATCCCTGCAAAGAGGCACAGTGCTAGGGGGTCACCGGCCGTGGTATTAAATCCGTCATAAATGAAAATACTGCGTGCTTTCATAGATTTGTGGGTGTGCTAAGCGGTCAGAAACATTTGAGAACAGAATTCGAAGTCACTGAGAAAAGGGGACACTTTCCAGAGATCTCATTTTGACACATAAATGCATCAGTTCATTTTCTATCTGCACCAGATCTGACAGGTTCTGAAATTCTGGTCTGCAAACTGGTTGCCACTAAATAGTCAGCACCAGCTTTTAGGGAGTGGCAACTGAAATTTTCTATAGGTTTCACATCCCATAAACTTGCGAACTCTCTGGGATTTATCATTAACCAAGTTGGCATTTTAATAGAAACTGCTGTGTGCATGAAGAGATGAAAGTCCCTGTAAAATGAACCACATTTAGTAAACATACTGAGGCACAACTGAAATCAAAACAAATCAACTCTTTTGTGGTGTAATAACATGCTACCTAGACCCTTTCTAGGTTTTTCCTCTGTGATTATAGGCGTTATCTGCTTCATTAATTTAAGTACTATTATTGTATCAATCAAGTACTTTGCCAATTTCTAATTGCCAGGCTGGGAGCTGAGTCACTAAGTTATCTTGGCTAAGAAACAGTTCAGGAATGACAGTTATTTGGGTGTTAATTTGTTTTCCTAAAGGTCTTGATTATTTTAAAATTGACATGAGTTTCTTGTATTTATTTTTATTTGCCTTGGTACATTTTATTGGCCTTTAAATGGGTCACTCCATTTATTACCCTTCAAGTCCATTTTATATTAATAAGTAGTATATTAATAATATATACGAGCACTGATATATTTCAGTAAATAAGAACTTCAGTTGTGGTAGAAATATTTGCAAGTGACTCAGAATTATTTTCTATTTGTTTCAATTTAAAATGCTATAAAGACCATTTGAAATGGTAAGAGGGTGTGTTCCCCAGCTGTGCGAAGAGCTGTGAGATGACCCACTGGATCGAGCATATGAAAAGACCCATACTTGATGTAACTATTCCTGGCTTGGAATAGTTTGCAGCCAGGTTGATGCCCTGTTGGTGTATCACTGTAAAACTTTTATTTTTAACATGATTTTATCTTTCAATCAAAACAACACAATAGATATTTTTGCTGATCAGGTTTAGCTAGGAGGTGCTGATAAAACCATTGCAGTGGAGTTAAATCTAGTTGTTATTTGAAGGGCATGGTGGATGGTCTTGCTGGCATTCATTTCTGGTCCTTGGTGAGGTCATTGAAACTCCCATACACCAAAATAGGCAGAGAGACATTTCAGGTCATCCATGTGGATTTTTCACTTTTTTAAAAGTGATACACAAGCTCTTTTACGTGGGTCTCTCAGATGTTCTGGTTTTCTCTTGAGCAGGGATTTTCTTGCACAAATAATCACAGCAAATAAATGAAAACATTTGGGAGCTACAGCAAAACATGTTTGTAGTCTTTGAGAAATCTCGCTTGCATGGAGAGTGAAGAAACTCTAAGCCTAAAAGTTAATTTTTCATGCAAGAGAATGGGTAAGGTTCATTACAAACTTCATCTCTTACATGTTACCACTCTTAAGTACCACACAAAAGCCATACTTGGTCCTAAATATTTATTGTAATAATTTGAATAATTAGGCTAGGCTTTGTTTTTTACTGTTACTAGTACAATACCATTTAAGAACACCAACTGTATTTTATTTAGAAAGGTGCTGACACATCCGCAGGGTTTTTTAGCAGTTAGTTGAGTTGTAAGCATAAGGTTAATTACACAATGAATCAACAAACAAACAGAAACTTCTGAAGTTGGTACAGCCTTCTGCAAATATATAGCAAGGTTAAAAGTTAAAGACTCCTCTCTCTTTCTTATGTATTTTTCAAGCAGTGAGAGAAGAGCACAGAAGTGGTGCATCTTAACATCCCATCCAATTTCTGCTGTACCTCCTGTCTAGCCCAACAGGCTCTTCAAAAGAGCCCAGTGATATATTCATCCTGAACAAGCGCGTGTCGTACCCCTTAGCAACAGGAAGCCCATGAAAGCTCTCAGGGCAGGTTTGCACTATTTCTCTTCAGAGTTTCTTCTTAGTTCAGTGTCTTGCTCAGGCAAAGAGCATTGGTTATTTAACGAACAGTTCAAAATTATTGGAAAAAATTTGAGGTAAGGAACAGCATGTTTTTGGTATCCCTTATGTATAGAGTGCTATCTACTCCAACTTCTCTGCATCCAGGATACTTGCATTGAATTAATTTCTGAGATAGGTATTACTGGAATAATAATAATATAGCATAGGGACTACCTCAGAGGAAAAAGACCTCATCTTTGAATTTGCCTGTATGGAACATCATTCTGTATTTTGTGGAATAATGACACATGCTGCTGATAAGCAAAACTTTTCTACCTTAGTGGGATGTTGTTTTATCATTTTCTGATAGGCACAGTCAATTTGTGTATCTGTGTTCATAGCTGATTGATAGCCTACTATAACAGCTATACCAAGGGAAATGCTTTTGCCTATGGTGTCTTCTTCTTTATTGAATTTTTAAGTTACAAATTTAATAAATCTCAGTTTTAATTAACAAAGTAAATATAAAACTGAGTTACGGGTTTAAAGGGAAAATGTACAGGAACCCCATGACTGAACAGAAGATCTGATTTTTTTTATTTTTTTAAGCCTTGAGTCATATTTAGTCTCTTGTTTATTCTTGTCTTGCAAAAAACACTTCATGTGCTAGGAAAGGTTAGGTATTCCTGAAAAGGAATCAAAATCACAAAAGAAAAAAATTCCTAAATTTGTAATTATGGATGGTTGTTTCATCACCATAAGGCTGTTCTCCTGTGTATTTGATGTGTGGCCACATTCTCCTTCTGTCTTCTTGTAAATGTATGCAGTGAGTACCTTTATGGTTTTTTCTTAGCTGAGATTCCTTTAAGACTCCTCAAGTACCTATATGCCGTATGGTAGGTTTGATTTACAGTGTGGGTGATACTGTGGCCTGCTGGCGCTGCCCTTTTGAAGGATGCGAGTTCAAGTCTCAACAGGGCACATTGAGAGGCAGATGCAGGTAAGAGCTGCCAGGACTTCTGATTCCTGTCTGCTCTGCCAGAGAGGTAAAATCGAGAGTTTGGCTCCTGAGTAAAATACAGTTACCAGGGAGAGTGGGCAGCGTCCAGGAGAGTTCAGCCTCCTGCAGTGTTCACGTCCAGTATGGCACATGCCGTCTTTGGGAGAAGCAGCTAATGTTTCAGCAGTTGCATTTCTCTTTTGGACCAGCCATCATCTCCATGTCAGGTTTAGGCAACTGTGAACAGAAAATTCAGGTTCAAACTTGTTTGAACTTAAATCACCTCTTCCATAACTCAGAAGCGGGTGAAGATGAACAAGTGTAAGAGAGGCATCAGCACCTGTGGCAGTGGCCATCGGGTCCTGATGACGCTGACAGCATACTCTTAGAGCTGCTCAGAGCTATATTTTGCATCCCAGACCAGTAAATGTGTGAATCCGGAGATCTCAGAGTGCCGGCTGGAGCCTGGAATACTTTGTCCCTCTTGTGACAAGTGCTGGCAGCCAGTCAAGGACATTTTTTCCTCTGTTCACATTACGGGAAGGGACAAGGCTTGAGCTAGCTCAAGCTGAGCTGACATTCATGCAGGTGAAATGCTTCATAGGGCTTGAGGAGGGAGAGGAGTCTGAGATGAAGCTTGCTTATCCAAATTCTTGCTCTCACCCAACTCTGCCTTCCCTGACAGTCCAGCCTACCCCCTCAGAAACAGTCTCACACAAGACAAATTCATAGGAGAGAGGGATGCGGTGGAGATGATGCTCTTCCCCTCTTGCACGTCCTTAGCTGGGATCTGCTTTGCTTGCAACCTGTGCCACGCTGCTGTGCTAGGCCTGAGCACTGAGCCCCATCATAAAGAATGTGCTTCCTCTCCTCAAACCGTGGTGTTTCCTTGGGAAGGGAGGAGAAGGGGTATTGCTTGTTGTTTGTAAAAATGCCTTCTACTGTTCTTAGCAATCCTAAGCTCCCCTGGAAAGCACCTGGCAGCTTTTGAGTGAAAACACCCCAAACATCTAAAAACTGCAGACCAGAGCTGGCAACACGTGAGCACTCCGTGTAGTGCCCCAGTGGGAGTTTTGCTGAACCATTGAGTGGTATTAAGTTAGAAGGATTCTAAGACAGGAGACTGACAGAGTCAGTAGTGGGAAAACTTCACTTGCAAAAAAAAAAAAGAAAAAAAAAAGCCCCAAACCTGTCATTAAGTCCATAATTACCAGTATGGTTTTAAGTGGATGTTGGTCCAATTCATCTGAAAGTAATACATCTTTCCAAAATGCACATGTAAGAGCAGTGTGATTTCCAGAGATCACTCAGACCTCTGCGTGTGGTACCTCTTGCTCTGGTACACCATCAGGGGTTCATGTGTGTTAGAAGTTTTAGGAATTTCCCCCCTTTCTATGTTCAAGGAGATGGTTTTGTTCATACCCAGGCTGTGATTTGCAATAAGGATACTGCCTAGTAGACTAAGGTCAAATTTTATGCTGAGCATCGTGGAGCCTATTTCACTCCTTCCTCCCCTGCTGGAGGTGGTCCCACAAGCTGCTGTGCGATGGGTGTGTGCCATCTGGCCTGTCCGTGGGGATGGCCAGTGATGCTGTACCACCGTGTTGCACCCCAGGCTTGGCTCCTGTTGGGATTTCTTCCGCAGGTGCTTCTGTCTGCAGAGATGGTGAGTGCTCAGGGGATTGTTTGCTTGTCCCTTGCTAGTGATGTTTCCATCTGACACATGGGTCATTCACAGGACCCTTTACTAAGAATTTAATTCTAAAATGGTGTAAAAAAAGAGAAAAAGGGAAGGGCAGGATCCTTGTGTATGTTAAAAAATGAAAGCCAGTGATTAACAGGCTTAAACCCCTGGAACAGATTTTGCTCACACCACAGCCTAACTGCCCTTTCCCATCCCTTCCCTGCAAAGCGCTCAGTGGTTACCCGCCTTCGCTCTGTCCTCTTGTCTGACGTGCTCTGCAGCACCAGGATTCCCCAAATTACCATAGGGGCCCTCACCCTGCAGGAGTGGGAATCTTCATTTGAGCTTATGATGAGAAAATGACAGCTTTTAATAGGGTAGGTGAGACACATCAGTGATGGCATTTAACAAACTGCCTGTCTTCTCTGTGGGTGAGAGCACTAGGTTTTTGCTGTCTTTGCAGCTCAGAGAACGGGCAGAAATGTGCAGGGTGACACAGGAGAGGGTGCTTTGGCAGCAGCTCCCATGTGGGTGCTACCTGCTCCACGGCAGAGGCTGCGGCGGGGCAGGGGGAGGAAGACTGCAGCAGGGAGGAAGGCTGCTTCCCTGCAGTACTCTGGGACCGACATGGCCCTGCACAAAAACCCCCAGTGCGTGTGCCCGTGTGCTTTTGGAGGGCAGCGTGGGGCAGGCAGGGAGGCTGTGAGCGAGCCCCAAAGCCAGAAGACCCTGGAGAAGAGCAGGCAGCTGGCATACGGGGAGGTTTGGGATGGGAAGGAGGAGATTTTCCTGTGGTTGTAGGGAAGCTCCAGGATGCAGCTTGTGGTAGCCACTGAAGTTTGTCAAACCTATAGTGGTGGACTGAAAGAGGCAACCTTCTTCATTAGGAGACAGCCTCTAATGAGGTATGGGAAGGATGGTTTGAGAACCGTTTTATTTTTCTCTCCTGTCATCGTGTCTCGAATTGGTTAGTTGCTCTGAGCACCCGCCTGGGTGCTCAGCATGCAGGGAGCTGCGTGTGGGAGACTGGCTAGTAAATTTGACAGGCTTTTTATTTTCTTTATTTTCATTTAAACATTTACATCACATCTCATTACCTTCTCTTGGCTGTAATTAGTAATCCTGTGGAATTAAGAGCCATTAAATTCATTGAGATTTCAGCTTTGGGAATTTGCCCAGAGGCACACAGCTTACCGGCCTTCACAAGGCTTAACTTTCCTGGAGCCAGTCTCCCCCTCCCCTGCTTCATCCAAGCCTTTGTAAAAAGGAACCATCTTTTCAATTTTGCTAATTAATTGCTCTTGCCAACCAACAGATGTTTTGTACCCTTTGAAGACCAGGAATAGCCAGGTATGTAACTTCTGCAGCCTTACACTGACTGCCTATGCAATTTGAGCAAGAATTTCTGAAGCTCAAGAGAAAGACAAGCTATTAAAAGCCAAATAAATAGTTGTGATAACTTAGAAGAACATGTTTTCCCTCCTATATTTGATTGGATGAATATTCCCATCCCTTTACCAACATTTATTCAGTTCTGGGGCACAGCACTCAATGGACTGAGAACAAAATTATCATTCAGGATTATGATAATTCATTTATTTATTTATTTATAAATTGTGTCCAAGATGCATCGACCTTAAAAGGCAATGGTAAGAAAAGCCACCAAGCTAACCACAGGCAATGCAGGGGCAGAGATTCAGGCTTGAACCCTACCCAGCCGAGCCCTGAAGCCAGGAGAACACCTGCTTTGTTTTGGCCTCAGTGACTCTGTTTGCAACCCCTGGTCTGTTCGTGTGCTCTCCCTCTCCTGCGTATGGTTGTTTGGGAAGCTCTTTGGCAAAAAATTACTAAGACTTGTTCTTAATGCTAAGGACAGCAGTTAGTACGGCAGAATTGGTGGGTCTGGGCACTTAGTCTTCCCTCCTGTTGTCTACATTATTAAAAATGATCTCACTGAAATAAATATCATCAATCAGTGCCAGCTGCAGTTTAGCTAGAGTGTAGACAAGGACAAACTGTGCACTTTCGCTGCCTGCAGACAGAAAGTGGACTAGTTTAACTGCAGAGCAGTAAAATGCGGGAAGCAAACCAATCCTTTTTCCAGGAAGAAAGTGCATCCTGCAATCAAATATGACAAGGAAAGCAACCCTCGTTCCTCGTATGCCAAGGTTGCATAGGTTCCGAGCAGAAACGAGTTAGAAAAAGGACTGTCCACCATGTGACAAAACACTACTGGGAGGAGAGTATGTCCTCTGTTAATGGAGGCAGAGATCTCACTGCAGTTTTACTTCCATGTTACTCCAGGCCACAGCCTCACTCTTGATCTACTGCATCGTAACTGAGAGCAGCTCAGGTTCAATGCAATTCATCTGCTGGGAAAAGAAAGAGGTGTGTTGGGAGAATGTTTGCAACTATGTTGGTTACAATCAAAATATTGATGGAAAGAAAGAGGAGGATGTTTTTGTTGGGGCTTTTAAGAAGCTACGTGTGTAGGATGAGATGTTTATAAAATCAGGACTGGTGATGGATGAGAAGGGCTCGTATTTAAGAGCGGGCAGAATAACTGGAGAACACTTGAGGAGAGAGACGGTAGTCTTAAAAAAGTGAACACACTAATCCTGAACTCTTTCTTGTGCTTAGGACTTTGTCACCTGTTGCTTTAGCTCCCACTATCCAAAGTGGTTATTTTGGCATGAATTCATATGTGCTTATTTGTCTCATCTAAGCATCTAGTTTGAGGTTAATAGTTTAAGGAAAATTGGCCTGAATTCTGGATTTTTTTTTAGGTAACAGCCACATTTTAGTAGTTGTCACTGTTTCACTACTACCTTATAATAGATACACAGAATATGGGCATAATTAAGGTCAAAAAGGATGTGGTCAAACATGATCACAGAAGGCACGTGAGTTTTGGGGAGGGAGAACAGTTAGCAGGAACACGTCAGCTGTTTCCACAGGGTTGGTGGCTCAGCAGCATGGACAGGTTCCCTGACATCCCATCAGATTTGAAACCTGAATTTAGTGTGCATGCAAAAGCAAGAAGCAGTACTGACAATGACCTCTTAGCAATTATAGCAGTGAGAGGGGAAAAATGTAGGTTGGGATACTTGAGGCTCAGACCTTATCAAACTTATTAACTTACAAAGAAGGCCTTACTGATTGCTGTGATTAACATGCATGTTCCTCAGTTTACAGACCACCTTTTGGTTATCTGGCTGCCCCCAGCCACAGGGCTGGGAGGGCAAATGCAATAAATGTCCTTATGGCTCATAGGAGCCAAAGAAGAGTCTTTTCACAGTCCTCTGTGCGGGAGGAGGATTTTCGGCATGTCATTCGCACAGTTTCAGTACAGGAGAGCCCGGGAAAGGGATGGGCACTTCCCACCTCAGACAAATTTCAATTAAAATTCCTCTTTGAAGAGTCGACACCGTATCTCAGGAGAGGTTAACAACGTGCCATAGAAATGTGAGAGCGTACTTGAACAGATCCCATATAGAAATTTTAAGCTCAGCGGACACAGACTCCTCTTTCGAGCCCAGAAAAAAGATTAGTTAGGTTATGCAATTGCTGGAGCTGGCATAAAACCAGCTGCATGCCAATTACCAGCCTGTATGCAAATACTTCTACTGAAATGCAGGATGCAGCTGGACATGGGTCTGGGCACCCTTCCAGGATTATTCCAAGCCACATTATGACACTTTTGAAAGAGAAGGGCTCTATGGAGCCAGTAATTTTTTTTTACAGCCTTTCAGAAATTGGAGGAAATTACCACTACATCCAGATCTTAACTATTTTTTTCAAAGGGAGAAGGAATTTCTGCATGTTGATGCCAATCAGGATGTACTTGAGGCACTTACGATCCAAGACAGAAGGCCATCAGTCTGTTTGCCAAGTGCACGGCCTGAGTGCCAGATGTGCTTGGGATAGAAAGCAGGCTTCTTGAATTTGTCAGGGGTTGTCTGAAAAGAATTAGAAAATATACCACCAAATACTGCCAGAGTCGAAGCTCCTGGGGATGCTGCAGGGAAACCCTGCTGCATTCAGATGCCCCTGGCCCTGCCGAGGTTTCTGTTCCTACTGCTGCTTGACTTCCATGTGAAAAACCCACTTGGAAAGGGTGCAGCAGCAATGGCAGACAAACTGTCATGCAACATTTACTTGCAAGATGCCTCTTATAAAAAGCTGATGCCAGGAGAACAGGGACATAGTAGTCTCACAGTTATGTATCTCAGCAGATGGAAAAGATAAATTGAGAACTGCCACCAGCAGACATGAAACATTACAGGTTTGATCAAAATATTATATAGCAAATGTCCCGACAAGAAGAGGCATTTAAAATGCTTGTGTCTGTCTTGGCAACACAGAAGTGAATCAGTGAAAGTATATAGCCTCATCCTGGGTGGAGAAATGATACGAACATCCTATGAGGAGAGAAGCAAAGTTTAGGGGGAAAAATAAAAATAAGTACTCTTAGTGTCACTTTTAAAATTTGGCCTACATAGATGAGATGAAATGTAAGGTAGTCTTCAGTGGAGAGCTGGTTTCCTTAAGGGTTCAGTTTGACTCAGTGGACCTCATACCTATTTAGGTGGCTTCGAGCACCAGCTTCCACTTTTTCTGGCCTCAGATAGCATGCTCTCTCCCAAGCTGTCCCATGTTTCTTCAGAATTGATTGTTAGCTACCTGCCCTTGAGATCAGGGAAGGAAGGAGGTGGGATTAGTCCCTGTTGGAGCAGTGGGACAGTAAGGTTTAGGTCCCAGTATCATACACTAGGACTCTGAACTAGCAGAACAGTTGGTCATAGGCAAAGGAGGACTGTTGAAGGATCAGTCTGCAATCTTACCCCCAGGAGACCTTCACTGGTGGTTCTCTGTAGAGTTTGTGGGTGAATCTGCAGCCAATGGAAACATCCTGGAGGCACTAGGAAACTGCTGGAAGCCACTCATGTTGCTGTAAAGCTGGCAAATAAACATACTGCTCCTCAAAAGCAGAAACCATTCATCTGGACAAATGTTTCAATCACAGCAAAAGCTCTAGAGAAGTTATGAGGAAAACATGAATGTGAAACTATCATGGAGAGCCAGGAAGAATGGCTTGGTTGTACATTGTTGCTGCGTCTTTGCAGAGCCTGATCAGTGTGACAGATGAAGGAGTTGTTGCAGCTCTAGGGCATGGGTAGCGTTTCAAGAGGGCAGAAGTGACACTGGGGTCTGTTCAGTCTTCATGGAACAAATTTAGAAGATGCCTGACACAGAAAGCAGGGGCTGTGTCATGAAAAACTGCAAGGCAAGTGCTGATACAGCTGCTTTGGGTTATTACACCAGATTATGCCCCACAGGATGCTCACCATTAAAGATGACCAGACAGCAGAAATGAATTCCAGTACTGGGGTATCTGTCAGAGCCTCCAGGCTTTCTGGAGCGTGGAGTTTCCAAAAGGAAACTGTGTTCACCCTGTTGGTGCACCCAGTGTGCTGCACATCATCTCCTCTTCTGCACCTTCTGCTGACTTTCTGCCGAAGAATAAGAACAGGGCAGAAGAGAGGCGATTTATTTAGGATTCAGCAGGTTTTAGTAACTTCTCAATAATCAGATGCCCACAGCTGTGCTTCCTTGCTGAAATCCATACTCAGAGGTATGGGTTTTGGAACAACTGAAAGGTAAGCACTGCCAAATAATGGCCCGTTATCAGAGGACTCACTGAAGAGGCACATACCGGTGCGCTGCAGAAACGGCTCACCTCTTCCTGAACGTGCAGTTGCTGCTAACCCGAACGCAGATATCCCCATCGGGTAGTGCTGTGCCACCTGAATGTTAAGTCATGGCTCGTGAATGAAATGACTGCTCGTTTCTGACTGGTGGCGTATTGCTGCTCTTTCTGAGCTCAAGAGCTTGCCTTCTGGGGTGAGCTACCGATGTGTCATGCTCTCCGTAGACAGTAATTTGAAACTCATCAGTGATTCATTACAGTGACTTAAATGAATACAATTTTCTTTTTGCTAACAAAAATCAAAAGATTGAAGGGCAACGGTTCTTTCATTCTGAAAGCTGTAATGTTTCTTAGTCCAGATGTCCCCTTTGCGTGAAATGGGGGACAGCGACAGTGACACAGATTCTGTATTTCAAATAGTGTTGCATTTCTTTATACACACACGACAAGCTTTTAAATATATGTTATCTTCCAGATGGGTATTTTGCATCATCAAATGCTTATCAGTAGATAAAAGTTTAAAATGAAGTATGCTTTTATAAAAATGGAGAGAATGGATTGCTTATGGAGTGTTCTAAGTACTGTGGTAGTAGATGATTAATAATCGTAGGAGGAGAAAATAATTTAGGTTGGAAGGGATATCTGGAGGTCATCTGGTCCAGTCTTCTGCTCAGAGCAGGACTAACTTCAGAAAAGGATCAGGTTGGTTGTTGTTTATGAAAATGTCTACAGATGGAGATATCACCACTTCCCTGGTCAGTCTGCTCCTATGCTTAACCACTGTTGCTGTGAAGACTATTTTTCTGATGTCTAATCAGTGTTTCCTGTGTTGCAGCCCATTGCCTCTCTCCATTATCCTTAGGCTGTGCAGTTCTGAGAAGAGTCTAACTCTGTGTTCCCCTATAGCCCTCCTTTAGGTGGAGGCAGTCTGCAGTTAGACGTCCCTCCTCCCCAGTCATCTCCTTTTCAGGCTAGACAAGCCCAGGTCCTCTCACCTCTCCTCATGTGACAAGTCCTCCAGCCCCTAACCACCATAGTGGCCCTTCCCTGGACTCTCTTGTACTTTGGCAACAACTGTGTTGTGCTTGGGTGCCCAAAATGGACACAGTGTTTCAGATGCACCTTCACAAGTGCCCAGCAGATGGGCATCATCACCTCCCTCGCCTGCTGGCTCTGCTTCTGCAGCCCACTGTGTGGTTGCCCTTCATCACTGCATGGGTGTGCTGCTGACTCATGTCCATCTTACCACCCACAAGGACTGCCAGGCCCTTTTCTGCTTCACTCCCAGATTTGGAGAAACCCACAAGAAGCCACGTGGGGATTATTACAATGTTATATCTGTTAATCTACCTGTCATCCTCCAAAACGATATTAAGAAATCAGTAAATCAAGCACTTGGCTGCTAACATCAGGATCAGAATTTCACTGGACGAAGAAGTGAGGCAATTAGCATCCTCTTCTGAAAATTAATATCCCTGTAACAGAGTCAACATATTACATGAAAACTCCTCACCTGCAAAGTCAACAGGGTCAAACAGCTTTCAAAAGCTAGTGATGGGAAAAGAAGCAAACAAATGAGATAACATCGTAAACAGCTACTGCTGCTTCTGCAGTTAACATCTGCGAAGGAAATGCTGGAGCTAATGTTGGTCATACAGCTTTGTGTCTACCCTGTTGTTGATTAACATCAAAGCTACGTGATACTGATGGCAGGTGCGTGGTTAACGAAAATAGTGGTGGCTGGAATCAGTACATCTTTTTACTCTCTGTAATTATTACAGGAGCAGGAAGCCCCCTCCAGAATGGAGGGGAAGGAGATGATTTAAATGTAAACCTGGGCCTAAATACTTTGGGGAGTCAAGATCCAAGTAGGCAGAAACTGCTGTGATCATTGCCAGATGGGTTAAATTGAGCAGCCACTAGGACAAGTCAATCTGGAAGATTATGGAGAGAGACTGTTTCCTTTAGCACTAGCCAAGTGTGTTGAGTAAAACAAATTATACCTAAGAATAGGACTGTTCCTTGTGAAGAGGCACATCTTAAATTGAGTTTATACCCAACTGTTTTCTTCCCTCTTGGGTGGGTGAGCGTTTTTGCATTACTTGTTTGATTCAGCTGATTCTACTCTCTTCCATAGTATTTTGGATTATTTTCTCCATGCACAGAGCCCCTTGGGGCCATGTGGCTGCATTTTATGCGCCCAGTGGTCTCAGTAACGGCTCAGGATGCAAGGTGAAATGGGGCCCAGTTGCCTGACACAGACTTGCACTTCCCTCAAGGGTACAGGGTAGTTGTGGAACATGTATTGTGAATCTGGTGTGCTTAATCCAAAGGGCTGGGATAATTTGCAGTGTTGTTTCCTTTTACAAAGTAACTAGTTAAATGATTTGATGTCTTAATTTTAATAAGACACTGAGAAGGAAGAATTCAGGGCATGCATGGATAGAGGAATAATCCGAGCAGATACAAATGTCGGTTTTGAGTTGGTTTTAATATGGCTGAACCTGTTCATGAAAGAGACACTCCCTTTGGAGAGATTGCTGAAGAAAGAGTTGACCACAGCCTGTTGTCCTTTACTGAAGTAGCTAAATGACTTGCAAGGACCCGTTGAGACCATCTTCATGCACATTTGTGGTAAAATGGAGAAAAGGTACCCCATCAAACTCAGTGAAAGGTAATCGAATGACTCCATTTCTATATAAGCAGCAAAACACGTAGCTAGTTTTGCAAGATTTATGCTCGGGTGCTGCAATCCAGTGTTCTTAGTTATTGAGCAGTTGGAAGTACAGACCCACAGGCTGCACATAACACTGAATGCTTTTGATAGAAATAAAGCATATCTTGCTGTTACCATCAAGCCTTGAAACTGACTTCCAGCTAATGACCCAAATAATCTTTACTTGAAATTGTATAATTGAGATCGAAGGCTGTCTGGGGCTTCTAGCTGGTACACAGATTCCACATCCATGAGCTTTTGAGTATGGTCATTGAGCTGAAATGCAGAAGGTTAAAACTCTCATTTTCATTACCAAGCTCCCCCCATCTCCCAATACAAATGTGACATTTCAATTTTACACAGTCCAACTCTTCTTAAATCATCTGTTTAAAAACTTCAGATCTTGATTGATGATGGATGAGCTATTGTCTCCTAAAGCACCCAGTTCTCATTACCCTTTAAGACATAGCTTATTAATGATGGACCTGAAGTGCTTTCCCAGTGGGTCATCAGCAATCAACTGTGCTAAGAGATCTAAAGACTTGGTTTGGCATGAAATTTCCAGGCCAAAGCCATTTTCAGATAATGCATTCAGCATCTTGGGTGAAATATGCCAGTGTTTTGAGAGTGATACAGTATCTGACAACAGTTCCCCATCACCTGGGTGATGGTGGCAAAGATGCGGCTCTGTCAGCACGCAAAGATGCTTCAGCTCTAATGAAGAGCTTGGAAATTAAAGTATCATCAACATGCATTATGTAATGTGTATATGCAGAGTACACGCCTCTCTATGGTGTGGTGTAAAAGACAGCTGTTTCCTTAGCAGACAATCAACTTGGTATAAGATATCTTCTGGTTTGCTTTTGAGGTGGTTACAGTGGTTGTGCCAAATGGTTTTTCCTAATTAGCTCCTTCCCCTATCTCTGCCCACTTTAGAGCTAGTTCTTTTCCCTCTCACTATGCCTTCTTCGTGGCAGCTGGCTTTATAGCACCAGAGAAGAGCTTTTAATTTGCAACCTTGACTAGCAATAACCAATATATATATATTGTTATAACCAATTTTATAACAATTTTAGAAACAGATTCTATTGCTAAATAGGTGCGTACAGCCCCCACTGCGTATCAACACACACGAGTTACTTGCACTTCAGGATACATTGCAGAATGTGAATATGTATTGCCAATTTAATCCACGTTAGAAATTAGATAACAGACCATGAGGGATTACACTGCACACAAGAAAAAGTCAGCTGAAGAAAATGCCCTTTTAACAGATGGATGAAGAACAGTTCTTTCCATCTCTGGTCTAAACAGACAACACATTTCTAGAGCTAGTGTCCCTTTGATTATTAATAGTGATTTTAAGCTTCTGGTGGCTGATACTGCATTTTCATTGACTCCAGTCAAAGTCTTCATAATATTAGAATAGATGTTATGAATTTAGCTCCTTTTTTGAACTTAGCAGATTAAGTATAAATTGTGTGCGATGTACCTATCTATGTTTCACGGCACTTTAAGGAAAGTGTAAGATGCATGTGTTTTGTGGTTGCCAGAGACCTGTATGTTTCCATTTCTCCTGTTAGTATTGTAAGTATTGTATGGTAGGTTACCAAAGTTAGGTGGTAATGGTTCTGCTTCATCACTGGGCTAATGGAAGCAAGAAAATAGCAGATATAGTGGGTAATACATTTGTGATTTAGCTTCCTGAATAAATAACCATTTAAGAGAATTGTAATAATATGCAGATATAAGTTCCCCATGATCATTTGGCAGCAATAAGCAAAATAATGACAGAAGTCAGTGGCGACTGCACTTGCTGATTTATTTTCATATAACTTTGGTTACAGAATTATACTGCTTTTAAGCCCGTAAAGTAGTTCTAATAAGGAGGATGATAAGGTTTTGCATTCACTTCAGAATCAAGTGGCAAAAGACTTTGGAGTTACTCCTTTGCTCAGAGCACAGGCTGCAACCCTGGTGCCAAATGGGAAATCATGATACGCTTTAAATGTGGCCATCAGTACCTTACAGGAAGGCATCCAAAATTATCTGACACCTTTAGGAACTCATTTCCCAATGAAAGCCAATGGGACTTGTGCTTCAAAATCCCCTTTTGTATCTCGGTGTCCCTGAGCAGCGAAGAAGTCCAAATTTGTTGCCAGTGCGGCACAGTAGGTATTTCAGGTACTAGTTGATAGAGCCGAGTTCTGCCTCCTGGCCCAGGCAGCAGTGGTGTGCTTAGACTAACAATTTTCCAATGTCACAAAAAATTCTTTTAAAAGACAAAAATTCTCTTCCCAAAATGGTATTTAAAATACGTTGCACTGTGAGCAGTGCTTTTTAGTGCTTCTTTGGCAGGAACTAGCTTCTTTCTTCACAGTAGAAACCACAAAATTCACCAGGGGACTTGTCATTCCCTTTCCTGCTCCAGCCTCAGGAAGAGTTCAACGAAGAGGCACCTCAGGTGTTGCATGCAGGAGAAGAAAGCTCTTTTGCCTGGCTTCCTTTGCTAGCTCGTCTGCATAGGCAGAGATGCCTGCCTTTCTCCTCCTGTTTATTGTTTAACTTTATCTCTCACTTTCAGTGCTGTAAATTAAAATGAGATGATGACTTTATGATGATGAGTTCATTATACAGTAACTCTATTGTATATTGATTACATTTGTGCTTCATTTGCTTAACATGTAACAGGGTGTCTTAGGTCTTTCCAGGCATTGTTCTTGCTAAGAGAGGGCAGAGAAGCGCAAAATGCATTTGGGTTTGTTAAGTCAGTGAAGCCAATGTGTCTGTGCCGATTTACACGTGGCGAGGACTCGGCATAAAGAAAAGTAGGATGGCAGGTTGGAACGGGAAGGTAGAAAGGGAATGAGTCTGGATCCCACAAAGCAGGAAGAGTCAAGCACAAGTACTTTAAAGGTTGTATTAAACTTGGAATTCAGGGTTATTTAATATCTGAGAGCGCCTATCTTTGATATTGTTGCACAGGTTTATTAGCGCCTCACTGCATGAATAGATTTGTAAACTTTAATCCTGTCACCTGTGAAAAATGGTACAGTGCAGGGCAAATAAAGACACTGCATCATGTTTTTGGGGAAGGGCAGCAAGTACAACGCTTATTATTCAGTGATGAGGGAAGTCAGAGCATTTTCCACATTGGCTTTTAGTAAATCACAGGGAAAGCTGTCAGCTTTCCTCACAGTACAGAGGGGACACTTTCTGGTTACTTTCATGCTGAAAAAAAAAAGTCTTTCTCCAGAAATTGAAACTATTAGAATTACTTTTAGAGTGAGATGCTGCCTGCTATACAAGAATGCATCAAAGTTCCTAGCAGAAAAGAAAATTTGATAGGTATTGTCATGAGTGAATGCTCTAAAAAACAGAAATTATGCCAGTGGCAGGTGTTTAGCTGTACCAACTGATAGTGACACTATTCGGAATCGTGTGTAAGTGTTTAAGAAGCTATAAATGTAGATTTTACAGTTTTTCATGGCTTGTTAGATGTTGCTTTTAATCGAAATTTAGGCCATAGTGGATTATGTAGTTCTGTATAGCTGGGACAACACAGAGAAATCATCACTAATCATGTTTTCAAGTGTTCTTCTAAGTCCCACTTCTTCCCCAGAACAGAATTGCTAGCAGATGCTGTATGGGTTTTTTCAGGGATTATAAGAATATCATACGGACAGATCATTGCCATATCTCTAATCTGGACTCTTTTCTGTATAAGATTATTATTATTGTTTTCATTTTTAAGTCCCTTTTCAATGAAAAGCCAAGCTTTTAAACCAGAGGTTTCCAAGAAATATATAATAATACTCTGAACTGATTAATATGGTGGAAGGA
Organism: Balearica regulorum gibbericeps; assembly: GCF_011004875.1. Taxonomy (NCBI): domain Eukaryota; kingdom Metazoa; phylum Chordata; class Aves; order Gruiformes; family Gruidae; genus Balearica; species Balearica regulorum. The sequence goes on from NC_046189.1 coordinate 5,331,612, forward strand.
TGTATTTACAGATGATCCTTTATTTAATACGTTCTTTGCTTGGGGGCTACCTCCTCTATATGCTGTGGCCTGTAAACCCTGATATTTAAAAAAGGAAAAAAAAAAAAAAGCAGTAACTCGTTCCTTGTGGTTTGTCAACATTAGCATTCCCACTACAGCTTTTAAAGGTTTTTTTAGGAGATGGGGACTATCAGATGACCTTAATCATTGCTAGCATAGTTGAGATTTAATGTGTCTGTGAGAAGTGTGACACTCCTGGCTGTATAGCACCACTTAATGTCATTCTAAGGTGCCATTAGTAACTAACCTTCAACATTTCTTTGCTGAGGCTTGAATCTCTGACACTAAGTGGTGCAGGAGGTTTTAGCTGCATAGCTCCTGTTAACTTTAATGAAAGTCACATGGATTGTCCTTTGCTTTGGAAATATGAGAGCCAGGTTAAGAAGAGAAATTGTGAATTTGAACAAGAGTTTAAAGGGTAAAAACAAAAAAAAAAAAGTTATTGCTCCAGAGAAAACTCTGGTGCTACAACCAACAACTGTAAGATCATTTTCATGTTGAGATTTGACAAATCAAGTCTTTAGAGATAGGGGAACAAGCCAATTTTTTTAAACTAACTGATAGAAGCGTGAACATTTAACAAAACAAAACAAACTTTTATCTGCTCAGAAACCATTTCCCTTTGACACAAAGCTTCTAGCAAGGCATGTCAGTGGTGCCTTTGGAACATAATATTTGAGATTTGGATCATAGATCCATTGAATATTTTGGATCATGGTATTAGAGCAGCACAGTCTGCTCAGAAAACATGCTTTTCCAGACATTGTGATAACTGGACCCTTCTCATGTACTGTGGGCTCAGAAAATTCCTACCCCAGCTGAGCATGTTAGTTCATTGTATGTTTTAAGCATTCATACGTGTTAATGAAATACCGCATAGTGTGGCTGATTGCTTGTGTTTTTCAAGTCAGTGAAATCTTGAAGGTTATTTCACCCACGAATAGCAGTACTGTTCCATTCTTGATTACGCTGGAACAACAGGTAAAGCCAGTAACTCACCTAGCCACTGTGTGACTGTATTAATCAGGTTTCTTCCTCATATAAATAAATGCTTCCTGTTTACAAATACTGTAAGCTACTTGCCCTCCAGTTTTCAGAGTATTAAGTGAGATTACAGTGAGAATTTTTTGCATTTAAATTTCACGCCCTCTCCAGTACACAAAGCAGCAATAGATTTAATCAGGTGAATGTCTAAAGTCTTATAAGTATGTTCTGTTGTTCTTTTATGCAGAAATACTGAATGGAGGGGTGTATGTTGGCCAGAACAAATTTCTTTGCTTCGCAGACACCATTCATTGGCAGGATATCGTGCGTAACCCCTGGGCCTCCAATTTCACTTTGGTTCCAACGAATGGCAGCTCAGGATGTAAGTACCAGTTTTATTCTTAGCCTTGTCATCCGCTCAGCATGAAACAGTATAAATGTGACCACAAGTTTTCCCTGATCCTCTGTTACGGAGAATTGTGATCGTAAATTCTCCCCTTACACTGCATTCTTCAAAGTTTGTACACTGCTTGTAGGAACACTTATTCTAATCTTAAAACCACTTTGTCTGTAGAGAATATTTCTGAATACCATACATTTTCTGAATTTTCTCTCATCTGTTTTCTCTCTTCTGTGTATTCTTTTTTCTATTTATTGTTAAAGCCACTGTGTGCTGCCGTGGAAGCACAGACGTTATTGTTTGCTTTGCATTTGTTCCTGCTGCTCAGTCTAGTCCTTGAGTCACAATGGTCTGTCCTATGGCATCATAATTAGCTGCTGGAGTAATTATGGTACAACCTTATGGATATTCTGATGTTAGATGAAAAATGAAGCTCAAAGAAATAGTTATTCTGTTGTCTTGTGTGTATCTGTGAAGAAAGAGAATTTGCAGAGGATGGGTGCTCTTCACAATATAGCCAATATTTTTCTGGTTTTAATATGTTCTCTCTATCTTAATGCTCTCGGTTTCAAACTTGGAATATCTATGTCCTTTGATTAATTTGTCAAGCCAGTTTTTTACCCAACAAAGCATACACCCATCCAAGCCACGAGCAGACAGTTTCTCCAGGAGGATGCTGCGGAAAATGGTGTCAAAGGCTTTCTAAAGTCTAGGTAGACAACATCCACAGCCTTTCCCTCATCCACTGAGCGGGTCACCTTGTCATACACAGAGAACAGGTTAGTCAAGCAGGACCTGCCTTTCATAAACCCATGCTGACTGGGCCTGATCACCTGGTTGTCCTGCACGTGCTGTGTGATGGCACTCCAGAGGATCTGCTCCATAACCTTCCCTGCACTGAGGTCAGACTGACAGGCCTGTAGTTCCCTGGATCCTCTTTCTGGCTCTTCTTGTAGATGAGCAACACATTTGCTAACCTCCAGTCAAGTGGGACCTCCCTGGTTAGCCAGGATTGCTGATAAATGATGGGAAGTGGCTTGGTGAGCATTTCTGCCAGCTCATTTGTCTGTTTTCCTTCCCTAGAGTTATTCACCTTCAGTAGTATTTTGATGATTCTTGCAGCAATAATGAATTGTAGTGAATGGAAGTGACAGTGATACAAAGTGTTTAGGTAAAATATTCCATAATATAGTAAAGTGCATTCACAATGAATATGATGCTATTAAACAGTACCCTCAGGATGTATCAACATTTAAATTCACGTATAGGCTGCGAAGAAGTTTATATATCTGATGTCATGACTGACACCGCAGCAGACATATTGTTCTGAGCATTCCAGATATAGGGACATTCTGGATTGCTTACCATATCCCAAGATGTCCCTCAAGGATGTATAAATGACTGATTGCCTCTTTAGCTTCCACTACAGCCAAGAAGCAACTTCAGTTCTTCAGTTGCATGTTAGGAATTCAGAAAAAAAAGTCTCTGAGTAAAGATCATTTGATGAGTCCCCATAATTTCTAAGCAGCAACTTGTTTCCAAATGCTTTGTGTTATAATAGGTTTTCTATAAGGCCGACTTGCTTTTGTATGTCTCACCTGCTACCCTCAAAACCAGAGCACAGCTACTTGAGATACGGCTTCCTCTGGGAGCCTGGCAAACTCCACTGCTCCTCGGTCTTCCAACTCAGGAGCTGAGGCCTGTCTTTTCTGCCTTCTGGCTGGAAACCTGACATAGTCGTAATGCAGCCAGCTATCTTATTTTGCATACTTTAAAAACCTCATCACTGGTGATGATCAGTTCTAAGCAGAACTGATAAAACCTTTGAAGGTTAGGGAATGCCTGTACCCTTTTACGAGTCATTACTTCAACAAGAAAAAGACTTGGTTGTTACTCTGTTTTGTTCTGTTATTGGGTTTTCTTTTAAGCTTTGCCAGTCCTTCAAGACAAATGTTTCTGCAACACCAAGGTAATAAGCTCTTTTAAAAAAGCAGCCAACATCAGTACTATCTTTTTGAGCTGATGAAAGTTTTACTGACTCCAGAAGAATCGGAACACGATCATTGCTGAGTACTTTTGGAATCACATCCTGAAAGTAATAAAGGCAAATATTAGCTCCCACAGCAAGATGAAAGAATGTATGTGCCTAAGTCCAGTTTTCTTAAAGCATTTTTTTATTCCTTTTGAGTTTTTTTGAAACATGGGGAAGGAACAATTTGTGCTTTGCTGTTTGTGCTTGATAAACCTGATAAACAGCATTGTTTCAATGATGATTGAGGGCTATGTAATAAGGTAGCTTCATTGAGATAGCCACCCAAATTTTACTTTATTTTTCCTTACTTGGGATGGAGCAGAGCCCAGTTGGACTGTGTTTAATTTAATAAACATAGGCCTCCTTCTCCAAGAAACTGGATTCCATCTCAATACTATTCATGAGTCCTGTAAATTTTGATTAAATTAGCTAATCCAAACCATTTCTGTCTTCACAACTTACATAGGTGAAAATCTAAACCCCATTATATAGAAAGACAACAAACGGCTAAAATGGTTTAACAAAGGTGTTAAGGCTTTGGGAAACAAAGAATTCAGATACAGAAATCACCATTTAAAATAGCCCAAAATTAAATAGCTGTCCACGTGTGTGCGCATGTGTTACATACCCACACACACATGGGTGTATATCTGTATAAAGCCTTCAAATGAAATCACTCAAATGTGGAACCTTATTACTACCTGTCAAGAGGTAGGAGAAAGGGAATGTGCCACACTGGTAGTTTATGAAAGAATTAAGACAAGCTATTTGTACTGGTGCAGAAAGGACTCAGAGAAATGAACATTGAATTATAACTCTAGAATGGAAATCAGTATAGAGTATCATTAAATAGGTATATGCTTCTCAAATTTGGCTCACATGTCACTTTTCATAACCTGCTAGGCAGTGTGGGTGCTTGGTGGGCCCAGCCTTGCTATTTTTCCACTGCTGCAAATGATGCTTAGTGCATTACAAGGTCTTTGGTACTCTTCTACATAGACTGTGATTGATGCTTTTTTGGATCTAGCATGTATGTGTATTTACTGTTTATTTTACGTGACTGCATTAAATTGCCTGAAGTCCCAGGTGCCTCCTATCAAATGCAAATCTTGTCTAAGTCCATTGGAACTGAATAAGTACACGTTGCTTGGCATTACTGAGAATATCCTAAGTGCAGGAGATGTCAAGGAAAGCCCTCTGGGACTTCCCACGTCAAAATATCTTGAAAAGAATGAGTGGGTTTTACTGCTTATGTAAAAACCTTTACAGGAGAGGGAGAAGGTCTGTCAGAGAGGCTGCATCAATCTGGGAATGTAAACCAACCAAACCTTCTGTGTCAAGCTCAACAAAGTCCATACTAGTAGTAATTTAGGAAAGGCTGTGTAAATGTGTGATCATGTAAGACCTGGGTAGATGCATCAGCCTATGTGCCATGTTTAGCCAAGACTGGCAGGACTGGAGGGCAGCTTATGCCCCAGGAATTGTTAGGGCTGTTTCACTGTGACCCCCTCAGTAGCGCTCCCTGGCAGAGAATATTTCAGGGACAAAAGGCTGTGAACTGTCACGAGTGTCATCAGATGCTTTGTCATTCCAGCAGGTCCTAAAGCCTAAACCACAGTTTGGTGTTTTGGCATCGCTAGTGTTGTTTCCAGTTGTCGGTAGCAGACGTAAAATCTTCCCCAAGGTGTCTATATGTCCGAAAGGACAAGGGCCCACCTTCAGAGAAGAGCCCAACGTACAACGCTTGCTGGGTTTTTGCTGATGCCAGAGTGGACTCCAGCAGGTTGATATAAATGCGCTGTTTTACTGGGAGCACCTGTGCATAGCGTGTGTGCGCGCTTAGGGCTCAGCCGCGCTCCTTGTTCGTCTTCCCCGGTGAGGGAGCCGACACTGCAAGCTGCCGGTGCGGCTGTCTTCCCCAGCCAGACAGAAGAGCTGATAATGGTCCCACTTCAGGGATAATTTCACTTGCAACCCTCCCTGCTGCTCCAAGGCAATCAGCAGAGGAGGAAGACAAAAGGGCGGAGTGAATTGAAGATGCTTTGAAATAAAATCAGTCCCCTGCCTCTGTGCTTGTTTCATACCTTGGATCTGCCAACTCTGGCAATCCCCTTCATTTACATCACTGCTAGACAGAAGAGAATATGGCCAGTGAACTCTGGGAATAAAGCTTTTCTGATTCCCTTCTTTGTGGGCTTTCATTGTCACAGCAGTGTTAAGAAGCCAGTTGAAAAGGCCGTGGCATCTTAAACACTATGATAGAAGTACTGCAGACATATGAATCCTAGGTGCTGCTTCTCCTTTTTTTCTTTTTCTTTAGCCTGAAATGCATTTTACCCATTGCTTCATGTTCTGATCAAATGCATGCAGAAAAGCTCATGTTAGAGGCCTTTGAATTACACGGTCTTACTGTTAAGATGAATACAGCCAGTGGCTGCCGGTGCAGAGCTCAGCGTGTACTGCTGAAATGTAATAAACAAATGTTGTACCAGGGACCACGCGTACTTCAACTCTCCAAGGACAGATACCTCTGTGCCTGGCATTTTGACTTGTACTCTGAAATAATACTAGTCTTTACTATTTGCAGGGCCTTCCCATATTGCTGTCTTGTAGCAGAAGCTTTTAAAATTAATTGTAATTTGAAAGCAGCCTTCTCTTCCATTTACCCGAGATCAGCGCTATCGGCCTGGGGTTTTTAAGCTGGGAACCTTGCAGTGGGAATCTCAAAAGTGCTTAACTGTCTAAGGAACAACATTTTCCCTTTAAGTATATGTTACTGAGTTTGTTTATGCAATGCAATGCAATGCAATGCAGAAAATCTGTTTTCTCTCCTTCCAAAAATAAGCCATGAATTCAAGTGTTAGCCAAGCACACTAAAGCCACGCTTTGCAAAAGCCTATTCCCCTGTTACCACATCCACTTGTTGGATTTAGTCCCTTAACTGAAGAGCAGGAGCTCTGCTCTTCGGAGCTAGAAACGCAAGGTGCAGTTCCCAGCCATGGTGCAAGAAATAAAGCAGGAAATAAGGTTTAGACTTCTTGCCTAAAATGACTCTAGATTGGTAGACAGGTAGACAACTCCTCTCTGACCAGCTTTAGGGAAAGTGCAGTGACAACTCAGGTGCTTTGGTCAGCGTCCTCAGTGTCCTCGATGTCCTCCTTGATTTGGTAGTTAGCGGGAACTGGACTCACCATTGTGCCAGGTGAGCTCTTTTGTGGGATTTGACAACTCTAGTATTAAATCAGAATTTTCAGTGGGGCTCTACTTGGAGATTTTGTTTCAGGGAAAAGCCTGAAGGGCTGGAATTATTGCATTGAGGTCACTTGCGTAGCTAATAGCGCAGGTTCAAATAAATTAATAATGCATTTAAAAATACTGAAACTATATGGATGCATGTTTATGATGGAGCTGGTAACTGGGTAATAAAGATTAAAAAATTACGTTCCATTTTCAAGTTAAAAAAAAATAAAATATGCTGCTTTTCAAGAAATTATTCAAGAAAAATGCATGTTGGCATATGCCCAGAATTGTGAAAACTGAACTCTATGAAAATTAAGCCCATTTTAAAGTATTGTCCTGAACTGGAATTTCTGCTCAGACTCTGAGGTGCAGTGAGATCTGTGAAAAGATTTCCCTTGGCTTGATCTGGCTTTTCGACTGAGCCCCTGTTAGCTGTGAAAAAAGCTGGAATTTTTGGCAAGTTATTTTTTCAAGCAGAACAACTTCTGTTACTTGCTATTCATAACATAGTACTCCTCTGTCATTGCTTTGCATCTAATTGCACCTGGTAATGTAAAAGCACCCAGTTTCTGAGCTGTGCAGAAGTACTTCTACATTGTTACGTGATGCATAGAGAGAAAACCCTTGGTCTTTAGCTGTGTACCTGTGATTCAATAAATCCCATGATGTATTCAAGGGAAACATTGCTTTAAAATGTTTTCCCTCTTTTTTACCTATTGATTCATAGATTTTTTCAAGGACGAAAAAGCCTTGAAACATCATTAGCTCTGATTTCCTGTATGCAGAGGCCCTGAAGTATCATCCGCTTGCCTGGCGTTGAGCTCAGTAACTTTCCTAACCACAGCATAACTTCCAACCTGGCTTTGAATTTCAGAAGCAGCCCTGGCCCCGGCAGGGCTGGAGCTCCCGCGGCCACTGGATGGGTGAGCGCGGGGCTCCGGTCCTCTGTACGCTCTCCTGGCGCTGGTCTGAGCTTTGCAGAAGTGCAACCGTCCCTCCAGAAGCTGGTTACTTCCCTAGTATTAAGAGAAATGATCCTACCTGCCTTTATTTCTAATTTGAACACAGTTTTAAATTGCAGATGTTGTTGCATCTTACACCTTCTCCAGCTAGCTGAAAGAGCTCCCCTGTAGCCAGCGTTTTCTCCCTGCAGAAATGGCGTGTCCCATGTAATCACCTCACCTCTTGATCTTTTTTTCATAAGCTAAACAGATAGAGGGTCTCACATCTCTCACAGTGAGGATGGTCTTTCCAGCCCCAGAATAATTTTAGCTGCTCGTCAATGTAAAATATCTGTATTTTTCAATGTGCTTTTAGAAGGCAGAAACCAAATCAGTTTTATTACTGATTTAACCAAAATACTGTAAAAGTAAAAATTGCATCCTTTGTGTTTCAGCTTCACATGAGGAACCTGGTTATCAGGCACTTCTGATATTTGTGTGTTTTAGAGACTCCCTGTTTTGCAGAAAGTGTAGCCCACATGCCTTATTCCAAAATATGCAATCTTATGTTTGGCTGTATAAAAGACGTTTGGTGGGAGGGACTCCAGCTTACCCCCCAGCCTGGCTCACTCTCTAATACTGGCTGCTCCTCACTGTAATTTGCTGGGATTTCAGTCTTCCTGTCATCTGGATGTTTTATTGCCTGGGATTTTTTAATAATTTCTAAACCTTTGGCTGGAATAGTAAAAAGCATCAGTCCTGTGACAACCTCTGGGAACCACACCCCAATTGTATTATAATTGCTCATTTACAGCTACTTTTGGAGACCCCCCAATTAGCTGGGTTTTAATGCATTTTTCATGTGTTTTATTAATATTGAAACATAGAGACAAATCTAAATGTTTACCATTTAGCCAGTGCTTTGCATTTTAATTAAAGGAACAGAAAATGGACTAGCCAGCTGCACAGTTGCTTATGAAGTCAGCTCTCTGTTGTCCTGGTGAGGACAATCCAGGCTGTGATTGACCTTACCTGGGTGCAGGCATGTTTGGCAGCATTATAGCTCAGTCTGACATACTTATCTCTGTATGGTATGTATTTGGTTGATGTGAGTCAGTGCTGGCTCCATAGTCTTTTCTTTTTTTTTCTTCATTTTCTCTGTTACGCTGTCTTCGTGAGTTGCTTTATTTAGGTTAAGCTGCTATCCCATCAGCCCTGATAACTCAGAGTTTGCTGGGCTATATTCTACTTCCACCTGCTAGCAAAAGGAGTAATGGGTTTCTAGAAAGATACTTCTTTAAAATATTGCAGAAATGGGAAAAAATTGATAGAAACTTAGTTTAGTAGAAATGTCTCTTTATATCAAACTAGTTTAAGGTGAAAAGCTCCTTACTTTTTTTTTTTAAATTGGTATAGGAGAAAATGTAGATACATGTACATCCCTTTCAGCATACACAGTATGTTCTTGTAGTGTGTTTCACAAAAAGCATGTGTTGATGTTTGCATGGGATTTTGTATAAGTGATAAGCTTTGTTCTCCTCTGGGCGTTAACAATCCGTGTTTGGAGTTGCTGGCAAGGGACGTAGGTGGATTTGTGTACGGCCATTTGTTGCAGCTACAGAATGAGGTCTGACGGGTAGCCAGCCCATTGATTTAATGTTCGGTAGTGGCCTTGTAATTCTTCACAGAGCACAGTAACTCATTTTTTTGTACCAGTAGTTGCAATATTAGAAAAGGATCATTTTTACACATAGTGACTTATCTGAAAATTTATACTTGGGTCAAACCACTGGGTATTTAATTCTGAAGTAACTGTGATAGTTATGAAAAATAGGCGTTCCTCAGATCCTTGCAATCTCTCCCGAAAGTCCCAACCTTCCACCAGTTCTCAGTTACGCTGTGTCTAAATTGTATGAAATGCTACACATATGCACACCAGTGTTTCTACTGGTCCATCCAAAACAGACTGTCGTGCAGGACCAGTCCTTCTACCATCAGAGAGCCATGCTGGCGAAATGGGGAGTATCGGATCAGAGTGGGAGGGAGGATGGAGTCCTTTCCCTCAGGTGTAAAAATGTCATCGGTTAGTAAAGATTCAGGAGAGCTGAACACAGTGTAGATACAAGGAAAGCTTTTCTTTAGAGCAGTGGATGCTCCTGTAAAAGGAGACAATTATGTGTAAATAACAAATATGTGTAAATTGTACCAAGACACAGGTGAGAGAACCACATCTTGTCCAGTTACTCCTGCAAGATATTTTGTGCTTTTTCAAAGCACAAGGATTTTGCTCTACAGAAGGCCCCAGTAACAGCAGTGTATTTATGTACGCTTAAAGCCAACTCTCAGAATAGCTAGTGTATCATTTCTGGTGTACATCTAAATTGGAAACTACCTATGGAGAAAATAGCATTCCAGAAAGTATACACTGAAGACATTTGTTATTGCAGAGTTTGTTAAATTATAACCTTTCATTGAGGTTATTACTTGAAGTTCAATTAACATTTTAAATGTATGTTTGGAGACTAGCAAACAGGGCCTCCGCAGACAGGTGGTCTCTATACAGAATATGTTTCCTGCCGCCGGTGTCACCGTGGCAAAGCCAGGAGGAGAAGCTGTTCTTTTTGATAAAAAAGCCACAAATAACAAACCATTTTGTGAAAGCTCCTTCTGTGTGGAACACACTTCAAGGGCTACCAGCATTGCCTTTTAGCAGCAGTTACAGTGTCATTGATATCTCAGTTGGAAAGATATCAGAGCTGAATATAGACAGCCAGAAAGTCCCACAACTGCCTTTTGTCCAGCATACATGGAGGTTGCTTTTCCTAAAGTTAAGAAATCTCTAGTCAGGACAGAATTTATTCATTTACGTGGATTTTAGAGATAAATATAGTAACAGAAGACATTGATTTTAAAGAATGTTTTTTGCCAAGCCTGTGTAACTGAAGTTGGAGGAATACATGAAATCCAGTGATATAATGAACTTGTTTTGCATTAGCATGCTGAGCTGAACTGCTTGAAGTTGCCTGTAATGTTTTTCTTCAGCCCAGAACAGTGTATTTTGAATAAAGGGAATCAGTTTAGTTTCCTAATAAATACCTTCAGCCAGCATTTTCAGAAGGGATTTGTCAATTGCCAAATGCCCTTGAAACAGATTTGAAAGGCCGGCAGACGTGGCATTTAATGGAAATACGACGCCTCTAACAGTTGAGTTCACTGAATAAAAAGTAAGTAACAAACACAAGTATACCTAGCTAATACAAATAAATAATGCCATGAGGGACAGAACTCTTTCGGCTGCCAGAGCCTAACCCAGGGATCTAGCAAGGGAACTGCTACAAAGCCAGTAAAGGCTCCATCTTTAGGAGTTGTGGATACAGAAAGGAGGGCACTGAGGAAGCCAGCATTAACAGTTTGTGAAGAACCTCTGACATGAGCATCTCTTTGCAGTGAAAAAGATATTTTAAAAAAACAACCAAACAAACAAAACCCAACCAAAACAAAAAACCCAACCCCAAAACCAACCCCCTCCCTTCAAAGCATTGGCCTGTATTACTGAGTATCTCCCTCCCTTCCTGTAGCAGTTCCAGAGTGAAAGTGGCCCACCAAGCGGAACAATTTACCATGCTGAGGTATAAAAGTATTACAAAGTGGCACTAGTTCTGCAGCTATGGAATTTAAGTAGTGCTCCACGTAGTAGTGTGTGGCAACTGTTGGTAAATGCTTATCTTCTAATGGCAACCTGTGTGTGTATAATGTATTACTGTATACCACCTGTTTATAAGCAGATTGGCGTTTAAGCAGTATATTGCACGAGGGAGAAACTTTCAGTTTAAATAAAAGCATCCCTTTCCATTATAAGCAGCTTGCTTTTATCACAAACACCAGTGTTTCTTGAAAGTAGGAAATAAACCCCAAATACTCCGAATATTTAAAATAGTCTAATTGAATGGTAATTGCCAGATTTGTAGTGAGTGGGTGGGTGGGTGGGTGGAATTGGTCTTTCACAGCAAGCTCCAGCTGCTCTAGCTAGTTGCCTTTGAAGAGCTGCTTAGGGAAAGAGGAAGAAAAGAAAGACTATAAAATAAGCTGCTTAATTGCATCTACTGATTCTTGAAGCTGCTGTGTGCCTCCCACCCTTTGGAAGTTGTCAGATCTGGAAGATGCACGTCCCAGGCACCAGTTCAGAGTGGGCTTGGTTGGTGCTGCTCCGCAGGGCATGACGGTAAGTGTATCACTCGGTGGCAGGTGATGGGTGCAATGCTGGGACTAGCCAGCCAGCATCGTGATGGGCTTCTCCCAACAGACTATTCTGTTGCTTGCATAAAACACAAACCCACTCCAAGCCATTATTCCTATCATATCTGCATTTTCTTAAGGATTTTGTTACACATGCCTGTTTTGGCAGAAATTCTCAGAACTGTTACTAAAGTTCTTGCCCTGCTTTTGTGGACAGCCTGGCTAAAGAGCTCTGGCCACTGGTCTGCTCAAACCCAGGGCTGTTTTGGGGGGCGTCTCTTCGATCCCTCCACACCTCCTGAAGGGATGAGGACAGTGCTGTGGCTTCAAATGAAGCTGAGTGACTAGAAGGGAAATTTCTGTCTGCTAAGCAATGGACAAGGTGTAGGAAGTAGCAAAGCAAAAAAGAAGAGTGTATTTTATGCTCCTGTAATCCCTCATAATTTCTGTCCCTGTGTGTAGGATCTCCACATTCATATCTCCTTGGGTTAGTATTCAGATGAGTTTTCACATCTCAAAATCTTCTTTCTGGTCCTCTTGTAGGAACTTGTAATTTACTTTCACAAACTCATAAAAGCCATCATCAGTGAAGTGTTCTGGCATAGGGGAAACGTTTGCAGAGTAAAATACTTAATCCAGGGTTTTCAAGTGGTTTTATACAAATTGCCACATATAAAAACAACTTCATACCAAATTCATTGTATTACGCCTACATGATAGTCACAGAATGTCCACAGCATCACCTCTGTGCAGATCTCTGATAGCTGAAGATTATCCAGGAAATTGCAGTCTGAAATTTGTTTGTATGATTATTTTCATTGAGTATTTGTATATAGCAAACACTGAATCTAAATATCAGAGTATATGCCCAAGCATTGTTTTCCAACAGAGAAAGGGCTTCTGTTGTCCAACTATTGTTTTGTAATAATCAGTTTTGTTTTGGATACCCAGAGATACATTTTGAATAAGCAATTACACTTGAATAAGCATATTATGATACTTATCCAAAGTTTGTCTAAAACTGGACTCCAGATTTCATGGGAATGGGGAGTTCCTTTCTAGTATTTCCACCTAATTGAGTCAAAAGTTGATTAAAACATTAGCACACCTAACTATACCCAGACTCTAGGAGTATTACATGGCATCCAGAAAAGTAAAATGAATTTTAAAAGCCACTTCAATTTTGACTTCTCATTTCCTTTCTTTGAGGTTATTACTTTGTTTAAAAAATGAAAACTGTATGCCCCTTTGTTCGAACTTTATTACTGCTTTGGCAGCATTACAGGAACATTATTACAGGACATTATTTTGACTTATGTGGTATTGACTGAGTTGATCTGTTTGAGGGGTGGAGGAGTTGGTATTAAACAAGCACAAGAACACCCCGAGCTTTGGCACTTACTTTTCAGTGTGTCTTTGAGTTTGTTGAGAAACTTCTTTGAAAATCTCCTGTAAGAGTGCAGAGATTTCTCACCCAGTGTTACACATTGTGTCCAAAAGAGAAACTCGTATCTGCATCTTTCAGTTCTCAGCCAAGATTACGCATCAGGCAGTATGTCTGCTGGTGCCCCTAAGGATAGATATCTGGCTTAAGATTTATTACAGGCATTGATACAGGTGCACATCCGGTTGCTGTTTTCAGTAGGAGTTGCTGCTGCTTGGCTAGTTTGCGGGTTTTAATTTCGTGTGTTGTCACACCACAAACAAGCACCCGTTGCTGTGAGCCAGAATAAAAAGCACCTGGGCTGACAGCTAATGGGCAGTATCCTAGGGCAAGGAAGAGTGAGGGTGTCGTAGTGTTACGCATTGCAATGGCTGCTAGTTAGATTTGAAACTCATGCACTTACGGACACCCCCGTGTAGGGGAGGGAGCCCATTAGAATAGTACCTGCCAGGAGCAAACCAGGGGGAAATGCTGAAATTAATATTAAGGCATAGAAGATGTTGGCTTTTTATGGTCTCTGCTGGGAATCTGCACTGCTTTCCCCTCACAGACCTGTCTTCTGCTCACACTCAAATGTCCTCAATAAGAAGGATTTTTCTCCCGTTATGAAATACATTAGCAGCTTAGGAGTTCCCCAGGATGTGGAGGAGCAGGGTTCAGTTTCCTACCTTGCATCTGAAGGCATTCAGATCTATACCTCCTGTCTCCCACCTCCTAGTGGAAACTGCACCAGGTCGCTCTGAGTAGGGGTCTTTTCTATTCCTTCTGTTGAAATGCTGAGTATTAAGTAACCTTCAGGTAAGATGAAGATATAGTCCTAGGGGCATGGACTGATACTTAGATGTACCCGTTCTCCAGCAATCATAACCACTGAGCTGTGGGGCAAGAACCCAAGAACCGCTGCATGCTATGTCCAGCTCTCCCTTCAGGGCCAGTGAGCTTCCCGTGGTTATTGAGAGAGCTGTCATTCAGAGGGATGGCTGCCTGCTCTGTGCTCTCCCCTTCCAGAGAACAGCCCGTAGGCTGTTTCTAGGGTTGCTGTCCTGGGAGACGAGACTCTTCATCATAGTAAGCAAAGGAGAAAGTGGGATGCGTAACCTCACATCCTAGATGAGTGTGAACATCTACAGATGATGGAACATCACCATCGAGTCATACAGCCTTACCAGTGCTGTCTGTTCCTTCTGCACAGAGGAAAGGGAAAATAAGAGCTACACCTGTATTTTGAAGGGGTCTGGGGTGGTTGTAATCTGTGTGCTTTGAGGATGGTCCATATGAGGGAGGGTGTTTCATTTTGACCCCAGTGTAGACCCCTGTTAGACAGGGACCAAGCTGCTTTGCTGTTCAGGAAGAGAGATCCTGCTGCAAGTGTGAGAGGATGGGCAGTTATCTATGGCTTACTGGAGGGGAATATATTTTTTTTAACAACAACAATTACAAGGAAAGATTCCTGAGGGCTTGTTGTTCTTGATGAGCCTGCCAAGCAGCAGGTATGACTTGACCTATCCTTTTAGCCTTCTGGCTGCGTCTCCCCGTTTGCTCAGGATCCCTCTGTGTGTGTGTGTGTGTTCAGAGAGGCATTTGATGCTGATTGGAACTAATTCACCACCACAGTGGGGGGAATTCACTTACATTGCTCTGCGCTAACAGCTATAAGCAGTGATAATTAATAGCTCCTAATTGCTTAATCAGTGTAAAGTTTTAGACTATGTCATATGTGAAGGTTTTTATTTTGTGTGGATGACTAAACCCCCAATTAATGCATCGAGTCATACAGCCTTACCAGTGCTGTCTGTTCCAGGCAGAGAAAAATAACCAGTGTCTTCATTACCCCCCTCAGTTCCCTTTCTGTAGTCGTTACTGTGGCCTGAAGACATTTTTCTGTAGCAGCTGAAGTAATGTTACAGTGAGCTTCCTATCAGCTCAGAGCTGTCAGCGATAGATATGAATCCACCGGCATGAGCCTGTTTGGTGCTGCTGACATGCTCTTCTTGACTTTTCATTTATTCCTTTACCTCTGGTGGCCAATCTCTCTTAAAATCAAAACTGTCTGCCACCAGTGTATCTGGCGATACTCTGCAATTTCGCAGTTCTCGATGGATCTCTGGTCCCTGTGCACACGCGAGGGTTGTCTCCATCCCACATTACTCAAGCAAATGTGTCCCCCTTTGATACTCAGTTTTTGTTTTCTTCAGTGCTGGTTCAGTTTTATCTCTGTCCTCTCTCCTCATTCTCCATCACACTGTCCCCGTATCTCTGTCCACGCCTGTCTTTCAGGGCGTATCTCTTGGATTGTTTTCATTTCCCAGACCTATTTCCCATGCCAGTTTCTTTTCCACTGCCTTTGCCTGAGCCCCTCTCCATTTGTGTGCATCTCTCTTCTTATCTGCTGAGGAAGATGAGGGGAAGATAGAGGATTGAACGGCAGCGTTGGAAGTCCCTATTGGAAGCGATCGGTAGAGGGAGTTTGCTTTCACCGTTATTGAGCCCCAGAGGTCCCCATACGCCAGATGCACACACCTGGCAGTTGAGGGACAGGTGCTAGAAAACTTTGACTTATGGATGGTGGTAGTGTCCACAAAAGGTGCTGAGCTTTTCCACAGTGTAAGTTCATCATTGATGGACACTACGCAAGTTTTCACTGTAAAGGGATCCCGTTAACATTTCTGCAAGGTACCTCTGTTGGGCATGGAGACTTCGGGGTAGAAGCAACAATACAGATACAAGACAGAAAGGTCAGCTGAAGTGCTGCCATTTACCACACTAACAGTAACAATATCAGTGCAGGTACAGCTTGTTAAAGAAAAGTCTAAATGTAATGGGACTAATCCCATGTTGGAAAACTATTCGGTGATACATCCTGAGGTGAAGTCATCTGACATTAGTGAAAGCAACATAGTTTGATAGCACTAGAGGAATTGAGCCTTAGATTTCTGTATCCCATAACGCTTCTACAGAGAGGAAGAGAAAACGGGCACTATATATTTCTGTAAGACACTTTCTTCTTTTACAGAAAGTTTTACTTTCTCTTGCAACGTGTGTGTCTCCTGCCATAAAGACAGGAAATCCTGAAAAGTGTGAGTCTCTGTTAGGTAATTAACTTTCAAATCAATAGAAGAGATCTGAAGGCTAGCACAGGGCTGGTAGAAAATGCAAAATGATTTTTACTTAACAAAGAAGTGTGAATGAGTGAATGTGACAATAGGAATAGTCAGACAAGGACACGGAAAGCATTACAGCCTGATAAAGGTAGAACAATCCATCACAACAATAGTATCTCTAATTCTCGTTAATACTGTGCTGCGGTGTTTGAATTATATTTTGATTTTGTTATCTCTTCATACATAAAACTATGGAGTTTTAGCTGCCTAGAAAAACAATGTGCAAGGTATTTAAACCTTCTCTCCCATCTAAGCAATGGAAAGAAGAAACTGGGACTGTTACCACAGAGTATACCTGGAACTTCGTGGCCCTTAGAGCTAGTTACGTCTAGAAACATCTATACGGCATCTCTAGTGTTTTTGCACAGTGAATTATTAGGTGAAGGGTGAGTTTATAAGTAGCTTACAGAAGCTAATAAATGATTTATAGGTGTTTTGATAGTTAATCAATTATTTCAGACTGTTAGGTAAGGAAAGAGGCTGCTTATAACCGTGGTTTGTAACCATCAAAGCCACTTTATTTCAGCTGTGTTTATTCACACTTCAGTATCAGTGTGTTGCAGATATGCTAACATTTATTAATGATTTATTAACCTGATAGAAACCATCTGTAAATGCAAGCTTTGTGCAAAGTGAGACCATTTCTTCTCTTATTTCTGCTTTCCCTCTCCTACTGAGAGAGGTCTGCTTGAGGCAGCTGGCATAGATGATGGGGAAGAAGCAGTGTTTCTTCTCTGTACTACACTGAGCTTAGAGCTAAGAGGAGGACTTCATTTTTCTTGTCTTGTCAGTAACTTAATCCTTTGTGGTTTTACTGTTCCTGAAATAATAAAGTCAGTCTGGAGTCAAAGGAAAGTCTTCTCAATTCTCAGGAAAGCACAAGGATGAAGTAACCTTGGTCTTTCCCAAGCTAGTGAGCAAATGTTTTCTGCTGGTCACTTTCCCCGGCTGGGAGAGCAGAAGTATCTCCTGGAAATAAAACTCTATCCTGGAAGTTACAACAATGATAGTCTGCACCAGAGTCCTTAATGAAGATCTGTTGTAGTATTGGCTAAAGGAAGACAAGACCAGGAGACGAGCCATTGGTTTTCTGCATGGAATTTGCCAAAGCAAAATTCATTCTCATGTTCCAGTGGGAATCTGCCCTTTCTAAACTTGGATTCCATCACAAACCCTGTAAAAATTATGCAAGCTTCCTTTTAACTCCTTCCCTCCTCCTCTGCAATCTAATGAATAACATGTCATCGTGTATATAAAACAATGCTACTATTCAGGAGCAGAAATGTACTCAATCGTCACATCTGTAACGAGGCAGGAGACTTTTCTAGGTTCTTCCTCACCATATCTCATTTAGAAAAGAGAAAAAACCACAACATTTTCTTATATGCCTTCACTAATTTGCAATAATTTAGTGAAAGTGCAAAGTAGCCCTTACAAGGTAGAGCCCAGTAGATTATTTTCTTTTTTTTTTTTTTTCCCCCCCAAATTGTAGCTAATTCTTGAATCACTGTTTGATTGTAATAAGAACATATGATGACTTGTTACAGATGGGCTTTTTTCTCCTCTTGGGAAGTTTGAGGTGTCTCACTGCTTCTTGCCACCAGGACTTTAGGACACTCAGCCTCTTTTGATGTCAAGGACCAGTGGAGGAAATCCTGGGAAGGAGTTCTACTTATTTACTCTCTGCTGCATCAAAACAAAAGGAAGAACACTTCTGCGGGTTCATGGTTTGCCATTTCTTCATTAGTTGTTTCTTTTAGTCCTTACTGCTGCATGTTGGCGGGTTTTGGAATATTTTAGAGACACAAGGCATAACAAGAATAATTTATTTTATGCCCAGAATTGTTTGATAATTTTTTCTCAAATCTATTGGTTCACTATGATCTAAATATCCTAAGAAATATATACAGAAAGATCTGTAAGAAGCAGTATAATTATTTCAAGGACCTCGTCAGTCTTGGGGCCAATAGATTTATTATCGTTTAAGCCTGGTGTACAGATCTAATCGTGAGACCTGTTCCTCACCTCACATGAATGCTCCTTATGCTCCTGGCCACTTATGTTGACTTCCATGGGACTATTTTTGTGTTAGATTTACAGACCTGATCTTTAATGGGTAGCAATCTGTCCTTATTACAGTGGGGAAAAACAGGTGAAATACCGAGTTAGATAAGGGCAGAATCTGGACCAGTTCATACTGGCAGCAAAGAAAGTTATTTTTCTTTTTAAACAAACCAATACAGATGCGCTATTTAGAGGGAGTTCATTTTTTAATTCTCAGTATATTTGACCTTCAAAAGGACATGCAACAATGCAATTCAGAGGTGTGCTGCCTACAAGCTCAGCTCCTTGTTGTGTCTGTGCAGCTGAGAAAAGTGAAAACAATGAAGCAGATACTTTGAGTTCCCAATGAGAAAAAAGAAAACTGGCAGCCTTTTCTTGCTATATTGTTAAATATCTCTATTTAAATGCAAATGATCATCTGACACTGCCAAAGTTATGTACCACGAAGCAGGCGTGCAAGTTAAAAAAATTTTTAAAATTATTTTTGAAGATGCTGGATCACTTTTATTTCCAGGAGGAGTAGAGTTGGCTGAATACCTTTCTGGTTGTGTACCGAGGGTCAGCTCAGCACCTAGGAGCTTCAAATATGAAGATTTTTATTTTAAATGTAGCTTTTGCAGAAGTGTTGGCAGCCTCTCTAGTTTAAGATCACTTGGAGGGGTGCTTGAAGTTTCTTCTGAGTTATCTCACTGCACGTACTGCAGTGGAAAGCCCAGTGCATACAGTATGTTTTGGAAGGGGGTAGAATCCAGGGACAGAAAGAGGAAGAAACAGCCAAGCTGATGCCTTGTTCTGCCCCAGGAATATGTGGTTACAAGTGATCCGTGCAGTGCTTTATACTGCACCTAGCTGCAAGATTTCTGGCTTTCTCCCTAAACTCCAGACCCCTTATGCTAGACAGGCATGAGATTTGACTGCAAAGAAGGATTGGGCATAAAATAGTCTTGCAAGAGGAGGCTGTGTTGTCCTTGGGTTGTGGTTCCTCCCTAACTGCCCCCAGGAGGGATGCTCCTGCTCAGATAAGGACCAAGCAAAGCAAGTGATGGAAAGGTTATCTGAATGAGCATCTAGGGCCCTACCCTTCCTTCCTTCCTTCCTTCCCACTTTTGTTGGTCAGTGATAGCCGGTTTACAAAACCCACTTCCTGGGGATCATTTTTATTCAGTTGGTTGAGCACCAAAGCCAACAAACAAACTTAATTCTACTAAGTCTCCTCTGTTAAAATTCTTCCCTTAATTTGCTGTTAACCTCACCTTCTTTTTAAACTTCCATTCTTATAAATCAATATGGATGTATTTGCTTTCTGCACAGGGTTCCAGTAGTCTCTTAATAATCATAATAATCGTTATTACTGATTAAAGTTGCATTATTCATGCCAGATGGAGTCCCCTCCCTGTCAGCCAGAATGAGTTTGCATTATGTAGTTATAGTACATTTGTGATCTAAATAAACAGATGGCAGAACATGACAGCAAATTATGTGCTGGTGATGTCAGCAACAACGCTTCCCAAGTATAATTGCTTTAAATGAACATGAATGCAGCAAGGAACTGGTAGTCTTAACAAGGTAGTTGGCATACAGTGTGGTAATTACCACACAACATCATCAATAGCACCATGAATGCTGTGCGAGTGCTGAGGGAAGAACACTAGCTTTGAAGAAGTAGTGACAGAAAGTCCGACTTTACACAACTATCCCAGCGGGTTCACTCAACTGCGTAACATCTCGTAGGTATAAACACGTTGCTAGCAGAGGAGCAGTGTTTTCTTTTGGCGCGATCCAACCTTAGCTGAGACATTTTGCACTTTCTCCAACGCTATCTCCCATCAGGGCGCGTGGGAAGTATTTGGTTTAGTGTAATGGAGCAGCGTTAACAGCAGCTGCTGTTAATACAGGATTGAAAGGTAAGCTTCTGGATCAGGTTCAAAGGGGAAATTCGCTTAATAGATTTTCAGCAGTATTCAGTGATGAATAAAAGTTTAATCAAATACGAGGTTTAGTTCCTGTGGTCAAACGAGCAGCAGTAAGGATTGTGCATAGTCTTTAACAGTACTTATGTTGGGTTTCTCAGTTTATCCCTTCAGGTCTGGCTCAGTGTAAAGGGCTTGGCTGCCTACACCTCAGGCACTGCCACACCTGGGTTGTAGGAGCTGGGGAGTGGGGTGCAGTAAGACAGGCTCTCTGTGCATGCTCCGGGAGCATCCAGCATTCGGGAGGGAGAAGCACTAAGAGCAGGAGTGTGACTGAGCTCTGGCGGAATGAGGTCTCCGTTCGCTCGCAGTCAGAACTGGCGTGGGACTGTCCGAGTGCTTTCCCAAGTAACATAAGATGCAGCCAGAGGAGAACGTGCCAGTCCTTCTGCCTGCTTTCCATTTCCTTGCACAGTGGTCAGCATTTAGCCATGAACTGGAAGATATGAACTCAACTCCCTCTTTAGTCTAAGCGGGTTTCAGTTGCTAATAACTAGGTAGTTTACAAGTTTATCAAAGCTACCATTGCTAGCTCTTCCTCCTCCCTCTGTATTTTACAATGAAAGCACCTACAGTTCCTTTTCTCTTGACTAAACCTGTCAGCATGTGGAAGGATGATGTAGAGCATCACTTCTAGGTTCTGAAGAGGTTCCTTCAGAAGCACAACCGCAGGCAACTAGAGAATCAGCAGTCAGAAATGGAAAAGTCCCGTGAGCTTAGCTGTCGCTGGAGTTAAGTGGTTGTACCAGGGCACATTTCCTTTACCATGATATCATAGAATCATAGAATGGTTTGGGTTGGAAGGGACCTCAAAGATCATCTAGTTCCAACCCCACTGCTGCGGGCAGGGACACCCTCCACTGGACCATGTTGCATCAAAGCCTCATATTGGACATGAAGACTATGCAAGCTTTTGGGGCTGGGGGTTGGATTTAATCAAAGGCACTAAGCTTATCGCCCCATTGTTCAGATGAGAGAAAAAGAGAGAGAGATCCTCTCTAGCACAGCCATCCCTTCTGTGGAGGAATGAGTGGGTCTTACACAGGACATAGAGAACAATAGTAATAGCACTGGGTGATGAATTTTTTCCTCAGTCCTCCAGACTTGTTCATCTTTCTCTGTTTTAAAATATCCAAGTCATTATACATAGCAGAAAGGTATTTAGGGTATAAAGCACTTAAATAAGTACCTATATTTCATATATATTTGACACCAATTTTGGCTATTTATCTAGGCTTTTTTTTCAGGCGCTGTTTTGACCTTGGTAGGGCATAAAAATTCCTCTAAAGACAAGATGGACCCTCCTCTTCAGCAGTTGCTGGAGGTGGAAGAAATGACAGGATGCCACATTTCTAATCTCTGTCTTTCTGTCTGCCCTGCAGGTGGTCGATGCCACAAATCCTGCACAGGCCGGTGCTGGGGACCCACAGAGAATCACTGCCAGACCTGTAAGTTCTCTGAGAAACAAAGAACTGGAAAATGATGTAACAATGATCCTACTTTTTTTTAATTGTGAAGGAATACTATAAATTCTGGGTTTAGTATAATTCTAAAATATGTCAAGTTTTTTTTCATATGTTTTTACGAACAGATGATTTGCTTTTTTCCCCACCCATGTGAATTTATGTTTTTCTTTCCTCCCGTGTGTTTTCTAAAAATGCTTAAGCTAACTTGAATTTTCTTTTCGCTTCTTGGTGGCAACATGGAGCGTGGCTCCTAAGAATTTTAATGGTTATTTTGGAATACACTGAAATGAATACTCTAGGAATAGAAAAAACTACAAGGCAAATTTGGAGATCTTTAGTGAAAGCCTGATGCTGCAAAGTTCCTAATGCCAAAATACTCTGTTAATTTCAGTGGGAGCCTGGGAATATTAGTTATCTTGCAGAATTGTTGTCTTTATAATAACTCAGAATGTATTTGAGTTGTACTGAAAGTCAGAATAATGGGTGTTTTGTGAAGGAAGTAGTAAGTGAAGGATTGTTCACAATGTCTGTCTGTCCTCTTGAATTTAGAGAGTGTAAAAATGAATAAAAAAGAACTATATGGAGAGAGTTTCTTCCTTGTGTGCTTTCACATCCTTCAGATAGGCACTAAAGAGCTAGAAGTGCAGTCACAATATTAGCAAATATAAAAGAGGAGAAAATTGAGAGCTGTCTTTTCCTACAAGCTTTTTCCTTTTTTTCTTCCTTACGGGAATAGAGCTATCCTTTACGTTTCTGCTCTTTGAAATTTAGGAGAGTGGAAATTGGTTGTGTTTACTGGAGTCACTCTTCCTAGAAAATGAAATGGTTGCTGCTATCTCCCCAAGAGAGCAGTGCTCTAGCTTGCGCTTGCTTCCTTGGCTGAGTTGTAGATAGGAGGAAGGGACTGTGACAAATTAACTGTTATCAAGCAAGCACACCAACTAACTCTCTGAACTGATGATAGCCCAATGCCATCTGCCTTTTTTGTTGGAAATATTAGGAACAGTGCAACTATGCTTTTTTTTTTATTTTTTGACTACTCAGAGCAAGAGGTAAGAGGAAATTAGAAGTGGCAGACAGCTTGACATGAACATTTTACAAGTGAGCACGAGCAGGAAATCCAAGCTGACCTCCTTCTCCGTGGCAAAGCGAGGGGCACAGGCGATGGAGCTGCGTGCCTGCAGAGGCTCTGCCACCCTGCCGGGCGCTGCTTTTTGTTCAGGAGCATCAGCTGATGTTGCTGGCAAAGCTGACGACAGAGTTACAGTTCTGCTGAAGTTAACATGTTCTTATACTACTGTTCCATACTGAGCTTTATCTGTGGGTGTGATTAAAAAGGCTTTAGGACAGGTGGTAGGAAAAACTGCATAATGAACCAGGTACAGTGATGCTAAGCAGATTCTTCTTTATCTGAATCAAGCTAGTACATCCTCTTCCTTTGCTGGCAGTCTTTATGAAAGCCCCAAAGAAGTCAGTGCTCAGAAAGCCTCCTTACATCAAGGTTATGTGCTGAAGTAGACAATGAAAAGGGACTTAAACACAAGCTGACCAAATTATTTTATATCACGGTTAGGTTAGAATTAATTAATGCTGGTTCTTTTTCTGTCCTAATGAGAGGCCTGTTTGTCTATTAAAACTAGTAACTCTGTAAGAACCTGGGTAATTCATCCAACCTTGAGTAGACTTACTCAGGCATTATGTGGTTAGCTTATTCAAGAATATTGTAAAACCTTGGCACTTATATTAGGATGGTATGGTCCTGGCTCAGACCTTTGTGCCAGCAACCGGAAGCTCCAGCCTTCGGTAAAGTCAGAAAGTCCAAGTGGACTCTGTGTGGCTGCAGAAGTCTAGGTGGCAGGATCAGCTCCCATGGTCTCAACCTCTCCAAAGCACTGCTCTCAGATAAGTAAACTGATTTGGTGGATTTATGTAGTAATACCAGAGAGAGAAAAACTTATCTGCAGTGTTGTGAAGTCAGAAGCTTAGCAGAGCTGCACGGTAGGTTTGCTCCAGGAGTGACAGCTATCTCTCTCTTCACAGTGACTGCCCTCTCAAATCCAAACAGTGGGGACAGGCAAAGGCACAACAGTGGATTTAAAATAATAAACTACGGAAAAACATGTGCCATCTAAGTTCCAGGGAGATACACAGATCACACATTTCTAAATTGAAATAGCTACTCTACAGCCTTTTACCTTCGAGCACACTCTGCAGCCTCTGATTGTCAAGGACAGGAGTTAATTTTATGTCGTATACTTCCTCTTTGCTTCCCTGACCTCACTGCATCTTGGGTAAACAGCAGGATTTAAGGAAAAGACTGAATATTAGGCTGGCAATGGGCATTTCTTCATTGCACTTTCTCAAAATGTGTTTTTCTGCAAACTGAAGCAAAGAATAAGAATATGAGTATGGACTCGAAACATAAAAATGCAAGTGGTGCTATGCTTTTGCTGCCTTCATTTCTGACTTTAAACATGCTCGGCTTTCAAGCTCATAAATGTTATTCTTAGATACAAGCTGGAGATAGGATGAATAATATCACAAACATAGTGTAGACCTTAACCTAGTCACCTTGGGGATGTACATCTTTCAAACGTGTGTTGGAAAATACTTCAGCAGTGCTCCATCCCAGTGTCAGACTATTTTGTTCCTAGAACCAACTCAAAGGTAAGTCTGCCTGTCTGCCTTTTAATAATTCCTTTTTTTTTTTTTTCAATTGAGTCACTGAAGGAAAAAAATCTAACGAGCCCCCCTCCCAAGATAAGATTTAAATTATTTTCCTGGAAAAGGATAAAAAATGAAAGATCTTAATCCATGTCTTTCATTTCAAATTACATATGGGAAAAAATACAAATCCTTTTGGTTTTTTTGCATGACTATCATCTACCTAGCTTCCAGCAATGTCTCTCTCTACTTCTAACTCTATCTGAAACACCACCTGCATCTACCTCTGTCCTAATGTCTCTCTAAATGTGACAAGAAAATGTACGTATTTAAGAAAACAATTAATAGGAAATTTAAAATAAGGTGTTCTATTAGGAGGTAGAAAATATGTAAATTTATGCTGTTAATCCAGTTTTGTTTCATAATTAAATTATTAGTGAATATTGAACATTTAAAAGCTAGATGGTATTCTTTGTTTCAATGTCAGGAAAGGCTAATGTGGAAATACTTTAAAAAATAATCTATTTTCAAAGAGTGACTAGTATGTAAACCACATTTTAAAAAAAACACAAGAACAAATGCTTTTGGAACTTACTAATCAAATTTGAAAATCTATGGTTAGGGTTTTTTTTTTTCCTGTGTATGCCTGTTAAGAGTTTGGGGGTTTTTTTACTTTTCATATGAAAAGAAATTG
The DNA here is from genome assembly GCF_011004875.1 of Balearica regulorum gibbericeps. Classification (NCBI taxonomy): domain Eukaryota; kingdom Metazoa; phylum Chordata; class Aves; order Gruiformes; family Gruidae; genus Balearica; species Balearica regulorum. Next base: position 5,356,968 of record NC_046189.1, read on the forward strand.
AAACTTTTACAAATTAAATACATTATTTTATTAAAATGACAGATTATGCATTTTGTCCAAGAGGAATGTAACTGAAACAAAAGAGAAAAATCTAAATTAAAATATAGGCCCAACTAAGGCAATGCAAAAAAGGCAAATAGCCTTTAAATCAAACCCAAAACATAAACATTCAGCAAATGTAAAATGCTCCATGACTGTGCACGTGTACAGGAGTTTGGCCTGAGTGTAACTGTATTTATACAGTCTTGGGGCAGCTGATGCTGCTGAGGAAAGAAGGTGCCGATGCAGTAAGTACCCAATTAGACCAGCAAAAGGCAAGCGGGAGCCTGGTGGGGGAGACAGAAGGAGCTGAACCAGCAGCTTAGATCAATCAGAGTAACCCAGCATTTTTGCTTGGAGCTAGCATCTTTAATTAAAATCCTTGTATTCCTCTCCTAACTTTGCATGTTCATAAGACTTTTTCATTGACTTCAGTTACTTCCCAATTTTTTCTTCACAGATTTATAGTGCCCTGACATAATTAAAGATTAAGGGAAACAATAAGAGAGACTGATTAATTGCACCCATATATGAAGTGCCCATTCCACCCCATCCCCAACATAGCTTATTGCTTTATCGCAGTGAAATACTAGCAGAGATTGACAGTCAGTGTTCTGCACTCCCCCTGAAACCCATCCCAACACATGGCACGTTCTTTCAAGACTGCGGTGTTTGCCACTCTCCTTTGCTCTCCCAGCCCCAACTGTGACAGTTCTGTGCAGCTAAACCCTCAGATATCTTGGGATCCAACAAAGGGTCAGTAGGCATCAGGGTGGGTAGTTGTGCTGACCGTCAGAAGTCTGGTTTGAAACTTGGGGCCTCAGCTGTGATTAGTGAAGGCTCTCCTCACAGTAATGTTGGGTGAAGAAATGAGTATCTGGCACCTAAAATTCCTCTGGGGTCCCAGCCCAGAACTTCTGGATGTCACATGTGTGTCTGGGCTGCATGAAGGATGTGATGTGAGAGCTCCTGATCGCTCCTGTCCACCAGATCCTCTGTGAACAGTCTGCACACTAGGTAGCAGCAGGAGGAGGTCAGTATTGCTCCACTCTTCCCTCTGCAGCAGGGTTGCTCTGGGTTGACACTGCCTGTTTGTAGCTGCTGCCCAGTTCCCTACCATGTGTCCCCGCTCTCTTCTCGGCACCATCTTGAGCCACGTATCCCATCTAGGAGCCACCCTCCAACATTCATCAGCTTGAACATAAAATTTGCCATTTTGGGTAATATTTACCTTTACATTTCACTCTTTTGGATAGGTCTTGAGTCACAGATATAAAATCAATTGGTTGCATTTGGAGGAAAGATTTTTGGGGAAAAACCTTGCTATCTTTTTAAAACAATGCGGCTATGTACCTCTTCTATAGGGTTACCCCGTGATAATGATTGCAGGAAGCTGAATTGTTCAGTTATGTTTATTGGAATCTGAACAATCAGATTGTTTTGGGGCTTCAACCAATACATAATATTGCCTTGTGTTTGCTTTGCTTTGGGAAAAACCCTTCATTGCAAACTGTCTTGAATACGAGTCCTTAAAAACATTCACAGCCAGCTAAGTTCTTTTCTGTCTGGGTGTGTGGTGCCACTGAAGATATCTGACAGGTCCTCCTCAGAGCTGGACCCTCGATAGCAGTTATAATGCAAATATAGCATGCAGTGAACCAGAAGACAAATATAGTATGTTGTGGCCTTTTCCTAGAATGAAATGTTGGCATTTCTGTTGGCATTGTTTGCTTTCCCAGCAAAATAAACAATTGGGGAAGAACAGTGACAAACCTTTGCTGTAATTGTAAATTTTGCAAACCACTTTATAACTTCTTAGTCTTCAGGAAAACTCAAAATGTTCCCCATCCTGAACAGCATGGTAGAGGCCCTCATTAATCTGGTGCCTAATCATGAGCAGAGTATGCTTTTTGAAGGCAATCTGTTTAAGTATCGTGCTGAAAAGGGGGCCGTACCCCTTCAGGTCAGCCCTGGTGCAGGGGGTGCTCTTGTTTTTTTTAAGAAGGAAACATACTCTGGAATAAATTGTTGTAGTCTCTTACAAAGTTATGGATTTTTTTAAAAAAATGACCATATGTGTAACTTTTTATACATTGCACAAGCCTTACTATGGGGCTCTAGAGGAGGGTTAATAATTTAGATGATTTTGTCCTACGCTAATAGTGTGAAAACTGATGAAAAGATGTCAGTGAATTGCTTAAATCCATTGCTGCTGTTGGAGCTCATTCCCCACCGCTCTTAAGCTATGCAGCCTAGGGAAGTGCTATTATCTGCAGCTCAGCTTGAAAGTGTATAATCCTGCAAATATAGATCTTGGCTCGCTAAAAGTAATAGCTTGCGAGTTGACAAGATGACTGTGCCTTTTCTAAATATGCCCGGGGTGGTCAGTGCAGTTTGTGGGCATGGACACCCAGGCATGGGAGAGACAGGTCCCTCCTCACCTCGAGGCAGGGGATTCACCTCCTCAGGGCTTGGTTTTTGGGAGGCCAGTACCTTTTTTTTTTTTTTGGTGGAGGAGGCCAGTACCTCTTGGGAATGGGACTTGCTGCTGGGCTTTGGCCTCTTTGCCCTTTTAAAAGTCTGCCAGGAGACCCCCTCCATAGGGAAGCAATGGCTATATAGTGATGGTGGACATCTTGACCCACTCCCACTAGCAGCTGGCACTGAGGTAAATAAATTATAATTGAGTTAATTAGGTGGCTTGTACTAATTGTTTCCACAGAGGTGCTTTACACCAAAACTTCCCACGTTTAAGCAAAATGTTAAATTGCTGTGGAGCAACAGTGAGGAATGGGTTTTAACAGCATCCTGCTGGTGAGCGGCTGTGGTGTGGTATCATGTCCTCTTTTCCTGTTGTAATGTGTTGACTGTATCCACCTGAAAATCAGCTCCTAAGCTCTCTGCCTCTAGTGCAATTAAAAATAAAAAAAACCCCCAAACAAAAAAACCCCTCACAAACAAAAAACCCCCAAGAAATATGCTGCTGGTACACTGTAATTTTTTAAGGTGTGATAGGTGGGGTGGTGCTGGTGAGGGGAACCTGGACACCATGCCCAGTGCCTGCAGAACCTTCTAGAAGGGGGCACTGAGCCTGTGCATTGGGCGGGGCACACTGAGCATGCTCACTGGTGAGGGGCTGCCATTTTAGTGCCCCCTGTCCTGCTACCAGGAGCCCGGACACCATGCCCAGTGCCTGCAGAACCTTCTAGAAGGTGGCACTGAGCCTGTGCATTGGGCGGGGCACACTGAGCATGCTCACTGGTGAGGGGCTGCCATTTTAGTGCCCATGTGCTGCTGTCAGGAGCCCAGACACCATGCCCAGTGCCTGCAGAACCTTCTAGAAGGGAGCACTGAGCCTGTGCTTTGGGCGGGGCACACTGAGCATGCTCACTGGTGAGGGGCCGCCATTTTAGTGCCCCCTGTCCTGCTGTCAGGAGCCCAGACACCATGCCCAGTGCCTGCAGAACCTTCTAGAAGGGAGCACTGAGCCTGTGCTTTGGGCGGGGCACACTGAGCATGCTCACTGGTGAGGGGCCGCCATTTTAGTGCCCCCTGTCCTGCTACCAGGAGCCCGGACACCATGCCTAGTGCCTGCAGAACCTTCTAGAAGGTGGCACTGAGCCTGTGCATTGGGTGGGGCACACTGAGCATGCTCACTGGCAAGGGGCCGCCATTTTAGTGCCCCTGTGCTGCTGCCACAAGGAGTGGTTCAATGTATGGCCTTGGGACCTGCTCTGCCACTGGCAGTGGTAATGCTAGCCCGAGGGGCAGAAAGTGGTGGCAGAGGAGAGGTCATTTAAAAAAATGAGGTATGCATGGTCATGAAGGGTTGCTGTGTAAAACAGAGGCAGAGTATTTGGATGGCTTGGGGGCCAACTCCTTGTCTGAGGAGTGACACAGGTAACCACAAAGGATTTGAGTCCTGGGATGGAAGGAAATGAATGTCCTCTGCTTCTGTACCTCTGCACTGATAGCAGAGGGGGAGCCTCTGGTAAATTGGGTCTTCCATCAAGTCAGGATAAATCTGGGTCTCACCTCCCTTGAGGTCAAAACAGATAGTGCCAGGTCCAGTGCAATTCAGGGCACTATGTCGCAATTTCTGAGCTGGCAGAGAACAATATGCAGTCACTGACTAAATGAGGTCTTCGTTCATTTTCATGAGTTGAGACTCTGTCCCTATCAGCTAATGGTGTGGTGCTGGCATATTGCAACGTGTGTTTTGCTCAACATATGCCACTGTTTCATATCTCTGTCATAATGTTTATCTATATTGTTACTTAAATAAACAAATCCTTTTAATCTGTTTCTCTAGCAGTGTTGACAGCAAGTGCATTTTCAGAAATTTCTCTTACTTCTTAAATCAGATTGCATAAGCCACTAAAGTGTTTTCTGTCTGGGAATTTGCCTCTGGTATCAGCAAGATGGAATTACTCTAAAAGTGCATCACTTTATTCTGTAGGTTATAAATGATGACTTCTTTTTGGTTATTTAGATTTTTATTTCCTAAATAAATATTGTGTATATCAAGAAGCTTTGGCATTACCTTAAGTATTTCTGGCAAGTACCAGAGAGAATTTGGATTGGAACGTACTTATAAAGGAGTTACCGATACATTAAATAGTAGATTTGAGCAGAACGTTGCATGGAATTTTGTGTTCTCTGGCGTCTTGAAAAAGTGTTTTCCGTAGAGAAGTAATTAAATGCTTTTAACAAAATAAACGGTAAAGGTTAATTACAGTGTAACATCTCTGCTTTTATCAAAAGGTAGCTGACAGCACAGCTTCCGGGCATTCTATAGGCGGTGGTTGGTATAGTCCTGTGGATAACATTAATTTCTTTTTACATAAAATAAAGATAGAGGCTATAGCCAAGTGAGGGGAGGAAGATGCTCCACTTCTTGACCATTCTTTGCACAAGACTAAGCCATGAGGCACAGTTGTGTGGTACCATTTAAATCACTGTGATTTCCAGTTGGTAGAATATAGTTGTTTCCCTGTGAATGAGGGCTGGATTGTGTTACTTAGAAAAGGTAAGTGGTATTTCAAATGTGTTCCAATCTGCAGGTTGTATTTTGTTCTCTTATCTCATTACCTATTTGTCAGGTTGGTTGCCATCGAGAGCAACATTTGGCTCTCAGATTGCTGGCGTGACTCAATTTCTCTCATTTACTCAGTGTTGCTGTTCTTCATGGGGGGAAACTCACATGGAAGTGGTGAGGTCTCCTGTTGTTTTGTAGGGTGGTTTTTTTTTTCATATCCTTCCATTAGCTGTTTAGAGAAACTAATAATTTGAAAATAATATTTGACCTGAATTTCCAAGGGTAAGAGCAAACACTTGTAAAAAGTCTTCCTCCGCAGGCTTCGAGCAGCATATATGTTCCTAAAGAGACCTTAAAACTTGAGGGTTTTTTCAGTATGCTGTTCGGTTTGTTGTTTTTCTCAGTGTGCAGTTGAAGAGCTCTCTCCTTAGTTCTGATTCTGACGTGATAATTTTTCCTGCCTCTTCCTAGTAACGAAGACAGTGTGTGCAGAGCAGTGTGATGGACGGTGCTATGGGCCCTACGTCAGCGACTGCTGCCACCGGGAATGTGCTGGAGGCTGTTCCGGACCTAAAGACACTGATTGCTTTGTATGTGTGAGACTTCTCGTTTTTCTTGTTCCTGGCAGTCGCACTGCAAATACTTAATGCTTTAATCCATGAAATTCACAATTTTGTCCCTTTTAATGTATTGCGTACATACTCCCAGATTTAGACTGCAAATTTTAGCATTTAATATTTTCACATTACATTAACATCACTTATCTACTTATTATTACCCATTAAGAGATTTATGAGATTTGTAAATACAGATTGAGAACCATTAATATGCTAATCTCTGTGATTTTTATCTTTTGCTTTTCTAAAATTAACTTTTAGAGGTGATAGGGAATTTTTAGAAGTATTTATCATTACATTTGAGCATGGCTTTTATTACTGCTCTGTGTGCTTTTTATTTGAAAGTCAAGAATACAATTTAGCTTCTCTGTGAAAGGTGTTCTCTATTACTGCCAGACTTGATTTAAATTCAGCTTTTTTACTGGGCATGCTTCTTAGTGGAGATGTAAGGAAAGTGGTTTCCAAAATACTCTACCTCAAATGCATGCTGCTACGTGTGCTTCAGATGAAACAAGGAACAGACTAACCTTTTCCTTAAAAAGAGAAATAAATAGACAATCTGCACATACAGGGCTTTAGACAAATTTGTCTTGTTTGTAGTTCATTATTTATAATCGTGTTAGCAGCTTCAGAACCCAACACTGATCTCAAAAATTGTGTAGCTCATCACACGGGGTTGCAGAGATAAGTTTTGCTAATGTTTTCAGGGGAAGCAAACCTAGGCCTAAAGAAGCCTAGAACTAGAACATGCACGGACAGGTGGATTTTCAGAGGTACCCAAGTGATTGAAGAGACAAATACCTACAAACTTGGGTAGGCTACTTTTAAAAGCTGCCAGATAGGATTGGAAGGAGAGATCTTATGGTACGGAAAATTGCAGATGCTTTGATAGTGTAGGCAAGTGGATCAATAATGAACTGGCAAAAATTAATCTTTCCCTGGCTGGACCTGAAACTTGCTCACTATTCAGGTATTGTTTCATAGTGGTAGTTGTTTCTAAATGCCATTCTTTTGCTGACGATGAAATGCAGTGATGGCCTGACTTAACTGCTAACAGGTTTTACTAAATCTATTCTTTGTGGCTGGGGCTTTGCACAAGTAGATGCTCGGCACACGTGGTACACCTGATCCAATGCTCGCTGAAAGTTCTGTCTTGGCTTTGGACTTGAGAAATGGGAAAATAATAATCTTTCCATTGTCATGTACAATTGAAATAGGTGAAGGAAACAAGAAAAATGCAATTATTGTTTCCCTATGACTGTTGAGGAACATCCTCAAAGCTGATGTGTTGATATGTGTCCATTTTCAAAAGTTAAGGACAAGTTACTTGCAGCACAAGTTCTGCAATACTGCAGCCTGAAAAAAAAAAATGAGTTAGACTTTCTGAATTATGGCAGTTATGGAAATATGTGTGCTAAAAATCAACTAGCCTGTTTCTTCTGATCCAGCAGAGAAGCACCCAGGGCTTTATTCTCATTCACTCCTGGCCCCAGAGCAATGTAAAAGAAATTCAGCAGGGGTCTGGCAGTTTTCAGGACTAGTCATTACTTGCTTAGTACACGCTGGGTGAAAAGTGTAACCCTTTAGGCTGTAGACAACTGTGCTTAGCTTTCAGCTGAGATAGAGAGCTTTGTTTTCTCTCTGTGTATTTTCCTGTGCTTTCATTCACAAATTAGTGGCATTTAGCACTAAATGCTAGAAGTTTGCATATATTATCGAAGCAATTACAAATGCATACAAAGCATTATATCATAAATTAAAAGATCCCAAATCCTCTAGATGAGCTTTTCCAGAGATGTGCCATCTCTCCGGAGTATTGGTGTGCTTTACTTTACGAATTTGCCAAACTGTTATCAGAGGATTGTCATGTACATGGTAGAGTACCATTGAAGTCAACAATGGATGTAGAAAATGTGTTGAGGAAACACACTAAATTAGTATTTATTAATAAGCAAAAGTACAGTGTATGAAGCATTACAAATCCTTTAGTGTATTATGGCAGCTTGCAGCAGTATCCTGTTGTAAATACGGTTTTAATATTTCTAGATAAAATTCATCCATCTTCCTCCATATGCTGCCATACAATCATTTGTATATTGAGTTCTAAAAGTGAGACAATAATCATCATCTGACATAACTGCAAGCAAACATGCTAAACAAAGTTGGAGAGATGTTACTATCTTGCATTCAAAACCAAACTGGATCTAAAACTTGAAATGCATAGGAGGGCCTGGTTAAGTGCACAGTGGAACCAGAAAAGTTGACACAGCCCTGTGTTTATCTTTGTAAGAAAAAAAAAAAATCTGGTTCTGTGAGAAACTGCCAGTTTTTGTAATATGCATTTTAAAGAACCAGAAAAGAGAGGATCAGCAGTTTGGCTTAGCTTATGCTCCGAACAGGACAGTGCCTTCATCATGGAACTCCCTGTTTGTCCCTTTCAGCAGCAGATTCTGTCCTTCTCCCTTGGTTACGTTATTAGACTCTACCTTCTGAAATCTTCTGACATGCCAAGTAACCTCCCTCAGTCTTGCTGGTCCTGATCTGAATGGAGATAAGGACTGTTAGTAAAAGCAGAACAACAGAGGGATCTTTTTCACTTTTCTCTGTCTGCCCTGGGGGGGGATGGGACATGACACACATGTTGGTGTACTTCTTGACTCTTTAAAGATTCAAAAACATCTGTATTTTTTACAACCTGGAAAAGGACCAGAAGATTCAGCCCCAGACTAAAACTTCTAAAGCAACCTGGCCTCTGGAAAACAGGTTAGTGGGGAAGCAGCATCCAGTAGCAGTGGTTGCTTAAACTGCTAGAGGGATCCAAGCCAGACTACAGCTTTCATGTTCACATGAAATTTGACATTTATGGTATGCTTTGTGAATATTACACCAACAGTTTTTTATAAGCTGTGGTTAAAACCATAGACACAATATGTGGTGATAAGGAATGTCAAAATCGGTGGGGTTTTTCTATTACTAATTATCAACCTTGCACGGTCAATTATTTTCCCTGCATACCATTATTCTCTTTATCCACACACTTGCCTCTTCATTTGTCAGGGCTCTGTCCTCTGTCAGCTGTGGGTGGCTGAACTTGAATGCTAAGTGATACAAAGTCCTATTTTCTTTTCTCAGTGTGTGAAGCAACTGACCTTGTTAAACTTGCCACTTAGGGAAATGACCCCCTCCTGTGCTAGCTCAAAAGAAGTTCTTATCCCTCTTGCTTTCTAATTGGGAATTTCAGTTTTCAGCTGGATGATGGACTCATGCTGTAAGAAATCTAAAGGTTGGACCTCTGAAAAAGTCATTAGCATTTGTTTAGATTGACTATGATAAATAGCCGTTCACTCTTGGCAGTTTTAGAATGTCCTATCGAGTTGTGAATTAGTTGATTGCTAGTAGTAACAATAGTTATGAAACAAATTACAGTGTTATGGTTTTGTAGGAAGTGCTGTAACAGTCAACTGTGTTTCAAATTAAGAGGGCTCAGTGAGCCCCCTTTTATAAATCGTGTATTGGCCAAGATCCTAGCAAGAAATCTAAGTAGTCAAAATGAAGATTAGAAAACTATATATCACATTTCTCATTGTTGCAGCAAGTCTGAACAATCAGGATTGTATTTTAAACTAAAAAGGAAAAAAAAACCAGCTATATGATTTAATTTAATATTTTTTCTCCCTTGCTTTGCAGGCCTGTATGAATTTCAACGATAGCGGTGCATGTGTCACGCAGTGCCCCCAGACTTTTGTATACAATCCCACCACCTTCCAACTGGAGCATAATCACAATGCCAAGTACACCTATGGAGCTTTTTGCGTCAAAAAGTGCCCACGTAAGTGCTGTGTTAGCTGCCTTTTCCTGCAGTGATGGAAAGTTTGAGTTGCATTTCAGGAGCCTTATGAAACAATGAGAGAATGAGAGCTAAGCGCATAGTGCAGTATGTCAAATCACTCCACGTGTGCTTACAGCCTGTAATAACTCAGTCGTGTGTTAACTAAAAGCAGTGACATTCTGAGTTGCTGACACTTTCCAAGTATCCTTTACTATAGTGATCTTCTTAAAGAAAGGGGATTCGCTAGGTTTGTTTTCTTGACCACCACCTGTTACATGCATGCTTTAGGTCAGCATTTGGAAATTTTAAAATGAACTGTTAAAATAGTGCCAAAGGGCTATATTAGTTAGTGGGATTGAAAAAGAGTAGAAATTTCTGTTTCAGAAAAATAACAGTCCACCACCTGTACTGCCTGGCACCAGATGCTTTCATGATACTGATGTCCTTTTCTTAACTTGGAATAATGCTGGTTTGACAGAAAGTTACCATAAATATTTCCTGATCAGTTCTGTTCCAGTGAAGAAAAACTATGCAATATTGACAACAATACAGTCTTAAAACTCCAGAGTAAAATTAGAGGGGAGGAGGGAGTTAAAAAAAGAATAATCCCGTGCATGTGAAAAACACATGCTTCTGAGATGCCAGACAGATGACAAGTAACAGAAAAATTTAGTGGGTCTTCACTTACATAGTCTTTGATACTGCTGTTGTAGTTAGAAAGAAAAATAAGGAAGACAGTATTCTTGCTTTCCCTTTCATTCCCACCAAGGCTTACAGTTCTGTTGTGTATTAATTATTTTTTACATAAAGTACAGGTAAGAAGGATGAGTATTCTATAATAAATTGAACCATAATTCAACCCAAAGCAAAATCCAAGTTTTGAATCTCTGTGAAGAAGTTCAAAATGACAGTAGGCTGAGGCTGTGACTGTCACAGCTTAGTTCTGTTTCTATTAAAGTGGTGGGGTTTTTGAAGCACAATTATTTTTATTTTTTTTTCCAAAACCATGTAGTAGTACCATGCACTACTTAAGGGAAATGATTCTTTGTCCAAATACTTCATTGAACTTTTCTCTTCCTTTCTTCACATTTTTAAGTTTTCAGTTAGGTGGGATCAGTCTATATCCCCTTTGGCAGTTGTTTTACAAGGCAAAATGGATATATGTTTCATTGTCTTGTGCAGTGCTTTATACCAGATGTATATATTTGTGTTTATATGAAAGAGGCTAAGTAGAGCATCTTGGTTTATTTCTCTCCAATTACTGTAGCTTTTTTACCACAAATAATGATAAAACCAATGTGGGGAATGAGGGGGGATCAGGCCTGACAATTCATGGAATTTCGTAAGTCTCTGAAAACGTGCCTAATTTGCTGACTTATACACTTCTGAAAACACTGAACATCAAATGTTAATGTGGAAGTGTTGAGGTCGTTAATAATATGGATTGACATAGAGTCCAAAAACATATGTCCCGGTATTATTTAGTCCCAGTGGTTTGCTTTCTACCAATATCTGCTTTTTCTCTTCAGACAACTTTGTGGTGGATTCTAGCTCTTGTGTCCGTGCATGTCCGAGCTCCAAGATGGAGGTTGAAGAAAATGGTATTAAGATGTGCAAGCCCTGCACTGATATTTGTCCTAAAGGTAACCAGTAGTTTAGTATAAATTTTCTTGAATGTGGTCTGTGCTGTAGTAGAGCAGAGCAAGGTGTTATTTTGACATGAAATACCCTTCATGAGTATGCCATAGAATATTAGTAGCCTTTTTATATCCACAGAACTTTGAGCTATGTAGACTGTGTGCGAAGTATATACAATGGAATGAAAATTTATTTTGTTGTAATGGTAATATAACCAAACCAATTACTTTTGATTAGGTAAAAATGAAGGGGATTTCTCTGTTGGCTTTACAGAAATCCAAAAGAATTCTTTAATGTGTTATTTTAACCACAAGTATTTCGTGGAGGTGTGTTAGAGCTGTCCTTTTGTCATTTCAAAGGGAACCATACCAAAGCCCTGGCTTCAATGTATGGTATGTCTCATACTTGTCAATACAACGTTAGGTTTCCATTTAATTCCTCTGTTTTTTAAAAATGTCTCCGCGTTCTCAGAATCTTCTATCTCCTTTCTAAGTGTCTGAAACATACACTAAAGGTTTTTCAGTGTTGGTGCTGTTGAGAAGACTGAAACTTAGAGGTTACTTTGCTATCCCAAGCTCCGCTAGGGAGACTTTCTGCTGCCTGCTTGAAGGTCTCAGGAGCAGAGCACCATCACGGGCCTATGCCACTTTTCAGCCCTAGAGGAAGCCATGTCTGGAAGGGAATTCACGGTGAAGCTACTGAAACACTCTAAATCAACAGTCACTCCACACAACTGTAACAGTCAAACAGAGAGATCTCTGCCAAGGCAGGGTACTGACATGCTGAATTCTAAGTGATGGCAACGTCCAGCCCTTTGACCTAATTGCAGTAAATAGCTTTTATGCTGGGAAAAGGTTTTATGCATTAAAATGCACATGTAGTGTTCCTGTCGAGTTCATAGCCTTACTCTGAGAAGGAGAGTTGTCACACGTGTGTAAAAGGTTCAGGTGTACTGCTGGTAGTTGCCATTAGAGGAGCCCAGTTAGGGAGACAGGATACATTACCTAATGTCAACCATGAAACATTTGTTCCTGGATACATCATGTGTCCCAGAAAATGCAACTAAATTACATAGAAAGGCTACACGGAGAAGCTTCCTCACTGGGTACGAAAGTTTCTCCGGGCCCCAGTAACTTAATTTGTTGGGGTGATGGGTGAAGAATTATTTGTACATCCTTTCTAAAGGACCTTATGGCACGTGAATGGTTAAATTCACAAATCCACAAATCCAGAGCAAAAGAGACTTCTTGAGCTAGCAGTGTGAGGACCCCTCAGTTTCTGCAGTGAGTAGTGCACAAATAAATGGTATGGCCACGAGGCTAGTCTGAGCTAAGTTATCAACTATGTTTACAGCTGGCTTGAGAGGGATTTTGTGTGGTTCATACTTGCCTTTAGATCCAGTGTGAAATACATTAACCTGTGTGCCAGGATGTCCTTCTGTAGCAGGTACTTTTAGCTTATTGTTTGTTTTAAATTGACTTGTGCTTCTTTTGGAATATGGGTAAAGGGTGCCATTTTAACACCTCTCTGCTGCTTTATCTCTGAAAGAAATGATGACTCATGTCTAGAAGGCCAACATGTTTTGATTCAGTAATTGTTTTTCCTAGTTCTTTACACAAACTCCTTGTTTTGGCAGCATGTGATGGCATTGGGACAGGGAGTTTAGTGTCAGCTCAGACGGTGGATTCCAGCAACATTGACAAGTTCATAAACTGTACCAAGATCAATGGCAACCTTATCTTCCTTGTTACTGGGATTCATGGGTAAGTGACAAAATGTTAAGACATTATGTCATGGTGCCAGCTGAAACGAATTGCATCCACCTCTTAATGATGGCCACAGGCTTCTTTTACAGAATGGCAGATCCAGGATAAATTAGTTTTCTGCCTTCCATTATGAAGGAAACTGTTACCTTGATTCTTATGATTCAGGCTCTAGGAAAAGAAAGGATGAAGTAGACTGTTTGCACTGGAAATAGACAACTGTGATCTTTGGTCACTTAGAGACCCTTGGTACTGGCTTACAACAATGGCTGATTAGAGAAAAGAAGGGAGAAAGGGACGTTACCTTCCATTACTTTGTTTTAGATTGCATATGACCAGCAGTCTAATGTGCAGAATATGCAGAGAGAGTGCCTCACCTAGCATAAATTGTCATAGCCTGGGTGGCTGTCACTGCATATACATGCAAAAAAGCTGCCCCCTTGTCAATCAGTTTTGAACTATGTATTTGTTTCAATTGCAGAGATGCACAAAACTCACTGGTATTTAAATCCGGTATTTTGGTTTAAATATGGCTGTATATTGAGTAAGTCTTAGTAACAGTTGAAGATGTGGAGGAACGGAACCAGTATTTAAAAGTCTCTCCTCCTAAAGGAAGATATACCAGCCAGATAAATAGTGTTCACAGTTCGGTGCACTGTGTTTGCCATTGTAGCAAAGGTGAATGCGCGGTGCAAATGCTGCAAGGGTAGCAAGGGTAGTCCAGGGAAGACAGACATACTCTGTTTTGATGGTCAGCTGTGGTCCAATGCAACTAGCCTCTTTCTTGCACTGTAGTCTTTCTGTCATTGAGAGAACACAAATATGATTGTATCTTCTTACTAATTCAAGCCTTCATGTTGTAATCAGCCATGGTGAATTATGTGTGACAGGTATTTCAGGACCTAGTAAAATGAGCAAAATCCTCAAAATGCACAAATAAGATTAAATCCTTTTGCCCCTTTGTTGTGATACGCGTGTAGATTTTTTTGTGGTACATTAACAGCATGAAGTACTCAATTGTTTCTACTGCTGTGTAGGCTTCAAATTTTAACTTGTTTTTTAGGTTCCTTGGAGCTTTCAGCATTGCTCGCAATTGGTTGTCAAGATTTGATATCTTAAATACAGTTCCCAAACCAACTCGGTGCTTGCAGCTTTATGGCATAGCAAAAATGTGATTAACCGAATGTCTGCAGATTGATCTGAAATGAAATTCTGGCATGAGTAGTGCCAGCAGATTTTTCTTTAGTCTTTCTATAGATTCAGATATGTTTAGATTATCATAAAGTGGTTGACTCTAGGGTGCCTGGCTCAAATTTCCCTACAAGGTGACGTGGAAAGAAACAATTTGTTTCCTTGATTTCATATGGTGATTGGTTGTAATGCTTTACCTACAACTTGATGCCAGCCATGAGAAAGACAGTTGAAAATCCACTTCAGTGAGGCCCTACAGCTCAATGATTCTCAAAAGGCCAGCAAATGTGAGCTCTGACTGTGTAGTTGGTCTTCTCATCTCTCCAGCAGGGAGTACAGTGTGAAAGGTTAATGTAGCATAGGGAGGAAGAAGGACTTTGGTTCAAGTGGTTGAAGGAAGTGCTGCTTTGAGCTTGTTGAAGCCCTGGAGAAGGTCACACAAGAGTCAGTGCTCAGGCCATCGCACTTTCTGATCTGGCCAAATGACTGACTGAGATGCTGGATGTAAATCTGTTAAATCTCACAGGACAGGAAGTATTCTAGTACATGCAAGACAAGCAGCTAGAGGACATGAGCTATTTTGTGTGGATTGTTCCACTGCATTACATGAAATACAATTTTGAGTATTAGAACTGCTTTTGTTGAAAAAGTTATATTAGCTGTAAAGTTACAAGATTGATCTCATTAAAAAAAATCTGTCTAAATTAAAGGGACCAAACCCAACCTTGAATAAAACTGTATTCATCTGAAAAATATCTAAATTGCGGACTATAAAGCAGAGAGATACAATATTTTCTATTTTAATAGAATAATATAAACCTAGGACATGTAATGTTGAAACTGTGTAGCAGTTTGTCTTCCATTCTTGATGAAGAAAACTGACTCCAACAATTCTTAAGTATGAGGATACCAAGTTCTGCAACCCTAAAGTTTTCCACAGCGTAAATTGCAGTAGTATATATTAAAAGAAGAGAAGATTTGAGAATTAATTAAAATAACTTTATATTTCTGGAACAGCTTTGTGTTTAAAATTTCTGTTAAATTTTGCAAATCAATAATACAGGAAATTTTTAAAATTACACCATGAAGCAACAACAGTAATACATATTTCCACTCGAACTTTTCGTTAGTTTCTATTACGAATTTGTTTACTCAGAGTGAACTGCACCTTTTAAATGTATGAATTTTCAGTGTTTCAGATTGTAGGGACTTAAAGGCTGGCTCTTTAAGAAAGAAGCAAAGTGCCATGTTTCTGCTGGGTAGTCAAAACTTGTTTTCTAGTTTTCCAAGAGCCCCAAAATGTTAAAATTAAGTGTATCTGATGCTTCTGTGATCCACTGGGCTTTACGTTAAGGTTCAAAAACTCATTTTGTTGCTGCTAACCTGGACTTGCTTCCAGGATGGTTAGAAGTGACCCCATCAGTCTGTCACTGCATAGACTTGTGAGGCTTGTCTCCAAAGACGGCCTGGTTGATTATCTGCATGTTCTGATTCCAAGAATGATGTGTCTTTGAAAGCAGAAGTGGAAATGTATGCTCCACATCTACTGAGGATGTTTCCTACCCTCTGAAAGCCCACAAAAATACCATAACACAGTGTTACAGAAGAACCCTTTCCTGGATTTTTAAAGGATTTTTGTTTGGGTTAGGCTTCTAGTTGGCAAGTTTTTACTCATTTCAAATTGGGAGAAAAAATATGTACTAAATGATGGCACTCTCAAAATCAAGGTCAGCTTCATCTTTTTGCACTGTAGCATATCTAACTTCAAGATTTTAATGTTTGATGGGCATATTTCATTTCTCAGGTGACAAACGTGGTTGACAAGGATCTGTGCTTTTTGCTGTTCCTTGTTCAACACCTTCTAAAAGGTGTGCCCTTTTAATGCCATGTGTCATGAACTGCTGGCAAGCTCTTAGTTTTGTTTTGCATATAGCTTGTCTCTCATTTCAGTAGCAGTTTTGTTAGTCCTGGTAGTAAAGTATCACGACTGTACCATTTGAGCTAGTATTCCTGGAAAAAATGGTGAATATTCATCTTTCTTTTAGGGAGGTCACCCATGGTTGTTTAGAATCCCTTAATTTTCCATGAGCATAAATATTTGCTAGAAGATGAATGATTTGAACCTTAAAGATGCTAAGCACCATTATTTTCTTTCAAGATGATTTGGGAGAAGTTAGACACAGGTTCTGCAGGAACAGCAGTCTGAAGAAACTGGAAACGGTTTGAAGAAATGTGGAGCATATGCTGCTTAAAAGCAAAGTGTTGACTATTCAAAGTCTTGAATATTGCTTTCTGCATGGTACAGCTTTGAGAATCTGATGGTTTTTTTATTCAGAGTATCACATTTTGTCCTTTTAATCTTTCAGGGACCCGTATCACACGATTGCCGCAATCAATCCAGAGAAATTAAATATCTTCCAAACAGTGAGAGAGATAACAGGTAATGCACTTCTGACTTCCTATAATTTGAACTTCTCACTTTCTGTTTATGGTTGTCATTTTCTGGGTTGGCTGAAAACCACAAGGTGTTTTTTTTCTTTAAACTCACTGTGCTGTAAATTTCATAGATGTTTAGTACACAACAACTTCAGTATCAGTTGATATTCACAAGTCTGGTGTCCTTTGCTCATGAATACAGAATGCCCATTATGTTTGGGGTACACAAGCATCAGTAGACCAAGACTTTACTGTTGAGTGGGCAAGGGGTCTTGGTCTTCACCTGAAAGCATTTGAAATATGCCTTGGGAAAAAAGAGACAAGCCAATTTGGTTTTGCAGCTACTTCTCTTGGTTTAACACCAGATGCTGCTGCAGATTAGCTTCTGTAATTTAAAGACAAATGTCTAATGCGTGGGGTGTTAGTCCCTCCCATCTTTTAGACTTTTCAGTGGGGTCATATAGCTAGAACTCAGTACTTTATTGTCTTGCATCTTGCTTCTTGTTGCACCATTCAGGGGGCAGGAAGGAGATACTACAACTTTGAGTTCTCGATTGATTGCTGGTTATGTATAGATAGGGAAACGTAAAAAAAAAAAAAAAATCCTATTTCATGCACCAAAAAAATATCTTTGGACACTACAGTATGATTGTAGCTGGATGGAGCTCAACATGTGCTTGGCATTTGAAATGTGTTCTCTCCCACGTGCTTCACCTCTCAGATGTTGTGTATTTCAGCAAGCCAGTGGGATTAAAAAATGAAAGTAAGCTCTAAATCTCTCCATAATTAATGTCAAAGATAATCTGGCATCTGGGTGTCTGTAATTTGCCATTCTTAAGCACATTGTCTAATTGGCAGTCTCAACTCTCCTACTTAAGTAGAATTACCCCTGTGCTTAAAGATGAACAATCCTGGAACACCCTCAGAACCGAATGCAAGTTTGTAGTTTTAGGAAAGTCTTGTCATCTTTTAATGTATCATAATGAATCTCTCAATTTCTGTCCTAAGTCTCTAGGCAATTTTAAAACTGAGTGTCCTTAATTCAGGCAAATCTTCATTTTTTTTTCCTGCTGCTGCTGCTTCGAAAAGACTGGGAGGCCTTGCAAGATTCCAGCCTGTGTTTAGGTTCACTCTCACTGTTGAAAGTGGATGTAATGCTGCTGTGACTGTTAGAGTCCTCCTTTGCCTTCTTGGAGGAGACAGTGGTGAGCAGGCTGATGAATTCAAAGACTTTAGTCTGCAGCATTTGTTGCCTATTTATTTATTTTTCTCAAACCATCGCTGTCTTTCATTTATAGGCTAAGCCTGTCCTAATTCATGTATGTGATAAGCCAGTCTTTATGGCTGAAATCATTGATGTTCATATGCTTCCTTTTTCTCTCTTAGGATATTTAAACATACAGTCATGGCCTGAGAATATGACAGATTTCAGGGTGTTTTCTAACTTGGTTACTATCGGTGGAAGAGCTCTCTATAGGTAAGGTACTTCCTCTGTGGAGGGAATCGGGTTTTTTGTTAGTATTCAATGATTCTTCATTATAAATTGCTATGTTTTTCTGTGTTACCAAGGTGTTCATTAACAGTGTCTTTGTTGATCAGTTGTTTATAATAGGCAATACCTTTAGAACATAACGGTTGAGTCACCATCCCTGGAGGTATTTAAAACACGTGTAGATGTGGTGCTTAGGGACATGGTTTAGTGGTTGGACTTGGCAGTGCTAGGTTAACGGTTGGACTTGATGATCTTAAAGGTCTTTTCCAACCAAAATGATTCTATGATTCTATAATGATTTAAAAAAAAAAATTTAAAAAAATGAAATATCTTGGTTCATTGCAGTAGCTATTAGCTTATTGTCCAGAAAGTACATTTTATGGTTTAAAATAGCTTGTGAATGTGAAACATAACTTAAAAGACATTAATAGTAGCACTTAGCGCCCTTATCAGGAAGTTGCAATTGCAAGTGCAGGCTTATGTGCTCAAAGACTAATGTGATCCTAAGAACTGGTAAAAGATAAATACATGGAAGAACACTGAGGTCCCTTGCAGGTGGAGCGTACGTTAGCTCTGTAGTGCCATTTTTACCAAAGATGTTTCCATATGAAAACTCATATGGACAAATTGGTTTGAAGAGAAGAAAATGTGGTGAGAAATAATGAGGGAAGCACGAGAAGGTATCTGAATGATATATAGAGCAACCCCTGGTACTCCGTTGTGCGAATGTAGTAAATCAGTCATGGGATTCTGCTGGCATCTTAAACAGCAACCCAAGCAGATTATGAATAGCAGTGAAACCTTGAGATTGAATTACAGCCCAGCATTTGGAAGCAGCAATTTTTATTTGGAACAGCTGGAAAACAATTATAATAATTAAAATACAATAACTTAAAGGATGCCCAGAAACTGGATATTGTCTTCACTAATCTTCAGTCATAAAATATGTGCAGTCATTTCCGTGTTACACAGACAATCATTTACCGTTCCTCTGATGAAAATAGGAGATAACCACATATTATAACAAAAGAGAAATGAAATGCAGAAAGTGGGCTGGGAAAATTTCCTTGAAAATAACAATTTCTTCCTGTATTACTATAAATGACATTAATTTGATGCCTGACAAAAGATGTTAATACATTTTGCATGACTTTGTCAGTTTCTCCTTAGCATATAAACTATCATAGTATTAATTCTGTTGTCTTAGAAAAAAAAACTGGATTTTATTCAGTTTTCTCAACAGTACTTTATCACACAAAACATGTTAATGGTTGAAATGGAACTAGTTGAGGTGTTTTGCTGGCCTGCTTGGCCTAGCACTGTGGGCATCACAGCTTGTGATATCATAGAGCTCGTACCTTTCTAGGCAATAGAACTGGATGTTGACTGATAAAATATTTGTGTCACCCAAAAATAAAAGTATTTTGACCATATTTCAGTTTTGCCAAAAAGATCATCTTGACATTAGGAACTAATTCTAGTGGGAAATTCCCAACCAGATCTAATAAGTTCCACCTTCTGGAGCTAATTCCTGTTCTCTCTTACTTTTGTTTTCATCACAGTGGCCTTTCCTTACTCATCCTGAAGCAACAAGGCATTACCTCTCTGCAGTTTCAGTCCTTGAAGCAAATCAGCGCTGGCAACATCTACATAACAGACAACAGCAATTTGTGCTACTACCACACTGTCAACTGGACCAGCCTTTTCAGCACGCCCAGTCAAAAGACGGTGATTCATCGAAATAAAAAGGCAGAGAACTGCAGTAAGTATTGCTGCTCAGTGCAAATCTTGCCTGTGATTGGCTCACTTGGGGGGAAAATACAATTACTGACAGGATACAGTGCAGTGAGCAGGCCAAGAACTTGGCTGGTGTCTCTTGGAGCTCCATGGGCATAGGTGGGAGCTGTGATCATTTGCAGAATTTAAGGATTTGGCCCAGTCTGCCTCTGAGCAGATTTATAGGCAAATGAAATGTTTTAAAGTATGAACAAATGAAAGGGAGGAGAGAGATGGCACTGCTTCCTTATTGTGATGTGAACTTTCTAGATTAGAGATCCAGTTTCACAAATACAAATTCTGAAGGCTGTAAATAATGTGAAGTGAGTGTAGTGGTCATGAGAGGCAATGATTTTAAAGATCTGAAAACTAAAGCCCTTTCCTTATGGAGTGAGATTAGCATCTTTTGCTGCTTCCACCTTGCCTCACCAAAGTGGCTCTGTCTTAATCCAGAATACAGTAAAGGTTCTTTTTTGCTTCAAGCTCTGTATAACTTACAAAATGTTAGAAGACAAGAGAAAACCACTCGGAGGTGAACTTTGTAAGGCGCTTTTCCCTTCCTGGAATAGTGTCCTGTTGTTTCACTGGTTTTGAGAGCTTGGGGACATAGCTGAACACAGAAGTTTGGAAAATATTCCCATATTAGTTCTCAGGTCTCCTTTGTCAAATACCTTTCTGCCCTTTCCTGTGATCGTTAAGTATGAGTCCCTTTGAAGCAGCCACAACTACTGAAACATGGGCTTCCAGGGCAAATGGAAACTTGGATGTACTGTCACATCATGCTCTGGACTGCACATCTTGTCATTACATTTGCACACGAAGGGAAAATGCAAACTTTGACTTTTAGCTTGTTGAAGATTTGTTGTAATAGAGACTCGTTATTTTCCAGGAACAAAAATACTCCTAAACGTATTTTATGAAATTTAACACCAAGGGAATCTTCATGAGGAAAACAAATCTCATTCATTTCAAGAATTTACAGTGTAAGCTACAGTACCAAGGGACTAGTTTTAAAAATGGACTCTAACCTATGTTCATTAAATGGACTGTATTTAATGAACATAGGCTAGGGGCCAAGCAAGTTACTTCGATCAGAAGGCAGTGTCTTAGAGAGCTGACTTCCTGAATCCTAACAGGGAACAGTGGTTTTCTCTCTCTGTGCACATCTGTGTGAATGAATTGATTAATGTTTTGTGGCCTATTGAGAGTCAGCATTAGATGAGAAGAGCTGTCCCGCTGCTTCAACTCTGCCTGTCAGTCAGCACCTCTCTGGAGTCAAATGGGTTCTGCTGCAGGTTAGATGTCTAACTAAACTCTTCACAGTTACTTGGAGTAAGGCAGAACTCTGCCTTAGAGCCAGATGCATTTCTCCAGCATCCTCTGAAACATCTGTGATTTTCAGGATAGGCCAACAGAGTGGGGTTTAGGAGAGTTTCCTCTGAGTCTTCCACTGCCTGAATGTTTGGGATCTGGGGGCAAGCCTCTAGGGTTTCCATTTCTGCCTTTCAGTTATTTTGCCTGTTCTAGACCCTGATCCTGCAGATGCTTGGGCATATGCCCATGCCTCTTTGAGTGACAAGTAAGACTAAGAAGGGGGAAGGGAAATGCATAAGTAAATATTTGCAGGATTGGAATCCATCCTCTGGTATAAATACTGTCTGCTTGCGTGGTAACTAGCAGGGTGTGAATTGTTAATAGAAATTTCTTCCAGTGAAGAAACCAGTCTAGACCATGTTAATTATTAGTCACTCTGGTATATTTATTATTATTCCTTTGTATATTTTGAGTCACTATCAGCTTGGTTTTGCTTTCCTCGCTATCTAGTGATTGTTAATGGCTTAAAGCAAGTTACAGCAAACATTTAATATCCATGAGTAGCTTTTCTTAAAAATCATGTAGGGACTTCCAAGATCTAGTCAGCATCATATTTAAGTGACTTTTAGGATATATCACAAGATGGTGATATCTTTTCCATACCATTTAATCATGTGTTCAGCTGACGATATAAGTCAGTGAGGAAATAATAAAAAAATTGTTGAAGGAGTAAAATATTTGTTGAAAAGTTCAGTCTATAGTGATGCTTCATCTTCAAGATAACACTGACATAGGGTTTGGCAGAACTCTGATTTTTTTATTTTTTTTTTCAATAAGGAAGATGAAGACAACAAAATTCAGTCAGTGCAAAATGCTACAGAATTATCCAACGCACAAAATATACTTTATACTCCTGATACCATCAATTATTTCATCTTGCTATTTCTGTTACTTATTAACAATATTAAAATATTCACCAGATATTTCAGTACCTTTGAGATGGCTTTTCTAAAAGCTGATTAAAAGCCTAGGGCAGACTTTACTTGTTCGTAGAATGTTGAAAACAGAGGAGCAAAATGTATATGTGTTTTTTTGAATTTAAAAAAATCCACAAGCCCCACAACGCTCTATTGCTTTGTGTTCTTTCTAATATTGTCCCGTGCAGGGCCAAAGAGGGGTAGGTACCTGGAAGGAATGTAACCTCTCTCTTCTCCACCTTCCCTACACATATTTAGGGATAGAAATGTCAGTGCCCAAGCTTGTGTATGCTAGGAACATAGAAGAAAGTGGCACCTTTCAGGCTGAGCACCATGGAAAGGGTGGCATAGGTGATCATCAGCGAGAGACTTCTGAAACTGCATAGACCCTAAAAGATGGCTAGGCTTGGGGGCTGGTTACAGGAGATTTGAGGGCAAGGGACAAGTTGAGGCTTCAACAGCTGCTGCACCTTTAGCACAGTCTGGTAGTGTCTTCCAAGGTTGTTTAAGAGTTCAGATGGCAAATGGGCATCTTCAAGCTGATAAGCCAAGTGGAAATGAATTGGAGAGCATTTATCTAAAATGCAGTGCATGAAGCTCTCATCTAATGTAGACTTCTAATTCTCTACTACTATAAACGGTAAAATTAAGCACAGTTTGTGCATAAAACTTACTTTGTTATGAACATTATTAATGCAGAATGAATCCCTATAAAGTTATTTGCTAGAGACTATGCTCTGGTAGTTTGATTTTACTATTGCTCCATGCTGAAGAATCTGCCTTTTTTCCCCCCAGTGTGGGTTTTTTTATGGAACAGTCAGAGGTGAGTCATGTTAAACATGAGTGCACACAAAACAGATGTAGAAAAAAATGTTCTTTTGAACAAAGTTATTTAAATAATTCCTTTCAGCTTTAGTGATACCTGGAGTGTACAGTGAAACCTTTCTAGGCAAAGGTTGTTATGAATGTGATTGTTATGAATTATGTCAATTTAGCCACCAATTAACAACTTGAAGAAATGATTACATTCATTATCAGGCGTGATGCAAAGCTAATTGAAGTCTGCAGGAGCTTTTCTATTGAGTTCATGGAGCTTTGGATCAGGCCCATACATGTACAGCCAAATAACAATCATTTTTCTTTTTTTAGATAGCTAATTTTCTTGTGCTCTGTCTAGGTTGGGGAAAAACATTGAACCTTTCTGCTTCTAACCTGTGTGACCCCATTAATAAGGAATGAACACTTGTTCTAAAACTCCTGATGAAAATTAATTCCTGTCAAAAGTATTATTGTTCGTTCTTCCACGTACGGCCGTGTGATATGCTGGAGCTTCAGAACATTCTCAGCCTATGGAAATGCCTAATAATGTGTCTAAAATTGAAACATTTCTTTAGCCATCCCTATAATTAAAGAAGGGGAAGAAAGACAAGCGTAATGGATTTTTATAAGTTGTCAAAAGAACCACTCCCTTCTTGCCAATATTCATTTATGAAAACATTTCTATGACTTAGAAATAAAGAGAAGGAAATAGTGATTTATTTTTTTCCTATGTTGCTTTTTTCATAGACTACAGGCACTGTGTTGGCTAGATTTCAATAGGGTAATCATGATTTGCTTTACTGAAAAGCTCTCATTTTATTTGCATAAGGTTACTCAGTATATTTTCTGAGCTATCTGGTAATAGTCTCACTTGCTCTTTGAAGGGATATTTTAGTGCAACACTGTGTGCGTGCATGTGTAAATAAATTCTGATCCCAGAGTCGTCTGACAGCTGAGAACAGTGAAAAGAAAGGAAATCACTAGTAATAAAAACACAATTTCAAGTTACTAAAAAGGTGAGAAAGCAAATAGGAAACTGCCTTTCAATGACAAGAGGGTATAAAACAAAAATCAGAAGAATTACTAATATTTTTAAGATTGAAGATAAGAACAAAGGGATATCCAAAGCAGGGTGGTTTTTCATCTGTGTGTCGAGTACTTAACATGAGTCATTGACTAGAAAATAAAACTATTCATATAAAAAGTTTGCTTAATTAGTTTCTGGCATTGGTGGGTTTTTTCCTTTTTTTTTTTATTTGCTGATACAGTTTGAGCCTGAAGCTGTGTCATAATCGCAGGTGTCCCTGTGGCATGCAACGTGAGGGAGGACTCACTTATTTGTCTGGTCAGTGTCAGTCATGTCACCGTGAGACTGGATGAAATCAAGGGAGATAGGCACACCATGTGTGAAGGGCTGGAAGGGAGCCCTCAAGTGTGCTCTAAATCCTAAGGCATAATTGGTGTTCCCCTAAATGACCAGCTGTATCACTTGGAGCTTGTTCCTGGGTGCTGCTACAGGCAACGAACATGAAATAGGCCCAAACTGACCTTGACAAGTCAATGTGCCTTCCGAACTGTATCTCACAAAGCCAGCATTAGACTGAGATATACATGAAATGTCTAAAAGTAGGCGAAAAAGGAAACTGTGTGGGCTACACGTGTAGCGTTTGCTAATGCAAAACTTTCACCTAGTTCCTTTGATTTAAATGAAGTTTAGTCAGTGGCAGCGTAATGGAACTACTGACATCTGGTAGTTGTTATAAAAACGTTGCCACGCTTAAAAAAAGTTAGGGTTAGGACAATAATGAAAAGCTGAATTTTTTGTCTCTGCTCATACTGACATGGTGTGGTATGGTTCCTTTGACTGCAGCAGAACAACTCCTGATTTACAGGGAAAGAGGGCGAGAGATCTCTGTGTAATGGCATGGTGATAGCTCAGGTCTCTCTTGCTGTGCTGGAATCTCTGAGAATTAATACACTTTAAAGGAAATCAAATGAACATCTGGAATTACACCTAAATTTAATTATTTTATGTTTGGCTGTACCTGATTTGAGCACTGAGGCAAAAGAAGAACCAAAAGGATATTTCTGAACACCTTCTGGATGTTATCATTTAGAAAGTATATTTGATATAAAAAAAACCCAAACAAAATAAAATACATATATTCAAGCATTCCAGGCTTGATAAGGCATGAGTGTGCAGACTTTTCATGTCTGAGGTTATTTGTGGTATTGTATTGAATAAGACAGTGCTCATCTACCTGCTTAATTACGTGTATTGTACAGCAGATCCATGCAGGGTCAGCAACAGCACTGTACAAGTAGAAAGCATGCTGGTGAATCTCTTGTTCTTGGATCAGTTTGCCTGCAAGGGCTGGAGGATGTAAAATCTTTGATTCCTATGCTGCTTGTAAAGATGTAAAGGTCAAATGTCCTTTTTTGGCACTGATTATGAAAATGTTCTAAGCAGAAAAAGAAATAAGTAGATGATAATCTGCCATTATCAATCTCGATAAAGCAAAATGTCCTACTGCAAGAAGAAAGGAAATATGGAAGAAGCTTCACTCCTTGCCTACTTACTACATGGGCTAGGAGAGAGAAACCACACATAAAATTGTTGCTTTTTTTTTTTTTTTTCCTGAAAGAAATGCTTTCTGATAAATTCAATGGTCAGAAAGCAGGGTGACAGTGGAAGGAGGGACAGGACAGGTAGTGTCTATCAAAGGAGAGCACCCTGACAGTGTGACATGAACTTCCTGCATCTCGTCAGGGAAAAGGAGGTGCAGGAATTGCTTTGTAGGAAACAGAAGAGGACATAGGCTAGGCATGCTGTAGAGATCAGAAGGATGTGTTTGACAAACATGGTGCCAACACCAAACAATGCTGTGTGATGAAAAGCAGCGATTAAGGAGCAGTTAAGGAGAGAGTCGCTGTGTGAAGCATTGTGCTCTCCTGTACAGTGGGCTGCTATGACAGATATTCAGTGGTTCAAATATGGGACATTATATATCCCATAGCACAGAATAACCATTGTTAAAATATGCTGTGGAGAGCAGAAAGCATCTTTCTGCTGATTTTTTCATGATTTAGAAGGGCTTTGCGTTTCTCAGGTAATAAAGCTCAGTATTCTCTTTAATTGTTGAGGTAGATTGTAAGGGACAGTACCTAAACGCACTGTTGCAGTCTTGACAGTGCAGACAAGACCATGAAGTATCCTAAATGAAAATAGAGCTTTTTTTTCCCCCAGTCACCCAGCTATGCTGCTGTATGGTGGAAGCGTAGAAAAACAGCACACACAGAATTACTGTCTTTTTATTTAATATATAGCTGCCAGAGGGCTTTTTGCATTTTTCCAAAAATATTTTCTGTTGATTTTGCTATTGCCCCTCTTTAAATGTGTGCTGGAAGTATGCAGTTGCTGCTTTATAGGTGTATTCAGTTGTGTTTGTTCCTGACTGGGCATCTTCATTGCTACAATATTGGAGGCTGTGGTAGAATTCTACTAGCAAACCTACTTTTAATTTATTATTTGACACTTTCCCTCAAGTTGTTTCCAGTGGTTTAAAAAAAACAAAACCAGAAGTGTTTATATATTTGATTGGGTATTTCAGATCTTTGCTAGTTTTAATCTACTCAGTTTAGTGGGTAAGCATTTGCATAAAAAAATTCATCATGCAAGAGTGAATTCAAATTAAGAGATCTACCCTTTCACATGCCAGGGTCTGGCTGAATCTGTGCAACTGAACTTTCTTTAGATGCTGGAGAGATAACGTGTTTCCTTTTGCTCTTTGCTTATTTTCTCCATCTGTCACCATCATTTAGATATTTATGCAGAGAAGGATTTATATAAAATAAAAGTACAGAATTAATTATATTGTTTGAAACAACCTTTTCCCTTCACCCTTTGTTCATTTTGTTTATTTAAGCAGAATTTTGGTTTTGAGACAGGGATCATTGTTTATTTTATGTGTGTTTTGGGTTTTAATAGAAAGGCTCTTTGGCTCTTCAGGTGCTTTTGCAATAAGCAATTTAAAAAACCCCCACAGTTAATGATGACTTTTTTCCAACTTTTTCCCCACTATCCATAAGTTTTATTTCAGGGAGTCCTCAATTCAGAGGTAGTGTTTTATATTTTAGTTTAATAGCCCTTCTGTGGATTTGGAAAATTGATTTTTCAAATCCTTTACATTGTTGGCATTCACCATGTCCTGTGTCAGGGAATTCTGCAGCATTGATCTATACTTTCTATGAAGAAAAATCTCAGTTTTGAACCCTGTTTGGTTCCTGTCTCTTTGAATGCCCATAAGGGATTGGAAGAAGCAATGAACAATTGTTTCATGCTTACTTATCTTCTTATTGTCATTCATGATTTCATAGACCTTTGTCATGTCCTTTCTCACCCATAGCTAAGGCTACTCGTCTGTTTTTTCTTGGTATAGAAGCTCTTCTGTAGTTTTAGATCATCTGTGCAGTGCTCTTAAACCTTTTTCTCACTTTACTATATCCTTTCTGAAAGGAACACAGCAGAAGTGCATACAGTATTCAAACTGTGAGTACATCGTGTGTTTCTGTAGTGGTATGATGGTAATTTTCTGGTTTTTCTCTATTCTGTTTCTAGAAAATCTGAACATGTAGTTTACTTAGTTCTGAGTATGGCAGAATGCTGAATGAAATGTTTTCCTTTGGATTTCAGAGGACCATGTAAATTAATGATTGTATCCTCTCTCTCTGCAGCTGCTGATGGAATGGTGTGTAATGAGTTATGCTCAAGTGATGGCTGTTGGGGGCCTGGGCCAGACCAGTGTCTCTCCTGTAAGCGCTTCATCAGGGGAAGGACCTGCATAGACTCTTGTAACCTGTATGATGGGTAAGATATTTCCCTTGCACTTTTCCCTAAAGCTGCTGACTACGTTGTTCAGGACTTCTCACGAGTAAGTTATTTTGGTTTTACATTAGTCAATATCTGGTTCCATTGCCAATATTACTGCTTCTGAGTGAAATACATTGCGGGATAAGTTTTAGGTATTTCCAAATTTGAACTTGTGTAGAAGGCTTTACCTAGTATTCTGCTGACTACAATTTTCATCCAACATCAAAAGTATGTTGCACCTGTTGCATTTCTGATCATGTGAACAATTTGACTTAGATGAAGACTAAAACCCCACTATTTAGCCCTACTTGAATATTGACACCCCTATTCAGAAACACATACAATTGTGTTCTTTCAGATTGGTTAGGTTTAGGCATGTGATAAAGAGTAAAGACCCCAAAGTAGGAAAACACTTTTTTTTTTTCCCCTAATATACTCTGTATGCGTGCACACGAATACAAATAATAAAATGAACACAAGTTTTACCCTTTTTCCTTCTCCCACTTGTACATGTGCATGATCTTTTCTGGGAGATGAGCGGGGGAATACCTACATACAGCACAGCCAAGGTGGCTGAGTCTGGCTTCTGACAGAAAAATAGAGCTGAACTGCTTGTATGAGCTGCAGCAGAAGAAATTAATAATTAAGCTGTGGAGGGAAGCAGGTGGAATTTCACTTCCCATGTAACAGTATAGCAAGGTCCCTGGCACCTCTTTTAAAGTCAAGATAAAAAAACCTAAATTATTTTAATTATCTTTTTCAGCTCAAACTGCTAACTGAAAATAAGATCACTGTATGGTTTCTTTCTCTTCCTGCCTTGGATGCCAACTCATGTAACCGTTATGGAAAGAGTATTCAATGAACTCCCATATATATGTGAAAATATTCTAAGCTCTTCTATCTGGACAATACACACAAGAAAAATCTTGTCAGAGTACAGTTTTATATGCTTAAAAGCCCATCTTCTCCCCCCTCCTCTCCCCTCATTTCCCCCCCCCCAAAAAAAAAAAGTTGCAGACCACAGTTGTGTTCTCATCTGCATGGGAATCTATTGCACCACATTTGCTGGCTGGCATCACCATGAAGCCTATCACAGTAAGATCACAAAGGGCTCTCATGACCAGCCCTCACGTTGGGATGTTCTGATCTGTATAAATCAGTGAAAGGTATTTAAACTTTCCACAGGCTCAGTTCCTTCCTAAATAATGAAGTGGTTTGTGACCTGGGAGAATTATTTTTCATTTGTTTGAGAGCTCTAGCACGTTTCATCTCTCAGGGCAGCAACAGTACTTCAGGCTAGGGTCAGGTGTATTTGACTTCTATTTTAGCCCTCAACGGGACAGCTCTATCTCCAAAGCCAGAGAAGGGTGAGCTCGCTTGCCATGGTCAAGTGAAGTTTACCTCAGCTGTATTGTTGCAATAGGTCCTAATGGCTGTAGAGGAGCAGAGGGGAACATGGATAAACTAAGCACAGAGGCCTTCACCTTTACCTAAATATTATTAGAGCCCACTAACATGAGTGTGCAGCACATCTTTAACTGGTTAAGGCAACAAGATGGGCTCTGTCTATAAAGCATAGGTGTCCAGTCTCAGCTAGTTACATAGTTTCTCTCTGTGGTTAGTGGGAGAGAAGTGACCTGTTCAGGTGTTAATTCATCTCAGAAGAAGGTGGAATGAATTGTGTTCAGAAGATGCTGGAGGTTTTTTTTGTGAGTGGCAACTGGAAGCTGAAATGAGACACCTGGTGTTTGATGGAAGAAATCCCACCTAATTATCACTACTTTTTTCCCTCATTAGAAGTGGTTAATAAAAAAAACCTAAATCACTTGAGTGATAGTTTCTTGTGGATACATGAAATAAATGAGCAAAAGGATTTGCTTTGACATTTTATAGATTCAGACCTCAGTCTCGAATTGTTGTTGATGAAAAAGTTATGAGCCTTTTGGAGAATGAGCTTTAAAACAGGAGCGTGTGCAGAGACTTAACTAAAACAACAAGAGCAGCACTGTGATCAATGCTCTTTCTAATCTTTTCTTATCTGATAGTGATGTTTCACATGTAACAAGTGCCTTCCTGAATCTTGAGCCATGAAGGACAATTCTGTAGATAAAAATCAAGAAATGAGCTGGTTTGTCCTGTTAATGAGGTCCTTATTTCTTAAGGAAAGAAGAGAAAAAAAAACCACTCTGGTTTTATACTGGTAAACAAGATGTCTACTGCTTCACCTGCCTATGAATGAGGGTGCTGATGGGGCCAGGTTTGCAGCTGGTGTAAAGCAGCACAATGTCCTTAACAGAAGTGATCGCAGCTGGTATGGTGATGCTGAACTGATTTCCAGCAGGTGAAGAGCCAGCCATTTTGTCTCGGTTTCAGTCTGACTTTAGCTTTCTCCTAACTGCTTGCAAAATATTTTCTAGGGAATTTCGAGAATTTGCAAATGGTTCTGTCTGTGTGGAGTGTGATCCCCAGTGTGAAAAGATGGAAGAAAACATGATCACGTGCTATGGGCCGGTAAGAACAACATTTGTGTATTATGGGCTAGCTTGTTAAAGTGTGCTAAAGCACAGGCATTTTCTGCTTACAGACTGTAAAGCAGCTTTTGAAAATTAGTGTTAAAAAAAGCAGAAAATATGCATATTCTGCATGTAGAGAAAGAATTCTGCTCATGTTAAATTGGTGCAATAAATTTGCTTGGATCAGCCTCCTTAAGAAAGTGGTTTAAAAAGTAGTGCCCTTTTCCTTCCTGAGTTTTCTTAATGCCTTAGTGGTACAGATACGCACATTTTTAAAATGACAGATAGCATGCAGTTGTGATATGAGTTCCCTTTTTTATTGCTGTTTTCATTCTTTATACTCAGTTCTGTCCTGTTCTTCTACAACTTAAGTTACCTTCTCCTCCCTCCCCACCCCCTCTGCAAAAACGTGTAGGAGTTTGTCTTAGTCTCTCAGCTTGAACAATATGTTGGTTTGGGGTTTTTTTTAACTTAGGTTAGCCTTTTAGGTTGTTTTCATAGAGAATTTTTTTCATGCATCCTAAATGAGTGTTAACTGCAGCTGTCACCTTTATAATGGCCGGTGAGTCTGCTTTCATAGATTGTTGCTCTGTTGTGAGATAGAAGTTGTCTCTTTCTTTTGGTCTTTTGTATGTTGCCCAGATTAAGTCACAAGTATCCTGGGCAATGAGGAGCTGTATTTTAGGCTCTTCATCATTGAGAAAATTTAACCCATAACTTACTTCCTTATTTCTGTGACTTACCTACTGAATAGAAAAAAAGGCATCATCATTTTTGTTGCAATAGTGTTTTCTGCAGCCCAACCATAAAGCAAGAGGCTAATGTTTCAAATATTTAACTCATGAGGGAAATTTGGATTTGTAGCAGGGTTCATGGACGTAAAAGCCTAGACCAGTGCCCAACCTGAACACCAGATTTCATTATGCACTGGCTTATCATCACAGCTTTAAAGTTTTATTTTTACATTGTCCAGGAGCCTTGCTTTGTAGTTTGTAACAATTTAGTCTATGTGTGTGTTAAGAAGGAGCCCTTCTAGTTCTTCGGTATTGTTGTGACCAGATACCACAAGGAGAATGCAGTGTGGAAAATAATTCTGGAGTGTAGAGGTCAGGGATCCCACTGAAAGGCCATTGCAGTTGCTTTGCAAATGTGGTTTGCTATTGAACAATGTTGTGGGAAATTTCTCAGAGTTAAAGTGGGCATGAAGTCCATTGTGTTAAGCACACCGATAATATCGAGAAACCTGTTTAGAAGCTGGAATTTAGTCTTGCATTCTACAGAATAAGTGTATAGCCAAAAGCATCAGGATATACATGTCTGCTGCTCCTTAACAGAGACTGGAACCATACAGCCAATTCACTGTTGATTTGGAAAGAAATGCGACTACAGTTAAAGCTGAGTGCGTTGTCGCTCTAGGACCTGCAATTCCAGTGCAGCAGGAAAAGACAGAGTAACTTGAATGCACTGTGTTTCTTTCTTCTGCGTTCTCTAGGGACCTGACCACTGCACGAAGTGTTTCCATTTTAAGGATGGTCCAAATTGTGTGGAAAAATGTCCTGATGGCTTACAGGGGGCCAACAGCTTCATTTTCAAATATGCTGATGAGGATCGTGAGTGCCATCCATGTCATCCAAACTGTACCCAAGGGTGAGTGCAAATTCTGTGAAGTGAGCCACCCTATTTACTGTGTATAGCACACGATGATTTACATACAGTTTGGCTTGGTAAAGCGCTTGTCCCGCTCCTGAAAACAGAGTACGTGCAGCAGTAATGTAACCTTTGATTTTACAGGTGTCTCATGACATTCAGGTTCCAGTCATGAATGTCCAGCAGCTTATAAGAAAAAAAGCTTGCACCCCTTTTGAAAACCATAGAGAACAACTTTTCACAGCAGTGCTCTTAGCTTGTCTTCTAGCTAGCATTGGTTTGTAGGAATGCTGCCATTGACACTTATGTAAGTGTAGGCCTGTAAAATGACTTTATTTTTAGTATTTACTTGTTGACAGAATTTTCATCTCTGTCCCTTGGTATTGGTGAACTAACCTGGCAGCACCACTGTGAGACCAAAGTGTTACTGCCCTCTTTTTCATATGGTGACTGATGCAAAGAGTTTCTGTGAAAGCAGACTCTGTCCAGGAGTCTGAGTCTTAGCATCAGTTTCACAAGTCCTGTCTAAGTGCCCAAAATCACTTGTTAGGTTTGGAAATACACAGCCCGTGTATCTGAGCCAGAATTAAGAATGTGTGCAACAAAATAATAGTAGACACATACACAACTATTGTTACGCATAGGCCATGTAAGTTATAAATGTCTTTTTGATGAGAAGATTGGTGGTGTCCAGCATACAAAGAAAGGAAGAAGCAGCCAGGGGAAAAAAGAGAAAACTTCAGCCAGTGAAATAATCTTCGACAAGAGGCTCTTATTGTTTAGCATCTAAAATTAAACCAGTAAATTATTCAATGTAATCTTGATGTCAACAGCTGTTGCCATTCAAAATGAGACCTTTTGCTGGTTTTGCAAATCTAATTACAATAGAGCCATTAGGGAAATGAAAGTGAGATGGCAAAGACACAGCCAGGATCTGTTACAGATTTGTCTTCCCCTCAGACCCTTTAAATCAGTTACGCAATAAGAAAAATGCTGCCACTGTGGAAGAAGAGTGTAAGAAGAAACAATATGAAAAGATGAGCTTACTTCAGGAGCTCTGGTCCTGGCTTTAATAGATGGTGGAAGTGCCAATTCTGACCGAATCTGACAAGCCCAGCTATGGATGATAGATTTACTGTCCACCCTACATAAGAAGTGCCTTGCACTTCTGCTGGCCTCTCAGAAGAACAGGATGTGTCACTTCTTCCCATTCCCTCCTCTTTTCTGGGGAGGTCTAGCTGATCTATTACTAATCTTTGTGGCACAACTATGTTTCTCCTAGACCAGGAAGGGAGCACGGTGTTTTCCCTGCCTTTACGCTTCTTCATATGCATCAGTTTTTTGCAAGTGGTTGGTTGTTTTTATCTCCTGGAGAGAAAAGGATCAAGAAGGGAGGCTTTTATGCCTTGTGATGAAAATCTGACATTCTAGATCATAAACAATTAGGAAGAGCATTAGGCAATTGTAACTGAACTTGCTGGTATTCATTGGCAACCATTGGTGACACAGGGTTCCTTTATGCTGAGGTGTGTTGTAATTTAATCCTTGAACTTTCAATTTTCCCTTTTTTTTTTTTCCTGCAGCTGATTAGGTGAAAGAATGTCTCATTTAGCATCATGTGCCACTCCCCAGAGAAATGACAAAATACCACTAGTAAAAAGGCTGAAGGTTTCACTGGGTTACACATGTAAAGGTGTGATTGTCTCCCAGATGAGGAGCTATCCCTTTGCCATGAGTCAAATACTACTCCTCACAGAAATCCTCATCCTCCTATTAAAGGGCTAATGTGTCTATTCTTAGGTATTTTGTTTTGTCTCAGAAAAGCAACACCCCCACCCCAAATCTGGGTAAGCATGTGTATTCTTTCCTAGTGTTCCTAAAAACTTTCTGGCATGTGATTATGTTAATGAAACCATTAATGACTGCCCCAGATGTTTGAGTTTTATGGGTTGTCCATCATCTTGCCAACGTTGTCAGGGGCTGAATATGCCCACAGAGGGAAGGGAAATCAGTTTCTCTCTCTCCTTTTCTCCTTCAATACTGAATTCTCAAGTTCCATACACTTCCTTTAGAAATTAATATGTAAATTCCCCTCAATCAGGATTCTTCAGTGAAATAGGTTGTGGAAGGAACACATCTTGATATTTGACTCACGACTGAATGTACAGAGAAACCGTAATTCTACCTCATCTAGCATGTCTGTTCTCCTCTCTGTCAGATCAATTGCTGGAATCAAACCAATGCTCTCGCAGTACAGCTTGGATACTCATCAAAAAGTGTTGAGCTGCTGCAGAGCAGTGCTCTGCTGGTGTGGCATCATCTCATTCCTGTAGTGCTGCTCTCTGAATCAGGGTGCCTGCTAAAATGGGTTATTAGTTCTCATATGTTATTTGTAGTCATCCCCACCTGTTGCTGTCACCAAGGAAGATGTCTGACCCACCTCTGTGTTTCTTGTGAGCGTTTCGCCACGATGAAATTGTGGCAAAACTTGTAGATGATTGCTTTACGCCCCAAAGTGTGAGATTTGATAACACCATTCTCCTTATTCAAGTATAATAACTGCTTCTGTTAAAAGGTGTGTGATTATCCAGCCCTGTTAATGATCTTACATTGACTAAGAGAACTATCAAGGAGTGACTACTTTGGATGCAAAAACTGTGCTCTTGGCCTTGCATCTCCATGATAAACATCAGCTACTTGAAGCCAGTTGGAGTCGATCTGAGGCACATGGGACAGCTCTTCCATTTAATTCAAGAGAGTCAGAAAGCATTTGGCACCTCTTCTTGCAGAGCTAGCCAAAATGGAACACTTTCGCAGAAATAAAATACTAATTATATAATAGTATTTGACAGTCTGCTTCCTCGCTAGGCAAGACACAAATGGGAGATCTCACTGGACAGCTCCCCTCATCATAGAAAGGCATTTTCTCACACAGCTTTTTGAAGGAGGTGTATTACTCTTCACAAAAAACTTCATTATCCTAAACCAAGACCAGAGAAGTCATGGGAGCCTTATCAACACATGTGTGGTCCAGAAGGGATTTGAAGGCAGAGGGACTGTCTTATCCCTAAAGATTAGTTGTATTTTTAGGAAGGCATTATGAATTGCAGATGAAACAGTAGTACAAATTCAATGACGACAAACAAACTGAATAAGAAACTGTTACTATTTTGTTGATGCAAAATTCCCTCCCACCCCAGTTCTTACTGTCACCATCAGTATGCACTTCTTGTTAGCTACGTAACCCCCTGGTTTTGAGTTGTCTGACTTGATCCATACCAATAGTTGGGTGACCAGGTCATCACCACAACTAAGGTTTTCTCCTGTCCAGAGTTAATCCATTTATGCTTTATGCCATTGTAATAATCAGTGTTGTTTGTTTCCAATGACAAAGATTTTTGAGAATTCATTTGACTAGAAATGGCTTGGCTATTCCACATCTGTGAACAGTTAAGACCCCACCCTTCAATCTCAAATAAAATTGATGAAAGTCAATGTTTGTGACAGAGGGAAAAGGATTGTTTTGGGAAAAAACAGTTGTTACTCAAATTTTCAAAACTGTTTTAACTCATAAATAGGATTATTATCTGTAAAGCTAGGATGAGCTCCAAGTGTCATTTTCTGTATAAGCTATATTGGACTGTTGTAAGGTACTGAATATATCGTTAATAAATTGGCATGTATCAGTTAAGTAGTTCATTTTACAGAGTGAACTTGGAAATGAAAATATCATCCAGGCTCCAAGCAGAAGAAGGAACCCTGGGGGTGAATGGAGTACCAGTGTGATGTATGATTGTGTCATGCTTGTACTTACATGTGTCAAAAAGCCTGAAACCAAGGAAGTTGCTTCCAGAGTAAAAATAACTCATGACTTAGTGGTGCAAATCAACTTGTTAATAGATATTGCCATTACTCACACAGAATTGTACTTTACTGCGTGTTATCGGGACAGCCAGTCAGAGAGTAGGAAGCTGTTCAACATGAGTAGGAGTAATGGAAAAATTGCACCTGGACAGAGTTTTATGTTTGGGGCTGGGAAATCCACTGAAGAAGATTACAGGTTTAAATAAAAATCAGTGGTGTTTCAACTTGGAGTGGGTGAGGTCCAAAGAGCTTGCTCTTCTTGGCTTCAAGTCCTGCTCTCCAAAAGTCTGAGAATAAATGTACAGATGTGAAATGACTCCAAGACAATAGGCTCTTTATGTTAGTCTGCCAGTTATCTGAACTAGTAGTGAGCTCTCAGACCTCTAATTTGAAGAGGGCCTTTTTTTTATTTATAGCAAGAGTCTGAGCTTAGCTTCTCTTGACATGCTAGGGAATGGAAGATCTGAACAAATTTTTCAGCCTCCTTCATTACTGAACTGTTTTTCTGTGAATTGCTGAGAGTGTCATGAAAGGAAGAAGTGTTGGATATGTTTGAGGCTGGTTAGAATTCAGTTGGTCCTGAATTCTGAAGTCCTGAAGACCAGGACAGCTGAAATTTCAAAACACACCTGCCATGAGTTTTCTCTATTAAGTTTCTGAATTGCATTTAAATCTACCCTTTCCACTTTATGCATTATCTAGCCACCTGGGTATTTAGTGAATCCTTTTTATGTCTGCACATTTGCTGAAAGAAACTGTTATTGAGGAAATCTTTACAATTTGTGTTTGCATGTCACAGGTTTTCTGTAAAAATAAAAATTCAAGTAAACAAACAAGAGGTAAGGTTCACTGTTGTTCTGCTCTCCCTGATGGACAGGTAAGGGAAAATTGAATTCACTGAATTTATTTTATAATGGCAGAGTGATAGCTAATTTAAATGCAGCAAAAGCTGATGAGTGGCAAGTGATGGTGAAGTGGAAAGAAGATCTCACGGGAGCATATTTGAACTCTTTCAGATTTTTGACATGCATATCCCTCTATCAAAGCCAAACTGAAAGCAGGAGACTTTAAAAAGACTTGGGGATCATACCTTAAATTTGAAATGCCTCAACAGAAGTGAGTTTCAGTCTACTGATGTGTAAGATCACCTGCTCCTGTAGTAGATGTACAGCCAAAGAGCCTGTTAATAAAATGGTTCTGAGATCTTGTTAAAGAATTGAAGTGGTTTGGTTTCCTTAAAATGCTGAGAGCTAGATACTCCCCATGGCTACAGAGGGACTAGCTGGGCATTCAGCTCTAAAGGGTGTCAAGTTGTCTTAACTCCTAAAAGCTTAACTTTACATATCTGTCTCTCAGAATCCTGACTGCTGTGCAAATGTCTAATTGACTTGCTATTTGAATGCAGAGGACTTAGGACACCTCTTCGCCTACTGCTCTTCATGAGGACAAGGAAAATCCACGCATATTCACATTTTGCAGACAGACTCTTTCCCCATGGCTGTGCTTTAGTGCTGCTGCATAAAGTGATTCCTTGCATTCCCATCACCTGTGGTGAGCATCTGCTGATTTTGCAGGTGGAGGACTTTTGGCAGCATCTAAGGAAAGCAGAATAAAATTGTCTGAATCAGCAGACACCATTTTGCTCTGGTTTTTGTTGTTGGAAGCTCATCCTTGAGCTTCCCTGATAAAAGCATAGTCAGCTTCCAAAATACTTCTGCCGTTGCTCTAGCTAGGAACTTAGAACAGAATGAACAATTGCATCAATTACAGAAAGAAAAGAAGTTTTGCATTGTGCTCCTGGAGGTCTCGTCTTGCAAATGAACAGTTTTTGTGCAGTAATCACTGGTTGATGATTCAGACAACATCCAGAAAAAGCAACTCTATTGTCAGGACTCCCACGTATGCAGGTGAAACCTGCCTTAAGTGTTGTTTGAGCCAAGATATGTCCAACCTTAGAGTGCTATTTATGTTGCTATTACTGTTCCTGTTGTAAGCTTGTTTTTGTCACAAACTGTAATTTTGTGGTGACTTGGGTCTCTCTTGAGAATTACAATTAAGAATGTGGCACAAAGAAGTGATTCCTGCTTCTTGGATCTGTAAATAACAGATTTCTCTCTTTCTCTCCCTATTTTCAATTTGGATTTGCTGCAGGTGCATAGGGCCACGTATTGAGGACTGCATCGGCCTGATGGATAGGTACTTGCCGAGTGATCGTTCCCTGTGTGTCTTCCATCTTCCACGTGTGGACAAGGGCGCATGCGTGTGCATGTCCTTGTGAATGGCAAATGACGTCTTTTGTTTGTAATTGCCTGCAGGTGTAGAGGTCCCGCTAGTCATGACTGCATTTACTATCCATGGACACGACAGTCCACTTTACCACAACATGCTAGGTAACATCCACCACTTCTCCATTTTTGTACACAAGGTCCTTCCCTGGTTGCCATAGGAATGTTATACTATCCAGTTTGTTCAGAAATGCAAATTACGGGGAGAATATAATTTGTCCTTAAGTAAGGTATACCTCTGAACACCCAAATTTACTTTTGCATTTGAAAGCCAATTAAATATCTTACTGACTTAGGCTGATTAGAAAATGCCATCTTTTTTCGTTTTGGGGTTAAATCAATAAGGGTTCAATTTTGAAATTTTCTACTGAAATACGTGTTTCTTGATGAAATTTTACTAGAAGTAAGCATGGTGAAAACTGGTTAAATTGGAATTTACTTTTTTCCATTTGTTGGGGTTTCTTTTTGTTTAAGACAAAGCTTAAAAGCAAATGAAGCTTTTTCTTTTGTACTTCTCTGTGGGGAAAAAAGTAAATGTTTCAGCAAACCTGAATTTCTTCCTTAATTTACATAACACTGTTATTTGCTTTTTTTAATTTTCTATTCAAAACCAAAAAATTGTAACCTTGCAACAATTTTATTTTTCAATAATGACAATAAAAAAAAATTAATGTAGGAAGAATCCCAAAACATTCCAATTATATTCTGAATTCTTTTTCATGAAAGCCCTTCATTGCCATTGAGTTTGCTTATTTTTAATTTCAAACTGGTTAGTATGACTTCCAGGCTTTGGGAGTACTGTCATGAGCTAAGACTGGATGAAAAATATATCATTTCAGTCAACTTCACCTCATTAAGGATTTTACTTTTTTTTTTCTTGTGTTTAAAAAAAGATTTTATGGTTGCCTCTCCTTCCTAGTTGTGCACGTAATGTGAGTATCTCTGTCTCTAGCTGTTGAGGGAGAACGTGTTTACACTTGGAAAACAGTACTCTATAAATGCTATCAGGTGGTATACTTGTTTAAATCAATGTCAGTTCTGACTTAATTCATGGACCAATAATAAGCAATGGAAGAAGACTGAGTTTTGCAATATTTCAATTTGTTAATTTATTTCTTAAATTTTTCTTATCTGGAGTATCCAGTTTGAGATACTTCTATGGGGGACTCGTTTTCAGATGTACTCATCCAGTCTGAGTTGCCCAAAACAAGGAATCAGTTTTAAAGTTCTCCATTTTGCCATCTTTATTCAAAGCACAAATATTGAAAATGTGTTGTTATTATTTGCATAAGTTTAAGGGGCTTACCAAACTACAGAGGACGAAGGCCATGCTGAAGTTCTTTGCTTTAGTAACCAATTTAAAAACAACACTTACTTCATCGGTTGGATTTTTGATCAGCTTTTAGGAACATTAAGGGTTTTATAGTAGGAAGACAACTTGTTGGCTGCAGTGTAACTCTCTTACAGCGTTACAGGCTACTCACTCTAGCTTCCCTTGTTAGCCCAAAAGCCAGTCAGACCTCGTTCACTGTTTAATTCAAGTTGTATAACTCCAAAACTCACCTTTGCATTGAAAATGTTCAGGTAGTAGTAAAGTCTCTATAGGTACTGCCAAATACCCACTGAATTTGATGGAAAGACACCTTTTAATCGCAGTGAATGTAAGATTGGGCCCTATATTTAAAAGCGGAATTAAAGGAGTGGAACCTCAAACATGATGATACACCACTGAAGAAAGTGTTGTCCTGTAAGGTGCCAGGCTTAAGCCATGTGCTAGCAGGCAATGCTTATTTTGGTTTTTATGTTGTGAAAAGTTTTGTGTCCTTGAATCTACTGTCAAGGCAGTAAAGCAAGGGGAGTGGAAATTAAAGCAATCGTTTTACTTTGCTCAATGAATAGTTTTCTGCTCCATTCAGTCTGAGGGGGAAGACCCTGAAATGTTTCTTTTAGATCTGATGGATTTATTTTGTTGTTGTTCAAACTTGGCTGAATTTATTTTAGGAAAACACTGCACTGTGTTTAAATGTCAGGATGTATGTATTCTTTTACGTCCAGGCCAAAGAAAGGACATTTCATACCTTTATATTTATTAGATTAGTGAAATTGAACTTTTTTATTGTTGTTGTTGAAAATGGTTCATTTTGTTTGGGCTAAAAATGGGCAAAACTGCACTGGCAAAGTGATACTTTTTATTACAATAGGGGTTTAAATAAAAAATGGATGTGTTTCACTTTGGATAGAACCTTCTTCATGTCCCTTTAACAATTGTGTGCCCTCCCTAGACTTACAGACCTTAAAATAATTAATAATCAGATTTACCCTTATTCATTAACTTGAATTTCTTCCATTGATGTGAATTAGTGAGTTGAAGGGCAGGATTCTCTGCTATTCAGGCAGCTGAAAGTGACAGCAGGGCTCTAACCACAAACAATTGAGATATTTCTCATCTTTACCTATTTCTGTTTTCATACCAGTGTTGCTTTTCTTTCCAGTTTTGCAGTTTGTAAATTGGTTTCACTATGATCTGTTGACTTGAGGGCTTTTGTAAGAGTCTGATAGAATAGCAAAGGAATTCATACTGTCATGTTTAATAAAGATGAATCAGATATGCATCACATGGCTTGTTTTCCAGGTGACTAGTGAAACTTCAGTTTTTCTGCTTGAGTTTGCCCCCTTATATTTTGGGGGGAAAAAAATCCTTGCTTTTGGCATTGCATGTCTTTCTGCAATAGGTGTTTGGGTTTCTTATAACCTTTAGCTTCAATAGAGTTCTGTCCAAAAGGATACAGGAAACCCTTTTCCTGTTTCCAGCTCAGTGCCATGCATAGGGGCTATTTTAGCCCTCTTCCTCTAGCCTACTTGATAGATTTTTTCAAATGACTGTTAGGTTACTTGCTGGATCTCATGCGTCCTTTCCCCACCCCCCACCCTGTGAGAACCCACACTTAGTTTCAATGTGTTTAGTTGATCCTCACAAAGGCTTCCACTGTATTCTTAACTGCCAGGAAGAGTTCAAACGGTAAAGGAGTTAGAAGTTACGGGAGAAATGAGTGCCTCTTCTGCTTGTGGGTAGTTGCAAATTCTGGTTGTTGTCATTATAGCTCTTGATTTACTGTAGTTGAAATCACACAGCAGAGAAAGCCTTTCCTCATGCTTGTGACACACATTCTGCCTGTATTTATACCATGTTTAATTCATAGCGTCCCTATCACAATGTTGTCTGATGGTAATTTGTGTGATTCACTGAGACAGTTTGCTGAGCAGGTTTTCTGGCTGACCTCTTCAGGTTGCTCAGGTGACACGCAGGCCCGAAGGAATGGGACAGCCCAGAGGAGAATTCCTCATACAAGGTGGAGTCGTTAGCTGGCATGTAACTAATATCACTGATCCTTTGTCGTCCCTCCTTCCCTCCTTGCTGTGCTGAGAATCTCAGCGCAGGGAACAGAGAGGAGACCAAAGCCTTGTGTTCTGTTTTTTCTCAGCTGCTCGTAGCTCTTCCTGTTGTTCTTTACTTTTTGAGGGTGGAAGGAGCAAATACTAGATTATTACTGTAAGGCTTCAGTTTGGGTTTCCCCTTCTATATCAGCCTTTCCTAGAAATCACCAAAGCAAGGATGGAAAGCAGGTGGAGGCTGGAATTGCCCAGGATGCCCAAAGGAGTTAGCCCTCCTCCTTTCCCACCCCTTACTAGAATGACACTCCTCCTTTCAATACCTTCTGACAATTGTAGTTGGTGGTTTCTTTGAGTGAAATAGCATAGTTGTTAGCTCTGGAACAAAGAGCAAAAAGAGGAGTATACCTGCTTCAAAGATTTGGATAACCATTGCCTAAAAGGAAGATTGTAAAAATAATACTCTACTGTTCATTAAGAAAATGACTCTAGGCAGTCATGACAGACTGGTGGTTCTACGCTCCCCCGCTCCCAAGTCCACCAGAAAAGTTTGGCTAACTCAGTTACTGAAGCTAGGCTGTGGATAAAGTTTTTACTTCAAGTGTGAATTTTAAATGTGTTCATCCTTCCTGTGATTCATTGAGCTTAACGCTAAGAGAGAAGAGATTGTCAAAGGAGGAGTGAAGTTTCTGTTTTCCGGTGCATGAGAGGTTACAAATCTGAAGATGTGATCAGAAGTGTGTGGTGGATATGATAGGAAGGAAATGGCACCTTGATGTTGTTGGTCCGAGTAAGCTGATGTGTCTCACTATTTACACCCTAAGAAAATTTCATTCGCATTTCCCTTTTAACTAACAGAAACTAATTAGCCAGGACCACCGTTGTCAAGTGGTTACATAAAACGATGTGTAG
Organism: Balearica regulorum gibbericeps; assembly: GCF_011004875.1. NCBI lineage: Eukaryota > Metazoa > Chordata > Aves > Gruiformes > Gruidae > Balearica > Balearica regulorum. The sequence goes on from NC_046189.1 coordinate 5,399,378, forward strand.
ATGTTAACTCAAATTACAATCTCAATGCTAGCTTTATATCAACAAAGGACGTCCTCTCAACAAATCATCACTTCCTAAACAAAAAAGCTGGTTTTATGTACTGTGTGTGTACAAGAGCTAATTAACAGTAAACCCTATGTAATGAAGGCAAATCCTTTCATAGCTGTTTTGTACCCTGCACAGTATGACTTCAATAGAATTTCACAGCAGCTCTGAGTAGATTATGGGGAAGGGAAACCACCTCTAATAAACTGCTAACGTTCATTGCTTTTATGGCGCTCTGTGCCATTGCTTGGAGGAAAGCGTTCCATATGCTCTGTATTTTTATAGAATAATTATAGTCATTCTGGAGGGGAAGAGGAAGAGAATCTCTGTATAAAATAAGAGGAAAAATAGGATCTGTGTACAAACTAAGCTATATTACTTGATTAGTAAAAGATGCTACTCTTGAGAGACTTTTAATATGGAGCTTTCTGATGCTGTATCAGAACAGAGCAGTTGAAGAAACAGATTTATTTTTATTTTTTAAGAATCAAGTCTAGAAAAACAGGCAGTTTCTTATCCCACCCTTGTGGGTTGGATAGAGCTTACACTTGATCTATTTAGGACAGACTGAGAGAAATCCCTGTTCTCTGTGAGAACTTGCTGCTGCTGAACCGGTTCTCAAACAGACCTTTGCTGTGGGCCCTTTTATTGTCACAACAACATTTCACTGCTTGGAGCTTTAGGAGGAGTATGTTTTGAATACCCCTGTGACATGAATGAAAGTCACTGCAGTGATTTCTTTTCTTGACCTCCCTGACTTTTTACTACTCCCACTTCATAAGACTGGTGTGCTTAGGAAAGGGGTAGATGGGTTTTCCTTCTTTTCTGCTGTACATATCTGACCACAGATAAAAAAGCTCTCATTGTATTAAGACTTGTGTTCTATAACATGTTTGGAAAGATTTCTCTGGGATCTGCAGGGGATTCTAGTTTATCTGCCTTACTCAGCAGGGTTGGCTGCTGTGGCCTCATAGCATGTAAGGATTTGGTAGGATCTGCTACTGTAGACAAAAAGAAACTCTTAAAGTTGGAAGAGTGAAGGAACTAGAAGCAGTGGTCACACAAGTGTTTCTTAAAATCTGTTCTGTGGCTCCAGTCATTTGAGGATCCTGTTGAGAGTGCATAGGGTAGAATAAGGCCAGAAATCTGCTGTTTCTAGTAGTTTTTTATACAAAGAGGGGAATATAAGCAAAATACTCTTGCCATATATTTGGATTGTTGATACTCATAGACCAAGTTTCTCAGCAGCTGTGCCCTTTTAGTGGGTTTGGGTAATACTCACAATTGTGCAGTGGTGCATGACAAACAGCGAAATGCCACAGCGAGGTTATAGGAGTTGCCTTAATGTGTCTCCTTGTGGTTATAGGTGTGGCGGTTCTTATTGTCTCATTCAGTATGTCACAGCCCTTGGGCTAATTCAGCTCCTGAGCTCTGAAGAACCAATAGTGCAGCACCCACTCTTACAAAGCAAGCAAGCAGGTTTCTTGCAGAAACGTGCAGGGACTTGTATTTGGTCTGCTTAGCACACAAGGTAGCATCATGAATTTCGTAATACCTCTATTATCCCCAAACTTGATGCCAAGTGTTCGTTAAGTCCTACACCTCTGTGGCTTGAGTACAAGGTCCAGCTTGGTGAGTTGTATGCATATGTTCAGCCACTCCTTAAACAGCAAGCTTCTCAGTTTCATGAAGTGTGTCATGGAAAATATGCAGAATGCACTAAACACAATATTTACCAAGCGCTGGAGTTTTGTCAGGTCATAACCAAATTTCTTTGCAGATACATCTTGATAAAAGCTTTTTATGTGTCTGCTTTGCTACAGTTGCAAAATAAATTTTCAAATACATTTAAAAGAAGAAAATTATTTGTTCAGAAAACTGGTTTAAATATTTTTACTGAAACTATGAGAAAAAAAAAAAAATAAGTGATTAGGCCAAACGTGAGAGGTCACTACTGAAAGACAAGAAGCATTAGGAAAGTCCAAATTGAGAATGATTTGTATAAAATGGAAAACAACACACAGTCCTATGGCAGAGTTCACTGCTTTTATTTCTCATCGGGCTACATAAGCCTTATGTTGTGTGTCTGTACTGGTTCGGTTACACAAATAATGTATGATGCAGAAATAAAATTGTGCCATGAATAAGTGACCTTATTAGAGAGTAACAGTATACATCTCACCACTCCAATGGGTTTCTTTTACAGCTTGAAATGAGGATTTAATTTAGATTTAATGTTGTTATAAATTAATTATCTATTATTAAAAATACATTTATAGAGCTTTAGAAATATGTAAGATGTAGAGTTGTTTAAACCTCAGTGAATGGTTTCTTAATAATTCATTAATATTTAACATATAATAAATCAGAACTAAAGCTTGCGGCCTTACTTCCAATCTACCTGCATAATGCAGGATTTGTCGCTCTTTCATATTTAGACAATTTACGTGACAAATGTATTTCAGTTTAGAGTCCAGCCAAGACTTAATTCTCTGAGTTCTGGCTTACTCACTGTGACCTGTCAGGTGATAAAGGAGCTGCAATTCCTGCTTAAAATGGGACGCTCTTGGTTGGGGTTCTTTAGAACAGTATGTTGGTAGTGGTGTGCTTGTGTTGTCAGCATGTATACAGTCAAGTCTGCTTAATTAGATCTCTGCAGATCAAAGTTAGTATTTACTGTAGGTGGGGACTGCATTTGGGGTTAGGATAGATTTATTCCTTTCAAGTATCTGTAAAGTAATCTTGCAAGAATTTCCCCCCATGCATACTTTTCCATTGCGTATTTAAAACCAGTTAAATATCTGCTGGAACGAGCAAGTGTAGAACACTTGATGCAGATGAGAATTTGTATTTGAAGTCTGCAAATGACATTACTTTTTTTTTTGTTTTACATATAAACGCGTACATTCTATTTCTCAGTTAATTTGCAACAGCTTTTCCAGCATTAGATCAAAAATAGTGGATAACTTGTTAATTATGATAATACAGTTTAAAGTTGATCTTTTTAATTTGTTTTTGCAGAAATGAAAATACTAGCTTTGGATTTGGTAAGACATCTTCCAGTTTTACCAGTGTGTAGCCTGCAAACACAATGGTAAACTAATAAAACAAGCTATGGATTTGAAGAAATGAACACACTTCTGTCCTTTGGTGCTACTTTGGAAAGTTGTACTGCAGCAGTTACCAGAGGTGGAAGCATTACCACAAATACCAGCAACCGTGCAGGAGTAGAGCATTTGTAAATCTAGCCATCAGACTAAATTACTTTATCTTACTATAATTTTTTTCCTGTCATGCTGAAAAGTGAAGTAACAGGGTTGGAAAATTATCTGTATCTTTGGGCTTTTTGTATGAAGAGTTTCAAACAACTACATTCAAATTGTAGTGGGAAAGGGGGCCTAATACTAAACTATTTTCCCGTGCAATGCCCTCTCTCTTTGAGTTCAGTTTACTTTGCATCTTTTTTCTGTAATGTAGAGGTATTTTGCCTCTTTTCTAACTCATTATAGTGGTAATGGACAGAGTTGAACAAGCATATAGACCCTCTACCTTCAGAAAGACTGTTTTTTTTCAGGACTGTATGTTAAAGAGATTTAGAGAAGAGCCACCAGGAATAATTAAAGCTTTGTACATTGTGCATTGTAGTAAAGATGTTTGGGAGTTCAAACAGTTAAATCTTATTTTGGCTGAAGTTTGAAGTGTAGAGCCTTTTTTTAATTTGAATAAGTATAGTAACATTTTTATGTGTTAGGATAAAATGCTTCAGCATTTTATTTGATGTCTTACTGACTGAAGGAAAATTGTTTCCTATGACTGAGTTTCTCTGCTAATGACATACATTTGAAGGTCTAGTTTGTCCATCTCTATAAGGTTTTCTAAGCCTTAGATGCTAGTGAGATACTAAGCATCTTATAATCTTCTGCAGTGCAAACTCTTCCTTTTGTTCTCCTTTTTTCTGTTGGTGGTTTGGTTTTGTTTTGTTTTTTCCACTCTCCCTCTTTTTACTAGCTTTCCCTTCCTTGGAAGATGCTTTGGTAAAGCTGTGTCTTTGGTTGCATGAAGTTTTAGAAAGCGTGGTATCTAGATAGTGGATATTGGGTTTATTTATAGGTAAACAAAGTGAAAGTGAAGTTTTGTTTTGGGATGACAGTACTTTTGTAAAAAACTTTCATGCTTTTCTTCAATCTGATGTAAATTTTTAATGACACTATCTTCACACCCTTGTGATCAGCCTCTTCAGTAGTCATGTTGGATGTTTAATCAATAGAAGATAAAGCAAATAATTTCTGTAGTTATCTGAGATTGAGCAAATGATCAAACAGGCAAGGAAAGATTGTAGGATAATGTGAAAAACAGATGCTGACCAGTTCTGACTGAGCTTTTCATTGGCGTTGTGAGGCGTTTACTGTGTATTTGCCTGCTCTGGTACATCTCTCAACAGAGCTGGTAATCCCTCATCCTGAGAGTTGTGGCGTTTATGCATAAATTTGAGAACAAATTCAACCTTGTAATCCAGACAAAGGCCAAACTTTGGTTAAATATGGTCCAGTCATGATGTAATTCCTGATTTGTAAATTATATAAAGTTTTTTCTGGTAGTACTTGCAGGAAAATTATCTGAAATACATTCAACCTTTAAAGAAGTGTGAACTGTTTCCTTAAATAATTTCTCTTAGACTTCCAATACCCTGCCTGTGAAATAGTCTGTCCATTAGAAACACAGGCCATTTGAGCAATACATCAAGGTGTTACTTGCCTCTTAAAATGCACGCATGGATTTTCATTACATGTTCTTATTTTACCCACTGTACCATTTTAACTCATAGCTGTCTACTTGTAGTAAACCTGGTGATGTTTAGATAGGCCACTGAAATTAGAGTAGCACAGATATTTCGTAGAAGGCACAGAAGCTGTAAAGCAACATAACGTGAGTGAAGAGGTGACAGTGGAAGAGTAGAAGTAAAGCAAAGGACAAAGGAGGTGTTTTTAAGTATTTGTCACTGTTTTGCTCCTGTTAATGCTGTTAAGGTTCAGCCAAATAAGAATCTGTAGGCTTTTGATGTCAGTATTGCTGAGTATAGTCTTCCAGGTCATGCTGAAGAGGAGATAAGACACTGGATCCCTACTTTTGGCAATATAGCATGGTAATCTGCAAATTACTCTGAATATAATGCTGGGAGCATAGAGCATGACATACAGATCCTGTGCATTGGTTGGTTAGAAGCAAAGAAATAGGGATGACCTGGCAGACTGGAGGGAAGAAGAGTAATTCTAGTTGGGCAATTCACCACTGTGGCAGTGGCCAAACTGATCTAAGTTCCCAGAAGGCTAGAATAGGCCATCGTGAAATTTTCGGTTCATTTCAGGGGATTCTGTATCAGTGAGCGTTGTTTTGTTTGATTGAATAACCTTCCTTAAAGAAAATGTGTAAATCTCAGAAATAAATTACCTCTCTCCCTGCCCCTCACAGTCTGATGTAGGGGGGCGGGGGGGGAAGTTAAAAGTAGTTCTGCATTAAAAATGGACTACTGGTTGTTAATATGCATAGTCTTAACCACAGTGAGGATAATAGACAAAGAACAGATTGAAGAGATAATATTCTAGCTTTAAAATAGTCCCATCTCCTGTAGATATGTTTTTCCTTCCCTTGTGGCAGTGATATCCTCTGCATGTAAATGACTTGGATGCAGGCAAAGTTCAGTGCTGTCTCAACGCTTCAGCTTTATGTGAACTCTCTCCTCTTTGATTTCCTGGATCAACCAGTGCATCAGGCTCCAATTTCCAAACTTTGGGGAGTTTTGAGTCCTCTTTTAATCAACAGATTTTTAAACTAAGGGAGCTCTTTCCCTTTCCGGGAAAATTCCAGTGAGAAAAAGGCAATTACAAAGAAATCAAGCAAAAACCCATAGCAGTATGTTTGTGTGTCTCCTCTCTAGCTGGTTTCATCAACCTTTTTGTACTTTTCTCACTTAAATACTTCAAATACATATATTTTTGAAGTGGGATGAGATGTAATTCCTCTTCCCTCTCTCTGTTATGATAGAAACTGGAAAAAAAGATGTCTGAGCCTTCTCCTTCCTTGTTTTCTTAAGCCCTAATAAGCTTCAGAAACCAAAGAGGCACGGAAAGTCAGCAGGATCCACCGCCTGTTTGAGAGGCTGGTACTTAGCTTTGGGGGTTTGGTGACGGGGTGAGGGAAAGGGAGGGGTTTGTTACTGAAAAAGGAAAAAGAGATTTTTAAGCTGGATCACTGTTTCCCCAGATGCTTGGCTTGCTCTGTTCTGAGACTTTAGCAGCTATTAGGAGTATTTTTAACATTTGGAAGATGCATAGATAAGGTGGTATCTGCAATAAATTCTGGAATGTTCTGAAATTTGGGAGAAGGAAGAGCTGTTTTACTAAATTATCATTTGCCTTTATGTGGGCCATACTGTACTGCAAAATAATCATAATAAAACAGCTGTTGTAGACTGTAGGTTACTCTGAGCAGTATCCTCACCATGGACACAAGCTGTTTTTCTAATCAAGTCACATCTGTGACTATCAAGATGATAGGAGGTTGCTGTGTACATAGACACAAAAAAAATCATTGGTAGAGCTGAGAATAGAAGATGAGGATAATATTCACGACGACTGGTTTCCCTTGGCTCCCTTTACAGCCAGAGAAGTGAAATAGATTCCTTTGGGTGGCTATGGATACAGAGGAGAGGAGTGAAGGTGGGTGGGTTCAGAGCTTCTAAGTTGAATTTTTTTTTTCTGAACGGCCTTTGGGGAAATGCTGGCAATGGGATGATGACTAGAATTAGGAGTTGCAAGATACACCAGAGTTCCTCTCTGCTCCACTTGGTAATATAAGAACTACTGGGAGATGACTGACATAAGGATGACATAAAGGAATTTTTGGGCATATTGTGGTGTAGGAGATGATCCTGTATAAGCCTTGTGTCAGAAGGAGGATCTCAATTTTATGTGACTTCTTCCCCATAATCAAATGGGATTTTCTAATAATTGATATAATTTGTGTAAAGCATTTAGACAGACTGCTATTCTTGGAAAATAATAGTGATAAATCTGAAAGCAGCATCAGGCATACTGAGAAATAAATTCCTTATACCCTGCTCTTTACCTGCCTTGGATTTTCCTCAATATTTATGACTAGTGGCCACATTTATTCCCTGCTGTGCTCCACAAAGATAAATTCTGCATATTTAGAACTCCAATGAGGAGTAGCTAAAATGTATGTTGAAGTTAACAGCACCGAGGCCATTACTAGTATTCTAATAAATGTCTCAAATGCTATATTTATATATATATTTATACCAGTACAGAATGAGGTGTTACTATTTTGAAATGTTACTATTTTGATTTAAACTTTAAAGGAAATTTTTTTAATCACATATCTATCTGTATGTAATACATGCACAATATACGGGTGCATATTTCAGAACACATTCTTCTACAAATCCTCCATGCGCTTTAATCCTAAACATAGGTCCAAAAGATGCTTTAATGCCACCACTTGTTAAAAAAACCTCAGCTGAAACCCATGTAAGCTCTACATTTGTCACAAAACAAATAATTGGAAATGGCAAGAAACTTGGAGATCAGGAACATAGTGTGACAGTTCTGTTCTCATCAGTTTATCATGTCTCATTTTGTTTTGATGGGGTTATTTTTCCCCCCTCTGCCAGTGTCCAGTACTGAACTTTATCTGATCGCTCACTGACGTAATGAAGAGGCTCGTTCACCTTGTTGACATGGCTCATGGGAGTGCAGTTGCAGAGCTGGACCAGAACTGGTCTGATGGAAGTTAGGACTCTCTTTAATGTACAGAATCTGGTCTCACAAAGGAGAAACATAAAGTCATGAAGACTTCAGAAGGAGGGAATCTGGGACAGACTCTCAGGCTTGGTCTCCAAATACAGTCCTTGAAGGTTCCCTGCTGTGAAGTACTTCTGAGACTTGTGAAAGCTCTAACAGGAAACGGTGGAGTGTTCACAACCACTTAGACAAAAAAATCAGCTTTGTGCTCCTTAAATCTTCTGAATGATTCCTCTCAGGAAAGACTGGCATTCCAAAAAGCAGTTAATAGGGGCAAGTATAGTAAGAGACATCAATGCATTTTCAAAAGAAATGTGATTTGCGAAGTAAATTAAAGATGAAGGGCAGGGGGTAGAGAAACTTTCCTCTCGCAGCTCCTTTAAGGTAGGCAAGCACCTGTGCAGTCCTACAGGCAAGATTTTGCGAAGTCATGTACAGGTTTGGATATTTTCTATGTTGAATAGCTCAATTTCAACAAACACTTAGCTGGAACTTAAGTGAATTACAAGCACTTTCCACCAGTAGAATTTGGAAAGTGTTTAAAAAACATAGCAGAAGGAAGAGCACAATATTCAAACAGGTTTCCTCCTGTTGGTTATTTAAAATACTCCCAAACATTCCTTCCTGTTTTCTATTCTTTATGGTTTGATTTATCACCCCACTGAACTGAATTTCCCTCCGTGTCCTGTACCAACTATTGGGTACCAAAATTTTAGACAACAAAGTAGTGAGTGTCTAATTCATCACGACTACATGTCCTCAGAGACCTAATTGTTTTTCCAAACTCTGGAGCATACACCTATCTACATAATTGTTAACTGTACAGGAAAAAAAACCTGCATGCATTAGACTGAATCAAGCTGCCACCTGAAATGTTAATGAATTCCCATTAATACTGACTGCAGTATTCACTCATCTGTACAGTCACTGCTGCAGCAAAGCTGAGGGCAGGTTGAAATAATTTCTGAGCCATTTAGGCTCAAGTTCAGCCTTCTGCTTGAGAAGTTGTACAGGATGTAGGGTGAAGGTAATTGGCCTGCCCATGTCTGCTAGAACAGGTAATAGAATCCAAAATGTAGCAATGAAGAAAATGTTATAAAAATCTGCCCTGAACACATGTTGCAGAGTGAAGGAATGTTCCTGCCCAGTTTCAGTGGCCAGTTTTATGCTAGGATTTATATTCTCTGTATGACCCAGCTCCCATTGAATGTTTTGGCTACCTACTGATTTAATATGGGCACTACCTTGTATTTCTCTAGCTCCCCAAGTGATGTAACGCTTTCTGCCTCCAACTGCACTGCTCTGTGGTACTTTTGGATTTGACAGTTAATGAATAGAAAGCAGTGCCACCAGACAAAGTAGTCTTTCAGCATATAATGTCATACAGGAAAATGCGCTTTATGTTTCTATTTGAGAAAAGCATGTTTTGTTATTAATAATTTCATGTACACAGGCATTGTCGTAGAGCCAGTTGACTGCAACTGGTTGCAGAGAAGCAGGCTGAGTTTATTGCTTCTAACAGGAATGCCTTATGCAGAGAGAAACTCTTTGAGCTAATGTTGATGGTTTTCGTTTCAGATCAGTCCATCAGTGCCCACCGTCATTACAGGTCTAGTTTTCGTTATTTAATGCAAAATATTACTCTTCCCAAAGAAAATGGGAAATATGACAAGTTTATAAAGAGGATTGTTCTTGATGAACTGGCTTCACCTGTGGGTCCAATCCAGTGGATTTAACTGGCTTTCTGTCACAGATAAATCAGTCTACATTATATGGGGCCTGACTTGGCATATTCTATGAGGAATGTTAATCTGTTTGCTTAAAGCACAAGCCTCAAAACAAAGTCACTGTGCAAGTTCTTAACAATAGCATACCTTTTTTACGTTGTGGCAGAAGAGTAAAATCTCAGCCTAAAAATTCCAGGGGTGCAAGAGATGTCAGATGGGCTTTTCAGTTTTATAGGGAGAGAAGCCCATCAAAAGCCTCCATATTGATACTGTAATCCCAGAGATTTCAGTATTTGTTCCCAGTCAACTGTATTAACAAGGAGTTAAAATTGAGAGTTCTTAGTAATTTATGGTGAAAACATAACAGAAATGTGGTGGTTCTCCTAAATTATGCCATTCAGATTTAAAACTAGTTTTAAAGAAATCCATTGTGCACTGTATATGCTTAATGATAATAAAGATGTCATGAATTTATAATCCGTACATATTAATATCTAGAATTCTAGGTTATATTCACTTTGAAAGAAAAAATATTAAGTATAGATTTGAACTCATTTATTTTGATGAGTGAAATGAGAAATCCTACCTTTTAAAAAAAAAAAAAAAGGCATGAGTAGGACACACTTTTACAGTTTAAGGAATGCACATAATAGATTTGTTTGCATCTTGGTGTTTTGTTTTCAGTAAACACTCTAATAGCCAAAATATGTGCAAACCTTCAGTAAATGTCACAGTATGTTAAACATTTTGATGTATCCTAACAGCATAGTTGCTCTCAGCAGCACATCTTGGTTACTGGTATACTAGAGGAGGAAGGGGTGTACACTGTCAGTTAGAGACTGCAAGTCTCTGTTCTGTATATATTCTTCTCATTTGGCAAAGCCGGTGAAAAAACATTGAGCGTACGGATAACTTGATTATAGTGATCTAGAAATGTCCTTAAATACTTACTCGAGGAAGGCTTATATAGGAAGAAATATAGGAACCAGTGTGAGCAAGGAAAAAGCAGTTTTGACTGTAGATACCTGTCTGTCAGCATTAGCCTTGTCCAAGTGAAAACAGTGCTTGATGTTTAACTGCTGAATGGACCCAGACATAGACTGCAACATCATGGTCGTTTCGCATATTGAAAAGTTGTGGCTAGAAGTACCTGCCACCAGAGTTTAGCTACAGCTAGGTGACAGTACAATGAAATGCAGTTTGCCCATATCTAGATTAAATGTGGAATTGGTAGTAATTGCGAGATTAGCTGTCAGTTAAAATTTGTGTTTATGCATGGTAAAATCTCCTAGTCTGTACATAAATGGTAACATTTGTCAGTGTCCCAACACCCTCAGATTAGGTGGAAAAAGGGGGAAGGGAGCCTTGTTCGTGAAAAAGAAAAATATAAAGCATGTGAAGAACATTAGATAAATTCTTCCCACCCCCAGGGAGTACTGTTTCGTGAACACCAGCCACTCTGGAAGTTGTGGTTGTAGAGGTCTGCCAAGGGAGTGCTGCACAGCAGAGAGAAGCTATTAAAACATACACAGATTTGCTTCCCAGTCTGGTTGTTTATCTTGTATATTTTAAATAGATTATCATTCCAGGATTAGCAGAATCCATTAGATCTCTGAAAGCGCAGCTTCAAAGTTGGCCAAAGTTGGTGGAAGGGGTGAGGAATGCAGAACGTGTGAATTGTCCATCAGGAAAAAATAATACCTTGATAACCAAAATTTACAAGAAACAACGACTTAGTAAATATTTAAGGTTGTAATGAATCCTGTTTGGATATGTAGATAAAACTCAAAGGAGGGGAAGGTGGAGAAGGTTGAGGCAGGAACTTAAAGCCCTCTACCAGCCCGGCCTTAAAGCTCAATTTATTTACATATCCTATTAGGTGGGTTAATGCCAAAGTTAAAAAACAGGTGTTCTTTCTCAGCTTTAGTCCATGGGCCACAGTTCTATTTCCTTTCCCCCTTCTGCTGCACTCTCCAGTCAGGAGTATGAGACCGTGTACTCATTTAAATCAGTAATTAGGCTTTAATACCTGGTCTCAAAGCACTGTGGGAATTGGACATGTTTTGATGTTTTGGAGTGGATGGAATACGTGCCCCCCTGTTGAGCATCCTTGTCCATCTTGGAATGCTAACTCTGAAATTTTTGTCTCAGTTCTGGTGTGTGGGAGCGCGTGTTACATGCTTCTAAATACGAAAACACAGCACACATTCTAAAAGAAATATATATTATTCATTTCTCCTAAGGGAATACTAGAATCTTACTTTCAACTTTTAGCCACAGATAGAGTTTCCAGTTTAAAAGGCAGGATTTTCACATGTTGTGATTTTTTTTCCCTCCCACTGTCTCCCCTGCTGCTGACATTTCTAATCATTAATTGGGTATTCTGTCTTCAGCTGAGGGAGGGGTGGGGGATAGCAAATTAATTATATGGGTCAGAGTTATGATTCAGGGCCATATTTCTTGCACTGCTAAGTCTGTTTTGATGAGCATTAAAGTCCAGAAACACCTAGCAGTTTTCATCCTCTGGGGCAGATTTTCAGTGTGTAAAGGAAAGTACTGGCTATATCAGGAGTTTCATGTTGGTGGGTTTGTGGTGGAGCTGAAAGAAATGGGAGCTGGGAACGACTTTTGGCTGTCCGTTGTTTATGCTGGACAGGCAGGACTGACATGGATCTACCTGTCTTTGCTTGACTTTAGCCTCCTTGCTGAGCCCCAACAGAGAAATGGGGCCTCCGTGCTTTTAAAAATTACTTTAACAAAATGAGATTTTTTTTGATGTTGGAATTTTTGTCTCTGCATCAATATTGCTCCTGTTAACTTTCATGGAATTAGTTTTAAGTGGGCAGTAGTCTGAGGTTGGCAAATGCAGCGAATTGCATTCATAGAGGTGGTTGTGGGATAGTAACGTAACAAAAATGTAAGTGGATTAAGCCCTTAATGCCACTAAAGATGAGATTTGTGTGTCCAGCTGTATGTGAAGCTGAACTGTTGGTTAGGTGCATATGCAAAGAAAGAATTGGATTAAAAAAACAAAATGGGAGAAGGGTTTCGTGTCTTCAGCAGCATCACTGATCACCACCACCATGCAGGGATCCATGTTAAACAACCTTAACAATTATGCAAAAGAAAGGTAAACAGCATGTTAATGAAATACACCGGGGTATTAAATATAAGACACTGCAAACATGAAAACAGTAGAGAAATGATACAGGAAACTTGCAGATGTTAGCAGAATAGATAGAAAAGCAAACTCAGCCTAATGAACATGAGTAAAAATAACCCAGATGAGGTAGGTGACACCCGGAAAGCTGGATTTAGAAAATAATCTACATGTGGTTGGAAAGAACAATGAAGTGCACTGATGATACCAGAAAGCACTGAAGGCAGTGACTTGTCGTTTGGTATTGTAGCAAATAAAACACATGATTGTTGACTTTGGGGCTTAGCTCAGTAGCAGAGTGAGGAGAAGCTGTACGGTATACAATCGCGTCCGTTTAGGTCTGATGTTTGTGTCTGTCATGATTTTTATGCGAGGATAGTGGACTTAGGAGTGAAGGAAGCTGATCACTATTTGAAGTTCAAAATAAAACTTTTTCTGCATTATAGTTATTTGTTTAGCATTTAAATATGTTTTTTCCCTCACGTGTTATATTATTCCTCTTACACTCCCTGTTTAAGCTTGCTTAATAGTGCGTTTAGATGGTACTTCCTGAAAATTCAGATATAACATGCAATTACAGCATATTTAGCATATTAATGACTAAATGCTTGTTTGGTGAAGTTCTGGAAATTATTTCCTTTTTTTCAATTCACTCCTAAAAATGATGATGACTTTCTTTTAAAGTCAATGACAGTTGACACAATGGATCATAAACATTCATTTTGAACCCCTGTACTCAATAAAAGGGCTGTAAGGAATTTGTAACTTCGTTTTATTTTCTTCACTAGTCATTATGTCTCCTTTGGAACCATTTCTTTATTATGGTCTATCATGTAAATATTGTTTGGACCATTTTTAGTGTACACAGTACCATAAAAACTCTTATTTATTTTGACAGCTGTTATGACAGTTCTTAATATGCACTTTAAAGCAGAGAGATCTCCTGCCTGTTTTGTCAGTCTGTGGTTTGGTGGTGTTTGTTAAAAATTATGTGATTGTTCATACAGCAGAAAAAAAAAATAAATTCTCTGCTCAAGGACATTAGTCAGTACTAGCTCCATAGAAGTCGTTTGATGTCCAGTGTTTTTCATAATTGCCTATTAAAGAGTGTCTTGCCTCAGCATCATGGAAAGCACAGGCAAATGAAGAGGAGCGTTGTTTTGGGTGGGTATGCCAGGTCCATTAATCTGAGGTCTGCGCTCAACATCAGCAGAGTAACTAATAAGATTAGAAGGGGGAATGTGTCATAAGGCCAGACTAGATGAAGGAGGAGTGTCTGCCTGAGGAGTAGGTGGTACTGGACTTGCATTTCCCAAACATCATAATCCATTTCATAGCCAGACAACATTCAGTTTCCTTTATTTGCAGGCTTTATGGTTTCCATCGTAAAGTCTTTGAACTATAATAGGCCTTACAGAGTTGTGTAATGTTAATGTTTTCCCTGGGCAAACATGCTAGTGGTGCTTGAAACACGGTGCTTTAATACTAGATGTGGGAGTATGAGGCTTTGTCTCTGTAAACATGAAGCGAGTGACACAGTAGGATTGGATCTGAAGGATGAAATAGGTAATGGTCCCAATATCTAGGCTATGTTTGCTGCAAGGGATTTTTGTTTGGGTTAGCTGTAGTTTGATCCTGTGGACCTTAATGCCAGTTAGAGGTTGGAGCACGTTAGGTGCACTCCAGAAACATATCTTCTGGTTGGTATCTGAAATGAATCCAGGTTGTGTGCTCTGAGACCTCTCTGAACCAAACTGCAGTGACAAGGGACAGATTGGACAGTTTAGAGATGGGCTTCAAAATGGTACTCAGTGGTAATGTAGACACACCTTAATATACCAAACCAGGTTAGATGGCACTGCTTCCCACTGCTCAGCTTTGTGGTAGGGCATGAAAAGAAGAATAAACAGTCAGATAAATCAATTTACTATTTCTGTGGGAAACTCCTGTAAATTTTCAATAGCTGTGTGGTATTTTTTTTATTAATAGGCCATAATGTATCTTTCATCATCATTCAGACATAATCAAGGAAGGCTGTTAAAGCATAGCAGGGATATTTCCAGAATCCTGACAATGGTTAACCTGTTTTCTGTACTTACCAGGCAGTGGGTTGGGCACCATTTATACTCTGCATTTGTCATGCTGTCTTTTTTTATCCATCTTTTACTGTCCAGCCATTGTTGGAGGGATGTTAAATGCTGTGGGTGTGTTTATACTAGTAAGTCATTGGTATTCTGTGAAAATGCCTAATCTAAGGTTTTGGTTTGGAGGCTGCTACCCACCCTTTAGAGACAGAGCAGGGAGAGAGAGAGAGAAAACCGAGTCAGAGCACCTATTGCTTTGACTTTTTCTTTGGAGGGAGCCTGCTTCTCTCCACTAACTGTGTAGGCGATCTCCAGCTACAGGAACCCAAGTCAAATGGCGTGACTCTCTGAGACAGTAATTTTGGTTTTTCCTTGTATGGTATCTACTGCGATGCAAGCCTACTATCTCTTATCACTATGGAAGAACAAATTAGTAATTGTGGCTCATGCTGCTCAAGAGCCTGGAAAGCTGAACGGAGTCACAGGAATAGTGGGAGGGACAACAGGTCTTGTGCAAAAGCTGACACTCACTTGGCATTGTTCACAGGAGTTTTTTGGCTCCAACACACCAGACTTCTGGTCTGGGATTTGGCTGTGCTGAAAAGCCACAGCAAAAACAAATGAGTGCAACCATAATCCCTGACCAAAATATTTGTGTATAATAGTAATGAACCAGGAGTTCCAAGAGGGTGCATGGTTCTAACCATGAATTACATTGGTCATATATAATATCCTCCACTTGAGGAAGATGTACAAGCATGATGCCTCCAGATTTGTCTATGAAACACCATGTTTGAAGTTGCCTCTCACTTCATACCCAGGAAGGCACATCTTATTGATAGTTCGGGAATTTTTCATTAGTTTGTTTTGCTCTGAATACAGAAGCCCATGAGTTGATCTAGGTGGAGCCAAAGAGTAAGCATAGTTAAAGCTTTTGCAGGAAAACTGCAGATACCTGTATCCTCATTTTGCCATTGCAGTTTTGCGTTTGCCATCAAAGTGCATGTTGTGTCTCCTTGTCCACACGACTCCTCACATGTGCATGGTGGTCTGAAAAATGTAGAATTGGTATATTGATTAAAAACCAGAAAAGTCATACCATATGTTAATGTGTTTCCCCTGACTTCCCATTTGGACTGATTTAGAAATTCTGGTCATAAGACAGTTAATAAGCTTTTTTTTTTTTTTTTTAATTATGTTTTACGTACCCAACCATTCTTTGGTCTCTCCCTCTACCTAAAAATACTCTGATTCTGATTGCTAGAACCCCTCTGATTGCTGCGGGAGTTATTGGTGGCCTCTTCATTGTCGTCATTGTGGGTCTGACATTTGCCGTGTATGTTCGGCGCAAAAGCATTAAAAAGAAGAGAGCATTGCGAAGATTCCTGGAGACTGAGGTGAGAGCATGCTTCTCACAGAATATTTGAAAAGATAGGCAGAGCTGTTCCACTTTAATGTAAAAGATGTTCAAGTCTTCAATCTAGTTACCAGAGAGGTCTGTAGAAATCCTTTTGCTAACTTCTGCAGGACTAAACTGATGGAATGAATGAAGCTATTTCAAGATACTAGTTTTCTGTACATGTATAGATTCATGGCGTCTGAAGACCAGAAAAGATCTGCATGATCATGAAGTCATGTTTCACCAGATTTTTGAACTCCCACCCTGCTCTCAACTGAACTGCTCTCCCAGTTCATCAGTATATTTAGCAGTTCTCATGCTTAAATATTACCGGTGCATGTCGAGGTCAGCTTTGAAGGCTGAAGTAAGTTCCTTCAGCAAGCTCTGATGCAAACTTAAGCTCATCAGGAATGCTTAAATGCAGAGATTGCCACTTATTGTTGTTCCTAGTGCCTACATTGCCTTTGTAGTCCAGATTTTGTCAAAGCCTGTAGTCATGATCAGTAATAATAATGTATTTTATTAAGCCATGGTATTTGCCAGAGCTTAACCAAATGAAGTTCACCGTTCTACTGGCAAAAAATATGTAGTGGAACTATAGGACAGAGTGCTGTGCCCGCTCCATCGTGCTCATTGAAATGCCGGTAGTGGAGAGGGCAATCTAGGAAGTGTATTTAAACATAACATTCAATCTGTATCTTACCAGCTACAGCAAGGGTGATTACTACCATCTCCTCAGTCCTATACTTGAGACACTTTGCAATTGATAATATTTTTAAATTAGAGTCCCCGTTGCAAGATAATAAAGCTTGGGAATACTGTTAGCTAGTGATTCTTTGATAAGGCTTTGTTAACAATGCTGTTTTCCGTTCTGTTCCAAGGGTCCTGCTCCCACTCATCTTCACTGTAGACCCTGGGAGCAAATGATTTATGCATCTCCAGTCTGTTTGCCTAAGTATCTTTATGCTTGGCTAGAATTTGTGTTGCTCGTTAAATACTGCTCAGTTGTATAGAAAGCTTAACAATACTCACTGCCTTTAGATACATAAATCTTGTCATTGTATCAGCCCCTACTTAATCATAAATGATTTTAAGCAGGTAGCTTTCATTGTATTTGAGAAGCATTGGCTTTGAAGTCCAGGTCTTATTCTCCATTTGGTCAGACAAAACCTATGCTGACAGCAGTTCCTGAGGGACCAAGGTCTCCTACTGAACATGGGGGGAAGTTGTTGTCTTGGCTTAGAAACTGAAGATTAAATCAGGAGCATCTTGAGATAAACACACAAGCAACTATAGCTTCAGTTAAAGTCTCTATTTCTAGCTGGAGGCTGTAAAAGACCTATTCTTTCTGTAGATCATTCTCAGTAAAACTGTACAAGTATTTTTTTAGACGCCAACAACACTTCTCCCTGATACCAGTGTTGGTGGACTGTGGCACAGGAGCTGTTTTCACCCTTCACAAACTGAAAAAACAGAAGCGTACGCCAGTCTATCTACTTTTCTTATACAATAAAGCTTCTTTCTTTCACCATGTAAATACTGGACATCTAAAGTGGCAAGGAGAAAAGAGAAATTACTCCAGTTACAGCTTACAAATTATTTCTGTGATAACCTGACTTGTTGCTGTTTGGTTTTGTTACATAATTTCCAGGTACTGGTATTTTTTACCTGGACCAAAACAGTCTAGTCAACTAATTAAGTAGTTCATGACGCGCAAAGTAGTTCTCAAACTGCAGAGCATGGTGCATTTAGCCTTGTAAGCAGACAACTTTGAAATACTGCAGTGGTTTCAAACCAATTTGAGTAGGAGTAGCCCTGAATTATTTTCCTCATCCTGTAAAGGAACAGACTATTCTTCATTGTTTAGAGTATTGTCCTTTTCATGTATTTTTAATTTATTTTTAAAGCAGCATTTTTTTTCTTACAGAGATGACATAACATTGAGATCTGAGAGCATTTTTAACTGAATGTGCCATTGTGGCTCATTTACAAAGTTTCTTGAGATGTATTGAGGAAATTGTTTAATTGTGCCTTTTTTGCAGTAAATTAGTGGCTGTTATAAATTAGCGGTCTGCTATAAGATCTTTTCTCCTTAAAGCCGTCCTCCTGTGTGGTATAACAGAAGTTCAGAAAAATAATCCCTTCCCCTAAACAGAATAAGAACGTGATGAGCCATTAAGTCAGGGCTATTAAAAAGAAATATGGCCAACTTAAAAGCCACTAAAATGGGCAAAAATAGAATGTGGTGCACTGATAATAAATGCTGTATTTCTGTCATGTAGAAAATATTTATACTGCCTCCATTAGCAAAAGTCCTTGGGCGTGTTATTGTGACACCAATTCAATTTCCAGTTCATAATTCCATCATGCAGTTCCTGGTGGAAATTATTATATGTTGAATGAGGATTTTCTTTATCGGGTCTCTTGGTTTCTTAGCATTGCTCATTTACTTTTAAAGGTGAGAAATCCCTCCGCAAGTTGACAGGTCAATAGACGTCACCACTCTCTTATTCCCAGTGTTTAGTTGGATTGGTTGTTTTCAGTATAAACTTCTGATGGGTCTTCACATGTTCAAATATTTAAGACTGTTGGATCTTCCTTCATAGCTTGTGGAACCCTTGACTCCAAGTGGCACAGCACCCAACCAAGCACAGCTTCGTATCCTGAAGGAAACTGAGTTGAAACGAGTCAAGGTTCTTGGCTCTGGAGCCTTTGGAACTGTATACAAGGTAAGAGTCTTCAATACACAGCAGTGAGTTCCCTCATTTAACTTTTGAACAGTTGAGTTCTACATTGCAGCAAAGCATCCTGTTCTGTGGACGGGTTCTTGAGCCCGATATCCCGAGGAAACTCAGGATAGTGTAATTGTGTGGGAGGAGCACATCTTCAGGCTCAAATGTTAACTTCAGTTTTAATCAGACATGCAGATAGTATTTCTTGGTGAGAAAAGAAGTGTCTGCCACAGTCATCCTTGCATGCAAGAGGACTACACATGCTGGGCTGTATTGATATTTACATGCAGTAGCGAAGTTTGTCGTTCTGTTCTTACATAATGGCTTTACAGTATGCTTTTTCTGAAAGCTAGATAAACGTTGTCTCTCATTTTGCAAGTGTCACATGGGTATTGTAATAGTAATCATACCTTGTAAAACAATATTGTCATTACAGCCGTAATACTTTTTGTTTCTTCCATTTAAATAGAAAAGATGAGGTCATGTCAATGCACCCTTTAACAACCAGGATGTAAGCGCAGAACCCACAAGGCAAAAAACCACTTCAGTTCAAGATTTTGGTTTTTAAGATCTATTGGTCGTGTCCAAATCTCAAAGGCATGAAGTAAGGCTTGATGAGCAAGTCAAACCAATCACCCAACCCTTTGGGAGCAACTCAAAGTTACCAAATCGAGGTGGTAGGTCAGAGCACTGAAGGAGGACAGATACTGCATCTGTCTTCAAACTGGGGAGGAAATGGAGGAAGTACAGACCAGGTCACTACAGCTACAAGAAAGGTCATGGGAATACATTTTTGAATAATCAGTTTGAATAATAAAGTAATAGAGATGGGTACCATGAGGTTACCAAGAACACAGCAGTAGTCAAGAAGGATGGAAAAGTAGCCAAAGAGAGACAGAGTTTGTGAATTTTAATTTTAAAGTTTACTTTTTAGCCATCTAAGCTTTTAATTTTCAGATATCAATTAATTAAGAGAAATAGGCCCTAAATGTTTCACTCTAAATACATTGTTCTCAGGATGTCCTGTCCCTGCATGATAGTATGACCTGGTGATAATCAGTTTCGAGTTTTCTGATAGCTTTGGTGAGTTTAGCATCAGAATCAAGAATAGAAAATCCAGAGTTTTGTTCAATTTTATCAGGATCAATAGTCAGTGGAAAAAGAATGTGCATCACTGACATGCTGATATTACTCTCTAGAAACCCGGTTATTGGCAGGAAGATCAAGGGGGCCTAATGAGAACGTTCACTGATGTAAAATCTTTCACTTTACGTAAGGATTTACTTTTGGTGTAAGAAGTAGTTTTGTGGGATTTTTATTATTTTATTGCTTTGTGTGTTCTCAGTTCTGAGGTTCATAATTGATCTGCATAATGTGACAGAATGCATCAAAAAGAACTGTAACTCTGAATGAAGTTTTTATTATTGTCTTCTGTCACTTTTTCTTCTCTTTCTAGGGTATTTGGGTGCCCGAGGGAGAAACCGTAAAGATTCCTGTGGCCATTAAGATCCTTAATGAGACCACTGGTCCAAAAGCCAATGTGGAGTTCATGGATGTAAGTAAGAGATGATCAGTGTCTTTGAAGGTTTGGGGGTTTTTTGGGCAGGGGTGGGTGCATCTTTCTGTGTTCCACAGAGGGATTTCTGCCAGTTTTCTGTCTTTAAATAGTAGGGAGAGGCTTGTACTCAGAACCAATACTGTGCTGATGTTCAGCAAGTGCTACGATATCATGTCTCTAGAAAAACTCACCTGCTGAGATTTTGTGTGTAGGCCATTTCCCTCCTTCCCTCAGTCTTTGACAAGCTGTCTCAGTGCTAATGCATACCTGTAGCATTGGTATTCCAGCAATGTTCAAACAAACAAAACCAACCAACCAAGGTTACACGTCAGCTGCGGGTAGGTCAGTGCTGCTTCTCTGAAGCTGTAGAGCTAGGCAGATCTGTATGAGACAATGCTCTGCCCTGTTTAGTTTATTGCATGTAGATCATTCCATTCCAGAACCTTAAGTACCTGGGCTACCAGGTAATGCCAGACGCATGGTAATGAAGGGCTGGGTTTTTCCACTGTGCAGATGTCATGGACCCTAAGATGCTTAGACTTTTCTTCTAAATGGCCTTTCCGTGAGTGGAAAGCTGAAACTCCTGTATCTCATGGCAGAGAAGCTAGAGAGAGGAGGAGTTGCAGGGGAGCATCTAACCATGTATGTGAGTCTCTACTGGAGCAGAACTCACAGGAACAAAAATTTAGCCTCAGCTCTCTTCTGCTTCAGTGTTCCTGAGAACTAAGCACTGAGAGTCTGGGAGCTGTCAGCAGCAGCAAAGCATAACGGGGATGGGGAATGAAAATATGCTGGATTTTAAAAGCCCTTTTGCTTTACTGATCTGAAATACTGTTAATAAGAGGTCGAGATCATAATTTTCATGAATGTTCTATGTTCACAGAGACTATGCACTCAGTTTTTAGCTCCGTGTCAAGATCAAGGCTCATTGACACTGTGAATGTGTATGTCCTATTTAGTGACAATTTTTTTAACAAATGATAGAAATTTGCACTTTTTTGTAAATCCCTCTTGTGAACTTGAAAATTACATAGGACTTTTAGGTCTGTTCAGTGTATAGACTTAATTTGGTTAGCATTAATGATACTGTTAAACCACAAGGAGAGTGTACTCCCATTATATAGTCTATTCTTCCATCTAGAAATTAATAGAAATATACAGTTATGGATTTAGCTATTTCAGACAAATTATCACATGTAAGTTCCTAGGCAATTGAATGAAAGCTGTATAGATGAAGGCATTTGCTGTGCTTTTTACAATGCATTGCACATTTATGTTGCTGACATTCAATAATCATTGTGAAGAATTTTTTTTTCTTTTTTTCAAAAAAAAAACCATTTTGGCTCTGTGCAGAAGAAATGAATTACACTAAAGGAGTAAAGAGGATTAGATGTTTGCTTAATGAACAAAATAATGGTCAATGGTAGAGGTCCAGAAAGAGGAGAGCTGCTATTCAGCACCCTTTTGAAGTGAGCGTGGAGGGAGTGCAAGGCCACAGAACCCAACCTGTGCTCCATATCTGATGTCGGTGGTCGGTGATATGGATTCCAGCCTCACGACGAAGGAATTCTTATCACTGTGTGAAAGTCAGTGGAACTGAGCAACTTGCACCAGCTGAGGCTCTGACCCCAGATCTGATAGAAAAATAATAATAATATCTCCTTCTCTGATATTGATTAACTTTGAAGCGCTTTACAAAGAAAACATAAGGTCCTTGTTAAAAGACAAAGTTAATTGTCAGAGGTTTCATAGCTCAGCTTGATCAGCTGGCTTAATTCATTGGACCACATTTCCCTCCGGTGTACACATCACAACACCTGATAAATGACTCAGAAGTTATGAAGATTCTTTGGAAACTCTAGAGATTTTAACTACGTAAGGTACAGCCACATTAGGAGAGGTTTCTCTTTAAATTCACAGTTTCTCATGAATCTCTGACCCAGTGCTAACAAGGTGAGAGAAAAGTTATTTTTAGTCCTAGAGGTTAATAACAACACAGAGGTTATTTTTAATCATAATAAAAAAGAACTGGACTTTATCATTAGTTGATATAAGTGACAATAAGGAGAAATAAGATGTTTTGTATCAGTGCTGCGTTTGATATATGTACAGTGGTCTGTAACATCCTTTGCTGTACTGCATTGATGAAGAAGATGATTTAATTTCATTCATTTGAAATAATTGCTAGTGCAATCGTACAGATGTTCCTGCCATCCCCTGTGTTTATTTCCTGAAACAAGCCACATTTTAAAAGAGAACGACCTAGGCATTGTTTATGGTTTTAATGTGACCGTTCCTCTCTGTCCCAGAAAGGCCATAGTTTTAAACTTTTTAAAATTTTAAGCTGTTAGGAGGAGGTAACGTAAATGTCTTCCACTGAAGAGTAAATTATAGTAGAAAAATGTGGTTTACTCATTCTCACTCTTAAGGCTTTGGTCAGTATAACTATCCTGATAAAACTTGATACTGTTTACTGGTGTTATTTTGTGAGGAAAATGTAAGTGTACATGTGAAAGCAAAATGCATCAGTTGTGATTTCAGTAGAGTATTATGAATAGTCGTTTGCTAAAAGCAATTGTTTCAGATTTTTTTAAGGTATACAGGTGGCTAAGTGTCATTATGAACATAGGGGAGTTAACTCTAAAAGAAGTGTCTGACGTATTGGTTATGAATGGGAAGAGATCAGCGGGAAGGAGATGTCATTATGAGAGTCACACCCTTGGCTTTTTTTTTTTGTACTTGGCAAGTATAGGTGTGCTTTTGTCAGCAGTTACTTCTTACTCGATTGTGTATGTCCTTGTACTTGCAAGTAAAACTTACCATTCCTTTTAGAGAGACTCTGGAAAATGTAAAGCCTCCTGTAAACAGTGGTTTGTGTAGAGAGAGAGTACTTGGGAGATTTCAGTGTCTACAGAAATAGCTGGTATAGATGTTAGTGGCATTGTCCATGGGCTCTGGTTAAAACTTCTAATGTTGGCAGAATGTAAGTCTAAAAGTGCTCTGTGAGCTCCTGAAATTCTGCTAAATGTTATGCTGAAAGAGTAAAGAACAACAGTTTGGCTACTGGGCTGTCATTTCAGCACCTTGAACACCCACTAATGGATCTGTAATGACTATAATGGTATAATGCATGATGTTAGCACCTGCTATGGCCAAACACCTCCCACCCTCCTCCCATCAGGGGATGATGAATTGGCCATCATCAAAAAGTACATCCCCTATTTGGAATTCTTCTTCAGGGAGTTGCAGCAGAATCTATTTTCTGGGCTTTCTCTGCACATTCCCAGATAGCTTTTTCTTTTACTCTGCTCCTTGCTTTCTTACATGGTTTTTATCACTGCAGTAGTCCGTGTCTGTTACATTGCAAGCTGAAGTCTACTAAGTAACCCATACCATCTTCTGCAGGGCAAAACCTGAATGTACATGTGGACTTCTATGGATTTGTTTTCACTGTGCAGAAGTTGTTGCTGCTGTTTTGTAAAATGTAGGTTTACCTTTTTTCCACGTATTTCTGAATACGTATTATCTCTGGAATAATTTCACAGTCTAAAGAATGTTCTCTCAGGTGCTGAAATGGTTAGGTGCTTAAGTTGTGGGGCATATTCCTCCTCCTTGCTTGGCTGGTCACATGTCACCATCCCCAGAAGGTGCCAGAATTTGAATTCAGAGTGCAGGCGTTCTTGCTGGCAAGTGTGTCTGAGAGGGAAGTCACCAGCAGACACCGAGGGTATCAGGAGGGAAAGATATCCTGCTCTGCACCCTGCGGCTGGTAACAGAATATACGAGGGCCTTGGGTTTTAGGGAGGGAAGAGCAGCTTGCTGTGAGGAAAAACGGCAAATATGCAGCCAAGAGGCTACTTGATAGTAGAACAGGGACTTACAATTTCACTCGTGAAAACAATTTCCCCTCCTCAGCCTCAAATTATTTGACTGTTATGATTGTCTAATAAGTCAAGTAGCCATTGGCCTGATGAGATGGTTCAACGTCAAACCAGATGCTCGACTGATAATGTAATACATTCCAAAGTCCTGCTGCATTTGGAAAGCATAGCAAACCATCTTTGAGGCAAAAAAAACCCCAACAAAACAAACAAACAAAAAACCCCACAAACAAAACCCAACCTCTTTAAACTAACTTGTCATGAGGAAATGGACAATTGATGAGGGTCTTTCCTCTCTAGTCTTCTAAGCTTGGTGTTTCCAGGAAGTAATCCTGTGAGCTGTGATTCTGTCCAGGGTTTTGATCCACTTACAAGTTTAATCTATCCTCTCTGAACTTAAGTGCTCCATTATCTGTTAGAAAATAATTAGAGGCTGCAAGCACAAGTCTGCATACACAGAGTTCCTTGGGAGTCCCTGAGCTCATTGAGATGAAGACAGTTTGACTGATGGTGGTCAGCTGATATTGGGCCAGAAGCTAATAATAGAAGGCAGTGCTGCTTAGCCAGGTGAGAAAGTTAACTTGGGAAAAATTAAACTGAAGGGTTTGGGATTTATGGTTGGAAATAAATTTCACATTCTCATTTGTTTCCTGGTAAGAGAGCTTCAGAGGCAGTTGGTTTCTTTTATGGCTTTATAATTAAGATCTAGGGGGCTTCTTGACTTCGCCTGGACTTACTGTAGTTCCCTGCTGTCTCTAAGAGCAGCATTCAGTGTGCAGGAGAGCATTTGTCAAGTGAAGTGTAAAGGTAATAAGTGACAATGACCGCCACCAGGCATGCAGCAAACAAATTAAAGCTGCGTATAGGGGGCTGATACCCACATCTTTTATTTATGTCTGGCCTAATTAACTAAATTAATAAAGCAGTCAGATGTCTTGTACTGCAAAAAGAAAGAGAAACAGTTTTTCCTAAATTGTAAGCCTGTCTTATAATAAAGACAAGTCCTCAAGACGTATTGAACTTACCTTTGGTTCAGATGTTTCAAGAGGGAAAAAAAAATCATGTAGCTGACTAGCAAAAGAGAATTTCATCTCCTGTTCAGGTGAAAACTCTCAGAGATCTGGATAGGTCTAGATACTTTGTTTCTTCAGGTATGTCTAGATACCATTGTGGAAAGTACACTGGAGATACAGCTAGCTAGTCGGGTGGGGAAGGTAAGAGAACACTTACTTTTTTTTTGTTTCCACCACTGGCATTAGACATAGGAGAAGCTCTTGGGTTCCTTCTCTGGCCCACGTTGGCTTTCTTAGAGCCCTTGGGGCTCCCTGTGGACACACTCTGTGATGCACAGTTTCTCAGTTGACACATGCATTTACACTGAGTCTTCTTGTAAGATCCTGCCTTACATGAATATGCAAGTGACTGGAGAAATATTTTTGTCTGTCCCTTGAATTATTTTTCAATTCCTTGTATACATCTCATGCTGCCTAGCCAAGTGGTTGACAGTCCATGTAGGTGCTTCTGATAGTCTGAAAAGACATTACTACTAACAGTAGTTGGATAGTACATCCAGCCACCCCACAGTCAATCCCCTGACTGCATGGCTGCTTGGGAAATACAACTGACTTAATATTGAACCTCAGTTTAAAGGGTGGGTTTAGGATCAAATGAAATCCTTCATGGCAGCAGTGAGATGTTTTCCCTTATCCTCTTCTGCTGTCATTTATGTAAACATCCTCCTTTCCAACTGGTATAAGGGGTCTCTGTAAGAATAGCTGATAATGAACAGCAATGTTGCTGCACTGCCTGGCAGCATGCTTCAGCTGTGATTCAAACAGGTTTTCACTCCCTCAAGTTAAGTTGCTGGAGGTGGGGAGCAAGGGGTGACCTAACTCATCTGATTGTGGACTCCCTTTTGTGCAGTCTCCCCTCTTCCTCCCACTTTACACACAGTGTAAGTATAGCCACTTAGGAGAGGGAACAGTTTGCCTGTCAGTTCCAGGCACAGAAGCTCACTGTGATTGCAATTACAATTTCCAACTTGTCCAGAGATGCCAGAAATCAAGCTGTCCTTGAGAACTCTGCATACCATGCGCAAGCCCCTAGAGTGATCAGCTGCTACAGAAGCTGGAAATCTGATCACTACTGAAGGTTAACTGCTTTTAGTCATCTGAAGATTAACTGTTGCAAGGCCACATTTCCATCTTAAGTAATAATCTTCTCTTTAAATGTTACTTACTCCTGTAGATTTTCCTTCCATAGTATGCAAGGGTAACACGTGTGTGTATGTGCAGGGGGTTGTAAATTTTCCATATGCAAGAGCATGTGGCTGTACAGAGCAAGTATATACACAGAAAGGATGAAGTACAAGCACAGACAAGCCAGGCTGTTTGGAAACCGTGCTGCTGGCACAACACTCTAACTGGAAAATACAGCAAGGGAAAGGGAGTTTGCCTGTTACTGGTGATGGGGGAAATCTGAGCCCTGCTGAAATCAACGGTAGCCGTGAATTTGCCAGTGAATTCAGCAGGACCAGAACTTTACCTCTGTAGTCATCCTTCCAAGAAGTCTACCACAGGTTTAAGGGAGGAACACGTGCATTAGTGAGTGACTGATGCTACGAGTTATTCAAATGAGTTACGACGTATATTCAGAAGCTTCTTATTGATGGCAATGGCAGAACTCCTTATTTAAAGTTTGTGTTGCATTATGACTTGGAAACCCTGCGTAAGGTTGGGTAAATCTGTAAGCAGGGAGAAGATCAGGAAGGAGTGCTAGTTTATTTACTGGGAAAATACAGCTGTGGATTAATTGAAACTAATAAAAATGCTAATCTGGTTTTGGGTGTAAAAAGTGTGTATGTGAAGGAAAAATTTCAAACTGATGTCTTATGTTATGATTTCTTTTTAAAGGTATGACCAGTAACATGGTTGATAATTGTTGCTTTGCAGTGTGTGTTTGAACTTGGTTACTGAAACATGAAGTCAGTTATTTGCTTAGCTGTATGTGTTGTTATTATGAAGCTCAGGATCCATACTTGCCACTGTTTTATCAGGACACAGTAGGAGGGAGCTTTTTGAAAAAAGTGTTTAGAAATTGAACAAGCAAAGGATGGGAATATTAAAAAAAAAAATTAAAAGAGAAGTGGTGCTATGAGTATCAAAATAGGTACACAGTAGTTTAATTAGGAGACTTAACCAGAAGCTCTTAGGATTTGTATTTCCATGATGAGTTTTCTGTTACTTACAGTACTGTGGGTCTCTAGTTCTTGGCATATCCCTGTATGTTGCCACCCTTTACTATATGTTAGATCTGGACGTGAGCCAGAATGCTCTACTCCAGCTTCATATTTTCCCAGGACTTACATACTTTTTATCTAGATGTGGGATTTTAGGAGAACAATCTTATGCACTTCAGTAAAAATTTCTACTGGATATTGTAAGGCCATGAATTCTGGGGACACCTCCCAACGTGGTAGTGCCTGCAGGCGCTAGTCTTTTAATCTGCACAACCAGTGGATGGTGTGATTTAAGGCAGGGGGAAGATGTTATCTGTGTAGGAACAGATCTTGCTGGAGTGGCAGGCTATAGCTGATAGACTTGTAATTATGAACATGAGAAACAGCCAGCAGCAGACTGGGACACTGGAATTCTTTGCAGAGTCTTTCTGACATTCAGATGCAAAGTGCAGAAATAAAACTGACAAAACTTCGTAAAATGGAAGATAAAATTATTGAATAATGCTTGATATGAGAAGAAGCTGACAGAGATATTCCATTTTAAAGCAAACTTTGGCAACGAGAACTGGGCAGCCAGTGGTGGCTTACCACTAAAAGAAACTGAATTGTATTTAAGAAACTTCTTATTGCTTTGCATTTTTCCTTTGTGCCTCCAGCTCACGTTCACAATATAAAATAGGCACGCGTTAGTGTTTAAGTTCCTAAAGGGCAATGTGTATGCCAGAATGTTGCCATGCTGATAAAAAAATGCAGGTTTTTATGGGACCTCTGTTAATAAAAAAGAGGTACTGTTTCCACAGGCTTAACTGTAATGCATCCTAAAAAAGCCATCACTAGTTCGAGGTTAACGGTGAATCTAATGAAGTTGGAGGGAAGGTCTGAAGAAGAACCGTCTTGATATTTAAGTCAGAGGAGCTAGCTGTAAAACTGTATGTATATGCTGGCTAATCATTTTTGAAGTACACTTGTCTGATTTAGTTCAGTGCCAGCTGAGTAGGCTATTACATACCAGATTTTTCAGGAAAGCAGGCTGATGGGTCTGTGTGTGAGCTCCAGCACATGCTGCAACTCATACAGCAGCAACAATGCAGAAGGTGAGCAAGGGCAAAGGGCCCTGGAGGATCAGTGCATTGTATTTGTCACACTTGGTTTTATATTGCCAAAGTGCCAAGTCAACTTGAGGGAGAACAAATTTTTTTGTCTTGTAGTAAGAAAACAAGTCCGGGACCATTTTATACATACAAATACTCACACTGTATCCATTTTAAATAGAAATTTAAGGGCACAGAAGCACAGACTTGTAGGAGCTGAACTTGAAGTATCACTGTTGAAATAGATTTTATCTTCAAGTCTTCTAAGAAACTGTAGTTTGGAATACTTCTCCCTTAGTGCTTTGTTGCAGATAACCCTTCAAAATTTAAGTGTATTCCATGTCTCGGTGTTGATCCAGACACCTCTGGTACATCAGCAACTGTCACAGACTTATAAAAATTATATAATTAACATCTGTTCATATTAATATTCTCCATATTATTTACAAGTGATAGTCAACTGTCCCTATCGCAGCTTGTCACATAGTTGAAATGGAAAAAATAAGACAGGGAAATCTGGTACATGACTGGCTTGCTGATAACCTTTGTAATATTCTGCCAATACCTTTTGGACTTCAGTGCAATAACTAGGATAAACAGAGACAGAGCTGAGGTGACAATGTGGCTTGGCAGTCCACGGAGCAGTAATTGCTGGTTTGAAATGCTTGGTGCTTCAATAGTGAAACTGTAGTTCCAAAAATAAACAAGATTTTGCAGAGCAATATTTTCCATATTAACTTTGTTGTGGCTTCTCTTTGTAATACATGGCACCTCTTGGACCTATTAGGATTAGAAAACTTTTGTGCTGTGAAAACATGGTGAGCTTGTCCCTGCCTTGAAAGGCTTTCAATCAAGATAGGCACAACAGATAAAGGGTAGAGGAATGATGATGATTGTTATTATACTCATTTATAGATGGGACTCTGTTAATTGCAACATAGATCTCATAACATCTAAGCAAATGATTTAATTTTTTTAATTTTTATTTTTAATTATATTCTGGTTATAAATTGGCTTTGAATGTTTACTTAGAAAAGCAGATACTATATGAGGTTTGTTTTCAGACAATATCTAATTTAATATCTAATTTAATATCTATTTACTGCAAATGTATCTGAAATGTTCTTTTCAAACATCTCTTGTTATGAGTCAGTGCTTGCCCCCAGGTCAGGTATTTTAAAGAAGCTGAATGACATTTGATATAAGGCAAATTGTTTATTAGCAACAGAAGAGAGAGAATAGGTATTCTTACCTCTTAGTTACTTATAAGGTGATTGCAATTGAATCCTGAAAGATTCTGCTTTATATAGACTACCAGGTTTTTAATTGCAGAGACAAATATGCATTGTACAAAATACAATTAAATAGGTTTCAGATAGACCAGGGCCTGTTGTTATCTTAATGCTTTATATGACAAATGATATAAAAATGTTTAAGAAACTAGTTATATAGATTTTTGAACTATCTTGAGAAATTGCAGCTATGTTGCATTTGCTCAATACTAGCTCCAAAGGCATTCATTGATCAACTTTCATAGGTAAATCCTGTGATATGGAGCAGTATCAATGCAAAGGTAGGAAATACACGGTCAAATAACAGTTTTTCTGATGGAAATGTAACACCTTCATAAAGTAGGGGCATGTGGAACAGGGACTAGCTACAGGCAGTTCCCCAGGCTTCAATTCACTGAGTGGAGGTAATGTCAGTGGATGGGCATCTCCCAGGTCAAATCTGGAATCTGTTTTGCTGAGTAGGCAGTGCCCTTTGGTGGAGGTCAATGGGATGACTTGTATATGCATATAAAAGCAAAATTTAGCTCTTTGTGTGTTTTCTGAAGCCAAGCAAATTGTAGGCATTTGTTTGTTTGTTTGTTTTGGTTTTGTTTTTTTAATGAAGTATTGTTGGTTTAGGTCGGTGGCTAGAGTCACCTGCTAAAAATACGAGTTTTCTGAGAAGTTATTTTAGTAATGAAAGTGTTTGGAGGAGGTTTGGAAAGAAATAGTGTTTGAAATGGGGAAAGTGAGTGAGTTTCCTTGCTGAAATGTTTTCTTGGCAAAATAATGAAAAATATTCCTTGGTAAAGTGTATTAAATTGTTGGAACTAAAAGGAAGAGTTTCTGCTGAAGCTTTTCAGTGGGAGATAAATCCCAGTGAATTCCTTAGCCAGAAGATGTTTTAGAAATATGTTAGTGATTGAAATACCTGTTTTGTCATTTTCTGAATGAAGTCTGGTGGATTTCTGTTTTGAAGTCACTGGTTGTTTCAAAAGCCAGACTATGTTTATTAGACAGGAATGTTGTCAAATTCAAACTGGAATATTAAATATTTTGTGTGTATGATTAAGTTGTGGTCAGCAGGGAGGAGTGGGAGGACTGGGGAATCTTTTCTTTAGCTGAGTAAAGGATGGGAAACATTTTCCAGTGCTAGGTCTTTTCTGAGGATCTGGGTGATGTGTCCTGTCTGATTTTAAGCAGAGCAAGGAGATGCTTCTGGTCCTTCTCTGACTAACCTCTTCTATAAGGTGAGAGCATAATTTATGTTCTTGACAGTGCTGTCATTCAGATGAGAGCATAGATCTGAGTGAAACTCTAGACTACCAAAGGTTATTTGATGTCAACTTTTATGTGACAGATTGGCAAGCTCTCAAAGTGTCCTAGAGCTCCAGAAAGTTAAACCATGTTGTGTCACCATATAAATGTTTCTAGCTCAACTAAAACTTGCAGATCAGCCGTCTGATTTGCAATTGAGCTGGTGCTGCAAGAGTGAGTGGCACTCACTGCTCCATGTGGACTTAAAAAGTGTCACACGGAGAGAGCATTTTCTTGTCGTGTAATACCCTTATCTAGCCCAGTCCTGAAAGACACATTAATGTACAGAGATGTCTGTCTCGCTCCCCTACCCATATAAATGAGACAAAATTCCAGGTCACTTTCAAATTCATATTGGCCTGCCCAGAGCTGGTGACTGATACCCATTTTCTCCTTTTCTAAAGTCACAGCACAATCCAAACGTGCCATCTTTATCTACTTCCAAAACCTCCCCTCCGTGCACACTCCTGTAAGGCCTCCAGTGATGTGCAACAGCTTGCTGTGGCTTTGCCATTTCACTGGCACAGAAGTCTGCTGAGTATGACCACAGAACTGGCAACTTGGTGGTGTTTTGAGCTTCACGGTGTGCCTCTTGGAGGCACAGCATATTCTTTGATCCCAGTACAATGTCATACCATAGCAGTGTAGGTCTTTGAAAACAACTTTCTCAAGATATACATGTATGGAACAAGGAATAGATAGGATGGATTAATTATATGTAACTCTTGTTTTATTGCCAATTAACATAAATATTTAATAGCTGATTTGGTATTGGCTTAAAAAAAACAAAAAACAAAAAAACCCAAACAAAACCACCCACCACCAAAACCCAAAACCAAATAACCAACCAACAAAACAACAAAAAACCCAAACCAAACAAAACCAACCAACAAACAAAACACACCCAAAAAAACCCCATGAAAACAAGTGTGGAAACCCACACCTTCTCCAGCTCCGGTTGGCTCTCCTCCCAGCTGGTTGCTGCCTGTGGCGGCACGGGCTGACTGGAACCGGCTGTGTCCGGTTTGGGGCAGCCCCAGCCTCTTCCCACAGGGGGCTCCTCTGCAGCCCCCTCGCTACCACAGCCTGGCCGGTTGCACCCAACGCTCCCAATGTTTGCTGGTTTAAGAGTTTTCTAGAGCTGGGATGATCTGCCTGGCAGTGGCGGTAAGGAGACCACATCTCTGGATGCAGAAGTTCAGCAAGGATCAAGGTTCTGCCATGACAGGTGAAGCGCAGGGCCCAGCCCAGCCTCACAGCACGTGGGAGAGGCGACGCAGTGCACAGAAGGCGGGAAGTGTATGAATTTTGGTGGTGGCGGTTGATTTTCTTTCAAGCATTTTTTTCTTCTAAGAGGTTTTTAATTTTGTCTTCAGGAGAAGAGTAGGTCAACAGGGTGGTAAAAGAAAGAAAAAAAATAGAGAAGAAAAGGGTGGAGGAAAAACTGTAGAAACTCAGGGGGAAATAGCAGGCATAGTAATGTTGAAAGGAAGAATGTGCTGTAACACGATAAATATGTGGCAGCTTTTGATGACTTTGTGGTTCACTGATACCAGCTTGGTTTAAAAAAAAAAACACGACCAAAATCCACAAAAACAGTGAACCAAGCAGTCCAATGAAACCTATTTTGTTTAAATATCATCATCCCTTTGCAGTACTTGAGTCCTGAGTGTGATGCTCTTATGCAGCTGAATACAGATGAGGGAAACATGGAGATGAGTAGTCTAGTTTGAATTCTCAATTGTGAGAGATGAAATACCTGGGTTATGGGCAAAATGTATCTTTGATTAAAACAACTCTTAATGTTGATAGTATACTTGATGAAATTAGGTTTCAGTCTAATGCTATCCCTTTAAATTGATCCTGAAGGAGGAAGGAGCTTTTAGTGCATGATTATAAAGTCAAGCTTTTCAGTGATACCAGAAAATTTCAAAGCAATGCCCTAAGACTCTTCAGAAAGGAGTGAGAACTTGATAGATTATTTTTTTTCTCTATCGCTTGTTCTTGAGACCTTGCCATCACTCATCTTAAATCAAAAATCAAAGCAGTAACTCCCTCCTTCTGGAAGGAATCAGCAGCTAAGGCTGAAAATGTTTGTAAGTTGGTGAGTGGTAAGGTCTGTTTACCCTTCTGTTCAAATATAGCTGAAATGATTGCTTTTTTAGACTGTATGTTTTAAACTGCAAACATTTTTGCTAGTTGCATCAAAATAGTAAGAAACAAATCACTTTTGACAGACTGTTCTGAAATAATGATGCGTGTCACAAACTGTAAGTAAAACATTTGTCAGAATGATACAGTATCTTTACAAAGAGGTGTGCGTGCTGTTAAACCACTTACACCCGATCTGCAAGGGGGGATGGCCAGTCTGAAACCCGCTGTTAGTTCTTTTGATGGCTTTCAGTGCAAACATTTCTGGTTGCTGAGGTCCTGAACTCTTGGCCATCTGTGCATAAGTGAACTGAAAATGGTCTAGATTTTGCTTTCTGATCACCAGAATGAATGGTTTCAAGCAGGGTTCACAGAAAGGCTGGGGGGAGTTGTCCCCTGACTGGATGTTTGATGGAAAATCTTCACTTAGCTTGTTATGCACTAGAGGTCTGTTCCTTTAGACTTGAGATTCCTCCTCAGCTGTCTAACATGGGTTCTGATGAACTGGGAGAGTTAATTGGTACAAAGTCAGCAGGGAGAGGTAAGAAGCATATGGTGTGTGGGTTCTACGAAATGTGTCTCCTACACTTTCAAACATTTAAGCATGTTCTTAACTCTAAGCACTTGAGCCCGGTTGGAGTCAGCATGGTTGCTCATGCTGTCAGTGTTTGCAGGACAGGGAACAGTCCTGGTTTTCTTGTGGTTTGTTTTGGTTTGGTTTTTTAAATTATTTTATGTTGCTCCAAAATATATAGTGAGCCGGATTTGCTTCTATAAGCGCATGAAGGTATCTATTCTTGCATGAATAGGGCCTACTGCTTTTCTAAGGTGGGCATGGAATATTTAACCCAGCAGTCTGTAAGCATCACCTTGGAGAGAGAGAGCTTTCAAATCCCTGGATTGTGCTAGTTTCAAGTAAGTGGAGGAAAGTGGGGCATCTCTCTGATGCATTTGAATCGCATGGGGCAATCACATGCATTTGATTTCAGTGTCAACAATGCAGACTGTGCCTCTGCAGTGTTGAGTCAGTAAGAGTACATACCCTCTCTGCTGTGTGCAAGCGCTGTGAAGAGCAAAGGAGTCTCAGAGGGTATGCCTGCTCTGAGAAATGCAGCACATTTAAAGACACATGCCCCCTCCAGAAAAGGCTGTACACCCCTTTAGCAGTGCTGCAGACCAACTCTGCTCCTGGACAGTGGAGATCATGTTACTCTAAGTGTTGTACCATGCCTTTGCTCATCGCCAGGCTGCAGCCTGCATGCAGGGTGGGACACTGACCTGGAACCAGCTTCTCCCAATGGCACTAGCTCGGTTAGAGCCAAGTGTGTGGTACTTGCCTGATGCTGTTTCCATCACTTTTGTGCATGTGTGGATGCATCATTCCATCACATGTGCATCTGTGGTCTCTTCTGTGGAATTTTATTTTATGTTATTTTTCATTCTTAGTTTTTATCCTAGACAGTTTTGGGTGTAGTGGCACACCTGCCAGCTGGATTTCCAGAACTTTCTGAAGGACTAAGTTAATGTCACCAAGTGATGGTGCAGCACACTTGTACTCCACTTTAAGTATGCAGTGATTCCACTTATTACCCAACGGACCTCTGATCAAGCTCTTCATTGGAAAGTGATCTCAAAAAAGCTGAAATCTTTTATGTCCAAATGAGACAACGTCCAACACCACCCGTTCAAAGCCTATAGTGTCTTTAATCATAAGAGTTTCTCCTGGCTCTGAGGAAACACAGGTTAACAAAACTCATGCTGTTATCTTCTCTGGTCACATAGCTTCCTTAACGTGGTTTCCTAAAGCAAAACAAGCATGGTGGGAGTTTCAAGGAGATGGTGGTTAGTGCAGAACTCTAGCCAACAGCCTGTTAGACTTCCTTAATAAACTTCATTTAGACCTCTAGTTATTTCTTGTTGTGCCAGTCAAACTCAGTGTTTCTCCAAAGAAAAAGCAATTGATCGTGTGAGTGTACATTTAGGGTTTGCACCTGAATCAGCAGTCACACTTTTGTGCAACAACCATTGATGAAACTGTACCTACTGTAAGTATTTATTACTACTACTCTACTACTACTACTTTAATACCTTTCTTCATTTGCTCCTGAGTCCTGCTTCTCCAGTGAGAAGTTGAGAGAATTTGTTGTACGCAACCTAGGTGTTGTCACCGTCTCTCAGGAGGGTACAGGAACCTCTTTTGTCACAGGACATGACATATGCTATGGTACTCACATGAGCCGAGTTCAAGCGCGTAGCTCAGTCCTCAGTGTTGAATCTGCCCTTGCAGCATTCAAGTGCTGTTCACTGTACTACGCAGCAGTAAAATTGGTTATAGAAGCTGTTGCCAAGTCCCAAATAAGACCTTTGCCTGAAAGTGCCCTGTTAAATGTGTCTGCTCCTAATGACTATGAAATGGTTCCTGGAAAACAGCTGTGGCAGTTTATGCTGTTACTGTCCTCCCTCTGTTTGCTACTGTCCCACTGTGGGACTCTGATATCCTTTGTTGGTCCCTGTAGCTGCATCTCTCATTTCATTTTCAGAAATGGCTGAGACATTTCAACAGCAGCTTTCCAGAGGGTATCTGCCCGAGTGGTGAAAAATTGCAGCCCAAGGGTGGAAAGTATAGCAATGCTGTAAAGCAATTGAAAACAGCATCTTGCATAGGAAGTACAGGGGAAATATAACAATGGGTATCATTGTCATATGATAAATGTGGCCATGTATGTTGTTGAGTATAAGTTGTGCTGTCTCTCAGCTTAAGTATTTGTGCAGACTGCATAGGCTAAGTTGACTATAATCTAAAAAATTTGTAAGACCTAGCAGACAAACAAAATGCATGGAAAATATGTTCGACTGTAATTGGATCTGCCCTGAAGCAGATCAGACGTGCATTCCAGACAGGTGTGTGCCCTAGCCATTAGAAGCATTGTAAAATTAATGTAAAAAGCAGCGTATTTGCTGTAGTATCTCTCCTGTTACCACAGCACAGCTTATGCTTTCAGAAAAATGCACAGCACAGTATGAAGTCAGCTTTTAAGTACATTTATGTACTCAACGATGATTAGGAAAACCAGGTGTATTGTTCTTTTCTGGCTTCTTTTGTTTTGTTTTGTTTGGGGGCATTTTATGGCAAGAACAGTTAGAAGCAGGAGGTTAGGAAACCAAAGTTTTTTCAGACTTTGTCCCTGCTTACTGAATTCTCTATCAGGTGTCTGTTCATCTTGCTTAACTGGAGCAGTAAAATTTACCCTGGACTTGCTGAATTGGGGCAGCAGATCTGTGATACTTCTCTGGAACAGGGAGCATGTTTCTCCTGCGTTGGCTCTGAGGGATAGCATGTGTATATGGGGCACTGGAAGGGGACATTTGCTATCTGGGTTTCTCCCAGCGCTCTGTGTGGTATGGCCATTGGCACTCAGGAAGCTCATATGTTAAAGAACAAGCCTTCAGAAGGAGTATCTTTTCCCCTCTGCCAGATATTTAAATCTGATATAAGGAGATAATAAATATTGCTTCAAATGCTAATTCTGTTGTTAGATGAAGTCTTCAGCAACAAGGAGATGAGGTTTTGAAGCATTGCATTAGAAGGTGCTGGGATCCCCCACGCAGTACAGGACATAGTGACACAACCCATTCACATGTTTCAGTGTCTGTAAGCAGCTGAGGGAAGGTCACTTGACTGATTCTGATGTTAGGATTTCCTTTAGAGCATGGGTTTAGGCTCGGCAAGGTGATGGATCAGTCCTGTTCCAGGACCCCAGGGGTCCCTAGGAGTTGCCTGTATGCCATCTCTAGCGTCTCAGGAACAGTCTGGCCAGGGATGCTTGACCACGTACTGAACTGATGTTCTAATTAATGGAGGACGTGTGCTGGAAGAAAGTGATGTCCTGGACCACTCTGGGTGGAGAATAAGTATTCAACATGGATGTAAGTGTGGCATCGTTTTACTGCTGGTGGCACATGCACCTTGTTGACTCCACTGGTTTACAAACCAGCTGGTGAGAGAAACAAAACCGGTATCAAAATATGCTCTTCATAGACCAGCATGCTGGCTAATATTTATGTTCAGTTGACAGTTGTAATTGATAGCAGTAACACATCAAAGTAGGAAAGGAGGAAGTTAAATACTATAAGACATGCTGTAGGTGTTATGCAGAGCACTGTGGAAACCCTTTCTTCTTGCAGTCTTGAAAATTGTTTTTTTTCTTCCTCATCCCAGAAGGCCAAAATGAAAATCTTGGCTTTAGTTGAATTTTGAGTTACTTTTCAGAAACAGCAGTCAAATGAAAGACATTTCAAACATGACTGCAGAGCATGGAAAGATCAGGAAACAGTGCTAGCTGGGATTTTCAAAGCCATCTAAGGAATGAAGGTGACTTAAGTGACCTGTGAGAAGTGAGTGGTTAGTTCCCTTTGTCATCTGTGTTGACGAGTGCTTTTAGCCTGGATGTAACTACGCATGGTATCGTTACAGGGATAGCCACCTCTCATGACTTAAGCTCTACCTGTATAAGCATGTTTTGGAGTCTAACAGCAGGTGCTCTGTGGGCTTCTGCCTTCTTGCTGTGGGTTAGCAATTGCATCTCCTCAGACCCCTATTGACACAGCTGTGTTGACAGGAACCAGAGTCATAGGTCTGGTGATGGCTCACTGGGATCTACAAATTCACCCTTCTTGGATATGCTGTTGTGCTACTAAATGCACATGACAGATGGATCAGTGTAAAGCATTAAAATAACATTTATGTCATTGTTTAATATAATTGTTTAATCTACGGTTGTTTATATAAATCACAGGAGCTGAACTTAATGCAGGAATAATTCAACCACATGCAAAAGGGACAGAAGAGAGGAATGATCAACATGACATGATTTCTTTATATAAAATAGCATATCCGAGAAGTATAATATTGAGTTGAACATGGAAGGCTCAATTGAAGTCACCTGTTATTCTCTCTATGACAAGGCTGGGGGGACACAACAATGACCCTGCTGAGCTACCTGCGGGATTAGCTGCCTTCTGCACAAGGTTTTTGTTTACCAGCCTTCCCCTTGGGTATGTTAACACCGTAAGCACTGCTGTGAATAGAATATACATGCACAGCCTTGGTTTTGAGTAACTCATTTGAGATCTTGTCATACCCTAGCCTCAGCTGGTCAGGGCTTACCACAGGCTGCAAAATAGATCTTAGAGGTAAGGGCAAGCTGAGCTCCACAACAGCTACCTGTGTCTAGGCTGGCTGACTTACAACTGTCCTGCCTATGGTTGCCACGCACTGCTGTGATAATTAATACCTGAGCAGCAACAGTAGCATAAACAAACTCCAGGAAGAGATTTGGTTTGGCTGGGAAGTCGCTCGTGTGATAAGACTTCTTGCTCCTGCAGATAGATGAAGGAGGGTGCCTGATGTTCAACAGGAGCCTTTCAAAACTGTCACCACTCCTGTCATTTCTCAGATGATAGTGTGAGCACATGATGTTACAAAGACTCGGACTCCTGGGGAAAAGATAAAATACTGTATCTTAACCATTTCTCTCCCCTCCTCCCCTATTCTATTTCAACCTTCAAAGGATTTTTTTCAGGAGAGAAAGATAAAGTGATCTGGGGCTTAGTTCCCACTTCTGCTCTATGCTTCCTGTGTGATGGTAGATAGTAGGTTGTGATTTTCTGTACCTCGGTTTCTTCTCCATTAAATTAGAATAGGCACAATTTTAAAATCATTCATGTAATTGTGCCAGTTGAGTATAGAGGCAAGATCTGCAGACATAAGGCTACCAGGAGATGCAGGAAATTGTAGGGGCCGATTTTGAAAGATACCTGTGTTAGACAGCCAAGTGTGTGGGTTTAGGTGCCTTACCTGATTAAATGTTTTAGAAAATTTAATTGGGAACCAGGCTGCAGAGTGCCTAAGTACCATGGAGATTGTAGCTCTAGGGTCTTTGGTGTCCAAACAGATTTTAAAATAGGGACTCGTATTCTTTATTTGCTGAACAGATTTTTAAAATGCTACTAAGTCATAATGTTTCTGTTGTTGTTGTTTGTCTGTTTTGTCTAATTAGGCTCTGGCAGAACAATTGCAATCTCTTTTACTTCGTGTTTGTGCTGTGCCGGATAGACATAACCCTGAATTTAGTTCTCCTGTAGATGCTAGTTCAATAAAAATAACAATACTTTTACTAATGAGAATAACTATGTGAAGCCAGGATTCATGCTAAATTAGTATTCATTAGTGACTTAGATCTATAATGAAGGTTTCCTTGCTCTCTGCTGTGTGTCTCAATTCGTTACAGAGCAGTCCATAATATTTTATTAACAACATTTTTATTTTTTTCTGGAACCGTTGCCCAAAACTATTGGAAGAATATGTGCTTTCCTGTAGCATCAGAATGAGACAAATGACACTGCTTGCTTTTATTATTGTACAGAAGTGTCTTTCCTTTGGACTCAGATAGACTTGTAAATGGCAAGTAGCTGGAGACTAATGGAGCACATGCTTCAAAGCTTTCCATCTGGTCCCTTGGTGAGCAAAAAGAATATATGGTCTATGTTCTAATCAGTCCTCATTACAAAGAAAGTACTCCCGCTCCAAGTTCCTGGAGAAACTCTTACCTTTACTCAGAGAGGGAGAGAGCAATAAGTACTGTCCCCTTATGCATGTGCAGGAACAAAATGAATGGGGTAAAAAGAAAAAATGACTAATTTTGCATTCTGAAACTGGATAATGCATCTGTCAACACGTATTTATTCTGGTGGCCTTCAGTGACATTTTCTAGTGACAGCAGGAGAGAGGCCAAAATTATTTCAAGGAGACCCCATACATACTACTTGAGTGAGAACTATATTAATTTGAATGTGAGCAAAACTACTTAAAATGAGGTTCCTTTTCTAATTTGTTACATTGGAATTTTCCTCAGTGCTCCTCCTTCAATCATCCCATCAAATAGCCCCTATTTATTCATTTATTTATTTTATTTTTTCACATACATTTAGGAAGAAAAAGGAAGGAGATACTCCCCCCAATGGAGAGCATCTGCTCTTTTCTTATTGGGGGGAAAAAAACCCTACAATTAGTGTCTTGTTCATCTTTTCGTTTTAACAAAAAAAGAGAGGGAAAGAAAGAGAGAACTATTATGCAAATACTCTGCAATTTGGTTTCAAATAT
Source organism: Balearica regulorum gibbericeps (assembly GCF_011004875.1). Taxonomy (NCBI): domain Eukaryota; kingdom Metazoa; phylum Chordata; class Aves; order Gruiformes; family Gruidae; genus Balearica; species Balearica regulorum. The sequence goes on from NC_046189.1 coordinate 5,440,014, forward strand.
TCTTTGTACTATGATGAGCAATTTCCTTTAATACAAACTCAGCCTACTTGCCAGGACTTTTTTTTGCCTTAATATAGGGAAGGAAGGAAAAAAACCCACCAAACTTGTATGAGTTGGGGGATGCCAACTTTTTCTCATCCTTTTTTTCTATCTCTCTTTCTTTGGCACTGTTACAGCTGTTATTCTTTAAGTTGTCAGAAAGATGTCGTATAGATTTTTTGAGAAAGAAAGAGAACCAAAATAGCTTTACAAAGCCGCAGTTTCATCTCACTTTTCATTGTTCCATTGCCATGATGAAGTGGTCTTGAAATGGAGGACTCAGCTTAGTAAATGAGAGAGAAAAGCTTTCTCCCTGCCTTTTTTGAATGCCAATTGCTTGTGATGGCAGCATTACCTCCAAGAACAGATGTGTAGGTTTTTTAAAAGGAGCTCCTGTGCTACTCGTCAGTGGTACGAACTTTACAGCCCAATAATGTAGCCAAGATTAAGTTGTCCTGGTCCTTGGTATTGGACAACCTAGCTAGCTAGCTGAAAATCTCTGAAAACTTATAATCTGGATCAGATAAATAAAGTATAGAAGAAGAAAGGAATATTATCTGCTGTTCATTGTGGGGGAAGCTGAAGCTTGGAAAAAAAATGAAGTAACTCACCCAAGATCTATTGGTAGAGGATTTTGGAAGACTCAGGAGCTCAGCTAAGAGGCTTGGATTCAGAAAGCTACTGCTTTGTGTAGTGGTCTACTTGTGGCAACATCAGGAACAGGCAGGACTGCTGCTGCAGCTGGGCTGCTACTATACCATCATGACCACTAGTTTAGGCTATGGCTGTACAACAGTCATAGATGGTAGCATGGTCATATCCTAATGGAATAACAAATCTGCTGACTTGCAGTAGGACTTGTGAGCATCAGACCCATTTGAAAAGCCCACACTAAACCTGATTCTTAACCCTTTGCTGGTTGAACTTTGGGAAAGCTTCAGTCGACATATAAATCTTATATGCTTAAGCCTGTAAAATACTAAGCATAAAATCTCTGATCTAGGAAGGCATTTTAGCAGAGCTTAAGCAAATATCTTTCCAAATGAGGCCTAATTGGCCATCGAACTATTCATGAGTAGCATAGTTTGCTTGCATAGAAAAAAGCTAGTGCCCAGTGAATTGACCACAAGTTGGGAAGATATATTCAAGAAACAAAATTAAGGGAAGTAAAACAAGGCCAGTGAGACCTTTAAGCAAAGTCAAGGGTGTCATGCATCTTTGCTTCTGTGGCTGTAATGGGGCAGGGAATATAGGGCAGTGCAGAATTTCTGATCTGAGCCTTCGCTGGATATGTTCAGATAGTCTGACTCATTGTTTGGGGCTCATTGTATCAAGCATCTGTTACATCAGAATGGATTCTGCCTAGGTGTGCCTAGCACTGGATAGACAACAGAGGAATTCATGGTGCTTAGATTACACCGATCCCCTTTAGATGCTCTATGGGAAATGTGTGCACAGACTCTTTACGCACACTGGAGTAACTGGGTCACTTTTGTTGTTACAGGAAGCTCTTATCATGGCCAGCATGGACCATCCGCACCTGGTGAGACTCCTGGGTGTCTGCTTGAGCCCAACCATTCAACTAGTCACTCAGCTGATGCCTCATGGCTGCCTGTTGGATTATGTTCATGAACATAAGGATAATATTGGCTCCCAGCTTCTGCTAAACTGGTGTGTCCAAATAGCTAAGGTATGTAGTTTATGCTGTTCTTTTCTTGTCATTTTTGTAACTGACTGAGAAACATGCCATGCAAAAAAAAGATACAAAAAAATTGTTTGGGTTTGTTTTGGTTTGGTTTTTTTTTTTCAGGTCTGTTTTTGTTTTCAAGAAGGCTGGGTAGTTCTTGAAATACACACTATTTTGGCTTCTTACAGTATTACAGATTAATTGTTAATATGTAAACCAAAGTGTTGTTCTTGACTGCCTTTCCAACTCAGTATTAATGGGAAGTCTTTCCAGAGGGTGGGTGGGGAAGGGCAAGTGGGGGAAGATGACCCCTGTGTGACATCTGGGGCTGAGCACAGAATGTTATTTCAGTCTCTTCTGCTGTTCACTATTCATAGACACTGATTTAACCTGATTGTAGTTTTCAACCTTTCTGAATCTGCATTGCCAGTTAAATTCTGATATGCCACAACTGTCTGCCCCCACACTGCCAAGAAGATAAGTATTCACTTCACGTCACTCCTTTGGGAACCACCGTGGTTCTGCTGTGTTTAAGACCTATCACAACAGCTGAGACTGGAGGGGAATATTGCGCATCTCTGCAGAACGGGAAATCTCAAGGGCTGGATCCTGCTTTGCTTGCCATGGCGTAATGCTCTCTGCCTTGCTGTGCAGTTTTAGGAGCAAGGGTGAAGCCGTTATCGTTCAGATGCAGCCTATACTTCAGCTGAGGTGAAACAGAGTATAGGTCATAAACGCAACCCTAATGTGATTCTTGCACAATGTATATGTATGTTTTTAGGTACGTTTAGGTGTTCAGTGGTGTACTAAGACCAAGTTATTGATAATGCATTGCAAAGAGTAACAAGATCTGGGAGGGTAGGGGGCCGTAGTTCTTCTCCGTTTTAAAGGCTCTCGCAACCAGAGTTGTGTAAAATGATGTTACTATGAATGAGAATCCAGAACCTGCTTTTTCTTTAGAGTTATTTAGAAGTTTTAGATTATTATTGTGAAAATGCTTGTTATATACAAATGTGTGCCACAGACTGCCCTCTTAGCTTAAATCTGCAGCCTTAAGTGAATTTGCTACAACATCCATTAAGAAATCTTAATTCAAGTTGTAATGTTAATCTTTTAGCACTGGAGAGAAACCTGGAGGTTCAGCAATTGTTTTGCTGGACTGCACAGTGGCCATCAAGTAAATATTTGCTTCTTTTTAAAACTTAAATACAAAATATTTTCTTACAAAAGAAAGAAAATTGAGAAATTCAGCTAGTGCGGAGGAGTTTTTTTTCAAGGAGAGGAGGAGTTTGAGGTTCATCATTAAGAGGGACTGTTTTCTTTCCAGGATCAGATCTGTTGTCGAACCTGCCTGAAGCTGACAGTAGATGAAATTACCATAATGCTGGGTAGAGGGGTTGATCCATAGAAGGGGCAGGGGTAATCCCAAACCCACATTCTGATGTTGGAGCGTTTTGTAGATGTGTCGTTCTCTGTGATTCTGCTATGCTGAGGTGGTAAAGCAGCCAGAGTTGCACAGAATATTGGAACACACTGATGGGGATTGCCTGTATTTGGAGATTTGTTTTATTTAGGGCTGTTATCAAACCAAGGAAGGTGGGGGAGAAAATACGTAATCCTGTTTGAGTCCTTTCTCTCAACACAGCCTCCTTCCCATCTGTTCTCCACTCTCTTGATTGATAGTGGCTGTTATTATTTATTACAAAACATTTACACAGTGGCATACGTGAAAAGATAATCCACCTTTATTTTCACTTTGTGTATGCATATGGCCATTGACTCATTGGACTAATAGCTGTACTTGCTTTGCTATGGACTTTATGTGGGCAGCTGATTTAGTGAAGCAGATAACCTGATCCATAGCAGAGGCTTACAGAGCTGACATATCTGTGGGAGGGTCTGTGGAAGGCAGGTCATAGTTTTCCTATGGTGATTCTTATCAAAGTGAAACGGGTTCTAAGCTGATTTCCATTGTGAATGGTTTCAGCATAAAGTGGGGATTGGATTTAGGTACACTCATTTGAATGTCATTGCCCGCCGGTTTTCTTGATCACCATGTGATGTGGGAGGAGAAGATGAGATATTACAAATATTTGAGTTCTGAGATGGTGCGTAACCATCAAGTGGTGCAAAGAAGTGAGATCATACGCGTAATATTAACTGATGAAGTGTCAGGAAGAGAAAGGAAGATTCTTTGTAACAAAAGGTGGCCTATTATTGATGGGAAGTTTAGTGAAGTTTAGTTAGTTTGTTGAAGTTTAATTAAATTCATCTTCTACTGCATCACAATAATCTTGAGGTTAATTTTGCGTTGGCCTCACGTTACAGCATGAAGCTCGTCTGCTTGACTACCCACAAAGGGGACAGCAACCAGTGACTGTTTTCTTGAAAAAGTGCAGGACTTGGTACATATGGGTGACCTGTTAACTCTGGGCCATCACAGTTTGTCCGGATTATTTTCTCCTTGCTTTCTTTATTTGTGTTTTTCCCTTCTCTTATTTTTACTACAGCGGTTGGTACTGCGCATGGAGAGAATCAGTATGCATCTGACAGGAAGTTCTGCATTTTGATAGTTATGCATGCTTGTCAGTGGTATTTAGTAGGGGTGGTTGTTAGAGTTGAGAAGGTCACCACAGGTACTGACTGTGCATACCATGCCAGTATGGTGTAATCCTATTGTGGAAGTAGATGCCAAAGAGTTAAAATGTAGCTTTAACTCCTTATTTCCTTCTTAACTTTGGAGACCTTGAATGACAGCTGTGTGTTGTAAAGATACATATCTTAATTGTTATATAGGAGGCTCTCAGTGAAGAGAGGAAAGTGGTAGAGTCACATGAGGCTGTGCACACCGCAGGATGTGTAAGAGTAATGCAGATGTTGCACAGAATTTTCTGCATTGCATTGTGCTTTCTGATGGGATACAGGAACGCCTGTACCCTTGCTATCTCTCAGACTGTAATGTAGATTGGTGTTGGGGGGCGTACACAAGGAAATGTTTGAGATCACCAGACAAGGAGTCCCCTTATCCCAAAAAGTGGAATAAAACGCTCTAGCAACAGGGGAGTAGCAATACTTGTTTTCCACTCATCTGTCACGTTTAACGGTGACTAGGAATCAGTCTGCAGCCTGCAAATTGGAAAGATTCAATTTGCCTACAAACAGACTGGTCTCTAGAGGAATGAAGGCAGAAGGTGGCGATTGTATCAAGCACAAGTTTCCATTCGCTGTCAGAAAGGACTGTGTATCCCACATACCTCTATCCACTGTGCTCACGTTTCAGGCTCTGCCATACAGCTTGAGAATGTCTTTCCACGTCTTTTCTAAACTTTTGGGAATGATTGGTTGTGTCTTTCTGAAAGCTACCAAAAATGTGATTAGCAATGTAATAAAAGGCAAAAATTATCAGTGACCTCCCAGTCCTATTCTCTGCTCCCTGAAGCAGCTTCTGGTATCTGTCTTTTATTAGATACATCTTTCTACCTTCACATTCCTTCTTTTTAGGGAGAGAATTTTCCCCAGCTAGAGGAGGACTGAAGGAATTGGAACTGACTCGATTCCAAAGTTCAGGCTGATTTTTGCGAATCGTTTAAAATCAAGTTGCTGCTGCAATACAGTTCTTCCCTACTGCACTTTTCTCCATCTGCCAATGTGCAGGCATTTATTTATCGAAGTCAATGCTTCAGAGTTCACTTGTTCTGCCAGGCTGTTCATTTCCATATGTCTCTACTTCTGTACAACTAGATGCAAAAACTAGTTAGGTGCTATGCCTGGTTGCCAACTTGCATATGGCTCTGGAGATCATTTCTGAAGGTTGATGACAGGGCAGTTATTAAGTATTATCTACTGCCAATTCAAAAAAAAAAAAAAAGCTTGGATGCTTTTTCTTTTTGCTTATACAGATTGTGTTGAATTTATTCTGACTGTTACATCATCGTAGGGTAATTGTGTTCTCTTTTTCACAAGCTTTAGCTTCTTATTTTATGGATGAAAGTTATAAAAATAGAGTAGCCCCCAAGCATTCTGCATAAAACATGGTTGTTAGCAGCTGTGTCTAAGGGGGTTCTTCCCTTCTGCTATGCAGATACACAAGGCATCTCCTTGTCTCTCACTTCTACATGTAGTGTCTCACTTAGGGACTGAATATTTAACCTTTCAGCTCTGAGTTCAGGTCAGCAATTTTATGTGGAGTTTGGTGTCCAGTAAAGCAGTGAATTATGCTCACATATCAAGATATTTCCTACACTGGGAGCAAGAGTGACAAGCTTGGTGGCCTTAGGGTATGGAAGGATGGAATAATGCTTCATGGATGTCTATAGTCTTGGCTACTTGAGAAACAGATTGAGAATCAAATTCTAGGCATGAACCTGGAAGTGAATCCTCAGTAGGTGAATTACGTCCTTGTCAGCCTGTGTGTGACAGATGCATGTAAATCAGGAAGACCCATCTACTGTTTTACTGTTTTTCGTGGGACAATTATTGTTTCATTCTACTGCTCTTGAGATGCATTACTTCTGCACCAATTTTGCTGAGCAGTGTTTGAAAGCAGAGGAACTTTTCTTCCCTGAAGAAGACGAGGCAGAGGAAGAGTGAGACCAGAAGCAATCTTCCTAAAACAAAGCAGCTTGCCTATGATCACCTAGCCTGTGGACGAGAGCTCAGCTCTCCTGAGTCTTAACTGGTGCCCCATTTTGTTCTGCCCTGTATCCCCCAGGGGCTGCCAGATCTGTTTTTTTGTCTTCTGAACTACAGTAACTCATTCACAATCCTTCAGAATACTAACAAGGTAAAGCAGAAGTAGGTTGACACAGTGGAATGTCACGGAAGGAAAATCAAGTATGTCAGGGGATTACTTTTTATACCTTTTTCAATATAAAAAAATTCTCAAATTACCTTAACTAAAGCCCTGCACAGCATCAGCAATCCAGATATGCAGGAAAACAACATCTGAAAACACTCTAGGAAAGAAAAAGAGAACTTGGGGATCGAATTTTAATGAAGTAGATGCATATCTTCAAGTCTGTTGAGTATTATTCCAGCACACTTGCAGTCATTGCTTTCTCTAAGGATTCCCTACCAGCATTGCAGATCTGCAACTGGGAGTCTCCAGGAGCCATCAAGCCAAAAACGCTTGCAAACGCTCCTTGCCACTTCTTTCTGCTGCCCTGCTCTCTCTCCCTTTTAGCTGGTTCATGTCACAGGACTCAGTGCCCTCTGCAGTTCTCTTGGCAAAAGGGAGGACCTGTCCACTGCCTGCTCCTGAAGCCTCTCTCCATGCCAGGCTTTTTAGAAAAGTGTATTTTATTACTGCCCAGGGCAGTGCTTCTCAACTGGATGTAAATTCACAGGCTATGTGAAATTCAAAGGATCTATGTTGATTTATGCAACTGAGAAGCTGACCCAGAAGCTGGTACAGCGCTCACCTCAGATCCTAAATGAAATGAGTTTCAGCCTGCGCTCCTCATGTATGGTGTGAGGGAGGCTCGGGGCAGGGAGGGCCAGAGGCAAGTGAGGTCCCCATGGCTGCACTGTGAGGTGAGGAACCTTTCTTCTCCATCAAGACTTGATGGATTAGGAATGACTTGTTAGAGACAGCTTTTGTTATTCTGCTACAGATAAGATGAGAGAGAAGCTATGTAAAGTGAGAAGAAACGGAGGTGACTGGACAGGTTTGGAAGAGGTGGAGGATAGTGGCTGTGGTTCAAGGTCTTTCTTTTTCATTAAAGAAGCCTACCCTACAGCTCAGTGACTGTTCCATCATGGAGTGAACAAAGGAGTTTAATGACAGTCATCTATCAGCTGTCCGCATTTTAAGCTTCAAGATGTCTCTATTCCCAGGGCTCCTTGCCATGACAAGGCTAATTGTATAATTATAATGCTATACCAACCCCTCCTGACGTGCTCACACTGGCAAGGACCAGGGCTAAGGGCTGTGATAATTATCACTGCAAGCAAATGCATTAGCATAAATGTAGTTTACTAATGGGACTGCTCTATTAGGAAGTGCAGTGTATAGAGGAGTAGGATCTAAACCAAGGACTATGAAATTAAAGCCATATTGAAACAAGGCTTTAATTGTGTGGAGGAGCAAAATCAAAATAGGTGAGGGAAGTATCATTTTACTCTCCTGAATCACTGTGCAGTTTTCTTATTCCTGTTCGTCATGACTGTCGTTCTCACTCTGCTGGAAAGCTTGGATATCCACAAATGGCAGACTGAAATGAAGGACCCTTTCTCTGATGTTGCTGGAAAGCTCTCACTGAAAGAGGGTATGCCATCAAGTCTCAGGAGGGGAATAACCCCACCTTGCCCATACCCAGGGAAGTTTTTGTTGCCCTTCTGGGCAGCTCCCTGGTTTCCAAAGGTCCATGTGAACTTGAGAAGGCCTTGCAACAAAATTCAGGTGGATCTTGCAGTATTTTACATCCTAGCTTTTAAGTGGTGGAAGAGGGACAGATTTCTTTCTTGCCGTGATTAACTGGAGTGTCTTTGGCTTTTATGAGACACTGAAGAAGTTTCTTTTGATCCTCTCAGATATTAAGATTTTTTTTGTCCATCCAAGGCGCAATAGGAAATAAATGTTAGGACTTTGGTCATTGTGTCTTATCTGCCATGCTCAGATGGATGTGGGTACACTGAGTGCAGCTATTGCTAGTCTGCTGAGACATAGGATCAGGGCCTGGTGACTCTTCCCTTGACTGTTAGTTGCTGTCACTGGAAATAATTTTCCAAATAAATCAGGGAATTGGATCCTATTAAAAATAACTACAGCATCTCTACGCTTTGTGTGTTTCTCTGGCGGGCACAGTATTCCATGTTTTCCTGCATAGTTATGTACCTATTTATGGGACCTCCATGCAGTTCCCCCCCCCCCCGCCCCGGCCCCTTTCTTCACCAGTGATTTCATCTGGAGTATTGTGAAATGGTTTAGTAACTTCTTTATCTTTTCTACTAGACTTAGTTGTCCACAGGAGAGGTTTCCTGTGAAAAGCATTAAAATGAAGGAACACACAATAAAATTCATCAACTTAAATGTTGAGCAAGTTTCTTTCCTTTCATTTCTTTTTTTCTCCTTTCATCTCAGACTGACTGTCCACTCACCAAATTCACACTCTTTCTTTCTCTGTAATTTTGTCCTTTGCTTTCTTTACTTCTGTCTTTTCCCTACTTTTACAGTGTTTTGGTCAACCTCTGTTGCATGTTGCTTTTTCTTCAGTGTTACCATTTCTCCTTCATTCTCATCCTCTGGCTGCTTGGCTCCCTCTAGCTGGTACCTGTTCAGTGCTCTGAAAGAGCAGAGGAGCATTGTGCCTGCCACACACCAGAGTTTCATGTTTTGTCTCATTTCAGGGTCTGGCAAAGACCTCAGTTTCCTTGTTTCTCTCATAATAATACATTTGGTTTTGAGGGTTGTAATACCAACTAACTGATAACTGCATGAACCCCATGTGCTGTTCTAGTTTGTGGGGAAGGGATATTTGAATCTGGAAGATGGCATCAGAACCACAGGATCAAAAATGAAAGATTGGGTTTATATAAAAATTACGGAGCTACCTTTCTTCCAGCTTTGTGCTCTGACCTCTGATTGTCTGAGGCTCTTCTGCATGCTATAACAACCTCAGTATGATAGTATTTGAGTTGTTTATGGTATTTAGTGTGTGTGTATATATTTGGTTATTAACTCTAGAGCTGGGTGGAATGACTCAGCCTTTGAAGGTGACTCTCTCTCTCCACTCACTACGCTGTCTAGAAGTTAACCTTATAGCTTTCTGACAGCTTAATTTACAGGGGGATAAATGCGAAGGGTGCGGGTGATGACAGGGACACACAAGGGAATCTGGGACAAAGCAGGTACTGGAGGACTAAGCTAAGGTCAAAACTACTAACACAAATGTGGTTGGATTTCTTTTCTGCACAGTATGGTACATACTGTGTTAGCGATCTGTACTCTTCTGCACTGTGTAAGGTCCTGTGAGCAGGGATGTTAACTTGCTTTCAGCTTGTCAGTGATCAAGAGAGGTTTATAATGGGTAGTAATCATTCTTTCTCCAGTTTTAGTCTGACTCCTTCTGGATTATGTAGACTTTCTCTTCCTTTCCCCCCAAAAATCCTGAAAGCGGTTCCACGGTTCATGGTTGTTAGAAAAAAACCAGAGAGGCAGATTTTTCAGCCATTTACAAATCACATCAGCCTTTGTAAAAGCACAGAAATGAGCAATTTGTTGCACAGAGATAGACAATTTATTGTTTTGTTAAATGAAAGGTGCACTTAGCACTGATGTTTATAGGGTCTCTGATATTGGGGACCTGACGGCCACATGCTACAAAAACCCCGAAGGCTGGCTTTGCCTGAACACACTGGCGTTCTCATCAAGTACACCAAGCTGCACTGGGGGGGAAAAAAAAAACAAACCACCATTAGATTTTTCCTAGCAGTCCCCAACAGACTGGCTTGGGAAAGCGTTATTGAAAAACCAGTCCTAAATCAAATTCAAGATATTTTAGGAGCACCTACTAGGGTCTGTCAGGATTTCCATTATAAGCCCATATTTTTCAGTTTTATAACTCGACCATAAAATTCCGCTCTGGACTTGGCATAAAATGTCTCTGCCCAAAGCTTTTTTTTATTGTTATTCAAGTAATACATGTATTTGGCTATTTTTAAGTTGCTGGAGTTCAGAAACAAAAGCTGGATATTTTTATTGACATATATATATGTGCATAAATTAAAATGCTTTTTTCCCTGCTTTTCAACATTTTATTTTATAACATAACTTATCCTGCTCAGATAAGTACAAAAAATGGGTGGCCAGGGCGTTGATGTTTAGAGCTAGGACCCCCCACATTTTTGCAGAGTACCACAGTATGCACATGCCCCACAAAAACCTGCTCCTAAACCCATGTAAGAGTCTTCAGGAAACTCTGCAAGGCCATTTGCAAAAGGTTCTGGGGCTCTAAAGGCGTGCCCAGATTTGAATAGAGTTTAACTTTCACAGTTAGCTAGCTCTCCAAGTTCTCCTGTGCAATCCAGTGTTCAGGCACAAATCCAGTAGCCTTTTGTACAAGAAAAAAAACTGGCCTGTTGAAAGGGAAGGGAGATGCTCGGCAGAAGCTATTCCAGATAAGGACCATAAGTGTGAGATCAAACCTAGCAGATATCTATTAGCAGGAGAGCTACTGACTATATCCCAAATCCAGATATATCTTAAAAACCCCAAAACTGTCCACTCTCCATGTATAACTGTTTCTCTGTCCAAGTGGGAGCCAGGAGTAGCAGTGGACTGAAGCCTGTTGTATCCCTGTCTTAGTGTGACTTGCTGTTTTAGGGGCCTATGAAAAAAGGTATGAAAACGGCAGTCACTTGATACCCCTTTATGAAACCTTGCTGAGATATATCTCAAGCTATAAACGAGACTTGAAGATAGCACCTTACATCCTGGTACTTTGCTGATACACTCCTTCCATCCCAAAGTAAACAGAAGGAAATGACACAGAAAATTCCCCTGATACACAGCAATGAATACACCCTTAGCAGTGAACAGCAGCAGTCTGCTAACCAGCTCCTCCGTAGCCTGGCGACAGAAGGGCAGCGTAGCTAAAAGAAGGCACTTCCTGGGGATACTGTGTAATCACTGTGTGTGCTCCTGTGAGATGCAGAAGACCGAGGTGAGTCTGCTTAATGAAATGTGAGAGGGGAGAGGGCAGTTCCAAGTGGCTGCTGGCACCGTTTCAGGTGCCATTCAGCCCTCAAACCTACAGGGTCATCTGGCAGTCAGGTGTCGTTAGTCAACACTCGCCTGCTTTCCCACATCCCATCTGTTTCTGTCTAGCCTGTTTGTGCAAATTAGCTCTCAGTGTGCAGCAATTCTCACTGTACTTTCATTTTCTTTTTTCATCCTGTGACCTTCGTGCTTCCTTAAACTCTACCCTTGTCTGTGGGCCAGAGTAAAGTCCTCGCTGCTTTTATTTTTATTTACTAACTGTCCGTGTTAGCAAACAGAGAGGTTCATATTCTGCACAGTGCATGACTTAAACCTGAAGTCCTGCAACACATGAATATCTTCTGATTAGAGAGGAAATAAGATTGGGTTATGTATCCCATGAAGAATATTGAGCATTAGGAGAATGCAATGCATTGCTCTGAACTGAAACAGTTCTGAATTGTCCAGATGAAGACTTTTTCCAAGACCTTTGAAGTGTGTTTGGATTTATTCTACCTTTTTTTAAAAAAAAAATTAATTTTAAACCAAATGGTTTTGAAACAAAAAAATACAGCTGACTTTCATAAACTCTTTTGTTCTGTGGTGGTTTTTTTTCCCCAAATGGTGTTTTGTTAGGTTGTTTCACACATAATCAAAGTCAGTTTTAGAGAAGCCAACTTTATTTTTAAAAAAAATTATTTTGACCAACATTTGCTAGGAATCTGTTCACTTAGCTAAAATGCTACACTGTAATACAATTTGGTTTTGTGTTTAGGCACAACTGCATTACCTGCATCGTGAATTCCTTTCGGTTGGGACTTGCCTACAGCAATGTCTCCCATGTCAGCATTCAGTAAACCAATCCAAATCCTATGATAGCGTGATATAGTACATGGGAAGAAAGACATGAAACGTAAGCTATTAGAAGCGGGGACTTGAAAAGGCAGAAAGTACCTGAATTTCTGTATGTTTGGGAGTGGAGATAGTTTAAGAGCTAGATGTCACTGAAGGAGGAGTTTGAGATTGAGAGTGGACTGGAACAGTACGGTGCAACACTGTGAATGGTAGGTGAAGTGATTTTAAGTTAAGGCTTTTGGAGGTGGCACAGGTAAGAGTATGCTGCCCTGCTTTACTGACTCCTGGGAATCACTGTGTGAACTCAGGCTGCCGGCATGCGTTGCATGGCACGGCACGTGGTACTACATCTTCAGTGCTCCCTGAGAGTGGGTGATGCTGGGATCCCTGTGCACTACCTTCACGTGCACCACTGGTTCTGTTGGTGAGAAAGCTTGACGGGGAGTCCTGTTTTACGTTTGCTGGCATCTTGCTGCCTACACTCGTGCATGTTAAGTCATAAAGGAACTTTGCAGTTGTGTAATGTGAAGCCACTGGGACTTGGCCACAAGCACTTTTGAATGTTGCATTTAAAGCAGCTTAACTTGGAATAATCTCATCCTGTGCTTTGCATTTTCATTGTTGCACTCCCCTATCATACTTGGGCACCCTTAAAATGGTACTATCTTCCTACGTTGTGGTCCACATGTCTTCTAAGCAGGGGAATATCATTGTCCTAGTAGATGAGGAACTGCAGAGTCAAAAGACCAGGTGATGTGTCAGGACTTTAAGGTTGGAGCAGATGTCTTTATTTTCCAAAATTTAGGGTTCATTTCCTAACCTTTGAACAATCTTTTACTTCCATAAGGCATAAATGCTATTTATATACACAAGACAAATAGAAGATTCGATGTTTCTGAATTGGAAGGAACATAAATGACTCTTTCTGCAATTGTTTTGGGTTTTTTTTGTTTTGTTTTGTAGTTGGTTTTGGTTTGGTTTGGGGTTTTTTTTCCACATTTTCAGATTTAAATACAAACTTTGGAGTCTCATGTAAAGATGGGTCTAAAATACACCAGCCAGGTCACTTTTGATAGAGACAGGATGTGTTGTTATTACTATATGAAGCTCTGACTACCTCCTCTAGATAACCGTGAAAAGCATCCACTTGTACCAAAAAGTGGAATCAAATTGCAACAGGTTTAGGGGTACACAAAGTTCATCACAGGAGAAGAGATGAAATGTTTGGGTGTATTTAGTGTAGCTAAATGAAGTTTTGTATGCTGAGTGTTAACTGTAAATTTAGCATGGTTAAATACCCAAGAGGAAAACAAATGCGTAAGGTAAAGGATGACACTGGCATGAGAATGAATGAGCCTTAACTGTCTATGAATAAATTTAGAGTGGAGATTAGAAGAAGGTTGTTAGCCACTATAAGTGGTAAGGTTCTCAAACCTTCTAGTAGAAATAATGGAGACAAAATAATGAATGACTTTAAGATAGAGCTTGGTAAGTTTATGAAGCAGATTTGCACTGAATGTTATGCTTGCTTTCAGGGGGCAGAATTTGATGATACGGTTGCTTTTAATTCTCTGTTTCAAAGCTCAGTAGTAATAGGGCAAGAATAAACAATAAAAGGAAGCATTCTCACACCTTCCTGGGAGACAGCCCGGGTCTGAAATTTGGAGCTTCTGGGGATAGAGATCGAGTTGTGTTTTGCACTTTGGATTGTTTCTTGTTTTTCTGTTTGTTACTCACCTTACTCATTCTTAATTCAAATTAAATCAGAGTCTGATTCCATTAGCTGGACTGAATAATGCATTACTCTGAGTTTTCATTGACATCAGCGAGCCTATTCATGCAACGATGATGCTATCTTCTGAATAAACATATCGGAATCAGTCTCATGTGTGTTCAGCCTGCTTCACCTTAAGAGAAAAAAAATGAAGTTTTCACTTCATCACTCTTTTTTCCTCTTGCCTTTGCCTAGGGCTTGCTGTCAGTGATTCATGGTATATGTACAGTAGGTGGAAAACACACAGAATGGAATTACTTAATGAAGACTTTATTACATTTAAACATAAATGTTCTAGTTTATGTTGGAGACTAATGACCCGAAACATTTCTTTTGCAAAATTGGCGGTTCAGCGAAAAGATGAAATAACAGTGTCTTTGATTTTGGCTACATTTAAAAATAGTTCATTATAGTTCAGAGCTCACCCACCTGGACAGTATTTCATTGAGAGGGGAATTTATTCCTTGTTCTCCCAGTCTTTTCCTATCTATCTTGCCTTCCAACTCTCTTTTTCTCGTGAGATATTCAGACCTGCACATCTTTTTGGACTACCACTATTCACAGAATAATGTCTCGTATTTTGTCTGCCACAGTTCTTCCATCCCTCCCATTAGTTATGAATTCTTTTCTACTCTGCTTCTTACAAGTACAGCTTGTTACCTCCTCCTCTGTAATCTTTCCAATTTTGCTCATACTTGACTTTCTTTCCCATATACTGTTCTGTCTTTTTAGGACTAAAATCTTAATAATGGTGTTATGCTCTGTACAGTTCTGTGTATTTTGAATTGTAAGACTAACAGTAATTCTTTTTACATCTCATTTTAAGATCATGAATGTCAGAAAGAAAGGAAATTCAATCATAGAAATGGTAGAAAAACTTTGTTTTGACAGCACTATATTGGTACTATGTTGTGGGGGTTTTTTTGCTTTGCCTCCAAAACTGAGGTAAGCATAGATTTAATTTGTGGCTTTTTTCACAGAAAATTGCAAAGGCATTTGTAGTCATCGCTATGATAAACACAGCAAAACAACCCACTTTTTTGAATCGAGTCTTGTGCTTCTGCAGCAGATCTTAACAGTTGAGAAGATATTTCAGATTTCTTAGTACCTTACACTGACTTGGTCTTGGTATTTGATGTTGCTGCCCAAGGGGTAGATTCAGACATTTGCGTGGATTGAGTCTGGGCCACTGCCGTGTGTTGTATTTAGTAGCGTCCCAGCAGTGCATAAGCTGTTACTGTACTTCAAGGATGCTCTCCCTTTTCTGGCCAGCAAGCCCACGAGGTGAGCAGAGCCAAACGGCTCTTGTTGCCCAGTCTTCTCCTTCCTGCTCTCCGTCAGTGTTTCCGGCGGTGGCGGCAATGTTGCTCGCAGCTCTGTGTTCTCTTACACATAGAGGTTTCAGTTCTTTGCAACTTGACACAGGATTATGCTTCTGTGCAAGATGAGACATCCAAAATAAGCTTCCTAAACCTGAGGGGGTTTTTGGTTTGTTTTGGGTTAGGTTTAAGTGGTCATTGCTTCTCTTTGTTGCACTTGTCTTCCATGCTGTTCTGAACAGGCTTTTATCAGGGGCAAATTGGCTTTGAAGTGAATGAAGCTGCTGCACTGACCTGAAGGGCTGGGATTCAGAGTTTTTTCCATGCGCGTTAGTTAACTGAGCTACTTTTTCTTTAAATCTGTTTCCTACAAAGATAAAGAGAAGAAAAAAATGCAGAAGGACGTTAATGAACGGGAAGGAATGTTTGGTACCTGTGCATTAAGCAAAGCCTTATTTAGGAGCATATTCCAACTTGAATCGGAGATTTGTGATAGATTAAGAAGCTTTTTCTCATGAACTTCTGTTCTGTTATAAACCAGGCATTGTGAGATCTTCAGCCTCCTTTAAGCTCTTCCACTTTACCAAGCTGATAGTTAAAAAGCAGAAGTCCATTTATTTTAAAAAGTGTTGTCTTGTTATTTTAATTTCATTCATCAGAGCTTCCTTTCATTATTATGTTAGTTAAATCATAGACTCCATTTTAGTGTGTTAAATCATACTAGTTTCTAGTCTTTACCTGCCTTTGAATCACTTCTTACTGTAGACTTTCATACTGTGTTTTAACTAATCTTAAGGTGACAGGTTTGGGGAAGTTTTTGTTTTGTCTTCAGGCAAACTGTGGTAATACAGTCCTTGAGAAACAAGCTGAGGAAATAGTTCAGCTACCTATTAATAGCCTGCCTTTGCATTGTCAAACTGTTGTTTTCCACTATGGAAGTGTTGTTTGGATTTTAATCTCTGTGTGAATCCCAGCCCCAGAAGCACTCGCAACTCCTTGTTGTTGCCTTCCAAAGAGGCAGGATTTTACCCCGGAGTGGTTGTCTTTCATACTCTGCTCTATTACCTTTCCCATCTCACATCCTTGCTTCCCTCCCCTTCTTTGTCAAAATTTCAGAGTAAAATACATCTTTGACATAGTCACAGCCTTTTCCAATGTGCTGCAGTCTATTGACCCCCAGCTGTCATGCTTTTTAGGTGAAGACACAGGATTTGCTTTGTTAGGAAAGGCTTTAAACAGCACCCTGTGATGAAAAACACTGACTTTGGTTTAGAACTGTTCTTCCTCAGGGACCATGACAGAGTTAAATGATGGTCAGCCAGTGATCTCAAGAAACACACTTACTGAAGGATTAAATTGCAGAAAATGCGAATAAATATCTGTAAAGCAAGCAGGTTTTTGACCGTTTGTCTAATGCAGTCCTACATGACACCCATTTTCTGTGTTCTCTATCTCTTATGAATGAGTTAGAAAGGCTTCCTCTACGGAATAGAATCATACCCAAGATTTGGGGTGTTTTTAAAGCTTGTTGTTTTGTCCAGTTCAGCTGGTGATTAGTGTTTCTGTAAAAATTTCAAGGGTGGTTTGCGTATTACTTGACCTTCTTTGGAGCTGGTTTTGATTTGACTTCGCATCTTTACCTTGGCTGCTGCATAAATGGATTTAAAGTACTGATGAAAAACATATGAGGACGCTCCTTTTGCCTGTCAGAGCTGGCCAGTTATCAGAATGTCAACATTTGAATAGTGAACAAGATTATACTTTCAAAAAAGAAGCTGCAAAAATGCACTTGGCATATTTCATCTTGAAATAAACTCAAGCAAGTTCATTTTAAATATATTAGTCTCATATTTTTATTTTATTTCCTGGAAGGTCTACTATGGTATGTCAAGTGTATCATATGAAAACACATCGATTCTAACATAATATAATATATAATAATATATATTAGATTAATAAAATGTAATTGAAAAACTTTTGAAGACACTTTTGATTAGTACCTGTTTCATTGCAACACAAACAAGGAGATGCTTTTAACAAAGAAATAAGCTATTGCAGTTTTCTTTAAATAGTAGCTGCTTTTAATGCTTGTTAATATTGTAAAATTTTATAAAAAAGAAATTGATACTTCCACGATGTATTTTATCATGATACGGTGTCACATTATGATTATGGGAGAAGATGTGTCATAAGAATATATGAATAACAATATACAATTATTTGAGGAAAGAGAGAAATATTTTTTTAAAAAAATGATAAAAGCTCTTAACTACATGAAGGATTAATATCAGGATTTTACCACTGATGCAACATGTGCCAGAATAGTTGTAATAATTATATCAAAAGCTGCTTGGAGAAACAATTCAACCGGCATTTGTGTTATGGGGGAGGCTGAAGCACTCAGATGCTGTGCAGACTGATGCTTTGCAGGACTAACTCATCCCCAGGTTCTAAGAGACCAGAAACCCTGCACTTCTGTGCACATGCAGATTGTGCAGCATGCCCAAAGCTGCAACACATTTAGGCTGTGTCAAACCAATGGTGTTCACGATCTGAGCATGCACAGATCATGCGCAATTCTTGTCAGACATGGATTTACCATATATGTGCTCCAGAGCACACTTGCCTGTATTTTTGTCCTGCGTATCCTGATGGACACATGGGAGTCCAAGTGCATTAGAATGCTTGCAGTAGATTTCAGGGGCTATTTTGATGTAGCTTATCTTCATGTCCTCTTGTAGCTTTCTAATTAGCGGTACATATCAACCTGTGGGGTTTTGTTTTATGGTGCATTCATTTACCTTTTCCTTTCTACGTGCATGTATGTGAACATTTCTGTATTGGCAGGAAAGCGTTAGGCCTCTTGCTGTTTTACCCAGCAAACAAAGAAAGAGATTGTAAGTGACATTCTTGAATTTATTTTCTTGGTAAGGCCCAATGTTCTGTTGCTTAGAGAGAGAGAGAGATAAAAACAACCTGGAAATCTGCGAAATGTGAAGTAGAAAAGCAGGTGCATCACAGAGAATTTTGCTTAAGTGCCAAATGTGTGCCTCCTGCTTATGCAGTATAGGACTTATGCTAAAGAAGCATGGATAGTGGCTTGCAACTGAAGAGTCAGCCACGTGAACCCATTTCAGTACTTACAGTAAGGGTAACCTCAGACTATTTTTTTATTTCATAGTTTGTGTGCAGAACCTGTCAGAAGGTGCTTTCTAATTTCTCATCATTTTCATCAATGATAATCTTTCACGTCATCCAGGCTGCATGCAGTGAGAAGAGATACAACTTTTAATCTTGAATGTTTGCCCCAGAACAAATTAAGGTGAAGATCACTTATATTTTAAAGCAGATGACAAAATGCCGTTGATTCTTAAGCAAAAACCTACTTTAGACAGTTGTTAGCATTCTTTCTTCAGTGGCGCCTGCACTCAGTATTAGTTCAGAAGGCAATGATTTGGATGGAACTCCCTGTTTTTATGGTAAAAGACAAGATGTGAGGTTAGTAAGGGCTGGATTCTATTCCTGGCAGTTTCATAGTTGGTTTGTTGGCGTTTTTTAAATGAGATTTTGACACATCAGTTAAAGTCTTTTCAGCAAATGGGCTTGCAGCCCTTAATGCAATAAAGCGTTTGGAGGGCCTCTAATGAAAGGCACTATACAAGTGTCAAGTGTTATTGCTCAACTACATCAAATTAAGAGAATTTCATAAGATTACATATGCCAGACCTGTCACAGGTTTTTTATTTACGTTAACCTGAAGATAAGTGCAATAGATTCCAATTTGCAGGCAAAGCACTCACCTTTGTGGTTACCTGCAAGTATGTGAATTAGCATATCTTAGTAAGGTGCCACTTGTCAGCTGACATACAGTAACCAACTATATGTTACAGCTTGCTTTACTTGCACAACAGTGTGATTATGTGAGGTCTCTTTTAGGTAAAATTTTTAGCATAAAGGTGGTTTACGTTAACCAGTTTTACTGTGCATTCTCAGCGGGTTGTAGCGCGCACACACACAATGTTTTATCAAATCAGAGCTGACAGGTGGTAAGTCTAAGATGTGATAGTATTTGTCTAAATAAATGTGGAATATGCATAAAAGCCAGGGTGAAATCTTTGTGTGGAATATGCCACATAGCTAGTTTTCTCAAGTTACACAGACATACTTTTATTTCCATCTCAACCATTTTTAAAAATCTTATCTCTGTTCCCACCAGGAACATTGCTTGGCAAAGTCAAAAGTGTTTGAGCCAGTTACAATATTCACAAATACTGTAAGAATTATTAGGAACGCAGATATGTATCTGTGGAGTCGCACCATCTACTTTAAATCTTTGGTTTTCCAGATGCAGATGACACAGACGAGACCGCATCATTTATGGCCCATTGTTGGTTTATGAAGCCAAAGACACGTACTTACCAGAAATGGATAGCAGAGACTCATAAGCAGTCTGCTTTATAATTGATAATCTAATCTCTCACTGCCCTGAAGAGAGACAGCTAATGGATATTTTGAGCCCAACAGCAAATTAGAGGTTGTTAGGAACAGTACGTATTTTAGCTTCAATAGATCTGTAACACACTACTTTTTCTAAAGTTTCTAATAGTCAGTACGGGTTCAATGCTGGAAAACACATCTCTGTGTAGGTGTCTTCTGTACCGTTTCTAAAACAGAATCCCTGGCTTATTGCCAAGTACTCTTTGTAATTCTTTAGGAAGAAAGAAAAAAAGGCAAAAAACCAAAGGAAGGACACCAAAGGAAAGACAACATCAGCAATCTCCAGAAGAGTCACACTTTGAGCTATGCCATATAATGAGTCTGGTAATCCGACTTGAAGGCTACCAATGTACTTGGGTACCACATGGAGCTGGATGGCACTTCATTCTAGTTAGCAGTCAGAGGAAAACTTAATCGGAATGTTTACGTATCCAAAGCTTTTCCCATTCCAGGAAGCAGATTTTTCTGGCCAGCTTTTGAAGGTATCTGGGCTTAAGTATGGTGATCTTAATAGCAGGACTGGATAAGAGTTCAGGTAAATGTTATTTAATTGAATCTGTATCTATATACTGGTGTTTGTCTACAGAGCACATTCCTTTTTTCATCCATCACCTTGCTGATGCTCATTTACCTTGGCGTTTGGAAAGGCTTCTTCTCAGATAACATCACAATTAGAGTTCTGAAATTGAACTAGCCTTAGTGGAAACTGGTAAAAGGCATGTAAAACCATTTCATTTATTAGTACAGCATGCCATTTAAAAGCAGTTATAGATGGCTTTCCAAAGCTTGCCATTTCTTATTAGATTCAGTGTGATTCAGACTTCAGTCTCTTGGCTTGTATTGTCATAGAAACTTGAACTGAAATCACAGCTCCATAATACCTGCACAGGGATGAATTTATCTTTTCTGCAGTTACTGGCTGTATTAATATTGCCTAAGTGTATCATTATTGGCCATTGGCACGTGTAGGTGGTGCTAGTGAGTTAGTGATACTTCTCTAACACAGTCATTGGAATTTGAACAAAATTTTACAACCTAAAAAAGCTTAGACTTTTGTAAAAACCTCAGCCTAGCCTAGAGTAACAGAAAATGTGGCGTTCTGAACTTAAATTTTGCTCTGTCACCTTGGTGCAACCAGTTGTTTCAGTCCTCAGTTTTTTTTTTAGCAGACTTTGGTAGAAATAACATGACTGCAAGTGTGAGTGTTGTTTTTCATGGAAATGGTTCTTAAGTTCATAGAAATTACTCCCTATGTATTCAGCCACTTACTGGGGATCTGCTTGGTTGCTGTTGACCAGAACATCTGAAATTCTTGGTGGTGTAGCCTTGTCTTTCTTCATGGAGAAATGCAGGACTGCCTTCATACGAACACAGTGGTGTGTCGTGACCAGCTTTCCCTATGATTAAAGGCATCCAACCAGAGGCTGGTTTATGGTTTGAGCTCAATGTAAGTTAATAGTAATGGTTGGTCAACTCACAGATCTGGTGAAAGGCCGTCTCATAGCTAGATGGAGATGTGTGATCTTCAGGGATGTTTTTTTTTATAGACCTTTTACTCATTGCATATGAAGAAATGAAACATTTAGAAAGCACAATGTTTGCAAATTACCAGTTTGTTTTAAAAATACTTGGAAAGTAGAATCAGCACTGGTGATAGTCTTGCTTTGAGAAGAAGGTTGGACTAGGTGACGTCCAGAGGTCCCTTCTAACTAACATTTCTATGTCTGTTCACAGCTCTTCTGTGAGAATATGTGGGCTGGTGTAAATTTGTCAGTTGTGTAATTGCCTTATTCTAAGCCCAAATACTTTCCAGTCACAAATTAATTCCAAGGACCAGCTCATAATACCTCTACTCATACCCATGAGTAGCAAAGTGCTGTCCCTCATAGAAAGTCGTAATCTGTCTCTTAGGGATTTTGCCCTAATGTCAAATAGGAGTGCAATTGCTGGAATTCTTTAGCAATTTTGCCATCGTTCAACTTCTGCAAAACACAGCGTCAGCTCCCAAGAAAGATGCCCTCATATTTCTCTTCTGCTTCAGGTGCCCCCTCCATTCAGTGTACCACCTTCTAAGCACTAACATAATGTACAAAAAATAACCCCCTTCCCTTTACTTTCTGGGTTGTGATTACAGATCCCTCCTACGCTGTGTACAGCGTAGCATTGGAAAGGGAAGATAAAGAGTACTTGAGTGATGCAAAGAGCCAGTTAACTACAGGTCACAAGCCCATCCAGATGTACTTGAATAGATAATAGTTGTAGACAGATTTTTCTGATATCTCCTAACTAATAACTAATGGGATCTCTAAGGTAAGAAAGTCAGTCAATTGCAGCGTCCTAAGCATCAGTAAATTCTCTGCTGTCTCAACTGTCCTTTGCCTGTGCTTGATGAAAAATGTGTATGCACATTAATTTCAGTTTTGGAAAGAAGAATGCACAGTTCTTCCCCATGAATTTGCCCGTCTTTCTCCCAGAGTTAATTAAAAACCACAAACCACAAGTACTCAGTGAGAGAAGCATTTACCAACTTCCAGAGTTTAGTACGCTGCTGGCCAGTGACTCCAGCTGAAAGATGACACTTTGGAAGCAATGCAAGCAGTTGTATGTTTGGAAGCTGAGACAATTTTGAATTGTAGTCCTGATTTGGAGGGAGCCTTCTGGGTAGAAGCACAGTATTCAGAGTATATAACCTATTAGATTAATCAAGGCCTTTCCTCCTTTGTGAATTAAGAAAAATAAGCCTGTCATGTTTTTATCAACACTGTAATGCTCCGCCACCAGATGCAGAGAAAGCCTGCAGCTTATCTTTGCTCCAGGCAGCTCCCTTGGGTATATGGGTTTGGAATGTATGTTCCTGGGGCTGTGCCCATGGGAAGGGATGTGTTTGGGGCAGCTCTGCTCTCTGCAAAGCCTCTGCAACAGGAATAGCTTGACTGCTGGAAATTGTGCTGGACTTTTCATCCGGTGCTGGGCTGGGCATAAATGTCAGTTGGTAGATGGGTTTCATTCTATGGCCTCATACACTACTAATATTTCAGAAGTAGTGGTTGCTTTTGGTTTTCCTAGATTCTTTAGACAGCTAAGGGTCTATAGTAAGGTAGCAAACATTAGATCATCCTCCTCGATCGTCAGTGTGCTTTGTCAGGCAGTCCAGCAATGGCTGGTGCAGGCAAATCCATGAGATAGCCACTTCCCAGTTAATCTTATTCAGCTCACCTTTGTAAACGTATCTGAGCAGAGGGAAGAATCTGTCCTGTCATTTGCATTTATTGTGTGAGTTTTAATTTACTTTCTGTTGGTATTCAGGTCACCAAAATACCCTGTTATGTTTCTTGTTCTATTTTCCTTTGTATGAAAATAAATGTCAGGATGATAATTTGAATAATCCTTTTTTTTCCTAAAAGGGTAGGTACTTTCCTTGCTGTAGTCTCCTGTGTGCCTTCTTTCTGTTTAATGTAACCTTTCATAGATTAAAAAGGCAATGATGTTAATAGAATTGCATAATTGTCAACAGATAATGTTCTCCCAGTGAAATATAGCTATTGAGGCTTAGCTAAAGCATTTATAGCAAACAAGCATGCAGAAACAAAACAAAGATGTTTATTTTCAAAGTGACACATCTTTGCCATCATTGGTATCTAAATCCTCATATACATCACTCAGCCTCTGCAGGACTGGGACCCCAACATTCCCAGTGCAGCACTTATTACTGGTTGGTGCGATGACTTCCACAGAGTGCAGGAAGACTTAGCTCCAGTCATGACCAGAGAGGAGCAGAAATTTCAGAATTCAGATCCAGCCTTTCCCAGAGATCTAGGGATGTCTGGGGGCTTGATTCTAGTGGCTACCTTTTATTTTAATTCCGTACCAGTGTTCTCTCATGCCAATGCAATTGCACAGGGGTAAAATGGAAGCAATTAGGCTCACAGTTCATCACTGCAAAAAAATCCATCTGAGGCATACGCCGAAAGGTTGGATTTCAAAAGTTATTGGGAATGGCGACCAGTCATTGCCAACTTAATTTCTGAATGTTAAGTACAGAGTGGTAGTGGACGATGAAAGTGAATTGTACATTATGTATAAAAGTATTTTGCTAATGGATATTGGTAGCGACAGTGGAAAGGTCCGTTTAGAACTGAGCAGAGGACTAACAGCATGGAGCAGTGTGGTCTGTAAAGAGAGGAAACGTAAGGTAAAGGCTGTGCATTTCTGGAAAGCCAGGGAACAGCATGTTCTCAGAAATAATAAAGAGAAAAATAGCAAAGTACTATCTTTCAAAATGCTTTTAGCTGCAAAGCTAGATTTCTCCTTTCTGGAGTATAACAGAGTATCTAGTTGACAGACAATGCAAGTTACTGCAACAAGGAAAGCAACAATTTAAAGTATAAAAGTATATATTCTATGTAAAGATACCTTTAATATTGCAGAAACATTTAAATCAGAAACACTGCTTCAGCTTCCTGTTGGTAGTTTCAAGAATGAAACCATGAAATGAACAGTGAAGTGGTTAACTGGCTTCTTTTCTTGTGTCTTCTGTGGTCATGTTTGAGGCACATTGCCCAACCGACATAAATCTGAGTAGGAACTATGTGGACAATAGCAGATAGTGGTGGCAGGACTGTCACCATCTCATTGTGCACAGCCCCTGAATCCATGAAGGTGAGGCTCTGGACCCTCTAGCTGACTGAAAGTCCATGAAAGCTGTGCTGCTACCTCAGGCACCTCTAAATCAGGTAGTTGAAAAATGGGATTTGACTCTGGGTGTAATTGAGGAAAGGGCTTTCAGCAAATGCTCAAAGTTAAGCAGGTGCTTAATGTGACCCTGCACATAGAGGGAAGTTTTCCTGAACTAGACTCTCTCTGACTGGAGAGAATGCCAGTTGCAAACAGATGTGCCAGCTGTGGTCTGAGCCAAACACATGCTGGTAGTTTGAAATGAGGAAGGCACCTACCTGCTTCTCTGGAAGAGTAATGCAGAGATGCTGTAACCTGGGTTATTAACTGTGACATACTTTCAGGAAAGAGTTCTTGAATTGAGTTTTGATTTAAAATACTCTCTCTAATACCAGATACTGTTTAAAAGTAATAAAGCTGCTCTTTTATTCAGCTGTGCACATGCTATAAGTGTATGTATAATCAACTTTCTGTCAGAAGGGTTAGATTTGGGTGTATGGAAAGGTTTTGTGCTCTCATGAAAATTATAGGATGAATGTGCGATGTATTCAGCATTCACTGAACTTTTAGTCTCCTTCCATACTTTTGCTGTCGAGAAGCGAGTGCTGGATGTGGTGCCGCTGCCTTACAGTGCTGACGTTGCAACATCAAGCTGTGTTAATACTCCCACTAGAGGGATTTAGCTGTATTTTTCAGTGGAAACTCTTAACATCCAGAACTACTTGCAGTCCTTTGGAAAGATTCTGTAGGAATAGCATTGTGGTGTTTAAAATGGTTGACAATCTTATACCTGTGTCTCTAGCAGCAGAGACGAGGGAATTTGACAATGTACTTCAGGAGCCCAGCAGCATTGTTCAGAAGTTGCAGCCGCTGAAAGGCAGGGGCGTGGAGAGGTGGCTCTGTGTCTGAAGACTGTCCAGTGGTACAAGGCAGTCACTAACGCACTAGTGCTGTCGTAAAAGAGTCTAGCGTGTTTCAGTAAATAAAATCAATCTCAAATGCAAGTTTCCAGCTGCTCTAGAGAAGGATGGTTGTGCGTATAATAGAAGGGATGATGTTAAGTGCAAGGGTTGTCCCCCCCAGCTTATACTAGAAGGATTTTAAATTTCAGACAAAGCCTAACAATAATAATATGAGGTTGCATGAAGGTTAATGTTGTTTAGGCAGATGGTGCATTGCAGATTCAACCTGTTGTCACAATAATGAATGTATTTGAAAAGACATTCACGTGGCAAATGAGAGCACAATGAAACAAAATGCACACATGCATGCACACACAGATTTAGCATTGCTGGCTACGACTATATATGCGCATATATATCTGTACTTTTTTAAGGATTCTGTATTGACCTATTGCCACAAATCAATATGAGAAGCAGGACTAGAGATTCGAAACAACACACCATTAATACTGATCTGCCATAATTTTGCCTGACAGCAGTGACAGAGGCATTTGATCTGAGTCAGGCAGAATTTTATGGCCCTATTAAAGGTAATTTCCATCCCCCCTCTACCACATGCATTTCTTACCCTTCTCTCTTTTTACATTTTACAGCATCATAGCAAAGTAGCCCACAAAATAAGTCTGTTTTACTGGGGCCCAGAGTGTTCAGCCAAGTGTTTCTCCATTGCCTTGAAGCTGTGTGGTTCTTTGCTCCTTGGGAGCCATCTTAGAAAATGGAGTGGCTTTACAGAAAGATGAGAATGAAGTTGTATCTTCCCATTCAGTCAAGTATTTAGTCAAAATAATACAGACTCAGAGCTTTATGTTTTACTCTAAGTCCCTTTGAAACTATGTGAGTGAATTCCCTCTAGGTACAAATCCACTGGAGTCAAAGCATCCATGGGAATTTGTACAAGCTTAAAAAAAGAAGATGAGCTATACCAACGGTGTTAAGTAATTTTTCTTATTATGAAGAACACTGCTTTTGAAAACTATTCCTGATCAGATGTATTTGATAAGTATTCATCCAAATTATCTGGGCTGGTTGGGGACCTTATACAAAAGGAGTTCTTGGTGAGAATCCAAGGCAAAAATGGTCATCCTTTTGTTACATTTGGACATTTCTGGATTAAGATCAGGGATCTATTGATGTCAATGGCAGAACAACTGAGATCAACATAAATGGGCAGAAAGGGACATAGCCCACTGTTCCAAATTTTATGTTGTACATGAAATCAAAAGGAGATTTGGGATCCTTGCAGCTTTTTCAGGCTGTATCAGTTGAATACGTCCCTGTCATACCTGTATTTTTCTGCAGCTTTCACTTAAAAGTCTCAGGGATGCCATTGTTGAATGTGTAAGAATCATGTAGAAAATGCCCTCTGTCTTTGTACAAACCCACCAATCCATAGCTGAAGAAAAATGTCATTTGCTGTAGATAGAGGCAAAGAAAAGATACAGAGGAAGCCAAAACTCTTAATACAGAGTTGCAAGGGTTGCAACTCTGTCAGACAACGTTATGTGTTTACTGCAGTGGTAATTCTCCATTTGGACTTTTAACAGATTTTAGTCTCTTTTTTTACTATTCTTGCGATAATTCAGTTTCAAAATTAAAAATACTTAGCCCTTCCTCCACTAGCCATTAAAAAAAGCCTTACTTTTTCTACCTCTTTCTGAATCCGCCCATGAAGAGATGTCATTTTCTATCATTTCCATTTTCTCCAAACTGTGTATTCAGCTCTTTTTAAATATTCATTTTTCCATTATATTTTTACCTCACTGTGATTATCTTGTGCCTAGTTACTTACCTGATTGGTTTCAGAAGTATCCTGAGGGGGAATGCCAGACTAAACCAGCGGTGTCGCTAGATAATGTCTTGAAATTGGGAAGTTAGAGATAGCTAACAGGAACCCATCAGGCTCCTTTGGAGAATGACAGTTACCATAATCAGTGGAGGCTGGAAAAGAAATTTTGTTTATTTTATTTTCCCCTCATTTGTTCTTTCAACATGACATCAGCATTCTGTATGTAATCGTGCTTGCAGAAAAGATTGCCCAGACTCTCAGAACACACTAATCAATGCTGTATTTCTGCCTAACGATTTCCAGAATAAAACATGTGAGTAGTGGTAGTGACTATGAGTTGGACTAGTGTCTCAGTCAGGAACCTGGGCCTTTTGTGCTGTGTTACACAGAACCCAAAAGACACCTTTTACATGAAAGTTTCTAATCTCATCCTTTCCATTTTATCAGAGAAGCAGGCTGGAATAAACAGAAATGGCAATTGTTACATTTAAACTCTCAGCTGTCTACTTTCCAGCTGCAAATATTTACCTCCACTCCAATCCAAATGTGCGGTGAATTGGAGAATCAAAGGTATGTTAGCTGTGTAGACACAACTGCTTAATTTCAGAGAGCAGAGTAAACACCCTGGAATGAAATTTTGGAGGAGGAAAAAAGTATTTGAATTGATCAGCCTCATTAGCAGACTGCTGCACTAACCCTTTTTCTCTGAAATCCTTGCTTGTGTAATTAATCACACTTTTTGTTAAGGGGATTTCTGGTATTTATACAGGTACAGCTGTGACAAGCAAGATATCTTTCAGCTCTCATGCATTTCCAGTGGTACATATCTAGTAGGCGGGGAGGGGAAGAATGACAGAGATGTTTCTAGCTTCCTCAGTGACTCCTGGCAAAGGCCTTTGCATTGCTCTCTGACAGTGCATACTTTGCTCCCAGGCAGTATGGAGTTCTTTGAAAAATCTTTATTAGAAAACTATAGGTAGTAACCTTTAAGGTCAGATTTATGTATATATTTGCAGGCACTGTGTCAATTAACAGGGTCAGTCTTTTATGGCTGATTGACAAAGAATGAGTAGGATACAAAGGTGACCTGGTGAAGGATGACATGAGTCTGGACCAGAGGCTGGAAAAATAGCCATTGACTTGTTTACGTTGGCCTGGAAGTACTGATCTTTTTCCTGGGTGACACGGCTGCATACCACAGCAGGAATGCTGCTCTTCAGCTGGAGTCAGACTTGAAATAGCAGGCCTGCGTTGACTTCCCTGGCCCTTGGACGAGGGCTGTAGCACTGCTTCTTTCACCAAATCGTTCAGTGCTTGTGACATCCAGAAGCTCCTGTAAAAGCCTTGCTCTTTGTGGACCTGAATGTAAGATTTTGTCTCTCTTGTGCCAGACACTTGAATTTTAAATACTCTTTTTAGTAGGGATGCCCAACGCAGATCTGGCTTCGCCTAGTTGTACAGACTTTAGGAGTCCATGCACTTGCTTCTAAATCTAGCTTTGTTTTGGCTCCACCGACAGCGCTTTATTTTGGTTGGTGTGCAACAAAAGCAAGAACAAAAGCGCGTTTAGCTTAGAGTGCTTTGTCATGCATTTTTACTCCCTGCCAAAACAAAGAGAAGAGTGAGAGAGAACAGGGCTGTTATGGAGATTATCATCACTCTTTTGAGACGCGATGGTATTTTCCCAAGGAGGCAATGACATTTCTTAATTACTCTCTTCATGGGTAGCCATGTGTAGAGATTACCAGAGGCTCAGCAGTGCATTGTTCTGCCGAAGCCTTGGAGAATGATAACGCTGACAGTACAACGTTCTGCTGTCCAACGCTCTTCTCCTTTTTCTCGCTCTTCATTACACCAGCTAATTACTTCTACTGGTGGCTGTGCAGCATTGCTTATCCCATATACCCCTAGCAGCCCTCCACTGTCAGTGTAATTTACAGTAATAGCATAATGCTCTCTTACTGCTCGAGCTTGGCCCACGTGGAATTAAAAGGCGTCGTTGTTCTTTTACCAAGCTCAGCTGCCAGATCAACAACGTTCGAGCGAGTGGCAACCTGCACTCGTAACTGGGAAAAATATATCAACATTGGTTAATACTGGTGACTCCTTGAAGTTGTGATGTACCAAAAAGAGATCTTCGGGGAATTTTGTTTCTGTCTCTGCCTTACTATATATATGTATATGGGTTCATTTCTCAGCTGTTCTTCTCCATGTCAATAATAGAGTAAGCATAGGCAATTTTTTTGACTTCCCACTACCTCAGCTTCATTTCCTAGCAGAGAAGTTTGAAAGTGCTAGTACAACACAGGTGTTGGATACTTTTTTTTTTGCAATTATGTATTTATTTTTTTTTCCTCTAAAGCAGTTAAGTGCACAGGTATGTTTCTACTATATATATAAAATATATACATATATAATGGAAAGGTACTGAGCAACTACTTTCTCTTCATGTCTTTGAAAATCTCACTTCCCTCCCTTCCCTATACCACAGATAGATATATCTGTGCCTCTGTGTGTTTAGAGAGGATGAAAATAAATCCTACTGCTGTCTAGCAATATATTCATTTTTTGACTCCATTGACAGCACACGGTGTTATCGTGTGATATTAAACTTTCAGTTGATAAGAAGTCTGAATGCTAGTACCAGGACTGCGTGAAATATGGTTGATTCTGAGCATATAACAGAAAACTGAAAATAGTCTCACATCGAGCCATGGTCTTAACAGCTGGGTAGTTCCAGACATAGAATAGGGTCTTAAGAGCTTGGCAATTTTAACGTTCTCCATCAGAGTCATTCAGACACTATATTAATAGAAGAATAATTTTGAGTATGTAAAAAAGCAAGTCTTCCTTCTTGGTTTAAAGAAACTTAATCGGGGTGGTTTTGTAAAAGATTTATAAACAAAACATACATAGCATGTAAATACTCAAATATTTACACAACAGGGTATAATTATATATTTACAAACTAAATATAAAATGAGCAAAATTGTTTATTGAATGTATTCACTGCTTAGAATCACATTTAAGTAGCCTGTGATCCTTTTCTGAAGGTAATCTTATAAATCTGTGGTGCAGAAGTTTGCTTTACAATTAAGTCAGCAGTCTCTGTCCTGCCATTCTTGAAGATAGAAATGGCCTCTCCCTTCCACTTTACTGTCCAGTAGACTTGAGGACATACCCCCCTTTCCTAGCATATTGGGGTATTGTAGTCACAGGCTAATCAGATATATTAGTAAATATAGGCAGATAAATGAAGGCATATTTTATTTATTTAGGGTGTTGTGCCTCATCAGGATAGTTTTGCAGTCCTGTCAATGACTGACTGAAGTTCATGCTGTGGGAAGCCCAGCCCTTCCCTTCAGTAAGTGGTATAATAGGTGCAAGTTCCCTTTGCAAGGAAGCCAGCATCTTTTGCTGCCATCAAGATTCCTATGATTCCTGAAGAGCTGGGACACAATCCAGACTGACTTCAACCAGAGACATCTCTGTTTCTCTTGTGTGAGCTTCATCCTCGTAAATCCAGTCCAAATTTGGCCGCTTAGATACAGTCAGGTCCAACCACAGGCGATGATAGAGTCCCTTTTAATCTAGAGTATGAAATGCTGCTGGAGTAAGAAATTAAATACAAGTCCTCTCACATTTCCCCCTCAAAGCATGGACCATGTGGTATATGAGTTCCTGAAGTGTAACTCAACCCTGCTTCATTTTCCTTATCAGAATACATCACTGCCCTCTTCCAGAACTGGGAGTAAGGGTTGTTAATTTGACCTCTGAAGAGACCATCAGCTGAACACAATCACAACTGACATGAGAGCAATGCAGAGGAGCTGGAGTGGCTGGGAATTTCTTTGCTTTCTGTGTCTGCTGTTGATAACCTATTGTAAGAGTGGAAAGCCAGAAGATTTGGCTGGCTCCCTAGCTGGTGCTCATTGGCAGTGGTCTGAGGGCATCGTTTCGGTCCTACCCTCTCTTGCCAAATTTGAATGTGTTGTGGCTGGTTCTCTGTGACAGCGTTTCTCCTTTCTCAGGCTTGTTACTGGACTGTGACCCCAACTTATAATTGAAGGTTTTCCTGTTGGTTGGCCCTTTTAGGATACAGCCTTCTCGCAGTGACTACCCCACTTACCTACTTTTTACATTTATTAATGAATGATCAGAGATGCAACTTTTAAAGCATTTTATAAAATTCTGCTCTGTAAGGAGTGGAATGTCTAATAGAAGAAAGACCTGGGAATAAGTCATTAGTGGATTTGGCAGTGGTGGTGTTAGAGAGTTAACTGCCCTTACACTTGCCTGAGGCTCTAATAAGCAAACTTGGCGGTAATGAGTGATTTCATGGGGACTGTTGCTTAATTCTAAACCTTGGAGGCTATATAAACAGCTCTGCAGTTCATTACAAAGTCAAATGTGCTTTGGCATTTAAAATGGACAGAGGTGACTGTGAGATTTAAGTGTTTCTATTTATTTCAACCAAAAATGCTGTATGTGGCAATATGAAGGAACAGTGAATGATTGAAACATGGATTCATCTCGGACAATGTTTATTTGGTGCCTGGGCTTTTTTAGCGTGCTGTTCTGTTCTGTGTGTTTTCTTTTGTTTTTTAATCTGATGGCCATGAGGAGAACACTGGAGTCACGCAAGAAGAGAATAGCCCTTATTCTCTAATGTAAAAACTTGAAGCAATGCATCTGTTTGAAGAGGAATTTGAATACACTGCCACTTAGTAAAGTGTTAGAGGAAATTAAAAAAAAAAAAAAAAAGAGGAAGAAGTTTACAGTTTAATTCATAATTGAAGTCCCCTGAAAATCGTATAAGCCTCCTGTTAAATACTGTTGAGTTGGTGAGTGTGCTGTGAAAGCAGATAGTTATTAAAAAGGAAATTACAGTCTAAATCAAAAACGAGGATCACATTATTTATTTATTTACTTGCTGTAGAGGCAGTTTTGCAGAATGTACAGTCAGTCCCGGAGGGGTTTTCCATAAAGCTGCTCTTTTCATCAGCCTAAACTGCAGCAATGAAGCCTCGGGAATGCTTGCATGTGTGTCTGTGTCTGCAGACCTGAGTGTGGAGGAGTGGGGAAGGGAGAGTCACATCACGGCATATACAGCTGTGCAGGTTCCTAGACATTACAGGAGGGTGTCAGAAAAGGTAACTCATGGCGAGGCCTATAGCTCTCTTCCCCCTGTTTAGTTAATGGAGAAAATGATGCTTCCAAGGGGCAGTAAGAACACAGAAAATAGAGGCATGCTCTGAGCAGTCCTTTGAAAGTGCTGTTTCTGCTGGCTTAGAGAAAGCAGAGAGAGAAATCACCTTAAGAAACTGTTGGTGTTTGTGAATGACCAGCTAAGTCAAGGGAAGGCAGAGAACCATGTGGTAGAGGTGAGGAATAAACCACGATCTCCACAGGCCAGGAATTTCACTCTGCATGGCCCAAACGCTCCTGTATGGAAGAGGTAGTCTAGTTGGATGCTGTGGAAGTGAGAAGAGGACATGCATATTACAACTTCTGTGATCAGTTTGGGGGATGCTGGGGGTAAGTGTCTGAGATCGCTTGACCGTGGGGGAGGGTGACACCATGGAAGTGTTGTCTTTGTCAAAATGTTTTCATCACCATTGGCGTGTTCTCCCATGCAGAGCACCCTGGAGAACATCTACTCTAGAGGAGTGTCCTCTTGGACCACGTTCCAGGGGTCAGACTGTTTCTGGCCAGTGAAAGTTCAATTAATATGCAGGTTGATGTTTAAAAGGAATAACTCACCTCTTTCTAATGCACTGTTCCTTCTTAGTTTGTATTCTGATTGCTTAGTTTTGCTCTAGTTCATGCATTAATTAATTATCCCCTGGAAAAGGAAACAACACCACGTTGGAACAGCAGGGCAGAAAGAGAGAACATGGCACGTTAGCAAAAATGAGCAGAGCAAAAATGGACATGTGAACGGAAGCTGTGGGGTTTAGTTTCATGGTGGGCATTAAAAAGTGTGTGCTGGGTCACCTACCATAGGGCTTTCAGGCTGAGCAAAGAGTGAAAATTCCCATTCCCTCCCGTAGTCCAAGTCATTCTGCAATGCTGCTAAAGCTCTCTGTAATGGGAATTAAAAGGGTCTCACTCAGCACTTTGAAAAGTGAAGCTCCACATCCTTTCTCTTTCTCAAGCATTTCTTTACTAACTTAAACTCTTGACAAATAAAAGGACTCTTCCTTCTACTGCCTTTAAAGACTTTTGATAGATGAACCTCACGAGAAGGTGCCTGGGGTGAGAAGGTGCCAGGGGTTTGGCAGCCCACGTCAGCAAGGTGAGTGTGGCTGTCCTGCAGTGCAACTGCAGGAGTTTGATGGAGAAGCAGAGACCTGGCCATGATCTTTCTGTCAGATGTTAAAAGATGCCAGCACGATCTATTAGTGTCATATGTGTTATACTTGAGTAGTACGTTGTCTTTCCACAAATTATAGCATCATGATACCTATTAATTTTGCCAGATATATCACAATCCATACATCATCCTACTTACCACAGGCAATAAAATCATTCTTTTTTCTGTTGGTATTTCTATTCTTTTTTTTATTGTTGCACAGTGACTGATTTTAATTGACGTATACTGGACACAAAGGAATGCCAACAAGATGCTTTCCTTTAAAATTCTGCAAGCCAGCACCATCTCCATTCAATGCTGACTTCTTAGACTTCTTGCAAACCCATTCCCATTCTGCACCTTTTAAACCAGCATACCACTGGCAATACAGAATGCTTTACCGAAGTAGGAGTGATCTGACATCTGCATTGCATTAGGATGGCAGTTGTCCTTTGCAGTCTCTTTTGTTGAGCCTTCATCCTGTTAAGTCATAAATGATGTGATGATATAACAGGATAGCTCCTGACATAGGCAGCACACACACAACTGTCAGTGTCAACTTTGGGCTTGCTATCTCTTTAGCTCGCCATGACTCCTACTCTCAATCTCTTCAGCAGGTTTACTCTGGGTTTTCAGAGCAAATGACCTGCAGAGGCTGGGCATCTGTTTTAAATACAGATCAGAGAGTCTGAACTTGCTGAGAGCTGACCTCAACACGTTAGTGGTATACGTTCAATAAGAGAAGTCACATAGTGTTGCTAGTGGTTGATTGTTCATTATAGGTGGTGGTGAATTTGCAATAAATGGTGAAGCGCTGGTATGTTGTCTCATACAAGGATCATGGTAAGTTATTAGCTACCAACAGGCCACCACTCCTCTGGCATCTGACATTGAGCTGTGCACTTTCCAAGTTGCCACCGCAGCCATGATTGCCTCACGTGCTGCGAGATTGTGAAAAGTTTCTGTGTTCCTCCAGAGCCTTTTTGGGCCAGCATCAGCAGGAGCGAAATAAAGGATTGATTGTTTTTGCTGTGTTCAGTTGTGCGAAGTGCATGTCTGGGACGGTTCCACAAGGAATGCAGAGATCAGTTACATGGGTACCAATTAAAGTGAAATTAGACAAACTGAATGGGGTATTAGAGCAGCTATGTTTGTTCCCTTTTTTTTTTTTTTTTTTTTTAATTTAATGAGGCCTAATATTCTCAGCCAGCCTGGTGCACAAGACCTTCAGCTAAAACTGTCACCAGTTAATGAGGCTTTTCCAGTGTGCTTAACCTAAGGCATGAAAGAGGAGCGCAGATATGTCAGTATTGCCTTGATTTGACTGTATATTCTTTGGATTTATGAGTGAGACACTTTGAGTACGAGCTGGGATTTTTTAAAGTAATATAATGCCATTTTGTGGTGCATTTATGGCAAACAGAACCTTGACTTTTTCGTGCCCCTTCCCACGAGGATGCCTCCCCCAAGCAGAGCCACCTGGGAAGGAAGGCCCATGCGTGTGTATGTGCATTTGCACACGCAGAGGGGCACACGTGAGGCTTGGCAGACAGCCTGCCTGCTCCTTCCCTACTGCTGGGGGAGGGAGTTTACCTTCCAGCTCTCTCCAGTCTCATTACATGCGGGATCAGGTCTGTGCCGTTCCAGACTTGTGCACAGCAGCTTCAGCCGGGGTCCTCTGGAGAGCTGTCAGCTTTCTCATATCTGCCAGTCTGGTTGACAATGCAGTACATGAAGTTATGAAGCATGGAAGTCTGCTACCTTAAGGGTTGGGGTTTTTTCCCTATTTCCTTTTCTGGTTTATTTTTTTTGTGGGGGAGAATGTTTAGGAAGTTTTTCCTTTTTTTTTTTTTTTTTATTTTTTGCCAGAAGAAATATTTTCTAGAGAACAGCCTTTTTCTTATTCACTTGCAGGTTCTAAATTACCTAAGGCTTAGAAAATCAAATTGGTTTTAGTAATAAATCCCCTGATGCATTATCTGTTATTTGCAGTATTTCCTGTATACAAGCTATTCATCTGATTCTTTTTTATAAATCTTATTTTTAATCAGTCAGTCAATATCATTGACCTTCCTAGTCATTTGGTGTATAATAATAACTTCTTAAAGGATACTTTTTTTTAATCTGTGAATATCATAGACACCCCTCCTGCCCAACAAATAACCATAAAAGCAGACATCCATATGCTTTTTCACATCTAGGAAAATGCTAATGCTAGCAACCAGACACCTGAAGTTGTTATTATTATTGTTATTTGGGGAGTACTTCCTGCTTTTCATATGAAACGCCTACTAGTACATTACTCCTTATCATCAAAATAACTGTATTATTTGAACATCATCTCCCCGTTCCATATCATGGCAGGAATCCCCCACACAACAGGGCGTTCTCTGATCCCGTTGTGGGTTTTTTCCTATTCCCACAGGCAAACATTTGATCTTTACTTCTAAAGCTTAATATTTTTCAGCAATACTATTTTTTTTTGTCATTCCTGGTTTTTACTTCTGAGTTTTGTCCTCTGGGAGGGCTGTGTACATTCCTGTGCACGTTGGTTATTTGCTGCGTATTTTATATGTGCAACTAAATAGAATTAATAGCCTTTTGTCTCTCTTTGGGAAGTCTCTTGTCTGCTGTGCATCACTTCAGTTGCTAATAGACATTTATGTACATAATGCAAGCTCTTGTCTAGGCACGTCATTCTGGGGGGTGTTTACAAAGTTCAGATGGTTGGGACCAGAGTGTAGTAATTAAGAAGAGAGAGGAGGGGAAAATGCTGGAATGAAGATACTGTTTCATACTGCAACTCTCCGCAGAACTGGCTACTTAGATTACTAGGACTTGTAGAAGCAAAACTCGCAAACTGCTTCAGGTTAGTCAGCTGTTCAGGGGGCCTATTGATAGATCATCTTCTTCCTAGGAAAGGGACAAGCGTACCTAATATAATGCTATTTAAAGGCATTAGTGCGTTTGTGGAAGGAAGTTTATATAGGGAGATATCAACTAAAAAAGCTATGTCTTCTTCCTCAAAGTGTAATTGTGATAATGGCCTGATTATCTCAGCCTTTCCTCTTCCTCATTCTGCGAATTGAGGGATTTTGTAAGTGGAAACAGAAAAAAACTTAAATTGCTCAAAAATATAAGGTGAAATCAAGGCCTTGTCAAATCTCACTCTTGCTGACAAGGAGATGATTAGTTATACCCTGGACACTGTAGGGACCCTGTGGAGAAGCAGGCAAAAGGCAAACCTGGTTGTATTCACAGAGTGACCGTGCACTGACTCTGTAACCCCAGACCCAACTGAGATGAGCTTATGAAGTCGAGAAGCTACAGACGCAGCATTTCCCTTCTCTTAAGCGCTGAATGAGTTTGTTCAGAAGACCTCAGAGTTGCAGTATAGCTGCACATGAAGTGCAGGGCATAAAACCATTCATATGTCATTGCAAGCAGGTATTTTCTCTTTCAACTAAAGTGTTTTATCTACTTAACTCCTTGTAGTGCTGTGAGGCACCTTTTTTACCTATCACAAAAAGACTGCTGACCCTTGACTCCTGCTAAGTGAAGGCCATTGTGTAGAACAACAATGGTAACTTATAAAGGGAAAGCAATTCTGTGTAGAGGTTTTATAAAATGTTTCTCAAGGGATGCTAAGGCTGCTTTGCTGAAATGTGGAGGTTTGTGGTTGGTTTTTTTGATTCATGGAAAGATTGGAAGAAACCCACACATACACTTTTACGATCACCTATCCTTTTGCACGTGACTCAACCTTGCAGCTTTCAGTCTTTAGCCAAATGTCATGAAAAACATTTTTGCACAGGTCAGTACTTCTGCAGGGCAGGGTTCCCGGGAAAAGGGGATTGACCTTTGCTATCTGAAGCTGGATTTGTAAACAGTGAAATCTGAAATTGTCATTACAGCATCTTCATTTGTTTTTGCTTTTTGGAGGTCCCCATTGCTTTTCAGAATATTCAGATTTCAAAAAAATAACCTTCCTCAGAGGCAGAAAGCTTAAGTGCATTGCAGAGTTCACATTTTCTTGCAGTAGGCCATCATTTGACCAGTCCAGTAATTCTCTAACAGGTCCGACTTTCTACAGGTTCTCTCTGCAAAGTATTTCATTACTGTTTGCTGATTTAAATGTAATCCTCATGTTCATTTTTGATAGTAGCATGCACAAGCATACTACATAGAAGTAGAAAGTAGGTTCTTGGTTCATAATAAGAATGATAACCTGATACTTTTAGATGTTCACATGTTGGCTATCACTGCTCTGTGTCAGAATGTATTGTTTATCTGTAATTTCCTCACAATAACTTGGGCATTGCAGTATTTCTCTTTTTGTAATTCAAATGATATCAAAGCCAGCTTGGTGTTGCAGCTTAAGGATGACGTCCCGTTTTAACAGCAGGTGGTGGGTTGAGCTTAAAAAGCCTGCTTGGTTCCTTGTCCATGATAGCTCTCAGCCTTCTTGTTTTGCAGCCAGGATGGCCTGTGGTACTTCAGTAGAAATGTCCATAATGGCTCAAATTACAAAGAAAAAGATTTGGGAAGGGATAGGTAATACCTTCTTTTAAACGACCTGATAAACTTGTTAAAAATAAGTAGCCCTGCAGGTGAGAGGAATTCCTCTTCACGGGTCTTTGCAGATTAACAGTACCATGCCATACCAGTTTGCACTGACTATGGGGGACAAATATACAGAGCTACTCCCAGAAATGAGGGACAGGATTTTTCCTTGCTCCATGTTAGTCACACAGAAGGGAAGTTTAGAGGGCCATGCTCTGTGTGTTTCTTTTTTTTTCCCCTCTCATTTTTTGATGGACATTCTGTTGATGAGAAAATGG
The DNA here is from genome assembly GCF_011004875.1 of Balearica regulorum gibbericeps. Classification (NCBI taxonomy): domain Eukaryota; kingdom Metazoa; phylum Chordata; class Aves; order Gruiformes; family Gruidae; genus Balearica; species Balearica regulorum. The sequence goes on from NC_046189.1 coordinate 5,478,500, forward strand.
GATTAAGTGACTGGAATAAACATTTCAAACCCCCTCATCTCACCAGTAAGGCAATCTGCAAGGGAAAGGTAGCAAACGCAGAAATGCAAACAACCCGGATGCCTCCTCCTACGCACTTGAAATTCCCCTTCTTGCAACTTGTGCCTGCTGCCTGAGGACACTTGCCTCTGAAACCTCCCCTTTGGTAGTGGGAGTGTGCTTAGATTCCCCCATTGACCACTTCCTCTCCAGGGTAAACAAACTCCAGTTTCTTCAGCCTCTCCTTGTATTTTAACTAGTCCATTCCCCCAACCATCTTAGCAGTCTTCTCCTGGGCTCTCTCTGATCTGTTGACATCTCTCGTACTGTGGAGAGGTACATGAGGTTTCATATGCAATTTCAAGTAAGTAGAGGGGAATAATCTCTTAAGCTGCTGGCTAGTTCTTGCTCTTACAGCTCAGTATGTGGTTTGTCTTCATGACTGCAATGGTGCGTTGCTGACTGCTGTTCAATATTGTGCTCAAATGTACAATACAGATTCCTATCATCTGAACCAAGTATTTTTCCAAACTCCCACTATTTCACAACTTGGCATTTCTTTGCAATGGGAATTTTCCTTCAGGCGAGAATGCACAGAGGACTGTGAGTTTGTGTCTGGAGGCTGTATGTGCTCTCCTTTCATCTGGAGGGGAGAAGAACCATAATGATGTGGCATAAACAGTGTTGGGACACAGCCCTGATGATGAGACTGTCTTGGCAGCATATTCTTTTTCTGTCTTCCTGTCTCCAGCTACTACTTAGCTAAGGAACACAAAAGGGAAAAGTAAAATTAACTGTGCTTTGGCATGTATTCCTACAGCAAAGGGAGTGAAAAGCCAGAGGGGTTGGAATTGCTATTGAGCTTTAATATTAATCGTCTGCCTAGTGGTACAGGAGTGCCTCTGATTCTGGTTGGGGATGCCTGGCTGGCTGTCCAGTTCAGCTGCCTTCTCTAGCATCAGATTCCCAGTCAGCACGGATCTTACAGGAGAATGGAGTGTAGAACAAAAAGGAAATTGCCAGCTTTGTGGGCAACATTATATAGAGTTTAACTTTATTCTTTCTGGTTTTGTGGCAAATGAAGAATTTCATAATGCAAAAAAATGCAAACCCCCACTCCCATCATAAAAATTTACCATGGATACTGAGGTTGAGTATGTGACAGAGACTACATTATTTCCATGCTAAACTCTTACAAGATGCCAAATTCCACAGAGCCAGCTCTGTCTGAAACATCTTATAAACCTGAAAAATCAATATCCTGGGTTGTTTCTTTATTAGCCTTGATCTCAGCTTCTCCTGAAATAGTGGGATGGGATTTACCATCTTTTGAATGTGTCTGCAGCCATGTTCAAGTAGCTATTGTGTTGATTGTTTTAAGGGAGGGGGCTAAACTCCCAATCCTTTAGAAGACCGATATCCCCACTGCTGATTTGATGTTGTTAACATCGTGCTGTATCAAGAGCAGATAGTAGTGTCCTGCAAGCACGGGATGCCATCAGTGGTAACAGCACAAGATTGGGAGCAGTGTTTCTGATTAACTCGTGGACTTTCTGTCTCACCTTTTGCAGGCCTCCTAATCCCTGCTGTGTTTCATATTCCCCTCTGTGTAGTGCTGGTGGAACTCCATACCTACTTAATATAGTAAGCATAATAAAAGTGACTCATTAGGTGGGGTTTTTTCATGTTCTCTGAACTCATTTGTGGAAGACAATACAGGAGTATAGTATTGCTGCCAAATGTAATTGCCTGCTGTGTATTTTAAAACTAGATGTATTTGGAGCCTCGTCTCAAAACAAAACTCACCTCCATGCACACAGGGGAAAAAACAGCTAGAGCTTGATTCCAAGTTCATTCAGATTGGTATGGTGCGTGGATCAGACTTACAATATACATATCTCTTGCCCTCTGTCACTTTCTGCTAATCCACTTGGTATTTCATACAGGGACTTTCCCCAGTGGCAACAAATGTCTGGCTGGCAAGGTGGCTTTAAAGAGAGGGAAAAGCAAATTCCAGTCCCAGAACTCAGGTCTGCACAAAGCCAGAAATGGCAAGTGTGTCAGGAGCATTCACATTGCTAAGGTTCTGGGGAGGCACAGTGCTACAGTTATCTTAAAGGTGCAGGTGATTTGGGGGTGAGTGGCTGTTAGCAGTATGATAATTTTAAATAGGTATTTTCCTCCTATTATTTTTGGTCAAAAATGAGAAAAAAAAGAAGAGCAATTTTTTCTTTTAAGCTTAACACTGTCAGTTGGGTTTGTGTTGATTCAAGTGCTCTTCCTCAGTGACCTTCATCTCCCCATGCCTGTGAGATGTGAAAGATGCTGTTGACACAAGCAAAGGCTCAAGCTCCCTCAGCTCATATCCCAGACAGCACTTTAACATGGCATGTTTGATGCTGCATATTTCTGTCTCACCAACAAAGTGGCAGTGAAAGTTACTGCATTCATCTGGGAAAGGGAATGGAGCAGAATGAAAGCCACAGCAAACAGCGCAATCTTTTCCTTTTCTTCCCTGTCCTTGGTCTCTACTGTATCACCTCTGACTGCAGGAGGCAAAACAGAGAAGTCTGGGCACTTAAGACTTAGAAATGCACCCCACAGAATACAAGGCCTAAAATTAAATAATCAGGTGCACAATGTGAAAACAATCCCAGGTCTTTATTTGCAGGAGCAATGGCTTCTGCATTTGTACTAACAATCTGTTACATACACTGAAATGTGATTGCAAGATAGTACTAGAGGTAGTACTAACCCTCCCCGTTCATATTTGCCTTACTATACTTTCCTCAAGTGCATTACGCCACCACAGAAACCTGGAGGAAAAAGAAAACAGCCTGTGTTGTTACATGCACGTATAAGGGCCACTGCAGATCTCCTTAACACCTTTGATGCCAAATCGGCATGAACTAAGGCAGTGGGGTTTGAAAAGGCAATATTAGGAAAAGTTCAGGGTAAGTAAGTACTAATTTTTAAAATTGCAGTTTTGGGTCTTTTTATTCTCTGATCAAAACTAGGTCTGCCTCGTATAGTGACCACTGTTAGCCATGCCATGGTTCATTGGAGGTTTGAATTTACAGCCCTTTACCTTGTGCAGAGGCAGCCAACAGACAGTTGCTGTGCAGCAACATACCTTGTCGTTTCACTGTTAGTAAAAGTGTCAGCTCATCTTCATGTTTTCTGCAGATTTTTCTTCCATCCCTTTCTTTTTCTGAGGACCTCAGTACTCCTATCACCATATTAAAGATATACAAGCGATGTTTTGGGGGAATGGGATGATCCCTTGTACTACAGCCACTTGCAGAGTGTGTAGGGGAGCATCCGTGGTGTTGCTGTAGGTGGTAGTGAATATGCAGTACCTGGAGCGGTTGCTCTGCTCCTTGACCTGCCAGCCACAGCAGCCAAGGCGGAGGTGTTGGGGGACACAGTCCCCTTCGGCTGTGCTTCTGCTGCCTGAAGAGGTTACTCTCTTGGCGCTGCTTGTGGCAGTTTGTCTAAATCACACCTGTTTCAGTATAAATCAGCTAAGCTGGTTGGAACAGTTTAGAAAGGTGATGGTTACTGTTCCACTCACCTGAGACATCTGGAAGGCAGGCTGGAGCAGAGCCTCAGCGTGCACCCCCACAGCCGGGAGGGACACGTGTGAAAAGATGTGGAGCTGGTACAGAGGGAAACGTGCCCCACTCCTGGTGCAAATGAGTAGCGGGATGTCTCTCTGCCAGAGCAGGAGAATAATAAAGATAACATACGCTGGGCTCTCAGTTTGCATAGCTAAGAACGGTTGCTTGGAGCTCATTCCTTCTCCACATCTCATTTCCTTTGGCCTGTATTCTGTGTTAGCACTACCTGTTACTGCTCCTCTGTTTTCACTCCACGAATGCTGCAAGTGAAGTACAAAGCCCATTTCAGTTTTGTGCCCAGAAGAGTATGTCATATTGTTTTCTTTTTATGGGATGAAATACATCTGTCAAATAATAGAGTTAGCAAGGGGCCAAGTCCTCTGTTCTGACTCTGCTTGGAAGTTTTAGCAGAACAAGCTGAGTATCACCTACTCTGAAAGGGGGGGATGTAAAGAAAGACTTTTGGAAGGAAAGCTGAGGTTACTGCAGCCAGGGGCAGGGCAGGGAAGGAAGAAGGCATCCCTGTTACGGGTGATGTGTGGAAATTGAGTATGACCACAAAAGGAGTGGGGTCTGCTGGCATGGCCTGGCCAGCTGGAAAGCTTCACAGCTCCTGGGTGCTGCCATCTACTGTAGAAACGTGCCCTGGCCTGGAACTGCAGCACATTCCTCCCTTCTGAACGCGGCACTGCAAATCCGAATGTGCATTTTTTGTGTGTGCCATCTAAATAACAGCTCTGTTGGGTGAGGTACAGATATAATTTCCCAGGCCAGCTGGTAGGAAATCATGGTTATAAGTCTATCAGGGAATTACAGTTTAATCGCAGTCTATAGTAGAAAAACTGCACTGCAGTTTAGTATTTTACATGAAAGCCTGCTATTGAAAAAATGTTACCCCCCACTTCAATAGATCTTTGCCGCCAACTGCAAGCAGTTTCAGCTCTGTTTAGCTGGCAGAGTTCATTGTTGACAGACTAAGAACTGGAATTAAAATGTGTGACAGTGCATTAAGGAAACACACTAAAGGGGATTTAAAATACAGTCAAAGAGAGGTAGACAGAGGGGTGGGAGAGAGGAGAGCAGGCAGCCGAGCAGCTGAATGGCTGGTTGGGGCTGGGGGGTGGTGGTGCCAGGGAAGAGGTGAAGGGATCACACTTTTTTCCCTTTGGAAAAATGTTTTATAAGCGGCTAGCAAACATTGATGGCATTCTTCTGCCAGCCAGCCAGCAAATAACTTAAGCATTAAGGAACGGGACAGAGCAGCTCGGGTGGGTCTCACAAGCCCTGTGAGAACTGGCAGCTCTTTTTGTTTGCCTAATAGCTAAAGTGATTACTTCTGCCACTCATCCTAAGAAAGCTAAAGGGACTCCTGAGGACCCCTCCCCACTAAGGAGTGGCAATTACCATGGTCCCAGTCAAAACTGGGGCAAGGGGAGAAGAGGAGATTGTTTGAGATGAATAAGTAAATCCTGGTCTATTACCTTTCCTGCTGGCTTATTCAGCCTTTAAATTCTCCGTTTCCATGTTCATTTGTGAATAGCAGCTCAAAACCAGAAAAAACCAAAAACAAGCCCCACACAAAAAAACCCACGTGAAATGGAAACAGGCAGGGAAACAGGCAAGTACAGCAAGAGGTACTTGCTGGGTTGCTGGTTGTTGACAATAGTCAGGCAGGTGCCTGGTGCCTCCTTTGTTCAGAGCCATGTGCAGGGTGTCCCCAGAGCAGTGTAACACCCATATCCTACCAGCACATCTCCAGTTTGCTTATTTTACACATAATCCCACCCCGTGTGAATGGACATCCTTGGCTGAAACGGAGAGTTCCCTGGTCTGGTGTATCTTCACAATAGCTGTGTGTTACTGCTAGAGAAGGGAAAGAGTTCCTTGTGTGGTCCAGCAGCCAGCCACAAGGGAAGCCAATATTCTTCATATTGCTGAAAATCGGTCATGAGCCCTGAGATGCTAAATACAAAGTAAGAAAGAAAAACCTACTTTACACGAGAAAGATGAAGAGAAATTCTACAGCTTTTTCTCACTGTTGTACCTTAGTAAATATAATAAGGCCATGGAAGGCTCTCTCTGCTAATTTTCTCTGTGGCTGAAAAACTGTGGACTGTTTGTAACTATGTCTTTAAAAAGAAGTCCTTATCTATTGATCCCTCAGGGTTTCTGAAGTAGTCCCTTTTAAGTTTTGTTCCGTGCCAGCTTTCCCAGTCGCTGCTTATTTGTGAACAGCCTCACAAGATTTTGTGAAACAGGGTGCCTGTGGACACAGGTGAGCAGCTGTTTGAAATACAGGCAGGCAAAGACAACTCAAGGCCAGAACAGTTTTTTTTTAAAAAAGAAATTACTCCTCAACAAGTGCGGTGGTCTCACTGTACAAACTCTTGCTTTTTCTGCATATACTATCATCCACTTTACATGAAAAGTAATATCCAGAAATCAATGTGGGCTGCAGAATTTTGTTTTCTGTCCAGTAGGGGATGGATTTTGTTCCGTGATTTCAGTTGGTCTTATATCCATGCTGGAAATGCAGTCATATGTCTTCTGTTTAAGTCTTGGATGTGGGTCTGATGAGCCTCTTGATCATTACCTGTAACTACAGGTAATTGTTGGAGTGAGTCCAGAGGAGGCTATGAAGATGATCAGAGGGCTGGAGCACCTCTCCTATGAGGACAGACTGAGATGTTGTTCAGCCTGGAGAAGAGGAGGCTCCGGGGAGACCTTATAGCAGCCTTCCAGTACCTAAAGGGGCCTGCAAGAAAGCTGGAGAGGGACTGTTTACAAGGGCATGGAGTGATAGGACAATGGGGGAATGGCTTTAACCTAAAAGAGGGTAGATTTAGATTAGATATTTGGAAGAAATTCTTTACTGTAAAGATGGTGAGGCACTGGAAGAGGTTGCCCAGAGAAGCTGTGGATGCCCCATCCCTGGCAGTGTTCAAGGCCAGGTTGGATGGGGCTTTGGGCAACCTGGGCTAGTGGAGGGTGTCCCTGCCCATGGCAAGGGGAGGTTGGAACTAGATGGGCTTTGAGGTTCCTTCCAACCCAAACCATTCTGTGATTCTGTGAATTGGGATCAGGAAGGAGAGTAATGCTCCAGCCAAAGGTGGTCAGCCCTACCAAATGATTCTGTAGAAACTGGTTTTTGTTAGAAAACATATGTTTCATGACATGCTTTCTCTAGTCCTTACTAGCAGATCCAGCTGCAGTCTGGTCAGAGTAAGCTCTTATCCTGCCCAATACCAGCCAGCTTCTGTGAAGATCGTAGCCCTTCAGTCCTTGCCAGACCTTACCTTACTGCTTAGAATTGCCTGAGGCCTGAACTGAAACTCAGGCTGAGGGATGCTTCTCTATGCATCATCTTCAGTCTGTTAGTGATCTCCAGTTGGGCTCCATGTAGAAGCAGTAGTGGTTTGAGGTCTAATTTGGCTCCATCTTGTGAAGCCAAAGGAAGGACCTGTGGTACCGCTGTGGTAACTGGCAGACATGATGGATATCTGGAGTTCTTGTATGGGTCCAGCAGGGATTTAAGTTTCTTGATGCCCATGTTCCTGAAGTGTCTGCCAAAGGGGTAGGGGCAGAGCACAGGCAGTTCAAATGCAATTTGGATAGCCAGCAAAGATGCCGAAAGCAGTGAAGGTGCTTGTTTCCTTATGCAGCAATTGCCATTAATGGTTTTGTCACTGGTGATACAATCAAGCTCGATGATGGTTTTTATAAGGGGTAAAGCCCCAAAGTAAATCCACTGTGGACTTGACAGCAAGTATCCAGCAGCAATGCAGAATTTGACGATTTTTTTATTTTCAAATATTGATCTGTCAAAGCTGAACCTGATAATTATGCGGTATTTGAAGGTTATTGTGAAGGTACAGTATGCTTTTTCTCAGCCACTCTCTAGCTTTTTCACTTCACTCGCTTTAATCCAAAGGCCATGGGAGTTGAAAAGTCTTTTCATTGATGTCAGGTTAGGTTCTCAAGAGATTTTCTGTATCACAGTAAACATCTCATTTTTGCTTTTTTTTTTTTTGGGGGGGGGTTATGTGTATATGAAAATAATTATTCAGTGAGTTATTCGGAATGGTCACTGTTGCTCCAGATGTTACTGCTAGAATCGGTTAATCAGTGAAGAAACATGCAAGAAGCTTTTCTCTTTCTGTCATCTGAAGAAGATTCTGCTACATCTAGTAACACACCTGCTAGATCGTTCAGTAGTTGAACTGAATATAATGTAATGAGGATATGAAAAAATAAAATGTCCTGGTGCAAGAAGTTGTTAGTTGTAAAAAGTAATTAACTTTGGTATATAGTAAAAGAAAATTTTGTTTCTTTTACTAGCAGAATCTGTTTCTCTCTCTGGTCCTGGTTTTGCTTTAATTTGTGATTAGATTCTGCTTGAATTTATTATTAGTGAGAATGCCAGGTGTTCTTGTTTTCCTCTTTGCTTTTGTTGGTATTCTTTTAAAATAGTCATGAGTAAGCAGGAAACTTTGACCGTTAACAAGATCCCTAGAGTTTCTTATCTATTTATCTAATCACATCTATTGCCCAGTATTAGAGGACTTAGTAGTTGGAAGCAAATGAATTTGAGTCAGGTGTAACTCTCAGCCAGAAAGTTTCTGGGCTGGATTAGGAATGGACACAAAAATCCTTTCAGTTTGCATCTTTGTCTTGTGGGCTTGCATGTTTAATTAGGGTCATTCATTTTATCTCTTCCAAGATTTGGAAAGAGAACAGTATTTATTGAAATCTCATCCTGGAGGAATTGTTAGACTTCAGTGTAACATTGTCTTTTACATTTAGGTTTTCTCCTCACGCTAGCTTCTTTTGGCTAATTCCCACCGCTTTGAAATGTGAAATATCACAGTGTTTATGATACTTACTCTCAAAATAATAAAAAAAAGGTTCAGCTTTTCACCTTTGAATATATATGTATAGTGCATTCATCCACATCACCTTGAGTATCCGGCAAGCAAACTTCTTGTCTCTGAAGTGCCAGATATGTACGTACTGAACTTTAAATCTTCCATTCTGGAAATGTGGTTTCCATGTTGTGGCACTTGTCTCATGCTTCAGTTTGAGATCCAAAAGCCCAGAGGTCAAAATGGTCCTAATTATGTCTGTTTGTACCTTTGAAAATCCCTTCCATCTTAGATGTGTAGCTTATCTCTATTATTATAGATGTTGTCTGCAAACAGGGGGTTCATCGATTCGCTTCTGTTGTGAAAGTAGCTGAAGAAACTAGCCCAAACTAGAAATGAGTCTAAGTTCAGATCTTTGTCAAAACTTTCCCCACGTTGAAAATCTGTTTGGAATCAGAATCCCAATTCATGCTCATTATAGAAATAGATCTTTTCTGCGCCATTTGGAGCTGACATGTCCCTGAACGTTGTCAAATTAAGATATGGGGATGTGGTTTGAACTCATTGTTAGGACAGTTTTAAGGGCTTCATTCTTCTCCAGGCAGATGTGATGCAGTTAATTTCAGTGGGTTTAGAGCAGCATAAGAATGGCTTGGCAGAGTGAAAAAATAAAGTTCCTACCAAATAAAATGTGATCTTTACCAGAATCTTACTTTAGCAACTGACTTGTCTGGTTTGTACTTTATAGCTTTGCGTTAAGATTTGTATTTACAGTGTCATTATGCACAAAGTCTTCCATAGAGAATTTTTTTCTGTCTCATAATTAAAACAGTAGGAATTAATGACGGACTGGGGAGGCTTGCTGTTTCTGCACTAATGAACTGAACTACTTTGAGTGGGTAAGAAAAAAATGGTAATATGGTGATTATTTTGGTCTGAACCAAGTCCTGTCATAAAAGATAAAAGTATTAAAATTGCATTAGACACATAAAAACACCGAGCCCAGAACAGTAAACACATTGCAACTGTGAGTAGTGAGTGTGAGTAGTATAGCTTTGCTTCTAATGCTTGGCTAATTACAAGAGAAAATATGATAATTTCCTTCAAAATGGCAAACATTAAATATGACCTTACCTGTGGTCCTCTGAAAGCTGAGGGCATTTCCCTTGTAAATTCGTCATCATCTGTCTCCCCATTTTTGGCTGTTTCTCTTTTCACCTAGGAACTTTTAAATAAAAGTTACAATCTCTTCTGCTGGCTTTACTGAACCGCATCCCTCTAGCCAAATCAGTTCTGCCCAAAACAGTGAACTCGCCCCACTCCTTTCATTTGCCATTTCATTTGCCAGCTCTCATCGTTTCTAAAGGGATTGATGCACACTGCAGGATAAGCAGGCTGGGGGCTGCCTGCAGTACAGCAGTATGGCAGAACTCGGAGGAGTCTAGGTGTCTAGCGTAGGAGAGTCAGTGAACCTGGGGGAAAGGGGTTAGGATTGCCCCGCTCGTATCATCAGAACAGGGAATAGCAGCTCACTGTGAAATCTGGGTTTGCATTTGAGAAATCCCATAAATTTTGGCAGCTGAGGCTGTTTGTATTCAACTGTTTGTCCCTTTTGTCTCTGAAAAATTGTTCTTGTCCCCTCTCCCAAGAACACTGTCTTTTGTTCTGCTGCGGTGCCTTGGAACCACAGGGACTTGCAAAGATTGAACACCAGTAATTGCTAAGTGACCCAATCAGCCAAAAATTAAGATCTGTTATGCTGTTTCCCTGAGCATAGCAGAGAGATAATTTGTTCAAGTTTTTCCTTAATGAATCTTAGTTAATTTAGAAATATATGGAAAAGCCCTCCTTCCCTGGAAAGAGCCCCTGACTTCCCCCTGCCTGAATTCAGTGCAGAAGCCATCATTCTCAGGTTTTCCGTCAAGTCACGCTAAAAGTCTTGTTCTAACTTTGTCCTTTCTGCCTGTCATCCTGTAGCATCCCTTAGTCTCATATGGACATCAGTTGGCATTCAGGCAGCTCCCTTTCTCCACGCCTGTTTTTTGACCCGCAGGAGACATCTGAGCTTCCTGGCTGGGCTTTGGGGGGTGGCCTCTCTCGCTTCAGCCATCTAATCAGCAGACTGAATCCCTTCTCACACTCGTACTGAATGAAGCTGGTTTTCACTCCGGCCTGGTTCTGTGTTATTTCACACAACTCTTGAGATGATATTATCCCTTTTCCATTGCCACTGTTAACTCTGTCATTAGAAATGTGCAAAACCAACTTCCTTCTTAAAATACACACAGCGTGATGTTTCCAAAACATTTGGTGTTTGCTAGGTCAGGTGTCTGTTGTGATTTACCTGTTGTTTGTTCAACACATACCAAGACTCTGCTGTTTGGGTGTTGAAAGTGTAAACACATACATTAATACTGGCTTGGAATTGTATTTTTGTTGGCAGAGGAAGGTGCCTAGCACTGTGAGTCTAGGAGATATAAATTATAAATTGATAGTATGAATACTGCAGTATAAATTACAATAGATTTAAAAGATAAACTAAACTTTTAGACCTTTGAGAGTCAATTGTTTGGGGAATGTCTTTAGCTATCCAAGTCTTTTTGCACATCTGCACTCTTGCCACCAGTTGTGTTGTAAACCACAATTTCTCAGGATATTCTGAAAACTCCAGCTCCAGTCAGACTCTATGAGATTTTCTACTTTCATTTAAAGCAAAATCAAAGAATGGATGAGCCTGCAAACAGAGCTGAAGTGGACCCTAACGTCTCAGAGGCCAAAAGGCAAATAAGAGCAGAACCCCCTAAGTATTTTTAATTTCAGAATTTTGTAAGTAAACTTTTTTTTTTTTTTTTAGAGGCTCTGGCCTTGATTTTCCGGTGTTTGAGGTTGGCAGTATTGCATCTGTTATGTGGGCTGTCATTCTGCTGCATAACAAGACAGGAAATTTGTCCATATGATATGCGTATTGGTGAACCTTCTGGAGTGCTGAGGGACTTACTTCTATGACGACCCGGCTGCTGGGGAATTACAGTATTGCTGCACTTAGAGAAAAGATCAGAAAGATACTCTGGGCAAAAAAACCCTGGATGCTGCCCAAGCTTGCTGGCCTAGATGTGCCAGGAAGCTGGTGGTCCAGTCTGTAATACAAAGATGCTCTGGTACAATCTCTCTCCTGAACAATAGCTCAGAGTTCAGATGAAGCAGATGGTAGTTATCGAGCTACGTAAGGTTTGCCGTCCCTAAAATAAGGCCCAAAGTATATTTATGTAGTTCAAACTTTTCCCCCCTCAGGACAGAGCTGGATGGTTATTTTAAATCTCCTTTAAAAAATGGAAGCGAAGCTGTTTTTCTTTAAAATAAAGAAATGTGTAAGGGCTTGAGTTTTCTTAAAACTTTTTGGACTTAGCCTGGTTTTCTATGGAAATTAGCCTCATTGCAATCTCTGCATCTGTCTTCAGTTTCCCTTGCAATAACTTTTCAAAACGTTGGTTGAATTTATTCAGATTTGACAGGGGAGAAAAGGTCTCAAAGATATTATCTTTGTATGAGTTTCATAAAAATAGGCCTCTAGATAGATGAGACTGTGATTAGTACTCCCGCTAAAGGAAAAAAAGGCACTGTAGGTTCAACCACATTATTAAACAGCTGAGAGTCCATGTGGGAGACTGCCATAGAAAAGCTGCCTTCAGGCTGTCTCAGAAAGTCTTGCCTGCTCCTGTTTCCATTTCTTTTGCCACCCAGATTGCCTAGCATTCTAGTTGTAAGAGCAGCAAAGTAAAATGAATCCATGTCTTTTTTCCTGGACATATCTGTAGTAGGGTTGCCTGTTTGTTAGGGGAGGATACCAGTGCATCTGCAGCATCAGCAGGACACATCAGGACCTTTAGAGAGAGCTCAATGTTAGAAAGCTGCCTCATTCCCTCAAACCTAGCTGATCTCAAGCCCTCTAAATTTCAGAGCGAGCTTTCAGTTGGTTTTGGAAGAGGCTTCAAGGTTCCTGAGGAGGAGTAAATTAGTCTGTGTTAAGTTTCATGAAGCCTTTTTGTGGTCTGGGGATGTCATCATTGCTACAAGGTAGGCTCTACAGGTCATAGCCCCACTGCAGACTGGAAGACAGGGCAGAAATTAGCAAGTCAGTGGGAACCTGTGACCTGCAAGCAGGACTGTGCAGTGTTGTAGGGCACCATACAGGACTTACCAGCTTGGTCCAGATGCAGTGTCCTGGCTTGCTGCCATGGCATTTCCAGATTAAGACGACCTGGGCTCCCTCCATACCTATATGCAGTGTGAGGCTAAAGCAGTTGCAGTGCTTCCAACCTTGGCCTTTGCAACATGCAGACAACTCAGGCTGCCCTAAGCTGCATGTCCCACCTCATGCTTCCTGCCCCAGGCTTAGTGAGGGAAAACTGTGCTTCGGTGTGTCTTTCTCATTCCTGAACACCTACTGTCCATAGGGTACACCACCGCACAGGGGACCATAGCTATTGTAAGTTTGAGGCCAAGTAGTCTTCAGCCCTTCATGAGGCTGTGTCACAGAAATTTCTGTGTGAAGGACAAAAATTTCAGTAGTTTTCCTGAAGAAAGGCGCTCTCTGATGCCATTATCAGCATCTCTGTAGCTGCCCTTTAGTGTTATTTAGCAGCTCAAGGGAAAGAGGGTTCAGCATCCCGTGGGTCATTGTGTGCTGGTCTGCAGCTCCCCAGATTAGGTGCACCAAGGCCTAGTTTTAGTCTAGATAAGTGTATGTAAATAGGGCTGCATTTTTTCCTTTGGTAGAACTTCATGGAATTTGTGATCAATGAGGCCCCCTGGAGCTCTTTAGAAAAGCAGTTTTATGAGCAGTAGAGCTGCTGAGAGCTGGTTGCCTATGATTTATGTCTCGTGATTAGGTTATCTGGAATTTAATATGTTCCTAGTGCTAGTTAAAGTATCCTCAATAATGTTTCTCTCTTACGTGGAGTCCCTAGTGCCCAAGAAAGACTGTGATCACAGTAGCAGGAAAACTATTACAGTCTTTCTCCGCTCCTTGCCTACCTGCTTTCAGGAAACTAGTAAGAATGCAAAACTTTTCAGACAAGTGTAGTGCCAAATTGGGCTGAAAACAATCAAAAGCATCAAAAATTACTAGAGAAGGACAGCTGGAAGGATAAATACACACACATCGTGATTGCGCCAGCCTGATTTCTTAGGAAGCCAAGCTAAAAATACGTTTTTAAAAAAAAAGTTGATTAAAATGAAAAAACAGAATGGTCACTCCTGAGCTCTTGCAGTAGAAAAGAATTGCAGCCTCTATGTCCCATCCCAACCCTTTGGTGTGACCCTTAGCAGATGCAGTATAGATTTTGAGAAGCTGATGGTACATTCATTCTGTATGCACTTGGCTAGAAATTTATAAATTCTAATATTTCTAGAATCTGGGATTGGAGGTGCACATATGACCTGTGCTCTGTGTGTGTGTGCTGATGTGCTAAAAGTAATTTTCATAGCAGTGCAATTTGGAGGAGTTGTGCGAGTGTTTTGGAGAGGCAGAACCAGAATTATATATGGGTGTGTTATGTTCTAGTAATAATCTCATGGGCAAGAAGCCAGTTGATAGGTGTCTGTATGTGATCCCAGGCATCCTCAATTAACTCAGTGCCTCTAGAAAAAGAGTTCTTTCCACTACAGTCCATACCACCTGGCGACTGTGCAGCATTTATTGACCTGATTTTTTTATGTTTTCCTCAGTGACACCTTGATTCTCCTTGCCATGCTCCTAAAGAACCCTTACTGTAAACACCTTTTTAAAGGTATTTCTGGTTAGGGGTCATGTTGTGCCTTTGCCTGTTTTAATCAATGTGTTTCAGTCAAGATACAGAAACATTTTAAGCCTGGTGCCAGTTAGTTTTAATTGAAGAAGAGAAAAAAAAAACCAGCATGATTGGGTCCTTAGGGAAATGGTGAGTTTCTACAGCTGAGCCTTTGAAATAGCTAGGCAGTTTAAAAGAGAGAGGGAAGTAACTGTGAATGAGTCAGCCAAGAGATGGAGGTATGGCTGAAAAATTCCAGCCAAGAGACATGTGGAAACTGTGCTCAGAGATTTCTCATATGTTTGGATCTGATCCAAATGAACCAAAATCAACAGGAGACACTTCTGCTTACTGCAATGATTTTACTATTAGCAGACCCTTTCTTTTATGAATCTTTTCATTTCAATACTAAAAAAGAGAAGGTTTGCGTGTCTGTGTGGCAACGTGGCAAAAACAATTGGGCTATATGGCAAGTTGACGGTGCTGGAACAACGGAAATGCTGCTGCAGAACCACAGGAGGAGTGGGGACAACTGCTTAGGCAGGGTGTTAGCAGCCAGTCCCCAGAAGGCCTTGGTCACAGGTTAGAGGAAGAAGTTGATTCCTGCTAAAAGGCCTTTGGCTACTTCAGGCAATGCCCCATGCGTACTCTGTAGCCAGGGCTAGCAGTTTGTCATTGTAAATCATTGAAAAATTCACGGCTGTTGTCTAGAGTGAGAGGCAAAAAGGCATGGGTTCATAGCTGGGGAAAAAGGCCAAATGTGAGTCTTCTCAAAGACAACTTAGGATTTTAGAGGAGCCCAAGGGTGTTAGGTTTTCTGTGCTTCCCTCATGAATTACTTTGCCGATGGTTAAAAACCATTTCAACCCGCTTTGCAGGTTCCAGGTGGGTGCTGTGCAATGGTAGCAGCACTGACCCAAGGCTTGAACCTGTCTCAGTTGTAATTAGTGGAAAAACTCCCCTTTAAGTGTAGTGACTCAGGAATTGAGTCTTAAGACACTTGAAATGTTACTATCAGTGGAAACACACCTGCCCCGATTCCTCTTTTTTCTACTCAGGTCACCTGTTTCAGCTCAGCAGCTCTCAGAATTTCCAATGTATTCACCCACCCACATGCTCAAATCTTGAGATGTCAAAGTCATGAGTCTTTTTCTTTCTTTTTGAATAAATCATGGCATCCATGGCTCCAGAGACAACTTGACAAAAATGTAGCTGTAACTGAAGTATTTGCCGTAGCTGGGAAGTGTAGAGAGATCAACTAAAACAGCCAGTTCTCACTGGCTGAGAAGTTTCTGGGAACTGAAACCTCCAGCACTGGGATTCACCTTAAAAGTTAATGGCTTTTGAAAGCTTGAGCCAAATTTGAATGCTTGAGCCAAACCACATTTAGATATTTCTGGGATCTAGGCAAAAAGATGAATCCGTTTTGTTCTGAGGACATAATGAAGGTTTCTTTTTAGGGGTTTACAACTTCAGAAGTAGTTTCTTCTCTGTGTAGGATTGTGGTCCCTTGGTAAAACTGCAGAACCACTTTGCAGGGCGAGTGAACCAATGTATAGCACAAAATATTACTGCAGTTAGTGCTCTATAATTATCTGAGTCCATAACTCTAAAGGGTAGAATTATACTTTATTTTATGTGAGTAACCTCTAACAAAGTAATGTGAGGGCTTGGCTAAACTTGCTTTGGATGCATTATCCCCGCATCTCCATGGAGTCGGTGTTACTGTCTAGCTAGGGCTGAGCTGAGGTACAGAGGAGGTGGGAAGGGGACAGGTCATGCACTCACTCCAGTGCAGCGAGCAGTGCTCAGCTGTCCTTTACTTGGCCAGTGCAAAGTCACTGGCTGTTGTTTCCATACACTTAAGGAGCATATGGACCTTTCATATATTCTTGGATAAATTATCTGTGTTATAAGCATCCTCCTCAGCATCATGAAGTGAAAAGAAAAAAGTGACAGGCTGTATTTAATGATTAACCCCCCCACACACACTAAAGGCTATTCATTCTTGAACGCACGTAACTAGCGGGGCACGGTGGCAGTTTGACTCACACTCTGTGGGCTCTTACTGTCAACACAGCGATGCTCTGAACCATTAATAATAATGTGACGTTTCAGCTGGGGGGAAATATGTGTCTCTTGAAACCACATTTCTGTCTTCCACCCACCCCACTCCAGCATCCATCTGGATTTATTGAATAAGGTTAATGGATTATTTAGCAGGTTTCTCCAGCCATTATCAGCTAGCACACTCTGTTTATGTGGCTAGCCTCTCCTGTTCTGTCAGTTGTCATAAGCGTCTCAATTAGAAAAGGGGGAAAAAAAAAAGGTATGAAATAGGTAACTATGGTTACTTGTGATGTGGGTTTTTAAGAAGTGCTCAGAAACCTAGTGGCAACAGAGTTTGGAAGTTCAAAGCTTTAATTTATTCAAGAACTCTCTTGAATCAGAGTATCAAAAGCATTTAGAATAAATTCAGAACATTTGCTTTTGTAGAGCAATATTGCAGTCCTAAGCAGAAGCCATCATACAGACTGACTGCTTGCTCTGCTCACGTGAAAGTAGGAGCGGGAGAGGGTAAATATGCCCTTGTTCCACTTTTCTCCTGCAGAGCCCAGCGGCCCTTGCCGTAGAATAGCTTGCAAAAACAGTGGTTCCTAGGGGAAGCAGTTATTCCATTGTCCTGTTGTATTCATTTACACTGAAATGATGATTTTAAAAGTGGTCATACAGAGCCCTGAAGCTCTGGGTGCTTCAGGGGCATCTTTCAAGTAAATGTGCCTACCTCAGAAATTCAGTCCCAATCGTGCTGTCTGCTGAGGAAAAAATATAAAATCATCCACACTTAATTATTTAATGAGAACACAGGATAATGCTAAAAGCTTTTAATTGGACCAAAAGTGCCCTACGAAACATGCGTCTTGAGGTTAAAAACTTCCCCTCTCAAGTGTTACAGGAAGATCAGTGGAATTATAAATGTCTTTGTCTTTTGCAAAGCAGGGAGCTGCTACATGCTCTTCTTGTAGTGTTTTCATCTGAATACACAAGATACTAGCCACCACAGTGTTCCCTGTATGCTCCGTTGACACTGCCCGAGAGCAGGGAAGAATAAGTTCAGCTCTCCAAAGACGTTGTTTCATCTGAACCAACCAAGTACAGCATACAGGGAAGTCCTGTTTTGTCACATATTTTATTATCATAACATGCAACATAAGGTGAATACTGAAAAACCTTGCATCCAGTGCACGCCATTGCCAGTTTATCAGTGCATTTGCAATGGAAAATTATTATCTACTACTGGGTCAGTATTTATTTCCCAGAAAAGCTGTCTAAAAAGGTGGGTGTGTAACTAAGGGAAGATAGGTGTTGTGTTGGACAGGGGATTCCTGAGACCAAGGAGCAGTCCCTGCCTCTGTCCCAACACCAGTGATCTTGGGGAAGTCGTTTCATCTTGCTCCTTCTAAAACACGGCTTTGTTTATTAAATGTTTTATTTATTTATTGTATTACTATGTTTAATAACATAGAGTGGGGGTTTTTATTAGAATCCCATCTCCTGGAAGCAGAGTAAAGCTCTTGCTATGGGAGTGTGCTAGTCTTCGCTCAGCGGGGGCCCTGCCCTGGGCTGGCAGCTCTAGGTGTACTATAAGCTGCTCTATATTTTGTGCATTGCATGCTAATATTACTCGGCTGTGGAGGAGTAGTAGGGATGGAGTCCTGATTGACAGAAACCAGTGACAAAAATGTCTTTCTCCAGCCCCTGCCCAGCTGCTCCTAAACCTGGGCAAATTCGGTCTTTCACAGTAATTAAGCATTCATCAGGTTGCAAGGTGTAGTCTTTAGGGTGTTGGAGAAGAGTCAGATAACTGAATTTGTCAGTTATTGCTGAATCCCGAGAGTGACCTCTGGGATTCACAAAGTGCACTTGTCCCTCTGTTAGATGTTCGCTGGATCTGATCTTCATGCTGATGATTTTGCTTTGTCATGAGACCATTTTCTAGAAAGTCAGCACAGTAACTCTGAAACCTCTAAATGCTTACCCCAAGTCCTCCTGTTTAACCACCTTGAAACAAATAGCATATAATTTATTAAGGGTGCATAAAGTTGAGAATATTGCAGTTCAGTCAGATGCAGGGCATAGCCATGAAAGGTCATGGTTCTTATGGTGTTGTTTGAAGTGCTGGAGAATTTCTAATGTGTTTGCGCTGTGGCTGTGTTCGTTCTGAAACTGAGGGAAAGCTGTGCTTGTATCTGTTAATCTGGAGGTTCCTTATTAATAGGCTGCACACTTCATTGATTTTTAATTAATTTCTGAAGAGACACAGAGGATAAGTGCTGCAGCCCACAGACATCTCTGTACTTATTGCAGTCCACATCTCTATTGATCGCCTGCCTAAGGAGCAGAAGTAATCCATTTTAAATACACTTTCTTGGAGAGAGTGAATGCACTACACAATATACTCTCCCGACTGTAATTGTATTGGCAAGAGGTCAGTGGCTGGGGTGGGGGAAAGGTAGCCCATTGTTTAGTATGCTGCTGGCCTTCTGAGCGCAGGCTTCTCTGCAGGCTTCTTTTCAAGAAAGCCAAGTTATCTCCCTTGTGGGCAGTTTATAACTACAGAGTACTAAGAAAGCACTGGTCACAGCTTCACTGTTAAAGTTGCACTGGGAGCTCCTTTATAGGACACATTTAGCCTGCCTGCCTCTTCAGAGGAAGGAGCTGGAGCTCGTCTAACTGTAGCAATTAATCTAAGAGAGAAGAATAGCATTCAAAAAGGCCTTTCAAATTGCTAATGCGCTGATACCTCTCTCTTTGGTTGGCACTTTGAAAAGCATCAAACACTTTCCAAGAGTATGTGATCCACTGGGAGCTGAAACCTGAAGTCTCTGAGCACTCCCCAAATCAGAGGATAGGTACATTCTTCCTGCTGTCATGCGTAGCACAGGTTACTAGGATTCGCTTTTAAACAGTTATTCACAGTCTTTGTTATAAGGACTGTGTTCCTGCCAGGCTCTTAACTGTAGTTACTTGGCAATGAGTGTTTATTGCCCAGCAAGGAGAGTCTTGCAGTAATAAGTTTGTTATTTAGGCAGTTAGTTCTTATTTAAAGGCTTCTTTTACAGAAAAAGATGTTGTCGACACGTAGTTTGGTTGCAGCTAAAACAGTGCTAAGTACTTCTGTGCTTCCTGGATAAAGGTGAGTTGTGTCAGCGTTAGTGGGCATGGCATGCCTTAAATTCTGACGTGCAGAGCCCAGGCCCTGTGGTACATCTGGGGAAGGGCGTCCCTGCAGTGGAACAGAAATCTGCGTTTGAACAGTCAGTCTTTTTCTTAGAAAGGGGCTGTCTGTAGATTTCTGCCTCGCTTTTTTTCTCTTCCTACATGGGGCAGTGCACCCAAAGGACAGTCTCTTGCGAACACCTGACTGGTTTGTGAGCTCACCTTCAGAAGCCCTTGTGAAAAGGAGATGCCACAGAGCTGGCAGGGAGGCATCTGATGCTAAGTACTTTATCAAAGTGTTGGGGATGACCTTTTACCCACAAGTCCCTGACTTTATTTTTTCCTGTTACAGCTCTTGGTCTGTTCAGTAATTGGAGGGTCAGACACTCTTGATACGTCTCTGCTGCAACGTCTATTTGTGCATCACATCTGTGTTGGCTTAGTGAGGGTATGAGAGGAGCTGCAAAGCTGTATCCAGGTTACTGTGCCCTTACTGGTGATATGCTTATTATAAGCGCAGCTACAAGCTACAATTTCTCTCGCCTCTTTGGGCTGCAATACTGTAAGCTAGGCTGTGATTTTCTTCAGAGATGATAGGAGAACATCCCTGTCCTTTTGAGCATTTTGGGAATAGGGAGAAGGAGGAGGAGACTAATGTAGCCTGTGTCCACACAGGCCAGGAGGCTGGGACACCTGGCCCAAGTGAAGTGGTAACACAGCCAATATGAGACAGTTTGCCCATTGAAGGCACTAAAACTGACACTGGAGAGCACCTGGTGCCCAGCTGTCTTAAGGAAATGCTGTGGCAGGAGTCTGAGTTAATTGCAAAATGGAGATTAAATACAACTCCACAGCACCCTCCTTGGGAATTTCATGCATAGGAATGGACCTTTTTTTTTTTTTCCTCCCGTCCTAAACAGCCCCTGTAGCAGCTGCACAGACGTGCCGGTAGGTGGGACCAGGACTTGGAGGCACACACAGTATGGGCAGTATTGAAATACCTGTTTTGCATCGCATTGCTTAATGCTACTTAATATATTTATGTAACATCTTTCATTAAAAGAACACGAAGTGCTTCACAGACTCTTTATGTTCAGCACCACCTAATCTAGATATCTGCATAATTTGAGTGAGCCAGGGAGACAACTCATACTTGATGCAGGAGTTCAGGCAAAGGACATGTTTGATGGTGACAGTGGAACAAACTCCCTTTCTGGTGATGCCAGAGGAGCTTCAACACCCACCGAGAACAGATAGCTTCATTTTAAGGACCTCGTAACCTAAGAATCATGAACCAGTCAGTTCAGTGGTGACCCGTTTATTTGTGCTTTGAAGGGTTGAAAAGACACTCCTGAGATTTTAATTTAGGATTGCAGAGGGTCTGGACCCATCAAAATGTCTGCTCAGTCCAGTCAATTAAGTCTTGAAATGTCATAAGCCTGTGAACTTGCTTCTCCTTTCATTTCTTTCTATTCTTTCTCCCTTTATGAATCACATGTCATTTTGGAGTACCCTGCATTTTTCCTGTAATTGTCATCTAAACTTCAGCCTCACAGCCTCTTTCTCTCCCTTTTTGCTTCCTGACTTTGTTTTGACCTGTTACGCTTTAGCGTCTTTTTTATGTTGTGTCTTGGGCCATAGCTCAGCAATGAAGTAAATCAGGCTTTAGGACTGCTATTACTGGAAGAAATGTACTTAGCAGCCACATGATGCAAAACAAAGATCTGGTGTAGACTTTTTTTTTCCCCCAACATGTTCTTTTGATGGGAAACAGGCATATTTATACTGCCACAGGTAGTATGTGTCCTTCTGTGGTTGGTATGAAGCCAGCTCATCTAGACTTTGTGCTTCAGCTGAGTCACCCAATGTGCGATCACACTACCATATGTAAGCAGACAGCATTTGTACTTCTGGGTGATCCACAAGTGGAGAGATGTGAGGCTAACCTGTGTGCAAAACATCACTGCTAACTCTTTTCATGGCAGAACTAACTTGAGTTACCTGACAGGGGTTGTATTTGCACTGATTATCTTTCCATAGGGATAGTAACTCAGCTGCATTGGGATCCTGACTCTTAAGTCAAATACAGATTGTCTTGGGCTTGCTTCTGTGCACTCTGAGCTGTTTACACCGAAGTCATTTAGCAATGTTACGACAGGATATGAGAACAGGGATTTATTAGCAAGCCTGAATACACAGCATCCACACTGCTCATGTCCCACCAGCTCGAAGTGCAGGTCTAGCAAAATTTCAGTTGTCTGGTCCTGGTCAGGTGGACAGGTCCAAACTGGCTGTAGGAAAATCCAGCTAGTTATGTCAGCTTTGTATCCTAAGCCTGCATTTAAAGACAGCCAGCTTGAGATAAAAGCATCTTGAGATAAAAGCATTGTTACTTCAAGATACGGCTTGCTACATGTGAATAGCCCATTCCTTCAAACTTAAGTAAACTGTAGAGAAGAGAAACCTTGAGAGAGTGAGCTTAGTCAAAGAAATGTATTGCTCTCACATAAGCTTTCTTTGTCTACTTTTACCAAAGAGAGAGTGTGTTATTAACTGACCCCACATAAAGTAACTGAACTCCTAAATATTTGGGATTACACCACAGCCCAGGATGCAGGAATGGACCTCCCTTGCCAGCTTTACTGGAATTGGATGAACTCCAGACATTATCAGAAGTCCTTGGCAGCTAACCTGGTGGAGGTGTGCAGAGCACAAGGTGTGAGTCCCCAGCTCAGTCTGGCAGCTTTGGACTGAAATTGTTAGCATCCTTCGCTCTCCTTCGGCTGTGAGGATGACCTCCAGTCCCAGCTCCCAAGCAGACCTACATAACAACTCACACCTCTGCAGCTGAGTCAGTGTATTTCAGAGCAGTGTCAGTTTTTCCCTCCCACAGCTCTCTCTGGAGTAACAGCTAGTTAGATGATTCTGGTTGCTCCTGACAACAAAGGGCACCGTGTTTTCCTTGAAAGCGTATTTAGCCCCAGGTAAAATTACACTTTTTCCATGGGGTAAGCGGGGGAAAAGATGATCATTTCAAGCTTTCTGTAGTGAGTCCTGTTATTAAGCTAGCCTCCAGTTATTAGGATGAAAAGAGGGCAGTCTCCAAGGCTGGAGATGAATGTCCATGAGATTTGAGTTGGGCTTGAAATTTTCTTCCTTCGCATACCTGTTTGATGACTCTGCCATGTATGCTGGCTTTGGTGGGTGGAAGTTATTATCGAAGAAAGGCAGGCTGCTTTTAATTTCTGGATGGGTGATCCAGATCAACGTTCCCTCTATTTAGGGAGAAAATAATGTTTATTACAGAAAACAGCAAAAGTCACGCTGGGGAAAGGTGTTTATAGTACATCTGCTGTCTGCTGGTACTGCTGAAATTCTTGGGGCAGGTGAAGGTCTCTATCTTATTTTTTTTATTTGAATGGTCTTGCAGAATGATGTCTTGCATCTTGCAAAGACATGTGTATATACTTTAGTTAGTGATTCAACACACTTCAGTTCATCTCTGGTAATCATCCCAAAGGGACTTTGCATTTAATGAACCATACATACCTGCTAAAATTCTGTCCTGACTAATGAATACCTTTTTTCTGGAAATGAGGTACAGACACCTAATGGAAAGAGCTTTCAGACAAGGCTCATGCAATTCAAAGAGTTGGACATTCCCTGAACAGCAGCTGCCACCTTTGAAACAAATCCAGAATCATCCTCAGTAGGGAGGTGGGACTCTGAAAATTCCAGAAAAGTGAAGGAGATCAAATAACAGCGTCTGAAACAGGCTGTGCTAGCAGCTCTTGCACTCTGAGCTGTACAAATGGAGGCTGTGCTCCAAAACTGCCCTCAGGAACCGGGAAGCAAATGACAGCAGCAGAAAGTAACAATGGTAGTAAAGTAAGAAAACATCAAATTGTGACCACGTCTTAAAGGCAGGAGAACTCAGGGGACAAACCCATAACTTTCCAGAAAAGTTTTGTTTTGCTTTTTTTAAAAATCCCTTTATTCTTTTGTTTCTACCACCAGCCTGCCTTTGACAATACTCCTCTGTAGATGTTTGCAGTGCTGGAAATCCTAATATTTTATGAACCTAATTTGATACTTTCCACTGCAGTTCAGCACTTGGAAAGATCAGGAAGCTGTCCCATGTCATTGTCTTTTCTCCTCCCATGGATTTTTTGACAAAAAGTCTCCTTTCTACTGTCCCACTTCAGTTTGTTGCCGGCACATGTTATCTCATTTTCAGGTCTGTCATTTTTCTCATGAAAAGAGTGTGAGCATACCTGACTGTACTTGAAATGACCATACCAAACCTGTCTATCCACAGTCCTGGAGATTTCACGAACACTTCCCATAATACAATTGGGAAAGACTTTCTTCTTTTATAGCTCTTAATGAGTAACTTTTAGTCTATTCAACAAGATAATTTTTGTTGTCTGTTATTTCTAGCCAGCTTCAAGAGCACACTGATGTGTAGAGATCAGGATTCACCTCAGCTAGTAAAACTTCTGATTTTTTTTCCCTCTAGTTATTACATAGAAAATCATCAAGGC
Organism: Balearica regulorum gibbericeps; assembly: GCF_011004875.1. Classification (NCBI taxonomy): domain Eukaryota; kingdom Metazoa; phylum Chordata; class Aves; order Gruiformes; family Gruidae; genus Balearica; species Balearica regulorum. The sequence continues at coordinate 5,502,553 of NC_046189.1, forward strand.
TGAAAAGTGACAGGTAGGAAATTCTTACTGGAGTTAAGCTCCTAGTGGCCACTCACATCTTTCCCATCCACCTCCCTTGTTTGAACAAAGCTGTCTTGGGTTATTGCAAGCCTATTCTTCTACCCCTCGGCAGTGCTATTAGTTTCCCCGATGCTGTTGCAAACCTTGTGTGAAATGTATAAACACGTGGGCCGGTCGGGTTAGTAATTGTGTAGGCAACAATAAAAGACCTTTACCACTAATCGAAGTCCTGGGCAGGGCATTTGTGTCTGCTTCTGAAAGGAGAATTTACATTTTCACAGTTGCATAATCACATGGGTAGAAGGGATCTAGGCTACAGGCATTTTTACTGCTGTGTATGTCTAGGTAAAGATCCATATAGCACGCGTTTATCTTTGTACGTGACTCTGGTACTGCATGAGGAGAAGGGGCACGGTTGTGAGAGATAAAAGGCTATTCCTTACTCATGCTCAAGTTCCAAAGGGACTTCCTCAACTTATCTGTGTTATAGCTGTTTGCAGTGGCTGTTTGACTTCTTGATAGCATTAGGCGCTGATTCACAGGGTGATTTTATGTTAAAGGATCCTAGCAGTAATTGCATTTCTAATGACATTCTCTGTGAGGAAACCTCTGCCATGACTGTGATGAGGAAGTATCAGTGATGGGTAGGTCATGGCTGATTCTTGTGTTTGCGTGAGATGAATCTGGGTTCAGAGATAATGGGACAACTGATCCTTAATGGCTTAATGCTGAACTTGTTCCTTTCAGTGGTTTCAGCATAAAAGTCCCACACTACTGTGGATATTCTAATACATACACTAAAGTGTGCGTTTTCTTATTATCTGGACATTTTATGCTTCGATAATTGTATGGGATCTGCATAGCTCAATTTGGACAAGTCCTGAAGGGAATTTCATTTCCCCAGCCTCACAGATCACAACTCAAATCACACAGCATAGTGTCTTTTGGATCGGCCTCCAAAGTGTCATTTTTACAAACAGATCCCTTTCCATTGTCAGGGTCTAGGGTCACTTGTAGTTCTGTATTATAACTCTCATAAAGTGTCCTCTTGGTTTTTGATCGTGAATTTGTTGGGTGGTGATGGCACCAGCTGTGAAATGCAGAGAGTATTTTTTTGTCATCTTACTTCTGTGTCATGTAAAAAGATTAGAGATGCATATAAAGCACATTTCCTGCCAGGTTCAAAAATGCCTTCAAATGATGATTCTTGGCATGGCATATGTTAGACAGTAATGCTGCAGTGAGTACTGTAGGGTTCCCATTTTGACATTGTTTTCATTCTGCTTGTATAATCTCATTTATTGAAAACATACATGTACCTTTTCTCTTATACTTCTACCATCCACCTTTAAAACTTGTTGGTAGGATATCAGGAAAATCGAACATGTTTACACTGGGTATTCCTAAGAGGATTTACATTTGTGCAGGTCATGGACCTCCAGAGGATTTTGTAGCTGTCAGCCCTACATGGGTTGTTTTTAGCTTTGCAGATAACGCAGGTGGGAAAAAGCCCTGAGAAGCTTGTTTGACAGAGGTGAAGTAAACTGTAAGTACAATGATACACAGACAGCTATTTCTATCCTCTTTCTGTGGTATTGGTTAGGAGCAGTATTCAGGTTGGTGATTAGGTATCCTTCTAATTCATTAGAGAATATGAGGTAAGGTTGAAGAAAATATAATCTTACTAAGACAATATAAATAGTAGCACAAGATTGAAATAAATGGTAAATGAATGAGTAGAATAAACAGTGAAACATCCTAAAGTGTTAGCCTACATGTTTAAAAAGTGCTTGGAAATTAAATATGTAGAGAAGGTAAAATAAGACCAAGGAGGCATGGTTAAGGATTTGATTAACTCTTTCAGTGAAGGATGTTTCTGGACACCTTCATCACCCATTCCTACCATCATTAGCTAAAAGTGCGAGGCTAAAGCCTTAGTACTGGTCATCCGTTTTGATTTTAACAAGACAGAAATTCTATTTCTTCATTTCTGCCAATAGAAATCTGCAATATCTGCATATCATTTCAGTGCTGATAGGTGCAAATTAATCTATTAAAAATGACAATTTCATTTGGGCCTGATATATTATGATACCAACAGAATTCTCTCATGAAGTTCTCTGGGTTCTTGTGTCCTCATCAGATTCTGCCCACAAAGATCTATTTGCAGGTTTGGACCTTTCTTTTCTCCCCGTTACTCTGAGGCATTGAGAATTTTGACCAAATAAGGATATTGGAAGTTATATCAAACCTATGAAGTTTTAGAAGTATTTCTGTTCATTCTAAAAAAATGAGATATTTCCTAAGTAGACTAAACTAAGTAGAAAGGAAGTGTAAGCATCACCTTGATACTTTTTGTTCAGGGAGGAACTCTTTTGCAGTGAAAGATGCAAGACTGAAGAGAGATGCTTAATCCCGTGGAATGTGGAGGAAGAGGTGGTGAGCTGCAGGAGAAAAGTGTTTGGGGGAAGCACAAGGGCACCTGTCTGTTTGTACCTGACTGCAATCCTGGCTTTAAGGGCAGCACTTTCAGGAACTGCAAAGAACCAGTATAATTTTCAGTGTGTAAGGAATGACTACACAGTATATTTAAGAGCACCCTGAAGCCGCCCTTAAGATTAGATTCACTGTCTGTAAGAGCAGCAAAGCTGGACATGTGATTGTGGGCCAGAAGCTGCTCCACAAAGCATTGCAGAGTCCTGTGTGTTGCACACACTGTTCAGCCCAACACAGCACAAGCATGGTGCGCTCTCGGTGGCTTTGTGAGGCACGTCCAGGCAGGTTGGTTGACACCTACCTGCAGACATCTTCGTCAGACTGGCTGCAAGACCCTCAGGTGAAAGGGAGGGACATCAGACTGGAAGGTTGCTATAGTCCACCTACTTCCCAGAGTACTTGGTATGAGCAATGTTGACACTGCCTTGAAGCGCTTTCTGGTTACTATTCAGTGTTAGAGATGTGAAACGGGATTTATATGAATTCCCAATCTGTCTGAATTTTACTGGGCCACTTTTGTGGTTGTTTTTTCTCTATTACACAGTGTCATAGCTATTGATGGTGTTTTTTTCTGGTTGGATTTCTTCAGGTGGTAATTCTTGTGCTAAGTCATGGTGCCTCTGGTTTCATGGTGTGTTGTGTGACTCATGATTATTTGACCTATGAGATTTATTTGTCCTTTTTCTACAGGTTTTAATTTGATGTCAAAAAAACATTATGCTTTCAAAGACTTACAGTTCTGATGTTCAACAGCCAAAAGTATTGATTTGCAGTTGGCAGGAGGGTGTGTTTGCCTCAACTAGCAGTGCTTTTAAAAAATAATTCCATTTGCTTTATGCCAAAGAGTCCCTGTGTCGCCTTTCAAAACATCTTTGTGTTGACTGCAGCAAAGCCTACCACATTAAAAATGAAATAGTGTTTATGCCAAACGTTCTCCCACATGTTTTCAAACCTTTTAGCGGTGTTTGCACTGAAATTTTTCACCTAAAAGCCACAGCACTTCAGAGCTCCACTTGATGCTTTTGTAAAGACATTCACTTTCTGTCAAGAAAGGGCTACATTCTGGCCCAGTGACCATGAGTAGTGGCTTGCCAATACGTGTCATCCTCCTGGTGTGTATGGGGATAGGTACGTGTAAGCTTCTTATGCTGTGAAAGGGAATAAAATCTGGCCCATGACACTGAGTAGTCTGGTTATTTTAATCACTACCTGTGACTCTCTGAATTATCATCTGTGTTACGGGATAATATGATCTCTTTGGTATTCAACAATTACTTTTTAAAAATTACCATATATATTATACAGAGCTAATATATATTAAGAGATACCTTAAGGGTAATTATCAAGTGTATAATTTCATCTGTAGGTTCTTATAATGATGGTTAATGTCATAAATGTCTTTTAATGAAATTATAGGCTTGTAACCCTGCCTGACTATACTTTGCATGTCATATAATTAATAAGACCAAGCTTTGGTGTTCATCTCGGTGTCACAAAGCATTATGTAAACTTTCATACTGGTGGTAGATGGTTAGTCTCTCATCAGACTAAGAATAAGGTTAAGGCCAGGCAGCTTGAGTATATGTTACCTTCTCTTTCAAGGCAGCTGGATGAGCTTGTTAACAAAACTACTTCTAACAGAATATATATGCTCATGAAAAAAAACTGGCCATTGATCTAGTGTCTTACTATAATACTACATGCAAAATTTTAAGGAAGTGAAAAGGCAAGTGGGTTGTAGCACTTGGAATAAAGAATTGTTTTCCTTCTAATCCACTGAGGGTAGTGAAAATTTGTGTCCAACTTAAAAGCATTTGGAGATGGATAAGAAGCTTTATCTTGAATGGAAGACACTTGCCTGGAACATAGAAGAGCTGGGATTATTTCCCAGTCTGGCCCAATTTCTGTGGGGCTCTGGCTAAATTGATTATTTTTCACAGTCTTCAAATTTCTTGTCTGAAAAGTAAGGGCTATAACATTTATTTACTTTGTCTCACATGTCCAGATTTTAAACTTGCTGGAGCGAAGGAGATATCTGTGGGGTTTTGTTGGGGTTTTTTTTTCCATTGGCAATAACCATAGAATCTTATAGAATCGTTCACATTGGAAGGAACCTAATGTCACCTAATCCTACCTCCTGCTCAGAGCAGGGGCAACGTTGAACTTCTGCCCTCTAGGCCATTTTCTTATTGTGAAGACTAATAAGGGAACCAGAAATCTTACATGTCACGAGTGAAAAGTAGTTCTAAAAAAACATATAAGATGTACTAAGATTATTTTACTGTTCTTTGTCCTTCAGGGAATGATGTACCTGGAAGAGAGGAGACTTGTCCACCGGGACTTGGCAGCCCGTAATGTCTTGGTGAAATCACCAAACCATGTGAAGATCACCGACTTCGGCTTGGCCAGACTTTTGGAAGGGGATGAGAAGGAGTATAATGCTGATGGAGGGAAGGTGAGTACCGAACATGTCTGGAAGTAAATCTGTCACACTGTGACAAACCTCCTGAAGTTACTCTTTAGGGCAGTGTATCCCTACAGGACTATTATCTATGTAAGAAAGTCTGTCAGTGACTTAGCAAACTGTGTTGTGACAGCACACATAAAAGCTGCTCATTTTTTGCTCAGTGAGCTTCTCTAGGTGCCAAAATATAATTGTCTGAACAGTTTTCACATTCAGAATTAGGTTTTGTTCATATGTTCCGTTTTGTGTCGTGTTTTTAAGACTGCTGAAGCCAGTTCAAAGAGTGACAGATGTTCTAGGCTCCTGTCAAGCCCCTTTCTCTGGTCAGTATGGACCTCAATAACTTGCAGTCCCATTTTCCCTGAGAAGTAATTTTCCAGAAAACAAAAAGGAAGGCCACAGACATGTTTCTATTTGTAGCATATGAGAGTTTACATATGCTCAGCAAAGAGCCACCTCTTCTATCACACTGGGGCCTGCGTATGCTATTTCTTGCATCCAAGTCTCCAATACCCCACTGAATGCCAGGCCACTAAAAAGCTTACTGGAGGATAATTTTGAAACCATTTTCCCACACTACTTTTCAGCATCCCGCAGAACATCCATACAGTGCCTCACCCCATTTCGAATCCCTTCAGATTAATGCATTATAAAATTCTGAAGGTTGTAAATACATACTGCTGCTGGCTGCTCCCTAAACATCTTGAAACTCCACATTTCAACCTGTCACAAAATCCTAAGGGCTTCTGCCTCTCCTGTCATTCCTTTTCCAGAATGTTCAGTTTGCATTCTGTCTAGTTGCTATCTGTGATGTTCTGTGCTCATTTATGCCCTTGTCTGGGACAAACAGCTGTTGGATGCTTTTCTCCTGGATGGACTGCTGCCTTATTTGTGTGGCTGCTGCCCTTGGCAGATGATGCGTGGGTTACATCAGTGTTTCAGTCAATGAGGTGAAGAGATTGAAAGGAGTCACCAGTGCTTTCCCATTTCCCCAGTAAAGAGACCTCCTGGCAGGGAAGGTGGAGTTCTGGCAGTCTTCCTGATTCCTTCAGTTCTCTAATCCCCTCTTCAGTAACTCCTCTGCTTCGTCCCTCCGTCAGCCAGTGAATGACAGAAAATGAGCTGGTCCTTGCAAACCAGCTGTTTCCTGGCAGCTGTTAGATGGTGTCTTGGACTTGTGAGGCCAGTCACACTGCTGGGACTTCTGGAGTAGGATTTATGCAACAGATGTGTCACCACAGGTCCAGAGAAGCATCCTGTGGAATCTAGAAGACATTTGCAGCTTAAAGTTGTATTGAGAGCACGCTAAGACAGATTCAGACTGGATAAAAGGAAAAACTTCTTCACTATGAGGACAGTCAAGCAGTTGATCAGGTTCCCCAGGGAGGTGGTGCAGTTTCCATCCTTGGAGATTTTCAAGTCCAGGCTGGATAAAGCCCCGAATAACTTTGGTTACAACTTTGGTTGGACTAGAGACCTCCTGAGGTCCCTTGCAACCTGAGTTATCCCATGATGAGCAATGCAGCTTTGCTCCTTCAGCAATTGTTCCAGTTTGGAATGATCCAATCATATTTAATGGCAATGAAAGCAATACATTTCTTCAGAATTTAGTGGAGGAGGATGAACTGTCTTTGCAAGTGCTAAGCCAACCTTTATTGAAGAGTGCTATTTTTGCCATTACTTTATAGGTTATGTTCATTAGTCAACTTCATGGAAGGTATTTTCATAAGGGTTTGAATGAAGACGCACCCTCTGCTTTTACACCCACCATCTGTTCAGATTTTACATGCAGTTACGTACCTCTCTGGTTTATTCCAGTACATATTCCATAGTTCCAAAGTAGAGGCGACCCATACAAGTGCATGCCAGGTAAAAATCTGGTTTTAAAGTCTGTCCATTAGAAATTAATGGACTTCAAGAGTGTGCCTCACAGGCCCAGCACAGGAATAGGAAGCATCGTGAATCTCATTTTAACACCAGCTCAAGAGGGTGAACCCTTAAGTCAAACCTAGGTTTGTGTTTGCCTACGCAGCCTTCTCTGTCAGAAGAGATGAGCTCCCCCCAAGGGTCATTCAGAGCCAAAGGTTAACTTGGGACTTTTTACTTGCTTTCGGGAGCAGTTTTTCTCACTGCAGTAATGATACAGAGAGGCTAAGTTCCTACAGGAAGGCTAAGTTCCTAATGAATATTAGGAGTTAGAAATTAAGCACTGTAAATTCTCCCCATTGCCTGTTTGCTCTGACGATGTTGATGTGGACTGTGAAGTATTATGGACACTACATTATTAACTAGCCTCATTAGAGAGCAATTGAGATCTGGTTTTGCAAACTGTTGAGGCAAAGGAGCTTCTGTATTCCACATTCTCTGCTGCACATCAGATTTGGGGGCATTGGATGTAATTTTTGCGTTGGTCCCATCTTTACACGGGTATGATGAAAAAGTGAATTGTTCCACTACATCTGAATCAGTAAATTTTGCGTGGTATAAGAAGTTCTGCACATAGCTCATCCATAGTTCTCGCCTCCATATGTTTTATGAGGGCAGGAGGGCATTCTAGAGTGCAGGAACAACCGTTTCCTAAGCTGGATAGTGCTGATGTCTGCATACAGGACCTATCTGTACTGTTTTAATGCTATATTTCTAAGGTTACATTTCTCTTGTCTTTCCTTAGATGCCAATTAAGTGGATGGCTCTGGAGTGCATACACTACAGGAAATTTACCCATCAGAGTGATGTTTGGAGCTATGGTAAATCTTCATGTGATTAGTTTAAAAATTTGTCTCTTGTAAAGCATTAAACCAAGTTGTAACTATGTTAAAGATATCCTCTTTTCCTAGAGGAGTTAATTGCAGTGGGTTTTGCTATTCCTTTTTTTTTTCTTTTATTTTTTTTTTTTTATGTGTAACTCTAAACAGCAATTGTTACTTGTCTCCTGTGTTATTTCCCTGCTCACTAAAATACATTATCATGATGTCCCTGCTGGGATGACGGCCGTAAGGTCTGGTCTGGTAGCAGTTTGGCTGATTATTATGACAGAAGAAGGCCTCTTTCAGCTCAGCCACAGATTCATAAAAATACAGCTGCAGGTCATAATTTTCAGCAGTCCTTTGAAAATCTTAACTCTAAAAGCCATGAATGTCAAAAAACATTTTCAGGCTTATGGGACTTTCTGTACCTACAGTCAGATAAAAGGGAATTTGTCATAATACAGAGCAAATACAGCAAGAGAAAGAAAAAAAAAAAGATGAGCTCTCCAAGCTAACTAAAACAAGCGTCCATTTAATTTCACAGGTAACTTGGGAATCAGTTAGACAGATCAGCTCATGTGGACTCCACACACACACTAAAAAAAAAAAAAAAAAGTCACATTTGAGAAATGGGATGTCTATTTACTGTTGTTAATTCTGTTGTCCAGACAAGCTACTGTGCCACATCTGCTGAGCTACCTGCCTGTTTATCTAGTATAGCTATTACTAATAAAATCATGTATACCTTGTAAGTGGAATTTCTCAGCAGTATCTAGGGCTATGGACTCCTATTTGCATTTCCTGTTGCTTTATCATTTTGAAACAAAAAGATGTACAATTCTATTCATTACTCACTTTTACCTGTGGGTAGCAGCAGAAGACACTGTTTGCTGTGACTGCTTAGCGGCCCTCTTCTATTCAGCTGCAAAAAACACATGAGTATTAAATTGATCATGTAAAGCTGCTCTTTCTCCTCAAATTCTGTATACCCCGTAGCACTTAGGAAAAAATATGCCTCTATTTATGAAATCAATTTTAAATCCAGGAAGCCCAGAATATCTATAATCAGAAAGGACAAGACGAAAAACAATTGATGGGTTATAGTTACTGAACATCAACAAAGAGGTGAATGAGGTGAAATAAATATGTGTTTTATACGTATGGTAATTTTCCCCATCACCTTTCACATTAGCATGACAGCTGGCAAAATATGGTTACTGATCTGGAGGCATGTTTAAAATGACCTTTGCAATAAAAATATAAGTTAAAGAAACTGGCACGAGAGCAGCATTTTCAATATTTAAGATTTTGTTTGGGAATGAATTCTATTAGTTATGGTACATGATCTTTATTTCCAGCTCCGATGCCAAAACAAATCCTATGGCGATTCAAAAAGAGAATCTTGATTTTGAAGCACCGCACTATCATAACTCATATCCATAAGGTGATTTAAGGGAAAAAAAAAATACAAATGGCTCTGAATGACTTATAAGGCAAAGACAATGACATAATGTTATTCAGTGCTGTACCTTTGTGGGAAATTGATACTCTTAAGTTAGGGAACATCTGTGGGTTTTTTCCCCTTAAATAATGGAGTACATTAGCCATTCATTTTCCCTTTTCATATGATAAAAGAGCATGATGCCTTCTTGTGTTATTGCATCCATTTACGTTACCACCATTTGTATGTCTTAGACCTTTCTCTTGTGCCTCAGATCTATCATGCCACCTCTTACACCAATAAAAATGAGGGGAGTTGTTTTTGAAGATTAACACAAAGTGCTGTTTCACCATTTTCTGGAGATTTTTAAATAGCAGAGCAAACTTCATTGTTTTTACAGTACTGCTAACGAAGAAGAGATTGCAGTCCAGAACTGGGCCACAATACTGCGCTGTAAGAAATTGTAAAGGAATCTGAGTAGTATGACCTCAGATACTAACACTCTTTTTTTCTGTCTAGGAGTCACTATCTGGGAGCTTATGACCTTTGGTGGGAAGCCGTACGATGGAATCCCGACTCGAGAGATCCCTGACCTCTTGGAGAAGGGAGAGCGGTTGCCTCAACCTCCAATCTGCACTATTGATGTTTATATGGTGATGGTGAAGTGTAAGTAATTGTCGCGTTTAATACCCCTACGCTCAGTGCAAAAGGGACACTGGTTTAGAACATTTGCATCTATAGTCTCTGACAGTGCCGGGTAATAGGGCAGGCTGCTTCAAAACAAAAGTTACCCAAGATATCGTAAATTCCATTTAAATACTGTATGCACATTTTTAGCAATTGCAAAAGATAGGAATTTAGCCATGAAGGGTTGAGTTAGCTCAGCTTCTTATTACTGTCAGATGGTATCTCATATTCTTGCTATGAAGTCAAAATTGTGTGATTGTTATTGTAAACCCTTGTCATTTCCATGACAATTGATTTTGATTTTAAAAGAGATAGTATTAAACATAATTACGGTACATGGATACCCAGTCAGTGAAGGTTGTAAGGAGAAATGCTGGTTCCAAATATTGAGGAAAGCACGAATGTTTTATTGTTAGTAACAAGAATGGTGGTTGCAATAGTAATAATGAAAAGTAAAATTAAATTAATACAAGAAATGCTACAGAGAGGATAATTTTTTATCATTCTTAGTCTAGTACAATAATTTATGAATAGTTTTACTTTAGCAAAAAAATAGTTTGCACATGGTTTCTTCCTACCCTTTTATCTCCAAGATACCCACCACTAGTGACAGTATCCTCCAAAGCTATGCTTCTAATTTAAAAAGAATTAGGAACATATCTCTGGTGTTTCTGACTTAAATTAAGTGAGATTAATATACAGACATCTCATCCATCTTATATGGTTCTTTCCCTTTTGTTTTGTACACAAAAACACTGAAAGAAAGAAAGAAAATAAAACTAGAAGAGGTAAATAACATATCTTCTGAAAACAGTTGTACTGTGCATGCAGATATGGAAATTGTCTGAATAGTGCAAGGGGTTCATGTTGGTTGAGTGCAAAAATGTTCCATCTGGTTGGATTTCTAATGAGCATGAGGCAAATCTCAGTGGACAAAAGGAAGTCCTAGTAGATGGGGAAAGTCACAGCTAGACATACAGACTTAGTTCTGTAATGTTTGTGTGAAATTCTTTATAAGCTATAGTGGCTTTGTTTTTCCTGTGTTGGTCACTTCTTCAGTTAAGTAGCCCGAAGGAGATAAGGCCTGCAAATGAGAACATGTTCTTGGGAAGCTGCTGATAGGATCTTCCATTAGAAAAAGCTGACAATGAGATAAACTAGTTGCTGGTGGTGACTGCCTATACTACTTGCTTGTTTTGCAGAAAGCATTAGCAGGGATTGAGAATTGCTGTTCCTAATGAATGTTTCTTGGAGAGTGAAGGACAAAAGAATCACCCTTACTCAATTAACATAGCATCTAATGCCTTCTGTGAGGTCTGTGTTAATGATGCAGACACGTGAATGCAGAATTACCTGAAAGGTGAATGTGAGGTCAGTCATCCTGTAGATCTGTTGAGCAGCTCTTTTTACTCTAAGTCACTGTGGAACAGAAGGTCAGTTAAAGTAAAATTGTATTTAGTAATAACTTTGTAATAAACCCACTAGACTCAGATGAGATCAGATTCATTATATTAGAGGTTAGACACATCCATAATAAAGGACAGACCTGACATCCAAATGGGCAAGATAAACACAGAAAAGGCATTGTTACTGTATTTTGAGGATGGGGAACAGGAGCTCGGAGCAAATTAAGAAGAAACCCATGCAGTTTGGAACATCTAGTCTTTTCTGGCCAAGACCAGATGTTTTCCATTTTAGACGCATCATAGAGTTCTAGCTTTCCATTCTTCTGGGCTCTTTCTCGCATCTTTTCTTTAGGCCAGACCTATCAAGGACATCTTTTCACTTCAAACTTGTGCATTTTTAAGAATGGAATGACTTCTTCCCTTGACAATTAACTGTTTTGCTTCTCATCTTTCATCTGTCCTCAGGCTGGATGATTGATGCTGACAGTCGCCCGAAATTCAAGGAGCTGGCTGCTGAATTCTCTAGAATGGCTCGAGACCCTCAGAGATACCTAGTAATTCAGGTAAGCAACTCTGCAGCATCATGGGGGGGGGAAGAATTCTGTTTACCAAACCTGATTGTTAACGGGGTTGTCTTTGAATCTCTTTGAGTTCAAGGTGCTCTTGAACTTAAAGCAAACAGTGATCACAGTACTATACAAAAATGAAATAGAATGGCCAGTGGCAGTGTCTCAAAAATAACAAAATAATCTGAAATTCACTTCCTAAGCTTGTATTTATGAGCACATATGCAAGATCTGGCTTTGCAAGCTGCTGAGTACTTTGCGTTCTCTCATGAAACTGACAAGAAGATTTGTCCATCAGTGGCCAGCGGACCTACTTTAGACCAAGGACTTGCTTGGTTCTGCAGTTTCTTAGGCTGAATCTCAGGGGATTATCCTGAAGAGACTCTTCCCTGCACTGCTGTGAGAGCATAAGAAAGTTTCTTTTCGTAGCCTTCATAGAAACATAAAGGTTTCTCAGAAGGCAGGGAGTTGTGTCACATTGGTACCTCTCTCATGCTAGAGAGGAGCTTCCCAGTGTATCCTCCGTAGGGTGTGTAGGCTCTGCAGTGCTTTGTGGTCCCTGCAATAGACCCACACCAGCATGATTCATCACATGAAACTGTACTGTGGCAGCAGGGCAATACCAATATAGCCATATCTGTTGACTACATCTAGCTGGAGCTGTGTACTCCCTGAGTACAGACGCATGTGGAAATTTTTGTCCTTTTGCTCCTACATTCTGCAGAAGCCTGGAGTTGTGTATGTGTTTATTACAACTCAGACTCGAGCCACAGAAAATGAATCTATTTGGTAAGGTCCTCAGATGGTCCCAGTGTGTGAGCAGTTAAAATGAAAAATTAAAAGAAGGTGATGTTGAAACACCAGAAACCATAGCATGGAATTAGTTTGATCTAGGTAATGAAACTCTCGTGCTATCTCTCATGCTATATCTGCTCAACATTATGGAGTACAGTGCAGACATACATCCAGCTGATCCTTATCTTCACACTGACGTAAGAATTGGTAGCTGAAGAGCCTCCAGAAATACAGTCACTGCCACTTTATGTCTCCTGATTGCTTCTTGGTCTAGTGCTAGTCTCACCATATGGTGTTTCATTCCCCTGTGTAGAAACCAGGATAACTCCATTGCACTGGTATCTCAGCCATTATGACTCCCCATTTACCCCAGATGCAATCCAGAATGACCAGTTTGCTGTTGGGCTTTTAAACCAGTCTGTATGCACCCTGTAGCACAGCCATCATTCCCTGCTGGATTCCACACGTGGCATAATAATTCTTGCGGAGTGGGAGGCCATTCTTTACCAATGCAGTTAAGTTTGGCACCATTTCTGTGGGCTGTTAGGTGTTTGGGGCGTGGGCTACCTTTTTTGATGTTTTGTGGCACCAAGGAAAGCGCAGCCCTGATTTGCCTCTCCGGCTCGTAGATGCCATTTCAATAAAAATACTTATCATTGTTGTTGCTGTTGTTGCCTGGTTTGATTTTTATTGCTTTCAGCTCTGTTACGTTCTGCAGAACTTTCCATATGGATGAGAGGGAAATTTAGCCTCCAAGTCCCTAAAAATATAAATTAAAACAAAGCAAACACCCAGACATAGCAGTTTCCATGTCATTTTTCCTTCCCATGTGAGCCTAAATAGCTGAGATATTTCACAAGATACATCAGGCCTTGACAGAACTTGGGTCAGAAACTGAGCTTGTATGGGAAAAAGAGAGAAAAAAGAATAAAAGCTCGATCACAAGAATGCCAAAAAAAATGGCTTTGCTTGATTTATGCAGTTATTCCCTTTCTGTCATCATATTCCCAGTAAAAAAATCAAAACAAATGATGTGGATGTGGTGCTTTAAAACAAACAGAGCAGCATGTGTGGTCTCTGCAGCCTGGCTGCCAGGGCCTGAAGAAGGCTGAGGTTCCCTGCTGGTAGATTAATCCATCTTTTGACCACGTTCCTCTCTCAATACAACCTATTTAGGGAGATGATCGTATGAAGCTCCCAAGCCCAAATGACAGCAAGTTCTTCCAAAACCTTCTTGATGAGGAAGACCTGGAAGATATGATGGATGCTGAAGAGTATCTTGTTCCTCAAGCCTTCAACATCCCTCCTCCCATCTACACCTCCAGGACAAGAATTGATTCCAACAGGGTAAGAGCAAGCTCTGACAGCAAATACTGGTTATTATAAAAGCACATGTGGAGATTTAAGTACACTAATCAAACACAGGCCAGAGTTGCCTTGGGAATTACAAGCTCCCATTGTAAGGAGAGTGACTATAAAAATGTTGTCACTGGGTTCCCTGTTCATTGTGCCTCGGTGAATTCTAAATTAATAGCTCAGCCTTGAGTGAACAAAGGCTCAACCCGAACTGCCTGTCCTGAAAACACGGCTGAGCCTTGTGAAGTCAAGCAGTGTTGTTTCTCAGTTGCGTACCATGCTGGCCGGGAAGTGCATAACTCTACTTCTCCCATCCCTGCAATCCTGTTGCCCTTGACAGGATTGGCACTGTTGTAACTGAGGGCAGCTGGAATGTATAGATAATGTGTCTGTGTCTGGAGCCACGTTTCAGACCCAGCCTCTTTTCCAGTTGGTATGTGATGCTTTCATGGCCCTCCTTCACAAGCATGTGTTTTTGCTGAGCACATCACAGATTTTAGCTTGTTGGTCTTCGTAACATCCCTGTCAGGGGAGGAAATGCTATTCGTTTTACAGGAGGAGCTGAGGCACAGCGAAGTGGAATTCAGCTCACATAACTAGTCATCAAAAGGATAGGGCTATAATCTAAGCTCTTCATCTAGACTTCATTTTCTGTCATCAGAGAAGAGTGGGTGTGTCCAGTGGGTGATTATTGCTGCCTGCCTTGGACATTTGCTGTAGGATCATTTACTCTCTAGAAGTGTCTTTCTCTATCCACTGACCACTGACAGCTCCAGAGCAGTCTGAGACCTGGTGTGTGAGCTCTGGTGAATTGGATCCTCTCCTAAATACCTGACCTTCAGTGCCACAGGAGCCCTGCTGCAGGTGGGGACTTGAGTTCAGGTTTCCAAAACTCATTTTCACTCCTGAGCTCCCTGCCTGCAAGCTCTGACCTCTGCTGTTCTGTACTTGGCTCCATCCTTTTAAGAGTTTAGATGCCACCCCTTCTCACAAAAGTAAGAGATGGTGAAATGCATTACTAATGTGAGGACATTTGCACAACCCTCAGATGTATTTAGGGACTTGTTTGTTTTCTCTCCATGCTCCTTTTAGGGAAAGTCACATTTTAAATACTGAGTAGAGTCTCATTGAAATGTTGCTGTTTATTCCTCACATTTTAGAAACCTTTTGGACGTTTGTCCTTAGCTGAGGTAGTTCCAAATTCATACCCTGGTCTGAACTGATTACACCATGTGGGGCAGGGAAGAGGTAGGCAAACGAGCTAAGCAAGTCAGTATTCCTGCTGTGACTGTACACTGCATGAAGTTCGTTCACCTCTCCTGAGTAAAGCAGTGCTTTTCTGGAATAAGGAAGACAAAATCCAATCTTAAATAATATCCAGTCAATTCATAAGGAAATTGCTACTGTTTTTAGAGGCAAGGAGATTAGAGAGGTCTTTTCTCCTGCATCACTGAAAGACAGTGAAGGGGGGATGATCCATGATTTAGCATTAAGCAGGAAACTTTCTCTTCATGGCAACAAGAGTTAATTTTTGGTGTTGATGCTGATCTGAAATAAGTCAGTTTTACTCCTAGCTGTCTCTGGAGAGGTTCTGTTTCCTTTGCTGCCAGCTTCTGAGAAAAGAAGGAAACAACAGTAGTTACCTTTGAAAGGTGCTCTCTGTCACACTAATGTAAATCACTGTAACTTAGTTTTACACAGTGGGGCACTACCATTTACACTAACATAGAGCATCGAAAGAGTAGAGTCAGACCCATAAGGTTTCCTATATTCATCTCACTCCCATATTTGCTGGAAACATTCGGGCACATTTAAAGGAGAAAGGATTCGCAGGAAAATGTACTTGCCTTTTCAACAGTTCCTTTTGCCTTCTGTCTTTAGTGCCACCCGAGCAGAGGAGTCCGCTAGAGCTGAGGGAATTGACCCCAACAAGAATCCTAGAGTAAATATTCTGAAAGAGTTATTTAAAATGTGCTGGTTAGGCAACCAACATGCTCACTGGGATATTCACGGAGAGCAAACACAGCATCATCATTATTATTATTCAAGTAACTTTCTCACAGCCTTTGCCCAACTTTATACCACAGTGTTGCAGCTGCTTGCATACACGTGATCCCCTTGAAGTCAGCAGAGCTGCAGAAAGAGATCCTGTGCCTTTATTTTTGCCATACAGAGGCTCCATCACATTCTTGATGGGACGTCTCCTCTCCACAGCTCACAATTTCCCGTCTTGGTTTGAGCCTGATCTTGTACCACTAAAGTCAGTGGGAGCTTTGCTTTGCAATTCAATTTTAATGACAGTAGCGAGAACTGTATCCTTCCTTCAGTTACTCCTACTGCTGAGAATTTTTCTCTGGCATCATACAACAATCTAACATTTAAACAGATCTGGAATTTCCCTTTTGTCAAAAGTTTTCAGATTCTGAGCCAAGTTTTCTGACCCAGGTAACATCGGGGAGGGCAGCTGGTGGACAGAAAGCTTGTACCCAGCTCTGTATTTTTGCACCTCTTCCATCTTTAAGGTGCTTTATTGTAGTAGCCCCTTTATGGAGGGGTCATTTTTAAGGCTAAAAGAAGAGATGGGCAAAGAAGTTGCCATTGATCAGCGAACTGATTTATAATAGTACTTGCTGCTATCATTGGAGACCAACTTCTGTCCCCTAACAGGATTACCAGCAGAATTTTTACACTTGTCCAGTGTCTCAGATGAGCTTCAGTCTGAGCTTTGCTAACAATTCTGCATCTCCTAAATGTTCTGCTAGTACTGCCATGTAGGTGTGTACATCTATATTACAGGAAGGCCACAACACCTTATGGCTGGAGGGGCTTGGGGCCAAGTTTGAAAACCCCATAGCTTCTTAGCATTCCTGGTTTCCTCTGCAGAGGTGGTTTTTTTCTGGATGTGGTACATTTGTTTCCCCTCTGTGCAGCAGGCTACGTACTTGTCTGTTGTTTTTCTGAAGCACTCAGGTTCTTGGTACATAGACTATTCTTCCAGTGAAGATTTGTGTTGATTTACAACAAAATACACAGTAGCTTCTTAGCTTGTTTAAGGTAACAGTGCATCTGCTGTGCATAGTTCAGTATAGATGGATGTTTGCTACAAGAATGACACAGAATTGAAATGCTGTCAGAGCTCTCTGTCTGCGGTTGTCTGATTCTGTCTTTGTGTTTCCTTTGGATAGTTTGTGATTTATGCTTGTTTGGTGCAGTGAATATTAATATTACACAAACTTATTACGGTGCTGCTATGGCCATAGATGGCAAATGAATTGATACAGTGTAGGTAATTTTTGTTCACTGTTTGGCAAATTAAATTTTACAGGGAGATTGCCAGGTAATTTGGTGAAGTAAAACATGCAGACTACATGATCTTCATGACATTTCCAGAGATCAGAAGCGTGAAAGATACCGTGTTTCCCATCTTAGTTGTTCTGACTGTAGTTTTAGTGAAGAAAGAGTCAGTTATGTGACGGCAGAGTATTGTGCTCCTCCTCTGGGCGTGTTGTACTGACAGCTTTGGTTGAGTGTTCCAGCATCGCGGCTCTACTGGGGACAAAAGTTTGCAGGAAGAAAGCAGGGAGATTGTGAGCCTCCTCACACTTAGGCTTGGAAGTCAGGGAATTAAAGAGGAGGAACAGCATTTACTTTCTAAGGAAAGCTCTGAAGTTTCTCTAGGATGATCTCCATCCTAAATCCTTGCAGCTTGTTGTCTGGGAGAGGCACCACTGGATGAGGTCTGCATAAAACACTGCCTGCCTTCTCCCTCCTGTGTGAAGAAAAAAGCTATTTGGATATGAATTAATAGTACAGAGCTGCAGCCCGTAGAAAGACAACTGGCAAGAGGGAAACCTGGGGAGTTTCCAGCTCCCTGGGAAGTGTCATATCTTTCTTTCTCCAGAGATTACTGAGTTTTACTGAAGGTAAATACTGAATATTTTTAGATATACTGAAACTTCAGCATTTCCATCACACCCACACTGGCTTTGCACTAGCATGGCTTTGGGACCTGTATTGCCAGGAGCAGAAGCCTGCACACACTCTAACTTGTAATAGTGCCCTCTGTTATGAAATGCGGCTTTTAAATAAAAATTAGCATCCTAAGCTAAATTGAATTCTTTCATTGTATCTGAAACTCTTCAGTTGCAATTTCAGCTCTTCGGCTTTTTCCAGCTTTTATTTTCTGTTGTCTAGAGATATTCTACAAATATGGAGTTTTAGAAGCTCTGTGCTTCTGAGAGATAAGCTGAATCCTCGGCAGTGTTACCGTGAGCACAGGACCCTAGCTAGTGCTCGAGTGCCCTACATTCACAGCCATTAGATGATTCATTCAGGTATTTGTAACAAGTACTGTCCTGTGTGCACAGAGATAATGCTAATACAGAAAGCACTCTGTGTACCTCATGATGCTTTTTATTCTAAATCCTTGGCTAATTCCTGCTGAAAACCATCTATACTGTTTATTACTTGCTGATACTGTCCCTGTAATTTTATTTTCCATATGCTATATATCATGGAAGCACCTGCCAACCCTGCAATTAAATATCAAGCTATCTTTCTCGGAGATGTCTAATTCATATGTCCAGGAAGACTATTCTGCCTGGCTAAAATAGACTCTGGTACACCAAAAGCCAGTTTTCAGTTCCCTGAGTAGTGCCTGTTATACCATTGCAGCAGTCCTGGTGAGGCATGAGGTCTGGTAGTGTTTTATGGCTGAACATCTGTATATGTCTGCGTATAAAAAGATTATTCCAGAGAGAAACCAGGCAAGAAGTTATCTTCATGATTAATTTGTTCTGGTTTCTAAATTTGAAAGGTAGCCATTTTCAAATCACAAGATTACAAAGGAGATGGTTGTTAGTGATTTTCAGATGTGTTTCACATCAGTATGACATATGGCATCTTTCCTTCCAAAGCTTATCATGGACAATAGGGACTATTCACCCAGTGGGATCACTACCAGAATTAAGTGACTTTTATTAGATTTTTCAGCAATGGGACTGAATTTCTTAGGGACCTGCAGTGCTCCAGTGGTAGAAGATCAGATCTGAGATCTAATATGACCTCCTTTACGTACTGAAGTACAGCAGACTTGGAAGGTGGGGGACTGTTAGCACTGCCATCTTCATTTACAGCTGGAAGGAGGGATTTTGTAAGCAGTCAGAATTTGGAGGGGCACTTCCCAGTATGTCAGCACAGCTGAGCTAGTATGCGAGGTACTGTCATTGCAGGTGGGGAGAGCTAGCAGTTGGTTATAGCGTCCTTTCCTCTTGGCAAAGAACGGAGTCATGATTTGTCCATGATTCTCCTTGTGTCCAAGGCTTTAATAGCAACTGCTGCCTTCCTGGTCCCCACTTCTTTTTCTCTAAGCAAAGGCAGTTAACTGTTCCTGCCTAAGCTGTCAAGCTAGTTATTTTTCCAGGTATGTCCTGGCTATGTGGGGCTGATGATGGCAGTAAAACTACTTCATCCTAAAGTCAATAGATAATTTGTGTGAAGAGATACCACGGCTAGATGGGGCCATTGCAAGCACTTTGTCTAACCTTCTGGCATAATATAGGCCAGAGCATCTTGTCTCTTAATTTCCGCATCAAGTGCAGAAATTCTGTTTGAGGGTGGAGTTTGTCTTTTAGAAAGATTGTCTTGATTGTATCAGGTGGGATGGAAAATACATCACAGTGTAGAAAAGTCTCACTGGGCAGTTAATGCTGACTCTTTAGCAGGGGTTGGATCCTACTGCTGTCTGCCACATACCCTTTTTTGTGCCAGATTAAGGAGCTGCCAGTTATCAGAAATCTCTTCTGCTTAAGGGGCTGAGCCGGGATAGTACCATTTGTACATGTTTGTTGTTAAGGAAGGACAACACTGATGTCTCCTTTTTATTTGTTTGGTTTGGGTTTTTTGTTTGTGGTGGGCTTTTTTTGTGTGTGTGTGTGCGCGCGCGTGTGGTGTTTGCCACCACTCTGCTTCTGCAGTATCCGCCCAAAAATAACATGACCAAGTCCTTCCTAATTTAAGGAATTGTGCTTATTACTGCAGTCTTTCAGGTGGTGGACTTTTTTTATTTCTTTCTATCCCATTTCTTTAATTCCTTCTCCTTAAAAGGGGATCAAAAGCTTTCTGGAAATCTTAGTCACATTTTGTCTTTCTACTAGACTCTGTCACTTCCTTATTCAAGTGTTGCAATGAAATCTCCAATGCCAGAGCAGATGAACTTGTAAATTAACTAGATATTGTATCAAAGGGTTTCATAACATTTCAGAAGGTTACACTGATGATATCTCTATGTTAGCACTCTTGCTTCTTGGAAAGCTGCTTGATTAGTTAGGAAAGTTTGTATGAATCTGTTCTACATGCCTTTCATTAAATACTACATTTTACGTATTTTCCTAGTAGAGTCTAGGCAACAGTGTACCGGCTACGGCAGTTGCTGCCATCAAACCTTCAGAGTAATTCTGAAAGTCCCACCAAGCTCTCTTTCAAGTTCTCAAATTCCCATTTTCTGCTTCCCTAAGTTTTAATGACATTCTGGTGGTAGGAGGCTCCTGTCTGTTCTGCTCTGCCTTTTACATTAAGCAGTTCTCAGTAGCTGTTAGTGTTTTGTTGGTATCTAGTTGACTATCACAAATGTTTTACCTACTGTAACATTTTTCTTCTGGGAAATTCTTTTGTGTTTATTTCTAGTCTTTGTTGGAAATGTAGATAGCATAAGGCCATTTTTGTCCGTGAAAATCAAGTGGTGAACCCAGGCTGATACTTGTCAGCCTGATTTCATTGCTCAGGGTGAAGGAAGTTGGAAGAATAAACATGCTAAAATACACTGTAAAGTACATTAGGTGAAAAATTATTTCAGTCTTAATAATTTACATGAAAAAGGAGAGCTTCTCACAAAATATGTATATTTAGAATATGAGTATTTAAATACTTTTTTTAAATGTGCTAAGTTTGCCAGAGGAAAAACGAAGAAAATTCATATGGAGGACTCAAACAGAATAGATGATGCCTGGCTCTTCACAGAGAATTCTTTGAAAGTTCTTTATGGCAATTAGTCTCTTGCTTTGCAACCAGGCCAGCTGAAATCAGTGGTGTTTCTCAAGGAGAAAGCCCTTCTCAGCCTGAACAGATTGTCAGGACCAACTTGTCTAATTGCCTCATGGTTTTGCAGGTCAAGTGCCATAATCCAGGAATTTTTTAAAGTACTAGCTGTTTTCTGTCACATTCAGGCTCCTGAATTCAGGCATATAGATTTAGAGTCAGACTTTCCAAAAGTGTTGGATGGCATTTTGGTTTCTACAAATATAATATATATATTTAATAACAAATCACCAGCTGACAGTACTTCCTGGTAAGACCTACTGCGAGTTAATGCTCAGTGGCATCAGTGGAAGAGACTGTAGCTGTATATTGCCTCAAACCTTGATGCATGACATGTAAATTTATTGAGCTTTAATATAAACTGGTTTAAAATCAGGCAGCATCTGCTTAATCCATGAATAGCTGCTGGCTGTGTTAACAGTCAAGAGAGCTCACAGCTGATCCATTTTCTTTTCTCTCCTGAAAAGAAAAAAAGTCAATAGATATAAAGAGAGTACGTAATAAATATTTCTACACTGCACTGATGAGGCATTCTTGGAAAACAGCAAGCTAAACAACTCTACATAATTCAGTAGATGGAAAAGTGGACTAAGAGTCAGGAAATAATTATGAGAGCTGGGAGAAAATTTTCCTTCAGTGACTAGATTTGAAACAGAAACTGTTAGTGAAAAATGTCCGTTTCTGCAGAATGGTATTTCTGATTTTCCTAAAATAATAAAAGCACCTGAAATTACAAGGGGCCGTGATTTGGAAATGCACCTGGCAGGGCTCCGAGGAGTTGTCATTTAAACACCTGTCTGCCCGTGACAGTTGGGGCTCACGAGCCGGTGAGTGTTGCGCAGTGTCCCACGGCAATGGGACTCCTGTGAAAACACTTGGAGCATAAGGTGGCAGGAGGACTCTGGAGCATCCTGTGCCAAATACTGTACTTTCTAAACATACATGCAATGGGGATAAATGCCAACACAGCCTAAAATGCCCTTTGTTAGCCAGAGTAAAGACTCTGCCTTTCTTGTTAAATGCTGTGGTAGGGGAGGGGAAAAAAATTCTCAAAGCTATAAAAAGACTCTTCAAAAGATGCAGTGGGGAGAAGTGGGAGGAGGCACAGATGAAGTTTAGATTTAGAATGTTAAAAAATGATTATTTTATCCAAATCAGCTGGATGGTTATTTCTTTTAGCGTATTATTGCTACCAGAACCTCAGCCCTGCTCTAAATCAACTCAGCATTTCATCAAGAAGCCTATTCTTTGCTATAAGAGACCAAGAGTGCACAATTATGGGTTTCTTTTCCCCCCTTGCATAATAAAATTGGGAGATTATCATCAAGTTTCTATTCAGATTTTAGGAAGGCTTTTTTATTTTATTTTTAAAACCCATCTTTGTCTGTAAGAGCTCCCTGTTCAGGCCAGCATGCTGTAATGATTACTGCTGTAAAGGCTTCAGTGGAGATGTGCTCTATTTCATTCTCAATGAGGGTTGATGGCATTTTGAGAGGCTCAGAATATCCTTTGATTACTGTATAAAACAGACTGGGGAACATGTCAATGCAGCGTGCGGCATAGGAGGGGGCCGCTGCTCCGAGTGTTGCTCATCAACTTTCTTTTGTGGGTTTTTTTTTAGTGTGGTGGTTTTTTTTTTTTTTTGTCTGCCATGTCGCAATCACAAATCATGACTGTGTTGTGGTTTTGGTCCCATTCCCCATCCTTTCCCTGTTTGGGGATTTGAAACTTGAGGTTTGTACAGAAAAGGAGCTGCTGCCACTCGTGTGTTTTGGACAGATGCTACAGCATATGAGCAGGAGCAGCGCCTTGACCCTTCCGTCCCCCAGGGAATTGTTAGAATAGCTAGGAAATGGTATGTTGTCTCTTCCAAACTGTGGGGAATTATCCCAGTGTTTCAAGGTGCCATTTACTGTAAAACGTCTTGGAGAGTGTATTAAAACAGGAGTGACAGAAAGCTAGTCATGGGTGACAGGAATGATATGGGAGTAAAAGAGATTGAAAGGGAAAGATAAACACATGCAAGCTGTCTCTCTTCCTGCTCTCCTGTTTGACACTGACAGTGCATTAATAGAAAATAATAGGGAAAAGGAATTCTTGCATCCTCATTCTTGTGTCATGCTTAGATCAAATTACATATTGTGGTAGCTGAAGTCTGTTTGCCAGCCCTTCTGAAGTTGGAAGGACGAAGGTTTCCAAGGTCTGGAGGACAAGGGAAGTTCCAGGGAGAGTTTTTGATGCCATACTGCAGGAGAGTGCTTTTATTCCTAGCCCAGGTATAGGAGATGAATCTATGGAAAAGCATTTCACCTATGTTTCCCTGTCAGTGTCCCTGGATACTGAGTTTTGTGGCCACATCGTGTGTCTCTTAACAGGTTATTTTCATTGGTCTTATTGTAATCTTTGACTTCTCTACTTGGTGAAGTGTTAGACTGAAAATATATGGTCTATGTCTGGTATTTTCCAATAACAGCACAGGAAATATTTTGTGCAATATTTAGGTATGTAATTTCTTATACCACTATGCCAAGATTGTTAGGTATGTTTTGTTTGGAATATATGCCATTTACTGTTCACAGTTCAGACTAAATTACTCCTAGAAGGCTGTATTCAGATTTGGGCATCCCACTGCGTATGGACTGCTCTAAAAGAGTTTGTAAGTCTGAAACCAGCTGTTAGGAGAGAAAATTGTGCATGAGAAACTTTAAATGACTTATCTGAAGCTAGGAAGTAAGGCAGTACTGACTAGAACCCAGGTCACCAGTGAAACATCAGTACTGATATTGAACAAGTTCAGGGATGTCTTAAACTCACCGTACTGCCAGGATGTGATCTTGCGCATCCAGATGATAACAGGCAGCCTATGTGAAATGAGTTAGAGCTCAGGCTGCATGCAAATCTTATCTCTCTTCTGACAAACAGCAACCAGAAAAAACTTAAGTGCGGAAAAGACTTACTCCTTGTTTCTTCTATTTCTTCCCCCCCCACACTGATGTAAACAATGTTTTGTGTCTTGATTGTGGAGGATCAGTCATCAGAGACTGGAGCAAACTCTTTAGCTAATGCAGGATGGTGTTTACATTCTTTTCTGTACTTGTGTATCAACATTCAAGTTAAAATGTTTACATACACTCTGAGAAAGGGTAATGCTGGAAAAGGGACTGGGACTTCATAATTTCCAATAAAGATTCATTAATCCTCGATGGAATTTTATGGCCATTGTAAATTGTCTGTGTATATTATTCCTACCTTTCATTTTTGTTGTTGAATAATAGGGTCCCCTTTCCTCTCACTAGAAAAATGTATGTCCTGTCTTGCTACATTAACTCAGGTGGGCCACATTGCTGTCTGTGTGCCTGAAATAGGTGATGTAAGAGACACACACAGACATATCCCAAACCAGTTTCAGAAGATGTACATCTCCACTATGCTGTGGGTTTTTTTGTGTGTGCTGAAATGATGCAGGATACCAGCAATGACCTGTACCTAGAGCCGAGCTGTGACACTTGGCAGTGATGCTAACGGGAACTTTTCTTCATAGTCCTAGAGGAAAGTGCCCCGTCGGAAATGGAGTTCTCTTAAGTAGGGTCAGGAGCCCAGGCTGAATAGAAGAGAGAGCACGAGGAATGCCAGACTGCTGTCAGGTGCTACGAGCTGTAGGGACGGATATGCTTTAACTGTAATGGCCCGGAGGGGGGTGTCTAATCCTTTCTTTTTATATATGGCCCTGCTGTGAGCCAGGGCTAGGACCAGAAATTTCCAGAGGTCTGCAAAGCCTTCTAGCTATTACTATACAAACAGCATTTCATTTCTATTTAACATTACACAGTGATCTCGTGGTATGCATTTTTTCTTTCCTTTGATTTTCATCTCAGGCATGTTTGCTGTGGGCTCTCTGAAGCAGGACAGAGTAAGCTGTTAGCTCTGTGGTCAGAGGAAAGCAGAACTGCCCCTGAGCAGAGGTGGCTGCTCTCCTGGGGTGGTCTTTCCTGTTTGAATTTCAGTTCAGATCAGTTGTAAATACCAGGCTGCTCCCTTGAAATGTAGCTGGAGTTTGCTCGGGGCTGGTGGGACAGCTCTGTGTTGTGTGCTCTGCCAGCAGGCCCACCAGAGCATCCCTCTGTATTATTCTGATGCACACACATAAATCAGCTGTCCTTCTTCCTAGAGAACTGCTGAAATCTTGGTGCTCACAGCAAGATCTCTTCACCTACTGTGTTAGGAGGCTGGAGTTTGGTGACTCAAGCCAGGATACTCCCTTGCTTTCAAGTCAGGTGAACAGTTTCTAGGGGAAGGAGGTAAGCGAGTTATTTTCCTGCGAGGACTGAACTGGTGTGAAGTGTTGCAGAGCTTGAGCAAAGCAGATAATCACTGAGTTGCCTGAAGCATGGACGATGAGACGTCCCTGAACAGGACGTGTGAGGAGCATCCCAGTGAGAAGGTGGGAGTGTTTGCTCCTGCTTTATGGTTTGGTGCTTTTTGTGTACAAAAGCAGAAGGAGAGTGAAAGGGAATTGGGTTTTCACATGGATAGGAGCAATATCAGAGTGGGTTCAAATGTGTACACTGATGTTGGCAGAGCCTTGCCTTTAGTAAAGAGAAATCTTTCAGTCCCATGAGCTTAGCAGGTGGCTTAAGAGCAAGAAACAGTAATAATTATGCAACCCTATCAAATGTGTGTGCACATCTCAGTGGGTGACAAGGAAAACCAGCTCTGCAGCAGCGAGGGTGCTGTTGGGAGGCTGTGCTAGCAAGCAAAGCATGGAGGTACCAGACCGTGCTGTAAAATAAAGGTTTGCTTATTTTCTGTTTGGTACGTGTACCACCCAGAGTCCCATAGCAGCATCACATCACTGAGTACCTTCAATATTTCTTCCACCTGAGATCTGCTACGGGTGCAGCTTTGAAGGCAGCTGTGGTCACCGTAGGGCTGGTGTGGGATGAGCTGTAGCGCAGGCAGGGAGAGGGACACAGCTCGGAGTGCCATAGTCCAAGCACAACTCTAGACTCAAATGAAAAGAGACAAGGCAGAGGCATATTCACACAACTGCATAAATACCAGCGGCAGGACCCAACAAGGCTTTGATTTCATTACAGTTTAACGTGCAGCCAGAAAATATTATGTCCCTGCTATAAAGGAGGAGATATTTACCTTTGGGAGATTTTAGAAGCAAGGAATTGGAAAATGAAATTAATTAATAGAAAGCAACAAGGCAAGCCAATATTCGCAAAAGTGTTATTTACCTCTCTTTTATCAAGGCTCATTTTACACAAGTGTTAGTGGTTATAATAGCTGATATGCCACTGGCATTTAATACCAAAGGGCCTCTAAAAAGGCTTTAGGGGACATTTGCTTGTTTTTATATTTTCTCCCTGATGTCATGTTTGTGCCTAAAATTCGATTATATGATATAAAGAATGAAATCGGGCATTTCTGGTTAGGGCAGCTTGTGGGCAGTTAAAAAGGCTAGGCTCCTTCTGGAGGATGCTTAGAGTTTAAATGTCGATGGATGTGTGCACTCCAGAGCTAACGGGTATAATGCATATTACATTAGCAAAAGGGGGTGATTATTGATTCATTTATTATTTTTTTTAGGGTGCAAGTTGAGACTTTTTAAGTGGGTTTATGTAGCAAGGTCTTTGAGCAGCCAGCCTTTGAAGTTTCTGTCCATCTCAGCAATCTAGAGATCTTGATCATTCAGGTCAGAATTTCAGGATAAGAAATCCAAAAACTTAGATCTTCTCAGTAAAGGAACATCAGCTCTTTTTTTCAAGATAGTATTTAAGATGCAAAACAACCACCAAAAAAAACAATTAACAAAGTAAATTGGATTACCCATACAAATCAAGCTATTTAAGTTTTACTTGGTAAGGTCCAAATGTGTTTTCTGCTCACAGTGTGATTCATGTCCTGACCAATAAAAGTTGGCTGGGGCTTTCAGTACTTCTCTTGGAAGCCTACAAAATGATGACATCACATTGCAATTAGAAGGCAATTTAAAGACATTTAAACAATTATATCACATTTTCAGCCCCACTAATTGGCACCACAGCTGTTTTCTTTGCCTCCTTTTTTTGGAACAGTGGCCACAGGGTATTAACTCATGGGGAAAACCAGTAAGGAATTAAAAAAGTGTGCAGACACCAGTGGTTTGGAGAAGAGCCAAGCTGTAAGGTTCTGTGTTTAAGGATGTTGCAAGACAGCTATGTTTAGTACAGAGCCAAAGGGGAGGCATGAAGAAAATACCATTACTGTGATCTTAATTTGCAGGTAACTGACGGGGAAGGGTCTTGTCAGCAAAAATAGCACTAAATGCATTAATGCTAGTCCATTGTCTCCCAACATCTTGGAGCAGGGCTATTCTAAGAGGGCCTGTTATTATGTTGTTATAGTTGCCTATTGTGTATTTAAATGTTAGAGTCACAGCCAAGGAGATCTAAAGATAGGACGGTGGGTTTAGCCTTTTGTGATGAGGGTGGAGCAAAGCATGCCCACAGATAGATAATGTGGCCATCCTAGCACAGTGGTTTTTTAAGTTGCTAATCTTCTAAACATTTACTGGCAGAGGAGCATAGCCCTGTGTACTGAAGCCAAGCCTGTTGACAAAAGATTTGTCTTTCTAAATTACCCTTAAGAGATCACTGTGGGCTGTGAACTAAAAGTTCAAGACAGCTCTCCCCTTACTCATCCAGAATCAATGAAGCACAAGTTGAAATTCATGGGAGTGCCTCTCTTAAAATAGAAAGATGTAAATTAAAGGTACGTAATACAGCACGGTGTAGTACCTAATAGAAAAGGAGTGGTTACAGTCAGTGGTTTAGTGTCAGTGAAAAGCAGATGCATGTTTCTCGTTCAGGCAGCAGCGAACTCCTCTCCCTTGCATTTAATACCAACACAGTATTGCTACAGCTCTTTTCACTCTTGTGCACTGTGGAGGGCTGCAGCCACTTTGGAAACCAAAAGCAGCAAACCCCCTCTTCGGAGTCTCACAGCCTGCAGGTGGCAGTGAAGGAAGCTGGGGAGCTTTACAAGGAGGTAGAGGATTCCCAGCAGAGCTTTGAATTCCTCACTGTTAAGAGAGTTGACTCTCTGTAGTCACCACTTGTATTTCTTCTCTCCATCCTATCTGTGATCATCAGTTTGCCTAAATCCTCACCACCCTCCATGGACCAAAGCTTACTACTTACCTGTCTTCAGTGTTTCCTTCTCCATCTTTTTGGAGTAGACAGAAAGCTTCCCTGAATTAAAGTAAATACGAGATCAGAGAGTAATGAGAAGGCAGATTAAGTGTCCTGCAGTGCAACATCCTATAGCCATCAGTAGGACTTCAAAGTAGCATCTGGCAGGCTCAGGGAATGTTTTTTTAATCCATTTGTCTAACACTTTCTGGATTGTAACCTGTCCCTGCCCGTGTGTTATTACAAGTTGACAGTAAATCTGTGGTACAAAAGAGAAGTGAGGGGGGCCAGAGGAGATTTGACCTCTGCAATCAGAGCATCTCTGGTTTCCACAGTGTTCCCTGTTTAAAGGGACTTTCCCAATAGTCCCAAACAAGCCTCTTACAGAAGACTGCCAAGTTACAAGCTTGCTGCACAGTCTGCATCCAGGTGTGTATTGCTATCTGTTCCCTTCAAAAAAGTAATCTCTGGTAAAGTGTCTTCTTTTCTCTCTTCTGTTCCGATCTTCTCTCTTGAGTGTGATCTTCTCAGCCAGGCAACTGGTGACTTAGGTGCAGAAGCAGGGAAGGAAGAACCATTCTTGGCTGTTGTTGTTCTGAGTATGAGTAAGAAAAAGAGACCATGCACAGATAGGGCAGCACTGAAGTTTCCAGACTGATCCAGCCAAGCCCTCTGCCATCTCTTTCTGTACTGCCTTAGATGGCACTTTTTTTTTGCAGTTGGCATCATCCTCGCTTCTCTGACTGTCAGCAGCCACAGCTGGGTCAGAGAGGACAAAGATGTTCCCAGGCCTAGGGCTTAAATTTAAGCTCTGCTTTTCAAACGTAACAAGCTCTTTGGTGAAAGCTTAGTGAAATCAGTCGCAGTTTGCCGAGACTGCAGTGGTGTCTCGGCCCTCTTGGCCCTTCCTCCCTCAGCCCTAGTACCCATGCACAGAGCCTTTGGAGCTGCCACTGGCTGCACAAGGCAGAGCTCTGCCACTTGTGCTAAGGGTGGACAGGCAGCTGCTCAGCTCCCTCTGCACCAGCTGAACCAGGCCTGCATTTGGCCATTTGATTCAAGAGCGATTTGCTGGCAACAGAGGACATTCAAGTTCAGCTCCAGCCTCTGGAGAAGTTGCTGTTTCAGAGCTCTCAGACTATCTTTTGTCCTTGTGCCTCCCATTTCTCCCTGTCACATTTAGGTCTTATTACCATCTCTCCCTCCCTACTCAGCCTCCTGTCACATGCCAACCCTTTCTCCCTCCCTGCACCTCACAGTCTCTCTCACTTACCTTTGCCCTCTGTTCCTTTGCAAGCCACCATTCCCTGGCTCCTGACCATCCCTGCTGCCAGCTCCTCCAGCTCCACTTTCCTTGCAGATCTCTCAGCTCCTTTGCTGTCTGCCCAGACTGCTGTTTCGTCTTCCTCTTCCTCCCCAGGGCACTGAGGCCATGAGATCCTCTCCTATGTTTCCTTCCAGCACCTAGTTTCCCTGCAGACAAACGACTACGGAGAGAGTCCTGCTCAAGCCTTGCTAATGGATGGTGCAGATAGAAATTCATCTAACAAAGGTTTTCCTGCACTTTTGTAATTTGCAGCCTGAAGCCTTTTTTAGGTCATAACTTGGCTAAATATCATGAATTTTCACAGGGATAGAGAAGAGTTGTATCTCTAACTATGCCTCATCACCACGTTTACATCTCAAACACGAGGTGCTAGATCTGAGCAACTAAATGGCTGTGGGATATTTCAAATAGAAGGAAATGAGCATGTTTTTGATCACCAGGAAAAGGTCTTCAGACAGACAGCGTGCATTTTTAAAAGTTTGTATTTGTTTTTATGGTTTTTCCTGATGCAGGTATTTTGCTTAAACCCAGAACATTCCTTTATAAAGTAAAATACTTGACAGTGACCATCATCTCCATCCTGATGTTTTGGCAAGAAGTTTATAAGGGAAAAATTGAGTGTAGTACATCCAGTCTTTACTATGTGAGGATGCATGTCGTCTTTTCTTTGAATTTCGGTATGTTTCTTGGTGTGGATATGTTTTTGAAACAGATTTTTACGAATTGGATATCTTCTAAAGTGGAGTGTTCTCAGGGTGGTTAGACCTCTTTCCTGAGGCAGTGGGTTTTTCCTTCTTATTTTTCTCAAATTTTTTCAAACCCTGACTTTTTCTCTCCCTCAACTATGAGATAAGGGAATTACAATGAAGTTTTTGAAACAAAATGAGAAACAAAGTAATTATGAATAACTGATCTTGTAGTCTCAAAAAATAACATTTTGACAGTAGGAAAATACATGAAAAATAAAGGGTTGTTTGTTTTATTTTTATTTTCCTCCAAAAATCAGCATTTCCTCAATGAAAACCAGGCTGGTTTTGAGCAATAGTAACAGGTATAAATCCAGCTGCTATGCTAGTGATGTTACAGCAGTTCAAGGTCCACAGGGCAGTGTAGGATGGTTCCAGAAGCCAATATCAAAGTGAAGATCTCTACATGGATACACTGATGTACAACCTCCAGACTTCTGGTAAAACCCCTTAGCCTGTGACACAGAGGTAACATTAGAAAGGTGGTATATGTTGAGAGCAGGACCATGGCACGTTGGAGCCTCGAAATCCAGCAGCTGCTGTGCTATTTGGGTTTAACAAAGCCTAGGCACTGTTTTTCCTGTGATACTTCAGCTAGCTGTGACAGTCTAACGACAGTCCTGCACCCTCCTGCCCTCCTGGTTATCCCTCTCCTGCTTCGTCCCTGGAGAGGAAGCCTTGGCTTGGAGCTAGACACTTTCTGCACTTCTTCTGCCCTGTATTTCCTCTGAAGTTGAGTGCACCATCTGTCATTCTTTCTGCACAATGTGCCCTTCCAAAAATTAGACATGAGACATTTGCAGGATATACAGCTGTCAGCAGGTGTAACGTGGCACTTGCCCTTACCCAACAAGAGGAACTCAGTGGCCCTCCCTAAGACTGGTGAGGCACACAGCTTGTTGATGTTGGTGAGACATTTGCCATGATCGAATTCTTTGAATTTTGGATTCAGTTAGGAAATCTAACTGATGTGCATGTTTCTCCCATTAGCTCATACAGCTCATGTTACTTGTTTCATTCATGTGACCTCTTATTACATATCCATCATTCCATTTTTCTTTCCTATTAGAGTGAAATTGGACACAGCCCTCCTCCTGCCTACACCCCTATGTCAGGAGTAAGTATTTCACATTCAACCTTCATCCTTTAGGTTTTCCTCCTTCCTTCACTACGTATTTTCTGTTTCAAATCCCTTTTTCCTACATAAATGGCCTAAAACCCAACAGTGAATGAAGTGTGTATGTAAGCCATCAAATAGTCAGGATCTCTACACTCAGCCTGGATTCGTGTGCGAGCTCTGTGGACCCACACCCACAATTCTGCCAGCTGCCAACGTTTCTTGAAAAAGCATTTAAGTAACAGGCTTGGATGAATCTGTACATTTTTCCTTCCTATTTATAGGTCATGATGTCGAAATTTCCTTGCACGCCTTTGCTGACAAACAAAATGGTAGGTTGAGTTGAACAATAGAGTTGAGGTACCAATATGAACACAGTTCACCAGCCTGAAATGCACTACCTGATGGAATTACATAGTGTTTGGGTGACTGTGTGATTGTCCCTGGAGGATACCCTGAAAGTACCCTCCCCCAGAAATAAGGAGAGTTCAAAGATGAGAATGTTCTCTATTCCCAGTCCTCTTTGCAAAAGGGGATTTCCCTAACATGAGGTTTAAGAGTTTTGTTCAGAAATCAGGGGAGATTGCCAAAGTAATAGAAGAGGAGATACAGTGTTTGCCTCTTGCAGCGGTGTATATCCAACCTCCACACATCTAGGTAGGAGACAAGTTTTCCTGCCCCACTTCTAGCCCCATTTCCAGCCCTGACAACCAGCTTGTTTCCCTGCTTCCCTCGCTGCACTGATGGTGCCTCCCTGGGAGGGGAAGTCAGCTCAGCACCACTGGGCAGACAGACGTTTTGCTGGTCCACAACAGAGCCTGTGCTGCTGCCGATCCTGCAGCGCTGGAAATGCAGTAGTCTGCAGGATGGACAAGGCTTCACCTGCCTGGTGACGTGCATCACTGAGCAAGTGTGGCAGGAAAGGCACGGGAGCCGCAGAGATGACTTGGTGTTGAACCTTCTCTCCCTTTGGAGCCTCCTTTCTTATGCTGTCTTTTCTTTTTCAACAGAACCAGTTTGTGTATAGAGATGGTGGCTATGCTGCAGAGGTGCCAATGCCATACAGAGCTCCTGGCTGCATAATACCAGAAGCCCCAGTTGCTCAAGGGGCCACAGCAGAGATCTTTGAAGATACTTGCTGTAATGGCACACTACGAAAACAAGTGGCAACCCTGTCAAAAGAGGACAGCAGCACCCAGAGGTACAGCGCTGATCCCACGGTCTTCATACCCGAGCGGGTCGTCCGAGGAGAGCTGGATGAGGATGGGTACATGACGCCGATGCGAGACAAAGCTAAAACAGGTAAAAAATTGTCTTTCTGGAGAAGCTCCTGCTCTACTCCGATTGCTTTCTCTCTTTTCCTACATCAGCAGCTTTTCACCAAAAATGGCTTTATTGAACAACCCAGAAAGGTTGAAACATTCTGACTTGGTTAATATTTCTTTGCATAGGGATTCATTTTTCTTTGCTTAATTTGCTACTTAGAAAAGCTCAAATGTGCCAAAATGCCAAGTTTAGTAATCCCCCCCTTTAACTTTTCTTTCTGGGAAATAACAAGAGAAAGGAATGAAAAAACCCAAACCTTCTTATCCAAACACAAATCTTCAGTTATTTCCAAGAAAAGGATCTATCTTTGGCTAGCCATAGTCTCCGCTTTGCTTTGTTTATTGATCTTCTTTATCTTCATGGCATTGTGCTTGGTAAATGTCATGTTGAACATATCACAGAACTGATACACACAGTTGACATTTTATACCCAAGAGAAGTTTGGGATTGAAAGAACAAGATGTGCTTCAGAGAGACCATCACTGCAAGGTGAAGTTTGCCTAGATCTTTGCCAGCTCAGAGTGCTACACTTCCCAGTTTGCCATCATTCGTTTCTTCCTTTTTAATAGTGACAGCAGTCATTTAGATGTAAGGGGATGTGTCATTACTAATTTGCTTTCAAACCTTTGCATCATCTTTAAAGAAATTAATTAATGCAAATGTAAATGCCAAGTAACTACTGGGTTTGCTTCAGAATTTGGAAGCCACGTACTCTTTGTGTTACATGGTGGAAATGCAAGGAGTCCTGGGGCTTGATCCATGGCAGCAGCAGTTGTGGGAGTGCACTTGCGGCCCCGCTTTTCAGCAACAGCCCTTGCAAGAAGAGATTTGATGCTGTAGGTTTGTTTCAGTGTGAGCCCACACATATCTTCACATACAGATTCACCCCGGAGAGCCTCAGAGTTGTGGAGGAGCTTAACACTTCACAGGTGCTACCTGAGCCCTTGGGCTAGCAGCAGCTCAGGAGAAAGCACCTCCTTCCCATCTTCCTGGGCACAGATGCAGGGATGTCACAGTGTGGCCGAGGTGCTGCATGCTTTCTGTCAGCTGTGGGACTCAAATCAAAGCACTGCTTAGTTGTCAATGCTCAAAAAAGATGCTTCCACTATGCTGTTGGTGCGGGCACGCGTGCCTGTTCCACTTCTCAGAGTCAGCAAAGTTTTAGCTATGTGGTCAAAGGTACTCACCAAGTCTTGAACCTTTGCATTTAATAGTTTCAGCCCCTTCCTGAATAAAACCAGAGTTGACGTGAGGACTGCAGCTACTCTGGCTGTGGGGCCTGTTTCCTTGCGGGCAGGACTCTGTGTGGAAGTGTCTCCGTGGAGAGGGAAGGAGCCGTGCTACCTGAGATGGAGGTCTTGTGTCAGCATCCCTGTGCAGCACAGGCAGGCTGAGAGGTCGTCCCTCACTAATGACAGTGGCCTGGGGACCCTGAGTTCTAGGGGACCTCTAGGCTGTGAGGTGAAGGGCAGAATTAATACTGGAAGTGGGTTTGATCTGATCATTTCCAGCCTTGAATGAACCGGCTGCTTTTGACTATCTTGCTGCAGGGGTCCCACCCCCTGTTCCTTTTGTCCCCAGCCCACCTCCAAGCCATTTCCTTTGCAGCCCTTTGAAGCGTCAGCAGCCTCCTTCCTACCCTGGCCAATTGGTTTTGTGTTTTGCAGCGAGACCTCATTATGCACAGAACGAGGCATGACATGACACCCAACGAATCCATTGCTCTGTGTCTCAGTCACCTCTGTGTGACTGTGGGAGGGAGCTTACTAAGGGTGTGTTTTTAACCTGGGACAGCCAGTCTCTTTATGCTCCTCTTCCCTCTCCACCCCCATCTAGATTTCCATACAAGCTCCATATGCCTTAAAACCTTTCTGCAATTCAGGTACAATTTTTTGTGGTGTTAATCCACAGAAAGTGATTTGAAGCACCTGTAACCTGCTCCAAGTCCTGTTTTGGAGCTGATGTAAGACTCTCTTGTACGCTTTCCAGGACTCATTTGAATCATTTTTTTCATAATGCTTCGAGGCCCTTTGTCCTTCAGGGATGGAAGGTTTTTAATCAGGCAAATTGTTCTGTTAGAAATGAAGCTGTCTTAGAAGTTAGCCCTTGGGGATGGTTTTTGTGCAGAGAGGCTTAACTAAGATTTCTATAGAGCTTTCTGGATGGAAAGGCTGCAGAGCAGAGGGTTTGACTGATATGTCCAAGGTTGCTGAGAGAGTCAGCAGGAGAGGTGCAAGTCACTTGGCATGTTTGGCTCTGTAGGTCATACTCTGAGAGGAAGTTCAGAACCGAACAAGGCACATGGGCTATGGCTCAGCAAGAGCTGTAGTTTAGTTTCCAGCTTTGCTGGCATGAGTGGTTGGGGTGGAAGGATGCACAAGTCCGAGTACTGCTTCTGGTACAGCCTGGTAGTAATGCACACATGAGGCTTGGGTGGATTACTCCCTCTCTTTGCTGATTTATTTTTAATCTTTCCTTAGATTACCTAAACCCAGTGGAAGAGAACCCATTTGTTTCCCGACGAAAGAATGGAGATCTCCAAGCTGTGGACAACCCAGAGTATCACAACGCTCCAAACGGGCAGCCCAAAGCAGAGGATGAGTATGTGAATGAGCCATTGTACCTCAACACTTTTGCAAACACCTTGGAAAATGCCGAGTACCTGAAGAACAATTTGCCGGAGAAAGCCAAGAAGGCCTTTGACAACCCAGACTACTGGAATCACAGCCTGCCCCCACGAAGCACCCTCCAGCACCCGGACTATCTGCAAGAGTACAGCACAAAATACTTTTACAAACAGAACGGACGGATCCGGCCCATTGTGGCAGAGAATCCTGAATACCTCTCCGAGTTCTCCCTGAAGCCTGGCACTGTGCTGCCCCCGCCACCCTACAGACACCGAAATACAGTGGTGTAGTGACTGCGGTCTTACGGAAGTGGAAAGGCAACCCCTTCTAGCTGCCTCGTTCTTTCTCTCTCACTCTCCTTTTCTCCCTCCCTCCCTCCCTCCTTCCCTCCCTCCCTCTCTCTCTTTCTCCCATGAGCTGCTTCTTCTTGCCAGTTCACTCATTTTTGATATTTCCAAGTGAAAAATGTCTTGGAGTAATTTGCAGATTGGGTTGGGAACCTGGAAGGAAGGAAAGAGACTGAAAGAAGGCATGTACAACCTGGCATTTCTCACGTTCCGCAGATCTGGAGGGTCGGACGGTCAGAGAAGCCAGACAGTACCAGTAAAGGCCAGCGGCAGTGTTGCCTGCTGTTGAGCTAGTTCTCAGTGATTCAACCCAGACAGACGCTGTAGGGAAGCCACAGAGAGGCTGTTTCTTTCAGCAGGAACTGATGAGAGTCTGTACAGCATTCCTGGAAATCTCAATGCAGTTTCCATTAGGGGGAAAAATGGACAATTTTTATATCATGTGTGATAGCATAGTAATTGAGATTGAGAATCCAATTTCTTTCTCTATCACTTTCTATCCCAGCAACTGGAAATGGCTAACCTGGCTTTTCATAATCGTTCAGATCTTCATCGTGGCTTTCCAAGAAATGATGATGTGACTCTAACATACAGCTAAACCCTTTTTCTGAGCCACACCATGATTTTGTGCCAATTCAATTCCTAACCGCAGAGACACCAGCTCAGAACTGGTACATGACATGACCATTTTTGTATCTGTGCCAACATGACAAACACTTTAAACACAAAAACCCTTTTCAGAAGAGAGTAACAAAACAACACCTCCAACATGTTCTTTTTGAAGCTAAAAGACAGGCCAAGAAACCAAGATTTGTATGCAAAAAGCTTTGTTTTCCCGTTTTATACCTGCTGACTATTGATACATGAAAAGACCCAAATTCCTCCCCCTTTTTCTTCTTCGTGATCATGAAGGGAGTTGGGGATGCTGTCAGGCAACACTGAGGACAAGACGGAGAACTGGAGAGTTTGATATGGGTCATGAAGTCTGCTGGTGTTCTGTGGGGTGGTGGTGGGAAGGGTCCTTTAAACTGGAAGACAGACACTGGACTGGAGAAAACGCACATAGCGATTCACTGGAAAGTTAGTTTGCACTTAAGCTCTGATTTTATTTGAACTGTTTTCTGGATTTTGAATGAAGCAATATGGAAGTGACCAGCAAAATAAAAAATAATAATTTTAAATTTAAAAAAAAATGAATTATATGTAAAGGATGACTGTGGAAATGCCAAAATGAAGCAAATCAAGTCTTTGGAACAATGTCTACCAGTTCTGAGAGACCATTGCATTGACTGCTTCAGAGAATACAGTGACAGAGCAACCAGCTCTTACTTCTGCCTTGCAGCACAGTACGGAATGCTTTTTTCTAAAAGGAGGATTACTCTGGCACAGAAGACAGTGCGCATGAAGTTTGAGAAGTCAAAATGGGCATGACGTGCAGAGCTTTCCATCAAAAATGTAAATAAGTATGAGTCAGTCTTCTTGCGTTTATTTCTGTTTTCATCAACCTCAGTTTTTCGGTAGACACCCCCACCCCCCGGCCTGCTCCTCTCTGGAAATATCTTTCAGCCAGAGTTCTGGACGTTTTTAGCAACCTGAGGCAGATGGAGCTGGGAGGGGAGGCGTAAGGGCCAGAGACACTGATGGCTTGCTCCTGACACGCCAAGACCCACGTGTGTAAGAGCATTTGCATACCTAGTTCCCACCAAAAATCTTAAGGAACTATTAAGTACCTTTGAAGATCTGCCTATGTCTGTATCCATCAAGGCTTTTAGAGGGGAAGAAACAATACCTGATGGATGGCAATCTTAGGTGATACAACAGTATTTCAGTTTATGCGCTTCAGTACTGTTTAAAGTCGAGATCTTTGGGGTGACCTAACCTGGCAACAAAACCAGCAACAACCAGTGGTCTGGAAATGGCGTCAAGCTCCTCCAAATTCCTGCCATCTCAACAGCTTGGCACCTTTAATCATGGGGAAGCAGAGGGAGGAGTGAGAAGCAAGCAATGGTTATCCAAATCTTGGTGGGTGAGGGTCAGCTTGACAAAGGTATGAAGAGATTTCAAACCTGGGTTGGTTGTTATGCTTATAGATGGGAAACAAATTGCATATGATCATTAAGTCAAGGCTGGTTCAGCCAACAGCCTGTTCCTGCATCAGGTGTGTTCAGGCCAGCCTGAACAGCTGTGGGGCGGGTATTAAATCTGTAAACCGAATACGTAGCTGAGATCTTTGAGGCTATTGAAAGGAGATGTTGGGTCAAGTGGTACCAAGGTGGCAGAGCAACGTGACCAGCAGACCACTAAAGTGGGATTGATGGTTACAAAAACATCTTGCCTCTGAGAGGCCTTGGCTCTTGCTGATGCCCTCCCATAACTCCTCATGATGTTGGCAGGAGACAGAGGCAGGCATTGGGCAGGGGCTGGGGGCGCAGAGGGGCGGCATCAAGGTCCTGGAGACGCCATTCCAGGGATGGTTTGCCAGTGGTAGTGCTCACAGGGTGTCATCTGAAGCACGGGCAAAGGTCTGCCATGTTGGGACACAATTGCCAAGCTGCCTGAGGACAAAGACCCGCACAGGATTGTGGATGTCCTGTTTCAGCGCAGAAGCAGCTCGGGTTACATAGGTAGGTGCAGAAAGGGGTTGATTTGTCCCTGAACAAATCTTGTAACAGAGTAACTCCTAATGGAGAAAAAAATAATAAAATCCTGCTACAGCTTACGTGTTTGAATTCAAAGGGGGGCACTCAAAGGCTGCTGGGGCAGAAGCACACACACCTCCAAACCCAGGTGGGATGGTGCTGGGATGTAACTGCTCATGGAAGGTGAGTCCTGTTTGTTTCTCTGGTGATTAAGTAGTACCAGTGTTGGAAACAAGCCCGTCGAATAATCAAAATGTAAATAATTGTGGTTTTTAACAATTTAACATTTTATTTCTTACAAAACTTGAATTATTTATTCATTTTAATTGTTGACTGTAAGTGTGATACATTAAGTAGCGTGGAAATGCAGAGGTTCCTTGAAGTGAGGCAGCATGAAGGCCAGAAGGGAAGCTACCTTACGCGGGGGCTCTGACACGCAGCCAGGCTGAGCCGTGCTGAGCTGTGCTAGCCGTGTCTTGAATAACAGAGGGCAAACAAAGGGTTCGTGAACACAGTGCTTCTTGATGGAAAACTCAACAAACTGCAGCTTCACAAATGGGCATTTATTTTTTTTTTCGGAGCTTCTGGTTTGAGTTGCAATTACCAAAAATGGCCCTTATGTTTCCTGCTGTGACAGTAGTTGACCTTTGTTGCAGCGTGTGGGCCTGGGTGGTGCTGGGCGTCTGGCCAACCGGTTCATTTTCCCCAGTAAGTGTTGCGAACACAGCCTGTAAATGTGCGCGTTGCCTCTGGAAGAGTAGTGCCCCTGAGCTACTTCGGCAGATTTTTGTCTCTTTGCCAAAGAAAGGTTAACCGTGGTTAAAAAAAGCAAAACTGAGAGCAGAACTGTTTGGCTGCTTTAATCTGAGCAGCAGAAATACCTGGCTGGCCCTAGCTCGCGTATTTGTGTTAGTGGGGATGGCTGCTGGCTTGGTGAAAGAAGTTGGGCAAATGTACATGGCAAAATCACGGCAAGTATTCAACGAATTATGTGGTGAAAGATGAGGGTCAGGGTTTTTAAAGAATAATTACAGGTTTGGGGGGGAAAGCAGGTATTTCCATGCACAAACTGCATTTTGTCAGCACAAAGCAGTAGGTGAGAGCATCAGCACAAGTGTTTTGTCTGGCTATAATTAATTCTCTAGTCCTTCAATGGTATCTGTCCACAGCACTGTCAGTTTTTATGGATTTTATAATGCAGTCTCCTATTTGTAAATGTTTTCCTTCCCCTTATCCTAGCCTGCACAATGGAAGAGCAGTGCCTAACTTTTCAAGAGCAGATACCCGAGTGTGTATCAGCCATTGTCGGAGGCATAAAGCAACACGCTAAATGAAAGAGAACAACAGCTTATTTTTTCCTAATCTCTTTCAGTGATACTTGTCTTAGCTGTTATTATCTACCTGAGGGTTACTTCAAACAGATGTGGATGCTGGATCTGATTGACTTGCTGTACCGTAATTGACTGAAAACAACTACTTTTAAGTTTCTTTCTTCAGCGCTTTTCAAATTTTTCTTTTTCTGCAAAATAGCCAGGAGGGATTCTTACATGGCCACTCACTCAGATGTAGCAGAGTATTTACAGCTTGCTTTCAAACAGGTCATCTGTCACAGGTAGCGAGCAATGGAAATAAATCCCGGCGAGTAGGAGCCACTGTGTGGGGCTGTTTCAGGTAGCTTAAGCTCAGCCCAGAAATCCTTTCCTTTGCACAGAGAAAGGTTGTGTTAACCCCGGTTGTACCGCTGATTTGGTAGAAAATGCATTTCTTGACTGCAGGAATTGTATGAAATGATCTCATTCCAATTATTTCCTGGGTTAATGGGGAAATGCCTTTCCCTTTCTGTCCCACAGCTGGTAAGGCTGCGTGCGAAAGGTGCCTGTGTAGATGTGGTTGTGGGCAGGGCAGCCTGTACACACGCCAC
Source organism: Balearica regulorum gibbericeps (assembly GCF_011004875.1). NCBI lineage: Eukaryota > Metazoa > Chordata > Aves > Gruiformes > Gruidae > Balearica > Balearica regulorum. The sequence goes on from NC_046189.1 coordinate 5,542,855, forward strand.
CAGTCCCATACGTGCTGGCACTAAAGATTTGAGAGGGAGTTAGAGGGGAGGGTTGTGTCGTGTTCCCTGTCCCCCCCCAGCCACCACAACTCCCAGGCTAGAAGCAAAGAAAATGGCACCTCTGACAGACCAGCATGGCCCCGACGCTCTGTGGCTCAGTTCTTTCCATACAGATAGAGCTGGGCAGTAGGGTGGAAAGCACTAGCTGTGGGTGAGTCAGCCTGGAAATACAGCCTGGGGTTGGGGGGGGGGGGTGAGGACGGATTTAAATGGGAAGCTCAGAGATTACAGAAAAAAACTTTTTTTTCTTTTCTGATGGGGTGTCTGTGTAGGTGCCCTGCATCATGGTGGCAGTGAAAGGAATGAGGGGACTATTTGGGCTCCTTTATACCACCTGGCAGATGAGGAGACTTTGGCACAAGTCAGGATTAGGCTGTTGGCCACGCAATTCCCCAGGATAACTGAGAGCGTCCCAGTCAGCCTTGCTTCCCCTGGGAGCGCTGCGCACCCTGGGCAGGCGTCTATGGAAAGGACGGCCGCTGCTGCAGCACCCACGTGCCCGCACACACGGGCACTCGCACCATCTGTCTGCCGACCCTTTTGGGAGGAGGGAATGGGAGTAACATAAATGCCCCAGGACTGACAGCTGGGGCACCGCTTGTTGGGATGGATTTTCCCCTCACTTTGCGCAATGGGCGTATCAGGGCTTCCACCCTCATTTCCCAACCGCGCTTGGGAACCATTGGGCTCAGGTAGGTGTTGACCTGCTTCAAAGGCTGTTTAGCTTGAGGGCAACTTTAGCTTGAGGGTGACTGGTGGGACAGAGGCTTTAGCATGAACCAGAGCCCAGCCTCCGGTTTTGTCACCTCTTTGGCTCTTACAGAGCAGCTCAGAGGGGACAGGACCAGCTCAAGTTCCCTTCGGCAAATAGTTTTCAAAAAACTGTTACTTGCGGTTCCATGGAAAGTGTGCACCCGTTCATTTCTAGCTCTGTCACCTGCAGTATTCTCATTCCTGCAGATCTTAGACCTCTGCTGCTGACAAAACAACTCTTCTATTGTTATATAAAATCTTGGATTTGGGTTCAAATTTGGATTTAGAAAGCCAGAGCTGTGTGGGGTGGGCTTGGCTGGCTGTAATATTCATGCTCCGTCACGTGCAAGGAGCCGCAGTCGTCCCACAGGGCAGCCTCTGCGCAGTGACCCTGTACTTGCAAGATTATCTTTTTTTTATTTTCTGGCTCTTGCTAAGCCTTACACTGGTAGAAAAGGTCACTGTTACAAATGGGGCTTTCAAATTGGGAATAAATAAGAGAAATAAAGCTTTGTGATTAGAAGCACCACTCTAAAATGTCCAAAAATCATGTCTCCACCTTTCTTTTAATTGTATTCTAGCACAAGGTCATATTCCTGTACCGTTGTGTGGATTAGTACGTCGTTCTGCTGGTAGGCTGCTCGCTGCCAGGTCAGGCTGTCGTCAGTGGTACCGCAGGGATGGCTGGGCTCTGCCGGTGGGTTTGGACAATGGGGAGCACCTTTCGGGGGGAGCTTGTGGGTGTTCAGGTCTGGCTGATGGTGGGGGGACTCAGCGGGACTTCAGCCAGGCCGAAGAGGTGCTTCCACCCAAGGCCTCCTCCAGCTGGGGTCTGTGCCGACTGGCCAGGAGAGGGTGCGAGGGGAAAACCTAAGGACGTTATCCCGATTAGGAAAGAAGAGGAGTCAGAGCTGGGTTTTTTTTTTTTCCTTTTTATTATTTAATTTTGAGAGTGAGCTTTGTGAATCTTGGTAGAGAGGGGTTAGAGGGAGATTTGTCAGGTGTTTGTTAGGCAGTGTAATTACATCCCAGTTCTTCTCCCCTCTGCCCGAAAAAAGCCATGAAATCGTGCTCGGGATGTGTTGTGGATGAAACCACCAGGGCAAAGGTGTCCCCCACGCAGCACCCTCTCGCCGATGGCTCAGGTGTGACCAGGGTGCACGCGTACATCGGGCCATCGGCTGTCACTGCTGCGCGCTGGCCGTGGGCGCCATTTGCCAGCAGTTTGGTCCCTGCGGTGCTACCGTCCCCGTGCCCCGCCCGACCTTTGAGCCCTCTTAGGGAGAAAACACTGTATTGTCCATAGCACTCCGAAGACTAAACCCTTTTGGGATAACCACAGTAATAAACTGTGAATGGTATTTTATAAGTAAGTGTAGATATGTATGCCGTTCTTTTGAGGTAAGGTACTATGACATATGTAGCATAAACTGGTACTGCTGTTAAATGGGTCGATTATTAACTGAGCAGCTGTGTAAGGGGTAGCTAACTTTGAATGCACTAAACCACTGTTTCTTTGAAGATGGGGACTGACGGTCCTTGCTGGGTACTTGGCTTTTTGTGGTGGGGTATGTTAAGAGGAAAATGCAGGTCAATGAAACCACAATTTTTTATAGCATTTTAATGTTGGAAATTGGTACATATTCAATACATTATTCACTACGGTTTTAATCTTTTTTGCCCCGTTTTTTTTCAAATTTCCCCAACATCGTAAGCTGGAATTTCTAAAGAGGTAGCAGCCCTAGTGTAGGGAAGGGAAATTGAGGGGAAAGGCAGTCTCTTTCTGAAAACACACAGATCCAAGATGTATTTCCTGACCTGGCGCTCTTAGAGCTCTCTTTTCTCTTCTGATGAGGCCCAAATTCCCATGCCCGGAGGATGACATTACTGTCCCCTCAAAATCAAAGGCCGAGCCCCATCTGAGAGGTGACGCGGGAATGGCACCGCGCTCCTGCAAGACGCCCCGCTTGCGGCACGGGGGGCGGCTGCCTGCATGGGCCGTGCTCACTGCAGCCGGCCTGGCCGCACACCGGGAGGTGGGCGAGAGGCGGAGATGGGGGGGCTGGGTTTTAGCCAATTCTCCCTGTTCTCAAAGTGCAAAGAGACGAAACAACTCTACTTCTGCCTTACGAAGTACCTTCAGAAGAGAAGAAGCATCGGCGTGTTGGGGAAGACGCTCATTCCTTGCTAAGTGATGCATTCAGAGTTAGCTGCCTTTCTGAAACAAAAATAAAAAAAATACAAAAAACTACTGTATGTTACTTTGAAAATGTGAATAGTATTTTTATAGCTTGTTAAAGACACAGCTAGTTGCATTTGTAAATACGGATAATGTTGCTTTTATTTTCCTTGTGGGCACCATTATTTGGAACATAATTGTCCTTAGGGTTGATTTGTATATAGGTAATTTGCTTGTGATTTAAGCCGCTCCTCCCCTTTTCTTTCTCTCCCTTCCCACCCTCTGGTTTTGGTTAGAAGTACCATTTTTGGCATTCTGTGTGATTCTGTGTTTTAGCACTATTGTGGTGTGTTCAGACTTTCTGCACTTGCTTACACAGTAGGGTATGCCAATTGTGTGTGGCGTAATGTTACTTTAACCTTTTGTTTCTCATATTTTAGCTATTGAGGATTATGCACTGTTAAAATACTTACTGACCTGGGTTAATATTAGGTACATATTTTAGCATAATTTCCCTTCTTTTCATGGTTTCTCAATTTTTCTTTTTTGTTCCTTCCCTCCCCTTTTGTCTTGTTTGGAGGCTGGGGAGAAACCTGTGGCTCTTCTCTTTGTGTGGTTATATTTTGCCCCCCCCGTGTGCAGTCCTGAGTTTCTCCTCACGGTCCTTGGGGTAGAGCTTTATCTGTTTGTTAAGGCAAATGTAGACTGCGACCCACCTTGCATCAACCCACGCTCATCCCAGCTGAACAATTTGAAAACTGTTCTGCCTTTTTGTTACATGAATCTGTCAGAAATATATTTTTAATTTAATATAAATGAAATTCAATAAAATATGAAACAAAGTCTGTGTGTGTGTGTGAAATTTCTTGCCAGGGCTTGAGCACTTCCAGCACCACGGACTCCCCGTGTCCTGGCAGAGCGAGCGGCCTCGGCCCCTGCTGGCGGAAAGCCTCGTGCTGGGCACCTCGGCTGGGCTGGGGGTTCCATCCTGACCTGAACTGCCCGCTCCGGGCCCCGCGGTGCCCCTGGGGTCTGCTGGGAGTTTACCCTCCCAAAACCCAAAGTCCCCTCCCTTTCTCCCCAGACCCGCGGGCTGGCCCTGACCGCTGGGCAGCCCCCTCACTGCAGGCAGAGACCGCCCTCGGGGGACAGCCCGCGTCAAGAGCATCCCGCTGGCCCACGGGTGTTGCTGGTCAGCTCCCGGGGCGGGGGACACCCCAGGGAGGTTTGCTCCAGCTGTCCCAAGCTGGGTGTCATCAGAAGTCAGCGAGGGGAGGGCAAAGGCTGAGCAGGCCTCAAAGCCTCGGCAGCCTGGGAGCACAGCCTCCCCGAAGCCCCAATTCTGGCACCCCAGGACTGCCCCGCTCCCATGCGGCAGCGAAGCTCCCACACTGAAGTAAGTTACCTCCTCCGGTGACGCCCTTCTCTTCTGAGCCGTGACGGCCCCACACCTCTCTGTGTGTGTTGTGCCCCCCCAAGTTATGTCACAGGGTTGTGCAATTCTGAGCTTTTACTCTGTTAACAAAAAGGGCCATGAATGGTTTCAGGCCACGGCCCTGTGCCCTGACTCACTCACCTGGTGACCGGCTGCAGCTCATTCACCCACACTCCCCCATGGCAGCCCCAGCCTGAGCCAAGTGAAGGTTTACAGCTTTGTTGCTGGAAGGGATGTTGGGGGGGGGGGGTGTGGGGGGGTGTGTGACACATTTATTAAGACACAAAAACTCCATGCTATAGATAAAATTGAAACAAAAAAAGCCAACACGCCAATACGCAAGCGTGTTTCCTCCGGGCTGCATGAGCGCTTGCACTCCCCACCCTTGCATGCCCCTGTCACCATGGCCTGGCCAATTGTCACTCAGGCTTTGGCAGGTGAACCTTTAAATCCCATTAGAACCCACCAAAGGGGCTGAAAAAGCCCATAGGTGCTACCACTTGCCCTCAGCCAAATGCCCACCATTACCCTGGCTTAAATCCTGTGACCCGCACACAGTCCCACGACCTCACGACTGACAGGCTCCAGCCCGAGCACGCGGCCCCTTCCCCAGCATGGCATTCAAAAGCAGCGGTTAATCCCATGGGCTCTGGCACGGACCCCAAATCAAAATGTTCTCACTGCCCCCAGGACTCTACAGCCCATTTTAAATTTAGCGACAAACAGTGAAGGTCATTTGGCTCTTTGAGGCGCATTTTCAAATACTCCAATCTCCCCGGATTGCAACTATTTGTTTCACGATGACCTCAACATTTTGTACCCCGTAGTCTGGAAAGGTCATTGCACAGATCTATACAATTCTCCGAACGGCTGTGCGGTGCTCGCTTGGCACCTCACTCTTAACTTTCCCTCCTAGTTTCGGGTAGCGCTACAAAGGCAGCCGGCCTTCAGCCAGAGCGCGCCAGGAACACAAGCTGTTTGTAACAGCTCTACAAAGCTGTTAGTTTTACATTATTAAGCATTCATGCTTTGCAACTGTATGTATTATAACCGACATTTTCCATAGGGGGTGAAGCACAGGTCATTAGCAAAACTGAGCGCTGCTGCAAGGCCACCCTTTCCCAGGGGCGCGCCGGGCTGTGCAGGAAGGCGCTCGCAGCAGGGCGCCTGGCACCCATCGGGGCCACGGTGGTGAAGCCCCATCCACCTCCGCACCACGTGGTGCTGTCCACGAGGCCTGCGCTCAGGGACGCGCACCACAGAAGTCTGCAGCTAATGCAATACGGCGCAGAGGAAAGGGTGTCTGATGCAAAGGCAGAGATTTGACATAAAAAGTAGTGACATGATCAGAGCAGAACTTCAGCAACGCTTCAGAACAAATAAAATGCAGAGACATGACAGAGACAAGTGTCACTAAATACCCCTCTCCGCCTTCACTCCTTCCCCAAGTGGGTTTTACTTACCTGGCCAAAAACAAAGCTTAATCAACCAACTATTTTCCAGTGAAACAATGTTAATTTAAAGCCCTCTGCTGCTCATTCAGAAGAGCTCGGCAAAGGTCATTGAATTCAGGTGTTAGAGCTGCTACTGAAAAGCACAATTTAGCTTTAGCAAGCAGTTTCATGCTGCACTTAATGGTGATGACGTTCTCTGCAGCTCTGTGTCCCTCATGAACCAGATGGGCACGTGCATATGAAATTAGTCAAACCTGAAGATGCACTTCTGAAGACAGTTGATCTTGCAGAAGAAAAAAATAAAAACTAAACCTACGGGGATGCTAAGGCCTAACACACCAACACTGGGCTTTACAAACTGGCCCACGACGGCCCGGAGTTTTGCTTACTCGGCTTTGCAGTGGTAAAACTGTGCACTGAGCGCAGGGGGAATGGCTGCTGCTCTCTCCAAAGCGAAATAAGCAGCTGCTGCTGGCACTGTCACGTCCCCATTAAGGCCTGGGACCTTCCAGGCAGGAGAGGCTGTTTTACCAGTTTTGGCAATAGTGGATCAGCCCCAAATGTCAACGAAATCACTTTAAACCTTGCACTCAGTTTGCAAACCGTACTATGAATGTGAAGCTACTGGAGAGGCTCAATGAACATCCCATTTAAACCAATGCACGCCCCCCCCCCAGCATTAAGGAATGTATCAAATGAAAACCACCAGCAGATAAAAACCAGCTCAGCTCCACAGATGTGGCTGTGGCTGTTGCCAAGGTGCAGAAGCTGAATGTGTTTCCTGTATCGCAGCTCAAACTGGACCAGTAAATATTTTGGCAGTTGCTGCCAGAATCTACGGAAAAAAAAGGTCAGAACAGAAAGGTACAGCCCAGAAATGAGCCTTCCTTTAGCTCCTTTCATCTGCATAATACATTGCTGAACTTAATTTCCCTGCCAGGATTACAAAGCACTCATCACACCAGCAGGTACAGGCTGTGCAAAGCATTCACACCAACTGCGCGAGGAGCTCAGCCCAGAAACACCGCAGCGCTCAAGCTTTTGACCATCCTCAGACTGTCTTGCATGAGGATGGGTGAAAAAAAAAGGGACTAGACAAGTGCAATTGTGAAAGCTGTGAGCAGGAGAGGGTGGGATCTTACCTGAAAAGGTGGATTTGTGCCTGAGCCCTTTGTATTGGCAATTCCTCTCACTGTACAGGAAGGCTGAGCCTGACACACGTCCACCTGAGACATTTTAAGATCATTTCACTAAATGTTTGTCAGCTGAAAAGCTGGGAGCATTTTGGTTTAACTAAACAACTGATTTGCTTGATCCTTTTGAAAATTTGGGGGCTGTGTAGAGGTAGGGTTTGGGGTTTTTTGTTTGGTTTGGGTTTTTTGGAGAGAGTTGGGTTGTTTTTTGGTGTGGGGGTTTTGTTTGTGTTTTTTAAGCTCCCTACACAGATCCCCCAGGCAGGTTCTGGGGACACTCTGGCGTGTTGGTGCAGCCCTAGCGCATTCTCTGCTCCCTCCCACCTGCCCCGAGGAGGTAATCTGTGCTCTTCTGCAACCATGGCTTGTTCCTTCCCAGGGCAAAACTGATTTTAAATGTTGGCAAGAAAGGAGGCAAACACATCAAACAGCTCAGACCTTTGTTCCTCACTCACCTGGGGACTGCTGTTTCTGAGCCTGAGCCCTCTCCAGCCTCCAGTGCAGCCACCAAGGGGATATCCCAGTGTGTGGGCCACCACATAACACCCAGACTGTCTCAGCAGCCACACAGAAAAAAATGACACAGGAGATGGGGGTTATGATGTGATGAGCGACAAGGGAGATGACAGATAGAGGCAGAGTTGTGAATGCCTGTGAGAGCAGTTGGCCCCACGGACGAGCCCCTGAGACCACAAGGAGCCTCCACGTCCTCCAAGAGGTGACACTGCTGGGAAAAGGCAGCTGGGTGAAGTCCTCCGGCATGCCCACAGCCCAACTCAGGGAGCTGGCATGAGTCTTTACATGTCACTATTTAAAAAAAAAAAATAGCAAAATTAAATTATTATACTTAGAACACTGTTTCCATGCTGTTTGCAGCCCTCCATTCAAAGCCCTCTTCACCCTTATTTATACAAGGCAGTAGCATACACCAGAGCAGGGCATCACCAGGTTTAACGCAGACCACTGAAGCCCTGCCAAAGTCCTTGTTCAAGGGGACAGCCAGCACCTCCAAAAGGGACACACACTCCATGGCCCCAACCTGTCATGCCTGCTCACCCCTCCAGAAGGAACGGCTGACAAACAGCTAGCACAACTGCAAAAGCCTCCTTTATTTACCAGGCAAAAAACCCACACCTGTAAAAGCAGGTGTTTCAATTGCTACACACACCTCCCCTCTCCCTCCTCCCCGCCCCCCCCCCCCCCCCCCCCCCAGTAGCCAATGCTGGAGGCCACCACAGAGGCCACCACAGAGGCCACAAAGGCACCAGGACATCAGGCCGAGACATATAGCAGGAGCAGGCTGCAGAAGTCCAAGAAGTGTCAAGTGCGTGCTAATCATGACCTTTAACACACGCCTACTTTTGTCCAAATATTTGCAAAAAGAAGTAAAAAAAAAAACAAAACAAAACCCCCAAACAAACCGAACACCAATACCAAGTCAAGATGAGTAGCAGACTGGTCTTAGCAAAGCCCAGCTGCTGTCCTCTCTCTGCTGCACTCTACTCTCTTGTCATGGGCCAGAAGTGAAGTAAGAGTTTAACCCAGCCTTTGAACCTGCAGTCCTGCACAGCATCCTCCCCACCATGCTGAATGAGGGCCACAACACTGAGAGACAACATTTGGGAAGCAGAAAGTAATCACTTCCTTTTGCATAAATGGTGTAAACTGTTTCTGGCAAGGCTGTGTTTCTCCCTGTGATAAATCTTGCCACTACCCCCTGCTTTTCCTCCTGCCAAGAAAAGCCTTTACTATTATGCAAAGAAAATCTGTATGAACTGCTTCCTGCAAAGCACCGGCAAGTCAACAAGAGTGCAGCAACAAGGGAACGAGGCATGGTTTCCTTTCAGCCATCCCCACAGTAATCTGCTTTTGTCCCTGTCATACAAGATGCATGTTGCTGTGCCCCATGTGAGGGCCTTGCACAGAGCCGAACAGACGAATTACAACAAAGGGAACCTTTTGTTCCCACAGAATAGAAATGGTCCTGATTTTTCAGACCTTTGTACCAAAGCGTGCTCCCAGCAAGGCAGGGACCTGGACTGGGGAGGGGATGGGAACAGGGGAGGGCGAGCAGGATGAAGAAATGACTGTACTGCATGAAAAGCAATCTGATCTCTTTTGTGACCTGCTGCTTTGGCAGTTGTGTTTCTCTGCCCCTCTCCCTCTGATCTGGCTGGTCTAGTTGGGGCTGGGGGCTGCAGGACGCCCCCCGCTCTCCTCGGCAGCTGAACCATGGCCGAAGGCATTGCAAGCTGCAGCACGGCACAAGGCAACCTGGAAAGCAAACAGACACTTCCAGCAAAATCCTGCTTGTGGGCACTGGGCCCCAACTACTCAAACACCACATCGGTCAGCAGCGCGCCGTCCTGCGTACCAGTGGCTCTGCAGAGCAGAAAGCAGCACCTGAGGATAGAAATGACCTGCCCCTCACTCCTCCTTTGCTATGTATGGGAGCAGCTTTCCACACGTGAGTTTCCTTCTTTCATTACCTTCTAACACAGCAGATGGCAGGTCTGGGCTCCCCAGCTGATAGCTCCACTGAATGCCACCGTATTGCTTTATGTTTGAAAGGAGTTGTGGCATCCTCAAATCCTACCAAACCAAGGAAAACAAACTATAGTTAATAAATATGTACTGAATATGACTTAATGCTGAATCATGACATCAGCCTTACCCAAAGGCCTGCACTGTTATCTATAAAACATCAGTTACAAATGTGCTGCCTGACAGTCCGGGTAAACCCAGCAGGACCCCCAGCTTGTCTCTGTTGGGGTTCTTCCTCTCTGCTGCAAGTTTACCTGAAGATAAGTAACTTTGCCCTTTCTAAGATGTGCTGAGCACGCTACAGCCACCCAGCAGCAGGGCGATTCACTCAGCTAAATGAGGCGTTTCGGGGAGGGCCTGAGCAAATGGACACGTACACACATGTAGGCACACGCGGGCAGCAGCCCGTGAGCAAAGCCATCTGCCAAAACACTGCCACGCTATGCAATGATGTGGCCTGTATGACCTGAGGAGAGAGCAGGGCAGCAGGAAAGAAGAAATTGTTCAAGAAATATTTTCTTGTCTGAATTTGCTGATTTGCTGAAATGAGTGTTTGATGAGGCAATGGCGGCCTCCATCCAGGAACTAGGAGTTGGGGCAGGAACGGGGGAACCACAAAACCTCTTGGGACCCCATCAGAGGTGATATTAGCCAGACTTAGACATGAAATGTTTGCGTATCTGGGGCAGACAGATTGTGTCTCCTGCCATTAGATGTATTGTCTTGGCCAGAAGAAAGAAATGAGGTAAGAACTTTCTTTCTCTCCCGTTTTATCCGCTCTGTGCAGGATTGCCAGATTATGCAGAACTACCAAGCAGCAGACAGTGGAATGTTTGCATTGCATTTGCGTTGTTTACAGAGAAGAGTAAAACATGCTCATTTTTATTGAACATATTTATAACTACAAGGGAGAAAATGATCATGCATGGAAGGTAGGAGTAACAACTGAGTAATTTTCCACTGCTTGTCCACAGCACATCATTACCATGGCCTGAGCTGGCCCCCAAGTCCTGAAGGGCAGCAGGAGAACTACGCGCTAACCCTGGCAAGCCCTGGCTTGCCCCCACCAACGCACCCACATTTGCTCCCTGACTTCAGGGAATAGGGTGCAGGTGCAGGCAGACATGTCGGTACGTCACACTGAACAGTGCGTGGCCAGATGCGTTAAGGCAGCTTTGGTGAGTGCAAAGCTGTGCATACCGGTGAGGCCAGGAGTGATGGATCATTTTGGCTGGAGGAGACCTGAGGCATCCTGCTGCGTGCTGCCACTCCTCTCCCCACAGCCCTGTGATCTCCAGCTATTTTTAGCCCAGCGGTCTTTCTGTACTGATGCTGGTGGAGTCCTCCAGCACTCATAGCTGTGTGACAAGGAAACATAATTCAGTCTCAGTAACTTTACTGTTCCTGCATCACAAAAGGCTGTTTTCTTTGGTTCTGTAAGCCATAACCAGGGGCAAAGGAACCAAAATTTGTGAACAAGTTTTGTTCTTCTGATGGGTTTTGCAGTCAGACAAATTTGCAAAGAAGTTTGCAGATGGCTTATAGTTGTGCATTTGCAATGTAAATCGATACAGGCAGCTATTTGCTTTGCAGCGCTGAGGCTGAAACACCTGAGGCTGTGAAGCCGTAACACCCCAGGCACTGCAGAGGTCTGCCTCTACCCCCTTCACCTCAACCAGGGTGGTAACACCAACAGCAAGTTTTCACCTCTTGAATCATGGTGATATGCAAAAACTCACTGCTCCAAGCCACCTGCACCCACACAGCAGCTTGGCTATTACCTGTCCATTACCTTCCTGACCTGCATGTCTGGGGGAAAAGCATTAGGCAGCCGTCCCTTAACACTGCAGATGGGATGGAGAGGTCCAAGAGTATTGGCATGGCACTGCCGCAGTGACGCACGGGGAGACGTCCCTCCCCGTGGGGGTGCTGGTGCATGAGCTGTGTCCGGAAACGGGGCTGTGGAGAAGCCTCACACCCCAGCCCTGCAGCCAGCCTCACTGGGCACAGCAGGGCTTGGCAGGCTTCGCTGGGAGCACTGGGATCTGATCCCTGGGTCTGGGATCTCCTGGGCAATTTAATTTTTTTCTTCTTACGACATCTGTTACCCCATCACCCCTGGCTAAATGCATGACGGAGAAGGAGACTGCATTCTGGTGGGCAGAGAGGATCTCAAAGCATCTAACCACCAAACCTGGGAGAGAGGATGGAGAAATGAGTCTCCTAATTGATTCAACTGATTGTATTTTGTATTTCATTGGAATCCACGTATTGTTCTGGGTCCCTGTTGGTAAATGGGGTAAAACCCAATTGAGCCTTAAGTGGAATGGGGTGGAAGTACTATACAAGGTGGCTCTCTGAGACTGCAATAGTTAAAATAAGTTAGACTCCAAATTTAACAGGGCTCAGAATAGCGAACTATTCAGAGGTGGGTACCTTTGTGCAAGGAAGCAGCATCATTTCAGTCAAATATAGTGGAGAAACAATGGAGCATGTTTCCTGTCACATCAGAAACATTCTACAGCTTTCAATAAAGACAAAAAGAGGAGGAGTAGGTGAGTATTTTAGAAGCTATTGTTCGAATATCATACCTTCAAATGCTATCTACAGTAACCTGGGACAAATTTTGAGGAATACCATCCCTAACACAATGGACAGGCTATGTCTCCTGCTGCTCCTTGCAACCTGGACAGCAGAGGGAAAATTTGGAGGCCTTGGATGGTACAATGGGCTCAGCCACCTCAGGCTTCAGTGCCTTTCTGAGTAACAGACTTAACGTGCTTTTGACTCCATCAGCGGAGCAAGGACTGGAGGGACTTTGGATTAAAGTCACAAGGCAGGCAAAAGATAGGAGGAGATGCCTTGCCTAAGCTTCCCGGGCAAGCCAGTGCCAGAGCAGCCAAATAAATCCCAACCTCCTGTTTTCCAGGCCAGAGCCCCTGCCGAGTAGGTAAGTGCGTGCCCTGTATTGCAACATGACATGCCACTGCAGCCCTGGGGCTTTGCTTGCTGTCTGCACAGGAGAGGGGGCAGCAGAGGAACATCACTTGTGTCCTACAACCCTCATCAACCCAGCACAGATCACTTCAACTCACGACACCAAGCTGTGTGGTGCAGTCAACATGCTGGAGGGAAGGGATGCCATCCAGAGGGACCTTGAGAGGCTGGAGAGATGGGCCCGTGTGAACTGCATGAAGTTCAACAAGGCCAAGGGCAAGGTCCTGCACATGGGTCGGCACAATCCCAAGCACGACTATAGGCTGGGCAAGGAATGGATTGAAAGCAGCCCCGAGGAGAAGGACTTGGGGATATTGATTGCTGAGAAGCTCAACATGAGCCAGCAGTGTGCGCTTGCAGCCCAGAAAGCCAACCGTGTCCTGGGCTGCACCAAAAGAGGTGTGACCAGCAGGTCGAGGGAGGGGATTCTGCCCCTCTACTCCGCTCTTGTGAGACCCTACCTGCAGTACTGCGTCCAGCTCTGGGGGCCCCAGTACAGGAGAGACATGGAGCTGTTTGAGAGAGTCCAGAGGAGGCCACGAGGCTGATCAGAGGGCTGGAGCACCTCTCCTGTGAGGGCAGGCTGAGATAGTTGGGTTGTTCAGCCTGGGGAAGAGAAGGCTGAACCGCAGCCTGCCAGTACCTGAAGGGGCCTGCAGGAAAGATGGAGAGGGACTGTTTATGGGGGAGTGTAGTGACAGGACAAGGGGGAATGGGTTTAAGCTGAAGGAGGGTTGATTTAGATTAGATGTTAGGAAGAAATTCTTTACTGTGAGGATGTTGAGGCACTGGCAGAGGTTGCCCGGAGAAGCTGTGGAGGCCCCATCCCTGGAAGTGTTCAAGGCCAGGTTGGATGGGGCTTTGGGCAACCTGGTCTAGTGGAGGGTGTCCCTGCCCATGGCAGGGGGGTTGGAACTAGATGATCTTTAAGGTCACTTTCAACCCAAACCATTCTATGATTCTATGAAGCCAGTCACAGCATTAATATTCAAAGATCTGCCAGAAAAACGCAAAAGGGTGAGAAATGGGTTTTCTACACGGCTAAGAAGGTATTCCAGCACAAAGGAGAGGAAACAAAGCAAAATTCAGACCTCTTCACATAACACCCTATTGTGCTTACATTCCCTATTGTCAGGCCTGATAGCTGGGTGAGAACAGATGTGAGATTGCCCTGAAGGTCATTATTTTTTTAACTCATTCAAAGTGGAGCTATCTTGTTGGTTTTCCCACCATTTTGTCAAAATCCGCCTGCTGTGCGACACTCCTTTGCAAATCTGCAGCAAGACCTTGGAAGCCCGCACTGGGATGACAGACAGCAAACCAGCCATTGCCATGCCCGGGCTGCCTCAGCAGGAGAAAGTTCCCTGTCTCGTCCCCATGCAGCCTGCCCCAGCCCTAACCGCTCCCCCACCTTGGCAGGAGCAGCCCTAAGAGCCCTTTGGGCAGGTTTCCCACCCTGCCCCCGTGCAGCTCCTCTCACCGGCACGCTGGGCGCTGTATGAAACCCTTGGCACATGCTGACTCTCTCTCTCCTGGGAAGCTCCCAAGCGAACCAACCCCTAGACTGGAGTAGGAACAAACCTGAACAGGCAAAGGGTCACACTGAAGCAAGTCAGCAGCTGGGACAGTGCTTGGTTTGCAATTGCCCAGGCCATGTTGTCTTTCCCACCTGCAGAGTCTCCCCGCTCTTTTGCTGTTAAGAGAGGGTTTAGACCTCACTGGGGCACCCCAGCAGGGTTTTGTTGCATCCTTGGTTTTGGAGAAAGCAGGGAGGTGCTAATACCAGTCCTGCTGAATTCAGATGTGGAGACTGGAGAAGGTCACTGCCATAGTGACTTTGCAAGTTCAGTTGGAGACCAGAGAGCATTGCTCTCTTGAGGGAAATAAATAATTTGTTCTTGATCTATACCACTAACGACAACAAAAAACTTTAAATTTATTCTTACCTTCCTCTGTGTGCAGACAGCCTTCTGAAACCATTTGAGCAGACAGCTCTTCTTGTGGTTGTCACTGGCGCAAGCTTCACTGTGTCTGCAAAACACATCATTGTAAACTCATTTCCTCCCTTGCCTCATTTGTGGCAGGAGGCTGAGATTGCTGCTAAGGACTAACAGAGGGGCCTCTGAGGACGCTGCCAATCCAGCACAGCTAGAGGCTTTTCTGCAAATACCAAGAAATGCATTTTTCAAGACCAGTGGTGTATGGGACATTACCCCAAATGAGAATTTCTGCAAGGTACAGTGCCTTGCACATTGGAGGACCTCCAGGTTGAGCTGGAATAATATCCACAGCTGAAAAGCACAAGTGCTTGGACTTGCTTGGCAACAGCAGAGGTCACTGTGGGCACCCAGGGAGGATAGGAATGACTTTGCAGGGTTCCTGTCCATCCCTCTGCCCGGACAGCTCACAGAGACTACAGCAAATTCATCCTCACTTTGAGAGGGCTTATATATCTGGAGGGAAGAGGCTGAACAAAACCTGCCTGCAAATGCCACATGGCAGCTGGAGGAAGGGGTAAGGTGAGCAGAGATCAGCAGTCCCATAAGGCTGAATTGCCCTGAAGCAGCAGCACTGGGCTGCAGGTGCTGGGCTACCCCATCTTTCCTTCGTCCATGCTGCAGGCATGGCTGCTCCTCCCGTAGTGTTGTGCTCACTGCTACACTCCTGATCCTTATCCCTAGCTGTGCCCCCATACTTTTCCTGCTGCATGGAGGCAACAGCCTCTGTATGGACAAGCAACACTGGTTTCCACCACAGCACACCGTGGCAGGTAGGAGCCAGAGCTCTATCTCTCCCCAAAAACCCCTTTGCAACACGGCATCCATGCAGCCTGCAGCGTGCCTGCTCAGCCCATGTGACTGTGCATCATTGCTGTATATCAGAAAGATTTTGTGCCCCCTTGCTGTGCTTGTGTGGTCCCACTGTGCCCACATGGGTCCCTTGATCAACAGCTACTTTTCCTTTAAAGCAAGTCCAGAATCACCCTGGCAGGACACTTCCCCACAGTGAGGTCAACAGAGAGGCCTCCAGATGGGCAAAAGAGGGAGAATCGCAATCCTAAAGTCCACCTGGTCCTAGACATCTTTTGAGTGGAAAGCACTGATTGTTGGATGAAAAAAAAAATTGGGTCTCCAGGGAAGCAAAGGGCCACCTATTAAATTCATGATTTCTCTCCATGGACATAAACCAGGACATCAGAAGCAAATGTCTGTGACATTTATGTCAGAAAAAAAGCAGAGGAGTCTATTTTCCTCTCTGCCCCACACTACGCAGCCTGAAAAAGAGAGAGATGGCTTTTCAACTTAATTAATAATGCAAAACCTGAGGAAAGGGTGAGTTGCGCAGAATCCAGAAAAAGAGAGATTGCAAAGAGTCGAATTTGCTCATAATACACTACTTGCAAAACAAGCTTCTGCTGTTCCCCTCTTGACACAGCGTCTGTTGCCTACCAGGGCAATCATATCCAAGTGTAATTGTCTAACAATTGTTCCGCACTGAGAAAATAGTTCTGATTACAGACATTAACACGTTTAGGCATTAAGCTTCCTCACTGTAATTACCCTTGAGCTTAGTCTCACAAATGAATTAATGTGCTGATCGCTTGGACTAATAGAACCAGCAAAAGGGTGATGAATTGCTTCCAAATCAGATAAAATCAAGCGTGACATCATTTAATTAATTTCAGGGCTTGGGGGGAGGAGAAAGGGGGTCAGCATGTTGCTGAAAAGAAATGTATCTCTCCTTAGTGATTTCTTTAGAGTCAGAAAATTGCAAACAGCGGAGGATGGGGCTAGGGAAAGAGAAGATGCGCACCAGGTAAGAAGAGGGTTGCTGGAGATGGGGGCTGTATAATTTGTGTGTATGAGCATGCAGTCTCAGGTGGCTGCGGCTATGCGACCGATTCGGTACAGCTGACATAGGTGCAATGGATGGATTTCTTCTGGGTATGAAAAGATATACTGCCCACCTTGCTCGGATTTTGAGTCATCCTCTGAGCAAGGTGGGCCTATGTGTAACCCCTGCTCCTCCCCCAGGCAGACAGCTGGCTACTGGGCTTTCCCAGGGTCACAGTTCCTCTGCAGGAGCTGAGTGCCTGAGGGTAGCTTTGCCAAAAACCCCTTTGTCGTGTTTCTTGGCAGGGGATCATTTGCCAGGCTGTCAGCACACAGCTGCATTCAGCCAAGAGCTGGACTGGCCATTGTTAACGCGAGCAGATTCACTGTTACCCTCCTTGACTTCTCCTCCCCAATGAAGGGCCTCCCAATTATTTTTTTTAGAAAGGAACAAAAAGGGTTGATGGAAAGGACATGGCAGGGCACTGGACTGCTGCTGTTAAGTACAGACTATCTCAAATTAAAGTTTCCCCTCAGATAGCTGCCCACCTGCAAAATAAAATGGCATTGTACAAGGAGCTTGTACCTGATGGGGTTACACGCGGAGCTTTATCCTTGCAGCCCAGCAGATAAAAATCCGTCACCAATTTCAGATTTTGCATCACACGGATATCCTACACAAAGAGCCAGCAAAACAGAAGGTCTTAAAAATCAAAGGTCTCCGTTACAGCTTACATCTAGAATTGGCTTCTGTAATTTGAAAGCAGACTAGCTCTTCATGTACACATACAGGGATACATACACACTTTACAAAGACACATAGCCCTGGCTTTATGCCAGTTTAAACATATGTTAGCAGCGTACACACATAGACACATACATGTCCACAGACACGTATTTGCTGCCTGTAGATAAACAGGCGCTCATCTTTCCTAAGTGTACACACCTGTATAAGCATATGTAACATAAAATGCACGTGCATTGATGCACGCAAAGAATATTATAACAATGCACAGGCAAATTGCATAACTATATGCCTGAGCTCATGTCACTGAAATGACATGTCACTGCTGATTTCAGCAGGAGGTGCATTGGGCCCACAATATTTTGCTGCATGTTTCGATCTTTATTTTATTTAGTTGAATTTTGGAGCAGTGGAGGGAAGGAGGTGATGAGACCTAGGAAAGCTAACTTTGAAGATACAAAGCTTTTAATTCTCAAAAGTGTGGAGAGTCAGCATGCTTTATCGCAGAGCCTGGCTGCCCCTCTGATAGCAAAGGCAGAGGAAACAGGAACCCAGTTCCCCTCTGTGGCTGAGAATTGATAACTCTGGAGTCTCCCTGCAACAAGACTGTTTCTTGGGCTTTGTCAGAGACCACAGGTCTATCAGCCCAATATCAACACTCTTTGGCAGTATTCGTCATTGTCTTGGATATTTTAATTCATCCAGTCGCCCTGGGGACAGTGCAGCTTATGACTCCATTTGTTTGATGCAGCCTTACAATAAATCTGGTTAGTGGAGCAGAGAGTGCAGGTGACAGTCATTGTGATATAAAGTACATTCCTTATTTCCAAAACCTGATCTTGCAAAGCATCAGGCATCTCCTGAGATGCCGATAGTTCTATTTGCTCTACTCTATAAATGATAACCAGCAAACAACAGCAAAGAGCACCAGCAGCCAGGCACTAACTTTCACGCATGCAGTATGTTTGAAGGTCCTGAATTTCCTTTCCTAGTGGTGATTTAGCCACATGACTGCAGTCTCACCACTGGCACCTTCAGGGGCAGTCAGAGGAGAAGGCGGTCCTGGAGAAGACCCAACTGTCCCTGCCTTGTCCATCCAGCTTATCACAGAGTTCTGCCCTGGCAGCTCTGGCTGTGCTGAGCTGCAAGTCTTAACTCTGCTCTGCTTTACTCCTAGGTAAGAGTTGCTCATCACACTTGTCTGTCTTCCATGCCAATGAATATATGGTGCACATGCTAGGGCTCGGTTTCTTTTAAAAACAAACCCAAACAAACACCAGATCCAAATGGTGCCAAATGTTCAAATTGGCGCTGAATACGGAAATCTGGCCATGCAATTGCAGGAGATCCAGCTCTGCGCTTGGTGGGCAAGCCAGCTTTAGGGTGGCAGAGAGATGGATGGGGAAGCGGCAAAGTGATCTGGTGGTTGAGGACTGATTTTTAAGGTAACTAAACTTCCAGCACAACCGTCCTGTCAGCCACATCCTGGAAGTCAGGTGGGACGAACTTAGAACTTGGTCACAGGGGAATTTATGCAGCTGAGCAGCATAGGGAATCTGGGGCTTTTTCTGTACTTCAGTTCTCCAGGTGTAAAGAAGTAGGAATAACATAATTTTCCCATCTCTGAGGGATGCTCTGTGTGGAAAGGTTTATGAAATGTTCACAAACTGTGCTACAGGGAGGGTGCTCTCGTAAGCATCTTACAAGAGCTTCTTGCCAGCTTGAGAATGTCATGGTACTCTCTAAGTGCAAGAGAGGGATTTGCTTTTACAGTATGACATTTGCCAAACAATTTATGTGAAGAGCAATGCGGTATAATCACTTTTAGTATTAAACACACACAGTAAAAATAAATGTTTAAAAGGCATGTGGTTGTTTTTTTTTTTTTAATGAGTATAGGACATGTTGCTTTGCACATTATTGTAAGAATCCTTGCTGCTACCAATCATAAGCTTCAATTCAAACTGTGTAATTATTACCAGGGACTTTCTTCTACTCCCATTATGCATTAACTGCACCCAAGAGATCCAGAAATGGAAGGATCTGAGCTTTCCTAACTTAACAGTTGTTTGGAGGATTTGCTGTGTGAGTTTCTTATTTTACTTTTGTCATAATTTAGCATAGTCTGAGAGATTAAAACAGATAAATAAAAATGCATTATGCACTTACTGCCCAGTGTCCTAGAAATCTGCATTAAACACATGAACTGCAGGGAGAGACGGGAAATCATATAATGCTTCACATATCTTTTTCTATTTCCACAGGGCTCCTTTATTCGCTTCCCAGCCTGTATTTAATGTTTTGGAGGCAGCCTCCTCTGACCTCCGCTGTCATCCTCCAGCCCACAAATGTCGAACAGGAGGCATCACAGAACATGCCATGGGAGCAGAACCAGCCACTGGCAGCAGGGGCATTCCCTCCCTGTATCCAAAGGGTTGTTACTTTATTCATGTTATTTTTTTAACTCACGCCAAAGCCCACAAGATTGCAGGTGGGGTGTTTCCTGCGCTTCTATGTTTCAGCAATATGAAAACAAAATGGGCAGTGACGTTTGAGGCCCTAGTCCTGAACCCAAACCAAAATATCACCTAGTTTCCTATCGAAACCACCTCCCCAAGACAAAACCTATTGGAAACACAGGCTTTGGCACCACCTCGACCAAATACAATAGCTGCAGTGGGTGAGGAACTGGACCTAACATGAAAGAAATACGTGGCTTGGACCTAGTCTTTGGCTCAAATCATATAGGAGGGTGATACTCTGGATTGCTAGTTAATCTGGACCTGGTGTCATGACCTAATCCAGCTCTAAACATTGGGATCATGTGCAAGCCCTGGTTTAGTAAATCTAGGAGTAAATGCCCTCAAAACACAAGAAAACCCACAGGGCTGAACTCACGCTGAATGCAAAGTCCTATCCTTGCAAACATTACATATGGTGTTTGCAGTTTTGCGTGCAGTACGTTAATATTCATGTATTTGTATGCTGCCAGCCTTGGGAGTAAGTAAATGTCCTCTAACTGCAATTTCAGCCTGGTCAAGGTAACTGACCTTTTTCATTAAGTGCTTCCAAATTTCCAATCTATCCATGAATGTGAAAAATCTGTGCTAATTACAGGCCTGTCAGGAGGCCAAAAGTGCAGAGGGGAGCTAAGGGGGTTTCTGAGCATTATTTAAAGGCACAGCATCAACATCAGTGGTATTTTTGACTTGCAGTAGCACAGTGTCCTGGTCTCTGTTATCCAGGTAGGATTATTTAAAAACAGAGCCAAAAATCTGGGAGGGCTTGAGGTATTGGGACCTGACATTGATGGCCAAGGTGAAGCTCCTCAGCCATGCTCAGCAGTGGAGGATTCACACTCTCTGCGGCTCCCTCTGATTTTTGTCCCAGTCTGTTCTGTGTGCTGAACATCTGGTACTCTCCTGTACGATATAATAACATCCCAAACTACATGTGCGCAACACTTACAAATAGTGCTTAAAACATAATGGCTTATTAATATAACACATACCAGCTGAGAAGTGATACGAGCTCTTTCCCTTTCATATCCTTTTAATAAAGCACAGTTTGAACCTCACTGCCCTTTTTTCTTTCCTTTTTTTTTTTAAGTTTCCTTGGCATTATGTGGAAAAACCCCATCAGTATGAAGTGGAATATAATGCAGTTTATTACCACTAACAAGGGAATGGCCCATAACTCTAAAGGGACAAAGCCTCAAGTGAGCTATGAAGGTCATTTTCTTGCATCCAGAAAGAAAAATGTAATACTGACTGTGTCATGCTTCCCATTTCAGAGACAATGTGGGCTGCTTTCAGTTTTATCGTAATAAATAGTAAAAATGAAGGTTTTTTTTTTCTTTTGGATGGAATTTCACAGAGTCAGTCCTCCCCACTTTGGAGGGAATGAAAGTGAATATCTGTCTGGATTTTCCAGTGTTATTTATACTTCTCTGGATTTGATGGTTGGTTTGTTCATGAATCTTTAAGAGACAAAAAACTCTGACTGCATAACCAGCCGCTGCTTCTCCCTGCTGGGAATACTCAAACATCTCAGTGGGTAAAGGCTCAAACAGCAAACTCACAGACTTGATCATTACCAGGGTTACCTCCAGAGCTCTCCAGTAATATATTGTTTCAGTTTTGGCAATCAGGCTGTCCTGTAATCCCCCATCCCTGCTTCATGCAGACATGAACCTGAGCGCAATGTTAAAAGATGGCAATGCTGCGCTGAAGTTAATGTGGCATCAACAGGTCACTGGAGGGACCAGAGTGTAGATCATATACTGGACAAATATAAAAGGCTGAAGAAGACAGTTTAAGCCTTTGGTCATGAATGAAAGTAAACATCAGTCTCCTTTTCTGGCTGTTACTATATCAGAGACAGGCCAGAGCCCTGCTGTAGCAAGCACTGGGAAAAAGTACTGATGCTGCTCTCTGAAAATGTAGCTTCTCTTTTTGTCCCTTGAACGAACACATTTGTACACTGCTGCAGCTATCAGGTCAGAGGGAACAGGGATGAGATACGTTTTTCCAGACCCCATTCCTTGGTTCACTTCTCTACAATCCCCAGCCAGCCTGGGGAAGGGGAGACAGGTTGTACCTTCCTCCTCCTCCTTTGCCTTGGAGTTTGTTATTTTGGCCTTCCTAAATGGCTCAGGTTTTGTGCTGTACAGCTGTAGGAATTTGCAACGTTTTCCTTGAGTTTCAAAAGGAATAGCTTCCTTCGGTGAGATGATGCAGAAAAGTAAAACCTAGTGTTTTCCTCTTAAATCACCATCTTCCCTTCCAGCTGCAAACGGTATCATACAAAACAGTATCAGAAAGTGCTGTGGCATTATCAGCAGCTACTTTCTGTTTTCAAAATGATTACAATGAAACATTGTTGATTAGGAAGCTCCTGGTCTCCTTATTTGAGGTAGGAAGAGACGGTCACGTAAAATCATCGATGGCTATGTTAGGCTTGAAAGAGAAAAGCACACAGCAAGCAACAAATGCTGAAATGCATGCCAGGTCCAAAAGGGAGAGCAAGGCTGACCGTGAGCGAGCAAGCAAGCAGTGAGCTCTGCCTGCATGCACAAGGGAGCCTGCAGGGAATCGGCACTGAACATACTGCGTATTCACAGCTAAGTAACTCTCCTAGGCTCTGATCTCGCTGCTAATGCACCAGGAAATAAGTACTCTTTTGAGGTACATAGCTGGTAAATTGTCTTAACCCCACTTAAGTCAACAGAGGAATGCTGATGCAGATGGGTAAAGGATTTGACCCTATCTGTTTGCTTTGGATATTACCCAAAAACCTGAACATCAATTTCTTATCACTAACTAGTTCATCATTAACTGACGAACACTTAGCAGCTTTGCCAAACATTGCAATTTGTCTTTCCTACTTGAAGTGTCAAAAGTCACCTCAGCGATGCATAAACAACAAAACCCAGGGAGTCCTCAAGACTGATATTTAATGATGCAAAGAAAATGTTGGATTTTGTGATACCCTGTCCTGAATTTTGATGTCATCCTTCAAGATAAGCTTGGGACATACTCCCATCCACCATTCCATTCAACAAGTAGTACAAGAATAACTTGGGTTTTATCACCAAGGGAGGGGAAAGAGATGAACCACACTGATCAGGCCAAGTGGATAAAGACATTTTGGAAGAACTAGTCCTTGTATCACAGTAATCACAGCCAGTGCTACAAGACACAGAGGTGAGTACGAGGGCTAACATCATCACCAGCTTCATCAGTGTAAACAGACCTGAAGAAGCTAGAACAGAAACTGCTGTGGATCAGCATTTTTGTGCCTTCCCAGAAGACCTGAACCAGTGAATCTGGGTTTAAGCTAATTCTTCTTGTGCGAGGGCTGGCAAGAGGCAAGCCACAGCTCCAGCTTCCGAATGATACCCCCAGCATGTCCCAGCTTGCCAGCCCAGAGCTGCACTACGGTGTTATTTGGCTGAGTGTATCTGAGGAGAATAACGTTGCCAGCGGTGCTAATTATCCGGAGGTTTGGACAAAAGCTAGTCCCACTGAAGGCAGCGGCAGTACTCCCACAGACACGCTGGGGCCAAGACTGAGCTCAAGAAATGCAAGCAGTAGCAAGCTCTGCCAAATCCAAAGCTTTGGCCATTCTTTCCCTCTTGCGTCACATCTCTCACCCATGCTGTCATGAGCCCAGGCTGGCCTGAAGATTGACAAGAGGAAATGCTAGAGAAACTGCTTTAGTTTTCTAAGTAACAAGCAACACTGTCATTGAGTGGAAAACAACGATTGTGTTTCTGGTGTATGTAGACCTTTCAAAAAACCACTACATCTTCCTAGGCACTCTCCAGGTTTCATTGCTCAGTGCCAATCCAGGCTGGGATAGTTTCAAGCAATTTAATACAGAAAAAAATGCATTTTTTTTTCCTATAAAATGTTGCTAATTATGGGTCCTAACCTGCCACCACTCTGAGACAGACACAGGAAATATTTCCAGTATGAAGTAACAACACTAACTTTATTGATCTGCCAAAGGTATATATTTCATATGTTTACTTTTGTATGCTGATATATATAGTCATTTTTTATACTTAATCTATACTCATATCTCTATCTGCCCACAGAAAAATTCCTTACCAAAATACTGATCCAGTACTGAAAAATCTGTTCTTTTTCTCTCAATTCTCCTTCTTCCATAGTAAAGAACTGAACTGATGGCCTTTGAGGTTAACGGGGACATTTCAGCCACAAATTTGAAGGGAAAAGGCAACAGTTATTATCCCTGCTTCACACACAGCTAGCCCTATGAATGCTCCCTGGCTGACTGGTTCATCCCCTTGGTGCTTTTTATTTTAATTCCTTTAAATTACTGCTAAGCAACCCTGCAAAATGTTTGATGTCAAGTTCCTCCCTTTCCTTCTAGGGAAGTCAGCAGGAGTTTCACTGGTACGATTCTCAAAGGAGAGCAGAATTGGGACTATCATGCTAAGCTCTGAAACTAGCGCTCCTCGGTTCATGACAGGTTGTTGGCATGTTTGCAAAAGAAGCCAAACAAATCCAGAGAGTATCTGTACTTCCATTTCTGCACACCTATCCTGTTTGCAGAGTAAAGAGCAATTAAGCTTTGTCATCACCCTTTTCAACTGACCTCCCTCTGACTTCCACAGATTAAACATGAGCTGCATATATTGGAGGAGTGGGGAATCCATCTCCCCTTACTGGTCCTGCCTTGGCCCAGCTCCCGGCACCAACCCACTGCGGGGGTGCGATGCTGGCTCTGGGCCGGCTGCCACAGGGCACCAGAGCAGGACCAGCACCCTGGGATCCTGCACCAGTATCCAAAGGTGTGGGGACACAGCAACTTCAGGTCTGCGTGGCACAGGACAAGGTGACCATGCAGAGCAAACCATTGCACAGGCTCTCGGGCTTGGCCTTCAGTAATAGTGCACTTCCCTTTGTATAAGATCCACACAGCCATCTAATATCCATTTTATTCACAACTGCCAATTCTTTTCATCACATGTCTTAGGAAATTTTGCAGCCATGTGGGATTCTGTGCCCAAATATAGACTTTACTGTGCTATCAAGGGAAATGTCTCATATCCAAACAGAGAAAGAGAACTAGCATTTAACATCAAGGAAAGCAAACACCAAAACATTCAGAAAATCCCCACCATGCAGGTGCAGACAGCATGCAAGTGTGGATGGGAGCAGGTGCAGTGGGAGGAGATGGGAAGAGAGGAGCAAGGAGATGGAAAGGCAGCGTCTGAAGGACGTTCACCACTGGGACTGTACCACACGTACCACCCCTGACAAAGCAGGACTCAAACACTGAGCACCGCAATCTTCTCTGCTTGCCACCGCACCCCTCCGCTCTCCTTGACCAACTCCAGAAGGCAGCGTGGGGGCTCTGGGCAGCTTTCCTGCCCTACTTGCAATATCTGGAAGGTTATATTTGGCAGTTGATTTTTTTTCTTTTTCCTTTGTTTTTCTTTTTTCTCCCTAGGTGTTAAGAAATCATCTGTGAGACACAGAGCAGCTATTACTTGAATATGTAACAGCACCCCATTTGGCATTAGCTATCCGAGAGTGTTGCCCCAATGCTGTAAATCCAGCTTTATTTACTTACACATGGCATTTCCCTAACTATTACCATTCTGAACCACCCAAATCTGTCAATCTAATGGAGATATATGGACAGTAAAAACATGCACTGGGAAACTACTGGCAGGTTGTACAAAATGATCAGATTTAATCAGCTGATAAATTATTCACTCCAATTGAGAGTCAAACATACTATTTGAGCCTATTTATGGATGTCCGATTAGTGCAAGTAATTTTCCATCGCTTTATTATGTTTGCTAATACATTATGAAAACCATGTTGTGATAATGGTCTTACTTAAGTCATTTTGTTGCATGAGCGTATACCAGAAAGCTCATTCCGCCCAAGGCCAGGGACACGTTCCAGTGGGCATCAGTTAGTTACACACCACTACGCTATTTCCAAGGCTCCTGCAAAGAGCAAAGTTGCCAACAGAGTGGGAATTTCATTTAAGGAAAGCCATTACACTGCCAGGCTCTCTAAGTGGCCCTGCACTATTTTCAGACACAACTGCCATTGCGATGAAGTGCAGGAAGAGGGCTGGGCTGGCTACTCCCCAGACCTTGAGGGATGTCTCCGGTGGCTGGATGGGGAACGCAGCAGTAACTTACATCACACTGTTAAGTATTTGTGCAACAGCACAAGGACGTAAGATGTAGTACCAGCACCTAATGCAGCAGCTTGCCAAATCAAGGCCTTGAGGCTACAGGTAGACCTCAGGGCCAAAGGAGAGCATTATAGACTGTCATGTCCAACCTCCCATGTGAGAGTGGCCTGAGCAGGTCATCCCATTAGCCTGTACTGAGGCAATCTTTAAACAATTGCATGCAGGTATAAATAGTAGCAGCTACAGTCAGCACGACAAAGAAAATCCTTGACTCCATCACTTCACCCTCTACACTCCAGGCCCACCATTTTTCCAAAAGCAAGGCTTGCACCCCCGCATGCCCTGAATACTTTTTTTTTTTTCTGGGTCTGGTGTGGGTTCAAAGGAGTGTAGCAACACGTGTCACGTCTGCAGAGTCCCAAGTCCTCTGCCCCGGGCAGCGATGCATTTTTGGAAAGGACCAGGCAGGAAAGAAGCCAGAATCAAAAAAGAGCTCAATGGGACAGGCATGCTGGCCAGGTCTGCTGCCAAGCCCATCCCAGTGCATGATTTTGGAGAACAGTATTGAGTGGGGTGCTCTCAAAGTAATCTCAGCAACCCATGTCCAAAGGCCAACTGCAGCAGAGTCTCCTGCCACCAGCCTAACTCCTCCCTGCCTTCCCAGCCTCTTCCTGACAGCACAGAACCCCTGGCTCCAATCCCTGCATACCACTACCCTTTTATTTTATACAACGTGTCGGTCTCCCTTTTCTGCAGCCCATGGAAAACACTGGCTACTTCCCTGTGGCAGGGCAGGGTGGAGCTCCGCTAAACAAGCAATGCAGCATTTACCCATTTCTTATTTCTCTGCCAGGAAAGTCAAGCAGGTGAATCCGCCCAAGTTTAACCTTGCATTGGCACTGCAGTACCAATAAGCCCATGCAAGACTGGGCTGATAGTCAAGCAGGGAAAGGCAGTGAGGTCCTCATCCCAGGGCCAGCTGGAAGCACCGTTATTACAGGGACTTCAACACTCCCAAATTACTAGTCAGCTATTCTAACTAAGCAGTTGAAATAGCAGGTTTTGGCATTAGTTCATTTTTAGCGGTTTTCCCCTTCTCTCTGTATTCTTTGGCTTTTGCAAGGGTGCTAAAACAGACAGATCCAGCTGTGCCACGAATGGGGCCGGGGCTGCACAGCTGCCCTGTCACCCACGGGGCAGACGTTGCTGGCATATAGTGACTGCTATAGTGCTGTGCTTGGGTTTTAGTGCTTGTTGAAAGGTGCCAGACTGACAGACACACCTTTTGGACCCTCAGGGAAACCTGCGTTCCCACATCCCCTTCATCTACCAGGAACCAACCTGCAAAAGGTGAGAGAGGTAGCTCAGCTACTGTGCGAGAAAGGCAGGGAAAAGCACGTGTACAGCCCTACGGCTAATGGACGGGGAGCTTCACACCCACCGGCACATTGCCTTCAGCAAGCACTTCCAGCCGTGAAAAGCTCGGGGTCCCCAGAAACGTGATCTCCCAGCTGCCACACTGCCCTCTCAGCCACAGGTCAGGTCCAAGTCCCTCTCTCAACATCATGCAAATGCCATTAAAGGAAGAAGGAGGCGGTGGGAGTGAGGAGGCAGGGGGGAACCTTTTGTTAAAACTGCGGAAATTTTCAGTAAAATGAAAATAAATTGCTCTAAGTAAACCATTTGTCACAGTCTGATTACTCTGCTGCCACTCTGGGAACACCAATTTGTCATGCTAGATCAGGATAACAGCAGGCTGACTATACAAAATGGCACGCTGCCTTCTGGCTTTTTTGCTCGCAACTGGTGAGGACAGTGGGGATCTCCCACAGCTCCCTCCCAGCACCCCATCCCTCCTGACTGGCACAGGCACACACTCGGGTCCCTATAGCCAGCATCGCACTGCCAATGGCCCCCTAATTCCCAGCAAGTATCTCCCTTTCCTGGTATTGCAACTCCACCTGAGACCTGTTGAATACGCTGCTTTTACCTATTAATCCCAGCATGTCTACCCAGACTACAAGGTGTTCTCGGCGAGGATTACTTCTTGCCTTAGTGGTCGTCATAATACTGCCCTGAACTGAATTTTGACACCTAAGTGTCCTGGCAATATACCTATTGATCATCATTTCTCTTACTTTAAAAGCCCATGTCTCCTGTTTGCTACGCCTTCAGGAAGGCTGCAGCTGAGCTTGCAGAGCTTGCTAGCCCAGTCCTGTTCCATGTTTCCCTATCCTTGGTGATACTTGAAGAGTTTCAACAGTTTGTAGGTGGAGCAATTAAATTAAAACAAATACACAGAGAGAAAACAGAAAGAGATTCAGAATTAAAAAGGTGCTTACAGAAGGAGGGTTAATGCAAGGGAGCAAGAAGCAAAGATTAGCCAAAATGCATAAAGTATGGGAAAATAGCAGAAAGATCCGAAGTCCAAGAATTAATTCCCTTAACTTCACTGTCCTTAGCTAATAAACAATTATTGGAGTCTTCTCTGCTTGTGTCTCTCTGGAATTATGCAGCAGTTTCTAATGCTGAAACAAAACAATTAACTCCAAATAAAAATATCTTTCAGTCAAAAAAAAAAATCCCACAAAAAACCCCTCCTCAAAAATGCCATTTTGGTAAAATGCTCCATTCAGTCCAACACAAAATCCTTCATCTAATTTTCAGATTATTGATTCTTTTTCTAAACCTCTTCTCCTTTTAAATTGGTAGGTCAATATTTAAATAAAGAAACGCCTTTCTGAAAGGAAAGCAAAACAATGCACAAGTTTTGTTTGCAAACCACAGGAATGAACTAGCTGAGATTTTCCTATTTCTTTAACATTAATAAATGAAAAGGGGAAAAGAGGAAAATCAGAAGGATTTTAAATTTCAGAACTTTCCCCTCTTGGGTCTGTTAGGGCTTGCAGGGTCCCCACTGAACCAGTAAATGATGCCAGTTCTCTCTCTCCATTTTCTGATATATTCACTATTTGTCAAGAGTTTTTCCCACTGCTACTCCGGGCAGTCTGTGACTGGCAGCAGGCAGGACTGCCTGGACCTGCAACGTCCAGCAGCACCCTTCTCACCCACAGCTGATGCACAGTTCTAGCCCAATTCCTTCTTTAAAAGCTACGAGAAAGAGGTGAGGAGGGATGCTATAAGCACATCACCTCTGCAGAACAACAGAAAGAAAATCTTCCTTTCAAAGCATTAGAGTTCTCAGTGAAAGAACTATGGTGTGGAAAAAAAAAAAAAAAAAAAGTATTTTTAAGGGCATAGGAATATTTCATTCGAAGAAAAGGCACAATGTTCCCAAAATTATATAAATGCCTCCTTGTTCTCACTCACAGCTCCCAGAGCCCCCAGGAACGGCACTGAGATTGTAACCACAGCAATCTGTTCTGCCACACAGGTCCCCATGACACTGAGCCGTCAGGTAGCGTGAGATGAAGCATTTAATGGAAACTTGCTCAATGTGGAGACTGGTGGCACTGCTTACAGCAGAAAATGCCACTGCTGGCCACTCTAAGCATTTTTTCCCTCTGCTTTTAAAAACTGTAATGTACCTTCAATATTAATTTTTGTCTTAACTGAAGGGAAAGGCCTTTAAAAATAGCCTTTCTCTGGGAAAAAATGAGAGCTGTCACCACAACTAGCAACCTTTCGCACAAAGAAAAGCTCCCTATGCCAAGCGCAGTGTTGTTATTGATGCTTGTATGGCATTGCATCCCACCTTGATACTCTCAATCTGTATGGGAACAGGTTGACTAGTAACAAAGGATGAAGCAGTGACTGAAGCTTCTGAAGAAGTAAGCCAGGTGCTGTGCTGGTTGCTGTTACCCATCCTAGTGAAGGTAAAGCCACATTGTGCACACCAAGATCATACCTCAGACACAAACAGAACTGGAGTTTTTAATCTTTGTTTTCCTCTCGTTCTTTGGCATGGTTGACCAGAACAAGGGCATCTCAGATTGAGTGTCTTAAGATACCCAAACTCTTCACAGGGCTGCCATGTGGATGCTGTACAGAGCTGAGGAGTTGTAGAGGGAGATAAGGCTGTTGGGGCAACCATGACTAGGGCTTACTGCAGAGCTGTGGTGCAGAGCAGCACACTGCAGCGTGTGGCATCTCCCCAGCCCCAGGCTTAGATGGCATAAAAGCTAACTGAAGAAACAGGCACACAAAGCAAGAGACCCCAGAGGTGTACCCGAAATGTTCAGCTAGACTCTGCCAAGGAGTAAATATGTTCCAGCCCAATAGGACCAGGAACGTTACTCTGAGTATTATGCACAAGGTGGGAAGTCTGAGGCTGAATTCCCTCAGAGACCTGGTGATGTTCTGGGGCTTTAATGTCACACACACACCCCACACACACCCTCACACCCCCACCTCCCCCTGCTAATTAGACATGCAACAGGGCTCTGCTGTAGCAAGATTATAGGTGATAATCTTGTATGAGATGTGATTCCTGCTGCAACATTTTGGATTCAAGGCAGGCAATATGGACATAGTACATTTATCTAAGGGTTTCCAGGGGCTGTAAACATCAGCATTATCATTAGTAAGGATGGCAGTGAGATTTAAATTTTTAACTTGTCCGAGGAGAAACCTGACAGCAGCTCTACGGTGTAAGCTGTCCTCTGCACCAAGCACGTGGGAGGGTGGGAAGGGGAACAGGCAGAACTCAGCCCGTTTTGCTGCTTCAGAAGGACACTGAGACACGAATCAGTATTTACGTATCTGACACCTCCCATATTTTAAAAGCATGATCCAGTCCACAGTGATTTATCCAGAGGTAAACACAACATCCTAAACAATAGTCTATGAAAAACTTCAGCTACTCTCGAAAGTTGAACTTAGTCGTAGCTGTGGGTTTGTTTTGTTGCTAAGTAGTATGGCCATCAGCACTGTGCAGAACAAAATACTGATGGAGCAGCATATACAGATTGGGACTTCTCTTCCTACCAACTGAATACAGTGCCACAGGGCTATGCCACACCACTCACTCATGATGTAAAAAACTATTATCACCACCCTTTGACATTGCCAGAAATATGTCCGTTTGCATGTCACCTCACCTCATCGTATTCCACAAGGGCTTCTCAGCTTGCAGATAAACACGGGCAGAGTGGGGCTGCACAGTCCTTTAGGCTGCTCTTGTTCACTGAGGATTTCTTTCACAGCCCCTTGAGCATTAAGCCAGGGCAAGGCTAAGCAAGTAACCAATCCCTCCCTGGTTTCACAGATGAGCAAAAACACTTTCTCCTCCACACTAGGATTGAAGAGCGGCTGGTTTGTATCGTAGGAGCTGTTTTCCCCCCATGCTGACAGCAGGGATGAAGGTGAACTTGAAAAGCTGGGGAACAACCTTTTGTGCTACATTATTTGTTTTATATGGTGGAGATTCCCTCCTTGTATATTTGAAAAAGATTTAGCAGAAAGGGCCAGATCTGTAGGTATGAGTTCCAGATAACTATTGTATAGCAGTAATAATAATGAAGTATTGCATTACTTACTATGGCAATTGTATAAATTAAACGCATGGTGTTTCAGTTCATGGGCAAACAACTTCTGGGACCACTTCTAAGGAACCTGTAAGAAGTAAGAAAGGAAAGGAAGGGCATATATGCCTTAGAGCAGTCAACGCACTTGCCATTTCCAAATGGGTCCACATTGCATATTAGATACAAATTTCAGGGCTCAACAAGAAGCAAACCCCTACTGATTTAAGCATTGATATTACTGACTAAGTTAGTAATACCTACAAGGAGATAATAATTTCCTAAATCTTAACAGCTTGCTTAAGCCACTTCTTTAAAGCATTATGTAGCCACTTCTCAGTCACAGGGATGAACGTGAGTGGTTTCTGCAGCTGAGAGAAAAGGTTTTATGGGAAGGAAGCTAGCTAATTATCAATAGACCTTTAAGTCCTAAGAAAACAACAAGACATGGTTTCCTCGTCCGGTCTCTGGGTCAGTTCCAGAAGACCACACATTCAAACCAACACAAGTGAAATGCTGGCAAAACCAAGAGAGTAAATCACAGCAGTGGAAGATCAAACTACAAAGGGGATTTCTTTTCCTCTGCAGAGACCATTGACTATATCATGTTAGTCACCAGCCTGTCATCAATTCACCTTCATCATACTAGTCACAAGCATCTGTCAACAGTGGAGCACAGCTCTTGCAGGGAACACACTGCAAGGCAATGGAGAGAGAAGTGCTCATAATTCAAAAGGCAGGTTCAGCGTGTGCTTCTCTAGTTCAAAGAGCATAGAGACTTTCCTTTTTACTGTGGTCCTGCAAATTCCAATTGATCTGAAACCAACTTGCATTTTCTAAACGTTGCTGCTGAGCTTGAACTTCAGTGAAAAATCCATTTGCTAGAAATGAAAGTTGCCAATTAAAATCAGACTGTTTATGTTGCTTTGGGGAGCTGAGGGGGAGAGAGAGAGAGAAAGGAAAAGCCAAATAATTCATTAAGTGATCTATATTGTGCCAGTACAGTTGGCAATTATAATTATCCTAATAAGACTTTCCAGCTTATATAAGCCCTTCCATTCAGGGATCTCAAAACACTTTGCAACCATTAATGATGTTAGCTTCATAACATTCCTGACCTCGTTTACAGGGTAGGGAATTGAGGAAAAGAGAGAAAACAACACCATTATCTGTAACAGATAGCTTTCATTTTGTAACTGCCTGTAAATTTTATACCTGAAACTAAATCACACTTAAAAATCAGGGTCAGTTCTGTGCTCTTGAGCCAGTAGTAGTCCTTGACTCACAGTGCAAGTGCAAAAAAAAAAACGCCAAAAAGGCTAGTGAGAATTATGTGAGCAGGGAAGGCCTATCTGCAAACCTGCAGCAAAGAGCCTTGGGTCACCGAAATTTGTCAGCCTGGAAATGTGGCAGACTCAAGCAGAGAGCTTCTGCCTCACACAAAACCATCCCTCCCCCTACCTCAAATAGTACTCACATGTGGGATCAGCATTATCAGTGTTCACTTCTCCAAATCCACAGCTCTTAGTTTTGGCTCCTTCTCTGAAAGGAAAAATGAAATAGAAGCAACATGAAATCCTGGGTAAAGAAAAAACAAACTGCAACAAATAGTTGAACACATTGCCTGTATGCACCTAGGAGAAAGCAGGACTTGAGTAGCAGCCACCACGGATTTCTCAAGAACAAATTGTGTCAAATCAGTATCATTTCTTCCTGTGAAAGGGTGATAGGTTTTGTAGGTAGAACAGCAGCAGATGTTGTATAGCCTGTTTTTAGATATTGTTTTTTATAGCAGTCTCATAGCAGAATTTAGGAAGCATGGGGATTTCACATTGCAGGGAGAATGCAAAAGTGGTTGGAAAGCAGTACTTGGAAAGCAGTTACGAGTGTTTCAGGATCAAAATAGTGGCACGGACCTGTGTGTTCCATGGGGACCTGCCCTGGGTCTAGGACTGTTCAATACTCCCACTAATGAGCTGGATGATGAAACAGAGAGCATGCTTATTAAGTCTGCAGATGATACCAATTGAGGAAGAGCAACACATCATTTGGAGAACAAACCTGGAAGTGCAAATGATTTAACAAATGAGAGCACTAGACCCAACCACCAGAATGCTCTTTAACAGGACTGAGGGTTCATTTTGCCTATGAGGTAAGTGAAACAATCCTCCTGCTCTCTTCAGCAGGGAGAAGGCCTTGGTGAAGCACCGCATTTGGGCTCTGCATTGCTAGAAAATCAGATGCCATCTGGGAAGAGTTCAGACTGGAGCACTGAACAGGATCAGAGGTCCAGAAAACAAAATTTTTGTGGAAAGGATAACAGTTGAATAGTTCACCTTAAAAGGGGAAAATGGAGACAGGACTCAATAACAGTCTTCCGCTAGAGTAAAAATTCTGTTTTCTACTTCCATGATAGATGGGATACGACTTTTCAGAGGAGGATTCAGAATGGACAAGAGAGGCTCTTGCATTGGACTAACATGGTAACTATTAACAACTCATTCCCCGCTGGACTCCCTGGGGAGAGTAGAAGTTTCTCTCCAGGGACTATACAAGGCACCTAGTGAGATTAGCCTATTTAAGCTAAAGTTGGCCTTTAGAAATAATTCACCTGTGTTATAGCTGTAAGTCCATTTGTGCCTGCTGTAGGGTTGGTGTTGGAGGAAAAAGGTCAGCAGGCTTGTGAAGTAGGTTGGGACCAGAGAAGGTTCAAAAAGAAGGGAGAATTGCAGCTTCCATATGGGAGTTGAAAGGAAAATCCAGGCAATAAAGAGCAGGGGGATGGAGTCAGTTGTTTTATGCCAGAAATCCAAAATCCTTAATAATGTGCCATATTTGCTAACTGTTGTTGCAGTTAAGACCAACTGCCAGGCATGTCACAGGAAGCCGGGCATCTGTTGAGAGCACAGGGACACAAAGATGACAGGAACAGCAAAATGAGTTGCCCAGTCAGTTTGGAAAGCCCCAGGATCAGAGCTGCTACTATCCAGCACTGCAAACTGCTGCACTCGTTTCTGCTCTGGTGCAGAAGAAACTGAGGCAGGGCACAGCTTAGATCTTCCATCGCCATTAATCTGAGGTCTCTAAAGAGTCAACAAAAATGTGTTTACACTGGCAGCCCAAACATTAGAGTTTAACAGAATATGGACACTACTTTTAAGGCAGGGAGGAGCTTGTTGGGGTTTCCAAAACTTTTCTTCTGCAAAAAGAAAAGAATTTTATCATCACAGACCACTCATGAATCTGCTAGAGAGAACACCCATCCCACAAATTCTCCTTTGTGTGGCTCTTCTCCACCCAGCAATATTCTTCTAAAAACGAAATTAAATTTCTTGCTCCTATCATTGAAATTCCCTTCACAACCAGATAGCCAAATAATGTTAATACTAATTTTAATTCTGAAAAGCATACAAAAAAGGGGGAATTTTCTCATTATTAATGGAAGAAAAAACCTATTTAGTATATCTAAATGAAAAGTGTAAGATCTATAACCCGTACAATAGCAATCATGAAAAAGCTACAAGATGGAATTATTCTCTCAGGGCTTTTATCAAGGTAGTTATCATAACTTAAATGTGAAATCCACCCAGAAATCACTCAGAGAATTCAATATTCACATACTTCCCTACTGTAAATAATCCCCCATGCAACAGTAAAAGTTCTCTGTTTATAACTCCATAATTCAGGTTGTGTCAGCAATTAGCACTTGAAGTTATAGCACTGCGCTACATTTTTTAAGAGTTAGAGGAAGCCAGACTGCTGCCTGATTTGCCAGTGAGGCTGGAATAGAGGACAGCACAGAAAGTGAGCAGTAGTGCTTGTCTCCTGGACTGACAGACACCCGGGAAAGGGGATGTGGACCACTTATACTCACACTTAGAGCTTCAGCTGCAAGATATTCCTACTGACCTCAGATGAATAAAGGCATGAAGCTGCTTCCCACGCTGGTGTACACTTCAGGAGAATTAAAATGAAGACCTCCCCATGCAAGTTTAAAAGCAGCAAAGTCTGCCTCACAGTAACACCTCTGACAGAGGGAGATCTTTAGCATCAGGCATTTTATTCTTTCTGTTTCAAACGTTCTCCTAATTACATATTACAATGTGTTTTTCATTGTGGAGAAGCTGTTTTAATTACTCATAACACTCACTGGGGAGAATTACTGCTGTGCAGAGAGCAGATCGGCATTCTCCTGCCCATGACAGGAGAAGAATAGCGTGCCATGTTGCTAAAATACATTGTGGTATTTATCAGCTGGTCTTCTACAAATAAGAGATGGCCCATATAAGGTCCAGTGAACTCCAGAGTGCAAAATAACCCCCTTCCTCTGTTTAGTTCTTGCAACACTGGCTTATGCTCATGGTAAATCAGTATCTTCAGGAGGCAGCACGTGGCATAAGAGTGGACAGGAACAAATCTTCATTCATTCCTTGCCCGTCTCTGCCTCTTACTCTTAGCAATTTTGCTCTCCTCCCAGACTCTGGGTCTGTGCAGGGAACATGCTGGGGAATAAGGTGAGCAATTTTATATGATGTAAAATTTGTCTGACCCCTCCATGTCCAGCACTAAGCTATATTTCCTAAGAGATGAATTCTGAAGGTGATGTATTTTTGTGTACCCAAATTTTAATCTATCTGGCCATTTTAAAATCATAGAAGTGGAGAAAAAGCAATTTTGAAATGGTACTTTGGAAATCATATGAAAGGTAAGCCTCCACAAAGACAAGCTCAAGCCTTCTCTTAATGGAACCAGAGGTAAAACTCAGTAAATAAGAATATCTTAACAGGAACAGACATGAGCATTAACTCCAAAGGTGGTACCATATACAGGGACCATCCTTCAAAGTTTGTCAATTGTATTAGCAGACAATACAACACGAGTGTAGGAGAGATGTGCTGATACCCTTGGACAGGTTTGCGGGGTGCAGGCAATGCAGAACACCAGTAAGATTCAGCTTTGCTCTATGGGACAGACTGAAGCTGTTCCAATCGTTTGATGTCATAAATTTACCAAAGAGACCAGAAGAGTGGAAAATGGAAGAGTGTGTTGGGCAGATAACTCACATCTATTATTTAATCCTAAAAAGTTCAGAAGTGTGACACCAGAAGTCCACATTAAATAAATGTGCTTCTTTCCATATTCATTAACACAATTACTATTTTCATCACACTAATGATATGAATTCATAACTACTGCACAGTGTCTGTATATATTCTCATGGAGAGATTTTATGCATTGTTATTTGTAACCAAATTACCAATAAGAGGCAAACGAAATCCCAAAACTTGTTATGATAACCCTGTTTGGAGTAGACCCTGATATCCTTTAAAGATATTCTCAGATGTAGTGAGTCTAAATTCCATCTCCAACCATCTTTGTAGTTGTCATTAATTAGACACTTCTGCAGGACTGGAGGTGGCCAAAGCCAACAGGAACAAGGGTTCAGGTGGAAGCTAGCCAGGTAAATATGGGCTGCAAGACTACTTTAAAGCTGTTTAGCCTATTGTCTTGGCAAACATAAACTTTGGTAAGAAAGCCACAACTGAAACCTAAAAGTGAAAGCAAAGCTTGCCAGTCTCTAACCAAACACCCAGGGAGAACATTTCAGTCACCAGCAATTCCTTAACCCAGCACGCAAAGACATAAAAAGATCCAATGGTCAGGGGATAAGGCTACATGAATTCAGGCCACATGAAGCATTATTTTCTTTTAACAGTGAGGAGTAATTAACAACTGAAACAAGTGGCCTAGGGACTTAATATAAGCACCTGATGTCTTTAAAACTAGGCAGGACATCTGCCTTTGAAAAGCTCTGTGGTAGCTCAAAAAAGGCTAACAGCTTAACACAGGAATAAGCACAGGACAAAATACTATGGCCTGTTTTATTCACGAGGTCAGTCTAAAACCACGGGGCACCATTGTTATGAGCTGTAATGTATGAGACTCCATGAAGTCCTTTGGTTCTCCTGCAACGGGTCCTCCTCTAGCAACATTTTGTGTGTTGATTATTTATTTAAAAAGGTCTCAGATTTTCTGAAGAAACCCAAACCATCCCCATGGCATATTCACAGCTGATTTTACAAACCACAAGGCCAGATCCTTAGCTAGAATAAATCAGTGCAGTTCCACTGAAGTAAGTGGAAGTTTGATAAGTTGTCATAAGATGAAAAATCTGAGTCCCTTATCACAGGCACCTATATATTTCCCGGTTTTCCCACATTACTCATCTAAATCTCCCCTTGATTTCCATCTAAGCCAAATGGCTGTGAACAGTCGTCTCCGCATCTTCAGCACTGTGTTCTGGACCTTCTCTAGTATTTCCTCAATATTTCTGTTTATGTAAATTTTGTCATGTATACACCTTGTTTTCAGCATGTTTTGTCAGTGCTTAAAGAGAATAATCAAGCCTAGAGCTAATCAGCAAATAAATAGATTTAGTGAGGGTATAGCAACAGGATAAACAGGATTAGCACTTCAGGAGGACAGAATGAATACAGATGGGCACTCAATGGGCAGGTTTTGCTATCAAGCCAAGAGTGCCATGTTAAGCAGGGACAAGGGAGTTCTTAATGCTTTTGTTTCTAACCAGAGATCTGCAGGAAAACACAACACTGCATAGTGGAAACTGAATGTTTATAAATATTTATACAAGTGAATTCAACAGGAATGATGATAATATTGTTTTAAGATTTTATTCTCCTTTGCTTAAAGGGCTGTAACCATAGGTTAAAGCACACACAATTGTAATGCGTGCAATGTGCAATGCATACACTGCACGAAATCATGCGATCATGGAATAATCCAAGTGGGAAGTGGGAAGGGGCCTCTGGAGATCTCTAGTCCATCCCTTGCTCAGAGCAGGGCTAACTTCAAACATGGATCCAATTGCTCAGCACCTTTTCCATTCAAATTATCAAAACCTACAACAATGGAAACTGCTCCAAACTGGGACAACCAGGACCAACATGCAGGACTACCTGCTCCCTTGCTTAACCACTCCTGCTGTTAATAGTTTTTTCTTCTACCCAACAAGAATTGCTCTTGTTGCAACCTGTGCCTGCTGCCTCTTGTCCTGTCACTGTGCACTCCTGGGAAGGGTTTAACACTTCCATCTCTATAACAATCCCCCTTTGGTAGTGACAGTCTGCAGTTAGCTGCCCCCATACCCAAAGCCTTCTCTCCTCCAGGCTGAATAAGCCTGTCCCCCTGGCTTGTGTGCTCCAGCCTCCAAACACCTTCATGGCTCTCCACTGGACTTGCTCCAGCTTGCCAGAATCTCTCAGCAAATCTAATGCAGCCTCCAAATCAGACATGTTCTAATATGGACCAATCCCTGATGGTACTTGCAAAGGAGGGCTGAAATGAAAAGTGTCAAACACCCAACTACTGTCTTGAAATCCTCATGATCTTTCATCGCCAGTGGTCAAAACCAAAACTCACCAGTCCAACCCAACAAAAGCTGAGAAATTAAAATAATTTCTGCTAGTCCTAATTAATTGCCATCTACATTTTCAAGCTTTATGGCCCATCTTTCTACCTGCCTAGGAGAGGAAATAGCTTTTGCCACATGCTGAAGAATTGAACATGCAGAATTTATGGGCTCAAGGGATAAAATGTATGACAATTCAAAATGCTTTTGAGAGTTTTCTAGTATCTCCCCCACACTGAAACCAGAGGGTTTTCAGCCTGACAGTGCCCAAGCTATAGCAGAAAGACGTAGCCATGCTCTTTGAGAAGTGTGTCCCAAAGCCGTATGTTGACTTCTGCAACTGCCACTCTCAAAATCAATACAGAGCTTGCCACTTCCATGTGGAAATGTGTAGGTTGAGATAGGCTCGATAATAGAAAGTAATAAATCCTTCCTGGTGCTAGAAAAGGGCTTGAGCAAAAGTGAATTCGGTTCAAAGGAGTGAATTGTTAACTATTCCCCTAAAAAGAGGATTCATTTTGCCACAGGGCAGGAGCAGGGTTGTTCACCCAAAGGATCCAATAGGATCTTTCTGTTACGTGCCAGACATCTGGACCAGTTCAGAGATATTTTGTCATTCCACAGCACCAGCACAGGGAACAGGGACTCTCTAGTGCCACATCTTCACCAAGTGCCAGAGAGGAGACTCCCTTGGCAAACATGCTCTCCCCTTTAATTTCACAGCTGTTCCAGGGATGTGAAAAACTGCTGTATGGGACAAAAATCTAAGGCAGTGAAGGACTCTTTGAACTAATGAAAAAAGACAGAACAACAATCTGGAGTTTGAAACAGCAATTTCAAATTGCAAATAGACACATCTTTAGAAGTTATGTATTTACCGTAAGATACAAATTACGGAAGCACTGGTCTTTCTCTTTTTAATGTTTTCCAATTAATAACCATCATCTTGCAAAACACACAGTAGCACAACAACGAGCACATTACAGAGCCACAGCCTTCCTATAGCCTGACTGGTTTTTAATTACAGAGAAAGGATTCACTCTACTTCTACCCAGATGTTCTCAAAGTTGATAACCTCACTGGCAGTGGGACAAGAAGTAGGAGGAATATTCTTACATCTGCAGATTTCCATGCAGAAACCAAAACAACTAGAAGAAATGTTACAAAATGAGTGCATTTCTTCACACTTCACAGGAAAGAGAGGGAAGGAGAAAGCGAGAAAATAAGCACTTCTGGTGCACTAAGTGATCATTTATCTTTGTTCCCTTAGTAGCCTTTGTGAATGCAATTGCTCTACTGAACTTGGCACGTTGCCTGTAACATTTGAGGACTTTGCTGCCTTAGCAAAGTGTCTCTCCTGAATTCATTCCATTCACAGGTTGCTGCCGAACAAAGGAGACTGTCCTTTTTCATTTTTGTCATCTAAGGAAGCTCACAGGATAATAGGTGCAGAGCCCCTAGCCCTTGAGGAAAGCTTTTGTAAAGAACTTCTACCCTCCACTTTGGAAATACCATAGTTGCAATACATTTTGATACTGCCATAAATGTATTTGCATCTGTTTTTTAAATAAATTTAAAAAATATTGTTTGGGTTATTGTCTTTGCTTGATGTCCTCATCAAACCTGAAATCTTAATGCATGGACTGGTGCTGACATCACCAGGTCAAGGCATGGCTGACAGCATTACTGGAGTCCAAGGCTCTCATCATGCTAAGGAGAAAAAAATCCCAGACCTGCTTTCTCTTCTCCACTACATATGTAACTGAAGGCACAGTATTCAGAGACAATACACTCGATTCTGCGTGCTCGATCTCCCTCTGCTTCCCCTGTGCTGCTGGCTGCCACAAGTAACTGGACATACTTCTTAGCGCTATTATTCTTTTAAAGCTCAATTCATCTATTTCACAAGAACCATGTGGAGAAAGGCTTCAACTCTGCCTCCCTTTCCTGCATGGCAAAAAGGGCTTGACCATGTTTCGCCTTGGAGAAACCCTGTTCCCTGCATGGCCACTCCTGAGGACAGAGCAGCTCCTCTGCACTGATGACAAAACAGCTTTCCCTCCCGTCATCTTGCTCTACATTGACTTTTTTTTTTATTTTCCCAGCTGTTCTCCGGGACACGGCTTCCCATCAGAGGGAAACAGTACTGAGAGAAGATGGCTGGTTTATTGTTCAAAGAGCTCTGCAAACACAGCCCTAATTCTCAGCTGGCATGAACTGTTGTGATTGAAGTCAAGAGAGCTGCCGTTATTTACATCAGCTAGGCTCTAGGCCACCGATATCTGAATTCTTCCCTATCATCCAAGCTGCCTAGACCCAGAGAGAAGAAAAATATTATTATTCTCTATATGCATCAAAATTATTTATTTTCCCAGCGCATTCTCCTCTCTGCCCTGGGATGTAGCTGAGTATTTAAACCTCACTGAAAGCAGCAGAGGAGGCCTGGACTCAGTTGCTGGCTTTCTGGGACATGCCACTTTCCCTCTCCGCAGACTGGATTCTCCCCTCATGAAATGGGGATGCTCCTGGCACCATGAGACACACTGAAGCTTCTCGCCGAAAAGGCTGAAGAAACCCTGGGCTTCACTACTACTGCTGTTCCTACTAATAACATTTCCAGTCCATTGCACCCTGCCCATTCTTTGGCTGCTGTGTTCAACCCGGCACATGGATTCATCAGGTCAGACAACTGGAGGATGGTACGTGCTACTGTATGTCTCTTAAATACACAAAGCTAAAAAGACAAGTGGATCTACTGAATTTATTTTAAAATATTTTAAGCTGATTCTTAGACACTGAAGAGAAGTACTCCCTTCAGGTTTAAATTAATGAGAGGAGTGGGTACTAGCTGAAATAAGATCAAGAAATGTAGGAAAGCCTTTGATGTTGCAAAATAGACTAACTAACTATTGCTTGTTTATCTAAGTATTTGGTAAATTACACTTCATAAGAAAGTATGTGCTTTAGTCAAGTCTACTTTGCATAGGCAGATGGGTTTTGTTACATTTTGCTTAGCTTCTGTGTTTCAAAACTTTTGCTAGGTTTCTTTTTATTTTAACTGTTTGTAGGGAAGTTAGTTGCAGCCATTTGGAGAAAGGCGCTTTAAAGAGATCTCACTAAGGGAATGAAAAAGGTTGTTTCTTTCTTCTTACAGTTCTAAGCCATACTTTGGTACAGGAACATGGGACATTCATGGTGCTATCCTGGAGTCACGAGAATGCAGGTAAAACACAACCCTCTGTACACCACCAAAATACTGGATATCTGAGTCAGCTGTGACAATATTTTCACAGGACTGTGGTAGGTGTGGGAAGAACTGTTCTGGTCACAAATGAAGACCATATACTGGTCTTTTAGAAGAG
This sequence comes from Balearica regulorum gibbericeps, assembly GCF_011004875.1. Taxonomy (NCBI): domain Eukaryota; kingdom Metazoa; phylum Chordata; class Aves; order Gruiformes; family Gruidae; genus Balearica; species Balearica regulorum. The sequence goes on from NC_046189.1 coordinate 5,585,010, forward strand.
AAAATTTATCCCCATCTTTGTACTATGCTCCAGAGGTCACACTAAAAAAAAAAAAGCCTGTCTGGATTCAGACAATAAAATGAAATGCATTCCAAAGATAGTCCCCTTAGGCTGCTATTTTACTATGGACCAAAAGTAAACAGATTCAAGAACTGTAACGGAGATGAACAAGATGAGCTTGCCCATGTAACTGATGGGCACTAAGGGACCTCCAGGCATGGCTAAGGAGCCATGCAAACATCCGCTCATTTCAGCTGCACTTTGCATTGAACCCTTATGCTCCTCTAGACAGGCTTGTTTTGGAGGTCACCTTAAAATAAGACACAAAAGACTGCATTTGAAAATGTTTTGGTGTCCGTTGTCACTGTGGCAATTTTAATGTGATCACCTGGTGGGTGGTTAGCACTTCTTTCAGCTCTCTGCTAACCCGATGCGATAGATAGCACAACTCCAAAATACAAGCAGCATGACAAGTTTTCAAAATTGTCTAAATATATAGCTAGCCCACTGGCTGTTTATTGCAGCATGTCAAGTTTCATCTCTCCATGAGACAGAACTTCCCCCCTCAAAAAGGAAAAACGGAACAAACACTAATACTTAAAAAAAGGAAAAAAAAACCCCACACACAAAATGAAAGACGAATATCCTTTCCCAGCAGTTTCTGTTACGGCTAAGGTACCTGTGTAGTTCAGATGCAGGGATTTGAGGAAATGGCTTGTGAAGACAAGGGCTTTGGCACAGCTGGGCATGGGGAATTCCCTCTTGGCTTCCAGCTGCCAGCCACCCTGCTTCATGAGGGAGCAGGATTTATCTGATTGAACATCATCCTCTTCTCCCGCTCCAGGAAGGTGGGCTGCGGGTGGTAGGGCAGGCACACCACCGTGCAGGGGCAGTCTGCGCCCAAAGCACTCAGAGACTCAGTTATTGCCTTTGAGCCAGAGAGAGCCTCAAGATCCAACACCCAGTTGCCTCAAGACTGGATTTTTCATGACTTCACGACCCTTTTTCATATCCTTCTCCCAAATTCTTTCGGTGAGAAACATAACACCTCCAAAGCAGGCAGGTAATATCGACTCCAGTGCCAATCCCAGTTATACTGCTATAAACAAACAGGAACTGTGCTGAACTTTTGCTGGAACTGCAGCCTTCCTGTGTGCAAATGAAGAATTGACCTCTCAGGCGGAGAGGCATCTCAAGAGCCATGTAGGTGATGGACATTTACAAGGCCTTAAAGTTCAGGGGGGTGGGTCCCACGTGAGATCTTTTTGGCTATTTTGTGAACTCCAAGCTGGATACAAATTTGAGAATACACATATAAAATATATATATATTAAAATACATTATATATATATAAAAATGTGTAAATTTCTGGCTGTATTTTGTATTATCAGTAATTCAGATTAATAACACCTCATTGCCACCCTAAATTCAGCCATCTGCCTGCACCCACCATGCCTTAGGCTTCAACATCCAGCTCCTGTAGGCAAGACCAAGCTTTCAGCCCGTTTCAACCCTCTTGCCTGCATCATTTCCACCCCCAAACCACTAGAAGGCACAATACCCCAAAGAATAACCTCAAACCGTGAGTCTCAACCTGCAGGATGCAGGACCACCCGGGGGGCCTGAGTGGGTGCAATGTGCAGAAGAGTGGCCCACCTCTCTCCCTGGACCAGGCACTGGGAGCTTAGCCTGTCTCAACTTTTCACATGAGCCTTCAAAGGAGCTGCACAGGAAAGATTTCTTCTGCTCCTTCCTTCTCAAGATATTTGCTAAAATCCTGCCTGAAACATTGAAAGACACAACTGACTAGATTAGGCACCAAATGCACAAATACAGTATAGTGCACTTGTGACCATACACTGACATATGGATCGACATCAGGAGAAGATCAGCAGCATTTCAATGTCCGTATCACTGCCCATGTATAAAAAGATTCAGGAAACCTGTGTTCAGTCAGCGATTAAATTAATCTCCAGAGCAGCAAGGAACTATATTCCCTTTAACCTTAATGCAGTCAACTACGCAAAGAATGTTTTCTACTCTATATGCATTGTCCAAATATTCCTGCTCTCTATCTTTCCCTTGTGGATGACACTCCCCCCCCCCCCCCCCCCCAATTAATTAGCTTTCATTGGATAAATCAATATTTCTCTCAACAACAAAAAAAAAAAGAGCTAAAAATGTACAGAAAATACAGTACAAATGTATTGAATGTACCTAAAGATAATGATATGTCCAGAGACTGTGGTCATTTGAAAGCCCTGAAATGTAATTTTGAAAATTGCTTTATTGAGTTAATAAAAAGAGAAGTACTGAAAAACCACAAAGATACATATTTGTTAAGTTCTTCTCTCTATTTTTCCCAATTGCTGAAGGTTAGAGCTATGTCTTATTTGCCAATAAAAGATTTTCTAGGACTTTTCAGGTACACATCACAGAGCAGTTACCCAAATGATCATAGCCGAAGGAGACATCTCTGAAATAGACTGGCTGTAAGTATAACTAATACATTTAGTATTATATGTAAGTACTAGCTTCCAGTAATTCAAAAAACATCTAAAAGAGTTCTCCATCCAAATGTAAAAAACATTTACCCCTCTGCAAAGACAGGCTAAGATGGTATATGCTGAAACAGGACATGGAGTGTCTAACAAACCAGAGCCTCATCTATGCCCATCCTGAAGAAGGCAAAAAGACAAACTGGATGCAGGGTGGGGAACAACACAGGGGCCAAGTGTCTCCGAGTGCCCCACACTGGGGACTGTCAACAGCTTTGCTCAGGGAAAGTTGCCCTTGGAGTTCACCAGTCTACAGAGCAGCCAGCAGGGCTGCTGGGTCATTGCCCTCCAGGCTTGTCTTTTGCCCCAGAAGCACTTCTCTTGTAAGAGCTATCTGCTCTGAAAAGTACAAGGTGCTTTCCAGATCTGTGGAGAAAGTAAACACACAAATGTCTTGTCTTCCATCATTGTTCCAGTCCTTCATAGCCTTATAGGAGGGACTGCATTTCACACAAGCATGAGTTTACAAAACCCTGGCCAGTCTCAAAAGTAAAGTAACACCAATCAATATTATCCAAAATAACATCCAACCTCTATAGAAAACTAACTGCATGAGCAACACAAAATCACAGACACATTTATCTGTTTTGTTCATGTGTTGTTGGAACAGTCCCTGCAAATGCCCATTAAAATGCATAAAAACAGAGGAAAGGAACGCTGTTGTATTAAAGACTGCAGATGTATTCAGCACTTTTTGTAATGCCTAAGTGAGCTACACAGTAGGGCTATCTCTAACAGGAATTTCCCAGTACAATGTGAAAGGAGGCAGAATTCCTAGTTTGCGCTGGGGTGAGAAGCACACTTCAGGACAGACGGTGTGTTTCCCTCTTACACTGAGAGTCCGACTCTACCTGGCATGATTATTGCCAGTCTCCAGAAGGAGCACGTTTCCTTCTGCACCAGCTAGGAAGTTTCATGCAGCAGGAAGCACAAATGCAGGTCCTTTGGCGTGCCATTTCCCACTGTGGAGGATCAACAGCCTCCATGGCACACAGCGTCACCATCCTTTGCCCTGGCAGCAGAGAGCCCCGAGCCAGGCAGATCCCAGCCCCATGCTTTGGCAGCAGCGTGCTGCCACCCACCAAGGGGTCTTTCAGACACAGTCTATATGTTCAACATATTTTGTCTCTCAACTCCTCACTCGGATGGTCCCCCCTTGGAGATATTTTTGCAATGCTATTTGACCCTTGCCAGCTGGTGTAGTACAGCATTCTTGGCAGGATGCTGCTGGCAGGCTAGTACACTGCTTAGCTCCATCCTTAAGAGCTTCTCTGACCTCCAAGGGATGACGAGGACTGTGCTGATAGCTTTCCAACTCAGACTGTATGTTTCTGGGCAGGCCACATGCCTGTACTGTATTGTATAGTGCTGTCAATCTCATATACATCACATCTGTCTCTGCTATTTTCTGTCTCTGAGGGATTTATTCCTCCCCTTCACTGGTACAGTGGCCCCTCTGAATGAGTCTGTATATGCTTTAATTTATGCAAAACTCAATCATCAGCTTGGCTCTGGGGAGTCTTTTCCAAAGGGGAAACTGTTGTCATTTCCTTCAGAAACAGGGCATAACATTACAACTTTTTTTTTTTTTTTTAAATGACAAGCTGTAGTGCTACCGAGCTCCAGCAGCTCCCATTAAAAATGACTGCCATTTGTTAGCGCTCCAGGTATCACAGGCTTTGTCCCCAGATCACCCTGACCATCCCTACTGTAGTTCTTGCAACCTCCCCAGGCTGACAAATCTGCTGCTGCTCAGTTACTGCTATTTTTTGAAATCATTTCACTCCAGCACATCTTGATGCTACTCTACTGTAGTCACAGGATTTAGGACAGGGGTGAACTCAATTTTTTTGCTGTATCTGTTTATTGATGTACTTTTTGAAATCTACTGCCAATGTGGAAGTCTTACTACCTTTAAGTTCTTAAGCATAGCCGTGATGGCAACATGGCTTGCAAGGTCTCACAGAGTCCCTGCATAAATGGGATAGGATTTACTGAACCACACTGCCCATGTTAATAAACCAAGAGCCAATTAATAATCTAATAAGAATCCTAATAACAAACAACTCCTGGGTCCAGTCATACCATGACCCTAACACGTTTGCATCTTTCTGTTCCCTGGCTTTCACCTCTGGTACAAACCAGAACATCTTCTTAGGGACTCTTGATACATCTTCTCCATCCACAAAATTTTTGGATGCTATGTGCTCCTGCTTGCCTTCAGCACGCTGCCAAGGTTGACAGGGTATACAGAGCTCACCTGCTTTTATGTCACTTTAGGACTCCTCAACAGCAATGCAATCCCCTCCAGCCAGTTTTAAGAAAGACACAGGGCAAAAACATTTAATCTGATCCCTCTCTGAAGTTTTGCCTCACAGAGTGTGACTTGGCATTTTGTGGATGAGAGATCATTCCCTGGACTAGTGGTTCTCATTTCCCATCTTGGCTGCCCAGCCTACAGAGATGCCAGAAAGTCTCCAACACAATGCCTTTCCCTGGAAGCATATCAGCCAGTTTTAACCCTTGCTTACTCTCGCAAAGGTAATCTGCCTCAGTTAGACAGACGTTCCAGCAAACTGCAATGCAATCACTTACCCTATGAACCATGGTCTTTATCGTAACTTGGTGGAACATTCAACAACCAATAGGAAAATGAAGTCCTCCCTGCTTCCTTTCTGGAAGTCTAATGTTAATCATAAACCCAGTGTAAAACATATTGCTCATAGAGCTGAATCAAAACTACTTGTTCCTTCCAATAAGATTCCCTCATCCCAGACCTATGTCTCTCCTTAATATTTGCTTTTCAAAATCTTACAGGTTAATGCATATAACCTAAATCCCGAGGAAAACAGCACTTGGGTAACCATTGTGCGCAAAAAAGAAAGATCATGGTCTCATTCAAAATTGGTCTCTGTTTTGGGCCAAACAAAGTTTCAGTGGAAAAGCATTCTCCTAATTGCTTCTTTTCTGAAACCTGATCTCTACTGTGAACTTTGACAAAAATGTACCAGCATGAATAGTATTTATATAAAAAAATAAAGAGTATATATCCAATTCTATAAAACATTGTTCCACATTCTAACATCAGGGTACAGAAAACAGAAGAAAAATGTATTCTTTGTGACGTTGCCTTTCTGAAACCCTAACCTGATGTGTATGAAACTTAATGAAAGCAATCCAGAGTATACACCAATACTAATACAAAGCCATGCGCTCCTGCAGACATGTTCTCCCTTTCTAAATCTATAGACCATGAAAGAATTTGAGAGCAGCTGCTACACACGGAGCTCCATTACTAAGAGCATAGATCATTCTAACCACAACCCTAGGAAAAACTACATCCAGGTTGGCAGTGCTTCTACAAAAACTTACAAGGAGTCATTCACTTCCATAAGCATTGTTTCTCATGCTATCGGTATAGCTGGTAAACTCATCAGCAGAAACACTCCCTCCTTGTGTTTGCCTTTCTAGAGGGTTAATGCTACCCTTCATCCTTACCTTCCTTCAACTACACCATGATAATCAGTCTCTGAACCAATAGCAAGAAAAATGTTCCAGAAAAATGGTCCTTCTCATTAAAATTCTGAAGACTAAATGCATACCTATAAATGTATATATTTACATATGTTTGAAATATATATTTTATAAATAAAATTCCATGTGGAGATACATACGTATGTATATGGAAAAAAATCCTTCTTGCTTTTAGAAATCCTACCTCTAACCCTTAACACCAGGTAAACAAAGCCAAGTGAACAGCGCTGTATGATAATCTGCTTCATGTAAAGCCATTTTCTCTCACAAATGCCATTTCCCGGCTTAGCTGTTAGGGTCACAGAAAAAAAAAAATCAAAATTTTTTGTCTAATTACTTTCTCTCAAAAATCCTAGCCTTACCATGATGGACACGCGGGAAGCTGGTGTCTGCTGTAAGCCTAGAGAAAGCCTGTCTCTCCTCGTTGCTCTGTGGGCCATGACATATTCAAAAGAAAACTACTCTCTTCGCTCCTTCCCTTCTGAAAGTCTCCATTTACCATGCCTAATCTGAAGTATCTTGATGATCTCTATTCCACTGCAGCACTAATCTTGAAAAACTTCCCGTTAGACAGATTCATCCTTATTTTAGGTTGCTGGACCTATATGATACAGTGGGAACTTTCTTCTGAAACCCAGCTTGAATGGAGAGTAAAGTATGCCAGCCAAGTGCTACCTCCACCAGCTACTGTCCTAAAGCTACTCATCTACTCCTTCCCCCAATACTCTTCATCCTTTCTCATGCCCTGGCAGTGATGAAGATGAAACGTCTGTTAACACTACCCTATACTTCTAAAACTTCACAACGAACATATTTACAGTTTCTGCTGGTACTTTAAACATGAGCCAACCATCTCATCTGACACCTACCCAGGGCAATTTGGTTCAGAGATACCTGATGAAAACTGGAAACACACCCAGTATTTGCCATTAGGAGGAGACAGATAACAGGCCCTCCTAGGAAAGCACATGGGAAATTTTAAACAGTCAAAAGTTATTAGAGGTTTTATAAGTGCTAAAAATACTGTTTCTGTTAAAAGAGGTCTTTCTTTGATTTACATACTGTATGTAGATTAAGAAAAATTAGTTTCCTGCGTTAGTTTTAAGGCCTTTGTGAATATAAAAACATGGGAATTTGTGTTGCACGTACGTAATTGATGGTATTCAAATTTCCTGGCAACTCCTAAAAATGGCTTTAATAATCAAGATTTTTTTATTTGCTTGGGTTTTTTTTCTCTTCTCCAGAGAGGACCGAAAGGCCCTGAGAGATCTCATTCTCTGTTCTCTTCCTCCCAATTAATTAGATTTTTTTTAAGAAAAAAGAAAAACAAAACCCCAAACCCTAACTCTTCACAAAATTATTTCATTTTCTTCAGGACTACAATCTGGTTGCAATTGCTCTTGCATGCTCTGTGAATCAGGTGTCAAGCGTGTGTTTGAGGAACTGGTTTGCGTATGCACATTAATTTTCAAAGGTAATACATTCCTATCCCACCCTGTTTGCCAGTCTCAGATAGGAGAAAATCTTATGCTAAAAGCTTAAAAATATTTTCCCAGACTAGCAAAGAAAACAGGTGAGAGCTCCTATATAGCTGTATGAAAACGTGGTTTACTATGAGTCCGTGTCCTGTGCCTAGATTTTTGAAGTCTAAGGAGAAAAGGGCTCTATCCTCAGCTTTTCTTACGGTTCACAACTCCTGGAAGGCTATGAGGAGGGTTCTCCTGCAACCTCTTTTTTGTAGTGGGGAACAGTTCTGCGCACTCTCTCCTATTTGTATTAATTATACTTGTAGGAATGCTATGTTTTGAGGCTTTCAATCCCTTGGGAAACAAAACTGAAAAACTTCAAAAGTTACTGAGGAAAGAATGACAGACTGTCCCACCCAGAGAGACATTTTATATGAGAAACCAGGCTAAAAGAGCAAGAAGAGATTTGGTACAGATTCATATAAAACATGAAAGCAGAGTTAAGATAGTCTGACTTCAATACCCTCCCTGAATTCTTAGGAAATCTGGATCTAGATGTTCAAAGTTGGGCCCGGCCTCACAACGGAAAGCCCCAAACTGTGGATCTTACTACAGGGGAATGTGAGGAAGTCAAATTTACATTTGGAACCTCTTCTCTGTTTAGGAATAGGTTGTTTTTCCTTTTTGTATGCTGCTTCATTGCAGCTTGATTGAAACTGGACACAAAATGGTTACACTTAACTGAAGACTAAGCAAAAAGGCAAGCCAGTGTATTGACTATACAGTCAATTCATATATGAATATTAAATGTGTTTTCCCTCTTTAGCCCTCTTATTTTCACATGGGTTTTGCCAAGGGGCATTGTATATTGGATATTCAGATACATTTCAATTCCATAATGGTTTTGTAGTTGAAGTCATGCATAAAAGGACAGAAAACGTAGCATGCTTTACTGAAATAAGACCCTGTGAGCATTAAGGAGTTATTTTTAATATTCCTAACGCATTAAGCCTATGCTACAAGGCATTTATGTAACTCTTCTTTGTTTAGTACCACCTCCATCAGAACATAAGTATTTGCAGCTCTCTGAAAGTAGCTCTCTTGCAAAAGCATAAGCTACCTTGAACACATTATGAAATCTCTAAAATCTTTCCAGTTGTTTAAAGAATCAAGTGATTGTACCTCATTTGAAACAAATTAAAGAAATGCCTCAATGTAAAATTACTTCTTTTTATCAGAGTTTGACTCCTTCAGCTCCTTGTCAATAAGTTACCTGGCTTTCATTACAGCTGCCTATGCATGTTATTATCTGAGACTGGTAGACCTTGTTACACACACAGTATGGCTTATTTTTTTCCCCCTTATATTAGCAGGTAGATAGAAATAATTCCTTTAACTTAGTCAATGCAACATAACAAGTACTAAGCAAGTGTTGGGGTTTTTTTGGGGGGTTGCATAACATAGAAAGACTTTATCTGAGACAGGCAGCCTGCTTGTTTGATGCTGTGTACCACAGATCTTAGAAGCTGCCAGTGCAGGTGAGCTCATGGTCTGTTGAGTTTCTGGGGAGCATAAAACCAGCCTGGGATGGGCTGTGCAAAACTGTATTGCAGGTACCACATTAATACTCATACTCTGGTTCAATTTGATAAATTGAACATTTAACATTTAAAGTTACGACGCATGTTACATTTAACATTTAAAGCCACGGTAGCCTTTTACTGCCCATCACCCCCTATATATAAGGCAAAAGCAGGAGTGCCCACAGACCAGTTTTATAGTTGGGGAAATGAGACATACAAACATTTCATCCAAGAAACAGAGGCACAGAGAAGTGAAGCACTTTGGGCAGCACGTACTTATCTATTACTTTCAAACTCTTTATGAGGGTTGGTTTTACACTCACTGAAATCAAGAGCAATTTACGCCAAACACCTCATGACATTAGTTTATGTACGAACTACCACCACAGAAGTGCTCAGCACTACCCCAGCTCTGCTCTTATGACAGTCGATGGACTTTTGCCACTGACAGCAATCACCTCTGCTGACTGCTTTGGAAATTTTGCTTTGGAAATTCTCCTTGTCAGGCAATGACAGATAAAGCCTCCCCCAGCTGATGGTCCTCAGATCGGATTACCACAGAGGGAATTTCACAATCACACTAGATTCCAATTTTTTTCTTCTCCTTATTCTGGATAAGAACTCGATTTTCTTTTATATGAAAAAATATTGCCAGCATATTATTTCTCATCTAAACTGAAGGTAACTTCACTTAGATTGGCTTTGCTAGAAGCCCTTCTCCTAAATGCACTGCTCTTTGCAATGAACTTTGCAGCTTCCTTCTAAGTTGCAGAATGCCCTCCATTTTCACTGGCTTGTCGTGATCAGACCTTAACACTGCTGACTGATTTCCTCCGTGATTTTTTTCCATGCCAGTCAATAAGGTGGCAATTTTAATAACACAGTTCTTGGATGTAATGTTATTCACAGGTCTGCATCAACTCCTATGGCTGCAGTCTTGAAATTACCCACTTCAGCTATACCTATTAATTTCCCATGAAGTTTAAGAGTTCTCCATATATTATGCCCCTAACCCAGAGCCATGTCACATTGCTTTTCTAAGCAGCTTCTACTCCAGTTCACCTCAAAATTCAAACAAAATGTTTCTTGAAATGTATTTTACTTTTCAGCTATTTCATGTTGGGGATATGGGCAAGCAGCGTTACTATTTTTTTTAGAGGTGGTATTCACTTGCAAGTAGAGTCTGACTTACTTATGAGATTCAAGCAGTACAAGGAAATCTTTTCATGAGACTGATCTGAATTTTGATTCTCTAATAAAATCTGGAACAGGAGACAAAATTGGTTTGATTTGATTTACAGTCTCTGAACCATGCTGCAAATGTAGCCCATTTTTTCTGCTCTCAAACCAGTTCCAATTTATTCCTGGGTGTTATTTATGCAGGTGTATTTACTGAATAGTTTATCAAGTGATTTTCAGATTGGGATTGCTGCTTGGAGTTATTTTACATAAATTGATCACCAACTACTGGTTTATTAACCTGTTTAGTATACATGCTGCAAGGAGGAAGATCACCTAAACCACCCAGTATTATTTCTGCTCCATCAGGGCCTCACAGAAGATACTGTACTGTCAGAAGAAAAATGAAGAGCAAACACTGAGATCCCGTAAAGATAATTCTTAATAATAATCAAGGAGTCACAGCCAAGTGTGTGAAACTTGCCTCAGTTACCCATACACAGCAGATTTTATATTATGAGACAAGAAAGAAGACTGAAATCAAAATCGAGAGTAACGGTGCTAGACACTGTACAGGAGCAGCCTGTTCCTCTGAATAACTCAGCATCTCAATTTGCAAAATGCTGGACATGAAAATGCGGACGTGTTGGATGATTTAATTTCTGAAGGTGGGCCCTCAGTACTGGGGAGGCCAAGCCCCTTGCAGCATCTTCCATGGCTGAACCTGCAGTCATGGTGGCTTGGCAGTAAAGCGCTGCTAAAATCCAAAAGGCGAATGGCATCAGCCGGCCCTGAGATCAAGAGCGGGCAGAGGCCACTTTACAGGACGCTACTGACCCCAAGAGAGTCCACAGAGAGCTCCTGAGAGGAAATGCACAACCCTTCTGAAAGCTGTTAACCTAAGGACACTATTTTAATTACTCAAATTGTAAGAAATATGGAAGGCAAAATACTACAGAGGTGACTCTAAAAAATATCAGCTTATGACTCTGAAATATACAGTAAGGAACATTACCATAATAACCTCTGAGGAGATACAATGAAAACTATTACAGCTCCAGGAAAGACACATAAAGATGAGCATAACAATTACCTGCCTGACAGAGAAAAAGGAAGAAAGGTACATAATTTAGAGTACTGCTGTTACTGGCTTTAAGACAGATATATAATGAAGAGTATTGCAGTTACCTAGTTCTGGCAGAGATATAATGGCAATCATTAGTTATCTAGCTGTAAGGAGGACATGTAATGTGTAGTATTATTGTTACCTGTCCCTAAAAGAGAGCAAGAAAGAGGGGGAGAGAGAGACGATGAGAAACCTAGACTGTTACCCAGCTCTGCAAGGCAGAAATTATGGAAAGATTTGCTGCTGCCCATGGCTGTGCTTTACGGCCCCTAATTCAAGGAGGGGGAGGCAGGGGAGAATGAGCGGTCTGAGTTATGCTGTGGTTATCCGGTACAAGGCCAGATTTCCAGCTGGCCACAGTTGATAAAACTTGCTCGCGTTTGCTGCAACTGCGCTGACTTTGGGTTTGTGCAAAAAGGAAAGGATAGGGGAGATGGGGGCTTCCCCGTGAAACACAAGCACCACAGCCCTCCAAGAGCCAATATGGACCATGAAGGATGTCTTAGGGTGACTGATTCCCACAGGGACCCCCACTTGGCTCCCCAGCCACAGCAACCTCCAAGCAGGCACCATTTCTCCATGCACTCAGGAAGCCCTGGGCAAGAGCAGAGGTTGAGAGAAAGGTATGGCAAAAAAATAGGGGCTGTAAAGGATGGAAACAACTTTTGAGAGCTCTGGGACATGGGATGTAGAGATGCAATATATTTACACTTCTGCAGAGAAAAAGAAGCTTGGAGCTTTCTGTAGCCTTCAGTGTCTATCCCTTCCCTGGATGAATGATGTCTATCTATCCACTCTACCCTCAGACCAAAGGGACAACTGAAGAAAAAAAACCCAATTTTTTCTTTTAAATCTGGGGACAGAAGAGAGTAATAGCATACTGGAAAAAAGGTGGGTGAGTTAACCAAGACTGCAGGAATGAGGGAAAACTATGAACTTGGTCATAAGAAATAATCATGGCACAGTGGCCTACCTCTGTGATTTCTACAGCACCCCACTGTGTTGTCCTCACACTCGGGCTTCAAATTTCTTTTCCTAGGGTGTGATACTGACAGGACTTGAGACAAGGTCCAGTGAAGTCTGCTTCATTTTAGCTCACTCAGTTTTCAGTCAGATCCCTGATTAAATTCCAGGTCAAGGAACAAAGAAGAAACTCCAGTGTGATTCAAATAAATCCTTTTATTCCTGTTTTGATCACTATTTGCTATCCATCAGGTGGAAAGATGTGAAGTTCAGCTAAAACAATTGAATCTTGTGGTTATTAATTGGTAATATTCCAAGAAGAAAGACACTCCAGAAACCCTGCTGTTCTTCACAAACTGCATGGCTGCTCTATTAAACCACTTCTACAACACCAGACTCACTTGGGAGGCAGAGGGAGAGAAATGTGGTCAAAGAGAAGCAAGGAAGAGAGCACTGAATGGGAAGGGAGCACTTGCCTATTTAACCTGCCTTCAGAATAATTCCACCCCTTCCTCTGACAGCATACCCATTCAAACTTATGTTCTCCAAAGCAGCAAAATAAACCACACATCACACTCAGCCTTCTAGGCAGAAGCCGTCAGCTTACAAACATCCTCCAGCAGTGCTGCTGCCCTCTCCTCCAGCAATACCCCTTCTCAGCATTTACACTGTGCGTTAATAAATGATGCCATTATCACCAGGTGCGACTCTTCGTTAACACAGCAAAGACCAGAGCCTTAAATTTGATGACAGTGTATTCACATATATGTGTATACGTGGTCTTTGAACCTTCCACGCTGAAAAAGGCACCTATGTTCTTTCCTCCGAGGGGGAAGAACGGGCACAAATTAGGACCATGCGTTGCTTCTGTACCTCCAACATGGACACATTTCACTGAGCAGAGGGAAAGCTCCTCGTGGTGAGAGTCATTCGCTTCTCTTTCAGGAGGACAGCTGGATGCAAGAAATCAGGTTAAAATGACCTCGATTTTCACTCAAAGTCCGGAAGTAAAAAGGATCAGTAATTTTTCTTTTAATACATTTTTCTGTGAGTCCTAATATTGACCTGAACTGGAAAGGATGACTTGCTGAAACAGGCTCTGCTCTTCAGACACTGCCCCACGTGAAGTCTCTGACAACAATCTCTCTTGGGTACATTTTGAGAGTTAGAGACCTTGAGACATGCAGATCCACAATCACCCATCTTGGACACTGAATTCCTGTCCCTAATGCTATTTTACACTCTTTGCCAGGCAGAAGCACAGAGCCTCTGGCTTAAACCATATCAAAGGCTGCTTCCCTCACCCATAGTTTGTGGGTCCCCCACTACCAGCACTTTGGGGGTGTTAAAGTGGATCTAAGTAACTTCAAAGGGTGTTTTACTCTGCTGGGTTGATGTAAACAGACCTTAGAAGGTGAGAAGCAGCTTCAGTAAAGCTGTTCACTTGGTGCAAGCGAAGTGGCAAGATCCAGTCATCATTTACTAATAAAAATAAATATATATGGTAAATATCTACTTTGACTATTACATGAAAAGGCTCAATATGCAGAACTGAACTCCTGATTCCTTCTGGGAATACCATGCTGCTTTTTCACTGACTGTTTTGCCTAACTCTGAATATTAATTTAAAAAAAATAAAAATCTGTTACCTCTCTCTCATCTTTCCTCAGACTTTGTTTTTTCTCATTCAAATTTGCTTTCTAATTTTTCTTTTTCGCTGTCTTTTTGTTTTTAAGCAGTACACTTGGCTAGATGATAGGATTTCTGGTCTGCAGAATATGTGGATATGTCATCATTTGTTTTCTTACCAAGACTGTCAACAAATACAAAGATTCTGAGTTTCAGAACGCCATGTTTCTCTTTCACTTTTATATTTATGTGTGCATTCTACAAAATATACATGGCCGTTACTGGCATGTTTTAGTGGAATAAAATGATATGCTATTTAAATAATTATCTTTAAAACAATTTTGGGCAGCTACTACTAAAATATTTCAATCATCACTAAATTTCAATTCTCTGCTGAGAGATGAAAATAAAAATACATGAATTCTATTATGTTATGACACAAAATAATGTAAAACTATCTAACAAACATGCAAGAAATAAATTCAAGACAAATTTCCAAGCTTTCTAGTTCTGCTCCCAAACTTCCCTCAGTCAAAGCTCTGTAAAACTCTATTTGCACATTTTTTCAATTTAAGACAGCCTGAATACAGCCAGCAAGCCAAGCCCATGCTCAGTACACAAATACTCCTGTCACTGATATCTTTGACTCTAGAATTGATATCAAGACCAGAAATGAAGGGGATCATCTACCACCCCTCCTCCTCCTCCTCCTCCTCCAAGTAAAAGGAAAAAAACCTCACACTCATGTTGGTGCCTGTCACCTCCTAGCCCAGCCCTCATATTAACATTCACTGCAAGTCTCTGTGCATGGGTCCTGCAGGAACACGAGGAAGCACCGACACTTCATTGGGAAAGAAATCATGGGTTTCTGTTCACCTACGTTCATACTTTTTTGAGCTCAATGGCTTGAGAGGCTGTGAAAGGTTTTGTGGTTTTCCCCCTATCTACTTCTCCACTTCTTGGGTACCAAAAAGTGATAAAAATGTTAGTTCAATGCAAAATGTTTGGCTGTGAGGGAAAAATAATCCCACCAGTTTCTTTCCAGTTATCTCCAGCAAGAGCTGCACTCCTCTGTATTGATCTGTATCTGCTCACTCCTACATATGGGAGGAAAAAAAAAAAAGGGGGGAGCCTGCATGACCTTGTAGAAGTAGGTGAAAAAACAAAACTTCTGGCACTTTTTGCACCTTTGAAATATAAGAACGGCCTTAGCTTTGGAGGCACCTGAATTAATTCATACATAAACGTTCCTTTTGCATCTTTGTTTTCATTTATTTCCTGCTTGGTATCAGCAATAGCAATACTGAAAACTAGCGCATGACAAAACAATCAAATGAGATATTTGGCACAATGGCTAATTTGTACTCTGTAAATCTCCCCTACAAATTCTATTAACTGTTCTTCATGCTTTGTCAATGCTTTTTTTTCCTTGAGAGCACACTGAGTCCTACAGCCCAAGAAAATTTGCAGTTTCTTTCCTCTCCCTTGTGACTGCCATCCCTTAAGCCCAGTGCTATCCACATGAGCAGACCCAGCAAGGAAGGCAAGGGGTATACTGTTTTCCAGTTTTTCTAACAGTGCCAGTTACTACTTAGCAAAGCCTACTGCAGAGCAGAAAAAAGGTGGAGGTCAGAGGATTTTGGATCTATGATTCAAAAACATAAAAGGTGATAAACTTGTTTGCAGCTTCCTTTGAAAGAGCTATGACCAGAACAGATATATATTCACAATCTGCTTCTGACCCAGACAAGAATAGGGAGATAATGAGGCACAGCACCATGTGTGACACAGACGGATTCCCCTATGTGCAGTAGGTTTTGAGGCAGGGGACCTGAGCCCAGGGAGGCTGGGCAAGGAACTCCAGGTGAAATAAATCCCACACGACTGCTCTGACTTGGAGAGTAACTCAGGAACAGCACTAATCTTCCCTTTGAAAAGCCTTTGAAATCACTCGAAAGCAAGCAACAAAAGGAAAACTCCTAAAAAAAAAAGCTACATGACTTTTTGCACCCCACAGTTCCTTCAGTTTGAATTTAACTATCTGTTTAATTACTTCTGCTTCCAACATTTTTTTTTCATTTTTATATTGTCCGTACTGGAAATTCAGGCAGATTATGAATGCTTCCCTCAGCGAGCTACCTGAATGAAGATTCAAATAATAATACCTCAAACCTGTGAACATTTCACTGCTAGCCTCATCACAGAGTGCGTTCAGCACCAGCTTCTGCTATTACTATTTACTTAAAAACAGAATCATTTGGATTTCAGCTGTATTTTTGTAGAAGGCATTCAAAGATACGAATAAAGTCAAAGTGTAAGTTAAAAAATGAACCCCCATGTAAATTCACACATTTTCGCGCACAGTAAATCCGGTTCTGTTGTGCCAAGGGCTAATGAAGATCTAATTATGACAGACTGAGTTTCTGCTCTTGCCCAAAAGGAGAGGGGGATGACTTCTGACAGCCCCAGTCCATGCAGCGAGAACGGTGACATGCTTCCCACCTCCGCCTTGCCAGGCATTCCCGCACCCTCGCACGGCCTGTGGGGCACAGTGAGCTGAACTGACCTGTGCCTGTGGCGCTGTGCGAGACCTGGGCAGCACTGCTCCAGATTTTTCCCAGCCACTAACAGTCATTTCAAGCACAGCAAGGAAGGGAACCCTTTAGGGAATGCATGCCTGTTTTCTGTGCACTTCAGATCTAATTCACCCCTAACCTTTAGGTGAAAATGTTGAAGGAGAAAACATGTTTACAATAAAACAGAAGGGACTGGCTCCTTTTTCTAATTTTATATCACTTTTTTTTTTTTTTTTTTTTTTTTTACTTTGATTGACTGACTCAGTCATAACACCAACACAGAACTTCTGGGTGGGTAAGACCACTATTCCACACTATAGCAACTATTTCAAACAAAAGGTCCAGGCTTAGTCTAGTTTAGACATTACACAGCAGCTGAGGATTGACCCTGTGAATCCAGGAGGCATGCGGGTAGAGTTTTTTTCATAGGGAAGGGTAAAGAGAAGGACTGTGTCAGTCACCTGCAGGCAGTCATCAGTGGGGAGAAGGAAGAAAGGATGGGAAGGGGACGGAGCGTGGGCGTCCAGGTTAAGGGCCCCCCTGGCAGGCTGGGCAGGTGCCAGGGTCTCGTCTAGGAGGGACTGGGTATTCTCACCCCCAAACCACACACTTTGCCCATCAGATGGGCATCACAACTAAAACCACAGCTTCCACAAAGGAGCTGTCAGTTAATATTATGCTGTTAGTCACAACCGAGCTCTAGGAAGGCAAGCAATTCAACCCACTCATTGGTGCCAACAGAAGCAGAGGACTCCCAGAGTCAACAGAGGTGGGCAGGGCGTCCCTGGTTTCATCAGGCTACAGAGCTCACAGCTTATGCAATGCTGGCATTGGGTCTGCCTTGTTAAAGTGGCGATGATCAGTCCTCATAGAGAGCCCATCACCTACTTGTTCCTCCCTGTAGACAGCAATAGATTCTGTCATCTTCTTATCATCTCTCGGAAATGGCCACAGCTTTTGCTCTTCAAATTTATGCTTCAAGCACATCACTGTCTTCTCATCAGGTTTTGCCAACAGATATTTCAAAGTTTCCTATATATGAGATCAAGTAAACTGTAGTTAAAGCAGACAGGATAGCATAACAAAAATACTGTATTTCATTAAGTAATACAAGGTAGAAATGCAACATATGTCACCTAAAAAATTAGTTTGATTTTCTAGTCCTTTTTAACCCTTTAAAATACACCATACCCCAAAGTATTATTTCATTCACTGCACACACATGCTGCACTAAAACAAGAACTGAAGGCTCCTTTCATGGAACATTATCTGAGAGGCAGTTTGCCGCAAGCATGCTTTCCTTGAACCACCATGTTCTGCTAACTAGAGTCATCCAGAGTGGGAAAAACAAGCAAGATGTATGTGGCTATAATATAATAAGACTTCTTATTGTCTGTGCATCTTTACATCTCAAAGAACTCTGCTGGACTACATGGATAGCAACTGTAACACAGTCACACAGTGCTCAAGCAATCCCTTAATAAATGGTTTAGGAAGGGGTAATACATGCTTAATAGATGTTTTAATAAATGCTTAATCAATTGTTATAGACCAGGAGATTGCTTAAAACTGTTTAATTCTCAGAGCTGTTGAATAGAGGACAGGAGGGAACAATGTATTAGAAACACTGATTTTCAGTGGCAATTTCACACCCGCCACCAGCTTGCTCACCACGGTGAGTGTCTCCCCAACCATATGGTCAATATATGTTGTCTTTGGAAGCTCACAGGTACACTGAAATCCTGATACATCTCCTAGATGCTACTCCTAGTAGTCCTGAGGGTGCAATTCTTCTTACATAAAAAGCAGAGCATTAGCCTTGGACCTATTTGTGCTACCATTTTACTTGGGCTAAGTAGTCCCTTACTACTCTATCATGTTGCCAGGTTTGTCCATCATTCACCATGAGACACGTGCAGGACAGTCTGTATTAAATAAAACAAACATATTCACCCCTTGATATTTGGCCTTCATTTAACCCTGTTCATTCTGAACTGAAGTTGCCTGATAAAGATATGGGTATCTTGCATGCCATGCAAATTCAAACCCAAGGGGGTATCCTTAGTTTGAAAAGACAATGCATTGTTTGTATGGGTCATTTTCCACTAGATACATGGCCAGTTCCAGCATGACTGGCAGGGTATGCAGCAATGCACCCATCAAAATTCAATGAGGCAAGCACAGAAAGATAGAGGATTGCAGAAAAAGATTTGACCTCTGCTGAGTATACAGCATGGGCTATATATCTGAACACCTCACAGATCCCTTTCACAGACTAAAATTACTGGTCACCTTTTTGTCTCCCTCCTTAGCATTTCTTGTAAATTTTCACACCGTATCTGAACTTTTCTGCTTCGTACTCCTGACACTTTTTTGCAATCTCCTCCTTCTGTCCAGCCTGCCGCTGTGGTACGAATCCTTCCAGCACAGAGGAGGAAGGTTGGGCTGAGGAAGCTGTCTAGCTGTGCCAGCAGACGTTCAATACATACCAATTTGCTTTGTGAAGGACCTCTCAGTGTAACAACCCCTCTTGTGTTTTAAAATTTAATTCCAGCTTGCAACAGATGATGGTCCTTTGTGCAGGAGCTTCCCTTACCTTGATCCCAGCTAATACACTTAATCTGTTACTTGTTGCTAGTATCTGGAGGTCTTAATGTGTGTAATACATTTATTTCTGAAGTGTTCTATGGAGGTAGGAGCAGAGCTATCTCACAGGGAGGAGTGGAGCTGTATAACGCCCAAAGCGCTGCTGCCTGCATATCTTTGATTATTCGGATCCACATGATCTGCCCCAGGTCAAACAGGAGGTTTGTGCTTGCAGGAAGAATATAATCTGGTCACCCGAGTCAGGCTGTAATACCCAAACCACTAATGGTCTGTTATCTTCTTAGTCCAGGCTTGTTAGTCTTAGTCTCTTAGAACTCGGGACAGAGATTTCTCCTATGCCAGGAAAGCATTTTAGCTTCTCCCACAAATACCATGTTTTGTAAAACAGTTGTAACTACTAGCACACAGAGAATCAGAGACAGAAAAAGGCTTAGAGATGAGTTATTGGCAAATAACACAGTCCTAAAAGGGGAAGGAAATAGGCTGAAAAATATGAAGGACATGAAAACTTGGAGAAAGCACAGTCATTCCTGGGAAATTTCACATTATTTGTGTATTTAGAAACAAAGCTGTTGGAAGCACGTGTTATGTTAGTCAAAGAACACTAGTTCAAAAATAAGATTCTCATTTTTCCATGCCAACAGATGCAAACCATTTCATTAGCAAGGCTCCTCAGTTTTCAGCACAGACATTCAAAGCTGCCAACAGAATCTTTCTCCTGCTCTCCCAGTTCCCTTTAAAATGAACAGAACATGGCCATCTGAGTCCAACAGCAGGCTTTGAGCCTCTACACCTTGAAAAAAACCACACTTGCCTTTGAGACAGCACTTTGCATGTCCAGAAAGATGATTTCCCAGTCCTAAAGCAATGAGGACCTTGCAGCAGCTCTGGTCTCCAGCAATTAGTCTGGTAGACATCCGGTCTGGCACACTAGGGAAGAAGACAGCTCTGGTAGCAGATGGGACAAGCTGAGACACTGATGCAGCCCCAGGGTCCTGCCCTGGAATCTCAGTTCCTGGGTTTCCATGTTTGCAGGAGCTCATGGAGGAGCCAGATTATGCATTGCCATGGGCTGGCCAGGACTGTGGGTTGGATTGCCACGGACAAAGGACAGGTGGAGAGCAAAGTCTTCCTCAAATACCCCCTTTCTAATGAAGAGATCTGGCCACTGGGTTGCTTTTAGAGTTGGAATAGTGTTACCACCATGGAATAGGCAAATAAACAAAACAAAGACACAGACATATTATTGTAAATTATATTTTATATGAGAAATTAAATTCAGGTGTTGTAGAAAAGATTATGTAAATCCCAGTAATTGTAACGGCAACATCCAGAATTTCACTGAAGACCTCTAGCCAGCATAATCTCCTTGAAACAAATCCGTACAAGGGATAAAACAATGATCCTTCCCTTGGCTAACTGTCACGTGTGCTTTGTCAGGGACTTATGCTGTATGAGAATCTGGGCCGGAATTTTTTTATTGCAGCATCAAATGTGACTGGTTCACAATTAGCCCTGACTGTCTGGCCTCTGGTTTGGACTTGAAACTCGGCTGCCCTGAGCAGCAAGTTGTGGCAGAGAGAGGAGCAGCAGTTGAGAAGTGTATGACATGTTACAGATAGCTGCCAACCGGCTCCTCAGCTCTTCAGAGAGCAGGGCAGAAGGGGACTTCTCAAAGGTGGAATGTGTCATTTTGCCCAAAGTTCCTCACTGAAGACACAAAAGTTAGGCTAAACCAAGCTGCGACATGGAGGCAACATGCGGAACCCTATGCGGAGCAGCCATGTTGGAGGCGTTTGGGCTCAGTATTTGCTGCCTCCAGCCCCATAATTTTTATGCAGGCAGCCTGAGCTTCCCCACAACATGCTGGGGGCTGATCCCTGCAAGCCTACCAAAAGACCACATTATGTCAACACTTGCTGGTGTAAAGAAGAAAACAAGCAGTATACTGGCCTGATTGGATCCTCTACCTGGAACAAGAGGGGAATAACCATCCTAAACCAAACATGTTTATATCGCTAGAACCCTGCCCATGGCATTTTTAGTATTACAAGTGTCTGGTTAAGCACTTCGCAGCATTTTCCTGCAGACAGGCCTGTAAGCCAAAGCAATGTGCTTCCTCTGGTGGGAAGTCCGTCTACCTTCACCCAGGCTGAGTTCAGCTTTTAATGTGTTTCAAAAAAAGATTTGAACACATAAATCTGTAGAAACTACAAGAATCATTGTAAACCAGCATGGAATTGAATGGGATTGATCTGGGGAAGTCTGTGAGCTCGTCTAGACTACAGCCCATAATGCTCGGTTTCAAGCTGCAGTTAATACTGTTATGCTGGGGCTTTTTTTATTATTGACCAACTCTATAAAGGGAGCTCAGTACACATTGTAAGTAGGCCAGTTTGTAGTCCCAAGCCTGCAGCCCCTTGTCTTCAGTTGAGAAGAAATACGTTTCTCACAGGCAGTAACACTGAAAGTGATGGGTTTCAACTTCTAGGGAGTAAAACCAGGGATAGGAACAGGCTACTTCTAAGAAGGACACAAAAAACAGCTACTAGGTTGTAAATCTCAGAGAACATGTCAGAAACCTGGCCAATTTTCTAAAAGTAGAAAAAAAAAATTTCAATATTTCAGTTTTCTAAAAATAGAAGATAGGTCTCAAATCCAGATGCTTCTGCTACAGATGAGACTAATGACTGCCATTCTGTGCCATGCGGCTGCCTTCTAGCACCCCTGAGCCCTCCCGTCCCCTCCTAAAGCCTGGCACTCCCACGGAGGAGAAGGATGATGGTCTCCTCACCTCCAGTCCCTAATTCCCAGCTGGTGCAGCATGTTGGCCTGGGGAAGGGCTTTTGGACCACACAATACCAGCAGACTGGGAGATATCATTTATGGTTAAGGCACTTCTGACCCATAATCTGCATTAACCAATGCCTAGAAACAACCAGGTCTAACTACTCTGCAGGGCCATCTGCCCCAGGACCCAAGGAAGGACCACTCATCTGTCACCAGTAGGGCTGGATGCTGCTGCCTGGGATGCGCCAGCAGGCTGTCAGCCTCTCCCAGCTCCTAGACACATGGGCACAGCACATACCACTTCTGCCCTGCCTTCATCTGGGCACCTACCCAGCCCCTGGCAGAGCCTACCCTCTGTTAAATTTGTCTATTATATATTTGGACCTGCAATTTCTGTCAGAAAGAGAATCAAGTCCTGTGCAGCAAAACTCCCATGCCTGTGCTGAATGTTAAGTGTGGGATTAAGCCTGATTGTTTGTACAGGGTGGTTTGCTAAACAAGGAGGGACCAGGACTACTTAACTGACCTGAAGCCATGCACACATTGATGTTTAAGCTCCACCAAAGTGTTTTTCACACAGCTCTTAGCATATGATCACTGTCCTCTGCACAATTCAAAGATGGCCCTTGCCCAAAGAGCTCTACAGCTGGAGAGAAAACAGCAAAGAGAGGGAAAAAAAAAAAAAGAAGCTGGAGAGAAAGTTACAGCAAAAAAACCTTACCCGATACAGAAAGCAGAGTTATCTCCATCATTACTTTGTTATTACCAGCGCATGCTGTGGGGTTGGGAAGCCAGCACAAACCTGCGAGTGACAGTCTAATTGATAAGACAGTTCTCACTGCACACCAGCAGATGCAGAGCTTATTGCTTCTGCCACATCAAGCCCGTGCTGTCCTCAATAGGGTTTCTAAGTCAAAATCCTCACTATTGATGTCTGCTATTATCATCCAACAGATCAGATGACAGAGGAATGAAGAATACTAAACATCACTAGATAAAGCAATCAAGAAAATACACAGAGAAAACAGGATAGACTCACAGCAAGCTTTCTAGCCACTTAGGTTACAGTTAAAAATCAGGCAGCTGTTGTCATTTTTCTTTCTCTTGGTAATAAACAAAGAAGGAAAACGGGTTAGCAGCCGTTCTTGAAGAGGACCACAATACCAACAGCAGCAATGCCCTTTGGCTGCCCCCTTTTCAGGGACGGCTCTTCAACGAGACAGGACCCAGTCCTACAGCTTCAGCCCTCTACTCTGCTGGGGTAACTCAGAGGCCCTGCACAGAGCTTTAGCTTCTCCTTTTTACAAGGATTGGCCTAAACCTGCTCAGTTCTCTTGTTTCATCTGGCAAAAATTGATTGGCTTTGGTCAAATAAGCAATCCCCATGTTTACAAATTACTACAGCATGCAGCGGAAGTAAAGCACATCGATCACAAAGCCAGTGAGTTCACAAGAGAGGAGAGAATCTTTACAAATCCTTTTATTTTTACCACCTTTCAGTAGTAAACCCTTCCCACTAAGCTTACAGACTACGCCTAGTATTGTATATGCAGCCAACAGAAATGCAAACTGCATTGGAAATGGTCTCTTTTGCTTCAGACTGGCATAATGTTGTACACTTCTTTTCAAGCTTGATACCGTGAAGAAAGGCTACAAAAGTCTGTAAAGGCCATTTTCTCAGCTGCATGCTTTCTGTGGACAGTTGATTTTTTTTTCCTCCAGACTGAGAAGTCTGTTATAATCCAACAGGCTCTGAATAAATTCAGACTCAATTTTCCCCACGTACAGCTTCTACACAGGATAGAGCAGAAGGCCTTCAGCCCATGGTGCAGAATTGGGACTCCCAGCTCTGTACTAGGAAGGAGTCTGTGCAGACAAGGGATGGGTGCTAATGGAGCAGCTTATTCCTCCCCTCTTCTTCATTTGCTCAACAACTGCATCTTTTACAGTGCCTAAAGACTTCATTTATTGTATCTTTTTTAAAGGTCAGGCTGAAGGACTTCCGCTGTTGCTAACTTAATAAGAGAAGCACCTTAAAGGAAGTTGCAACAGCAGAGAAAGACCATGGCAACAAGTGCTTGTAGAAACAGGCCCTCCCTGTGAATATTAGTAACACAATTAATATGATGGTATGACTAATAATCGTTACTGATTTGTAAAAACATCCAAAGATCTTAAAGAAAAAAAAAAAAAAGGCAAAAGGAGAAGGTGATTTTGAGACACACTTTCAGTGGGGGATCCCTTCTAAAGAGGTCATGAATGATTAAGGGACTTTGCAGACAAGCAAGTCTTGTGGGAGACAGCAACAAGCACATTGGCAGACAACGCTATGGATGGGTTTAGGGACCCAGCAACTATTGATTAAAATGTTGTGGCCCTTCCCACTGTCATTACCGATAGTCCTCTGAGAGATATTTATAAAAAGCACCTGCGCTCTCTTAAAGTGTCACATAGGCCGAAACAAATCAACTTCTAATGTGTTGCAAGATCCCAGTTAGCCCATATTGGGCCAATATACATCCCTGAAGACTTTGATGAATAGGATTTATTATATTAAAAGGCTTAAACATCACCTATTATTTACCTACCATGTGCTAGATCTGATCAGCTTTCCTCTTCTTTTCCTTTTATCACTTAGAGATGTGAAGTTTGCACTTCACAGTGGTTTACAGTGTGAAATAATGGTGTTCGAGAGTTGTATTTGTGAAGGCTGTATTCAAAAATCAAATGCCTATGACTGTCATTACATTTGCTCTGTCTGTCTCTTTGGAGATGCCAGATTTTTAATAACATTTCTGCATGTGTCCTACTCTAGTAACAGACTTAAACCACTCTGAAAACTAGTCGGTGATGGTAGCATTTAGTGAGTGGAAAGCTGTATTAATTTTTCAAGCTACAAAGTAGAGAACCGACATTTACAGATTCTGAACTGGTATTATTCTGCGCAACAATGTACAAGAGCCACAAACTGTATTGATCAGCAGTTACTAAATCTGGATTATCAGCAGTTGAATGTAAACCAGAACAGTAACTGTAATATCACCGAAATTTGCAGCTGCTTAAAATGACCAAAACATAACTGAGAATTTTATTACTTTGCATTTTTTCAGATATTTTCAGACCCTCACTTAAGAAGCTTTTAAACAGAGAAAAGTTTTACTATTTAAAAACTCAGAAGACAGATGAAGAGCACTTTTTGACAATTTAGCCCCTTGATGCTTACTCTATTACAGAAGTCAGAAAGTAGGGCACCAACAGAAATTTCTTAGCAAAACCATAGGCCTGAACACCTTAAATACTCCAAATTGTGTTTTAAATATATAACTGAGTTTATAGGCTAGGACTCATCTCAATTTAAGCCAGTTTCATACCTTCTTTCATTACCAGTACTGCCTTTCTTCCCACTAGTGGTGGATGCGGTTCCCAGAACAGAGATACAGCAGAGCAGCCTTCATGCAGACACGAAGGTGTTACATGACTACATCAATCCACATTTTCAATCACATGCAAACAAATCTTTCTTTGAAGAAAATTCAGCCTACACCAGTTCTTGGCTCTCCTGGGATAACTTCATCTTAAAAACAAACTACAGCCAGAAGCAAGTGCACCTGCTGCTCACAGAGACCCCTCTCTCCCAAAGCTGTAACCCAAAGCCAACGATGCAGCACACCTTCCGAACAGTCACAGCTTGCTCACACACTCAGAAAACCAAATTTAAAAACAACATAAAAACATCAGCTGGTGAGTACACCCACATAGCATTACTTCTCCTATACAACACAGTATGAATGTTTGGAAGTTGCTGGACATTTTTGCTTTCTGCTTGAAGAATTAATTTCTTTTCTTCCCAAAAAGTAGCTTAGAGTATGAGAAGATAGTCTGAGTGAGAGTGGGGAGATGTCGCTGCAGGGCAGGAGGACTCTTCCAAAGGGAAGTGTTGGCTGGGGTTAGAGATCAGATACCAGACTGGAGCACCTCCCATCCTTTGTGTCTGCCCCCCAATTCTTGACTCTCACAAAACCCTCTCCTGCTAAATTACTGACTGTCAGACCTTTGCTCATGTTTACACTTGCCTTTAGCATCCTGAGGCACTGCTTTGGTTTTAAACAGTTACTGTACTTTTTTTCCAGTAACAATTTACAACCCAAATGGATGCAGCATCACTTGGATTCTGCAGCCTGTAGCCAGCAAAAGGGGCTTTGGACCAGTCTCCCACTCAATGACTTTCCCCAAAGTCACATTTCCAGCGTACTCTACAGCTGTGACCCCAGAGGGTGGCAGCCCAGACAGGTACTTTTGTTTTGCCACAGTACAGTTGAAGTTATAATCTCTCATTTTTTGTCCCTAACACCTCTGAGCCAGCAGGACCTGAGGCTCAGCTTAGCTCTAAGTATTTCAAATCCACTGAATTTAAAGAAAATCATTTGGCACTTTAATCAGTTGATCTCGCTAGTAAATCAGAGACTAGAGCCAAAAGCTTTCAGGCCCAGAACACAGTACTACACAATGGGTCCCCAATATCACTTAAGGTCTCCATGAGCTGTCACAGAGCCCTCAGTTTCTATGTCTGTTCCCAATATTATGGGTCCTGCTGCTTTGGAAAATCCCAAATATGTCTACAGGTGACCTCATGATTTTTGAGCTTGCAGCGCCTCATGAGAAAAATGTCTAATTCAGATAACCAGTTAATTTCACTCACCTCCAAATCTTTTCTGCAAGATGTTGTTAAATTACTGACCTCCATTTTATCAGTGATACTAGTCTTTGATTTGGAACTGCAAGGAGGAATAAAATCAGAAAATATTTTGTTAAAAACACATACACACAAGCAAGCACATATTTAGCTGCGACTTCTACTGAGTCAGATCTAGGGTCAAGAAACTAATAAATGCTTTTCTCTATCTGTACTACACTGTGTCCTTCTGCACATTGAGATACTTGCCTCCTCCTCTTTTATCTTTGTATGTGCACTGAACTTCTATTCTCCACTCTTTTTTCATCCCATAAAAACAGATTATTTCCTTTTGTAACAGTTTTAATGTCACGAGAAAGGAATAGAAAACGAGGTTATTAATCTCCACGTGAAATGAAACCACTAATGATAGCTTCCCTTCACTAAATCTGCCTGTTACCTCTGCTTAGTCTCTGCAGCAAAAACTGCTCGCTCCCCAAGGGACAGCCAAACTGTTTACCATGCTTATTAAATAACACTCCCACTCCTGCTGATTTATTTTTTTAAACAATGAACTTAGCATTCGTAAGAGCACTAGAAGCTGAAGAGGTCTCATTCATTAGCTATATTTTGCTGAGAAAAGCCTAAGCAAGTGTTAGTAGCGCAATATTTTCTATAGTTGTAATCTCCATGGACTACATTTCTACCACAGAATTTTAAAGGACCTGCCTGTTCATACAGGTTTCTAAATCTGACCACTCTAAATACTGTTTCTGAGTCAAAACATCTTATACATCACATTGTAAGGTCTCTTTTTTCGTTTTTTATACATTTAAACATGCCTTGGAAAACATTTCAAGGATTTCTGTCATGGTATTTTTTTAACTAAATACATTAATGAGATTAGAAATTGAAATTAAAATATAGAACAGCAATAGAATCTTTAAGAAATTCAGTACACTTTCTTACTGTCCTTCGTAATCTCAGAATAATGTAGATCCCTCAAATTCCCCTACAGTGTCAATTTCCTGAAATCTGTTCACAGCTCTTTATGAACAATTCAACTTTTTCTTGAGGGAGGGGCTTCTCGTCTCATCTCTTCTCTTCATTATTGATATTTTTGCAAACTCTTTCCCTTTTTAGAACACCTGCCATGAGTCTCTGAAAACAATGAAGTTAACATATATTCAGTGCCAGGTTTGTTCACTGAGAGGGAATGGGAGACATCCTGACTCTTCAGGAAAACCTGCAAATAATCATCAAGTATATCATGCCTTGAGGACAGCCTAACACCAGCCCATCTCTGCTGCCCTTGTGGCCAGGCCGCTGCAGGACATAGAGGAGTCCCTACAGGCCAGCACAGGGGGTGCTCCAGCAGCGCCAGCTCTGCCCAGTCTCTCGCCACGGTCCCCCATGGGGAAACATTGTTCATCTTCTTGGGCATCTCTTCTCCCTCTTCTCTGGGCAGCAGGCAATACTGTGGAGTATTTGCAGGAGTTCAAGAAAACTTTCATGTTATTAAAAATAAAACAAACCAGCATGGAGATCTTAAAGATCTTCTGAGAAGGTGTCTTTAAAAATAGATAATTGTCTGCTATTACAATTACATCCCATGACTTAAAAGGGATTCAAAATCTGATTAACACTGAGAAAATCTATTTCCATGTTGCAGGAGCAAGGTTGCCTACCTGCAAAGGGAACCACCTCTCTTCTAAACAACAGGACAGATGCAATGAAGAGGGTGTAAGTCAGGTATAGTGTCGCTCCCCTTTCCCAGATCGCTAACGGAGGTTTGGGGGAAGCTTCATGCAAAGCCCCTCCCCAGAGCTGGGTTATACAGGGATGTTTTCTTGTGGCAGAAAGTTGGAAGAAGCTGCTTTTTAGCTAATGCTGCCCAGTGGCTCTATTGGCTGATTTTATACAGAATTGGCCTCTGGGGCTTAGTGCAATTGGAGCCAAATTGTACAGCAGAGGTGAGGGAAATGCAAGTACTGAACTGCATGACTGGGAAAAAGGCAGGGGTAAAGGGAAGAGACAGTACCACAAAGCCTGAGGCATTCCTGATTTTAAAGGTCTGAGAGAATCTGTACATCCAATTACCCTAGGTGAAAAGCACTAAACAGACTTCAGAAATTTTCATTGGCCACAGCATTCTATAAAAATAACCATAAATGCATCATTGCTGTTGCCCTCTGCCTCATGTTTAGGTAACAGTCCCCAAACCATAATCCTTGCCACTCTGAATCAAGTTAATACGGCAGAGTACGACAGTGCAGAGAGATAGGTCGTGCCCTCAGCTGCTGCGAGTTGATGCACTCCACTGAGGTCAGGAATCCTTACCAAGCCCTACAGGACCAAAATCTGGCCTGTAATCCTTTAGTTTTATTAATATATACTGCTACTGCAACGGCTGTTAGAAATGCTGGTGATGGAGCAGGCCTATGTCATGCTAGCGGCTGTGAGAACAGCCTTGCTCCCTCACAGGCAATCTGTGTGTTGTACACTTAGGAAACCAAAGCACTGGGAGAAAACTGGGACTTGCTAGAGGTCTGTGGAAGCAGGAGAAGGCGGGTGCCAGTGGATGCTCGGGAGGCTCAGACTTGCATCCTTGTTAGGGAAGCTGAGACGTCCTGTCACGTGCAGCAAAGACACTCCACGGTGCTGTGCTCTGCAGCAAAGGTGTGATCCACACATCAAACTGCCATTACAGGTTCTGGCTTGACTATGCCCAGACCTGAAAACATAACTAAACGCAGTGCAAATTTGGAAAAAAAATAAAATAAAAAATTAAAGGAGTAGACCAAGTACGATAAATTCTACACTAGAGCCTCAGACAGCTGGTTTCTTCCCACCTCCTTTGGCTGCTCTATTTAGTAAGAAACAAAAAAAAACTCAGGAGGTTGAACGAAACTATAGTTTGATCACGTTGAGACAGAATGCCACAAAGAGCAGTTTGCGGGAAAGAAGAGAAGGTGGAAAAAATGGTTTTGATGTTTAAGTTCCTGCACCAATCTGCTATCAATGACAAGAAATAAGATGTTATTTTTATCAATGTGATGTCAAACGTTGGCTTTTTTTCTCAGCTCAAACATCAAAGAAAGAACAGTTACAGCATTCAGTTTGCTAGATCACAATCTAAAAACTCATGTTCAGAGGTATATACATCACTTTTGCTCAGTTTACTAGTGAAGACACGTTGTTTCTAGTGTCTCTTTTATAATAGGGTCATCGAAGTTTAAGGAAATCAAACATTTCTCTTTCAATTGTTTCACACATCGGCCCTAACAAGAACAAACAGTGGGAAACAATGAATTCTTGCTAGCAGAGGATTTGCATTTAAGTTCTCTGTGTGGACACAAGCAGCAAGTGGAAACATATCAATGCCTGATAATTTCTGATTTTGATTTTTCTTTTCTCTAAATGAAAAAGAACAAAAAAGCACCAAAGCAAAGGACACAAAACTACAAGATCCAGAGAAGAAAAGTAAAAACCGGCCCTCCAGTTTTGGCAGATGCAGCTGCTAGAAAAGACACACCGGCAACATTCAAAGGGAAGGGTGAGACTCTTCCTTGGAGAGAGCAGTGCACGCTTAGCAGAGGTCTCATCACCTGCCTGCTGCTTTTCTTCCCTCCCAAGCCAGGGCACATAGTCCAAAACCTGCTCAGCTCTTGCCATGAGACTCTCATCACCAAGGGATTTCTTTCAGTGATCGTGCGGCTTTCATCCAGAGGCAAGCTTTTGTCCGTGAAACCTGAACAGCAGTCACTCAATTCCCCATGCATCAGCTGTGTCCGATGCAGCTTCTTAATACGTCCCCAAGTGCTGTTTCTCCAGCTGAACAAAGCCAGGTTCTGCATGCCGTATCCCTTGAGCGCAATGCTTGGGTTCAATTTCACTAGAAAACCTCCTGAACGTGTGAAGGCATTGCTGTAACCGGCCACCAGAGACTATAGCTGCTAAAGGAGCATGTCAGATCCAACTTGTAACAACACCTTGCATAATGCAGTGAACAATGAATGAATTCAAGCAAGTCAGAAATTTTCTTTAAAATCTTCAGTCTCTAAAATACCAAAAAGAATTGACTAAGTGCATTTCATAAATTATGCATTTCAGGACAGAAGGTTTAGGCCAATTTTAAGACTGTGCTTCTTGCTGATGCCATACTATAGGAGTTTATATGTAATGCCTATATCCAAAAATGAGTTTGAATGACCTTTATCAGTCATTTATATTATTGTCATCTATAGTATAAGTCATGTCTAGTACTGACAAGGGTGAAGTAAACACCCTTTGCTCTAAGAAAAGTGGAAAGTACATGCTCAGATCTCACTTTGGGATTCAGACTGACTCCAAAATGAAGGCCTGCAAAATAAAAATAACTTCTACTCAAGTCCATCCACTGCATACCATACATGCCCCTATATATAAAGAGGGTGGGGTCATATATTCATGGAGTTACTG
Source organism: Balearica regulorum gibbericeps (assembly GCF_011004875.1). Taxonomy (NCBI): domain Eukaryota; kingdom Metazoa; phylum Chordata; class Aves; order Gruiformes; family Gruidae; genus Balearica; species Balearica regulorum. The sequence goes on from NC_046189.1 coordinate 5,616,154, forward strand.
TGTTACAGGTTACTATATTTGCCATCCTACACTGTCTTGAAGCATCTTCAACAGCTGTTTGCAGAAGAAGATCCTAGGATGATGCTCAGTATTTCTTCAGCTATTTTTTTCTGCAATTTGATAGCAAAATTGTGAAGAAACCAATTCAGCTACCCCTTGGACCAGAGCTTAACTATGGAGCAGCCTACTGGAGAGGAAAAAAAAATCATACAAGAAAGGAGGGGAAAGACAAACCAATTAACTTTGAATCCATAATATTAAAAGGATTTTGTTGGACTCACTTCTCCTGGTCCCTGAGACATACCAGGGATGGATTACATTTGTCACTGTCATGGCCCAGTCTTGTGACCTCAAGTCTCCCTGACAATATGAAGGGTAGATAGGGACAGATAGACCAGGAAGAAGCAACAGAGAAGATGTAAATGGACTTTCCCACTAAACTCCAGTAGAATTAGAGCAAGGCTTTTTTCTGCAAAAAGCAGCAAAAAGAGAAAGAAAACGTCCTAGTTTTCCTGTCTTGCAAGGGCCACAGGAGAGGGAGCGGGAAGCAGACGGTGATTCACTGGAGTGGCATTGCAGCAAGATTCCCCATGGCTGAGGAAGAAGGCAGCAACGGGGCTGTGAGAAGGACGTCTGAGAACTCCCTTGGTATAAGCAGTGACAGGAGAATCCTTCACGAGTGACTGAAAGGAAAACCTCAGTTCTGAAGGACACAGTAACAGCTAGAAAAGGACGGTCTTATTAAGAGGTATAAAATATGCATATTCAACAAAAAAAATCAATAACAGGGTTATTCCAGTTACCACAGCCTCAAGGCTATAGTTACTTAAGTACACAGAATTTACCAAGATTATTTCATTGATACACTACTTGATCAGTAATTCAATTACCATGCACAAGCCTACATCAAACGGCTACACGTTCAGAAGATATCTTTGGCATACTTCCCAAAAGTGAACCTTCATGCATCTTTCATACGGCCAATATAATTAAATTTACGTGTACATGCTGCAGAACAAGCACTTTAAGTAATAGGACATAATCCTAACAGCAGTTTTTCCTTTTCTAAAAAGAAGGAGAAAAAAGGACCCCACTCCATGACAAAAAAAGAGAAAGCATGGAAGAAGAGAAGAAAATAGAGGAGTGAGAATATGACATGCACTGACAGTAATGAGGACTAGTCCAAAGCTTGAAATGGAGTGTGGATATCCTTACACTGCACGGGGATAAGTTTTTCCAGCCCACCAACAAGTCTGTGAGAACCAAATGTCCTGTGACACTTCCAGGGTCCCTGTAGATCTGTAAAGCAGCTCTGCTCTGCAGCCCGGCTCTGCATTGCCTCCTCCTCCCCCGGTCCCAGGTACGCTCCAGCCCTGCACATGCTTTGCCAGAACTCCTATGGACAACATTCAAATCATGGAAAAAGGGAAAAAGGAGCACAGGGATGCAGAATCAAGGTTCCAGTTACCAATCCCTTCCTCATAATGTCAATCCAGTGTATCTCAACAGCACTATGTCTTACATTCTTAATTGAGCTAAATTCTGGCAAGAAAACCATTCAATTTCCATCTAGCTGTAGTGAACTGGGATCTACTTGATAGATTTTTTTTTTTTTTAGCAACACTGCATTTAGGCAATTAGAATTTAATGGGAATATCCTTCTTCAAGTTCCTCCCATCTGGATTATATAATCTTTACTATCAGGCCTTAGTCCACCAATCTGTGGACCTGAAAGTGATTTCACTACTTCCATCCAATGAACTAAATCTTCTCATTCCCTTTTCTTTAGGGTTTATTTTCTCTCTTTTTTTTTTTTCCCTAAAAGGCAAAGGGTGAGCAGAGAGTTAATAATAATGCAAATCTGCATGTAACACTAATAACAACCCTTGGTTTTAAAGGCCACACTTGATAAAAATTTATAAGGGCTAAAGTGCTCATAAATTTTACAACCTACTACACATTTGCAGATTTATATACATAGAAAGGACCCAGTCATCCACACAGCTGAAGCAGTTTCAGATGTACAGTCCCCATTAAGTAGATGACTTGTTCAATATTGCCTGTGACTATGGGAGATATCTACCGTCATATTTGCTTCCAAATAATTACCTGCACTAATGTAGTCATGGAGCTGAACCATTAAGAGCATCTTTTCCTTTGTCTTGCTTGCATGAGTCTCTTCACTAAACACAGCGAGGGAAAAAGGACTGAGATACAAGTAAGGATTGTGGTGATCTTCCATGCTGAAAGATAACAGCCACTTTCATGTGGATGCCACGGCTGTTCTGCTCATTGCCACAAAAGCTTGCAAAGGCACCCACTTCCCTTGCTTCCTTGTCTAAACCACAACTGTCTGAACAGGAAGAATCAATAGTTACACTAGGACTTTTAAACTATCTATTTAATTCCATCATCCGCCAGTAACCTGCCCCAAAGCTACTGCTAGTCAAAGAATATGTGGTTATCAGGTGAACAGACTAGATGAGGTCTCCTTTCCGGTTTTATTTTGCAGAGGTCTTAGACAGTATTAAATGCAGCACTGTGGAGTCACACTTCAGTGTATGCCCATGCAATGTTCTCCTCCAGGCAAATCTATCATGAGCTGTAAAGGCAACAGTACAAGGCTTTGAAATGCCAGACCCAAGGAGCACCACCATGACTTAAAACAAATGCTGATGGAGCCAGTACACACCAGCTTGTCCAGAGTAAAGTAAAAGTGCTGCAGAAAAAGGTTCTGCAAGGAAATTTTCTTCCTTATAAAGGAACTTTCTTCCTTTGCAAAATTGTTCTGTAGCCTGAACCATGAAGGCTGTCCCTCCAAAATCTCCCTGGGTCCTCCCATTTTCACTACTAAACATTTTGTTACTCATACAAAAATCTAATTCTTCTCCTTACCGTGCTGTGTGCTTGCTATCCAAGATATCTGATGGCCCCGAGTTCTGCCAGGTACCACTGAGACGGCATTCCTCATCAGCCAGTTTAAACACTCCACTTTTCCTTATTGTTCTCCTGTATTCTCCAGACAAAATGTTTGGTGCCCGTGTACCAGGGAGATGAAGGAGATGCTGATGAGAACAAGTATTCCAAATTCCCCAAACCTCAGAACTTTCATTAAGTCAAACAAGTAAGACAATACCTTTATGTATCTATATTGCTCATCTGTAGAATAGGTATAATTATTCCTTAATGGATATAATCCTACCAACTATTCCTAGACTACTCTTGAGTCTTCTCAGTCTATAATAAGGACCCCTAGGTGACTAATATGGTCGAACCATGCAATATTTATAGGTCTAGAACAATTTGTGAGATAATTATTGCAAAATTTATGTCACCTCATATTCCGCCTTCCCTATTAAAACCCTGCTTTCAGGGGATTTTTGTCCCCAAGATTCTAAGCACATTGGTAATCCTTCATTGTTATTCTAGCTACTAGAAAGGCAATAATCAGTTCATTAGCAGGGTTCACAGGGATGACCCCAACATCACCTTTGCTTTCTATTTGGCAAGGGCATGGTTTAAGCTGTGTGCATCTTGCCTCCTAAGAAGCCCGGAGACACTGTATGAAATCCAGCAGATGAAATAGTGCAGTATGCACAAGGTCAGCTGAAGGAGTCTGCCCTCTCCATCCTTTCCCAGCACGTCATGTTGCTGTGCAGCAAGACTGTCCCAAAGTGTTCATGGAGCTGTGCCGTAAACAGACAGGAAAAAAACCATCCCAGCAGAAGGATGCAAAGAGGCAAGAAAAAGTAAGGTGATTTGCATTTTACTGCAGCCTTTGTATTGTAGTACCCTAACTTGCAGTGTCGTGTCACACCTGGTTGTGACAGCAAACCTGAGCAAGAAGCTCACTGCAGTAGAGGTGATGAAAACGGAGTGGGAGCCAGCAGGAATTCTCCAGTTGATATGGCCCCTGCACACTCTGAATTATGCAATTAAAGCCCTATTTCTTCTTCTGCAAGCAAAATCTATTACATGGTAGGAGGAACCTGACCACAAACAGATAAATGAGAGGACACACAGCCTATGGCATTGATAACTGTACCTGTCAAACTCACACTACAGCAACAAAATATTGCCTTTGCTCTTGCCAGCTGCTGGTAATGCAAATGGTGCCACCTGATAAGAAGTCCCAGACATGTGAGCTGATAACTCACCTCCTGGTCAATGTTACCTTGTATCCAGCACACCTTTCAAGGAAATCAACCCCATCATTTGTACAAAGGAAGGAAAGCGTCTCTCTTCTGATGTATTTTTAAAGGTTTTATTACAATGTGGCTCAGATTTCATTCAAAATGTCTAGCTGATACTTATATTTCAGGCTCCCTCTGTGAGCTCCTCACCTCTCTCCCTGTGGCAGCTGCTCTACATGGATTTGCAGCACAGTGTTGAGCTTTCTGTTGTGCTCCAGCTTACTCCTGGTTGAAAAAGGTGACGGGGCAGGACAACTTTGCTCAGCAGCCCTCCCAGCAGGGCCACACTGAAGGACACTCTCCCAAGCTGACAGCGCAAAGCTCTCTCCTCTCCAGGAGCACATGCCCAGCTCTCACATGAACGGGGCATCAACAGCTCCCAGCTCAAGGACTCTCCCGCACCAGCACCCAGGGAAGTGCCACTTCTGCACAAACCACAAATAACCACTCGGTTGTTCCCTGTTAACGAGCCAAGAACAAAGACTTACTGAACCTGGGATGTCTTCTCCTGCTGGGCCCTGCACCTCTGCATCATGTACCACACTGGGACTCAGGACCTCTGTTGTACTCTGTAAGAAAAAAAGGAAAAGTCTACTGAGTGCCAGCCCCACTGGAGCATCCATGTGCTGGAATCAGCCTTTGATAACAGGCTGCAGAGAGACAGCCATGCCAACCACAAGACAACCGCCCAGCTGCATTGCTTGCTGACCTTTCCAGATACGTCAGGTATTACAATTTGTACTATTAGCCATGTAGCATTGAACATACGCTTCACATGCTGCAGCGAGCCCCACTGTGCTCTATAATCATTCCATTTTTGGTAGTGCAAACCTCAGCAGCTAGATGCTAGCTAGCTGTTTGCACATTATGCTCAAAGTTGTTGCTGTGACAGTACCTGTCTCTGGGACTGTTAACTGGGTGGTCAGATTCCCAGTGATGTAAATATGCTTCAGAAAAGCCTTAAAGCAAGAAGACACTGCTCAATAGGATGCTCAGCAAAGCATGTAGCCTTATCTTAACATTCTTCCTAGCTACCACACCTTTAGCAGTTGCTCCTTTGCTGAAGGAGCAGAAAATGGAGTGATTTTCTTATTTCCTGCAAGGTACGTATGGGTTACCACAGCTCAGTGGCTGTGAGGCCACTCACTCAGCACCATAACCACATCTGGAGGTGAAGGATGGGGCTGGCACCCTTATGACTTTATACTTCCAGCTTCTGTCAAGCAATAACTGCTTCTACAATAAGGCAGAAGCAGGTAAGATGGGGTAGTAATTCAGTGAGAGTCCCATGAGCCAAGCTGGCAGGCAACATGATCACACTGCCGTTGTATTTACCACCAAAGGCAATAAAAACAACTACAGCTCAAAAGACAATTTCCTTGTATTTAAAAATAAATACTGAAGACTAATTTAGTGATGAGCAGGACCTTAAAAAAGTATTTTTTTCCTTGGGTTGGATTCCATACCACATGGTTTGTTTGCAGGTATCTAAACTAATGATCATACAAAGAACAGCTTCCCAGGACATGCCATTGCAATGCAGAGCAGCACCCGTGAAGCCATCCTGCCCACTGCAGCTGCGCGCCTTTGCTGAGCCCACCGCCACATTAGCAGTCCCACACGTGCCAAGATTTGCATAAAAGGAGCAGTTATCAGCAATTATGGCTTGCCAAGGCAAAATTCTTCAAGGCCGCTTTACAACTAGTGACAGATGTAGCATTCCCAAGTTTAAGCTATAATTTATTCTTAGACTGGGCAGAAACATAAGGAAAACACACTGTGCGTTTTGCAAAGCCGCTCATTTAGGCATCTGAAAAATAATTTAAAAAAAAGGGGAAGGGGGATGATGAATAGGGACTAAAGGAATGAATAAACTGCAGGCACAGAGCCAGAATTCAATATTCAACAAGGGTGGCAAACATCCAGACTGATTTGCTCCTGAACAGGTCAACTTTTACCTTTTGTTCACACCAGAAGATACCACCACCCTGTATTTCCCATCTGCCCTGTTCCTTCAGGGTTTAATCACAGGTATTACTCACAATGTGCAGGCCTTAATACAGCTGCATTACAAATATCAGACCAAACTCCTGGGAGGGAAGGGAAGAAGGGATGGTAGCAAAGAGCAAACCCATTCCCACCTAGGGCGTGGAGCAGCACTGGAACCTCTCTTCCCAGGTTTCCCCTGTATCTGCCATAAACCCAGCCCTAGAGGGAAGCATAGGCTGAAGAGCTATAACGCTCTGCAGGATGCTGCTGTGGCTCTGGGCACCAGGACATCCAGGACCTGGTGCAAGTCCCTCATACCTTGCCTACAATTCCAGCTCTCCTCAGTATCATTCCAGCTCAGTATGCAAAGCCTGTGGCAGAAAAGGTGACTGAACTGGGACAGAGACTTCTGAGGCAGCTGTTGCATGCAGTAATCACAGGATAATTCAGGCTGGAAGAGACCTCAGGAGGTCTCTAGTCTAACCCCTGCTCAAAGCAGGGTCAGCGATGACATATGATGAGGTTGCTCAGAGCTTTAGGATGTGTAATGCCAGGTCAGCATTGCCACTCTGCATGCTTTCCAGAAAGCAATTCACTCTCTCGTTCCTCACAAGAGGAAATAGAGCTGGGATGAGGAGTTTTCTCTCATCTGCTCTTTAGAGAAATGTGGACCCTTGGTGGCTTCCCAGCTAGCTGTACTCTGAGGTCGAAAGCCTTGGCTCATGCACTGACAGATTCTTCGAGGCAAAGTCCTCCTCCTGCTCTACAGAAGATCCTTTCTGGTCTCTGTGTGGATTATGGTTTGCATATTCCTGCTTTCAGGAGGGTTTCCAGATGCAGAAGTGGCATGGCCACCGCTCAATTCAATGAGTTGATCTGAAACAACCAGCCCATCAGAAGATGGCAGCTGGGTGCACACGGCAGGAATTAGCACACTCACCCCACCGTGGGCACGTGGCACTCACGATCCATAGTGCAAGTCAGAAAGTTCAGTTCAACCCATCTGCAATGTTAACAAGCAAATCAATAACGAGCAGAAGCAAGAAGACAGAGAATCTGGACACCTTCCTGATGTCTTTAAAATTTAACCAATATGTCCGTTCAGGACCTTCTCTGGGGAATCAGAAACCATTCTGATCTTATGATATAGAATGATAAGTGAGATGGATTCATTGGTTTCTGCAGGCTTTGGGCATCTATAATTCAAAATCCACTGCATATTTAAAATTGTTTTCCTATTTGATATAGCACAAGTGAACCCTTCTGCAAGTGGAATGTTCTGAAGCTGTGAGCAACTGTCCCCTTCCCATCCCAGCTATTTTAAAAAGGAACTTCAGCACCATAGATGCTTTGCTGAAAGCTGACTCCAGCATAACTCTGTGCATGAGCTCCAGATCACAGTAAATATCATTATTAGTACTGCAACATCATGTGCTCAAAGGTCACAGAACACGCGCACTAAGCCTAGTGCCCCCCATCTGCTCTGCATTTGAACAGGACGGCTCCCCTGCCTGCACTGTGCAAACACAAGAAGGACGCACAAATGCAAACTCACATGGCAATAAGTGTCCCCCAGGGCAGGCTGCTGCAGCAATTTCAAACACCGACCTAGCACTGTAGTCCTGGGCCAGGGAGGCGTGAGCAGTCACTCGGTGGGAGTGAAACCTGCACCCGTCAGTCATTGCTAGCGGATAGAAAGGGATGATGGCACATGCTCTAACAGTTTTGACTCTTTGGAGGTTTTTCCCTGCTAAAATCAACAGGTCTGTCCACCATGTACAAACTTTATTCCCCAAACACCTCATCAAGCTTAGTCTAACTTCGCACAGCAGGGCAGAAAGCCACATGCTGGATGTAACAGCCACTACCCCCCAAACTGCTCAGGAAAAGGCTTCCAGAATTTTTTTGTATGTACAGATCAAAGCAGCATTCTCAATGCCTTGTTTCCAAAAACAGGTGAACAGACTTAGCTAAAATAATAGTAATTTTAGAATACCAGTCTACAGCTGTGTTTCTAGAGAAGATCAACCCAAGCAATTAAAGTCTGACAAAATTATCAGCAACTAAAAACAGCCTTGCAATTTCCAGGAAACTGCGGTAAAGAAAGCACTATCTGACACATCTATTGTAATTCACAGTTGTTCACAGTGTTCTTCACATACTGGATAAATACCAAAGCTATTTTTGCTTGCATAGGATTTATTACCCCCCCACCTATCTGTGACTGTCTCATTTTGCAATGAAAACAACAGTTCCCTTACAGGTAAGATACTATAAAGCTCAATATATGTAACATGTAAATTCAATTTTCCCTGACACAAGTAGCCTTTACAACAGGTCAAACTATCCTTAAATCTTAGAGTGGTGAAGAAAGGAGAGGAGGCAAGTACCTCTCCCCATGGGGCAGCAGGTGGCAAGCCTCCTCCTCGCTCCACAGCGGCTTCTCCACATGTGCCCTGGCACCTCCAGCATCCCAGGCTACGCTGCTGCCTAAGCAACAGCCTACTCTTTCCTCTCCCCCAGTGCAAGGTTTTTTTCCTTGCTGCCTTTCTCTGTACCCTTCATAAAAAGCAGGAGCCAAGTCCCTACTGAATTTCCTGCGGTTCTGATCCTCTCTCACAGGGTCAAGCCCTGCACAGGATCAAAGATGTTTAGCTTGTCTCTGCAAGTGGGAGGCAGGAGTCCTGGGAATCAGCTGTGGGACTAAGAGGTCACTTCTGATGTGGAGGTTTTCTCCAGGGGGAAGGCTCTGCACCCTCCTCTCACTCACGGCACAATCCTATCCCACTTGAATAAATTTGCTTTTTACATGCTTTCATATATTCCTTGCCTATGTGTCAAGAGTGGACACTCTTAGCTGGAAACAGGCACATCTGACAAGGCCTTCAGAGCCACCTGTCCTCCTCCCACAGGTGTTTTTACCACCTGCAGTTTTCCCTCTAAGGTTTGTCTGTTCAAATTTCACCTCCCTTTCCATTCTATGTTATTAGGGCATTTTACTCATTTATGCTAAGATGGTAAATACATCAGCCCATCCTCAACCTGTGTAGCATATTCCTCAGTCTTTCTGCATCTATCGCTTGTAAAGTGACAGTAGATGGTTTGTACCTCAGTGAACATGACATTGATTGCTTCCGACTTCAAAGCCCTTCAACCACCCTCACAGACAGAAACAAAAATCCTGAAGTCAAGCATCTATCACAGTAAGGGTGTTTATAGTCCAAAAGGCCTTCTTCCATTCAGGACAAGCACAAGGAGGTTTGGAAGACCTTGAGCTCTAGCTGCTGAATTTTTGCCAGGCACAGTCCTCTAGCAAGGCAGAAGCAAACAGAAATGGCTACTATGCTGGTTGATCCTAATCAGCAGATACCTGCTGCCAACTCTGCACCAAAGGATGAGAAAATGGTCTCTCCATCTTGCCGTCGCAGCTAGGAGGGCTTGGGAGGCGCAAACGTGACAACTGCAAATCTCTGCTGTGCATGGTAGATAGGGTCACCTCCTGTCAATGCCACAGCCCCTCGTGTTTCTTCTGTGGTGGGTTGGCCTTGGCCAGCTGTCAGATACCCATCCATCCACTCACTCACCCTCCTCAAACAGGACAGGGGGATAAAATAAGATGAAAAAGCTCATGGGTCAAGATAAAGACAGGGAGATCCCTTACCAATTACTGTCAATCCCTTACCAATTACTGTCACAGGCAAAACAGACTGGACATGGGGAAAATTAATTTATTGCCAATTAAAATAGATTTGGAGCATGAGAAAGAAAAGCTAAACTAAAACACCACCTTCCTCCCCCTCTCCTTTCCCAGGCTCAACCTCACTCCCTTGCTCACTGGTTGAGGCCAGCACTGCTGCTCCTTCCTCCTCACACCTTCCCCCTGCTCCACTGTGGTCTTCCACATCATACCTGGTCCACTGTGGTCCTCTCCATGGGTTGCTGGTGGTACCTGCTCCACCATGGTCCTCTCCATAGGCTGCAGGTGGCACCTGAAGCACCTCCTCGCCCTCCTCCTTCTCTGACCCTGGCCTTCTCCCTGCTGTTTCTCACTTTTTTCCCCTCTCATTCCTCTGCCTGTGTGGCTTTTTTGCCCTTTCTTCAATATCTTTTCCCAGAGACACCACCAGCAACACTGACAGGCTCAGCTGTGCCCTGGTGGGTCTGTTGAAGCCAGCTGGAATCAGCTGGAACTGGCTGCGGCCCCACCATCTCCTCAGAGAGGCTGCCCCACACAGCAGTACAGCTTGGCAACATGTCGCTGAGCCACCACTGTAAGGAACAAGGTTGGTGCCAAGGCTCTCCCGGAGAGGACAGAGGGATGGAGGAAAGTCCTCAAGGAAGCCGGCAGTGAAATGAGGTTGTAATGAAAGTTCAGTGCTTGCCCAAAGTCTTCAGTAAAGAGGCAGGAAGGAGGATGAGAAGGTTACGTCACCTGATACCAATTAGGGAAACAGCTCGTTTAAATCTTCAGGAGTCCAACAAAGTGTTTCAGCGAAACTTCTGATGCTGCCAATTACACATCTCTCCCTTAAAAAAGGATGAACAGCATGAGTGGATTTTCAACAAATTCCCTAAAATAAAAAACTTCTGGTTTTCCCCCTAAAATAAAAAACTTCTTTTTTTCTAGTGATGAAAAAAGGGCTGGAAGAAAACATAGGATAAACGTCAGGAAAACCTTCCTGCAACTAACATCTCACGGGGCTGTGGCAGTGCCTCTCAAAGGGAGCAGGAATAGCCCTGCTTCTTATGTTAAACACTATAGAAGAAAATACTCATCCATGATGGAAAAAAAATCAGGCCAGCTCAGATTGGCATGGTTTCTAAACCTCCCAGCTACACATGGACAAATTCCTGGTGCTGATTTCCACTCTGAAGCCAGGAACAGTGCTGAGTTATACTCCCACCTTGTTCCAATTTCACTTTTTCCCCACCGTACATGTCCAGCTGCATGTTCAGACACAATTAAAATTACTCTTTTCCTGAAAAAAAGATTTGTGGATTCACTCTGATTTTTTTTTAAGTCCTGCCAAGATTCTGGATCTCTTGCCAAGCCTCTGTTACACTGTTAATGTAGACTTTGCTTATTTAATTTGGTACAAGCAAGAAGGAATGAATCTGTAATTCAAAGCTCCAAATATCAAGCTGCTGGGCTGCTGCACTTTGTAATACGGAGATCTACTATTTCCCACCTTTTCCAAACCATAGTTACCACAAAAAGCTACCTTCTGTGTCCTGTAAAGTCTCTAACACATTATATTTGCTATTTGTAAAGAGGAAAACCACAAAAAACAGCCCCAAGGAAATATGGGGGTTCCTGACACATCCTACCGTCTCCCATCTAAGTAGATCCTCATGGTGGTTTGTAGTAACTGGTGGCTGAGATATAATGTGGATTTCCTTAATAAATGAGGATGTCACACCCCCAGCTGTTCAGGTGCCCTGTGTACTTCTACACCATGAACCAGACTTGGAACAGTCTTAATGAACCAGCCGCCAGGACATTCGCCTTGCTGGCTGTAAGCCCAGGAGCAGCTCCCATGCAAACTGCTCGGATGAGCAGCCCAGGGTAGTTTCCCAGCTGAGAGCGAGACTGCCAAGCTCCCTCCTTACCTGTGCCCCAGCAATCCACGTCAAGAGCGCTGAGCATGCTCCAGTCTGCTGGGTTGCACTGCACCATGACACCTTGGAGACAGGGGACATTCACACTGACGTGCATACAAGTATCAAGGTAACTCAAACTCTTATCTAAAGATGACAAATTTAGGCTAGGTGTACGGAGCTCTCTGATGCTGGGTAAATCCCAACCTGAGCACAGGTTTCTGCATGTGTTATGTAGTTGGTGGACAAGTCTGGTGCTGGACACACACAAGACTGAAAGGGTTAATTTATTGCATGAGGATTTTTCAGAAGACACCTTGTTCTTTAAAATACTATCTGTAGTTGGTATCTGCGCACCCGACCATAAGCCCTGCTGCGTGGATCTGAACTAGACCTGGGATAAAGGCTGCATGCTGTAGAGGGGAGTAACAGATCGTAGCTTCAAAATAGGCTAAGAATTTGGAAAGAGTTACACAAATCTGTGTTCTTATTTTTTTCCAGGAGGAAAATCCTACCCAAAGAAAGCTCACTGTGAGAATGCATGCCTGACAACACCAATAATCTTTGATGTCACATGTTAACGTTCCTGTGCAAGTTAGGAGGCAGTTTCCAAATCTCACACTTAATCCTGGTGTCTGCTGTTGCTGAACAATTCAGCCTTCTGTCAACAGCTGTCTCTGCTCCAGTCACTGAATGGCTCATCTTCAGCACAGTAAAGCCATTATTTATAGCACGGCACGCTTTTGTGACAGCCTCTTCACATTCCTTTTGATAAACAATTGCAAGTAGAGTATGGGGAGAAGAGGTGATCAGTGCTTGAACACAAATCCGTAGTATGCTGGGAACCACATCCAGCAGGTTGGGGCTCTTTGGGCTGGTACAAGGTGCAAGTTTCCCAATAAAACGGTCTGACGTCTGATTTCACATCAGCTGATTTAGCAGTGCAGTAAAGTGCTGAATGGCCTGCTCCCACCCAAGCATGTGCACAGCCCAACAGGCAAACATCATCTTGGAATTTACTGTCATCTGGGATGTGGCCCAAAAGACCAACTGAGCCACCTTGACATTTTCCCTTCCACCCCACCTGATCATTCTTTAAACAGGTGAGAAAGCAGAGGAGCAACTCATCTGCTTGCAGCAACTGTGAAGCTGCTGGGATTTCTCAGAAGGTACCCCCCCTACACAGGTTAAACTATCATATGTGGCACAAGATGCACATCAAACTTAATTTTAAATAAAAAGTATGCCAAATATGTGCTCCTTTAATTTAGGCTGCTCAGGTACCTCCATGACTGGAGCACAGCAGAGTTCAAGGGCAGTAAGGACCTGGATGCACATGAGGAAAAGCCACTGTTTGTGTTACGTGCAGCCAAATAAGGGAAACCATCAAGCTGGAAGAAGAGATCTTTCCCTGTGGACTAACGGGTCCCTGCAATTCAGATGTGTGAACTATCCCATTTTATCATGATGTGTTCTTTTAAGATCTTTATATTCTCCAAGTTGCAAATTAATGGGACAAGATGCCACTACATGTCACAGTATTGGAAAATAACGTTGGCAGGTGTAGTCCCAAGAGCTTTCTTCATTTTAAGGAAAAAGTGGCTTTGGTTGTAATCCAGAACAATGTGGGTACAGGGGAAACTCATCAATAGCTTACTAGCCTCATTCAAGCAGACTTGTTTCGTTAATCCATCACGCTGCCTTTCCTTGCCAGTATGTGGTAACAGAGAGCTGCAAAAGCCGCCTCTGGCTGGGAAACCAACGAAGCTCCCCAGGCAAGGAATAACTGCTCGTCTGGTGGTGACTCTGAGTCTTGCTTTAGGGGGGCAGGTTAGTGCCTCCACCCAGCTGACTGCAAGGACACCTTTGGCAGAGGGAAGGCAAGTGACATCTTTTTTTTCTAATTGAACAGGACAGTTGATTGATCACAAGAGTTTGTAAGAGAGGCACATCTTTGTCACTCAGGGATACTTGGTGTTTAACTGTGCTGCTTAAAGGGGCAGGCCATTAATCCTCAGGGTGTCTGTCCCTTGCACAGACGTTTCTGAATCGGGCTTTCCTAGTTTTCAAAGCAAAATGGCAGAGCCAGCTTCAATCAGTGCAAAATCCCAGGATGACACTGGGGATCTTCGGAGGCCAACCCTTGATTTGGGATCCTTCCTTCCCAGGGCTGTCTCTAGACAAAAGCTGGTGATTTCAATTTCTTTAGAAAGATGCAGTTCCCACTGTAGCAGCCATCAGCCACAGCCTTCCGAGTTAAAGCAAAGGATGTGGAAAGTGTGATTAATGCTGGATTTCCTCAGAGACTGGGAATATTTTATAAAGGCCACTGAATCTTATAAGTCACATATAAAATGGCAAGGAACATGTTATTTTATATGTCAAGCACATCTCAAAATACACAGCAAGCATTCTTCTTCCAGTTACGAAAAATAACCCCCCCCCCAAGCCCAAGTCTCGGTGCCTGTATATGTACTTCAAGTCTCTAGAATAATCTCACGTCTTATGAGTCATATACAGTCATCCCTTATGAGTCAACCCTATTGTTTCTAAGCATCATTCTTATGCTTTTTCATTAGGCTATAAAAAGAGAAGAAAGATAACACTGCTGCTGCTGCCCCCTCTAGCTGAAATAATTGAGCCCTCTTTGCCAAAAAAAGAAAAGTAGGATTTGTCTTTGGTCATTAAGAATGAAATCTGTTCTCAAAAGTGGGGCCTCAGTCAGGCTAAAGGAGAGCTTGAAAAAGTGATTTACTTTAATAAGAGTTTAATATGATACATCTCTTAGCATCTCAGTTGCCAGGTATGTACCCTCCATCTGCTCTTTCAGACACAGGGATCTGGTGGTGGGACTCTTATCTTGCACTGAGCAGTCCAGAGAGGGAATCATCTGCTTCATGATGGGGACCATGAGTGTTTAATGGAGAGGTGGCCCTGCCAGCCACATAGGTCCAGATAAGTGGGAAACTAAAAGCAAGGCTGCGGGAGAGTACAAGGTGATCAGGAGATGACCTAGAAGCAGCAAAATGAGCAAGTGCAACACAGAAACCTCCTGGACATGTACAGGGGCTCCAGCATATTGATGAGCGAGGACTCGGCTCCAAGACCGTGGGAGAAGAGCAGCCCTGCTCTGAATCCCAGGCTGTCCTCAAGACCTGGCATTGCCCATTCACAGGGCCTAAGCAGGCTGCCCTCACCCTAGGTTCAGGACACCTACAAATCCAGGACATCTGTTCACCAAACCAGCTTGGGTTTCTTCCAAGAAGGAAATCCCATCCCCTTTTCCCTCTGTGATCCCCAGCAGAGCACTCAGACCATCTCTTCAGCCTGCCATCACTTCTGCCAGGATGGGCAGGGTAGCTGGGCCATGTTTTCAAGCAATGTGTTCAGGGAGGGTACTGTGAACCTCTCTATACCCAGAAGTCCCTGTGGGAATACCACAAAAAATTGTTTCAGAGCCAGAAAAGCTCACCAGTATGGATCTAAAATGGTGACCTGCATAGACTATGATGTATACATATATTTTATTTTATTTTCATTTGAATTACGGGAGCCCCACCGCACTCTGATTGATTTCCTTCATGTGACTAATGAGATAGCTCCAAACAAGTGCTGCTCGGAGTCATGTATCTTTCAGCCTTTATATGTTAGCTACCTGTCAGATTACAATGACAGCTCCATTAGTTTGAGATTCTGTTGGACAAAACAAGAGCACATGCCTTGAACAGCAGAAACCTCCAGTGGCCTGCAATGCAGTGAGGGTGATCTAACCATCCTTTATAGCACTCTACTTCACCACATACATCCCAATTCTTTCTGATATAGGTGGAATAACTACTGCCATTTATGCTCCTTATATCAAAATACCACACAGCCTTTCCAGAAACCATTTCTGCCATTTACACTCAAAATAATCCTATATGACCTTTGCAGACAGACCTTACTAAGAATCTCTAGTCATTCATGCACTTAGTTATTAGTGCTTTAAAAGAAGCTGATAATAATTACTGAGACAGTCTGTTACATCACCTCAACATACTAAAATGACACTTACGGTTTCCCTTAGAAAGTAAGATGTAATGTAGGCCAAGTCGTTTAGGAGATGATTGTGCTGAAGCCAGCAGCAGGAATAACTACATTAGCAAAGAAAATGCATGTATGCAAAAGAGAGCAGGGTTTGGCCTTTCTAGTGGCTCAAATTTTGGTTTTATTATATGGCATGACATTATAAGTTTAATAGCAAGTACTCCCTTCTCTCCTCCTTATAGCACATAGCACAGACTTTTTATTTTTTTCCAAGTGTCCTGCCTTTGCCTGCATTAAAATCCCACTCTCCTCTCCCTAGCCCTGAAGAGTTATTAGGCTGCAAAATCAGTTTTACGAATAGATGTGACTTTGAATGCCTACACCGCAGACTTGACCTCAGGGTAAAATGAAAATGCAGTGTGATCTGCTGGGAAGTATGCAAATATGTGAGCTGGTGAGCAGTGAGGAGGTATCTGAAATACAGAGGTGACTAAAGCCTTTTTTTGTCATTTGTTTTTACCAAGCCATTTTAAAAATGTGGTCTCCTGGCTTTACATTCATAGCACACTGACCAGATTTACAGACACCTCACACTACAAGAACTGCATCCTTTTGAAAATCCTGACTTTTGAGAGGTCCCTCAGCACTAGCACTGCAGTTTTTTATTACCTGGACAATTTATGCATGCAGCCCCCAGTGGGTGCCTTATGAACCCATGTTAATATAACGTCTGCAATTTGCAACCTTTTTATTTCCAGGTTGTGATTTCTGCAAGACACTTAAATCATTTGTGTGTTACAGATTAGCATGTCAGGGTCCCCACTTGTTGCCTAATTCTCTCTAGGTTTCCCAGCACCCCCTCTCAAGCTCCATTGCCACTGGGCTGCGACCAGCTACCACCACCACGGTTCTGCTGACTTAGTGCACGGGGATCACGGTATTGACAATCAGGACTTGGCTCCCGGAGGAGTAACAGATGCACTGAGCTCCCAGTGGTCTGTGAAGCAGCAACATATGCTGCAGTCATTAGTGACTGTTGAGCAACAAGGGAGTCTGACACGTCTGATTTGCTTTACCTTCTGCAGCAAGAGCAATTGTGGCTCTTTGCAGGACGCAGCATAAAGTGCTCAACTGAAAAAGTGTGAATAGTGGTATGATCAAACTGCAAAACCCCCATTGCTGCTCCTGCTCAGCCCCACAGACCAGTCATTCACACCAGAAAGCAAAAGGGAAAAGCCGTAAGGGAAACATTTTGGAAGCACTGTAAACATGAGCATAATAAAGAGCAATAGTCACTCAAGCCCAAACAGTGTTGTCACCTCCTGATGCAAGAGAGGCCAGTTAGTTACTCTTTGTGTCCAATGTTAGCTGGAAAGCCTCACCGCCAGCCGAGCTCCTGCCAGCGCTGCTGCAATGTGTGCTGTGTCTGAGCAGCCTTAAACCCTCAGGTACGGGGCTGCATTTCTCTGAAAGGTCGCATTCTGCAAAAGAATGTGAAAATGGCATCTCGCATAGCGCTCCTGACATAAATGTTCCCTTGCAGAAAACAGAGATGATTATGCCCTTGTAAATGACAAACCTCATTAGGAGAAACAACTTTCGTGCCTTTAACCTTGCCTCTCCATACCCAATGTACCTCTCCTTAACCTCAACACTCTGGCAGTGACTAGAATATTCAGAGAACATTCAGAGACAGCTGAAAAGGGACTGCTTTTCTTTCCTTTTGGCTTTTCTGACAATTAGGAGAGCTGAAAGCCAGGGTACTTTAAACAGTATAAATGAACTTGGGGATTAGTTGGTTGTTTCCTCCTGAATGAACATGAAAACATATTAGAGGGCTGAACTTTTATGTTGCACTATGACACTGTCATATTTCTTCATAGCTTTATTTTGTATTTTTCCTACCCTCCATTGACTTTAACCCTCTTAAAAGCACAAAGGAGGAGAGGGAAAAGGAAAAAAATGATTTTGTGCAATTTTTATGACAGATTTAATAAGTGAATATTTCTTTTTTCTTGTTCCATTCCAGATATTTAATGCCAAGCAGACTGCCCCAAAAGTATAATTTTTCAGAATAAAACACATGTTTTTTCCATTATGTTTCCAGGTCTACCCAAGAGGTGCTCAGAGCTGACACCACAGATGCTATCTTCAAAACCGAGCCTTCGGAATGCTTGCAATCACACTGTACTGCAAAAATATGAAAAAAATGAAAGTGGCAAAAGGAAACGATACCATCAGTGGGCTTCAGATGAGCCCAACTGGGCTTAAAATCAAGGTTTAAGTGAAATTTCCATCTCGTATAGGCACACGGCTCATGGTGTACCACCTTAATTAGCGTCTGTCCAGAAGAAGAGGGTAGTTTATGTGGTCAAGGAGACTCAAATCTATTCCTGATCTCTGAGAGGTGTTTCCCATAGGACTTCAAACTAATGAGTTTGTTTCATTATGCCTCAGCTCCCAGCCAGCATGATCTGAATAGAACACATCCTCTCTCTGCTCCTCATCTGCCACATGTATTTGTGATACAATTCTTCAAGGTAGGAAACCCACTGCATCCCACGTGTGCTTGTACCATACCAAGTAGAACTGGAATTAACGCTCACAATGGGAAGCTTTGAATCCCTGCTAGAAACTATATTGACAGCTTTCCAGCCCCTGTGTTTTGAATTTCTACGCTAGTTAATTCCTTGTGATGCTCTCAACATGAACATGATATCCAGACCATGTCTCATTGTGGCTTGGATCAGACACCGTTCCCTGCCAGGCACTCGGTTTATGACATTTGGACTCTGACAACAAAGCAAGGTACACAGCTCTGTGTGTTTGTGTACACACACACGCGCGCACACACACACTCCCGCCTATACATTTTATCAGTGTTCAACAGAGGATCATTGGCTTTGCATTCTTTATCGACAAACATTAACACCTAAGTTCATTTTGTAGACAAAAGGATTTTGTATTCATTTTGTTGACAATCTGACTTGAAACCATGGAGGAAATCCTGTTTGACAGTCCTGGCACATACGTGATTCTGTAGAGAAAATGCATTCAGCTAACTGTCCAATCAGTTATGTAGACAAAATGAATTTCATCATAATTCTGTCAACAAAATGCTAACTTGCTTAAATTATTCTCTCAACAAAATAAATTAACTTAAATCTATTTTGTGGACGAAAGAATTTTAAGTGTTTAGTGAAGTCTTGTAAATACTATAGTCTGTTAGCTTAGCACGTGCAATTCAAACACATGGCTACCTGAGCCAGCAGTTCTTGTCTTATCAGGCAGGGTTGGTCTTGATTCTTTCAGCTTTTCCCTTCTCTGTAAGGTCAGCCCAACAAGAAGACCAGTCAGCTGGTATGCACCATGTAAGATAGTCAACCAGGACCATGCAAAAGAATCTTTTCCCTATTTTTATTTAATCACTAGCAACTGGCAGGAAGAATTTGACATAAATAAACATAGCAAGCCTAAACAAATCAGTCTGTTCCTCAGAAGAAGAGAGGCTTCATCCTTAGATCTGAAGCTTGACATCGACAAACCTTCAGATAAAATAGCAACTTAATGAGGGACTACAGCTGAGATACCTTAGTAGATGTCATATTGAGAGCATGAAAACTTAATTACTGTGCTTTTAGTTATTATGTGTCTAAAGGCCATTATACCTATGGAAAATTTCCTTCTTCCTTTTCTGTGTTGCTCCAAATTCAAGTTTAAATTCACATAGTCATATTTTGCTCAGAAATGCCAGAACCTAACTCTGAAAGAATCTAAAGCAATCAAAGCACAGGTATTGCTACAGGCAGCAAAATGCGCCAAATTCTGCTCAAGCCAGCGTAAGTGCACAAGGAACTGCACCAGAATCAACGGCAACTGCCTGCCCCTGAGTTCACAGCAACATTAATGAGGATGTTTCTGGTGTGCCTTCATGGTGCTAGCCAGAGCAAGGGAATTCATGTTGTCCCTCTCCCACCTCATCTCCCCCAACACACATACACGTCCCACTCCAGCCTGCAGAAAAATCAGGGACAACACACCCTGCAGCTCAAGTCAAAATTTTCACACTCATTTGGACTCGCCTCCAGAGAACAAACCTCCTAAGATAAGGCTGTTAAGCAGGTTTTTACAAGTTCCTTCTCTGTGCTTTACCAAGCACTGCCTGTCCTGTTGTTCTGCTGCATTTTAATAATAAAGGAACACAGAGATAGTCATGCCTATATCTTTAGTGATGCCAGTCAAGGAATGTGGCAGGCTGGTGGAAAAATGAAACTCTTCAATCTGCTTTTGCAATATTCTTCCACTAGTATAAACAGGGTTTTTGTCCTCTTTTAGGGGGTTATTGTGGTTACAATGGAGTTAATTTCCAGGTGTGTAGAAAGTGTACAGTAACACAAGAAAAATACCATATTAATATTTAATATAACACTTTTTATGAGCATGAAAAGAATAAAACCCATTCAAATGCAAATGCAGCCTGCAAGGATGGATAAAGTTTTATGTTTTTCCAGTAACATCTTCATTTTGCTAAAGACTGACTTAGTCTTGAGCGAGCTAAGAGCGCCTGTGTGTGTGCAGTTCCAGACACTAAAAAGCCTGCCTCTGGCCAAAGTCCTACTCAGTATTTGAGACACTTTTGCAATACCATCTTGTTACAGCACTCATTGAAATACAGTGGGTTTATTAATCCCTTCAGAACCACATGTTGTAGCCTCAAAGGGATGAAGCCTGCTGCAGTGTCTGTCCTGCCTTATGAGACTTTAACAGAGCAGCCAAAACTGTGGGATTGTTCCCTACAGCTCTTATGGGCAACAATTTTTTTTCTGTGACATGCTCTGAATATACCAAGTATAACAAATGGCCTAGCCTGGGATTTTCAATGAAATTTCTATGGGGTAGATACCCAGCTCCTTCCAAATTTCAGTAGATCTGGGTCTCTAACCACCACAAAACTCTTTTGATATCTCCAGCCTAAAAGAACGCATTTTGTCAACTACATTTCAAGCACAACATAATAGCAACCAACTGGGGAAGCTTGTAAATGGCACACAAATATTTGCAAATAACTCTAGAAAATAAACATAAGTAGCAGGCTAGTTAGAACATTCCCTGGCAAACAGTAGCAGAGATTTGGGGAGCGTGTGGCAGGGAATTCAGGTATGCTGTAACTGACGTCACTTTTAGCTATCATGGAATTACTCTCGATCCACCCCATCTTGTAGAGGACAGTATTGGCCAAGGCAATGCCACCGAATCAGCTTAAACAATTTTCAATCTAGTTCAGATAGATTTCTTCTTTCGTAATGGCTCTGCCATTGTGCATGTCACTACCTTGTCTTCCAAATGGGTCCAGATGGAGTAACGCATTAGAGTGGAAAAAATAACCTTGCAGTGAAGGCTAGGCATCATGATAGCTCAGTTCTACACCTGAATGCAGCACATACATTTGGAGTTACTTTGAGCAGGTTCTGTCACCAGGTTCATTTCACTTCATGACAGGCTTCATTCTCTCTCCAACGCTACTCCCTCAAGGGTTTAACAACAGGTTTTTTCCCTCCTCCTCCAGCCTGGATTATGGTAGACCCTTGGCTCCTTCCTTTTTACTCAAATATAAGAAAAACCTAAGACTATGGACTAGAGAAAGACTAAGGCATGTAACACTGCTGTCCCAGGGTCACCCCTTGGGCATCTCTCACCAGGACAACTTGCAAAGAATCCAGCACTTCTTGGACTCTGCACCAGGTCCTTGCTGAACCACACGATGGCAGCGGAGTGGTCAAGGACCTTGGCTTGCCTTAGCCCGTGCTCAGACTCGGGCAATGCTCCACACCCAGACCTTAACTAAATAGTTACCTGAGTCAAAAATATGGCTGCAAGGGAGACGCGAAGCAACTCAGACAAGGAGAGTGAGCAAGCATTGGGAAAGCAAATAAACAAGGAAGTAGAAAGCTGGAAGGCACACAGTTTTTGTTTGTTTGTTCTTTAACTCAGGTATCTCAAACTCTCCAACACCTTAACTTGGGAATTCCCCTTTGTGAAGGAGAACTTCGGAGGACATAAATAAGTGGAAATTTATATGGAAATAAACATCCAAATATACATGAGGAAGTGAGGGGAGGGAAAGCAGTGATTCATTATTATGGCTTACATATCATTACACATTCATAAATTCCAAGGTAATATATTTTTCTTCATTGCTTGGATAATAAATCATCATTCGATTACAAAAGGGGAGTACCTGGATGGAACAGCAGCCTTTCTGAAAAATACTCTTGGCAGATGAATGACAGGAAAATTTATGGAGAATTCAGTTGCCTGACTGTCCTGCCTCCAGGAGAGAAGACTGTGCCAATATCTAAACCTTTCCTGACAATTCACACAGCAGACACTGTCCTTGATGGAGTGAGGTTTTTAGACCTCCCTTGGCTTGATTTTCATTATCCCTCCTTTGGCAGCCTGCAGAATGTCTAACAGCAGTGCAAAAAGGGTTAGAAAAAGAGCCATCCAAGCTGCTACTGAGCCTGTGCTAGGAGGCCTGTCTCTAGGATCTATGAAAAATATACTGCTGTGTTCCCCACTTAGCTGGAGTTGTCCAATCAATCAAAGAGATCCTTCAAGGGTCACTGGTATTTGTAAGAGCAAAGAGTTTTCAAGAACAAAAAATGACCATCCAATCTACTGACTGCTTGCTGTTTTCTAGTTTATCTTCATTTAATCTCCCAGCCCTTTTTTTTAGATGAACTCTTAATTTCTTTCCCCGTCTATAAACAAAGCTATTTGGCTCTTCTTTTCAGTTGGTGCCTTTGAGTCATTCTTCATTTTTCTCCCATTAGACTCACAGCAAGGGGTTAAGTCTGAAAACCTGGTCACCCAGGCAAAATGTCCCAAGAGATGGGGTGGGCAGCTGAAGCAAAATGTATGGCAGAAGGCTGCCATGTGCAGCATCCTTGCTGCAATAAGGGCAGACAACTGGGGATCAAGCCCCAGCTTTTTTTTTTTTTCCCCCCACACTTGCTTCTGAAAGGAAATTGCCATCTCCTTTTAGAAGCAGCTAAAGGGAACCAACATCCCACCAGTTCTGGGGTCCCACTCCGGCAAAGGATAATTCACCCCTTGCAGAGCTCAGTGCTTCTGGTGGAAGACCATCACTGAACATTTCTTCCAACAGAAGCAAGCCTTGGAAACATGTAGACTTTAATCTGGGAATTGCCTGTTCTAAGTTGAAGGACAAATTACATCCCTGCACTGGGCTTTGTGTTTTTGCACTGCTCATCTGCCAAAAAACCACACACAGTCTGACTCAGAAGAGGCCTTTTTCTCTAGATAGGCCAACTAAGATCATCAGGGGAAGGGGCTGAACATATGGGCTAAGATCTCTGTCAGCTAAGATTAGACGCCTACCTCTGAACTAGACATGGAGAGCCTCCCCTCACAGGTGGCAGAGAGAAGCAGTGCATCCCACCTCCTCCTAATGCAGACATCTGAAACAGATCAGATGAATCATACTCTAGAAATGCCTATTTCTTAGCAGTGATTATAAAGGAAGTCTGGATGAGTAGCTCATCTGCTGCCATGTGAAGCAGAAGGAATTGGACACATTACTTGGAAAGCAGAAAGAGAAGGCTTTATTTCCTGTTGGTTTCCGGTTTCGGGTGGCACTACAGAGAGAACAAAGCCAGTGTGGTGACCTGAATTTCTGTATGGGAGGTGTTTTACCTCCTACTCTCAGCGCCCAGATTTGAAGTGCTGCACAAGATACAACGCTGTGAAAAATCAAACTTAAGCTTCCTTCCAAATTGCATTCCTATTGGGTACTAGCCAGCACTATCCATCCAAAACATTAAAGACCCCCACAGGCACTGTACACAAAGGAATTTGAGATGTTTTCCAGGGGAGTCTTCCAAAAATACTAATAGTTGTAAAATACAGTTTGTCATTTGTTAAAAGGGAAGACATTAGGGCAATAAATGCAATAGAGTAACTCCATCAATAACATGAGCACAAAGCTCTGATGGGTCCCATCAGTCTTGGAAAAATCTCCGTCTTCCAGTCATGCTCCCATATGGAGAAATGATCTCTAGGGCCCATTTTACTCACCAACTCTTGCAGTACTTGCCCCAAAAGTTTAGCAGCCATAATTACCCTGGGACATGAGAGAATGATACGGATTTATGCCAGCTGAAAATCTATTATCAAGCCCCTCTTCACTGAGGTGCATTTGGTGTTCTTGAATTCACTGGACTGTTTGCACCAGTGAGACTAGCAGTGGTGGGAAGACAAATAGGGTTTAAGCCTTTACCACTCTGTACTGCGTACAGACCTTAAAATCTGCATTCCCTGGGTGCCAAACAGCATTTTACATCCACTTTGGCCTTTCTGCAATTACATATAGCTCAAGGATATATATTTCCCCTGCCTTCATCCCCAGATGAAATCTCTTCTGTGGAATAAACAAACCTTTTACATATCTCTCCATTACTGTATCATTTGGCAGGATTAGGATGCAAGTGTGTTTCACACCTGATGCAGAAAACTATCTGCTTTGAGTTTTCACCCAGCCACGATTTGTCAGTGGATAGAAATCTCATCTCTGAAGCCCTGGGGCCTCAGCTAAACACAGCTATGTAACAGATTTTATTAGCAGTTTCAGAAAGGTAATCTAACACTAGATTAGCATTAAATGGTCCGGCAAAGTAGACACATGAAGGCATCTGTAAACATCCTCCAGTGCCCTTGATAGCAAGAATATCTGGGTTTTAGGCAAAGAGACAGTATTTTATTTAGATGCTTCGAGGCACCGATTTGCTTTGTATACAAACCAGAGTGATTAATGTCTTGGTGAGCTCTTTTCCTCATCAAAGCTAAAATGACTTGAAATATCATATGACTTGCTAACAGATGACTAGATAAAGCTAAATTGTAAAATGATCATTGCACTTTGGTCTCTTGCTGAATACATGGATTCCCTAATATGAGAAATGTGATCAGGAAATAATCTGCTACTGAGGCGGCAATCCGAATCCCCTTCGGGGAACAGGCTGCAAGAGTACAGCAGTGAGGATGATATATTAGCATTTCAAGAAGAGCCTGAAATCAGTACAGAGGATGCCACTGAGGAATAGCTAAAATTGCTTTATCTTTATCTGCTAATATTTCTGGGAAAATTGCAATATTGGGAAATTGCAGAAAGACCAAACACCTCACTTATATTGAATTGGATCTGCAACTGTGCTGGACCTATTCAGAGCCTACAGCATGTGATATTCTCCAATTAAAAGCATGAATTTAAGTCCAGGATAGGGTTCCTTTGTCAATGCTACTGGCAAGTTTTAGGGTAAAGAGAGACTCTGAGGTCAGTATTTTTAGAAGCAGACAGTATGTTTGAGTGACCCACCGAAGACTCCTTACAGTGGTGTACTCTACTGAAAATAGGGTTTCCATCACTTGCCTATCATCTCTTTATAAATAGGAACTTTATATATAGGATAAAATACTGCATAATAGAGAATTTTAGGATAGTAAACAAA
The DNA here is from genome assembly GCF_011004875.1 of Balearica regulorum gibbericeps. Classification (NCBI taxonomy): domain Eukaryota; kingdom Metazoa; phylum Chordata; class Aves; order Gruiformes; family Gruidae; genus Balearica; species Balearica regulorum. Next base: position 5,641,487 of record NC_046189.1, read on the forward strand.
AGAGCTTAAGCAACTTTCTAATGAGTTTGAATGATTTATAGCTTCTTGGGCTCCTGAGACCTATTTGAAACTCTGATGACTTTCTGCTGTAGGCACAGTTAATAAAACTTGAATTTCTAATCTTGGATTTTCCCCAAATGGAAGTTTTAACTAATCAAAACATCCAGTTGATATAACAAAGCAAGTACTGCTGAGCGCTCCAAATACCTGCGCAATAACAGACAGGCTGAAGTTACACAGAGCAATCTGAAAAATGCATCAAAAGCACATACCAAACTGTTCTCATTTCACTTCTAAGTGAAAGATATGTTCTAGTCACCTGGCATATGAATAAGTCTCTTGGACATCATACAAGAAAGGAAGTGATCAAATACACCCATACTCTCTTTTAAGCAGAAACAAACATTAAGAAAGAATTACTTTGGGGGGAAAAATGAAAGCTTGCCAATACTTTTTAAAGTTATTTGCTGTGTTTTATATCACGGCGCTGCCTGATGTCCCAATGCAAATCCCTGAATGAACGATGGCATATGCACATGGTGAGATATGGTCCTTGACACAGGCTCACAGCTGAACAGCTAACTCAGAGGATGGCTTCACGCGGAGCTACTGACCCACTCTTGGGCACCACCAGGGAGCGGGCATTGTTAGAGCACCAGCCCGGTGCTTCCCTGGCCTGCCCCTACACCCCACCCTTGGCTCTCAGCCTCTCCTTCAAGCACACTGTCCACACACACTGGCAAAGCATCCAGCACAGCGCTGCATCCCATTTAAACAATTATTTTCTAACTTACAATGGACCTGGGGTCTTGCCAAAGCTCTCCTATACAAAATCGCAGCTTAAAAATCTCCTGACATCTTACCATATTGCATATGCAATAGTTCTCCCTCTCTCTCATATGGTACATACCTCTTTCTACACAAACAATGATTTATTATTTTAGCAATAGAAAGCTGTAGTAATAGGCCAATGAAAATAGTTAAAATTGTAGACACTTTGCCTAGCAATTATACATGTGACAGTTTCATTTATCTGCTAGTCCAGCAGCTTAATTTACATCCCTGCTTAACAGTTAATTGTGGAAGGGCACTTAACTGCAACAACAGCAGGGGAGAGTGAAAGCTGGACGAAGTATCTTGAAAGAAAAAGCCCCTTTTAATAAACACCTCTGCAATTAATTATGCAACCAAAACAGCCAGCAGCAAGCAAGAACAGTGAAGAGATGCAAAACATCACAATATTTAGATGTGGAAATAAAACATCAGTCTGGTAAGAGGTAGATGATGCAGATGACACACGAAGTATACTGACCTCCTACTCCGACTCCAACAGGAGGTATGAGGATGCAGCCCACATTACGTAATACCAGTATCTACATTTAAACATTTTAAAGCTGGTTCAAATTGGCTGAAAAATCCAGGAGGAGAGTTGGTATTTGGGGTTTTTTTGTTTGTACTTTGGTTTTTGCTCCTTACAGTTCAACTGGCTTTTAAAGTTTTTTCTCTTTAGTTGTAAGGTTAGAAAAATTGCTTAAAACTAAAAAAAACCCCAACAAACCCCCAAGCAAACAAACAAACAAACCCCTACAAACAAAACCCAAGCCAATATCCACAGGAATTTAGGTGAAGGAGATTTAAAGCAAAAATTACCATGAGAAGGCTGATGAAAATTAATCAGAAAAGAAGGCAGCACTGTTTCTGCATCAGAAGAGCAGAATTTTTCAATGTCCATAGTAAAATGATGATTTACAACTCTGCAGTGAAGAAAGTTTACACACTGACCAAAACTTTGGTAAGGTTTAGATCAGGTCAGGGATTTCCTGATCACATTTTGCTTCTGTCAGAAGATGTTGACTCATTGAAATTGCATCTGTTATTTACCACTAAAAGTTTGAACAGTGTTTATTGTCTGGATTCCTCAGGTCCTGAATGGAATATCTGGTCAAAAGCAGAGAGGTGCAGAGCAGAAGCAGCAGCTAAAGCACTTGCCTGCTACGTAAGAGACAAGATACTGAGCCTGCGCTGACCCAGGGAGGCAGGAAAGTTGAATTTCATTGTGTAACATTCAGGCAAAGGACTCTGATCGCATGACTTGCTCAGGGTCTAAGTGACAATGCACAATGTCCTGCTTGCTCTCTGCGTGCAGAATTAGAGGTTTTCCAAAATCTTAGTAAGTCACAAAGAATGGAAAAACAGCCCCTCATGTGGTGGTCTTGCACAGGGATGGCCCAAAACCACCAAAGGTAATGGCAGACTTACTTTTCCTGTTACTTCAGCAAGTCAAAGATGGGGGTCTCCATTTCTTTTTTTTTTTCTTTTTCTTTTCTTTTTTTTTTTTTTAACAGCCACAGTTCCCATTTCAGGTGTGCAACTAGTTCCAAGCATTAGCTTCTTGTACAGTTTTTTTGACTGTGCATACCTCATGTGCCATGGCTCATAAAACACAAGGCAGTGCTAAGATGTGCTTCAAACAAGGCAAGGGCAATAGCCAGAACATTTGTAGCACAAAAGTGTCATCTTTTGGAGTGTCGATGATGAACCACAACTTTAAAACAAGTGTTGAAAATGTTTGCCCTGCTGTTTTAGCAACCTTTGCATCCTACATGACAATAAATAGTGTGTGTTTCTGCATGCATGTGGGTGGCTGGCTCCCCTTCCTCAGCTAGGATACATATATGTAGTATCACATGATCTTGCTCAAAGATATCAGGTTCATTCTCATCACACTATTCATGCAGAACTGATGAGATCTGTTTTTCATCAGTGGTGCCTGGCTGTATCCCATGTTGTTTCAACTGAGGGGACTTTGAGAAACCTGGGGAGCAGGCTGAAGGAAATCACACAAAGTTCAACAAGGAGAAGTACAATCTTGGGCAACTGGGGTGAAATAATCCCACGCATCATCACTACTGGCTGAGTAGTTGCCCTGCTGAAAAGCAGCTGGGGTTGTGGCAGACACACAACCAGCGGTAGGCTCCCATCATAAGCAAGGTACCCTGCCTACTGGGATGCCGGAGAAGATCTTAGCTAAGAGACCAAGGGAATTAATAATCATTCTCTACATGGTGCCTCTGCTGGCAAGGCTGCAACTGCGATGCTGTGCCCAGTTTTGGATACCCAGAAACTAGAGAATCCAGGGGAGGGTGACCAGGGATAAGGGGTCAGGGTAGAAGACCTACAAACAGAGCTTGAGGGAACTCAGCTTGTTTAGCCTGACAAAGAGGAGCCTAGAGCTACTTGAAAGGAGTTATGGGTGATAGAGCACCAAATTCTTCCATGTAGTGGCAGATAGTGTAAGATGGGATGGTAGCCACAAGATGTAGCTTAGAAGGTAAAGACTGGACACTAAAAAAAGTTGTTTCATCAAGAGAGCAGCACAACCCTGAAATAGGTACCTGGAAAGGTGGTGTAAAGTGCATCCTTGGAGATTTCCAAGAGTTGGCTGGAGAAAAACAACGCTGGCGTGGTCTACTGTTGGTGACTGCCCTGCTCCAAGCAGGAGGCTGGACTAGAGACCTCCAGAGTCCTCCCCCAGCCAACACTTCTGTTGTTGTGTGACCTCTTCTTTTTTTTCCATGAGACATCAAAAGTCAAACACTATGAAGATAAATTGTACACTGAAACTAAATCATCTGAGAGAGTAAGAACCATGTTTAAATTATTTCATGAATATGAAATTCCCTGATGCAGTCTAGACAGCTGATCACTTCTGGGGCTAATCAGACTTTACATATTACTGAGAGACAATTTTAAAAAGAGAGACAGGAAAAGAGTCTTGAGGGGTGGCCTGGCATGACCAAACAGCAGTAGCAATGACCCTACTGGAAAGTCCAACAGCCATTTCTGAAGAAGAGAAATACCTGGCCATGACACTGGAGACAGTAAGTATAGTGCAGATACCCATTTGAAGTTGTAGCACAAAATCAGAGCCACCTCTTCTTGGGAACAGGAACAACAAAAGCACAACATTTTTTTATTTCATGATCCAAAATGCATGGTCTTCCAGTGTTACCCATCCTATTCTGACTCTACTGTCTGAGGATAACTGTTGCTAGACTGCATACATCCTTTTCGGAATGATTCACAATCTCTCGAGATATACTGTAATTACTGTAACTGTACAAAAAGATACAATTTTCTATGTTACAAGAAGAACGTTCAAGTTGAGATAAACATTTGCAGAAAAGACTGAAATCAGAGGGCCCAAATCCTCTCTCACAGCCAGGTTTGACAGACATCATGTGAGATAAGATCATCGAGAACAGAATTATCGGAGGAATTTTGTAAACCAACTGGAAATTAATTCCATCTGAAATCATTCTAATTAGCTGTTTTAGGGGTAAAACATTAAACAGTTTTGGGGGGAGCTGGGTATTTAAAAACAAAAATGATAATTTATTTAGTCTATATAGACTTGCTCAGCTGTAAATCACTGATGCATTAGATAATACTTTGCATTTTGTCTTGAAAAATCACTCCAAGTAGAAAATATTGTTTGTGTTACCAGGAGTGGCAGAGGCAGCTGGCTCACTCTTTCTAATCCTTACTAGCATAACTGCATAATCACCTCACTGAGCACTGAACCTCAGCTCCAAGGGCTCTGTCTTTTGTTGTTAGTTTCTAAAAGCACAGGGAAGATCCTCCCCAAGTGGGATTTGCATCACTAATTATTATGGAATAATTAGGAACAACAGATGCCAACTTTTGAACTCACTGAGCCTGGTAAAATTCCCAGGGGCTCAGAGTTTTGGAAATACTGAAATTTTACTTTTCATTCGTGTGGGAGCTGGATTGCTGTCACTAAGAACCATGTGATGGTATCAGGATTACAGTGAACCACCACAGTAACTAGTTACAGTGACCCATCTAAATACTCAGAGTTAATGCATCTCTCCTAGTGATTTTGCAGACAGGCTCTATAATTTAATATTTTAATGGAGACTAGCCATGAGTCAATAATGGGGCTTTCACAGCATTATAAATGACATAGCATTCTTCTAAAATACACTGCAAATTTTTAAGAGAGATATTTTTTTTTTCCCAGTGTAGTTAGACAGTAATGGAAGGTTTTTAAAAATGAACAAGACCCTTTCCTAAGTTAAGGAAGACCTGCCTACACTGAGTTTTGCTATACTTGGGAATATTATACTACATTAAATATGTCTTACAAACAGGAATTGCCTTTAAAGATTTCAATAGTTGCCTTGAAATATTTAATTAAAGAAGAATTTCTAGACTCAGATGAAAAATTTAAGTCAGCATTGCTTCCACTACGAGCCATTGACTAAACCCCACTCGCCTATGACAGCAGCAGAGAGTGACATGCTTTCCTCAGATATAGCTCAGCTTGAGCTGGAAAACGCTAAGAAAAACGAGCATTGAGCTTTCTTTATGCTCAGTTATTTGCTCAAGTTTTCATTTCCTGACAAGGAAGAGGCAGAAGCTTTGCTGAACTCACAAGAACCCCAAGAGGGACACCCAGTGCCTACACCACTGCTGGCAGCCACGGGCACACACGAGGCACCAATACATGTGTTAGAAGGACTTTCAGCAGTGACACTTTCTGAACCTGGCCACCAACTGGCCATTTGGATAAAGGTGTTTAATGAACACGAGAAGGGACTAGGCTAAGGATAGATCTCAGCCTCTGTGCAGCTTTGGGGTCAATACTTAAAGGCAGCTCCAGAATCAGTTGTTGGGACCAGCAGAGATCACCAATACCTATGTGAAGGAAGGATCATTGGTTTAGACTGAATTCTGGTTTGGGTAAGATCTGAAGTGGTCCCTGGCAGCAAAACATTGAACAAAACTATAAAAACCAAGTACATTGACCTGAAACCTGGTGAGAGACTGCTCCATCCTTCAGCAGTAAAACTGTTCATGAAAGTTCATGGAAAACTAATACAACAAAGAGCAGGAAAAGGTTGTTCTGGGGAGTATTCACTCAGCCTGATGCTATTGCTTTCCCTTAGGCTACTTCCATTGTCAGTTGACAGAAATTAGCTTATTTCTGAAAATTAATTACAGCTCCAAATTCCCTTCTGGAGGATCCTCTCTCTACAGATTACACTAACAGCATAAAGAGAAGAGCTTCTAAACCAGTTACAAAGCGGCTGTAGAAGAGAGCCAAACATCTGTGCGCTTGCAATGAAGCCACGGACTCTCTTAAATCAACTTGTCATTGATTAAAAGGGGACCTGTGCCTCTGGGATGTCGGGATCAATAACTCTTGACTCCCACTGCTTCAGGGTTGCTGCAAGCCTGGATCACTTAGCTCTTCAGGTTACCAGGCTTTTACAAATTAATATTACAAGCTTCTTTGTAATAATTACAGAGCAATTACGAAACTAAGAGCAAAATCTATACAAGGCCAACCCTGACTCTGTCTGGGAAACTAACTCCTACCAGTCCCATCCTAGTAGTACTTGAGGAACTCCAGACATCTCCAAGTCTATGCCTAATCTATGACCCCATGCTGCTCCCAGCCTTAATTTTACCCTTGCACACAATGTGTGTCTTTAGCACATCTTTACTCCCCATAATGCCACCTAAGCAGCTGCCTCAACATCCTCATACTCTACCTGGCCAGGGTCCCACTTCTGGCCCCAAACATAGCAGCAGGGTACTTATCCCAGCTTGGTGTCTGGGCTCCATTCGTTGCAGAGACCTAAATAAAACAATATTTTGCAGAAACACCTTGTTTCAGTGCCTAACAACCATTCATTGGGTGGGCTAAGCCATGCGTGTGATCACAATCAAGTCAGATAATGGAGTCTGTGAAACTAATCTAAATTATCAGGATCAAACGCCATAATTCCTATTTTAAAACGTACAGTTTCTGCCTGTTTTTATATGCAATTAATCTATGAACAAATGACAATTATCCAAACACTCATGTTTCTATCACTCCCTTTAAAGTAGTATTTAGATATTTATGTACCTCAAAAGAGTTTTCAGTGCCACCTCTAAATCAAAAGCTCAGATTAAAATGATACGGTTCTAGTTGCATCTGTATTCCCCCTCTATGCAGAGGCTGTAAGAACAATTGGTTTTCTGGTTCAGCTGCTGAACCAAAAAAATACAGAGTGAAATAAAAAAATTAAACAAACTTTATTTATTTTTTTCTCTGCGAACAAAATCCCCCCACCAAATCATTTCACTTGACATTCCATTTGCTCTGAAATGAAATGTTTTATTCCACGTGCTTGTGTGAAAAGGAAATACTAACTTTAATAAAGCAGATCAGGGAAACCTTCTGCCTGATTTAAGGCTGGGAGTCTGCCTTTCATCAGAGTGTTTTAACCTCTGTGTGGATGACAGCACTCTTCTGCAAGTGGTCGCTTGAGAGGATCTTCACCACCTACAGCCACCACCCTGCTCAGTGCAATGAAAAAGCCCTGGAGAGAGGGCATGAGAAAGACTCCCTGCAACGGTGAACAGGACACACTGCTAGAAGTTTGTGCACCAACTGCAGTGAATGTCCACTGATTTACTGAAGAAACAATGCCAGAGAGAGAGGCTGAGGACACCTTGCCCTAGGAAAGTAAATTCCTCTAGTAGTGACAGCAAAAGGATAATTTAAGCCAAGCTAGAAACCACCCTGAGGCTTGCTAAGGCTGAGTCAATATGCTAGCTTCTAAACTTAACAGCAGGACATTTACTCTAGAAGTGTGTGTGTCTAGTTCAAAGAAATTCAAGCTCAACTTCAGGGTGGCTGAAACTGCACTTAACATTTGCCCCGAACTATGGCTGCCTACCTATCTTAAACGCTCAGTCACAAACTATCAACTGAAAGTGCTGCTTCTTAGGGAAACTTAATCCTGCTGAAAATCAATAGTAAAAGCAACATGGCAATGTCTAGGGAATGGGAAACACAGGCAGACATAGCCACGAAATGGAAGTGGTCTTGGGAGACCAGAACATCTAGGCAAGTGGCCAACAGTTCTGTGCGAAGCTCGTGTTTCCCAGCAAGTTTTAGTCACAGCTCTGCCACTGCTGTTATAATGACCTCAGTCCTCAGCTGTAGCCACACAGCTCGGACAGTACAGTTTTCTTTGGTGGAAGAAAAAATAAGAAAAAGAATGTAAGAATTGGCATTATGTCAAACACCAGTCAATGCCTGTTTTTTCTTCTGGCCTCTTCTGCTGCCTTATTGCTAGCCACTTTTCCACTGCCTGCAATATACATGTTTCAGTGCAGGGACAGACTTTGGTTTATCAGACTGTATTACGAGTTATGTGCTGTTCTTGTGTAGGGAAGGTTGCTTTATATAGGAGCTGAACACACACAAAGTGATCACAGCTAATAGTCAGCTGTTCTGATTGCCATAAATTTAATGACGGCTCTCAAAAAAGTTTTGAAACCTCAGCTCCTAGACTCACAGGGCTTAGGAAATTATGTTTTCATTAAAAAGTAGTTTCTAACATCCACGATGCTGAAGAAAAACCTAGAAATGTAATTATCTTGTATCCCAAGAACCCATTCCCCCACCAAAAGGCAATGAAACTAACATCAAGTTATGTCTTTAAATGTTCACAGCACTCACCAACTAATGACCTCTGCATACTTGCAGCAGAGAGCACAATATCACCACTCTGGAATTTCTCTTAGCAGCCAGTAAGACAAGAGTCCTTGTCTCCTTCTGATCATTCAAAACTCCCGCATGGGGAAAGTTGTACGAATTCCCAAAGCCCACATGTAAAGCTCAGAAAAATCAGAAACAGTATTTTTTTCATTCCTTCTCCTGCATATGCACTCATTTTAGAAGCTCCGCTCCTATTTCCACTGCCTGTTTGCACCAGCAGCTGAAGGTAACCTTTTGATAACATTTGCAACTCACACACTAATGTACCATCTATGTCTCATTATATCTCCTCACTGTATGTTTTTCTATTCACAGCAATTATTCAGATTATTCTGTCTTGTTTTACCAGCTCTCTCTGTGCATACAAACAAACTGAAGAAATTAGCAATGCAGAATTCAGAGAGGTGTTTTGAAACTCTTATCTCGGTCTCCTCCAGGCAGAGTTTCCTTCCCCCTCGTGCCCCCCAGATTTGCCTACCATTAAGAGTGTCTTATGGCATTATGCAGTGTATAAAGGTGCACCAGAAAACCGTAAGCACTGCCTTTATTTTCCATTGTTACTGTTCCTTCAATAGTGAGAATTTAGAGGACATGTCCAGTCAATTCCTGACATGATGACAATTTTACAATTATTCATCTGAACCACAAAATAGCACAACATTTTGAAGGTGTTTTCATTTTGTGTGATATTAAGTTTACTTTATGATATTTTTTCATAATGTGCCTTCAAAAATCCATCTTTCCAGGATACTGACACTTCAGATAATTTCCAGTATTTTTCCAGAAAAAATATTTAGAAAATTCATTTCTTATTAAAAAAAAAAGTATCAGAAAAACATTGGCTACAATTCCTCTCTATATGCAGTATTTAGGTCAAAAAATAAAATTGCTCTGGCATGTTAGAAGGCAGTGTTTAAAATCCTGTTCACTGTAAATGGCATAAGACGAGTAAAAAGTTATTATTACATATACATGAATTTAGAAATGACATGAATTAATTTAGAAATAGAATATTATTTACTAATATATAAATAACCATTAAGTCATATCAAGCAGTGCACATCTTAATGAAAAGGAAGTAAATCAAACCACCCCCATCAAATCAATACAGGTTTCACCGAAAGTTCACTTTGCTCCATAAGATGGGCTCCTCTTGAGCATTTTAAATCAATGTCAAACCAATGCTACAAAACCCCAAGAGTGAAAGGCAACAAATATCAGACTTCTCTCCCTGTGTTAAATTCTGCACATCTCTGGTAATTTTCACATCCAAACTAAAAGGGAACAACTTCTTTTTTTTTTTTACTCTATAGCATTCATAACATCATAAGATTAAAACAGTCTGTGTTCTCAGCTCGCTACCTTCCAATTTCTTTTCTGGCTCTAAGGAGGACTTTCAAAGCCTCAGTTCAGCAATGTGCTTTAGAGGAATGACCAAACTCTTTCCAATCACCACACCAACAAGCCATTGAGACGGGGAACTGGGAACTGTGAATTTCGTTTCTACTGGCTAGCTTGCAATTGTATAGCACGAAGGGGTTAAACGAATGGAATTTGTGGTGTGAGGGATTACACAAATCAAGCGAAGCAAGAAGCTCCGTGGACCTTGTCAAGGATGACTCCTGATAACAACTAGAAGTCTGTCTCAAGAGACCGCTGAAACCAACCTTGCGGTTTGGACAAGAATCAAGGAGTAACTGAGTCTGCGCAAGAACAAGAGGTTACTTGCGGTGATGAAGAAGAGCCATCAGCCTTCATCTTTACGACCCTCCACGACCACCACCAGGAGGCACTGCGCAAGCGCCGGGAGGAGGAGTTATGGAAATAACTCCTTGAGACTAATTTTAATACGAAGCAGGGACAGGTCATGAATATGTATAGGCATGTTATGTAACCTTATGAATATGTAATCACTACACTGTATAAAACTAAACCAAAGTAGCGACGTAGCGTGCACGATTTTGGTGGGATGACCCCCGTGCTGCCCAGCGCTGAATAAACAAACCTACTTTACAACTTTCCCAGTTGTGGAGTCCGATTTTCCACACGTCACCATGATCCATCTTTTGGCACCTCCCAAGTGCCATTAATCTGAAACCGATCCTATCATGAACTCATGCGCAGGAGCTTTGCTGAAACGTGACAGGATGAACACCTGTATCTGATCTGATGCAGGCTTGCCTGTGTGTTTGAGCCAGTACCTGCTCAAGTCGAGCAGACAAACCGCACAGATGATATGATCACTGAGACATGGCCCTGCACTCAAGGGAGGTGAATGTTGCTTCTACAAGGGTGAGCAGCAACCTCATCCAGGCCAGCAAATTCACACAGGCTGGAAGCAAAGCAGCAGCTAAAGAAAGAGGCTTGGATGCCTCCTTTTGTCTCATCCCACCAAAGCTGTAAGACACTCTTGAAACATCCTGCTGTTTGGGATTGCCAGGTGTAACAGGAACAAGCCTGGCCAATGGAGGGATCTGGTCACACTCCCCTGCAGCTGCTCCATTCCCTCCATTTCCCAGGCACCTCCTGCCCTGGCATTGGAGGGGGGGAATGAGCAAAAAGAAGGCTTTCCCATTTTTCAGATCAAGTTTAATGCAGAAAACCCATTCAAATAAACATCATGGCATAGGATGAACTAATACTAATGCTTATTTACTACATTCATGTCTCTCCTCCCTTTTTGATAGGTCCATAAACCTGATAATTAATATGCTCATTAAATAGCTGTACATCTGACCCAAATACAATATACAAATACAATATATATGCAATAACATCTAAATCGTCATATAGTTCTGATAGATGATGAAGACCTAGGCTGTAAAATGATTCCACCCCTCTCCATCTCCCAGACTCCTACATATCAATATCCATTAGTCCTTGCGAACGTTACCAGACAAGAGCAGAGTGGAAAGTTGTATAACAAAAAAAAAGCATCTTGCTCAATATTTCCAATGAAAAAAACATTAGTAGACAATAATAAAATGTATAACTGTAGTGTGAATTTACAGACCTGGATATATTCTTTTATAGAAAATGATAGTTACAGATGAAAAGATAAATCTCTCCAGATCCAAAACCAAAAGCATTGTTAATTTTATTCCCACAAGATCAATACCAATCAGGCACTGTAGCCAACCAGGAACAGCTGATAACAATCAGGAGGTGCTAGATTCAAGTCTGCTTTAGTGACAGGGCTGGTAACTCAGTAACTTCAAAAGGCAGTTTTTAAAAAAAATTTAATTTTTAGAAAGGCATATAATAGGATCCCATTTGTAAGTCAAGATTTTAAGCAGATACAAAAACAGAGCATGGCCCTAGTTACCCTTTAAAGTACAGTTTTGCTTGGGTTTAGCTCAAAGCCAGGAGAGAAAACCTGTGTCTATGCCAGCATCGTAGGCATCTTCTTACCATTTGCTGACAGCCAAAATTTCTCCAAAACCAGGAATATCCCAAACATTAAAATGAAAATTGTACAAAGCAGGGACATTTCTGCAGATATCCCACGGACCGCTGTGGGCAACTCTATGCTCAACTGAGCACCCTAGAGCCTGCCATACACTGGTTTGTTGGGCAATGGGCAGAGTCCTGTTGCGCGCACTGCAGCTACACCTGTCTGCACTTGCTGCAGAGTCCCTGCGGATCACTCCAAGCCTCGAAGCTACGGCATTTCTTATGTAGTGCTTCAGAGCTCTGCATTAGAAATTTCGCATGAGGACAGCATGAAATGGCCCTTGCACACCAACACTTGCATCCACCATTCCTTGGTTGAAGATTCCCTGAAGCTGCAAGGAGGCCTTTGCTGCTGGTGCCCATCTGCTTGCCAAAACCTTTTTTTGCAGAACTTGCTGAGAAATTTCTCTGTGTACCCTGACTCTTTTGCCAATTCAGTTTACTCTCACAAAATCTAGCTACTGCCTCTGTGCAGTAGCTACGATAGGAAGCAAGCACAGCAGGAGGGCTACAAGCTGTTGCAGTACCAGACTCCTCAATACTGAGTAGTTTTTGCACGGCCCAGTTGAAAAAAAAAAGGACAATGAGGAGGCAGTGGAAAGCTGAGAAGTTTGTGGTTGCTGCTCCTGCACTACATTTCTACAAATTTACATGTATACATTAAGCATAGAAAAGACAAGACCTGGCCCCAGGTCATGTGCAAATAAAGATGGAACGAATGAGGTTAATGTCAGGAGAGCGGCAGAACTAAAGACAACCAGGATGCCTTAATATTCCACATGCTCTTATTTCTGGATGTCTTTGACCTGTTACCCTCCCTCTGTATCGCTGGATTCTAATGCTCAGCAATTATAAAAAATAAGACAACTAAAGTATTTGAAAGGCTTTTTTTGAAAGATTCAAGTAACTGAAAAGTATTCCAATTCTTGACCCCACACAACTGTAAGCAATTTTCACCGATTACTACTGCTAGTCTAAATTTTCCCACTATATGGTGATATCCTGGTTCGGTTATTAGCTCTGCCAGACTACCCCCGTTCAGACTGAAGTCTTCTCTGAGAGGTGTTGTACAAGGCAGCCTTTTTTGTCTGGAGGAAGAAAGGGGATTTCAGTTTTAATGGTTTAGCTATTTTCGAAATTAAGCATCTTGGGAGTAAGAGGGGAAACTGTTCTAAGGATTAAAAAATAATAATTATTATTCTGGAGTTGGTTCTTGTCCCTGCAGAAAATTCTGTGATCACCATACCAAAGAACACGGATTTGATATCCTGCAAACAGCCACTGTGGCACACACAGCTTACTGCCCACCTAAATTTGTCAAAGATATTTCAAAGTCTTTGAAATAAAGCAGTTATTTAAGAGCTACCTAACTTCTAATTCCTGACCAGCTCTAATAACAAAAACATGAGACCCATGTCCAACAGAAATTTTTAAAATAATTTGATGCTACCGATACTGTAACATGAATGATGGTTTTGCTAATTAATCTCATCAGGAAGATTTGATCTACAGCTTAATTTGTCAAAGCTTGTGTACTCTGGGGCACCAAAGCCAGAAACCCAGACTGTCTATGTTCCCTCAAGCAGTCCTCACGTTGCTGCAATATGTAGTCACAAGCATGTGAAACTTGCCTTGCTGTACAATCAGGAGAACTAAATTCAGACAAAAATATTATTTCTGAGCTTATGTCTGACTGCCTTCTGGATTTTGAACCATTCATTGGCTTTCAGGCTTTTGTCCACAGCCCAGAGATTTAGTTTCCTTTTGATCCCAACCTGAGGTTTGCACATGGATCACTTGTCTTTGGGAGCTGGGATGCACAAAAACCCCTCAAACCTAACTTTGCACATATGAATGTACAAAATCACTCCAAAAATATATTTAGAAATCAAGAAAACTATTGAAGCATCAAAACCAGAAAGTTTGCCATACATGCTGCAGATGAAACTTCACAATGTAAAAGCCAGCTCAGTCAAGTTTGTTGGCACAAAACTTCCCTTTCAAATACTCCAAGACTGCTAACAGAGCCCAAGGTGATGGGGCATTTCAAACATCCATTCCACGCCAGGCAGCCAGACACAAAAAACCTCGGCATATGTGGGCAGCAGCTCTCCACCTGCCATCACAAAATGGAGTTCCCTACAAATGCTGCAGGGCCATCATCCTGAAAGCAGCTTGTCCAGAACTGCTGGCGTGCATACATGATTAGTCATATTAGCAATGAAGCAAAGCGGAATTCAAGTGTTTCCATACAGAAGAAATATAAGCGGTGGAATAGCAGATTTGATATGTCTGGGCAGCATTACTTCCCAGTCGCTCGACAAAGCGAACCACTTATGAGGCATGAAATACCTGACTGACCTTGAAGCAAGGTAGCTGAGGATTTATGTACAGGGAGCAACCGAGAACATCTCGCCATGGCTGAATTTTATTTTGACTCTTGGGAAATATGGCAGATTCCTCACATATGATGGCTGCTGCCTCCGTTAAACACTGCAACAGCAAACAAATTGTTTTGCCCGCCTTGAAATCCCAGAGAGAGCAATCATAGAAAATAGACCTCCATTTGCTTGTCAGCAATTTGCAGTATCAGCAGGTTTTGAACAAGTCACAGACTCTTTGTGTTGCAGCCAGTGTAGGATAAGACAACGTAAAAATGGGCTGGAAGATATAAAAATGGGCTGGAAGACCTGGGATAAGAGTCCCGGAAGGTGCATGACCACCTCTGGAGAACCACCCACTGCTGGCTACAGGCAACAGCTGTACAGACACCCCAGAAAACAAACATCTGACATCAGTCGCAGTGTGCTGGGCAGGGTGCAGCTGCAGGGTGACTGGGCAGCTGCAAGCATGAGGTCAGCAGTGCTCTGTCTTTGCATAATAAGGAAGGTATGGCCCCAACACCTCGCAAGCCTTCAGGAAAAGCTGTGGGAACCAAACGGTACGTGCACACAAAGTGACTGCAGCTTCAGGAAAGAGGCAACAGCAACAACGTGAGATGCATCGCTACGGCTATGTCCTTGATGCTGCCATTTCTTTACAAGGAGGGCATCTTGGCCCTAGGAGGTGGGAATCTTCCAGGAAGCACTGATGACAAAAAAACCTCCCACCCCTGGCACCTGCTAGCAGGGTTCTCCTAGGCAGAGGCAATAACTCTGCAGCCAATTTCATTTTTAATTGGCACAGGGAAATGTCAGGGGGAGAAAAAATAGCTGTACGGAGAAGTTGTTGAAAACCATTTGAAGATAAACCTCAAAAAGAACAGAAGTCCAGAAAACAAAACCACCTGAAGAGGAGTAAGGGCAAAGGTGCCTAGCAATTTCCATGTTATTTTTCATTGTTAACTAAAAACATCCTACAGCCAGAGCTTTTGAACTGTTTACTCCAGCTGCAAGAAGAGCCTTTTTGACTGAAGATTATACAGAGCCCACCACAGGGAGATGCAACAGGCACTCAAATAGCCCAATAAGGCAGTGCCATCTGCAGGTCTCTGAAAACACTTGAGCCTGTTATTTTTTGAAAGCCAGTAAAGCTATTGCTGCAGCGGAGGAGCACTCCCTCCATACAGAATGAGGACTGCCCAACAAATAAACCAGGTCACAGCTTCTGAAGGAAATTAGGACAAATAATAAAAGATCTTTCAGCAACCAAAACAAGAGACATATCACTACACAAGGAGCGTGAGACCTTTCAAAGCATCGAAGGGAGGGTAATGAGTTCATTTTGATCTCAGACCATCTCGTAAGTCACACCACCACCATTTAAGGAAAGGAGGACATAGCACCTGCATGGGAAAAAGGGGAAAACATCTCTGACCGTTGGTGCAATAAGGATCTGGAACAGCCTCCCCAGGGAGGGTCATGAAAGCTACCTCACTGCCAGGAAAAGGGACTGCAGAACACGGAGATTACTAACAAAAACCTTTACTTGTAGACCCAAAACATTTTACTGAGTCCTCTATTCATATATATGCACTGTTTGCACTGCAGAACAGATTTGGGAGAAGGCAGCATTTGCTGGAAGGTGGAGACTTACTAACCATGCGGTGTTAGTATTGGAAAACAACTGGCACTGAGGTAGACTGCTACCACACCACCCAGATGAGTAAAATGGTGCATGCAAAAGGAAACATTTACTGATGCTTTTCTCTTCCTGCAGTAATATGCACCTTTAAACTGTTTGTCTTCCACCAGGCTTTTGTACTGACTTAATTACCAAACAGTTGTTCAGCCTGCAGTGTGTTTAGAGCCTAACCCCAAAGAACAGGTTTTCTGTTCCTTTCCCAACTTCACAGAAAAATAGAAATGGAGAAAAAGGTATCTGCTGCCATGTTGCTACCAGGAAAAAAAATATTCTCATTCTGTATTCTCCAGTCCACTGTCCTGTTAAATTTTGCATTTCAGTGTTTCGTTGCTCTTCAGGGAATGTCTGAGATTCAGAGATCTTGGAATAGTGAATCAGGGCAGGGAATGATTTCAGTACACAAATTCACCCAGCTGAGAGTGGTGCCGAGACTGCAGACTGAGCCAGAAGGCTGGAACAATCAGCATTCTCCAACTGCAAGGACTTGAAAAGACCTCTCTATTAATTGCAGATAAATACATTATGCTCAGTACTACACTGGGCTGTCCACCAGCCAGATTACTAAATAACTGATAAGATAATGCACCTCAAACCTCTTCTCATTCAGAGTTCTGCCCATTTGTAAAAGACAGTACAACATGTTTTTTTAAACTACCTTTGTGGAAAGCAGTTTACCATCAACTGAAGTGAAGAACGGGTAACCTGAAAGCCAGCAGTGAAACAGGTCTATGCTGTGCAGCAACAACCCACACTAACACCAGCTTATTTATTCTGGCCTGCAAAGCTCTTTGAAGTTGCAGAAAACCATTGCCTGAAAATGCTATTATTTTATTGAAATCAGCATCTGTTGTTTTCAATGTGATCTATTAATTGTCACAAAACAGCATCCAAGCTTCCCTGCTGCCTGTTTATGAGAGAATCACCGCCCCCACGTTAACATTTGTTTACTCCCAATGCCAGAGCAACTGCAGCAGCAGGAGGTCAATACCCTGCCATACCATTTCATCCCATTACCATTGAATCATGCTAGGAGGTCCAAATTACAGCTCTGAGTCCTTGCTGGCCCCACACATCGGCTTGACTAAATGCAGCCTTCTGGAAGCAAATTTTGGTGGGCTGGGAGCAGCAAGCTTGACACGCCTTGCTGCATATGCCTCTTGCTTATCTCAACGGGCAATTAACAGGATCTCTCTTGAGTGATGGGTTTTTGATGGGCTGGGAGGACGGGCTCTTCAACACTGCACAGTTGCTGGGATTTAATTACAGGGCCAGACTGCCACTTTCACAGCACTGGCACTGAGGTGGAGGATTGGGGGCAGGAGGAAGGTGGGTGCCAGACAGCTGCCTGGGCTCCTGCTGCCCGTTCCCACCACCCCACTGAAATGTATGCTTCCCCTCCAACACCACAGTCCCGCTCGCCTGCACTGCAGGAAAGAAAACAAGATGTAGGTCATTCACCCCTCTGTTGACTCTTTCTGAAAGGCTGCTAAGCCACGAAAGCGCCCAGGGAGGCTGATGGGAGCCTTTGCATTCAGCATCTTTGGGAATCAGACCCAGGCGGACACACTTACAACTGCAGTGCCTCTGCATACAGTGGTACTGGACTCCTGCTGTCTCCATGCGAGCTGAGAGGAACTGCAATGTTTTGAGGCAGGAGTGGTCTCGGCCGTGCCTCTCTCCAAGCGGAGGCCCATGACTCCTGTGTCCTACCACCTCTTCCTCCATCTCAGCAGAGAGCAAAAAGGTGAACTTTGCTGACCATCTCTGGGGATTCAGCAATACACTCCGAGCAAAGCTCAAGCTTGTGCACATTCTATCCAGGAAGAAGTCTAACATGGAAGTGGTGGTTGTCTTCCCATGTGACTGAGAACCAGCTATAGCCCTGTTTACCGGTTCTTGTTTTTAATTACCTTTCAGGCAGCAAAGACTACGTGCTGCCTGAGGTCACTCCAGCCCATCATCCCCAGAGAAGCATGTGAAACATGAATGACTTATTCCATCCAGTGAGAGAAAAACATCTAGGCCATCCATAAGTGATGACTGTTCATTACAAATTTGAGCATCTTGATGCCTAAGACCTCATGCCACAGAGGTCCATGAACAGCCAGCAAGCATGACAGACAGAAACAACCTGGCTGGAATTCAGTTTTCATGGGTTGAGTAAGGTAGGCAATATCAAGTTAAAGGTACTGCAAGTTTTCTAGTGGCTCTTTCTGTATTTCTTGAAAATGCAATTAAAAAAAAAAAGAAAAAAGTGTAATGGAAAAAACAAATACTCAGAGCTCTATGTTAATTGCAAATATTTACCAGCAGCAAGAAACATCTCCATACTGATCACACTAGCAGTGGCCATCACATTATCACAGCAAAACATCAGAATTATTATTATTATTACTTTATTTAATTACATTATTGCTGCAAATGCAGAGGGAAATCTTAGCCCTCTACTGACCAAATAGAAGAAATTGGTTTTGTGATGAGATCACACACCTTCTGCTGTGTAAGGAGAATACTGGAGATAATAAAAAGAAGGCAGATGGGTGGGAAGGCAAAGAGGAAGAAGGTGGTAGAACTAAATTAGAATGAGGTTATAATATATTAATTAATGTCAGAAAATAATTTTGGCGCTATAATACCTCCTCTTATCAAGAGTCCTCAGTATTACTATTTCATCCAGCCTCAGACAGTCCTTCTGAAAGGAAAAAAGGCTAGTAAATTTTAAAAAGGCAAAGGCAAAGAAACCTCACCCAACACTAGATGCAAGTGT
Organism: Balearica regulorum gibbericeps; assembly: GCF_011004875.1. Taxonomy (NCBI): domain Eukaryota; kingdom Metazoa; phylum Chordata; class Aves; order Gruiformes; family Gruidae; genus Balearica; species Balearica regulorum. The sequence goes on from NC_046189.1 coordinate 5,660,374, forward strand.
GATGCAAGTCTAAGGAAAACAGCGGGAAATGTCTTTGGAGTCACGCACAGCAACGAGGGAGCTGGAAGGAAAGCAGACGTGGCATCACATGAACGCTGAGGCATCTAATCTACTCAGTCGTGTTGCATAACCCTGCTGTGAGGGTGCTCCATAAGCATGACACCTCTGTAGGCATGTGAATGCATCACATGAGAAATGACAGATGAAACAGTACACGTAATAAAACTACACACACTCCCACGTAACTGGGAATATAAGAAACAGAAACTAAGACGACGCCATATGAAACCTGTTCTTCCCATTCTGATACATGAAAACTCTGGGCATATATGTTTCTAGCACTTGCAGGCTGGCTGGTCCCAAGCACTGCGCACACGTATGTGCACGTAGGCATCAGCCAGTCAATACAAAGGACACCGCATGCTGGCAATAAACGATGCAGCATTTTCAACTGGTCAATAAATTCAGAAAAATTGCTGTCACGGTCAGTAGTTCCTCAAAGCCTGGTGGCTGTGCAAATGTGCTCACCTGGGCACTGGTCCCAGGTAGCAGAGGTTTGGAAAGGCAGAAAAACCACTGTGTATCAGGAGGGGCATTGCTGAGTGCCCTCCGTGCAGATGGCAGGAGCCGTTCGCCCTACACTACTGTTTCAAGAAGCTCTGCACAGTCCGTACCCTCTGTCCCTAGGGCTGTCAAGAAAGAAAGGAGCAAAAAAATTCCCAGAATTCAGCCCTGAACACCGATATTTAAAAAAAATAAATCGTTTATTTTGGCAGAAGTCCCATAACCCAGCTATAGCTAAAAGGCTTGATTCTGTTTCCAGTTGCACAAGGGTGAACCAGAGTAAAACTACGGACATCCATGGAGTAACAAGAGTGTGAAGCTCACAAATGTGAATGCAGGATGCAACCCAGAATCCACAGTAGTTTTATCAAAGGAAGAAGAAAGGAGGGGAGGGAAAAAAACCAAAAACCACACAACAAAGAAGAAGTGGTATACACACTTTGAAGATGCTATGTGAAAGTCAAAGAAAATTTATGAGACAAAGTCGTACTGTAGACAGAGAGAGGGTTGACTGCCATATTATAATACCCCGTGCATCAAAACGCCTCCTGTGCACTTCAAGAGAGTAGTTTGCCAGAAATCCCCTTAGCTTACTACACTAGGAAGAAAATCACCACAGTGCTCAGATCTGTACAAGGGATGGACCAGGGGATCTGAAACACCCCTCCTTCACATGCCATGCTGAAGAGCCATATCCTCTCTGGTGATTAAGTCCTTCCATTCCTCGTCACCTCTTTGAGCCGCTGGCTTGACTGGTGCCTGATACTTTTGGCATAGCTAAACAGGCAAAACCAGCACAAACAAGGACACCAGCCATGCAGAGAAACAAAACACAGATAAAGGCCAACAGTAACAGTTGACCTGAAAAGTGATGTTTTCTCCTGTTAAATGGAGGACTGGAGATGCCTGTCACAAGCGCTCTTGCTGCCCACAGCACACATCCTTACCAGAAAGCCCTGTTGAGTTCAAAACATGTATTGTCACTGAAGGATCCAAGTCAGACCTCAGCTACTGTCTTCCCCAGCAGCTCAATTGTCATCTTAAGCGAGTGAATTTTACCTGTACTGAGTTCCCTAACAGTAGGTCAGGCCTCCTGTAACCAGCTCAGAGTGGTTTCTCTTATGTGAAGCCACATTATTATTACATGGATGGCTGAACCAGTTGGGTTGCATGAAGTGCCACTAACTTCTGCTCATTCCTCAAAACAGGCCCGTGACCCGGACACAAGCAGTTGCTTCTTCCTTAAAACAAATCCAACCTGAGCTTTTCACCTCCTCTCCCTACTGCCTAAACAGAGCGGTCTTGAGATCGTTGAGCTGCTCAACACCCAGCATAAGACAAATGAACCCTTTCCCTCAAACTTTAAAACAAGCTTCACTGATCCTCAGAGCTGGCCTTCCCCCTTGCTTGCGCTCTTTGGGTCCCCCAGCTGGCTGGCAGAGCTTGTAGCTAGCCTTTCCTCCCTGGAGACATACCACCCTTGCAAAAATCTGGAGATGAGTCCTCAGTCGTGCCCCTTTTCAGGGCAGGAAGAGGTCAAGAGACTAACGATATCAACGCCCGTTAGTTTGAAATTACCTGTGTATTTTCTAGGAAGCTTTAAATGAATGATGTAAAAAACCTTTAAAAAGATCCTGCTTTAAAATTCTGGACGCTTCCTGGCTTTAGAAGGACACAAAGGCATAGCAGAAGACATCTGTGAAGCATTTCTGGCCTCATCCCATACAAAACTACCCTTACTGCCCTGAAGTTTGCATTAGCATGAAGTAACATCCACATTTCAGAGCTCTTCTCTACCCGAGTTGCATGGCTGCCTGATGCCAGCTGGTTTGCTGCTGTGTGCTCCAGCAGTTACCAGCCTTCCCACACCCTCTTGCGAGCCCCTGGCAACAATCTTGTCCTGGCAGTTGTAGAGAGCAGTTATTATTTTGCTAATAGAGCTGTGGGATTCAACTCTCTGCTTATTTGGCCAACTCTCCCATTCATGGTTTTGTTGAGCTTATTGATTTCATTGTATTCATGGACTAAAGCTGACATTTCCTTATCAAAATGGACTAAACACCTGCTTTATTTCAGCCCACATATAACTCCCAAGAAATGACACAGTGACCCAGAAGAATCAGAAGTATCTTAGTCATCAGCTACCCTGTTTTTGCTATACTTCACACTTCAGAATCACTTAGGACCATATCTTCATCATCCAGGGTTGTTTTTTTTTTTTTTTTTTAAATAAATTACTGATGTTGAAATGTTTGGCATACCAAACTAAAAGTGAAAAAAAAATAAATCCTGACATGAAAAAATTAAGCAACGTGACTCATGACAGACACCAGATGTAGCCCTGCCATGCTGGTTTTGCACTGAGGTAAATGAACTGACAGCTGTAGAGCCTCTCATCATCCATATTTATGTCAGCAATATCCAGACTGAATGAGGTATATGCAGTTTTCGAGCTGACATTTTCAGCCAGCTCCTCCCAGCTGCGTTTAACCGGATCCTGAGTTAAGTGTTGTCAGACGCGGTGCATGGGAAGCTCACTCTTCTAAAGGTGTGCTAACACTAAAGCAGGATTACAAGCTTCTAAATGACTTAGAGGTGCACTTGTTATGGGCTCATTCCTATCTCTCAAAATGCCCGGGAAGCCCTCTCCCGCTTGCATGACAGTTTACAGGATCAAAACCTCCCTTCGCAAATGCTAACACACCTAAGTAAATTTACTTTCAGGACTAGCTGTAATAAAGCCAATGATGCACACAAATTCCCAGCAGTGCTCTCATTTGCAGGATCAGAAGCTTCAAGAGCCTTTTAATTTTGTAACGGAGGGGGAAGAAAGAAGAAAATCAAGAACAGTGATTTCCATGGAGCTGCTTACCTGCAGCACCAGGCCTGGAATTTAACACTGAAACAGAGAAAAACTAGTACAAGATGCACGGTCAAAAGCTGACCCTCACTGCTTGTCTATCACTTGCTGAAATCACCAGGCACCCAAGCATGCAAGGGTTGAACATTCATGCCAAGAAGCAATCATGTATGAGGAGAAGACAACTTGTATCTTTCCACCTTTTGTCTGGATGACTGACCAGGTCCCGAAGGAGGGTCTCCAAAGCATGGTCAACACTGGTGACAGAGGCATAACACGCAAACCTTACTCTTGCTCCATAGAGCCCTGTCATTAACTCAACAGTGCTGAGGGTTAACAGTCTCATCAACAGCACATACTGCATCCAGTGCAGAGGAATATACAGCAACACCTAACTTTTCAGAAATGTAAGTTTTTGAAGCCTCTGCTGACCATGGCATAACAATGATGAACCAGTGTTAGCTCGCTCCATCCAGTCTACTCCAACTGGAGCATTTCTGAGCTTAGAAGGACAAGCGGTGCGGAAGAACTTTACTACCCATCATCTCCGCGAAGCAACATTTCCAGAAAGACCTGCTTTATCTGACCCCATCAGAGAGCTTTTTATTTTTGCAGGATCTGAATATCACAGGAGAATCAACAAGTAATAAAACAGCACATGCCAGATCCTCAACTGGTGGACATTAGCTGGGAGGGGAGGTGGTCTGATTATATCAGGAATGTCAAGCCCAGTATGCTAAGGCAATTCAGACTATGCTCCTCCACAAGTAAATGGGCATCATTTACAAAAAATTAATAGAGGTTAAATTTAAAATAAACAGAACTGAATGCCATCAGGGTTTTCCATACCTCTTCAATTGCAAGCAAGGAACCAAAATTTATTCCAAGGTCCAAGTCATTCTAGCCAGCACCTGCTACTCAGAAACCCCCCAACAAATTGGCAACACTGTTTTGCTCACAGAAAAGAGGACATACGAACATGCTTTGCTTTGCCTTGCTATCAGCTTATTGCTGCTGCATCCAGCAAAGGCAGGAAAAAAGGAATACAAATCCACAACACCACTTTGCTAGCAAGCTCTTGGCAAAAGTCATCAGAGCTGTTTGGGCTACTAATCAGCTTGCCATCTGGCCAAGCAGCAGGAGCTATGAAACTAGGCAGAGATAAGGTAGTAGTAGACATTTTTAAATGCATACCTGAATTTTTCAAGTTTGGATCCTCTTGTTTGGATAACCAGCTACTTTGCTCACTTTCTTCCCACTCCTGTTAGTAAATTGGGCCCTTGCACTTTGGTAGAACCTCTGTGGATATCCTTATAAATCCTCCAAGGCATGAGGCCAGGGCAGGGCCATGTCTGTACCCAGTGTGGAGAACCTGCAAATTTACAGGTGGTGGTGGTCCCTGAGGTGGTGGGGACTGACGATACAGTCCAGAGGAAATGCAAAGAATTATGCATGGCTCCTAAATCACTTAATCTACTTGAAATCCCACCTTATGATCCAACACCGCTTATTTAAAAGTCAAACTGTCTAGGATCTAAATGAGTTACCTCTTCTGTACCTACAGGCAGTTCGTGCTAAGGGCAGGGAAGCAGCACATGGCAGACACAGCAGCAATGTGGCAGCTACAGCAGCCCCACACTGTATATGCAGACAGGCAATTCAGTGGGTGCTTTCTCACCCTCAACTGCATGGCATACACATGTCCTATAAACGGCTCACAGACACACTTTCTTTTTTTGCTGGGAAGTTTATCTATTTCACCTTCAGAGCTTGCAGCTAATGAGTAGTGCCACTCCATCATTTTTATAGAGGCACTCTCCTGTGGGCCATTAAAATCACCCAGTGGCAGTCTCTCAACAGCTTCCAGTCAGGTCTGAAACCACTGCAGATGTCTGAAAACCTGAGACTTGATTCCACACTCATTCACACTGGATTTACTTTATTTAAATTAAATCTACTGACTTTGATGAAGTGTTGCTCCAGATTCACATGGAGCACCAAGTGAGGCTGGCTCTGTGTGGCTTTTCACACAGTGATTCACACTGAGTCCACTTAACTATGAAAACATCTATTTTAAATGACTAATTTCCATGACAAATTAAAAGCTGTTCATCTTAACACATACAGGCTGAAAAATCATCAACTATCTTAGCCATAACAGCAGAAGCCCCTTTCTAAGAACCACATTTTCTTTAGCACTGAAATAGCAGGAGACTAGGAAAAACACTCACCAGTGATAGACTGTTTCCATTATGATGTATTAAACATGGGAGTGATTGAAATTAAGGACTTTTCCCCTGGAAAGCTTTGGACTCTATGACAGACCATAAGCAGTGTCCCTCATCTTCTGCAACTGCAGAGCACCCCCTCAGAATTAAGGTGCCGCCAAGGAAGGAATTCAGGAGGTTGGACTGCAAAGGTCAGGTGCTCAGCTGGCATAAATCAGTGCAGCTCTCCTGACTTTCATGGAGGTGCAGGGATTTACCCCAGGTGAAAATCCTGCTGGAAGAGATATTTTTATGTTTTTATGCATTGCAAAGAAAGATGCCCAGGAAGCGAACCATCAGCTGGCTAAAAGCAATTTTGCTCCACTGAAGTCACTGCCAGATGCCTCAGAAGTTGATGGCAAAACTGAGAGTGATTGGCATGGATGTGCTCTGACCCCAGCACGCTCTGCTTTCCGAAATGAGTTTTGTTTGTGACCATCTATTGTTCAGTGGCAATTTGTAATTTACTTCCTCCACCAAGCTTCTGGGGATGGTAAAACAGCAGCCACAGAGCAGTAAATAAACACATATGCAAGCTTATCTGATTGGTATGCTTGAGAAGAGAGCAAATGTACTGAAATGAGAAGACGAAAACTGCGTTTACCCAAGCTTGTCCCTAGTGACTTTGCCGAAGGGAGCAGCCCTCAGTTTCTGCAGGGTCCCTTCAGCTTGCCTGTCCCAGTACGGGCCACCATGCAGTGCCACCAACCGCCACAGGACTTCATCCCGGTCCCTAGGTCACCCTCTCCTCACCTGCATCTGGTAACAAGGAAGCAGAACCAGAGGATATGCATTTGAGCTCCCATATTGTTTTACAGCCCCAAAGGTAAATTCAAAATGATGGCATCATTTCCAGAAGATACGGTCTTTCTTGTTAAAGACTCTTGCTTTAAAATATCACTACAAAATACTGGTGTTTGGCTAGGAATTTTGTGCAGCCAGGTAGCAGAACCTGATATTTTAATGGTGGGTTGGTTGGGACTTTCTGAAAACCAGCCCTTTGAACACATCAAACTGAGCACCCAAAATTTAAAGCACTTAATGTATCAGCCACTTTAAAATGCTGGCCCTTGAATATGAAGGAGTACAGCTGTATGAGAAAAGATAGAAGCTCCTCATGGGAATGATTTGATCCTCAGATTAAAAAGGCAAGAGCATAGCAATATTTACTTATATGGCTTTTAAACAAAGTTTTAAAAAAAAAAAAAGAAAAGGAGGCCGTGGCTAGCAGCAACAAGGAACAAACTTCTCATTAGCGGGCTGTGCCAGATTCTTTATCTAAAAATAGTCTGTTCGGCAGCTTTTGAAAAAACACCATAATGTTTAATCGAGATGCCACAGTATATGCAAAAGAACAAACAGGAATATTACATCTCTGTTCTGCAATAGCTGTATTTCACTTGCTAATTGCTGAATCTGATCTAGGTCTAAAAAAACTTTGCAATATTAGAACTAATGGGCTAAGTTAAGCACAGACTATGAGGACGTGAAGGGCTTTCTGCCCTCTCCCTCTTTTCTGGGAATATCTCAATAAAAAAACCAGACTCAACACCAGTTAATATTAATTTACACAGTTAAAGAGGGAATCAGGTAATAGGCACAAAAGATTACCAAAACAAGAATCTTAATGGGAGTGTATGGCAAAGCTTTAGTAAATCTAGGTCTTTACCAATAAACCCCAACTAAACAAACCTCCCATTTTCCTTCCCAGTGCTACTCCAGTGGAGATAAGACACATCTTCCCCAACTTTAAGAGGTGAAAGTTGCTGCAGGAGCTGGTTATTTCTGTGTTAGAGTCATTTGTAAATGATGACTTAATTTGTGGGCACATGGACACTGAGTTAGCACAGAGACTGATGTTGTAAAGTAAATAAAAACGCTCTTTAACTGCATTTTTCTGAAGGCATCAATACTTTGCAACATCAATGTCTCTTTCATTCAAGAAAAACTGCAGGTCATGTTTCAGCTGAGCAGTCCTTCGCTGACATTTCCCAGCTGAAGGCTCTAATGGTCAGGAAGTGGAAGGAATTTTCATATATTTGTTGTTGGAGTGAGCTTTTGTATAGAAGACTTCAAGATGTCACATAAATATTGCAAGCTGTTATTGATTTGTAGAATAGGAACTATACAGGCAAAGAGCAAGGAAAATCCCTTTACACCAATAAAGCCTGGTATTGTTTCTCAGCTGGATTAAAGTGGAGTCACTTAAAAGAGGAGAAGCAATTTCATTCTTTATGACCATACTGCTAAAAACAGCTTAAGGAAATTATCTATTTTGTTGTGCATCCACATCACCTTGAATCTCTAGCAAATATACTTGTCAACATGCACTCAGTATTACACTGTACACCCCAGATAGTGGGGTGTCTGCCAGGCACATCTCTGACTCTGAAGAGAGGCACCCTGTTAGAGTTAGCAGATTCTCCATGCTCAATTTCTGGTACCTACCCTTTATTTTCCCACTAGCCCAGTGACTTCCTAACTAACAGTCTTCCATGGACACTTACTGTTTTCTATCAGGTTGGGCTAGGAAACAAGGGATATAATTAGTTGATAAGCTAGCACCTTTACTAGAGGCATTTCCTAAAAGAATTGTTCTACTGTATCCCTGGCCCATGAGGTTTCCCGTAAAAAATGGCAGTATGGCCTGTTACACGCATACTTCAGCTGTGGCAGCATTTCCCAGCTCTGCTAATTGAATTAATCTCCTGTTACGAACATCTATAACAGCTTCACCAGAGTATTCGCATTCTCAGTAAAACCTGCAGCATCTTCAGATGTCTGGAGCTTATGTGATTTCATAGGCTTCCCTTGGGTGACTTGGATTTTCATGCTTTATCATAAATAGGGAAAAATCTATTTTCTTTTGTCACAGCCATCCCTGTTGTTAGAAGTTACAAGTAGGGAGGGAGATGAGATGGGGGAGGGGATATATGAGAATATTAAATATTTGATAAACATCCCCAATACATTTGTGCTATTACTAAGCTTCAGGAATGTCGTCTGTGTAAATGTTTTTATAAGACTGCTAAAGAAACCTGATATATCATTTTCTGCAGCAATACAGCTGCACTAAAACTATCCCGCTATACACCGCACCAGGTGAAGCAATGCCTACAGAAGAGCAGATAGGATTGTACCAAAGGCAAGGACAGGAAACATCCCACAGCAAGAAAGCATTTCGTAAACACATGTAGAAGTGCTTTGTCGAGTGGAAAAGAATGACCAAAATGGGGTTTAAAATGCCAGGCTGATTTCTGGCACAGCACTGATCTGGCACATCTCCCAATTCTGTTCAATCTGGTTCTTTATTAGGCTGTGGATATATTGTAATTAGTGATTATACAAGATACTATCTGGTTAAATCTCTCAGCCCCTGTTTTGTGTATTTGCTACATCTTGATGTTTCTTCTGCCCAAATGAACATCCTTTCAGGGGCACCTGAATAGGGCTGAAAACATGCTGATGGCTCAGAGACCTGGGATCAAGGCTCTGCACCATCCCTGATCTCCTGCATGTGCTCAGACTCCCTCGCTCAGTTGCCTCCACTGCACAAGAGTTAACAGTGCTGGAGCACCAGCCTTGACTTTGGTGGGGAAGACCAGTGAAGAAGTACAGTTAAACATCGAGTTTCCTTGCCAAATTGGATGCAAATAAAAAAAGAAACCAAATCTTTTCTTCCTGATCCTACAAAGATTTTACCATGGAGAAGGAAATACAAATGCAAATTTGAAGACCTCTAGACAGTATCACCATCCATAGCAAGGGATGGTTGGAGGCTAAAATAAATTATGCTCTAGAAGTCATGCAATTTTTCAAAAAATCTCCTGGATCAAGACATGCTAAAACAAATTATTTGGAAGAATACAGAGCCTTACATATCAGCAACTCCACCATTTACTGATATAACATTCCCCACTAGGTAACATAAACCGTAAGATTCACCAGTCGGGTAAGGTCTGAGAGGACAGAGCTTCAAACCATGTTGCTGACACCCTCTAGCTGCTGGTACTTAAAGTACAGCTATTAGCACTCGGCTTGGGACAGGGGTTTTGCTGTGGTTTTCCGTGCAAGGAAGAGATGCCAATGCCAGACCATACAAATAGAAATTAAGGGGAGAAAAAAAAATAAAAAATCAGAAGAAAACCTACCAAATTAATGCCTACCTAACTGGGCAAGTTGTAGATCAAATACATTTTTTGGACGCTGGCAGAATTTCAGGGTCAAGGTGTTCAGTGTTTTAATACAATTGACGTTCAGTGTTTTAATACAATTGACATCTAATGAACTTACACATGACCTTCATGGGTAGCACTCCAAAAATGACTTTTGGTCTCATTCACCTCATATACCACATTTAAGTATGAACATGCCAAAAGAATTATAATTACAATATTGCAGTAAATTGTTTTCAAAAATAGCCAGATCTACTATTCTGTTCTGAGGACACGTGCAAAGAAATGAGCTAACTATACACCCGCCCATCTGAACGCTGACTATGGAGTTTATTCATCCTGGTTGCAAAAATCATAAATAGAACAGGAAGGTGAATCAGAGGGTACGGTTTTACGGCTATAATTTTGCTTCCCTCTTCAGATCAGATGGCTGAGCTGAAAGAATTAAAGCCCATCAGACATCACGCTGCATGTGTGTGCTCAAAATGCTCAGCAAGGTTAATACACAATATATGGCGAACCACATATTGAAAGGAAGATTTGGTAGGCTACTGTTTCTTGTGCATATAACCACACTAAGGAGCAGATTTGAAGAACAAATCTTAGTTTAAAGAATTCCTGATTTAAGTGCTTATACTGTATAGCTTTAAAATTTTATCTCCCTAGAGTTGCTTTTAACTAGCTGGGGCATTTGACTTAATAGATCCAGGTTTTCTTGCACCCGAATTTCCAAAAATTTGTTGAGAGTATGAGAAAGAATCACTAGTTTTGCTGTGTCTGTGATTCACAAGAAATGGTGCACAGCAAAATCAGATTCACCAGTAGGCTACGATTGCCAGTTACTTGACAGGTGGGTTTATTACCAGACATGGCAATTTACAGACACAATCTGACATCTTGAAAAGCCTGTTCTCATACTGCTGTAAATTTCTCACTGCAACTTACATTACATTTAGGAAACAATTCAGAAAGGTCTAAAATCAACCTGACTCCAGCTGCTTCAATGTCCCTTAAATCAAGACTATTTCATTTTAAGCAAAGAGCCAATAAATCTGAAGAGCTGGTGTTTTGAGAAGGAGCTGTTTCTCTTAAGCCCCACAGAAAGGCCCAAGAGAAGCAGGTTGCAGGCCTTCCAGCTCTCAGTTCCTTCAGCTCTCTGCCTGGAAACCAACCACAAATCTTGGTCATCCTGAAAGTATCAGGGGTGAAATCTCAGCACCAGTGCTAACAGCCCCACTGACTGCAGCGGAGCAGAATTTCACACCAAGCAATGTGAGCAGAGTACAAGTGTAATGAAGGGGCAGTGAAGTCCTCCCTCCCTCCCTCAATACTCAGATCTTGGGATAAAGCATCAGTAAAAAACAGCTGCCACGCTCCCAGCTCTTGTCAAAGCACAAGGAGCATCCTTACTTGTCACAGAAAGACTAATCCTGGGTTTGGAAGTGCTGCCGTATTGACATAGTGCTTCTGGACCCACCTTAAGGATTTCTGAAAACTCTTAAGTGACACGAACCACCAGTGCCAACATGTAAGGTTGCAGTCTTGGTCTTTGTGAACTCAATGACAAACTCTTGCAGAGCTGAGTGGTGCAGACTGCCAAGCCCTTGGTAGTCCACAGAACTAATAGCCAGATGTGTCTTGGTTGAAGAAAGGCAGTATATCACTACCTGGGGGTGAAAAAATGCTGGGGATTCATGATTGAGTCTTTACCTTCTATTGCATTACTCAGTCGTTTTACTATATGAAATATTATTTGCATTATATTCATAGTTTACTATGACAGTAATAATATCCTATTGCATTCAGCTCCATTGTCTGGCAATTGCCTACAAAGGACTCCCAGGAACTGGTGCGAGAAGTGGTAAGCTAAGACTTCTTCATTTCATAGTTTTGGATCATGCTGCCTTATCCTTTCCTGGGGAAGAAGGGTGGAGGACTCTGTATTGTCCTCCACTTGTGCTCTGAAACCACATCCTCAGCTGGGGCAGTGGTAAGACACAGCTCTTCATTTGCGCAGTGCTCAACGAAACAAGGGCCTGATGTTTGGGAGGGTTTGTGGAGCACAAACCACTAGTTACTACCTAGTGGGTGTATCCAGCATCACTTACCTCATTTGGCATAAGGAAATAAAGCACTAAACATAAAAGGAACATCTACTGCACTCAGCACCTGCCTTGGCTCACTGCAAGGCACCTCCTGGCTGTCTCTGGGAAAGGGGGAGGCAGAGGAGCTCCCCAGGCTCGAGGAGAGGCTGAAGGACTCCTCTGAGCCTTGGGCAATCTTCTACCTGCAGTTCTGACTACTGCAGGCTCCCATCAAGCTCGAGGTGATCATTATATATCTCTGCGTCTCTCTTTCCCCTCTATAAAACCACAAGAGCATTTCCCACCTCCCATGCGCTTTCTGCCTCACCTACTTTACGACTCCGGTTCCTCAGAAAAAGGGCACCCTTTTCTGCAGCACTTGTAGCACCACTGAATCCAAATTGTGCCTGGTCCCCTAGGTGATACTTTAAAACAAATACCGATAGAAATCTTTCATAAACAATTGACTGACCCCTCTCCACCCCCCAGGTACCAGGAATGTTCTGCAGTCGTCCCCCAGAGCTGCCCAGACTTCCCCAGCAAATCCACAGAAGATGAAGGACTCGGAGCAGAAGGCAGCAATTGTTATTTCAAAGTAAAAGCAAAGAAGCCAAAATTTGCCTTCCTGACAAATGAAGAAGAGATATGTTTGCACATTTTTCTAAAAGAACATGTATGAAGATCTGCAATGCAAAAATCCCATGTGCAAAGTCCCAGGACTGCAAATTATAAAGCACTTTTTTCTTTCCTTTTTTTTGCGTTCATCCTAAAAAAAGGGATTTGAACACAAGTTCTTTGCAACTGAGGTCAGTGCGTAAAACACTGCTTTCTGCCGCAGACCCAAGAGTCCCCTGCAAGAGGATCCTAGAAATAAATATGCCTCTGCAAAACCATCCAGCTTTGATAAAATAACATTTTGACTGAATTGTTATTTTACCCACAGTGTTCTCACTAACTCCATTCCAGCTACAATTAAGTTAAAAAACATTACATCTCCAATCCTTTCTCCTGTTCTGTAACCATCATAAAGAATTTTAAAAAAAGACACAGCCTTTTTTGTTCAATTCTTTTGTAAAACACATTAAATCTGCATTCTCACTTTATAGTACAGTTAGAAGCAATTTTATTAAAGTATTTATGATTATGAAGGGCATAATATGAAAATGATCCATCTCTCCTTTTTCTACTGATTCATAATACGAGAACAGGAGTTCAAGCAATGAAATTACCAGCATGCCAGTGTCAAACAAATGAAAGATGCCACTTTACACAGCATGTGGGCACCTTATGGAATTTCCTATTGCAAGATGTCTAAATGTCAGATGGGGCTGAATTGAAATGCAATTGGACAGCACAGTTATGAATGGTATGAACGCTGCACAAGCATGGAGATGCCGCAGTGAGATACTCATGATGTTTGTTCCTGACCGTGAAGGTAGAAGATGGACCTGCACCCTCCATCCGTTTCTACAGCAGAAGGTCCATCATGCTGTAATTAGAAAATTGCCCAAGCCTAAGGTGACATTATTTCATGCATGCGCAATTTTCCCATTTATCATTTCTAAGATGCAAAATTGGACTTGGTTGGCCTGATTCCAGAGTTCCTATCTTCAAATGCTAATTATACTAGATATTACTGATAGCATTACTGCTACTCTGTATAGCAAACTGCATACCACTAGGTAATGAGTAATGAATGTGCAATCAAATTTGGAAGAGAGGGTGTTTTGCAAGCCTTTAAACCTCGATATATTCCACAAACATAGAAGCAAATTCACAATCAGAAATGCAAGACATAATCTAAGGCACTGTTCCCTCAACTTTCACATGAAAGTAGATGCTCTCATTCCCTAGGTACACATGTGGGGCCTCAGATAAGGAAGGTGAGGCCACGCTGGTATCTGAACAATGGACACTGAAGAAGTGGTTGCACACCCACTGTATTGCTCTCAGTGGTTAACACACCTGCCTTAACCGGTATTCTTGGAGTACTTTGCTTTCCCCAAAATGCAGAAATGAGAAATGATCTAGTTGATTTCCTCTTGTAGATTTGATTCCAAAGGATGTAATTTACTTCCTTCCGAAACAGCTATGAGGACTGTTAAAGAGGCTCAAAACTTCAGGACAGAAGCCACAGCACCATCTGGTCTGTGAAATGAGGAACAGCAGCCCCTCCAGATGGCAGCTGCAATGAAATGAAGAATCATCATGGTTGCTACACAGCTCTTTACATTTCCTTCTCTACTGCTGATTGCTAAGAACCTCCCTGAAAACAAGGTGACAAGCTCTGATGAAAGTTTTCATCATGCCTTCTAAAATGGGGCATGCATTTAATTATGGAGTGGGGAGCTTTATGTTATACATTGACTACAAGACTCACAAGGACAAACACACGTAAGAAAACAGAGGTGGAGCTCCAAAAGTGACAATCCCTCCAGTTTGCTCCAGTTTGATTAGTATCCAATAGAAACCAGGAGAACAAATGCAACTAGATCAGGTGAAAATCATCATCACAACCACACAAAGCTTTCTTCATTCCTTTAAACTAAGAATACGTGTTCAGCTTCCATACCACATTAGATTTTCTATGAATCTGCACTCTGGAGAAAGAACATAATGAATTCCTGCAGTATCCAAGCCAATGGGCTTACCCTCCATGGGGAGGAAACCAAAAAACAAATCACAAGCCTAGTATTATGACGTTTGCATGATAATGCTTTGCTTTCAATGCTTGCCATTTTGCTTTCATTGCATCATTTTTTGTTAACATCTATTTATGCATACTAAAGATTACATAAAAGTCATTCAGCAAAGATAACACACAGTAGGATTTGGAAGGGTGAAATCAAATAATCCCATCAGCTTTGCATTTAGTACCCAGCTAGAAAAAGGGACAAGATCTACAACATCCTTTCTTGTTTACCTAGTGTAATTGCTTTCGAGCTTTCCTGCAAGTGGATTTGCTGAGAAACATTGCTTTCACTCCAGTAAGGTCAGCTTTCATCCCAATACACAAAGTTCTGTGACCAGAGACAATAAGGGAGATGGAATAAGGTAACCTTAAAGGCCAATCCCTCTGCTGTTTCTTTCCCTGTACAAAACAAAACCCAAGTTTCTGATCATCTTTATAAATCACATGACCAACATTTTGTGGAATAAATGCAAAACTATGGATTATAGGCTCACAAAGCTCATAATCACAATAAACATTAAAATTGATTGAACTGTTACCACTGAAAGTAATTGTCAAAATGTAAATTGTCTAAAATGTACAACTTAACAAGCAGTAGAAAGCAAATTATTGTGAATAACTCATTTTAAACTACTTTTCTAAACAACAAAAAAAGAAATATTGCCACTGAACATTTTGGAAGAGAGAGAAGTGGTGTTACTGGTGTTTGCAAACGTCCAGCTTCCTACTTGCCCTAGTGCCACTGCTGGATCAGAGTGCCATTTGGGGATCAGAGTGAAACTAGAACATGTGAGATTTGTTTAGTTTTTTGATGCAGGCAGCTAGGGGAATGAGAATACCAAGACTTCACGTTTCCCCAGAAATCACAAATCCTGATCCAAAGCTCCTAGAAGCCTGCAGGATTCTTTTCACTGACTTCAGCAGGGTTGGACCAAATCCCTATGCATGCTGTGGCTCCTGAGGTTGAAAGTGCTTAAAGCTTACCCTGTTCACGTTTACTGATTTGCTCTGCAGGGAGATGATTTATTTATTGCCTCAAAATTCTTCTTCTGTTGTTTAATACAAGTAGTTTATCATTATATTGAGGAGTTCACTGCAGGCAAGAGAGAAGGCAACAATGCCTTGCATTGGCTCATGAAACTCCTCTTTCTGATGCATAGAAGGTGAGCTGGAGGAAGCCTTGTGCTGATGACCTGCAATTAGGCTTCAGGAGAGTAGGGAACAGGAGAAGAAAGAAAGAGAGAAAGAAAGAGAAAGAAAAAAAAAGAAAAGAAAAAAGAAAAAAGAAAAAAGAAAAAAGAAAAAAGAAAAAAGAAAAAAGAAAAAAGAAAAAAGAAAAAAGAAAAAAAAGAAAAAAGAAAAAAGAAAAAAGAAAAAAGAAAAAAGAAAAAAGAAAAAAGAAAAAAGAAAAAAGAAAAAAGAAAAAAGAAAAAAGAAGGATGGGTGTCGTAAGAAGAAAATGACAAGAGAGAAGCAGAGGAAAAAGGTAGAAACGGATACTGAAGTAAATTGTATGTTAAATCATCCTTTCAAGAGTACTGAGTCTGGCAAAAATTTTGAGGTGATCATGATCATAAGAACAAGGAGCTTCTGACCATGTATGCTAGGGCTGGCGCAGAGGCTGTCCTTCATTTTTTTATGTGACTGGCCCATTCCCGGTGGGCTGGTATGACCAGGTTTGGCACCGCAAAGCCTCTTTGGCAAGATTCAGCTTCTGGCAATGAATAGTACTGATATTCAGCAGCGTAACAAGTGATCCCCTCTCCTCCAGCTAACTGCAGGGATTCCTCCATGGATTACATCCCGCGTCTACTAGATTACAGGTTTGGCTCAGGTACAGGTGCTCTTTATCTACATTGTTAAAGCAAGCAAGGAAGTCCACGGTAGTAGCAGTTGAAAACACACTAGGTGCATTTTAGGGCTCTTCTGTCTGGAGAACAGCCAACTGAAACTGAATCACACGAGTATTTTCCAATAAAGCCACATCAGAAACCCACATATAAGCTACATCTGGCTATATTTTCCCAGAGAAATAAACTGCATTTGTTCCTCAGGCTATTGCCCCTCAGGATTGTTTCCAGGGTTTTCAAATTACACGAGTAACTACATTCTTCTAAGTCTTTGCATCCTCTTCCTAATTAAAACATCTCTCAGACTTATCAAAGCAGAGATATTAGCATTCTGGGCCATCCAGCTTTCATTCCTAACAATTCCCTGTGTACTCAGAGAGAAAGCCAGGGAAAGAGAAAGAAAAGAAAAGAAAAAAAAAAAGACAGACAGGCTCCATCTCTTATATCCAAATCAAATCTTTCTTAGCAGGTCTTTTCTAAGCTCCCCCTATCCTTACTGGCCATCACACTATTTTACAAAGCTGTCACCATATGCGAGATATTTGGCTTCAGGGAGAAAATGATCAAGATGAAAGAATTACTTACTCCACTTCTACCAACCTCGTGAATCATTCATGTTCCTTACCTGAATCACAGCCAGCTGCAGTATCTGTCACATACTGGATTTAAGCCATGTACAATGTAACATTTACCAATGATAATTCAAAATATTCCATTAACCCCTTTTCAAATACACACATTGTGTGTTGGCACACAGCACAGGAAAAAACAATTTATTGTACAGTTCAGCATCTTGCTAAAGTGCCATAGTTTTAGCTGAAAGCTATATAGCCTTCTCTACAGGCAAGGAGTGACTTTATTATTTTTCAAAAATTGTATCTAAGGATAAGACACCATTTTCTCCTGGACTTTAGTAACAGCAGGTTTTAAATTCTCAAATGAAAACTGCCATAGGTGCAAACCAGGAGTAAAGAAGCCGGTACCTATGATCTAGCAGAATAAGCCTTACCAAGGATGCTTCCGTACCAACAAGCAGTTGTCATCTATGCAAAATCTCATCTAAAGCTCACCGAAGTTGCTGGGAATGCTCCAGGTTCACCTTGCAAACTATTTAAACTCAGTTCAGCAGAATCTGGATAAAGTTTTATATTGTGTAACAGGAAAACCAGCACTCTGGATTATGCCATGCATACCTCAGTGTCCCCCTTTAAAAAACAGGTGTATATCCTCAGACCCATGAAATTCTCTCTCCAAGCAAAAATCACCACCCAAAACCAAACAGGTACTGCTTTGAGGCTAATTAAAATGTTTTATAACTAAGTTGCTGCCACATTTCCATGCCCCAGCAGGTCAATTCTGCCCTGAGGCTTCTGCAAGCGCAGGTCTCACCAAGACAGAGCGAGGCCAGCACATATTCAGCTACCCAAATTTTTATTGCAGTAATGGGATTACAGTGAGGATTGGTTCAAAGATGAAATAAAGTATTCGTTTAAAGCCATTAAAAATAGTTACTTTGCTGTCAGATTATTAATCGTCTGTCATAATATTCTTAGAGGTGATTATAAAAAGTATATTTCTGTGTAGTCAGAACGCCCTTCTGTCAGACACCGCGGTAAATGAAGAGCCAGCGATAGAAACACTCCCACCGCACAGAAACACTGCCACCTCTTGTTGATCACCAGGCAGACAGCTGCCAGGCATACACTCAAAACGTGGCAAACACCAGCTTACCTATTTTAAACCTTAATGACAGAGACATTCTCTAATGTGGCTTTATCTCATGTTTTGGGTAAAGGCCCACATTGTTCAGCATACACAGGATAATTCATTAAGCCATGGTAACCTGCTTTTGAGCCCAAGTTCTGTTAAACCTAATCTCCTCTTTCAGGTGCACAATTTTGGTATTTCATTGCTGTAACACCAGAGACATCAGTAGTTACTCCTGCTGCCAGCAACACAAAAGCAGATTTCGTCCTGGGAGACCACAGAAAGATGCAGCACAAAATGCTGCAAAGCCTAACATGTTTTCTTCACATAGAAGATGATGCTAAACCTCCCATAAAACCGCAGAGCAAAGCAGCACATCCTGAGGCGGTGCTGGTGCCCCAGCACCACTGAGCACCGAGACCCTGTGCCCAGGCCTGCCTAAATCTTCACCCCCCAGCACCCCGCAGCCATAGGCAGGCAGAGGCTGAGTGGCAGCACCCACTGCAACTCTTTGCAGACCATAAAACACAGATTTCTAGTGAAAACTCCAGCATTTCACTCACTGGAAATGAATAATGTCTTTCATAGTCTTTGTGAGTCAGTTAATAGCTTCTTTTCCCCCTGATTAATACCAATACGATTGTGGTAAAGGCAAGAGTACATTTTATGCCTGGGCTGGTTAATCTTCATGATTATTTTGCAAGGAATCTCGGTCTGCTACTGAGGCATCCATGTATTCACTACACTTCAGCAGCACGTAATGAAAGCATAAATGAATACCGCAAATTTGGGGATTCTAGTTCAGTGGGAATAAGAAATTGTGTCAGTGGAACAAGTGACCTGTTCCAAATTTCTGGTTATGATATATGGTAGAAAATGAAAAAAAAAAATATGGAATATTAAAGGACAACAGTTATCTTAAAATAGTATGTCCTTGAAATATAGAATAAGAGAAAAATGTTCATTCTCTTTGGGTAAGACTTGCACTCTATCAAACAAAGACTATGTTAATCCCCATCTCCCAAAAGTAAATCCAAATAAACACCACAGATCCAGCTCCTGAAGTCTGGGTATTTTTGATGTACTTCACCATGCCCCATCTATGCTGGAAGCAGCTATCAAGAAATGTCCATAACACTGTGTTACAGGCCATAAATTTACTGAGATTCTGGTCTCCAAACATTTCTGAACTTGAAAACCCGGCTTTTTGGCAAAATGGCTAGGTCAAAATGTTGATTTTTTGTGAGAAATACCTTGCCCCTCCGCTTGCAAGCGGCATTAGCAGACTGATTCAAATAAGGCTTGGAAGGAAAATAAAGTTTGCTGATAGCAACCACCCAATGTCACACTTTGCTACTTGAGGAAGGAAACCACCAGAAACAGAGAAACTTTTACCTCCTCTAACAGTGTATTTTTTGTACCCTCACTGGGCAGCTGGCTCACAGACCTCTGCAAGCTCTGGCCTCTAACACACTGCATGAGAGAAGCCCGCCATTTCTCACTTCTTCACAGCAGCCCTCAGATAACCACGGAGTGGCCCCCTCATAGCACAGGTTGCCAGGGTGCCTGTTTAACTTTGAAAGAGAGTTTTTCCCCATCTTTCCTGAGAAAAGCCCCAAGCACTGTCTCACCCCATGGCCCCCCACACCCTTGGGACCATGTGCTGCTTTATGCCCATTTCCACCAGGAAAGGGGGACCCATTTCCTCAGCCTCCACCACGTGGTGAGAAAATGGCCGCCGTCCTCGAGCCTGACTGACCTGCACACTTGCACCTGTCCAAGCCCAGATCCTGTGTGGATGCGATGACCCAGGTTGGGAGAGGGCGGAGGTCCTCAGGGTCTCAACTTGCAGGCCTGCATGGGGCTCCCCTCAGGCACCCGCAGAGGGGATGGTGCTCCCCAGGTTGTGAGTGTGCCAGGCCCATGCTGGGGACCCTTCCCATGGCACCCACACCTCCTGCCTGCCTAGGCAATGGCTGCTCTGAGGGCTGAGGGAGGAGAGGTGCACACCTGAGCCCACTTGGGCAATCAGGCAATTCAGCAAGCTGGGACAGGCCCCAAACCTGCACCTGTACCTGCACCTGTGCCTGCACCTGCTCCTGCACCCAAACCAGCCCTGCTCCTGCACCTCCTGGTGCTCATTCCCAAATCCTCGTGCATTTGCACCACGTTCTGCTTCTGCACCTGCACTACCTCCTGGTGCTCATTCCCGAATCCTCGTGCATTTGCACCACTTTCTGCTCCTGCACCTGCACTACCACCTGCTCTTGCATCACCTCCAGCTGCTCCTGCACTGCCCCTCCTGCTCTGCACCACCTCCTGCTTCTGCTCACGCTCCCGCATGTGCATCTGGAAATCCTGACTCCATCCAATGGAATTCAAACAAAAGCCATCCTCAAGCTAGACAGCTAGACACCACCAGTGACCCAGATGTGCCGTGGGCCCGTGAGGTGCCTCTGCCCAGGGAGAAAGCCACTCGCCAGCTGGCTGTCCCTAAACGGCCACTCAGTGGCTTTCTCACAGCAGCTGGGGAGCACCGCTGGCAAAGCAGGTCGTTCGTTAGTACAAAGGAAACATGGGGTCTTGAAATATGTGAAATTACTACGTTTCTCTTTTGTGTTTCATTCAGATTTTACCTTGAGAAGCACACTGTACTTTTTGTTGCTCTAAACTGCAATTAACTATGAAAAATGACATTTTTTTAGTCATCTTTACTAACATGTCTTAACCTCCTTAATACATATGTAATTCTTATCTCCCTCTTGCACTTCCATTAACTTGACTGGCATTCCAGCAGCCATGGGGAATCCCCAGCCTTTCTCCATTCCTGTGCGTGGGGTTGTGACACAATCAGAGCTGCCACACTGCAAAGCAGGTCCAACAGCCCCTCAAAACCACCCCAACATGGGTGGCCCTTTGCAGAGGGACTGACTACGATGCCATCACAAAATGGCGTGGCTCATTCCCTGCCTTAGAAGAAAGAAAAGTAAATGCTAATGAGCAGAAGCAGTGCCATTATTCCAGGTCTGTGATATTAGTCAAACTGGTAATGAAATACCTCATGGAGGTCTGCTTACCTTCTTTTTGAACACATCCAACAAACAGGAGTTTGAGTCTCTTCCGCACATCCATGATTTGAGGGATCAAGAAATGATCTCACAGGTTGAAGCTGACAGCAGTCGAACCACTTATCTAACTGAAAAAGAATATTAAGATCTGTAAGCAGAAGGAGTTTCGGTTACTGAAAAAAATCTTTGGGCTGGTGGGAAGGGACATGACAACTTCCAGTGAAGTTGTTCTCAAAACTAAATTCAATTTAAGAATAATTTGCAGGTTTTTGGTTGATTTTTTTTTTTTTTATACCAGGGTGATCAACACTGGGAGAAATGGTCCAGGAAAGCAATAGGTTATTTGTGTCTTCAAGTAAAAAATAAACACTTTCATGGATTTATGTAGTTAAGCACAAGTTATCAGGCTCCACACAGGCCTCAGTGGATGAAATTCTGTAACTGCAACGTGCAGAGGGTAAGAGTAATGATCTCTGCTGGCTGCAAGAGCCATGCAGTGATATCACAGCAAGTTTGCTCTCCAACACCCCTCTGGAAAGCAGCTCCTGATCAGATTAAACACCTTTCCCGTCAGCTGGGGTGGGTGAAACAGGGCAGCATTCTTGCACAAAGCCCATGTTGCTGTCATTTCACATTTCACTCCTCCTTCCCCTGTCCCACACCACCAAGGAGCACCAGGACCTCTGCTGTCCTACAGGACCTGGCTGTGGTGTGTGGGCTCCCCACAGGCTACACCCCGGTTAAGCAGCAGCATGGCACCACAGAAAAAGATCCGCAGAGAGAAGCAGCCAGTACCAAGGACGTGGCAGCCCCATCGCACGTGTTTTGCAGGGTGGTCGCTCCGGCATGGAGGAGGATTGACCCTCGCACGCCGTGGAGGGAGCATGTTAGCTGGTCTCCTGGAGCGCACCTCTCAGTTCGGCTTCCCCCAAATCCCGGTCGCGTGCTGCGAGGCGGCACAGCGACGAGAGTGGAAGCCATGTGAGTGCCGGCAACCGGGAGATTCGCTTCAAAAGTGCACTTGTGACTCCAGCTGAAATGCTCATGTAGATGTACCCAGAAACACTTTCAAAATGGAAATGAATTAGAACTGGTTGAATTAGTCTCTGTGAATAATTTAGCCGCTACATTTTGCAGTAATTGTTGAATAATTTATTCACAAATACATTTTCTCCATTATTTGACCTTTGCTGCAAAGTAATGAATGCTATTTGGCAAATAATTTACTGTACAATATTTATATGAATACATTAATTGTGAATATGTTTCTGTATTACCCCATTACTTCTAAATTCACTGTTTGAGTGATCTCAGCATAAACAGCAGTCGGCCATCTTTTATAAGTCATTCCTATTGCCTGGTCTGGTTCATCCTAATTCAAACCTCTCAGTGCATATTCCAAAATATTTCATTCTGTTCTGGGCACGGTCTCTCTTGATAAAGCCTGGGACCTCTTGGAATAAACATAGTGATGTGCAGACAGGTGCAGGACCGGGGGGGAGCAGCAAACATGGGAAATACTCAGACAGAGGTTTTGGGGGTTTTTCAGAAGGTCTCTGTGAGTATCCAAAATCTCACTGAGATTTGACCGGGACTAAACACATAATTCCAAGGCTGTTAAGAAAACCATGGCCTTTGCTGAAATCCTTTTATCTTTGTAGTACAATGATACAACCTACTCTTTATTTAAGCACCAGGGCAGCAGATTTGGTACAGTTAGAGTCATGGTCTAGAAGATGGACAAAACCTGTGCTGCTTTACAGACATCTTGTTATTTGGGTATTTAGGATAAGCAGGTGGGAAACTGGCTGCAAGTATCTGCTTGAAATACATGTAATCAACACACACCTCGGAAACCTCTCTGAAAACAACCTTTGCTCTCTCCTCTGGGACATGAGCGACACATCAAGAAACGCAGTCATGAAATTGTGGTGGATTCAGCTCTGCCTTCAGGACAGCTACAGCCATAGAGAAGCAGCAAGATACTGCTCTGTACATCCAAATACGATGAAAGAGCATTAAAATACCTTGACCATACATGCTTGAAAGTATATTTTTTGGTTCACAGATTTATGGCAAACATATAAAACTTCTTTTCTTCTAACCATGCTCTTGTGACTTTCAGTCCCGCGGTTCTCCTAGACAAAAGCAACAAGTGAACATGAGCTACACAAGCCCTGTGGCTGGAGGGCTCCACATGACTCATTTGCTGCAATTCTCAGAACCAAGTAATGCAGCAGCAAAGTCAGAGAGAAGTTCTGCCGCATTTCATCACCCTTTACTTGCCACTTTTTAATAAAAAGCTGAAATATTAGAAAATCTTTACTGCTAAATTTGCTTAACTGAATTGACAGAAGGCAAGAGTCCCCTGCTATTTTCAATCACACTGACAGCTGAATTTTTTTCTGGGGGAGGACAGCATATTTGACATAAATATTTAACAAAAAATCATCCCTGTAAACATGAAGACTGGTAATTTTGAGCCTCTTCTACATTTAACCAAACAAACTGCTTGTTGGGCTGGCATTGGTGCACTTGTGATTTTCCATGTTCATAAATCAATCAGCCACGTGGGAGAAGGAACATAATCAAAGAGATTCACACTCTTCTAAGCCCCTTTTCAGCAGCGCCGTGTGGATACTATGGAGCTTATCCAGGCTGCAACAACCTACTCGATGGCCCACTGTTCTCTGCTGGGGAAGGAAGCACAGGAAAATCCTCGTACTCTGTAATTTAATACCACCATACAGGTTGAAACACCTCAGACTGCACCACTGGAAAAGGGTATAAAGAAGAGACAGAGCACTGTGTACATTTGGGATGATTTCATCTCCTTCATCCAGAGAGTAAATGTTGACTGAGACAAGACCTTTATCCTGCAGGGATCATATATATTCTCCGCCTTTCTTGCACCTTTTTCATGCAGTGTCCTGAGCAGAGAAAAACAATCATTTCCTTCCCGGATTTTGAGCTTCTCTTGCCCTGAGTTTGAATAGATTCCTCCTTTCACACCATAGGCTCCCCCTGCCTGCCTTTGATTTTAATTTTTCTTTTTTTCCAAATCTAACTGTTTAATGAATTTTTTTCCCCTTCCTGTGAGGAACAAAACTCAGTCCTTCTGGTGAATCTCCATCTGGAGAAGGCTTGCTCATATACTGTCTAGACCCAAGCAAGAGAAAGAGTGCCATAAAGCTGTAGACTGTCACTGCAGTTCATTCAAGATGCCTTTTTTTTTTTTTTTTCTGGGAATCCCTTCCTATTCCAATAATAGTTCATATAACTTATTCAAGTTCAGATGGAAAAAAAAAAATATTATCTCTCCCACATAAACTTATAGATGGACTTGGTTGCAAGAGATGATTCCCAGCATGCAGCCAGCTCTGAACATAGATGCAAGGCTAAAAACTTGGAGAACCATCTCCAGTAACATCCCTTGTACCTATCACGGAGTGCGTAATTAGATGACAGATCTTGATCTTCACACAACAGGAGTCAGGTGTATTTTTCATTTATTTTCCTTCCCGTGCATTGCTTTCCTAGTCTTTGTTACTTCAGTTTTAATTCATCGTGTCCATTATTCCCTTCTAAACAATTTATCTTGTAACTTATTTGCAGATGGAGGAAGCTGAGGAGGGGCGGAGGGATTTGCCAATCTCATTTTTGCACCTGCTTGCTTACACCTACAGGGTGCTCCTTTTTCATGCTCATTCTCTCATGTCTCTTTCAATTATAGGCAGTTTTCTTCAAAATGTCATCTCTAAGTAGCTTCCCAAGGAGAGGCTAGCTGCTTTTTCTTCCTTACATTCCTCTCTTCCAAAGATACCATTAATGGTATCCCTTGGGATACCTTAGGATTACCTTAGGATGCTCTTCCCCCAGTACAGACCATCTATTGTCATCTATTTTCTGGATTTCTTATTCCCTATATTGGGTTTGCATGGCATTCCCCAGAAAATATTTTTTCTCAGTTATAATAATTACATAAAGCTGCATTTGTTGGAAAATTTGAACCAGTGAAAAGGCCACAAAAGGGGTGGTACTTACAAGATATATAGATCTTGAGATACTATACTTACTATGTGTCCCAGTAAAAAGGGACACATTCTACTGACAATGAAATTTCTTACAGTTTTTCAATGTCATGGCTACAAATGATGCACTGATCTCGGTTCTGGATCTGTGGACAGCTAATGAGTAGGAAGTCCTTATCTGAGGTTCCTGGCTGCATCACAAAATGGTCTTTTTTATAAACCAGAAATGATTGCAGAGGGGTGAGCAATTTTTTGGCTGAGTTTGCTTGACCTGATAGTGCTCACTCTCACAGTGGCCATGTTCATGGACAGTGTAACATCATGTAACATCTCATTCCCTCAGCAACCAGAAAATATGCTGATCAGCTACTTTACCTGGCACAAGCAAATCCTGGGTTAGAACCTTCACTTAGTAAACAGTCAGAATTACTCAGCCTGATTTTTTACCAGCTAGATCTTTTTCAGCTTTGTTTTTTGAAGACACTGAGGACAAGTAGCCATTGGTCTCTCAAGCAGCTTGCTTCCTTCCTGGGAAAGTCAGGATGCCCTTGGTCCCGATGCAGGAGGCTTCACAGCACTCAGCATCTATTTCTTCTTCCCACATTTGTCTACATCCTTCCTTGTTCTCCCATAACTCTATCACCTGGGATGGTTTTGACAATTCTTTCCTACATGCTCAATCTGATTTAGTTTCCTTATATTTCCCCAGGGACTTGAATTGCTGTTCATGCCCCATTTAGTTTCCTTTTAGAGAGAACACCACTCAGTGTAAATGTAGTGTCCCCAGCCCCACGAACAGGAAGAGGAGTATGGAGCAATATCAAGGCTGCTCGACTTCTTTGGCTCGTACTTTGTTCCCTTTCATACTGCTCTTCAAGGAGGATCCCCCACTAGACCTACAGAATTTAGATAGAGGGCCTATTTGATTTCTCTCATTTCATGCATTCTTTGCATTGTCTGCTTGAAAACATAGCCTAGTCACAGCTTTTGTCCCCTTGTGCTCAGCAACAAGATGTCACACACTTCAAGCACACAATCTCACCTTGCAAAAAGAAAAAGTAAAAAAAAGAAGAAAAAAAAAAGAGAAAAAAGTCTTCAGGAAAGTAAAGATCATCAAGTCCTATAAAAAAAGCAGGATGTGTTTCTTAATCACTGACTGCTACCTCCAAGAGCAGTAGTTCCTTTTGTACTTTTATGAATGACTTGTTTTATTTCCCTTTTTTCTGCCCACCAAATGCTCAGCTGACAGGGTAGCAGCAGTTTCTCATTACCTTCAGGGAGACAGGCACTACTCAAAGCAGTGGGAGCAAATGCTTTGCCCATGTCCAAAAGCACTGAGATGAGAAATGCAGGTGTTCGAAGTCCCTCTTGATTTTCAGCTATGAGCAGCTCACCTTGTTTTGTGGTCTGGCCTTTTCTTCTCTACTTCTGACAGTCTGCTGTGTATTTTGCTTCAGTGATACAGCAAACACCTGAAACCCCATGCAATAGGTGGCATTAAAGAGGCTTATTTACAAATGCTCACATTTTCCCAGGTGAAATTTCCTGATCCAAGATGGAAAATAGGGTGGAGCCTTATAATAAATACCAAACCACTAATGCTGAAGTGTTCCCAATTAAGGCCAGTCCCCCACTGCTCTTCTGGGCTGCTCTGCCAAGCCCATAAACCATCAGTGTGCACAAGCTGGATTGGAGCAGTTTGGAGAAGTACATGCTTTTCTCGCAGGCAGGCTTTAGAAATGTAAAGGCCTGTAGGAGGATCTATGCTTCTGGCTGGCTCTTCTAAACAGAACAACTTTTAATTAATTTTTTTTTAAATACTGCCACAGGCTCCTCTTAAATTGATGAGAAGTGCATTCTACTTTCCTTTACAGAAAGGCATTATATATTACACTCAATCTGATTAGGTAGGAAAAAAAAGCCAGCTGTGCTTCTAGGGGCTTTAAATATGTCCTTTTAAACAGTGTTTAAACAGAACACTGTTTATATCAACCCACTTTAATATGAGGTAAAACACATTTAAACAGTCATTTTAAAATACCACACTATTATTATATTATTGCAGCCCCCTTGTTATGAAGACATCTTACAGAGGAAAATATTTCTGAGCAAAACCTGCTGTCACCAAATTGTAATTTACTGACTCTGAAAGTGTTAAAGAATTAGAGCAATAGAGATTTAAGATTATCCACCAAGGAAATGAGCCTTAAAATCTGTATCACAATGCATTTGGTTACAATTTCTTTCTGAGGGGAATTATATTAAAAAAAAACATCACACAAATCTTTTTAAATAAGGAAAGATATACTGGGGAATCAGGATGGGATTATGTCTCCTGGCCATTACTTCCATCCAGAGGATTTTATTTTGCAAAGCAGATGAATAACCTTACCCACATGAGCAATGAAAAGCCAATTCATCACTTTAAATCAATGGTCCCAGTTGACTTAACTGAGCCTCGAAAAAGGCCCCTAGGGGTAAACTGTGATGGTGAAGGCTGCCCCGGTTACGGTGTTTGGGCAAAGCAAGGAACAGAACCCCAGCCTCGCTCTTCTTCCATTTTACTATATTACATGTTTGTTTGCTAATGGAAGAAGGTGTGAACATAAAGACTGACATTACTTAGAGAGGTGAAATCGTAACCCATCCTTTAGTTTGGATATTTGTCCATGTAAACAAAACCAAACTTAACATGTAACTAATGACTCTCCTTAACTATGATCTCCTTAAAGAGATCAAGACTGGAGAGGAGATGTTGAAGAGAAGGTTAAAACTGAGATAAAGCTATAAGTAACCATGAATGTTTAGAAGAATCCCACTATGTGGCCAAGCTGTATATGTCGTAGTAGGACTGAAACTAAAAAGAGGTGAATTGTAATTTGTGTTAGGTAACATGCTTAAGTGATCAATAAGGAACTGGAATAATTTGCTAAAGGATTTACAGGCATCCAAGAGAAGATGAAGCACTTACAAGTGTGTCATGCCAAGGAAACTCCTTCATTTTTTCACGTGGCCGGATGGTGCAATTCAGGAGTATTTCACCACCTCTATTACTTGTTTCTTCTTGGTGGCCTCTGTCACGTGATATAGAGAAAACCAAGGCAAGGTTATATTTTGTTGCTGCTTTCATATTTTTTCTTTCCCGTTAGCTTCTGAGCCATAAGACCTAAGGCACTTTGGGGTATCAGGTGTCAGCTGGGGAAGTCTTAAGATAACTGTTGCTGCTAAGTGCAGAAAATCTGGACCCTTTTCTACACTCTCAGTCCCACCCAAGCTCTTACTAATTTCTTCAAAGCGAACTTAGGCCAAGACTCTGAAAGCTACGCACAGCACAGTTGACAGGTTAATACCATGAAGGCTATCAGATCATCTTATAAAGGATAATACCTGTAGTTCACAAAGATGTCCATTTTGCTATATACTTTATCCAGTGCAAAATGACTCATCAAACCTTAACATCTATAGCCCAAAGATGAGTAGGAAATGAAGATAAGCAGCAATAACGAAAGCCTGCCTTCTTGGGAAAGTACGGCACTTGTTTGACACTAACCAGCATACGGTGCACGAAATCTACCCAACTGCTCATTTGGTCAGATCTTCTGATCAGAAACCTACAGAACCAACTCCTACCTCTTAGAGAAGGATATTGATTAACTCGTTACAGAAGCATCCCACCTTCTAACATCATGAAAATCTAGAACAGTTCAAACCTCCTCAGTAATGATTACAGGAGTTTTAATCACTTCCGTTTTGAAATTCAAATTGGGCTTAACACTTGAGCACCTATAATTATCTTTATGGAAGTGAAGATTTCCATTAGGTAAGGGCACGTTACATATATCAGGCAGAGAAATTACAAGATTCAGGGACCAAAACCTGAAAATGCACAGGCTCTGATTCAAAATAAGATTTCCAGTGATGAAGACAATTAACTACAGGAACACAGGAATGTGATGGATTCACCTCTGCTGTAAGTGAAGATTGGATGACTTTCCCAAGGGTCTGTTGTAGCTCACACATAAGACAGGAGCAAAATAGGATTTATTAAATGACATTTTTCACTTTGTGTTATACATGATGTCCAAACACTTGCAATGACTCCTCCTGCCTTTACTGTTAATAAAATTTGCAATTATCATAAGCAGTCCATGTTTAGATGCTTCACCATAGAATAAACTTTAAAGGAGGAAGTGATATTGTTAAACTCTAGAGCTCAGCTGCAAACACCAGCGCATGGCATACAGCTAGTTTTAGGATTAAGGTGTAAAACTGGTATGTAAATATCGTACTATCATTCATAATTCAAAAAGCAGCCAGGAGGACAGGAACCAAAATAACAAAAGCTATGAGCTGTAATTGTATCACTAGGCATCCTTTATGTCTCCAATAAAGTACTGGAATTTTAGTTTCTGCTGAGAGGAGGAAAAGCTGATACCACTCTGGTTGATGTTGCAGTACAAAGGAAGTAGAGAATCCTCATTTGCAGATAAAAGAGACATTAGCTCTAATGAAGACATGCTTAAAAAAAAAGAACCCCCTCCCAGTCTAATAGCCTGAAGGCATCTTAACTAAAATGTCTGAGAATGAAAACCGATCTGTTTAATTAATGCTGAACTCTAATCGTTAACAGCAATTACATAACAAAAACTATCTCAGGACAGGGATTCATGCACTAGGAAATTAGATACAGTAGACAAAACAATAATTAAAGAGCTGAACATATTTGCTTCTGGAACAGTGTCTAGTACTTTTATGCTTGTGTAAATGCAGGATTGTATCCTTCAGCTGTGGCATGGACGAACCATCTGAGCTGATGATCTACATGATTTTGGACTTCAAACACAATCTGTGATGTTCACTGCTATGGTTTGCTCCTATGCCCGTGATGAAGCTAGAAGCTACTATTTCCCATGCTTTTCTTATGACTGGTTTGAGTTAACTGGTCACTGAGTCAGCATTTTGTGAGTAGCATGAACCATAGCGCAAGGAGCAGCTGCTCATGGTCTCTTCTGAAGCAGCAATGAGGAGGCATCAAATGAAGTCAGGAAGTAAAAAGTTCAGAATACATGACGGGAGGTACGTACTTCAAATATAGAAGGCTACAGATACTGTAATACATAGAGATTCCAAAAGTGATTATCAGCATTGTGGATGCTAAAAGAAAAATACTTCTGAGATGGAAGTTGGAGCTGCAAATGCCAGAAAACAGCACGAAGACTGAGGAGGTGGGGAATGATTGCCTTATTCCTGAGGTCTGACCCATTCCTGATGCCTGATGCTGGCTATGGCTGCACACAAGACACAGAGTCCTTTCAAGGCCGTCCTTTTCCTGGAGATTTTGAGATTCGGCCTCTCTCTTTTTCTTTTTCCTCTATCTGTTTTGGTCACACCCCATTAGGATTCACTATAATCACAGAATCACAGAATGGTTTGGGTTGGAAGGGACCTCAAAGCCCATCTAGTTCCAACCCCCCTGCCATGGGCAGGGACACCCTCCACTAGCCCAGGTTACCCAAAGCCCCATCCAACCTGGCCTTGAACACTGCAAGGGATGGGGCATCCACAACCTCTCTGGGCAACCTGTGCCAGGGCCTCACCACCCTCATAATGTTTTCAAACAGCTGAGTAACATGGTGACTTGGCGGATTTCTGTAATTTCATGGCAAATGGCAAACACTGGGGCCATTTGCCATGTCAGCAGCACACTTCCATCTTAATCACACCTTGAGCCCTTTGCCTTCTGCTGGTGCAAAGCTGAGAGATGCTCTTCAGATGGAAAAGGCGACCTCTGCCTCGACAGCTGCAGTGAGCTCCGCTCTCCTGGTAGGGCTGGAACTGCTGACTGCCTGCAGCTAAAATGATCACATCTCTCCCTTGCACCATAACAGATTATGCATGATTACTGGGCTCCTGCAATCTTGGCTCCCTGAGCTCTTCTTAAAAGAGCATGTCTATCTGCTGGTACAGCAATCTTCACTTCCAAGTATCTGCACTGCCTCCCTTTGCTCCCAGCACCTTTGTTCCCAGACGCCGCTCCCCCTCCTTTAAGTCCGAGTCTAACAGAAAAGACTGAGCCGTCCACAAGCAAACAAACCAAATGGATCATTTTCTTGTCTGACTCGGATCTCTGCAATGTGCAAAGCTTAAACCTCCTGCTGACTGGTGGTCCCGCAGGCATCAAACTTCAGCAGTGTCTCTGAGAGATATAACATTTGATGTTATCAAGAAACTGCTGAGCTGCTGTGGCTGATACAGTACCCACAAAGCAGTCGCTCCCAGCCTAACACACCACCCTGGATCAGCTCACTCACTCCCTTCGCAGCCCTTAAAGACGCGTGCTCAATCTAGGTCATTTGACCAGAATTGTTTCTCTCAGCTCACTATGCAAAGCAGAAGCCCTTCCTCTCCCTCCCTCTCTGGTTGTATCTTCTCACACCCCTCCCCTTCCCCCCCCAAAAAAAATCAGAGCAGAATTTTGCTCAGTCCATCTTCTCCCTTCTGTCTCCTGCTCCCCCTTTGCAGCACAAAAGCTTTCCTTTGTCAGATTTGTTGGCCTGTGACTGACAAGCAATTACAATAAGTAATTTCATTTCAGTGGAAGATAATAAAACGTGATACCATAACTACCCACAGAGCCTCCAAAGTATTCATGTTCACTCTAATAACCTGGTGAGATGCTGTTAATCTTGACAGAGGCTGCCCAGCAGGTGCTGGGGAGCTGAATCTTCATATTCTTTCACTGTTTGCTGATCCTTCCACAGGGAAGGCTCCAAGCTGTTAAAATGCAATGGCCCTGCTCTATTTTTTAATTACATTTAGTTTATTAGAGGCACAATCAGATGCGTAACTAATCCTGGAGCCTGCCCTACCTTACCGAAAAGGGAAAGGGAGGTCTGACTCATTTAGGCTCTCACAATCTCAGATGTGTGGAGTGGTTTCCCTCTGGGAGACAGAGGCGTTGAAGGGGAATGTGCGGCAGAGGGGGAACTCTGTTGTTTTCAAAAACAAATGATTTTTACCAATACTTCTCTCCCCTGCCCAGGGATCCCTTTGATGCAAGTTGCCTTTATTTTCAGATATTCCCCCTAAAGCCAAGATGTGCCAAGGAAAGATCGGTGCTGATTTGCCATTTAAAATTCAGTCTGTCCCCTCAGGACCAGAGTACAAATAAGCTGTGTGTGGGTGAGGGGACAGATGCACTTGGTGCCAAAGAATTACAGGCCTCCCCCTTAGAAAAACTGCATTCACCAACACTGCCAAAAC
The DNA here is from genome assembly GCF_011004875.1 of Balearica regulorum gibbericeps. Classification (NCBI taxonomy): domain Eukaryota; kingdom Metazoa; phylum Chordata; class Aves; order Gruiformes; family Gruidae; genus Balearica; species Balearica regulorum. Next base: position 5,692,935 of record NC_046189.1, read on the forward strand.
AACATTAACTTTCCCAGAGATGCCACCTCGGGGTGCACATCAGCACAAGAGGAGGAATAGGGAGAAATGAGATGACAGTAGGGAGAAAGGCAGCAGCAGCAGCAGCCTAGAAATGGAGGCCACTTTTGCACATCTCAGCTAGGAAATTAATTTTGCTCACCCTTGGAAGCTCACTGGAGGAACCTGAGAGGAATTAGGCCCTTTTGGCCAAGCATCAGGTCTATACAGACCCTCTGCTCCAAAACACCTCACTGGCTGTTCGGCAAGCCAAACCCTAGGTCCTTAATCTGAGAGAGCAGAATTTGCCCCAGAAGCATATCAGTGTCCCAACAGTAAAATGGCGATGCTCGGACCTCTTTGAGAGCCTGGGTATTTCTCAGGACACACATCACCTTGGTGCACAAGTGACCCATGGCCTTCCATTTCTGAGCAAGCAGAATCCTGCCCTGCTGCCAGAGCAAAGACAAAACCACCCCCTCAGCATCCTGCTAGCGCTGCGGAGGGGATGATTAAGCACACGCGACTTGCTGAGTCCAGAGAGGAGCTCATAACTGGGGCACGGCAAGCTGAACTGTGGACTGCACAGAGCCGAACCTGACCTCCCTGAAAGCAGAGAGGGCAGCAGGGAGAGAGGGAGCAGGGTTTGGTCAGACAGGTTTTCACAGCATCAGTGGTACTTTTTTTGACAACCCTATTTTCAAAATTTCTGTAACCACAAACACACCATAATAGAGGTGAGAGGGCAGAGATCTCTCTCGGAGAGGGCTGGTTCAGGGACTAAAGTGTGAGGATGCTCCTATTAAAGACAGAAAGCTGGAGGAGCAGCTCCCAGCCAAGGGCAAAAGAGCTAAAAGGCTGCTGCTAAAAATTCTATGTCCGCTTGGGAAGCAAGAACTAGCTACAAGATAAACTGGAGGGCCAACACATTCCTCATTACAATCCACCTGGCTGCTGTTCGATAGTGTCTTGTTCTTGTTAAATCCACAACTGTAATTAAATTGTTTTCCAAGCTCTTGAGAGTTAACTGAAACACTTAGAAATGCTCTAAATGAAATGACAACACTAACTGTGACATGGCTGTCTCCATCTTCCAAAGATAGCATGCAGATCTCTATCCAGCAGCAGGTGAGTTCCAGGCTGAAACCTATGATATTAGCTCTTTAGAAAGGAAGCTGTATGTGGCACACATCTCACTTCTTCCCAAACCGAGAGGTGGGAAAGGCATGAGCATCATTTCAGTCTTCTGTTCTTCAACCAATATACCTCCAGACCCTGTTGAATTTCAAAGGAACTCAGTATTCACAGTGGAGAACAGTCCTCTGAAACACACTGCACGGACCTTTCAGAAAGTTAATTCCTCCGCCCTCCTGTCATTTCCTTACAGCTAAATGAAGCTTAGAAGAGAGGAGTAATATGTATGTTGAAGATGGCTGAGCTGTGTTTTTCTCCAAACATTGTTCAAAGCAAAACTACAAGATGTTCCTGGTATTGTCTAGAAATTTACTTATGTTACGTCCTTAAACCATATTTCTCTTTATTCCAGAGGGCCTTCTTGAGTTTGCATAGTGAAAATGGAAAAAAATGAAATTCTCTATTTCTTTAATATTGAGAACATGTGCAATAAATAACCTTGGGCTTTCTCTCCTCCAAGAAGAGAGGTGATGTAAGAGCAAGCTAAGCGCAGCTGACTTACCTTGGTTCAGAAGTATGGTCCAAACCAATAAGAGAGCATCTTGCATAAAATAAAAAGGTCAAGAGTATAAAGATGTGATCTCGATGGGGAAGAGAGCCAAGAAAACAGTTCGCTATTTAAATAGCTGATTAAACAAAATATAATTAGGGCTAGCTTGGCCCCTTTCCCAGAGTTCATAAACCCACACAAGGAGTCTCCTCTGGGGGCAGTAGAGCCTGACGCGTGCCTTACTTAAATCAGGCCATTTAAATAGCTGACCTTTTTTAGTGTCAGCTTCTGCTTGTTCATACATCCACATCTCTTTCTGTAGCTAGCCTTTTATATTGCTGCCTGCCGTGTCGTGTCTTCCCCATCTTTAGACATAGCAGAAGCCAAATTAAATAAATCAGAACTACAATAGAATGAGAAGTTGCAGGAAACCCTTTGCTGCATTTTTATTTCCCGGGTCCCATTTGCTGAGCAACAGCTTACCTTGCATGGCCCTGAAGGGCTGCGTGAGCCCAGCTCCCTACAAATGGAAGACCCCAAACTGTAAAAGATAAAGCTATGCACAGAGCTAATCCAGGAAGGTTTTTGCCCTATTGTCATCAAACTCTCCAGTACACCAAAGGCTCATTTTATGCAGCTTCAGCAGCCTGATGTGCTCTCTGCTGGACTGGTACCAGTACCCCACTGCTCTGCTAAGCCTGACAAACGGATTTTTAGCAGCAAATTAAATCACTTGGGCACAAGCCCACCCTAACCTGTTTCACAGCTTCCAGACAGGTGGCTTATATTAATATTAACCCATTGCTCAGGTAGAGTTGGCTTTCCATGTCAGTACTGACCATGGACGTGTAGTCCATAGGGTATGGAGTACAGGGAATCCCTCCTTTAAAAAGAAACATTCACATCAGAAAAGAACCTGCGGACTCATAACCATGTACACCAAGGGAAAGAATGGGGGAAGAGTGGGATGGAGAGGCTGTAACGGCATTTCTCTCTGCCTAAAAACCCCACTAAGGTCTGATTCAAAAACCTCGAAGTCAACAAGAGTCTTTGCATTGCCTATGGGAGGCTTTGGATCAGAATTTGATTTGGGAAGAAGGGGGAGAATTGCAGCTATCAAGAGCTTTCATTAAAGTGAAACAATGACTCAAGCACAAGAGCTAGAGTTAATGAAAGGACAAATTATGATGCACTGCTCAGGGAGACATGCACGCTTATCCGGCACAATGTGTTGCGCAGGAGGCACCTCCCTTCCAGGTTGTTTGGATGCTTTTGCTTTATTCTGATTCCTGTCAAAGTTTATTAGCAGGAAAATAATATAAATTCAGAAAGTGACCTCCCAGCTGTACACATGGAAAATACGTCCATCCATTAAGTCCAAAAGCTAGTCAAGTATCACCTCCTAGTTATTTACACTGCTGCAAATATTGATTAAAATGTATGTAATGACACTGATTTTAGTCTGAATTGATACTCCACATACTCTGCTCACACGGCTGTTTTTACACTTTTCAGAGGAACACCAATACCAAACACTTTCAGACGAACAGAGTGAGCACAGTCCTAAACAAACAGACCAATTCCAACAGGATCGAAGGATGTTGATGGACAGGAGCTTGTGGCTTTTGTATCAGAGACCCTGGGAAATGTTTCAGGAGTCTTTATTATCCCCATTACAGTAGGCAGCACAGATGGATCTGTGAGGTGGAAGGCCATGAACAAAATGCACATAAATATTGTGGAGCTGCCCAAGGTCAAGGAATAACTCACAGCTGCCTTACCAGGCCTGCTGGATTCACCATTTGTTTGTCCACCCCTCTTGTATGAAATTTCTTTAAATTGTATCTGTTCCATGTCAGGATCAGAATGCCCACATGAAAACTGACCCTCCTGGCTGGTAGTTTCGCATTCACTTGGTCTTCCTGTCAGAGAATTATGGCCCCCAAATGGAAAGAGCAGAAGAAAGCTACTTGGAATTTCAGCCCATTAGTTTAAAGGTAAAGAGTAAGATGAATGGAAACTCTATTTCAGTGGCTAGCTGGGGAAACCTAGGGTTGCCTTAGGACCTGTGAGCAGGCAACTTCATTTGCAACTCTATCCTTCTGCAATAAAAAGGCGGATTTCACCCTTCGACACCAAGAGCATGGAGAATAGCATGACTGCCTCTCAGCTACAGCCTTTTAGCTGCCTGCCCTGCTTCTTGCCTTACACAGCGCTCTTCCACTAATGACCCAGCAAAGCCTGCCCTTGCGCACTGCGTAGTTCTAGTGCTGAGTCTTAATTACAGCACTCAAGGCTGCTGGATGGAGATTATGTGACTCAGAAGGAAACTGTGCTCAGAAAAATATGTGGACTCACCCTTGTCTGAGGGCAGGGAAGGCACATCCTCGTGTCTGAGTAGATCAACACACCATGCTGTGAAATAAATCTGCTTGCTCACCACCACCCAAGATCACAGACTCTGGACATGAGCACCTGGAAGAAAAGGAATTCAGTAGTGTATAGAAACCAATTGATCAACTATTTAGAAGGCTTTATCTTTTAAGGGATAAAAACATAAGTACTTTCATTGACATCAAGATGCAGGTATTGTATCATGTCTGCAACATGCCGAGTCTGCATCTGCACAGGCCCAGACATACATTTTTGCTGCACTGATGTCTGGCACAATCAGGAGGTTTGGCCAAATCATGCTGAATGCTTTGATTTTTTCCATCCTGCTGAATTAGAGAGCTCATGGGTTAAGAGGAGATCCTCCACTTGTCCAAACACAAAAAAGACGCAGACCACAGCAGTGTAAAAAACCAAAACAACAAACACCTACCTTGTCCTGTGCTTTAGCCACCAGCCAGCCTGTTTTCTAACACATGAAGTGATTCTTCTGAATTACCAGCTGTGCCAGATACGAATCAAGGACCACAAGGCTATTTTTCTGCTAATTTCCATACTCATTCAGACTCTTTCTCCTTTCCCTTTCTTCCACTTGGTCATTCTAACATGTTTTTCAAATGTATCATAATTAATAACATTTTCTCAATGATCGAGCTCTCCTATGTTCCTACCAAATTATTTTTGCTATCTTCTGTCTCCTGTTATACTCAACGAGGGAAGGATTTTCTTGAAACCATTATTCAGAGTTAATAACTTAAGAGACTCAAATGGTCTTAAGAACACTTACCTCCTCCAGGGTTGCAGGGGACTGTGATTTCACTGAGGGACAGGGGCTATCCTGAACACAGACAGACTCAAATAGTCCATTCTGGACCATCCCGATTTTCCTGAATTTTCATGGACCTCTTCTCCAACAAGTTTCATTTGTTGTCGTACCCTGTGGCACTGGAATGAGGGAAGCTGGTATCAGAATCATGACAGAATCATAACGGTATTACCCACTTCCAGTTCAAGCCAAATCTTTGCCAGGCTCCTGCTCTCACTGCAGGGCAGTTACAGCTCCACAATTTGCCCATCTCGGGGAGGACTGGCAGGTTACAAACCCGCTCAAAATATCTGACATCAGTCTGAGCCAGTTTTCAATGTCTCACACAGAAAGAAAGAAAGACACATTGCTTCCACCTTCCTTCCTTGAGATGAAGGTAACCCCATCTCCTTTTCTCTCCCTGCTCCAAGAAACAAGCATATTTCCAAACCCAGGCAATGATAAAATGCAGATTCAGCATATTTTGCAAAATATCTTGACTTATACATCAGCATAATGGTATTCCTCCTCTCAGGAAAAGATTCTGATAGCCCAGATCAATCTATTCACAAACGTGGAGAGACTTTCCTTTTAGCCCTTTAACAAAATTATCTCGGTCATCAGAAGATCGGCAGTAGGAATTGGCTTATGCCTAGCAAATTTGCAGAGTCTGCTTTTTTTTGCATGTGTGGTTTGCTTTAAACCTCACTTATATAACACTTATTTATCACAGCCACACGGGCTAATTCATGTATATGTATTTAATATAAAAGCATTTGAATTAATGTTCCCAGCTTGTTTACTTTGAAGGACTGAATGCCCCCTCAGGAAGACATATTGATCTTAAAGGAGGCCGTTCTCTGATGAACACTGGTTCCTGCAATATTTATGGCATCTGAAGCCTTTTCTCTACTCTTGATCTTTTGAAAAGAGATCCCGGAGGAGGGTGACAAAGCTGGGAGAGTGGAGGAGGGAGAAGAAGTACAAAAGGGGTCCCTTTGCTCCGAGTGCAACGTCAAAATGTAAACAGGAAGGTGATCAAGGACTGTGGTCATTTCTAAATTAAGCCTTTAAAATGTATATTAATGAATATGAGAGGAAAAAACCCATTGAGCCAACTGTATAGAAAATGCTAGGGTGGAAAAAAAAAAAAAAGATATGCCGCTTTTCTCAGTTTTGCAGCTCAATTCTGCTAATTTAGGCCATATAAACTGTGATTTTGAGGCCAGCCAAAAGAACTGATGTCAGTGGAAACATCAGAAAGTAACCCCTTCACGGTCTAGCACTTGCCATCTTTCTAATTACTCCACATGGCCATATTTATTATTAAAAATAAAATATTAAATACTTTTCTGGCTCCTTCTTCAGAACTGTTTGCACTCCATATGGGCTGAGAGAATGAGGAGTGCACACTTGCTATCCGTGTGGTGTTCTCCCTCCTCCTCTACCCTGAAGGGAAATCGCCGTTCCTTGGTTGGATTTTCTTTTCATGGCATAGTAAGGAACAGAAAAGGCAAAACACGAGCAGAAGGATCTTAGGGTTAGATCCAGTGCTCTGAAGTCTGAGTTGAAATACATCACTGACCTACTATTTTGTCCGTACTCAGTTACTCTCTCTAGCATTCTGCTTCCTCACCATAAACAGGTAATTTCTTCTCCCTTCTATCCCTGGGCTAGTTGCAAATCACCAGGTGCAGGACCAGTCTTTTGGTACATGTTTAGAGCATGCCTAGCAAGTGGGATCCTTGTTCTCAGCTAAAGCCATTTTACTGCACCACAGAAGATGGACAACACAAGCAGATCCTGCCCAAACTCCACCAAGTAGGTATTATTCCTCTCCCTACTGATCCCTCAGTGTCTTGTGGGTCAGGTTTCTATAGCAGGAGAAACTGCTGCTGTCAACTGTGGCTATATCCCAAATTCATTTCACACTTTTCATGGTGATAAACAAGCCATAAAGCAGTGGTGGTTGGGAACAGCAGGCAGGAGACCACTGCGCTCAGCCCACATGGACGAAGAGCAAAGGCCAAGATAGGAAGCAAACAGTTTTGCTGCTGGGGTGGTCCCCACTACCGAGGGGACCTGCCTCCACACTTTTAAATTGCTTTATCACATGCTGGATACAATCACAGGGCTAAATGACCTCATATATAAGTTATCTGTGGATACACATATGTATTTATATATGCTGAGAAAGGACATGTGGGCAAGGTATGCTGTACTGTTACCAGCCGTTCCCTTCACATTCTGTTCCCACATGGGAAGTGGGAGTACAGGTAATGAGTAGAAAAACATCTGTTTCTCCCATTTCTGGAGGATGCGCTATGATATTCTGCAAAACAGGTAATAAGCAGAGTCATTTGCACCGTTCTGTTGAATGGATGAGGTCTGTGAAGCTGCCAGCTTTGAGCTGTGCCCCCCACTCCTCCTTCCCTTAATTGAGAATTTATTTTGTCAGGAAAATCCATGCTAATGTCAGGAACCAAGGCTAAGCCATGACTGGGAAAAGATGAGGCCAGGGGCCAGGTTACATTGTAAAAGATGCAGTTTTCAATCAAAGAGCTTTGTTGCACCTGGTTAAAAAAAGAATTTGATGGAAGGTTTGACCAAACAAATTATTCATAGGTGTCATGTGATTCAGCAAAGATTCAGAAAAAAAATAAAAAGGATTTAAAAAGCATTAGTTTCAAAACAGGTCTGGAAAGTTTTATTCCTCAAAAGTGACCTGCATCTGACTCTTCCTTGCAGGAACAGAGGATGCAGATGGGATGTCCAAAGAGGACAATCAGGGGGTGATAGAGGTTTCGAGGATTAAGTGCAGGATAAAGAAGTTGATCATGGCATGTATGTTCTTGTTTGTACCTTTCCCACAGAATACCAGGGAGATGTATCTGCCCGCTATATTAAGATGAGCTACCAAAAGAAAATGTCTCCCCATGGACTTACCCAGTGGAACCGATTGCCCCAAGGTATTTTGGTGGGCCAAGAGCAAAAACTTTTAAAGAAACTGTTACAAAACCTGTTAGTCATTTCTCTGAGTGACTGGAACCTGTATGCAGTCACAGCCTGTGTGCAATATATATCCTCAGCTACAAACCTCCTGGTGAGTCTTATTAAGGAAATCCCTCTAATTAGACAACTAGAGCTGTCAGTTGTCTCAGGCATCCTGCACTGACCTGAACTCTGCATCTCCCCAGCTCCCCCCACCATCACCCCCACCGGGAGGGGGCTGTAACACGCATCCGAGACCTCTACCTGAAAGGTCCCTCTCGGCTGGGCAAAACAATCTAGATCTCTGTGGCTCCAGATCAAGGGTGAACAGGAAAGACTAGAAGCTGCAGGGCAAAGCCTGATGCCTGTCAAAGTCAGCACCGGCACTTTCCCCGATTTCAGCAGAGCTGGGATTTCTGCATTCATTTTGTTTCGATGTCAAGATGAGGGGGAGGGTTGAGATGTGCTGTCAAGATTTCTACCTGAAAAATTAAAATAACCAATTTCAGGTCAGCTTTTTGTTTAGTTACTTGTTGCAACTTGTCACCAAAGGGCCTCTTTTGGCTGCATAAAGCACTTCCCTGGGTTAGTCACGTGGAAGATAGAAGCCGGAGCACTTCTCTCATCAAAATATTTGTTTTAAAGGGAGATCAGAAAACTGAACCACAGCAGAGGCTCAAACAGGAGAGGTGGGAAAAGTAGTGTTTACCAGGTAGTTCAGGGTTGGAGAAATAAACGCACATCTGAGCTCATTTCACTACATGTTATTAGTTATATGAAATTAGACTGTCAAATACAGCTCTATAAAATGCAAGGGGAATGCAAGAGGGCAAGAAGGAGAACGAACACACAGGGGACAAATCACTGTCACTCACAAAGGAGTGCCTGGCAGACTAAGAATTAAGTTCACTCCTCAGGGCAAGTCATCCCCAGCTGTTATAAATACATTTTAATGCCCCTGTCAATGTGTGGAAAGAGCGAGCCAGCCTTCCCCAACACAGTGTGTCAGGTGTTTTCTGTCATTCAGAGAGCTTGAAAGAGCCACATTTAGATTGCAGTTTTGTCACTTCTCCCTCTAGCACTGCTAAGACAGCTTCTCTATCGGTTGGACGAAGCAGGCAGTGATTTTGGAGCAAAGCCAGGCACAGGCTGCTGCCTGCTCCGGCTCTCGGAGAGCAGCAATAGCTGGACAGTGCGGCTGCTGTCCCCTGCTGCCACGCTCCACCTTGCATCGCTAATGCAAATAGGGAGTTTGTCGGACTCCTTCAATCCCCCTCTGGGCTGTGTTGCAAAATCATTATTTAACAGGCCGCTTGGCTTTTCCTTGGGGGAACGACGTGGCGGGAGCACTCCGGCCATGCTTGGGTGGTAGGGGAGAGCGAGCCCCTCCGGCTGACAGGCAGCCTGCAGGACACCTCGCTCAAGCTCACACCGGGAGCTGTTGCTTACCGATAGAACTGTTCCCAGAGGGATGAGGTCAGGTCAAACCTCAAGCCCTGAGCAAAAAGCAACCATGTCCCCAGTCCCCAGACTACAGCGTTACCTCCTTTTTCCCATTAGTCCAGGTCCTATTGCCTTCTCTAAGCTGCAGCTCGGCTACAAACAACTTTGGGGTGACTGTGAGCTAGATTGGAGCCAATTCTCTTTGCTATTGCTTTATTTTTCCTTTCTGAAGAGCCCTGCAGCACTTTCTTCAGAAACAAATGCCAGGAGGGGACTTTTCCCCTTGCTGTCAGACAGCTGTGCAGTGTTACAGCTGCCAGCCTGAAATATCATCTCTAGCAAAATCGGAGCCAGTGTTGGGGCTCCTGCCAGGCTCCAAAATGGAGATTGGCTCTGTTTGAGATGAACAGCTCTCAGATACGGTCCCATCAACGCACGAGGAGTGAAATCACATCCTTGTAAATGCACTTTTGGATTTCTGCTGCCTTTCACTTCCCTCTGAAACATGAGTTTGGTCCCAGCTAGACTGTGATCTCTGAGCAGGTAGGAAATATGCAGTGTTTAGCACACAGGAGACCAAGCACAGGGACAAACCAAATGGGAGACTCTGGAAGAGCAGCTCATTTCAAAGAGAGAGCAATTCCGTGAGATGAATGGGCTGCTGCAAGGCAGCCTGCAGCCAGCTGCCCAACTGAGGAGCCAGGCTTACAGGGTGAGATGAGCCTCACGCTTTCCCTTTGGGCTCGAGTCAGTATTTTGTTCTCTTCCTGGCATCAGGCCCGTAGATGACATGGCACACCGCTCCCTGTCCCCCCCAGTTATACCAGTACAACAGCTTGTTTCAGGACACTGAAACAAAACAAAACCACAAAACCAACAAGCCTTTAAAAGTCACTGAAATCCTTATCACGCAGTGTTATGACTTGGGAGTGTAGCCCCACAATTACTTGGATGACAACACTGGGAGGTATCAAACATCACTTTTACTGCCAGAGAAAGCCAGCAGTCAGCACGAGGCACAGATTCAGAGCCGCAGCCTACTCCTTGGCAAGCAGATGTTGCTGAGGTCCCACCAAGTCACTGCTGAGGATGATAAAAATGAGCTTGCTGCTCTTGCATAGCTACTTCTGTTGCTCTGCTGATGTGAATATCTGACCTTCGGTCTTGACTGGTACAAACTGGCATCACCTGCTTGAAGCCAACAAAAAAGATGAACAACCGCACCAGCTGCTGACCCGATCCACAGCGATGCCCAGGGCTGCAGGACAGAGGCATTCTTTTGCAATGGAAAGGCTTTGTTTCTATGATTTGTTTCAGTCTCATTTTATTTCTAAAAGTCTCTTGTTTGCCTGCAATTGCCTCAGCAATAGTTCACCTACAGTAACATGCCAACCTACCGCAAAACGTCTCAGGAAGAGATATTAAGGGCTGCTGAGCTGAGTGAAAAGGGAAGCGTCTGCTGTCAGACGCGCGCGCTCATCGCCCATTGATGCATGGGCCTGTCTGAGAGCAGACTTTGGTTCAGCGCGTACCCCCTGCGAGAGGGAGATTTTATCAGCATTACTGTTGCGGCACTTCTTTAAAAACCAGTGTGGGATCTCATATTTCTGGAAGCACATGCATGCGATTTACAACCTTACAGCCAGCAGCACTGCAACACAGATTACTTAATCCATCATTTCTTGGGAGGGGAAGGTGGTTGCTAAGGCACAGGGAGGTTTCAGTTGGGTGAGACCTGGTCGTTATCTATAGAGGTAACTGCTTCAGAGAACACACTCTGCTTTCTAAACTTCAGTGGGAAGTAAAACTGCATCCCCAAAACTGGAGCTCCCATCCTGTCCCACTCTTAGCAATACATGACCAAAGACTTCCATCAGAAACACCACACCTGTAGTTCCACTTATAAATGTTCATGAGACACACAGAGATAAGCAGCCAGTCTCAACAGTTGGCCTTATCCTCCTGAAATTAGTGACACAGCACTCGGACCAAACTACTGTGCTACAAAAGACTCTCCTGTCGTCTACCGTGTGCCATTTTACTGTCCTTATAATCAAGGGGTTTTTTCCAGTAGATATAAAAAAGCCACCACCGATGACAGCATAACAGCCTAAATAATTTCAAATTGCTTCTCCATTTGCTGTGATTATTAACCAGCAGCACAGTGAGAAGAAGAAAAGTGTTTCCTAGGTATACACTCTCTCTCTGAGAGTCCTGGCCACAAGGCTATATTAGGTCTTTCACAGGAACCCACTGATCTGATCAGAGATGGTTGATAACTAGATTGAAAAGTGAGTGTCTGCTCTTTATTGGCGAGGGTTGAGGATGCTTACACTTGATTTCACTGAGTCCGAGTCTTCTGTCTAAGCTAAACTTGAGATGGTACCACTTCTAGATCATCAACTCGCCACTAAGGTCCATGCAAAGAATACCACATAAAAATTAAAATCAGGTTATGCAAAGTTATTGTTTTCCAGCTTCTGCACCCTGTGCTGATTTTATTCTCCAACTCCCAATCCACAGACATCCGATTTTCTCCAGGGGTTTCTATGGGGGCCTGAATGCAGAGGGTGCTGGGAGCACAAACATGGCTCTTTGAAGAGCCATCAGTACAAAATGTTATGCATGTTCTTGCTCAGTACTTCAAAAATCCTGCCCTTTCCTTCTGAGAGCTGGTTGCCCAGGGCTTCCACAACTTCACATGCAAAGTGACATCATCTTCATGACATCCAGCACTCTGATTTTCTAATACATAACTTATCTCTTTCATAGACAGCTGAAGAAAACCATCACACACCTCTCCCAGGGCTTGTAACCACAAGGTGGAGGCTTGTGCTAACACCATCCCAATCCCAGCACCACAGAGCACCCGATCCAAAGAGGCTAAGTGAACTCTGCAAAGCAATGAGCGGGGAATTAAAAACACTTCGTTGCATTTGCAGTTCAGTAGATTGCATGAGAGAGATGTAGGGTTAATTAGGTTACGTGTCCTTAGAGGTGTGTCATCAATGGTGGTTCCCCACCTCTCCCAAAACTATTATCAAAATCTCAATATTATCAAATCACTGAAGTAATGTGGTATCAGTGAAAGCATACTCATTTACATTAGATGCTCAGCAGTTCCCATTGAGGGGAGGAACGTGGGTTTTTTCCTCTTGGACACAGGATCACTTGCTCTACCACATTTTCTGCCTTAAAAAAGTTCACTGGGCTGGTGGAGACCAGGAACTCCAGGTTTCACTGTGGAAATGTAGGAGTAAGGGGAGAAAGGGAGAGAAATTATGACTAGCCTGACTCTGTCCTTATCTTTCAGCATATCAACGCAGAGCTTAATGGAGTCATAATGAACATGTTCCTGGGGACATGTGCTTTTCCAGCAGGCTTTGCAGCTCTTGTATAAGACAGACAACTCCATCTCCTGGGATATAGCTCAGTCCCCGGGCCATTAACAGAGTCCTTGAAAGGGTTCATTCTTTTTATTCTATTTTTTTCTCAGTGTTGAAGAATCCCCTGTGAAAGTATTTGGTGACTGTGTAGGAGTGGGGGGAAGGAGAACGTCTTGTTTTGCTTATTTTGAGATGTCAGCCCTTCAGAGATGGTTAACACAGTGTTGCAAACAACCAGCTTGCAGGCTTGGGGCTTAGAAAGACCATAACCCGCTGGTTCATTTTAATGGAGGGTAAAGTTTACCCCTGGATTTCCCACTTTTGAGGGCACTGTTAGGCAGCCAAATCACTGTCTTTGCCCAGGAGCAAGTCAGCGTTCCTGGGGAGCTGACATTCCTGCTCCCAGGGAAGGGCATCCTTTGGTCTCTGCTCAGATTGGGGCTCCTGGTGGGGTTTCCCACATGAAATCAGAAAAAAAGGGAGCTGGGCCTCCAAACTGGAAGCCTCTGGGGCTTTAGGGTTTTATCACTTATGCTGCAACCCTGAAAGTCACTTGGCTCCTGAATCTGGGGACTGATGCACAAGACTCATGATAAAAACACAGGATTTGGTAAGAATTGTTGACTGAAATCACAATAATAATTCAAAGGTGTAGGGCATATAACTGTGAAAAGCAAAATAATTTAAGAAAATACATGACAAGAGTTAATACCCCAAATTAATAACAAACTCTTGAAAATAAAGCAGAATATGATCCAAAAATACTTACTGCAAGTACTTGTAATGAAATAATGACAAGATAAAACTGCTGCTATTTTTATCAGAAAATATTATTGAGTTCTTACGAGGACAGTGTCTAGCAGCTTCAGCTAGGGCAGGACTCAGGTACAAAGGAATGCACGTTACTCCTCAGGGTGTATAAATTCCCAGTCCAGTCAATATCTCTGAAGATAGGGCCTGAACGGCTTTGCCAAGGAAAGCCTCTTGTTCAGTCCTGCTGACCAGGGCTGTACACTGTCTGTCATGCAAGCGTGCCAGTTTACATCAGCTCTGAAACTAAGCTCGTGACTCCCGAAGCATTGACTGGTACTGCCTTTCAATATTGACAGAGCTACGCTGCAGAGTGTCAGAGCAGGCTGGTGGTTAATGGATGAGCAAAGGCATAACGCTGGAGGACATTAAAAGGCAAATCATAAAAAAAAAAAATTACTTTATAGCTTTACAATAAAAATGGGCATATAAAAGAGGTTCAGAAGAGATTGCTGCTTCGTTCTAAACCAAGTCTGGAAATTAGCTAGAATTTATCAGATAGCTTTTGGATCCGAGATGCAATAAATGCTGATGTAGTTGTTACTGCAGGTCTCTGATCTATTGTTCAGAATAGAAAATATAAACTTATCTACAGTTTATCTTTTCCTTTGTTGTGGTTTTTTTTCATTGCTTTTCTCTTTGCTTTGAACAATTAAATGATGCTGTAGATAGTGCCCGCTTGACGCAGGTACCCCACAACCGGTGTGGTGTTACTCTGAACTCTGCAAAAATAAGCCATTGCATTATATTATGCAGAGTGCTCATCAGCTCATGCCAACATGGGTCAGTGACATACTTGGGTCACAGGAATTGCCCTTAAACAGTCTTAACTATCTGGGGATGGAGGGCAGGAGGTAAGAGGAAAGTGCGCAAATGTGGAAGAAAACAAATCTATCCCTTTCCCCAGCAAGTAACATCACATCTCTAACAGCTAACAATCTCCTTGCTGTTTTCTTATGCTGAAGTTCCATCTTTTGTGGGATAGGAATTAATCTCTACTGATTTATTAAGCAATATTTATAAAACGTGAGCTCCTCTCTCTCATTTCAGAGCCAAAGCAGATAGAAAACAGAAGCTCCAGAATGAGATTTTTCAACAAGTTCTCATCACTGTCATCTCTCTGCTCTTGGTAGTAAAGTGCCAACCGATCCCTGATCTACACATGGCTGCTTCTGGTGCATGTCAGTGCCTGTATGTCTGTGCAGCCCAGCAAGTGCAGGATGAGGAAAGGAAGGAGCATATCCAACTGCATAGCGAGGTCAAGAGCTATCTGGGAGGAACATTAATTTTGGCCAAGAAGACTGCTTCAGCTACTTGAGATTCCATAATGACTTTTAATGTTCACATGGGAAGAGTCACCCTTTAATTTCAAGAGCCTGTCCGAGATGCTTCTTGGCAGTAAAGCATGTGGGACTTGCTCCAGGTAGGAGCACCCCCTTGCCAGGACTCAGACTGAGATTTCAGGGAACCGAGGTCTGCTGAGACACCCAGACCTTCACTCATGAAGTCTGGCACACTGGGACAGACCACGGGTATATATTAGCCCCTGTTAACCCTAGTCTTTCTCATGAAGCTCACTGCTCCGGAGAAAGGTGACATTCCCCCACACACTGGCCCGAGGCATCTGTGCATGGCCACAGTGACCAGGGAGAGTGGAGGTGGGGAGGGAATAAAGCCATCCTGAGTCTGGTGCCAATCATCTTATATCCTGAAGTGTGAGGTTTAATTACCCGTGTCATTAGCTTAGCTTACTTCAAAAGTAGTGTTTAACAGACACCATAAAAGACTATCATACAAGCTCATTATCTCCTGGCTAGATGAAAAAAGAAGAGGTTAATTTGGCAGAAATTAATAAACAAAGCAGAAAACAAAACACAATACAACCATGACCTAAAAGCAAGGAGGTAAAGCCAAACGCAGTCCTCTGTTGGAAAAGGTGGAACAAACGTTTAAAGGTAGATAGTGAATTTCCTTTACCCCACTCTTAAATAAAGGAAATTGCAAGAGTTTTGACAAACAAGGAGCCATGAATATTCGCAACATAGATAAGCATGTCCCCAACAAGAAACCTCTGTGGGTGTGTTCATCCCAGGCAGTGTGTTTTGTGGTACCTTTAAATATGAAGAGAACGGCTCCTTTACTCTCTTGACTTGCACAATCCATCAGTGCTTGCGCAGGCCTGGGTCCCCGCGGGCTTCTACCACAGCTCATTTCCCGTGGAACCAGTTAGTGCTTCAAATGCACCGCCAAGAATGAAAAATGAAAAAACAAATTGGATTTGCCAGGGCTCCTTGTGCCAGACAAAAGGAACAGGAAAGAAGAAGGGAAAGGAAAACTATTATTGACCTTCCTCCATTGCCAGGATGCTTGCTGGGAGGATGAAGGAGCCAAGATGTCTCTTTTTATTTCCTTGGGAAGGAGGGAGTTAAGGGGGAGACTGAGAGCCAGTGCTGGTGCCAGGCACCGTGTGGACAGGAGCTCCCTGCTACCGCTGGGTGGGATTCACTTCTGTGCTGCCTTGCCAATGTCGCCGATGTTTCCTTCCTGCAGAGACAGAGCCAAACCACGTGAGGTGGAGTCAAATTGAATTACCAGGTGATTTCTGTGGTTTGCACAGACGGCCTGGAGGATGGGAGTGAAACAGTCCCACGGAGTCCTCCAGACCTCAAACTGGTTGGGAGCCCCACGGCAGCACAGACCCAGCAGCCATGATGCGGTGCCTGTGGTGAGAGCCCGAGCCCCGGGAGCCGCGGGGCAATGGGAAGGTTGGGAAACGCAAGGAGAAGAGGGGCACACTCTCAGCAGGGCAAACCTGCCTTGTCCCACTCTTTCCAAGGCTGTTTGTGTCAGCTGACCACCCATCTTGTAATCCACAGAATCACTTACAAATGCATCAAAGAATCCTCTTTGCTTTCTAAAGCTGCTTCATCCTGTTCCATAAAGGCACATATCCATTTCCACTCCCTCTGCCCCTCCAACCTCACCTCATAAGGTGTTTTTTAAATGCATCCCAGAGTGCCAAAAAAACCCCCCATCCCCCCAAAACACCCCTATCTCTCCTCTTCTCCAAAGAGCAATTAAATCCCATCACCCTTCAGCTGGCTCACTCAGGCACAACGGTCACTGACAGCCTGTGAAACTGTCATCGAGCTATCATCGGCACGGTGGCTCCGAGCTGCTGTTGCTGAGCCACCAGCACTGCTCAGGGAAGCCTCCGTCACGCGTTTGCTTAATGTTCACTCCCTACTTGCACAGAGCTGTCTGCGGGGATGGGCACGGTAGTTTTCTCGCTGCAGAGGGGAGCAAAGCGCTTACGTGCAAGCACCTAACGCCCAGGGGGATCCATGGGCTCGTGATTACGTACCTATCTCTGGAAGCAAAAAACTCACCACAGCAAACAGTGAAACACAAAGGTGAGGTTGCGAGCTGCCAGCAGCAGGCTGCACGTGTGGCAATGCCATCTAATGTCCTGCTTTCCTTCTGCTTGAATATGCGAAGCAGTTTTACTCCGTTTGTTTTGCAGCTAGTTTTTGGGAAACATGTTGAATTCCCTTTGACTCCTGTGGCCTTTTGAAGGCTTTCCAGTGAGCCCTGCAGCCATGCCATCTTTATTAGCCCCTAAAACTCCGGCTGTTTCCATCTGCCAGTCACACAAATGCATCCTGAGACTTTAGCAGCACACCACCACGTCTCAGTCTTCCTAGTGGGAGCAAAGACAGCCTTGCAATAAAGACAAAACCCACCAGCACAAAACATGTGACAGAAAAAAATGATAACTGGATTTTGATCAGCCAGGAAATTACCCAAAGGAAAGGGAGAGGTAGAGGTTTGGAGAAGAGTCCCCAGCAGACAAATTTCAGCCGATCTATTCTTGCTATGAGCCCAAATGTGGCTTTGCTCTGAACCACAAGTAAAGAGAACTCAAAAAAATACCTCACGAGGAGTATTTAAGAGGAAAGCAAAAAAGCCACCTGGAGCATCAAGCCTGTCTCGCCTTGTTTCAGGCAACTCCAGTCATGATATAGGTCTATCGTACAGGGTCAGGTCAGCTCACCCACGGGCATGTTAGAGGGTCATACCTGGAATAGACTTCGTCCCTTCCCAGCTCTGCCTTTATAATAAGAAGCTGAAGTATATTCCCTCTGCACTGTTCATCGGCCCCTATACACGACTCAGTAAATAGCACAGTGAAGACAGACATCACTTCTCTAAAACCTGCAGCCCTTAAGATTGTACCAAGTCATGTATCAAACAACAGTGACACCTTAAAATCACAAGTGACTTCTGAAAGCGTTGGCTTCTATTTTTGGAAGGCAATTCCTTCCCTTGAAGTATCTTGTTTAAAAAAATAACAGTTTTTCCTCCCTCCTGTTGATACTCGTGACAGAATGATCGCAAGGTCTCAATTACTCTGTATTCGGTGTGCTAATCCTCTCAGAGATAATGTGTTGCAGTCACTGTGAAACCACACACTTAATGAGATGATTGAAAACAGTAATCAGGCACTAGGTGAAACACCTAACCTCTGGCTATTTGGGATTACTGACTCTAAAGCACAAGTTGAATTATTTTTCTATTGCATTTATTCACAAATCCATACAAGCTTTTTATCCTTACTTCAAAAATATATAAGCGATGTGCTTCACCTCACAGAACTACACTTACTGTCACAGCTGAGACAACAGGTCGATGTGGCTGAAGCTGTAGATACCAAAACTCCGAAGAAGAGGGTGGATGGACTTGTGAATGCAGACATGGCCAACTTACCCGGCAGATCTGTGCCTCCTGGTAAGGGACCTTTCCTTCCTTTAATTCCTCCTTTGCGGTCAGTTCATGTGGTGGTGGGGAGCTCACAGAGAAATACCTGTTACTGAACGAGTGCCTATTTCCCCATATTTTCCACACTGATGTTTTCCATGCTGATGCTTTCCCTGGTGGGAGCGACTGTGACAGCAGCTACAGGGGAACAGCCAGTTTCTCCACAATACCATAGGCACTTAGTGCCCATCAGTAGAAGAGCTGTTAGCACTGGTGGAAGCAGCTAGGAACCAAATGTAACACCAGGGCAACAGCCCTGGTCCTGCAAGATGAGGACTCTCATCCAGAAGCTTTCACAGCACTGTCAGTGAGAAAAAAAGGGAAAAATCTAATGAAAACCCTAAAACTGGTCTGCATGGTAGATGATGTTTCTCCTATCTCCCTACCATGAGATATGACCAGAAAGGAATACTACTAAGAAACTACCTTGTCTCTAGGAGAAGGCTAGATGAGACAAGACAAGCAAAGGAGACTCCATCCATAGCTGAGGGGAAGAGTGAGAGGCAAAGATCTGCCTTAACGTTTTCATCTGTTTATGTCTACCCCCATCAGACAAGACCTTCTGGGGATGCTGTTTTCCTGGGAAGACTCCACTTTTCAGACATAACAGCCCACACTGCAATTCCTCACATCACTCCTCCACAAAACAGGGCATTGCCCGTTCACAGGTAGGACACGTATCACAGCTCTTGCATCTGAAGGGCCTGCACCGTCCACACAGTTTTCCTTTTACAGAAGCAAGAACCACCACCAAGTATATAAGCACTGCATTTCAAGACATAAATAAGAATCTAAAGCAACCGGACCAATTTCCCCATTAAATGCATATTGCCACCATGAGACTGAAATGAAGGCCTGGATCTGAATGTATTGTTGACAGGAATCCATTTCCAGAGGCATCAATTATTTACAACTGCAATAAATCATTTACAAAGTGCTGTAAATTCCAAACAGGGTTGAACAAACACAAGGCTTCATCATCACCCATTTCTCTTACAGCCAGAGCTGGGCTGGGAAGAGGTGCCTATCTTAAACAGGATTGATTGGAGGTATTGTACTCAGGGTATTGTTCTCTGAGTAAGGGGTAAACTTTATAAAATAAAGGGTAAATCAAGGTTAAATATCATTCAGGCAGTTCCAAGCCTGCAGCATTAATTGGGAGCAACACTTGAAGTTGGTGATTTACAGCCAGCTTGGGGATGCCTGGAGGAGGTCCAGACCTACCTCTTCTGCCATGGAGACTTGTGTGTACAGAAGAGGTTCTGACACTTCTTGAGATGATCGGGAAATGCTCCATGGCGTCTTCTGCCTGACCCTGACCTTGGAGAGTCACTGCGCTAACCTGTGGCTATGCTCAAATCACCTGGGTAAGGACAGCCCTGACCAGTGGGAGTCTGTCCACCAATATTAGGACTCAGAATTTCTCACTACATCTTTTTATAAGCAAAATTTGGGACAGATCCTGTGAACAATGCCACGTGGTGGTTTCACAAGGCACGCATTAAGTAATCTGCTAAACAGGAGTGAGCTTCTACCCAGCGTAAGGTGAACTGCAGAGTGAAATGCTGCAGCCAGCTAATGAGATCGAATTCTGCTCATACTATTCAAATGCTCCTCAGCCAAAGTCTGATCCAACTGGTGAGACCCACTGCTGTGAGCAACCTTTGCAGTAGAAAAATCAGTCTCCTGGACTTTGGGAGCTTCTACAGCTTGGCCGTTATCCTGCAAATCCTTTCCTTACAAATAAATAAATCAAGCAATAGATAGATGGTGCTGACACAAGAGAGCAGCAAAATCAGTGTGCCTGTTTAAATCATTTGCTGTTCGGGATGTATTTTCTCTGCCAGACTGTTACTTTGAGCCCTGTGGTTCACTTTCCCTTTTTTTTTTCTGGACCGAAAACCTGCTACTGTTTTCTCTTAGACTCTGAGTGCTGCTGACTCCTTTGTCTCAGCCAGCCGCTATTAGTCATTTGGGGCTAATTCCTGCCAGGGTTTTATTCACTGCAAGACCCACAGAGGGATTTAAAGCTTTGCAGCAAGCCACAAAGGCCTCATTGATCATTTAGCCAAACCCAGGGCTCTCTTGTCACCTACCCACATCAGCCCAGAGTGACTCAAGCAAGATGAAGGGTGACGTGACACTGCGGTGGATGCAGCCTAGTGTCAGCGAGATCACAGCCTGGCCTCCAGGTTTGAGAGGCCATCTGGCCCAAGAAGGAGCCACAGGCTTGATTTCTCTTCACAGAGGCATTGCTGGCAACGTAACAAAGCAGAATCAGGCCGTTTGGAAGCAATGAAAGCTGTGATCCAATGTCACAGGACTTGGCATTGACACTTACACCACTGAGCCAGCAGTGATTTTCCCATACAGACTTACCTTGAAAACACCCCCAGTATACTGGCAGCGATGTGGAGAGACATGCCGATATATTCTGGACCACTGAGTATGCCATATATCATGTCTCTGTGCAATTTTTAAGAATTGCAGTATCAGCTAAATCTTCACAGAATATTAAAAATATCAAATAATTTATAAATATTTCACGTTAAAATTCACTGCTAACGGTTTGCAAACTTTCTGCTGTAGTCTAACGCAGTCAATGGGTCATTCATTCCGTATGGTTTTGGGGTATATTTATCATGTTGTGTAATTTCCAAATTGCCCATGTGTTGTGGGCCGTAATGGTCGTCTTTGGGGTCCATGCATGGCCCACGACCTACCCATTAGGCTCAGTCCTTGAGATTATTACAGATAATGAACTGCTGGGAAAGAAACATGAGGAAGAGCAATGGAAGGGTGGGCTGTCATGATGAACAAAGGCTACTGAAGACATCAAGAACTGACTCCCTTTCAGTCTCTCATCAACCAATGGGAAACCCCTGCCAGGTATTATGTCCAGCCAAGCTGTCAGTCCATGTTGTAACACATGGTCCCCTGGCAAAACAGGGAGCCTTGGGCCATGCATCCAGTCTGAGTCAAGGAGCTCCACCTTGTCGATGTGCTTCCAGCTAAAACGAGCAAGCTGTGCTCTTCTAGCACAGACAATATGCATTGTCTGCAAGGGATCTGGAGTTTTCCCCACAAAGGGCAACAAATGATGTTATTTCCACCAGAAAAGGACAGAAGGATAATTAACTTTTTTTCTGTCTGATTCACATGAAGGCAAAGGCATTTGAAAGATATTTTGGGTTTTCCTCCCCTTTCTGTTCTGCTTGATGTGAGAGCATGCCTTTGCATTTTGCCAGCAGGTTTCCTTACTAGGGTATTTCTGAGCTGCGATACATAGTTATTTGCGAAGGGAAAAAAAATGCACAATTTGTCTTGCTTCCCGAAAACCCAAATAAATTCTAAACACATCAGTAATCCTCTGAGAGATATTTCACTTTCTGAATGTCCATAATTGCATGCATCTACATGTGTGTATGTGCATATTCCTACGGCTATTCTTAGAACGGATCTATATCACCTTTTGTAAGCAGATACAAGGCCACCATGCCTGTCCTAAAACCAGCCAAATGCCATTTACCTGTGCAAGAATAACATTAAACCTGTATTATCATACCCATCGCCGCTTGTGGGAGGGCACCAACCTAGCTCTGACTTTTTTGGCCCTCCTCCTTCAATGTTTCTAGCTGAGTCTAAAAGTTACAGAATTAAATAGCTGCCCCTGCTTTGATATTTGGCTAATTATCACTGTCTTCTGGGTGACCTGAGATCACTTGGGTTGCAGCAGCAGCAGTCCTGGGAGGATTTCACCTCCCTTTTGAAGCAGCCAAATCTGCAGTCTAGTAATTCTGCCTCACTAAAAATTTCAGAATCTCCACTTCAAATGTATTAAGAGGAGCAACATTTTTAGAAAACACTACAAAAATATGGCCCTGTAGTGAGCCTTCTGGCAGATACCTAAACATGCAGGCACCTGAAAACCTTGGGGAAAGCCTTTTGAAATCTGTCTGTGGTTTCCCAAACTATTCAGTTTGTCATCCACCCACAAGAGGTCATTTTGTCAAAGACCTATTCTTCACTGGCCCCACCTGGCACAGGATGGGGAGGTGAGAGAGGTAATACTGACCTCCTGGCTTGGAGAAGTACAGCTCTTTTGGCATCTGTGGTGTTTCTCCCCTTTCCCTGAGAGTTGCAGAGCTCAGGGAAGCCTGCAGGAAAGCAGTAACAAGGATGTTCTTGCCTCTTTCCCTGCCAGGCTCAAGGACAACAGGTCAGACATACACAGTCACCCAAATTACTCACACTGAGACCTCAAGAAAGGGAGGTAGGCTTTACCACAGCATGTACACTAGCTTTGTGGGTCAATTCCTGCAGAAGGTATCTGCTAGCTGCCCCACGCTCAGTACCACTCCTCACTCCAGCTACCCTGTGTCAGAAGTACATTTTGGGAAGCCAGCACTTTCAAATATCACAGGAAGCAGAATTTAGCAGCATTTTGGCAATGCAACCAACCAATGTAACCAGCTGCCAGTACGTCTGCCTACACAACTTGCTACTGCCTGCCAGCTGGGGGCAAAGCTACTGGCTATTCCTTGGGATAACCTCTTGCTTGTCCTCCAGTGCTCACCTGCCATGGTTCCCCAGCTTGCATGCAACTCTAGCAGCTTAAATGGACCCAAATCATCTTAAAAGTGAACAACGCATACCAATGGCAAAATTCAGCCCATAGCCCATGCAATTATTTGCAGACAACACTCTATCAGGCAAGATTTTGGATACGCTTCCTGTTTGCAATCCTATCTAAACACAAACCTTCTAATTTTCCACAAACCCTTTGGAGTCACATCCCTTCAAGCTTGTGAAACAGTCTGAAAGTACAGAAAAGTTCTTCTGTCCAACTCGTTCAGTGGGAACCCCAACAGCAGAAAGAAGTAAACCAAAGCTCTTACCCAGAGATTGGGAATTTTCCAATTCAGGCTTTTGTGGTGCCCACCCATCTGCACTAGTACAATAGCAGGGCCATGTTTGGCTCTGTGGCAAACTCAAATGCAATTGGCAGAAATGGGGAAAGAGATATAATTGTGTTTCTCCGGGGAAAGTGGTCATTAGGAAGGTATTATCTGGATAGTGGTTATATAAACTGTGGCTGAATGGGCTCTATTTACAATAAGAAAAATTGCCAGAAAGTGATCAGAACATATGCAATCTGATGAAAAGGCTGCACTTGAGCAACATGAAAAGCCAATAATCTGTGAGGAAGTAGCTGTTTGATAGCTAGGAATTTTAAGCAGGGATAGTGCTGGGGGAGGGATTTCAAATCTAATCAGACCATCAGTTTCAAAATTTCTCAGTAGTCCCAAACATTGTCTGAAATTTGGAGTAACAGACATAGAGGCCACGCTCAGACCTGATTCATACTTTCTGCAAATCCACAATAGCGCGTCCTCTGCCCTTTGGTATGTAACCTTTCACAGAGGCAAAAAGCTGTCCTCACACATTCACTATCGAGGAGGTCATACACATCTGACAGAAAGAATCTGTCCCATTACACCACAGTTCGTCCCATTAAGCCAACGTCAATCGTGACATCTCTGTGATAACTTGTAACAGCCCTGAGACTCAGCCTCTCAATATCTCTTCTGCATTTACAGCCACAAAGTGCTGGATCAGCCCCGGTCAAATCCCTCTTTCACATCTTGCTGAAAAAGATTGTGCAGATGACTGCAAGATACAGACAGGAGGTTTTATCTTCGATACCTGCCTTCATTGTACATAGCCCAGATGGATTCAAGAGCAGCGTTTTTCTTTAAGACAACACTTTCTAGAAAAAGGCATAATAATTTTTTTAGCATTCTCTTTGTGAATTTGTAAGTATGAACTGGAACATAAAAAACTTGGTCTACTAGAGGAGCTTAATTTAGCTTGACAGGTTTGAGACCTTACAGGGAGAATTCTGTAGGGATCTTAAGTAGCTCAGTGGAATCAGGCACATACTTGTGTTTCTGCTACTGGACCCTTCATGAACTATAAACCACCAAACGGCCACGGACATGTGTTCCTCATACAAAAGCACAACTTTTTCTAGGCAAAGAATAAGCTCCCTATGAGCTTTTGCCGTAATTTGTAATTAATATAAGAACATTGCTGTATTTTTACAATGCAGTGGATTTCTTTTTTATGAATATGTTCCGAACACGTATACACTTGTGGCGACTGTGATTCCCATTCATTCTTTCTTTCCCGTGCAGGTTTTTATAGACTCCACCACAGAGAATCAGAGCTTTCCAAGTTATTCCTCCTGTGAAAACTAAATTCTTCATCAGCCTTGTTGCTTTTTCCTGAGCCTCTTTCTATTCTACTATATTCTTTATGAGATGCAGAGACCAGAACTGCCTAGAGGATTCAAGGTGTAGGCCAGCCATGGATTTGTACAGCAGCACTGAGAGATGTCCCCTACTGCTCTTCCAATCCTGCCAGTATTTTGGGGTTTCTACTAAGCACTGGGCTGAAATTCTCTTAAGACTTTCCATTGTAGCTTTAATCTCTTTCTTCATTGGTAACGGCCAACAAGAAGCCCACCATTTTACATAAGATGTTAGGTTTATTTTTTCTTAATGGCATTATGTTACATTGCATTTTAGCTCATTCATGAAGTCTCATGACGATGTTCACCGGCTTCATCCCCTACCCTGAATAACTGTACCACCAGAATAGAGACAGGCCTCTCCAAAGAGAGAGATTTGTATCTTCCCAAGACAGACATTTCAGATAAGCATGATGTGGAAGAGTTTCTTTCTCTCCACAAGAAGTGTAATTTTTAGACAGCAAAAAATAGGCAGGATGAATGCCACTATGGAGCTCTAATCCCTGAGTTCATGAAGGTAGGCCTAAGAAAGCTCCTGTGATCTCAAGCCCCTCTATAAGACTAGACAGAAAAGTGGGGCTGCAATTCCTGGCAGAACAGGATTAGTTTTAGAATTATTATTGGAGTAGGACTCAAAAGGCACAAGTTTCAGTCCTTTATCTCTACAGACTCCCTTGCTGTCAACAGTGCTGAGAACCACAAGACGCAGCACAGCATACTCTGCAGACACAGCTATTTACCCGACACCAGCTCAGTGACTGTGGAACTTCCACTTTTCCACCAAGTGTATATATCTTCTGGGAGTTTAGTCTCAATCTTTTCCTACTCTTAAATTTAAAGTCTGACAAACCTCTTCTCTGTAGATCGCTAGCCATATGTCCCCTTTCCATATCATAATGGCCACCTGCAATTTTACACACAGCATATGGAGGGAGATAGAGGTGTATTTGTGTGAGTCTCGTTCATTCGGTATGGTTAGTCCTAGATCTTCCAGCACAGGTGTTAACACATATGGCCATTATCCTCACCATGCTCATCAAACAAGCAAGACCAACTTGTTCATAACTTCAAGCTTTAGAGTACTTACAGACTGTCAGACCTAACCCTAATTTCACTGCTTGTTATTTTCCTTCTCTGTTCAGCTAGACAAATGAAGGCTGCACTCCCTGAACTGGAGAAGCACAAAGATTGTTCATTAGGAAATGAGTACTCATCTGATTTGTGAGAAATGCAGACAGTTCTGATGGATTTATTTTTTTTTATGCATTGTTCTCTCTCTCAAAAAAAAAAAAAAATCTTCCAGCTGCCCTACAATTACATAAGCTTGTACTTACTCAATATTTAGATAGGTGACCTTTAAGGAAAACATGGGGTATCAATGATTCAAGTGATCAAGTGTCTCCTTTCCTCTCAGAGTTAATGGTGAGCAATATCCAGTTCTGCAGTTGGCTGGAGGTTGGTTTTGGTAAGGTGACAGTGAGATGGTCCAGCTGTTCTGCCTATTTGTCTTGTGTGAAGATCTGATGCTAAACCACTGGACACAAAAGAAATAATTTTTATAAAGCTGTTTGAAATTTTCTTTAATTTGTCAGCTTTCAAAATACTCCCTCTTTTTACACTCTTGTAGCACTCATACTAAGAGGATTTGATTTTTCTGCTGCATTTGTAAAACCAACATCATTTTCCAGACCACTTTTTGAAGTTTAATGAGAACAGCAATTCCTTTTCAAAATAAAAGAGTAGTCACATGCAATTTCTACGATTTTGCCAAAACGAGACAAAAAAAAGCCCTCACAACATAGAACATATCGATCAACCATTTGAATGCTGCAGAAATGTTCTAGTGAAAGTCTGCTTAGCATAATTACACTCTATGTAAACTTCCCTACCAGCTCAAACAGAAATTGGCTGCTGCTTCTCCTTTCTTAGCTAAGAGACGTCTAGTAGCACAGACCACATCTTTAGCTGGATGACTACCTCGTTGCTGCTACTTGTTTCACCTACTGTGCCATTCACGAATGCATTACATTCCCATGACAGCTGGTAGCCATTGCTTACAGCCTAAAATATTAGGATATAGTTATTCTTGCTCCTTTTCCCAGATGCAAACAATGAAAAGTGAGTCAGCTCAGGAAGAGAAGAAGAAAAGCTACAAATCACTATTTGATCGCTTCATGTCTGGGGAAATAACCCTCTGGGATCTCCATAAACCCAAATAAATTAATGGAAAGTCTCCCAAGAGGACTGACAAGGCCGCAAGTCAGAAACTCCATCCCCATCATAGATATTCACAGATGTACTTTTACGGCACTCTAACAGACCATGCCATACCTGCTTTTTCTTCTTTATCAGCGAGGGACTATGATCAAAGGCTAGACTTGAATGGGATTAAGACTCCTAAAATGGCCATCGGTACAAAGTATGATTTACAAAAGCCCACAGCTATGAAACTTCCCCTGATCTGCATCTTTAGATTCCTAATTTAATGGAAAATTTGGTTCTAGGTGACTACTGCTCTGAATGCTATCTGCTATCCACAGTGCTTTTCCATTTTAGCTGTCGGAACTGCAGGACCACCTTGGCTAAGACAGCAGCATGGAGCTGCTCCTCTGCATGCCCTGCTTATGGCTTGTACCTAGGCACCACGTGGATGCTCTGGGGCAAATCAGGAGCCCACAACAGGCTTGCAGAGTTACCACTGAGGATGTGGCTTGCCTGCAGAACATTTACTGCTGGAGATTAGGCATAAAAGTAAAGAAACCAGCATGACCCTGGCAACTCAGGTTGGATTCGCAGGATTGCCAGCAAAGGTGGAGAGCAAGAAGGAAGCACACTGGGAAAAAAAATAAAAATCAGTAAAACCTTTTTGCTTGTCAGCAGAGCACATTTTCAGTTGCGCGACTGAAAGGCAATAAACAGAAAGCCAAAGACAATAAGCACAAAGGCGTTTTCACAGAGCCTCTTCTCAGATTAAACTTAATTTCCCACTAGCTTGTCATTACTTTGATTATAGGACTGGTGCTATTAATGTAATGCTGCCAACGCGCGAGTACATCGCAACCCCTCACCAAGCAGCATTTCTAGGAAGTGCACCACTATTACTGGCTGGAAGCTCTCTACAAAATGGCTCCAACCTGCAAGATGCCAGTTTACTAACAGGCATTAGAAAAGGAAAATTGTACCATAACTCCACACAACAAGAACCGTGGTAGAGCTTGGTGGTGTTAGAATGGGACTCAAAAACCCCATATTGAAGTCTCAACTTTGCAAGGGGCTTGTTGCATGAGGGGATGAGGAGGCTGTCCAGGCCTTTTCATCCTTTCCCGGTGTTCACCACAGACACCAGGGGTAGAAGACAGGGACACCATCGGCTTGCTAGTCTGCTATCAGACCTCAGGGGCTTAAGATGCTCTAAGGATACCCATGGATAAAGCACATGCAATTTCCTCGCAATCACAAACATCCACAAATCAGCACTATCAATCCGCTTTGAACAAGGCACAAATAACTTGACGAGGCCAGCACTGTTACAATTTAGAGTACCTGCTGCCAAGCTAGCTACTCGCTATCTGGCTATAAATCTTGACCTGACATATGCATATGCTATGTTTTCCAGCTTTCTGGCTTTCTATCCTTTGTTTTGTAATCCCAGAATGATTGCAATTAAGGAATACTATCTCATCAAAATGCCTATCCGCACACTAGCTTGTAAACACTCGTAATAAGTATAGCTAATAAAATACAGATTATTAGTCAACCTTGTACAGTATTTTTACAGCCTTTTCCACTCATCATTGAGAAAAATAAATCCTTCGCATCTGTGCTGGAGCTGGCATTGCTGCCAGCCTCCCTTGGTCTCACCTGTAACGAGGTGAGTAATTAAAGCCCTTATAGGAGCAGCAGGGCTTTTTATTGCCTGCCACAATCCCATCCTTTACTCTTCTGACTGATTCAGAGAGGAACTGCCACAAATGTTGTTTCCAAAATAGATCAGCAATGAAACTTGCTTTTGTTGTGTTAAATGATGGAAAAACTTAGAATCTCAGCTGCTCATCAGTCCTTGTTTCCTGCCCCAGGATGCCATGGAACAATCTGGTGGCCCCTCACAAGTCTGGTGGATCAAAATCCCTGGTCAGTACTGTGGAAGAGCTGGCTGTGGATCATTGCAATATTTTAACAAGGAAATAGCTGGAAGTGAGGTGAGGGGGGGAGCCTTCACTCCATAAAGTCCTCTGGAATCGATTAGTCTGGAGTGATGGTAGATAAGTTGTCTGATTGTTCTGTTTGGGGTTTAAGGGAACTATAAACATTTTGCTTTTATTTATGCCATGACCTTGCTTGTTCTCAGCCACCAGCTGGGCACATGAACCACAAAATAGGAACATCATAAAAAGCTTAAACCATTGATTCAAAGGAGAATGTTTTACTTAATGGAAAAACCATGTATAGTCTTCTCTGGCATAAGATTCTGTTTTGTAGCAAAGCCTTTTTTTTTATTCTTTATTTTCAAAGGTACTTGGTGAAGTCAATTATCATGATGTATGGGGTTACTTTCCATGAGATAAACATAAAACCAAATGCTTGGCAGTAAACATAAACCTCCCAAGTTTTCCTCCTTCTTCTGTCCTTTTATCTCTTTTTATGACCACATTCAGAAGTATAAATTGGTAATTTATTGAAAAATGAATGGTAACATTTACCAAAGTGGTGCTATTTGCTACCCATTTTACTGTGAAAAGAGTCTGGTTTTAGGAGCTTCTTTCTTTATGTTTTTTAACACAAACATAAACAAAAATGAGCCTGAAAACATTATTAAATATTTTTCCTCTTTTCTTGGTGGGGTTTTTTTGGTTTTTTTTAAGAAACATTGGAATAAACCTATGGAAAGGAATAGGATTTTTTTGTGTGAATACTTGTCCTGATGTGGCATGCCAGCACTGCTGCCTGGAGGAGCTACCACAGATAGAGATGTGTCCAGGGCACCTGGGAACCAGCCAGCAAAAAAACCTCAGCAGCTTCAGTCTGGGATCCTTGTCCACGCTAACAAAACCCCCTGTGACCCCAAGTACAAATTTAGACTATTGACCTGCTTAAGGCAACAAAGTCATCACAGGGATTACTCCTCATTAGCACCCAAGCTGCTAGTTACACCTACTACCAGGTGTATATCCCCAGGAACAGCGGAACACTCCTTCAGATAATGATAGCAATCATTTGCCCAGAGCAAGCTTTACAGGGAAGGTGAACTGCTATTGGTGGCACAACTGACGTATTGTGAGGGGAAAAAAAAAAAAAATCCTTCCTCGTGTTATAAGGCAATGTGTGCGCTTAGGGGGCATGTGAGACCACCACTGGGCAGCAGCTCTGATGAGACATATCAGATGAGCTGTTTGTCCAGCTTGCCCCAACTGCTTCCCTTCAGAGGAGGGTTACATAAATCACAGCATCCTAGAGGAGGAGCTCAAGGTTGTAATCCCCTCCAGCTGGGATCAAAGTGTTATGTGGTGCTGCTAATTATAAAATGCTGTAAATACATATTCTACCATACAACTTTTCAAGGTTCCCTATAGAGCATAACCTCCCGGTCTTCCTGAGGCTCTTCCTTATCCAAGCACCTACAGGCAGATTGGCTGCTGAACCAAGCAATTGAGGGCATTCCTTGCTGCCATTAACACATTTTAATGAAACCTATTTTTATTAATATTTTCACATTTGTAAAGTAATTCAGCTGGCCTGGAAACTGTCCACATAAATTCTCTGTGACTACACCACTTACACTGTAAGTCTCCCATTTCTACAGAGCAAATCACTCCTACCTTCTGCTATGTCCTGGAGCTGAATAGACAGTGGTAACTTTCCACAGGACAGATAATTAAATTAAATCCATTCAATTCCAGAAGTTATCACAACTCAGACGGAGCAAGTCTTTGTCTGCTAAACTCTCCAGGCTTGTAACAAAGGGCCTAATACTCTATATAATTTGTATAATGACAAGTGTATGAATATTGTATAGGATTTTTCCGTAAGAGCAGCATCCTGCATTGAGAGAAAACGTCTTATAAACGCATCCTCTGAAGCACTCTAACCTTCTAAAAATACAGCCTAAGAGTGAAGTCGCACTGTATTAAGCACTGTAGTATTCTATTTTATACAGTTCTTACGCAACCCCATTCACCAGATGCCTTACACAGCGCCCCGTAAGGATTCAGGCATCCTGTAAGTCATCCTCTCGCCAGTGGAGAACCACGCGTGAGTGGAATTGGGGGTAGATGTGGATTAGGTTCTCTGCATAAGTGGATTTTATACAGCTGCCCATTGCTACGGGTTAATATACGAGATGGAAGTCCAAACACCTCCACTGTGCATGGCAGGAAAAGGCTGCAGGATTTGTGTTTCAGAGAGTGACCCACAAAAAAAAAAATTATGAGGAGATGAGCCCTGCTCTTCAGTTGAGCCCCAGGAGCACTGCTGCTGGGCACAGCCCTTAGCCTGCAGCTTTTGAAAGCTGTTAGGATGGCTTAGAGACTTTTGGACATGAGGCTTGAGACCTTGGCCCAGCCAGATGGTACCTGAGAGAACTAATGTCAGATAAAAGCAAACTCCTTTTCTGAACACCTTCTGATGTAAATAGTTACTACGTGGGAAGGGAAAACAAATGCAAACCCTGAGGAGCGAAAGGGAGGTCATGTAACAGGTGAAGACCAGGGGTTACACCTTGATCCCTTCCTGCTGGATAGAAAGGCCTTTGGAGAAGACTATTGTTAAAGCAGGTATGATTCTGCAAGTCCAATGGCCAAGGGCTTTTGCTTGGGCAAATCCCAACTGGTAAGGAACGTGTATGCACAGAGAATGAGATGTGGTGGGTCTCCAACAAGGCGTACTCTGGCTCTTTAGGAGGTCTCCAGGACTTGCAAGTCCCACCCAGTGTCCAAATGAAGCTTAATAAAAGTCACGGCTCTAATGATTGGAAGGTCAGACTCAGGCCCAGCAAATTGGTGAGAAAAGGGTCTTAAATCAGCATTACAGCAACTAAGGACAACTACCATTATTTCTGATAGCACATGAGTAAATCTGTAATACCTCCTCCCCTCTACACAGGGTTAATTCTCAGGTTAGCACTAGAAAACCATTTTAAAAAGAATTCATACATGGCACTCAAGTCTTAACACATGGGTTGGAAAATCTAATCAATGTGGAAGTGGCTTTCTCCATCCTCTTCTCTGACAAATACAACATTTCTGTTTAAACACTGGGAGAAGCCATTCTGCTCAGTTAATCTTGATCTGTTGAAGAAGATACATTAAATCAACACCTGTCATTTTTTAGTAGTTCTTTAGAGTGAACAGCCTTTGCGCTGGATTTTCTCTGGCAAGGAACATAACAGAAAGGGATTGTGGTAAATGAAGGAATTCTGCAGAAAAGCCACTCCCAATTTAAAGCAGATAATGAGCACTAGAGCTAGTGTGGAAGCAATTAATTCTAATCACTTATGAGACAATAAAATTTAATTATGGGTTCTTTGAAAACTAAAAACCCAACAATTATTGTTAATAGGCTTTTCTTGATGGCAGATAGTGAACAGAATTTGTTGAGGCTGTTTTTCCTGCAGTTAATTAAAAAAAAAAAATAAAACCAGCTTTTAGTTAAGGATGCCTAGGCTTACACTAATACACGAAACAGTGCTATTGTGCTAAGTTTAGATCCCACAGGACAGAAATGCAATCTTTGAGGAAACTCTTGGATATGCTTCTATATAATTGGCATTCTCCTCTCTGCTGAGGTCTCAGATCTTTATTATCTGTTCAGAGGTACTTTCATCTCAGAACAGCTGGATGTCTCCAGCTTCATTTCAGGCACATTCATGCAAGTAAGAACAGAAACTGTGTTTGCTTTGCCATGCACTCACTTAGGTGTTGTACGAGAGCTCTAGTTGGGGAGTAACAGTGGTGATAACCCAGACCACAGGACAACCAGGTGACTCGTGCTCTGTTGATGTGGCTGTAGCCCATATTCACTTTCTCCCTGCATCAGATGCTGCTGCAATTTCAAACCAGAAATTTCCCCTCCAGTCTAGCAGCATATCTTACCCAGCCTGAACTCCACAAGGAGAGCATGAGGATGGAGGACCATCAATTCAACTCTGGTATTTCTCATTTTGATGCTCCGCTCATCTGTTTCTTTCCCAGCTAGCTAGAGCATAACTTCTCTTGCACTTGAAATAACTTCCAGCCCTTTCAAAGTATAACAACCTCTGAGGCTTTCATATCTACAAGAAATTACTTTAAAGCATTTACTAACAAATGTAAGCTAACAAATCTGGAATTTGCCCAGTGACTTAAATGTCAATCTTTCTTCCCCTGTACTCTATCTGTGCCCTGAAGGGCCTCTGCCTCAGTGCCCTTAGGAGTCTGTAGTTTCTCTGTCTCGTTTACACAGTGTTCAGATGGTGAATGGCATCACTATAGAGTCTATGTTACTGATGACCACCATAACATGGGCATATACCTCCTCCTCACCAGCATTACAGGACTTCTTTGCTTACCTGTGCCAAACTCTAACAGCCATGTTTTGTTGTCCATATGAAAACTGCACAGGAGAGACTCCCCACGAGATACTATTGCTGAGACATCATATACTTGGGTATCCACATATCATCTCCAAATGAGATATAAATGATATAGCATTGCTGAGACCTTCATTTCAGGATCAACAGCTCAGGCTAAGCTGCAATATAGATAAATACTAGTACCTTTATAGCTGTTGGAAGAGTACTACAAAATATTTCAATGCTTATTTTAGGATCTACTAAGAAATCAGACCTGCTGGCAGTAAGAACACACTATTTATTTACTTCCAGCTGGCCACTCAATGCATTCAAAATTTGACTAAAGGCTGAGGTTTGACCCTCAGCAAAGGTCACATTTTGAAACACTTCACCTCTACCATTCTGTCTCTCATGAATCATGAAAGGCAGCAAACACTTCATCCCCTGCCCCATGATGCTTATTCAGAACATAACCCACTTTTCTAAGAGTTCTTCCAAGTGCTTCTGTCATAAGGGGATGGACTGTAATGCCTCAAAGACAGTGAATAGCAGAGGGCTGTTTTAAGCTATAATGAGGTTTCATTACTACAAGTGATCTTGAAGGACAAGAGCTCGGCAGCATTTAGTAATGCTCAGGAAGTCAGAAAAAAGAACAAGATTGTCTAGAGCTGGAAGAGCAAATGTTTTTCCTGAAAAGGCGCCTGATTCTCTATGATGAATATCTTGGGCAATCATTTACACCGGAGGCTAAAAGCAGGCTAAAAATCAGCACAGCAATATTATGCTGGCTTTGTGCTCGTGTAAGCAACTCTGTAGAACTGACAAAAACCATATCCATAGAGTTTAAGAACCTTCATACTATAGGACCAAAAATTTGACCTTTAATAACAAGAGTCTTTCCCTGGGAGAAAGAATTGTGCCAGAACTACAAACTCCTGGCACTCCCTGCAAAACAGCGGCACTTGCTACTCTTGGATACTGTCTTAGATGACCTAGAGCATTCATCCAAGATTATGGTAATCCCAAAGCACTAGTATTACTCCCTAGCAATTATTCATCTTTTTCCCAAAGTACATTATCATAAAGCTTGAACATAATTTGCAACAAATGCTTTTGTCTCTCAGTTTCATCTTTACAAACTTGTCTGAATTAAAATAGTTTATCTCAACTGGTATTATCAGTCTACAGAATTCAATATATTTTAATTATGAGGATGAGTGAGAGTTTAGCCTACCTAGTTAATGAAAAAATGTCATGTTCTCCATTTAATTAGGATACATTAAAAGGTTCGTATTTAAATTCTCTTCAATATAAGGGTGAAACAAATGTTACAGCGCAACTAAATTATTCCCTATAAATTACATTATGCAGTGTTAGACATCGAGATGCAGAAGGAAATAAAACAGAGGGTTTGGATACTATTTGGCAGCAGACTGTTGCATCATAGCAGATTTCAATGTCCTGCAGATGGCTATAGCAGTAGCATTCATATGCTTCATATGGCATGGCAGCACCTCCTGCCCTTGCAGAGATGACAACAGCAGCACTAATTATATCTGCTGAAAGCTTCCCAAGGTCCAGGGCTGCTCTGACGATGATTTGGTGTTATAAACACTATAAACAGAAGGAGCCAGGGGTGCTCTATCCTTTTACCACCTCATCTTGGTTGTTGAATGAGCCGCCCCTCCTGCTAGTGGTTGCTTGCATCTGACTGGGATACAGGCAGTAGGCGTGCGCCGAGCCACTGGTATTGCACACACACTGCAGCTGTGGGTTTTAGTATAATGCTAACTTCCAATCCTGTCCCTACGTTTATGGATCATTTTATGATAAAGATCCAGAGGTGCTAAGCTCCCAGTCACAATCCTAGATGCCTACTTCCTAGGACTTTCAGAAACCTGATTTTGACTGATTCAAATAGTTTCAGAGCAAAGAGGTTTCTTAAAGCTTTTCACTTTTTTTTTTTTACTTATATAAAACATATTCTTTCATCTCGCAGTGTTTTAAGACCTCTACCCAAAAAAGCAGAAAGTGGCAGCAATAAGCTCTCTTCACTATGTTCTCACTGCTTTCAACATGCCAAACTATCACTGCTTTGCTACCACCCTCTGCAGGGACTGCCCAAGCAATCGCCAAGTGATTTAAATGGTGCTAACTTGAGAAGAGTAAATCCAGGAAGGTGATCCTGGATCCTGATCCGCACAAAGAGCCCAACCTCAATATTCAGCAGTGCCTCCTGGGAAACTGAGCCTCCAGAGCTTCCCAGCACTTGGCACACTTGGGGAGCTATGGATCCAGAGAGCGGCTCAGCAGACCGACTACTGAGAAAAAAACCCAACAAACCAACACATCTCTGTTACTAAAAATTAGGTCCCTTCATAGTTCATCATGGCTCTTGCCACTTTTTCTTGTGCTTATCTCAAAATTTGTGCTTTGTACTGTCTCTTATACCTTCACGTCTCTCTATCAACCTTCTTTTAAGACAGTAAAAAGAATAAAATTATTTGACTGCTCATAGATTAGCAAATTTCTTGCTCTGAACAGCATCCTCTTTCATCAGTCATTGTCACCCTCACCAAGATTAATAAGAGAAAGACGTTTATAAGGCTGAATCTGTTGAAAGCAGAGATGAGCTTGTTACAAAGGATACTAATTGTAACTTTTTTTTTTTGATCTGCATTGATCCAAACAGCTGTAGATACTTAAAAAATCTTTTCCTATAGTGTCCGCACCTTTATTACGCAAAGAAGAAAAGCATATTGAGAAACAAATTCAGCCAGCATTCAGTATTTGCAGAAGGGAGGCTGGGGGATGACTTCCTGGCTCCTTCTGACCATGACAGGAGTCAGAGTTTCATCTTACATCAGTCAGAGCAAAAAGAACTTTTTCTCTTCAACAGGGGAAGGGAAGGAGACAGCAAAAGGAGATGGAGGAAAAGACAGCTCAGGGAATCTACATATAGATGGGTCTCATTAGGTGTGGAGGGACATTAGTGTCACCTTCTTCAGAGGAGTGGGGAAGAGATTGGTGTTTAGCACCAGCAGCAAAACATTAACACTCCTGCATAATTACAGAGTATGCAGCGTATATTCAGCCCTGGTGTGTTTTTCTACTAAATTCCACTCTAATTATATGAGAGTCTGTGGACACCAAAGAAGCTGTGGTTTAAGTACCTGCAGCTGCTGCAATAACTAACAACAGGAATGTATAGATACTTGTATACATAGATACACATACACTCACACTGTTAGCTAATTGGCAGGAACACCGTTTAAGAAAGTTGAATTGAAAACAGTAAAGGTTTTTCCATCTTCCAAAAATGGCAGTCCCATCTTTAAAGTTCCCATCTCTTGTTTCTTAGCCCACTGCTCTATCACCTGGCTCCTCACTTACATTTCACACGTCCCTCCTGGGCATCAGGGCTCCTCCTTTCTCTGGTGTACATGCAGCTGAAGAGAAAGCATTTGCTCTGTCCTGCTGCTCTTTTCCCACCATCTCCTCACCTCTGAGGCATACAGCAGCTCCACATTAAACAATACGTTCACTGTCAAACATAAGAATGATGGTTTCCTAACAGACTAGTGTTCATCAACGCTTTAAAAAAAAAAAAGGGGGGGGGGGGGCAGAATCCAGGCCATGCAGAATTTAAGAATGAGTGGCTGGGCCAATCCGGGGCATTTATTCCATTTTCAGCTCAAGAGAAGTGAGAAAATAGAAAAGGAAGAACAAGAGAATACAGATGTTTTATTTGTTCACTACTAGAGGCAAAAGTAGGGTGGGAGTAGGGAGGATGTGAGGTGACACCAGTTGTTAATGGGATTTTTGTCACTGAAAAAAAATCGTGCAGGATGCATTTAGAGAGTGCTGCTTCATTAACCACCATTAGTCATCCATTTCACAACTGAATGGCTGAATAGTTGATGTCTCTGGGCTCTTCTGGAGTTTTGGTTTTTTGGGTTTTTTTTGTTTTTTGTTTGTTTTTTTTTTTAATAACATCTCTTCTCTAAAAGTACTCTCCATATGCCCAGCAGGCAGGGTTGTGTTCATCACAAAAGTTAGTACTGAAGAAACACCCATGACAACAACACTTGGGATGTCAACCAGATCGCAAATGAAGTCCAGACCTGGTTCAAAATTTGGTCTTGGTACTGAGCACCAATCATTCAGAGTGTCCCATGGTATCCAAAGGCATCACAACCTCTGTCCACTGTTTTGCACTTTTGAATAACAGCTCTCATCAGATTTTATATCCTTCCTGAAATGTTTTGGTGTTAATTTTAAAAACCCCAGACTATCTTTCTGGCCTTATTTTTTCTCTACACTTGAAGCTTCTTGGGACACAAGGGAATTTGAGAGCACATGCAAGAAGCAGCCTAGGTTTGCTCATCTCCAACACAGCTCCAAGTGCAGTACTTTCAGTGTTGATAGCTTCAGAAAAAACACTGCCGGCCACTACCCAGCTCCACCACCATATACCTAGCACTAACTGGCTGTGGTATTTCTTGGCAGTGCCTGCAGGAATTGGGGGATACATAAGAGGTAGGTAACTACAAGCTAGCAGTGCCCTGGGTCCGGCATCTCAGGTAGACAGAGCGTTGCTGGAGGAAAATGCTCCACTTTAGCTTACTCTAGCAAGTATCAGAAAAGTTGTCCAACTTTGAATCTTCCTGACTCCAGGGTGTGCTGTGTACATACTGCAACATGGGGGAAAAAAAGACAAATGCATATGTTCCTTAGCTGGTAAATGTTTAAGGCAGGCACCGTATATGCTGCAGGATGCAGTGTCATTGGCCATAGAGCTGCTGAACTCTTCTGCCATGCAGACAGCAAGTGATAACGTGCAACACGTGGCACAGTGGGTGCCTGGTCCGTGGACAGCATTTGCAGGCATTGCCAGAGCTGAACAAGCAGCAGAGAAGGCTGGAGCAGAAGTGAAGGGATCGCTTAACTGGAAGGGGTAAAGCACTGCAACACTTTCACCTCGTTTTGAAAGGATTCCATTTTAATGCCCACAATCATGGCACAAAATGTTGGACAGCAACACACAGAAGTCTTCGGGGAGTTCTCCACTTTTGAAGCCAGTCACAACGCTGAGAGAGAGCCTTTATGATACAGGGATAGTCGCCTGAATTCACAATGATGAACCAGAATTTAAAAAATAATAGTAATAATAGCCTGAAGGACCGAGCAGAACTTGGAAGCAA
This sequence comes from Balearica regulorum gibbericeps, assembly GCF_011004875.1. Taxonomy (NCBI): domain Eukaryota; kingdom Metazoa; phylum Chordata; class Aves; order Gruiformes; family Gruidae; genus Balearica; species Balearica regulorum. The sequence goes on from NC_046189.1 coordinate 5,731,322, forward strand.
TTCCAGTACACACATACAGCCTTCCTGTTCCATCCCATCTACAGGCTGAAGATGATGATTCTTGGCCAGGGTTAAACACCACGCAAAATATAGCTGCATCACACCTGGCAGCTGTTGCAGGGGATCACGGGGAATTCATGTTTTCATCTGTCTTTAAAGAGCTCCTACCACACTCATCACCATGGCAGGTGTCCATGGTATCATGAGGTGGATCAAGCAGGAGGATGTCTAGTTGTTACATGAAGTCATAAAATCCTCAATAATCAGCAACGGAAAGAGAAAGCTACATGGCTTTCTACAGGAGTTTGGGACCAGGCTCTAGTAGTCCAGCATGAGAATAACTGGAAGTATGGACTCAAGGAAGGCATTCCTAAGGAGGAGCAGGTTTGGTTATGAAAAGAAGGAACAACTCCCATGTAGGATCACTTGTATCTCCTTCCATCTCCTCTACTATGGTGGTGTCTGGGTCTACCCACCTAGTAACTAACTAATATTAGATCCTGTGTGGAAATGGGAAGAAGATGGTGGAGAGGCTGGGGAAGAGGACAGCTTTCCAATGAACCACCAAAAGTATTGGCTAGGAATTAGTTTGTGTGAGTTGGTAAAACAATCGGCGCAGATGCTGTAAAATACACGGAAAGATGGTTAGGTGGATGATCTGAGATCCCCTCTGTTTTGTGGTGCCAGAAGCAGTAAGATTGCAGGTTGGAGATAGCTCTTCTATGCAGTGTTTCCATTGTCAAACTGTCTGTAGTGGAAGAGACTCCTGGAGTCCAATTTCCCAGAGTATTTAACAGCTTCAGCAAAAAGCTTTGTCACCTGTTAATATAAAGCAGAGGAGGACTGAGCATTGCAAAGCCTTCTGCAGAAGGCTGAGTAATAGAACAGGCTCCACACTTCTATGCTGTCACTCTGAAACTATCCTATGCAGGTTCAGTCCTTGATTCCATCCAAATCAATACCAATTGCAAGGTGACTGGGTGTTGGCTCCAGCTCTCTGGAACCGGCCTGTCCTGCTGGAGAGACATAGAGGTGCTGGGCTTCTTTGGCAAGACGGCTCTGTCCCATGAGAGCTGCTGTTTCCCCCTACAACCCAAGCCTTTAAGAGAACACAGGGTTGTTTTCCTCTCTCAAACTCAAGAGATTAAAACTCTGCAATCCAAAGGCTTCAGTGAAATGCATCAAGCAGGTGTGGTAATAAATTTTGGATGGGGACCCCCGTTCTGGTTGTCAGTGTGTGTTTTGCTAGAAGGCAGAGGACTTCCCGTTCCTGCTAATCATGTTTGGCATTATCCTGTCTACAAACTTGCAGCCTGGCACTCTCTGCTCTCCACTCACTCCAATCACAGCAGAAGATTTTGCACAGCTGGACACCAGTTCAAGTTACTGGGTTCCATGTCAGTGCCCGCTGAAATCAGCGGGAATTTGGCTGCTGCACTTAATGAGAGCCAGATGAGGCCCTTTTGTGACAGTTGAAGCCACTTGCAAAGGAAGTCAAGGTACTGCTGGCAGCAGCAGTTCCACTTTGCATTACCAAATATCTCTTCCCCTATCAGTATGGGAAAGGAGTTTGTCAGGAGCTACAAAGACATAATGGCTGGCAGTTGGGGACTACAACAGGACAGGCAGCAATTCCACTTGGATTGCACTTTGGAACTGGATTGCCCCAAGGATCATTCAAGAAAGCCCAGCTACATCCTGCTGTTTAAGGTTTAAGGACCATACTGGAAAAACATCCCACTAAAAAATTGTTCCCATGCATAATTTCAACATGTTACAGGCAATCCTGTGCAAGAAGTTTACTCTGAAGTGAAAATGGTACAGCAACAACTTCAGCTGCAGTACAGGACTCCAGATTTTTTATTTTTTTTTTTTTTTTTTTTTTTTTTTGCTTTACTTTGAGCAATGTGGTTTTGTATAGTAGCAAAAAGAAAATACTTTCAAACAATTGTTGCCATGATTTTCAGGCACATTATTATTTGTCAGAGATAATGAGGGTCCAAACACACTGGAATCTAAGGTCACAAGTGCTTGAAAGCTCTGAAGGCTCTTATAACTAAGAGGAGGAAGAACAACATGGGAAGTACCTGGAAATTAGTGAGCAGAGCAATCCCACCGTCAATAGCCATCCTCCGGATCACATAATTATCATGGACAAACTTGGTGTTGCTGTTAGACAGGTTAATCACCAGATCTATTTTCCCATCCCTTACCAACCTGAAGAGATAATGCACAAGACAGTATCACTGTGTGTCTTGCTTAATGAAAATCTACGATGAATAGCACAGGCATGCAGGTAAACAACACTGCAAATTTTCATTTGAATTTAGTCTTACATCCCAAGAAAGGAGGGTTGAGGGGTTAAGGCACTAAGCTGCAACTCAGGAATTTGGGCTTTATTTCTGTTGTATTCAGTGATGCAAAGCAATATTCAGCCTTCATACAGCTAAGCACAACTCTGTTAAAGGCATGACTGACTGTCATTAAAGGCTAAATAGTCAGATCCTACGTATCCTTGCGTGAAAATGTAATATGGAGCAATAAATCCAAGCCATATTAAATACGACTGTTCAATGAGATGTTCATTAATTAAGCTGAAACATCCCTGCTGTGGCAATTCCAGACAGAATCAGATAAAACAAAACTTTTGGATTAAATCCGAAGTCTCATTAAATCACTATCATTGATCTCAACAGGGCCAGCAATTTGCCCCTTGCTGTCCTGGATGTTAACACAAATTTAACAAGGTGAGTATTGCTCTTACCTCCTGACCGAAGGGAGGCTCGGACTCTGGCTTTCCTGTGATGGCCATGCCACAGGATTTGCTGGGATACCGTTAGCATTGAGCCAGTCCGAGGTTGCTTCTGTGGCATAAAGCTGTTAAGGGAAAAAAAAAGGTTACTTACTGTGTGCTTCATAATACAGAAACTTTTCATTTAACTCATGTGGGTCTGACCCAACACACAGCCTGGTTGTCAGAGCTGATTTTGGAGGGTATTTTTCATCACAAGGGTGTCTCTCCATACAGAGATGCACACAGAGAACAGCACGACTTTCCCAACTTTCTGTTATCTGTGATTTCCCGATGGATGATAGTCAATGTATGATAGTAACACATCCAGAAGCAATTAAGTGGCTTAGGAAAACCTAAATCCTTCTGACTTTCAATAGGGCTTAATTCAATCACTTTTTTTTTTATTTTTTTGCCTAGCACTAAGTTTTGAAAGGCAGAACTGTAAATCTAGTAGTTACACTAATGCCACTGAGGAAACAGTATTTAAATACTTAACAGTAAAAAGCTCTTGCCAACCTTCTGTAGCTGTGGTGTTAGTTACCTTTCAGTAGGGATATGGATGCAAAATGATGCAGAAGAGTTACAAGAGGGATATAAACACCACAAATTTCATATGTCTGCAGCTTCCGAATATCACTGAAGATGTAGCACTGTAAAGACCCTCTCCATGCAAAAGGCTTCCCTCCCTTTCCTCCCCTCCTGTCATACATGGCATCCTGTTGGCATTTTTGTTTCCTGGAGAACTTCATGGAGTTTATAATGTGACATCCTGGCCGCAGGCTGACAGCAGAGCCAGGGGTTTTTCTTGACCTCATGACAGTCTCGTATATTCAATTAAACAATCATGAAAACTTTCAGTTAGGTAATACATGCTGACTTTACGGATCACTCAGCTAAAAATCCCTGTCGTACTTTGAAAAATGCCCTTTTTTTCCTCACTGTCTCCAAATAAACTCCAATGTTCTCCATTCTTGTAGCAGGCTGAGTACATTTCAGATTCTGAAAACTCTCCAGCTTTAAATAACTGAAACCACCGACCTTAAAACCTTCCTCGTGCAGTAGTTCTGCTACGCTGAGGAATCTGGGGCGGAAGGACTTCTGAAAAAGGAAATTTATTAGAATCAACATCAAAGGTAGGATTTAGAAACAGTGTTTTGTTGGGCAACATGAAGCTCTTCCAGGCTGTGCTAAGAAGCAAATACACCTTTTTGTGCTGAGAGTGTGTGTGCACACGCAGAAATGTCTGAATGTGCACATGCAGTGCCATTCCAAGAAAGCTGTCTGGATCCTGAACCCCAAGTCACTCCCAGCTAAAATATATTTTGTTACCGCTTCAGGATAAGTGTCCCAATACTAAGCTCAACTGCAATTACAGATTTACTACTGCATATTAAATATCTGGGCAATTGCCACCTTCTCAAATACACCGACTAGAGTCTCCTCTGCTCTTAATTAAATATCTTTTCAATCATTGCTCAAACATTTGGCCTTCTCTTCTGGCAGATAACATATATGGACAGGCTTTGAGCTGCCTTTGGATGCTCTGTTTGCAAATTCACATGAAAAAGAGCCTGTGTATGCGTGAGTTCATTTCTAACTCCTATGGACATATGGAAATGGAAAACACAAAACCACTCAGGAGACTGGGACACCCTATTCCCACGAGGATCTGAATACCCAGGTACCTTTGAAAGACTCTCTCGTAATGCATACCCAGATCCAACAGAATTTAGAAGTAGTAAAGATACGATGACCTCCTGTAGGCATCTGCACTTGAACAAGCCATTTTAGAGCAACAGGAGAGTGAAAATTTGATCCCAGCATAACTTTCTTTGGGATGTTGAAGGTACGGCAATGCAAAGATCAGATGCAACGCATGCCCTTCTCACTGCCAAGGCAGGCCAAGCCTTGCTTTTAACCTTAGCCTAGTCTGGCCATTTGCAAGTAAGATTAGTGAAAGCTCCCTTGTCCCTGCTGGAACTACTGATAGCTTAACCTTTATGGGTGAGAGCGCAATATTCTGAAGGATGAACGATTTCCTGTGAAGAAAAGGAGTCAACAGATTTTTTTTTTAGGCACTCTGGAAAGAACCTCATTCTGAAAGCCATCTCGTTCTGTACACTAACTGGAAAATATAAATATACAATGTGACAGGGTTGGCAGCTTCCCAGTCAGAGAGAATGGTTCTGCCTTCTGGTCAGGGGGGGTTGGCTTTCACAACAGTATTATAAGCTTCTATCAAACATGTACTGAACACTTGCGACACATAAAACAGCCTCTCCATGAAAAGAAATTACAGCTGTCAGCTTGCATCGGAGCAGCCTCAGATTTACAAGCTGGCTGAAAGACCTGTGTAAGAAACCATTAGTTACTAAAGGTGAAAAGTACAAGCAGATTTATTTAGTGGAAGATATTTATTGTAGGAGAATTGTACTCTTTTCCCTTTATCAGAAAAGTTCTATTTCTTATAACCTCTCTCTCATGTTTGCTAGCATGCCTTGCTATTTGTAAAGGGCTACAGCCTCAGTTAATTCAATACAGCTCTACCAGTTCTCACTAAGATCCAGCTCAAAACAAAGCCAGCTCATCTCCTGTGATAATCTTGAATTCTATATGCAAATCCACTGTGGAGCATGCAAAAATTCTGGTACATTAGGAATCAAGGCAGAAGGTTACCTTGAAACAACAGACTTGGAGTGCTGGGATTTAAAAATAACATACTCCATCAATGCTTTCCGCATCTCGTGGTCACCAGCACAGATGTAAGACAGATGCACTCCATCCCAGAGATATCACTGAATAGCCCAATCAGGAAAGAAAATAAAATGAGCTTTTCAACTCCTCTTGGATAAAATATAAATTATTTAATGGCAGACTCAGGGTTTCAGCATCATAGATTTCTCCAAATTGTGAAAAGAGGTCAGATAATCAGCTTGCATAAACTAGCAGAGATTCATTTGTCTAACAAGAAAGCCATACTCCATTTGTCCTAGGAGAGATCAAGCCTTTAAAATCCTGGGGAACCTTGACCTGTGCAACGTCAGAGATTGCTCACAACTGAAGGTCAATCCTGCGGGCTTGGGGTCCCGGCTGGTTGCCCAGCCTGCCTTGTGCTGCAGAGGTCAGGGAGTGCTTGCCTGCTTGACCTTGAGGATAATTACTTGGTTAGCAACATTTCTGCACGGCCCTAGTAGGATTACCCCTGGAACTGCAAGTACCTGTAAGTACACCAACATGGAAGCCCCTCAACAAGGCCAGGTTCATTACCTGCGTGTATCGGGACTCAGATTGCAGCACAGCCGTTTGACTTGATTTGCAAAATCCCAACCCCAGAGCGAAACATTTTCGAGGGAACTAGGATCTCTCTCTCTCTACTATTGCTAATTACATCTATTTGACTTTCACCTTCAAGAAGGCAACTTCCTCTCACCTCAACATAATTAATATCAGTGGCATAAAGGTGCAGTATACTGAATAACCTAAATATGTTGAGCCTAGGTACTTTTGACGGAAGCAGAATTCATGACCATTTGGCTTCTTATTTGTCTCTCTGCAAGAGCTAAAAGTGCAGTGTAAAAATCAGAGGGAGCCGCTAGTCATGAAGCAACAAAGCCTCCGAAAGCAGGGTATGTTTTGAGTTCACAATTCACTGCAGATGAAACGGAGCATCTTCCTCAGAGACAAACTAGTGGGCTGGTGTACATGCTCCCGACAAGAATCGGCCCCGAGTGCACCAGAACAGCTTGCAGAAACCATCCTGCAATTCGAAAGCCAGGGGCCTCTTCCCAGGGAGGGACGTCCACCCCGTCACCCCCTCACAGCAATGGCATTTACACATTAAGTGTTAGTGGAGAGGGGCGACCCGGTATCTGTCCTTCTGAGCCTGTACTTCCCCCTCTGAGGATACACTGACAACTTTGCCAGTTTGAGGTGAATGACTTCATGTTTGTGATTCAAATGAGAACAAAGCCACTGGTGTTCACAGCCCGCCTTATGCCTCATTCCCTTGTGCCTCTTGCTTCTGCAGTGAGGGGCTCCCCTTTCCTCCAGCCTGTAATACTTGGGGAAGACCACTCCTAATCGACACATCAGGTCTAGGTCAGCATTTCAACCTTCCCTTCTTACAAGGTTTTATTTCCCCTCTGTTTCAAAACGGACCATTGAAAAGTACGTAGGTGACAAACTCCAGGGCGGTGAGGGACCAATACGAGGTTCTCAGCATTAACTTTACACTTCTTGGTTTGGAGTTTAATTATATAAGAAATATGCTGAGATGAAGAAAGACCTTTAAGCGATCGATCTGTTGTTTTCAAATTTCTTTTGCAAGAAAATGAACTGTAAACCACTCATTAAAAAGGACAGAATCTTGTTACTTTTAAATGGTTTTGGGGTTTGAGCTTTTGGGGTTGTTTTATCTTTTTTTTTTTCCTTCTTTTTTTCCTTAAGACCTTTGTACAAGGAACATTTGGCTCAGTTTAACAGATACTGACACAGAACCTACATAAATGCTTTCTATAGCTAAAATTACTCCTTGCTGCCTGTTCCCTTTCAGCTGATACCAGGAAAATAGGCTTAAATTTTAAACAGTGGGCTCTCTCCTTTTTTCTTCTCCTGGCTTTTATTTTTCCTCTTTTTTAAATGCTGTTTTAAAATCTGCAGTGCTTAGATACACGGTAGACATGAAGTACCAACTGCCCAGAGTTTCATATTGAACTTTTAAACTTCATCTAGGTAGCAAGCAAAGATTTTTCTGCTAATTGGAGGTACCTTAGAGCAACAGCTTCTATCCATAGATGTATGTATATATGTATATATTTAAGAATTAAGTGGTAATCTGTGTTAGCAGAGGTCATATTCCTTTCTGGCCACTTCTCACACACTTCCTTCACATCCTCTGCTGATGCACACTGCCCAACGCGTTTTTCACACCCCAGTTGTCTGACAGGAAAATTCATCTATTCTATTTTTTTTGTTTTATTGGCTTTATGCAATCATGTAGGGTATAAGCTTATTACAAGCACAACAGGGACGTGGCAGGAGGCAATCAGTTGTCTTTATGGGGCCCAAGAATGTTCTAGTGGCAGTGGAAACATCTGAATTTTTTGAGGAACATACACCCATCTCAAAAGTTTACTTCAGCACTTCCTGCAGTTGTTAACTATGTAATAAAGAACTGACACTTGCTGATTTTCAGCCTAGCTAAATTTTCATCCTGAAACACACATCCTCCTTACCTGTACAGAACTGTGAATGTTGCAGCGCTGTTCCTAAGGGAACTCCCTCACATAAAGGGAGAAGCACTGCAGAAGCCATTGCACTGGAGGACATTCCCATAATGACATCATTTAAACTTTCTGTCACATATAGCAACACTGAAGGATGCTGAGAGCAAGAGATGAAACCCTAAGTCCAAGCTCTAATCTGGAATGGAATCACTGGACCCACAGAATACACGGCTGAGAGGCAGTCCTTAAGAGGAGTGAGCTCTGGCAAGATACAGAAACCAGAGACATTACTACACAAATGTAGCGTTGGTTATTCCTTTCTGAGCTTACTCCTAGCTAATAGGAGCTGCATGGAAGGCAACAATATTGGCCATGCACCATCACCAAACAGAGGAAGGAATAATGGCAGCCATGCCTCTAGGCAGCCAGGAAAGCAGGCTGCACGGTGAAGACTGTTGCCCTTTAATCCCTCGCCCCACTGTGCTCAAGTATATTCCCATCATGACTCCAATGAGGAGAGAAACGTGACAGTGCTGTACGTGGTCGAGGTCTCACGGCCTGACAGTGTTACACCAATAACTAGCCCCACAACACCCTAACAATGTCGTGTTTTCTACACTGTTGGCTGACGCTTCAGCTCTGCCTGGAGTGAAACATATGCATCTATGGGGAAAGCTTAGCAGGTCCAGCTTTGCAGTATGTAAACTGTCTCACTGTTCTGGGAGGAGTGGAGGGGAACTGGTTTCAAAAGGGCAAGAGGTAATGTACAGATGAAGGGAGTTTGTATGTCAGGATTGGAAAGAGGCGTCCCCTGGGCTCCCATCTGGGAGGGAGCAAGGAGCGGGCTCTGAGTTCTAGCTGGGGCGTTTCTCTGAACTGATGGTCTACTGGTTTTGTTCCCCACTTCTAACTTCTTAGGTGGCTTCTAACTCTGATCCTAGGCCTCTGCTTGCAGCAATCTCAGGGGTTTGACCCCAGCAAACTTCTGCAGCTCCCAATAGAAACTATCAGGAGCCAGAGGGGAAAAAAAAAACCAAAACCAGGCCTGTCCCAGGGAATCCAGTAAAGATCTCTCCATGGTGCTTGTTCCTCACCGTCTTACTGCACTTCAAGACGGACTGCAGAGAAACATGTTTAAGCCATGAAGACACATAAATGAAAACAAGGCAACAGTTACCGAGTTCCTCTGTGTCAGTCCTTTCTCAGCTTTGATTTTTAGGACTTACCTGGATTCCAATCAAAATTCCTTCCTTAGGAAACGTAAACCCAGTGGCAAGCATAGCTTTCTGGAAGGCAGAGTACACATCCTCCCCAAAGCAAGCGACCTGGGAAAAGGCACAAAGAAGGCAACATGAAGGGAAAAAACCAAAACCAACTCAAAACCATTGCTTTTAACAAAAACAGGAATGACATTTTTAAATAGGTTCTTTTGACGACTTCTTGCAGAATCCAACTGCTTTTGCGTGGACTCTGCAGGCGGGGGGCGGGGAAATAAATCAGAAAATCATTGCAGACAAATCTCATAATTTTAATGAAGCAATAATGAAGGAATAAGCAACGCTTTAGTTTCAAACAGCACACCAAGGAGTAACAACAATTGATTCTGCTGAGTTATGGGAATGTTGTACACAGCCTCTGCTCCAATGTTTGTGAGTGCATTGCAAATTGTTTAACATTATATAATGCTTAAATACAAGCAAGTGTTCTGCATGCAGGCACGTTTCCCTGTGTGTACGCTGCAATCTGGGGTAACACAGCGCTTGTGCTGTCATGTACTTCTGGAATTTCTTGTGAAGATAAACCATGGTATATAAAGATGCTTTTCCACTAAAAGTCCGCAGATGTACAACATGCAAGTAAAATGTCTGTATGTAGTTAGGAAAACAACAAACTAATCATGGCAATTCATAATAGTTTATTTTATGTAAACAAAAACTTGATAAAGAAATCAATAAAAGTCATTTAGCAGTTCTCTATCATTCAGAACTGCCTGTGGAACTCAGTTGCTTACAGACTGTCATACAGTAATGATCTTTAGTTCTGAAAGAACTAAACTGTGTTCCTCACCAAAAGTTGGAATTCTGATGACAAAAAGAGGAATGCACGAGCTTTTGTGAAACTTTAATAAAAAGAAAAAAGAAAAACAACCCTCACTTTTTCTGGCCAACTCCACACTTGTTGAAAAACAGTCAGAAGCAGAAACTGTCACAGATTTTTCTCTTTGAAATAATAAATCTACACACAGATACAGATGGGATAAAGGGGCTGATTGAGAATTGCTCTCCCATTTTCCTTTTATGGTCCTTCCCATCACAGAGTGAGGCCTCACATTCATGGTCTCATTGTTACCATGGTGAGCTGAAACCAGTATTTCATGTAAGAAGAACAAATGATGATTTGCTAGATCTTCTGGAGTAAAAAAAGAACAACCAACCAACCAAAAATCCCACAAGGGAAGGGATTAAAAAATCATGACAACTACTATCTCAGCTTTTCTCTAAAAACTCATCCTTGAGTGTTCAGTCTGTTCTACAGTTGAGGGGTTACGTATGTCCTGGACTTTCTAGGGCGGTGGACAGCCCCATGGCCTTGTAGGCTTGGGCCAGGGGTTTCCAGCCTGCCAGGAGAGGTTTATCATTATGGTGTGGTCAAAACACCCACAATACGCAAAGGGACTCCCAGCACGGTGTCTTCTACTGTTGTAGGAACCACGACTTCCAGCAAAATACATCTCTGCCAGATAGATGGGACAAATTCAAGCCCAAATCAAGTCATGTGTGTGAAAAATGTCTTTGAGGAATAATTGAGCATTTTACCCAAAGCAAGTTATTATCCTTACTTTACTTATGAAAAAGACTTTCATAACTGTCACATTTTATGGCATTTGTGAATATGGATCTTTCCAACTCATAAAAGTTAATAATCCCTCCTTTATGACCAAGGTAATCTCTAACTCCATATAAAGCTCAGAAAAATAATTCTTGCCCTTAGTTACATTTTTATTCCTTTTTTTTTTTTTTTGGCGGGGGCGGGCAGCACGTCAGTGTAGTCAATTTTGTTGTGAAAATAAGGAAGTCATGGAAGTCACTTGGTTTTTTTCTGCCCATTAACTACACTGAAAGGAAATCTTCTGCAATACTGATTCCCATACATTATGAAGAGCAAAATAAAGTAATTCTAGAGAGATGCAGAAGACCTAAGGCTGTTCTCACCATTTATCTGGGTATAGCGCTTCTTCATACTAAAATGGTAAGTCTTTCTTAATGAAAACGTAGACATACTCAAGCTCATATCAAATGGAGCATCCCAGGCTCTGCCCCCTGCCTCGCTATGGTAGAATGAAGCCTAATCTGATTGCCTCAGAATTTAATCACTTCCCAAGTGGGCTTTCCAGCCCAGAACAAGTTTCTTGCTACCACAAGCCTTTTCTAGAAGTAAGAGAGCAGCAAGTTTAAAGATCGCTTGGGTACATCTACGGAAGCTATTGACAGCTCAGCAATAACTCAAACAAGCCTCTTTGTTCCAGATGAGTTAATATCTTTTCAAATGATGCAGATGGAAACCTGTACCCTTTGAGGGGTGAGGGCTCCCGTCAGTGCTGAGCCTACGCAGGAAGAGGAACAGCTTTGTGCCTTCACAGTGTGCCACGCGTACACCAGAGACACGTTTCAGAAGCACCTCGCAGCCCTGCTGCAGAAAGAGTGGGTAAAGTAGCCCAGTCTCCTCCTCATCCTACTGACAGTCAGTACTGCAGCCATCACATTTTATTCACTCTTTCTCGCCTTTTGCACCTTGGGACATGCCTTGGTGGTTACCAGGCAACAAGAAAAATATCACCACACATATTTGTTGCCTTTAGGTAACTAGCACGTTCCAAGACCAAACGCTCATGACCTGGAGTCTCGATATTGCTATTCTGGCATGTGTCGATGGGGGGTTATGAAAGCTGTAAGCACTTGTCTGTCTAGAAGCAGGTGATTCATAAAACTGACTGAAGCACCGAGAACCTCCCAGATAAACTCATTTCAGGCTGTCACACCAACCAGGTCCAACTCAGGGAGCTGACATGCAGGTAAAGAGGGACATCCAGTGGCTGAATAAACTGGATTTTCCAGGACAATCTGTTTTTACAGCTAAGAAAGATGTTTTCAATTTTCTGAAGACGCTACAGATGCCATCATGATTCAGGCAGTAATAAGATCACTTTCAAAGATTCATGATGTTTAAAGGCAACTTGTTTTTTTTAAAAAAAAAAAAAAAGTAACAAATCTAAACGATACCTCCCCAGTAGAGGCCATTTCACATCGGAGAATAGGGTCAGCATCTCTCAGCCGGGACCAGGAAAACATTGGGGCCTGGTGAAAGAAAGAGGAGTAGGGAGGAAGAGAATGAAAATTTAATGGATCATTTAAAAAAAAAAAACAAAAAACAAAACAAAAACCATCCAACTACACTTGGAAATGACAGAAAGAGACAGACATGAGAAAAGACAGACAAAAAAAGCACTGGTCAAGGCTGCTAAGCAAAGGAGTATTTGGAAAATGAGTTTCCCAGCATCTTGATGACAGACTGGAACAAACAGACATGTATTTCACCAATAAATCCTCCTTCTAACTCCTGCAATCCTGTTCACATTCCAATGGCAGATTTCTAATCTGTGGTAGCCCATTATCACTATCATTTTTTGGACACATTTTAAGACAGAAAGGCCGTGAAGCATCTAATTCATGAAACAAGGAGAGATGCTATCTGAAGCCAGTCAGTTTTTCTGAGAAAACTGTTCTCCAACAGAAATATTTCATTCACAGGAGTCAAACCATTCCACAAGAACACACTCTTCTGGTGTTAATCAGATGAAACTTTGCAAATGATTTTCATATTTTCCCTCTCCCCCCAATAAAATACACACCTGTAATTTTTTTTTTTAATGTTTTGTCTGAAAATATTTAAACCCTGATCATTATCTCAGGACTTAGGTCACTGCGGTCCCTGAGTTCTTTTGTCTAATTTGACCTTTAAAAAAAAGGGAGCAAAAGAAACTCTGTGTTCAAGAGTCAATGACCACATGTGGAAAACATGGAACAAATTTTCTGCTAAGGAATAATTTTCTGTAGGACTTCTCTACATCTTAAACTACTAATGGCATTTGCATAAAAACAGCACCCTTGCTGCTTAAAAAATAATCTAGTTTTAAATTCAAAGATATGTTTCTGTTCTTGGAAGTCTCTGAGGGTTACACTGCAGACAAGACAGCTGTTGTTTCATGACACCTAACAATGACCAACTAAAATGTGACAGCACAAATTCATTGTGAAAGGTTTCTCAAAAAATGTCATGTGTCTTCATGACTTCTACATCAGTTTTGCTGCTTCTATAAGTAAAGAGACAATTTTTACAGTGGCCAATTCTACAGTCTCACGCTGAGATATGGCAGTCAAGGTGGATTACTTTTAATGCAGATATTGTCTTGAAAGGTAACAAGCAACAAAGCCTTCCACCAGCTCCCTAACTTTTGTCTGCCATGAGCATGAAAATGCATCAGCAGGAGCAGACTCTGGTACTGTAAATAAATCCTATTTACAACTTAGTCAGTCATCCTCTATCCAGGATTTAATCTTGCTTAGGCCATGATACTTGCGTCACTCTGCAAGCAAACATGGCAAGACAATATTTCAGTCACTTAAGGTAAAACGGTGGGACTCTGAATACACAAAGGAACAGCTATGTTGAGAAAGAAGAAGAGAGTTTCAATATTCTCTTTTCAGAGCATTTAAGAACAGCTGGAGAAACAAAATCCCATTTCCATGCAAATATTCCTAGCAATAAAACCTAAGAGGACAGAAAATATGATGCATGAATAACGAGAACCAGGTTTAACTGGAATATTTTTCAAAGTTTAGCATTTCCAAAGGTATTAGCAGGTTTTTATATTTCACAAATCCACAGAATGCAAGCAGTATAAAAGGCTTTGTAGTCAGGTTTTCAAGAATGTAGTTGGCTTTTACACTCTGTAGCCAGCACTCCCAGGAGAGACAAAACTCTTGACAGTTTAGCTAACAACAGTGCAGAAGCTCCAGGTCTAAATAATAAAAATTTATTAAAATAAATAAGACTTACAAAAATAAAAAAGTCTCAGATTCGAATTTCAGATCATGCCTATCTGTGGCATCAAAATAAAATGTAAACCTACTTCTAGACTGACTGGCTTGCCAATAACCTGAGCTGGCTTGCGTTTTAATAGGTCTAAACCTTTTATTAGTAGAAAGATGTTAGGTGTTTTCTTCGTTTCCTGGATATGGAAGCTATTAAAGCTTAAATGTTTCTGTATAAATAATTCTCATTATCCGTTGTATTTTCTGCACTGCTGTTCTAGATTTTTATGATTAGGAACTTCGATTTTTATTTTTTCTTCCACTTAGCATTCAAAAATATCTACAGTACACTTTGGTATCTTGAGCACTATATAAGCTTAGTAATTATGAAAAGTAAAATCTTGGCCCTACTGAAATCAAAGGATCCAAGACTTTCACCCCCATTTTAACTGGTGGTGCATAGAAAGGGGATTCCATGCATTCAATAGCTCATGTCCCAAATCCTGAAGATAAAATCTGAGGGGCACTCAAAACACAAATTTGTACATATCCATACATATATTAGATAGTATTATGAAATAGCCTGAACTTCAGTGTTCAATTCTGCAAGTGCATATTTATTATGCAGTTCATAAACATGATTCAGAGTAGAAGTAAGAAATAAAGGAAGATTGATTTTGTTAATAATCACTGGATAATTTTGCTTTGATTTTTCTCTAAAATTCCCAGCATACATTATCTTGACAGAAACTACAAAAGGTCAATTTGGCCTTTGGCCAGTGAGTAAATTGTTCTCTCCAGGCATTAAAGTACCAATTGCCTATTAATGTGCTAGGTGCTGGCTCTGTTGTGCTTTTTTAGGGTGTTCTTTTGGAAACCATACCTTAATCCCAACATATTTGGATGGAATAATGGGATGTTCCAGCGTGGGGAGGGATGACTCATTAACCTCTTTTCCAATCATCACTTTTGTGGCCACATCGATGAAGTCCACACCCAGAGTCTTCGATACAAAAGGGAAGGAGCGTGAAGCCCGCAAGTTGCATTCTATCACCTGATGGGATTAAAAAGGAGAAATAACAGGGTCAGACACTGCGCAGTGAAGAAATAGGTTGATTCATATTTCTGGAAATCAGTCCTTACTCCTCTTGGCAGAGACACTCTTCAGATTGCCAAATAAAAGAGACAGAAATTGTGTTCAGTATTACAAACAGTGATGAGGGATGGGTAGCGGCCAGCTTGAGATACAAGGAGCCTGATGTTCTGCAACTGAGTTTCATCTCTATTGTCTGATAATTAGAACTGAGAGTAATCCAGAGTTCACTTCAGAAAACGCGTTGTACTATAGCTTAAGTTAATGTGCAAGAGGCATGGAAACTTATGCACAGGCATTAGGTACCACCTTTAAAAGTCCACCTTGTTCTTTTTCCATGGTAATGGCACTTCATGAATGGCTGGGCTATCCTTACTGACTTTCCTCATCTACACGTGGAAATCATCTGGTGACCCAAGTAAGAAACAAAGAAGTTCTGCATCCTGCTGAGAAGCGCAACATGGAGTTCATTAACAAAAGAGGAATTGCTGTGTGAGAATGAAGGGGGAGTGAAGGGGGGAAAGAACAGGTAAGTTAAGACAGAATGGAAAAAGGGGAGCTATCCAGAGAAAAGGCAAGCACAGCTGAGGGAAAGCAAGGAAGGAAAAACTCCATTCTGTCCCTCTGCAGAGTTTCTGAATAACTACGTGTGTACTGTAAGTACATTTTTCTCAAGAAAAAGTATCTTTCACCTATACCGCATCTCTTCTATACCACATCAGGTTTTCTTTCCACTCACTGCTTCCTCAGTCATACACTGCTCACATTCCTCTGACCTTCTTCCATTAGCAACAGAAAGTCAACTGTTACCCATAGAGAGTCAGGCATCTGCCGTACTTCTCTTACCAATAACTACGCTATTTAGATAACCATCTTAATGGCTTATATTAAAGGCTTAAACACCTCAATTGTCTTGCTTTCTTTCCAATGCCTTGGAAGATTTATCTTAATGATCAAAATAGCTAAAGAAGAGAGAGAATACCAGAGATCTAAAAGCAATGATATTCAGTTCATAGGATGAGGCACAGGTCCCAGTGCTGTCCATCGTATTCGTAACTAATAGTTTTGGGAAAGACAGCAGCCCATGGCGAAACAAAACTAGTGCTGACAGACAGTGCAACCAGACTCACTTCACCCTCAGTGTGAAGGCAGGGGAGGATGCGCTCTCCCCCATAGACGGGGAGAGCTGCGTGACTAGGGGTGGCATAGGAGAGCCACACATCGTTAGAAACCCACAGCTGCTACTGCCACGGAGTTTCCGTGGCAGGAACCACAGGAACCAGGCACCTAACTGTCCAAAGCAGAGCCTGACTTCCTCCAACAGGCACAAAAGCTCTTACCAGTACATCGTTGCCTCGCACCAAGAACTGAATGTTGAACGGACCAGAGATGGCAAAGGCATTTGCAATCTTTTTTGTAGCAGCTTTCACCTATAAAAATAAATAAATGAATAAATAAGGTAAAAAAGTGTGCGTTTATACAATAAATAAATAAATCCCACAAAATAGACAGCATCATGGAAATATATCACCTCACGTGGATTCCTTTAAATGTCGTATCTCTCTGCCCCAGCATATGTCCTAGCATATTTTTTGGCAGTAACATTATCTTTCAGAAGCAAAGATGTTTAATTTGCCTTGTAACCTAGAACCTGAAGGGCCATTTGAGGGCAGAAGCAAAAATCAGGGGAGGGGGTGTAAGCAGGGAAAAGAAGGAGAAAGAGAGAGCATAAAAGCATGTCCTGTCTGTAGCAATTCCAACACCGCACACTGGAGCCTTTATACCTTTCTCGGTGAAATAATGAATAATGATGTTTTGCCATTTGAGATTAACTACTGAGTTTGACAAGTGTCCCAAAAGTCTTTCACCAACAAGGCTGTCCCATCACAGATCAGCGGTGGGTGTCTCAGCAGATCTACTCTGGAACAAACTGGGAGAAAACACTATGGTCTGATTTTCTAGGTTCGTCAAGAAATCACGTGCCCTTTCAGTACAAACGTTTGAATAGCTTTGCTCCAGGAGATGACTATTTTCAGGAACAAGGCCTTGGACATTCCTGTAAACAGAGGTGGAGCATAGACCATTGCATTACAGCTCTTGCTAGCTTCCAAGCAAACCCTTAACAGGATGACATCATGGGGGGATGGCACATTTCATTTAGAAAATGCATTTTGACAACTAACTCTGTATCACTGGGTTTATACTTGAAAGGGGAAAAAGTCAAGATTAGGTAAGGTTCGTTCATCCTGATATCCCTTCTGGAAAAGCAGGCAGCTAGAAAGTCATACACCTGATCTAATCATTTAAGGATTGTGGGAGAAAAGGAAGTGGAAAGTGAACCGTGGCATGTATACGAATTAGACAATTCTCTACTGCTATGGAAGCTGGTTCTAAATCAATAAAACAAAAAAATCCAGTAGGTCTGAAAGTGTGTATACCTACTGCTTAAATGAATGGGATGCAGTTCAGGTGATCCTATGAACAGTATGGCCATTCACAGGGGTACGCTGACATCCTACACTTGCACATATCACACTGGCCTTTAAAAAAAATTGGTGATTGGATTTCTCCATTGGTGATTGAGTTCTCCCAAGCAAAGGGAAAAAGTGGATTCAAACTCTTCTTTTCTTTTCTCTTTTTAGTGCTAGTGCAACACCTACCTTCTCCAAGGCTCCCTGGCTAATAGTCTGTGTGGGTAACATGAGGGTGGCATCCCCAGAGTGAACGCCTGCATCTTCCACATGCTCCGAAATAGCATGTGAAATAACCTGCATACAGTCACAAGAGAGCAGTTAGTCACCTCCCCCTCTCTCATGAACTGTTCCCCCATCTCCAGCCCAGCCCAGTCTCCTGAACACAGCTGTATCCAAAAGAGGATACAGACGGGGAGGGAGGGGAAGGGAATTTCCCAAGATTTTAGAGAGAACAGGCCTGAAGCAGACGCAAGGCATATGAACAAGGGGATTATGATAGTGTCTTTCACATCATTGCCAGGAACACAAAAAGTTGCCATTCCCCAGTAGAAACAAGAATGGACTAACACAATTTGTATTTTTTTTCCCCACTCTCTTGTGGTGTTTTAATCATGGAGAAAAGCAAGCAGACGCAATTCAGCTCTAAGGATTTAAATTGGATGAATTGCGTCAAGGTGCACTACCCTGATACCAAAAAAGTGATTGTCTGCTGGTTAAAAATGAAGATTTAAACCAGAATATTTCTGTTAAATGAAAAGTTTTTGATTTTTTTGTGAAAATTATCTTTGATTAGCAATGAAATGCAAGGTGAATTTGTAATAATAAAACAACTGTGGTAATATTGTAGCACATGCTGATACAATTCTGATGAACGTAATTTGTGAAGCCGGTGATTTGCAAATCCAGTAAAAGTTATATTTTAAAAGATTCATTCACAGGGGTTAAGCAATGCTTAAAAAGCCTCCAAACTATTTAGATATATACAATAAGGTAGGTTGACTTTTTCAAGCACGATGTTTTAGAATCTAAGTTGTATTAATCTTTTCTTGTTTCTCTACTCTTCTCAGCATGATTCCACAGCTGTATAGTAAATCATTCAAACTACACGTTTTTGCAAATCTCTGATACTGAAAAGTAAGTTTTTAATATTAAAGAAAAGCAAAGTTCTTACTCTTCCTGCCTTGGCTACAGCATCCATTTCCACCTCACGGGCACCTTCAATAAATTTAGTGAGTACCACAGGGTGATCCTGTCAGCAAGACAAGATAAAAGAAGAATTTTTTATTTGAGAGTATTTGGGGACCATCCAAGCGCTCCACTATTCATCACTGGAAAAACCTTTGGAAGCAGAATCCCACAAGACCAATCTATTAATATCCTTATTTCCACAGATAAGTGAACTTTGCAAAGAAATAATGGGGGGAAACTTGGCGTGATTTCCCCAAAGCCACTGATGCATTACTTTGAGTCCTCCATAACATCACCATAACAGGGAAATTTGGGGCAAAACCACCAAGCGCTCTTAAGTGAGATCATGGCCAAAAGAAGACAGTGGGATATGTGCATGGATCCAGTGACCTCTGATCCTGTCTCCCAAAGACGGTCCTTAGCTCCAAGATCTTCAATTCTTCCTCCCTCTGAGCTTCCCCAGCCACCTCACTGGACATTCTGCTTCACAAAGTAATTGTATCTTGGCATACTTAATGACTTTGTATAGCGGCTGTTTTTAAGTGTCATATATTTTAGGCAACTGATCCATTCCTTTCTCATTTTTCTGCCTGGTTTTCTACGCCTCCCAGGGAGAAGTTGCCACTAATTATAGCTGGCCAGGAACGACTTGTACTTGACTCTCAATACCCTCCCTAGTATACATCGTTTTCCTTCCTCTTCTTCTTGCCTACCTCTGGGATGCTAGCACACACTTCCCACTCTCCTCTAATGCTTTCTCCTTCCAGTCACCTGCTCCAACAGACACTTAAAGATCTAATCCGTATTCCTCCTGGCCAGCTTTATATGTCTCAACATTTTACCTGTCCCATCCACTATTAACTGTCTGTTATTTATTAGAGAATAAAATGGAATAAATGACAGTCTGTGCATGCTCAAAAGGCTCCTCTTGAAAAAATATAAAGCAACTCCAAAAGTTACAAGACACAATTCTTACATTTATCAGTGCAAGGGTAAATTCACAGGCAAGGACAATGCCGCAGCCTACACGGTTTCATAAATTTAGTGGCTTGTGTCCTGTAACTTTCTGTATTGCTGCAGTTTTTCACCAGAAGATTTTATACGTGCATACAACCTTGTTTACTCCAATCTGTCTCAACTCGCACAAGAAGTTTTGAACATTATTGACAACATAAATGCCATAATGATACAGAACCATAACAGCAAAGTAGCTAAAACAACAGAACAACACTGGTCAGACACTTTATCTGGAGATGCTCTGTTGGATGGAGCTGAACTAGGTAAGGCTTTGTATCCAGAAAAATGAAGCCTGTGTCCCACAAAGATGCTCACGTTCAGCTGTGTGCTCACAATATTGCTAGCTTCTGTGGAACCACTCTCAGGCTACAAAGCCTTGACAAGACTAAAGAAAACTCCCTGATTTAGAAGCTGAATAAACTACTTTTGTTCTGGTTTGCTTTTTGCTAGCTTAGCTTCAACTATACTACAGCTTTTTCAGTATAAAATACCAGACGAAAAAAAGAAGTCTTTCCTTAGCAGTCTGACTACACTAGCAAAAATTTAGAATATAAATCTGGTGTAAGTCTCTGCAGTATCAGGGCCAGAGCACCCAAAGACTCATGGTGTGCAGCTGGACATGTCTGCAGCAAGCATCAGTGCCCTGTTTGTGTAGCAGAACCGGACATCATAAGGATCATTTCCTCTAGGAATACATGACGTATTGCCAAGACTCTACAATTTCAACTCCCAGCAGGGCCTCCCGTACCAGGGATGACCTCTCAGCAATGAAGAACAACATTGCCCAACTCAAGTCAGTCAAGCTGTGACAAGTTAAGCCGACCAAGGGTCACTTTCCTGGGCTTCAGCCTCCTATGGGGTATCCATTGCAATCATAAAGCTGCCCAGTGGCATGAGAAAGTGATCCGTCCCACTGAATGTTGCTTAAGGCTGCTGCCTGGTCTGCTTCTGTGCGTGTGTGGGGCAACACAAAGCAGAGTATTTAAGATGAAGTACAGAGAAGCTAGGATTTTTGGGAGGCTGCGCACTAAGAATCTGGTTTCTACCACAGGTTGACCTGTGAGTCTTTTGAGAACTAGTTACATAATTCCTTCTAATGGCAGTAACAGTGGTACTCTCCCTGCTTTCAAAAATCCCTTTAAAGTTGTTCAAAGATGATAATAAGTAGTCTGCTTGCCTCTACACCAACCTATCCTTCAGGATATTATTACTTTGCAAGGTATCTCCCTTTCATTCCACCTTTTCTTGCTGAAATGCTAAACTTCCATCATTTGCCCCATACACTTAAAAATGACATGGTTTTGCTCTTGTTCAAGCTATAACCACCTACAAAATCCTCTGAGTATGCAGTAATATGTCCGGCTTCCGTAGCCAGTTGTGTTTCCAGAGAGCTCCTCTTTGACTTAGTTTTAACTCCAAGACTCCTGTGACAGTAGCATTTGTGGTGCCACAGTACTGTTCTGAACAGTGACCATTAAAAAAAAAAAAAAAAAAGGTGGAAAACCCTCAGAAGAAAACAGACCAAAAGGCGAGGCCAACCTCAGAGGCTATTAATAGGTCAGACTTTGAATTTTGTATGTTCATCATTCAACCTCAATCATTTCAAATTCACCTCCTCCCATATTCTCATCTCTCCAAACATCCCTTGTACAATAACACCGATAGAAGGTATAGAAAAAATTCAGGCTTTTAGTTGTTTACTATGTTCTGAAGCATCCATGTCTGGGAAATTGCTCAGATTTTTCTTTTCTAAATTTCAACGTACTAGACCAAACCCTTCCCTTTGCTAGAAAAAAGATGCTTAACCTCCCCCTGCCCAATTACCTTTTGAAAAACATTTAAAAATGGAAAACAGAGCTTTTATCTTCTGCATTACATACTCTGCAGAACAATAATCCCACTGGATTAACAGTAAGCAGGCAGCAATCCTGCTTTTGTATTAGAGGAAAATGGAACTCAGTACATGATTTGGAGAGTTAAATGTCATAGCAAAATCTTGCAAATGTTCCTGCATGTAAAAGGGTAAAAAAAAAAAAAAAAAAAAAAAAAAAAAGTCATTGATGAGAGAGAAGATGCCAGCACGAAGGTTTAAGTTGTTCAAAGAAGCCAGGCAAAACAGTTCAGAAACTGAGTGAAAGATGCTATCGGTTCTATGCTGGTTGGCAAAACCTGCTACTAGGAAGTTTGGATGAGGTAGGAAGGGTCCCAGCCCATCTGCCTACATCTATTTATATAATTAACTAGTCAGAAACGGCTATGTGGTAACAATAGCTAACTGCCATCCCCACTCCATACAGGTATCCCAGTGGTATCAGTAAGGATGCTTGCACAGGCTTCCATGGTCTGCCTGTTAGGGAACAAACTGAGGAGTCAAACTCTAATTTCACTAGCTCCTCCCCAAACAAGGAAGGGAAAGAGTGAGGAAGGCACAATACAGAAACAAAGAGATGGAAAACACAGTAGAGGTGGAGCAAATCCAGCAAAGACAAAAAGAAAAAGCAGTAGCAGCAAGACGACTGGTACCTGAGAGACTCTGGTGGCTTCTGCTAAGAACTTCTTCATTTCCCCTTCAGTGAATACTACATTCATTGCAGACCCACTGTGAGAATGGCAAAGAAAAGAAAACAGGTCAGCTTCCCTTGTGTCTTCACGGGAGATATCAGAGTGTTAGACACCACAGCACAGGGTTATCAACTACTTTTGTAGCCAAGCAAGCTCCTGATTCAAGCCATTTGCTCCACTCTTGACTGAAAGACAGACAGATCTGGTACCTAATGAACCTCCACTATACTTCCCAGAGAAGATACATGACCTCCAGAATCATAACGAAGAATCAAATAAAGAACTGTGGTTGCGTAGCCTTAGCACTGCTGCCAAATTCCCTTTCTGACCCAAGGCTTTAAAGCTTCTCCTAAGCTGAAGGAGATGGCTACTCAGCCTGATAGTCTCACTAGGGACCCAGACTTTTATCATACGTGCATGTTAGCTGTGAGCTCAGGACAAAACAGATGCTTTGCTCACCTTAGCCCAACTGTTCATCAGTGACAGATGAATGCATAGGCAAGTGGTGATGGTTGCAACAGTGTAAATGCAGATGAAAATGGGCTGTTCTTTGCTGGCCATTTCACTGGGCCCCTCCCCTAACGCTTTAGTCCTTAAGGGAGAGGCACAGCAGATACCGACACTATCTCTGAAAGCTATTTTGAAATGCAGCTGTTAATAACATCAGAGAGGGGGATCTGGGAGAACATGGGTTGAGAGTCAGTGATTCAGGTCCCTTTTAAAGACAAGAATCTTTTACAAAAAGATTTTATATTGGTCATTTGTACCATTGATGTTCAACTTCCCCTTTTCTTTGGTGGGCAAGCCACAGAGGCTGTGGGGAAAAGCGGAGGAAGGACCTATCCCACAAAATCAGTCACTTTAGCCTAAGATAAATAGACACAAGTACCTAGGTGATTATACTTACCAGACTACCTCTTCAGCTGATGTAAATCAATAGAGTTCAATTAAATCCATGGACCTATGTCAGCAGCACCACTGAGGATGTGAGCTGGTACCCACAGTACATAACTAGTGGGGAAATGCATTTAGTTTTCCAAGGCAACTGGCAAATATTAAAGGCCGTATCTGTCCAAAGATGAAGAAGTCTAGCTGTGGATCTGCTGCTGTTCTGCAAATAGAGGCCAGACAGTGTGCTGTGCTAGGGCTTTTCACTTTCTATTTCCCCAAGTTTGACATTCTGCAGTTTCATCTTTCTCCCTGAAGTCCCCCTAACCTGTCCAAACACCCTTTAATAAATACTTACATGGAAAAGGCCTACATGGATGGAAACAACAGGCTAAAAGAAGTGTTCCCTAAAAATCTGGAGGAGAGTGACATCAGGAGAAGTTTCTAACTTATCTTCCTGACCTGAGTGCTGATTATTAACTTCGCTTTGCAACCCCTCTGCAAGCTTCAGAAACTGGATAGAAAAGTCACATTCAGCAGTCTCTTCTAAAGGACGTTTCCTTGAAGGTTGAACATACAAGAAATCTTTCTCCTTTTCTTCTTGTTAAATAAAAAGATATTTTTTTTTTGCTTCCCTGAAAATGAATATTGTGCCTCTTCATTTTGATATGTGTCTCTCTTTCATATGAAAAGGATCGTGTCTCAAATTTATCTTCACTTGTAATTTGTACCCAGAAAACTGCCTCTCTGTGCCTAGCCATCCAGCTATAAAGAAACTCCTTGCAGAGAGGAGTGATCATTCAGAACGTATGAGTTTGCTGTGTGTATGCGTTGGTGTAACTTCTTCAAAAAGTCTAGCTGTTGGAAATGCATGGCTCTGTACAATGTCTATTTAAAGAGAAGCAGCTGCCACAGTGTAGGGACATAAAACATGGCTGTAAGCAGAAAAGCTTAGCAAATAAGAAGCTAAATTCAAAAGATGCGCTGTCATTTTCTGAAAACAGATGCCAACCCCAATAAATGGCCTCAGCATGTTCCCTTCTGTTTTTCCTGGCTTAATTGTACAGGTAGTAGTCTCAGAAACCTTACGGAATATTGCAGATGGTTCATGTTTTTGGCCTTGAGATATGAAAAGGTAATGCAGCTAAACAGACATTCTTATGATTATATTCTACCTTTGATCTCTGCCTGATGGACATAAGGGATCCATCGGCTTCCTTTATTGGTTTGAGCAGTTGTCCCAGCAGTTAAGACAGGCAGCTTTATGCCGCCTGCACCTAGCATAGTGTTTTCCACACGTCCCCTGAAATTACTCTCCCTTGTCCCAAAGATGCTTTTGTAGTTGATGAGCTCTGATGGTCGAGCCTTACCTCAGAACATAGGAAGGCCTCAGCAAACATGGGTAACTCACAGAGCGTGCAAATTCAACAGCATCTCTCTAAAGAAAGGGAGGAAAAACACGCTGTCAACAAGAAAATATTTTGAAGTCATACCAAAATTTCATCTCTAACTGCATTTGCTCCTTACTAGCCATTAAGACTGGAGGTGGGGGGGTGGGGGCGTGAGGGGAGGAATGTAGGAGACTACAGCTTGGGCTGAACATAATACACAACTTCTTGGTTCCAGAGTTGTCATCTTCAGACCTTCCCGGTCCATACAGCTTCACCAGGACAAAAAAGCAGTGCCGACACACCTCTATTCCTTTGCAATCTCCACCTGCTAGAATAGTTTTCAAGGCCAGTAGGATAAAATAGAGTAGCTTGACAGTGGTGCTAACTTTTGCTGGGTATATAGCCCATGTTGTGTAAAGATGATTTAAAGACTTCCCTTCCAGTTTCCATCCCACTCCCAGTGATGCTATAGCATCACTTTACAGGGATCAAAAAGTTTTCCAACATCAGCAGTAAAAAAAAAAAAACCAACTGTCAAATGTCTTTGGAATCTCAAAAGGTATCAGTAAGTCAGATCCCCTTAGCAGATGCTCGTAACAACCCCCAGCCACTTCATTTCCCATATGCCCATCCCAACTTACCAGCGTGCTGACTGCCTTCCAGGGCGCCTGGGCCACACGCAGCTCATCCAGAACAGCTGAGAATATGGAGCGATCTTCTGCCTGGTCAATCTGCAAAGGATTTGTGCCAAGGATCTTCACTCCACTCTGGTGCAGTGGCACTGCCAAGTTATTGGGAATCTGCCCACCTACAGAAATAATGCAACCACTGCATCCCTGTTGGCAGAGAGAAAGGAGAACAGTCATGTCCAAGTTAGCTTAAGAGCTGTTATAATGAGGAGTGCAATATTTAGATTACATCACTTTTCAGGTCGCTATGAGCAAAGACAGATCATAATTGTGCTGATCCAGAGGCACCAAGCTGCAAAGTGTGATTCAGAGTGCGGAGCTTCTCTAAAACAGCAATATCCTCCTTGATGTCACTCAACACACAGCAGTAACTTGAGGTAAAACTCCCCAGAAAACCATAGAAATCTGCAGTGTTCGCCTGCCTTTTGACATCAAACCAAGATTTTAACTTCTGCTAGAACCACAGACTGTTACCTTGATTTCACGTCATGTTTAGGTGCTTCTGCTTTCCCACTGAGGACAAGCACTGACCTGATACATGCTCCCTTGCTTTGCAGAAGGGCACTGTGCTATGAAAACCTCACGCCTCACAACGAAACGCAAAACCCCACTCGGTGGGGTCAGATCTTCCTCCCATGTTCTCCTACACACGTGGACGTGGGCACCATCACTTCGACCAAGCCCGCTCCCACCCCCCTGCTGCAAACTCTGGACACAGCAGCATAAACAAACAAGATGTTTTGGGTCCCCTTTCCTTCTCAGCCCCGCTCTTCCAAGAAAACAGCCTCTCCCATGCTCACAGTCAGAAACTTCCAGAGTAGCAGATGTTCACGCAAACTTTTTTACTACAGAGTCACAAGGCAGTAACCCCCAGCAGAGAGACAATGGGAAACAACTGAAATTCTTTTTTGTTTGTTTTTTTGTTATTTGCTAAGCAAACATCCTTTCCTAGCCCCAGATGCCAGCCTTTATGAAGCACTCACTGCTGACCCCTTGCCGGCCTGCAGAAAGCAAAGCAGAGTCTAGTTCAAGAGAGCCCAATCCATCAGACAGCCTGTGGTGGTGAATTACTCTGGATACACTTAGCCCTTTATTTTAATTCATCCTCATTATTCCTGACTAGCTCCTCATTTCCAGTAGTGCATTTGATAATAACAAGTATTTCAGCCAAACTGTCATATGTGCTCATTTCTATGCAGGTTATTTGCAAACGCTTCAATTCCAGAAGCAGATGAGGCAGGACAGGTGGCACAGCATCCTCCAGCCACAATGGCACATTTCAGGTTTGTCACTGGGCAACAACAACATTTTAAGTGAGGAAATAATAAACAACAAATAAAAAGAGACAGGTGAGCTCACTTGCAAACACACATCCTTCTTCCGGTGCAAATATGGGCTTTTTTTTTTTTTTCTTACATAGAACCCCTAATGCTTTCAAGTACAATCTAGTCTGGAGTGAAAATTTTCACTAGTAAAAAAAGGCCTTAGAGTGCCTGCAACAATCATGAGGACATGAATTACGTTTAGACTGTGTAATAATTGAGGGTAATTAAATAATGGGCAATTTACTTCCAAATTAAAGCTGGTGAAATTTTGCCCAGAGGAGAATCAGGCCCACAGTTCAGCTGTAGTGAAGGCTCTTTTGGACCAAATGTGTTTTAGACAGTTCTACCTACCTCTAACAAACAAGAAACATAAACCAAGTGATCCACGGTTTAGCTCTATCTTTTAGAGTATCAATGTTCTTTTAATTAACAAGTGTGCTTTTCCTGAAGAAGGTTAGCCCCACTAGCCTTCCTGGAAGAGGAACTTCTTAAGGAGGGATTTAAAGGGATTTAGAGTGGCAGATCTATAAGCTGAGAGCAGGATGGACTAGAAGTAACTGAGAAAAAGCAGATGATAAATGCCACGACAAACCCTGCTCAACTTCAATGTGGTTAATTTCCTACCATAATAAAAAGCCACTAAAAAAGTCTGGCATTTAAGCAGCAGTTATATCCCAAGGTCTTTAAGATTATTATTTGCTGCTAATATACAGTGCTGGAGATAATTTTTTTTCTTTTTCACTGTGGAGTCACTTATGGATGACACGCTGCTGCTGGTCAACAGCAACTATCTGAAAGAGCTTAGGACAGAGAATGAAAAATGCCTCATTAATAGAGGGTGGAGCAAGGACAAAGGCTGTTTTGTGCCCACATGGGGTTGTCCCATGACATTGGAGCTTGGCATCTCTAACTCAGAAGAAAAATCTGTTCCTTACTGCTTCCAGACCCATCCAAAATACAGTACTTATCTCTAGTCCCCAGACCCCTTATCATCCCACATGGACAAGAACCAGACAGTGAATAAAGCAAACCCCTTCTTGCAGCTTGGAATGGTTCCTGTTTGATAACAAGTCAACCTAGTTTTGCTGCCAAGGTCAACCAACATCTTAATCTATCCTCAACATATTTGAAACACGAGTGTCCTGGCTTCTCTTTGGCTGACGCTTGTTCCTTCCTTTAAAACACTTCTAGTCACTGAGCCTCTAAAATCCAAATACTGCTTGCATCAAAGTTGGGGTGGCGTTAGGAACTCCAGTCTCAAGGAGACAGAGGAGATGGCTTATTCAGCAGAGAGCAAATAATCATACACTCATTTTTACACAAAAAGAACCATAAATTGAGATCCAGCTGCTGCTTACTTACTTCTTTAAAATTCTGCTGTTATTTGCCAAAGCATGCTCTTGTCCAAAGCGCAGCCCACTGCCCTGCTAGGGAACAGGAGTGCTCCACTGAGAAATGTGGGCAGACGGAAATGGACTCCACTGCATATCACTTTGTCAGCAGCCATATTTTAATTATAAAGAAAATGAATAACATCCTTGCCATTAGATATCTTTAAAATATACTCTATACATAAGCTAGTCAAAGAAACCTAGAGAGAATTATTTTCCCCTTTATAACAAAAATCACTCTTTTTATTACTACCTTGCTTTTATGTCATTAGTAATAGAGTTGGGTTTTCTTTTTCCCTGAGTTTGAAAACAAATTAGACCATTAAAATTGTACCTAAGAGCCTCCTTTAGTTTTATGAATTGTTTCAGAACGATCCTAGAAACTAAAAAAGAATCAGAAGAGGCCCTCAAGCAGATAGATATTAAAATAAAAAGGGAACATCTTCTCTGGAAACAAAAAGGCAATAAATCTGAGGGAAGGAATTTTTATTTTTTTTTTAATTATTGTCCTCATAGACTACCACCTAACTTTGCACATTCACAGTAAATTACACTTCCCTCCAACGCACGGCTGTGTTGTGCAAAGCTCAGTCTCCAGTGAGTCAGAGCAGCTGTGAACGTCAACTGGAGAGGTAAAAGGGGACACACGGGAGAGAAAGAGGAGGGACAGCTGAGCACATCCTTGTGACAGGACTGTGCAAAGCTGTGAGCAACTCTTGGTAGGCAGGTTCCAACTCCCTCAGTCTCATTGGTAACCTGAGTGTAGCCTACTTTGTCTAATCAGAAAAACTGGGACAAGTCAGTGCACTTACTTATTTGAGCTTAATAGTTGCCCAAGGTTTGCTGCTAATCCTAACAACGTTTAGGGAGTTGATGTATCATCTCTACTGAGGGCAAAGGGTTGTGTCCATTGTCTGCTGATGGTTTTACACATGGTTTGCCAATGATCCAGGACTTTTGAGAGCATTTGCCACTGTTCATTGTACATTGGAACACTAGAGGAGGCTTAATGAGCAGGAGAGTTTCAAAGATCGGTCTGAAATCATGGCACTATTCATGATTTGTATATGAAGCAGGGAGAGATGGTTATCTGCAGGTGGATGAGGGATCTCAGAATCAGATCCTGAATTTTTAACATGATAATTTCCTCAGGGACTGACTTCCAACTGCATTTGCTTGAGGAAGTATTCTGTTAACAGGATATTAGCATTTGGCTCACTCATTTAAAAAAAAAAAAAAAAAGACATATAGCAAATAATCTATTTTAGACTACACCCTGCTGGAGGTCTGGAGTCTGTCCCCAGGTTTGCCTATGTCCTTTTGCATGACTCTGTGCAGCCTCTCTACCCCTCAGAGGTTCAGTTTCCCTACTTGCAAATTAGGCATAATGATACCATTCCCATTTGTCACTACTTAAGAAAAGTGTTCTAAAACTGCTGAGTATTTACTATTCATCTCGGGATTTATCAGACAGCACGACCCTAACTTTGAATGTTTAGGCTCAGACCCTGATGGCTTTAATACCTCCAGAGCAAACATCAAATCACACCCAAGTCAGAGTAGCAGAATCCTCTGCAAGCTCCCAGCATCTCTCTTCTCCCCCTTTTTATTCCCACCAACTCAGCTCCTGCTGCCTCCACCCTGTCCTCTCTCCTCTCACGATCACTTTTTGGTTTACTTCACAAGGAGGACAGGCTAAAAACATTCCCAAAAGCATGAGCACAGTCCAGTGGATGAGCATGGCTGGTTGAGCTAGGGAAACTGTCAGAGTGTCCCTCCCCTTCAGCTCTGGGTACCACAGGATGCTGCTATTAGACCCTGAGATCTGCAACACCTCCCATCAAACTCACCAAGCCCTGCTGTGACAAGCAGGATAATGCAAGTCTCAATATGCATGCATTATTCTTTTTGCATATTTTTCTTACCCAACTTCCTAATTACTAACACAATGTGTTTAAATGAGTAGTTGCTCCCTCATCACCTATCTCTACCTTCTCTTTGATCCTGCAGTAATTAGATGCTGTGTTTCATCAGTGTTATTTGTCTGACAAACTGTCTCACCAGTCTTCTCCACGCCTCAAGTTCAGAAGTTCAGTTTTGCTTAAGTAAACAGGAGTTCAATGCTTATAGACCTGAGCCTCACAGATAGTCCTAAAGCATTCAAAAATCAGCCTTTAAGTCTCCAAAGAGCCAACAGTCTTTTGGCCTGGCCTAAATCTCTGCTTTCCAGTAACAGTCTCTGTTTTTATGAAAATTTAAAGATGTAAAACAACATGTACAAATAGGAAAGTATGAACGTGCAATCTCAAAATGGTCCTAGACAGTTTTTTGCAAATGGTTTAGGAACAGAGCCTAGAGACTGAGACTTGAATTCTGATGTGCTCTGCTTGGTGCCAAATTTGGGAATGATCAAAATGTAGCCAGGTTATAAAACCATTTTAGAAACTTGCACCCACTCACAAAGGAGATGAGCTCAAATCATCATATACTGGGAAAAAGAGACAAGAAAAATCATAACTTTAACATGACCTGGGTTCTGCAAAGTTGTTTCAGCAAGTTACATGGCCAACTTACACTGAATTTCAAGGGAGACTAAGTTCCCGTAAGAACCTTTAAAAGCCTCAGCCACAAATCCAAGACAAGCATGTTACCAGTTAGAAATCAACATTTTCCATTTTGGGACCAACAGCTTACATTATGTATCCTCCCATTACCAAATCTGTCTGGGACTCTTCTCCACCTCTTAGTATCAGCACTTCTGAACGCTTGAAAACTCCTAACAGAGAAGTGCAACATCTGGATCAGGAGCTGGAACATGTTTTGGTTTGATGGCAATTCCAATGCCCTTTCCTGACCTGCCTGCCCACATGCTGGACTACATCCACCACGTTGCCACTGTATTGCAAGGCCAAGACTGCAAGTTCTTGAGCACACGTTAGTGTTATGCACATAACTTGATCTACTGCTTCAAGGGGAGTACTTGTGCTTAAAGTCAAGGATATGCTTAAGTGCCAAAGCTCAGAACCGCAAGGGCAGAACAATTTGTGCAATAAATGACTGTGCAGCAAATTAAATCTGCTTGTAAATATTGCACAATATGGCATCTTGCAAAATAATTTAATATTTATTTGGCATTCATTATTGAACAGTCTGCTAGGAACATCAACGATGGGTAAAATGCAACATCAGGATCCAAACCAAACAGCTTTTGAGAGCACGTTCTCCCCTCTCACCCCCAGCTGCTCTGCCAAAGCAAGCTAGTGACATGAATTTTGAAAAATTTGGTTTGCTTCATGGCTTTTTACCGTGCTTCTGCTTTTCTTTACCTCATATTGGTAGATGTCCAGGATCCTTTCCAATGACAGCTCCTCAAAGTACAGTCTGTCACACTCATCAAAATCTGTGCTCACCGTCTCCGGGTTGCAATTCACGACGACGGTCTTGTTGCCAAGCTGACGCAGCGTGCGGATACTGGAGACAGCACACCAATCGAACTCCACGCTGCTGCCTGCCAGGCGACAGAAAAGTGGGCAAGGAAAGGAAGGATGCAATGAAGAAAACATAAACAGACGTTCTCAGCACTCAAGCTTAAAAAAGAAAGAAAAAAAAAAACCAACCAGCATTGCCTCCTGTCAGCTCAGAGCAAGAAATCTAATTCTCCTCCCATGGAAACTAATCATCCACAAACATGAGCCTCCAAGCACAACAGGTAAGTTGGCTCAGCTGCTCAGGAGCGACAGACCTCCAACACGTCTGTCATCCTGCGCTCATAAACACTCATGTCTGCTCTTGCTGCCCATCAGCTACTACTGCCTCCCAACCAATGTGCTTTGAGATAAACTTAAGAGGCAGAAGCTTAGAGATGACCAAATTGAGCGCCCATTATTATAAGACAGTGCTGTTTACTCCAGGAAACACAAAGCATTTGTATAGATGTAGTTTAAAAACAGAAGACTGAAGTCTTTTTTACCTTCCAGAAGAGTATGGCTAACCTAACAGAAAAATTACAGGTCAGTGGGTTTGACCTTCCTGTCTGCTGACTCTAGATAAGGCAAATTGGTAGAACACCACTTTTAGAGTCACTCTTTGATCCTTTTATCTTGGTTCAAAGGCCACAGTGACTGTGGCAACACTGTGGGACAAGCACATGCTACTGTCCTGTACCCTGAGTAAGCACTGTGGCCAACTCTGAAGGAAAGAGGCACAGAGGGAGTCACCTGGTGCTTGGGTGAGCACCAGAACTTGGTGCTTGGTCTTGGGCAAGCTGTAGGACTTGGGCAAAACTGCAGGTTTCAGACCAATGCTGGAGTCCAGACTTGCCCTAAAAGCTACCATCCCATAAATTTCTACACTCAAACATCTAAGAGGGGTACCATAAACAGAGAATGATGCATATTAAAAACCATCATTAAATGGTTATGCTTACAGTCTACAAGAAAACCTTGGCCTCATCATGATGTGTTCACAGTCATTACATGCTCGTTAACCACTGTTAACATTATTTTTATATGTAATTGTGTGACAAGATACATTGGAAATTCAGGCTGTGCTTAATAGCTGCCTCCACCACCTAGTCACAAACGGATGGCTGTCACAGGTCACTCACTGACAGGCACACTATTTATTTCCCTACTTCTGTCAAACAGGAACCTCAAAAGATGCCTAGGTCTCTGCTAAAACCCCACAGAAAAGAGAGGGAAATCATATCTGAAATTGGATGTTTCCCAGAAGGGTCACCAGATGCTCGTTCACTTTTTGTATTCTACTTCCATTATTCAGGTATTCTTGTTCCCACAAAAAACCTCAACTTTGGGACACAATGGTCATCTGAAGTCCCCATCCGACTGCTTTAGATACAACCTGGGGAAACAGCTGAACACTTGTAAGTACATGCCAGCCACATCCAGTAACGGTCATGTCCAACCAGTGGGAAAAGGGAAGACAGCAAGTGACTAGTAATACTAGTAATGACTGTTGTAACATAACCAGACACTCCTCCTCAGAAGATAATTACTACATCAATACAGGCATGTTTTTGAACTCACTTTCAGGTTTTGATCATGTTAAATCTACGTACACACCTTAAAATTTACAGACCACTCTGCAGGTCCACGCAGTTAGTGGAGTAGCTTATTTATACTGCTTTCACGGCTGACATAGAATCACAGAATGGTTTGGGTTGGAAGGAACCTCAAAGCCCATCTAGTTCCAATCCCCCTGCCATGGGCAGGGACACCCTCCACTAGACCAGACTGCCCAAAGCCCCTTCCCATCCCCATTCAGTTGGCTTTCTGGGCTGCAAGCACACATTGCCGGCTCACATGGAGCTTCTCATCCACCAACACCCCCAAGTCCTTCTCCTCAGGGCTGCTCTCAATCCATTCTCCACTCAGCCTGTAGTTGTGCTTGGGATTGCCCCAACCCTCGTGCAGGACCTTGCACTTGGCCTTGCTGAACTTCATGAATTTCGCACAGGCCCACCTCTCAAGCCTGGCAAGGTCCCTCTGGATGACTTTCACACAAACCAATCCCCCTCCCAGGACAGGAGGCACCCTCCTGGCAGCAGGTGAAGAGCAAGCATCGCCTTGAATATCTGGGCAATACTCCCCCAGAGCAAAGGTCACACACTGCAACTCAGGTTCTCAGTGAGCCAGAGGCCTTTACATGTGCATGGAATGTGCATCAAAGCAAGCTCTGAAGTT
This sequence comes from Balearica regulorum gibbericeps, assembly GCF_011004875.1. Classification (NCBI taxonomy): domain Eukaryota; kingdom Metazoa; phylum Chordata; class Aves; order Gruiformes; family Gruidae; genus Balearica; species Balearica regulorum. The sequence goes on from NC_046189.1 coordinate 5,765,153, forward strand.
GAAGAGTACAACTGTACCGATTCACATCATGTTTCTATTTGGCATATTAGTTAACAAGATCAAGAAAGCTTCAAAAAAAGGAACTTCAGTGTGGATAATTTTCTTTCCAAATATAAAATATAGCATGACTTTTGAAATGACCTCACACTTCACCTAAATAATTTTATTTCTTTGCGAAAGTGTCAACATATTCAAGATTTTCCTGTAATATACTTCAAAATATTTTCAAATAAAATTCATAAGGTTGGGGGTTTTTAATCTAAAACTCAGTTGTAACAAAGGAAATAAGAATCTCGGTGTCTGGTTTTAAAAAAAAAAAAAAAAAAGTAACATCACATGTTTAACTTCCATTCAAATAATTTAGCCCTTTCTGACCTGTTCCTCTTTTGTAAACGCAAATCCACAGGGATCACACCAAATTATGATTACAATGCTGAAAGCACTGAGGAAAAGCACGCTGCTTACTTGCCTTCAAAGGATAACAAAAGAAAAAAAAAATCAACTTGGCTATTGCACCTAAGAAGAAAAAAAGCTTTTAGAGGTGCAAGTAAATGGTTTCCATTAGCAGCCTTTATTTAGTTGCAACCTCTGCCAAAGATTGTCTTGATCTATTCAAAGCTACAGAATGGGTAAGACCAAGAGCTGTATGGCTAATCTAAGCAATTAGGAGTTTTAGGTGAACAGCGCAAAATGTATTCACATACATTCAGTCAAATTATTAAACAACACTGCCATCCTTTTTATGTTCATTTTTTGTAACTATGCTACACGGCATGTTGACTGGCAGAAGCGTTCACAAAAAATAAGCATAATCATGGAGTGTTCCTCCTGATTTCACTCATCTCAACATTCATACTGGAAACTGAGTTCACAAAGACACATCCTACAAACAGCAACAGGAGTGTAGCACGTGACCTGTCCATCCAAGCAAAACAAATGGATGCAGTTTTAAATGTCAGCTTTCAAAACCCATCACCACTACTTGTGAGATGCAGAGCAAAAATACTTCTGAATAACAAGCAATTTTTTTCTTGTCAATAATTGCAAGCTATTTGGAAGGATCCATGAAAAGAAAAAGTGAAAGTCATCATATACAGAATTCAGCAGTCTGTCTACCCAATACTCATAGCCATGAGGAAAGTCTTATGCTGCATAATCATCTGAGTGGGTTGAAAAACCAGCATACAGAGAGCTGCTTATACAAAAGCAGCTGAAGATACCAAAATATCTTCATAGTCACCTATACTTACAGTAGTAAAATGCATAGTATGTAACAACATAGTCACGAGCTGGCAGTAAACATACAAGATAGGTGTGGGAGCAACAAACTTTTATATGAGGTATCAGGTTCTCAAGACCTTAACACGTGCAAAAAATAAGATTAAAAAAATTCCCTAAAACTTTGTGGAAATCACAACTAAGTGACAAGTGAAAAGTAATAAAATTCTCCTGTTTTTTCCAGGGCGTGAAATTAAGTCTCCAAGCAAGTGTAAAAGTCAAACCTTGTGTTAGGAATTGATGTCCTGGGCACTGTGCTCTGGAGGGTTTTGTCCCCATACAAGAAGAGGAACAAATGAACCACAAGAATATCCAAAGAAGGCTCGAGGGTGCAAGGAGAACAGAGGAGTTGTAAGAAAGATTTACCTATGTGATATGGTCCACAGCCCAACACCATCACTCCACAGTCATCAAATTTTACATCATGCTCCTGAGAAGGGAGAGAGAAAAGTCATTAGGATAGGTACTCCACGGCACCTAACTCCATGCTTTTCAGAATAAACAGTTTCTGGTGCTCAGCCCATATCCAACAGTCCGATCCTTCAGGGCTCAAGTCTGATCTTGTTTACTGCAGTGTAAATCAAGTGCAACTCTATCCGAATTAGTGGTGCTGCTCCCAAACCAAAGGAGACACAGCATCTCTGATTTGACTATTCGAGCAGCCTAAGGAGCTGTTAAGTTTCACATAAAAATGAATGTTAGGATGAGATGAGTGACACATGAGTTCTGCATTCCAGCACCTGACCTGTGCACAGAGGATGCAAGTACAGGTGATATAGGACAGGATCATAACGACACAGGGGCATTAACACTAAACGCACTGGACTGCTATTTGAGCAGGAGAAAGTTCCAGGCCTGCTGTAAGGGGATTATATGTAACACCATCCAAAATAATTGCTACAGAGACCAAGACATCTGCAAGATCTCTGGAAATAACACAGCATAGGGGAAAGAAATCAAACTAGACAGCAATGAGACTGTTGTTTCTGAATGTACCTACCTGCCCATTGTACGTGATGTAGAGGTAATTAGTTACCGCTGGGTATTCTGCTGCCAGTGTGTCGATCTGTATAGGGAAGAAGGAGGGATTGTGACTTGGCCAGTGCAAGATCTTTCTTAAATGCAGATGTTTTGGGGTTTTTCTTTTCCCTCTTTCATTTTCTACTCCTATTTCTATCCTATTATTTTCCCATCATGTCTTTCCTCAAAAAGAAGTGATCTGAACTGTCATATGCTGGTGACGCAGCACATGCCTGGCCTTCCCCCCACAGCTTACAGTTCAGTCAACAGGAGAATCTACCATCTCTTTCTAAGCTGCAGCTTTTGTTCCGCCCCTCTTTAGTAAAACACCTTCACAGCCCAGGAACTTTCCCCATCCATCCCTTCTTGCCAAGGCCCTCATTCTGTAGTTAGTTTGGCAGCATTAATTACACAGATCTCCATTCCCCCAGGTTTCCTGTCCCCTTTAGCTGTGCTGTCTGGGATCTTCACGCTATACTTCTGACCCCATCCTACGAACGTACACACAATATCGCTTTGAGATCACGTCGGGGAGCAGCCAGCAGTGTAAGTACTATGTATTTATGTTATGATATTACTCATGCTTTGATAATTAAATGGTACACAAAGCAAGAGTGATTTTCAACCACCCCTTATACGTAGTTTTCAACAATTTCTTATGTAATTAGTCACCAGAGAGCCCAGAAGAATAATTTGCCTACTAGGCTGTTCACAAACTATTTGTGTCAACTACTTATTGCATGTTATACATGGTAACTAGTCCATCTAGGTCACCAGTGATTGCTAAAGTTCCCTGAATGAACAACTGAAACATTTCTACACAGAATACTGAACAGGAAACAATATTAAAGCAGACCTGACATGAATTTTTACATGTTATACCATTTAAAAATCTGTCCAATCTTCAAGTATTTTCAGGAATCCCTACTGGCTGTCCAAATCCTTGTGAATAATGAAGAACGTGACCTTGCGTCATTAGCACTATGTAAGTGTCTGCTGCTCATTACTGTTGCTAATACTGCAACCTGTACTTCATGGCTCAAGAAGAAACATATGCTTTGAAGCCACAAATGTAGGCATAAGTAGAATGACCTTATTAAGGGTACCTTAGCACACAAATCAATCCAGCACTGCAGTGCCATATGCAGCTGAAAATGCAGTGCAAGACCAGGCACATTTCTGTGGGCCAGGTGAGGGCATAGAAGGAAAACAGCAGCTGGGGAACAGAAGGAGATTTGGCACCTGGAATTGGGCCTAAGGATACAGATGGGCTCTTTCTGAAACATTCAGTATTTTGGGTTGAGGTCGGTTTTGGTTTTTTTAAGGACAAAAAAAACCAGCTGGTGGCAGTTTAATACCAACATACCTTAAATGCAGCAGCAGAACACCTAGCAAAGCACTCGTGACACTGCCATGAATACTAGATGAGCTCATTACGCTTGTGCTATCACAATGAATAGCAAATGAACCCATAACAATAGCACACTTCAAATAAAGTATTACCCTGTAAAAAGTTACTACCAAGAGAAAAGACGTATTACAATTTTCATGGTCACACCATGGTGGGCTAGCATTCTCAGCCTTTTCCTGAAGCCAGATAGCTGCGTTTCCCTCAGCCACATAGAATACGAACAAGAATATTCTGAGTCTCTCTTTGAGGATGTTCATGTCATTACATTGATGCCTGCAGTGCAGAAGTAAGAGCTATGTGGGTGAAATTTGTTCTCCTCTAATCTCAATGTCAAAACTCCCATGGATATTAGCAGAGCCAGGGGTTCCACTTTGTTTACCTCAGCTGTTTCTAAGGACATGGAGGTCTCCTGCTCCTTCCACTCTTAGAAGCCCCCACCATAAACAGCGATGTCTCTCACATACCTGTTTCACCCAGGGCACTATATTCTTCTTCAGTCTCAGCTGACGGCACTGGACTTCAGTCAGCCTCAGGCATTTCCCAATCTGCTTGTCTGAGAACCCAATCTGTTTGGCTCTCCTCAGTGTCTCTTCTGCAACTGTTTCACTGGGATTAAATAAGAAAAACACCACTGCATGAGGTTTTACAGGAATACTTAGAAGATACACGAGTGCTTGTGTCTTCCATACTGCGTAGAGTTGCTATAGGATCATGCACATAAAGGCAAGAAAAGGAAGAAGATTCAGCTAAGCTATCCTCACACATAAAAGATCTTTTTTGCAACAGATGCCCCCACAAACTCCTATAAGGTAAACTTTACAGGCAGATTGCTGATGCTAGGAAGTGAAACACTTTCTTTCCTTGTATTCTTGAGACAAGAATAAGAGACTCATGATGAGGTCCATCATGTCCCAGGCAGTATTCTCCACCAGGTTAGTACAAGGTCACTGCATCCACAATAACTGTATGGCCATTTACCATTACAGCCTCCACAGAGGACCTGCAATCATGATTCCTTTCTCAGAGTCAGTATCCCCATATCTCCATGCCCAAACTTTAACTCAATCTCTCCCTTACATTCTTCCTTCCAGTCTAAATTTTAAAATATAGGCCTCACCAGACTGGGCTGGATCAATAATTATGTATGTACTCACATCTCCTGCCTCTCGCTGCAGCTGCCCACTCCACACAAAGAAGCTCTGAGACAAGCCATTCAGAGGCATAACTGTCCCACAACACTGCTGAGCTGGGGGATAACTTGCCTCAAAACACAATTTATCCAAAACAAGTCCTCCTTTCTGTTGTTGAGGATGCTCTACCTTCAGAAATGGCCAGTCTTTTGAAAAAGCATCTGACTTCAGAGATACACAGTAGAAACGACCTTCAGAGGCTCGCATGCAAGGTAGGTTTTTCGTTCTGACAGTCTCCAGTATACTTTTTTCCATATCATTTGTGCTGCTTCTTTCATTATGAAAACAGGGAGAGGGGGATAGACAGGGTAAAGCAGGGCCACCTTTTTTTATTTCATATTTGCAATCAAGGTCTCTCAATACTTCCATATGTTCTTGTTCTCCCTGTTTTGTTTTTCAGGAGTCCTAGTTTTTGCTGTTTATTTCAAATGCATTGTTTTCCCCGGCCACCTCTGTAGTTCAACGGTTTCTTGTCCACTTTGCTTTTGATTTTTTAACCTTCCCCATTCCCCCTTCATTCCCTCCACTTTTTTCTCTCCCACACTATCTTTGTTCCACTTTGTTTTGACTCCACCTATAGCCCTTATAGTTTCTGCCTGTCTCTGTTTCTAAGCTACCTTTTTTAAGCTTAGCTTTTGCAAAGACATAAAAAAAGCCTATGTATTTTTATCAGCACTTCTGCTTTTCATCTTCACTGCCAAGAGCATCCTTGCCTGCCCAATAAATCAATATTTTATGAGCAAGCAACCTCTGAATCAGGAAAAAGGAAATGATTAACAAACAAGCAATTTTCCTAAATCAGAGCTTTTGAATTACGTCCTTTGCTTGATGGTATTTTTAAATAAATAGCATTATGTTATTTGAGTGGGAGGAGAGGGGTACGGCTGCTTTATTGGAATGTGTCAGGAAGCTGAAGCATGAAAGAGAGTCATTGGATTGGATTTTCCACTCTGGCTTAGGCACAGAGCAGCTTTGCTGCCCTCAGTGAAGTCCGGCTAGCGTAAAACAGGTGAGAGTCACAGAAGTGTCAAACCAGCTGTTCTGAGAGCAGAACCGGGGACCAGAAACTTTTTGGTTTAGATCCCTGGGCAGATGGGTTTTCCTCTATGAATGACCCGAAGCCACCTCTCCTTCCCCTGCAATATGAGAACAGAGTGCTCCACCTGCCTACAACAGCACAGCAGACAGCTAGTGAGGATTCGCAGAAAAGAAACCTTCACTGTAACTGCTGTCCTCTGCGATGTGTCCCAGCCTGGCACTAACAGCCAGCCTGCTCTGCCCTCAGGGCACTCCAGGCAGGAGTACCACCTACACCCTTCATCATCTCCACAACCCTCCACCACATCACCCTTCTTACTCCAGCAGGTCCTGCTCTTTGCTAGTGTCAGAAGGAAACAGTCCTGCCTAATCCTGCAGGTTGAGCCTCCCAGGTTTTGGATTTAGTCCTGGGTGCAGAAAGACTTCCCAAAATAAGATCCACTTTGCAGCACCGCAGTACGTTAAAGCCTGCGGTTCCCATGCACTAACGCCTCCACCACAAAACTCCTCTGCTTCTCCTCAGCCCTTTCTACTTTCTGATCTCGGCTCAGAGGCAGGACTTCTTGCATAAACCGTGAACACCAGAACTGAAGGCACAGATGGGTGGTTTACAGGAGGAAACACAGCAAGCCAAATCTGCCAATTCTCTGGCAAAACAGATGCTAGCCATTGCCAGCTATTAAGAAGAAAGCAGCCACGTTAGATTTCTCTCCTAGATTCAGCATTCCCTAAGTAAGAGTGAGCAGACCTGATGACCCCAAGAAAATGAGCCTGTTTCAGTGCAGTTTACTCCCTTGCTCTCCCTCCCTTCTGCCTCAGAAACACACATAGCTGACTGTCATTTGATTACTGACAGAGAAAGAAAATTGCCTTCATTTGCACCTTGTTTCAATTCAGTGTTTTGTATCTCATTATAACAACATCATTCATCGTCATCCCCCCCAGCAGGGTGGGTAGAAAAGAAGCAGTGATTATTTGGTGACATGATTCATTTGCCTTGGGCTAGCAGCTTAAATTAGGTTAGGGCACTTACTAATCCATGCAAAAAGGTAACTAGTTTTGTACAGGACAACCACTGTGCTGGGTACCTAGAGGGGAAATGAAACTGTGCATTTTTTCCTCTGCTACTCCCAATACATGATAAAGAAAAGATAAGAGATGTAGCTTTCAATGTGGCTAATAAGAAAGACGCAGTGGGAACCTCTATTCAAGCAGCACCTAGAAGGAAGGGTTTTCTCATTTCTCACTGCCATGGAGGCAGCTTAATATGGAGGAAACACACCCAGCTCACCACGAGGCAGGAAAGGTTAGAACTGACAGCCCAGCCCTGGGGATGTAACAGTTTTGCCATTTAATACCGTCACAGAAAATTGGCAAGAGTCAAACACCTAGCAGTGCTGCTTTCCAAACACTTGAAACCAGAATCTGCTGCGAGATAAGAAATTGCCAGAAGGCTCTGAGGCAGCTCCTAGAGATTTGGAGACACAACCAGAAGAAGGGGAGGCAGAGTAAGCCAGCAGAATTGCTCCACCACGTTTGAAAGGAACTGGATCAGAGAGCTGCAAACCGTCAGCACTGCTATGGAAATCAGGCTGCCTCTCTGCATGTACTGGACACACATCTTCATACCTGGATAATTTCCATTTACTAATAAAAGTAATGTTTAGCATTTATATTTCAACTTTCATGTGAAGAATATAAAGAAACATGCAAACAGTATGGTAGGGTGATGCTTATCTTAGAGATAGCGAAACTGACATGCAGAGGTTAAGGTGATGATGTTTAAGATCCAGTATTCTCACTACCTTTGCTCAAAGACAGCCCTTTAGACTTGCTGGAGACACTAAAGCCAGCAAGAGTGGAATCAGGATGATGTCTTTGAACACTGGAGTGCAAATAACCCTTCCAAAAGCTCACCAGAAATCCAGCACTAAAAAGAGAAGAAAAAAAAAATCTCAGTTCTGGCTATTCCCAAATACATGACCCAGTCCTACATCATTGCCTCCCATTTTCCCCTGTAGCATCACTTATTTTTCAAACACAGAACAAAAAGTCTTCCAAATATTAAACTCCCTTGCTGGTTTATAATCAATTCTGAGACAAGGGAAGACTAAGCATCCATGATTCCAGACTCCTATAATGCTCCTTTTTCCTAACAGTCACCTTTTCAAAATGACAGTCAGAAGTTTTAGAGCTTCAAAACCAGACAATTAGACTTGCACGCTGCCATAATCATTTAGTGGCTGTTCATCTCCTCGGAAAGCTGAAGTCCCCTGCACATTTTGCAGTTTATAAACAGTACAAGCCTCTCCCGAACCTTGCTTGTGCCTGTTTCAGCTTCCAGTGTTGATTTTTGTTGCTTTTTGTTTAAGATTCCACCCTGTCATCTTTGGAACTCCATCCACTCACTTCTTCAATAATAAACGATAAAAGGAAATGGAATAAATTCCCCTTAATGAGGAAATTTTCACCTGGCACAGAGGACCTGGGGAAATCTATTAACCGACTGGAGGAACACTGGCAGCATTGCAATTATCAGGAGAGCCTGCTTGCTTCAGCACAGCCCTCTCTTCCACTTGACTGGCTTTCATCTGATCCACCAGTTTAGGAGTAATGCTAAATAAACGTGCCGGCAGAAAGCCCTAGCTTCATACGGAAAGAAGCACTCTTCTTCTTGTCTCCTAAATCAGGATCTGCTTCATTTTAGGTATCTTGTCTAGTTTATGCCCATCCGCACATTACTTAGGCATATGTTAATGGGTCTTGATCAAAAGGATCAGGATTATTTTGTGAACTGAAGGCCAAAGTCTGAGCTCAGAGCGTTTGGGACAAGGCTATTGTATCAGTTAACATCTGCCCTGTAAGCCCACAAGCTCACCCCTGCAGGTTCACCTCTGGTTTATCTCACCAGCCATTCATGTGGCTTGGACACACAAAGGAGCTGCAAAGATGAGCACACTCTGGCTCAGCTCACCAGTCTTGAACTCAGCTCCTCCTGAATCTGGAGAGGGTGGATTTAAGCCCAGATTACAGTTTTGCTATGGCAAAGTGGATCAAAAAGCAAGAAGCGCTGGAACCAAAATGCCTAATGCCCAGACCTAGAGAGCTCCTCCTTTCTTAGTAGTCACAGACCTGGAGGGTTTCAAAAGCCTACTTGATCTCAGGCTGGATTATGTACAAAGACATATTCTTCCTCTTTTCCTCATTGTCCCGCTCTGCTTCAAGGCTCCTAGTGGCTTCCTTGATTGCTCCTGATGTTTTACAAGATTTTGAACATGCTACAATTAAAGTAATGAGATCGGTGTATAAATTCTCTCCCTGCTTCTCTTCTCAAGGAGACAGATTGTTACCATTTTTCCCCTCCTGAGAAACTCATGAGATGACTGACAAAAGGCTGTCAAAGGAGCGTTTAGGGAGGCAGGAGCTGTAAACCAACAAATCTCGCTCACGGAATAACTATCACTCCAGTGCTCTGCATCTTTAACATTCAGGTCCCTGGGCTAATAAATCTCATTGTGGACATCTTGATTTAAGTAACATGAACCTCACACTGTGCTCTAAGACCTAAATGACTCACACCTAGGATTAAGTGATGCGCTGAAGCAGCAGCTCACACCAGAACTCAGCCAAGAAATGGGTCATAGATGCATCCTCAAAGCCTATTTTCTACCCCTGGTAAAAGAGAGCTTTGAGGTCTTTGGTGGGATACCATGGTACAGACTCCCCTGCTTCTGGTACACACCAGTTACAGAGATTCCTCAATGGCTTTTAAATGGTGGTGTCTGTATATCCTCTGTATCAGGGAAAAAATGCATACTGAGTTTTTACAAATGTACAGGTGCTTTGAAAGAAAATACAGCTGTGAAATTACCACCAATGTCTCTGTAAGACACATAGAAAGTATCTTACATCAGATTCACACAAACAACAGTGCTGAATAGCTACTTTTATTATATTCTCCTCATGTACTGAATTCCTAATTTGTTCCTGAGTCTTTCCTGCCCCACAGTTCACAAAGAAGACAAAAGTAATCTTCCCAGTTAGTTAAAAGCGAGTACTACAAATACGTCAGGGATAGCTCCTCCAACAGTATAAATCAGTGCAGCCTCATTTAGTGTCACTGGACCCTGCTCTGCTTTATACCCACACAAGATGTGACTTATGCTCTCTGACCTGTCCCAAAAGCACGCAAGTCAGCAGAAACACTGCTTTTGAGAAGAGCGGGTGTACAACCACAACTGTGCAAGAGCACAGGTTATTGATGGCCTGTCTGATCTTTCCTTCCTGTATTGTTTTCCAGGTCACCTGCTGGAGTCAGGTTTTAATTCCAGCACCTGTATTTCTGTGGCTACTCTACCACAGACATGTTTTGAAATCAAGTCATGCTTCCAGCAAGCAGCTTTCAAAGCACACCTTTCACAGACCCAAGAACGTGAGCTTCAAAAAAGAATTCGCAATAAACAATTTCTTCCATGGGACACTGAGCAGATCGCCTGGCTATAGATGCTGGGCTGAAGTGGGTCTGCACCTTCCTCCTTTTTTCTGCTTTCTCCTCTATTAACCTGTGTCTCTCTAGGAGCGAGAAGAGCACTAAGGACCGCACTTACCCCTTTCAAGCAAACCACAGGCCAGGAGGTGTTTTCACTCAATGTCCGCAGAGCAAGGACACATTCTCCTCCAAAACAAAGCTCCAAAGTACAAAGTTATCATAACATGACTGGTGCCATCATTTCCCACTGCTAGCAGGCTTGCTAGTTTGGTATCCACCAAAAGTAAGATCTGCTGTTTTCATCAAGGTTAATTTGAAGAGCTGAGCTTTAAGGCAGGAAAGTTCAACTCACTGCTCTGCCAGACTGTCTGAGACTTTGGGTAAGCTTACCATCTCTATGCTTTGCTCCTCAACTGCAAAATGGGGGTTTATCATTCTCCTCTTTTCTCACTTGAATTCTATTTTACAACCTTTTATCAATATTGAAATGTTCCTCTTTAGGCAATATACTCACACTTCTGCCTGCTGCAAGATGGCCAATCTTCCCTGGGCCTGACTTGGATTTTCCCTCACAGTGAACTTGACCCCATTAGCTCTCCTTTCCCCCCCCCATCCCTACGGCCACATGCAAATGGTCAAAGAACAGACGCAAATTCCAAAAGAGGCCTTCCCTTGCACCCAGGCCACCAGTGTCTTGAGTGGAACATGCCCCAGATGTTACTTCCAAGTCTGGGCTTCAGCTGTGCTCTGGGGAAAGATGGTGTTACTGGACCCTACTGCAAATCTGACTCGCTCTGGACTGGGTCCATAACTCTGGCCTTAGAGTCACATCTCACTCCTCACTGCCTCAGACAGCTACACACAGTCTGTTCAAATTTCCATCTCCTTCACGAGCTGCCAATGTGATGAACAGCCAATGGGGTCACTCCAGGGCCTTTTCCCGCCATTTTCTCTCACGGGACAGGCGAGGCCAAATCTAGAGAAATAATTTCCTGATAACAGCATATCTTACTGCAGTGCCACTGCTCCATACACCATGGCCTATTCATGGACTGACAGCATGGGATGGTGCTTGCTCTTTCTCCTGTGTGTATGTATATGTGATTTTGTTTGTGTGTGTGCACGTGCATGCGGTGGGGAAGGTTGTAGTTAAGATTACATTACTGAAGGTAGGAAGGTAATCGGTCAAAACCAACAAAAACACAGCAATGTAAGTTTCCACTTAAAATGAAAAATACGTAGGTCACAGGAGAAACAGCAGAGGCACATGTTTGACGTGTGTGTGATATTGCTGGATGCTCTTGCAAGTACTCTCAAAATGGCTTTCTTTTCCCAGTTCAACTCAGGTCATTTGCTTTCCTGCAGCCAAATCAAACAACCTGAAACAGCTCTTTCTCCATCTTAGAGGCCCAGAGGCAGAGTCAAATGGAAACATTGCTGAAGCATGACAAAAGCTATACAGTTTCACCAGCACCAGGTCCAATCTTCTCTGGAAAGAAGTTTGCTGGGACAAATGTAAACAGGGCAGAGAGTGCCCTTCCCAGTCTCTACTGTCTCTGCACATGGCTGGCTTTACACCACTGAGAACGGACAAACATTTATAGGCCAGAAAGGTTTTTCCCCTCATAATATTATCCCATACAACCTTTCACGCATGGAAACAGATTCCCTGCCTAAATCGGTAAGGCCTTCTGCTCACCTCTGAATCACTGCACATGGCGAGGATGCAAGGCAGCACGCTGTGGGTGAGCACTGCTTGCTGAACTGCTCACAAAGGCCTCCACCTGTCTCTGATCCCCCTTCCCCATCTGTCTGTCACATCCACTTGTTCTAGCTCTAAATTTCCTCTTGGCAGAGACCATCTCCTTGTTACCAGTCTCTACAACAGCTCTGCAGGGCTCAAATCAAGACTCTTGGCAGAGACGTTTCTCCAACTGCCTCCAAAACCTTGCTGCAAAGAATCCCCAAACCAATCCAGAGACAAAAAAGATTTGACCAGAGAGTGAGCTTGTAACCAGCAACAGTGCCTGAGAACATGGCAACTACTTCTGGTTCTGGTAACTACTTCAACAACAGCAAGATTTACAGCAATGACGGTGTCACAGCTCATTTTTTTCAATTGGAAATAATCCTGTAGCACAGGTAAAACTCATGCCAGGTATGCTGGGGACTGGAAACAGCTGGCTGCAGGAAAAGCACATGTGTGCCAAGTCTCATTTGCATCACTCAATTAGCTTTTTCCCCTCGGCTATTGCAGAGATGTGTTTCCTGATGTGGCTCACTGGACTAGTCTCTTAGTTCAGGTCAGGAGTGTTTTTCTGTGGCTCTTTGCCTTTGTGCCAACGTGCCTTCAACATAACACAGCTGGACAGTCCATTGCCTCCCTCCAACGCAGGTTGTGAGGTACAACAGTTTCCTTAGGAAGGCCTGAGTAAGGATAGTGGAGTGAAAATCTGCCCTTATAAGTGAATGAGACTAAATGAATTTATACCACCTGCAATCCAAGTTGAATTGCATGAATCCACTTACAAGGGACACAACATGGGTTGTGTATGATACAAATGCAAGGCTGGATACTGCAAAAGGGCTTTCTGTAGCAGTCTGCTGCCTAATCACCAGAAGGATGAAAAACTACGTGGGATGGTACCAGCTACTGATCACGTTACTAGTAGGATTATCACCTGCCACCCACTACAGAGAAAGGGAAAGCAACCTCAGTGATACAGGACAGTTCGGCAAGATTGGTCTCTGTGGAGCGATGCTGGATTTATACCAGCTGAGGATGGGGGGCCAACCTCTGGGGTCCCAAGTGCATCACTCCATAGCATGCCACTCCAACAGCAAGGAATACAAACCCATTCTGGATATATTGTTTTTCTTCCTTAGGAGCTGCACGTATCTATTTAAGGCACTCGAGACAAATGCAACATGACACGGATGTTAAAGGGCAAAAACTTTTGCAGTCAAACAATAGATTTCTGTAAATAATCAAGCTACTCCTTCTCTTCGATATCTCCCTCCACATTTATTTTTGTTTAGCTCCAGATCCAGCTTGTTCCAGGGGGCAAGGGAGAGCAAGAGCTACTCAATTAAAACCGTGCAGCTGGTCAAAGAAGCAGAAATCACAGCAGATGAACTAACTAGCACCTTGGTGATATAGTGGCTATGGTGCGCTCCCATTGCCATCATGTGGTGAAATGTGGTTAACACAATGGGTACCCGAAGTGGAAAAGCCGGCCAACATCCAGCCAATAACTCAGCAAGGAGGTTCTCCAAATCTCGTAAACCATGAAGGGAAAGCTCAAATCAGCAAGAGGCTGGAACTGAAATACAGCCCAGCACTTTAATTTACTGCTATCTTTCCTGCTTAGTTTTATATGGTCATTTTTCTTGAAGAAAGAAGAAGATTTATATTTAAATATGTCTGGAATTATAGACGTTTGAGAGCACAGCACAAAAGCAACACATATTGCATGATCACAGCAAGGCTGAAAAGCTTAAAAATCAATTGGCAAGGCTGGAAAAAAAAATGCAATGTATTTGGCCCTCAGGTGTAGTAAGTCAGGACAAGTTCTGTGTTTGAAGCCTAACTCTATACGCGAGTGCAGCCTGCTGTTACTCGTTGCAGGCCATCCACATTCCCAGCCCTAGCATCAGAGATACAGTGAGGATTTTCCAAAATAATCGCTAACTTCCATAATCCCTGAGAACAGCCAAGATGCCTAAGCACTCAAATAAATTCTTTTACCAAAAAGAGTGTTCTCAGAAATTTCTTCTGTCTGGGTGAGGCAGTAAACTGGGTTTTAAGACAACACTGCTTACTTCAAGCTTACTTCAGCACCTGAAATAAACTTCTCAGCACCTGTGCTCAGGGCTTACCACAGGTTTCCGAGCAGAAGGATCCCCAGAAGGACCATTGTGTCCTAGAACAAGGCTGTTGTTTTTTCTTACCTGTTCACTTCCTTCAGGATCTTCTCCATGCTCACAATGCTGCGCATCTTATACAGGAACCACTTGCCAATCGCTGTGAGTTTGTGAATGACATCCACAGGGACTTCGTTATCCAAGGCCTGCCAAAAATAGGACAGCACTGAGCAGTCCCTTTAATACATGCTTCACAAATACAGATTTAGTCAGCAAATAGGTAGCAGCAACTATATAGCATAAAGACCTAAAAAGTGCTGTAGTCTAAGCTGGACAAATCACAGGTTCATCTTCCCCAGGATCCTGTCTGCCACAGCAACAGAAAATGTGCCTCTCAAGCAGTGTAGGGAGGCACCAGCCACTTCTGCACGTTTTGGTACCAAAACCTGGCTTCTGTTTGAGCAAGAGAGATAATTTGCTTTGCACAGAGCCAGCAACCAAACTTAAACTGATAGCAAGAAGGCTTGGCGGGCACTGAGTATGTGCCTTAACTACCTACAGCAAGGCACATTCAGCCTGCAGTGCCGACTCGTCCACCTGCATCCCTTACCACTCAAGTTGCCTAAATCTCAGCCCCACTGCTAACCTCCTAGCTGCAAATGTTAAACAGCAAGGCCCAGCTTCTCAGCTGTGGAGGAACTTTTTGCTTTGGAGCATAAATCTTGATTTACCCTTGAAATACAATGCTGAATTGAAACATATGGCCTTGAAATACCCCTGAAGCAAGGGAAAGTCCTGTCCTGGGTGACACACTGCAGCTACAGCATAACTCAGGCTTCTCTCTCTGTATCTCAAGCTAATTTTTTTATTATTTTATTTTTATCAAACTATTTGCAACCATGGGGTAAAAAGGAACCCCACATAGTTATTATTCAAACAATAATGTTTTACATGACCCTGCAGTATTAAAAAAATTCTCAGAGGAATATGCTTGAGAGCCCTCCAATACAATTGTATCGGGGGGCAGTTGTATCTTGATACATTGCAGTTGTATCTTCTATTACTGGTATTTCTTGGGTCTCACCAGTGGTGTACAGTTACAACTCTCCTGATGAAACAACTATAATCAACCATAATGATAATACCAGCACAGTATCTTTGCTGAGCTGAAGTAATCAGGCTCATTAATTTGTTACCACGCTTAATTGTTTTCTTGCAGGGCAGCATCCCTGGAACAAAGCCAGAGCAATGCCACTGAAGAAAACTCCAGCACTAATCCAGGAATTAATTTGGCCCACTGCACCCCAGCATTATTCCTCCGAGCTGTGGATGCAACCTTGTACGGTCACCGCATGCTTCAGCACTGTGATGTGGAGACTTTATGCCAGCTGAGAGAAATGCACAGGTCACTTCGGTGCTGTGCTCCAAGAAGGCATCACCCACGCAGACAAAGGATGGGTAACCGCTCTCATCGAGCACTGCGAAATACTGACACCGCCTTCTACCTTTTCTAAAGGATTTCCAGGCAGCTTGCCCGGGTCTCCCTCACACTATTATTCTCTTGTCCTGAGAGGTAATAAACTGCTGACTTGAATAGCCTGCTTGCTCACAAGCAGTGGTGAAAATCTCTAATACACGTTTTGCTCCTTTAGACTAACCAGTCACTTACACAGAGAACCTTCAGCTAGTGCTTGGCACTCAACAGCCACTGCTCTTCCAAATGCCTGCAAAGAGAAGCCTGGGGCCATCACAGTGGTCCCCGAGAACTGGCAATAACAAGGCTGGGCTTCTCACACATTTCTGAGTATAATAATGGTACGAGACAACTGGCAAGGCATCCCTCTCATCCTGATTCCTTAGTGCTTGGAGGGGGAGGTCACACTGCCACATTAGTGGAACGTGAGCAAGTCTTTCATCTGCCCATCTATTTTTACAAAATTTGTTCAGACTTGCATGTCTTGAGGACCTCCAACCTTCAGTCAAAGGTCCCTGAGCCGCACATACACACACAGGTAGCACGACCACATACACTTAATTTGCTTAGGAGACTATTTAAAAGTCCTAGGGAACTTCAAGAGAAATGGAAAAAAACCCCAAATGCCTTCCCCTCCTTAATCAGAGGAGGGACAGAGAAAATAAACCATCTCCACCCCTGTGACATAAATATGGAGACTGGGAGAGAAAAATGAGTTTGCAGATAGTTCTTGTTCCCATATCACCACACTACAGGGGCAAATCAGGTTTCTAGGCCGAAAATCCCTGCAGGATTTGGTCAGGGGCCCTGGACAGCACTCTGATGGCTTTACTCTATTCAAACTACATGAAGGAGTACAGCCTAAACATACAGTGGTAGAACGGGGAGGGAGCCAAAGCAGGATAGCGTGACTTCAGAGCCCTGCTCACCTTCAAGTCCATCCCATCCAGTAGACACTGGGCCCATGCTGGGAAGCCAAGGGGTTTACAGGACTGCCTTCACACTGTGAGTCACAACCTGGTCTCCAGGCCGAGCAACGGAGGGCAGCTCAGCTGCCCGTGCTGTCTGCAGGGCTGGAGCCCTTGTCCCTTCAAGTCCCATCCCTGCTCCTCACCAAAGAAAGTATTTAGCTGCCTGTGGACAGGAGCACAAGTGTGAACTAGCATGTCTGTAGTGTGGACAGCTAGGAGACCAGGGCCCTGGTGTGAAATGAACATGGATTGAATCTACAGCATAAGTCTTCGGAGGCCACTTGTATACAGTCCCTAAGAGGGCCCAGAAAAGATCTGATACAACCTGAGCAGCCCTGCTCATCAGGCACTCTGACCAAGGAACAAGTCTCTTCTATTTCAGTCTCTCTTCTAGTGCCTTCTTTTACATTACAACAGGGAGTCCCATTACAAAAGCAAAAGCTCTGAATGGCAGCTGAACTCCCTTCCCTTTCACCTGAACAGTTACTGTTTTCATCATCCAACAGACAAAGGAGAAAAAGTAAAAAGCCTTGGAGCATTGACTAGTGGGGCTTGGGGGGGAGGAGAAGACATACAATGAAGCTCCATCCTGTTTCAAACAAAGCTGACAGCTAACAGGGACTAACTGTTGGCTTTTAAATGTCAGCAAGCTGGAAAGGGATTTCCAGGCAGGCAGCCCCAGCTGCCAGAAGTACCTCTTACTGATATTGTTTGCCTCAGTTATTAATGGGGACGAATTAGTGCACTGTGTCAGACAGAGGCAGCTCTTTATAGGGAGGGATTAAGACTTTGATCTTGCTTTTTTCAACAGCTCCCAGTGAAAATGCCACCAGCTGGGAACACCCAGAGTATTCAGTGGGGCCCAAACTCACCTTCATCTCCCCAGATCCCCTGTGTTAACATGGGGCTAGGATTAACCTTTCATAAAAGCTGAGCCACTCGGAGAGACAAGAAGCAAGATTCTTCTCTCAGTCACAAGAGAAAGCTATAATAAAGACCAAGCACAGCTGCTGAAGGATGTTCTACGCTTATGAAGACACGCATTTCCTCAGCTTGAAAAGTGAGAGTCAACAGCTGGACAAGCCACACATTTATAGAACATCTTGTGCTTTTCGTTCAGGCCATTTATAAGAGGAACAGCTATGTGAAAACCTTTTTACAAATACAGTACAACCTCAGCTCCCCACACTTGTGGAGAATGTAATGAGATGTATCTACACATGAGCACAAAGGGCTTAAAGATGCCGCCACACAAAGTCAGGGGCACAAAAAATAGTAGCTAAGCATTCCCTGGCATGAAGGTTTGCAATCTTAAGGAAAAAAAAAAAAACAACAGGTAAGTATGAGCTATAAAAGACAGCTGTCATCTTCTCTTCATAGAGGGTATGGACAGATGGACAAGTCAGCTGCAGCAAAACGAAAATGTGAAATTGCATCTACCTTATAAAGTAACTTACCCCACATTTACCTTGTGATATACACAGCCCAACACTGTGGAGCTGAAGGAAGAAATAATTTCACACCCTAGCTCCCCTCACAATAACACCCCCAGTTATCCAGACTCCTTGAAAGATGAAGCAATTTGCCCAG
Organism: Balearica regulorum gibbericeps; assembly: GCF_011004875.1. Taxonomy (NCBI): domain Eukaryota; kingdom Metazoa; phylum Chordata; class Aves; order Gruiformes; family Gruidae; genus Balearica; species Balearica regulorum. The sequence goes on from NC_046189.1 coordinate 5,783,478, forward strand.
TGAGGAGAGGGCTTAAAAGAATGCTAGGAGAAGTTGAGTTTATTTCAAAAAACAGGGGATTTCCTGTATGCTAAATTTAACATATAGTTTTATTTTTTTGTTTGTTTCAAGCCCATACCAATGCAGCCATTGCAAAAGGACAGTGGTCTCAAAGACTGTAGCTTGCCATTCTTCATCATCCTTTGTTTCAGTTCTCAAAAGGATCTTTATTTTTTCCTTCCTCCTTTCCTATAAATTAATGGTAATCTGCAAAACTGACCAACTTTGACTGACATACTAGTGTAAATCAGGGCTAAACATTAGCCAATATTTAGCAAACAATTATATCATAGGAACAAGCAAAGGAAAGTGATCCAGGTCTCCACCAACACTCAGCTACAAACTGGAGTGCCACGACACAGGAACACACCTGCTGCTGAATGCAATGAGCATTGGCTTAACATTGTACCAAAAGGAAAACACATCACCTGAACACAAAAGATGCAGGAAAATACACATATCAGGAGGAATTAAGTCATATACCCAGCCAGCTATTATGTTCTGCAGAGGAAATTACACGTGATAGAGAATATCTGTACTTCAACAGCGAACATCCCACACAAGGTGGTCCCAGTGTGCAAGGGCGTGAAGAATCTGTCACACAGCGAAGCAAGGGCGTGAAGAATCTGTCACCTTAGCTGACCCAGTCTGGTAGCTGTAATTCAAGGGAGACAGGTCAAGGGCTTCCTATCTTTTGTTACCTTGGCTATTGCGTATATCCGAGTGCTGGACGGCTCACAGAGTTCCTTCTGGAGATCTACGATGGCTGGCCAGGCTTTATTCATGGGCAGATGTGAAGTGAAGCCATCTACAGATGGGTGGCACATTCTCAGGGCCTTTTGGAAGCTCTCTTCAAAAGTGCGTCCAATAGCCATGACCTGTAACAGAGAGCACTTCCACATTAGCTATGGTGAGCTGCTGCCTAGCTATCCCCTGAATAACACAGGTGCAAATTTAAACCATGAAGATAGACATACAGAAAGATTGCAGCCTTTGGACCTCCTCCCTGAGACAGCCATGTTGGCTTTAAGTCAGGCACAGCTGAGTGAGCCTTGGGAGTCCCACTTCTAGGCCTGACTCTGCCAATATTATCAACAGGGAATTTCAGACAAGTGACTGCTTTCTGCTTTCATCTCCCTATCTGTAAAATACAGGAAGCCACTGCTCTCCTCTGTAAACTGCTTTGAAGCACTTTAGTAGAGGGAAGCATTATGCAGCAGCATGGGTGTAGTAATATAGAAGGATATTTCTGTTTAACAGCCTGTTAGAGATAGAAACGCACAGTGGGAATTCTAAGGTTCAGAAGAAATCTGCTCTGCTTCCTTTAAATTACATGTAACAGTGACTCTCCCCTGTGAGGGCTCTCTTAAAGGATTACTCCTCCTTGGCATAGCAGCACTTGGGTTTCCCTCCTTCAATCTTGACATCACATCTAATAAGAAAACAAACCTTTCTCTGTGGAAATCTGTGAGGTAACAGAGCCCTTTCTCAAATTTCTACTTTTTTATTTCCCAGTGCAGTGAAACCCTAACAGCATAAAAATCTTCTCAAACACAATGCTGAAAAATGTCAAAGAAAAAAATAACATTGTTTTCTCTTTTCTCACAGCTCCAGGCCCACTGCCCAGCACAAGAGAGCTCAGGAAAAACCAGGCCAGGCCAGACCATTCAATTAATAAAAATGCAGTAGGTGCTCGATCTGGCTTCAATTTCAGGCCTCAGGAGACAACTGTGCCATACTAATAGAGACACAGCAGCAAGAAGCTCTTTGCTTCAAAGACACCCTCTCGTACTCACAGGTCTCAGAGACTAACCTTTTTGCTGAGTACCTCCACCAGCTGCCAACTGTGTCTCTTAAGCTTCTCCATCCCTGTTTCAGTTCACCCCCCAGCAGTCATAGACCTGCACAGTTGGAGCACTGACTCTTCTTTTCCCCCCCTCCCTTTACCCAGCATGCCGCCTTGAGGACAGGGGGTTCGTGCAGTTCTGCTTTTGTGATATACGACCACTGGAAGGACTTGATACTTCCTCCCCTAAATGTGTACGGCCAGGGAGCGTTTACAGCTGATGGTACATAACGCAACTGTATTTAGGAACCCCAACTCTACAGAACAATCCAAAAACCCCTAAGGAGAAGAGGTAAGCATCAACTTACTGAAAAACACACCTCATTGTCATTAAAAGCCAAAACTGCCACTGGAAAATCAAGTTCTAATTAATCCTTCCAGTTTTGATGAAGGCTTGTTGTCTGAGCAAGGTAGAATTGATGTTAGGTCAAAATAATTTCATAAAATAGCTACTTGAAAAGCATTAGGAAAAAAATACACAATTAATTATTTTGCTTTGGTAGCTGATATGTAATTAACTAATTAAGTGGGTAATTTACCCATTTTGCTTCATTTCTCTCCTCTTAAATATGGTTTGAAAATGCTGTTATTGTCCCAGACACCTTAAAAATCAGGGTTTAAAAGTGACACTGTCATGTTCCAGATATAAGAGACTTAATCACTAAGAGAAGTCAAAACTTCAGAGCAAGATTACAGGTTGTGTTTGGATTTCAAGAGCAGAAGTAGGCTGAGATTTGGCACATGGTTTAACAGAGAGGACAAATAACTATGGGAACAAGCAAGAGCTGCGGCTCACTGGCATCTCTGAAAATCTGAACAGACTCTTGAAATTATACTCTAATTAACCACCACTACAGAACCCCAAACAAAAATAACTCTGAGGGTCCTGAAGTCAACGTCAGGTGATCAAAAGTGGCCTCTTCCCTTAGGAGTCAAACCATTTATGAATCCACACTATGCCTTCCAAGATTACACGGTCCTAACTCATTTCAATTAAGAATAGTACTGGATAAAAATCACTTGACCTGAATAAATACCTTCAAAAGCCATTAGGTCCCTGAAGATAGGTATTCTGAGGGTTTCCAAGAAAGAACAATGACTTTCCCAAGTGGTGGAATGGAAGGAAAGGAGAGGCTTGCACTCACCTCTCCCACACTCTTCATGGAGCTTCCAATCCGTTTGGATGTATGCTGAAAACGGTCCAAATCCCAGCGGGGTATCTTGGTAACAACGTAATCCAGGCTGGGCTCAAAGCAGGCAGAGGTTTTTCCTGTCACCACGTTCTTGATTTCTGGCAAGGGGATCCCCAAGGCAATTTTGGCAGCAATGAATGCTAATGGATACCTGCCATAGAGGAGAAGTGGAGAACAGTAGAGTGGGAAGTACTTTGCTTTTGCAAATCCCAGGAGTGGATCAAATTAAACAGATGTGAGGTGATTTTCCCTCCTCAACAGAACGGAAGGTTACTGTGCTCAAGCGCAGCAGGGCCCATCCAGCTTCCTACCTTAACACATTGTAGAACTGCCTACCTAGACCTGGGACTTGCTTTATTATCTGCAAAGCCACCATTTTAAGTATCTGTCACACCAACAGTGAGACCATATAAACAGATATGTTTTGCTGCAAGTCTGTCATCCAAAAAGAAAATAATCAAACGCCCACTGTCCAACATCATGGCTTATCTCCAGTCTGCTATGGCACTTCAACAACCACAGGAGCTGTTGAGAACTGCAAATTAGAGATTAATTTGTGCCTCTCAACAGCATCTGCAAAGTGCAATTAAGAAGCCAATTTTTAAATAGCCTGCTCTGACCATCCTTATCTTGATTAGTTTATGATTAGCCAACAAAACAAAGGCAGCTAGCAAAAGCATTTGCATCAATCTGACAGACAGCTCATTAATAACTGTGTCCTCTGGGTCCCAGAGATGATTTGCAGCCAACATATGGATACAGTGGCTATGCTTTGTAAGGACAGCTATTAGATTTCCCCTCGCATACCTCCTGGGAGTTTCTTCCATGAGTAGCAACAGCATTGGCAGGCTGCAATGGACCTGGAGGGCTCACTAACCCCTTCTTCCATCTCCCAGCCGGACCGACTATCCAAGGGTCAATCCTAGCAGATGCTGACAAGAACTGTTCTTAGAAGCTCCCCATACAGAAATCTGCACCTTACTGACCTGACTGCTCCAGAGTTCTCCCTAACAGCCAACTTTAGTCTTCCTTGCTGCAAATTAAGCCTGCACCTCGTCTTTACTGCATGGAGAACAGATGCAGGAACTCTTCTTCGTTGCAGCTGTCACTTAGGTATTTTAATAATACTCTGATCCAAGTCCCTTATCATAATTCTCTCTTTCTGTTCTTCTCCCCTCAGTTTTTGTTTCTTCATTTGTTTTTTCTGTCGCATTTTGGTTTTTTTTAAATAATCTTACCCTGTTGCCTTGGAGGCCAAAGCTGAACTTCTCGAGAGTCTGGCATTAACTTCAATGACGTAATACTCCAGAGAAGTCGGATGCAGAGCAAACTGGATATTACACTCTCCCACAATGCCCAAATGTCGGACAACTTTGATGGCACGATCCCTCAGCATCTGAAATTCCTCATTAGTGAGTGTCTGGCTTGGAGCCACTACAACAGAATCTCCTGTGTGTCACAAGGTAGCAGAGAAGGAAAATGAGAAGCAGCTCAGCGGCAGTAAATTCTAGCAAGACAGGTCACTTTCTTTGCTAACCCATGGCTAATTATGAAGTTAGCACAGACATTCAAACCTGTGGATGTACAGTTGATGAAAAGCACATAGTTAGAAGCCCAGAGTTGGAGAAGCCAGGCAATCTTACGGAAAACAGGATCATAGGGGTAGGTTTAGCATAACAATATCTGTTTCACACCCTAGCTGGCTGTATCTAAGACCTGAAGAGTATTTCTACAGCCCACTTGATCAATCACAAAACTACATCAATAACAGCAGGTAGAAAGGCACTGCATAAAAAAGAGTTAATCAGCCATTTCCAGTGACCTACCCTGTGCCCAAGCCTACCTGTGTGAACTCCCATAGCATCAATGTTTTCCATATTGCAGACAGCAATACAGTTATCAGCAGCATCTCTCACAACTTCATACTCTATCTCCTTCCAGCCAACAACTGACTTTTCCACCAGAATTTGGTTAGTCATTGCAAATGCCTGGGAATATGTTAGGGAAAATATACAGTAAAAAAGAAAACATTATTAGAACATGTTCCGTATTTAAGACTTCTGTGGCTTATCTCCAGACGTCCCAGACCAACATGAAAATTGAAAGATGAAGATAAGTGAAGTTCATAGCACCAATGACGAACACTTTATATTTCTATTTTTAAAAAAAAAAACAAATTTGCACTAGCTTCATTTGAAAGGCACAGAAAATATTTATGTGTTCTGATGGGAAAAAAAAGGCAGGGCATGCGAGCTTGCAATGGCCTATAAATAACAAATAGGAATATAAAAACATCTAAGGCTTCAATCATGCAACAGACACATGCTTTTGTTTGTGTATGTGGGCAGCCCCATGGACTTCAATAGCAGAACTCTGCAGAAATCTAAATGACTAAGTGATGGGGAGTGTGGGTGCCAGGAAACACTACGTAATTAATAGCACTAATAATGCTGCTTATCATTGGCATACTAACCAGAAGCAAGATTCGTGATTTATTCTTAAACTAATCTTGAAAGCACTCCTCAGCGCAAAATGAAAAATACAGTTTGTTGGTAAATGAGCATAATCTAAGTGAATAAATGTCCTTAATACTAGCAGATAAAAACCATTAATCAATTCTCGCTTAAAATCCTAGAAAGTAATGGGCACATTATCAATCCATCCCTTAGCAAAGGTTCTTGTTTTAATGCTGCCCATGAATCAGTCTTCAGTCTGGTCCCCTCTGTAGTTAGCTCAAGCTGTTATTCAAATGTTGCCCTTAGCTCAGCTGCCAAACTCGCACACACACACAAAAAAAGAAAAAAAAAAAAAGAAAAAGAAAAAGAAAAAAATAGTTTCAGGAGTGGCACTTCACACCCAGCCTAAGCAGGCACTGAATTTTTGGTGATGTAGTGGGAACACCTAACCACACTTGTAAAACCATCTGCGCTGCTCCTGTGTTACTGTCTATTGCCTTCTCTCACTCAAATTGAGTAGACTCAGGAGATAAGAACTCAAGGCCAGGTTACTTGAACTAGCTGCTATGAAACATCCATAGGTGTTCAGTTATCTCAATTATATACAATTCAGATTCCAGTGTCTGAAAATCCAGTTCACAGAGTTAATACAGATCATCTTCATAACTGAAGAGAATTTCTGCTGGGCTGTGGAAATGAGTGTCCGAAGTTGAGCTAATTCAACAAGACCCAAATTGTTTTTGACTGTAAATTTTGGAATATCAATACCAAACTGGGAGGTGCTGTTGACTCTCTTAAGGAACACGAGGCCTTGCAGAGGGATCTAGATTGATTGCAGCATTGGGTTATGATTAATGGGATGAAATTTAACAAGTCAAAATGCCAGATTCTGCACTGGGACAGAGTAACGCCGAGCACAAGTATAAACTGGGAGAGGAGTGGCTGGAGAGCAGCCTTGCACAAAGGGATCTGGGGTGCTGGTTGACAGCAGCTCAACAGGAGTCAGCAGAGTGACCTGGCAGCCCAGAGGGCAACCTCCATCCTGGGTGCATCAAACACAGCGTAACCAGCTGGTCAGAAGGAGTGATTGTCCCGCTGTATTTAGCATTGGTGCAGCCCCACCTGGAGTGCTGTGTGCAGTGCTGGGCCCCACAGTTTAAGAAGGATGTGAAGGTCCTTGAATACATCCAGAGGAGGGCAACAAAGCTGGTGGAAAGGCTGGAAGGAATGTCCTGTGAGAAGCAGCTAAGGACTTTGGGCTTGCCTCATTTGGAGAAAAGAAGGGTGAGGGGTGACCTCATGGCTCTTTACAGCTTCCTGAGGAGGGGACGTGCAGAGGGAGGTGCTGAGCTCTTCTCCCTAATATCTAGTGACAGGACATGTGGGAATGGTTTAAAGCCACACCAGGGGAGGTTTAGACTGGACATGAGGAAGCATTTCTTTACCAAGAGGCTGATCAAACACTGGGACAGGCTTCCTAGAGAGGTGGTCAATGCCCCAGGCCTGTCAGTGTTTAAAAGGCATTTGGACAATGCCCTTAAAAACATGCTTCAACTTTTGGTCAGCCCTGAAGTGGTCAGGCAGTTGGACTAGATGGCCATTGCAGGTCCCTTCCAACTGAAATAGTCTATTCTATTCTACTCTATTCATTAAAAATGCTGAAGCTCTTTTAGTATCATTTTTCAGAAAATGAAAACATTAACATAGAAAGTAAACCAGGATCAGACTTCTGGTAGAAAAAAAGTTTCAGAAACATGAAAAAATTTCTAAAAATATGAACTGCTCCACTCCTAAAATTTTACAGAAAATAAGATCTTTATAGAAAGCAGCTGTTTTACAGATTTCAGGCAAAAATGGAGATGTTCAAAAGCACTTAAAAAAAAACCCCACCAAGAAATGCTCATCAAAACCGGTTTTTCCTACTGAAAAATGTTTTGATATAAACCTTTCAGACAGCTGCACTCCCAGGGTTTCTGTATGAATTTCTGCTTTCTCTAAACACAGCCCATGTTGAACCTGGGCAAGCAAAGTATTTCCAACGTTGGCCATCAATCTGTAAGATGGGTTTACTGCAGCCACTGCCACCTCTTGCATCCGTCAGTCCTGTCCACTGAACCTCCCTGCCACAGACACCACCTGAGCAGATGTTTGTCCAGCACTGAGCACACTGGACCCGAAGTCTGCATGACAGAAGTGTGGAGGAATACAAAAATGTCATTTTGACATAAAGCTCCTACTGGCATCAGCAGCATTTCTTTCTAGAGATGCATGAAAGATTAAGAGGCTCAGCAAATCAGGAAAAGACAAAACCAAGAATTTTAGAGACCAACGGACAGAGATTTATTTCCTATAATTCTGCATTTTTGCCAAGGAAAAAAGCTTTTGTTTTACCCCATTATCTGTTTACTTTTCACAGTAAATTTATAAAAAATAATCCCAGATTTCTACAGAAAAAGAGCTGTCTCTTCATAGCCAGAGACAGCTGGCAGATGTCAAATTATGAAATTGCATCCTGTTAAATCTCTACATGAGTTTCTGACCTAGCAAAAATACCATCTTTAGACAGAAACACAGCAGAGGCCCAAGCCTCCCAGCTCTTCTGTCTCTGGTACTACATTATCACCCAGCATATCGCAAGCATTTCCTTGTGCCATTTACTCCTGAAAGTAGGTGAATATAGTCCACTGTGTTTCTTTTCAGACCAAAATTGCTGAAACACTTGCTCAAATTATGACTTGTTTCTCATGAATTTAACAGATCTGTCATTTAACCATTTTCATTACCCAAGTCAGCAGGAATTATGAAAACAGGGCATTAGAAGAATCAAGATAACATTTCACAGATAAAGATGAAAGGTAGGGTATGTACAATTCCAGTGTCTGTGACTATTAGAAGAATATCTAAGAAAATCAGATATTCAGCTCAATTCCCAGAGCTTGCAATTGCAGACATACCTTCGTACCAAGGTCCAGCAAACTTTCCTTATCAGGACATATGCCTGATCCCAGACCACCAAGGGCATAAGCAGAACGTATCATGACTGGGTAGCTAATCTTTTCGGCTGCCTTCAGAGCATCTTCAATCTTAAAGGAGAGGGGAATACATTTCAGAGATATGATAACAATTAAGATGAATAAAGTCTTCAACTCTGGTTACACAGTTAACTGGAAATCCCATCAATAAGACACTAAGCTGTCTGAAGATAAAATGAAAAGAATAAAAGTTGGCTTTGTAACGTTGCTTTGTTCTGCCAAACAGCAGAAAACTGGAACATGGACTCAAGGAGGTGACTTCCGTCCTTAGTTATGTGTGGACTTCCTTGCTGAGTTTCCATGGACAATGTACTTACCTGGTCTGTCTTCACAGACTTTAGCATGAAAGAACCTCTCCAACAGACATCCCAGTTTAAGACCTGTTTTGTGTCCTCCAAACTGAAACAGGCCTTCCCACTGAAGCAATTTTTTGTTTTCACACTCCTATCCTCACAAAGGATTTTAGGACTGCTGATTTTGAGGACCTGAAATCCTAAGTCTAAATGGCTTGTGCAAGAAATTTAAAAACAAAACAAAACAAAAGTAGCCACCGAAATGTTATATATTTTTGTCCTGCAGCACAGAAGTCACCTCAATCTAATTTACTTCTCTCGTCAATGGGTAAATTAGCTTAGGCTTTCCAAGTGCTTAATTGCATTTTCACTCATTTTAAATCACGGTGAACCAGCATCAATCACTGTGGAGTGCTGATGAAAGCATACAAATTACAGTACCCACAGTTGTATTCAGCTTTCACTCAACAAAACTAGAAAAAAAATTTTAATAACTCAAATGGACAACAGTAATAGCAATCACATCTTCAAAATTGTCTGATTTACCGATTCCACTGCAAAGCTAGGAGCAATCTTTTCATTTAGCTCAGTCAGTTTATCGGAAAAAAGCTTTCTATCCTCTGTAGCCATGATGGATTCAACTGATGTACCTAGGACCTTCACACCATACTCCTGCAGGACTCCTTGCTTGAAGAGATCCACTCCTGCAGAGCAAACAAAGCCACAGTTTCAGAACTGATGGTAGATGACGAAAGTACTCAGAAGATACCTGACTAGTTGACAACTTGTCTGGTATCATCAACAGCTAATTTTATTATTCTTTATCAGTATTAGAGCCATGGCCTAAAATCTATGAAAATTGGGACTATTAGTAAAGTTATTGCTTGGCCATCTTCTGCGACATGGTTGGATACTGTGGCAAGAAGCTAAATGAAGGTAAGTTTTTCTTTTGATCTCTGCCTCAAGGTGGTCTGAATATCCTCAATTCAACTATGATAACTAAGACTTAAGCCGCAAAGCAGAATATATGAATTACTTTTAAGCATCAAAACCAGCAATTAGATGTTATGTTCACAGCTTAGCAATTACTCCCCCATGGTGAGTATCTCTGCCTGTATCATTTAGTAACCTGGGCAATGTATGAGGCACATGGGTCTTGCACGTCTGCACAAATAGAGTCTGCTGAACACGTGGTGCAAACCATGAGCTTGCCTGCCAAGGTGCCTGTATCGTACTTACCACAGTTGAGAGCAGTCTGGCCACCCATGCCCAGAATTAATCCATCGGGACGCTCTGCCTTGATGACCTCTGTGACAAACTGTGGAGTGATGGGGAGGAAGTAGACAGCATCAGCCTGCTTTAAGCCACTCTCATTGGTCTGCACCGAAGCGATATTAGGATTCATGAGGACAGTTTTCACATTTTCTTCCTGAAAAATGAAAATCTGCATTAAAACTAGGCATATGTGGAAAAAGAGCTAACAGAGTAGCAGCAAAGAGAGATGGGGTTCAACAAGCAATTTACCAACAACGGAATTTAGAAAGCCCTATGTACTCTCCCATAATGCACTTCTGATATCCTGTACCAGGCTGAGCTAACGTGGTTTCTTCTCCTTCCTTGGATAACTTAAAATACTGCCTTAAAGACTGGCTGTAAATTTCTGCTGACCTTCGTTCCCACTGAAGCATACTTTTCCAAGGAAATGGATGGAAGAGGGAAGGGAAAGAATGATAAAATTCACTGACTGAGGAAGTCCCAGCTCCACAGGTTTTTACTCTGTAAAAGAGGCACCCATTTAATTGTATAGGACTGAATATTCAACAGCACCTTCTTATAACAAACTGGCATCCAACAGACTAGGAAATTCATAGCAGAATGAATCAGAACATCCAGCAGTGAGACTCAATGTTGATTATTCATAGCAAAACACAAACAAACAAAAGAAGTCTAAGAGGAAAGAAATCTCTTTTGCCTCCTGTTAATTGTCCCTGTTCTCTCCCACCCATGCTCTGCAGCTTTCCCCTGGCAGTCGCTGACCAACTGCCTTCTCTCTCCCATGCAACCGTAAATCACTCTGCCAGAGGCAAGGTCAGGAAGTGCAAGACTGCCGCTGGAATTGCTGATTAGCCTGCAGATCAGAGCAGCTGGCTGGTGGCCACAGGAAGGGAAAGGGCACTGTGGGAGGTCAAGCTAGGGAGATTTTTCATTAAAAAACTCACTTTCTTGCACAAACTGGAGCTGAGTTTGAAGGACAAAAGAGGGGGGGAAAAAAGAGAGAGAGATGCCTCCTCTACAACTCAGGTAATTATCTGCACTCACCAACTCTGGGATCCTCCACTCCTAACCTGTTTTTGTTTTCCTGATGACGCGGCCGATTTGAACTAGTAGCTAGCAATAGCAATACAGGACACAAGCAAAGCATATACAAGATGTGCTGTAACACCGGGACCAACCCAGAGCAACACCAGATTATATTTAAGATTACTGTAATTGATTTTTTTCCTTCCTTGACTCCAGGGTCAGCACAGGAATAGAACGGCCCTGACGTCAGAACGGTCCCAGAGCCACTCACAATCATCACCTCATCTGAAGGCAGCTGCTACATCTGCTCTGAATCTGTCAGACCTCTACAAACCTCTACAAACTCTCCTTCTTCACATGAGGTTACATATGAACTACGGAGCCCAGGTAACTTATATTACCAGTAATAACTCCATCACTGGAGTACTGCTATGCTTCTACACCTTCTCCTAGCACAAGCTTTTCCCCTAACACCCTTTCTAGGTACTTTGCACTTCTGCAGCATGAAACAACCAGAGCAAATTAGACCCCAAAACCCACCATGTGAGTGCACTATGCAGGACGCTTCAGCATGAGCACCATTTTAAATGCATGCCTTTCTCAGGCACATACACAAGTACACATGTTTTTTGTTTGCTTCAGAATAACACAGCTCTCCAATCTTCAGAAAGGGAACATCAGAAACTGGCTAATAAGTTTACTGGACAAAATTAATCCAAATGAAAGACTTTTCATTCATTTCTTTCAAGATTATAAATCTACTCTGGAAACAAAACTTGACATATATGAACTTTAAAAGTTCATCTCATTGAAAATAAATACCATTCAGAAAAACTGCCTTGATAAGGGGTTCAAAATCTTTTGCATAACAGTCTTGACAGCAGCCAACCATTCAGCTGTTAGTACTTGTCTACTTGTAGTTTGTCGGCATATCACAGAAGCTTTAGTAATTTCACATCAGGTGGAACTGACCATATTCCTCCCCTTCATTTCTATTCAATATGACAAGCCTGGAGTGACCAGTCACATATTCACAAACTGCTTGAAGACTGCAATGGAAACCTGGGGAATGTCTCTCTTTGGAAAATAATTCTGAGTGGCTAACTCACATTACTCAACCAACAAATTCAATACCAAAAAATACCTAAATTTCCCTACAGCCATTTATTCTCACCAGCTTCCCTGCCACAGTGATAGCATAGTTGGATGATCAGAGTTAGCTGTCAGAAGGGAAAGTAAATTACATTAGGCTAGTATTTGCAGAGTATCCTCTCACCTTCATGGCTTTCACAGCCTGGGATCCAGAGTAATCAAATTCCCCTGCCTGACCGATCGACAGACCTCCAGATCCTAGAATAAGAACTTTGGAGACCTAGAAGTATCAAACAGCATAAAAAAGATCAGTCCCATGGTAGTGGATGTTAAAATAACAGAGGCTGTGCGGCACTGAACAGCCTCAAATTATAAAACATAAGTTCTAAAAAGAGAAGAAAAGTCACCTCCAAAACCACTGCAGTTTTACTTGTAAGAATATTTCTGCTGGACTTCTCCCATGTATCTCTGGTTAGAGAAACACATGACTTACAGGGCATACAATAAAGGCATTAATTGTATCATGTGCTTATAGACAACCATGCCTCACTTTGGCTGCCCACAAAGTCCAGCTGCCTTCTAAGATAGCAAAACTGTACGAAATTCTGCTCATGCTAGGAATTTCAGACTTATTTGCTAAGCAACAAAGCATCAACATTATGCTGCTAGCACAAAATCTCATGGTCAGATTATCCCAGGGCACCTCATGTACTGCTAGGAGAGTACCTGTCTTGGGAGAACTACAGAGAAAAAGATACATGAAACATCAGATGTTAAAACTTTCTCAAAGAAAAGGGAGTTAATAACACAAGAGATGCCTGATGACTGTGAGATAGGCAGCTGACAGGCCTTTTGTAAAGGAAGCTTCCTTTGACTTCCATGGTGAGCTTTTTGTGTGACTTTGTACCATGGGTTCAGGAGGAACTAACTAGCTCCTAGCTTCACTGACAGACAGGAATAACGAGTACTTGTACACTGACCTCCACTCTGGAAGCTGTCGCTCCAGCCTTGGGCAGGACTGAGGAAATGGTAGTGCCTTTCCCTCTCTTAACCAGTGAAATAAATGAATCAAACAGGAACTAGGAAAAATAAACACACATATAAGTCCCCAAAGTGGAATTAAATAAATACCAAGCAAAGAAGGAAAAACCAGGCCATTTGTGAGCTCAAACTATCAACTCTGCTGCCTTCAGAAGGCAGATTTACACCATCAGAGAAGAGGGGATCATTATTTGAAATAAATTTAACAACTTTGACATATCTGACAAAGCTGTATTCAAGAAAGTGAGGTCACATCAGGAAGAAAATACCTATCAATCATGTCTATGTGCTCTGCTTGTATATGGCTGGCAGTGTAATGAATGAGTGTGCATTAAAAGCTAAAATACAGAAGACCATACACCTAACTAGCTCAAGGGGACCATCTGGAATGGAGCCTGCTGCAGAGCCGGGATCTGAACAGGTATATCTAAGCATCAGTTGTGCCAAATCAGTGTTGTCCTTCCAGAAAAGATCCCAGATCAGCTGTGAGAAAAGTGTTCTGCAGCTAGGCCAGGCAGGGGAGGCAGTGTGACCACCACTGGCACGCAGGCAGCTGCAGACAGTGGGACAGACTCCCCACCTGACCCCACTCTTGCAGAGCTTCCGTCCACACGGTCCCTGAAGCTGGCTGCTGGGAATCACCTATGGAAGGAGTATGGATGGGTCCTGCAAGCCTGCCAGGGTAGGCACTCTGTTAACAAACCCATCCCAACTTTGGGAGTGCACAGACTTGGCAAACACAGCTGAGAGTTGATTTCAGTTCTCTGAGATTCACTAGTCAATCAGATTGCTAGGAAACTTCTTGATATCAAGAGATTTACTTGCAGGTCTAATCAACATTGTCAAATTAAGATTAAAATAAGCACTTCTATGTATTCTTCCATCTTCCTCTCTCAAGAAATGCTAAATAGTTTATTTATGTTCAGACATGCCTCCTCTGCCTTCCACATCCCCTGCTGCTGCTTAGTCATACTCTGTGACTACACAACCAGTTGTTACAGAATTTGTGCGAAGTCACAGATGGGGGATTAAAATTTCATTTCACTTAGGAGAACCAGAGTGAGGAAGTGTGAATCCATTTACATAACTCTACAGTAATTATAAAATTTGAAACTGGAACTAAAATGTATTAGAAAGTTAATGATTTTATTACAACGCATCTGGCTAGTATTTCTTCTGTTAAGATAAAATCCTTTTCCTTCTGCAAACACCCCAGGTACAAGAGATTTGAGCCTGATTCTGCAAAGGCTTAAGCACTTCAGTAACTTCCAACACACAAATAATCCCACCCGGACTCAAAGCATACACATCACATGAACGTAATCATTGATCCAAAGCACGCAGAAGTCAATAGACGCCTTGCTGCTGATTGTAATTAGCTGCGGATCAAGCTTAGCAGACACAAGCCTATGCATGTCTGGGCCCTCTGTTAGGATCCCAACATTTCCAAAACCAAGATTTAGGACCATCACCAACATAAAGACTTGTTACTGTAGCTGATACATCTGAAAGCAAGCCCAGATCAGCCCTCACACAATACCTCTGTGTCCCTTGGCCCAGGATTTGCATCTGGGTAGAACTGTGCTGTGAAAATTGGTCTGGTCTCATGCATAATTCCCTGCAGGAATAAAAAAAGATTGTCTTAAACACCTCCCTGCAAGCAAGAGAACAGAAAGCCACACCTCACTCCTGTAAGAACTGAAGGCCAAAGGACTGGTGTATTTCTAGGGGCTGCCAAATTGACACCCATTTCATTCCCAGTCTTCAAACAACGTCTTATCTGAGGAGTCACTGAGCCTCTTGCTCTTCTGCTAACACTCCAATGCCTGTATAACCCACTGAGCTGTGCGTGGACGAGAAGCATAGTGGAGATCACTTTCACTACAACAGCAAACACGACTAAGTTGTAAGCACTTAACAGATCAGATACACTAGTCTCCCTCCAGAGGTAATCTTGGACCAGGGAGAGAAGAAAAACATACATGGCAAGAAAAGATCATCTTGGACAAGGCTGTCAAGGAACGAAGGGTTTTACCATCCTGATCTGGTTGGTTCTGCCACAGGAGAAATGAATTTTGGTCATGCTCTTGATTTCTGTAACATACTTTAAATACTGACACAGTGCCTTGCGTATGATCTCTGCCCTGGGCTGTTTTCAGGGCTGTGATGAAGTGGGACCACTGCTCTGGACAAACAATAGTTATGTAGGACCTAAACTGAGTTTGGAGACAGTGCTTGTAGTTTCAGTTGGAGCCAGGAAAACCAGACTTCTCATTTGCACAGCCTGATAGCACTAAAAAGCATTGTCCACTGGGAGACGACCCTGTAGCTGTCATTGCTCATGGCCACCGATTCCAGACAGAGGTAGAAAAGTCCCTCGAGGAAATCCAGGAAAAAATAGTTCTGATACTACCTGCTTCCCTTAGGAATGGGCAAAGGAGTCCCAACAGCTTGTATAGAGCAACAGTGCCATCCAGAGCTGCAGGGTGGGATGCTGGGATAGGACAGGGATGAGACATGAGCTACTGACCACAGCTGATCCATTCTGGTATGAGTTTCTGCCCTCAGAGTAAAGAATGTCATCAGTCTGTCACATTGCCCCTGAATGCTCATGTTACTTCTAGTTACATACAAATATCTTTTAAAAATGTTCACTCCGTGGCTTAGTATTTGGAAACCTGTGTTGGCCCTGTCCAGCTGCAGTGTGTCAGGTCACCCACAAGAAATGTTTTTTTCTTTTTCAAACAGAGGAATGCAACAAACTGCACATGACAGCCCATCCAATCCTGTTCCTGTTTGTGCATCCCATGCTAAACCAACATTGCTCCTTGTCCCTCTCCATCTGTGAAGGTTTAGGAGACTGATGCTGCTTTGGGGCTCACAGAAATGGTCCGTTAGCTCACATAAAAGAATGTCATGCTTCTAGATCCAGAAGACTCCTGTCCAACCTTATCACCTGCTTTATGCACAAGCACCATCACACTTGTCTCCAATCTTCAGCTAAAGCAAACATGAAAGGCTTGGGGATGAAAGGCTTCAGTTTGTCAACACAACTAAAACAAACTCATTTCAAAAACTGAACCAAACAGCTGTAAATTTTTTGTATTAATATCTTGTTTGGTAACATTTGTCTCTGTTTAGATATGTCTGTAAGGATAAAGAAAACAGCAACTGACAAACAAAACCTATTTTAAAACCATCAGCCAGAAATTACCGTTCCTTGATCCTGCAAAGTATAGGCAGGATATGCCAGAACAGCACTATTCAATCTGCCAGAGTTGATGTGGGGCATTTATACAAAACAACAGAGAGGCATATTCCCATGGGGGAAATTGCTTTTGAAAATACCTTCTTTTCAATGATTTTCTGATAAATAACAAGACTTTACTGACTTGCACAACACTGGGCCTAATGGACAAGATTTAAAATGGGCAATTACAAAGCCTGAGATCTGTCTCAATGTCTGTCTGACCTTGTCAAAACTGAGCTATGGGATATTGTTTTTCTTCATATGCTTTTCCCTGTTCAGCTGTGAGCCTCCAGAGGCCAGGCATTTTTAAATTATTTTTTTCCCTACATGGACATCACTTGACGTTGGACCTCTACCTTAGATCCTTTAAGTTGTTCCCTAGAGGCAACTGCCTCTCTCCCTCATCACTTTAGTCCTTGGAATTCTATTTACAATAACAGACCAAATTAGACTGCAATAATATTCCTTTTCTGTGCTGGGCAACACAGAACCAACACAACAAAACAGTGACACAGGCTGGCACACCTGTGGCACAAGCCCTAAGACAACGGTAACTGAACGAGCACCATTAATGGTAGGGAAATCAGAGAGGTTAATAAGGCAGCTGTTCAAGGGAAATCACAAGGTCAGGGTTGCAATCCTACACTTCGGGCTAGTATGGAGAAGAGTAGTAATGATGGCTCACCCTCTTCTGGCCTGTGGGCAGGGCCCCAAGTAAAGTAGATGGTCTGATCATCAAGTTTAGACCTGATAGCTAATTGTAATCTCACTGCAAGCTTCCAGGAGGTGAAATAAAGAGAGAGTTTTCGCTCACTAGAGGCTGCTCTGTGCAGGTATCTGGAAAGCATGAGCTCACCTCATTTGTTTGATCGTTGGCATTCACAAAGAGAGGTTTCCAGCCAGGTGGGAGGGTAGAGCTGTCAATGGCATAACTGTGGTTCTGAGCAGTGATGACAGCCTGTCCATTCACTGCATTCAGGACGGGCTGGTTCTGTCCTCTGAAAGAGAAGGGATCAGAGAACAGAGGGTGGAAGTGCCAGACGTGTCCAAATGCCACAATTAGGAAGAGCTGATAACTGTGGGGCTAGCAGTTCAATAGTACCTGTTCAATACTGGCAGCCAATCTCAAAATGACAAATCCTAGGAGAAACTTTGCTACCCTTCAGCTTGATATGGAACAATTATATCAAACACTTTCAAAACACCCTCAAAAAAAAGTAATGCATGACAGGGCAGGTTAAATTAAAGAGTGGAATGAAGTAGTGGTGTTACTGACATGCTAGCTCCCGTTAGGGCAGTTCAGAAGCAAAGCACTGCTGCCCTGTGGCCTTTTGCAATGCTGAGCTAGTCTATCTGGGCGCTGGGAAGCAGAAGAGCTGCCATACCTGTTGGCCATCTGCATCTTGTAGGAAGTAGCTCCGGCTGCTATTCCAGTGATTAGATTCCCCATGCTAATTCCAAACAAGGGCTCTGGGCGATTGCTCTCCAGGACCTAAAATGAAAAAGTTTTCAAGAGTCACTGGAGTGACTCTGTTCAGCAATTCCAGCATAAGCCATGCTAGTTCCCTCACAGCAGCCACACAGACTTGGGAAAAAGGTCAATGCGAGGGTGGCAACAGCCTATAAAGGAAAGTTTCGTCCTCTCCTCTGCTGCAGAGGGAAGCCTCAGAGCACAGCTTGATGCCTCGGTCTACTCGAGGGGAATAAGCAATGACACTCTGCATTACAGCCATTTAGTGTGCGACATTATTTCAAATGGGAGCACTGTGAAATCAGGGCTGTTCTTTCACAAGGCCACAGAAGTCCTGAAAGAGCACAGAGTACTTTAAGGCACTGGTAAAGTAATCGTGGTAATCATTTTTACTATGTATTGTCCACCAAGGTCTGTACAGCCTTATTGTAACTACTTGTCTGGAGACAAGTCCCACTGGACCAAGATGAGGAATATCCCAGGCAGCCAAAATGTCTGAACAACATTTGGTCTGTAACATGTTAGTACAGCCAACTGTTTAGACTTCAGGCACTTGAAAAAGAGGCAAATAAACAAGAATAATAGGTCTATTATATTATTACACTGTACCTTTCTGACATTCTGAATCACCTCCTGGGCCTTCATGGGATCCCCTGGACCTCCAGAAATTACAAGCCCATCATAATCCATGTTGGTGAAGTCATGGTCCCATGGAACCAAATGCACTTCCGCACCTCGCTAGGAAAAAAACCAAGGGAACAAGAAATTTAGCCCTGCTAAATTAGGGCTTCACAGCCTCCTTCTGTGACATGCCAGAAATAGTCCTGCACATCAAAAAAGGGACAAACATCCACATAAACTGAAACACAGAAACAGGGAAACTCTGTACATCTAGAGAATGAGAGGACACCACCTTCATTCCTCATGTGTGCCTAGAGAAGCAAGGACTGCTACATCAGTGCACTAACAACAGGAAAAGATTTTCATAGAATCAAAGAATTAAAGAATAATTCAGGATGGAGCGACCCCAGGATTTCATCCGGTCCAATCCCTGCTCAAAGCAGGGGTAATTTCAACTTTAGGGCAGGTTGCTGAGGGCATTGGTCAGTTGAGTTTTTAATATCTTCAAGGACAGATATTCATTCCACAACTTCTCGGGACCTGTTTCAGCCATTCGCCACCCTCAATGCAAAATTTTTTCCCCCAATTTATTTATTTGTTACAATGTTGGGTTGACCTTCCTAGGTTGTTCTTTAGAGAAGCTGTGCCTCGTCTTTTTAAAGCTCATCTATGAATTCTCATGGCTGAGAGGTTGCTGCACAGGTTCTCTTCCTTATCTCCTCAATACAGTATACCATGGTCAAAAAGCAACTCCTAGTCCATAAAAAAAAAAACCACCCTAAAAATTGTACCTCATTTTAGGTGGGCAACTGCTACTAGAATGGATGTGTCCAGGTGGAAGGAAGGCTAGTGACTACAGGCAAGGCTCTGACCAAAGCAAAACAAGAGATGAAGGACATAAAGCACTGACTTACCTTCACTAGCAGACGGATAATGTTGTGCTTCAACCCACAGTCGACAGCTACAACTTTAATTGGATTCCCTCTGCCATAAACCTTGACTTCCTATAAAAAGACAGACCATGCTGTAAATGACAGATCACCTCCTGCCCCCAAAGCACAGGGAAGATGGGTAGCAGAATAACTTTTCACCAACATGCAGCAACTGGTACTTAATGATCAATTTACATGGAAATCTCCAGAAGTACTGCAGACATTAGCGCTTCCTTCATTTTTCTGTGAAAGTAGAAGTTGTAATGCTCTTTTATATACTGTTGATTACAGCAGAAACAGCAATTCCTAAGAAATCACTTGTTTCCATAGCTAATGACAAGCTTTTTTCCCCTGTGTTTCACCTCATTAGCAGTGAAGCAGCAAGCCAGTTCTCACAGATTATTGCAGCCCAAGAGTATCTCAGCCAGATACATGGCAAGAGA
The DNA here is from genome assembly GCF_011004875.1 of Balearica regulorum gibbericeps. NCBI lineage: Eukaryota > Metazoa > Chordata > Aves > Gruiformes > Gruidae > Balearica > Balearica regulorum. The sequence continues at coordinate 5,803,488 of NC_046189.1, forward strand.
TCTGCAGTTGAAGGGAAGTCATCCTGCTGATGCCAGTGGATCCATCACATTAAACACCACCCTGAGCTAGTAAGACTAAAGCACAGCACAGCTGGAGATATCCTGAGTGACCTCTAGTGCATCACAGCACTACAGACCAGCCCAAGCATGTCACTGAGCATGACCTATCTTCATATGGACCTGACAGTTTTACATATCAGACAACATTTCTCCTCTTCTTCCAGCTGCTGTTCCTTAACCCATTCCACAAAGTAAATTGTTACCAGTCCCAAATCTGGACCATTATGCTTTGTACACCCACTTATCTATTGGTCACAACCAGTGTGGAAGAGACTGAAGTCAAACCAGACATATTGACAGACAGCTATAGCACTGATGTAAGCTTATTTATGAACCGCCTCTTTCTGTAGCTTGCTGAATTATTTTACTTGTCACATGACTGCAGTTAGCACCAGGCTGGGATGTTACTCATTAATAAGCACATAAGGCAGCCTTCTTCCTTCTAAAAACAAACTCTGTGCTTACCTTCAGTTATGCTCAGCTTCTGAAAGCTGATATTTATAAGTGTACTTTATCCAAGTGGCTTTTCTCTTGTGCAATATACCACTGGTTTTTTAACTAAGTAACTCTCTTTAAATCAGCTTTCCTGGCATTCATATTTCACAGCTGGAACCCTTTAGGAAAAAATGCTAAAATCATGCCCAATATGTTTGGTGCGGGGCAGGATTACGATTGGCCAGAAGGAAAGATAACCCCTCTACAGGGAACTCAGGATGAAGTTTATTAGCAGAATATTACTCCTCTCTCTGTGTTATCCTAACTCAGTTCTGGTTTGAATTTTTATCTTCTCAAAGATTGATGTGAAGAAATTTTTAGGACACAAGAGCATGTCCTATGTGATGACAGCTCTGATCACCATCAGGAGTGACTTACTCCTTGCCATGTCCAGAGCAAGGGTGGAAGACATGGGGTGCAAGGAGCCACCTCCCTTCACTACAAGGCTTCAAGGTGCAATACATGAACCACCAATGGTCCCTAATTCGCCTTTGAGGACATGACTCAGCAAAGAGCCAGTAGCGTTACCACCTCTGTTGTGACTCCTGCTGTGTAATGTTGAAACGAGATTTTTTGTATCAGAACATATCTTGTAGTTCACACTAAATAATCAGATGGTAAAGTGCCCCACAATCCCTTTTTGAGAATGAGTAGAATGGAAGTCATATTGAAACCGGGTCTTGTTAGATCACTCAAAGCATCTGATATGAAGCTGTGCCTGACATCAAATATGACAATATCTTCACAGTCACTGGTACACAAGTGGATTCTACTTCCACAGTCCATAGTGGAATTGTATCACTGCACAGAAATTGGTGGGTCTTCTACCTGCTGTACTTCAGGCTTCTAGGAGGTGGGTTTAAAAATCTCAAGAAGATTAAGGTGCTCAGTTCTCACAGAAACTAACTTAGTGTCATGTGCCAAAGTCCCTTAAGGAAAATTCACTCTCCTTTTTAAAAGGCCTTTTGGGACTCCCCTCAATTCCTCACAACATCCATACTTAAAAATCTGCCAAACATTATGAAGCAAAGATCTCCCTCAAAGGTTCACCTTGGCTGTTCTAATGGCCAGAGGAAGTTGTGGGACAAAACTGCTTTGAGGTATTTTAATTACCTCACTCTCAAAACTCTTCCCTGTCCAATTAATTAGGCTGTGATTTGTTACAACATTTCCTTCAGCAGCAAGACTGATTTTAGGTGTTGCTGTCTTCACAATCCTCCCCCCCTCTTCTCATTCTCCTGTACTGCAGAGCACTGACCCCAGCATCTGGCCGAGAGTATGTCTAGACAGAAACCAGACTGGGAACTGGATGAGGGAACTGTTAAAATATACTCCTTCTACAGCCAGAGGATTTCCCTCATCTGTTCACTGCACAGCCTACAAAAAACTGTCCCAGTCTGAAAGGATGATGTATAGGTAACGTTAGCAAACAGAGTCTACGCCACTAGCATCTAAAGAAGGCAGGGAAAAATAATAAAAAAAACAATCACTCCTAATGTACAATTGATAAGCAGATTCCTAATCTCACTGTGTCCTGATTTACATGAAAATAGCTGTTTGGCAACAGATAGATTATCACGTCCAGTAATTACCAACATTGAACAGCTTACTTCATTTTCAGCTTTATTTGTGATGTTGCTTTTTAAGCCGATAAAATGAAGCTATGAACATAACGAGACCACCAAAGCTCTGTTAATCTTATTCTATCTCCCTTTTAGAAGCTATTTGCAGCATCTTTACAGTAATTCTGTCTTAGTAATTGCAGAGTTTAGCATCAGCAACCTTACCTATTTCTGAGTTACTGCTCAAAATGGCTCCACCTGCATCTTGCAATCATATATCACAACCTCAATAAGCAATTGCCATCCTTCTGTGTAGCAACAAGGCCCCAACTCAAAAGACAGTGGAGACACTGGCACGAGTTGGTGAGATCCTCAAAGGTGAGATCTGCAAGGCAGTCTCTGTATTCCAATGATATCCCAGGTAACCAGTTACCACTGTGAAGCCAAGCCTGGATGGAGACTGCGCTTCAAATTCCCACTTGCTCACTGACCAGGCTGTTTAGGACTGGTTCACGCTCATGCCACTAACACACCAGCTTGTGTGCAGAACAGTACACAAGCAACTATTTGCAGAGCTCTTCCAGAGCCTCACTGATCTTGAAGGAGCTGCAAACACCACAGTAAGTACGGAATTTGGTAGAGGGACTCATACACTCAGTTCTCACTTCAGTCAATGGGATTAAGCACCCAAGGCACTCTTTATCACACAATTAAATCCCCAAAGGGTCCACAATTTAAGATGCTAGTTCTTGCACTGGAACAAGAATAGGTGCTATTTTTAGTATGGGCCTGGTTTGCTACATCCTCATGATTTGTAATGTTCTTCTCATCTTGTGGTCAAACATAGTTTGCATGGGCAGCTAACAGAGAACAAATTTAACTACTATTCTGTGCATAACTATAGACAAAGCAGCTAATGCCAGTAATATTAGATCCAGGAGATTCCTAACTTGGTCTCTTTTTGAAATCTAGAAATATCTTCTGGAATCACCTCAAAATTATACCTGAACACAGATTATCAAAGGTTATTGTGAGCTTTCCTGAAATTTATTTAAGGAAACCAACCATTCTTTTTATTCTTCTTATGCTAGAACATATGTCTACCATATACTAGGTATCCCCAATACTTCTCAATCCTGTCTTTGTAACACACAATCCTCCCATCAGAGTACTGTTCAGACTACACTCAGCTCAAACACAGCTCATTTTACATCTTCAACGCTGCACCTAAGGAGCCATGGGAATTCTACAAGGATGATGTTAAGATGACAATCCTTCAAGGATCTGGAAAGGTCTATGGTTTAGAAAAGGTCCCTGAATTGTTTGTTTAGAAAGACTGGATGAATCCCAGAGCAAAAGGGGAGCAGTTACTACCTAAAGTCTACAGCCCTTGGACTACAGAAGAACTTCTCACCTTTGTTGAAACTTCTGCAATTAAGTTTTTCTTATTTGGGTCTGCCAACTCCATGGGTTGACCTTCAAATTCTATCTTCCCAAGTACCGTGCCCTGTGGAAATACACCAGTAAACAACAAAGTATGAGCAAAGGAGAAGCTGTGAACACTGGGACAGGGTGCTGACAGGCACAGGAACCGGAACAGCTGTTTAGAGTTGGTTACTTGGTGGCTTATAACCATTTCTAGTATCTTCAGAAGTTTATGAGCCTACCTCTGTATCAAAAATCTGTTTAAAACTCTTCATTCAGGGCAATGGCATTGTCAGCAGTAAAATTTGTTAATAGACAATTTGGCAAGCTGTCTAGTGACAGTAAAATGGGTTGCCTTCCAAGAGGATCAGAATTCAGATCCCCAAATAATGGCTGTGTAGATCTGGGAGTAAGCCACAAAGCAGTTTGAAGCTTTTTTGTTTTTGAAACCCACTGTGAGGTCTTCAGCCACCTCCTGTGGATAGCTACAAGGCAGCAAAGCTGGGGTAAAGCAAAGGTCAGCAGGTCAGCACAGCTGGTTTCTGAATAAGCTGTTAAAAATAAATAAATAAAAATCACCTCCAGCAAGCTTTACCCTTTATTGCTGTTGCCACCTCACAGAAGCTAGGACACGCTTGCTCTGCCAGCAAGTATATCATTCTCCACCTTCTGCACATAAAAGTTCTCAGTGTAAAAAATCCCTGTTTTGGCTTTGCCCCACTGCTAGAATAAGTGGGATTAACCTAGGGTTAACCTCTTCTTGGCTTGGGGACAGGGTGTGCAACACAGAACTTTTCAAGGATGGAAGGGGAAAGTAAAACAGAGGAAGTCAATGTTTTGTTGTAATTTTTAACACATAACACTTTTGTGATAAAACACAGTAAACTCGGCTCGCCCTGTCAATATCAGACTAGCATGCACACCAAGATTGCTCATTGGGTTTAGCAATGCATCCATGAGATACTTCCATGGTTGGCCATACCTGAAGTATCCTTGCCATTCTCCTAGAGTAAGAACAAGCCAGCATCTTGCATTGCCATGCGCTACTAAGTTTTAAAGACTGAGCTTTGCTCTTAACAGTGGCTGACATTCTCTCTCATCTTGAGTAGCGCCTTACACCAAAAGCTACTCCAGGCTGCTTTGCATGAAGCAGAGCTGAAAAGGTCAGCATCATCTTAAACAAGCTAAGTTCTTGGGAACTGCCAGGTGCCACCATGCAGTCAGTCCCATAAATGCTGCTGACAAAGCCCTAAAGCCATTGCTCTCAAACAGGAACCCTGTGTCCTACCTTGCTCCCAGATTATTGAGCCAAATGGTGCCCTGCATTTACATTTAGAGTCCAATTTAACAAGTCACCGCTTATTTCTGCATTTATCACAATGAAGCCTGTTCTCACCCCCAATTTATAAAAAGACATGGAGTGAAAAACTAAGCTGGGGGGTTTTTTCAACCAGAGAAGACTAGGAGAAAAGGCTACATCGTGCGCTATTTTAAAAGCCATAAACCAATACCACTCAGACTACCAGTATAATGGGCCTTACTACCATACACTGCTAAGTTACAGGATAAACATTGAAAGTGTATTTACTTTGGATGAAAGGAATGCTGATCCATTAAATAGTATGTCTCAAGAAAGTAGAAAATGTGTTGCCATTTTCTATTGTATTAAACTGCACTTGTCTGCTGTCTATGAGAGCAGGACAACGCCCTGTCTTCCCATAAGAATTTATTTCTATAAATATTCTCTATTCAAGCTGGGTTGTTCATATTTTGTTCTGTGGAATGAAAGGGGGTGTGGGCTTGGATTGCAGACTGCAAATGGATCACCTAAAGAAAAGAGCAGCTTCAAATAATCCATTACAAAAGAAGAGCCTCCAAGGCGCATTTACATTCAGACTGGCTTTGATCACTGTTTTAGCCAGTGTGAAATGTATCTTAACATTAACCTCCATTCAGTAACATAATCTTGTTCATGTCCTTCAGTTGTCAGCTCTTGGAAACCAGAGAAAAGTAATGACTATTAAAAATAATAACAGGCTTCAGGCAAAGAAAACCAGCCTGAGTTAGGAATCCAGCTTAGGTTACTGTAGGCATTGCTTTGTCTCTGAAGAGCAGGAGAATTTCCACTGACCAAAGGTGGTGCTGTCTGTGAAGTAATATCCACAATATCTCTCAGAGTTGTTGCTCTCTGACTGTTACTATCTGAGGCAACACATAGTTGACATTACTACCTGTTGTGTCCGACACAGCTACCTGAGGCCTCTCACTTGTATCAGCTTGTGCTGGTTCACTTATGTAGAACAGGAAACCCAGAGCAGAGCCAAGGAGAGGGAGCTCCCTGGGATCAGAGCATTGCCTCAGCTGTACAGAAAGCACGGAGCCTTGGAAGAGCACAGGGACCTGAGCAGCATCTGTGGTCAAGGCAGCCCAGTAGTAGCATTGCTACCCCAGGTTTGCTGCACTGTTACAAAAAGGGCCCAGCAATAGCAAGGTTAATGCAACTGGATTAAGGGAAGCAGATCATACCTTGTCACGAATTAATTTGGACAGCATTCTGGTATCAATCCCATACAGTGCAGGCACCTGAAGATAACACAAGAGAAGGGTAAGTTAGAGAACAAGCAGCTAAGACAGAGGAAGACAGCAGCCAGATCACTTTGCTGAGAAGAACATGTCCTTGTTTCAGGAGCTCTGGCTCTTAGCAGCACTATTACCAAGGCTGCCTCACTTCCAGTTATTCGCTTCTCCTCCCTATTCCCACTCATAAATAACTTAGTTCTTCAAATCTAGTTTCTGCACTAAAAAGCACAAAATAAAAAGCTCACATGGCAAATGTCCGTCTCATTTCTGAGCCCCATTATGCCTTACTTATGAGCACATAACCCTCTCAGCCATCACAAGTCAGTGGCAGTCTACTGACGCATCCTTGACTCCCACGGCTTCAAGTCAGTTGGGTCCTCCTGGCAGCTAACATCTCTTGAGGTTACGACCTTGGCAACTGCTAGGAGCAGCAGTACAGAAACATTTGAGAAAAGAATATAATCTAATGTGTATAATTTTTATGGAGAATCAAACATTCCCATTTAATTAACATTACTTCTGGACAGATCTTGGAAATACCATTGCATCCTGAAAAAGAGAAATAGATGAAGAATCAGAGAATTAAGGAACACAGAATGAGCCCAGTACAGACTGGTGAAGACATCTGAGGAGAAGAGTGGTTACCAGCTCAAAGCCAGAAGTTCTTTCCCCTATTCCCATCCATACAGGTTTGTTCTCCTAATGTAGTTATCCCTAGACTGCTCACCTGTTCTTCCTGCAACCACTCTCCCAGGCTCCTAGCAGCCTGCCAGTGGCTGTACTCATTGCTGTAATCCAGCACCAGCAAACCTGAAACCTGCAGAGAGAAGAAACGCCATTTTGCAGTGAAGGATCACTCTGTACTTGCCCTGTACCTTCTGAGTTTTCACTATTCATCCACTCCAAACCACATCACAGACAGGACACGAGGCTAGGCAGACACGGTATGGCTGCTCTCATATAAAAAAAAAAAAAAAGATATCAAATCCGAGTCTTCATGGGGGTGAGTGCGCAGAACAGGTAGCTGGCAAAGGGGTAAAGACTTCACACGCTGTCATGGTTGTACCTAGGGCCTTTTACTTAGGAAATTCATAGAATAATGTGGCTTTCAGGTAACCAAAGCTTCAAATTGCATTGATCTGAGAAAACACTTCTTATTAGAAAGAAAATGGAAATTTAAGACAAAATTTATTTTGATTCATTTTTGTCTTTAAGAAAGCTTTTCACTCTTAAGTGACATTTCATTTCAAAAGTCAGCTCATTTTTCCAGTGGCATTAGATAGCATATAAAGGAGTCATTTCACCTCAGGACAGATAAAGCATTTCACTGGTTCTGCAATTACATGGGTTTATTTCATTTTTCAGTATTGCCACAACTGATGGATACAGCCCTGGTCCTAGCCAATATCCCCTGTCACCACAGCGTAAATACTGGTTCCTGCGCTAGCACGTATGGCCACACAACTGTAACCTCCCCTGTTTTTGGTAGTACAGGCATACAGAGAAAAGTCTCAGCACACAGAGACTTCTCATTCTCACTAGCATTTGATCTCTCAGTGGCAACCAGTCCTGGGCAAACACAGATAAATATGAGGCAGAAGGGGATGTGGAAAAAAAGCCATCCAGGACAGCAGTTCACAAAAACCATAGCATGTCTGTCACTGATAGGAAATACACAGCTTTCAGACAGCACATGGCCTGGTACAGAAAGCAAGATGGATTATCTTTTGCCACCATGCGTCCAAAGGACAACATCCAGAAGAAGAAAAAGAATGACTATCATTGATTCCTTCTAACTTCTATGAGAGTGCCAGTAAACTCTTGCACATGCACACACACTCAAGCTACTAGCATCCCCCTTTGATCAACTCTGCATGTCCCACTGTTACCTTGATCCCATCAGACTCCAGAAACCTCCTGAGGCCCATTTCGTCCAAAGCAGCTGTGTCAGGCACTCCACCATTCCCAACTATGGGGTTAGCCAGTGTAAGAATCTGTCCTTTGTAGCTGGGATCTGTCAAGGCTTCGGTGTATCTAGATGAAGAAGTAATAGAAGAAAAGTACATTGGTCTGGAGTTGAAAGCAAAACAAAAGAGCCAGTGAAAAGAAGACAGGTCTGAATTCCCACATGACAAAAAGACAGAAATGGTATTCATGTGAAAGCATTCGCAGTATAAAAGCAAACACATCTGTGAATCTGCCCTGACTTCGCTATCTGTGATTAAACATTTGACACTGAGAACAAGGAAAGGCTTTAGCTTCTCATGTTTCATTTAAGAAAAGCACAGGAGCTATTAACAAACTCAGACTTCTTGTGATTTAACATAAGGTAAATAACTAGACAAAGTGCAGAGCGATCACAGAGCTGCAGTAAGTGCATGGCATATCACTTGACCCAAAGATAACAGCTTGGGCCCAGTCATTCTCTGGGCACGCTATGTGGGCAGTGCTTTGTCATTGCTCTGTCCTTCCCTCTATGCGGTGCAAGAACTTGCCCCTCTCAGTGGCAGTGAGCTTTCTATTGTGAATAGAATCATAGAATGGCTTGGGTTGGAAGGGACCTCAAAGCCCATCTAGTTCCAACCCCCCTGCCATGGGCAGGGACACCCTCCACTAGCCCAGGTTGCCCAAAGCCCCATCCAACCTGGCCTTGAACACTGCCAGGGATGGGGCACCCACAGCTTCTCTGGGCAACCTCTGCCAGTGCCTCACCACCCTCACAGTGAAGAATTTATTCCTAATATCTAATCTAAATCTCCCCTCCTTCAGCTTAAGGCCATTACCCCTTGTCCTGTCACTCCATGCCCTTGTAAACAGTCCCTCTCCAGCTTTTTTGTGGGCCCCTTTAGGTACTGGAAGGCTGCTATGAGGTCTCCCCAGAGCCTTCTCCATGTTGTCCCTCGAACAGATATCGGGGTGGTTGAAGTCCCCCATGAGGACCAGGGCTTGTGAATGCAAGGGTCTTATCTGCTTGGTCTTCCTGGTCGGGTGGCCTGTAGCAGACCCCCACCATGATGTCACCTGTCCCAGCCCAATCAGCAGTCCACCCTGGGTCACAAGGTCCCAAAGCATGTCCTTATATCTTTAGTCCAGTCAGAAGCCCCAGGAACAGCAACTTTCTTCAAGCACCTGCCCAAACCCCCTTTGCAGCAAGGACAGACCTAAAAGCGTGGTGGAACATTCTTCTGCAGTAGAGGATCAAACCTAGGATTTTGCAAAGTGTCAGCTCTGGATCCAGTAGATCCAGCCTCACTTTCAACCCCAAAGAGGGGGGACAGGGTAAACATGGATTAAATGCCCATGGTCCTATTCTTCAGCTTCAAATTAACATGCAATCCTCCATTTTCTCCCTTATACTGTAGCATACTGTTGCAGCAATCCATTAAGCAATTGCTGTCTTTCAACCCAAAAGCAGCTGTAATTTAGCAACAGATGAAGTTATCTACACAAATATTTAGCCAAATGCATAAAGACACTTCAGGATGAATCTGGCCTATACAAAATATAATTTATTATTGTCATTATTGTTTAAACAATACATAATTGGCAACTCCAGCCATCTACCAGATATCAGCAAGTCACAAGAGACATTTTTATGGAACATTGGACTTACTGCCAGAAGATTAATTGTCAAACATTGGGAAACTCTTCACAAAACCCAGAATGGTTGCAGGCAGATATAGACAACACAGCACACCAGCCAGCTCTGAGAAATGACATGTCGAATGAACAATGGCCATGAAATATTTTCAGGTAAGCCTCTCCTGCTGTTCAAATCTATACTTCCTGCTGCAGGTAAACAGCCACACAAAGTGCAGTGTGATCACAGAACTGCAGTAAGTGCATGGCATGTGAGCATTTGGCATTGCGCTCTCCTTCCGAGTCAATTGCTTATGCTTCCAAAAGACTCTTTGTTAATGACAAAGCTAATGTAATTAACCTTTGCGTGTTATTTGTAATCAGCAAACAAGGACAGAGAGCCATTGGGTTTGGCTGGGGTATGAAGGCACAGCTCTGCACTAAGACGCAATGCCCTTTAAGCAGGCACAGTGCCTTGTGGATCACAGAGGAGCAGATGGGAGCATGAGCTCCAAAGATGCTGCAAGGTCTAATCCTTGCTGTGCCTGCCCAAAGGCCTGCCTGATTTCAGTAAACTCCCGTCAATCAGTTCCCTCACTAGAATATCATGGGAAACACACGCAGACTTATTGGAGGCAAATGCATTTACTGAGCTGTTTCAAACATGGGAACGTTCTATGGGTTGTAATTCTTCTTCTTCCTTAATTGGAAATCTCCTCTTTTCCTTCTTGTTCCTATACCAGACAGATGGCTGCAACACTAGGATTTTTTTTTTTTTTTGAGCAAGTATTCTGAGTTCATCCTCATGCTTTTCTAATGAAAATTCAACATTCCACCCCCAAAACGGTGCTCTCTGCCCTCTATTCCAGAGTAATACGACAACATTTCAGCCAGCTTTCGCTACTTCAAGCCTGAAAGCTGTACACACATAAAGTGCTTTGCCTCCCCGCTCTATGACATGAATCAGAATGTGCGAGTCCAGATGAGGAGACAAGGTGCAGAGCAGCATATTAATCATCCCAGTACAGAGCCCACGCTGACCTCACCCAGCGTCTAGAAACACCCACTTCACAGAAAGCAGTGGTCTGAGGCTTAACAGCAGCCATGGCAAAATCACCCCCATACTAGCCTCTTGCTCCCTATACTGACAAATTGCTATGTGCTCAGACAGTCTGTAAAAGACCCCTGGGCACCTCCTTCACGCCAGCACTTAGCCTCTTACTGTGTCAATGAGAAGAGGTAGCTGGGTTCCTCTGGATACATAAGGTCTTGATTTTTGCGCTCAGGAGCCCTAGGCAGAGCTACAGGGTTTCATTCGCTGGACAGCAATCCCTCGACTGGTAGCAAATCTGTCACCTTCATGATCTGCAATAGTGCTGCAAACTCTTACCTTCCTCTCTCCAAATCAATCAATCAAGGTCATGGTCCTCTGAAGATACAACCTTACATTTTGAATGTTCCCTCAATGCCCATATGCTCCTCAGCACAGAAGAGATGTCTCTTTCACAGGCACCCTCTCCAAATCACTAGAAAATGAGCAAACACAACTTCTGCTGCCACAGTAACATGTGGAGAGGAAATTAATCCATCAGGTCCTCCTTGACTTTTGTGATGTGACAAGATTTATTGCCCATAATCTATCACCAAGAACAGAACTCTGGTGCCCTCCATCATTCTGATCTATATTAAACAGTTGCTTGTTGGCAGGTATATTAACACAGCCAGTAATTAGTGCTGTCAAAATACTTAAATAATTGCCTCCTAATGCAAAACTTTGCAAAAAGATTCCCCTCCACAGCCATTTAACATTCTCACCAATGAGATCACTTAAAAACTCATCCTGTGAGTACTGGTTTCTCCAAAGGAGAGCAGAATTTGGGGAATGCAAGGCAGCTGGACAAAGACAGCTCTGAATGACTGCAGAAGAAGCTCAAGCACCAACCACCTCAGAGCTGTCTCACCTCCCCGGGTACATGGCCCTCTCCTAACCAAAAGCCTCATTCCTCTGGACAGATTTCCTCTGCTTAAACAGTTCAACAAAAGTACTGGCAGCATTTGGCCGCCATCCTAAGCCAGCCACTGGCCTCTACCACTCAAGAAGACAGACAGTCATGCTACGTTAGGCATGAATCTGATCCTACCCTTTAGCTGGAAAGGGCACAGAGTTTAAAACGCATCCTCAACTGTGGTATGAGCCAACAAATCTCATAAGGGACGACATATAGAGGCGACCAACTCAGGAACCTCGGGATTTAAAAGTTTTGCACTCAGAAGTCAAGTTCCATTACCCAGAAGGCTGCAGATGCTTCAGACCTCTATATTTGATCAGGGCACTGGAGAACAAAGATAGGTCCCCTGCTCAGACTCAGCAATGGCTACATTTCAATGGGAAGCTATCAGATCTCAACATACCTCAATATCATGGTTAGTTATATCAGTCTTTAAAGTTGGTCTTCACCATGAATGCTATGACACAAGAGGACTGCCTGAAGTCTCTTCATTAACTAGCTCTCTCTCTGTATCCCAGGACTACAGTGTTTTCTTATACAGAACACTACACGCTTTGATCAGGACCTTATGAGCTTGGAAAAAGCAGCATTCACACTGTAACAAGCTCCCAGAGAAGTTTTGGTGCTTATATCTCATTTGCTTTTGCCTTACCCAGAAAGACCAGTGTTGAATACGACTTCCCCTGCTGTGGAGCATGGATAGCCAAAAGAATAGCCCTTCATCTTCGTCCCATCTTCCAGCACCAAGTTCGCTGTCTGCGCCTAGAGAAAGGCACATGAAGAGACTCAAATACAGGAGGAAAAGGCTTGATGTTTATACAGGTAACACCTAGGACACCTGCCTTTCATACCTCATTGTAAGTATTCCTACCCCGCTCCCATTCCCAGCTGCCAAGGTACTGTCTGTTTTACTAGTGTCCTGATGCTCTTTTTCTTTCTAACACTTAGGAAACATTGTGCTCCTAATGAGGGCAAGGCAACTGGCAAACCTCACCACAAGCAGAGCATGTGCTGCTATCACTGTGGGATCACCCTTCCATATCGCTTTGTTAATTTCTTCCACCAATTATATCTTGCAACTGAGCAATATCATAACTGTAGGGAAGGATCGCCTCTCTCCTCGATGTTTGCTCAAGGCTTGCTGCTGAGTACACTGGCTGTCATCCAGCTGTGACCTTTGATAGGTGCTTAACTCCTGTTGCAACTGTACAGCTAAGCCACTAAGTGTATGCTTAGTTGGACTGGTGTCAGATGGCAAAATTCAAAACACCAGTCCATTCTGCTGTAGGACACAAGAAGACAGGAACTTGTGGATCAGACGGACATTCGTGGTCTCAGTTACCTCAGGGATAAGCATAATTTGTCCTGGAAGAAGTGGATACGGAACAAGCAGCCTAGAGGAAAACTTCCTATAAAACTGCACCTCTTTCAGGGAGTGTTTAGCAGAACTGAGTCCCACACTAACTATGGGATCCCTCACAGGCTTAATCACTATTTTACAGCTGAGGAAAATGGGACACAGAGAGTGACTTTTGTAAAAGTCATTAAGAGATTCAGTGGCACAGTTGGGTCTTTGCACATACCAGACTAAACACACCCTCTTTTGCCTCATTTGGAAACTAAACCTTTCTTAACCTGTCCAGGAATTGGATGGGAAACCACCTGATAACTCCAACTTCTACCAAAAAAATGAGTATATGCAGAACAGAAATGACAGAATGAGTTGGGAGACAGCAGGATCACTGATGACATGCAGGGGAAGAGAGAGAATAAGCAAAGCTGGAAATAGATTTGCCAATGAATTTCTGGGCTTAAAAGAATTTGGACGATGAATCTTTTGGGCTCTGAGAAACTTCCACTTCTGGAATGCAAGTGCAGCTGCCTCCTGGGCACAGAGCTGCAGTCACAGTGACCACCAGTGCAAAAACCCCAATGGTCTGCGCCACAGGACATGTGCCAAGCGTGTCCACCAGGCAGCAGCTCTCACCATGATTTAACTTCATATTGGGTTTTTTACAGAACAATTCCTCTTACTGGGATTTTTTTTAAAGAAAAAATGAAGATCAATTTGCTGTAGAAAGGAGCAGGAGAGCTACTTTCCATTAGCTGTAAATCAGATGAACAATCACAGCAAGGAGAAATTTCATTCCCAGCATTGAACATTTTGTAACAGTCATGGCAAACATTCATCTAGAGCTCCTCTGCAGTTACAAATACTGCACAGATCAATTACTAATGTACTGCAAAATACACTAAAAATCAAACTGCACTGCCAAGTAATTGAATTCTGTGCATCTGGGATGCTTTTAGCCTTGCATTTTTTCCTCATTAATGTCAAACGTCCAGTCATTCTCAAAAGGTTTAGCCATCATTTTCTGAACCTTCTTCCCACACCATTGGATGGGATAGTCAGCAACACCAAAATCCCCTCCCTCCCCAGTTGTAAATATAGCTTTTTGTGGTTTTAGATTTAGCAAAATAAAAATTACAGTTTGCTCAGCTCCCTAATCTCACTAAGTATCTCATAACAGAAAGCTGCCACACACTCAAAGGATTACAAAGTGCAGAGGTTGCCTGGGTGCCTCAGACCGGGCTTTGTACAGGACCTCTGCTCTTTCTGAAGCCTGCTGAAAACCCAGCCCACACTGTTGACATGGGAGACTGACTGTAAGAACCGGTTTCTCTCAGCCTTCATTTCAAGAGATGGAACCCTTCGCCCAGCAGGCCACGTATTTGAGTCCACCCAAATATCAACTCCAGTTCAAGCAAGTCCTACCACTCATTGGTACAAGTTGGGGTAATTGCAGTCCCAACTGCAAACATAGCCTGGCAGAATCCTTCAGGAAGCAAAGTCCACAACAGTGGAATGACCAGAAAAGTTAAGATCCATCTAATTCCTGAGGGCCAAAATCCAGAACAATCACTGACCTTTAGAGCCTCACCTTCAGTATAGTACTTGACAGGAATCTGCAGGTATTTCCTCCCACCACAGGCCACCTGCCCCTCCTACACACCAGACCAGCAAAGAAATAATTTCGGTTGAACAGAAGCCCCCATTGTACTATTAAAGCCCCTACACAGTGTTCAAGTAATGCAGAAGAACGTCCCTGAGCAACCATAACCTGCCTGCAAGTTCAGCTATAGCAAGGGATAGATGTTCAAATGTTTCCCTCCCTTACTTGATTTATTGTTCTTAATTAAGTGGTTGGTTTGTTTGTTGAGCATTCTAGAAGCAATTATTCTTGCTTACATTTCCAGCGGAGGTGTTACCATATCCCTAAGCTGCCAGCCTACCTTGTCTTTTCAGTTTTGTTTTTAATGTGAAAAGTGATTTACAGACTATAGAGAAGGCCAGTTGGCTCAATCAGGGATTAGTTGGGAGAGATTTTCACTTTCAAAAAAACAACAAGCAAGAAATAAACAAAAATCCCAGAGCTTCCTTGAGGTCCTTTTGTCTCCACCCTTCTCAGAAGCATCCCCACGTAGTCTCAGATAAATCTCCATTGTAGTCTCAACTACAATGTTTCTTCCACACACACTCTCAATGTGAAACACACCGTTTGCAATCTGATTTCACCTTCCCATACGCCAGTAGCCTTTCTGTTAGCAGAGCTCCCTGTGCTCCAGAGAGGCTGCAGGGCTCTTGAAGAGCTTTGAGGATGGAGACGGCTAACAGAAATGGTCATGCTGTGGCTGCAGTGTTGCTAGATTTTGTGCATTCTGTCAAAACAACTTGAAGAGTTACCTAGTTCAGGTCCCACTTCACTAAGCACTTCACATATGAAGTAAACAAAGCACTGTAGCAGTCAAAAAACCCCACAAACCAATAAATAAAAGACCAGATTCATTTAGTTCCAGTAAGATCTCTGCTCTAACAGCCCTTCCCATCTACAGGATGGATGATAAAGATCTGCAAAAATCTCAGAAGATCTGCAGTACAATTTGCTTTTTAAAGCATGTCTCCTATAAACCCCTGTACTAGAAAATGAACAGGTAATTTTTCCTCTTTTCTATTTGCCTCAGAGTAACCAGTTTTTCCCCTCCAAAGAAACCCCTCAGTTTCAGTGCAGGCCAGTTTATTGCCCTCCAGTACTAAGATGATAAAACACCTCCTTTGTAAAGGAAGGCCATGATTCCACACAGCACAACAGCCTCTGCCGCATTTCTTTGCACACAAGTCTGGCTGGCTACGTAACTGCCAACATATCAGAAGCGCAGAAGAAGCCAAAAGCCACCAGATTTCTTCTACAGTAGAAGGCTGGTGCCAGGACTGTGCTACATCCACTCACAAGACCAAACAACCAGCAACAAAGGAGGAGTTTTCTCTTCGGTAGAAAAATATATCTTCTAGTAAGTACTATGCCATCACAGGCTGGAAATCTATCCGGACATTGCTAACAGTCAAGACTTCCTTTGCCAACTCTTTTTTTATATATATATATATATATATATATATATATATATATATAATTTTATTTTAGCACATTTGCTTCTGGCTAAAATTAAAAGAAGAAGGAAGGGCAAGAATAAAGAATGAATCAAAAGCCAGGTTGGTGTCTTGAGATACGCTGAAGAAGATTCACACTTAGGCTAACTTCACGGAAAAGCTTTCGATTAGTTCCTCTACTGTCCAAGCCAAAGAGAAAGCAAAGCCAGAAATGCAGCACATGGTAGAAAAGTCACAGGTCGTACAACTTGAACTCTTCTTAAGGTTGTTTGCAACAATGCCACAAATATTTGTGACAAAAATCAAAGGAGGAGGGGGAACCAAGACACATGAGGCACCTAGCAGAAGTGACTGAGCACACAAGGAAACGAGCAGCCCTTCTCTCCCCCACAGAAGCAGCTCCCTAAGTTCCCCCCCACCTCTAAGGGAATAGACCCTGTTTTACCTCCCCTTCACTTTCATCTCCAAAGGGAGGGGAGTGGTGTAGCCTGTGACGGATCTTTCACCTCTTCACTCATCTCTCTGCTTCGCATGCAGTCATTTTCTTCAGTTACTTTCCACCTGCCTCAAAATCTATTTGAAGAGCCCTTTTACAGTAATCTGAAATAGTTTCTAAAGCCAGTGCTCAAAAATTTTCCTCTTCTCCCTCTCATTTCTAACTACATTTTTAGCTTGCTCCTGGTGGTTTTTATAGCTCTCCCAATCCTCTCCTTACTGAGCCAGCTATACTGTTACAAGCCACCTATTTATTGCTCGTACTACTCTTTACATCCCCATTTAACTACATTGGCCTCAGACGAGCATTAAATGATACGAGCTTCAAGCTGCAGTCTCTCTGCCCATTCCTGAATTATAGAGAAGCTTGATTACCCTGAAACCAGTGATGCTAAGCACCCCTACAGAGAGCCCACAGAGGTCTCTGATCTGCTCTCTGTGCCTCTCTTTCACTCATGGATGCTCCATCTCTCCTTTAGAACAGAAGGATGGGATGCAACAGAGAAACACGGACCTATGAGTCCCCACATCTCAGACTGCTCACCTACAATGGTGTTTCCCCACATAGGCTGAGTTTAACTGGACAGAAAACAGAAAACAGGCTTGGGAGAAGAATTATTAGGCATTCTACTAAAACTACCACCTCTCCCTCATGATCTCTAATACTTTACTTAGCTTATACATAGGTTAGAAACATGTTTTCATTGTATTTTGTTATGCTCCCTAAAATAGCCCACTGAGAAAAAGCAGTAAAAGGCAACTAAATGCTCATTTAAGCCTACAATAATGGGAGAATGGGATCATTACCTATACTGCCATTAGCCCACACACCTTAATTACTCTGCATTTCACTCTTTCTCCAAACTTCTTACAAATATCCATTACCCCTAATGATGGCTTGAGCACCAAACCCAGTCATAAGTCACTTGGTCACTTGTCTCACAACTACAGTTAATTTCCACACCCTGATGCAAAGCTATGCAATAGGTTGGCTTTTTAGGACCACTTATCCTTAAATTTTCCCTCAGGCCTGCTGCTTTACTGCCTGCATATGTATATTAGAGAGTCTCTTCCACTTCTGCTTCTGTATGTCCCATGGAAAAAGGTGTATAAGCCTGTCACTGTCTTAAAGCAAAAGCCCCAGGCCAGGAAAGCTTTGAGTTTTTGTATTCCAGATTTTGAATTCAAACAGAATCACACGGCCCCCAGCAAAGGTGCTGTTAAAAATCTGAGCTGAGACCTCAGGACCCACAGGCTCCTAAACTACACTAGATATCGCTCTTCTTACTGTCCATGAGTTCAAGTGTTCACTCTGACAGCACAAGCCCCTGTAGGTATTGAACTCAAATAAGCAAGTCTAGTAAGGAAAAAACCCAGTGCCAATGCCAAGGCAGAAGATGCCACATAATATACGTCAGAAAGAGACTTCTGGGGCTGGCTAGCACACCTTGTGGTGAGCCAACTAGTCACAGTGCAGGTACAAATGCTCTACCAGACTCAGCACTTCAGATCCATGGTAGGTCTTGGCCACCCTGCAACACCTTGAAACAGAAAGAGGGCCCAATTCATTCTGACCCACCTCAGGTGTATTTGCAATTGCTGGGACTGAGGTTAAATAGCTCCCAAGGGTTTCACTTGGCATTGCTTTCTTAATAGGTATTCATTCTCCTTGCCTTCAGTATTGGTGGTGTTGGCTTTGAGTGACCACTCTTTAGCTTTACAAGCACAGAATTAAGTAGATGCTAGAACAGCTGGTACTGTAACTCCATCAGAGTAGGGCAGCAGTTTGCCACGAGCATGAAACTTCTTAATTGGATGCCTCAGTGTTATGCGATGCGACCTTGTATGTCTGTCACTGCGCAGTCCTTGAACGAGTGACAAAACCTGTACCTAATACCATCAATCTGTCATTTAAGACGCCAAATCCAAACTTCAGATGCTAATCCATCAGTATAAGAATGCATCAGATCCAGGCTACTGCAGGTGCCTACCAGAATTATCCTAGAATGTGTAAAGAAAGACAGTGTCTCATCAAAAGCTGAACCAGCAATCCTAACCATGGCCTACAAAGCTTTACCAGTGGAAGATACTTTTTACTGCAGCAGACTTAAAACTACAGACTAAAGTGTCTTTGAACTCACTTCTCTGTGCATCACAAGGCTTCAACTGCTGTACTCCACAGAGCATGGCAGAAATAACTGACCCAGCTTCAAAAATCAAGAGAGGTATCAAAGGTAATAGAGACAAGCAAGGATGGCATTCCAGCAGAACTCTTCGGTGCTGCTTAGTTGGCTTGATTAGTTTCTAAAACCCTAGTGAACTTGAGTGTACCTGCATGGACTCCTGTTCTACAATACATAGCATCAGCACACTGATGCTATAGGCCATCACCAGTCATAAGCCAAGCAGCCAAGTATGAATCCTGGGCTCCTATCCCCTAGACACTGTGCCACTTGTCAACAGCACCTCTTAGTGCATTCACAGGTTCCACTCATTCAGTAGTACTGGCAGTATAATTGTCTCCATTTTCTCCTATCCCATTTGAATTTGAAGCACAAAGCCCAAAGAGATTCTTCAAGTTGTGTCACAATCTGCTCTGTCACACCAAGAGACACTTTCTAGCCCAGTGCTGAGATTTCAAAATGGAACAATAGCAGCTGTCACCTGCCCTGGCAGATGTGAGAGATGGCACTGCCCCATCTGAGGGCTATGACATAGGTTTAATGTGTGGTCAGTGTCAAACCAACATAGCTTCACCAGCCTGAGGAACAAACAAGGAACTTCCTCCTCATGCCAGAGCCCTACTACCTCTTCAAATGGTGCAGCTGCAGAAACTGGTAACCATGATGGCTTTCTAATTCACAAGTAGGGCTCCTGTTGTCATCACAAGGAGGAGTAACTTCCTCCTAAGTCAGATCTGATTGCAGAGTCAGGATCTATCTGCTGGGAGGAAGATTACTGTGCTGTGTTTTAAGACAGTGAACAAGGTAAGAGTTCATGCCTGCTAGGCACTCTCTGCAAGGGGATGGCAGTTTCATTAGCAAGAACGCTAGTCCCAACACAGGCTCTGTTTTTAAGTGCAGGTGGGACAAAGCTAAACTGAGAACTCACATGCTGAAGGAAGGGATGAAAATAGCGATGCCTCTTTCCTCATCCAATTTTTCTCTGCAGCTATTTCTTGTTTTAAAAGTAATGGGTCTGTTGCCAGGAGCTCAGAGAACTCCTGAAAAAAAAATAATCAGTGGCCATGGGATGGGTAAGAGAAGCTCTAGTCTTCAGTGGACAGAAACAATACTGATCAGCCCTTTACTCCACCCTGCCTCGGTAAGACAGCATCCACTGGATTCCCACAGCCCAAGTCTTTAGGAGCTCTTCCCTACCACCCATTGAAACATCACTCCTCCAGTTGCTAATTCTATTACACTGTTGATTCAACAGGACACACTTTAAGAGCCTCTTTTCCATGCAAAGCGCACAATGACAAAACACTGCCAGGGCTTCAGAATTCACACAGAGAGTCCCATTTCACCACTGTGCTCTGCCACACCTGCCAGAGTTACACTAGCAAAGCTGGCCAGATGTGGCTCTTGTAACAAAGAGAACTAAGTTGGGGAAATGAACTAAGCGGTTCCAGCCCCAGTAAATCAAGAGCTGATACACTGATGCATTCACAAAGAGTTGTCTCCCTCTCCAATTAATCTCAGAGCCATCATGGTTTCCAATGCATTGAAAATGAATCCTTTGTGGATCCAATAAGATTAATCACGTTTCAAGTGATGCATGTTTTTAAATATCTGGCTGATTCATGCTTGTATGGACTGAAAGATCTGCTCTGTTAGCTATCAGTCCTACAGAAGGGTGGGATGTTCCTAAAGAAAATACCATATAATAATTAACTGAAACCCTGAACTTCCACCTTTTGGTGCCATTTACCCTATAATTGCCACTCCAGACCACACAAAAAGTGTGCTTGCTTAGCTAATAAAACCATTTAGACAGACAATCCCCTTGCTTAGGGTTCAGACAAATCTCTTTTGGTTCAATTTTATGTGTCTAGGTAAGCCTTGTTATCTTCAGGGAGCTATCTCTCAGCATGCCAAACACATCTATTAAACCACAGTAGCTCAGTTACTGTTACCTTGATGCTCAACAACCTGGTACCAGTCCTTGAGAAACTCCAGTGATCAGCAGACACATTGCAAAACTCCAATCTGCCTTTCAAAGCCTTCACCACTTTGCAAGCTGTCAAAATTCTTGTCATCTTGAAAGTTGCTGATCGGTAACTGAAGTGTAAAGGAAACAAGACAAAACAAAAATCTGCTTGTAGGTGTTTCTTCAAGGTTTGGCGCAGACAATATACTCTTGCAGATTACAGGGGAAGAGAACAGAGACACAGCGGGCCCGCTGGACTGACTGTACAGCACTGCCCTACACCTTCTCATTTATTCTGCCATTAAAAGCCCCTGGAGCAGCCCCACCTCCTCCCGCCCCTCCTTGGAGGGGTGCTTGCTTAGACACCCTTGCAACACTGTTCTTCAGGTTGGTGTCTGAGCACTGTTGTAGGGGTTGCATCACAGGCCAGACGCTAGCTCTGTCTGCTGGGAGACAGCAAAACCTGCTAGAGAAATCTCACCCACAGCAACGAAGGCAGACCTCATGCTCTGAAACAAACACTTTTCAGTAAGAGACAAGGAACAGCACCACTAGTTCTCCTAACAGCACGTGGTCCAGGCAAACTAAGAGAGTCTGTTCATAGTGTGCTTGAGTGCTCTCCAATTTGTGATCTGGGGTCCACATGTTAGCTAGTGGGATAGCCCGTGACTGCTACAAGTGTACTTGTACTAAAACAAGTGGGAAGACCAAATTCTGTGGAAAGCCGTAATCTTTTTATTCTGTGTTTGGAGAGTACACAGTCACTAGAAGCCCTAGCACAGGTCTCAGAGTGCTGCCCCTCCCCAAATAAATGAAAAAGAAATCACCAGGAAAAACAAATGGTTGCAAGAGAAAACCGTCTTTTGGTAAAATTTCAATGGACAACAGCTGAAATAAGGTGAAATGTTCCATATGCTATCTAACTAACTGACTATAGACCTTTGTAACTATCACATATTCCCTATAACCCTACACTATCATCTTCAAAAAGAATGATGTTCCTTGTTAGCCAGACATGAAAATGCCTAATGAAGATGAAAGCTGTGGGAGAAGCATGCACATTATTATTCTTCAAGAACTAAAATGGTGAGGCATCTTTTGAAACCCAGGTGATCAAAGCTTCAATTAGCTCAGAGCAAGGAAAAAAAAAAAAAAAAGATATACACTTTTTTTTGCAGCTGGACATATACTGCTATAAAGGATTCAGGTGACCTTTTCTAATCACTGACAGTAATAATCAGGACTTCTTTGTATACAGTAGTTTGAGATTAGTCTAAATTGATGCCAGTATCACATGAAAATATTTCCCACACAGCTCATTATAGCACCAGGTTGAACCGTCACGCACATAATAAAAGATAGAGAAGAGAGGGCAATGGGTTTGGGTACCCTCTGCAATGTGGAGAGCTTACTGGAGCCTTGGATGAGAAACACATGGGAAAGGCCTGAATCCAGATGACTGAAGGAGACAGACAGCGATAGGGTGGAAGACAGACTGGGTGTAGAGGAGCTCACTGCTTTAACACGAGCTCTACAAGTGTGCAGAGCTGGAAGAAGCAAGCCACCAATGTTCCCTGGTAATTTGAGTGTGGTATAGGAAAGACATAACCATTTTTCCTACAAGAAGATACTTGACAATCACTGTGATTCATACAAGGAGCTTGAGACACATGGATTTCACTTTTTGCAAACAAAAAAAAGAAAACGTAGGGAACTGGGAAATGTTTTTGTTAGCTATTCCTCTATTAGCTTGGCTCTAGCCTGCAGTGACCCAGGTTGGATATACACTCGGGAGAGGAGATGTACAGGAAGCAAAGGCACGCTTCTAAGTGAATGCACTGCAAAGACCTATACCTTGTACTAGAAAGGTCATCTTAATACACAAACACACGTGCACTCACACATGCAAGAAGTTAGCTTTCTTCCACAGTCACATTTCACATTATGTTAGCTTTACGCTGCCACGAATGTCACACACAGCATTTGGAAGGTTACAAGCACTGCCCTTTGTTATGGCTATACTGAAGGGCAAACTCTACACTTCATTTTACTCTCTACCAACATTAGGAAGTTACTTTGGGCCCTGGGTATACACGTGTTTGAACCAGAACCAATTCACACTGCCGGTTTCTTCCCCGTAACTGCTAATTCCCAACTACCCCCTTCCACCACCTGAGTTTCAACGTGGCTGCACAATGAGGCAGATGGATCCAGCTAAAAACTAACCCTTTCCTCTCATCACGAGCAGGGGGACAGGAACGAGCAGAAAAAGGACCATGCCTTTTGGCAGAGTGGCATCTTTTGCCAGGTGAAAACAGCTGCATAACCACATCATGAACTGGATTCTGTTTGTCAGGGATCTGCAGTACATACACAGATCTCATCTGGCAGCTGTACATTAAGAATGAATTAAATGCTATATAGGGGAACAACAGGCAAAAACCTACTTTCCTGCATCACCTCCACAGCAAGGATGCCCCATTGACTACTGCTATAGATTTGACACTGCTGTCTTCCCTTTTTTTTTTCATCCATGTTTTATTACCAAAATTGATTAAGCCCACTTCAGACCTTTGGAGATCAGGAAAGTATCCCTCCAGTGTAAGAACCACCTTCCTTTTCAAAGCCTCCAACATCATGGAGGAACTTCCCTCTGCCAGAAACGGGAAAAAACATCCAAGCTATTTGTCTCACTGCTAAAATGAGGTGATGAACTGTTGACTGTTGAAGGCCAGAAAATATATCAGGTATTCCTGAGAGACACCTCAGTTCAGAAAAATCTGTCAACGTACAAACAAGCCTTCTGTGGTTTGGACAGATCTTAAGTATGAGCTTCACTTAACATAAAGACCTTCAGAAAAGGCAGAATCACTAAGAAACAAGGAATCAATAAGGAAAAAGAAATCAACCATAGAAGAGTGGAAAAAGGAGAACAGAGACCAATGGTTTTATGGAGATGCAACCACACTGCCTGAGCTTGAAACTTGCCTGCCAGGACATGGCTTGCAATGGTATCATCCCTTCAGGAAAGAAAGTTTGGGCAGGGGTTCTGCAGGAAGGACACATATCAGAGAAATCAGGAATGCAAAGTCATGAAGGCAGAAGATTCACTCAGTTCAAATACTAGGGGGTGAAGTACTCACAACTCAGGCTTCCTTAACATGGTCTTAGACTTGGCATAGCTGTTTAGAAAAAGGCAGGCTACCTTTTGTTTCATATTCATTTACACTGTATCCTACACAGATAGGGAGTAGGACAAGGAAAGCAAACTGGTCATTAACATGAGGAGATTTTTCTTACTCTTCATAAGTGAAAGACACCAGAAATGAAATTCATCACACAGTCCCACTGTACCGTAAAAATCAAACAAAATCAGTGGTCTGCGGCTTTGTAAGTCCCCAGGGCCAAGATATTAAAAGAAAGCTAAGTGCCTACATTTTCAGAAGCTTAAAACAAACTGCTTGATATTCAGAAGTGCTCAGAGAACTTGAGGCCCTGCTTAGGTGCCCCAGGTTTGGTACCCCAAAACAGACGCTCCCAAAGCTGCTCATCACAGCTGGGAAGCTCTGCCATAAGCAACCAAGCTATGGAGGATTTCTCATTTTCAAGTTCTCTGTAAAAATCACAAGATAGTTCTATGCTTACTTGAAAGACAAGAGATCAGAGCCAATTTTAGGCACGTTCGCCCAGATTCATGTCAGTGCAAGTCCCAAGTAACTGCTGCCAGCTCAGTGGAGCTCCAGTGACATAAGTCTCCCCAGGACCGGGATCAGCATAACAAGCAGCCCACGTGAACTGCTTGGACTCTCCTTCTTGTAGCTGAGATCAGAGAGGAGGGTTTTTTTTTCCCAAGTGTCCTTCAGATGCTTTTGGGAATCTCTCCTGCTATCTGTCAGGCTGTGTATGATTTCTGACCACCCTGTCTTGGCCTGACTAAAACACAGTTCAAAAATACTGAGTGGAAAAGCAGAATAGTTGAGGGTGCCAGCAAAAATGAAATTCTCTCCTGCCACAGGGAACAAGACAAATACTCTCCTCCTCCGTCCCATCAGCTAGCAGAAAAGCCCTCAAAGTGATTTGGAAACACTGCCTTCCATTTCAAGGCAAGCTCCACTTGCTTCCCAAGGAACTTATAGGAAGAGTTTCGAACGTGCCTGAATAATATTAAGATTTGCCATATATTTTCTAAACAGGTGTTAATTTATCAAGCAAGATCACTGCAGTGGATACAACAGTATAGTTGAGCTAGATAACAATTTTTGTTCACAGCATACTGCTAAGAACTCTATCAAACCCCATTACCTCACAGACCGCAACTTACTTTTTTTTTCAGTAGGTAGGGGGGGATAAACTGAAGTTATCTTGTTCACATGCAAATGAACTAACAGCATCCAGGCATCCCCCATCACCTGATCCTCTGGGATTGCTGCAGGAGAGAAAGCAAGCTCAGTTACACTTCCAGATCTGCTGCTTTGAGCCAATCTCAGATCAAACGAAGCATTTAAAGAAAAACCCACAATGTTTAGAAAACATTGTAATTGTGATGCAAAGTGCAACAAGCCAAGAATTTCAAAACTAAGGCTGATCTTCACCTGAGTATATAGAGAGAAACTGAAAGGAATAAGAATCAAGTGCAAGCCTTACCCCTCGGCTCTCCTAAACTTCTGTTATTTATGCCACAGCCAGAACATGGGGTTTTTTTCCCGACATAGTTTGTTCTATTTCAGAGGAGGTCTGGGGAAAAGGCTATTTTAAATTTTAATGGGAGAGGTTCATAGTAGATCAAAATACAATCTTCAGATGCGGCTGCTGCATTTTGATTCATCCTTACCAACTCACATGATTGTACATTTTTCCTTCTTCCTGAAGTTCATTATTAGAGAACCCTCAGCAAGTTTGCCAACGACACCAAGCTGTGTGGTGCAGTTGACAGGCTGGAGGGAAGAGATGCCATCCAGAGGGTCCTTGACAGGCTTGAGAGGTGGGCTTGTGCAAATCACATGCAGTTCAGCAAGGCCAAGTGCAAGGTTCTGCACGTGGGTTGGGGCAATCCCAAGCACAACTACAGGCTGGGTGGAGAATGGATTGAGAGCAGCCCTGAGGAGAAGGACTTGGGGGTGTTGGTAGATGAGGAGCTCAGGATGAGCTGGCAATGTGTGCTTGCAGCCCAGAAAGCTGTGAGGGTGGTGAGGCACTGGCACAGGTTGCCCAGAGAAGCTGTGGATGCCCCATCCCTGGCAGTGTTCAAGGCCAGGTTGGATGGGGCTTTGGGCAACCTGGGCTAGTGGAGGGTGTCCCCGCCCGTGGCAGGGGGGTTGGAACTAGATGGGCTTTAAGGTCCCTTCCAACCCAAACCATTCTATGATTCTATGAACTTCAGCCTTCATATATGAAGCAAAAAAGTTTTGTAGATCTGATTAAAAAAAATTAAGACATGGTTCTGACTTCAGCACAGAAAATTAATTTTAAAATGTTACGTTTTGAATTACAGCAAAATCAGGTCTTGCCAGATTCTATCTTTTTCCAGACAGAAGATCTCTATTAGCAGAATTTCATGGTTTTGTACATTCATTCAGGATTTCTGGACAGCAAGAAATACTGGCTGTGTCCACTCTGCCTGCACAGACTGACTCTCTAGAACTCACACATGGAGATCAAAGTTTCGTGGAAGCATCAGATCTCCTGTGTGTGTGCAGTTCAACAGCACACCTGCTTGGAAGGCAAGTCTGGCACTGCCCCGCAGCTGGGAATTCACATGACATGAACCATACTGCATATCCACAGAGATATGGCTAGGAAGGTTCACGAAATCTGGCAGAACAGTACATGCAGGTTAGTATGAATCACGATTTGGGGGAATGGCTAATCCATTCTGCAACACCTGGGATCTGACAGCTCCTGCCAACTGGTACTTTGATGGAAGTATACTACAGATATATATATATAGAGAGAGAGAGATGGAAAAAAGATCAGAGTTTGGCCATAGCAATTCCTCCTCCATTTCAGTCTCAGTCAAATTTTGAGTAAACAGCAGACTTTCAAGCCTGCATGTTCTCTTATTGTTTCAGAGTGCCTTCATGTGGCATAAACATTGATAACCACTTTCTTGCCTAACTTACTGACAAGCCAAATAAACCTTATTAAAATCCACCTGCTTCATTCCTCAGAGACTGAGAGACTGGTTGTTATCCAAAAAGCCAAGCATTGCTGATCGTTGACTTTTCTTTTACTTATTATTCTACCATAGACCTGAATACATTTGGGTAAAACTGTGAGCTTTCATCCTCCTATTCCAGTTTCCGTAAAGCAGAGACTGGATGTGACAATAATCCAAGTAAATTAGAATTCACCCTAATCTTTTTCCTACCCTGAGCTCCCTAAAGAATAACAAATTGCTTTTAAACTGATAAAAGATAGGAATGATTGAATATAAACTCAGATGTTTTGGGGTTTTTTTAAGAGGGAAACAATTCCAAGCAACAAGACAAGAACAGGAACTAAAAATGGACTGCTCCTAGTTGCCCACTGTGTCCTTATGGGTGTGCTCTTGCTTGCAGCTTGTTTTCCTGCCAACTCTGTACCTTCCTGAAATGCAAATTGCCCAGTCCTCTCCGGTCTCTAGTCCTTTCTACCCTCGAGACCCGGCTTTTTGCTCTCTGCTTCCTTCCACAGTTTCTCTGCACGAGTAACATTCTCCCAGCTCCTCTACTGCCCACCACACTCCACGGGTCCTGAAAGCTGCTTTCCCTTGAGCACGCTTCAGAGGAGAGAAGTCACCCTTCCTGTCTACAGAAGTTCAGTTTCCCCCATTACTACTCACTTACAGGAACATAACAAAAAGTAAGAATGAACAAATTCGTTGTTGCCTTTTTTTTTTTTTTTTTAATTTGGCTGTGTGGTAGTGGCAGGCACTTCTCCTGTAATTCCCTCAAAATCTGTGATCCCCCTGATTTGTCAGCCAGTAACACATCAGCCTGACAGGGCAGCTGACATCTTACTTTAGAAATAGGCCTGTTGCCTTCACCAGGACTATTCTCTGAAGTCCTGCACGATTTTGTAAGCATGGCAGCATTCAACTATAAGATTTTAAATACACAGTTTTACCCACCAGATTGAAATGCATCGGGGCAGCATACTTTGCACTCATCCATAACTCCACTCTGTTGTTTCCTTATGCAGACCATTTTACTCTGCAGATTCAGAAAATCTGCTCTTTTCAGTTCTGGGTGTCACTTAGAAAGGCCTTCCTGTTGAAGAAAAACAGCTATTGAATACCATGGTTGAGTAAAACTTTTTAGGGAGAACATCTGGAAAAATTTAACTCTCAGCCATCATAATGATGGCAAGTTCATATCAGACCAGTTACATGATCATATGTTTAATTTTTTTTTGCCTTTTTGTATCTTCATACTGATTTACTTTTTTTTTTTCCTCTGTATCTACTAGCCAAAGACTCAGCTAAATATGGAGAGAATACAAGGACAGTTTTATCTGCTTCCAAAGACAAAGCTATAAACATTTTATTGATAGCTGTAATTGGATTGTAGAAGTCAGTCTGAAAAGCAGAATTAATTCCTGTCTTTACACCTTTTCCCTTTGTTTTCATGTAATTTTCTACCTGATCCTTTTTCCTGCAAGAACAGATTCTGACAATCATCTCTGCTAACTAGCACCTCACACTAGAAATGGCAAGAATCCTATCAAAGCTTAACTATTTCCTGCAGAAGGGAATAATCAATATGAAAAACATTACAAAATCTGTTTTTAACAGCACAACGAAATCTTATTCCTAAATCCCAACCCTGCAGTCTTCATTCACAGGAAACATGCATGTCTGGGTGAAGGAGAACTTACAGATCTGAGCCCTGAGCTAACTTAAATTAATGGAAAATACAATGTACAAGTGTTCTTTAAATAAAATGCACAAACCTCAAGTTGGTGAGGGCTTCAGATACAGTGCAAAATTCAGTCTGTTCTCCTTTGGCTGACAAAAGCCTGGTCTGAAGAAAACATGGATACATTCACACTTTTGGATCGAAAACACAGTAACTATAACTTGAAACGGCTTCCTAATTCTGATTGAATGTCACTTTTTGTTTGGGAGTCCAAACAAATAAAAAACGATAAAGAAATATTTTAAACAGAGTTGCTCAAAATCTGATTTTATGAAATACTGCAAGTAGTTATTTGAACTAGTGCAGAACTTTTTTTCTTTTAGAGAAATATAATTTTCCTCTTTTAAATTAAAATTTTCCTTCTGTTTTTTGTTTTTAAAACACAAACTAAAAAGCATTTAAGTTCAGTTAAAAAATAAATGAAGACTTTAATTTTGGTATTTTAATTGAAATGTCAAAAAGCATCAGAATCAGACTGAGATCCAGTTTCTCTTTTCTGCAAAAACATTAGTTCAGTCTAGCTGACAGCTAACAGTAATCTAGTTCTGCAAGCTAACTACTTAGCTCTGGAAACAACCCCTCATGCCCAATGCACAATTTTATAAAATAAAGGAAACATGCCTCAAAACAACCGAAGTATCCAGAAGTGGTAGCAAATACCAAAGGGATTCAGGACACAAAAGTGTTAGTGATAAATCAACAGGCCCTGTGACAGTTTCAGTTAACATCTTATATCATAGTTTTAAAAGATAATAAAGACTTCTCATTTTGTAAAAGGAAAAAATACTGTTAACAAAATAATTGAAAATCTCAAACCAAGGCCACATGAAAGACAGTTTTGGGTTTTTTAAGGGAAAAAAAAAAAAGGAATTTTCTTGTTAACTCTGAGTTCCCCACTTCGGCACCTCCCTTCTTTTCCAAATTTTGTGTGTAAGCAGTAATCAAGACAGCCTTTTGACCAGTAAAGTTTATATAATGCTTGACAACAAGACTGGTATATCTATTCCCAGGTTAGAGAAAATCCATTTTCAAGGAGATTAAAACTTTTCTTTAAGGCTTGAGCAGCCCAGGGTATGCTCATCTGCTGTCTGGAATACTGAGCCCATGCTTCACCCAAACTTGACAAAGATAAGGCTCTTATCTTCAGCAAGAGAAAAAAGAATCAACGTCTTGAAAATGGGTCAAATTCCATTGCCACTGGGATTAGCAGCTCCTCTTAGATCAGCTGACTTGGAAGAAATAGAGAAAACCCTTGCAGTATCTGAAAGAGACTGACACTATTCCAAAAGGCCAATTCCAGAAAATCCTTAGTTAGCTAAAACTAAGTGCAGTCAGAAAAGCGTTGCCCGAGGGGTAATAATGACTATACAAAGTGCAGTTTGCTCCCAGTGCCACGACTGAGCACCACACCTCAGACACAACTCTTATTTTCATGTTGATGCAACCCAGGAAGACTGGCCCCAGGAGTCGTAGAGCTACCCGATAGGAATCTGCAGTGTCTGACTTCAGCCTGGAGCTGAATTTTATTTACTGGAAGATGTTTGGAGGCAGCAAGATTTCTCATTCCCTGACATTTTCTAAAAAGACATTTTTACAAATGAGGGCCAGGATTAGGAATCATCCCTTTTCCCTTGTGATTCCAGAAGCTCATACACTGCACTGGCTTGTTCCCGTGGATCACTAAAAAGGCCAAACTGGCTTTATGAAATAAAAACAAATCAAAAGGGCTACACAAACATTGTCTCCCCTGTGCTACAGATTCTTTACATGTTTTAAAAATAAGATGACCTTACAAAACAAGATTAGCTACATTTGCTCAAGATTCACGTTATGCTTGCTTCCTTCTGTGGCAGTTCTATCACGGGTGAGTATTTGATAGGTTATCATACCCCAGTGTGTTTGTTGTAGCAAAGGAAAACAAAATTGCCTTGCCCTTGATTAGATTATAAATAAATAGGCTTTTATCTAGAATGAAGGCTACAACATAAACCGTCCCTGAGCTGCTAATTTATGCATACAAAACTGTGTATGTGCATTCGCACAGGCACATACTGTCTTCACTGCACAGTTTTGTCATTTTTCCTTGACTCAGTAGTCCTTTTTTCTCAGTTAAATATAACTTGACTGAAATCAAAACTTCTATGACTAAATTGTTTTCATGGACATTTTGACCTGGGACAGACCATTTGGTCCAACCTTCTTGGACCAAATCTAGAGAGGACCTTGGCCAGACACATCACACACGATCCAGTGGTCCATGATCTCAAATCTGTGACTAGGGAGACCCAGAAGGGAAGTAAGGAATTGAGTAGAGGGAGAAAGCATCCATCAGAAGGGATAAGCACCAGATCAGAAGAGCATGTTATAGACAAACATATATGTCCTAGAACAACAGGTCCTCGCAGCTAGGCACTCTGAAATATGATTCACAGTAGCTACCCCTGGTAGGACAGCTACTTGTTCATTGGACTACAAAAAAAGCCAAATAAAACAGGTTTATTGTTCCCAGCACGTTACTGGGTCAGGCTTAAAGCTAGGCTCATTTTGAGGAAAAAAGCAGCTCCACTAATACTCCTCGAGTATTTAGGTAAAGTATCATCTCTCGGCCTTATTCAACAGGCTTCCTAGAGTGGTGGTTGATGCCCCAAGCCTATCGGTGTTTAAAAGGCATTTGGACAATGCTCTTAATATGCGTTAACTTTTGGTCATCCCTGCATTGGTCAGGCAGTTGGACTAGATGATCACTGTAGGTCCCTTCCAACTGAAGTATCCTATATGAGAAAATACAGAAAGTTTTCTACAGAAAGCTTCTTCCCTAAATTCAAGAGCATAAAAGTGAATTAATCTTCCCTTTCGTATAAATATACATACTGTTTGAAAAGGAAATACACAACATTTCTCCAGGCTAGCTTCTTACCCTTTAGCACCAGTCTACGCAGTGCTGGATGTTCCTGGTTTTGGCAGGAGGAGGAGTTAACATTTCATAGGAGTTACTTAACATGGCCTTGGCCTCTCACCATATATAAAGCATCCCTGATCCATCAGCATTTTCCTTGTTGCTTCATGCCTGCTGCTCCAGATTGGAAGGATTTGCAAAATTTGTTTGTCTTTTTTTCTTCTCCTCACTCCCACTTTTTTTTTTTTCTTCCTGTGGTTACCCTGGGGAAAAAAAAGATAAAAAGCTTTGGCTGTCATACACTGGGCTATGCACTGAAGCATTTGCTTTAACTTACAGATAGATGTGCATTAGGCAGATACATGCCTGAGGATGGAGATCTCTCTTTAAATAACACAGCAAATTCTTGCTATATGGATCTGTATGCCATTTAGCTGGGAAGGGGGAGACGATACCTGATTTTGACTGACTGAAAAAACATTTTTAGATCAGGAGAACAAAGAGGTTTGAAGAAGTAATTGATGCTGTCAGGTAAGCGTTCAGGAATTTAACCCAAGAACTCCAACACTGTCTATTCAGCCCATTTTCATTTCATTACTCTGATCACAGAGGTCTCAACAGCAGCATGTGCTTTGGAGATCACAGCAAAGATGAGGAGCTGGCTAATATAGGCCACATGGTCAAGAAGAGCTTCAGTCTGTCATTTCTGACTTGAGGGAGGAAATAAGGCTTGAAAAATGCCGACCCCTCAGAATAAGAACACTTAAATAGCAGGTATCCATACCGTGAGGCATCCAAGATCACTGGCTGTTATCATCCATGGTAAGCTGACATGCTGTCTGTGAAACTGGTTCAAATCTAGCCCAGGGTTGTTCAAATATGGAACAAAAATACATTGAAATGCCGCTTTGTCTGAACAACTGCATATTACTGCATCCACTCCCTGTAACATAGGCTTCTTACAAGCATGATTTCCATCTCAGACAGCTGTCCAGAAATCAGATGCATCCCTTATTGCACAGGAGTCTCTCAGACTACAGAACAGGACCACCAAAGCTGATACATGAAAGCTGATGCAAGGGAGAAGGTTGACTATTTGAAGTGTTGGCATCTGAAGTGTCATATCATGTCTGGTACAGAAAAAAAAAAGAAAATGAGTTCTCTAAACCAGACTCCTAGAGGTGAGAAAGCTTATCAAGAGACAACTTTGTAAAGAAGCACTGCTGAATGCTTCCAAGTGATGTAGAAGGGCCATGGATAACCGGGATACAACTCGCTGCTGTCTGAGCCTCACACAGTCTGCCTCTGAGCAGCAAGAAGTCACAGAAACAGAAAGCATCGTTTGAACTAAGCACACGATATTTAGAAATGACACAGTGGAAAGAGTGTATCAGCTGGTAGGCAGGGTGGATGGAAATGTTGTTAGGGACATCATCCGCAAGAGAGTGCTTTACTCACGTATTACCTCTTCCCTATTCCAGTCAGGGAGTCAGTCAGTCATGCACTCCTGCAATCACATTTAACCTTTCAGACAATCTAATTCTCTCTCTCTCCTTCCCTTTTGCCCCTAGCAATCCCCCTGCAGCTGCAGCACACTCAGGAGTGTGCTTTGAAGAATTTGGAAGCTCAGTTTGGGCAGCATGGGTCTGATTTCCAGCATCAGCAGCAAAAGAAATTGGTCTCAAGCCATGACTTTGGAAAAGACTCAAACTTTTTATTCTTCTGATTCACATGAAGCTTAAAACCTTTACTCACACAAATTTCTGGCTTTGCTCGAGTCCTTCTCGTCTCCTGACCCTTACCACAACACCTCATCCTTGCAAAATACATTCTCTTCATCAGAGCTCTGACCTTAATACATTTACCTGTGCAATCCAGCAGGTAGAACAGCAGTGCTGGTATGCTGTGAATGCTTCCAGTTTTCTGTTTACCACCATTCTCTCATTATCAGCCTCCTACAACAGATGGACTGTAATTTCATAGGCACAAGAAGATTCAATAACTGGGTGGGAGAGGCAGGAAGGGCTGCTGCTTCAGTAGCAAGAACCTGGAGGGAAAAAAAATAAATTTTGGAAGAAATATCGAGACCTGTGTTTAAGCACCAGCCCAATATCAGGTATGAATATAGCTGCTGAGAGCAGAATTCAGACTGCCTTCTGGTGCCAATTCTGCCTTTTTTCCAGGGAAATGGGTTCCACGAGATGCAGCTAAAGAAGTGATAAATCTCTATTTCAAGCTACTATGTTCCTTCTGTTGGGACAGCACCCATTTTGATAACATTAGCCACAGCACTCTCTAGTAAAGGTCCCTAACAGCATTTCCATCCATCCTGCCAGTCAGCTAACATATACTCTCTCCAACTTTGCAAATGATCATGAGGGAAACTGAAATGAATTTCATCCTTTCATTGCTTGCATCCCACTGGAAAAGTCACAGTGCAACCCTTTTTAGGCT
Organism: Balearica regulorum gibbericeps; assembly: GCF_011004875.1. NCBI lineage: Eukaryota > Metazoa > Chordata > Aves > Gruiformes > Gruidae > Balearica > Balearica regulorum. Next base: position 5,837,537 of record NC_046189.1, read on the forward strand.
TCTTCAAAGGGCAAATAAATAACAACTAAAAATCATCCAAGCAAAATAAGGAATGAAAAATTCTTTAGGTTTTGACAGTCATCAGCTTTCAAACTCACCACAGTGGAAATGCTGTGGTGTTATGCACACCCTTCTCCCACCCTTCACATGCCTAAAATGATACATATGGGACACTTCCATCATATTGCTCCAAGGCTGAAGAATATACAGGCACTGAAGCCACACCTGTGTTATTTAGCTAAATCCACACAGTCCTTCACAGGCAAGCCTGTGATTGCTTTTCCTGCATGCATAATCCATTCAGCACAAGACAAACCTAAAATGAAGCTCATGAACTTCATGGCTTGAGCACAGCATTGCTGCTGACCAAATGAAGGAATTTCTGGTTTCACACTTGCTTTTTCTCCTGCCTCTTGGACAGGCTTGTCTGCAAAGGATCATATCAATGTATCTTTAGTCAGTCAAACTGGAAACAACATCAACTAATCTAGCAAAGTGAGCACATGATAATCTGCAGAGTGGCAGACATTTGAATTGCCAAACACCTGCACGCCCCTAAATCCAGGACTCTTCTCCGGGAAGGCTCCCTCCTTGTGCACCAGGTTTCTTCTTGTTTGCATTGTACACTGTTTCAAAAACTCCTTGAAAGGGAAATTAGAAAATGAGAAATTAGAAATAAGTTCATTGCAGAACAGAATCCTAGAGGAGGAGTATCTTCAGTACAACATGTACACACCTATACTCTGAGCAATTAATTTCTTTTCCTTTCATCTGCATCATAAGAGAAGTCACAAGAAAGCAAACTGAGATGAAACATTATTCTTGCAATGTGGGAAGCCATGAGGTTGAAAATGTAGTGGGGAAACTGCCCCTTTGCTTTGAGCATCGTTGTGAGTTGGCAAAATATTTTCAATCCTTAATGGCTAAGCTTTAAAAAGCTCTTCTGAAAACAAAAACATGGCAAAACATATAAAAGACAAGGAGAGCAAGAAACTCTCCGGCACACAGCAAGCTCTGTTCCCGTGTTCCAAGCAGCAACCCATCAAGAGATGTCACTCTCTGGAGAAGAAAGCGTGGCACTGCCTCCTGGCACTGCTAGCATGGCTTGTGGCTGAGTGACAGGCAGCTGTGCCGGCCCTGAGCCAGCCGGGATGAGTCCTCCCTCCAAAAGCCTCAGCATAGCAGCTTGCTTTTTTTAAAGGGAAAAAACCCCAAAGCATGCAGAGTTATGGACACATCCAAGGTATGAAATAGCATTCTCTAAGGTCAGGTGTGCACCCAAGCCTGCATTTCTGCAGTGTTTCAGTCAGGGGGACAGTGAGGTCTAGCCTCAGCAGAGCTGTACGAGGGTCACCTGGGAAAAGCCCTGCTGATCTGTTTTCTATTTGTGCTGTGCGTAAACTTCAGGGGCGCACACAGCAGCACCAAGCGCAGCACCACAGCCGCAGAAGAGACGCAGAAGAGACCTGCCTGTTGAGATCCCCACCAGCTACAAAGATTTGTTACCACAGTTTCTAGCATGCTTATGTTAATGACTGATTAACGCTGCAGTCCCTGTTCAGTCATAAAACTGTCAACACAATTAAACATGTGTCAGAAAGGACGATCTGACCACCTCCATCCTCTACATTTGAGGTAACTCCAAGCCCAGCTTCACTCCAAGCAGCCCTCAGCTGCGTTTGGGGCATACCAAACACTGGACGTCTTTGCAAAGAGCCATTCTGAACATCTGAACCATGACAAAAAGAGTTCAACAGAAGTTCACAGCTTATTAGCCTCTGGAGTATTCAACAAGAGACAGAAATCTATAGGAAATTAGGTTGATTAGGTGGCATTACACATTTACAGGGGGCAGGATTTAAAGTAGTATATTTAGAAGCTGTCTCAGGGCTTCTGTGTACTGACACTGTCAATTACAGCTATTACTAGCACAGGGACTGTGTGAGGTGATGCTAATGAATACCTGCCTCTTCTAGGGGTGTGACTCACTGACTCTACCTGCAGGAGGGAAGAGCGGCTGTAAGAGGCTCTGTAAGCTACAGGAAGAGTTTTAGGAATCCAGTTGCAAGGAAACATTTTGGGCCAAAATGAGCCACAGATTTTACCATAGCCAGTCTCCTACTGCTTGGAGACTGGCAGTACGCTACCTGCTCCAACTTGCTTTGCATCAGAACAGGAATCTCTCCTTCCTCACCAGCTGCCTTCCCTTTTGGTTCTAAAGTCTGAAAATGCTGGCCACAGCGTTCATTAAATGGATTGATCTCTAGCCAGTTTTCCTGAAGGACATGAGAAGCTTTGAAGAAGTCCCTCCTCAGAGCCAGCCACCACCTCCCTCTCCAGTGATGGGAAGAGCCACAAAAACACAACAGTCAGCAACAAGCCTAGCAGGGGCAGGAATATAGGTGATCTCGATGGGGAATCCAGGAGGAGTGATCTTCAGAGAGCTGCAGAGAGTGATGGGTGCTCTGAGAAACAGCAGATATCTGAAACGTACCAGAACGGCAAATCTGGGACCTGATGCCACATATTTACTGATCAGAACAGATCTAGACAAATCTATTACCATAAAGGTGAATGTGGAGAATGAATATCAAGATACTGGCACAGGTGCCAAAGCACTGCTGGATCAGAACAGACCTTGCAAAGCTGCCTGGGTGTACCAATTGCTGGTGGTATAGACACTCCAGATGGAAGGTCCTTTAAAAACACGACACCCAACAGTTTCCAAAAAAAAACCCCCGACATTTGCACACTCTGAGCAACAGCAGATCCCATTATTAGGAAGGGGTAAAAGGTACCTTCATAGGGTACCAAATGAAACAATAGGGTCCTTTCAGCACCCCTCAGAGTCCTTAGATCACCTGTAAAGACTAAATTTATTGCTTAGTGTCATGAAGACCCTGGTCACTGCCACCCCAAACTGTTCACATAGCTAAGCAAACAAGTCATCAGTCACGCTTGTGCACTGCTCATCCTGTAGATGTGCAAAGGTGAACGCAGGGGTAGACAGATGTCAAATACAGAGTCAGGCTGAGCAATCAGCCATACCCACCTCATGTTTTCATTGGTGATCACGTCCAACCCTCACATTGAACTTTAAAGACAGCATTAAGGATGCAAGTGTCCTACGCAGAACTGCTTTAGTCATTACAGCAAAGCAAAGGAAATCTGACTTGATGTCAGTCCTGTCCAGGGATCAAAATGTATCAAAGTCTCAGCAAACCCTACTGTCTTCCAGATACCTCATCACCAGAATGCTTCACCCAGCTCTCAGCAGTTCCCTGTCTGGTTTTCTTTGCTCCTGCCCACAAGTAGCCCTTACTGATTTCCTCTTCTCAGAGTCTGCTCTCCAACGTCTCCTTTGTTAAGAATGAATGGATTCCCACTGCACTGGAGGTCGATATCTTATGGTCCATGAAGAAGAGAAAATGGCAAAATGTCACAGAGGATTGCTACGTGCGTTTCGCCAAAGAGTTCTGGCCTGATGCACAGAACCACTGATCTCCGCTTTCCCTCCGTGCCAGGCAGAGCAGGTCTCCTCCGGCTTCTTGCTTGTGGGACAGGGGCATCTAGTGGCTGAACCCCAAAAAAGCAGGGTAAAGCCACAGCCACAAGTTGCAGCTACACTGCAATCAAGGATGTGTTGGTAGCTTAAGTGGGACGCAGCTGCTGCCGACACGGAGACAGATCGTTACAAAGCTGTTAGGCTATTAACTGCTCTACCCAGGCTAACATTTCACAAAGCAAAATATAAACACACAGTATCAGGCACACCAGCTCAGACAAAATCCTCCAATACTAGTGTTCATGTCAGATCCCCAGGGAACAGTATACTAGCAAACACATGCAGCAACACCCCCTAACAGTCTCATACCTCCCAGAAGTCGGTGGCTCAGGCACATCCCATGCACAAGCACATTGGTATCTTTTTACTTGACAACCCTGTCACAGCTTAACTATATGAATAATCTCTTTCACCTTTGAATGCCGCTCCAGTTATTTCAGTTGATGTCTGCTAGCTTTGAAAGCCACTGTGTCACCTTCCCCTGTTCACATTTGTGACACTGTTCAAGACTTTATGCATCTACTACACCCTCTTTAGATGTCTCTTTTCCAGCCTAAGTAGTCCTAGCCTGGCTACTTAGTCCTTGCACATAAGCCATTCCACATAAGCCATTCCATATAGTTGATGAGCTTTTTTTTGGCCTACTTAGTTCTAGAACTTGTACCCCTTCTAGTTCTGCTATCTTGTTTGAGATGCGATCAGAACTGAACATGGTATTTGACATGCAAGTGAGCCATGCACATATATAACAGTATTCTCAGTTTTGTGCTCTTTTCCCTTCCTAGTAACAACTGACTAGGAAGGGAAACGGCTAACAACTAACAACTTCTTTCACCTGCTACGGAGCAGTGAGCTGGTGTTTTCACAGAACCACCTACCACATCTCTGAGATCTCTTTTCTGAATGGGAATTGTTAGCTCAAAGCTCATCACTGTGTGTGTACGTAGAGTCAGGACTGGTTTTAGTTGACTACTTTGCTTAACATCTGGCCACAACAAATGCAGGCAGGATATAAGCAAGCTGTGGCCCAGATATACTATCAATATAATTGACTAGTTTAGTTCAGCTTCTGTGACCAATACTCAGACTTTGATCTCTTCATAGAAGCTGCTAAAAGAAAAATAATCAATGCCATCTGCAATCACGCTTACTATGGATTGGAAAAAAAGAATCTAATAAAATAAGATGCTTTTTTCCCCCTTCTGGATATCCTTCTAAAATGAAAAATTTCACCATCATAATGCCAGGATATAACACTTGCTTTACCTTTCAAGAACAAGTCTGCTTAGCTTCAGAATGGCACTAAGATCTTCAATCTCTTAATGCACGTTTGAATTTTTATTGAGATCAAATACAGTGAGACATGGGCCTATTATTAAAAAATAGCAAAGTTTCTAGAATTATCACTGTTTTATACATAGCATTACAGCTGAAACAACATCTGATATTCAAAATTGTTATTTTGAAAGAGGAAAAGTACATCTTTGACTTTGATCTTTCATATGTCTTAGGACGCTTTGGACATCAATCCTAAATATGTAGTATCTTTAGCCACGCTGCTGCTGAATAAATAATGTGTAAGAGAGGCTAAAAACACAGCTGGGAAGCTTCTTGCTTTTACTCTGTACTGCCTGAAGCTTGAACACAAAGAAGCAAACACAAAAAAGAAACAAACCAGAAATGGGGAGATAAATGCCACAACTCGCATTACATTTCTTAACTGTCCATAAAATTTCGTATTTCAGTAGTTCTATGAACACAGACACATCCCTGCGGTGATGTTTCAGCAGGTGAAACCTCTCCCACCACCCAAGTGCTTTGTCTGTACAGCTTTTCCAGGACATTCCCACAGTGACTATGACCATGCTCTGTGGAGTGCTTCCACACAGAGCCTCCCAAATCCCCTTTTATATGCAACGAGGCCACGAAGGACACCTTATCCTTCCTCACTGCACCCCTTCACATACAGCATGCAGTTGCAAAGGCAGGACAAGCAACCCTCACATTTATTATTACGGGATTACCATGTCAAGCCCATATGGTCCACAGCATGGAGGCCACTGTCTGAGGTTGAACTGACCCTGAGAGGAGGCTATGCAGAGGGGTAGATGCCAAACCACCATTTTGGAAAGGCCACTTGCAAGTCCACACCTACACTGCCCAATTTGGCATCTACTGATTGGAGATTAGCAGTAGGTGAGATTACAGAACTGATGGATGCCTACAGCCAGTGAAGGGCAGTGACCCCAGGAGGGGGCATCTCCTCTCAGGTAGGAGCCTTTCAGCAAGTCCTCAGGCAGGATGCCAAGTAGTCTGTAGGCAGCTGTAACATCTGGCAGAGATTTGATATTCACATCTTCACTGGAATGAGGAAGGAGCAGACATGCAGGCATCCTAAAGCTTTCTTCAGGGAGGACTGTGAAACATGAATTTTTTCCATGTGACTACAGGACCCACAGACATGCTACCTGTCCAGTAGGGACCACCAACAGCCAGGATCCTTATGCTGCTAAAATTCAGTAAGGATCTGTATTTTAGATAATGCTGTGGAACATAAAACATTTCTTTTCTCACCAGTAGAAAGATTTTGGGACATCTTTTCAACCACTGATTGAGTCACTTCAGAAACTGATTTTTATAGGGCTAACTTCATGGTGGGACAGCCAGGAAGGCTACTGGAGTCTGTTTTCTCACCATTTTCTCCATCTACTCTGACAGCTGCTTCCACACAAAATTAGTCTCTAGATGTGTTCTAAATAGATTTGCTTTCATCACCTTTTTTTTTCAGTGAATCCAGCATGACCCTTTTCAGACAAAGCAAACAAACAAGCCCCCACCCCCAAACACCTCAGAGTGACTGGGATTGCAATGAGAACATGGAAGCTGCTTCCCTCTCAGGCTCATTTCCTTCTTTCATTCCCTATTCTACATGGGCAGGTTACTAAGGACGAATCATGAGTCACTTACTTGGGCTCCAGGTGACAGCCACTGTAAGATACTCTGGATTTATCCTGGGCAGCAACAGGTCCATCGAAGCCTAAGTGACTGCAACCATTTAGAAAGTAACATACTGAAACATAACTCCTTGGCAAGAGAAGAGACAGGATAATTTGGGAGAAGCATCTTCGCCTTGAAGTGATCTGGGGAAAAAAAAAAAAAGAAAAAAATATGAGAGGAATCAAAGACAAAAGAAAGAGACTGAACCTGAAATGATGTACCTTATGCTGGAAGTTAATACTGAACTGTGCCTGAGGGAAGGAGGGCAGTGAATATTGTTTTGACCTGCAGATGGAAGGGAAGACTATAATACAGGGCTGTGAATTTGGCTCTAAGCAGAAGACCCCATGTTATTTCTGCTGATGCTAGAGCTGCCTCTCTGAATACTAAAGCTGCACAGTCCATCTCCCCGCCTTGAATGCAAGGCAATGTTGACACAATTGAAATTCTCTAAACAAGGAACAGCTGAATGAAAAAGGAACTCAAAGTAAATATAATTGGGATTCCCTCTTTTCTGCTTGTTTCTCACTATCTCCTACAATAATTTTTTTCTTTTCTTGGAGCTCTGATTTTACAGATTGTAATAAAGAATGGACACATGGACAGAAAACCAGAATCCCTTACACAATACAATTGTCCCAAAAAACAAATGCAGCAGCCTAATGTATTCCCATGCATGTTCTCAATGACCACCAAAAGGAAAATTCCGAGAGCAGCTATTTCCCCCAAACCACTCAGCTCCTACAAGGGGCAGTGCCACTGCACTTAGACCTCTACAAGCCACCAAAAGCTTCAACCTCAGCCACATTTATTTGTGCTTCCCCAGGAGAAGCACAGGCAAGCCTGCAGAGCTAGAAGTGCTGGGAAGCCCCAAAGCTGTGCCTGTCATGCACTTCAGCAAGCCAGACCCCAGGCAGGGATGTCACAACCCATCTCAGGCCTACAGGGTCAGGCAAAGTGGAGTTGTGCACAGTGTTACACCAGGCAGAAAGGCAGCAAGGCCTGGATTCAGAAATACAGCACACAAGAACAACTTAGCCCAACGAATGCTACCCTGTGCTGGCTGCACAGGGGCACACCACCACAGGACTGCAGGGAGACCCTGTCACCAGGGCATCGCAGCTACGTGGCATTTGGGATGAAAAACAGGAGGACAAGTTACATTGCTAGGGGCTACAAGTCATAAGGACCTACCCTCCAGTCACGAGGATGCGGTGGCTCAGCTGGCACGGGCAAGACAGAGCGGCTCGGCAGAGGACAGGAAAGGAAAGCCCCTGTCACTTGTCCAAGCCTGGCTCCAACCCGGGTGAGGAACTACTGCTGCTGAAGAGGAGCAAGACTCAACACATGTTCCTTGGCCTGACCTTCTGCCACCACCTGCACACCGCACCCATGGGGCAACCAGCCCCACAGGGCTGACTGCATGGTGCCCATCCTCACAAGACCCCAAAATTCCCAGGGCCAGCTGCAAGGGGCCCCAAACCCCACAGGGCCTGCAAACCCCATAGAGCCAGCCGAACCAAACTGAACAGTGGCCATAAACCCCATGGAGCCAGCCACATGGCACCCCAAAACCCCACAGTGCCCCTAGGCCCCAGAGAGCCAGCTGCAAGGGGTCCTAAACCTCTCAGTGTTCCCCAAATCCCCCAGAGCCAGCCACAAGGGGCCCCCAAACCCTGCAGGACTCCCTACACCCCACAGGGTCTGCTGCAATGGGCTCCAAAACCCCGCAGGGCTCTTTAAGCACCACAGGGTCAGCTGTTGGGGATCCCAAACCCTACAGGACTCCCTAAACCCCACAGAGTCAAAGAAAAAAAAGGGGGGGGGGGGCCTAAACCTCACAGAGGGAGCTGCAAGGGGCCCTTAAGCGCTCCGTAAACCCTGCCGAAAAGAGCCTCTAAACGCCACGGAGCCTGCAAGCCCCTCAGAGCCAGCTGCAAGGGGCCTTTAACCGCCGCAGGGCTCCCGCTAAAGCCTCACAGAGCCCCTGAAGCCGTACAGCGCGGCCCGAACCACCGCCTCAGCGCGGAGGGCTGGGGGAAGGAGAGCAGCCGAGGCACTTACACCGACACCCGCTCCCTTCCGGGGCGGAGCGGGGGCGGATCGCGGCGGAGCGAAGCGAAGCGAAGCGGGCACGGCGGCACCATGATGGCGCAGCGGGCACTTCCTAATCCCTACGCGGACTACGACAAGTCCTTGGCCACCGGCTACTTTGACGCCGCCGGGAGGGTGAGTGGGGTGGGGGTGAGGCGGCCGGGCCGTCCCCGGGAAGGGCCCGCTCCCGCCCCGGCCGCCAAGCCAAGCTAGGCAGCCAGGAACCCAGCCTAGTCCTGAGGTACCCAAGGGTTTCCAGCAGAGACCTGTCAGGTTAAAAAACACCCGGTTCTCTGGTTGTGCCACCTCCAGGTACCTCCAGCTTACCAAAACCCCATCTGCCTGCTAGTGTTTCCTTCACGGTTTTTTTGTGGGGTTTTTTTTTTCTCCACAGCTGACCCCCGAATTCACGCAACGGCTGAATAACAAAATCAGGGAGCTACTCCAGCAGATGGAGAGGGGCCTCAAGTCTGCTGACCCGCAGGACTGCACCACGTACACTGGCTGGGCAGGTAGGGTCACTGGTGGGATCGGATGGAGCAGGAGCTCTCTGGAGCGGACTTCTAGGTCAGGCCAAGGCAGACCGTGGGTTTGTTTTGGCTAGTTGAATGATCACAGTAGATCCATGTCAAGAACGGTGCTTCTTCTGCATGCATCCATTAAAACAAGGGGCTGTCTTCCTCGGGACTCCCCATTTTTGGAGCAGGTTTCAAGCCGCAGAGGGAAGACTAGCGTTGCAGGGCAAGAGTGGGTCTTCTCTTGGTTAATAGTGCCAAATTTATACAACAGAGAAAGCCAGCGCCTGCTTGAGAGCAAACATGGGAGCCTTCAAAGGGACTGGCTCCAAATCTGGCCACGGTGACGAGTAAACCAATGTTCCACGGAACAGGCAGATGTACATGCTAGGTCATTTACCTGCAAGAAGTCCTTGCATGTGGCAGCGGTGAGCTTATGGCCTGAGATAATACCCATCTTTTGTGTTTGGGCTGAATTCTATCATATGACATTGATTGGCAGGTTGCTCCATTCCTGTTCCCCAGGTACTGCCTCTCCACTTAGCCAGGGGTAGTTCTGCTCCAGTACCTGCTAGAAGGAGCAGAAATGCAAATGTGAGTATAATGAAGGATGGAAGCCTTCCTCACACTAACTCTCATGTGCAAAGCTTCCAGGAGCTTCTTGTTCTCCTGTTCTGCATTTTCAACCTGGTTTTCCTTCCTCAGTAGTATGCCCTGCCTTCCCCTCCCTATTCCTACCCACTGGAGCCAGGGAGGACACACCTTTCTCTGCCGCCTCATCCTTGGCTGCTGCTGTGTGCTTTGTCAGCTTTCCTGCCTTGTGCACTGTGCCAGGCTCTAGGGAGGGATCCTGGGGTAGTTGCAATTAATCTCATGCTTGCTGCAAGATTTTTTGCCACTTTTTTTTTTTTGGCAATACGCTGCAATCCTAAATGGCGACTTTCTATATTATAATCTGGGTGTGGCTGGCTTGTGCTTGGATGCTATGAAACTTGATGCCAACAGTTTGCTTCGGAGAATGGCGTTCATTGTGTTGGTGCTAAACTAACGTTGCAGCTTGATGATAGCATTGCCAGAAATGCCTGCTTAAAAATTTTAGTAAGGTAGACAGGCACTGAGAGCACTCTAGAGCAGTTCATAAGAAATGCTAGGATGCCAGTATTAAATTCCAGCGTGGGAGAACATTAATTTCATCAGTTGCTGCCTGGCAGCACTCTGCTGTTGCTGCCTGTGAATTTATGCATTTTTTTGTTCAGTGCTGGCTGATTTCACCTTGGCAGACAGGTTCAGTCTCCCAGATTGTGTGACCCTGCTCTGAGGTTCCCTGAGATGAAAAGCACTCCATGCGTAAAGATGGTCTTAGTCACAAGGGTGCTACTTGGCATGATGGTAGAGTCTACCTCTGGCCAGAATAATTCAGGAGATAAAGCAGGCAGACAATTAGCTGATGTTAGGAATAGCCTGAAACTCTGCAGGGAGAAGGTAACCACCTTTCCCCAGAGACCATGTTCTCTTCCTTAGGGTGGCCTTAAGGAGCTTTGTGTTGGAAAGTGACTGCAGTTGTGCAACAGTGGTTGAGCGCGCTGGTATGATTTTGGCTCGTTTTTATTTGGAAGGGAGTTTCTCAAGAGGGAGTCTTCACTTTTGCTCCCAGGGATCACTCCTCATAAGGCACACGACGTTCTTGCCTTGGCTAACAAGATTAGAAAAAAACCCATGGACAGATTTCCTGCAGGTCACAGCCAGCAAAGTGAAGTTTGCAGATATTACACTGTATCTTTGTCACCCTCCCTTCTTTTCTAATTCTAGCTATATTAATTTATTCAGTGCTGGTTTCCCGAGACAAAATTAATTGGGCCGAGACAGCAGCTTTTTCCTGTAATTGCTTATGTAGAAAAGGCTTGTTGAGTATCTTCTCATGTAAATCATTGCCCAGCAGTCTGAAATCAACCCGCACTCTTGTGGCTGCTAATAAGAGATATTTGAAATGTGGCTCTCTCAGCGCAAACTCCGTGTGAAATGTAACATACTTGAGTGTACTACATTACACCCAGTAATACACAGCATATGCTAGTATTTTACTTTGGTGCCTGTTTCTTTCCCAACGCACTTGACAGAGCCCCGTTCCCCTGGCCTGCATTTGTGCCAGGGAAGCCACGGCATCTTGGCACGTGAGGTTGAAGCAGAGGGAGGGAAGGATGGACTTATATTTTCAGCTCAGAGGCTGTAAAAACACGCTTTGGATCAAGATTATCCAGCATACACGGCTGAATGCCCTCAAAAGACATTTGAATCAGCGTGTTACAGTTTCATTCAGCTCCCCATAGAGACCAGGGCCCTGCAGGCAGCACCCAGTACGTGCCTGGGTATAGACCAGACTCAGCTGTTGTGTTCTGTCTTGTAATCAGTTTAGCTAGACTGTTGCAAGAGCTTTTGTGGTCTTAATTTGTTTCACTGGTATCAAAGCATTGACTGAGGAAGGTAAATTGCCGTAAGCTAATTCTGAATCGGAAGCAGTTCAAATCCTGGCAGAAGTACAACTGCCTCATCCATTTTCAAATAGATTAGCATGAGGATGCCGAAGAGTACGTACATGTGCATTGGTATTTCTCATAGTGCTAGAGGCCTTGCTCCAAAGACTACCATGACTGGAAGCATAGATGATGGAATGGAAGGAGACTGACTTCACTCCTGTCACCTCTTAGCTGACTGCAGAAGCTAGGAGGCTCCTGAGTGCGGTGCTGGCTGGACTGTTGTGTCCTTCCAAGATGATGAGGTGATCTGCCACCTGAAACGGTACATAGGGGAGAGATTCCTCTCCTCTGCAGCGCCTTTGGAATTTGTTTCCCATGTGCACATCTTCTTTTCTAGCAACTTCATAGTTGTGGCTTTCAGAGCTGAAGGGCCTCTGAAATAGACCAGCGAGTCCAGCTGGCCTCCTCCACCCACAGCTCTTGGCTGGCCTGTTGGCAAGTGGAGGCGAGGAGCACGGCTGAGTTGTCTTCTGAAAGGGCTCTTCAAAAGACACACCAGGTGAAAGAAAAGCTGTTTAAGAATGGATGGAAATTCTGACTGTACCAGTTCAGGAAAGCTTCTGGAAAAACACCTTTCATTCACTTTAGTGCAATATCTCAGTTTTAACCTCAGAATCTAGAGAACTGTCATCTCCTTAAGAGAGTTCTGTTCAGAGAAACAGAAATCCTTAGCTAATCCCTACAGACTAAGAGGCAGTGAGGCTGCATTTGATGAGAGAGAATAGAGTGCCTTGTGTCGCTCACATAAATCACATTCCTGCCAAGTGCTTGGTGGGTATTTTTTGCAAAACATCCGTTCTTAGAGATAGTCAGTATTTGACTGGACAAGGCTCAGAGCAATGGGATGTAAATTTGAACTTAGCCTTACTTTCAGAGGGTTGGATCAGATCACGTCCACGAAGCCCTACTAACCTAACCTGTTGTAGGATTCTCTGATGGGGAAATGGTAGCTTTGGTTTGGTTTTGGTTTTTTTGGGGGAGGGGAACTTTTTACAAAAGAAGCTTTGTTGCCCAGGTTTTTAGGCTAGAGAAGCTAAGGCGTCCTGAGAAATGCCCCATGTCCCACAATGCTCTAGGAAGGCAAGCTGCAAGCTGTAGTAAAATGCACCTGCAGCTCCCCAGATAGTTCTGAATATGGGATGATACAGCCCTCCGGAAAACATGTCTCACTGTCCCATTCAGCATGGCTTTGGCGTGCATTTATGAGCACAAGATAACATCCCACGCATCTGCACCAGAGAAGATGCTTATTATCCTTTGAGCTGGGCAGTAAAGCTGTGCCACCCCCACTTCAACTTGTACCCCCTACCTGACTCATTAAAATGACAGGTTTCTCCCTAGAAACCATCAGGCTTCATGACTATGTGCAGAGATAGGTTTCCGCTTCTTCCCTCTGTGTTTGACATCCTGGTTTGAGGGTGCTGGCTGACTTACTTCCCTGGGTCAACACAAGATCTCTGAGCTCTTTATTACTGTAGATGGCAGGTTTGGAACTGGTCCAAATTAGGTCAAGAAATCTCCTTTTGTGGCAACCTAGTGTCCTTTGAGAAAGGACCATGTTGCAGCTCAGCTCCTGGTGGACAAGGAGGCATGTTCAAATAGTCTACCGGGCATCCCTGCTGGTGCTGTCAGGAAGGGGACTGCAGTGGAGCTGACACTGAGCAGCGCTTCCTCTTGCTTTTATCCACCGCATTCAGCATGAAAGGGAAACTTTGTCTCACTACTGCTGTTCTCCCACCAGCAGAACTGTTTGCAATGATAGTGCAATCCAACATAAAGAACAAGTCTAAACTTGCAGGGAAGTCAAGGCACAGCTTTACTTCTCTTTGATCATCAGAATGGTCATATGGATGAGAGATTCTTTCAGCCTGCTGCAGTACTTTAGCTCTTCAGCAAAAACTTTTCTGGTATCTCCAGTGATGTCTGTTCTCTTGAAATCAACGGTTGCTAAAGTCAGGGCCATCAGCACTAACAAACTGGTGCAGCTGGTGCAAACAATTCCATTTCCACTATGCACATTTTAAGTCTCCACCTCTGCCCCACTCAAAAGAAATCTGTAATGCAAAGTACTCCTCTGCATCTATAATACTGCTTGTACAGGATAGCAAGAGGAGAGATGTTGTTTACTGTCCTACTGAAGATGTTAAATAAACAGGCTTTGTGAGAGACGTGCAGGATTGATTTTTGCCTCCTGATTCCCTGCAGTGAGCAAGCATCGTGGGCATTAACACTCCAGTGTATTGGCTTCCTGCACACTAGGGATGGCAGTTTCAGTCATCGGAGCCCTGCTAAAGGATATGCTGTCAGTAGCACATGTGTTCCTGCACCATCAAGTGATGTCTGATGCATTCTCCATCACATGTGGCTATGCAGCAGGTCTTACACTGCAAGGAGCAAAAAAACTTTCAAGTCTGGAGAAACTACAGAGAAGAAGGTCCAGTAGTAACCAATAAACAGAACAAAGCCTGTACATCTTGGCAGTAGCAGGCCACAGGCAGCCACTACGTGGAAGTTCTGCTGGAAACAATCAGGAGTTTGAGGTCACAAAACCAGGTCATGTTTCCAGCTGGGACACTGAACACAGACCTCCAGGGCACACAGAAACAGATCAGATCCACTGCTTACCTAGCCCCATTTGACTGATGATGCCATGTTTGTATGGCACTTAAAGCATGCCAAACAAATGCCCAGTCAGTCAGGAAACCCTACCTTGTCACTTGGGGTGAGGAAGGAATTATTGGATAGGAGTGAGGCAGAGCTGTGGAGTAGCTTCTGCAGAACAACACTGCCTAGCTGAGCCAAGTTCAGTAGGTGGAAACTCTCATCTCCAAACTGCACTGCCTCTGAAATACGCTGCCTACATTTTGGCACACAGGTCAATACAGGATATTCCCCGCCCAGGTGACTGCATTTTGTATCCCTCTGCATAAATCTGTAAACATTGCCTCTTTGTGCATGGGCTTGTCCTCCTCTGCTGGGCTGGCCTTCCCTACTTTTGGGCTCACAGGTAGCCACAGAGCAAGCATCGGGCTGAAGGCACTGCGTTGTGCCCTTCTGATCAGCTTGGGAGTATGAATTCCTTGAGGAGCGAGTTGAAAAAATTAGCTTTAGATCCAATTTGTAAGGCCTTTGGGTTTTAAAGAAAAAGGAAAAATGAATGATTTGGTGAAGCAACTTATCCCTTCCATCCTTTTATATAGGTCAATGGTTTTTTGGAGTCTTTTCTAAAGACACTTGGGCCTGGGAGGAAAGGGGGCAAGAAATGTTTTAAAAGAGGAGAGACAAAGAAGTCAGAGGAAAACAATGCCAAGACATTGATTTTCTAAGAATTCAATCCTAGCGCTGGTCTTAGCATGGTAGTTATGTACGTAATTGGGGTGGTGTGATAGCAGTGGGAATAGAAGCTACTTACAAGGAAAAAGTTGTATATTAAAGCAGGTAAGTCAAGAGTGCAAGTTGTGCTCAAACAGCTGTCAGGCCTTTTAAACTCTAGAAGCTGTGCTAGGTGCTAAATAAATCAGAGTCACTTGACATTTGCTAGCTGGAAGAGGAGGGCTCCCCTTTAAAGAAGGGCTTCATATCCACATCCTTATAGACTTGAGTGATGGCACCGTGCATTTGAGCTCTCTCTGGAAATACTAACGCTGAACTGCTTAGAGAGAGGACAAGGTTATTAGCTTGAGCAGGAAATGGAAATTTGCCCTTAATATACATGTGGAATTGAATTATCTGTAGCACAAAGCTTTGGAGATTACCCACACAAAATGAGAAAACGATCTAAATTTAAAATTGTCCTCAGTACCATGGAAAGTAATTTTGCAGCCTTGCCCCCCATGCCTCACCTTACCACATCAAAATCTGCGGAGATGGGCTCTACTAACTTAGGCTTAAATGCAGGACCCAAGTCTTCTTAGATATGGTTACTGGTAAGGGGAGAAATAAGCTTTTCTATAAGCGATGTAGACTAGCAGTTTTCTTCACTGCATTTTTGAGGATGCCTTCCAGATCAGAAGGGTGGTTCAAGTGTGGCAGACCTTTCAGACACAGACTTATGGAGGACTCCTCAGTTACCTACTAAAAGCTTCAAGAGCTGGATGAAGATAGGGCAGATGGAGGCAAAGGACAGCAATTGATGTGACTTCTCAGTAGTGGAGTTGTTTCTGTAGCTAGCCAGCCCATTGAAAACCTCCAGGGAGGACAATGCAGCCTTTTCCAATGTTCCAGGTAGCTCTCTCTGTTTCAGACCAGGGCTGATCTCATCAGTGATGTGCTGCAGCAAACAGTCAGGCAGCCCTTTTGTAGGATGTCTTAAAGGTGCTGCTTCTTAGTGCTGATGACGTGTCCCTTTTTTAAAAACCCAATCTAAGCTAAGTGACCCAGCCCTTTACCTCCTGGCATGGGGAAAAAAATAATTGAAAGAGGCTAACAACTCAGCACTACTCTCCCACAAGTACCATCTTGCCCAATGATGATTTTTTTTTTTTCCCTCCACTGTTTTGTCAACAGTCCTAGCAGTCCTAGGTACACTTGATAGATTTAGGTGGGTTTGTCTAGGTCTCATCTTTTGCTCCTCGCTACTAAAATTGTATGTAACCTGTGTATCAGAAGCTCTGCTGTCCTCCAGGACCTCCTGGGTCAGACACTGCTGTTTGTCTTGACGTGCAGTCCACTCATGAGCAGCATTAGGTACAAGGAGGTCACAAAGCAGGAAAAGAAGCTGTGGATGCTGCAGCTATGGGTTATGCACCTGGATGTGCCTGAGAAGCCTGTCTAGCAGGCTCACACCTGAGATGAGGCTGAGGGCCAGGCTTTTCAGGTCGTTAAAACAGCCAGGGCACATAGCAGGAAGGGTAAACTTTTCTGGTGGGTGCAACCTTTATGTTCTTTTTGCAGGCATTGCTTTGCTGTATTTGCACCTGTATGATGTGTACGGAGATCCGGCCTACCTTCAGGTGGCCCAGGAGTATGCGAAGAAGAGCCTGAGCTGTCTGACAAGACGATCCATCACTTTCTTGTGTGGAGATGCCGGGCCCCTGGCAGTGGCTGCTGTCATCTACCACAAACTGCAGAACCAGAAGCAGTCAGAGGACTGCATCACTCGGTAAAACACTTGGTTATGTCTTTGCCTTAACGTTCCTCTTGCTCATAGAGGTGGTCTGGGCTTGTACTGGGCACTCTCCACCAAGCCTGAATATATTTTGTTGCAGTCTTTATGTGAAAGGTAATCCAGTAATTTAGCAAGGCAGCACAAACTCGTTCTGGCCTGGGGAAGGAGCTAGCTTAAGGACAAACAGGCTTATCTGGCAGCCTGCAGGCTGGGGAGCAAGGATATTGTTCAGCTGGTAGTGCCATCTTAAAAATAATTCAGATGAACACAGGAAGAAAAAAATGCCAAAATTAAAAAAAAAAATCCAGAAGGTGAGGTTTTGTATTTTTTCAGAACCCTTAAATTTAGCTTTACAGCCCCTTTGATGAAAAGGAGAAATGTGGCAGGATTATTAGATTCATTTTGTCACTCGTTTCCACTTGCTATTTGTTATTTGACTTTCACTTAAACCTAAGATTGACAGTATTCCTTGCAACTGCCGAATGCAGCTGGTTATGATTCATTTATTTCTATTTTCTGCCTTTCCTCAACTGTTTTTAAATGTATTTTTGTTGGGTACTTAAGAAAAGGACAAACAAGCAGTCCTGCAGTCAGATCAGCATGTGGCAGAGGAAGGATAAAAGTTAAGAATATGCAGTTGCAAGCTTTTCTTGCTTAAGGGAGATCGGTTTTGAGAAGGTGAGAAACAGCCCTGCAAAGAGTTTCTATTTACGCATGGTCAGCACAAAAAGAAGACGACACCCCTGGCACTTCAGAACAGCACTGAGTGCCCTTAAACAGCCATGAACAAGTGATGCATAATATCAATTAAAAAAACCATGGGTGGGAATCAGAGGTGCCTGTATGGTTTGGACACCAAGTTCCTGCTCCCTTAATTAAGAATAGCTTCTGGTTTATGTGAGTACGGTCAGAACCGTACAGGACAGAGGAAGAGGACAGAACTCTCTTCTTTATTCTTAAAATAATCTGTGGGTTAGGTTTTGCTTAATACTGTGTCAAAGTGGTGAATCTCACTATGATTAATATATTTGAGAACAAAAAGGGAACTAATCTGTCAAACCACTGGCCAGCTGTGGTCAATGCATAAGCCCCAAGTTGTGAAAAATCCCTAATTCACGCTTTCTTGCTGGAGCTCTCCCCTCCCCATATCCCTCCTGTTCTGCCTACAGTTTTGTGGCAGAACAGAAACTCGTGATTAATTCTGCACTGCCATCTAATGGCATAACAAAGGCAGAGCCTTGGAAAGTGGTTTCTTCATACATCTGAGAGAAGGAAAAAAGCAAACTGTGGCTTTCTCGAAGAAACAGTTATACTGTCCTTACTCTGCTGCCAATTCCCAGAGCAGTTAGCCTGACCATGCTACCTTTAAAAAGATAGTACTTCCTTGAGAAATAGCTCCCTTAATCAAAACTCTTAAGTGGATTTTGAGTATGCTGTTTAGTTACAGAATAGTTGCTACATTACGCAGTGAAAATGTACTTCTATTACAGCTGTGGAGAAGGAAGGCCTGTCTCCATTCTGTTCTCTGTCTCTTAAAGCACCTCATCTTTACAGAGCCCAAGGAGAGAATCCATCAGCCAGGTTTCACCTGCAGTGGAAGAGACAGAAGCTTGCTTTTTCTTAGCTCCTTGCTCTTGCCCAAATGAGTTCATGACCAACAAATGTGCTTTTATGCTCTGGAGAGACTAACATTTCAGGGTAGCCCATTTTCCAAGAGCCTGTGAAAATCTGAGCTGTGTTCCAAGGATCCTCTTTTCCCTGCCATCTCCCACTAATTCAGAGGGTCACAGGTTTGCTTTTAGAGGCAGTGGCGTACAAAAATCCCCTCTTGCTCTGCAGCTGCCTCACTTTCCCTCTGTCCAGAAACTACTGATTTTTGACAGTTGAGGTAATAGGCTGATACGTGAGCAGGGCTGGCTCTTCCTTTCAGGGACCCCCTCCCAACCAAGAGAAGCATTCTGCGTGCCATCAGTCCAGCAACTTCCCAGGCATCTCTTGCTGCGCGCATGCCATGCAGCCCTGCCCCACATTTCAAAAACAACAGAAACCACTGGCAGGCTTCCTCCTCTGATTATCCTGGCTGGGAAAACAGCTAGAGATAAAAGCAGTAATGCATAAGGAGCAAGAGTAGTAGCTGCAGCTGGTTCAGATTTCCCCACGAGAAGATTTCACATCCAGACCTCAGAAAATCCCTACTGTGGCTATTACTGTTTATCCACCCATCCATTCCTTCTATTGCACCTGACGTTTCAGAGCTGAATGACATCACCAGCCAGCATCTCTTCTGGCCAGCCTGGTGCTGGGCAGAGTCCATCTGTCAAAACACTGTTTTCCTCCTTGGAAACCCTCCTCTTCATCTGCTTTCCTTGGACTTGGGGACGGGGGACATGAGGAAGCAACAGGGCTTTCCTTGCAGCCCATGCAGCTGAGAGAGGGACCCCTCCTTACTCCTAGTCTTGGGTGTAAAGTCTGTCTCTTGGGTTTAATCTGTGAGAAATCTCCCCCATGAAGCCATGCACATCTCAAGCGCTATGTGAGGAGACGGGGCTAATCCACCTTGAGACACTGCTCTCTCTCCTTCAATGTCCCAGCTCACTTAGAGTCCAGTACCAAGGGAGAGTTTCCTGCCATGGGAGGTCACAGTCAGGCATCTTCTCTGTGCTCCAAGGGTACTCCGGACATTTGGTTGCTTGTTTTCTTTGCAACACATTGTTCTGCGCAGGAGCAAAGGCTGCCAAGGCACCTTTTCTGCTCCTCATGCTGCTGTGACAGGGAAGCCCTGCACACACACAGCTCTCCTGGCTGGTTTCTTAGCCCTCTCCCTGTTGCAGCCACAGCAGAAAGCAGCTGAGAGAACGGCCATGAAGCCACTTATGCTGCTATTTTAAAAGTGATGGCATTTTTCAGATTGCTGTCTTAGGGGTGAACAGAAAAAACAGTCACATCTCTGCCTGCTGCTCTGACAGGGAAGGACATCCAGCCTTGTTGGAACTGTGATGAGAGGCAAAACAAAGGAAAAATTGCGTAGAGAGTGAATTGGGCTACAAAGCACCAGTGTGAAGAGCTGTCAGTCTCTGTTAGCACTACAGGAATAGCACCAACTTTGCAACATGATAATAGAAAAATGGCAAAGAAAGTATCCAACTCCAGCAGAGCTCTCGCTCCGCACTTGTGTGCTAAAGCCTGGTGCCAGTCAGGCAGTCCTCAGCGTGGGGTTGCACCACAAGCAGCCCACAGCACTCCCACTGCCAAGCTGTCCTCACTACTGCTCAACTCTCCCTAGAAGAGGATTTCTTACATGTGCTGCAGAGGCTTGATGTTAAACAACATTTCCAGCTACTTCTCCCTGCCTCTTACCTAGATTTTTAGCTCATGGAGGCACCTCTTTTTCCACTGACAGTGCAGCCCTGGCCACTTGCAGGCATGGAGGGAAAGGAGCTTTTCTATCAGGACTTCTGAGCTTAAGGCATGACATTTTTTCCACATACCAGCAGCACTAGTTTAACTTTGTAGCATTCCTTAGCAACTAAATTAAACAGATATCAGTTTAGTTTGAAAATAGTCATTTTTGGCAGAGGGTCTGCCTTGCCAACAGCATCACAGGGAGGTAGTGGTGGGCAGCCAGCAACTTTTTGCTGACCATTTCCTATAGCCCAGGTGTCCCCACAAGTAGCTTTCCTAGAGCTAGTGCTCTAAAAAACAAGCACATAGCACAGCAGCACTGTAAAGAGCTGAGCAGACTAAAGCAATAACCAAAACAGAAAGCAGAGGGAAGAAGGGATTCTGCACCTTGCATAGCTGGAAGGCTGAGACCCAAAGACTGGTATGACATCCCCTAGGGCACAGGCAGCATGAAGGAACAAACATGTTTTTGAGGTCCAGTCTCACTACTTGGTTATCTGGCATTGAGTGTCCTCTGATCTCCCCCATGTGAATTTTTCTTTGTAGTTTGCTCCATCTACACAAGCTTGACCCACGAGTGCCAGATGAACTGCTGTACGGGCGCATGGGCTATCTCTATGCACTGATATTTGTGAACAAGCACTTTGGAGAGGAGAAGATCCCTCAAAGTCACATTCAGCAGGTATTGTGGCTTCTGCTGCTTTGTTAGCTGTCTCTTCCCACACAGCTCATATTTGGGCAGGTAAATATCAATGCTAGATGTAGAGGACTCTGGCAACAAGGGAGAAACCACATCACAGTAACCCTGCTGTTCTTCTTCCAAAGGGGCAAAGCACCACATGCTCCTACACTATCCATATAAATCTATAGGCAGTACTGAATTGGCATACATTTTGCTCCCTCACCCACACTCTTCCCCCTGCTTGAGCAGAAAACACAACTCTCTTGTTCTGTGCCAAGATACTCACTGTGCTTGTCCAAGACAGCAACATTTCCCTCACTGGCATCTGTTCCCATCCACAGGTCTGCGAAGCTGTTGTAGCCTCAGGAGAAAGCTTGGCCAAAAGGAGGAACTTTACAGCAAAGAGCCCACTGATGTATGAGTGGTACCAGGAGTACTATGTAGGGGCGGCCCATGGTTTGGCTGGGATTTACTACTACCTCATGCAGGTAAGAGGCACTGGAGGGGAGGGGCCATTAGCAGCTGTTTCACCTTTCTTTGAACAAGGAGGCACATTTGAATTGGCTCTTGGTGATATCAAACTAGGTAAGATCCCTTGTCTGATGGGCTTACTCCTGGGTTTGATCACACATTCCCACTTCAAAAGGTTTTCTCTAAATCTGTGAGATTGAATTTCCCACCTCCATGGTGATCACTAGGGAAATGCAGCCTGCATTATACCAGCAGTTTCACATAATGAAGCCCTGCAGGTCATCTGGGTCTGAGCTTCCTCCTCTTGTGTTAATTGTTTATAAAGTATTCGAATTTGTTGGTGCTTGTGGGCTTCCTGCATTTTTTTTTTTTTTTTGAGGTGGTTACTTGGAGCAATCCTAGATTGTTACAGAATGAGAATCTCTGTAAGAAAAGCGTGGTGAAAGAGATTGTGTTCA
Organism: Balearica regulorum gibbericeps; assembly: GCF_011004875.1. Taxonomy (NCBI): domain Eukaryota; kingdom Metazoa; phylum Chordata; class Aves; order Gruiformes; family Gruidae; genus Balearica; species Balearica regulorum. The sequence continues at coordinate 5,859,362 of NC_046189.1, forward strand.
TAGTAGGAAATGCCTTTGTTTCCAAATCAGGGCCTATATCTAAATGTTAAAGAAGTGAGACTTTTTACTTAGATAAAGAAGCTGAATTCTATAGTGCCTGAAGCAGACAGGGCAAGACAAGAGGTTGGGAGCTGTAGTGCCCCTTTGCTTTGTTGCTGTCTTTCTCACAGTTTTGCACAACTCACTGGAACTCTGGGAATCTTTGCTTCCCTGGCTGTGAAATGAGGTTGATGATTCCCCTATATGGGTCACTTTATGCATAAATTTACAGTGCTTAAGCTCTTAGAAAAATAACAGCAATAAATAACATTGCATTTTCAAAGCATTAAGGGCACCCACTGAGCAACACAAATTATTTTAACATAGCAAAAGTCATAGAAGTAGGTGATATCTTTTATTAGACCCAACTCTCATAGCAGGTGGAAAAAAAGCCACCAGGTTTCAAGTATTTGTAGCTTTCCCTCAGCAGCCTCAAAGTTCAAGCCCATACAGGATAAGTGGAGTTCCTTTGAATATAACCCTCTTAGGTGACTCAGAGAGGAAGGGGTGGTTAGTGGTTTTTAAGCAGAAGGAGATTTGGCAAAAGGAGGATGCGAAGTGATTATTGTCCAGAAGTATGGAATGTCAGTTGGGAGCAGGGGAGACAGCAACGTGCTGTGAACCCAGATTTGCACCGAGTCCCTGAGCTTGTTCCCAGGCTGATGTTTTAAAGAATTTTAAGTGTAAATCTCCCATAAAATACTGCATGGGCTTCGTGCTTCTCTGCCGTATGAAGTACGAGGAGCCTGGATCAGCCAAGCATGATGCACAAAAAAGCCTTGGGGGAAGCAAACAAGGGAAATAGGGAGAGGAGAACATTGGACTTTTCTCTCTAATGGTTTTACAGCACAAGTATTGATTTTTAATTTTTAAGTTATCAACCTGGAAACAGTGTGATCCTTAGATGAGAGTGCTCATTGCAGTCTGCCATGAGAAGTCAGAACAGCACAGATTTCATGTGGGGCAGTGTCATTGGAAGAGGACACTCCCTTGTTTCTGTCTGAGGTCAGCAGTGAAGTCACCCCCTTGCAATTACCCAGAAACATCTGTGAAAATGCGTCATCACAGCCCACTAGCTAGGCTGGCCCAGCAGCTCAGAGCTGAGATGATCTAGGTGCTAGAAATCATTCCTGGTATTCATCCTTAATACTGTTTTTGTACATTTTATCTCTTTATTCCAGCTCTGGGTACCTGAAACTATTCCCACTCATCTTCAAGAAAAGCAGCAGGCTGGGTGACACGCTAGGGGCAGCCTTTGTTTCTGGGGATGCCAGGGTGTGACTGGAAATAAGTCCCTGCGGAAGGGCAGAGCAGCCTGGGGACAAGTGGGTATTTGTGGTGTGTAAAAGCCTGGACCAAAGAAATTACTTGATTTGCAAGGAGCAAGAGGGAACATGGCCACAGTTGGCTTTGTTTCTGCCTTTCAGGTAGATCTTGGGCTTCTTAGGGAGAGATAGAATGGTAATTCTCCCTGATGTAATGCTTTCTCTCTCAGCCCGGCCTTGGAGTGAGCCAAGTAAAACTGCACAACACAGTCAAACCCAGCGTGGACTACGTCTGCCAGCTCAAGTTCCCATCTGGTAATTACCCTCCATGCATCGATGACACCAGAGACCTACTCGTCCACTGGTGCCATGGGGCACCAGGCGTTATCTACATGCTTGTCCAGGCCTACAAGGTACCAGAAATCTTGCAAAGGCATTTTGGCGACCCCTAAATGTGGAACTTCATCATGGAGAAGACTCTGTTGAGATTCCCCCCTGCCTGAGAGTAGGATGGCTTGTTAAATCACCCCACAGGGACCACTGACAGAAACAGAAATCAGTCTTTTAAAAAATTATTTCTGAAAATATCCATCAGCTGTGTGGGGTATCCTGCTGCAGGTGACTGACGATGACAACTAGTTGTGTGCAAAGTAATGGTCACATAGTCCTGTTCATCGTATCAAAACCAATCTCCTTTAAAGTAGACGGCAAAGTCACAGCATTAAGGCTTCAGTAGGAGAAAAAGCAATTAACCCAAGCCTCCCCACTCTGGCAGGGATGCTCTTTGTGTGGAGGAAACTGCCTTGGCAAGAGAGAATATTTCTTTTGTCTGCAGGTCTTTGGGGAACAGCAGTACCTAAATGATGCGCTGCAGTGTGCAGAAGTGATCTGGCAGTATGGATTACTGAAGAAAGGCTATGGGCTATGCCACGGGACAGCCGGCAATGCTTACGGCTTCCTAGCACTGTACAACCTCACTCAGAACATGAAATACCTGTACAGGGCCTGCAAGGTGAGAGCCTGGGTAAGGAAGGGGGAGGGGATTATTCAATTCTTTTATGTCAGCACCTTTGCCTTTGAAACCTAATTTCTAGTGTGGCAGAGATACTGCTAGATCTGAGCAGCTCCACCAGAATAGTCCTTCAGCAGCGCAGTCACCGTCTGACAGCCTGTACAGAAGGAATATCCTGCAGAAGCCTTGCTCTGGAAGGGATAACATGAGGATGAGGGCGGTGAGTTTTTTAAGATCTGTCTTTAAGAAAACTTGAACACTTTTTTCTTCCTCTTTCTTCAGTTTGCAGAGTGGTGTTTAAGCTATGGCCAGCATGGGTGCCGGACTCCAGACACGCCATTCTCTCTCTTTGAAGGTAACCTCCATCTCTATGCTTGTGTTTTGCTCCTGGATCTGGGCCAGTCCAGCACCAAGGAAAACCAAACACATACTCCACTGAAATCTTTGCAAAATTCAGTGTAGAGAATGGGAGGGAAATTGTATTCACTGGTTTTACCCTTTCTCAGAAGCAGTCTTGTAGCACAGGCTAATGTCTCAGCTGGAGCATCTGGTCCTCTCAGGCCTCCTGCACAGATTCTGCATGCAGGTCTCAAGGGGAATTCTTTAATGGTTACAAGCCAAAGTCTACCTTACAGTAATTTGTAGCCTGGCTTCTCAGTCAGTTTCTTTTCTGTGCATTTTTAAGGATTAAAGTCCTTCATGGGCTTTCCAGTTCCATTCCAAAGGTGAGGAACTAATGGGGCTGCTTTTGTAGGCCTTGTCAGCTCCTCTGGCACTTTGTCCCCCAAAATCTGCCATCAGCAGGTACTGCTGAAAGAGCCAGTTCCTCAGCTAACGTACATCTCCTTAGCTTTGCTGCAGAGCAAGGAACAAGGGCAGCTACATCAGGGAGGACCTGAGGCAGCAATGTCACAGGGTCTGAAGTTTTGCAAAGATACTCAGATTGTTAAACCTGTGGACAGAAAAAGCAGAAGGGAGTGAGGGGGGGAAGACCCATCATGTTTTCCCAGGTGCTTTTCAACATCTGATTAACTTCAAAATGCTTTCCCCACTGAAGTACCTAAGTTGTTTGGGAAACCTGGGTTCAGACCTTGGAAGTTTTAGGTCCTTCTGAAAACATTTTCCTTTCTTCTGTCTTCATGACTCATTCACCCCCTGGATAATTGATAAAATGGGCGCCCAAAGGGAATCTTTCTCTGAAGCACATTGTATTTTCTTATCCTCAGGAATGGCTGGAACAATTTACTTTCTTGCTGACCTGCTGGTGCCAACCAAGGCCAAGTTCCCCGCATTTGAACTCTAAATCTGAGCTTGGCAGTTTCCTGCCTGAATCTTTCCACACTTGGAAAAGCAGTTCGAAGCTGCTTTCTCCTTCTTCCAAACTCGTCATTGTTCACCTAACTGAATGTAAATCCATCCTCCTGAGGGCGTGCTGAGTTCTCTAATATTTCTAGTCATCTTGTTGCATTGTTTCAATTTAAAAGACATAATGCAGATTTTGTTGGTGTCTCTTAAAAATGCAGGGCTGCAGCCGGGAGCAGGGAGAAAACGTACAGTATTTTGTTGGCTATAGAATTTTGCTATTTTCTGTATCCCATTTCCTAGGAAAAAGTTTTCTATTGAATGTAACTTTGGCCATTTAATTTTATTTTTTTGTGCTGACAAATAGTTGCAGGAATTTAGTTCCCTTTGGAAGACAAAAGATGAAAAACTGAGACTATTGCCCTGTAAGTTGCTTTTAAGTATTTTCTTTCTGAGCACCCAGGGAGGAGGCAGTTCAGTAGCTGGGCTGCTCTGCATGAAGTGAGCGTGATGGACTGTGGAGTCTTTATATGTGGGGTTTTTTTGATGACAGATAGCAAGTGGGACAGCTGGAACTGAAATGCCAAAGCCTTGTCCTGAATTGCCACCTGTCTGCTTTAAAGGCAAAAGCTATAAAGCTATATACAGCTCTTTTGTGCCTTTTTTTTTTCCCCAGTGACAAATAATCCACCAGCTTTTGTGCTTATTTACTATCTTATGCTAAACCTTGCAAAAGTCCAGTGATGATCTAATGGAAAACTCCAATCTAAATGTGAGCTAAGCATGCTTGCTAGGGCAGTCTCTTCTGTTTAGCTTTGAAAGTTTATTTTGCAGTCTTTATTTTAAATTGTGTATGAATATTACAGGTGTTACGTGGTGCCAAGCTCACCAGCAGCAGCATGGGAAAAGAAATGTATTCCACTGAGTTCTGTCAGTGTTTAACCTATTACCTGTAGAGCTGTTGTTTACATGCTTTATAAGCTTTCCTGAACCTGGATAATTTGAGTCAAGTGTTTGCCTTGTTACTGCTTGTTGTAGTTTGATATGCAACCACACATTGACCCAACTGGAAAACTTGCCCTAGGTTAAATAGCTTTGACCTGTCAAGCAGACCAGATACTTGCAAGGGGTAATTCTGCTTTTCCATCCTTAGCTGATGCTACACTAATTTACAGCAATTAGGGACCTGACCCTGTAAAATACTTTAGCACTGAGCATGAGCTGAACATGGAGCGCAGTAAAAGTTACTGATGCAGCCATACCACTTTGTGCTGTTTGAGGGCAGCTCCTCAGCCTGCACAAGAGTGGACATGGCTTTTGATCTTTTAAGGCCCCAGTTGCTGAGTGCCTCAGGCCACCTAAGAGCAGGCAAGCAGCTGCAGGGCAGCGCAGGCAACCTCCAAGCTGGCACGCTCCTGCACCAGTGATGGTGAAGCAGGAGGACCAGACCTGACATACTAACACAGCTAGCTCACATGTGCCTGGACACAAGATAACCTAGCCCCAGCAGCTTAGGCTGACCCTGAAGAACCTCCTGGATGGGCTGCTCCAGCAAAGAGCAGAAACCATTCCTGGAAGGCTGCCTGTTTCTCAAAGCCCAGCCTCCTGCTGCCATCATATGTTTCTGGAGATCCATCAAGAGACAGGCTGAAGTGCAGAGAAGCTCATCAGCTCTGGGCTGGGCATCCCTGTCAGAAGCCTCAAGCTCATGCAGACTCAGCAGGGGTCATCCCCTATCATTCACAGGGCCTAAACAACAGTGGGAGGCGACTGGAAAGGAGGAAGCACAGCCTTGAGAGCAGGATTTGGCTAGTCAAACAGCTTGGGGGTGTGATCCTGTAGTACATGAGTCCTGCTGTAAGTTACCTCCCAGCTTGGCTGGTGCAATGGCAGTGCAGGACACTGCTCTGAGCCTGGGTTTCTCCTGGGCACTGTTTCTGTAAAGGAGATGGTTCGTGCAGCCTGGTGTTGTGGCAGCATCATGTCCCAGGGTTTGGGGACCGTCAGGGCCTGGTGTACAACTGCTGAGTGGAGCACTGTTGAATAAAAATGCTGAAACAAACAAGCTTCGGGTTATTTTTAGCCCCACTTCATGACCAGGATTCACGTCTGAAGAGATAAAAGATATGCCACAACAGCCACTCTGGTGGCTCCTGGAGGCTCATTGGCCTCCCACCCAGCCTGAGTGCATTGAGTATTTCACATTTTTCCCTATCTCCAATCCATCCAGTCCAGTCCTGTGCTTTCCCTCACAGGCTGTCCTTTTCTCCCAGGACATCCTTCTGCAGTGCTGTCTCAGTCCAAGGCTGCGTCCTCCCTGCTATAGCTTCCATTGGAGACCACAGTCCTGCAGGTTAGTCTGAATTGCACCAAAACGTGCCTGTATGCAGCGCTAGCCACCAGGAAGAGGATGTGTATCCTCCCAAAAAAGCACCTTCCTGCCCAGTGGAAGGAAGAACATGTTGCCTCAGAGAGGGTATGACTATCCACCACAGTCTGGCTTTAAGACCAGACTATCAGGAATGGTATGGATAAAGGTGATCCTGCCCTCCAGAACAAGCATAAATTAGGCTGCTTGAGGTCCTGTACAGCCTGATTTTCCACAATTTCCATTTCTGTTAAGGTTTGTGATAAAGCTTTTCAGGGAGAGGGTCCAGCAATGAGGATGGGAAAGCAGCGTAGCGCAGTTTCTCTGGTTGCCCACCCTTCCTTATACAGGGGTGTGTGCTGCCTGCTCACTTCCCCATCTTTGTGCCACGCAGAGGGAGCTGGAGCAAGACAAAGCCTGGAACAGCAGTAGTTTCATGTTTTCCACGAGCTACCTTAGAGGGAGTTCATCAGAAGTGTAGACATTTAACATTTAGTTCTTGGTGATGGTTATGTTTGTCCATTGCAGTGTTGTTTTAAAAATCAAGTGCCTTATACTGACAAATAAGAAATCTCTTTAGCTACACCCAAGAAACCTGAACTGAAGGCCAGTGCCCAGACCAGGAAATCTAAACCCCAAGAGTTACAACACATAATGTTACAAAGTCTGTGAAGACAAAATCCAACAGAGCAGGAGGCAGCAGATCTGCCCAAGACAAGCACCCGAGGAAACACGCAGGAGCCTAGCTAGGCTTGCCCCTGCCTGGGGAGCTGGCCTGGGAACAGCACTTGCTGAAGCACGGGTGGAGGTGACCTGTGTGTCCCCAGCAGGTGGCAATGCAGCCTGACAGCAGCAGCCTTCGCCCTCCGCTGCTCAATCCAACCTTGAGAGAGCTGGGATGCAGCTCTTGGGTAGCCCTGGGAAAGTCGCTCAAACCAAAAAGCCCACACAGATGAGATTGTATTTGTGGGATGACGAAGAAATGTGGAAGCCCTTCAGAAGCGCATGGCTTCTAAATGAGTCATACACACCCTCAAAAAACCCAAACAAACAAACAAGCACATCTTTCCCAATCCTGCCTGAAGCTGCCCAAGCTCCTCCACGAGCCCCCACAGGCAGGACAACTCTTGGTGCTCTTCAGCCACACAGGCAGGCTTTCAAGGAAATGCTCCACACGTTGGGTGAAAACACCTTATGCCTCCTCACATCAGTTTTACAGACTTGGCACAAATTCTTCCACCAACTGCTCCCAACTCCCAGGAACTACAGAGCCAACAACCCCCATGCCCACAGGCTGCCCTTGGCTCCGTGAAGTCTCCTGCACTGAACATGCCCCCCCCCCCCCCGAACCCCCTATGGTTTGGGAACATCCCAAAAGGGCGAGAGCATCACGAAAACCTGGCTGGTCACATGTGTAAAGGTGCCAAGGCTCACCACTGAGATATTTTGATGTCCAGGGCAAAAACAAGCCTAGGGAGGGCTGAAATGGCTCCTGCAAATGGGCTTGCAGTGCTGTCTCCATTGAAACATGCCTGTCAGCAAGGTCAATCTCAGGAGTTTTCAGGCACCCCCTCGTTTCTGCCACACGTGGGGACAGAGGAGGACAAGGCAGGGGACTGGGCCCCATGGAGTGAGGGTTTTCAGGCCAGGGGTTTTTTCCCCTGGTTTTTCAGGGGGATCCCTGTGCACAGCGGGTGTGCAGTGTTAGCATCCAAACCTCACTCTCAACCCAGCAGAGGCAGATAACTAAGCTTAGGCCAACAGACTCAACCCCCCAAATTCGGTGTCTTAGCTAGTGTGGATGGATACTGCAGCATCTTTATAGCTGGGCCTTTCAACTTACCCAGCACAGCTCTTTAACCTTGGCCAAAGTGGTAAGCATGGATTTCCAGATCATAGCTGGAACTGAGAGGTTTGCTTCATTGACTCTTCTCCCTGAATCAATCAATCAACACAGCTTATACCTTCTGCTTGACTTTGTGACCTGGTTTGTTGGGTTTTTTTCCCTCCTTACCTTTGCTTTTCTCAATGGTGGTAATGTTCTGGAAAAATAGTTTATGTGGGCCAGATCTGGAGCTGCGTAAAGCCCATGGAATTAAGCTGATTTAGAGCAGTTTAAGACCCAGCCCTTCAGCAACAGCTGAATGTAGGAGTCAGAGGGAGTTTAATGAGCTTTGAACAGTTGATCAAATTTCAGGCCTAGCTAATAAACCTGTTTGTGCCTGACCTTAACAGCAAGTCTTGGTATATTAATTAAAGGATCCCAGCAAGATCTGACAGGTAGTTTTTTGTTGTTTGTGGGGTGGTTGGTATTTTGTGTTGTTTTTTTTTTTTCTTTCTTTCGAAAAGAAAGCACAAAAACTCTTCTATCATTCAGGATGTCCCTCATCAAATATCCCCTTACTACAAGCTGGAAACAGACACAACACTACTCTAACACAAAGATATTTACATCCCTCCTGTACCCCCTGTCTTTGCCAACGATTACAAAATATCACTTCATATCAACTGGGCTTCAGAGAGCTCCTTCCAGGCTCAGGGCTGCTGCGTCCGCAAAAAAAATGACATTGCTTGACTTGGGTGGTGCTTTGCAAGCCCAGAGAGATGAGGGGCTCACTGTGCCAATGGCTGTGCTGGCACTACTGCGAACGTGGCGTTTGGTGTCTGGGGATGAGCATCGCCCACCATCGTGGTACCACCCCATTGGCACAACTGACCTTTGAAAACAGAAGATGAGCACAAAGATCTCTGCATGCCTGAGCGGGTGCAATGCATGGCTGCTGCGAGACCCGAAGACTACCATCACATCTTTGCATCCTGCAAGATTTTTGCTGTTTCAGAATCAAAACCACTACTTCAAAAGCTGTTGGGGAAAAGCAGAACAAAACAGCTCTCAATACAGCTGCTGATTTGAGACAGAGCCTGCTTTTGCCTCTCCCACAAAGCTTTTATTCTCAAATGGGGCTCAAGCCAGCTTTCGCCCTCATGGTGGTCCCTGCTGTTTTCTCCTGCAGCAGAGCTGCCTGAAAACGCTTCTGGTTTACCTCTCCCCACCTCACTCTCACTTGTTTCTGTCTCCATGCTGCCCCTTTTGGGGAAGAAGGGCAGTGGCTTCAACTCTGGATCATTTCACAAATCCAGTTCACAGAATCACAGCAAGGGGAAGGCAAAATGCAGCGTGGGAGGAAAGCAAAACCAGCTTAGCACAAGGAAACCTGCACCCTCCTTGGTGCTCATGAGGAAGAAGCATTTGAGCACAGCTGAGGACCACCCAAGAACATCATTATCCCCAACATTTGGGCAATCTAGATGCTAAGAGTTGACAGCAGAAAGGGGAGAAGAGGAATAAATCTTTTTTCATGTAGTCCTCAACAAGAGCCATTTTATTTTGCCACCCCTTGTGTTGGACAGCATACCTTGCAGCCACTCTTCATCCTCAGACACCATGCATCCCCTCCCACTTGCCCCACAGGATGAAAGATAGAAAATTTGGCCAAAAAGTACAATAGATCCTGAAATGAAGGGCCACCCTTGGAGCCTGTGGGTGACAGGAGACTGGTCTGCTACCTCTGCAGTGAGGAAGACAGCCAGGGATGGAGACAGCACAGAGATGGCACTAAAAACAACCTTGAAAGCCTTAAGGGAAAAGAGAACACAGCTGTGGGGAACCATTTAATTCCATCTCCTCATGGCTGGGGAATTTCTCACTGGCAGGACACATGTCAGGCAGTCCTTGTGCAAAGCTCGTTTTGTGGCCATTGCAGTTTGCTGCAGCATTTGCAGTGATCTCAGGCAGTAATCAAATCCACCAGTAGGGCTTTGCTGTCCATAAATCCCATTGGAGCCAGGCCCATAAATAGTTACACTGTAGTATGCAGCTACATAGAGGGCAGGAGCAAGTGTTCCACATAACGGCTGTTGGCTCTAATCAGATTAATTGAGGAGTCAATCATATTTCCACCATTTGGCCAAGTTTTATTATAGCTACCCCTCCTTAGGGATACCTCTCACTGGTGAAGGGGAGACCACAGTACTGCCAAACAGGTTGCTTGCAGGGGAGACCCAAAGCACCCCTTAGTTGCAGGTGTTTCCCCCATTCCCAGATGCTTTTTTGGAGCTGTTTTGTAGCACTTTGCTCTGCCACTGAGGTGCTGCTCCTCCATACTGACACTCCCAGTAGCAGATAGGAAAGGATCAATCACATTTTACATGCGGCTGAAAAAAATAGGAGGGAGAGAGACCTCAGAAGTCTGAGAGACTCTGAGAGGGGCACCATAAAACACAAACTTTCAGTAAGAGCATATCCTACATCCAGGGTTACCCTTGTTAGGAATTTATAGCTCATTTATCACTGTGGGAAAGAGGACAAACCCCACCTGGGTGGTAGCTACAGTGGCTTGCAGCTAGGTGAAAGCCACACCAGGATACAGCACGGCAGTTCCCAGAATAGGGCTCGCCACCCCACCAGACTGCAGTGCTTAGTATTTACAAGCCTGACAAATTCATCTGCAAGAAGCTGGGCGCTGGACCAGAAGTGGGAAGTTGCCAGTGGAAGCGTTTGGGAATCCCTGGTGGTTCATCACCACAGAGGATAAACTCCAAGGTGTTTATACCACCCAAAGCTGGGAAATACCCTGTTCCAGCAGGGCTGACTCCATGCTTTACAAACATACGGAGGAGACAGAGCCTGATGTAGGGATTCCAAATGAGTACAAACGTCCTCAGGTTTTGGGAGCACACAGGCCCTTTTTAAAACAGGACAATCATCTTCCATTATCTTTCCCCCTCTCATTATCTTCACAATACCAGTAGTTCCAACTCCCTGGTTTTCATCAGCAATAATCTCATTCATTCACTCCAATAACCACTTAGCCTTCCACTGAACAGTCTGTGCATTCAAGTGTTGAATTACTGCCTTGCAAATCCAACGAGCACTGATATTAGTACTTACTTCCCATACCCCTGATTTGTGACAGGCAATATCAGCAATGGGGAAATAAAGAGATATTCTCTGTAACAAGAGAAAAATGGCCCAATATCCTTTCCTTGCTTTTCTTATTTGAAGATTTAAATGGGATATGTGCTTTATAATAAGAGGGCCTGATTTAGGACTCTTCCCAGTTTCAATTTTCACAAAACCTATGGTAAGGTGATCACCTTCCTACACTTCTGTCCTCCTTTCTATTTAGGTTGCAATAGTCCAAGAGAGTCAGAAATATCACTGGGAGAATACAGAAATATGGACAAGCCAGGCAAATCCTTAAGCCTCATCTTCTTAGGCAACTAGGACAAGCCAGGCAAATCCTTAAGCCTCATCTTCTTAGGCAACCAGGCCAAGTGAATCATATTAGTCAGAGTATGGAAGTTGTAGCTAAACTATTCTGTTAGTAAATAGATTAGATCTATCTGAACAAAAAAAAAAAAAACATTTTAATGATCCATCTGCAGCTTGGATCTTCCTTAGATAAAACTAGGGGTGAATTCCACCATTTGGAAAAAGAAAATGCCACTGCATTACCAGCCTCAACACATTTCCTACTGTAAAAAGTTCATGCCATGCCCATGTAGACAGAGCTGAGCCCTTCAATAATTTCAGATGATAGAAGTTTCACATGCCATCCTGCCACCACTTCTGATCTGAGCAGGGGACACAGTCTATACTGGACCAGATCAGTTTTCAGGTGTGCTCCACAACTGTCTCCTCTGTCTGATCAGCTCAGGACAGTGCCTCCACACCACTTTTCAAGGCAGCTTTGGGAGCTCCACTAAGAAGTTCCCATCCACTTGCGACCATCGAAAGGTTGCACTCAAACCTAGAAAGTCTCTATGTGATACCCCAACAATTCTCTAAACATCATAATTTCATCAAAAGGAAAGAGACCTAGAGAATAGGGCTGGAGGCAATGTTTGAAAGGTGCTCAGGCGAGACAGCTCATTCCAGTGGACATGCCTTGCCTTGGACTGGGACTCAGCAGACAAATCTCCTTTCTCTGCCTGCAACTGTTGAGCTGGGGCTCCTCCAACAAGTCATTTGGCTGCTCTCTGCTTTGGTTTTCTCCCATTACACCTTTGTTCGTCTTCCTGTATCTCTGAGGCAGGGTTTCTCATTTCTTGGTGTGGCACATCACATAAGGACTCCAGTTAGAGCTTGAAATCTGAAGACACTTCTTTTGCATTTGCCAAATAGTAACATTTCTACAGCACTTTCAAAATGCTCAAAAGCTGCTGAACAAGAAATCAGCACCTAAAAAACCAAATGTACAAACATAAAACTGATAGCAATGTAAAATTAATACTATATCTCCAACATTATGCTTTCCAAGTCTTGTGAGAAAATATCTGGGGGAACAAGTTTTTACAGAAGTGCTTCATTTCCCAGATAAAGGAACATCTGAATCATTTCTCCTCTGATTAACCCATTATCATCATGCTCTGCCACTGATTATTCCTTGTACTGCACAGTCAGAAGGCACTACCATGGAAATGAAATGAGTCTTGGCTGGATTCATGGCTGTCAGGAAGAAGGGAACAGCTCACAGATAGCTGCCAGCCCTTTTACTACTGCAAGACACCCCTCTCCTTGCCTCTGGCCAGGCCTGCCAGCTCAGCTAGAGGGGGGGGACACAGCCAGGCAGACAACTCCACTGCTCTCAGCCAGCATTGCCCAGCCCTGGAAGCTTGCAGGGGACATGCTCTGTGAAGGTAGGTCACAGGGAACTAGACTGAGATGGAGTATTATGTTTGTTATGATGTGGATCAGAACCCTGTCCTTTGCCTACACGCAAGCCCAACCCGTATGAATGCTGTACACAGAAGGAGTACACGGGCCACCAGCAAGGAAACTGTCACTAGGTCTTTAAAAGGACCAAAGTTTGAGGTGCTTAACCACTGCAAAGGTCATTTGCCTGTGTGGAAACTGAGTTATCATGAAGTGTACCACGCTTGCTGGCCAAGACTGTCAGAGAGCTATTAAAAACAGCAGGGATCTCTTGGCCATCTATTCTACCACAAGCCAGGCAGCTCAAGAGTCCCACTAGCTGTTAGGCACATTTTCTTTATCTTCAACTAAATCACTGGACATAACCTTTAGATATAACACAGGGCTGGGAGCCCTTGCATGGGCACAAATTTAGGGCTGGGAGAAAAGACAACACAGAAAAATCCAGCTGGCAGCTTGCAATGGCCACAGGAAGGTAAAAAGCTCCATCCTTCAGGAACATACCAAAGATGGGAACAAATTTATAAAAAAAGGCATATTAGGAGTCTCTTCTGACCCTGAAACAGGGAGCTGGAAGCCACATTGAATTTTAATCTTCTTAAAGTGAACTGGAAGTAATAAAATTCCCCAGATCTTTGCTTTCCAGAGGGGTTGAACACTTTCTGTTTCCCTAATGACAACACCAGGATGGGAATTCAGGCCCCATAATGTGGCTACTGTGCAGACTTGTCCTGTCCCCAAAGCCCAGAAAGGAAAGGTGTGCCAGACCCCTGTTACCACCAGTTCAGCATCCAAGCATCTGCAGGTGATACCACTTCAGTGTGCTAGGTACCAAAATCCTGTTCATACATATTTTCCCAGGTGTCCCTATGCCTTGAATCCACTTACCAGATTGCCTGGCTGTATTTATGTCTTTGCCTTTATATCATTGTTTCCCATTAGGTTCTTTTTCTCCTTAATTTGAACCCTAATCATGCAACACACAATGCACAGCATACTACTGACTCTTGTGGCCCCAGAGACATCATTAGAAGCAGACTTAGCTATCACTTGGTCTTTAAAAAACCATCTGTAGTAACGGATTTTCAAAGCAAAGTGAGTTGAGACACCTTGATTTGGAGGATGTTCAGCTTAAAAATCCATCAAAGGAGGCAGCCTTTTTTTTTTTTTTTTTAAGAAAGAGGAGAGTGTTCATCACTTTCTGAAAACCCAAAATTGATATCTGGAAATCACTTGTGACTACTGAAATCCTTGGCTGATAAATAACAATTACCATCCTCATTACTGAGCAAAGGATGACAGGGAAAGCCAGTCTGCATCAGAGCGCACAGAGGGGAAGAGCAACCCTCAGCCGCTGAAGCTGCCGACAACACGTTCCTCCTGGCAGATGTCACCTTATCCCAAGAGCTGCCACTTTCTGCTGGACTGTTTTCTTCAGCTGTCTAATCCTGAGCTGCAGGAAACACACAGCTCCTCTCCTCCCAGCGAGGAGACAGACCACAAGAGCGAGTGTTCACAGCCACGCTGCGGCTTCAGGTTTCTCCTTCTCATTGAAGGGACAGGACTGTGAGACAAGACACACTTGTTCAGTTTAATTAGGAATTGGGGAATGTCAGGTTTGAACTCTACTGTGAGGAAAGCAGATCTGTTAAATTAGATGTGCAGGGGGCGGGGGCAAGGTGCTTTTCAGCATTCACCGCCCTTAAGTAGAGAGGCAAATGTGCTACCCAGGATTAGCAGGATGCTTGTATTAAATGTTAAAGGCCACTACAGAGACTTGATTACAGTTGTTCTTTAAATACTGTTAAAATTATAAAAATGCTATACAAAAATCTTTGTGGAAACAGAACCTTTCAGAATGGGAAAAAAAAACCTTTGCCTCCATAATGGCTACAGACAGGAACTGTAAGAAGTAAAAAGAAGTGATGCAAAGAAAAGACAAGAAAAGATGGCAGGGACTGCATCCACACTGGAAACTTCCTTGGGGACATCTCTACAGTGATGCTCTAAAGGACCATAAGCTCCATCTAATTTTAAAAGAGAGTTACAATCTCAATTGATATCAGATCATAAAGAGCACAAACGGGAGGGACAGAGGCTTCCAACACCTAACTTGTACCAAAAGAAGCAGGCACAAAACTGACATTCTAGCCTCAAACCTCACAGGCTGGTAAGTATGGCAGTATTAAATGTACAGCAGCTCCCCACTCCAAGCTATCTAATAAAAGCTGTATTAAACTGACATTTAACTCGGGAAGAGGGAGAAGGGAGACACTGGCAGGAGGTTGCTAACCTTACACCACTCCTTCGGAGACACATCCAACAAGGTGAAAGTTCCACCCATAGCCACAGATTTCCAAATGTCTTGATTCTCAGATCCCTCAATTATGATAAAACTGTACTGAGATAAGAAACCTGTACACTCATTGCAGGGAACAGTGTTGAAACTAGGAGATTATATCTTTTGATATAGCTGCTATACAAATGCTAAGCCCCCAAAAGCTTATAATTTAATTCTAAGCAATCTCCCTTGCCCCTGACAATTCACTTAAGCACAATAAGAATTAATAAAACATCTTCGTCAATCATTATCTGTAGCATTCACAAGGGCAAATCTAAACACATGCACACACAAAATGATTTCACAACAGTTTCTGAAGGAACAGCACAGGCTTGTGTTCCGTTGCAGAACATACAGTTTCATGTTATTGCTAGTTAAAAGTATTCAAACATTCAGCTAAGTTGTTTAGACATCTACCAGGAAACAAAACCAACTCCATGTCTCCCGCAGGGGATCAGCCACAAAACCCATCACCAATAAAGAGGAGCCAAAGTGTAACATTCACAGGTACCCAAGCAGGCAGAAATGCTCCACAGCAATAGAGCCTGGAGACAAAAGGGCTACGTGGATCCCACCTCCTATTGCACTCCTGAGGAGGCTAACGCTACAAGGCATTTGAGATCACAAAGGTGGAGAAAGCTCCTTTGTGATGAAGCCAACTTTATTTCATTTTATCGCACTAGTTGCACACCGCTACTGGAGTTCTGATCTCTTGGGACAGCATGGGTGCCACAGACTATTGCTGAAATAGCAGGCAAATACCAGAAACTAATCTTTCATTTCTACATGAGAGAAAAAGCACGTCTGAATTTTGTAAAAGCCACTAAATTGCTTCATAGATAATACTGCTGTATGAGTACAGGGAAAAAAATTACTACAAAATACACATTTGAATTTCTAAAGCACTTCCATTTTGTGCAAATGTCTTATATTCTTTGGCAAAAGTCTTCATCAAATCTATTTTCTTTAGAAAAAAGTTTTGCAAAATATTTGCTCAAAACTAATGATGAACTTGTAATTGCAAAAGTTTTCTGCCAGCATCATGTTCTGAGAGTTAGACAAGCCAGGCAGGAAATAAAAATACTACATGGTCTACTTGTTAATCAAGACTGTCCAGATTTTATGTTGTGAATAGTTACGTTTACACATCTTTGATAAGCCTACAAACTAAAATTCATTTGCCAAAATGAATGCGTAAATTTCAAATGTGACCACTGCAAAAGAAAAAGGTGACACAACTAATTTAAAGTCACAAGGTTGGAGTTTGTTTTGGGCAACTCTTGCATGGCAGCATCGCCTTTCAAGATCTGATCTCCCACCTATTACAGAGCCCTCAAAACTACAGAAGTGAAGACTTCTACTGTACTTTCCACAGTCATTTGAACTGTCCTTGCTAAAAACAGTCATCCAAATCAGCTTTGGTACATAGGGTCCAGCTGCACTTGCTGTTCCCACTTCTAAGATGCAATATTTCTCACAGAGAAAAGTAGAAACAACCTTACAAGCAAAAAGGGTTAAGTCATCCCTGCACGTACACATGCAGCAGCCCACAGCCAACTGTTGCAGTTCTATCTGCTTAACAGAGTTGCTCAGGAGAGATGAGTTTGGGACAAAAATATTTAATAAAAATAACTGAGCTACCTTTAGGGGTAAGTGTCTTCATAGAGTATGTCATTGGCCTCTTGCTGGCAGCTCTGAAGTCATCTCGTATTGCAAAGCAACTGACTGACAGAAGTTTAACAAGTAGGAGAAAAACCCTCAGGGCTGGCTATTCAAGCAGAAGTGGCTGAAATTGAAACCTTGCTAGTATCGTACTCTGTAGGTGGACCTCCAAAGCCCTGATTACATGCATCTTACATGAAATAGCAACTTTAATGTAGTAGTTAAAAGAGCTGCAGGTGGAGGCAGAGGCAGCTTGCTCTGGCTGCCAAACACAAGGCACAGGAAGCTTTCATAAGGAGTTCAAGGTGCTCAGTCACTCCCTACAGCCAGAGTCTCCCCCTCAGGGGATCCCCTTCAGCCCTTGTGCTGACATGGCACCCAACCCCACAGGATTTCCAGGTCCTAAGTCCAGTAGTGCTTTCTGTGAGATTCACTGTATGTCTCCTGCTAACCACCTCTGATCTCATAGGTCACACGAGAAGCAAAATTACATTCTTGAGCATCACCGTGTCACTTGCTTCCCTACAGCTAAATAAGGGGTGCAGAAGCAGCGGGCTATTTAAAGAAAGCCAGCATAGCTATTTGATGGATCCTGGAAGAGAGACATTACTCACATATGCATCACTGTTCCCCAAAAACAGGCTGGCACCCACGAGCAGCTTCAATGGGAAGATTTCACAATGCTTTACTGAGGTTTGTTTCCACATGCAGAGGGAACGCAGAGGTGTTACAGGCACAACACAAAAGGCCAAGCTCCATCACAGCTAGTTTTAAACAGCTTGGCGAGCTTTCTCCAGTGTATTGCCGGCAGTGGCACGACCTTCCTGCCTCCTGTAAGAAGCACCCAGCAGCTCACTATGTGCTCTGGCCCATTAGACTGCAGCACAACCAGTTGCTGAGCCTCTCCTCTCCCATTAAAAGCATTAAGGGACCCACACTGTCATCTTGTAACATTTCTAAAAGAAGGCTCTTCTACCCTTGACTAGGTAGAGTGCAAGGAAACTCTGCCTGGCCTTGCCTGCACCCTCCTTTGCCTGCTGGTTGGAGGACACCTCTACAGCCACAGGCCAGGGACTGGGAACAAAAAATCCTGCTGGGGTGAGAGGACACAGTGCTATCAGAAAGTGCCTGTTAATGCTATGGAAGAACACAAGTCCATAGACAACATCAAGCTGAGCACCACAATGCTGGGAGGCTGGAAAAAAGATGTAGTGTTGACTATAGAAGGGTACCACAGCTTGGGGTGCCATGGGAAACACCCTGTCACCAGATATGATAGCCTCAAACCCCCAAACCTCCAAAGCAAAATGTCAGCTCTAGCCTTCCATGTCAATTCTTTACATACAGCCACTTTTACAGGTAGCAATAAACACATTAAGAAGGTACATAGGATGCTCAGAAACACTGTCATAGTGATTCACAAGAAAGGAGGAGCTCATCAAATGCTTTACACTCATTTGTGTCCACTCAGACAAGTACAGTATGGCTTATATTCAAGATATTAATGTTGATCTCTATCAGGGCTTAATAAGCCTTGACAATGCTACTTAGACAGTTAAGTTTAACAGTTAAACAGTTTCCTGAGATATATACAATGCACTTGATCATATGATAGCGTAGTTACAGCCTTCTCTCCCCAGAGAATATCACCTTCATGGATACGATTCAAAATGCACATGTATTATCTGAAACCTACAGAGGTTCCACAAATCCAAAGTATTTACTGCTAGACATGGAAATAGCCAAAAAATTTGAGTTCCTACAGCTTCATTCTTGCTGGGCTGTTTATGGTTTGCATATGACTGAGCTACACTTACATTCTAACACAACAGCAAGATTCATGCATGCAGTTAGAAAACAGGGTGTTCTGGTGCATCCAACATGTTTGGAGGTATCTGGGCATTTGGCAATATTTAAGTAAATGCAGATCACATGCTTAGCGGAGACAGGATTTCAGTGACAAGGACAGAAAATGTGTGATCCCAGAGAGCGATGCTTACATGTCCAAGCTTTGGGTCTTGAAGGTTATCCATACCTACCATCATCAAGAAGTCTTACTGATAGCTGAGGAGAAAAAAAAGGCACTAGATTTCCTAAAAATAGATACAATCTTTGAGTTTTGAGAGATTTCAAGCCCAGACTATCCTTAACAGAAACCAGCAAGATTTAACCCATATGTTAAGCCTGGTGATTTATCCCCCCAGCCAGTTTGGCCTTTAGACCCTGGGCTGACTCAAAACTTTCTGGAGCACTTTATGTCAAAAATGAGAGGGAGGAAAAAAGTGAAAGAAGAGAGGTTGATATCCCATGTTACATTGAAACTTTCCAGGCAACGCAAGTATGTGAGGACTCCATGCCATATACTTAGCTATCCTTTAATGCCCGTTCCAAGTCTGAAGTCACTCCATCTCTTAGTAGATTCAAATGGGACCTGAGAAAGACACAGTTCATTTTAAATAGGCAGTAATTTAATTCCTCTGCTGCATGCTCCAGGCAAAAGAGAGGAAGGGAAAGGCAGTGAATCTCCGCAGCTCACGCACAGGCTGCGGGGCCCTGAAGCCACAGGAATCCCGATTGCCCAAAGCACCACCAAGGGAATTTTATCCTACGTAGCATAAGACAGTGTGCCGAGATTAGCATCTTATGTAGCGCCTAATCTTTATGTTTAAAGCTACATAGTAGCCCTCCGGGCCCGTCAGCTAGTACTTTTCTTGGTAGAGTCCTGCTTGGTGGGACTTGATATGCACATTCTGCCTCAGCCACAGCTGTTGCCAAAGGAACTGGGCAACAGGAGCCAGGCACAGCCCTGCTCACATATATTTTGGTTACACTTAGCCAGGCACTCACATTTCAGAACCTGGTTGCCCAGTGATCTATAAACTGATGCCCCTGCAGAGGAAACTGAGGCACCAAAAAAATGATGAAAAGTTTTACGGGAGAGTGGAACGCAAACTGCAAAAGAACACTTGGGTGACACTTTCTTCCTCAGGGAACAATGGCATTGGGAAAGTGAGCAGCCCAAACGTGGGCTGAAAGCAGCCCCCAAGTCATCCACGGTAAGAGCCGAGAAGCAGGCACACCTTCAGGAAGCTGCTCCCCACCTTGTCGGCCCTCCTGGGGCAAGGTGGGGGTGTGACAGAGACGCTTGCAGGCTGAGGAATGCCTTGTATGTCTCACTGCCAGTTGCTGGGGGACACTGACAGTCTCAGACGGAATTAGAAAACCTTGAGCAGGAGTGCACTTTGGCACAAGTGCTAAGTCAGCCGTAAGCTATATGTGGCACACCAGTTGGTGCCTTCTTTCCTCTTCTTCAGACACTCATTCCTTTGCCTGCTCCTTCAGCATGGTTTGACTTCAGCCTACACTGCCCTGTGACTGCTGCGTGCCCCTGACTGCATTCAGGCTACCAACGCCTTACGCAGCACTTGAAGGAGCCAAGAGGCGAATCCTCCCTCCAAAAGACACCCATCACCTCCCTCGAGCCAACAGAGCCCTTCATCTGTGCACGCAATCCCACCTCTGTGCCATTATATAATGCTGCCCCCAGCGTTCATCCATCATTGCCCTATTTCCCACCACCTGCAAGTCCCATGGTGCCAGCCCTGACTGTCTGCTGGTGACAATCCTGTGCAGTCACCTCCGGGTCTCCTCCCATGCTGTGCCCTGCTCCCAGGCTGCCTTCCTGAGGACAGGACACCCTTGTTGGGCTAAGACCCCTGAAACATGCTGACCTGGCCATTTATCAGACTTGACTCACTTCTGCACAAGTTTCCACAGTTTATCAGGTTGTCCTACAGCTGTGAGCATCTTGGATAGCAGATCACTTTGCTGTGTTGAAAGTACCTTGCACGTTGTAAGCACTGACAAAGATAAATCATTAGCAGATTAGTTAGGCACCCTGTTGCACACAGTCAGCATTACAGCCTGAAGCAGAGCTCTTGAGAGAGTTTGCTGGCAGTGGATCCCTGGCTTGTTACTATAAGCCTGTGGTAAAAGGTGCGAGAGTTGAACCAGACGAGCAGTCTAGCAGAGGCACTA
Organism: Balearica regulorum gibbericeps; assembly: GCF_011004875.1. NCBI lineage: Eukaryota > Metazoa > Chordata > Aves > Gruiformes > Gruidae > Balearica > Balearica regulorum. The sequence continues at coordinate 5,880,107 of NC_046189.1, forward strand.
ATCTCTCTTTTATGACCAAAACTACACGTTTAAGAGAGACAGCACAAGGATCTCTGCAGCATCTGGGTGTCAAAAAACGCACCCAGTCTCTACCAGTTCAAGAACTGCTTTAAGCACAGTGAAATGGATTATATATTCCTTCCAAATTCTTGATAAATGTGTAAATGCCCAGTTCCTTTGTGCATCTTATTAAGCTCTTGGCCTCAAATAGTCCCCCAGCAACAAGTTTCACATTCTAACTGGTGTTGGAAAAAACATCATTCCCACATATTAGTTTTTAATTTCACTGAACGTCCCTCATTTGTGTTCAAAAGGCTTCTCCATAAGCTTCCCTGTACTTTCTGTAACTTTGGATAACAGGACCATTTCCCACTTAAGGGCTGAATAAAGTATGTGGCTGTACCAGGGCACAACTCCAAACTATTGTAATCTTTCTCAAAGCTTGTTGCTTACCAAACAGTGCACCTCCACCTGCAATTTTTCCTGCTGACATTGCAGCCACTCAACCTTCAGACAAGGAACATGGCAAGTATTTAACAGCAGCAGCAGGTGTCAGATAGGAGCTGATCAGAGGAAAGAGAGAACACATCAGACAGCTGAAATGATAGAAGGTAAGTGTGCACAGGACAGGAAAAAGGCTCCAAGAAGAGTTTGGAATAGGTTGACTGTCCTTAGGTATTTGTAAACAATGTCTATATTCTCAGTGTTACACGCCTTGCCTGAAAGCAAGATCCCACCAGAGCCTTCTGAGTGACCAACACCACTTCCCCTACTGCTTGATCTGGCATCCTGTGATGAACTTGCCAAAAGTTTCACAAAGTAAAGCAAGGAAAACACATTTGAAGCAGGCAGAGATGCACTAAACTCACAGTGGCCCTTTTGGTCATAGAGTAGTACCATATAAATTAGCATGATTTTGCCCAAAAAGGATGTCTTCTGTGGCCTCCTAAACCAGCCCTCTGGCTGCCCTGGCTACCTTGAACAGAGTAAAACAGCCAGGAGGAAACCACTGGCCTAAACTCTTCTGAGCAAACTTACCCTGGAAGAAGCTTGCTTTACCTTCTGAACCCTGTGCAACACTGCAGATACACAACTACTAGAAATGTCTCTGGGGCAGTCATTATAACCTGTGGCTTAGTGGATGTATCAAAAGTGTAAAAGGAAAATAAAGTTCCTATGTGGATAATGAAAAAACAAGTACCTTGTTTTTAAGTTACTGGCAAAATGGGAAGTTAACTGCATTTTCAGGCATTTTAGACAGCAAAAGGCAAAAGTCTCAAAGGGAGTTCATTGTGAAACCCAGCAGAAGCAGCAGTGCTCACCCTTTCATCCAACAGCTCCAGCACTTGCACGCTCCCCTGAAATACAGGGGGATCTAATCTCCTACTTCACTGCATGGATTTAAACCATCGCCTCCCTCCTCCTGGATGAGGGCCTGACTCCCTGGGCTGTAGGAAACACCAAGACAGAGCCATCCTGTTAAAACTGGACTAGAAAGGCAAAGGCTTCAGAGTAATTGCACAGGGAATGCAATCCAGTGCAGGAACTCCCACTTCTATTCTGGTGCTGCAATCAATGCCACCTCTAAGTGACTTTAGCCTGAAAAAAGGAACATACTCCAGAAGTGTCAGAATGAATCACATCAATGCTCTGGATGGAAAACACACTTCCCTTATATTAATGCACCTAAATGCAGCCCAAACGCATAAAAGTTTTGTGTTGGCCAGGACCACATCCTCATCAATTAAACCGTTCATAAAAGCTAGGCAAGCCACAAGCAAGCTGCCCCCTGTTTCAGAGAGTAGCAGGGCTAACAGGGCATGATTTCCAACCAACAGCTTTCTCGCTAACGGATTTTCTGGGGCCTTGTGAAATCTGAAGCTCCGTCACCATTTGTTATGCCTCCGCTCAAAGGATTCTCCTGCAGGAGAGAGGCATCCATGCACCCCCCCCAGGTGCTGTGTGCCCAACAAGGCAGATGCCAGTGATAATTCTCATCCCCAGCTGCTGCCACTTTCCCTTAGAGCGGATCTCACCAAGTCCCAGCAAGCATAAGGGAGAGGCTGAGGGTTTGGCTCTAGTATTCCTGCTCACATGAAGCTGCTGCTAAAAGTGGAAGAGGAGATGCAGCCCTTGCAATCAGCTCTGCAGCCCAGGGTGAGACGGTACACCACCACCAGAGGCCTGCGGATGGCAGCTCCCATGCAAGAGCACAGGGACACATCTCCTCTGCATCCCCTGGGATGACTTTGCTCCCTAGGGACAGACCCAACACACTCCTAGAGATGTCTTGGGACACATCCATGCTTGCCAGGCAGATTAACCGACGGTGTCCTGTCCCAAGCCCATAAAACTGACTGGATCCAAATCCTTAACCCAGCAATTGAAATAAGACCTGCCATCCTCCTCCCTCCTCCGCACCTGTTTATCTTCTCACCTGATCAATTACAATTACTTTGTGGCAGCTCCTCACCAAACCTCTTTTTCTGGCAGTATGAAGCATGTCCAGGTATATCTGCATTCTCAGACAGGCCACACTGTGCAAAGCTAGCACTAAGTTCATGTTTCATTTTTGAAAGCTTGTCTTCCTTTTAAAATATATTTTATGTTGGCTTTCATGCTTATTTCATTGCAAATCTCAGGTGATGGTAGAAATTATTAGATCATCACTGGTTCATTCTTGCAATTACTTAAAGTTCTCACAGGTGTAGAGAAGCATAAAAATTATTTTAGACTATTTCTACTCAAGTTATACCTCCAGGATCCACTTCCACTGGTAGATTTTGCTAAAGTTTGGTTTGTGCAGTGTAAAACATCAGCATCACTGGAGGTGCCCTCATCAGGTCCCTCAGGAATGATAGCCCACAGGCTCCTGCTAACCTGCAGTGGAGCAGGAGAGGCTATGCCATCACCTTCCCAGACAGACCAGCAGAGCAGGGATCCCTCCATCAAACACCTTGAAGGCAGCCAGCAGAGCTCATAAATCACAGGCTCTTTGTCCCAAAGCATTCACAAAACTAAAGGTAGAAAAAAGGAAATAAAATCTCTCCTGGTCTGTGTTCTCTAAAGCAGAGACTGAGCCAAGGCTTCAAATTTGTGCATCAGTATAGGTCTATTGATTCAAAAGAGATGACTGAACTTCTAAAAAGTCTCTTCCTCAAGGTCCCATAGCAAAGAAGAGCTCTGAGCACAAGTTTTCTTACGTGGAAATACACCTTTAGCCACGCTCCATCCCATTTTTTGGTGTGCATTTTTGCAAGTTTACCTTCCTTAAAACACATTAATCTAAAATGCAAGTGCTTGGATACCCTGCCAGACCTTGGATGCAAAGTGTCTGTCCAGACCTTCAGGCTCTAAATTTCTAGTTACAAACCACTCCACAGTATAGTTCATGAGACAGAAATAAGGGCCCCATCAAAAACCTCGTGCTTACTAGCACAGAACTTCAGGAGTCTGGAAAGTAAATGGGAAAAAGATTGCTGGACAAGGGAGGAACAATCAGCAGTCCTGGATTTTTCTGCAGAAAATCTCAGTCATATAGACCCAGGGGAACCATCAGGTTTGTAAGAGAGAGGAGCTGTTTTGCTGTGCTGAAAAACAGAAAAGCCATCTTCTCCTGAAAGTTTTTGCTCCTGGAGAACATGGGGAGCAGGGAGTTCCATCAGGAGTCCGAGGGGTAGAAAGATAAGAGACACAGGATGGGCAACAAGCAAACAAGGTGAAAACAGAAGTACCTCCTTTGCCTGGTAACTAGTTTTCAGTCAAACACGTTACAAAAGGAAACCTTTTGTGTGGGAAAACGTAATATCCAGCTGACCTCCATTCTATCAGGGCACAGCTCATCCCTAGGAGACAAAAAAGAAGATCAAAAGAAAAGATTAAAGGAAGCAATTTTCAATTTTAAACACAGTCTTAACACGATAGAAGGGAATAGTAAAAACAGCTGAAAGACACTCAGGGTCCGGGAGAGACGCCTTGGCTGAAGGTACTGCAGTGTTTTCCATATTTGTCTGCTTTATTTTTAAACACCCAGAGCCTTGCTTGATCAACACTTCCTTGTAAAAGGAAGCAAGCAGAGGAGGAGTGAGGGGCTATAGGGAGAGACAAATGAGGTTGGAAATTGATGATCTTCCCAGCCATGAAAGTCAAAATTCCTACTTGAAACCAAATCCTCCTGGAGTGCTACACAGGCATGGGGGAAAAGGGGAGGGAAAGAAAGAAAGATTTATTACTTAAGCAGAACAGAAATTCTGATGAGGAAAAAGACTGTTCAATCCATGTCTGAATGTCAACAGCAGATCTGAGACTGGGTTTGTCATATTTCCCTCTCCTTTACACACATTAAAAAAAATACAGGGGAGATGGTTGGGGTTTTTAAAGAGGGGGGAAAAAGCCACCAAAGTCCCTTGATCTAATGAAGCCCTGAACTCTTATATTCCATTTATAGCTCAAGCTGGAATGACATCCCCCTTGATTAGCAAGCTGTCCAATCCAGCTGCATGTGTCAGGACTGTATGAGGCACTAAGTGAAATATATATATGCCCTTATAGAGTTTAGCACATTGGGTCCACCTCCAGGGCACAGGCTGTAGCTCATTCTGACCACTGCTCCTCTCCTGGGAATCACTTTTAAGGTTTTGGTTATTTATTTTTTTTTAAAAGTTTTTTTTTGGGGGGGGGCACCTTTACTTTCAAGTTTAAGCAACACAAAATGGCACCAAAGAAGGATGTAAAGAAACCAGCGGCGGCAGCAGCAGCACCAGCACCTGCGCCAGCACCCGCACCAGCACCCGCACCAGCTAAACCCAAAGAACCCGCAATCGATCTCAAGAGCATCAAGGTAAATGAATGAACATGTGCTAATCGTGGGGTTAGCAGAGTCCCAGCTGAGACCTGCAGTGAAATGGTGTGTGTGTGGTTCCGGTTTGGGGACTGCAGTGAAATGAATGAGTAACCTCACTCGATGAATTTGTTGACCTGCCTGAGATTTTAATCTGGAGGGGTGTAAGGCATGGTGCATGATTTAACACAGGAGTAAAGCCTGGTGATTTCAAAAGCATTTTGGAGTGTGGCACTCAGAACTTTTTACCAAATCTGTATTAGTCTGGCCCATTTGGTCAAACTAAATTTAAAAGAAAAATACAACTACCACCACCCCTCCCCCCAAAAAACCCATAAAGTAGGTGCATGAGAACAGTAAGGGGTTACTGAAACTTAAAATGCAATGTTTTCCCATAGTGCTGCATTAAAACCAAATCTTATTTTACAGTTTCCCCTCAAATTCCTTTCCAAATATTTGCAAGCACCTGATGACCTTTTGGTCATGTGTTTTGAGATCAGCATGGCTTACCTCTAAAAGCAGAAACAAATAAAAACAGATTTAAAAAAAAAGGATTTGGCAGTTTCATCTATTTTCTTTTCATTTGCATTGTACAACAAACATTGATAGAGACCATGAGCTGAAAAGCCATGAATCGAAGCATTTCAAGTGATTTCCTCTCACCTTTATATATTTGCTCAGAATTTGCAATTTGTTGCAAATTGAAAGTAACAAAGAGGAAGAGTCTTCCAGAGGTTTCCCTCTGACTGCACTTCCATTTAATTTCATACTGTCTTTAGACTTTGCATGCCAACCAACATCACTGATTGTTGCCTTGACCCTTTGAAGAAAACTCCTCCATGTTGGGCAATTCTTTACTTAGGAAAGAGGAGAGGGAGGTTAAGCAGTTGAAGAGATAGACCACCTTCTCTGGGCAGGACTATAAATAGTTATTCTCCACCTACCTGGCAAGCTGATTGGTCCCAGGACCAATTTGCTAAATTCTACATAAGGAATCATGCCTATTATGGAAAAAAAAAGGAGTACAAAGGCTCCTAATAGGACCTACTCATTTTCCTCTCATGATAAATTCTGTTTCAGGTATCTTAATACATATAGTCCCAAGATCATGACCCATTTAGTGAAATTTCTTGAAGTTTACTTTAATCTTCACAATCAGTAGTCAGTATTTTTCTGAAACGGTATGTAGCTTCTCTTAAGACTGAAGGTGAACCCACTGGCAAAGCAAAACAAGAGCAATAGGAATATAAAAAGACATTTTTAAACACTTGGAGTGACCAGAGTAAAGGCTACACAAAAATCCCACTGTTTTTGAGAACACTGTCTGAAAATTAGATTAGACCTCACATTTCACTCATCTCCAGAGATAAAGGAGAACACAAGCTAGATTTCCTACTAAATAATTTAATACGATTTGATAGCTTTCTATGTCCAGTTCATTAGGAAAAAATAGAATTTTCAACTCCAGTGATCCAGCTAATTTATCTTTACATAAATAGACTAAATAGTATATTACCAGCTAAAAAATGGCAGGCTGCAGTCTGAGGCATCTCCACAGTTCACTCCTTTACCCAGACAGCTCTCCATTATGGCAGGAAATATATACTGGTAGCACAGAGAAAACGCTCTGGGTTTTGTCATATTCAGACTGATAAAAGAAGATAGTCTGCCTAAATTCTCTTTCTTTTGAAAGATACTGTCAAGGAAAATATTTTCCTCTTTGAAGGGGTGGGAAAACCCAGGCTAGTAAGACAAAACTATTCTTTTAACACTGGAGCAGCATGTAAGCATTACTATTCCTATTTGCAAATAAGCAAATATACAAGCAGCATGACAGAGGTTAGAGGACTACCCTGCAATACAGTGAGCAGCACAGTCCCCTGCCCTGCATGTTCATCACTAGCATGTATCTTTCTACAAGTATCTCCTCCACTCTTCATCATGCCCTTACCAGGCAAAGAGCAGGGTGCCTCAGGGGCACTGCAAGGGTGGATAGAGCCCCCCCACAGCAGAGGGGTCTACCCAACCACACAGTCATGGCTTCAGGGTGATGCAGAACCCCACGCTGCCCATGAGGGTGACACACATCCCCTCTATTCCCAACCTTCCCCTCTCTCCTGAGACCCCACATCCGTCAAGGGCTGGCCAGGCAGACGGTGGCACTTCCAGTGCTGGGCTCCTCAAGAAGGCACCAGGAACAACCACAGTGCCTTTCATCCTGCCTTGGAGCAGGGGCAGGGACTGGACAGCCTCCTAAGGTCCCAGTCACCCACCCTGGGTTATCCTTTTTCACCCTTTGCAAGCTCAGGAAGTGAAGGCAAACAATGGCTTCTGATAAAAGCAATTTGCCTCAGATGTGACAGAGTCAAGAATCAAAGTTTTCTGAGTCTTAACCCAGTCCCTTAATTAGCATTAATTAATCCTGAATCCTTCCATTCAACCAAAGTCTTAGCATAGGAAAAGGCATGGCACCATTTCCAGCAAAACTTTGGAGCCAGGGAGTACTTAAAACTAAGCTTTTGACTGGGACTCAATGAACAATCCTGTCCTGGGGCTTTCTGTGCTGATTTACCAGGCATGGAGTTAAAGCCTCCAGCACTTTGATACAAGGACATCAAAGTGGGTTCCCCTCCACTCCTCAGGGCAATTAGCAGCCATGCCAGAGCTTGCTACTAATGAGAGGTGACTGGGAATGCCAGGCTGCAGCACCATGATGATTTGGGGAGCCACACAGCAGGCAAACACACAGAAAGACTTTGTTAGCTTTTATAAAGAGATATGCAAGCCCCTTCTAACAGTTACAGCTGGAGTGGGTAAGCTTAGAGCTGCCTGATAAGGGTTTACAGCAGCCAAATAAGCCACATTTGGCAGTGCACTTGATTTTAAATTGGCATCAGAGACCATAATATTCTCAAAAACAAACAAGAAGGTGGTTTACAAACACGGGTAACGATTCTTTTGGTGGTACACCCCTCCTCTCGGATGCCCTGCTTGGTGCATCTTGAGGGAATCTGGTTTTCTGAGCCTTTTGGGGTGCACACTTTGAAAGTTAGTTGCTCTTTTTTTCCCTTAAGAGCTCTCAAGCTGGGTTCATACAAATGCAGGCACCCCAAAATTGCCTGTCACCATCAGAAGCTGTGACAGGCCTTTCACCCTCCTCTGTTTTTTTCCTCCCACCCCACTTTAACCCAATTAAAGCAAATATTTGGTCATTTCCTAGTACTAATAGCAGCTGGTGTGGGATTTTCTATTTTTGAGCACCATCTATTGACTATAAAACTGAGTAACAGGAATGCCTAACTGCTAGAGACTCAAATCTCTAAACTCAGCCCTTTCTCGGCTCACCTTAGGTTACAGTACAGCCACAGAAAGAAAGTCAAGGCAGAGAGGAAGAATTTGTTTTTAAATGGAAATATAAAGACCCTCTTCCCCCTATTCAGGAAACAAAACAATCTGATTTGCACAAGCCTTTCCAGACCAAATTTGTGTTTCCAATTTTCCTCATTACTAGCATGGCCTGGATTTGAACAATAGGCACAAAGGTTAAAGATTAAATCATAACTGAGACAAGAAGAGGGTGATGGATGCATCTGAGAGTTACCACCAGGATCCAGCCACGATTAAAAGCAAAATGACCATATGGGTCATTTTCTTAAGAGACCCAAGAATTCTGGAGTTAAAACTGGGGCCAAGGACACTCCCAAAAAAAGAACGCTTATTGATTTGTCAACTTCCTTCTCCCACGCAGCCTGAGTAGAAACACTGGGCTGACGAACAACACTACTATGGGTCTATGTCTGCAATAACTTGGATGAGACATAAATGATGAGGATGTCTCATGCTTGGTTTTGCAACTGAGGCAGTGGGAAATGGATAAACTTCATATTGCCCAAATCGGTTTAACTGGGTCCCTATCACCAACAGGAAAAGCGTGTTGGTTTTTTACTTAAAGTCTAAGGGCGCTTCCCAGCACACACAACCAGCCCTTGGACCAAGCCCAGGCTCATAGCATTAACCATGGTGTTTTGGGATCTGGGAGCTAGAGATGCTGAGTGCAGTGCTTCCTAGGCTTCTGCTCTGCAGACAGTGATCTGAATGTGTAGCACCTTGATCTGGTGTCACACCAGGCCCTTTGCTTCAAAGATACACCAGAATATTCTCTCTTGATCAGAGACAGAGATTGGGTTCTTGCAAGTATCCATGGTGTAAGTGATGTTCAAGGTATATAAGGCTTCCCATGCCGGTGTTTTCAAGACTGAAATCCCAGGACACCAATTATACCATGCCCAATTGCAAATAAGCTACCTACATCTTTAGGGGAAAAGTAATTAAAAGCTATCAGCTAGTAAAGACTTGCTAAGGCCTGGTGTAACTGTGTGATGCATGACAAAGCCTGCTGCATGGAAGCAAACTGGTATGATCATTTGTTTTTAAATACAGAGCTCTTAAGGCAGTAAAGTGTTTCTCCAATTGTCCTTAATTCTTATTACATTCACTACTCAAGTAGGTCATCTCTGAACAGACATTGCATTGGATATAACCAGAGAGAGATAAACTCACTAAAATGCACTGACAGAAAGCTTCTGGGCTGGAGGGCAAGCAGGACTACAAAATGTCAGCTGAAGCACTCAGAGCTATTACGCTGCAGACAATCTCAATGTGAAGCTGTGGAGCGAGAACAGGAATGTTAACATTAGCTTTGCTCATAGTGCTAAGGGCTTTCTTAGGAACTGGCAGGTTTTTGCCTGAAATTTTTGGCGCAGGCCTTCAGATTATGCCTGATCCAGCTCCAGTGACGACTCCAGAAAGATTCCCTAGGACTGATAAAGCCGCTGGACAAGGTCAGCGGTCCCGAGTGCCCTTGCAGGTAGGAAAGGGACAAGCGCAAATATGACTTAGCCATAAGAGATGTAAAAGTACTTGACACCATCCAGACCAGCTTCCCGCTACCGCTTTAACTACTGAGATACTGCACCACTGAGGATCCACCCTGGAGCAGAGCAGCCCCAGCCAAATCCCTTGCCCCTGTGAACCCCGCCATGGATGCCAGACCCACATTGGTGATAGTTACTAAATCACTGCATGGGAGGCATGGCATAAAGGTGTCCCAGGACAGGTAACTCGGGCATCGAACACAGCTACACACCAAGACATCCCTTTGGGACACTGTTGAAAACCAGAAGAAAAAGCAAACCAGAAAAGCCACCACCCACTTTGTAAAGAAAATTAAGTTTTCAGAAGAACGCTGCCTCCTTTTCTTCCTAAAGTGCTGCTAAGCAAGGAGTGCCTCAAAAGTAGGGACTGTCCATACATATTAGTAGATAATTTTTCAGATTAGCAGACATAAGAAAAAGTATTTGGAAAATAATGATTTTTTTTTTTTTTTTTACACAAGTTCCATCCTTGGAAGTTCACAGCTTTAGTAGCATTTAAAAAGAGATACCTATAGCCTTTGGAGGATCTGGGAGTGACAAACTTTGGTAGAAACAGTGCCATTTAAAGCAAGGTACACAGAGTAATGTTTCAAGAGCTCAGAGAGTAATTTCAGGTGTTAGAAGTGGTGTGGCAGAGCCTTTCTCCCATCAACTAATACATCAAGACAACCCCAAAATATTTCTAAAATAGTGTTTTAAACCCTCTTAGAGCACAGAAAGATCATAACAGATAGTAACAAGATATTTGAGTTTATCTTACATAAGGCAAGAAGGTGGTGACTAATTTAGCCAATGACAAGTAAAGCAAGAAGTTGTCTGTAAGGAGATATGAAACAACCAAGGTGGAAATTTGCCACCGCTCCACTGAGGTTTTATTACATCTTATACCCATTGCCAAAAAGCACTTTCAACTGGCTGGTTTACCACATAGCGCTTAAAGGTCAAGTAGCAATAGTTTAAGCAATGTTAATACTGTAACGCTGCCACTGGGAGGCACGTTAAAACAACAAATCCCTTTGAGAGCAGGGCTCCCGAGCCTCACATTTCCTCGCACATCCTCTGGGTTACACATTCATGCAAAACTAAATGCAATTAGAAAAGGGACACTTTTACAAATGAGCACAACCGAACACACTTCCCCTCGTGAAGCTAATGAGATCTGTTCAAAAGGGAAAGATCAACAGTGCAGCTAGAGCACACTTCACTCCCGGACATATCAGAAGGGCACGTTAATTGGCAAGGCTCATCCAAAAGTTTTTGCACAACTGTTAAAGCTTGTAACTTCACAGTTGCTTTAAAGTAAACAAACTGGAAAGTTATACAGAATGCTTAGAAAAAAATTCAAATTAACCTGCAGTTAAGTCCATTAAGCTCAAAGATTTTGAGCTATTCTTCCAAACCTCATGGCATCTCACACATACAATTTTCTCTCCTATATTATTCTTTCTTCAATTGTATTTCCAGGCAGCTCTGTTCTCAAAACAGAGCTCTTTCTCAAGAGCTCATCTGCTCCTAATGTTTCTCTGCCTCGTAAAACACATGAGGCTAAATCCATCAGGCTGTTGATTCTTACTTAAATGAGAAGTAGCCTCTCTAAAATCTGTGGCATCGATTACACAAGCTATCGAACCAGGGTGAGGGACAGGAGAATGACAGCCTGCTTTTCAGAGGGGTCTGAGAGCTGTGTAATCCTGCACTCAGTGATGTCTGTGAGAAAATATGTGCAGCTATATTAACCAAGGAGCAGGCACCATATGAACTGCTGTAGGCACAATCCTAGCTTATCTCCACCCAAAAATAAAAAATTCCCTCTAGGCCTGACTAGAAGGCTAGATATACAATGAGTATCCTAGGGGACTCTCAAATTTTCTCCTCTCTGATTTTCCAAGACATCTGATATGTCCTCAGTCTCTTCTACAGAGACAGTACCTTGAAATATCTGGTGACACTAGTAAAATCCTAAGATGATTCCCTTCTCTGTAATTCACCCAAAGGGTAACAAGGAGATGGAACAGCTGAATGCTTCAACTCCCAGCAGCATCTTTTCCCAGGGCTTTTCACCCTGACCAGACATTTACAGTGAGCACAAAGTGACTGTCACACAGCACAGCTGTATTTGGTCCCAGTGCCCACCAGCCTAAATACGTTAGCACAGCGCCACGCTGCAAAGGTCACGTGAACCTTGATTTGTTGGGAAATTAGGAACTTTGGTAATAATTGGGAAATAAAGATTTGTGTGGATTGGGTGTTCTGCTTAGCTGGCAATTAAGAGTTGCATACAACCCTACCCACCCCACCCTATAGAACTGGGACCTGGTCAAAGTGCCTCTACCTAGCAACAACATGACTAGAAGGTGGTCACAAACTATACAGAGAAAGCCTTAATCTTAAAAACAAACTAAACAAAAAAACCAACCCCAAAACACACCATCTTTTTCTTTGGCACAGATAACCTTCTGGATAATAACTTTGTCCATAAATAAGAGCCTAGCCAAGTTAGAGAAATCCAGGCCGTTCTGGTCTTTCCATGTGTTGCGGTTCGTTCAATCTTTCATTATTTCTGCTGGCAGGGGTTGCATTTTTTTTTTTTTTAAAAAACAGAACACCCTGAAATTTCAACATTTTCCCTAAAGGTCTGAGACTCATCATGTCCTCTGAAAACACAGAGAACACTGCCAGGATCAGAACACTGATCAGATCACTGCAAAATACTTCTTTCTACCTTTTGAAGTTTATGAAAGCTCCTTACAGAATCAGAAATCTTACCTTTAACTTCTTTTAAAGAATGTTTGAAATATTTTCTATACTGAAGCCATTTGTAGGTGTCCTTATTCAAAGCAAGTAGCATTTTAAGACCCCAACAGACTCTATTGGCTTAAAGAAGGGTGATTCTTAATTCAAGTGAAAGCAACATGCCCATACTAGAGTATTTCTCCCCATCAAAACTCCTGTTTAGTGTGCTTTTGTTTGACAACCAGTAATAAAATGAAGGGCTGATGTGGTGCACTAGTATTTCCTCATCTAAAGTCTGACCAAAGTATCATACTGTAAAAAGATCAATCAGTTTATATGTAGACCCCTCTCAATTTATACATATTTGACAGCCAATTCAAGCCAGGTGGCTAATCTAGGTATCAATTTTCTATGTCCAAGACAAATGTGTCCCAATTATTTTCTGCTTGGTATCTAAAGTCTTTTGGGATGAGTTTTGTTGTAGCCAACCATAAAGCTTATCTTGAAGTAAGAAAAAGTGATTCATTTTCTTGAGCAAAGTTTTCCTTTTTTTTTTTTAATCCTGTTTTCAGGGGAACATTTTCTATTTGCCAGCACTGGAGAGCAAGAGGCTGAGGGCAGAAGGAAAATTCCACAAAAGGCAACACACTGCATTGACCCAGGCATTTAAGCTCTGCCAAAGTCTTTAGAAAGATCCTCTATTAATGCATTGGGACTGATGGCCAAGATCTATATTAGCTCTCTCACTGCCCGAGTTCCAGCCCCAGCCAGTATTAATCAGGAGGTCTACACTCTGCTAAACTTATGTTAGCAAATTCAGACAAAAACATCAACCCCCTTTTCTATCCAACCACACCTGACCATCACTACCCTTCATGCTGAATGCATCCCTGTTCCCACAGGCTAACAGATTACAAATAGCAGAAAAAGACAGAAGTGAAAGATTAGCAGTGGAGCATTTCTCATACTCAATACATTTTCCAGATATTTCTCAAAAAAATTAAAATGATTTGTTTGGACAGAATATTTTCCAGCTAAAATGGAAAGCTTAGAAAATTCTTTGCAGTTGTATCTTTAGTTTTTTTAAATAGGAGGTAGGAGGTTAATGTCTCAAATACAACCAAATATTTTGATTGTTCAGTTAAAAACAAACAAACAGCAAAGTCTGCTTGGATTTGATTCTTTCAGAGCCCTCAATATACTGAAAAGAGACATTCACAAATGTTATACTTATCTTCAGGGTAACTAAGCCCGCTACAGGAGAAAGTTTCCCTCATTAATCACATTTTGTCATTAGAAAACCAGGACCAGTGAATGCTCAACAAAGGAAATCAACAGAAATTAGAGAGGGGATTTGAGTTTGCAACACAGAGTCTGTTGTTATCCCACAATCATTCCCATCCCAGCTCCATGACACTCTCACCCCAGTTGAGGTGACTAGGAAAGGAAGAAGTTTGGAGCAGAGTTTTCTAATCCTTTTACAATGTCTCACAGCACCAATTCAGAGATCTGACCTGGGCTTGGAGGATGCTACATGGTGGGACTAGATCTTTGCTACTGAAGCAGCTGCAGCCTCTACCTCCTGCAGCCTGCCTAGAAACTCCCCACTTGTAGTCTCACCACGACTCCTCCACTCTGCAACCCAAAAAGCAAGTACCCCTTTCTCCACCGTGGGCCATCATTCTTCCAGTTCACAAAGCCTTTTGGGGGTCTTAGCTTCTATCATGGCTTCTCCCTTGCCTCCACATTACAAAAACCTCAGCAGCACTTTCTCTCACCACACCAGTGACTTCTGAACTTGGCATGCTATTGCCTTGCCTAACCCCAGCCATAGAGGAAGAGTGTCCTAGAGAGCACAGCTACTGTGAATACAAATTGCCTGCTGCCCTGCAGGGTACGTCTACACATCAGCCACTAACCTAGCAATACAGTTGGGTCCAAAATGCATGGATAATTTTTCCCTTAAAAATGTTCAAATTTCAGAAAACACGACCAGTGCAGAGGAAGAGCTTCACTGTCAGACACCACCTCCATCAACAAGTTAATTTTCTGCTCAGTGCCAACAACTGGATCACACTGAACAGATAAGCAGCAGCACTCATCTAACATTGAGCACTATATTATCCATATAAGGGGTTGAGCAAAAGCCTAGTGAAGGTACGAGGACCATCCAGCTACATTATCACACAACCTGCAAGCCACGTGTAAAACCAGCCAGCTAGGCAAACACGTGGCACCTCTCACTCTCAACGCTCCTTACTCACTGACTTTATAGCTTATCGGAGAAATAGAATCCTTCCCTATAAGGAATTCTTGGTAGGTCTGGACAAGGAACATCTCTTGACAGTACGGACCCAGAAAGTGCTGACATGAATCAAACTTACTGCTTGCCACTCCCTGCCCCTCTCCAGCCTCCTAAAAATAGCCATCATAAGATGTCGATCAAGACATGGAGCCTCCTGTCACTTTGCCCTAAGAAAGCTAAAGAACTCGCCAAGGGGAGGGACCGCTTCCTTCTGACACCTAATCCAGGCAATGCCGTCAGCACTACCAGATAAATAAGAGGAAGAAAGGCCAGGAAAGCAGGACCACTCTCAAGACCTCTCAGCTAATCCCTCCTGCCCGTCTGCTGCTCTGCTTTTCCAACTCTCAACCATGGTGGGTCCACTAGAAAGCTAATGGCTAGCAGCGAGCCAGTGATTTATATAAGTAAATGGGGCTTCTTGCTCAAGTTAGTTCTAGGGGAGGGAAGGACAGTCCAGAAAACAGTTTAGGTTTGCTTGGCTTTCCACCTTAAGCCTAAAGGACTATGTGAGGTTTTCCAGTTAGCCTCAAGTTCTGCACCGGGCAACAGTAGATGTGCACCTCCTGTAGCTTCAGACAGAAGAGTTACAATTTGCTACTGCTGTCTGCTAATCGTTTTATTATTCTTCTAAGTTGGATGCAAGCTGCTAAAGTGGCAAAGGAAAATAGTAATATTTTTATATACGAAAATATCATAGTTTAGTAGTTTATGAAACAATGGACTGTCAAAACCTAATTTGAAACACAAACTTTAAGGGATTGGTTTAATTTCTATGTTAATGTAAAAAAAGCTGCTTGTTAAGCAGTATTACTTCAAATGGTCTTAAAACAGGTCTGTACTAAAATAGTAAATGACCTGATAGTACATTAACAACCTCTTTGTTAGTTAAGAGACTTTAGATTTTTGTTGCTTCTATCACCGTGGCTTTCCCTGGGATGCAGATTTCAACAGAATCTTTAAGAATAGACCTGGTGATGCATTTTTTCCAAGGGAAGTTGCTAGTTTAGGTTGCTATGGCCTAATTATGGCAAGACAGACATGAGAGCGCTCAGCTACTTTGTGCTATTTGCTTTCTCTCAGTGCATTTTCAGCAGTACTAGTTCTCTTTTCTCTCTCTTTTTCATCCCAACTACAGTCCTTCACTCCTGACCAAATTAATGGTAAGTGAAATTAAAAAAACCCAAACCTTTAACAGGGGGTAGGAGGGGGAACATAATGGCTAACAAATGCTAAATTCACTAGTATTAACAGCTCTTTTGCTATCTGCATTACTTCTGCACATCCTGACAGGCCACATTTTTGCTGTTTTGGAAGATGACTCATGGATTGAGCTGGATGCTTTAGAAAACAAGCAGGTTCTCCCCCAGCCCCCCCTTCCTAAGCTATTTTTTGTGATTGATTTCCTTCCAACAGATCGAGTTCTCCAAGGAGCAACAGGATGGTAAGTTACAAGAGAGCCAATGTGTTTTACACATACACGGGTTCAGAAAGGAGCTACAGGCTCAGAAGTTTAACCTTTATGAAAAGATGAGCTAGGACTTCAGCTGGTAGAAATCACCACATTCTTGAATTCAGAGCAGCAGTGCTGACTTATGCTGAACAGGAATCTGACTGTAGATTTACATGTAATTTATCTGGGTGCTTATGTGCTGCCAAGCTGAGAAGTTTATGCCGTGGTTTGAAGAGGAAATATGCTGGCATTACCAGCTCTACCTACTGAACATTTTTCAGTTGTGCTCCTGTACTGGTCCTTCACAATGATGCTGAAAGCAAGTCTTACATTTGAAAGTCGTGGGGGAAATAGGCAGATGAAGGACAACAGGAGGAGGGAGTGAGCTGAAACATTAACTTAGCTGCAGTGACATTGCAATTTTATATGAACAGAAGATACAAGAGGCCTACATGTCACTCTTGACAGGTGTTGTGGAAGGGGAGGAAGAAAGGCTGGTTTTACTGTAAACAAACAGTATTCCCATGAAGCATAGAAATAGCAAATACATGACTTGTGTAAACTGTTGTTTATAAACACAACAGTATGGATATGCTGCAGTTCTAAGGCATCTTGCTGTATTCTGTTTCACAAGCCACCAGCAGTTCCAATTTTTTGTTTTTTAATCAGATCTTTCAAGCAGATTGAAAATTCTGACATGAACAAAAATCTCCATTGAAGCTCTGGAAATCTAAGTTGGAGTGTGTTAAATATCTTAAGAGATGCATTTGGGCTATATTAAATAAAGTATCTTTAAAAAAAAAGTCAAAATTTCAGTAGCAAATATAGTAGACTTCTCACTGTGAGCAAAGTATTTAGAATGGAAGATACAAGGATTTACTAGAAATCCAGAGGGAGAGAAATAGATAGATGCAGGTCTAAAGAGAGCCCTAAGCTTCCTGAACACCAGCCTGCTCCAAGTTACACCGTTAAGGCAATAAGGAGAGGCATAGTGCAGTAAGTGAGACTGGACACATTTTTTCTCCTGCAGTCCAAATACTCCTGGTCACAAAGAAAATAATTTGGACTCTTCCTCACTTTTTTAAATTCTAAAACTTTTATAATAGGATTAGGAGGGTTTATGAAAAAATGCTATCAATTCAAAGCTGCTAGCATACATAAAGCAAAATATTTCTTTTAGCTTCTCTTCATATTTCAGATCATCCAGCTGCTGTAATGCTCCAATGACTGAACCAAGCAGCGGAGCAATTAAAAGCTACTTGAGAGAGGGAGAATTTCCCAGGAACAGAGACTGTCCCACCCTCAGTAACTATTTCCATCCACACAGGCTGACACAGCAGCAGCTGGATAGCACCCTCCTCAGAGAGGGATTTTAGACATGCTTATTCGAGCAAAGGTATAAGCTAGGACTAACTATATATATTTTAAAAAAAACTAAGAAGAAAACACTCACAGCAAAGATATATTGCAGCAAAATGCATGCCTGGGAAACAAAAATAAGATCAGGCCTTTTCTCTGAGCTTGGGAGCAGCATTAAACATAAAACATAAAACTTCATGGGTTTACGAAACAGAGAAACTCTCCTGATGGCTTTGCTAATAGCAAACTGGCATTGTTTTATACCTTGGTCTGCTTAAATGTCATTAATGCACCAAATGAAAGATCGGATCATATGGCATAAATCACTACAGCTCTATCGACCTCAGCTGCTATAGCAGGAGTAGATATCAAGGTATATTGTAAGGGGAAGCTCTACACAGGTCCAGAAGGCCTTGATTTCATACCCTGTAATAAACGCTGTAAGGGGAGAGGCTTAGCAGTAAAGGGTTATAGGTCTCTCACATCAGACAGTAAGAGGATTAGTTTCAGATGTATTAGATTACAGCCTAGCAGGATGACATCCTGTATCAGCAGTTTTACTGGGTGCCAGCAACTCCTCCACTAAGGTGGTATATGGACGGCTAAAGCAAGAACCTCTGCATCCCATGTCCCTAGCACAAGGTGAACGAAGACGTGATTTGAAATGTGGTTTATTACTCCTGAATCTGCCCCAAGGCACAAAGAACATACCACCTACGCAAGCTGTGAAACACAAAGCCTGTCTAGCTGCTGGAAGTGCATCATGGCCAAGGAAAAGACATTTCACTTGGTTTACTTGGAGCTAAAACACAGCATTGTCAGACACTGCAGTGCAGAAGAGATCAACAGCACAGTCCAAAAAGCTCTTGACATATGAAGTTCAAAGATGACTTTTTAGCTAGGCCCTTGACTTTTGACCCCTCCTTTTTTAAAAGGGCATTTCTATATTCATTGCAAAAAATACTCTAAAAACCTGAAAAATATAGTAAGATGATTAACGTGGAACTTCGCAACAGATGAAAACTGGCAATACAATTAAGACAACTGTCTGTGCTGATTTTTGTAGGAGAAATGTCTGAACCTCAAGTTCTTGGTCAGCAGCAAGGGGGAAATAAACAAAACTTGATCACTTGGCAACAGTGAAAGAAGCAAAGTCTCAAAGTGTACACACTAGAAATGAACTGGAGTAAGGCACCACACAAGTACTACCACTAGAAAAGCTGGATATTCATGCATCTGTAAGAAGCGGGGACAGACTGCAAAGGGCAGACAAGAGAGGGAATAAACATGGGTAGAAGTGTCATTGTAAGGCAACTTTAAGGGAAAACAAAAGTAGAAGCATTTGAAATCAACCTTCAATTTTCTCACTAGCACTGTGTAGCTGAGATGCTGGGATTGCAGGCAGGACCCATCGAAGCAGACAGATGCTTTGCACTGCTAGGACTTTTACAGAAGAGTCCCAGTCCTCTGGTGAGATAAAGTGGAATGGATAACGACATTTTTACCTTCTGCTGCTATATCATGTAAAGAAACCTGTTCTTGAATGGCAATGTTTGTAGAAAGCTTATCTTTCCTCGTGCTTGAAATAACTATGGGGTCAATCACAAAGCTATTGATGGCTATCAGAGCCAGGAAAGCTATGAAAGGTAGATATAAAAGTTTAAAAATAGTGAAATCAAAATGTCAGAGGGGAGGAGTTTTTCCTTGGGATTGTGGGCCAAAGATTCCCCTGGCTAACTCCCCCGGAGTTGGTGGAACCATGCCAGGAGACAACAGGCTCGCATCTTTGTCAATACAACTTGTCAATAGGGAGCTGCCTGGCTCAATTTAACTGTTGCTTTTCCCTTGCAGACTTCAAGGAGGCCTTCCTCCTTTTTGACAGGACTGGTGATGCCAAGATCACCCTGAGCCAGGTTGGTGATATCATCCGGGCGCTGGGGCAGAACCCAACAAATGCCGAGATCAACAAAATCCTGGGCAACCCCAGCAAAGAGGGCAAGTACCCCACAAGTCTCTCATGGGCCTTTCTTCAGGCTGGGGAACTGTAATTAGGCAATATCAATAGTCCCAGCAGGAGGGAGAGGAGCTTTTGCTCTGATAGTGGAGTAAGAGGGCTGGTGGGGGGGAACAACATGATGACTCTGCAGCAACAATACATAGAATTTCTCTTGCTCCTTTTGAAGAGGATGATGATAGGGAATACAGTGCTCAGAGAGGAAAACCACCTCCTTAGGCTATGGAGAATTCTCTGTAGGGATCATTTTAGTGTTGGTGTAGCTGCTTATAGTCCATCTGAGCCCAGCACTTGCTGAGGAGCTGTAAGTCCATTTCTGACAGCTGATACTCAGCTCTTCAGGTCAGTCCAGTCCTCTTGCATAAGCCAAGACATGCCCTGGGACTGGAAAACCACCTGTATATTTCTGCTGAGGTAGTCTGCTCAAAGCTCCTACAAACCTGGGCATGCTGAGGCATATGTTGGCCATTTATTATAGCAGCTATTTTCTATTTCCTCTTCTCCCCTCTTAGAGATAGAAGAAATGGTAAATGCTGTAGTCACCTCCTAACAAGGGTCTAGCTGCAGGTGATCCCTGATTTCAGTCATGCAGAACCATATCAAGATAGACTAAATTACATCTAAACCCTCAGGCCTGGTAAAGGCAGCTCTGAGGAACAATTCAGAAGATGTAAGTTAAGCATTAGCACCAGCAGAAAGCACTGAGCAGAAGACTAACACAGAAGTGAAACCATGACAGTACTTTAAGTGACTACAGTGATAACTGACAGTTATTTTGATATAGCTGGGTAGTAAAATAGTTTCTGTAACTGTATATTCAAAAATCTCTCCCATAACAAAGGGGTTAGACGCCCTAAGCTTGTGAGTCCTTAAACCTCCACACTGAACATGTCAACAGTAAATTTGGACACCACCTCCGCTCAACATTCCTATTTTTAGTTAATTTATTCTTTTGCCAATAGTTTCTGTTACCACATCCAAGAGACCCTGAAGTGGTCAGTAACATGTCAGGAAACTCAGGGGCTTGTCTAAGTTGCAACATCCCACTCTGGTTACCTTTTTCCACTGCTGGGGCTCAAGATTTCTGTTTTACTGTATTCTGTAGTTCCCCCACTCCCAAAATCCTTTCAAAGATCAACTCATACAGCAAGTTTCATTTCTGAAAGAAAAATACAACATGCACATAAGCATATAAAATTATGTGAGAAAAGGTCTGGAGCAAGGATGTGAAAACTAATTCCCAAGATAAGAGAGAATCCAGATTTTGCAAAGGAACTGCCAAATCCCAAGGCAAAGACTAGACAAAAGGATAGAAAGAGGTGCACAAATGAGGTGGAAAGCTCTCCCATGTTTCCAGACAAATATCCCAAAAGAACACACATAGAAGCATCTAGCATGTAACAATTGGTGCTTTCTTTCCAGAGATGAATGCCAAGAAAATTACTTTTGAAGAGTTCCTGCCCATGTTGCAAGCAGCCGCTAACAACAAGGAACAGGGTACCTATGAAGACTTTGTTGAAGGTCTGCGTGTCTTTGACAAGGAAGGCAATGGCACAGTCATGGGAGCTGAACTCCGTCATGTACTGGCTACTCTGGGTAAGTGATTATTGCCTCTGTGAGCACTTTAAAAATTGCTGCTGTTTGAAGACATGAGAGAGGGAGGAAATACATTCTAGCTGGTTTGGAGAGGTAGGAGGCTACAAAGCCAGACAAGACACCGGGTTTCCTAACTGGGAATCCACAAGGAACAAAAACACAACACTCAGTAGAAAGCCCAAAGGAAAAGGTTTGGTTTATTACTTCTAAATTCAGATGAGATATTAGGAGTGCCTGTTATTTGAGGAATAGAGAGAAAAGGCTGTATGCCTCAGTGATGTAATGCACCTGGACAAAGTTAGAGGATTTGCTGCATAGTTTCTTTACTCAGTAGGAATAACTAGAATCCCTGCGTGTATATGCACATGCAGAACTTCTAAAGAAAGTTAAAATTAATAAAGCTCAGTTCATATATAGGTCTGTTACTAACATAGAAAATAAGGGAAGCCTTTGGAAAAGCTGCAGGGTTCAGCCTCAGTTGTGTGTCTGTGGAAGAATTTACCAAGCTCTCTCCACTCTCCAGGTGAGAAGATGACAGAAGAGGAAGTAGATGAACTCATGAAAGGTCAGGAAGACTCCAACGGCTGCATCAACTACGAGGGTAGGTACAAGAGTTCAACACCCTCTCATCCTACATTTCTTCTCTCTTGTGGAGTTTCACTGCAGTTAGCTTTTGAGCTTCTCAGGGAAATCAGACAAAACTACAGCTGAGTTAGGTTGCAAGGCTTATGCACAAAACCAACTGTTGCAATATGCTTAGCCTGCAGTCACAACACTCGAAAGACTAGATTCAGCCACAGCAGAGCAGGCTACTTTGGTCAATGATTCTGACTTTCTGTAAAGCAGTTGCAGTGATTGGAACCAATCGCATAGCTAATGCGTAGACAAAGACCTCTATTCATCAGATATTTAGTCTTATGACTCTTAAGCAGGAATAGAATTTGATTTGTGCAACATTAAACACTTATAACTTTCTTGCATCAAACGCTGTTGGGTCAAATCCCATCAGCTCATGAACAGCTGTTATTTTTAAAGGTATTTCCTGAAGTAACATTTGCTGCTCCTTCTAACTAGCATATCTGTATTTTCCCACAGCATTTGTAAAGCACATCTTGTCTGTTTAAGTGGACTTCCCAGACACCAAATGGTATGTTCTTCTCCTTTGCACACTTAACCTTGTCTGTTTGCTATGCTTAAAGGCTTCTACATGCCCATGGCCAGATATAGGGTACGAAACCAACGTGACAGTCTCCTCAAGATACTAATAGAACAGAAATGAGACTGTTGTCCAAAAGCAAAGAAAACAGGAGTATGGATTCCTGGGTCTTGTTCACAGCTCTGTAACTGGTTAGAAACTGTATTTGGTGGATTTTTCAAATATACCCAAACTGTGAAAAGAAACACTTAGTTTATTCATAAGCATGGAAATGCTCCGGCTCAAATATCACCCTAGATCTCTGTTGTCATACAAAGTTAGAGTTTAAGCTATGCAAACTGACAGTCTGAGACATTTATGCTATAAGCACATTGAGATTTTTTAAAAAAAAACACCAAACAAAAAAAAGAAATCAAATCAACACCTTCTGATAATCTGTAGATTTGTGTAAAGACAGAATAGCCTGAATACTTGTGTGAACTAGTGAGAACAGCTCTTCAAACAAAATAATAATCTGAAAAAAAGATTATTCTAACAGTCAGGATCAATAGTCAAAAGAGGGCTTCAAAAGTACGCAGTCATTTAGCAGTTATTCTACAAGTAGAGGGAAAAAAACCCCACAAAAAAAACAAAGAATCCCCGCACAACCTTGATCTGCTGCTATTTTGTCCAAAGAAAAATCCAGCAGCTGTCTTGAAAATGCAAACATAAAATATCATGGGTCTGTGGGCTTATTTGAACTGTTAGTTATTCTAGCCCAAGAGAGACACATTCCCAACTCCTGGATGAAACAGCAAATACCTCAAAATAGAAATCAGGGGCTCAATTTGTCATTTTGCAAGTGTTTCTTCAGCCAACATTGACTTCAAGTCCAACTCTCCCATTCCTTCCCAGAACAAGTCAAGTTCAGAAAGACCAGACGGCACTCGAGATTTGCCTGAAATTCTTGCTCAGTCTGTCATCATCAACATGGAAACTGCATAGACCTGTATGATGTGCCTCCAACCCCACCATTTTTACCAGCGCATCCAGGGTATCACCTCCAGGTCACTACACTTTCATTTAAAAACCTGAACTTTCACCAAGGCAAGCTAGATGGAATAAACTGCTACCATCCAGGATCCATCTATCCCAACCATCTCTTTCCATGTTGTTTGCATTGAAACAGTGTAATTTCTTGGGAAAATAAAGCATCAATAAATCCCTGTGGTCACTTTGTGGCTATAAAGTCTTTTTTTCCCCCCTCTACAGCTGTTCAAACACACTCAAAGCAGCCCTGAGCACTTAATTTATTTTCTCTGTATATTGTATTTCACAAAATAAAGTTTTATGAAAAAAATAAAAGAGACATCTCCAGGAGGTCACTCTACTTAATCTGAATGAAAAGTGTTTTCTTTGGGGACTGGGAAAAGGAGTAAATAGGTAACTACCACCTATATCAGCACTTAAACATTTTTGGAAGAAAGAGACCTGGTAGCTGCTGTCAGAACAGCTCCCAAGGGGACACCTGCCCTGAAACACCAGGCAAGACCCAAAACCAGCTGCATGGGCCACACAGAGCCACTCTTCCCAGCAAAATCTCCTCCATAAAGCTGCAACAGCAAGTCCACAGTACTATTGAGAAGGCGTCCTAGTTACCACCTGTAGTTACAGCTTTATGGACAACTAGAAAAAGCAATCAGAAGTATCAGCCACCCTGAAAGGCTCTGTATCTGGGAACCAGCCCTGGGGCTGTCACTCCCTCGACCGTGGCAAGAGGAGTCCAGTTACTTCTTCTGCAGTGACAGCAGGAATGACCAGCTCTGGGGGATGTATTGTTACCTACACATCCCCACCCTTAGACAGCTCCTCTCTCTTTTCCTTAAGCATTCATGAAACTGCCTTAATCCTCATCTATCAGCTTGTCCTGTTAAAATCCAACTTCACCTTAAGTTACTATGCACAAAATGACCATAATTCAAGTGCCAACAGGTGCAGCAGGGCAGAGTGGGGGCAGCAGGCACCAGAATAAACCACAGCCATTGAAATGGCAGCTGCTTCTTTTCCAAGGCTTCCCCCCAAAAAAATCTCTCATTTAAACCCTCACCATGGTGGCAGACAAAGCCGAATGAGTCTCTGCATTATACTCTGAGCAGAGACTTATGCCAGCAGGTAGTTTACAGGCAGTTGCTACATGCATAATAGGAAAAACTCATCACCGAAAGAAGGAAAAAAACCCCCACAAACAAAAAAGGAACCTTATCCTAAAAGGATAAGTTATTTATAGGAACTTAGCCTAGAGGGCATTTCTCAAGGAGCTGCTAGACACCCTACTGTTTCTCAACATACTGCCTACACACATGCTCCACATGGTTGCTCTTTCCAAGAAAGCTGGATCTCAGTTGCTGGGAAAGCAAACAAACAAAAACTAAAACAACATTTCACCATATATGCTGTCAGCCTCCTTTTTACACTGCCCCATCACACTGCATTGACACAAAGTCACAGAACCAGCCTAGTCCAAGGTTGGATGCAGTCCTAAAGGAAAGTCTGAAATTTCCATCATGTTTTCCTTTCTGAAATTGCAAGTTTTATTAATTTCTAAAATATTTGGGGCCCAAGCCTAGACTACAAATGGGATGATTTCTCATCAGCACAGAAGTAGGCAAGTTTAAGCCTCCCATTTTTAAAAACTCACTGTGTTGGTTTTGCCAAAATGCCAGATTATGAGACATAACCAATCTTACTATTTCTCTGAACTCTAATTGCAAGGAACCAAGGTAACCTTACCAATACTATTCTCACTTTGCAAAAACAAGAGCAGAAATATTTTTTTCATACAAAACAGATGAAAATAAAGAGACCATTCCTTTTCTATTAAACAGACTGAATCTCAAAGTATTTCATAGAGCTGCATAGGGAATGGATTTTTATACTTTCCAAAGGTTTTAGTAATTTTAAGAGATTCTCCACCCCAAATTTAGACAGAGACAAATATCTGAAACAGTGTTCATATTCTTATAAGACAAAAACATTTTGGGGTGATCTTAAATAACTCAGTCATTTATAAAGAACAGCAAACTCCTGATATACTAGCCTCTTTCAGCTAGCAACAGCTTCAAATCACCTATTTGTTTTGAAAACGTAGAATCAAGGTGTTTTGGAAATTTAATGACTTTTTTTTTAATTGAAAAACACACCAAACCCTCTCTCACAGTCAGCTTTAATTCAATCAATAATCCCATCCAAAAGATACCCTACCCAAAAGCACAGTTTGGAAATGCCTAAACAGCTCTGGTGCCTCGTCTGTAGGAGAGCAGGTAAACCTCCTACTTTGTCTCAAAACCATTTAAAGGTTGAACTTGTTTCAACCCACTGCCTCCATACTAGTAACACAAGCATTGCTCAGAGCTCTGATCCCAGGGAATGCTCCTCAAAAAAGGCTGCTTCCTCTTATGTTTTTTGTTCACCTAAGGAAAGAAATACTCTGCACAAGAAGTACCATTGCACTCCCGTACAGCACACGATGCACCATGACCAAGCTCCTCCTTTACCCGCCAGGAGAGGCTGGATACCCCAGCAGCTGGGGAAGGCTGCTCTGCATCTGCTCATACTCTGCATGGAAAAAATAATTCTCAGTCCCTGTCACTCGACACCTCTTGCCATCGTTACATTTGCTTTGTATTTTAAATAGAACATTGTTAATGAACATACTTTCCATTACTCAACACAACTGACAGTTGAACTCCTCTGGAGCAGAACTAAATCCCCAGTAAAAGGTCAAGCTGCAAAACGCTGGCCCTTGGTATGCAGCACTAGATACGACAACCAGCACCATCAAGCAGGCATCCTACAAAACCAAGGCAGAAAAGTCAGAAAAATTGAGGAGAGGTGGTCACCAAGCCCAAGAATGTAATTCTGCTCTTGACACAGGCTGTATACCGCACATATGAGCAAAGACATCTCCACAGCTGTTTCTGCCAGGCCAGGGGTAGCCAAGAAGCCCCTCTAAGGAGGAGATTCACATGCACTGAGCAGGATGGATTTCAGACAGCAGGAAGCTGCAAGAGGAACAGCGCCCATCTGTCTAGCACCGCTCAAGGGTCTGGATTCTCAGCTAGCAAAAGACAGAAGCTGTTTTGTCCTACGCAACATGCTTTGTTTTGGAAATATCCCAGATGGGCTTGCACAGCTGTCCACAGTATCCACACCCACCAAAGAGACCATCAGGCACAGCCTCCTGTCCCCATCGCCCCACTCACATTACAGGTGCTTTCCTTTCACATGCAGGAGTCAAGTGTCAAAAACACAGACACTGGGCTCTTAAAAGGAAGAACTGTTTCTGCACTCCTTCAATGTTCTCTCTAGTTTTGGACTAGAATTTAATTTATTTTGAAAGAAGTGTCTTCAGCCAGTGGCCAGTACAGTTCTGTGCGGAAATAGACACCAGAGGGACAGAAAGGGGCATTTATCCAGAGCACCAAAGCACAGCAGTCAGGCATGCCTGATGTGTCAGGAATTACTTACTTGTCTTACAGAACCTGAATGTTGTACACAGCATGGTCCACCCACTGCCCCAAGCTCGTTTGGGCAAAGGTTGTTCAGACATGTCTCCTCACAAACCTCTCCATGCAGCTTGCTTTTCTCACTCCCAGGAGCTGCTAGACACTGGTCATTTCTCCCTCTGACCTACAGACTAAGAAACCAAGGAAGCACAACCGCTGTGTCACTCTTCCCTAGAGCAAGAAGGAATGGAAAGTGCACTAACTGACCCTAACACTACCGGAGCCAGTATATATACTCACTGCCACCTCATAGCATCAGCCCAAGGCTCCAAAGATTTGCCATCTATTTGGAGACATCTCCAACACTTACACAACAGCAATATATGTGATTATTTCCTATTATTGAGGTGCCTGACATCACTATCTAACATCACCTGGGTCCTTCACACAGAACTGCTAGTCCAGACCCTCATGCCATAATGGCAAACCCAAGAAGAGAGAGCTTGGCAAAGAGGTCCTCTTTCTGGCAGGCAAACTTGGCCATTCACATCACTAAGCCCACTCCACCTTCACATCCATCTTCTCTCTGTTAGTACTGAGGTATTAAAGAGCCACAGTATGTATAACACTCCTGTCTGAACAAACTGCACAAGTGTAACCCTCCCAGTGATGGTAAACTTGCTTCCATGCTGATATATTCTCCTTTTTCACATAGCTTCTCTCATGTTATTTCATACCATTATTACACGAACAATTGTTCCACTTCAGCAGGTTTTCAACCAAGTCTTGGGCTTTAAACACAACACATTCCAACAGTCTACTTCCAAGTACTATCTTACTGTCCATGCACTAGCTGCAGCTTTAAGTCTATACCCTTCTTATGCCGGGAAGGCTGACTTTTATAGGGATACAAGGAAGTGCTCAAATGTGTAATGAAGAAAAGATGCTTCCTCAGTAACCTATTTCTCATTTATTTCATAATGAAAAATGCAATACTTTCTTATTTACCCAGGCACTTACATTTACTTCAAAATGAAAGCTGAAATGTTGCTGAAAAAATAAAATTTTACTCTCACATCTACCTTCTAGATGAATTGGCACAGTACATATCAGACCACAGTTTATTAGAGCATTAAACCGAACTTTCCATTACCAAAATCTATGGTTTGAGAGGACAGTATAGATTAGTTCATAAACATTTCAGTTCACCACCAACGTAGCAACGATGGGTAGCAACACTCCTAAATCAAGCTGTTGTGAAAGAAAGGCTATTGCCAATCCTCTGGAAAGGCCTTGCACTAAGAAATGAATGAGTGAGATTGATAAAAGCAATAAAATGCATGTATCTATTTCCTCAGCAGCATGAAATTTCAAGAGGGATTATTCATACTAGTGAAAAGAAACAGTGATAATAATTTTTATTTCTCATTAACTTTTAAACAGACAAATTCATTTTTACCGTATCTCCATAGGTTATGTACATTGTTTATTCCCTTAAGGGCGTACAGTCTTCTGCCATATGAAGGGCATTTAGGCATGGAGAAATGTCACAGGGTGAATTTCAGCCAGCAGCACGGCTCCGAGGGAATTCAGCTCCTGCCCAACCTCACAAACATCTGCTGAGGCTCACTTGGCCTCTTCACGATCTCATGAGTGAAACTGGGCAATGAGGAGCATAGCCGACCAGGACAGGTAAGCAGCACAAAGTCTTAAGAAAGCCAACAACAAAAGCAGCACCTCACAGTGCCTCCTCAGTTACATTCTCTACAGCCATCAGGAGCATTTCTCCTTGGTGCACCTTTTTCTTTCTCACCTCCCTGTTGCATGCCAGGCAGCAAAAGGGACAGACTGCTATGCCTCTGGTTTACATCAGAGCACATACATTTCAACAATGTCCAGTCTCTTTTGAGGATATCTAGCAGATAAGTCAACCCCAGGCATCACATGAAATAAGAAGAGTAAATCTTTCATGACTGCCATGAAACTTGTGAAACAGGCTTAGAAGCGAGAAGGTGAAGAAACAAAGCACCCATAATTCATTACATTTGGGGGAAAAGCAAGTCTCATGTGTCTTTAAGCCAATCACATTTGGGGGTTTTTGGACTCGAAACTCAATTCACACTTCATGTAGACTTGCAGTTGGGAGCCACAAAACGCTTGTACTGCAGGGAAGGAGCCTTATGATAATTTTTAAAAAAGTCCCTTTTCAGAATAAAAGTGTAAAATTCAGTATTATATAATTCAAAGCCCTTTCTGGAACTGGCACAGTTGCATGAGTTTCTGTTTAAGAATCTCTACAACATAGCCACACTTAACTTTTCACAGCAAGATGTAAAGAAAGAAAGACTACCGAACAAACCCTGCAGTCAGATATAGCTTGTAGGAAGGTCAGTATAGCACAGCGTTCACAACCTCAAAAGTGAAATTTTACTATCACAAAAAACCCCTCTGTTGGCTGTCTCCATTTCACATCCTCTACATACACTTCAAAGAAGCATGGCAGTGATCGTCTCTGCCCACAGCTACAGCGAAGATGGGGGTACAAGCTAGCTAATTAGCTATTCATAACAGCATAACCCTCACCCACCCTGCAGTAAGTTTAGTGTGTCTGGGGACACCACATGCTTGGAGAGACGCTACAGAGTGCCTGTGGGTCAGTTTTAAAGCCTTACAAGAAATTATGACAGAGTAAGGCCTTAAAACATCAACTAAAAAAGAAACTGCCATCCACCTCATCATTAAAATGCAGAATAAGGTAGAGATCCACTTTCCAAAGTAAGCAAATTTTCTAGACTCTTTTCTAGAGTTCCTGGTACTCAGAACTCATAAAAGGTCTTTTTTCTCTGAGGGAAAGCTCTTTCCAGGCTTTCAGCCCCCATTAACTAAACTCTTCTCCCAGCAAAAATAAGAGAAAGCTACACCTCCTTCCAGGTAAAAGGGATTGTTTCCTACACTCTTGTTACAGGAGATGCACATATCCTAAACTGGGTATCATTCAAGGAACAACACAAACACTGTATATGTTAACATGCCATGTACACCTGGTACCCCAGGGGAATTGGGGAGGGGTATTTTATGCTCACTCCTTCAGCTATTATACTCCTCAGCTCTATCAATTCAGAGACACAGAAACAAAATAAGCTTTGTCTTTTATCTTTCCAAATATCAGCTCTCCAGACTATTTGCTCAGGAAGGCATTTTCTTTGGCTCTTTGCAAGACAAAAACAGATCCATTCTCTATACTGTACCATTTTAAAAGTTGTTCTCCTTCATGCAAATGACAGTGCTTATTAACTGCCTCAGTTTAAAAAGTGGTTTCAATTCAGAGTTTCTCATCTGTAACACTCCTTTATATCTGAAAAGCTAAGTTTGTTTTTAGAAGACAACAAATAAAACACCTCTGCCTTTGTTTAACTTACAAGGTTTCCTTTGGTCTGTTTCTTAGTCATTCAGAAACATGTCCAATCTTCTGAGCATAGGTTGATGTTACTACTGTATCTCTTGCACATCCCTGGTGGAATAAAAATCCAGCAATTAATTGAACCCATACAGGCCACACCACACATAGCAAGAACATGTTTTTAGAGGAGCAGGACTTACCTACCTTCTTGGCAAGCTTGCTAAGGTTGTGAAACAAGCCATATAAGGCAGACAGCCCAGTATACACCCAAGCTCAGAGTACAGCCCTACAATCACAAGGCAGCCTTGCTAATCACCACAGTAGTAACACAACCATCCCAGCATACCTTTCTACATCCTCTGAGCTCAACACCTACACCTGTGCAAGGATAGCGCTCAGCTATTTCAAGTTCTTTAAAGCAGCAAAGTGTCTGTTAAAGAAATCCCTCTTTCCTCAGTGCAGATTAAACTCATTACATTAATTTGCCCAGTTAAGTAGTAGCTTCCATCACACCATTTCTGCCAAATTTGGTGCTATTCTCTTACATGCAGACCAACTGTCTCCCAGCCTTTTGCTAAAATGGGGATAAGAAAACTTACTTTTCTATTTGCCTGGACTAATAGGTACAGTCATGGCTGATCAACAGCTCCTGGTCTGTGTCTAACACAAAGCATGGGAATGAGTTCGTAACACAAGCCAAAACCGAGACCTCTCAAGCTCCTTTCACAACACCAACACCAAATTGGTGAGAATGTTTGTGGTTAATGACTGAGTTAGGCTGGATTTCAGCTGAAGACCTGTGGAGGAAATGGTGAGCAGCTCGTTAGAGCTACTACATCCAAACCCCAGTGATTGTTAACTGAAAAAAAGTGTTGAAATAATACATATGTATTCTGCACATAAAAACTATCTTAAAAGAGCAGAAAAGCTACAGAATTTAGGATTAGGAAACCCTAGCATCAAAGTAACTTGGCACTTATGAAAAAAGAGTGTTTCATGAGGATGGATCTCCGTGTTATCTTTATCATTTGAGCTCTGTTAAACCAGACAAATGGAGCAGCTTTCTCCCAAATACAAAACAAATAACAAACATGAATTCTGATCATGTAAGCATTGATATTGTTTGAACAGGGACACTTTAAAATACTATTGGAAGTACATATTGGCACCACACAGGATGCCACTCATTTTGTTTCTGATAAATAAGAAGTACATAAGTATATTTTCATCCTTATACAACTACAATACTGATTACACATAAAGGGAGTAGCCCTGTTCTGGGAGATGACGCCATATTTGCACAGCCCTGTTTCACACAATACTTTCAACCTTCAGCAATATCTCAAGTATATTAAAGTCTGCTGTGTTCAGTGAATGCCTTTATGTGCCTTTTATAGTCACAACCTGCTCAGCTACGTTACTTGAAAATTCAGTGTGCCTTTAATGGTCTGCAGCTGATTTACTTAGGACAACAGCTCTGATCGAGAGACAAACTTCGCTGAAATTTTGAATTCTTCATAGCTGTCTTTGAGAACTTTTATCCTGTGCCACATGCTGAAGTGAATGCAGACTGATGAACACCTGAGTAGCTGCAGTTTCCTCCTTTGGTACCAGATTTAACAAATTCTCGCTACAGAGGAAACCAGGACTTCAGTCTGTAACTTCCGCCTTCACTGGGAGTGCTCTCCAAAACAGCTGCTCTTCTTGAGCTTTGGTAGAAGTGATTTTGAAATGATTTACTGAGCAACTTGTACAGTCCTGCTCCAGATCAGTACTGCCACATGCTGAAATCTGCTGACAGCTATCCAGCTAACAGACAAAGACATGCTGGCACAACCTTCAGGCCGGCATCGTAGATTGGCAACCCTTTTTAAACGTCATACTTTGAAGTTTCATGTTAAAAGACCTGGGGAAAACAAAATCTTGTCCCATGGTGAGAGATCACCTGCCACCATCATCTTCAGGCCTGCCAAGTCACATTCTCAGCTCATGAGACTCACACACTTGACTCCCATGTCCCTCTCCCTGCTGATACCCAGCTATCACTGGACCTCACACGCAGGTCTTGGAGGGCTGTGGCATCTCTCTGGTGCTCCAAGGCACATGCTGAATGTGCTGGTTCTCCTGGTGGTGGCGTGCCTATATGATACTTGGTCAGACAGCAAAAACACAATTGTAGTGCTCCACCAGGACGGAGGAACGAGAGCTGGTTACTGGAGGTCCGTGCCCTGAGAAGGTCCACTTGAAGGCACACACATCAGCTGCAGCCCATATCTGTCACATCGTCTTGCACTCACATGACTAACACTGTGTGACCCCATGCAAAGGCACACTAAGGAGAGTCATGTATCAAGGGAGACGTAAGCTGAGAGCTCTGCATCTTATTCCAGCCTGCCCTGCACTATAATGCCAACATAAAAAAGTTGGATGAGGAACATGCAGGTCCCCTGATGGGCAGACATGCTAAATTGGCACCTGGGTTCTTCTTGAAAGAAGACAGCACGTAGGCTTTAAATAACCTACTCAGAAACCAAACCTCTACGCTATTCATATCAGGCATGAATAGTTGGACACATTCTTTGCCACACAGACTGAAAGTCTAAAAAGGGGATAAAGTGCTTTGCGAGAGGGGTCAGTGCTGTCCCTTGCTGTGTTTTCAAAACTTCTGGTCAGATCCTGCAGCTTGGCTTTACAGACAGTATCACCATCACAAGTAGCAAGACAGAGGAATACGTATAGCCATAGCTCTTTTAGCAGGAGTCTCTATTATCCAAACACATAGACAGCCATCTGGCAGAAATCACCTTCTGTACAGGGTGTTTACCAGCCCTCAGATGATCTCTTTTGAATGACTGATCAGCCAAGGAGAACATGCCTATAAGCAGTTCTTCCACTTCAGATTCGTACCTTGCATATAAAAAAATATTTAAAAGCCAAGTACATGCCAAAGCCAAGTACATGCCAATGGCACAGGAAAAACTCTGAGAAAAATTAGGACATTTGCATTCAAGGGCTGCATTAACTGGTAGTTTTCCACATTAAGTTGTCTGTTATCAAAAACAAATCCAACACACCTAGCCCTGGAGGAGAACACTCTTCCACAGCAACAGATGCTGCTGCAGATGTAACAGGCCTAATGATGTCCCAGCTCAGGAATACACGTGGAAAGTTGTAGGTGACTTATTTGACAGAGAAAATGCATGCAATGAGATTTGCATGCTCAATTCCTTTAAAATTTCTTTTACTTGAAATGAAAGACAGCAAAGAATATCTCTTCTAAAAACAAGACGAGAATTCATTTTATATGGCTGTTCTGACCTGAATATACTCGTACAGTCTTCATGTCTGGAGAACAGGTACTCCTCGGATGAACAACAGGAACATTAAGTTTGACTGAAACCAAAACAAATTTAATTTCAGCCTGTCTTACCCACAGAGCTTCACTTGAACACTTTTTCTCCAGATAACCTACAACTCCTTTATTTACTAACTTTGTATCTTACAAGGTCACATGCATTTTTTTTCATCAAGATAATGCTTTAAATTACATTCACTGTAGTAAATGTGTTAGACATTGTTCCCAACAAAGCAGGCACCCAAAAGAATCCCACTCCTTTCAGGCTGTAGCAACAACCTATTAACACTGGAAATCATTTAAAAAGAACATAAATGGGTGACTCTGACGGTTCAACCCAAACCAATTGGTAACAAAGCCCAAATGTCACACAGTCCTCAGGTCAGGGCAGTAACACACTGTACGGGAGCCCACTGACTTGGTGTCTTTACATGATGCTGGCAATACTTCTAATATGAGAGGGGTGGATATAGCTAGTGCTGGGTATGACTGCGGGATACAGCGTTTACCAGTGTAACACAGATATCTCTAGCAGTTTGGAGTCTCAAAGGAAAAAGTCAATCACTAACCACAGACTATGAGAGCAGGAGAGCTACTAATTTGGAAGAATTTACACCCAAGTACATATGGCAAACCGTATCCCTCTGTTGAGCCATCCCTGCCAGACGTGGGGAAGGACAGACAGGCCATTTACTGGTGTGGGAGATGACCACTCCAAAGAGAAAGCACCACCATGAAGACGGGGGAAATCAGAATCAGAGACTCTCCCTGTGACTATGCCCATGTAAGGAATGATGGCACAGGGACCAGACTGCACTAGGAAGGGTACACCACTGTCACTTAACCCTGGCTATGCTGTGTCTCTGTAAAGTCCCATTAGGCTGCTGCAATAAAAGCAAAATCCCAAACTGGAAACAGCATCTAGAAGGAGGCCAGCAACACATTTGCACTCTTTGGCCTGCTGCAGTATCTATTTCTGCTGTTTTCTGCAAGCACATGCAAAAAACCCCCCAAAAACCCCAAACCCCAACATTGTTCTTAATGTCCAATGTTTTACAACCACCTTTCTTCAAAAAAAAAAAACCCCGTTACGAAAAATGTCAATCTGTTTGCTACTGTCTGTTTGAGACATTTCCAGATCCCAGGGAAATGATATATGAAGCCTGGACAAAGTTTGCTTTTCTGTGGCTTAGGGCAGGATCTACGATCTCTCAGCTCCCTTATCACTTTTCCCTGTGCATGGGTGATGGATATATCCTGCCAGATCTTTTTGCTGCAACAAAGCCGCCAAGACTGTAAACTGGGTGACAAGGGTATCCCTGGGACTGCGAATCTCCCTGTCAGCCTCCTGCCTGCTAACAGACCCAAGACCAAGATGCTGGGCTCACCCTGGAGCCTACACCAGCCCAAGGAGGGCACTCCCTAGGAGGCTCTACCTTGTAGGCATGCCTAAATCTTACCTCTGGGCACCCAGATTCAGTAATTCCCACTAAAGTCTGTTTTACTTCTTTCCTGTATATACCCTCCTGTATGGTTCCCTCCTGCCTACTCTGATATAATATGGGATCAGACTCCTAAATGAAAAAATAGTACAAGTTTTCAGGCTGCAACTGGTTTTGTAACATAGGTGCGTCTGGCTGTAAGTACACACAGACAGCTCTCTGCATTGCCAGCATGGCACACTGAAAATGGATATACCTTGGAGGGGCAAGACTCCTTTTAGGCAGGCCCATCTATAGGAATAGCTATTCCTATAGTGCCATCTTCTGGCTTAGGGCGTAGGAACACTACAGCTGAAAGTGCGACTGATGAAAAGAGTTTTTATCTGTTAAAAACCCCGTTACAACAGGTTTAGACTATGGCTCAATATACAGACACACCCAAACCACAGCAATTCTTTCAATATATTATGTACAATTCACCTCCCAGTAAATTATTAGTTTTAAAATCACAAGATTTTTAAAAACATCTTCTGGGCCGATCTGCTTTACCTTTTAAGCCATTACAATCTTGCTTTTCAGCTTTTGCTTTATTTCTCAACAAACATCAAGGCTCATACCTCACTTTTTGCTCACAACTTTTGTGCCATCTCATGACCCCAGAAGGTAACACCTGAAGGTTCCCTAACACCTGAGGAGCCTTTGTTCCTGCTCCCCTCTGTATCGTGATTTCAAAACTACACTAGCAAAACAGTAATTACACAGGTGCTTTATCATAATCCTGTTGTAAGCCCAGATGTATCAGAAGGGATTTGTAACTGTAGGAAGCCGGGATGACTAGAGAGGTGCGTGTTGCAACAGGCTTTAGGCAGAAATCCTTCCACTCGCCGCAAAAGGTGAGGAGAGGCGCAACGCTGACGGAACCAAGAAGCTGCTGTTAAACGACCCGGAAAGAAAACATTAATAACAAATAAACATGACCAACCCACTGGCCTGACAACGTGACAGCGTAAGGGTCACACCGCCCTCCGCCGGCCGCCCCGCCGCGGGTTTTAACGGCGGCGCCGCCCCGCCTTGGCCCGTCCCGCTGCGGCACAAGATGGCGGCACGGCTACTCCGTCTGCGCGGTTTGTTACGGGCTGCTGGTTCTCGGTCCTTCTCTGCCCAGGCTAGGTTAGTGGGGTACGGGGCCCGCGTTGGTAGGGAGGCGGGTGTGCGCCGGGCTGAGTGGGGGGTACCTGGCCGCCTGTGGCGCACCGTGAGAGTGGGCGTGAGCCTTTCCGCTTGGGTGCGTAAGGGGGATGTATGTATTTGCCTATCTGCGGGAGGGTGGGTGTTTATGTGCTGATAGGGTCGTACGAGCTATATATACACGCGTATGTACGTATCTATATGAGTGTATGTGTGGGGGCCGTGCGCACCTGTGTATATATTTGGAGGGGTATGGATGCGTGCTCTGTATATGCGTGGTGGGAAGGTTATAGGCACAGGCCTATATGTAGGGGGGTGCGTATACGTATATGCCTGCTCCCCCATCGCAGGAGGCAGCGGGGGTCGGGTGAGCTCCCTGGTGCACGGCGGGGTCTGGGGGGGCCCTCCCCGGCCCCGAGCGCCTGGGCCCGGCGGGTCTGGGAGCCCCCGCCCGTCCCTGTGACGGGCCCGACCTTTGCTCCACATCCCGTCTGCGCGCGGGGACGGCAGTGCCGTGGTGACAGCAGGTGACGGGCCAGGCACGTCCTTGCCCCGGCACCCCGGGCACCAGCCGGCCCTCGGCAGCGGGGTGCTTGGGCTCGGGGAAGGGGGTTTCGGGGAGCAGGCACGCAGGGCTGTGCTCACGGCTCTCGGTCCTACGAGTTGGGTCTTCTAGGGCTGTGGTGAGTGTGAAGGAGAAGCCCGGCTCTTCCCAGAGTGCAGTGTAGGCTGAGCCGCAATTAAACGGAAGGGTGGTCTTAAATAAACTTCAATATTGTCTTAAACAGCTTTAAAAATAGCGTGGAGCTCTTGGAAGGGTCACTGTGTGCCTAGCACAGGAAGCCCATGTTTGAGGGTACAAAATACTGAACAAGCAAGTTGCAGTAGCCAGTTTTTTCCAAATATCACTAGCAGTAAACAGTCTGTGTTTCAGGGGTGTTTGATCCACCAGGAAGAGTGTGAGTAACTTCGTGTGGCAGTAAATAAAGACCTTCCTCTCTGTAATGGAATAAGTAAGTGTAGACTCAGCTCAGCTCTGTGGGAGACACACAATTACCATGCTGAGGAATTGAGGAGAGATGAACAAAATAGTTTGAGAAAGGAACTGCGAATCCCTCTTCCATTTAATATAACTCAGCTCTGTATTTATTATTTCTGTTGTTTCGTAGCAATAAGATAAAAGCAGGTCAACCCAATGCACAAATACAAGAAGTGACTTTTCATTTCAGCCCTAAAGTAGAATGTCATCCTGGGCATTCTAAATCCGTACAAAAGCTTTAAACTCTTCCTTGTTATTTTGTAATTAGACTTTCTTTGTGGTTTCAACTACTGGCAATTATCATTGTTTCAGTTTTAATTTTTTGTTAAGACTTTATTTTTATATATGCTTTTATCAGAGTTGTGGGAGGCTTAGCCTTCCAGAACAACAAAAATACTGAAAGTTAGAAAGTATTATTTTCAAGGTTAGAACTGTACAGATATGTGTGATAATGCAGAGTATAATACAGCCCTCAAAGCGTACAAATCCACGTTGTACTTGCTTTAATTTTGAGGGTGTGAATTTTCAGTGTTGTGGATCTGCAATATTGGGGCTTTTGGGGGCATGTACAGAATGAGCAAAACCCACAAAAAAGCTTACCCTTTCAAAAAGTTACCTCTTAAGTTTAAATTGAGATGAATTGCATTTTGGAGGTTGTGTGGTAGGAGGAGAAGGCAGTGGTGGTTTTTAGCATCTCTGAACAGAAACTTTATCTTCCTACCTATGTGTATGTTGTTTTTAATTTATTTGAAGCATTAAAGACAAACCAGTCTTGCTTTAACTCCTTTCACAGCCCAGCGAAGTACAGTGTATATGTTAGGTCTTTATATTTATCACGGGTATCCTTTGGACCTAACAGTGTGCTAGACCTGGGATGTGAACTATGTTTAATGCCACAGGTGTTTCCTTTCTTTTAAAAGGGTTATGTAAATGGGGGTGCCTCTGTCCTAACAGATTCTTTCACTTGTCTTTTTTAGTCCTCTGCAAACTGAACAGCATGGCACAAAACGCCCAGAACCATCTTCTGCTAAAAGTTTGACTGATATAGGCACTCGGAGGATCTTCTCATCAGATCATGATATCTTCAGAGAGAGTGCCAGGAAGTTCTTTCAGGAAGAAGTGCTGCCTTTTCATGCGGAGTAAGATACCTCTTAAACATTGTGCTTTGCCAAATAGTATGCGTTTTCCCCCAAAATGCTTTTTGGGGTGTTAGAGGATAAACAGGATATTTGTTTTCATTTACAAGCTTTCTATTTCAAATTTACACTATTAATACAAACCTGACTATGAAAATCATACGTGGGGGAAGAAAAAAATAATCACACATAATCAAAATTCACTGCATTGTTTGAGCTCCAGCATAGGCAATCTGGCATCTTCATCTTAGGCCTATGAGCAGACAAACACAGTTTGGAGAGTTGCAGTGAAAGTAATCCTGCTTGTAGGTATTAACTCTGACACCGATGTCTTGGCAGTAGAGTTAGGGAGACAATTCAGTTCCTGTGCTATTGTACTGCTGTCATCCAAAAAAGCATTGATATTGTGTATAGGTTACGTTGCAGTAGATCTTGTAAATACAGTACACGTAGGATGGTAAGCTGGTTTATGTATTACTGAGAAAATTGCATAAAATATCTTTGTTTAAATTTCTATCTTCTTTTGCTTCTGCAGAAATACATGTGGTCTTCTACACAGAGAAGAGTGTCGTACTTCCATTGAACTAGAGCTGGAGGGTGGTTTTCACCCTTATTTTAGCTATGTCCAATCACATTATAGTTGGGGAAAGAAAATAAATGATCTCAGAACATCTTTTTGAACAGAAAGCATTAAGCTGCAGTAGTGGCTTAAGCAATTTTTACCTCGCTTGAAATACATTGCTGCGAAAATACTGGGGGGTAGCGAGGGGCTTATTCTTAAATCATACTGCTAGATGAGTTTCCTGATGCAGCTCACAGTGTGTCTCCACAAACAGTTGAGATGGCACAAATGAGTGGGTTGTTGCGGCTCTGAGGCAAAAATGAACAGCAGGAGGCAATGGGAACAGCTTACATCAGGGGTGTTGGCAGCTATTTTTTTTCATCCTCAAACCATGACCTCAAAGTAGTGCGCTTTTCCACTGTACAGTCATATTCTGTCCACAAAAACAGGTGTTTTCCCTCATCTTTTGCTAGAATGACTTCTAGTGCAGGTTTGTGAACAGGTACTGGCTCTGCTTGAGCTTACTGAAGATCCTGATTGCTAGCTTGCTGACACAACAATTCCTAGAGAGACTGGAACAAGTTGGACTTGTGTTCTTGCATCACTTCAGCGACCTATGAACTGTTCTGTTCTCACACCTTTCAAGTAAACAAGGAGGTTTCAGGCATAGTATGTTAATTGGCTGGGCTGATGGGAAGAGACAAATGTGGCATCTGTGATTGCAGTTGTGGATTATTGCAAGGAGGAGAAGCTTTGGTGGTGGGTGAAGCAGAGACAGGAACAGCCCTGAAAGTGCAAAGATGGTCACGAGAGATACCTGCTTAAGATTTCCAGTGTAGGAGCAAAAGCTCTGGGAATGAGCTTATATATCTAGGAAAAGATACTTGGTTAACTGTGGATAAAGTGTGATGGTATAGTAGTGCTGCACGCAGGTGTGTCAAGAGGAGTGTCTCAGATATAATCTATCTACCATATAATTTTAAAATTGTGGTTTTTTTAAAAAAAAAGGACAAAGCTCGGCCATTAATGGTCATCCAGCTTTCTACTGAGTTGGCAAACTCTGTAAAGAGGCACTATTTTTCCAAGAATGAGTGATTCCTGTGGTGTTAAAGTTTGCAAACTGTCAGCAGATAAGCCTCAACTATCTATTTACAAACTCGAAACCACCTTAAAACAGTAATTTATTAAGATACAGTACTGAATTGTAACAAGTGCACAGGGACTGATCTTTATATAGAAGTGACTAATGTGTTAATGTTTGGTTCTTATAAAGTGGCTCTCATTGGCAGAGTTGAAATCTTTCACAAAAGATACTGATGTTATACTCATTTTGTACGTGGGGAAAATGGAGTATCAGGAAGATAAAGAACTGCTTGTAATTATCCAGATGGTTGTGGCTAAATCTCCTAAATACCAGTCTGGTACTCAGACCAATAAGCAGCACTGCCTTTCATAACAAGGCTTAAAGAGATGTCAGGTTATAATGTTGGAAGCAGGAGTTCAAACTTGTTATACAGTTGGTGTCCCTGTAATGCCAGTGGCATCTGTGGACTTGAAGAATAGAAAACCTATTATTAAGCCACTACTTTCCAGCTGCAAAATAAAGTTGTCTGTCTACCCTAAGTGTTGTGTGTTGGCAAGACAAAGTCTCTTCCTATGTGATGAAACCTGACTGTGGGTGTTCTAGTCTGAAGCAGCAGCTATGAGGGATTTATTGTGTCGCTCTGTTCTTGCGTTCATTTTGCAGATGGGAGAAGGATGGCCAGGTGAGCAGGGAGCTCTGGGAAAAGGCTGGACAGCAGGGTTTGCTGGGTGTTGCCATTGCTGAAAAACACGGAGGCATCGGAGCCGATATTCTCTCTTCGGCTGTGGTCTGGGAGGAGCAGTAAGTACTAGATGCTTTGGGAAGAATTTCAGTGATATTATCAAGAGATTGTATGTTTTTCCATAAATGCTCCTTGTTGTGGAAGATGTTTGCTTACAGAAAGTGGTGTTATCTTTCTCATGGAAACAATAGTTTAGACAGATGTAAATCCCTCCTGTTAAGCGTTCCAGATGGCTAAGTAAGAAATGTCATTGTGCTCCACTGTTAGGACCTTATGGCTGGGGGGAAGCATTTTAGTTAGTCCAGTAGGTTGTACTCTTACTTGGCTGTGGAAGTACGTTCTGTAAATAACAGTACAAGTGCCACAAGCTTGGATTATGTCTGAGACTTCTGTGTGGTGGGGCTTTCTTCATTGTTGGATCTGTTCTAACTGTGTAAAGTTCAATGTTTAAATCTTTGTAGTACTTCTGTTTGAACTTTCTTCTTTTTTTTTTCTTTTTCTCCTCCTTTCTCCCCAAGGATGTATGTTAACTGTACTGGCCCAGGATTTAGCCTTCATTCAGATATAGTCATGCCCTACATAGCAAACTATGGCTCTGAAGAACAGATTAAACGCTTTATCCCTGAAATGGTTACAGGCAAGTGTATTGGAGCTATTGCCATGACAGAACCCGGGGCTGGCAGGTAAGCTAAATATTAAAACAGTGGTCTTAAATCGGTAGACAGCACATAATGTTCTCAGTGAAAAAATTCCTGACCCTCCTGGTTATATGGTTATCTTAGTGAGTAGTATTCTAGATTAAGTAGTAACTCCAAAACCAACTGTTACTTAATTACTTTATTACAACTTTTGTCACTTCAAGATACTTACTCAGAATCCATTTCACTACTGTCCCACTGTGGGCAAATACGCTTTGTATTTGTTTTTTATAGTCTGAGTTTATAGTTACTTTACTTGCTTGTCATGTGAACATACTTTTAATATGAAACATAGGAGAAAATTACATACCTCAGTAAAGAGGGCTTGACTTCACTATTAGCTTTATTTTCTTTCCTCTGAATCCTTTCAGGCAGAGAATGTCCCTCCTTGCCAATCATTATTGAAGGGCAGACAGCATGTGTTTGAAGTAGACACAGCTGCTGTGACCAGTTGCCAAAACAGAGAGGGACAGGTGAAGAACAAAACCTGTTGGTGTCATGCTTCTGCAAATGGTAGATGTTACCAGTGGCTTTTTACAGAGCCTCCTCACCAGGGTTGAGCTGGCTTAAAGGATGTGGTTTTGTCTGGCATTTGTCATGTAAGGCGTATTTGCGTAAGGGGATGCAGACCCGTTGGTGTCAGTGCTTGTATTACACCACCTTCCACAAGCAGATACGTTAAAATGGGATCTCATGCTCTTGTAAAATTGCATAGATTTATCATCCCTTTCCACAGCATGCTTGTGGTTTCTGTGTTACGCTGTAAGCTATTTCAGTGTTTCACTATTCTCGCATGTGTTTTAATACTGTCCACGCACAGGGTCAGTGAAATCTACCTTATTTTATACTGGGTAGAATTCAGGATATGAATTGTGGCTTCTGCAATGGTTTCTTGAAGGACCTTTTGAATTTTGTTCTAGTGACTTGCAGGGAATACGAACATACGCAAAAAAGGATGGAAGTGACTGGATTCTTAATGGGAGTAAGGTACGTGAACAGACATACATACTGCTCATAGACTTTGGGAACTGAATGCATTTAGACAGTGAAGGGTGTACACCACTGTTAGTATCTTCTCCCACTCCTTTCAGTTTTGGGTGTTTTTCTGGGTTATGCTGTGGGTTTTTTCCCCAGTTACCTTAAGTCCTATAAAAAAAAAAGTATTTCTGTTGCTGGCATTTTTACAAACCAATTTATGGAAGGGCTTGAGTATTTTCTTTTTGTAGCTCTTAAATAATTCTATCAAAAGGCCTATTTCCCCTTAAACTGGGAAGAAAAGGAGGGGAAGGTCCTGCATAGTATAAGCAGGATCAGGGATGGTTTTTAGTACTGAGTTTGAACAACAAAATATATCTTTACTGCCATTGTGAAATCTTCTGTGGCCTGAGTAAAAACTTGGGTTGCCACAGTGCAAGCTGTGGAATCTTTATTCAGGAGCCTGCTGGTCATGTTAGGAGGAAAAAGAAACCTAACTGCATCAGATGCTCTGTGTGTGTTTTCAAGCTGTTGCAAAGCTGGCAGCATTAACCTCTTCTTTCATTGTCATAATAAAAAAGCAAGAAGGCAGAAATAGTGTTCAAAT
Source organism: Balearica regulorum gibbericeps (assembly GCF_011004875.1). Classification (NCBI taxonomy): domain Eukaryota; kingdom Metazoa; phylum Chordata; class Aves; order Gruiformes; family Gruidae; genus Balearica; species Balearica regulorum. Next base: position 5,923,206 of record NC_046189.1, read on the forward strand.
GCAAGTGTGGGTTCAATGGAGGGAGGGTTTAAAGCTATGAAATGTCTTGATTTTCTTTCTCCCTCCCTTTGTACTCCTTCTGATAACATGATACTGATAGAGACTTCTGCCCTTAGCAGAATTTCAAGAGGTGAGAATGTGCAAGCAAATATGTACATACAGGTATTCAAAAGGATACTTGCTCATGCTGTGCAGTTGAAGCCAAGCAGGACAGCTCATTTCTTTTGCTGGAGTTAAGGTGGATCATTTTGGCAGGTTCATGAGTCCTTCTATAGGGTTATAGTAAGCAGTTTTGGCAAGAAGCTGTTGATAGTTTTGCATGTTTCACCTTGCTAAATTAATTTCTAGAAAAGAGAACTTCTGTGTTCATTTCATATCTACCTTGATACCATATTCCTTCTTTATCATGGGAGAGACAAAAGAAACAGGTCTGTGCATTCTTTAACTTTACACTCTGACCCACACAATACTTTGCAAACTAATTCCTACTTTAATAGACCTTGTTCCAAAACACTTAATTCAGAAAGCTTAAAGCTTAAAATTCTTCTGGACATTTAAACCTTGCCTTTCAGTTCACCTGTGAAATTATCAAAGCAATTTTTCTTTCTGCTGTTTGATGATCTCTTCTAACTTCTATCCACCTAGCTCATTGCTTTATTCCAAGTTGCATTTTTTTACAGGTATTCATCACTAATGGCTGGATGAGCGACGTAGTGATCGTGGTAGCAGTTACAAACCGGGAGGCCCCATCTCCTGCTCATGGGATCAGCCTTTTTCTGGTGGAAAATGGAATGAAAGGTTTCATCAAGGGACGCAAGCTGAACAAAATTGGCCTGAAAGCTCAAGTAAGTTCATACAGCCCCTCACACATAATAAACTTGGAGGAAGTATAAAACCAATTCATGGCTGGCATTAGCTAAATAAATATAGACTAGAACTGTCATGCTATTCTAGTTCTTAGGCTTTAAAGAACAAACGATATACACGTAAAGTACGTACGCTGAGTTTGCCTATGGAAGTTTGAAGCATGTGATGTCCAAGGAGAGGCTGAGGAAGCTGGATTTCTCGGCTCTGAAGAAGCCTGGAAGGGCAGGGTCTTATTGGTGTCTTTAGCTACCTAGCAGTTGGCTGTAGAGATGACAGAGCCAGATTCTTCTTAAAGGAGCACAGTGAAAGGGAGAGTGGCAAGGGACACAAGTTAGATTAAGGGAAATTCTCCCTAAAAGTGATCAGGTACTGGAATGGGGGCCCAGAGAAGTTGTGGAGCCTTCATCTTTAGAACTGTGGAAAGCATAACTGGAGAAGGCAAGGCCCCTCAGCTGCTTGCTTTGCTGGAGCTGCTTTGAGTAGAGATGAATTAGATGACCTCTGGAGGACCCTTCCAACCTAAATGATTCTATGATTTCAATTTAAAGTGTACAATAGCAAGAAAAAAAATGAGGCAAAAGAAGTGGAATGAAGAGATGAGAATGTCAGGCTATAAACTGTTGCATTTAAAATCCTCTTAGGACACAGCAGAGCTGTTTTTTGAAGATGTGCGGTTGCCGGCTAGTGCCTTGCTTGGAAAAGAGAACAAAGGCTTTTATTATCTGATGGCAGAGCTCCCTCAGGTAAGAGGAACATGAGTGTTTGCTGTCTATAGGAAGAATGCAGAGACAATTTTTGTCATTGCAAGAATCTGCCTTAGTGTTGATGATGTATCGTGGGAAGCCACCTTGGGCTTGGAATTGGGATGTCTGTAGGCAACATTGTGTTGATGCTGCTGCTTTTTAACTGAAGTACACAGTTCATGGTGCTAAAAGTGCAGTTTTTTGGGCACTGGTAAAAATGTTGATATCCCACCAGCTCAAAGCCACATCTCTTAACAACTCAGCTACTGACGAACCTGAGAGTAGCGTGTGTAAGAGCGTAGCACAGTTTTCTTGTATACTTCTAGCATGGAACCACTTTGCTTAGTAAATATAACTTGGAGGTGTCTGATGCATTTGGCATTTTTCTTGAAGAAACAAGCAAGCCCTGCTGTTCTAGCTCTTCTACTAGTAGAAGCATATTAAAGGTGTAAGTTGCTCTTTCTTTGTCCATATATCAAAGTAAAGAAATTGTTCAGTTGCCAAAATACCTTGCTAGTGGAAATAACAGTTTACAACTTACAAAGTTTTGGAATTATTTGGGAGATCAAAGAGACAATGTGGTTAGTCAAAACATGACTGTGCTTTGTCAAAACTATGACTTTTTGTCCGGTAGGGATCATACTTAACTTTATACTGTGAGTAAATACGAAACCTGATCAGAGGAAATCTCTTACTGCTTTAAAGGAAAGATGCACTCATGAATAGGTTCAGTGAGATGCATCATTGATTTCAATGGTGCTAGAAGTAATTGTTCTGTATTTAGTTTTTTGTTTTTCAGCATGTTATGAGGAAGCAAAGAACAGCCAGGTTTTTTGTAGGTTTTATTTTTTTCTAGAGATGTCCTGTTGAAATTGTTAAATACAGTTGTTTTTTAAACTGATCAGTGAAAACCAATAATTGAAATGGAATTTGATGTGAATTTTTTAGTCAGTAAGAGTCCTGTGGTTGGTTTGTAGCTATTTTTGAGTTATTGTTGTGGTAGAACATTACCCCAGAAGAGACTTAAGTGAGCTTCAGGCAGCGAGGCATTTGTCCCACTCATTAATTTCAGTAATGCAGTCTGTCTGCTGTGATAACTTAAAGTGACTTCTACCCCCCCCCCTTAATGAACAACACTGAACATCTGTGTCCCGATTGTGCATCTGATATGGAGAAATGTTGGACTAATTCAACTGGATTCCGTAATTTTTTTTTCAAAAGGAAAGGCTTCTAATTGCTGATATGGCTCTTGCCGGTTGTGAATTCATGTTTGAAGAAACAAGGAATTATGTGAAGCAAAGAAAAGCTTTTGGGAAGACAATTGCATACTTGCAGGTGAGTTTGAACTGAGACACTTGTATGCAGATTCCAGTGTGCATTTGCCTTACATCTGTGTACATGAGCAAATGAAAATCACTGGGCTGTTTTCAAAGGACTGTTGGCACAGGTTTCACTGTTGGACTGTGGCTGTTGTTTGCCTCCATGCCCATTGTTCATTTTTGAAAAACAAAAAACCCAACACCACAAAAGCCTTAATGTATGTATTTTACAATTCAGATACCTCCCAGCGGGGCTGCTTTTGAAAGTGAAATATGCAGGCAGAAACTCTACTGCCTTTTTGCTGCTGACGGGGAAAAATTACCTTGTTGCTCTTAGGCTTACTCTTACTGTCAGAGGTCCTAATCACAGAGTCTGTTACACCTGCATGTATTTCTATATCTGCCTGGAATCCTATAGACTGCAGAAGAGCTTGGCGTATGTGCAGGTACTGTGTTCCTCTGCACATAATGCATTGCAGGAAAATGAACTTTGAGGCTGACGCTGGTGGGAGCTCCCAGGCAGTGACCTTGCTGCCTGAACGCCTGCAGAGGTGTTTGTATTCAGCTTTATGGGTATTGTAATGAGATTTCTCAGCTAGCAGCTAGCCGGGTATTTAAGTGACTGCATATAAAACCGTTAGGTCATTCTCTGTGAGCATACCTCACTCCTGATAGTGGTAGTTAATTGTGTTTTGAGACATTTATGCCTATGCTCTTTCATTGCCGTCATAAAACAGATGTTGCTTTCAACAATATTGCATTGTTACAATTTTCCTGAAAACCACATTAGCTATTGGGGTTGAAGCAGACCAAGCTCCTGCGTGTTTGGTTTATAGAAGTGACTCATATGGGTTAGAGGATGTTGCTCACCTCTCTCATAATATACTTTTGAAATAATTTAAAAAAAAAAATCCATTTCTAAATCTTGAGACTTCCTTTGTAAAAATCAAATCTTTAGTTTTGAATAGCAGCAGAATTGGGACCTTTAGAGGCTGGAATGCTAGATATCTTTTAGGAAATTATGATCTTCATCTGTTTTTAAAGTTAACATTTAGACATCTGTAATTTCAGATGGAATTTAGTATGCGCGGTGTGCAGCTTTAACATAAATATATTTTACTTTTTTTTTAAAGGTTAAGGTAAGGGATGCTTCCTAATTGCAGTAGTTCACTGTGCAGACACCTCCAAAATAATCTTCTTTAGGCTAGTCCACTGCCAACCACCAGGTGGCCAATAAACTTCATAAAGTATATTATTTTCCCCGAAAATAATCAATTTTTTGCATACCTTTTCAGTTTCCTTTTTGTCGCTGGTGGCTAGAATGTGCATATAGTCAAAAATCCTTTCTAATTAGAGCTCTGCCTTGCCTAATTCATTTAGTCGTGCCACAGTACGGTGTTTGAAATCAAATGTTTTCTTTGTAATAGTAGACTGGTCTGTTATATTTATTGTGAAGGGAAGCAAGAAGATTTTTTTTTAACATACAACTTTAGAACTGTGATATTAGAAAAAGCTTTTGTTACTGGGTGGTGTTTTTATCCCCTCCCTACCAGAATTACAAGAAGAGGGTCAAATCCTTGCCTGGTCTGGTTTTACGTAACCTTAGTGATGGATTTTTACCTCTTCTATCTAGAAGCTCTTTACCCATGTGACAGAACTCAACATTGAAAACCTTTCTGATAATTAGTCTAAAATTTCCTTTGTTTTTGCTTGTGTTTCTCTGTGTACGACTTAAACTCGGAAGAACTGAATGCATAGGAAAAAAGCATTCAATACATGATGAAATGTTATTAATTGGGGAGATTAGTGGGTCTACAGAGTGAAAGGACATTCCCCCACAAGAGGGAGCTGAGAGTGACACAGTACCCAGTGCTTCCTACTCTGCCCTCTAGGACAGGCTTTTGGGGTTTTTCTCTTAAGGTCATGTTTTGAGTTGGCCTTGAGAAGAAAAGGGCAGTAATTCTCCCTAGTAAGACTGATAAAGACATAATTGTATGGAAAGTAAGCTGTGTTCTGGTGTACAGAGCCAAAGTTGTTTGAAATGGTGATTTCTAACAGAAATCCTTTTAGAAAATAATCCATTTTCTACTGGAAATATAACTTTAAAACTACTTCTGCTTTTTCTTTCCTCTGTCTCCTCTATCCACTTCCAAAAAAAGACTGTACAGCACAAGTTGGCAGAAATGAAAACGCAGATTTGTGTGGGCCGAGCTTTTATGGACAACTGTTTGCAGCTGCATGCAGATAAACGTCTGGACTCCTCCACAGCTTCTATGGCAAAGTATTGGTATGTGGTTAAAGTAATTTGGAAGTGTTACTTGCATGATCTTGACAGCAGTCTAATGAGAAAAACACTGAACTGTTCAGATCCAATGAAAAGATAAAATTAGTCTGATTAATAAGAACATTGTCAGCTTCTAATAGAGACCGCTAGCTTTGACTTTAATCATGTGGTCAACAAATCTTAGTTACATTGAAAACCAGTGTTGGTTAAACAGATTGATTTCAAAATAACAGCATGCTTTTAAAATAGGCTTCGATTAATAACATGATCAGGACTCTGCTTTAGCTTCAAGTGAAAGTGAGTACTTCATTGGTATTTAGACAAATATTTACATTTTACTGTAGCAAGTTATTGTTGGGTGTTTTCTTAGATTTGTTTGGGTTTTTTTAATGGTGTATGTTTGGTTTTTTTTTTTAAAGCATAGGTTTACTTGAAGCTCATATGATACTTTTTAGTTAATGTTACTTAGCAATAGCTGTTTGGCCCAGCCAGTTTTTGAAGCTATCTGGTTTTGGGAAGAAATAGTTGGCTACAGCTATTGCTGTAACTGAGACTAAACAGTGCTTTCCTTTATTGGCCAGAACTCCTCCTCCCTCTCCCCGTACTTGGTGGTGTTATCTGCTAACTTAGGTTTAACCAGAGAAAGCTGGATCAGTAGAAGCATCTAAGATAGCGGCACATTAATTTGTATAGTTTTATTTTGCTTGCAAAGATGGGAGGAAAAAAGCACATCAGACATGAACAGATAACTTTATGGACAGAGGAAATGAGTAGACAATACTAAGGGAATCCAGAGAGAATATTTACAATGAAAGGAAGAATTATGATTGAGTGCTATTCCTGGCACCGATTACCTAGAAGTACCAGGTACATAAGGAGAGGCATTCAGTTTTGAGGAGGAGGAAACAACTAGTGCCAGCTCAGATATGTCAACTTACTTCCTCAACAAATTTCCTAAAGCGAGGTATTTGAAACTCCCTCCCCCCCAACTGTTTAGCACCACAATTTGTTGTGGATTTCCCCTTTCCCTAACGGAGTCCCTGTGACTCCCATCCATTAAACTGTCTTAGATGGTCTAGAAAATGCTTTGATGTAAAATTGCTTTATTCCCTAATGTTTCAGGAGACTATCTCCAGTTAATATTCTTCAAACCTTTTGTATGGTCAATGACTTGAGTTAGAGCTTTGAAGGATTTTAAAATACAGTTTGCGCATCTCTTTTCTAATATCTGATGGAAGGGCTGTAAGTATTTTGTGGTGACAGGTTGTATTATATACCTAAATTGATTTGAAAATATATTTAGGAAAGACAGTTGCAGTAACTCACAGCTTCAGACTTAAAGGTGGTATAATAAACTGTAAGGATTTAACTGGGTGAGAGGATGGTTTGGAGGAAAGGACTCTTCTGTGATTCCATGAGAAGCAACTGACTTGAATTGTCATTTTCTTCTGTTACTGCTCTGAAAGTTGTATGCTTAGAAAGTGGTTTTTTTTTTCTTTTAACTTTAGCTTGAACTTCCAGTGCAGTTAAAATCTTATTTTGCACTTAAATTTTGCAGTGAGCAATCCTACTTAAGAGTATTTTTTTTTTTTTAGACTTGAAAACTAGAAAGCCTATGTGAGGAAAATAAATTATCCCCAGGTGATGCTTATACTCAAAGAGCATCCTGGTGTGTTGCTACTAGGAGTGGTGGTGGGGAAAATCTGTGATGGTGTTAATTTGACAAATCTGAGGAATTTGGTAAGAAAAGAGACTATATCAACCTGCTTTACAAAAGAAATCTCTTGGCCTGTGAGAAAGGTAAACAAGCTTGCCTGTTTTGAAAGCTTTCCTTCTCCAAAAGCTCTTCCATAAGGTGAACAATTCTTTAATACTGTTTAATTTAATGTACTTATTTCTTACCAATCATGAAGGAAGGAAAAAAAATCCCTCAGAATATGAAGTATTTTAATGATCAGCATCTAAGATCATTTATATAGAGTAAAAAGTTTGGTTATATTTTTGTCTTGTTAACTTATCTGTATCTCTCTAGTAATGTTTCACAGCATAACACCATTCTAAAACCAACTTTTTGGCCATTTAAGGTGTTCTGATCTCCAAAACAGCATAGCTACTCAGTGTGTGCAACTGCACGGAGGATGGGGGTATATGTGGGAGTATCCAATTGCAAAGTAAGTGTAACATTTCAGACCTGAGTGATGAAAGGTTACCCAGAAAGTAAAATGAGGCACTGCCTTTATGTCTATTTGTCAGTTGTTTTGTCTTAGTACTGATTTACCGTTCCTCTTCTCATCATGTTTATTGAAGGGCGATCTACTGTACAGATGTCTGCAGGAAGGCTTTGTTTTGGTTCTCCAAATAATTCATAAGCCATTGAGCAATTACCTATTTTTTTTACAATACAGAAGTTGCTTTTCTAGAAGAAAATGTTAATTGCAAAACCAGAGAAGCAATGTAAAAATAAAACAAATTATCTCCCCCTTCGTTTTTATCTGAAATGAAGTGCATACATATGAAGGAAAGAAAACATGTTGGCCAGCCTAAATCTTGTGTAGTACCACAAAATAACAAGTTGCTTAATCAAGAGGATGACTGGCTGCATTCAGCTTTTTTTATACCTTTTTAAATGAAAAAAGCTAAGATTTATATGTAGAATAAGGAACTTGACATTCCCATTTTTTTCTGCTTACTTTATGGATTTAGGGACATCTGTGGAGTTTTTCTATATTTCCTTGTGTATTATCTGTGAAGATGTTTCCTTTTATGTACATGCAATTTCCCACACTAGGTAGAGGGTTTTGGTGCTGTTTTTATTTAAAAACGAGAGGGGGTAATCTGATAGTAGGAATAACAAAACCAGGACTGCTGTGCAGTTGTCATAAGTAGATAACTTAAACTAATTTTTTTAACTGAGTAGGTTTAGAATTGGTTTTTATTATAAATACATTATGAGTATGAAATGTTGCTTTAAAATAACTTTTTTCTACACATTTTTAATAAGTGTAACTTGGGAGTGTTCTGCACCCTATCTTACTAAATGGGAAGGCCAGCAAGCCCTTTTCAGGGTGTCCTCAAACCCCTGCTTATCTGTGCCTGCAGTAGTTGTCCACAGAGGGTTTTACTATCCCTGTGGTTCAGCAACACATGTGTTTCCAGAGAATGCCGCGTTGCTCCTGGGCCATTCTCTGTATAATGAAGCAGAATTAAGATGGAAAAGCATGTTGTCATCGTCCTGTGTGTTGTCACCAGCTGTGCATGTACTGGGGTCGGTTCCAGCGTGAGGAGGGAAATGGCTTGGCTGCGTGCAGCTTCTCGGCTGCTGGCCCAAATGGAGCCAGTGTCAGTAGAAGGCTGTAGCTAGCTGATGTGAAAGCAGTTGGTGCTTTGGTTTCCTCCCAAGGTGTTTGAATCCCACCTCAGAGAAAGAACTGACTGCATCGTTAGCAGTCCTCTTAACAGGATCAGACAAGCCCAGGGTATCAGAGCAAATTACCGTGATAGCTATCAGTTTGGCTCTGTAGGAGTTGGTTGGTTTTGGGGAGTTGGTGTTTTGGTTTTGGTGGGGTTTTTTTGTTTGGGCATTGTTGGTGTTTTGGTGGGTGGTTTTTTCGTTGGTTTTTTTTTTTTTACAACAGTGAGGCACCTGGGTCTTGCAGTGCATGCAGGCGTGCTGTTCTGCATGTGTTCTGGATGTGCGGTGGGTGAATGGGGGCTTTGGTGTCTGGAGCTGAGTTAATGCTCAGGTGATGTGAGGAAAGGAGGGAACAAGAATTGGAGGGGGAAGGGGAAGTGGTAGGAGTCTGGTTTGATAGAGCTTTATTTAATTTTTGATAAATTAGGAGGGGGATAGTGGAGACTTTACAATGTAAACAAAATAACAGGGGAGAGATACTGACCAAATTCTTAGTTTGGCACAGTATCTTGGAAAGGTGAGAGACTTTAGGTAGTTGAAACCCCTTTGAAAATGTGAACCTCTTTAAAAATGGGAATAGTGTACTTTGAAAAGGAGGATCTTCAAAGATAACACTTCATATCTTTTTCTTTTGATTGTGTATCCATTCTGAGGAGTTGTTTCTAATTTTTCCTTCTTTTTGGTGTTTCTTTCCCCTCAGAGCTTTTGTGGATGCCCGTGTTCAGCCAATCTATGGTGGTACCAATGAAATAATGAAAGAACTTATTGCTAGAGACATTGTCAGTGACAAGTAGGGCAGATGCTTACTACTTTGGAGAGTCTTCCAGAATCCTTTTATATTAATATATGGCATAAAATCAGACATCAGAATGTAAGTAAAAATAAATGTGGTGTATTGTATTCTTTCAAGGAAGTGACACTATTTAAAAAAAAAGTGCTAGTAACAACAGTATGCAGGATATCTAATATTTAATGAACTTTAAATATCTTTGGATGACACAGTAATTCTCTGGGTTCCAAAAGTTCTGGCAGTGAAAGGCAATTTTGTGTCTGGAACATTATGGGTAGTGTAGTCTTTCAGACTTGATCCCATTATTATATTGAATCCAACCTTTGCTTTTTAAAATCAGATTTCTTCTCTGGAGAAGCCCAGTTTTTTAACAAATAGAAGTTAAATAAGCTAATATAGCTTTGAATTTGTATTTCCCCTTGACAAGCAAAACTGTGCCAAAATAGAACTTGAAACTTTTGCTGCCGTTGCTGTACACCTGCTTACTGCACAGGGGGAAGGGAATGTACCACTGACCTCTATGTTTACATGTAACCCACGATGCCTTATTTTAATTACTTTGTTCAAATAAATATAATAAAGCATTTCTATGCGATCTCAGGGTTGTCTGTTACTTTAAAGCCTGAAGGAGAACTGGGAGGCTTCCTCTGTGCCCATGTTTACCTCAGGGTTGTGAGGAGGGAAGTGTAATGCTGGTGAATATTTTCAAATATTTCCCAGTTATTATCTCCAACAACAATGCTAAAAACGATTTTTTTGGGTTTTTTTTTGTTGTTGTTGTTTTTTTTTTTAACTATTTATGCCCTGGGGTGTGCCGTCCCCCTCACAGCCCTGGTTAGGGAAGAGAATGCCTCTTCGCGCGTCACCGGCCTCCTCCCGCCGCGCCCTGCGGAGGCGCGCGCGCGGCAGGAGGGCCGTCCCCGCCTCAGGCGTCCGGCCAATGGCAGGCGGCCGTCCCCGCGCCGAGCCCCGCCCTCGGGCCCGGAGGATTGGCCGCGCTCCTCCTCTGAGCGGCGTGGGCCCCTCCCCCTGCGCGGGGAGGCCCCGCCCCGCCCGCCGAGCTGCGCTTTAGCTGGGCGCGGACTCTTCAACAGCGGCAGTGGGAGCCGCGCCGGGGGCCGAGCCGCGCGGGCTGGAGGCGGCAGCGCCGCTGTGGAGAAGCCGGCGGGCAGAGGCAAGCGCGGGGCTTCGCGGGGTAGCCGGGGGACGGGCGGCGAGGCTGCCGGCCGACCGCAGCTGCGCGGCAGCGGATAACGCCGCGCTGAGGCGCGGCGAGGGGGAGAGAAACCGGGGCCGGGCGGCGGTTAGTTCCCGCGGCGGGAGCGGCGGTGGCGCCGTCGAGCGCTGGCGCGCATGCGCGAGGAGGAGACTGGGGTGGGGGCGGGGCGGGGGGGGCTAACGGTTTGGGCGCGGGGCGGGGCCGGGATGGCTGAGGCGGGGGCGGGACCTGGGCACCGTAGGGGGCGGCTCGGGCGGTGGCGCGGCGGGAGCCGGCGGGCAGGACCGTGCCGTGCCGCGCAGGACCGTGCCGCGCCGCCGCCGCCGTTGCCCACTTCTGCCGGGTGTCCGTGTAGCTCCCGTGGGGGTTCTCGCCTTCCCCCCTCGTTCTCTCACCCCGCCGTTTGAGCGCCGCTTTCTGCCGGCCCGGCCTTGGCTTCTGGCCGCTTGCCCCGCCTTGCCCGGGGGTGCCGAGCGATCTGCGGGCGCGGGGTGCTTGTGCAGCGCCGGCGGGGTGCGCGGTATCGCTAGCTTCCCAGCAGCGCGGGAGTCAGCCTAGTGAGTTGTGAACATAGTGCTGTGCTGCCTTGGTGTTTTTATTTTATTTTTAACGTTTGGGTCAGTAGATGGGTGGAAAGCTTTAGCCTGCATTTTCATGTGTGATTTTTTGTTTTTAGTATTTTTTTTTTTCAATTCCTGGGTTAAAATTTCCCTCTGATAATCGAGCTGAACAGATTCCTTTCCCTTCGAGTGACCCTGACCGAGTTGGCTTCCCGAACTACAGACCACTTACTCATAAAGCTGAGTACTTCAGATAAAGTTCTGGACAGCACCTTGGATCCAGGTGCATCCCTCAGCCTTCGTTTAGATATTTTGTGTGGTCTTGAGCAAGTCTTTTAATCCACTTTGTGCATCAGGTTCCTGGTTGCAAAATGCTGAAGCATTTCCCAAAATAAAATGTAGCGGTGACTGAGGTGCTTGATACTCCTCAGCAATGGGGAGCAAAGTAACTAATTAAAAAAAAAAAAACAAACCCTAAGGAAATCCAAATGACTAATGTCTGCTTTTTCTTAAAGGGTAGATATTTCCTTTTTGTGCTTAATCTAATAAAAAGGAAATATTAAAAATTGAACTGGATAAAGCATGGTTAAAATGCTAGTAGGTGTACCAACTCAGAAAGCTGGTCTGTGTGCCTTAGGACTCTCCTTCCTTATTGGTCCACGTTGTGAAATCCTGTAAATGTTTTGGAGAGTTTAAATTCCAGTCATCTTAATTAGTGTCTAAGAGCTGAATGGGTCTTGTTTAAGACCAGGTTTTATGGCACTCTCTTCAAAGACTGAATTTCAAAAGGATAACTGAAATGCTGATATGGACCTTACAGTGTAAAAGTATTACAAATATTTATATTAGAGACATATGTACAATGTACTTACAGAGGCACCTGTCATGTATTACAAAAATGTTTAATTTTAGCATATGTTAAAGTCAACTTCAGATGTTACGCTACAAATACATGATATAGCCTGAAGAGGAATTAGTTGATGGCATGGTAATAAACTTGAAATAATATATGATTCTCTGTTCAGAAGCAGTTATGAACAAGGAGAAAAACAACCCTGTTCAGAGATTTTAATGAGTCATGGATTTTATCATAAATGAATACTAATGAATTCAACTTGAAGTATGTCGTTTTTGATGTTTTTTTATGATTAAAACTGGGTGGTCTGTCTTAAATTGAGTTCTCTTACTGTTCAAAGAGAGATCCTTTTTAGGTGTGCGTGTGTTTTGGGGTTTTTTTGGTGGTGGGGTTTTTTTTTTCCAAAGAGGAAGAATTTATGCTTATATCTTCTAGGGAGTGCAAAACACTGGAGTTTGCAGTTTTATCTATATAGCGCTGCCTGCACAGTGAGTGCTGCTGAAAGCTGAGACTCCCCACATAATCCTGTTTGGTTGGGTTTTTTTCCAATCTATTAATAGAACAAAATACTAAAATGCTTAAATACTTGTTGTGAGTAACTGGGCTGCTTTTGAACTGAAAACAAAAGCTGCCTACTGAGGTGATTTTTTTTTTTTTTTTCCTTAAAGGCTAATCCCAGGTGTGTTAAATACGGACTTCTTTCCTTTTTCTTTCATACTGCTAACCAGGACATACCCAGTGGGACCATAATCTTTTTTGTGGTCATTGCTGCAAACTGTTCTGTGAGAAAATGCAGATTATGCTGTTCTCTCTATTCTTAGAAATTGTGATGATCCTGTACATTTTGTGAAAATTGGGAGAGGTAGATAAAGTATACCCAAGTGGATGCCTCCCACCAGGCAAGGCTTGGAGAAGCCAGCCAGTCAGCTCCTGCACGCTCAGCTCGGCAGTGGCTCTCGGTCCCGGCTGTGCCGCGGTAGTGCCTGTCTGCCAGAGGACTGCTTTATTTTTGTCCAGTGATTGTCAGGAAGGCTCTCCAAGAGGAGCTAGGGATTACAGGGCAAACATAACAAAGCTGTAGGAAACCAGGTTTTGTCAGTTATGTTGTAGACAGATCAATCTCGCTTGTGTAGCTGCTGTCTCTCCTGCACGTTTTCTCTAAGAGGCCTTAAAGCAGCTCTTGTCAGTTTGAAATACAGTATTTTTGAACTTTATTGCTGAGCTTAATTTTGGGTGTTTCACCAGATGCTGTCTGCTGCCAGTGACTTTGCTTTTGAAATGCCTTCTAGACAAGGAATAAACATTAGCAGTTGCCTTATCTGAAACACTGTTAATCTATGAATAAATTTGAAACAACTTAGCTGTACTAGTTTGAAATGTTATTTATGGGCAAAGTAGGCCTCTGAGTTTGAAAGCCAAACAAAAAGTAAATGTAAAAATCTTTTCCTGGTCTCCAGGAATTTTGTTATTAACAAGGAAGTTTCAGGTGTTTGGGATGAGAAAGGCGACTCAATTTACAAGGAGAGAAGGCTGGTATAGAGGAGCCTTACAAAGCCTGGTGCAAATGGAGTTTTATTGTCATAGAACAGGTAAAAGATCAGAAAGAAGAAACCACTAAAAACCAAAGCAATCCCCCAAAACATTGTCTGTAGCGTTGTGTGACAAAAGTGATAGTGTTATACAAGGGAGGGGAAGAGTCAAAAAGTGAAAGGACTATAAACAAAAGCTGGGAAGGGAATGCCACCCTGTGCACAGGCTGGTTTGTGGTTGGGTTTTTTTTGGGGGTGGGTGTTTTTTGGGGTTTGGGGTTGTTGTGGGTTTGTTTTTTTTTAAATAGGGTGCTGCTAATTACCGACATGAAGACACTGATTTCAGGATTTAGACAAATTCCATTGAGGTAAGCCTCGTAGAGAAGGGTGTAACACGGAAATGTTGAGTAGGGACTAAGAAATAAGCAGAGGTATCATGGGGGGAGAGGAGCAGTAGGAGAGCAGGGGTCGTTGGGGGATTAAGGACCCATAGCTGTGGCGAGAAAAGGGAGCAGGGTGCGGGTCGGGGGAGCGCTGGGGCTGTGGTAAACTGCAATTCCCGGCTATATCCTGCTGGCTAATTAAGGCATTATGGGAGGATAAGCATAAAGTCACTTTAAACATCAGTTGCTGTACTGTGCGTGTCTGGTACTTTTTTCTTCCCTTCCCTGGTACTTATTTTACGTCAGCTTTTCTTTTTATAATACTTTTTAGTCTTTCAAGTGAGTGTGTATTCAGCAGATGAAAAGCAAACTGTTTGCCAGTTTAGTAGCGTTTCAGCTGTTCTGGTTTTGAAACCTCAAGTAGTACACAATGGAAAAAATCCTTGAAATGGTTTACCTATGACAGAAAAGCTTTTCCCAGAATAAAAATACGGACTCTTCCTGAAAACCATGTTGCAGTACTTGTCTTCCCTCCCTCTGCACTTCCCCCCCCCGCCAGAAGATAATAGGCTTGGCTCTGGAAACTCACTTCCAATGAGGGTGGAGTGAAATTATTTTTGCTGCTTGCTGCCAAAATTAAATAAAAATGTGTCAAAATGAAAATTGCACAGTTCTCATTGAGCCAAGTACTTGTACTAAAATTTGTCTTTAACTTTTTTGCAGCTGATAATTTGTTTTGCTTATATACCAATGACTTTGTGTGCGTGTGAACTTCTTGGAGAAATACCAAGAACTGGAGACCGGGATGGTACCAGCTTTTATAAAGTCTTTTTGATCTCATTGAAATGAGAGGAACACACCTGAAGTGTCTCACACGACTGTCTTCAGGGTAGAGACATTGTGTGAAGTTTGCAAGTTGCTGGGTAAAGGGTTGATTGAGCGATTTCTCTATTAAAAATTTTTTCTTTATTTTTTTAGCTATATTGTAATTAAAGTGTCTTCTGTCAGGAACTCCTAATTAGTTAGTCATTTGTCAGTGCTCTTTAGTTTAATGTTTGTGGTTCAATTTGAGGCGACTTTGATTTCTTCTCCTCTTTTCCCTAAAAGAGGAGGAGGGAAGTCCCCCCAAACTAAAAAAAAAACCACCAAACCAAACCCTTAAAATAATTTGCTAATGGTATTCATTGCAATTTAGGAAATTTGAAACTGTACCAGAAGGGTATGTAGTATTAGAGGGAATATGATCAAGTTAAAATACAGCACTCTGAAAATTTTATGCTGCCAGTTTTTTGACTAGCCTCCATCTTCATTTGGGTATGAGATGCACATCTCCAAACTTCTTGTTTGCTTGAGCAGCAGCTCTGCTGTGTGTTTCCTGGCTTTCAGGAGTAGCAGTCTATGTTAAACCACTCAGGCTAAGGAAGGTAGATGGTAAAGTTGGAACAGTTACAAACTCATTGCTCAGTTTACATAGATATCGGGCTGACAGTGTTCTGAGAGAGCTTCTTGGAGTCCCCAGGGACGGATCTAACATGGGGATTCCTTGAGTTTGTAGTAACCCCACAGAGAAAGTGTGGGCTTCAGTTCTCTCCCTCTTATGTTTTAGCCATGCTAAATCACTTTGCCATATGCTGAGGGGGGTCAGGGATAGGTATCTGAATCCATACTCCTTTGGATTTAAAAATTCTTGTGCCTGCTAACTCTTACAAGAGCGGAAAGACACAAAGCCGCGAGATGCTGAGAGCATTGCTGAGTCACCAGAGCACTCTGGGGCTCCAACTCTGATCAGTGCATTTCCCTGTCCGATCCCAGTAATGGGGCTCTTACTGAACAGCTGTCCACCAGAGGGGACTTTGTGCTGAATTCCTCTGTAGCCTGAACCTTATTGATAAAGGTTAAAATCCTGGGAATTTTAATAGTATAATTTATAATGATTTTTAATAGTATCATCAGCATTAGGACCACCAAGCCTGGTCCTTGTGATGCTGGGTAGATGATGTACGGAGATGGTTTAAGCATGCGTGGTGCGATGAAGAGTGAATAAAGCATATAGAGTGTGTTAAGGCAGGTCTGGTGTATGTGGCTCTTCATGATGTTCTTCGTGTTTTGACGGTTAAGGAGAAAGTATTGACTGGTACTTCTCAACTACTTAGGTTTCCACATCTACTTTTAAAGTTTGCCCCTTCAGTGTAAAGCCTATAGTTACGAGCTCGCTAAGGCTTCAGACAAGGAGTTTCCTTTTCTTAAGATCCATACGTGGCAGTCTCATAATCATTGACCCATTATGGGATCTGTGCATTGAAAATTGCTGAGCTAGGCAGTTGCTGTGGAGATCAAAGAAACAGAAGACATTAAAAGGAGGGCAATGGAAATGCTGCTCAACTAGTATACCAGCTAAACAGAGAATTTACTGTAGAATTACTGTGTTGCACTCGCTTTTGTCACTACTCTCATATTGTTTCTGGCTTTGTCTCTGGCTTCTTAATGAAGAACTGACAGTAGCTTACCTTTTAGGCTTGTTCAGGCCACATTCAATTAAATCTTTCTTTGGGTTTATTTAACCATCTCCTAAACAAAGCTGAAAGTACAGCATAAGGCAGTGATTCCTGCTCTGTAGGCTGTGGAGTAGTTACAATATGACATGGCAGCATAGCTGCTGAGAAGCAGCAGTAAAGGTTGACACTGGTCTTTGGATCCCAAAGTTTGGGAACCCTTCGTCGAAGCTATGGCAAGGCACAGGCAAAAGGGTTGGTAAAGGAAAGCTGTTTGTTCGAATCGTTATCAAAGAATATTGTGTTTGTATTATGCAGGCAGTGTCTGATGAATAAAGCACAACTGGATACAAAGGCACAGGAAAGACTTTTTAGGAAACATTTAGAACTTAACAGTTCCCTGTTTTTAAAGCATTAGCCTTGATGATTGGTTTCTAAAGTGTATTTGTGAGAAAATATAAAAAATTAATTAATCAAATGTTTGCTGTATATAGATTTACATAAAATATATTTCTCCCAGTAGTGCCTCTGAGTTTATTTCAGAGTGTTTCATCATATGGTAGATGTTCTGCTTTGCTGACCTTGTAATAGGTAGCTGTATAGCTCCCATTTCTGTGATACTGTTGGTGTTGACTCATTTAAGTATAAAAAAAAAAACCCAAAAACTTGAATGAAAACTAAATGCGACTCAAAAAGTAACTTACCTCCAGATTAAAATAAAATCCAGCCAGAGTTCTGGGGTGGGAGCATCTCTGCGTGTGTTCATATTACATACACTCACACATGTATTTTAAAATGCATCCTTCCAGTCACATGGCTTATGGTCATGTTTTTCAGTTTGGGTAAGGTTAGATGACAGTCTTGAAATTTGTGAGTCTTATTTCTCAGACTGATAGGATCAGAAATGCAATGAGGTATGAACACTTACTCCCCTGAGAGGTAAAGGCTTTCATTGCACATGAACAACCTCTGAATGACATAAAGAAAGAACAGAAAGAATGTTCTTGTTTGACTTGGGAGGGAGCGTAGTCTATCCATGTTCTTTAGATTATGTCCTTTTTAATGGAATCTTTGTATAATGTTGAAAAAATGAAATATCTGACAGAGTTGTTGTATTTGAACTGTGTCATGAAAATGAGAAAATTTACATGGCCCATGTTATTTTCAGGTTTGCTGTAAACTACCTACCGTAGCTATAATGACACCAGCCCTCAGAGAGGCAGCAACAAAAGGTCATGGTATCCACTTGTCACCTTCTTTGTCCTCTAGAGCTATGGAGTCTGATACAGCTTTGTGCATGGAAAATTCCAGAGCAGTGGAAGAGAAGATAAAAGAGGACTCCATCGCACAGATTACTTGCTCAGTCCTGGGGTTCCCCACTGCTGACCCCAACCTCAGGAATGATATCTTCAGTGTGCAGCATTTTGGTTCTCCACCATCCTCCAAGCGCTATCAGTCTGTCTTGTTAATGAGTACAAATTCTGCATTTAGCAACAAAACTGGTAAGCAAACGAAAGCGGGACAGCCCGACTGCTCCAAGATGAGAAATTCATTACATAATGGTGCTGACACATCATTTGGTCAGATTAGTCATTCGGAACCTGAGGAACAGGTCAAAGGGGAAATGTTTTCGGAGACCTCATCTCCAAATTTGGCAGAAATGCAGAGACTTTTGGATTCAAATGTAACTGAATCCAGTAATGCAGAAGACATGCAGCTTTTAAATGGTAAATGGTACAAGAAGAATGGGTTTTTGGGTAGGGCTTTGGAAGTCTGCACTGAAACAATAAAAGGGGATTTATTACACCAAATTCTTCGCGGGCCTTCAGAAGGGATTTTGAGCTGCACCCCAGAGGAGGTGTATGCTCGCTTACTCCAGTGTATCACTAAGCAACAAATGGAAATCAGTCGCGCCAAAAGAACTCAGAAACGTTTACAAATGCTCCTGGCAAAGCACATTATCAAACACTGTGATCAGCAGCTGAAATGCTTCGTGAAACATCAGCTACAAAGAATGAAGGTTTTCCATGAGCCAACTAGATTTTCGAGCAGTAGCTCCCTCAGGTGCACTGAAGGTTGGCCAGAAAGCAATGCAACTACTCTGGAGAGTAGTTCGAGTACGGACGTACAGAACGGAGTTAGCGTTGCACCAGGTGAAATCCGAGGATTTGCACTTTCTACTGGAGGGCTGCTGTCTCGCGTGGAGAAGGATCTGGACTCGGATGCAACGTGTAGCAGCTCAGATGAAGATGGTGAGGAGCAGACTGTAAGAACAACTGTGGAAGCGTAAGTGTTAAATTCCTGCTAGACTCATATGCTTCATGCTTATAAATCAAGATGGAAGGGTCTAGGCCTGCAGATTCCTTCTTGTGTGAGTAACCTCACTCAAGAGATAGTCCTCCTGAAATCAGCAGGACTGTCCGTGTGAGCTAGGTTTGGCAGGGGTCAGACAGAAAGTAAGAACCTCTCCTAATTACAGCGTTTGAGGAACAGTTACTTTACTAGACTGTACAGAGCTAGGTTTTGTACTGTGCTCTATCAGTTTGCATTACATTAGTACTGCTAATCATTCAATACTCAGATGGTGCTGTAAATCAAATAGTGATAGTAGTGCTGTAAATCATATTTTTGGCCAGCGTGAAAATAATTTTAATTTTATTATGGAGTTATTAAGAATTAGTCAATGTTAGATCTTGAAATCCGCTACGATGTGGTAAAGAGTAAAAATGATTATCTGATGCAGGTGTCAAGCCATCCAGTACTTGGGGGTTGTATATTGAAAAAGTTTGGTTCTTTGAATTATAATTTTAAATATGTTAATTTACTTACTGAAGTTGTTCTGCTACTGTAAATGAAGCTAGCAGTGGTGTTTTTATTGTTGCTGATATCTTTTTTTCAAGAAGAACCAGAGGAAAATTAATATGATTAACTAATACTGTCTTGACCTGACGGGGATTCTGTCAGTACAAATTACTGTAGCTTTGGAAATCAGTGGTGGATAAGAGAAGTAAATAGTAAAATTGTTCCCTGATGGTGGTACAGCTTATTTTTTTTCTTTTTTTTTTTACCTACTTTTCTACAGTATTAACACAATCTCTTTAGTCAAGAAGTTTTAGAAAGCGGTGAAAGGACGGCTGCTTCCCCCTTCCTATAGCTGGAGAGAACAGAGTATGTCTTAAGGCCTGTTAGGGTGTAATAGTCAGGACAGGGACACACGGAATAGAGCTTCACACAACCCAGCAGCTTGGTAGGAGCTTTATGGCACCTACGTTTCTAGCACTTTTAAGTCAGGACTGGTTTTGTGTTTCCTGATCTCTTATACTCTGCTGTTAGAGAGCGTCTAGAAAGCATTAAGAGTGACACTAGTGCTTGAGGAAAAATAAATATTTAAAAACATATATTTCTTGAAATGCATAATGTTCAGAAGAAATGAAGCTTCATTTTAATTTGGAAAAGAGCTGTGTCCTGTTACATGTTTATAGCTTCAGTTAGGGAAGCTTCAGTATAGCATGGTTGTATCAAATCGCTGCTGCGATTTGTTAAACTCTGTAGGCCTGGAAAACAGAGAAGAGAAAGTGCAAAGTAAAAACTAGTTTTTCCTTTACATATTGTCAGAATGGTAAATACTGTACTAAAGTCCACCCAAAGCATAATGACTTGCCAGTTAAGTTAGAATCACCTGAAGTATTTGAGTTTGCAAAACAATTATTCTCCTTCTGAAATATTTTATGAAAAAACAGTGATTTTGGCTCTTCGCAGCATAGGAGAATCCACATTCTTCTCCTAGCTGATACGCCTGGACTTTTTAGTAATAGCTCTGCCTCTAGGATACTTATCTTGTGAGTACATGAACCAAAAAAACAAAGATGAGAAGCTCTTGATTCTCGAATAATAAATGTAATGTAAAATTTGGACCGAAGTTCTGTGCGAGAGCTTTCTTTTTTCTTCTTGCCAAGGACAGCCGAGTTTCTAATTCTGCAAAGGATTGGCAAATCCTTTACCTGTATTTCTTCTTGTGACTTTTGAATCCCTTAACTTATCTTTCCACTTAAGGCTTACTCAGTTTGTTTTGTTGTACTGACAAAAAAATCCACAGAGGATTATTAAGTACAAAGACACCACCTTTGGCTCAGGAAATCCCCAAGCTGCTGTTGCTTGCAGCAGAGGGAGTATTCTGAAGCAGCACTGCTCCCTCCGTGCCTGCTCTGTTGTAAGACTGTTATCTTGGCTGCTGCTGAGAGGCAGGAGACTGGGTAGATCATCTATAGTCTGACTCAGTTCAACCCTTTATTTGCGGGTTGGTTTTTTTCCCTCCCTTTTTTACGTTCTTACTGCTGAACAGCAGTCAAGCAGCAGCGGTGACGAGGTTGGGAGTGTGCATTAGCTAAGGCCTTGCTGCAATGGCAGCGCGAGAATGACGCATGTTTGAACTGTGCTGCAGGGCCAGCAAGCTCAGAGTTAAAGTACTACCTAATTTAAGCTGAAGACTCTCATCTGTGTGCATAGGCTGAGGCAATGCTTGAATTAACGTTGCAGTGAGGACAGGCTGTCTCTTACTTGAATTTATCATTATCTTCAGCTTGGAATGGTTTTCTTGATTTCTTCAACTTTCCCCAGATTTGTCTTTGTGGCTAAAAGGCTGCACTTTTTCTTCTAGGTGACAAAGGTAAATTGGTTATTCAGCAGTGCAGCTGCTGAGATTTGCTGTTTCCTGAGCTTTACCACTTTAAGGCCCTTTGGATTGCCTTTGACCTGGACAAAAGAAACAGAGTTAACATCCACTTTTATTTCTGCTAAGTGGATTTATATTCTTTGAAATGCCTTTCTCTCCTAGGGAATTGACTTCTAGTGCTTTCCAGAAATAATGTGATCACGTGGGTGAGAGAATACTTGTTTCCTTGCCTGTGACTTATTTTTCATAATGAAGACTTCTACTGACCTGGAAAGACTCTTCCTCTGTGATATTCTTTGTAATACTTAACTGCAGATGTTATAAGGTTCTATTAGCGTGGTGATGAATAGGCAAAACCAAAACATTTTTCCCATATTACAGTATACTGATTGCATTTAACTTGAGGGTATAATCACACTGGTGGCTGGTCATTGTCATGACTGTGGTGCTTTTTATCCTTTTTGGGGGGGAGGAGGTGTCAATCCAATGTTCAAGGCGGGAGGAACCTGCAGTTACTGTGTTTACCTGAGAACAGTCTGTTTCCCATCAGGAGGGAGAAGTTGATTCCAGCTCCAATTCTTTATGGTAGAAAAAAAACTTGGAGTTATTTTTAGCATTTTGAACCTGTTCATTCTCATTATCTTGAAAAGAGTTTTGCCCAATGAGTGCTGACATAAGCTCTTCTGAGCTATATCTCAATGCTTTGTGTCTCAAGTAAGATTGTCTTTATCCATCTATTTCAATACCTTTGTTATTTAGTTGCAGATAGTTGTTAGAAGATATTTAGACCATCATTCATCCCTTGTGCATTACATTAGATGCTGTCCTCAGGACAAGAAAGATCCTTGGTCTGCTGGTGAAGGCAATTTTTCTAGTTGACAATTCATAGTACTTGTTGAACTTCCCCAGTTTTAGAGTAATTGGAAAGCCTCATCCCATTTCAAGAGTTTCCTCAAAGCACATTTGGTCCTTTGAGTATTTGCTAAAAAGAAATATGAAAAAGCAGCTGGCTCTTTTCAGGGATTTTGTCATTTTGCTGCTAGCATCAGCTCATGAACATCTTTAACCTGCCAGTTTTCATGGAAGATTTCTTAGAGAAAGCACCAAATTTCCATCAGTAATTTGTAGTGTATTCTAGTACTGTTCCAGCCTTTGGGTGTAGGAAGTTCCCAAGACACGACACAGGGGATATAGTAGTACTTCTCTCTGTTTTCTCAAAGGCAGATGTTAGGTGCTATTTGCTAGCTCCCTGTTAGGCATTAGCAACCTAAGTGGATGGAGGGCATCACAAAGCTGACCGTAATTCCTTCAGGAATTCACAACTAACATCAACATAGACAACATTTCACCAGCAGAGTTTACTTGGAACTTGTTGATCATCTTTGTGGTTCATGAAGATGGAAGATTATCCATAGAAATGGTGAGAGATTTCAAACAAGGTGAACTGAGGGCGGATGTGAGCTCAAAATTTTTTCAACAACACAGCTTTGCTCTGGGAGCTATGCATTGTATCCTTCCAGGCCAACTCCACATCCTTATTAATGTATTTTGTGTGTATTCCTGATGTGGTTAGAAGTTCCAGTTGTTTACAGTGTACCACAAAGTAGTCTGATGCTGAGCTGGTTATTTGGGAAACCTGTAAAGTTGCAGGGTACAGAGTTTTTCTTCTACATGCACTACGTGTATGATCTTCCACAAGCAAAAAATACATCAGTGGGGTTCTTCAAAGGCACAGCTGCTCACTCCATCAAATAGTAATACATGTACCTAATTGATTAGAGAGAAAAGCTGCTTACAGTAGATTTTTCTGCAAAATAAGTAGCTCTGTCTACTCATGAAAAGTCCTGTGCCTTGTTTCCCCAGTCCTCCTTCCCCCATCTGAATACAGTCCTTTTGCATCGTTTGGTGGGATTTTTTTCTTCTGAAATGTTTTCATGCTTTTCCTCCGATTTTTGAAAGACATGTTTTACTGATTATCTTCCAGCAACCTCAAGCCTGATGAAGAAGCACTGTTATATTTTTCCATGCCCACAGGGTTTATTGTGCCTGGAAACTTTTATAATGAATGTGCAGAGATAGTAAATCTTTCTCTTTTTTTTTCTCTTTTTTTTTCCCCTTAGATTGCTAGTTGGAAAGAGAAAAGATGGGAAATCTGCTTTTAGTACATACACTTGGTGGGGAGGGGAGCAGCAAGGCGGAGGGAATACAGGAAGGAAGAAAATATTGTGACTAGTATCTCCAGATATAATCTGTTTGTTCTAGATTATTTTCCATTTTTCCTAGCATTTTTTCTCATGGCTATTTCAGCAACATCAATGCAGTTCTGCAGACCTCACTATAGAAGACACTGCTTAAGGGCTGGGGTTTATTGCATGTCTTTGAGCCACGTTATAAGGGGAAGCTGTTTAGTTTTGCAAGGTCAGGTCCTGATTTTCCACTCTGAGCTGTAATTTTTCTTCATACCTGATATGAGAACTGAATTCTGGTTTTGGGAAGGGGAGGAAGAGTGTCTGCCAGGACTAAATACTGCTCTCCATTTTTCTTAAGCACAAACCCCCAGTTGTTTCCAGTTTTTAAGATCTTTTTAGTTTTCAAGTCCAGGAAATGTCTTATTTGCATAGAGGATTAATATGTGGACTTTTGAATAAGTATAAATTCATAGGTACTAATAATATGCTGATTTTTGAAATGTTTTATACATTACTCTTTCATGAATTCCATTCTCTCAATTCTTGGCTCCTGTCACTAGCACGTGGGAGGAGAATTGTTACCAGGGAATGAAAGAAGAGATAGCTTTATATTACCTTCTGTTTTCACTCTAGGGATACATGTATTATTTCAGAGTACATTCAGCCTCACTTGGTTGGATTTCCATAAGATGGATTTACAAGTTTTTTAGGGTCCCACATGCATTTACTGTTTTTCTTTAGAGATCTCATGTGCAGCAATAATAAGTTGCTTTTGAACAAGACTTCCTTCTCACAACACCAGAGTAATGTGCTTGTGAGTGAGGATCCTGATTCCTAACCTGTAATTACATTAATATTTTTGCAGCTGCTGAAGGCAGACTGAAAGCTTTTAATGAAAGGCAGAAGGTTTGACAAGTTGTAACCTGCAAGGGAATCTCAGAGCTGGGAATGTCAAAGCTTTTGAGTTAGGTGTTGAATGCATAATAAATAAAAACTTGGCATAACTCCTCTCAGTGACAGTTTAATACACAGTCAACATAGTATAGTAGAATAGAAAATCTAATAATCAGACACATGTGTATACATGATAACCTCGCATGCTTAATTAAATGGTAGACAAGAAGAGTTTGGTGCTTGATGTCAACTGCTGATTAATCAGTGGTTTATAGCTAGCTTTTTTTCTTTTGCTAAGCCATGAAATGTGTTTGTTTTAATAAAAAGATCTGTTTACAAACAACAATGAAGAGTCTTTCTAACATCTTGTAAAGTGAGGGCAGCATTATTTCATTTTATAGATAACATTGATTTCATGAGAATCGACTTCAAAGGGATACATCCAGTGCCTTTGAAAAATCAGCGTACGTGGGCCCCTGATACAGGAAATCATTTAAATGCTTTCCTTTTCACATGAAATAAAAAGTGTGCATAAAGACTTCCCAAAATAGGAATGCTCTCCTGTAACAGGGTTTCATTCATACTGCTAAATATGGGTTAGGAATGTAACTTTAGATGTCGGATTTAAATATATTGACCTGTGCTCTTTTTTTATGGAAACTGAAATAGCTGTAAATGATTTTATTTTCATCCAAACGTTTTACATAGCTCTTGTGGGTGAGAAAAAAACTTTTCTGTTGGGGAATTTAAATCAATTTAATTTTCAATTTGCAAACTTTTAATTACTTATTTTGTTATTGGGGAAAAAAAAAATAAACCTGCATGTCCATGTTTGAATATATGTGCATTATAAACTCCCCTTCCACCCAGCCCATGGGGGTAGACTGGGAAGCAATAAAACTCAGTGAAACTCCACCCCAAGCTCCTACGCAACACCCAAACCAAGAAGGTTGCAACTGTTTGAACCTACGTTCATTACACTCTCCACCCCTTGCCCCTGCAGACTGGACTGTAGGATTTAACATCATGACAAACTCCATCCCTGCCCTGCAAAGCAGACAGCCAAGTACTGTTTGGTTACTCCTCTCTTACTTAATCACAGCGTGTTTACAGCAACTGTGGAGTGCCCAAAGGACTTGGTTTCTGGTGTACCGGGGTGTCCCGTGACCCCAGGGCAGGTGCTGTGGTCCCTGCTGGGGCAGCTCTTGGGCTGCTGGGTGCTCGCCCCCACTGGGGGTTTCATGCTGTAGTGGGACCCATCCCAGCTTGGCCCAACTGCCCTCCCACCTGGAGGAGCACTCTGGGGTCCTTCCAGCTTTCCTGTTACCCCATTCCCTGCAGCAGCTCCCCCACATGCAGTGGATATACTGCTCACACCACCTCAGAGCAAGGCACGTTCCCTTAGGTGAGGCGAGGGGCGGCAGGAGGCGGAGGTCAATGTGTGGTGGTACCTTTGCTCTGCCGTGGTCTTTCCCAGCAGCCACAGCCCCTCCTGAGTCTCCTCTCAGTGGCTGCCCGTGCAGTTTTTCCCTGTTCTGCAGGACTGCAGTCCCACTGCTACCAAAAACCTACGGATGATTTCCAGTGCAAGTTCTGGATCAACTGTTAGTTGTCTATCCAAAAAGTCTCAAAAAAAATATGATTTGTATCTGTTTTTGCATCGAGATCTGATACTATATACAGCTAGAATGAAATTAGCTATAAGCTGGAGTTAGATGTTACGTGAATACCATACCCACCTATTCCTTGTAAGAATACATGTAGATTTTGGGACCAACTTCAGTGGCTGAACAGCATTGATATGTTGCTTGTATGCTGTAATAATGTTCCATTTGTACATATCTTTAAAGGAATATGTTGTAAGCTCTGTCTTTTTTTATGTTGAGCATGGGATCCAGACGTAGCACTACTTTCTTGATGTCTTTTTCAAGGGCAGTTGTGTAATACCTACAGAGAATTTTTAGGCCTGTGTTCATGGTGATTTGTTGTTAGTCTATTGATGTTGTGCTATTTCAAAGGCAAGAAAATAAGCTTATTTCCAGGCAGCCCTGGTGTTCCTGAAGTTTTTTTTTCTTTGCGTGTTAGTACTACCTGCTTCTCTGCTCCACATTGGTCTGATCTACAGCTTGCTGAGGTTTAGTGGAAGAAGCTGGTGTGCTGAGGGAGCCAATGGAATCTTGAAAATTCATTTTAAGATATATTTAACAAAAGGCATTAGCAGATATGCGTTTTGCAGTATATTTATTTTATTAAAAGAGGATATGGTGCTGGTTGTTTACCTTTTACAGGTTATTACTTCTTGGGCAGTTAATATTCTAACTGACCCCCACCTCCACCAACCAATTTGGTCTTTTATCATTAATAACTGTAAAGAATTATGTAAACAGAATTGAAGATGAAAAGCACCTACCAGGTTGTAAAGTCAGCCATTGGAAAAGTTCAGCACTGTGAGAGACAGCACTGCTTTAAGAAGCTGAATTTTTAATTTCTTTTGTTGAGCCATAAATTGAGTTAACAATTCAGTGCAAGTGTAACAATTCAGTTTCTAATATAAAACGTGTAGTAATAGCGTGATTCTTTGCAGGAACCCTGTAGCTGGGAAGCCCTGGCTGTGGCATCTCATCAGTTTGGAAGATGTGATTTTTCACATGAGGGAGCATATAGAGCTCCAGTGTGAAATTCTTAGGAAATTTCTCCTTTGCTAGGGTATCCAAGTACAGAGACTTTCCCTTTTTCATATTTTGTCTTCTACAGCCTTTTTTTCCTGAATATTGATTTTCCCCTTCTCCCTTTTCCACTGTCCCTTCTAAACTTATTTGTAGAAAATGTAAAAATCATACTCTGTTGCTACTTAATTATTTTCCTCACTCTAGTTCTGTGCCATCAATTTTCTTTTCAAGGGAAAATCACAGCTATGGTTGATAATTTCAGGTGTTACTGCATAAATTCCTCAGGCCTCATGCCTTAGCAGAAATGTTCAACTGGATAAAGTTTTTTTGGTTTGGGAAGACAGGATGTGTATTATGTGTTAGTATCAATGTATGTTACTTGATGCAATTCTGGAAGTATTAAATGGCACCAGTACGTCAGAGATGGTGGGACCAGGCGTAGGTGCCAGAAATTGTTGTGATAAGCAGTTGCTGATGTCTGTAGATGATAGGGAGAACTGTAACCCATCTGTTCTGAAGCCGTGTAGCGTTTCAGCGGAAAATCTCTGCCAGGTAAAAATTTCTTTTAAACACCAAAGAAGATACCAACCCCAGAGGGTCCAGAAGAAGGACCTGATTGCAGATCTTTGCAGAGATTGCAGTATAATTTTGAGTAGCAGAGAGCTTCCCTTCATTGACTGATTTTATTTTCTTTTTTTTCCGGGGCTTAGCTTGGTTTGGTGCTGGCTGTCACAAAACAGCGGCATATTGCTCTCTGCGGTCAGTCTGTGGCGAGTGCTCCTGGATGATCTGAGCAAAGGCTGATACTGGACCGTCAGAGTAAATAGTGCTTTGGTGTGTAGTGTTGATCGGATATGATACCAGAGGACGATATTTGTTGCAGTTTGTTTTAATCTTATTTGCACTCTGGAATGCATAGAAGAGATTGAGTTCATAAAACAGCACTTGCTGTTTTTTTAATTATGTGGTTATTAACGGTTTAACAGTTAACTGGTCCAGGGGAATTAATACTTCAACGGCAACTGAAGTGAGTTCGTTCTGAAAACAAACATTAAGTAGGTGAGCTGGAAGAATTAGTCCTTGAGAAAGCTTTTACGGGTCATTTCATAGTTGGACATGTTTGTTCAGCTATTACAAGTGTTGGAAGTTTTTATTGGGAGTGGGTGTTTTTATCTCATGAATAAAACCTAAATAAGATTATCTAAAATGCATGCACTACATATCTGAATTCACCTAATGTAAATGTTTTATATGATACTATCTCCTAGTTTTCATCGGTAATCTCTTATTTACTGTCAGGGCCTGCAGACAGGAGAAAAATGGACATGCTGAATTTCACCAACGTGTGGACAGAAGGTATCAGAAGCCCTGTGCTCACCTCAGTGGCTTGCAGGAAAATGCTTGATGCTTTTTGAGCATTGCCGTGTGTAGTCACAGGAAAACTGACCATAATGCTGGTGTAAAATTAGGGGCAGCTCAGGAAGTTCACAGGTTTGCAGCTCCGGTCCTGGGGGACCCCAAGCATACTAGTGTGCTGTTAAGCATTTGTGATAGAGTGCCATGTGGTGAATATGAACTATTTTGTATTTTTGTACAACTGAGTGAGCTTCCCAAGAGAATTGGAGGATGTATGATTTTTTTCCAGTGTGTTAAGTCTCATGAATTTCATCATGAGTCATATGATGTCTGGATGGGATTTAAAGATTTGGAGAACATTGTGATATTTTGCTTTTTAGTTTCTGGAGTTGAGTCCTTCATCAAAATTATAAACTTCTGCTGCTGTTTTCAGTGACTCCCACTAAGGAAGGTGATTAGCTCTTTATCCTGAGGGTAATCAGTCTATAGTTATGAGCTGCTTCGTGCTCCCAAATACCTCACTGTTGCATGATTGGTAATAGGCCTCCCAGTGAGAGGAGGGGTGAACCAGCAGGGATGGCTGAGGTCAGGATCATGGGGTTGCTTTAGGACTAAATCATCTGAAAACTGGATGTCAGAACAAAGTAGGTTAAACTGAAGGGGGGCCTGGCCTGGCATAAAGAGCAAAAATCACCGTATTGGGAAACGGAGTGGAAATGTAAGTGCAAGGGGATGTCAGGAACAACTGCCGTTCTTATGTTTAATGCATAATTTTTGAATTGGAGAAGCTTTTCCCACCCACACTATGTGGGTGCCCGTCTCTCTGGCTTATTTGTGTTTAAGAATGTTGTAACTTGAAAACGGTGTTCTTTGAAACAAACCTTTTGGAAGGAGACTGTTTTGGGTTGGCAAACCTGCATTTTGCAGTTTTGATGTTGCAAGCATCCTCCTTTCCTGTTCAGGAGGAAGCATCCTGTCATTGTCCCTGCAGGCATGTCATGGTAGGGGCAAGTTACTTGTTTTTACTGTGAATTTACGAGGCTGGAAGGTCTCAGTTTCCTTTTAATTTTCAAGATATAAGATACTTGTGGAGAATCTTGCCTTGGGCACAGGGCTGCATGCTCAAAACACTTTCTTGTGCTCACCATACCTACTTGAATCAACCTTACTGTATACTCACTATCATTCCCAGGTTCTGTATTTTTTGTGCATTTTAAACACCACTGTGTTTCTCCTTCATTATTTATGAACTGGTTTTCGGGCTTCTTGTTTTGTTTGCTTATAAAAATAAAATATGCCTAAAAGATTTAAATTCCACCCCTTCCCCTCCCCTGTAAACAACAACAAATAAAGAAAACCCATAGACAAAACCCATACAACAGTGTGTGTCTAGCACAGCAATTTTATCTTGGTTAGCAGTTCCCCTTTGCACTTAGGTTGCCTGGTTTTGTTTTTTGGGAGAGACTGATCTTAGCTATTGGGAAAACATAAATCTCATCTGCAACATAATGGAGGCACTGGTAGAAGAAAATGCTTCTCATAGTCCTGTTGCATTCTCTGATGTTGGTTTGGTTACATAAAAGCATGCTTTGTTCTCAGTTCTCTTTTGGGGAAGGTGAGAGTGCTGAGGGGTTCGTCCATATATTTGGTCCATAGATCACAGCTAAAAACTTCCTTCAGGTCAATCAATAGTACTAACTGTAATAGCAGTATATTATGTAGTGCTCTTCACTTGCCCTTTGGCCTCAGCAAAAGTAAGTAGCTTTGATGAAATGCCTATACTGCCTCTGCTGGTGCTGAATTCAGCTGCTCCCCAGCTGAACTCTCTCCCACACTTTGGGGTGACACAGCACAGCCTGAGCCTCTGCTACCTACTTATATTTTTGATCATACTTTGTCTGCATTTGTATCTGTGCTCCTTGTGGCTTGTTTGTTCTTCTGCATTTCTTTCTTTCTTCTCTTGCAAGTTGTGCAGGACTGACCTCCTGCAGTTTAACCAAAATGGGAAATGCAAGACAGTATCTCACATGGAAACAAATTTTGCCTCTGATGTAATCCCAGCATATTTTTCTAGGGAAATTTAAATGAGATGTTTTATTCATAGAGAATCAGTATTGCTCTGTTCTCTTCCAATTCTAATAGTCCTGGATGAGTGCAGGGAATCATCTGTAGATTTAGAGTCATCACAAGAGCAGTAAGCTTATATGTAAGTTTAATATTTCACTGGACTACAGTACCGAGCATTAGAAACTTTTGCAAATATTAACATGGTTTATATTGAGTTGCTAGCAGAAGAACGAATTTGGAATTCCTGTGCAGAATGTATGATGTTAGAGTCGAAAGCACGAAAACCAAGTAAAGATGCTTTGCAAAAGGAGCGCACAGGAAGCAGGACAGACAGAAACTTTTTTTTTTCTTGTCTCATTCCCAACAGAGAACCAGAGCAGGAGCTTCTACTTTAGCACCTGCTCTGACTTCCTTCTTCAGTAACAGGCCTGGCTATTTTTGTAACCCTTTGTGGTTTTAGGGTGTTTTTTTCTTCTCTGGATTTGCAGAATTAATGAATTCACTGGTGCCACCTTGAAACAGCTGTCTTTTTCCACTTAAATCTACAAAGCAAAAGAAAGAGGGACACCAGCGTTCCTAATTGTCGTAGCATTAAAAGTAGTTAGTCATCTACTCATCAAAAAATGCCCTAAAAATTCTCGTTGCCTCATTTCTTGACTTGAGGGACTGTTATGCTGTACCCTCTAACACCCCAGGAACAGATTCACCGATTTGATTTATTTGAGGGGTTTTTTAATTGTAATAATGGGTTGTTATCATTTGTCACTTGAGTTACCATAATACTTTGCATGAAAACAGCTCACTTTAGGAGTGTCAGGATAGCTTATAAGGATTTTTGTTGTCTTCTGAGTAGTTACAGGGTTTACTAAATAATTTGTGGAGACATAGGCTTAGAGGCAAAGGTAAATAAATAATGCAAGATCAAAGAAATATGAGTGACAGAGATGGGAACCGCATTTAGCGGTGTTCTCGCCTCCTGTCCTGTTAAGTGTGAGCTTGCACTCGCTGCCTTGCCCTCTGCTTCCTGCCCCTTCCCTTGTGGCAGTACAAAAGCGTGTGTCTGTCTGTCTGCAAGGCATCAAAACTGGGAAAGGGATCTAGACTTCAACTTGCTTCATTCACCCTGCCTCCAAAGTTAAAATTAACCATGAGCGACTCTCTAATCCATGTCACCATGTAGCTGCCAAAGCGCTTGTGCAGGCGCTGGGCACGGGGCAGCCTGGGCTGGCAGGAGAGAGGAGCTAAAATTGCTTCCTTTGGCCTGAGCTTAAAATGTTTGTGCTTAGTTCGGTGGAAACTCCTCCTTACAGAGGAGCCTAAGGACATCATTATTACAGTGTAATTAAATCCTGTTAAGTTTAATTATATAAATACACTTTAAAGCCTTACGAAATACTTGCATAGTATTTTAGAATGAAGCAAAAATATACATAATATATTTAACAGTGAATGCAAATAATTCAAGATTTAATATTGTGCTTAAGAAAAAAACCTGCAAACACATTTTTTGAGAAACAACTTGTGATGGAACTTTGCAGAGGATATTTTTTATATGTAACACAGTAATATACAGAGGATAGGATTTGTTTGTGTTAAGGTTTACAATATTTACCTGATCTCCTGTTATCTGCTGTGGTTTGGTATTGATTATGGATTCCCTTACCGCCCTGCTGGTTTCCTACAGTGTACGTGATATACGACCAGCTCTGGCCCTTTCCATTCTGCTGTTTGTTTCCCAGCTGTGTGGGCACTTTCTGGTTTTTCTCATTTCTCTCCCCTCCTCCTTGGTTTGTTTGAGGATAGCTCACCTTTCTCCCCAAACTGTTGCATCTAGTTTGCGAGGTAATTCTGTCAGTGTGATTTGCTTTCTTGTTATAATGTCCTGGTTTGTGGGGGTTTGTTGTTTGTTTGTTCATTTGTCTTCTGAGAAAGGAATAGGAATAAGCATCTCAACACTCCTGTTGGGTTTTTCTCAGTTATGCTCTTTATTCCTATTTAACTTTTTTGTTAAAACAATTAACTAAGGGATTTGTTACAGCCTAATTAAGCAGCTCTTACTTAGGACTAGCTTTTTACCATCCTGGAGTTCTGAGACAAATCCTATTCCAGCTACTACCACGCTTGTGTGAACATGTTATTTAATTGAACTCTGATTTGGGCCAACCTGGAATTCAGTTCCCTGCCTTTCCCTGCAAACTGTGTTTTATGACTTCCAGAAGCACAAATATGCAAAAGCTGTCAGTCCCAGAGAAGTTCTTGCCGACAAGACCTGGTCAAAGCATAAATAACCAGGGCTATTTACTGTGTGCTGGTGATAAAGGCAAAAACAAAGAGAAATAAGAAGGGGTTGTCAGAAAAATGGATATTCACAAGATTACTTCATATGCCTTTTTCCCTAGGACAAAATCACTAATAAAATATATAAAGTGTAAATAATTTATTATGCTGTATATTTATAGAGTTCTTTGAGTTTCTTTTTGATGGTAATCCACTTTGCTTGCACGTAGAACCTGGATTTAAACAGGACATTTCAATCTCCTGTCTAATTTCATATGTTCATTTTGTCTGTAGAAGAGAGTTTAAGCTGGTTATAAATTATGTGGGCAGATAATTTATGTTAAAAAGGAGGAAATTATGAATTTTAGAGGTAACCTACTGGACACTGTGTCTATTCTTACTATTTGTGATGGCTAAAGTAGACTTAAAGTTCTGCGATTTTGAATTATGTTTTATAATCTTTGCCCTGAAAATATTAGAATTCTCAAATTTGGTGATTCTCTGCTCCTGCCAGGAAATGCCTAACATCTTCTGCAGAGTGATGTATTACCTTTCTTTCATTGTTAAGGTAGTTAACGCAAAATTCTGCATTAAACAATTGCGTTTGTGTGTTGTTCCTATGCCAATTCACTGGCATCTGCTTTTTCTTATATCTTTTGTGATACTTCAGTACTCTTCCTTGCCTTGGGAACAGGGGATCACATATTCTGCCTATGCAAAACTTACATACAGTGTCATGCAGGATTTTTAGGTCCAATAGTTATCCCAATAACTTGAGTAAAACTACTTCTTTTCTAGAAGATGTTTGATTTTGTTTTTACAGTTCTTTCAAGTTAGCTGTGGCAAACTGCTTGACAGCTTTAGTGGGAAAAAAACAGCAGTCATTTTCTTTAAATAAACTCAGTTAATGGTAGGATGCTAGTGGAAGTTATATACTAAAATATTGCATTGTGTTGTCTCTGTTGCTTAAACTTACTGGATATTAAGATTATTTGTTGATTTGGTACCATTACATCATTCATTTATTTAATATGTAAGTTGAGTAAAGTTTGCTGATACCAGTGATGAATTTAGCATAATCAAGTTAAGCTAATCACAATGTCAGGTACTGTGAGTTATATCTTTTTTGTTATAAAATACACCTATTTTTAAAGAGCAGTACGAGTGACCTAACTATGCTATACTGACACAGCTAGATTTATAAAATTGCTCAAATAAAATAAATCTAAACTACTTAGTTGGTTTTTTGGGCAGTGACTTGATATCTAGCTGGTCATTGATGGATGATGTTTTATTAGATTCCAGTTGTTAGCAAATTATATTTGTGAAAGCTTGTGGGAGGAAATGTGCTGTAAGAATTAGGATTCTTGCTGGTGTAGTTACTGGAATTCTTTGCAAATCTGTAATCTGCATTAACTGATATAGTTTGGTAGTTTCTCCAGCTCTGGGATTTATAATACAGAACAGAAAACTAGCTTAGCCTGGGAATAGCCAGTGAACGTTGATTGTACTGGTTTGGGCAAGTTCTGTAGTTGCAGAAATAAGCTGATGTGAAACTGGATGGGTATAATCAGATATCTTCTGAAAGTAACTAAGATGCTTGCAACATGAGGCAGAGCAGCTGTCAAAAATGTTCTTGTGCAAATGTGGTTATCTTTATTTTTGGACTAACCAGTATTTTGTCTTCACAGCAGCTATACTTCTGAATGGAAGTGGCTTGCAGACAGAGCTAGAATTGGCAGCCGTTGGACGTGGCTTCAAGCCCAGATTTCAGAACTAGAATACAAAATCCAGCAACTAACTGACCTGCACAGGCAGATACGTGCCACCAAGGTATTGTCTGTAAGCTCATAAATGGGCTTTTAAAATAATCTTTTGACAGTGTTTCTTGTAATATTTATTTGGTTCCTTGTTGCTCTTGTTGTTTGTTTTGTCCTAGAGTGCTTGTATCCATGCAGGCTGTTGCATGCAAAGGTTAATGAGAAAGACATTAGGAAGTAAAAAGCATTGTACCCTAGAGTCACCAGTACAGGACTATCTGTGATAGGGACTTTGTTAGGGACTTTCAGGGGCCCAGCACAAG
This sequence comes from Balearica regulorum gibbericeps, assembly GCF_011004875.1. Classification (NCBI taxonomy): domain Eukaryota; kingdom Metazoa; phylum Chordata; class Aves; order Gruiformes; family Gruidae; genus Balearica; species Balearica regulorum. Next base: position 5,957,867 of record NC_046189.1, read on the forward strand.
GTATTGTATTTATCACACTAGTTTTTCCCTCTGTAGTAGAGGCAAGATTTGGTTTTCAGGAGGGGTGGTTGGTTATTCATTTTTGTGTTGTGGGGTTTCAGGGTGGGTTTTTTTGTTATTTACAGTGCATGTTTATTCTGAGGATTAGCTAGTTAATGTTTGTACAGCACTTTGAACAGGTCAAGGATTAATTATTACTAAAATTCCAATGTGTGTAACTCATGTGCTAGTTTTTGTAAATCGAACTGGCTAGACAGTGGGAAAGTCACATTCCTAAAACATTAATAATCTATCTATCAATTTAATGGGTTCCCCAGGTCATTCTCATGTGCAAGAAGCCAAAACCTATGGTAATTCTGGTGGTGCGATAGGGAGGGCTTTTAGAGGGCTCTTTAACTCTGCATTGATGAGCCTCATATAGGTTGTCTGATCTATGCTGGGGTCAGATAAGCACAGATGGAGAGGAGCCAGAAGATGCTTTAAACTTTATGTGGCTGAACATGAGACTTAGAGGGAGTTTAAAAGGAGAGGGAGATCACCCCAGAGAGCGTTTTCCTCTGATCACATAAAGAAAAATTATTCCCTCTTCTCCTTTTGCCCTCAGAGCCCGTCTTTTCATATACAAGTTTGTCTCTCCTGCTCACAACTTTTCCTGAGTCAGTTTTGTGGTTTTTTTTTAAATAATTGAAGAGCCTTTGTTTCAGGGTCTGTCCTGCCTCTGTCCCCACAGGAATGAAAGGAGATTTTGTATTTTGGTGAAGGGTGAGGATGCCCATATTTTAGTGTTGTCCTGAATAGCAGGTACATGCACACTGTTACACCCATAAGCTTATCAGTCTTTAGGGTGGCACAGGTCTCATGAGCTGCAGAAGACAGGGAAATAAATAACAGAGAAATGAGAGAAAGAACATTCTTTTAGTCATGCATTTTCTTCGCATTAGGTGGTATGTTGGCTTGGAGCCTAGTCATCTTCCTGGTGGAGATCTTTAGTGACATTCCTTTTTGCAAACTTCATGCCCCTTTTACCAGCTGTGGTATTCAGTATTTGGCATTGTGTTCCATAGTGAAGGTAGACATGTATTTTCTTCGGCTGTGATTTTTTTTGTCTGTTTGTTTGTAGTACACCAGTGCAGCAGCTACGGAAGGATACGTGGGCTGATAGAAGAGCTCTTTGTTTTCATTTAGTGACTGCAAAGTAGTTACACAATATCATTAGAATTTGTATGCTGTGTTTAATCATTTCAGAGTGTTTTTCATGTGTTTTGAGTGGAAAAATATGTGATTCATAGCCAGTGAACAATGATTTCAAGCAAAATGCCACTCCTCTAACACCATAATGCAATAGGGAGACAGTTAACTTGTGGGCAGTTTCCTGGCCTACTACATTGTCTCTTCTCCATCTCTATGCACACAGAAGTAGCAGCTCTGAATCCTTGAGAGTCCTTCCTTTTAAAAAAACGTGTATCTGCAAAACAAAACAATTCCATTTAAAGAGGGGAGAGGAGGAGTTCGTTGCCAAAACCTACTGATTGTAACCCATTTAATTTGTAATTCCTATATAGTCAGCATTAGTCTTCTAATTCTTTACTCGTTCTCTTTTCTTCTGTGCCTATTCCATCTCTCCCTTTTCATACAGTCTAGCAATTTTCTCCTTCCTTTTCTGATTTCCTATTTCCGTGCCTGGTCAACAGGATTCTATAACTTAAAAAAATAAAATTCCAGTGGAAGTGGGCAGGGTGTCCCCCTCTTTTCACCACTTTTCCTGTGTGTCTTCCTATTCCACTACCTTCAGAATTTATGTTTTAGACTTCTGTGAGTTACTTTTTTTGTTCTCTCAGTAGTCATGACCTATGATTCTTTTACTAAGAAGGTCTAAAGATTCTAAATTCTGAGAGTGTAAAGCTGTTGAGCTAGCTTGTCCTCCTCTTGTGGCACACAAAAATTAGATCTGTACTTGAATCTCCTTGAACATACTGCTTGCTTTGTTACTGCTGTTGGTCTACAAATTGTAGTATGATACTGTCTGGATTCATTTCCATCTGCTGTAAATGGAAAAATGCAGATGATGGGCTAATATGATAAGGAATGTGGAAAATCTAGTGTTGACCTGATGGAAATTCAGAATCTCCGTGCCCCTTTTGGGCACTAAAGCAAGTTTTCAAGCACCTACATTTGTTTCTAGAGAATGTCTTTGTTCTCAGCTTTGGATTTATAACTCAAACGGGGGAATAAGAGACACAATGAGAGCAGGACAATTTCACGTTTTCTCCTAGTCTCCCCTTTGAAGTCTCTTTGAGACTTGCTTTCATGTTTTAGGGCCAGTGGCTGCTGAGGCAGGAGTCAAGGTGTGAGTAAAACTACAGGATCCATAATTTTCCACAGCACAACCTAGGTGAAGTCTGTATTGCTTAAAGAAATAATATAGGGGTTTCTTGTGTTCACATGATGACAATCTTCCTTGGTTTTAGTGGAATATTATCACTAGAAAGAAAGAAATGAGGCAGTGTAATTGAATGGTCCCATTCTTTCAATATCTGCTTGATATTTGAGTAACAGTCAGTACTGAAAAGCAAGTGTAAGTTCTTTCCCTTTCTCTTTAGAAAAAGCCTGCAGAGGTTTGATAGCCTTTTCTGAGTATCAAATTTATTTACTCAAGATAATGACAAATTAAGGGACTATTTGAGGAGCTGTTGTTGACTGTTACAAAGTTATTTTTGCTTATTATTTTTTTAAACTTTTTAAGTTGTTATAAACAAACCAACTGAGGTATTACCTAGGATTGTATTTGACACTTCTATTTTTCTAATCTGTCATATGGAAAATACAATGGGGGTATTCTTTTCCTAGTTCCATTTATGAAACTCAATTATTTCTTTACCATATGAAGTTATATTTATCTTATTAGGTGGCATTCTAGACAACAGACCACATCTGATGCCACATTTGTGCAGATTGTCTTGAAAAGCAAAGAGTTTGCTAGAATATTTTGGATAGTTACCTCTGTAATTATAAAACCCTAAAAATGCTCACCTTAAAAAAATCAAATATCCAAGTGTAAAATGCTTTTGTTTTGAATTGTATACATCTCTGTTACATAAAAAATAACAGCTTTGATGTTTTGCTTAGAACAGGGATAGGAATAAGAAAAATAGAGCTCTGTAAAATGCCTCCGCAAAATTTATTGGCTGCAAAGAGTATAACCGACTTCAAATCAAAGGGTGGTTGTTTCTTACAGTAAAACCTCTTCTTAAATCAGCGGGTAAATGATCATATAGTTGCTCTAATAAGTATGAATTTCTGATTTGAATTTTGGCACAGATGTTTAAGCAGTGATACAACACTAGAGTGATTGCTGTTATAAGGAGTAGCATAAATGGTGCAGCTTTTCATTAATGAAAATACCTACTATGCCGTTAAGTGTATTTAAAATCTAGCTTAAGTGCTCCAAAGAGTTGCTGGGAGGATTGAAGGGGGATGTGCCAGGTTTGACTGCCCCTTAAAAATTATTTAGGAGGGTTAATCCGTTGTCAACCAACTGTGTTCAATTGCTGTTGTCTAGGGGATGGTGATCTTAGAAGAATTCCCATTTCCAAAAGACATTTTGAAGAAGCAAATACAATTGACAGACCAAGAAGCTTTATTAAACGCCACAGGGAATTCGCAAGCTGCCATTGAGAGACAGGATTCTTTGCCGGAGCATGACTTTGAAATGTCACCCAGCAGTCCTACCCTGCTTTTACGAAACATAGAAAAACAGGTAAAGTAAAATAAGAACTGAATGGTCAATGGAGCCAAATGATTTACTTCATAAATAGGGCAGGTTCCATGGTGATGGCTTCCAAAAAGGAAGATATTTCCCAGTCCCAAGAGTGAGTGCTGATGAATTGAAGGGTTTAAATAACTACATTGTACACCAGGTTTACAAATTAACCTTTTATTTCTGACGTATCTGTGTTACCGCTTTGTTTCCATCAAAGCGGCCACATCACAACTTCTAATAGCTATCCACAAACCTGCCTCTCCTTTATAGTTAGGTTCAATGTAGTGTTGCCACAGATTGTTTCAGGAAATACTTATGTGAGATGAAAGAGTACAGCTGAAGATGGAGGTATGTTGCACTTGAAACAAAAAAAAAACCAGCCCCAACAGAATTTAATTGTTGGTCTGCCTTTTCAAGTGTCGTAGGACTCCAGTTCAGAGCCGAGGAATTCCAGGTACTTAACAGGCATAGTGTAGGCGTAGCTGTGAGCGGAGTTTCGGTTCATGGTGTTCAAAACAGTCATTTCCAAGGTTAATTCCAGGAAATATGATATAGACTCCAGCAGGGTTTTCTTTTGCTAGAAAGTACATAAAGAATGTGGTAGGATCACATTGCTGAAGGAGATACAGGAAATTTGTTTTCAGAATGAACTTACGCAGTTAGCGTAAAGCAAACCTGACAAAGCCAGTATGGTGCATTAATACATTGCTCTGCTGCTGTACATAAATTCTTGGTCATATACACTTTTTTAAAATGGGGTAAAAGTAGCTTTAGGTACTAATGCTTGTTCCTGAATCTCTGTGCCAATTTTTCTTATTTGATAGTCATACTTTCCTGTTCTTAAAATGCTTCCCCTGTTTGATAGATCTTATCCACAACAGACAGGAGTGAGGAAGCAGTGAAACAGGAAATTTATATGTGCAGTGCTGGCAATTGCACAGGGTAAACCAAAGAGCATTTTTAGAATGTGGTGAATGTCCCCTCTTGAAGTGATTACTTGGAGAATTAAACGCACTTTTCAGTAAGACATTTGACAAGTAAAGGATTAGTAGCATGTTTCCTGGTCCTTAAGTATCTACAAACAGAGGTCCAAGAACTTGGGTGATCTGAAAATTACTTGGAAGTAAAGGTGTTCTTCATTTAACATGTATCACAGATTACATCAGATTTCTTCCCTTTATACCACAAAAACCTTTGGGTTTTGATTATTTGATTAGGTTTTTTACTATTAGTTCTGTAAATCAACCTTAACTCTGAAAGTCTGAGTTTCTTCTCGTTCAGTTTCAGGAGTAACAATGCTGTAGGCTGAAGTACATCCACAGATATTCCCACAGAATTCTTCAGCCCTGTGTTAAAGTATTTCTTTGTTAAAAATAAATAATTTTACTTGTGAACACAAAAAATTCATAAAGAATACAAAGTGACTGAGCCTGGCAATTTTTGTTAATACTGCTTTCAAGTTCTTTTCATAGCTATGCAATGTTTTAAAACCATGTATGTTTTTCCTTGTGTTTTGGAAGTCTGCCATTGTTTCGGTTCTTTTATATTCAGTAGAGACTTTGCTCCTTACAGATTGAATTCTGTTGAGATTTTTAAATCAATCTGCTAAATATTTTACTGGCATCTTGTTTGCTTTGTCCAGACCTTTTGTAATTGACTTGCTATTTCTGTGCTTTAAAATCCATGCATGATTATTTTATTCTGATATGAAATTTTTACCTGACTGCATCACTTAAGCACGAACAGAAAAGATGTGAGTTGTAATAAAATGGAAAATAAGTTTTTCTGCCTCTTTCTGCATAAATGGTAGTGCCTCAAAATGTAAAGAAAACTTCTTGGGTAACCTTTAGCAATTCTTGTTTTAAACAATCTAATTTCTGAATGAAAATCCTACAAAATAATGTAAAGGTTTGAAAACAAAAGTATGGCATTTCAGCCACATTTAATTTCTGTTTAGTGTGCAGTGCACAGTTTCCTCTAAGAAAGCTATGTTTATTGTCAGAATAGCCTTTAAGGTTTGACATTTAAAACAAAAAAATCATTGTGAAATGTTATCTGGAGTCAGTCCACAATTCATTGCTATATAAGGAGTAATTCTTACTCTTAACAACTTAGCTGCATTTGTTTTGGGGCAGTTCTGAAAGTCTGGGGTTTGGTGGGGTGGGGGCTTCTTGTTGCTATTTTTGCAGATTCCAGAAGATTTTAGCCATTCTGTCTGTAGTTACAATAGTCCTCCTGTAGTTACGCTTCCTTTTATGACAATACCTTTGTCAAACTACAGTGAGCAACGAAGAGGATTCTTTTAACAAGAAAAATACTTTGAGTGAACAAAATGTACAATGAGTAGACAGCAGACTTTTTTTTTTTCCTATTGAAATGCTTGTTGAATGGCCAGTTAGCTGCAGCTGTTGTAACATCAGCTATAAAGTGTCCTGGTTTCTTTTGCCTTTTTAAAAGCTTTGGTTAAAATACTAAGATCACTAATGTGTTTTGTGTACTACTTACTCAAATGTATAAACAATGTCTTTGGCTGGTTGTTCAGGGTTGTGTTGTTTTTTTGTTGTTTTATGGGTTGGGGTTTTTTTTGTACAGTTGAACATAATAATTGTGAAAGAAAAAACATGCCACACTTGATTATTCACAAGAAGAAACTAAATATGATTATTCCATGATGTATGCAGCTAGAATCTTAAGTAGGAAAACAACAAAATCCCAGGACCTTTGAGCTGTTGAGTCTGCATAAAAGTCTGACTACCTTTTATATTTTTTTTTTATTTTTTTCCAGAGTGCTCAACTGAGTGAAATCATCAGCAGCCTAATTGCTCCACTCAATCTGTCTCCAGCTGCTTCATCTCTTTCATCCAGGACCTGTAGGCACAGACAGCTGGTCAATGGCATCTCCTTCAGGTAGGTGACAGTATGGTAGCAGTTTTTTTGAGAATAACTTTTGGTAAGGTTATGTAGATGGAATTGATAATATTACAGTAGTAAATCAGGAAGAGAGAGCTGCTTTCTGCAAGCTTCAAGAGAAGACAAGTGTTGCTGACAAGGTTGAAAGTAGTAGGGGTTTGTTTTGTCCTTAAAGACATCATAAAAGTATGCAGTCACTGTAAGTACATTTAAGTAATGGGAAGATGAATATATCTGTGAAGTAGTGGAGACAGTAAGTAACACACTACTTCTGATTATTTCAGACTTAATGCATTTGGTCATCATGAGTACAACTTTATTTCTGGAAAAGTGATGAACTAGACTTTACTAGATTAGTTGAATACATAAGCAATGTCACCTGTGTGTCAGTATTGGTCAATGTTAGGGTTTTTTGGTGGCAGCTTCATCAATTTTAAGCATATCAGTCTTCAATACAAGGCCAAATTTATCTTTGCCAGATACTTTTTCAGGAATTTGGAGATAATATTTTTCCATTTGTGGTCTTTTGTTCTGGATGGATATACCTTCCAGGGTGACTGTAGCAGCTCAGAATTAATATTGTAGAAAAATACTTCTCAGTACTACTCCACACTTCTCAGTAATTCCATCTTTTATTCAAAGACTTTAAAATACAGTACAGGCTGTAATCAGTCTCAAAACAGCATTAAGGTAGTTGGCTACAGTCAAAAGACCTAGGTATGTAGGATATTTCTCCTGAGATACTGGTAGTTTGATTTTTGAGGATGGAGTGGTTGCTGTCATTCAAAGATCAGGTGGATGAAGAAAGCGTTTCCTACTAGAGCTGGGGTTTTATGGCAGTGTCTGCAGCAAGACGTAATTCCCTGGCTCCCAGCTCCAAGAAGAGCTGGCCACACCGTCTGTTTCAGCAGCTTTGCCGCAGAGGCTGTAGCCTCCCACAAAGAGATTATAATGAGCAGCTTGGACGGGCAGCTTCTTTAACTGCCGTCTGTTCCAAAGCAATTGTGCAACTGTGCCCTAAATTTAAGGTTGAAGGGGTTCTGTTATGTAGCATTCATGCTCCTGACGTATCAGTTGTTTACGTAGGGGAAATTCAGAAGATTCCTCTTGAGTTTTGGAAGAAAAATAGCCCTGAAATAGGCGTTACTAGTAGAGATGAGTATGTGGAAGAAGAGAGTAATTTAGGCTGTTGAATCTGTGACTTTTTCACGAAACACATGAGGAGGGGCTTGTGCTTTTAAAAATGTTTTTAGGAGTGTGTGAAGTTGACTTTGTGATGAGGGACTCTAATGTTGTAACTTCAAGCCACTTCTCTTCTGATTTATTAGACACTGTCCAAAATCAGTCCTCTTTCCATTTTATGAGCAACACAATTGTTTGCTCACCAAACACTCTCTCTAAGGCTGGTTGTTTTCTATTCATGACCTATAAAAGCCCAAAGAAGAATGGGAAGACTTGGAAGATTTTCTCAGTGCTGTAGCTCTAAACTGGAGTTGGTGAGTTAGGTGTTGGAAGGGAATCTGAGAGACTTGAGAGCTTTCTAGATGTCATCTTAAAAATCAGTTAAATAGTTAATTTTCTTTTTTCGCTTCTTGTGAAGTGTTTTGAAATCTGCAAATAAATACTGTTCATTAAAATGGTAATTAAGCACGATATAGAGTGGTTATCATGAAAATCCTGCAGGGAAATTCACTGCCTCCTACTTCCTGGTTTTTTGAGTGTGTTTCAGTTTTTTGTGGTATTTTGTTGTTGTAGTATTGTGTGCAATTAATTGAGACAGTTACATACTACAGTTAACTTCATTTCTTGGCTGCTTCTCCCCTCGCTTTTTCTAGAGCTCACTCTGTATTAAATACTTGAGAAAGTAGAAATCAAAATCAAACGGAAAGTAAAATGATTTTTTTGGTTTTGAAAAGGAAAAAAAAGGGATGATAGCAATTTTTACTTAAGTAAATTATTGAAGTTATTTGTAGGCTCTTGATACGAAAGATCCAATAGTCCATGTTTAAAGTAGGTCTAAGCTGAGATGCCTTGAGGTTGGTAATCATGGGGTTGCAGTACGGTTGGTTACTCGGGCTGTTCCCAGTGGAAGTGGTGGTGCGTGTATCGTTCCTGGTTGATTAAATGTGGGTAACCTTGAATTGCCATTTGTCAAGGTCTGATTTCATTAGTGGCTTCCTTTTTCTATGTAGCTTTTCTTTGCTCAGTTGAGTCTAGATGGCAAGATTAGCCGGATGCATTGTATGAAGGTAAACGCTCATAGAAGCGGTTCCCTAAGCTAGTGATAACCACTGTCTTACCAGGAGAGAGGAATGAAGTTCATTGCTTCAGTACAGATAGTGCCTGTCTGATGGCTTGCTGTGCATCTGTGTATCTGTGAGTAAGGTCTTTAGCTAAGCTACAGAGCAAGAAAGGCCAACCTATGAGCTTTGAAAGGAGTGTTTCAGCAAATTCATTAATTTTACATCTGGTGATGGTTCATCTCCACTCCTCTAGAATCACATTTTGAAAAACACTCAAACTAACATTAAAATAAATGGATAAACTTGAACCTTGACTTGGAAACCTATTTACACAAGTGGTAGAAAAACCATACTGCTGTGTACTAGAGCTCCGAGCCACAGAGCTGAGATCTTTGCTTCCTCTGAAAATTACTGCAAGGTACAGGATGAATAGAACAGCTGGCAGAGACAGAAGAGAGATTATCAGAGACCTGGGCAGACCACCAGAACAAAGGCAGGAATCACAGAAGTTGAGGAGCCAGATGAGGAGCTTTTTGTTCTAATTTACCTGCCCAAGTTGTCTGTCATATAAGAGGAGAGGTATGTGGAAGTCTAGAAGTCAGACTTGGCACCATCTGACTTCAAGACAGATAATTACAGAGAAAAAGTTTCTGAGAATTCAGAGAAAGTATTTTAAGAAATCTTTTGCATGGACTTTAAACATTGTATTTCTTTCTCAAGCCTTAAAAATGAGGTGTTAGAATTAAGAAAGTCATGCTTCAGTATTTGAGGCTCTTTCTTGGCATTTACTGATATGTTCCTTTAAATACTTCGTACCATCCCTCTTTGAATTAGCACATTTTTTTCATTGAGTCTGTATTGCTTATTGGGCTTGTTCTGATGTGTCAGAAGGACAGCTCAAATTTGAGCCCATAAAGCCTTATTACCACACCAGCACAGCATGGGACGGTGTTTAATCACACTTTTGTGACAAGCACTTCTATTTAATAAAAATGTACTGTTAGAAGAATACTGCTTGTCAAAAAAGATTGATAAATGGCCTTGTAATAAATAAATTTGAATGGTTTTTTTGTGTGTATAGCTTTACTAATAAGACTGTGACTTGCCAGATAAAGTTCATAAGAGAAAATAATCATTTGTGCAGATAGATGACCTGTTACGAACCAAAGCCAAAATATCTCGTATACTTGCAGTATACAGCCAGTTTAGAGTTGCAGTCAAGGTCTTCAGTATTGTAAAAATACATGTACACTTGAGAGTGTTTTGCAGCAATCCTTCAGCTTTGCAGGCACATGTTGTTACAGCAACAAAATGAAATCAGGATACCTATAAAAGTGAAATGTATTCTTCCCACTGAGTCCTTCCCACCCAAATGGGAAGGAGTTTTGAATTCTTACCTTGTAGTGTTCCCTGTTCTGGTGAGCAGACAGGCTGTAGATTGGTGAGAGTAATCCAAGGTTGTTATACGTATACGTATAGGGTTTTCTACTGCTCTTGGCCCTGTGTTCTCACATCACTTTTGTAATTGCCTACTGTATGACTAAGGATGTGAGTACAGCAAGTGTGCACGTAGGTAAGGTTGTGGAGGGATGATGCTGTAACACTGAGGGGGATTTGAGAGGGATGGACTTGGGGAAATGCACGTCAGAGTGCGATTTAATGTTAAAATGAAGCTTTACATGTGTTCATGTAGACCCTGTCACATTGTGACCGGAGCTGAGCTTGCATTCTTTCAAATTATCTGGGTCTAATCAGCTTCTAGGTCTTAAAGACAGACAAACAGGCTAGGCTTTCCCTCCTCACCAAGAGCTTCCCCTAGGCTGGGCTTGGGCTCTTATTGGAGAGCTCTATTGGCGCATCCCTGGAAGTGAAGTTTAATGGCCTTGTGTTAGTTAAACTGAGTGTGCAGAGTTCCTAATTTTGATACCCATGTGCTAAATGGACACTGGTTTGTAAAGCTTTACTTAAGTTTCAGTTCTTGAGCAAAACTAGAAAATTTCAAAAGTATTAGGGCAGGACTGTAGGTCTCCTTTATGTTAGCATGACTGCTATCTTGAGTGGAATGTAAGTTTGTAGGGAAATACGAATTGTAACTTAAAAGTCATAGGTGTCACAAGTGTTAGAAAGAGTTCTTGAATTTGGAAAAAACAAAAAATCATTATATGGTCGAGGGCTTAACTTCATTTTGACATTTGTTTCTGTAAGCAGAAGGGTGAACAAGAATGATTTTGTGGCCCAACATAGAATTAATCAACAAGCAAACAAAGTACATACATGGTTTCCTGAAACAGTGTGCTAAAACATTTTAGTGTTTATAAAATTCTCTCAGATTTAGATAGCTAATGCTAATCAGTATATGAAACCTTGGCCTGTGCATGTGAAGTGTATTTAACTTTTCATATTTCCTCCCCCCATTAATCGTGAAATGGCAGAGCTTCAGACAACAGAGAGGTATCCTCTTCGAGCAGCTGGTTGCTTGATCATCAGCACATCAAGAAAAGAAGAAGAGACAGGACAAGACTAAGATCTCTCTCCGTGGCTAATGTGAGCACATCTGCCCGAACAAGGCCGCTTCATAGTTTCCAGAGGAGGAAACTCTACAGAATGCACGGTGCTTGGAATCAGCAGGTAGGCCCTCGCCTCTCTCTTCAGGAGACAAAACCAAAGAGTCCAGCTGCTAGAGTCTGCATGTGTCTTGTCTGGTATGTCAGAACAATAGTGCATGCTGTGCTAGTTATTTGTTACGTTCAAGGAGCATATACTATATATGGTGGGAATACCAGCTGTGTCAGCAGGAGCTCAGAGTTAATGAGTTGAACATAAAAATTAAAGATTGCTCAAAATCTTGGTTATCAAATCAGTTTGTTATATGGCTATCTTTAAAGCCTTTGTACAGTCTAAGAGACAACTTGAGAGCCTCCTTGGGAGGCTTTACTGCTGAGGAAACACGCTACAGTGTAAATCAGCTGCCTGCTTGTTTTCAGAGTATTTGTTTGAGCTACAGGAAAGTTTACACAGCTGGTGACACATTATTTTCTAGGAAATTAAATTGCAATATCTTAATCTTGCTTCTGTTTTTGCTGTTCCTGATTAGTTACATTGCCTTTTTCATGACACTTTATGAATGCTTTAAAGCTCTTAAAATTTTCTGCATTACAAAGGAATTAATATTTTTTAAATGGGAAAAAAAAACATTGTTGTGCAGGGAAAGGCATATCTGTTCACATCTGATATTAATTGCGTATTGCTGGTAAGAGTATATAATGACTTTAGCTGTGGTGCTTAAAGCAACAGTCTAATTTGGGAGTAGAGACAGTATGAACTCATTCTTTAGAGCAGTGTTAATCCCAAGAGGTTTTAATTTCTTGATTTTACACTTTGCCTTTTAAAAGTGTGTTATATTGAGAGAAATCTCCATGTCTCCTCAGCTAACTGTCTAGGATTTACTAAGTGTACCAATGATCTGGGGAGAAATTTCCCCTGCAAGGATGTTCTGTGTGAGTGTGCTGATTCAGCATCCTCTGCAAAATTGCAGAAGTGGCCTAGTTTTAGCAAGATATTTTACTGAAAAACTGTCCAGTTTCTTATTAGCTTGACTTCCCAGCTTTCTGGCAGTGGGACTTAAAAGATTTGGAAGCCTGCCTGGAGGGTTTTGATGGTGGAGGTTGGAGGTGGAGGGTTAGAGTTTGGGAGCTCTACCTCCTGGACACTTAGGCTTTTCATCTTCCTTGCATTAACCAAGGAGACTCTGGCTGCTTTGGACTTTGTTTCCCATTGAATCCAATCCGTGTCCTGTTAAAGAGGTTGGAGGCCTCTTTACCCAACTGATGCCTCCAATACCACAAGTGCTTCTTGCAGATGTGGAGATTGTTCCCCAGCAAGAGACTCCAGGACTTTCCCTTTGTTCTACTTAACCATGAGGGGTTTCCATTCCAGATGCAACTTCTGAATAACAAGGGTCTTCTAGAAGCCTGCATCTTTGAATGGTCCAGTTCAGAGAATAACAGTGGAAGCTTGTGAACAGAAACTTCATTTCTGCAGCCTGGCAGCAAGAGTTCAAAGCATTTGAAGTTTACATTTTTATCTTCAACCAGCCATAGAGTTGAGCTGCTTTGCATGCCCAGTAGTTTACCTTGACTTGTAGACTAAGAAGATAAATTTGTAGTTTACATTTGATTTTAGACTGCAATTAAAAAGTCCCTTTTTAAGTTACTAGTTAAGGCTTCAACTATTGGAGCTGATGCAACTGTGTGTCTGCTCCATGCTCTTAACATTTCTGGTGTTGGGTTACCATACGCTAACCCAGCTCCAGTGTCTCTGTACCGAAAGTGCACAGATGTCCCAAAGGCAGTGTGGTAAAAACCCCTGTAGGGAACGCTCTTTATGCTTGCTGCAGCTTGGCTCAAAAACCTGTGTTTAGATGCTGCTTTCTAATGTCCTCTCCATGGGGAAGTTAACCGAGAAGTCACGTGGAGAGCCGTGTCATGTGCTACAGATAGATTCTGCTTGCGTTCCTGGAGAAAATAAGAGGTGGTGGCAGCAATCAAGCTGTCAGCTTCAGACTTCATGCAAGTGCCAAACTCAATTGAGTTTTCAAAATTAAGGTAAAGCAATGAACAAAGCCTCTTACACAGTGTTGGTTAAAAGCAGAGTATCAAGGATCCTGCTGGGGAAGTAAGTGATAAAATTGGACTGGACATTCCCAGCACGTTCTGACAATCAAACCTAAATGGGTATCGAGTCTTTGAATCAAGAGTCATCATCAGTGTATCGTTTCATTCAAGAAGTCTCATTCTAACGGGCCCTGTCACTTTCTTAGTCCTGCACTTGCTACACTTGGTTACCCAGCTGTTGATGAGATTGCTGAGCTTGAAATGGAAGAACACTGGCTATCAGCCCAGGCTGACTGCTAGATTAGGCAGATGTCTAAGGGTAAGGATGCAAAATGGGGAATGACCTTTCAGGTTGGTACCTAGATTTCTTGGAAAATGCATTTATATTCCCCATAGTAATCCAGCAAATTTCTTGTAGCATTTCATAAAAAAGGAGTTACTTCTTAGCAGCATGGAAAATAGTTGTATTTTTAATGTAATGTTACTGTGCCGTCTCTAGTAAATGCTCCTCCCGTATTTCTTCATGTTTTACATATCTATATAGCCCTTGGTACCATGGTCTGTGAGGACCACCATTTCTTTAAGGTCACTGGCCTGAGAGCAAGCTGGAGCTAGGGAATACTTGCTGTAACCTCCCTGCAGCAGATGTGGAGTTAACGGAGACCAGCTTGCCAAAATCTGAGCGGAAGATTGAATCTTCTGAACATTGCAGCCCTCGCGCCAGCTTCCTCGCAGTGCCTGGTTCAAACAGCCGTTGGGCGAGTGCCTGCCAGTCCTGAAGGGTGATGCCACTCTGCAGAGTAATCTGCGTAGATGATGACTAAAGAATTCTGACCAGAGAATCACAGCAAAACGCAGACTTCCCATGTGTAGGAGATTAAGAAATACTGGGATAACTTTGAGGAATTTGAGGGTGGTTTTTGGGATGTCTGATTGTATCCCTAGTGTATCCAATGGCGTTCAGAGTGTTGTCCTTTACATCTCTTCAGATTCTTTTGGGAAGCTCATCCCCTACACCCCCCAACAATAATGTTAGGAAAAGCAAAGTATGAAACTGTGAACTGCTGTTCCATCTGTCAGTTCATAAGGTCACTGGGAAGACAGCCACATTTTTTCTCTTATCTAGTGCATGCCACATACATTTACAATGCTGTCAAAAGTTTGAATATTAGTGACCTAGTAGCCTCCCAGTGCCTGTTGAGAAGATGCCCTGTATTATTCTCTGCTTTGCTGTTTTTCTTTTCTGAAGAGGACTTCACCTTCCCCTGCGCTGGTATTTAAATAATGCTTACACAGAGTAGTATCTAAAAGAAACTAGAACTCTGTGAAACTCTAGAGCTGCCAGATCTACAAGACAGTTAGACTGCAATGGGGATAAATAAAACAGGATGCAGGGTGTTTGGTTTATCTGTCACCATCCAGTATCCTCAGGAACTTGAAACATCCTTTGGGCCCAAATCTACTTGTCCTCTAATTCAGAATGACTAAGTGGTGATCTGTGAGTCATCTTTTGGCTGTGGAATCTGTTTTGTGTCTTTCATTATCTAAATAGCTTGGTAGGAGCTTAGGCCGTTTCTTGATTGCGAGTCAGTGCACAAGCCACTCAGAATAATCCACATGCACAATAAACCTTGGTATTGCAGTCTGTGGTTCAGTCTAGAGGATGTGATTGTAGTGGTGCTTTTCTTCAGTGTGATTTTTGTATAAATATTAAAACTTGTATGCAGGATAGCACAAAGGAGTAAACGGCAGGCATGGTCTAGTAGGAGGACATGTGCTTGCAGGCAGGGGTTGGAAGTCTGACGGTACTTCATTCAAAATGCTGGATCTGCCGCTTGTTTGTGTTGTTACAGCTGGCAAGTCAAACAACCTCTGGGTCATTGTCTCCTCCTATAAAATGCACATAATGTAGTTCTAACACTAAGAAAGAAGGCGAAGAGTATCAAAACATTAAAAGCAAGAAAGTCTGTAAGTAGCAGATGGGCATCAGGACTTTAAGACATGAGGTCCAATTGAATAGTTTACCAGGGGTTGTTGCATTTGTTATAACTGCTTCCCCCCACCTGGATTCTCCAAAGTCTAATGCCTGGGCGCTCCTGCAAATGCTTTTCCTATAGCGAGTACCTAGATATCTCTGTTTCCGGCTATTTTTTGTCTAAACTTTAAGGAACTGAATTATGGGTGAGTTTTCAAAAGTTCTGTTAAGTTTGTTTAAAAGCAGACAAGTGTTGTTACCAGTCAGATACTTTGCTTAGCTGATTTGCCCTGATGTTGTCTTTTCTAGTATTTTAGCTGTGTGGCTCATTGCAGGATGTTTTAGTAACAAGGAATTTGTTTTGCCAGTAAATTTTGTTAGTTTCTCATTTAACATCCTAACTAATGACATTAACTTTACTTTTTTTTTTTCTTTTTTGTTTGTCAAGTCATGCTTTGCCAAGAGATGTCACTGAGGTTAGGTAGTTTTAATCTATTAAAACTTCATACAATTATAAATAAAGGGTAAGGGGTAATAAAGGAGGAAGATCTGAGCACTATAAATTTTGGTCCTATCCATTTCATGCAGGATTGTGGAGCACAGTGGGATTTTTTTTAATCTGAAAATTCTCATTGTATATGTATCTCCACCTGCTGGAGGAAGAGATGGTTCTGTGCACTGAGACACATGGAGAAAACTGGAATTCAAATTTGCAAAGGTGCCAACACAGTGAAAGTTGGGAATTGAGGTGCAAAAGCTTACATTTTAGATACCACAAGCAAACGATTGGTATAATGTTGCCAGCTCTTGCAGTTGAGTATTGCCACATTTTTTCTCTTTAGTCTCAAAAGGCAGTTAAGTGAGAGCATAAGAATATCTGCTTTTGTTTAGTGGTTTAAAGAAAAAAAAAAAAAAAGTGACTGCTTCTCCAGAGGGCTCCAAAACAGACAGGGAAAAAGTATGTAAATTCTAGGCTTTAGGTTTCTTATTTTAATCTTGTTCTCATACCAGTTCAATGATTTTTTTGTCCTGCTGCTTTCTCAGTGCATGCTTAGGGCCAGTGATACTTTTTGTAGATGCCACTTGGTAAATACGTATGGCTCTTTCGCCAAGTCTTGATAATTTTCAGTTTTTAGAGAAGAGTGTATACGTATATACACTTTTATAATTTGTATTATATCCAGCATGCAGAGCCTTTATCTTACTTCCTAAATGTCTGCTATCTGCAAGCGGTCTGTAGCAGAGAATAAGGGACAGGGAGAAGGATGAGTGTGCAAACAAGGTGCTTAACCAGAATGTTGCATATAGTGTGGAAGTTGTACCCTGTTTTCTGCCAGGTGATATGTTTGTCTGGGGACAAATATTTTAGCACCTGCTTCCTAGAATACAATCCCATTTCCTCTACCATATTATGCTGTGTTGTAGTTTATTTGTGTTTATGGAGATACAAATGCATTCTTTGTGGTTGTTATCAATTACTGCTTTCTCCAGCTCCCTTGGTCTGTACATTTAAAGAAACAGCACTGTCTAGAGCAGTAACTATCAAGCATATTACTCAGTAGCCAGCTAGAAGTCTTGTCTTTCACATAGTGAAGTAGTTCACATTTCCCCTTAATTGCACCGAAAGGAGTCTACTGGTTGTCATCCCCCTCCTTGACATCCCTAGATATTGGCTCCACTACATGCTTCTGCATAGCTTCCTGGCATTGCTGGCTTCTAAAAAGCCATGAATACAGGGAATGTTGTTGTGTTGCCAAGTCTCCTGCAAACTAGTTTCAAGAAGAGGATGCGTCCTGCTTCAATGAACACGGTGTAGTACCTCTGTGGATGGGTCAGTCTTCTAGTCTGGGGAGGAGAACCCCTTGGTTATGGCTTACAAAATTTATAAGTGAAAATAATAGTTGATAAAATTACTGTTTTAACACTGGAAGTTAAAAAAGAAGGTCTTCTATTAGTTAAAAATCAGCAAAACCTGAATGGGAAAAAAGAATTATTTCTATGCATTCAGCTATTCTGAGTGTGAGACAAGACTGTTGTCTATTGGGGAGGAAGGAAGGGAGAACGCCTTTAGCTTTGCTCTACACTGATACTGCCAGTGGAACTAAATCTATCGTTTGTGAGATTTGTGGCAAGCCAGTCAGCCTGGGAATTCTTTTCCAGAATGAAAAACCTGAAGTGTGCTTTTCACAGTCTTGCATCTTTAGCTCATTGTGACATTTCTGTAGTGTTTTACTGATCACATTTACTCTTAATTTCTACACGGCATTTTTCAAAAGATACCCCTGTGGGTTAATGTGTCTTTCCTTCTTTGGTTTAACTGGTCATTGGTTCAACTGGTCAAAGATTAAGCACTATCCTTGATTTTTCAATTGATTTACAAAGGGTCTTTGTTTCTTGATGTTGAGGACAGCATACGTTTCCCACAGAGCAGTTAAAGTCCATCTCTCATTGGCTTATAACAGGATTAAAGAAACTAAACTCCATATATACATGTGAGAGGTGGGTGGTCTCTGAGAACGGTAGAAGCTACCGCTCCTTTTATGACACTGATGAAAAATCTGAATTCGAGACAAGTCAGATGCTGAGTAAGTTGTTGTTAGTGTTTTGTGAAAGTCTCAGTTCTGTTCCTGGAAAAACTAGTCTCTGCCACAGGATCTTCCGCTTTATCCTTATCAACAGCTTTAGAGGGGCCAGAGGCAGACAAATTCGTTTACATCCCAGGGCACCTTGCTTCACTGTACCTGACCTGTGTATAGATTGCAGGCTAGTGCATGGGAAAGGTCTGTCCATTTTGACATCTAGAGAAACTTCATCTGTAAGGGAAGGTCTGTCATGTAGTATGTATCATCAGCACCGTCTGTTATGCACCTTCCCATATAGGGATGTCTTAGATGCTTTACCCACCTTCTCCTCCACTATCTGTTGGTAAGAGAGAAGGTCTTCGGGGCTTTCAGATTAACCTTTCACTATCCATGTGTTTTATGTTTCCTAAAAGCACTCTGCAGTGAAGTCTCACTTGGGGAACTCCTGCTATTCATCTTATGAAATAAGACATTTCATTGAACTGTATGTTTTGCCAGAGGGACACAGCTCTGCTCAGAGCGGATTGTTGTGTGCTGAAGAGGGAGGCCATGGAGAAGTGGGCTGGCCTTTAAGGCAAATCCTAAAGCACAGAAGCAAGCAGGTAACACGGTGCTCTGTTGGTGTGAGCTGTACATAGCACTTCTGGAGGATTAAAAGTTGGTAGTGTGTTTGATGTTCAAAGAGGAGGCATCAGCTACCCACACAGTGGTTTTCTTGGATCCCACAATTAAGTCTTTGCAATTTAGTTGGCTAGTCATTTACTGAAGAACAGCTTTTAGCATTAAGGGGGATAGTTCTTTGATATTGCTGAAAAGTTCTGAGTGCGTGTGCGTGTAGGGAGAATAAATGCTTTCTCCTTGCCTTTTTCAAGCTTATAAGAGTAATCAGAAGCAGACGTGACAGGTATTCAGCAGAATGTATTTCAGCTAACTTAATTAACTTCCTGGATTCATACACATTGGTGTAATTGAACTGTGGGGCTCTGTACTCTTACGTTTAGGCATGTTTCCAAAAATGATAGGAGTTTTAGTGATCAGTAGCTGAAACCAGGAAGCGAGTATTCACTTAAGAATTTTTAACTGGGAGCACAAAACATTTTTCAATTGTGGCACACTTCATAGACTCAAACTTTTTTCTCTGCAGAAGGATGGTTGGCCAGTACTGTTCAGCCTTCTGACCCTTCGAGAAGAGAGGCATGAGCCAGTCGTGCTTTGTCTAATGCATCAATTTATCACAAGCAAGTGCAAGAATTGTTTTGAATATCAACATAAATTGCTTACTAGATTTTCTGTGACCCAGTAAAACAGTACTAAAGAAAAAAGATTCCAAGAAGATTAAAATTCATAATACTCTAGAAAATTAGATTCTGTTGGTGACACGATTTCTTATGAAGTTTAAAACAGAGCTGCCTATTTTAGTTGAAGATTCAAAGCTTGCACACTTCTGATTTCCTCTTCAATACAGTGTATTTTCTTTTCCTTAATAGAATCAATTTAATTTAATGTTATTCTCTATATCTACTGCTCAGGAAGCATGATGTTTCGTATTTCAGTAATGAAGAAAAATGTTGCAGGAGATGTACAAGGTATAGTATATCAGGGGAAAAATTGATAAGAGTTTAGGAATCTGTGGTGGGTTGTCCCTGGCTGGGGGCCAGGTGCCCACCAGAGCCACTCTGTCACTCCCCCTCCTTAACTAGACAGGGGAGAAAAGGTATAACGAAAGGCTTGTGGGTCGAGATAAGGACAGGGAGAGATCACTCACCAGTTATCGTCACGAGCAAAACAGACTGAACTTAGAGAAAAATTCATCTAATTTATTACCAAGCAAAACAGAGTAGAGCAATGAGAAATAAAATCAAATCACCCCTCCCATCTTCCTGGACTTAACTTCACTCCCGGTTTCAACCTACTCCCCCCACCAGCAGCACAGGGGGACGGGGAATGGGGGTTACGGTCAGTTGATCACACGTTGTTTCTGCTGCTCCTTCATCCTCAGGGGGAGGACTCCCCTGCTCCAGCGTTGGGGTCCCTCTCACTGGAGACAGTCCTTCATGAACTGCTCCAGCATGGGTGTCTCCCACAGGGTGCAGACCTTCAGGAGCAGACTGCTCCAGCGTGGGTCCCCCATGGGCTGCAGGTGGAATCTCTACGCCCCCTCATCCTTCCTCCATGGGCTGCAGGGGGACAGCCTGCTTCACCATGGTCTTCACCACGGGCTGCAGGAGGATCTCTGCTCTGGCGCCTGGAGCACCTCCTGCCCCTCCTTCTGCACTGACTTTGGTGTCTGCAGAGCTTCTTACATCTTCTCGCTCCTCTCTCTGGCTGCAAAAGTTCTCTCTAACTTGTTTTTTTCCCTTCTTAAATATGTTATCACAGAGGCGCTGATTGGCTTGGCCTTGGCCAGCAGCGGGTCCGTCTTGGAGCCGGCTGGCATTGGCTCTGTCAGACACAGGGGAAGCTTCTGGCAGCTTCTCACAGAAGCCACCCCTGTAGCCCCCCCATCCCGCTACCAAAACCTTGCCACACAACCCCAATACATAATCTCTCTTTCTTTCTGAAGGGTTGGCATTGTAGTCAGTCTTTGCTGTAGAGGCCTCTCTTCTCAAAGCTCTATGCCATGGTTTTCATGAAACCACTTGTCATTGCTGTGGCTGAACGGATGTATTTGTGGGGTTGTTTTCAGTTGGGTTTTGGTGGATTTGTTCTTCTTGTTGTGTTACAAAATCAATAATAAACTGCTGTAAAAGCCAATTGGGTTTTAGACTGCGTTCCATACTGAATTGGAAGGGGGGGAAAGTTTAGTTTTCCAATAAACAATTCTTCAGTTCTGTTTCAATAAGGTTGAAGCACTTTCTTTGACTGAGCAACATGCTTTCATTCCAGAGTGAAGGGCTTCAGAAATTTTTTCATCAAGAGTTGATTAAATTGACATTCCTGACAAACATCATGATTTCACTAATTCAGCATTTTCCAGTGGAAAACTACTCCATCAGAAATTTAAACCAGATCCAGTAGCAAGGAATGCAGACACTGCCAGAGTTTTAGCTTTTTTCTAGAAACTTCACAGGCATTTAAATAAAATTACTTTTGCATCTATCTAAGTCCTTATTTTCTTTTGAATTACAAACTGACTTAATGAAAGATTTAATTATTTAGGTGTTGATGCCAGAACATTCAAGGAAATAATACACAGATTCAGGCATAAGGTTTTGTAACTCCTACCACACGCAAGATGAGGAAAAGAATTTTCCATTTACCGATGTTGGCAAATGGATTTTAATATGGTTTCAAAGTAGATTGAGCCTGTGGAGGTTATTTGGCCATGTATGCATGATTTTTAGCAGGCTTAGCTTTAAGCTATGTTCTAAGTGTGTTTGGGACTAAACTGAATTAAAGCAAAAAAGAAGTGAGTTAGAACTAAAGGGCTGGATGTCAATATGTGTTGGTCTTATCTGTATATTTTCTAGGTAATTTTACTGATTAGTGTTCGGGGATTTCTTTTTAAAGAGTGAGAGATTTATCATTTACTGTAATGTAGATTCATTTCTGTAAAAAAAAAAAAGGCAAGCAGAGAGGGTGCAGTAGCAGCTTTAAATAATGGAGAATCAGGAAACTAGTTCATTTCTAAAAGACAAATATCAAGAGGAAATATACTTTTGTACATTTTTGAAAAGCGAGCCCTTATTGCATCAGATGTAGAGCAACTACCTAAAAGCTCTTTAAAGCTTTAGTTTAATGGTCCGTATAATGGGAAACATTACATTTGCTTTAGCATTTATCCCTCTAGTGTTTCCAAACACAGGTCCCAGTTCTGCCAACACTTTGTGGATGTTTAAAGTTTAACAGATGAAGAGTCCCATATGTCTGTCACAGGAAAATAACAGAACGTTGATTTGAAGGACTCCTGGGCTAGGAAAGAATTCTTTCCAAATTAAGTTGAAAGTACTTGTGCATATACCTGTGTATGGAGATCAAGGTGGATTTAGGACTGTTAATGTTTTCCTGTGGGGGAAAAAAGTGAAATACAACCACCCCACCACAACAGGGTCTCCTCTGCTCCAGCATTGTAACATGCTTGCTTGACTTTAATAGTTCCTGCAATACAATACCGGCGCAGGGAGTTTGTCGATTGAGAAGAAGGGAAGAGATGGAAAGGGGAACTTTTTAATGGGATATTTTCTGCGTTAGTGTAGGTTGTGAATACTGATGCCATGTGACAGAAGCACTGATTTCACTACGTGGAAGGGGATTTTATGTGGTGGATATAACTACTGCATCACTAACAGATGAGTGGCACTGCTAGAATACATCCTGGAATAGTTCAGGCAGGAGGAAGCAGCTGAAAAGATCTCTTGGATTCGGAAAGCAGAAGTACTGAAAAATACAAGTAATGTTTGTTTGATCGTCTTGCCTCTGATATAACTGCTAGATGTTTTCCTTTCATTCCATAAAATGTCGTAAGAAAATCAAGACGACCACTGTTATATTAATTCTTACAGTTTTTTTATATGGCAATCCTTTTCCAGGAGATGATAAATGTGGCTGTTTGCACAGCATTAGGCTGAGACCCTTGAAGTACCCCAGTGCCCCCCTTCCCTCCCTTCCCATTTGTAGGATCTGCAGCATTTGGCAAAGTATCAAAAACCTATGGAAGCCTTTAAAAATGTCAGTACCTTTGGGGTCACCACTTCTAGTATCCAGTGAGGCTGAAAGTAGCATAAGCAACACTGTTTCCCTGCAGTGCTTTTGTAGGTTATTCTGAAGCCCAGACTACTGTTTGCTGCCCTGTAGTAGCACATTCAGTTATTTCAGAGCTCAGTGTATTGGCTACACTCTGCTGCTTATTCCTGCCCATTTCCACCCTGTGTTTTGCCTCAGTCTTATTTCCTCACACCTACCAGTTCTGTGCAATCCATCATTTTGCCTTCTGTACTTTAACAAGCCTTGCAAATAAGCAGGTAAATTAATCTTTCTTTGCAGCTCTCCTCTTTCTAGTAATTCCTCTTACTACATATTAATCAATCCTCAGTGCATCCCTCTCTGTATTTATTGCTGTGTATCTGCTTTTGTTTGTGTTGCTTATCTGATATTTAAATTATAACAAGGACTTTGCACTTTTGCTTTGTGTAAGTACATGGTGTGCTCAAAATGTTTAATATTGTGTTTTGCTTTAAAATGTATGACCTCAAACTGTCTAGAGATATTGATACTAAGAATCTTACTAAGACTAAGGGGATAAACAGAGGAGACCCCTGTATTTAGTCTGGTGTTAGTTTTGTTTGTACATCTATATCGTGCCTATTGTGCTGGAATGGAATTTTAAGGGGTTTGTGTTTGTCATAGGATATATCAGAATAATGATTGGAAACAGTTACATTTTCTCTGGAAGCTTTTGACAACTGTTTCTTGGCCCTAATTGAAGGGGGTTTATGTTCTTTGTATTGTGCGCTATAGTCCGTGATAAGTGGAGGTAAGTCATGTTCAGACTACCGGAAGTTTGTAGGAATATTTTTCCTATTCCCATGTTAAAGAGTGTCATGACTTTTTTTTTTTTTTGCCTTCCCTCTCCCTTCTGGTCTAATTTGAAGGAAGTGAGTAAAGGAGAAGTTAACCTTTATTTCTGTGTATCCTTGCAGACTTTGCCATCTCGAGATGCCTCCTTTCCATATAAAACTCAGTTACCATGTATGGTGCCAGCCTCTGCTTTGAGCAGTAGTGAGTACAGCATGGAATCTAAAATACTAGATTATGTGCAAGAGCTGGACTCTTCCTTTCATCCGGTCTTATCATTCCCTTCAGGTAAGTAACTCAAACACCATGCCACTAACAGAGAGTGGTTGTGCTTCTGAGAGCTATAGAGCTTATGGACTAACTTTTCTTTTGAGTGATTTTTAGAACTTAATTCTCTTACAGAAAACCTCATGCTGACAAAATACTTGAGTTCAGGCTAAACGAAAATCTTAACTTCATCCTGGCATTTGAAAAACACACCTTCTCGGTTTCCCATACCAGTAATGTGATTATAGCCAAGAAAGACTAGTCAGGGAAAAGGTATTTTTGCATCTTTCATGATGTGTCTAATTGAGTCAGTGTTAGTCCTTTAGATGGTGCTTTTGCCAACACACTACTATACCTTGGTTGTATTGTTTTCATAAGCAACTTTCAGTTCAGGTCTTTTGGACTAGCTCCAAAAAGCTTTATTTAGGTTTTCTAATTGTTTTTGTGATAGTCAACCTTTTTGGTGATCTTTGAAGTTTATGTTTTCTGTCATCTGATTCTTTAATCTTTTTGAACAATAATGCAGATGATGTTGTTTGTGACTCTTATTAGCCCTGAAACTAGTGCAGGTGCAACTTAACAGCACTTGGGACTTCAAAATAACATATTACATGCTGTTATCAGCAGAAGGGATTCATACTATTGTTTTTTGAGTTGGTTTGTTTTTTTTTTTTTTAGGAGGAATGTATTTCCAGGTAGTTGCTGACCAGTACAGGAATTCTGCTGTTCTGAGGGACTCCTTTGCCACAAAATAATACTGAATGTGAGGCAGGGACTTCCATGGAACTGTTTGAGTCTTTAATCAAGCCCACTGTCTTCCCAGAATGACAGTATAGACACTGCAGCCTGGTATTAGGAATTAGTCAGAGATTAAAGTAAGTCTTGGGTTTGGAGAACTTGTCGCTGGCAGTAGAGAAGACCTAAGTGTGGACATGGAATCCTGAGAAGGTCTCAAGTCTTTTAGGTTTATGAGAGTTTACATCCCTTGTATGGGGTAGAGAGGAGAATATTTTGAGGAGCAGATAGGAGAAACAGAACACTCACTCCAAGAGTGCAACAGCAACATCCTAGTCAGCAAGACTCTGTTGTGGAGAGGGGAAAAAAACAACTCTTAAATCTTTCTTCTTTGCACACACTCTCTATCACCCTGTGACTCTGACAGCCCAGCTGGACAGGAGTCGGGGGGGTTAGAAGTCTTTTCAAGGATAGTCATATAAAGCTATGCCCCTTGCATTCACTCTTAAGGGAGACTAGGAAGTTTAATAAGAACATTGACACTTTCTTTTCTCAAAAAAAGATTAATCATCGTGAAAAAAACTAAAAAGGCTTTGGATTGCATTGTGGCTATTGTTGATCACTTTGCCAGGATGGAGGAAGAAAAATGTTACTGTAACTTCATACCAATACTAAGAACATCTTTCTTTTGAGGGTCTTTTCAAGGAGCCTTGCTAATAATAGTTAAGACAGGAAAAAAGTGCTAGACATACTACCTCCTGCTCAGACGCAGTCCTTGTTTTTGAGGGAGGCTAGATTCATGCACTACTCTGTGCTTTGTACACTTTGCTGTCTCTGCCTCCTCATGAAGATCACTAGTCTGTCATTTTCTTTCATATGAAAGAATTATTGTGAATAAATGCATGCTAGAAATTTTCTGACTTGGTCAAGTAGCCTGATTCAGTATTCATGTTTTCTTTGCAGCTTCCATAGTTATCCCTTTCCAGAGGGATAACTTCTCTTAAAATACTGCTTGTTGTGTGCCCACATCTTTTATCACTCTCTTCTGAATAAAAAAAGTTTGTCAGCAGAGTAAAAGAAAAGGGTTTTGTTTTAATTTCCTCTGTGTGTTAAAAAATTATTATTGGTATTTGTTCTATTTTGAAACTCTGGGAGTTCAATTTTTCAGTGTGCAAGGAGGGATTCAAGTTCAAGGTTCAGGTATTGTTCTCTCTTGTACCTTGTTTTTTACTTTCAAAGTACTTAGGCTCTTGTTTTTTCTTTCAAAGGAGAATCATAATTTGCAGACAACCTGGTAAATACAGTGCAGTGGGACTGGCTCACTAGTGTACTCACTTCTGGAAGCATAAGTGTCCTTATAGTTCTAAGTCTTGCCTTCAGAGTTTTCAGTTACCAAGGATCTTGACCGAAAATGTGTCAGTGGTTGCAGCATCCCTTGAACATAAAAGCACCTCTTTAAACTTGCACCCTTATAACCAGAAAATTGTAGTTTGTATCCAAGAAGTTTGGGTTTCTGGTACTTCTGCACCTAGCCTGTGGATAAACTGCAGCAAAAACTCCTGCCCTTTTGATTAAGATACAAGAGCACATAATAAAAAAATTCTCTGAGACATCCAAGTGGTTCCCCAGGAAAAAAAAACAACAAACCCAAAATAGGAGAAATGTTTTGGTTATTTCTGTACTTAAATGTTGTGACTAATAAACCTTGCAGACTTTCTTTATGTTTTACTCAGAAGTAGAATAGGAAACACAGCAAAACCCTTGGGGAAAAAAACCCTTTTATAGGTCACCTTTAGTCTTTTGACAAAATATCTAGTTAGATCCATATCAAATTGAAATAAATTGTTCTTTTTAGTTAGCAAAATATGTTGAAAGTTTCTGTCCTGGCAAGTCCTGAAGGCACACAAGGCTAAGGTTGTGTGTAAATAAAAGTAGTTTAATGCACACTCTTTGGCCCTGCCCTTGGTCCTCATTCTGAATGTAATAGTTGTCAAGCCTGCTTCTTACATTGACATATTTCTTTCTATTTAATTTCTCTTCTTTCTTGTAATTTTGTTTCCGGAAAGGCTTTTCAGATAGACACCTATTTTTCTTAAGCCTTCCTGCCTTACAACAGTGGGTAAATTCCTTACCACTTGAGATGTTTTGCAGACTAATTCTGGGTTAGAACTCCCTCAGGAAATGAATTACATTGCCCTGGTGAAGCCTTTGCCAGAGAGAGAAAGAAGGAATGTACCTTGAAATTACCTCTTAAGCTCCCAGCAGTAACAATTTCCAAAAGCATTAATTACTTAGGCTGAACCAAAGCCTTTTCAGAATACAGGATAAGTGCACTGTATACAGGAGTTAGTCAAAAGGGGAAGACCCCCCAGTTTTACTCTCACTCGATACCATCCAGAGCTTGTTTTCTTGAAGAATAATTCTGGAGTAATTGCAGGTATGGACATAGTTTATTCCAGAGTAACACAACCTTGTTCTTTCTTACTTTGACTTTGAACATCAAAAAAAGTGCTGTTAATGTACTAAGTGTGTGTGCCTGCACTGGGATTTGTTCAGGAGCATTCCTTAGGTTTGGGTCCTACCTTGATCTGAGTTGTCTTGTCAGCCCTTAGAATCTCTTGGTGCTGGAGAGCTTGGAACCACTTAAGCATACTGCCTTGGTCAGCATGTGTGACAGCGTAGCTTCACAGCTAAAAAGGGATTTGTTTTTACCATGGCATAACTCTCATCTCCTGTTAATAGAAAGACGAGTACCTTGAGTTCTTACCTCCAGGCAGTTACTGGAGATTATCTTGTGTAGTACTTAGCTAACTGATAGGAAAGACTACAGGTCTTTGCCTATAGTGGAGGATAGCACTCGTACAATAACTATCTTGCTGAGAATTGCCTTGCCTCAAATTTTCTGTTTTACTCGTGCAAAAGTCACTTCTTTGAAATGTCCAGTTGGGCTTTTTTAGGATATCGTCATCAAGTTTTCCTTTGGTCTCACCAGTTTCAGGATATGTTTTTCTATATTGTCTTCAGCTTGACCATGTGAAGACACTGCTGCCCTGTAGACAAGTGATCGGTCCTTGCAGGAGTTACAGAGCACTGACGTTCTTCATGATTTGAAGGACTCAAGGCAGCAATATTGCTCATAGATTATATTACATAGCATTATGTAAATCAATTCCTAGACCTTTAGTAATAATGCATAATTCATTGGCTCATAGGTTGGCATCTTTCTGATACAGACTCCATTCCCTTTTGATTTCTTTTGTTTATTAGATATTCCTCTTCACATATACTTTGAAACACTATTAAGGAAGGATGACATCAAAGGAGAACCTGTTGATACCTCATCTTTGGGAGTGGAGTTTAAAGTATCTCCAGACAATGGTATGTAAAGCAAAATATTTTAATATTTGCAAGATAGTTTTTTGATCATTTGCCAGTACTTCCTGCCCTGAAGAGGTTCAATTTATAAACTTACCAGAAAGCAGGTTATCAGAGAAGGTAACCAGCTAAGGCTTTAGGTGGAAGAGGAACCTCTTCCCAGACCACAGTGTCAGGTGGTTCTTTGTTGCACGGAAATGATCCCGTCAGAGCGGTAGGAGGGCAGTAATACAACTGGGGGCAGTTTGGAACACGGATTCTCTGCAGACACAAGTGCCTGACTGCAGTACTGTTTACTATTTAGATTCCTATTGGGAGCCTGGGTTTTTTCTGTTATAAATAGTTCAGCAGTTGAGATTGCCTGTAAATTGCACCAACGGAAAATCAGTTTTCAACCTGATACATGCTTTTTCTCTTGTAGACTATAATCAACATAATGTTTCTGTCAAACAATGGAGCAGTGGCTGTTTATCTAATTCCAAATCTCAGTCAGTGTCAGGAACATCTGACCAGCTGTCAGAAGGAAGAAAGAAGAGACATCTAAGCGAGACAGCAGTAGGTAAGAGAAAAATGGTACTGCTTAAGACAGCACTACTTCTTTAAAAATATGTACTGTATAAATGAATTTGTTTCACTGGGCTTTGAGAATTAATTTTAAGTTGTCTCCAAAAAGCATACTGTATTAAACTTCACAAGAGTGAAGAAATGGACTGACAACACCATGAAAATAATGTGCTATTTTAAAGCATAGTAATCTTTCTCTTTCTTCTTGAGTATGTGTTACAAAATGAGACAAGCTTCTGTGTTTTATTTTTGGAATACTCTTAAAGGAAACTGCTCAGCTGTCCAGCTGTGTTTTTCTAATACTGGGTGTCATTATTTTTAATATGAAGGGGTTTTTTTTAATAGTAGTCACTGAAACAGACCGAATTGCAAAGTTATCTGTCAAATCATGTGCCTAACCAAACATTTACTATTCCTGGCATCTTTGGTCAGCTATGTTTCATTTGTTGTGTACTGTCATTTGTGGTTCTGGTTTTCTTCCAGACTGTTAAGAGGACTTGTGGGTAGTCAATGCTTATAATTAGTGTTTTTACTGTTGTTATCTTTATATTTTAAGCCATTGAATCTCTACTTCAGCACTTGGTAAGTTAATAGAAAGTGCCCTGAAAGTTCTGTAGAATAATGTGATAATTTAGGGACAAAAAAAATCAGCCTACCATTGTAAAGATAAATAGCATCTTACCTCTCCAGGCTATTAAAATGTAAAACCTAACAGATTCTGTTACAGATTAATTTATGTGAACTTTTGGAAAAAATTGGCAAAATTTCCACAAGACAGTTGAAGAAAATAAATCACTGAGTATGAGGTCAAACTATACTAGTTTAAAATTTCCCCTAAGAAGGAATTAAAAGATATAAATGATCAGTTAACATTGTGGAAAAATAGACTTCTGGTGCATATCCAGGTAAAACTGCTAGTATAATCTTGCAGTAGAGGTGGAGATATGGGAATTACTGCAGAGATGGTTTAACCAAAAATGATGATCTATTTAAAAAAAAATAAAACCACAAACCACAACCCAACCCCCCAAAACCCTATTGATTAGAAAGTTACAGGAGAGAATAAAAGGTGGTTTTGGACACACTGAAAACTGTCGTAGATTTAGGTGAGGGTTTGGGTTTTTTTACATCATTCCCTTTGCGCATTACAGCCCTCCCCTTTGCTGTACAGCCTTCTCTTACGCTCTGTGCCTGTCTCTGCGGGGGGTGCTGTGCCCTGTCGCCTCTCGCCATCAGTGATCCTTTTCCATGCCACCCACTTCCCTAACCAGTCGCTGGTCCCCAAACCACATTGCAAACACTTGTTTCCCTAAGTGTACTGTCATGCACACTAAGATCAACAATTGGAGTCACTTGGGAGCACTAGTAAGAGAGAAAACTTCTTGCTAGAAATCTTTTGAAGTTACAATTAGTCTTCTGCCAATAGTATTTAGTTCTTTGAGTTAATGGAACAAAAAAAAATTCCATCTTTTTATCATGAGGATCATAGTTTCCCAATGCCAGAAAACTGCTATGTGGTGTATTTGTGAGTAGCAGCAGAAGTTCTAGCTTATTAGTGCTACGGGTGTAGTACTACATATTTATTCCTAATTTGGGCTCTGTCTAGGAGAAATTATCCATGGGGAAGGTCAGCCTGATGAACAAGGCCAAAAATAAAAGCTGTGTGCCGGGGAGTTGCAGAGCTGCCTGGGAGATGAGAGTTCATGTCTTTGACCCAGCCTGTGCAGTACAGTCTTTAGATCAGCGTTACCCCTTTTTCTGTGTTGGAATATACTGATTCTTTTTATTAGTTAGTATATTAAATCCGAGGTGTCTCTTCTTACTGGAAATTAAGGTAGAAGGAAAGCAGAATGCAAGTGGTTAAAATCTGAATCCCCCTAAATGCTGCTTACACTGGGACTGAATAAGAGCAAACAAGAATTACAATTTGTCTGGAGCAGTGGGCCACTACTGGAAGAAACCACACATGGAGATCTGGAAACTAATTTTGTTTGTTACCCTTGCTGCCAATTTTGTTTTATCATTTATCAAGGAAGAAACCATCAGTGAGGGCTCGGCGAACTGGTACGTTAGTGAGATGCAGCCTGGCTAGGGAAGCGCTGTCAGGAAACACTGAGGAGCATTGCTGTAGGTCTGATTGCATTTGCTGTGTGTGTATTCTGTAGCAGCTTCCGAAAAAAGCAGCAGGATTTGCCCATGCAAAGCTGGTTCCACAAGAAGAAATCCTTCAAAGAAGGAGAGGGATGAGTTTTGTGGAACAGTGACAGGATGAGTAACAAGTGTTTATTTAGATGGCTTTTTATAGTATTCATTAAATTGTGAGTGGTTAGCTGTGGGCTTCTAGAAATGACTTTATTATTACTGTATGGGAAAATATCTTTAGTCTAATAGACAACAGCTGGTATGCATTTTTTATTATTATTTTTTGTGACAGGCGAACGTAATGCTAGGTTTGAGACATTCTCCTTTCAACATGCAGAACCAGAATCCCATAGCAGTCTTACTGCCGTGACCAATGTCAATGCGATGTCTAGGCCCACTCACAGCACTTCATCACAGGTAAACAAAAAATGTATCACTATCTTAACTAAAATATCAGCAGAGAGTTGTGCAAATTAAAAATGCGTGCCTTTTACATCTAAGGTAGTGTTGAATTACAGTACAGAGCATTTTTACAGTGAATTAGGTGCATTATATTAAGTAATTTATTCCAGTTTGACTATGTGGTGTTCCTAAAACAGATACTTGCATTTAACAGAATTTCTGCAGATCATATAACTGGAGTGTAAATTAAGTTTATTGTCATTGGGCCTTTTTTTTTCTTCCCCCCTAAATTCCATTAAATATACTGTGATTTATGTCCCAAATTTTACACAAGGGCTTTTATGACCCTTTTTTCTTGTTGCAGCTACCTAAAATGGCCTCACAATGCAAATATAATCACAGAATTTGTTAACTCTCAGCTTCATTATTTAAAACCTCCTGTGCAGAACTACAGGCAAAATCTCTGGTATATACATTTGCTGCGGAGCGGCACAGCTCTGGTTCAGTGAAGTCACTGCAGAAACACACTTTGTTTTATTGGAATTCATAAAGAATTTCATAATAATATCCAGATTTCAGTCCCACGGTTCTGCTAAGCCTACTGGTATACTGGTGCTCTGTAAGTCATCATGTTTCAATCTGGTGATGACTCCTGGAGAGCCGAGTTTAAATGTGCGTCCCCAATGCAGTCTTGGCAATGCACACTGCTCCTTTCTTCCCTTGCTTGGTCAGACCATCGTCAAAGAACACCTAAATGAGCATTTTAGAATAGATTGCTTCCATTAGCGTTCAGTTAAAAGCTGAAATCTTGTAATACGGAATGTGTCGTGATTTAAAACTAAACTTTCTCCTGGAATTGAGGAACTTCAGTTCCATGCACCAGTTGGCAGAGAAAACCACCGGGAATTCTACTATGATCACGGCTAAGAAATTCACTTTCTGTCTTTTGCACGTCTTTCAGAAAACACTTTCCATGTAGGCTGTTCTTCACTGCTAAATGTAGCTTCATTCTTTTTTAATTCTTAATTGTATCACACTGAAGAACCACTTAGGTTACGAGTTAATAGATTAAAGGTTGTCTTTGTAGACTGAACATTACGAAGAAGGCAGCATTAACTTCAAAGTTCTCATAAGTATTCAGAATTAACTGTAACTGAAATCAAGGAAGGGAGACTCCCACTGATTTCAGTAAGAGTTATGCCAGCAAGAAGTAAATCTCAGAGATGAGACAGAGTTGTTGATTTGTTGCTTCCATCCAGGAGGGGGGGAATTTGAAAGTCATTAAGCCACTAGAAAATGTGTTCAAGTTACAGAATTTCTCCTCGTGCAGTTCTGATGTTTCTCAGCTAACACGTAGTGCCTGTGATTTGAGCTGATGAATCTCCTCTTGTATTGATTATATTATACAGCATAACTCCAGGAGGAGGCTGAGAAGTGAGAGCTCCTATGATATCGACAACATTGTTATTCCGATGTCGCTGGTGGCGCCATCGAAGTTGGAGAAACTACAGTACAAAGAAATCCTTACCCCCAGGTTTGTTTATGACCTCCTCAGTTGCAAAGAAGATGCCAAAATGAACATGAGAACGTTAACTAAGAGTATCGTTAACGTGTAGTTAGATAATTTTGTAATACTAAGATGATCTTTTCATGCACTTGTTTTTTTTCTGCGCACTTCAATTTGTATGACTGGAATGGTGGGAGGACTGGGCAGCTGATAGCACAAGGGAAATAGTCTGATACAGGGAGGTGGCAGATGCACAGACTGGCTAAAAATAGAAGTGTGTTTATATCATCTTAATGGTAGTGATATTTGTGGCCTGAAATGTGCCATAAGGCTGACATGCTCTGAACGTTAATTTGGAGGTTGCTGACTTTTTTGTGTGTTATGGTTCATAAAACAATAGTTAACTATTTTCAGTGAATTAAACAGAACTGATTTTAGCATATATTTTTAAAATTTATCCATTCTGATACAGTAGAGTAAGCTTAATTTTTCCATGATTCTGGAGACATCTTTTTTTTTTTTTTTTTTTTTAAGAAAAAGAACCTCTTTAGATTGCTAAAACAGAGTAAAAATGACTAAATGCAATTGTTCCATATTTTAAATCTCTAATTTGTATTTGCTTTTATATGGTCTTTAAAGCTAAAAATACTATTAAGACTCTACTGGATAGCTTAAAGACTGTGTTGGGAAAAGGAAAGGTTAGATACTGGGTAGGGAAAGGAAAATGTAAATTTTGGGCATTGTTACCGGCACCTTAAATTTGAAATTATTTTATTTGAAAGAAATTTTGAAGCACAAGTAGTGTGGAAGAAGGAGTAATTAACAATATAGTGTAGGAACAGAAGAGTCATCTCTACTGCTGAAATAATGAAACAGCTTCTAGGTAAACTAATTTTACTTACCTTGTCTCATTTCTAGCTGGAGAGTTGTTGAATTTCAACCTTTAGAAAGATCTCATACAGATGAAGAAGAGGTAGGCTGTATTTTAATTAAACCACAAGTTTTTAATTAAACTAGATACAATATATAATTGGGATAATCAGTACATATTTCCAAAGTCACTGACTTCATGCAAATCCTGGTTAAGTTTCAAATTTCAAAAATAAAGTATTGAGTATCAGATTGTGAAAATGTGTCTTATCCCAACCTACTCGATCCTGTGGTGGATGACAGAACTGTGAGTATATCCATTAATAATCATTGTTTGGCTCCTCTGTGCCTTGCTGCTGACACGGTCAGTGCTCCCAAAGGGTCCCTTTGGTCAGACCTCCGCCTGCCTGCTCTTGAGCGTCCCCGTACGACTGTCCCTTTGGGCTACCTGTGCTGTGGTGTCTGTCCTTCTCTCTCATCCTCTTCTTCCATGGCCAGTTCCCATGGCATGTTGCTTCTCAGGAGGTAACAGGCATTTTGCTTGTGGGCCCAGCAGGTTTCCTCAGTTTTCTTCTCAGTGTTCATTTTCCTGCAACCCTCCTGTTGGGAGCAAACTTTTCTTCTTTCTGCTTTGTCAGGAACAACATAACCGTCAGCATTTCCTGCTTGCCTCTTGAGCTAAGTTTGCACATTGTGTGCTACTGTTGCTTCCTCCAGACATAAGAAATCTACCCTTTTCTTCCAGGGAATGTCCGTGGTCTTTGCAGCTGGGGGTCCCTTTCTCCTTTAATCAGGAGTTTGAGGCATGTGCTAACCCCAGTGTGAGCATACCAGCAGGTCTGGGCTCTAGGCTGGTTTTCTGTCCTTCCGGTCTTTTTGTGGCTGTTTCCAGAACCCTGCCAGTTTTGCTGTCCTTTGGACATCTCTAATCTCCCTCCGGTCTCTGCTATAGGCCATTATCAACTGTTGTAACTGTAGAACTTCTATTCGTACCTTCATCCACAATATCTGTTCTTGAGCTCCTTTGTCAGAGAATCTCTACAACCGGGGTTTAGGTGCCTTAGTAGCAGAAACAGATTGCATTTGGGTAGCAGAACAGAAGGTTATGCTAAACACAGTAACCAAATCATTATGCCACTCTGACGAAAGGCGCTAGCTTCCCTGGAGTTTTACTAGGTCTGTAGCTGCCTGCTCCATGGAAATGAACCTTACCTTTCGGAGAGTATCGTGGTCTCAGGTCCCTACCTGGTGTAGCTGCACTCATTTGACACCATATTCTTGGGTCAGAAGGAAGAGAAAAACTTACTCTGTCCCTGCCTTTTCTCATGCTCTTGAGAAGTTCTCGTGAAATCTGGTGGTCAGATTTATGTCACCTCCACCACCACTTTTTGGTTTAGTACCACCTCTGCTAGCAGGAAACATTCCTGATCTTCTTTTGTAGTGGGAAGGTCAAATTGCATACACAAGAGAACTCTCCTGCAAGGATATTTAATTAAACCATTTGGAGAATAACTAATAAGGCAGTAAAGGCACACTGTCCTTTGAGAATCTGTTTGTTGCTCTCTCTTCATCCTGGTATCTGGGGGGGGAAAATAGAATTTCATCAGTGATGCCCCTTTAGGGCTTCAAGGAACTTGGTTGGAAGACTCAGTGGATTTCCTGTTTAGATTTCAGATCCCACACAAATTACTTGTCTTACGTACTTTGAGCATATTTTGCTGTAGGGACTTCAAGGTGCCTCTCTGAAGCTCATGGACTAATCACTCCTTTAGTAGCCCTCCCAGTACATTTGTATTTGGCATGACTAGTTGATCCTGTATGATTCATCCTTTGGCCAGGAAATAACTTGAGTGAACAATAAAGCAGCTTTGCCTCCTGCCGTGGTCCACTGCTTCTGTATTGTCTGTCAGCTGCTGGGTAGAATGAGAGGGGAGAGATGTCAGACCAGAGAAAAATGCTAAAGATCTTGTTTGTCTAAATCATCCTTTGCCAATTCTCCCTCTTTCTTTTGGGATCATGTTAATTGGTTTGGATGTTTTTCAGAGTACTGAGAAAAGGTGGTTGTCTGATCGTAATTCTTCCACTTCCGTGCTTTAGGTTTAAGGCTGAGTTAGATTTGTTACTGAGTAAGCTTGAAAAAAAGACATCAGAAACCAGCAGCATTACCTTTCTGCATTTTCTGCACTCCCACTTTGACACTCTTGAAATTGTTCCTTGTACTGAAGTCAAGGCAAGCTTCAGTAGATCATTCTTGAAGGACAAGAGAGGGCAAAATGTACTTTCTGCTTTTATATAAAGTAAGCTTTTTCTTTCCTTTCCACTGCATAGCAGCCTGTGGTGGTACTGTATAATAGTTTCTTTTCTGCCTACCTTCTGCATGGCTAAATTTAAAACTTTGGGAGTAGTCCTTGTGTCAACCACCAGGTAGGGATTTCTTCTATTTGATACCTTTTTCTTTTTTCCCTTCTCTCTCTTCTTCATTTAAAGGCTTTCAATGCAACAACCTGTATCCCAACAATAGACTTGCACCCAGAGTTTCCAGAAGTTACAAAAAAAATGTGGGGTCCCAAATTTGTCATATTCTACAGGAGCCACGCTTCCCAAGACAGGAACTCAGCACTCTGAAAGTCAGGCCTATTTGCCATGCCTTTATTTGAGTACAAACAGATTACCTTTTTTGGGTGCTTAGTTTTTATTTCTGGATATTTTGCCTTACAAGGACGAACATAACAGCTGGGCAATGCAAAAGTTAATCTACTATCTATGTCTGCTCCATTACTTGCTCTAAAAATACTTACTTTTTGGAAATAGAGCGTTTCAGTCTCCTAGTTTGCATGTATGAATTTGCAGTCTGTTCTGCTTTAAGGCATGGGAGGGTGTGGCATGGGTTTTCCTGTTTTATTTTGGTTTTAATTTGTTTTGTCCAGGTTAAAGTTTCTGGCCAGCCATGGTTGTAAAGTAATGTTCAAGTTTATTTTGTAGTTGTTTTAGTAATGACAAATATTTTGGAATAATTCTGTGTGTAATTAGTTTTGCATAAGTGTTTTCATGGCTTATGACTCAGTGTTTCCTGTGAAGCCAAAGACTGAAACACAGACTTTGTTGTTTTGAGAACCTTTCAGAAATATTCCTGGTGCTATTCAACGTTGATGCACAGAGTCTTGTAGCTTAACTAGATGCGATGGGGGATCCAAATCTTAGTTTGCTTTAAGTCTCTTTCTTTGAGTGAAATCATTAGACATGCCTCACAAACAGACCTTCCTAATAGTCTTTTCTCTCAACATCGCTGCCAGATCCATCCATTGAGGAATGACAGTTCTTTTGTCCTTTTTCAAGCTAACCTTAATGGGGGGGGGGGGGGGATCAAATTTCTCCAGTTATAGCAACTTTAAATTAACATAAAGTAGGTGGAGGAAATACATGAAGTGTTACAAAGCTGGAGAAGGGCAGAGGTTGTATCGAACCAAGTAGAGACCTTTTACTCTGATGTAATGTGATTTTATCCATAGAACAAAGAATAATTTTTAAATAAGAAAATGTATTACTCATTAGTCTTCAGTGGAATAGTATAAAACTAATTTTAAATAAACAAGTACTTAAATCTGCTATCATCAGCTATGGAAAAGGAACAGTAAAGCTTATTTCTGTATTCAAAACTCTTCGCTTGGAGAGGAATGTGGACTTTGATTTTTGAAAGGAAGCTTGTTAAAAATGAAGTTTCTTCCCAGCATGAAAAGTTTTGGCAATTTGCTAAGAAAAGTATTTTCAAAGTCTAAGTTTTTCTTTCAAAATTGTCTTTTGTTTCCACTTCAAAGGAAATCTGAGCACACAGGAAAAATCCTGAATTTTCCCTGAGGGAATAGCACTTTTGTAGTTCATAAAATTCTCGCTTTCACGCTATACATCATTGACCTTGGAAAGCCAGAATCTGAACTGAGATGCAGCCCCGTACCAATGCCATCCAAGTGACAGAGCTGCTGAATTCCAGAGAGAGGAGGAAACCCATTAAGTTGGCTTGCATGAAAGGAAACGAGCAGCTAACAGAGTGGTTTGTGTTTAACATAAATAAATAAAAGCAATGAGGAGTCTTCAGAAAGTAGTCACGAGATGGGCAAACAAAGCAGGCCTGTTTGTCGGAAGGTTCCTGTTGAGTGACGGGCTGAGGAGGAACCGGGCAGCTACAGTTTGAGCAAGCAGGTCGTGTGGCCGTTTCAGATTGCACTGAAGTCTTTGGGATCCCTCGCGTTGGCCCAGTTAAATTGTATTGTATGACCAGCCGCCTAGGTTGGAAATGTGCTCTCTGGCAAGCTGAGCACCACTACCAGGTATGCTTACAGCAGCACAAATGCATTGTAATACTTTGCATTTGTACCCATACCGGTCAGGAACTGCCTCAGTGCTGCGGGACTCCAGGAATGGCTTCTGCAGAAAACCTCAGGGCCCTTGGTTGTCTGGAGTGGAGTACTTCCAGCTGACAATGTAACCTACGTCACATGGCTCTGTCTGGCACTGCAGGCAGGATGCTGCATTTAGTTCTGTATTTTATCACATTCAGTTGGAAGATAAATGGTGTTATTTGTATGACACCACTGAGGATTTTGCTTTATAGAAAAAAATCAATTTATTTTCCATGACCCCCCGATTATTAGTATAATTGCTGTACGGGACTGATCTGGGAGTGCAGCTTCACAGCTTCCGTGACCAGGAATTGTTCTTTGCTAAAATTTCTCTGCTTTTGAGTTGGGAGTGGCTGACAAAAAATCCATGACTGCAGCACTTGGATGCTCTTGCCAACTGTAGCTTTTTAGGTGAACTTTGAAAAGGTTGAAAGGTTTGGAGCACTTGGAAATAACTCTGAGCTGTGCTGGAGGGGTCCAGCCAAGAGCTCGTCCCCCCGTCTGGGGAGCGAGGGGGAAGGGAGGCAAAAGTGCTTCTCACCCAGCCGTGTCTCAGGGCAAAATTCCTGGATGGAAAAATGAAGATGGCTGTTTGAAAGTGAAGGTCAGATTGATAGCTACAGCTGAGGAGTTTTACCTAAAAAGCTGCCTCTTGTTTGACTGCACGCAGTTCAAATACTCGGATCAGGGCTGTTTTAAAGCTGTACCAGAGTCATGCAAATCATTTGCTAAGAAATAGTCTCTCCAAAGCAGAAACCATTTTCTGCTTGGTTTCGTAGCAGGAATGCAGCACCTCAGGTTTGCTGAGTTCCTCTCAATGTGGAGCTATCAAAGTCCTTGGTGATCTCAGACCTATTTCTCCCTGCTTAAAGAGCACCTGGCAAATCCTGCTGCCTCCCAGCCTCCTAAAGCAGTCTCTGGAAACTCCTGGAATTTTTGTTTGTCTTTATTATGTGCTTTTAATACTGGCTTGATTTACAAATGAATACTTGTCCTCTTAATTTTCTGCCTCTCACCATAGAGAAAAATGTGTTAGCTGCATGGGGGTATAATTTCTATATCCATTCAGATCGACCACAGACGTGAAGAAATAAAGTGAAAGTGACAGCATCCCACGTAGCAGAGCTTAGTGAGAGTGTAAGCTGGAATGCGTGTATTTTGATGTGCGTTGAATACTGCAAGCATGCATTGTGTTGTCTCCTCTTGTTTGGTGAACAGACCTTCGCAGAATTATATATAATATTGGCTGCCTTTGTTTCTAGTGATGGTCATAATTATGGCAGCTGCTATCTCTATATTTCATTACAGATAGAAGATCTGTCAGATGAAGTTTTTTCCTTACGTCACACAAAGTATGAAAAAAGAGAGCGAGCAAGGTGGTCGCTGTGGGAGCAGAGCCGCTGGCCCAGAAGGAATAGCAGGCAGGTGTATTGACTTTGATAAGAGCGTTCCTATCGAACCACTGGTGTCAGCTGTTGGTGCAGCAGTTTCAGAAATGCTGTCACAGAGAACTTTGAAAATGAGGGCACTCCTCGTTAATTAACTCGTCAGGGACAGTACCAGGTATGTTTGATTTTGTGGCTGGAAAGGGAAGGCCGTGCAGTTCTGAAGCACGCATACTTACAGAAATTTGGCATGTTGGTGACCTGGTATTAGTGAATAAAAATCTTACTCCCATACTGAACACAGTGTGCCACTCCCAGTTACTATGACTTTAGCCACCAAGTGTAATGTGAACCTTTTCTTCACTCACCTGACTTAGCTGAAAGTCCACTGCATTCAGAGATGGGTTACTGATGAGTCCTGGGCTGTCCCAAGGCTCTTACGCTTAAACAAGTGTGTGAAAAAGTTTAATTATTACAGGCTTGCTATCTGGCGCAAAACTCATCAGAACTAAATCTAACCCCTAAAAGTCTTGCAAAAAGTAGCGCACATAAGAGCAAACATCGTAAAGCTCTATCTGCAGTTTGGTTCTGGGAAAACAATAAATCATAAAATCAGTTCAGAATCTGCCAGGACAAAAATAAATCACTTCAGAATTGCTTCAGAATCTGCCAGGACAAAAAGCATCCTATAAATGCAGGGATAACTTTTTCTGCTGTTTATCATATGCTCATGTCCTTGGCTGAAAGTGAACCGTGCCACTAGAATATATATACAAAGATAGCTTTTTTTAACACAGGGTAAAATTAGAGCTAAACCATATTAAGGAATCACATTTTAAGCCATTTTGAACATAGAAAAACTTTAGAAAGTGTATACAAAAATACAAATTCTGTATGTACCCTTAATTTTGAAACTCTCTGAACTCCTTCGTGACATCTTAGTGCTATTTGAATTCAGAAGTAAAACTGCCATTGACACAAGCAAGGTGAGACTTCCACCTGGCATTTAAGATGCATGCCAGTATTTTATATCTAGTTCAAACTTGCATTAAAGGCGAGGTCAAAAGTTTTAATCTTACTAAATTATTTTGATTGCTTTGGAGATGACTCCAGCACAGAGGTGGGAAGGGGGAGCCCAAGGACGTGCTGTTTCTTCTGGAGTTACATTGGCACAGCCTGCTGACAGTGCAGCGTGGACTCCACAGGCTCCTGTGAATGATGCTGTGTTCCCCTGAGTGGGAACAGCCCACGGCTCACTGACTTCGGGCCAAAATTATCGTTCTGGTGAGCGCCTGGAGCAAGGAGTGGGACTGGCCACCAGCTGTTCTGCAGCCAGAGTTTTCCTGTTCCAGCCCTGTTTTGTCCAGTCAGCTCCTCCACAAAGCACTCTTTGCTTTGGCTTGTGACAACAAGGTTGTCAAGAACCATGTGTGTTTTCATCTGCTCTTTTGATTTAATAAGTAGAACGTAGGTAGCACATATGGAGAAACTGAGTGCTTTGAAAATTTAAACTGTTCCTGGTGATGTGAAAGGGCAGAGGGTAGCTCTTAAGACTCTCGTCTCTTATCTTGCGCTAGATCTTACAGCAAAAATGCTGATGGACGACACGGCCAAGATTCGGTGCAGAAGGACCATCACGGCAGCTCCTGCGCCTCGCTGCATTGTGCTGCTGAACCTGTTCCTGACGTGACTTCGGAAGCCCACAGCTCGCTCTGTTCAGGGATTGCACAGCTCTGCAGGGAGAGCCAGGAAGCCAAGGTGGGTGCTTCCAATACCTTCTGGGTCTGGTCAGGTCTTTGGTGACTGCTCTCTCTAACCTAAAACAAAGAACCTGGACATATCCTCCCGTCTCACTGATCAGAATCTCAGGCTGTCACCCTAGTTTATGTAGAGTGAATGTAGGGCTCCTGTTTAGAACCGGATCGCTATGCTTTATGAATTAAGCCCAGGATTTGTCAACAGGTAAAAATGTCATTGCTCAGCACACAAGGCACGTGTAGTAGAGGCGAGTACGGCAGGCCTGGGTGCAGGGGTGGTGGATCTTTTCTCAGGGATGTGGGGCTGACCGTGATGCGGTCAGGTATTGTGACGGTCTGGCACCATGGAAAAGAGCTTCCCTCTTCCTGTACTGTGCCTGTTCAACTGTAGCTCTGTTCATTGTTCAAAACCGTATGAAGCCAGCTTACATTGACAGCTGGTGCCTAGCAGTGTCCTATTCTTTATCTGAAGAGCCCTGCAAACATTGTAAAGAAAGACACTCATTTGTTACTTGATAGCAGATCATTCTGCACATAGCTAATCAGTTCAGACTCAACTGAAATCCCTTTTTCCCCTCTTTTCTCTTTTTCCACCCTCACTCCTACCCTTCTCATTCCTTTTAGTCTGGGCTGTGGGAACTTCGAGTTTTTCCACTAAAAGATGAAGAGGTAGAAGCTTTACTGTGCCAAGATCAAATAACAAATCAGACTGAAATGTCAAGTGCAGCTTTTCCCAGCGACTCTCACTGTACTTCATGTGCACCAGTTGGTCTGCCAGACAATGGCCAGCCACCAAGAAAACAATCTACCGAAGAGTCAGAAGACTGTGAAAATGTTTGCCTGGGAATCAACAATACAAGAAAACAAAGGTGACAGGGAAATGTGGTTCATTAAGAAAGCCAATTAAGGTGGAGAAAAGTGTAAGGTAAAATCTCTCTTGTTCACACAGCATATGACAGCACAATTCAAAACCTGTGCAGTAGCTGCATATAATATATTTTCTTTCTTGCTTTGTAACAGGCAGGATAAATCCCAAAGACAACACTTTCTTCTTCCTGAACCCCAAGAGAAAGTAATTATTTCAAGCTGGAAGTCTAATATTCCCAGTGTTGGGAGTGGGCGCACATAAATTGCTGGCACCATTCACTTTCTGTTGTCATATTGCCACATTTGTTAATAATCATCCTTTTCTGTTTTGTTTGTCTTCAAATGCATTTCTGGTTCTAGTGGATTGTGGTGCAGCAGAATATGCTGTCTACCTTAACCAACAACTTCAACTGAACACAGAAAAACTACTTGAAAAATAGTGGGGAGAAGGGATAGTCTCAGATTATCTTCCTGTGTGGCATGACCATGGGGCGGAAATCTGCCTCTCTAAATGCATGTGCATAACCCATGCGTAAGATAAGGGGCGGTGAGAACCAGCGGTTTC
The DNA here is from genome assembly GCF_011004875.1 of Balearica regulorum gibbericeps. Lineage (NCBI taxonomy): Eukaryota > Metazoa > Chordata > Aves > Gruiformes > Gruidae > Balearica > Balearica regulorum. The sequence goes on from NC_046189.1 coordinate 6,000,297, forward strand.
CAAAGCAGACGTTCTGGAAGCCGTGCACCTAGCTTAAAATCTGTACTCAGCTCTCAGTAGTGCCAGGGCATGTTTTCATATAGATGTCCTCAAGCAGTAAGATAGAAATAGACCACTGCATTTCAATAGTCGATGTATCTGCTACTCAGAAAGTAGGGTTTCTGCTTCACTCGTGTGGGTATAGAGGAACGGAAGGAAAGAGGAGTCGAGTCAAATCAGTGACGCAGCTCTTTGAATACTGTGTTTTGGGTCATCTTACTTCCTCAGTCCTGCAGTAGCTAATGAGGCTCATAATATTTTGCTTTAATATGTTAAAGACAAAGTCTTGTTCAGATTTCTGTACAGTGCCTTGTAAGAGTCTCGTAAGTATGCCAACATTTGGTGACTAGCTGAAAAGGAAAAGATGATTGATGTCTAGAAGACCAATAAAGAAAAAAGCCCCAAAGCTTTCCATTGTGATTCCGGATAGATTTTTAATTCCCCAGAGTTCACAGTGAGGAGACAAAAGCAAGTTGTTTAAACTTGCATCTAAATAGCGTAGTTTGGAATGTATTTGCAATCTCAAGAGGTATTAACAAAGCTTAAACATTGAATGTAGGTATAATCCATCAACAGGAAGTTTTTCTGTGTAGGACGGTTGAAGGCAGTTTTATAGGAGTCTCTGTTTTTGTGCAAAATTTTCTTCCACATGTAATATCTGGAATGGCACTGGACAGATGACCCAGTTTTAGTGACAATTTTTTTTTTTTTTTGGTCAAAATGACAGGAAATATACACTGGGCATCTGAAAACAGTTCAGTAAAGTTTCAACACTACAACCTATTGCTACATTGTAGTTTATTGCACATTCTGATTATTTTTTTAAACACTTTTTTAACACTGGTTTGTCTTAAACTTGAATCTTGCCTCAATGTCTGATACAATAATCTTTGATGCAAGGTTGGTTTTTTAATTAAAAGTTATTTCTATATATGTTGTATATAGTCTGAATTTGATGGCCTTTTAGAAGCGAAGAAGTAGCAGCAATGCTTCCTCCTGGCACAGAGACCTGCTTGGCCGAAGAATGGCTTTGCAAACACTGCAGTGGCGCTCGCCCTACGCTTTGCTGTTGTACTGGAGCTGCGCTGGTGCTGTGAGGCAAAGGTCTCCCCGGCGTCTCAATACAGAGGTGGATTTTTCCATCTCTCTTGTCCTGCATGCGCATCTGCTGCTGGGAAAAGGTTTGTGACAGTTACGTGTCTCAAATGCTTTGCAGGTCTTTTCCCTACCCGTATCCATTCATTAAGACGTCTGATCCGACCAGTGCTCACCCAGCTTTGTTGTAAGGTCAGGGCTTCCTGCTCGCTCTGATCCCCAAGGCGGTGCGAGGAGTTTCTGCAATTTCAGAGATGGGACAGACCGAGTAAACCAGCCGGCTAGCCGCCTTGCATGTCCTGAAGGTACCGTCAGGAAATGGAACTGCAATCCAGTGTTTACAGGAAGGAGAGGAGAGTTTTTCTGGATTGCAGGGTTGGGGGTAAGGGTGTTAAAATGAGGCCGAAAAAACCCTGTGTGAAAGGAGCTGGATTAGCCAAGTCGGGTCAGCCTGGTGGACTGTAAAGCTGTTCCGTTCCCGGCTGTGGTGTGCTGTTGAACCATTGTGTTACTTTTGGGCCGGTCCCTGGTGGGCTGGCCTAAAGCAGTTGCTTGTTACCTTGCCAGCTGCAGGGGCTGCACAAGCGGTTACTGATATGAGCAAGGGTAAGCACGTTTTCTTTGTCCCCTCTTTAGATGTTCTTGTCAGCCATTGTGGGAACCAGCTAGTGCCTCACAAGGCAATAAAAAGGCTTGGCAAAGAAAGGCCAGGCAGCCAGGAGACTTAAAAAAAAAAAAAATCCCCGGAGAAACTATAAAAATGTCTATTTGGTCATTACCCCAGCCGGGTCAGAAGTCTTCTCTCTAACAGCTGCCTCTCAGCTGGCTCAACCTTGTGGCAGCAAACCGCAGCTGCCTCCATGAAGATCTGCTTGACTGACTGCATGGTCAGAGAACTGTGCCACAGCATTTCTTCCTCCCCACTCACCTGCCACAAGTGTTAGTGGTGTGCAGGTTTCTGCCGTCAGCTGAGCGGCGCCCTGCGGCAAGCAAAGGCCAGTGGGTAACCAAGACCAGGCTGCGTTTGCTTTTCTCATGTCACCTGCCTACCTCCAGCAGCCCTTCATCCCGGTAGGGGCAGCTCTGAGCAGAGGGGGAACGCCACGTGCGCATATCAAGCAAGATGCCCTTCAGGAAGCCCTAGGCTGCTCCTCATCCACAGCACTGCTAACCATTTGCCACCTTTTTGCAGCAGAGCAGGCACGGTGCCCTGCCTTCTCTGTCTCTACTCTCTGTGTCTACTCCAGCCAGTGAGGCACCTGATTTTTCAGCAGCCCCATTTCACTACTGGGACAGGGTTAGAAAACTTAATTAACTGAACTTGGTCACAGGACCAGACCCCTCCTTTCATCTTCTCTCCCTGTGCTGCATGCAGCTGCAGTTAGCACCAGTACTCTAGTTCATTGCCGGCAGCCCTTTTCCCTGCAGAGCTGGACTCTCGCCTCCAGACAGTTCGGTTTTGCATGAGTGTTGGTGGTGGGAGGAAGCCGCTGGTGGTAGGGGCAGGCTGAGAGCACAGAGCCAGGCTGATGCTTGAAGCCATAAAATGTGCACAAAAACCCTGCTTGTTTTCCTTCCTCTTCAAAATTTTAAACAACAGGGGAGAAAAAAAGCTGTTTATCTTTTGGCTGTTAAGCTGTAAAAGCAGCTGTCAGCACTGCTTCTAATATTGGGCTGAAGGTATGACAAAGGCTGACTGTGAAATACCAACTTAAACATAATGCAACAAGCCCCCCCCCCCCCCATGAAACTGGAGTGTTGCAGTTTCACAAAGAAAGCCATTTCCCTTGCACTTTGTTTATCATTTTCAATTGAGACATTTTTTAAGGCCACTTATGTTCTGCTCCCTGCTGCTATGAGGGTATAAACAGTTCATCTCTGCATCCAGGACCTTAATGGAATGTAAGTACAAATACAAACTTCTAAGCCCTATTAAAATTAAGCTTTGTGTGTGTCTACTGCAGATTTTTTTTTTTAATCTTGCTCAGGGACATGCACTGTACCACCCTGTGGAGCACATGTCTGAGCCCCGCCTTACTCAGCTGTATCCGTTTCTTTTATCCTGTTTTCCAGTTCAGACAGAGCCTTTGCTCTGTCAGATCACCCTGGATCGCTCTAGACCACGTGACATCACCAGACCGTGCTCTCCTGTGTTGCTGAAACTTTGCTTTATCAGAGTATTGCAACACCTAACGGTCCTGGGGGTTACTTGGCCTCACAGATACCGTGCAGGCAGCAATTTTGGTTTTCGTGTCAGTGGTTGGTTCAAGTCCTGCGGCTGTGGTGCGTCCACTGTGGGGTTATGTTACCTAGTACAGGCCTAAACAGAGCCTAACAGATTACTGTTAATGTACAGACACACAAAAACCCGCACAAGTCTTAAGCATTAAAAGACCAAGTATCATTACTGTTACTTCCATGGATGTTACGTCCTCTTTAACCTTAGATGTTTTAAGAAGCTGCCTGCATAAACCCACCTGGGTGGGATTTAGACAGCGTAAAGTAATTGAGTAATTTTACTGTGTGTGTAATTTCTCTCTCCCACAACACTGCTGACCTGACAGTCAATGGAAGCACAAACTACCAGATTTAAAATGACAAAGTGACTGCAACCTGTGAAAGAAAAGACATTCTGTGGTTCCGTGCTCAGAACCAAGTGTGGTACCTTCAATTAAATGGCATGACTTTGGGACTTTTTTTTTCCTAAAATTAATTACTAAAAAACCACAAATGGTTGGACTCCCCTTTCAGACCAGCTTGAGGTCAACTGCAGGAAGCAAGGATACTAGAGCCGTTGTCCTCCTGCTTCCAATAGCATGAAAAGCCACATTTCCAAATCCTGTACGTCACTATCTTCATCGTTTACTCAGGCATATGCACAAACTAAGGATTAGGCTGTGGGTCAAGTAAAGGTGGTTCGGGTTTTTTTTAAACAATCTGTAGGGTTTCAAAGCAGCATTCTTCCATGGAATCTCATCACTTCCAGGAATTTCATACACAAGTGTCTTAACTTGCTTTTTGAAAGGTAAATGAGAAGATATTTCACAGTTTGTGACCTGGTAAAGATGTTGCACGGATGACTTTGATAGCTGACTTACATAGGTCAAGTATTTCTATGTAGTAAAAGCAAAAGATACAAACATTTCTATCATCCGTCGGATTTTTTAGCTCTCTTAAATTGCATTTTCCCCAAACTTACTACCAAAAACCACTCATTTTTTTACAGTCATCTTAAAGGAGACTTACCACATCAAGGGAAGGGTGTTTAATGCAGACACTGGAAAAGTTTTGTAGGAATGCACAGATCAAATGACAAAATACAGACAGCAGAATGCAGTTTGATTAGAGTCTTCCACGAGAGAGATTGCACGGGGTGATGCTACACTCTTCTAGCAAGCAAAAACTGACTGAAGTTTGGTTCAATCCAGTCAGCATTAAGAGGTTGTGCCGTAAAATTAGCCTCCACAGAATCAAGAGACAGGTTCAAACCATTGCGCTTCCAACCCTGAAAGACAGCCAGAATGTTTTTCACTGCTGCTTGCTTCATTGCAGCGAAGGAATGATTCCTCTGTTCAGCAGCAACAAGTTCCTGTAATTAAACGTTCATCCAGCCCTCCCTTACGCATGAGAAACAAGGGTTCTCCTGCACGCACAGAGCCTTCTTGAACACTGCTTGGGTAGGTCTCATCGATCCAGGCAGCGCTTTTGAGCTGCTTCTGAACACACATTCCTTAGCAGATTGATCACAGATCTTGGATCTGCGCTCTTCATAATAGCACTGCCAGATACAATCATATTTGCACCTGCCTGAAAGACATTAAACACCCGCTCAGTAACACGGCACAGATCCACTGCTTCAAGAGTTTTCTCGCTGTAAAACACATAAGGAGGTGGTGAATTCTAGACTGGTGGGCAAACAAGCGCTATTTGTGGGACACAGGTAACATTCCTCTAACTGCAACCACAAATCAATTCAGAAAAGACAGTTCTTCCCCAAATAAATAGGTAATTTCTCCATCATTGCTCCTGTCTACCCGAACATACAAGAAACAAACAACTTCTCTAGCTTAGGAGAGGCTTCAGTAACCGCAATTAAAAAAAGGCACAAGATTAGACCTCAAGTAGATTTTGACATTAAGGGTGCCTTGCACTTCCCTCTGAAAACTAATGGTCAAAACGCAATTCCTCCTAACCTTTCTTTTCCAAGGGACAATGAAGTCTCTTAGCACAGTGACAGACTGCTGCTCCAGACTCTTACCTCTGCACACTTATGGATGGTGTCAGGCCCAACTCCTCCATCCACTTCAATGTCCAACGAGGGAAACTGTGTCCGCAGCCACTGAACCTGAGAAACAGTGTAAGAAGGTTGGCAGCGAGATCCACGCTCAGTTGCTGCAGTTATGTATAGCTTCCTACACACCCAGACAAGGTTTAGCCACCTCACCACCACAGTCCGTACTCTTCATTAGCTTTAAGCTCAATAAATAAGGAAAGAGAAACTCATTTTACCTTTGGCATCATGTCTTCCATAAATTTCTGCCCTCCAAATCCAGGTTCTACTGTCATCACCAAAGCCATGTCTATCTGATTGGCCCAAGGTGCCAAATGTTCAACTGTAGTGCCGGGCTTGATGGCCAGGCCAACCTGCAGGAGAGGCAAGACAAACCCAGCGCACCTTAGGATGGCACAAACGCAGCGAGACTGGCTTAAGCTGGGTACAGCCTCTTAGGAAACTCTGTGCCTGTCTATGCGCAGTAAGAACAGGCAGCTTTAAAGAAAGATTCCTGATCGTCTTCAACTAACATTGAAGACTGACTTTGCGCACAGTGTTAGGGCTGCACGTGCCAATCTCTGACCACCTGAAACTGCAACGATGGGTTTTCATTGCCAGAAATATGGCTGTTTGTTAAGCCAAGTGCAACGTGCTACTGCAGTCCTATGCTCCCCTCACCTTCATCCCGTTCTCCCGAATGTCTTTTATCAATGCCCCTGGATTGTCTGTAGCTTCTAGATGAAAGGTGTATTGGTTTGCGCCAGCGACAGCCATTGGTTTCACCCACTGCTCTGGCCTGGCAACCATCATGTGCATATCTGGAAGAGGGGAGCAGAGCGGACAGCTGTAAGCAAGTGAGGCAGCGCCCGGGGCGGCAGCACCGGCCGGCCCCTGCCATGCGCCCGCTGCCAGACGGCCAGGGCCCGGCCGGAGCCGCTCCCACCGCACCCCCAAACCGCGACCCGCGTCCCGCCCGGCCGGGCCGTGCCGGGCCGCCCCCCGGCCCTTACCGAAGAAGGGCTCCTGGCCCAGCTGCTTGCGCAGACTCTCCACGACGGGATGGCCGAAGGTGATGTTCGGGACGAAGTGTCTTGGGGCCCAAGAGAGAGACCCGCCCGCCCGCAGGTTACACCCGGCCGGGCGGGGCGGGGCAGGCCGCCCGCCCGCACCCTCGGGGCGGCCGCCCCCCGCGCCCCCGGCCCGGCCCCGCCCGCCCCCGGCCGTTACCCGTCCATTACATCCAGGTGGAGGTAGTCGGCGCCGCAGTCCAGCATGCGGCTGCACTCGGCGCCCAGCGCCGCCAGGTCGCTGTTGAGGATGGACGGCCCGATCCGGCACCCCGACGCCATCTCTGCCGACCGACGCCCCCGCGCATGCGTCGCCGCGCGGCCTGCCGGGACGGACGCACGAGCGCGCGCCACCGCCCCGCCCCGCGGCCCCCTCCGCCATTTTCGGCGCCGGGCGGGGACTGGTGGGGGGGCTGCCGGGGACCGGGGCGGGGGGGGGGCCTGCTGCGGGGCTGCCGCCCTTCCTGGCCGCGCCGCAGGAACCGCGCGGTGCCGACGCGGACGAGATAAGGCGGCTGGAGGCTGTGTCCGGTCCTCCCGCCACGTCCGGCACCGCGGGGCCGGGGGCGCTGGGGCTCCCTAACGGCCTCAGGGACCGCACAGAGGCCCTGCCCGGCCGCCTTACCCCCCCCCCCCCGCCCCTGCCACGGCTCGTTCCCCACGCAGGGGGGGCCCACGGCCCCACAGCACACACCTCCCAGCCGCGCCAGCCGGGGAGCAGCGGGGCACGGGGTGAACGCGAACGGGTAAACGGCAACGAACGCTGCGTGCCGCCTGAGACAGCAGCGCATCGAAGCCTTTTAGAAAGGGAGAGCGACGCGGCGTTGCGCAAGAGGCTTAAACACAGAACTCTGTCCTTTTGCCGTCACTCCTCTGTATTTAGTCCTCGGGACAACATTTGCGTAAAATGCTGAGGCGAAGGGACCGACTGACACACCGACAAGACACACAGCCTGGACGTTTGCTGAACACGACATGCGCTTAAGGCCTCTAACACTATTGAAGCAGCATCGTTTGTCTTCACAGCAGAAACACACCAGTTCTGTTACAGAGATACTGGAGGAGAGCACAAAACCAGCTAAAGCACATGGTATGCACCTCATCAGTACAGTATTAAGTGCAACTGATGATAGGAAAGTAAAATACATGAGAAAACAGACTGACTGCCTGTTCTCTCAACAATCATCCAACAAAAATCAAAGCCATCTGCCTGGCCACCTGAATAAAATGAAATTACAGATTACATCACTTGGAAGCTGCATTGATTTCTAGCAGGGTAGACATTAAAAAGAGGCATTGTAGTCCTTGCTATGGCTTACTACTGTGGGTTCACCAGTGGCAGTGGAAAACCTTAATGGGAACATTTGTGACATATACTGAGTTAAATGAAGTAAATCACAGTTATTTTGTCATCGTTAGAGTGGAGTACCATGGTGAGGCATCTACTTTTCATTAAGGAAGGTGCTACCTTCTCATTTTCAGCAGAAAAGGTCACTATAAAATGCACCATGAATTCTCTATGTGTTGTGTCCAGCCCCTCGCTTAGCTCACATCTAAAACTCTCCTCCCCCACCCAGCTGCCAGTAACCCAGCCTACCTTGGGATCTGAAAGTGAAGCTGTGTTTTTTTGGTTTGGGTTTGGCTGGTTGTTGTGGGGTTGTTTTTTTTCTCATTTGTGCGTCACTGTTAATAATAAAACTTAGCATCTGGAATTTAGCAATTCTTTGAGCATCCTCCAAGCTAGGAGCTAATCCAAAGCAGTCTCCTATAGGTAGCTGGTGCTGGCTCCAGTGCGCTGAGGAGATAAGAAAGCGGTACAGCATGTTTTGGTCAGCAGCAGAATAAGCAGTTTGTCACTCAGGATGCACACTGAGCAGCATATCAAGACACTGCCATCTTCACCTAACCATCTCTATTGCAAAAACATGTACACTTTAAAGTTCTGTTAGCGCACCACCCATATATATATATACGGATGGTACACTATAAAATAGTTGCCTTTTCAGCCCTGCTTTTCCCAAGAGGTGCTGAGAGTCTCCATCTCTCACCAATACTCAACACCCATGAGCCTGGGAGAAGGGTAGCTTTTGCTATCTTCAGAGGTTTAATGTGCACAAATTCCCTCCTCAGACCAGCGTGAACAGCTCCCGTCAAATTTGAGCATTTGGCAAATACCAGGCAGCGCAGCCCGAAGGCTCCATGGGTTTCTGCAGGCTGAAACCTGCTGTCAGGTATGTGGTTCATTTTCCATGCAATAGTAAAAACTGCATGCTGCATTACAGCAGCGAGGCAGTCAGTTCTACAGCAGCATTTTAAACAGTTATTTCAGAGCTGCTGAAGAGAGATGCAAGGCCTTTCTTCGGAGGTGGATAGGAGGCCATCGCACTCTGTCCTCAGTAAGGCTGTTTTATGATGCATGCATCCAAATTACAAGCCCTCAGGAGCCAAACTGGTAATTAGCACATTTTACAGACTCTCGGGATGATCTAAAACATTTTCCTCTGTACAATAATGCTGTGATTATAAACTCTAGTTCTTCTAACGCAAGCTGGAAAAGGCAGTATATGATTCCCAAAGCACAGGGTAACTATGGGCGTTGCTTATGATTTCATGGTTTGTTTCACAGCTGTTTTGCAGTTTGCTGGTAAGCAGCTAATGGCTAACTTCATATTTCAGTGTAATTCCATGATGATGCAGCATAGCCTGTAACTCAGCTGTGACTTCAGCTGATCCCCCACAGGGATCTCCACCTACATATAAATGTTACATATATATATATATATATGTTTATGTCTAATACTTGCAGCCATGAACATTATGTACATAAAATGGAACCTTTTTAAATACAATCTCAACATGCCAAAAATAGATTCTTTCATCAAGTTTTCAGCCCTGCAATATCCATCTTTTGTTTACAATGTACATATATATTTATATTTAGATATATAGCAACATGAAAATACCATATATAAATATTTACTTTAAATCCCTATATCTAAGTACATACGACAGCATCAGCGGAGCAGTCGCTAGGTCCATGCATTCCAGATGTGGTCTCTTGGGGGGTTTTTTAAGCTGTGGAGATGAATTACTCAGTACATTTAAGCAGGATGGCATGGGCTATTTATACATCTGCAGACCACTCACTCTGCCCATCTGTATCTGTGCACAGCATGTGCATTCCTACTTATGGCATATACTGTAGTAGTTTTACAGAGCAAATATTTTTGTAGCACAAGTCTAGTGTCTTACAGAGTGGAATGAAACCAACAGACAAAAGTAAACTCAACTGAAGTCTGCAGTGCCAAAAAAAAAAAAAAGTCTAATTGCTCCATGGTGCTTATCACTGATCTGCAAGTTAGAAACAATGGTCCCAGGCTTGTGAAAATCAAGCTTTAGATTGGTACTGTCTGTCAGTGTTTTCACTGTCAGTACCGAGGTGTGAGAGCCTTGGATTCAGGTACTATCTAGCCCTCCTCTCAAAAACGCTACAAAAATAAATCTCGGGCATAATCTCAAAGGAGGTTTCTCTTCTCTGTCTCACACAGTACAACACCCCACTTACCCAGCGAGGCTGCTGATCACAATACATGGCTGCCACATCAAGGTTTTATGGACCACGTATTTACCCACACACCCCTACCCTGAACATTCTCTGTTCCTGCGGTCTTGCCCTGAACTGAAGGAGATTTCACAAACAGAAATTTGCCAGTCTAGCAATTGCCTGTTAGCTATTTTCTGCTTTCGGCTAATAAAGTGCTCTTGTTTTAATTAGTTACTAGTTACCAGGGAACTCAAAGCAGAAGGTACGCTTTCTCTTCCTCCTCCCACTCCTGCACTTCCCCAAGAGTTAAACATGAGATTCATCTAGATCGACGTCGGTCTCCCCAAGCTCCACGTGCGTGAAGCTGAAGTGGGTGGCCAGTAAGGGGTTTTCCATCCCATTGTCCTCACTGATGTGAAGGACGGTGTCCCCGTGCTGCAACAAGCTGGTGGTCTCAAGGCCAGCGTAGTCCTCGGTGTCAGAGAGCTGTGTGGGTGGGGTGCTTTGTGCTGTTGTGGGCCGGGACTCCAAGCCCTCCTCTTTTTCCTTCTCCTTCTCAGCAGAAAGTGCCTCACTCTGCAATTGAGGAGAGCCAGTGGTCAGGCTCAGAGAAAGTGGGAAGGAGGGGGGCGGGGGGAAAGCAAGGGGACATCTATAAAATATTTTCTCATTCAGAACTACTTTTTACCATGAAGGGCCAGGCACTTGCAGATTATAAAGCCATGAAGTTTTGCCCTAAAAATGATACATTTTTGCTGGCGAATCAAAGTTGTAGCAATGATCAGAAAGGCTGTCATTAACACTTCCTCACTTCATCTTTTTTAGTGTACTCTCAAGACGGGTGCCTTTCACTTGTTCATGACAAAGGACATAATCCCCAACAGACACTAGCTATCTGGGCGTATAAAAGTGACCTCAATGTCACTGATGTGTTGAAGGGATGAATGCCCCGCACTGTCCTCCGTAGTGTCCACGCAGAAAAATGTTGGACAAGCAATTTCTTTTGAAACATGATGCTTTTGCTAAAACAGTCTTCAGGTTTTGGGGGAGTCCTTCCTTAAGGACACATTTCTCAGAGAGCAAGCGGTAAAATCCTGTTGATGAAAACTTCCAGGTCCAGAAGAACTACTGTGTGTGACGGGAAGATGGGAAGGGAACACACAGGAAATATATTTGCAAATTAAGAATCATTGCATAGATCTAGAAGCGAACGGTTTACAAAAGTAGGGGTCAGACAGCAAACTCAGCCTAAAGAACAGACACACAGAAGAGTTTGCTGTCTTCACTCACCCACCAGCTTTCATTATAGTGCTGTAATGCATCAGACATTTCCCTGTAAATTTGCTTTGATGAAGCAGTAAGACACACATAGTAAAACCGTCAGTCACGTTACCTGGCCAGTGGTCTGGCTGTGGAGATCAGCCACTACGATGGCAGGTGAGGAAGTCAGCACAGGTTTACTTGGCGGTTCCTGCTTGCTGGTCGCCTGGGGGCTGCTGCGGCTGCAGCCCTGCTGCGGGGCTGCTGGAGCTGATGGGTCCCCTGGGGAGGCTGTCGTTGTGTCAGGCTGGGCTTCAGTGAAAGTCACTGACCGCTTCTGCTCCACTGAAGGGTACAAAGCCCAGAAAATTGAGTATTAAAATGCTACAATTTGGGAAGGAAAACACAAGAAGAAAATAAGAAAGAGAATCCCTGCAGTTTTTACAACTAAGACAGGATTCATGATTCATTCTGTCTTTATAAGCTGTCTAATTGGAGTCTAATCTAAAAGCCTTTTACCCTAGACTTCCTGTAAAGCCACAGCAAGAGTTGGGAATCTCCTGAAGACTGGTTACCCTACCTATCTTTATCATGGCTTGGTGAGATAAATGTCACCCATAACATCTTTCTGTCCCAGAAGAATATACTGAATTGAATTCCTCTGTGAGTTAGGCATTTCTGCCCTCAACTAAAAAAGGAAAATTGAGATGCAAATATATAAGGGAATTGCCCAAGGTTTTGCAGGAGAAAAGAAAAAGGGCAGCTGATTTCCCCCCATTCCTGCAGACTGAGTCCACTATCTGGCAATAAAGACTAAAACTTAACAGTAAAACTGATATCTCTGCTCCTGCTCTTTATTATTTTGGGTTGGCTTTAATGATAAACATCTCCAGCAGCACTGTTGCCCAAGCATCGTCCTGGCTGAGTTGTTAGCAACCCAGAAAGTGTGCAAGCAACCATTGCTCTCCCAGGTGTTTCCTCCAAAGTTAACTGCTCCCTTCAGGTGGTAAAGAATACAGCCACCTCCTCTGCTTGACTGTGCTGACTCCTGGAAACATATGGCATGGACTAGAACTGTCCTATATTAATTTCCATATACAACCCTCAAAGCTCTGCACTGCTAAGCTTAGAAATTATGGGAAATTTCCTTCTTTCTACTACTGTCAATAGAAGCTTCAAAATTTGCACATCTGGAGGTTTTGGACAAGGCATCCTGACTAGACACCTAGTCTCCTGAATTCTCCACACCTCTAGTAGACATGATAATTCACTGTCCATGTCCTCTTTCACCTTGAAAGCCTTTGGAAGAAACCATCAAAGTGTTCTGAGGGGGTGATTTTCTGATAGGATATCCACTTACTAGGAAAAAGGACAAAACTGCTGGGACTTCACTTTAATATAGGCTACTAACAACATACTAACATTTCCTTTAAGCTAAAACACCACCACAGTATTTTCCTCCTTTCAAATATGAAGTGCTGGTTCTGGAAATGCAGCACTGCCCTACCGCTAGATTTTGGTTTTGGCTGGATGCTCCGGCGTGTGGTTGAAAGTCGAGCTCCGTGACGGCTACGAGGTTCGGTTTGAGTTTTCTGACGTGACAGCAGTGGTCGTCGAAGCTAAACATTGGAGGAAAGAGTTAGGCTGATGTACGTTCACATATTACACAACTTCTCCTCTGTAAGGAGAATAGATGACCGTTATCTATTCCTCTAGATGTCCATTTGCTCTACTTTTAGCAGATACGTGTTTTAAAGTTTCCATTGCTTAGACATCTCCTTCATATGAACTTCTGGGCTTTGAGCTTTTTCAGTTTCAATACAAATGCAATGCAGATTGTGTGACCATCATTTAATTGATGTAATTGATTTAAAAAAAAAGCGTGCAGAGGAAAAGATTGGGGAATTGAAAACAAAGTGCACCTCCTCTCTTAGAGATTTGTCAGACCTCACAGCTACGACTTGTGCTATGGTCCCTGCTAACTCAACAGACTGCACTAGTATGTCACAAATTAGGCAAAAGGGACACGTCACATGCACAAATCATTTAAAAACAGACACAGATGAGAAAAACAAAACCAACTCAAAGAGAAGGAGAGAAAGTTTCTTCACTCCCTGTGTTCTCACCTGCCGTAGGCCTCTCTTCCGCCCCAGGGGCTGCTGCAGAAGAAGGTTCTGCTGTCCCGGCTCACTCTGCACACTTGCCACCCTGTTAGATGTTGACAGCATTAGGCCAAGCACAGAAGCACCCTGTATAACTAGTAGGTGTCCTGGCAGTTGTGACTATAATAAATAAATCAACCAACCAACCACTAATGGCACAGTCACTTCAAAGAGCAATACTGTCTTTGAAGGATGGGGGGGACGTGTCTGTTGGGTTGTGGCTTCTGGGGCTTAGGAAGGGGTGGGAGGTGGAGTCATGGCATTCAGGACTTGGCCACGCACAGGTAGCATCCAGATATAAATAACTGCAGATTTCAGTTTTCAGTCATTGATTGATGCATCCCACTGAGCAACACTCACTTCTCTGCATCCTTTGCCACATCAATAAAGGCAAGAATATCAGCTCCCTAGCTCAAAAGCCTTCTTGTTTGCTTTTCCTTTTTCAAGGACAATGTTGTAAAAGCTATATTTTTCCTTCCAAATAGACTCCACAGCCTCATCACATTTTTGTCATCTGGTTTTAATTTCAATTTAAGTCAACAAACGAAAAACAAACACAAAGTGACAAAGGATCCATTCACATAATGGATGCATGAGCTATGTGAACAAGGCCCCACACTCAACACTTGCAGCCTTAAGTCTTTTTGTGGCTAACAAACAAAAAAGACAAGTAAACGTAGATTTTTATATATATATAAAAATACATATAAAAACCACAGCTTTTTAGTTTTTAATACCTTGGCACAAGAAATCTGAAATATCTGCAGTAAAAGAACCTTTAGTAATAAAACATACTCAGCTATACACCATCTCATTCTACCATTCAACTGACCATTTAATCTACTTGATACAATAATTCCACCCTCCCCTCATTTTCATCAAAGCACTGTATTCTTCCAAACAGTTAAAAATTGGTCATTTAGCAGACAGCGGTCACAAAACATTTTAGCTGAATGAACTATGTCTGAGAGACATATGGTTACAATAGCAACTAACATTTAAGATGGACTTATTTTAAATCAGGCAGCTGCTTATTTGGGATAGACTGGAATCCACTGAGCCACATGTCCTATTTAAGCAACTTTCAGCTATATCTGGTATGCATTGTTGAAGATTCGGTATTACAACCCATTTTGCCTTTGGCCTGCATTAATCTAAAGGAAAACAACATTCTTTTCTCTAGATGTTTTCCTTGGATCTCCCCGGAGGAGCTCAGTACCACCAACAGAGTGAAGGTTTACTGCCTGACCTTACAGGAGCAGAGAAAGTAGGACATGGTCAGACAAGGCATGGAGGATGTCTGTGGACAGGCTTAAAAAGTTCTGTCTCCTGAACAGCTCATTCTTGGCTTTGGCAGAAGTTACTGCCCTTAGAAGGTTTGGTGGAACAGAACATGAGAGCTTCCTGGTCTGCTTCAGGTCAAAGTCTGGTTACTTGACCTGAAAGTCCTATTCCTTACCCCCTTATCAGTTTAAACTAAATCCAGATTGTGCACTAAACTATGCATGTGTTCCTACCAGCTCTGCTGGGGAGACAGTGGGCAACTTCAAGGAGAGAGACATGTTAAGACCCTGAAGCCATTTCTCTTCTGATTGACCACAGCCTAATAATGCTAGGCATGCCCTCGGCAATCTCACACAGCTGCAGTGGTTTGGAAAAAAAGGAAAAGCTTCTGCAAGCTCAAAGCCAGAACAAACAAGATAGATATATTTGAGTCCTTTTCTCCCTCAGACGGCTCTTCCAAATGAGATCACCAGTCTCTGGAACATATTTTCCAGCTTTTACGTAGGGTATTGACATGATTTACATACAAGCATCCTAAACATCATGCAAACACCCGTCTATGAATAAGCAGAGTCCTCAAAGTTACTTCCTGTTAGTAGGACTGTGTTCTTGACCCAGACAATGACTGCAGCACATATGACTGGTAGGTCCAGAAGCAACACATCATTCCTTATGAAAGCAAAGAGACTGTGCTTCAATTAATCTTTAGATTTATGATCCAGACTACCTGCAGTTACAGCATGTAGAATTTTCTTAACCTCCTGTTTCTAGGATTACACAAAACCTTACTTCTCTGAATTTTAAGAAGTTTTTAGAGTAGTTACCAGTATGTGAATTAAGTAGGAATTAGCTGGAGAAGGTCTTGAGAAAATAATTTTCTATTGCACTAGCTTTTGAGAATACTGCAACAATTTCTGATGAAGGAACAGTAACTCTTAGTTCTATGAGTGAGGAGACATAAATGTCTGTAGCAGAAAGACTACAGTTATATTCTCTACAAAACACTGTTTATAGTGGTGAAACAAACTCATTTCACATGCATCATGAAAACACTTTGAAAAAGTCATTAGATAAAGGGAGTACATGGACCGCATGAGGGCACAGAGGCTATACATGAGGAAAAAAAACAATTACCATGGAATAATCTGTGCACTGAAGACAAACAATAGGTGAGCAAAAGAAAGGCTGGACTTTGTGTCTTCCTGCTGGAGTCTGGGATTTTCCACCTGGCTTATATCATAAGTGAAATGAATTTAGTGAGCTGGTGGATGTTTATTTCCAGTACTGAATCATCACACAAATTGGTATAATTTGAGATGATCTTAATGAGCTGAAATTGCAGATCTATTGCAGGCAAATGGTGGACCCAAGAGCAGCCGAGTTTTGCAGAGCTGCCTGCGCACAGCACAGGCCTGCTGTGTCTGTATTTTTGCCTTCTATCCCCAAATTCTGAAGAAGGGAATGAAAGAGAGAGAACCTCTTAAAGACCACGAATTTCAGATGAGTGACTGAATTTTCAGATATAACCTTTCACTTCATGAGGGTTTCTTTTCCCATCAAAGAACAGCCCTACTGATTTTCCGTGAAAATTAGTGTGGGAGGCAGACTGTGGGGTCTGTGTAGCCCTCCCTCCCTCCTTTTCTGTCTCTCCTTGTTTACCAGACCTGACCAGGAGTATACTGTTTTTCTGGCAGCCCGTGGGACCCAATCAAGGAACACTGAATCAAATGCCATTCCAGCTGACAGTATGTTTCCCTCCTCTGGCAATGTGATCAATAAGAAGGGGTTTTCTGCAGTACATAAGCCAGATTTATTTCAGAATAACAAACTAGAAGTTTTTTCCTGCCCAACACAAAGATGCTCTGTCACTCTCTGAGTATCTCTGTCAGGGGTTTTATCTTCACAGTAATGTTACTCCCATTACATAGTTAGGGCAGAGACAGGTGAGCAAAAGATCAAACCAACCCAACTTCGTGGAAGCATGTTGCCAGCACTACAAGAAATGACAGCCACTGCAGTCACACAGTGGGGGCTAAAAGAAGCTTTGTCAGGTTGGCAATTATAATAAGTGATGCTCATGAATTACTACAAACCATGCAGCCAAAAAAAGAAAAAAAGGAACTAGGAAGAAACCAAAACAGAGACGAAGGAAGCAAGGAGTTTAAATGTCTGTTAAAAAGATGTACATGCTTGCCACGCCATTATGGTAGAACATACAGACTTTGAGTCCTAAGACATCTGAATGAGAGGGTTAGTGGACAAAGGCCAGTGGAGAATGGGTTAAAATGTAGAGGAACTCCAGCTCTTTATTCCCAGACACATCCTAGCCAACTTAGTGTTAGATCTGCTACCCTTGCCCTGGCAATGTGAATTCACTCTGATTTTCCCTATTAGGCACCACTAAGCTATGACAGGCAACATGACAAACATTAAAGGGGAATGTGTTTGTGCAACAGATTTCCATGACAGTGACTTCTCATTCTTCCTTTCTGATTTTGGCAAATATCCTCTCCTCTCAGATTATAACCACAACAAATCACGAAACTGGACATATATGCTCTTCAGCCCTGTACTCCATGCTATCTGTTTAATTCTGAGCACTTAAATGCTATCACCTTCTTGTCTTCCCTGCTTTTCTATGTGGTTGGCTCTAATTGCTATAGAACAAAGGGAAAATGACTTTATTCTTTTTTGTGTTTGTCTCTATTTATTTTATTTATTTAAAACTCCTACCTTCCATAAGGATCTAGTCTCCATATGATGTATGTCACTTATGACTAAACATCAGCTTTTGAATTCAGAGGGCAATCCTAAAGAGTTGTTATCATTGTGCTCCAGCCGAAATCAAAGTTATGTAAGAAAAACTCAAGCCTGCTTTATTCAAAACTAATGTTCCTCAATATAAAACCACATTAATTCTGTCCTATGATCCCCAGAGCACAAAAAGCTCCTACAATGTCGGCTTCTATCCTTTAGAGGAGGAATGCAATTTGCACATTTAACAATGCAGTTGAAACATCTTTTCTTCTTCACAGAACTCTAACCGACCCTTGTTATAAAAATGTGCAGTATTTCCCTGTCTTCATGCTTTGCAGCCCTGATGCCCCTCCTTCAGATGTTAGTGCCCACTCCTTGAAGAGAATAATAAACCTCAGCAGAACTGACTCCCAAGTACATCTGTTAACCGTTCTGCCTAAGGAAATCTCTGTACCATAGAGCGGGGTGGAGGATAGTGTCCTGGTCCCTAGTGAAAATTGGTGTGACAGAAATTAGTAGGAACCCACTGTACAGCTGATTAAATTTCAGGGTTCAGAATAAATTATTGCATTTGAGCTCATCTGTTGACATAGCTGTCTCATATTCCTCAGCCTCACCACAGTTACTAGGCATGACTCCCCCCTGCTTAACAAGATCAAAACATTTCAAATTCAACACTGACGTAACCTGTTATCAGGTTATTATGGCTTTAACTCAGATACGGACCTTCTCCTTTGTCATCCTCCTCAACTGTAGTGAGTTTTTAGCTCTACTTAAGGGACAGCACTTAACTTCTTTGGTTGAATCACTTTCCTTGGGCCCCAAAACATGCTCAGATGACCATGCAATTCATTTTGCTTTATCACAAAACCAGATAACAATATTCCTGCCTCTGCCAACGAGCTGATGTCTTTTCCTAACGCCACTCCTACGGTAGCACCAATTAGAGATCGATCTGCCAAAGCAGGATTCACACACAGAAAGTACACCATGAATCATGGGATGGTCTCAGTGACACTGCCAATGATAAACTCTCCTTTGTCAACTGAGAAAAGTAAACAAACAAAGAAAGCAGCCTGTCCCTGCCCCGAAAAGCCAGTACTGACATCCAAAACCAAGCTAACAAAATAAAACCATTCACACAAATGTCTTTCAACATATCCACATCTTCAGCTGGTGTGGTAAAGTAATGAAATAGTGTGTTACCCTCCGTGTTGCCAACGTAAGTGGCCATGTTCTTCTGGAAGGAACCAGAGATGCTCTTGGGACTAACAACAGCTCTCCGACCTCTCGAGTGTTGAGAGGTGCGAGCACAGCAGCAGGACAGTAAGGATGATTAACACGACTGAGCTGGCTGTTAAAGGTGCAGACCTCCTTTCTAAGCTCACTCCTGACCCATTTGACAGGCACGGCTCTGACAGTGTTTGTCCACAAACTCCCCTGTCCGTGGGTCATGAGGAACAGCTAGACTTGGGCTCCAGCACTGACAGGACAATTTTAAATACGTATTAATGGTGTTCACCTGCAAGTTTTCAAAGGTGTCATTTGAGAATTGGAAACGCTTTGTAAAAATGAGAATTATTGTAAAGCATCCACAGAGAACTATATTCCATAGGAATTATCATAATTAGTTTTATTAGTGAATGTTAAAGAACACAGCTTGATATTGTTATTAAGTCTTTTGTGGTGACAGCATTGTGAGATGAATGGAAAAACAGATGTCTCTCTTTTATATAAGCCTCCAGACTAATGCTTATAACAGGCTACAGCTAATGCCTCATGGATAATCTTTCTCATGCCTTTCAAGCAATTGCTAAACAAGGGGAAAACCCAAGGCTAGCCAGCCAGACCGCTATTTCACTTGCTACATCTTTTTCTTTCCCCTTCCCCTTAGCCTCCTCAAAGTTATTGGCAATCAAAGCTGAAAACTGAAGGTGGGTTGCTACACCTTTGACTTGCAGGCCTGAATATTGATGAGCCACAAGAGACAGAGATGGAAAGAGCGACAAAAGGTGAGGGGAAGAGACAGAGGAGATTGGAAACGGCTTGTTTCCCAGCACACACACTGACAGACAGGTAGTGTTAACACTGTACCTAGAGAGGCTGCCCTCAGTGGCCAGGCTCGGGGAGTCATCGAGGACATTAGGTTCACTGCAGGAGGGGCAGGGAGATTAAGAATTTAGGGAAAGAAAATGCAAAAAGCATGCGATTGTCTCTGTTTTCAAGGGAAAAAAATATCAATGGAATAAAAAAAGTAAAAAAAGGACGGTAACATTAATTGGTCTCGCACGCTCAACAGCACATATATGACTCAGAGGAGCTGAAAGAACATCTGATAACAAGAGCAGTCTTCAGAGGGAGTTTACACTACATGGAGACTTCTACATCTCTGCTGAGAATTGGGGAACTGAGAAGTTCAGTAGGATGTGTTTCCACATGAAATAAGGGCAGAGAACTGTTTCCTGCAGCGTTTTCATTTATTTCAGTTCTATTTACTTCCAGCTTCATAGAAAGCTTTTTTTCTCCCCCCTTCCCCGTGAGCCAGCTCTTCCTGAGGGAGGGCTAATCTATCTCCCGTGAGCTACAGGCCACTCTCCTTCTGGTACGACTCTAGAGACAAACATCTGGAAAACAAGGTCTCGTAGTGCAGTGAAACTGTAAGTAAACAGCTGGTGTGGATCCTGGCAAACCAGTACACAATCACATCGGTTCTCTACACTTCAGCCATTTGGGCAGGAGCAGCCTTCTCAGCCCATAGGAAAAACATGAAAGCAAGCAAGCAGTCTGCTGGGTTACCAGCAGGAAAGCAATAGTAATATTACTTAGCATTAATTAGTTTACATTTGTGAGGCAGTCTGAAAGCCCAGAGACCAACTATAGCTAAAAAGGGCACGACATTGTGGACTATGATTATGCTTGCTGAGCTTGTACTTTCCCTACACAGATGAAAAGTGATTCTCCTGGTATACCATATAGTTAAAAAAGTAGAGAGCAAAGCTCTGTTGTAATTAAAGTCTTTTTTTCTCAGCATCACCATGACTTGGGATTGCACAAAGCAAACATTGCTATCGGTCAACTGTGACTCTTATGAAGTTTATGCATTGAAGATGGTAGTGAAAGATTGGGGAAAATGCCGCCTTGCATATTAAATTTTCAAGAAACAAAGGGACTGAATCAATTGAGTTCAAAAGTCAAATGAGTTCCTGTAAGCCCATTTGTGAAAACTGCCAGATAAAATCTGTGTAACTTCTCTCTTGTAAATCATTTCTCCTATCTCTGCTGGTATGTACCACAGCTGTTACTTTTCCTTCATGTATCAAGGTTATTTCTTTAATTCCAAGCAAGACTGGGGAGGGAACAATGTTGTTTGATTTTCCAAGGCTGGTCAAGAGATAATGTAGAATTTATTCTTTAAAGGTTCAAAGGAAATAACATAAATTAATCTATCCATTGTCAGATATCCTTGGATAACTATGTTGCAGATAAATAAAATAATAAACATTGCTTACTTAGAAAAAAAAAATCACATTGAAATGCAAAACTTCTCTTTGCATCTTCTAAAGATGTACATTTCCCAGATTCCAATCTCTTTCTCACTACTCCGTGTTAACCAGGAATAAGGCATTCAAAGTTATTTCTATCAACAAGTATATTTCTGGTTTTAAACAGTATTAAATCCCATCTTTGAACTTGACATTCAGTTTCTGTGATGAGCTAGTTACTGTTCTAGGAAGGACAAAGACTGTATGGAAGAAAACAAATCAAACAGGATGCCTCTGCCCCCCTTCCCAGCTTCTCAGGATTCCTCCGCACTCCCTACATGGATTGTGTACAGTCCCCTGGTTCAATGCATAACTCCCAAATCATGTGTTTTCTTTTGCTATCCACGGTAGTAGCAGAGGAAAATAATTGTGCTGAGGGTTTCTGAAACTGTTTGAGAGGAAGGTTTCTATGGATGACAGCTTGTTCTGATGGACCTTACGCAACACAGATCATCCTGGAAAATCATTATTTCCAACCCTGCACCCTTGGTCCAACATTATTTCAGGATGAATAAATTTATCATCACTATGCTGGCACTGATTCTACTGTCCCACATCTCTGATGTACACAAAATATACCTGTGCCATTTCTGCTCTCATGAATATAATGGGAAAGGTTAAAAGCCCATGTTGTTACCTTTGGCTGGGTAACATGCCCACCTCAGCCTGAGGTGCAGACACGCTGGAGAGATGGCTGGAGAACCGCCTCCTCCCAATGGCACCCATAAGGTATGCTTCTTGTTCACTTACCACACTGGGCATGCTCAGGGAGTCATCTAGAAAGAAAGAAAAAAAACAGGAAAGGAGAGGAAACAACCATCCCAAACCCCACCTACATATTTACAGTTGTCAAGAGTTAACAGGATGCCAAAGGTGTACCCAGCATTTACTTACCAACGCCCCAAGCCTGCAAATTTGAATACTTCCATTAGATTTTACAGTTCAGAAAGACATATGCGTAAAACCCAGAGGATAACAAACCCAGCATGCATGGGGCAGGGATTTATGTATGCTTTCAGCTTATATGGCTCTCAGGAAAATGTGATGGGGAATTCAGCTTCCACTAGGGCTTAATTCCTGTGATTGATAAATTGTTTGTTAATACACAGTTTTCTGGCATAAAAGGTGTAACTGGACATTTTGCTGGTGTGAACTAAACTGCTGCTATGATATAGCAAAGCACTGTTACAAAAGATAAAATACGTAACAGCAAAACGCAGAACTGACACACTTTAACACTTCGGGACATGCATTTTAAAATGCCACCAAAAAAATTGGATAAATTGACTCAAATACATCAAACTGCAACTGAATTATGCAGACAGTTGGATTGTGATCAGGACTGCTTGAAATTTTCAATGCCGTTTAAAATTATATAAAGTACCTGGCAAGAAATGACTCTGTTGTGGTTTTTACCACCACAACAACTAATTACAAATAAACAAATAAAACAAATGGGAAGTTTTGTGTAATTTTCTCTTCTAGACCTTTTCCAGCTTTGATATACTGAAATATTTTATGGCAGCATTAAGCCAAGGCAGGGCTGAAGTAATACTGCCACAAGCAAATAGGAAGATAGCACTCATCATTTCATAATTAATCTGAGGCTGAAACCCAAGTTCACCACAGTGAGCATATGAGCGATGTATCAGCATACAGAACTGAGTGGATCATGCCATGTTTAGTCATGAACCCAGCTAAAATAAAGTTGGGCTGATCCTGGAAACTTTCAGCTAAGTGTTCTTCCCCAAAAGGCAGTTCTGCCATAACTGCACAGGCCCTTCTTTTAAACCTGTTTTTCATCCTTTTTGTTTAATGCCTTTGGGGAATAGTCAGTAGTCCTCAAATACAGACGTGAAGCTCCTGAATTTCAGGCATTGAGGCAACCAACCATTGCAGCACCAGAAGACAATATCCCTGCTAACGTAGGGGGAAGCCCAAGCCTGATGATATATGAGCAGAGTTTTCTACCCTGGCTTTCACTGATGGACAACTCAGAAGCAGATGGACAGCTCAGAAGCAGAGAGAAGGCAAAATTCCAAGAATAATATGAAACAGCTGAAATGACAAAGCAACATTCAGGTCATTGCAAATTAGTCCCCAAAAGATTCATCATCTCACTCCTAAAGTGGCACCAGAAAGCCTGGCAACCCCAAAAACCTGCCAGCTGCCCAAAAAGGGAAATCAAACTTTTGTTGTCAGTAGGTTTGAGGTATAATTTCCTCTTGGTTAATCGAGTGACACAAGCACACAGACATTCCACCGTGCAGAGAGCCACAGCTGGATCCCATGCAGCACAAAGCCAACATATTCCACATTGAAGCATCTGGACAGAAGTGATGAGCAGGAAGTACTAAGGTCCTGCAGGAACAGGATCCTAACTACAGAGCCAGCCACAGCCCCTGCCTACTGTCATGATGAAGGTCAAAGAGAGGACTGATTGCCAAATGCCTCGTCAGCACTGAGAGGATTGCATGTCAGTCCAGGTCTGATACACTAAAATTCTGCCAGTGCCCTTCCCTTTTCCCTACCCAGAGCTCAGGAGGGAATGCAGAGGTATGCAACAACCCAAGCTTTAACACCATAAACTGTGCAGCAACCACACCAGTTTCTCAGCCTCGTGCCCCTATGGGCCTTTTATTCACACGAGGACAGGGACAACTGTCTTCCCCTCCTAGCCATCCTCTGGGGCATCAAGAAAACATCTTCAAAGTTGGGGGCTTAGCTTGAATCAGTTGCCACGTACTTTCTTCGTCCTCCTCATCTGTGCGGCTCAGCGTGTCCTGCGAGGCCTGCTGGGAAGGCTCGCTGTCCTGCTCCCAGACCGTGCCAGTGCCAGTGTTGGAGCGGGACATGGTGGCCAGGCTCAGGCGGTAAGCGGAGGTGGAGGTGCCCACAGTGCTGACAGATGTCTTCCCTTGGTAAGCTGTGCAAGAGTGGGAAAACCAAACCCCAGTCAGTGATGGCACTGGAAATCAAGAACCAGCCAAGCATTCCTATCACGTCGGGCACCTGATTCTGCCTGGACTAGTGGAGCAGGGGTTGGCAGAGGTGATAAAACAGACACATCTGCCCTGGCTCACCTCATCTCTCCCAAATCTCTGTCTGTTTTTCTTATGCAGTATCCCTCAACCTTAGCGCCGTATTTTCCAGATCAGGTTCGACATTTAGGAACAAGGCAAAGTATTACCAAGGGAAAAAAGGCTGAGGCATTTTCTTTTGAATTTATTTTCCTTTTTAAGAACAAAGCACATAAAATCTCTTGCCGTGTGTAAGCAGTGGCTGCCATCTCGTGGCAACAAGGGTGACTGTTACAGGAGAAAAGTGTTCCCTCATGCAAAAAGTGCACGGAGCTTGGTGACGCTGATCTGGACCTCGCTGGTAACAGCAGAGGAAAACAAAAAGAGACCAAGAGGAGAAAGGAGGAGACAGACCTGCTGCTGACAAGCAGACAGACGTTTCTACACAAGCAGTTTCAGATTTACAGAGATGTAGGTAGCGGCTTGCTGCACTGTGAGTTGGGGCTGCACAAGCCAGCTGTGACAGCGAGAGGTGGCTCCTGGGAAATGGGACACAGACTTAGTGGGGAAAAGTGGGCAAAGCAAGGTGCATTTCACAACTAACGTGGACTTCTGTTGGCTGTCCAGTGGCAAGGCTGGGCTGGGCAGAGGGCCTGATCCAGGGGCAGGCTGTCGGGGTGTGAGTGGTTTACCCCACGCCCCTCCTAGGCAGTGGGCTGCCTCGCAAGTTAATTTACGGGTGAGCCAGCTGGCCAGATTGGCCAGCTCTCCCCTCTCCTCCTTACCAGACCCACTGTGCACTGCTTCCTTCAGGATCTTCAGCTCGTTATTGAACTCAGCAATGAGGGAGCTCTTGCAGAGCGGGCGCGGTATGAACCGTCTCTCCAGCTGGTCGGCAATGTGCTGTCGGGCAGTCAGCTCCTCGTGGTTCTCAGCCGGTTGGGCCAGCAGCTGCAAAAGGGGGAAACGTTAGCATTGGGAAAATGATGCCCAGGGCACTGGGACTGGTCTCCAGACCAGCATGAGTCTCCTGAGCCAGCAGACTGTCCTCTTTGTAGGTATGAAGTTTTGACTCCAGCTATGAGATTTTCACCTGTCTTCAAGGGACAACCTTATATTTGACTGAACAGATATCAAAACCTCACCGACATTGGTACATAGGGATGAGGGCTTCCTTATGCTAAGCTCTACCCTCAGACATGAGACAGCTCCCTCCTCCAAGATAATTTAGTCTGTCCAAGTGGTGACACACAGTAGGCTAAATAAGGTGGAGTACCATGTGCTAGTCTACCTGGTAAGCAGGGAAGAGTCGTGATTAGCTTAAGCCCTGGCCACCCTCAGCCTAGCAGCTGTCTGTCCATCTGCAAGAGCCTTGTCAGAACCTTCACCCAAAAAATGTAAAGCGGAGTGGTCCTTCGTGACTGTTAGTTGTATTGCCCCGCTCTGTGCAGAAGAGAGATTTCTGGAAGATTTCTGCCAACTATGCCAACCCCCTCCTAGGTTCAGAGCATCCACACTACTTCCAAGTGCTTTGAGTGTCTGTCTTTGATGCAAAACTAAGTCTACATGCAAGCCCTCTTGGTCGAGCCCAATAGTACTTTCCCATCCAGGGGAACTAAGACTAGCTATACTCTGTGGCTTTGTGGATGAAAGCTCCTATATGATACTCTTTAGAGTTGTTTAGTAAAAGCCTAGTGATTTAGGTTCAAATGGTTCACAGGCCTACTAACTTCTGAAAACTCACTTCCCTACATAAACACCCAGTTCTTCCAGGAGTGCCATTTCTCTGTTCTCAGCAGGGGAATAAAGGATATCTTGCCCTCAGAGAGTGATCTAGCAGGAGCCAAAGCAACTGTTACCTTGCACTGGATGAAGGGCCGAAGAAGCACAAAGATAGGGATCCGTGTTCGTACGATAAAGTCGAGGAAATCCCACAGGGCCAGCCCTCCCACCTTCCGCAGTGCCATCTCCTTGACTTGCAGGCTCAGCCAGTACCACTGGCTGTCCAGTTGGCGTTCAAAGCAAACAAGGATCACCTTCAGGGCTACAGGGGAACACACACCAGCAAACAGCAGTCAGAGACATTACCAGTGTCCCTTGCATGCACTGAGGGAGGAATGGAGGGGCCACAGTGGCCATGAACCTACACGGGCATGCATGCATGCACGTGCACATGCACACCCACAAACCTCAGAGTCACAACTGTCTATCAGTATCCAAATGCTGCAGGGAAGGATGGCAATCTTCTTATAATAAAAGTCTCAGGATCAGGACTGAGAGTCCCATTTCCAGAGAAATTTTCCTACTTAACACCTAAGTTCCTCTGTATTTTCTTGCTCTAGCTTCCCCTCTCCCTCTCTGCAGAGTTCTTTTGCCTTCCTGGAATTCAGATATTTTGAAATACAGGGGAATACAGCCCTGGCTGATCAGACAACCTCAAAAATCTTGATCAAGCATGTCCACACACAGAGTCACTCTGTGAGCACAATAACCTCCAGGTTATTTATGGGGTAATGAAAAGAACCTTTCTAGCAGTGCAAGCTGCATGAGCCATGGCCAAACTGTAATCTAAATAAAAATATGGTCCAGTAAGCCAAGGGCTGTAATTCACAAGAGCACTGCATTACCAATGGGCATGAAGAGTGATGAAGTTCAAAACAATGTTCTATATTAAAGTAGGCAGTGACCAACAGTTAGCTCACGGGAGAGACAAGGAATCTCCCCCTTTCCATGCTCCCCTGGTCTGGAACAAACAGGGAGGCCTGGGAATTGTTGGGGCAAGGTTGACTATCTTTCTTGAAGGGATGGTCAAGACATCTCAGCCATCACACATCTGTATCCAGGTTTGTTGGGGTGGGGGGCTAAATCAGTGGTGAATTGCCATTTTTCATCAGTGTTACCCCATTCCTCAGATAAGGGTTAAGAAAGACCTGAATATAAGTCTTCAGGTAAATGCCCTGACAAAATCAGAAACAGCGAAGCTGTTTGAAGGAGAGCTTTGAGGCAAAACTCTTCCCATATAACCCTGATAATCTGCACTGCTGCTGCATCTCCAATTTGATTATTTTTTCTTTCCTTTCACCTGGGGTCATACGTATGAAAATAGAGTACTACCTTGCAGCAGCACACAGGAAGCAGAGGGAATATCAGTCAGTAAGGACTGTGTGCACAGGGCCAGCAGGCAGACAGACTGCATCATGTTTCATTCCTGCTAGACAAGGGCCAGCGCAGCTGTGATATTAGGGGCTGGCAGGCAGTCTGACTTGCCTTTTGTGGCTTCATTGCCATATCCTGGCAGCATAAAAACAGCGATGTCTAGCTGTGCTGCAATCTCCTCCAGCTCCAGTGCAGAAACTGCTCACGTTGCAATACATTCCAGAGATACTCCTGGCTTTACCCTTGGGCCTGGCCCCTTGTTCAGGACAAGACCTAAAGCAGCTCTACAGAGCTCAAACCTGCCTGACACAGTTTTCTTTGGTGATATCTACAGTCTTGAATGCTCCGTTTTATCTCTGTCTCTTCCCAGTGGTGAGCAGGAGCCATCACTCACCCAGGTAGGCAGCCTGGCTGGTGGACTCGGCGAGCCCTTCCCGCCGCAGGTCCTTCCCTGCATCCCCTGGGGTAGAGCAATGGGCAGGGGAGCTCTCCAGCATGAAATTCTTGCTGCGGGAAGTGCTGATGATGCGAGGTGGCAGGAGGATATTGATAACAGTCTGGAGCAGCAGCAGGACCTCAGGCTGCTCCAGCCAGGGGCTGTCTGAGATGCATTGGGAGGGGAGAGAGAGAGAAAGATCAGGCTACATCCCATCAAAGACACCCAAAAGATCCAGACCCTGTTCAGTTCCACAATGGGGTGCAATCTCAAATGTCCCCTAAGCCAAAACTCCGTCCCCCACACCTTGTTATGCTGCTTCTCCTCCTGCAAGCAAAGGCAAAGTTTATTTTAGCACCAACACACACACATACACAGAGCTACACAGCACAAAGAAATGTCCCGTTCAGTGGTCTCATCATCTCATCTCCTTTTGACATTCCCCTCTCCCTTTACTCTTTGCCTTCATTTAGGGATTTACCAGTGATCACCCTCTATAGAAGAAATCAAGGAGCAGGACTTGTGCCAGACAAGTGGTATGGATTGGGCAGACTGTGATCCACAGGGGCACAACATTTCTGTGACCTCTGCTCCCCTCTGTGACTTCTGCTACAACAGATTTGTCTTGCCCTGCACTCCAGTTCAAAAGAAGGAGCCCATCTATGTCAGACCTGACTCAAGAACCATGGCACAGCTGAAACAAAGAGAAGAAACAACAACAACAACTTCTCCCAGTGGGGCTTTTTTCAGTCTCGGACCCAAAGGGCACTTAGCTGACACACTAAAAAGTGACAGAAAACCAAATTAAAAAATAAAAATAAAAAAATCAACAGAGAGCAGGGAAAGTGCAAACATCGGTTGTCAGAAAAGGGGAAGAAAAATTCTTTTTGTTAAATTAGTCAGACCTTTGCTTCCAGATCCTACTGTGAGCACAAATGGAATCAGTAGGTTTAAAAGCATTCCTTCCCTTCTTTCCTGATTGGTGAATGGGGAGACGACATGGCTTAGGGGAAAATCTTCTTTCAAAGCCTGTGCAGTAATAATAAGAAAGGATTAAACGATTTCATCAGCAGATCACGCACACAAGTTACTGCAGAGAATGACGATCCCCTGGGCATCCTGTTTACACAGTACACCACCAGCATTGATGTCCTGATTGAATTAGAAGGCCTGAGACCACTTAGTCAGGAGTAAAAGGAATTCACGGAGTAACATAGGTGTCACCTGCTCTTGTCACAGCCAAGAGGTAAGAAGCCCAGATTCCTAACTCATAGATATCATTAACGAAATCAGATGTATCCCACAGGAATCAGCTGAGTGTTAGTCCTAAACTCTGCACTACTGTGAATGGCATCAGGATCTGACCCAGACTACAGGGAATAAAAAAAAAATGAATAGAGGAAATTGCACAAATGGCATGATCTAAGTATTCTGCTGTCCAAACATGGAGGTTATTCCTGAACACATTTTTTATTCTGCCTGACTTTGTGCTGCCCTATCATCCTCTCTAATGCAAAGAATGAACTCCTGAAAAATAAACAAAATGCACATCTACTTCTTAACGCATAGTCAAGCCTAAACGGAAAGGTCTTTCATCTTTAGAGGAGGTAATACAAATGACTGTCAGTAGAACTCTGCTCATTTGCAACTTCCCAGTTGCTACAGACTTAGCTGTGAAATGCAACTGAACCTTGCAACCCCTCAAGGTTTGCAGATCTAGGCTGAGAAATTCCAGAAGATGTTTTCTGAGGGGGTGTGAAGTACTTCTGTTTCATATCCTGCTGGAACTATTAGGAATATGACTACTCATGTGTTTTTCTGATGTGTTTGGTTTTCATTACATTTAAAGCCCATGAAAAGAATGAGTGAACAGGGAGTAGAGGATAATAAAAGTAAAAACTCCCAATACTTTTAAAAAATTATTAATTTGGTATCTGGTTTTAAAAAAGAGAAAAGATTTCAGAGAAGGTGAATGTGGCCCTTTTTTTGCTTTTCATTAAAGAATGATTACCTCAGAGCTGGAAGAAATTTGTCCTCTTTCTACGTCAGCTGGTACCAAAACATCCTTTTGTGCCTTGTGCTCTGAGGGACAGCTCAATGTTTTGGTCCCTATAAGCCCTCCTTCCCAAGCTGCCCCACGGCTCTGAAATACCTGCTGACGTATTCAACTGGATGTGCCAATGCATATTTAAAAATGCAAGTTGGAGCTAGATTAGGAAATTTGTCCCTTCCTTGGTCACCATTCTGTCTGATTTCATGCCAACGGGGAGGGAAAGGGATACAGAGGCAGAAAGACTCTGTAATAGTTATGGCACTGCTAGGAGAAAGGAATAGCGATGGATTCTCCAAAAAGTCCAGGATGGGTTTTTTTATTCTGGACAACAAGGATGCTATTGAGTGAGCAGGTGAAGAGCCAAGTTGCCCTGCTTTTTTTGAGCTGGCACACTGCGTGACCAGCTCAGGTAAGAGCAGAAGAGCACAAATGCCACTCACAGTTACGCACATGGTCCCACAGAAAAGAGGTAGGGTTGCATGGATGTGACCCAGGCCAGGGCCTATTTCCCCGTGGCAGGAGACTTATGATAACCCCTCAGATCCTGCAGAGAATCCTAACGTGCTTGTCAGAGCCTTAAACAGCATCAATCAGCCGAACTCCCCGGACTTCTATGGCAGCGTTAAGCTGATGGATGCTTGCTGTGGACTTGGCCTCAACAGGTGAATTCTGAGCTCAGTTCAAGCCTTCAAAAAGAAGGGAGAATTTACATGTTGCTTCTCTTTCATTTTTGGTGTATGTTCCACAGTTTTTGCCCAGCTTTTGCAGAAAGAAAACAGAGCACCCATGAGTTGGTGTCTCAACCAGAAGCTATAACAGGCCTGGCCACAGGCCAGGGCAGACACACCTGTATCTGCAATGCTACAAGCCGGACAACAGCTGTGCTGAAGGGCAGAGGTGGCGAGAGATAAGGGCTGAGATGAAGAAGGGGTAATCCGTCAGCCACACTGGAGGGTCCTACCACTCCCATCACCTGCAATACAAACAGAGTACATCACCACAACTGACTACTTACAGTGTCATCCATGCCATATCCTCCAACGTCAGTGAAATGGAGAGGCTTTCCATCGAGCACTGAGTTGGGGTGGCTCTAGGAGAACCAGCCCCCCCCCAGTGGTCCTTGCGGGAGCTGGGGCCAGTGAGGAGGAGTTCTAGCAGGGAAAGGGAGGGGAGAAGAGGGAACCAGCAAAGATGGGAGGAGTGCACAGGTAACCTGGTACATATATAAATGTACCCAGTACCAGCCCTGAATGACCAGCACTGGACCGGTGGAATAGTTAGAGTTGGAGGATATGTCATGTAACGACTGTAACAAATAAAAATATGTCATCAAAGCAAAAAGTCTGCATTGAAACTGGACATCTTTTCCCTTCTCTTGCTGATCTACTTGAAAAATAATGTCCCAAGTCTGACCCAAGCCAGGTTTTGTACAATGTGCAGATTCCTCTCAAACACAGTCTGTTCTTAGGAACTCAGTATGATTCATCTCACCTGACCCCAGATGTCTGAAGCAAAGTCACCTGTATGTGACCTGGTCATCTGGAACTCCTTGAAATATCAGCACAAGAGAATAGGACTTCTATGGCAGAGTTATTTGAACCATTTCGGATGTGTCCCTCAGGAAGAATTAAATCACAGGCCTGCATATGCCTGTTTCTCTCCATGACTAGACACATCTACATGATGGGAACAGGGAGAAGCTACCTGGCAGATGCCCGTGCTTAGGGGAGATGAATGCACTCTGTTTTTCCAAATTTAGCCTGGGTAGAAAGGCAGTAACCAGTTTTCTGCCAGAAAACCAAAGGACAATTTAGAGGGGGAAGAGGCAGAGCCCTTTTTTATATCACCATGGATTATTATTATTATTAGACATTTCCCCGCCTTCCTGGCTGATATCTTTTTGGGCTTTGTGATGCAACTGGTCTACACATGATACAGCATGCAGTCAGGAGTGCTCCCACAGCTCACAGCAGCCAGAGTCCTGACAGCTAGAGGTAAAGAGTGATGACTGCACTTCAGCTTTCCGTTATTTTTAGAGCACTGGCTAATTCTTAATGCAGGCCCTTTGGAGAGCTTGTTGGTGTGATTCACTCTGCCATGCCTGCTTGCCAAACTGCAAATCCATTCTAAACTTGTATTTGAGCTAACTCTGTAGCAACCCTAAGTAGTTTGAGGGCCCAGATTTGCAGTGCCTCCAAGTAGCTACCTCTGTTTGAACAAGGGAGAAGTCTTACAGACTCTGATGGGTTGGAACTTCCCTGCCCTTGCAGGGATGAGTGCTGTATGGACTTGAAAGACAGGAGCCTGGCAAAAATTGACATTACATTTTAACTGATGATCATTGTTTTTACAGTTCCTCAGAGCACCAGTGAACCCTGGGAAGTTTTCTGTTACTGCAAGGAAAAATTACAACATTTTCATTCTAAGAAGAAAATGTTACAAAACCCAGTAACAACAAAAATGTTGGTGCAGCCTTTCCCCTTTTATTTGTATTTTTTCCACATGGAATGTGAGCATGCATGGTTGTCCAAATGGCTGGAGTTACACTGATACCAAATGGAGGGTTTGCCCCAGTTTAACAGCTGCAGAAACACTCCAATCTATCACTGAATGACCAGACAGGCTCCGTCTGTATCATCTGTCTGTTATAACACACTTAGGAGCATAAATTCTACTAAGAGTGGAACCTGAACATTGTACAGTGCAAACCTGTACTAGATCAAGCCAGGGACATTGCGAACAGTGGAGTGAATCCACCCATGTAAACCCTTCTAACTAGCCAACACCTGATGGCCTCTGACAGACCCATCAGGGTCCTTCCCCACTGGAGACGGTAGGTATCCCCAGTGCCACCCTCTCCCCGTCTCTACCAGGTGTGTGCAGTCTCCACCACCCCACTCTCCAACTTGCAGCCCTCAACTCTCAGCTCGATCTGGCGAAGGTGAATCTTCAAAGTGGTGCGTGGGAAGCGACGGAAATAAATCGCTTGACCACTGCTACTGGTCACTGTATCTCCCCATGCACCACTTCAAAAATGAACCTTGCTATCTCTAGTGTCACTTGCGAAGTCCCCTTGCGAGGGGTAACGGGGACAGGTAAAATGACAGGAATGGGAATGAACTGTCATCTTCAGTCCAGAGAAGTCAACAGCGGGGGAAGGTTTAGCAAAGGTTCACGGGGTTGCCGCTCGGCTACTCACCAGATTGACACACACATTGATCAGAGACCTAAGGTGAGGCAGGAAGGATATGATTGGCTGCCTCTGAAGTGTCAAACAAACCCCTTCAATCAAATTGCTGGCAGGCTCCCACTCAACCTGGCGCCTGCAATACAACAGTAGGTGCCGTTAGCCGTGGCCTCCTGCCCCCCACCAGACGCTCGCAAACACGGCGACCAACACACACTGACGCCCACAGAGGAAACGTTTCAAACAGCAATGACGTCCAAGATGAGCACAAAGTGCGCAACAGAGAAAAGGTTTTACCCACGCAGCTCAGGAAAGCACAGAGCCACAGAGCACACTGGGCGTTTGAGAGAGACGAGAAACGTAGCAGAGAGGTCTGTGCCAGCGACACAAACCCCCTTGCAGCAGCAGTGGCGGATGAGCTGTGTTTCACTCCCTGATGCTTCCCTCCAACAGACAGTGAATGAAAGGGAGCCACCAACAGCTGTCTCAGGTGTGCCTGTGAGGGGACAAGGCTTGCTGTGCCATGCTCCCAACTGAGGGCTACTCCTCCATCTCTTGTGGCTTGTTCTTACTGCAGGGAACAAACCCCATCAGCTGTGAGTGTCCTCTGTACTTTTTCAGTCTAGTCTGCTCTGCCAGAATGACTCCCAGTCTGCCTTAAACTTAAACTTGCCCAGCAGTACAATCTTTACTCACCCTGTGCAGGAGGGCTGATTCATTCCCTACCAGCACCAAAGCCCTTCGTTCCAGGATCCTTTCTTCCCTGACACTGCTTTTTTTGCCAAAACAGCTTTTAGGGCTCATGACAGATGCTGAATGGAGCCCTTCCTAATCATAAGCGGACATAGCATAGGTAACATCAAAGTGGCTGACATGCTTCATCTCCGAGCCTGACTCTTTGGAGTAAGTATAGTTCTGAAGCCAACATCTGACTGTGCACTTAGTGGGACAGAAAGACAAGGCTTGCATAACTTGTTAGCTCAGGACTAATCAACACCCTATTTAAGCTCCTCAGTGGACTGAGAGACACATTGTGTTCACTACATAAGTTCTTATGCAGACCAGCATACATCTCATCTTTTAGCGTCCGCTGTTCTTAAATCTCCAGAATAGTAGTTTGTTCTTGTTCTTACACGTACACTACCACCATCAGACACTGCTTTTGGAGCAGGGTGCTCACAGGAGGCAGCATGTAAGATTCTGATGTGAGTACCCCAATAGATAGCTCCTGGGGTTTGGCACTCAGCCTCACCTCTAAGAGGCTTCTTGGCCCAATGACATTTAAATGTAGTTGCTGCATTTGGTCCAATGGCTTTTCTGTCTCGATCCCTTTGTGTACAGAAGAGCAGTTTCAGCCAAGCATAGGTACAGGCACAGACAGATAGAATATGAAGGGAATTTTAATTTATGAGCATTCATTCAGCTTACACAAAGAGGAAAGAGCTTCAGGAACAGGAAGACTCCTAAGCTGCCTTTGAGGCAGAAGAAAGTATGAGCGAAAAAAGAAAGAATGAGCGAGAAGCAGGCAAGATATGGCAAGGAATCAAACCAACAGGAAGGAGAAGCATCAAAATTTCTGCCTCTAAATTCCCTGCAAGGGCAGGAATTTCTTAAAGTAGATTATTAGCCAAAGGAAAGTGATAGGTAATGATGCCAGAAAGAAGAGATCACCTCCCTATTATTTGCTCCGTCTTAGTTGTTTACATATGATTCCCACTGGGACCTAAAGTTTTGTGTCTGAGTCCTAAATTCTGATGTTCTCTAACATCATCTGGCTTCTCAGCTGAGACTGCCAACAAAGTGACTGATTCAAGGAGTTGAGGACATATGACTGAGACCAATAACTCTTTTTTACTCAGATCACTGGAAAATCTGCAGGGTTGGGAGATTTGACACTACCCAGAGTGGATTTGTGTCACTGCCTCTGAGGTGGGAATGCTCCATATTGAATACTTCTTGAAGTCGCCAAAGCCTGTACCATAAAGCTACTATGTGATGACCCAGGCTTTCACTAGCCACTGACTAGATGTAATCAATGCAGTTCTGCTCCCTTTACTAAGGAGCATTCAGAAGCTACTGCACAGCTGCAGACTATTTTTATTTTTACAGAGAATGTAACAGTATTTTTGTAAGAAGGCATGCTAGAAATACTCTTACTAAGGTTTAACTTTCCATTAAAAAATAACATTCACCTCCTCAACTCACAACTAAAATAAATAAAGAGGGTAGTGAGATGGTACAAATCTGAAGATTTATTTTGGAGAAAGAAAAATGAGATTTCTGGAAGTTCTCTCTGTAGTTCTTAATAACCATGCATTTCTTCTTTTGCTACCAGAAGACACAACAAAAATGTCAACATAAATGCACACTTACAGAGATAAAAACATTTTTTCATTTTCTGATATGTTGTAAAGGTTCACTGTAACGTGACAGTTTTAGTTTGATGACATACCCACACTTCAAGGCTTGCAACATCAGAAACGGACCCCAGAGGGTTTCCATAATACCTGCTCACCTCAAAGTAGGCATCTTGTGAATTTTATTGAACATACGATCCAATCTCTTTAAGATGAGGATAAGGGCAGGTCTCACCGCCTCAGCTGTCCAGTCAGTGATGGGCAGCATCTCCATGATGTAGCGCCGGAGACCTCGGCTTTCCATCGTCTGCGTGTCATAAGGTGCCAGCTTCAGCAGGGAATGTGCGATTTCTGCCAATCTAAATCAAGGTTTGTGAAGAGGAAAATCAAATATAACTTGCATTTCTCCACACATGCCAATGAACTAACAGATAAATCTTCAGTAACCTAGTAACAAGAAAAAGGTGCAAAAGTCAAATGTGCTGCTATTTAAACTCTTAGACCCGATACCACAGTTCCTGGTCTGTGAAGATTCTTTTGCAGGAATCGCTGTTTATATTAATGTACATCCGAATGGTCTAAAGAATATTTTTACACTGAATATTGAACATCAGGAATCACAGATTTGTGTAGCTAAAAACAAAGTACCTGAGCTCTTAGTAAGACTGCATTGCAAATGTCTGTGAAACACAGACTTGACATCACCTCTCTGTCAATGAATGAGTGATTTGGTTTCATTTTGTGCTTGTTTTTCAGTATCACCATTTTAAGAAGTCTCACTGTGCCATTATCAGGTGTTACATTTTTAAAAAATAATGTGCTGTCACATAGGTTTACACAACATGTACTTTGTATGATTACTCCCTGCAGCTTTGATTTGTTTCTCCTCACACCTCTACAGATTGTGTTGCTGTTGCTTCTTCTAACCCTCCCAGATGGCCTTGGCAATGGCATTTTCTGTATTGGCTGTGAAATACCATGGCAACATTTAACTTACACTTGCAGTTTGACAAAGACCTACTGAAATACTTGAATATTTGCGGTAGACAAAGACAAGTAATAGAGCTACACCTACTAATAAAAAGGATAGAAACCTGTATACTCCCTGAAACATTAATAGTCTTTGTAGCGGACTATTACAGTACAATCCTATTCATATTGTGGTGGTTTCTTCAGAAATGCCTTCACCTAATGGAACATATTTCCATTCTCTTTAAAATCTGCCTAGCAATATCAAGGGCAACAAGTTCCTTACATTAACCTAAAGTGCTATAGAAGTATTTCTTTATCCAGTATTTCTTTATTATTACTTTTCACAACTACTGCGTCCCACTATGGAGTAGGTCTGTTTTCTTAAACACTGTGAAATTTAAATTATCATATAATTATTCTTCTTTCTGGCAATACAATATCAGTGACACATAATGGTATATGAAAACTTTCCTATGCATTATAAAATGCAAGATCCATCTCATCCAACTTGAGATGTCAATCTTGATTAATCTTCTAGCTCCATTCATGCAGAAATAAGCAACCTGGGAAATTCTTATCTTCCTGAAATACTGGCATAAACAGCTCATTGGATGTGCTTCTCCCTTTTCATTGGGTCCAAAGGGATCTTTATGATTTTTGCAGACTAAACATTTAACTTTTAAATGGCTAAAATTGGGTGAGATGAATGCTGCCTGAAGGGACTAGCATATTATCTTGTTTTCTGAAGTCTTTGAAATGGTATCTGTCAGCCTCCCAAGACCATGCCTGTCACATCACATTCTGGTAAATCTCTACTTAGAAAAGTTTTTTTCCTGCAGTGGTTAAATCCTGTCAGTCATTTCACTGGTACTTATGAAATGAATTTATGTAAGAATCAAGACAATGTTTGCTTTTATTTAGGACTAACTGTGATAAAGCAA
Organism: Balearica regulorum gibbericeps; assembly: GCF_011004875.1. Lineage (NCBI taxonomy): Eukaryota > Metazoa > Chordata > Aves > Gruiformes > Gruidae > Balearica > Balearica regulorum. The sequence continues at coordinate 6,037,442 of NC_046189.1, forward strand.
CTCAGGTTCCAATCCCAATAAAGCAGTTATTTCCAGCACTTTCCAGGAGACATCAGAGCACAGCTCATTATCTTCTGCAGATCAGTCCCTTAGTTTGACTGCTGTAACCTTTGACCATGAAAGACACTCTCTCTTGAAAAGAATGCACTATTTGCCGGCTACTACTGTGTACTGTGACTCTAGTTCATGGAAATGTTCTCAAAGTATCTTTCCAGAAAATATACCAATAACACCTTCTGTGCATATGGATTAAGTTTGTTAAACTCATCTTTTAAGAGAGGGATATAAAATAGTTTAAGAACAATTAAACTCAATTACTCTGGAATATAAAAAGATGTAGAAATGAAGTTCCCACATTACTGTTAAACTGCAAATACTCAGAGCTTTCTAACATTACATACAATTGTAAGACTAGGATAGTAAAAGGAAGCAAGCCCCTTTTACTTTACTGCACTAAATAAAGTTTGTTCATCAGACACATGTTCCTCACTCCCACTGAAATCAGAAAAAAAAAACCCAACATAATCTCTCCTAAGAATCTCACCTTTGATTCTAACATAAGATTAAAGTTCCTATCTCAGGCTTGTATTGCTAAAATTCATGGAGGCTGTAATACAGCTAAACAGATGTATTGATTTCTGAGGCTTGGGCAAAATTTAAAGGAAAAAATGTAAAGGTGGCACTGCAAAAGCAGCCATGTCCATCAGGTTTTCAGTTTTTTTGCAGCCAAGCACTACATAAGAATGACATGCAGCTGTGGAAACAGACATCTCTTGTTTAAAATTACCCTCTAAATTATTAAACATTTGCCAGAGGGGCGTAACACATTCAATTCATATGCAAACACACAAACCAAAGAAAAAACACCTCCCAATTCCCAAAGGAATTTGCAGCATTTGTTAAACAAGACCTAAATTAATGTCAAACTCAATTTTATGTTGTACAGAGACAGCCTGAATCCAATGATCTCTAATTGTGACAGAATCTGCCAGCTAAGTGGCTTTGCCATTTTTTTCAGAGCATGCAAGTAAAAGGTAGAAGAGTTTTTTTGAGGGTTTTCCATGGTCTAGGGAGCAGGAACAGATCTGGCTCAGTGCATTGCTAGGATCTGTCACCCTTCAGCTTCCCTTACAGGGCATTCCTGAGCAGAAAGGTATAGTGCTCAAACAGAAGAATAATTTGCAGCCAGAATGGCCTCTTGGGGTTCAGGGCGCAACATAAATTACTGTTAAAGTGGTTCTGATTCACTTTTAAGGCCAGTCCCAGACATATATATCTTTGCTATCTTCCCTATTTACTTTATACTCTACTGAGCACCGCTTGGCTTAGGCCATAAAAAAAAAAAGACCTCTTGGTATTTAGCTGTTCTGTATTCAAAGAATGATCCTGAAGTACTTCTCTGTCTCATAAAAGAATTCAGATAGCTGTCTCCCTGTGACCCCCCGCCAAGGGATACACTATGACTGCCTCATATTAATCCCAGTTTTCCTTCTGACAAGTGCTAGTCAGAACAGTGCTAACGGTGGCTAACGCAGAGAGTATCTATCTGTGCTGTTTTCACTTGAGTTTTTGTTTCCTGAGATAATACTAGGTGAGAAAGGAGTCTCCCCTGAAAATTAGTGAAAAATGACAACAGAATCAGATCCATTCCTTCTCAGCCTGCTGCTTTTGTTGTCTTTTACATCTGGACAAACTTGTTAGTAGCACCTTGTGTTATTTTGTGTTCACCATGAATTGCAAAGACAGAGAAGAGAATTAAGTCCGAAGTGCTCAGAAGGCCCTACCCCCAACTCCTTCTAGTCAGCACCACATGAAACAGTTTGCAGTGAACATCCAACCAGCAAGCTGGGCTCAGTGCTGCTGCTTAATAAAAAAGTCTTGTGCACCTGCTGTATCTCACGCTGAGGTGGTGGTCCTGTAAATGCCTCCATCCTCCCCTGTATTTCAGGTATTTATGCAATACAGTGCAGTGGTTGCTCTGCCCTTCTCACTTGTAGCAGCTGGTTCTGATGCAAGTGTCACAGGAGAGGATAAAGGTCGTATTCAGTCAGCTAGGCAGCTTCCCCACCCTTTGCCCTGCAGAGGCAGCCTTATCTGCTCTGCTCCTCACTGCAACTTATTCTGATGTATCAGATCGGCTTCCACAGACCTATTTCATCCACTGGAGATGGGGGTCTGAATGAGACCAGAGGAGAGCATATGGAATCTTCCTTACACGCAAGCAGCATCAGGTACAATCTGAGGAAAATCCAAAACAAGCTCTGCATGTTTCAGACAGTACAATGCAACTACACTACCAAAAAGTGAGAGTCTGCTATTATGAAACATTAAGAACTAAAAGAAAGGAATCCCCCTGAAATGAAGAAGTAAAAGCAGAATGCCTGTGGAATACCTCATGTGGGACTTCACATCCAGCAGCTCCAGAGAAGTCACTCGGGGCTCACCAGCCAGATTCTGCAAAATCTTCAGCCTTGGACCACAGTGCTTATAAAACTCTGTGCAGATATTCAGCAATGACTCTCGCGGTCTCCTGAACTCCTCTCTGGCAATTCGTTCATCCAGCTCCTCTCGGGGAAGACCCTGGCCCTCCTCCAGTAAGTGAAGGTTCTCCCTGGAGGATATAAAATGAGGAAAAGAAGGAAGTGTTATATGCAGTGGAAGAGCAGAGATAGATTATAACAACCTCTCTAGGATGTTTTTGCAATAGATGCTTTCCCTTGCAATCGAAAAGAAAGATAGTTGTATCTGCAATAAAACATAAAGTTGGGGGAAATTATCACCTGCAGAGTCTTGTTAAGGATATGAATAATTTCTATATGGACTCCCCTGAAAAAAGGCTGCCTTTCACAGCAACAGTGAGTGGGACCCAGTGAACCTGGAAGCTCCTGGGGAACAGTTCATCACATGGGAGGGAAGACTGGGTGAAGATTTTACTGTACCTGATAAAGTGTAGTTTGGCTCCCTGTTCTGGGTACCTAGGAAAACAGAAACAGTGTAGTTGTAAACAGCAACTTAGTAATGCCTGAACTATGACTTTCTGAAAGAAAGCAACACTGTTCTAGCCTAGGGGTATACTCGCCATGGGCAGGATGGTATCTTGTATCACTAGAACAATGGCTACATGTACTTAGTGACCACATTGAATGGCCTTTACCTCCCAACTGGCAGCAAACAACAGATTGCTATAGTTATTGCCCTTGCTATGAAAGGAAAAATTCAGGCTTAAAAACTACAGCCGTCTTTCAAGCCATTTCTCTTACTGATTTTCACCCCAGTGCTCAGTCTGTTTCATGAAACCAGAGCTCACCTAGTGGAAAGAATACCTCAGAGTGTTTTTTTGTTTTGCTGTCATTTTCTCTTGCCACTTCTTGTTGAGAAAGCATTAACAAACCCTGTACCACTTGGCTAACACATCCAAGGCTGCAACAGCGATCATTCTACCATCATGAGACTCCTGCTGTTGCTAGCAGATGTCTGTTGCAATGGTAACACAACATAAGAAACAAGAGCAGGAAACCTGGAGCAATGCAAAAATATTTTGGATCAGAGATTGAATGTTTGATAATCAGAAATATCTGGAAATGTAAACCAAAATGTTTGAGTCACACTGCACCGAGAGTCTCTACATTGCCTGTCAGCAGATACATAGTAACTGCTCTCCAAAATCAGCAGACAAATAATAAACCATTGTTTTCCATTACACCTTATTTTCCTTAGACTGTGCAATCTTGCAATGGGAGTAAACGGCATAGAACCACTTCGGACTTGAGCATGAAGGGGTTTATCTGCTTCTCAGATCTGGGACTGAAAGTCAAAGCTGTGTTTAATCCATGTCTGAATCGGTCTTAAAGAATAACACACTGATTCCAGGAGTTACCAACCAAGATGTGTGCACTACACATCTATACATTGACATAATAGCCCTTCAGTGATCCATGCAGAGAGTGATTTCTATCTCCCTTTGATACAAAAGACAACAGGGAATAACTTGGAAAGCATGTCTTGCCAGAAGGGTGTTCCTGATTTACAGTCCTATACAGCCCATGGTATGGTACTAGACTATTGGCTGTGCATACACTTACTATCAGCTGTTAACAAACAAAAGAGAAATCCAGAGGAATTCTGCTTGGGAAGAACAGCTGCTCCAGCTTTTGCTAGGGGAGAATTCCCTTTCCAGGTCAGCACAAACATTCAGATTTTAAGCACAGTAAGGCATAGCCTGGCCAGGAGAAGGCAGGGCTATCCAGAAGAGTAATCAGTACTGCAAAGAAAACCTTCATAATCCCAAATGCTTGTGGGCAGATTTTATAACAAGATTTCTTAAGCCCTTGCTCTATGCCTGAGTAAATTGTCCTGTGGCTTTGCCTAATTTGCAGCAGCCTAATTGGAATGGCCAATATGGCCAAGGAACAGTATTACAGTCTGCTGTTGCCACCTCCTTCCTTATTTCCTTCTTCCATGTGAAGTTTTTTTGTGTGTGTTTTTTGTGGGTTTTTTTTAAGAAGGACAAAAATATTCCCAGTCATTCTTTCCTTTCTCTCAAATTCCCCGCCACTCGCTCGTTTGCTATCTGTAACTGCAAAAAAATCCCAGACCAATGTGGAGATAAAGATGATAGGAAGAGACCATTGGAAAAATAAAAGGAAATGGGAAGGGAAGGGAAGAAAACTAGAGGAGGTGCCAGTCTCTGCGAGTCTCAGCTGATGTGCAGTTTGAGCTCGTACTGCTGTTCAGTCTCTCAGAACAAAGCCAGAAGGATCTGACCCTTCTGCTATCCAAGTGTGCTCTGCCCAGTGGTTGCTTTGACAGCGGACTTGGAAGCAAAGCAGAGAACTGAGGGACATAGTTGCTTTGTCAGTATACTACAGTGCGAAAAGGGAATAAAGAAAAAGACATTTAGCTGTTCAGAAGAATGTGAAAGAAAAGAAAAGAAAAGAAAAGAAAAGAAAAGAAAAGAAAAGAAAAGAAAAGAAAAGAAAAGAAAAGAAAAGAAAAGAAAAGAAAAGAAAAGAAAAGAAAAGAAAAGAAAAGAAAAGAAAAGAAAAGAAAAGAAGAGAAAAGAAAAGAAAAGAAAAGAAAAGAAAAGAGAAAAGAAAAGAGAAAAGAAAAGAAGAGAAAAGAAAAGAAAAGAAAAGAAAAGAAAAGAAAAGAAAAGAAAAGAAAAGAAAAGAAAAGAAAAGAAAAGAAAAGAAAAGAAAAGAAAAGAAAAGAAAAGAAAAGAAAAGAGAAAAGAAAGAGAAAGAAGGAAAGAAAGAAAGAGAAAGAAAGGCAAGCATACTGACTTACCTGGTGTTCACACCTGCTGACATGGTGTGGTTTGCTGTTGTGGTCCCTTTATGGCCTTGGTCACATCGACTCATCTGTGGGGCTGTCATAGGCCTGGCAAAGGGAAGGTGAACAGCACACTAAAGACTAAATCTAACAAGTGCACTGAAATTCTGCTTGTGATCTGGTGAAATTTGGCACTAATTTTACCATGTCTAAAACTCAACCAATATTGAAGCTAAGTTGCATATCGTGACCTCCTGTGCCTTCCCTCTCCCCAGACTGATAACCAAACACAGGCTCAGACCTCTCAACCATGTGGGTTACCTGGTGAGAACTTCTACGCTGTACAAGAGGGCCTGCAAAGAGGTGGCAAGGGCAGCCATAGCAGCAATCTCCTCACGAGCTGCTGTCGCAGTCTCCACTTGAGAGGTTTGTCGCTTTAGTTTCTGCAAGTAACAGGGAACCAGTGCTTCCAAGACCATCAGCATCTGGAGGCTGGAAAAATAACCAATACTCGGTCTGGTTTATTTTGTCAATCCTGAAACTCCAATCAGGTGGAGGCTTAAGTTTCTATCTAAAGACCCATGGATCTCTCACTGGCCTTGTGATTTCATTGCTTCTCACTAGATAAGCAGTCCTGGGCCAAAGAAACTCTTGGATCAGGAACATCAGGGGGAAAATTATCTGATGTGTGAAACACTAATAAGAAAACCAACCCAGATTTCTGGGTATCTTCTGAATGTCATCCATTTGCAGACATTCATTTTCCCTTCCAAAGAGTCCTTTCTTCTCTGGTTCCCCCTTGGAAACGAACTTTTTTGCTTTACCAGTTTACCTCCCCTGTCTCTGTATCCGCCTGTTCTTTCCAGCTGCCTGCTTCTCCCCCTCCAGTTCCCTTTCCACTGTCTCTAACAGAAACCTGCAGGACACAGTGTAATCCCCACCTGGAAATACAGCATAGGTTTTCCTGCTCAGACTGCCATCCAGCTTAGTGCTGCAGCCAGCGCCTGGCAGGATTTGGAGCTGGTGCCCTAGGAAAGGTATCAACAGGCAGAGGCTTGCCTTCACAGAGAAACCCCGTGCTTGGAATGCATTTCTATATTCTCTGCCTTCATTTGTCTGCCTTGCTTTCACATGTCATATGCAGCTTTTATGCCTTTTCTGAGTCTGCACAAACCAAGAAAACAGATTAGCACCTTCTGAATGATTCAGGAGCATAGGCCACCACTGTCACACACAGCTTGATGGCTTCACTGATCGAAAAGGTCAGGTCTTCATTCCCATAGCAGAAGTCTGAGGGAGTAAAGCAATATAAGAAGACTATCACACAAACACACTGACTATGAAAGGAGCTAATACACTTCTTCCTTTTTCCCCTTTTCAATTGTTTGTTTCTCATGTTAACAATCCCCAGTAGGCTCCTGATTTTTGACAAAAATTTGTCTATAAAAAGAAAACATATGTTGCACTCCCACTTGCATCCTGCCATCCAAGAACTCAGTAGGTGAGAAACAGTTCTCAGTAGGTCATCACTGCTGAGCGTAAGGCCTACAGCTGCTACTGGAATCCCCTTTCAAACATCACCCATGACAAGTAAAATCTTAAGCTTATACATGACAAGGACACATGTCAACTTAATGACAATTTTTATGCTCCCTCTGCTTTTTCCTAGACCTTTCCACCGCACTAAAAATGATGCTGATGCACCACTGATGGCAGAAAACAGTTTTACTTCTAAAAAATCAAGCCCCTTCTATACTGAAAGCCACGTGGGTGCCAGCACCAAAGTGAGTCTGGTTTGCTAGTGATTTGAGAAAAAGTTTTCAAAAGTATTTAAGTCTCATACTATGAATATTACTTTGGGGATAATTAGTGCCAGGCACCAAGAAACCGAGTATCAAAAGACTAATATTTGTAATACAACTATAGTCCCATTTTCAGAAGTGACTTTGGTATATAGGAGCCCAAGTCAAAGTTAAGGTCCCAGAGCATGTAAATCACTTTGAATAATGGAACTTGCAAGTCAAGTATTTTAGATAATTCTGGTCTTCATATGGAAAATACCAGGCACACAACATACTCATCTACAGTCTCATCGTCAACACACACTTGGGAATTTTCAGAGGTGCCTTTGCATAACCCTCCACAGAAAACCCAAAGCTTTCATATAAATGTTTGCTACAATCCACAAAGAGGAAGAAATATCTCCTGTTTCTGTACCATTTTATATTATAACTTGTGGTATAATTGTTCAGCATCATAAAATCCCAGTATGCTGCATTTTAACTCTAAGGCTAGACAGGCTTTATAGTTCATCAAAATCAGTATTAATTAAGGGAAATGCAAATTTGGAAAATAAGTTGAAGATCCTTATAAAAATCAACAAAAAACACTTCTCTGCAAATCACAAAGCTGCCAAATTCTTAAATGCTGCATTGCATGGGTAACTATCAAGAGACACAGTGTCCTGGATACATCATACAGCTGTATATACTCTGCTTTGTGATAAATCAACACCCTCCCTAGAACTCAGCACTGTTGGATGTCTGAATGGCATCCACCATTTACTAGTCACAGTCTGCCCACAGGAGAGGATGCTTTTGTTTCCTGCCCACATGGAGCAGAGGAGAGGGTAACACTGATCTTGTCAGCATGATACAGTTTATTAGGCATCTTTATTCTTCACCCACACATGATAGAATTCAAAATGCCAGGGGCTAGTCTCAGACTAGTAGGCTCCATGCAGAAAAAGTAGCTTTGGAATAAAATAAATTAATAATTCCCCTCCTGCAGAAAATATCAAAAGGATGGTGGTGACAAAGCCAACCTTAAAAGCCTCATGAGCCATAAGTAACAGATGCGACTGCATTCTGGAAGGAAAAGGGCCCTGAACAAATCATGCTGCATCAAATGCATGTTCAATCAATAACAAACAAACCAGAATTACTGAATAAAGGGTGCTTTGCTATTACCTAATGACTTGAGAGGCTTTTCTGCTTTCACCAGCTCTAAGATGTCCAAAATGTCTGGAGTATCTCCCTCTAAAGACTGCAGCAGGTCAAACAGGCACTGAGCTGACACTCCTTTGCTGGTTCCATTGTTTGTAGCATCCTGTTTCAAAAACAGACATTTGTGGTTGATTTGCTGAGGGCTTGTGTGCATTCCAGGAGTCTTTATCTGGAGGTATGGGCAACCTTTTGGGGTTTTTTTTGACAAAGGGCCCTCATGGAGTTCAAACAGTAAGTCTTGCCTGACTCAACAGATTGATGCTACAGTGGAAGCATGATCTAAAAACTGCACACAGCTTTACTTTCCAGAAACAACAGATCTTTGCTGCCCTGTGAAGGAGAAATATGTGTGTGTTTATAGTGTATATGCAGTTAGATTTGGCAATCCCACTTCAAATTAAAATTCCATTAACTTGTTTTAACTCATTAAAATGTTAAAAAAGTAATTAGTAAATATTTGAAACCATGGCTAATCCAGTCTTACAGTTCACATGCACTAAAACTTGGCATTAAGCTTTTAGTTCCTATTGCTGGATTCTAAGAGAGGTTTTGTGTTTAAAGAGTTACAAATCATTATTGTCCTTTTACAGTCTTATACACAGAAATTTAAAGTGAGATCACATTTACTAGCCTAGATTCCAGCGGCCCATTATCTCAGCATTCTGCTCAGTCAACTGATGAACAGAAGCATGCAGAAATAAGTTCAGGAAATGGTTCTGTGCAGCATCAAGTACAGTAAACACATGTTCAATGAGAACTGTGCTGCTGCTCCAGCTGTTTTCTCTTTGTGATCTCTGATGGGGGACTGGCTGCATACACAGGCTTCCCCATGCTGAGACTAGGGAATGGCTTTTACTCACAGGGAACTCCAGGAGAGGGGCCACACTTGCAAACAGCTGCAGAATAAAGGGCTTGCGATGCAGAACGTAGAACTGGCGGCATGCAAACTCAATCGCTTGGCGTAACTGTGGGTTGCTTTCATAGTCAGCGTATACCTGAGCAAATGAAAAAGGACATGGATTCCACTGGAAGTGCTCTTCATTCCCTGACCCCAGATTGAATCAACTACAGTCTTGTCATTCCTGATATGCTTGCCTAACATTTTTGAAGGTGGAGACTTGTCCGCTCTCCCTGGCACTGCATTTCAAGGACAAACTATCCTTAGAAAAAAGGTTTGCTTGTCACTCTTGAACCTTCTTTGTCACGGCTTTAGTCCATTATTTTTTGTCCTATGTATCAGAGGTAGATTCCTCCCCTTTCCTTCCTTGAAGCATTTTACTTGTTTGAAGCCAGTTAGTGCTTTCTTCTTCAATCTTCATCTTTTTCAGTTAATCAAATCCCAGCTCTTTCAGTTCTTTCTTGTATGGCATGCTTTCTAGATCTACATCCCTGTTCCAGTCTGCAGTCTCTTCAGGTAACTGATGTGCCCACAGCTGGGCAGAGCCAGCACTTCAAGTCAGGAATGCTGCTGATTGGAGCAGCAGAATTATTCCAAGTTTCTTTCACAAGATGCAAATCTGTATAGTCATCCCAGAATGGCATATGAGATCTTTTCTTTTTTATCCTTCAACAGAAGGACACTGTTGATTCACGTTTAGCTTCAGCTCTATAATACCTCCAATATTCTGTCCTGCAGAAGTGCTACTGAATCAGGTACGTTCCCTTCCACATTTATGTGGCTGATTATTCATAAGGAGGGACCTACGCTTGTCCAACCTGATCAACATAATCTGGTTTTTTTTCTCCTTTTTTTCAGACTGCATCCCCAGTTTGTCAAGATAATTTGAACTCCTAGCCTGTCCTCCAACACACTGACATTTCCACCCACTTTTAGATATTTTAAGGTTTTTAGAGTGGCATTTCCTTCCGGACTGGCCACTGAACCATGCAGTCAATGTGTTGCCAAAGATGTAGGATTTATTTCTCAGTTATGTAAACAGTATAAATTGCTAGGAACAACTTCACCGTGCTTCCTCCTTCTGTCTGTTTCAATTGCCTGTCTGCACTTCTCTCCCGCTACAAGTCTGTGGGAGGCTTGGGGCTGGGGTGGGCAGGATTTTCTTGCTGTTTGCTGGCAACAAATAATGCTGAGATTTTATAGTAGTGCAAAATTCCCATTACAGCACAGGGGTCTTGAAGGTTTCTAAAAAATTATTAATGTGCAAGACCTCTGCAGAGGTGTATTCACTTCTCAGTAGCCTAGTAGGCTGAAGAGATTAGTGTGTCTTTAATACAATCAGAAGCCTCTAGCATGTTTGTGAAGACAATCACCATGGCCTGTTACACTTGCAATATCTCATTTACTTGAGAAAAGGGAAATAATTAATTGTATATGCATTTCACCAAGGAAAGTGGAGAAGCCTGCAATAGAAAGAGCCCTGTGGGGGTATGTGCATGTGTGCGTCAGGAATTAAGCTATTAATGGCAGGTTCAAGCCCCAAAGTGGGGCTTCTCCATTGTCAGTTCTAGAACAAAGTGCTCACTCCCTCATATTGTTCATGGAAATGGCTCACCTGCAACATGCTGGGGAGGACCCACTGGTACCCGCTGAGAGAGAAGAGGTGGTTAAAGTGCACAGCTGTATTGATGACTGTGGCAGCATACTGCCTCAACAAGGCACTGTCCTCAGGGTGCAGGATCAGGGCACCATTGAAGACGTTCAAGAACAGCATGATCTCATCCCCCCAGGGGAACTCGCTGGGCATGCCAAGGAACATCTCCTCTAGCAGCTTAATCCACAAGCTTTTCTGAAGAGTGTCCAGGCCAAAGAGCTCTTTCCCAGCTGTGGGGGAGAAAAGGCAACAGCAATCATATCTGTCCACCACAGCCAGCCTCACAACACTTCCAGAGCTCCACAGAACCCTCTCACAACACTGACCGTTATTCTGTGTTTTTGAAATTAGTTCACTCATCCTTTGCTTCTGGAATTTCCCAGAGGGCTTGAGCCTACCTTGATTGAAAGCACCTCACATGAAGACCAAGAGTAATGAATATCATACAGCTCATTAAATATACTCTCCACTGGTTGGAAATTCTCCTCTTAAAAAGTGAAAGCTGATCTGAGCTTGTACGTACAACCAGGAATTCATCATCTGCCTCACATAACCTCAACAGTCGTGTGGATTTATGCTGAATTTTTATCCTTCAGGTGTCCCACACATTGCAGGACACTGATGCAGAGTTGCAATAATGCTTTGGAAAGCAAGTGCCTTTAGGGCCTGTTACAGAACCTGCCAATGCTTACCATTCCAGCCCAAGTCAGGCTGGAAACCCTGCTTGACTTTCACAGCAAGTTTCTAAAAAGTGTGCTGTTTCTATATCTCTGCTGCAGAATTTGCCCAATCTTCATTGAAGGCCCATTGTTTCCTCAAAGTGGATGGAAAAGGGCTCTGAGCTCTCCTTTTTAGACGGAGTTATGCCATGCAGTCCTAGACACTTTTTCTGAACTGGCCTTCAGATGCTTGGGTCTGAAAACACTGACTCAGTGACAGGATGCTAGTGTGGAGTGTGCTGGCAACTGGAGCTCTCGAGCCAAGGTTCAGAGAAACCAGTGCAAAGACTCCCATGAGACTGACAGAAAAATCTAGGTTACAGAAGACCACCTAAGGTCCCTGGTTCAGGCAGGGCTAACTTCAAAGCTAATGAGGTGGCTTGATTGATTGATTTTTGAAAATCTCCATGGATGGAGATACCAATGCCTCTCTGGGCTTCTTTTCCAGTATTTTCCTGATTGTAGCGTGAAAATTTTTTTCTTTATGGCCAATTGTAATTTCCTTTGCTGCAATTTGTGTTTGCTGCTTCTTGTCCTTTTGCTGTGCATTTCTGAGAAAAATCTGTCTCTGTCCTTGCTACAGTGCTGCTTCAGTAGAAGTCCACACTAGATGCTCTACCCACCATCCAAGCCTTCTCTTCTCCGAACTGATGAAGCCCAGGTCCTTTCACCTCTCCTCCTATGGCAAGTCCTCTGGCTCACTAACCACCTTAGTGACCTTTCCCTGGACTCTCTCCAGTTTGTAAAAACTCTCATGTTTTGGTGAGCCCGAAACTGGACACTGTATTCCACCTGTAGCCTCATGCATAATTCTAATACATAATTATAACTTCTTCTTATCTGGGTCCACAGAAAGCAGCTTTGTCTGGAGACCTCTAACATTGCAAAGCCCTTTCTACTGTTGTGCTTACAGACCAACAGCTATGTATCATCTTGCCTAGGAAGAGATTTATCAGGTTTAAGTAATGCTACAAGTCTCTATGTTTCTAAGGGAAATGAAGCCTGCATGTCTCTAGGGTGCCTCACAGAAACCTTCTGGGCCCTGTAGGACCACCAGAGAAAGCTATCGAAAGGCCATACCTTGGGGATCGCTGAAGAGTGAGAACTCAGCATCAATGGCACTTCGGGGAAATGAAGGCAAGCGGAGGAGGTCTTCCTGGAGCATAGATACATGGGACTGCTTGTGGGCAGTAGGGATTTTCTGTGTCAGCGATATGAGGAACAACACCCGCCCCACCTCTTCTAGCTTGCGGGTGAACACCTGAGAGGAAAAGAGACAAGGATCAGAATCAGTCTGATCACAAAGTTCTTTACAACATATATACACTTTTCTAAGTTAGCTTCCATGGCTTTCTCTGATGGGAGGGCTGCTGTACTCAAGGCTCAGAGGAACCTGTTGAAATTCACAGGGTTAGTGCTGCACCCTTTTGCTAGAACTTGTGTGACCACTGTTCTTCAGCCCACCTCAGGAAAGATGATCATGCTTGTAAAAGAGGTTTTAACAACACTTTCTCTTTCAGTCAGTTGTGGAGGACCCCAAGTGGTTGTAAAACACTTTGCAACTGTGCCATGCAGTCTTTTGTAGATTAATGTAAGCTTTGCCAGTGTGAGCCCCAAGGTGGTCAGAGACAAACCAACTCCAAACTGAAAGCCATACAGTTGCAGTTGCTCTGTGCAAGGTGTTAGACTATAGTCAACATGAACTTGTTATCTACCTCTGGGTTGAGGCTGGCTCATGTCTGGCCATAGAAAGTGTATGTATAGCTGCAAAAGAAAAGTAGTCATAAAACGAAGCAGACCAGATTCTGAGTTACTGCAAACGAGCCAAGTCCTGCTGACTTCAGTTTATTGCTTCTGGTTTACACCAACTCGGAAACCGAGTTCCATTCTACCAGCCTCCTTTGAACTTCTGACTGGTAGGATGAGTCAGCTAGCTACTTTATTTTGATGCTAAAAGTATCCATAAGGCAGAGTGATGCTCAGTAATAGAAGCAACTGTCTTTTGAAGCAGTTTTGAGACAGCTCTTAGCTACTGGGATGAAGCCAAAACTTGAAGCATGTGGCTTAACGTGTGACAAAGCTCAGCTTCCTATGTCCTGCAGTTGCTATGACCTTGCTCTGAAGTGCACTCAGCTTAGAATTGGGTGCTCAATCAATTGATAGTAAAGAAAGTACTTTTCCATGGATTGCTGCTCTGTGGGTAGACTCTACAGTACTGTTTCCTTTACTGAAGCTGGATGTTGTCCAGCAACTTCTTGCATGACTACAGAGAGGCTGGTAGATGCTTGATTTAAGTTTTAGTTTAGAAATATTTTGGCCTCTAACTATTCTAAATAGAAAAATGTGAAATGTAAAATAATGCCTTGACAAAATTGGACAGGCCATTTTAATCTTTTTGGCTCACGTAGGGCATATCAAACTCATTTATTTGATATGTGGGACACATCTCCTAGAACAACGAGAATAATTTCTGTCAGAGAAGCAAACAAAATGATCTCAAGTAATTTCAGATTTTTATAGGCTTTCTACTGACAGATGCAGCACATAAAATATTTCCCTATTCTGTACCGTACACATATGAGATGGCATTAACTATATTCTCCATTATTTTAGCTGCTAGTCTCTCTTAAGGAGCTTTATAGCTACTTTTTATAACCATTCCTGATGATATTTTCCTGTCTCTGCATTTACATTGCCAGGGACACAACTACAGTAGCTGCTTTTTGGCTAGAATAATACAACTGTTAATACCAAACTCATACAGTTTAACCACATTCCTCCTCCTTTTTATTTCCTGCTTATTATCATCCTTTGCAGATAAAGCTAGAGCAACTTTTCCCTAAACACTCAGCCCTGTGCTACTGAGACAACTTTGCTTTTGTGGAAAACAGAGCATGTGGCTTCTACAGGTAAAGTGAGCTCAATACCATTGCCTTACTGTTGAAAGAAATGATACTTGTAGGGGTTTGCAGCACATTAAAGGCACTGCCCTGCCACTTTTAGTTACGGTTTAGTTCCTAAGGGAGAGCTCCTGGGAGCTAGAGAACATTAGCAGGATTGGACAGATTATCTGGTCACGAGGCTGGAAGATAGGGAGGACAGTGGAATATCTGAGGGCAGATATTCCCCTGATGACACAATCACTCCTGCTGTGCCCCTGGGAGTGGCTATCATAAGACTAGCATCTGAGGGCAGGACAAGAAAGAGAGGCAGGTAACATTCTCTACAGTGAGAGGACAGATAATTCCTGCTCCACAGCCAGATGGATTTGCACAGAAAAGGTCTTATATGGATTCCTAAAGAGCCAGAGGTTATGTTAAAGAAAGGAATAAGCAACTTTTCAAACTGAGGCAACTGAAGCTCTTCTGGCAAAGTGTAGGAGAATGCAAAATGATCCACCTAAAAGAAGCTGGCTGGAGAGAGTGGGAGGGAAGTCACATTGCATTCTTTGACTCTTAAAATACTGTACACTTGTCCGATGGCACCAAGGCAGATTTCATGTCAATTGCTACTTCTCCAGCAAAGCACTCTGTCTGCATGCAGCATGACTGACAGTCTTTAAAGGAAAAGAAAGGTTTATTTACAGGGTTTGTTTCTGGGCAGAGGTGTAGAGGTGTTTGGTGACAGTAAGATACCTGCTTCTGAATGAGCTCTTGACCCTTTTCTGGATGCATCTGCACCAGGTTGAGCTGTGGCGAAACTGACCTCCGGAAAGGATAAATGTCACGGACGTAGGTCTGCCAGGAAAGAAAACAAGTGTATTTCAAACAAATGCATTTGTAACAGCATCATTTCACAGAACTGAATAAAAGGTCCTTTAGCCCTTTCCGAAGCTTTTGGGTAGGAGCTTTCAGACAGTGTCAGGCGTCGTGGAAGAGCATAAACAGAAGAGAAATTCACTCTTTTTAATGACTCCACTTCTGCCTCTTCCCTCTTCTGTTAAATTCCAATCTTTCACCACACACAACTAAACACTCAAGATGTGGTACCCACAGAACAGAATTCTGTCTGTTTATGGGCTGCTTGTTCTCCTTTAGATAACCCTGACTTTTAAAAAAGGGACCAGATGGAAAGAACAAAGTCATCTGGACCTGACCTTTGCCTTACCTTGTTGTAATGAATAAGATTCCATCGCTTATCCATTAAAAAGTAATGAGAAGACTGCGTTTCAGGTATGTTAAAAAACTCCAAACACTCCTGAAGAGGAAGAAAGAAAAACATCCTGTTACTTATCAGCTGTCTTGTACAAAGATCACAACATCCAAAAGAAGACTATCCAGCTAATAATGTATAAAGGCACAAACTTGCATGACTCAGGTTGGTACACTTTGCTGGTATTAATTCTTGATTTCTCTTTTTAATCATAAAGTACGTGAATATGTTTGTGATAATGAAGGCATGCTGATATCACAGTCGTGAAGACTGATGTTACTTATTTCCATGTCTTCATATCACACATATTTGCCTGAGAATATGAGCCACATAGGTATTGCAGCTTCTATTTCCATACTACGTATTTATCAAGCTTTAGTGAAAGGTCGTGTACAGAGACACTAAAGTTCAGATCCTTCAAAGCACTGAGATGCAGGATTCCTATTAAAATTTAACATAGTTGGACAAACTGAAGGCTTTTATAACTCTCTTTCCTATGTGGCTCTGTTAAAGCCATCCAGGAAATCTTTGGCAGAAGGGGGAACTGACCTCACATCTCCTAGATCCCAAGCTATCATCATGGCTACTGAACCATCATTTCCACTCTGATCTTGATCATTCTGTTTAGTCTTTAGTGTTGATACAAACAAACATTTAAATGATTTATGTATTTATCCAAAGGATAGTATTCAGCAAATACCCAACAAGCTGCAGTGTCTTCCAATGTAGTTGCATTGGTGGGGTTTTGCCTGTCTGTGAGGTCAGGGCATTTCTAATATCCTTTAATATGGGATCCTGTTTCTTGCAACCAAGCTCTCCTCATAAGGAGACAGAAATGCTTGTCAGCAAAACTTCCCTCCCCCACACTGAAACAGGACGATCAGGCAGAATGTATTGCTGGCATACAAGTATGGCACGTAAATGTCCTATTAAGCAGTTTGTCCGGTTCAAAAACTCACTCCTACCTTCAGAAGAGCCTCAAACTGTGTGTCCTCATGGACTGGTAACTGAGTTGGGATGTCACACTCATTCTGTCCATGCACAACAAGGGTTTTTGTGCCTAAAGGAAGAAAAGCAGTTGCATTCTCCCTGGCCTCTTTAACTCAATTTCAAAAGACTGCCCATGGAGGAAAAGTGATAGTTAAAATTCATTCCTGGGCAGACAGACAATGCCAGTCCTGCCTGGAATCCATTATGCAGTGTTAGCATAGTCTCACACTTCCACAGTTAATGAGAAATCGATCTGTTCCTAAAGGACTGAGCTGGCTTTATCAGCAACCGTCACTCTGAGGAAGGAACAAACCTAAAAGGTCAAATCTGTTTTTCAGCAAGATATCTTTTGCTTGACTCGTGACATCCTAGGCTCACAGCATGCTCTTCTTGGAGTCTCTCAAGACTGAAATCAGAGGTTACATCATATCAAACTGAGTCTGAATGGTACAATCTTACAATGATCATCCTGCCAGCCCTTCACAGCCTAACCGGCACAAAGCTCTGAGTTGAAAAGATTGTTCTAATTCACTTTCTGTTTGCTTCTTTTAGAACTCTTAAAGTAGCTTTCTGAATCTCAGGGTATTAGAGGTGGAATTTACTGACTGAATCCTCAGCTCAAGGAAAACTCACTTAGAATATGCAGCCATTTGTAGCTGTCTTTTTCTGATCCAGTTCTGACAGATCTCCTTTTTGCTACAGAAGTTCATGAACTTGGAAGTGAAGGAGATTTAAAGAGTCATTTCTTATACCTGGCATCGAGGCAGTCACCAGCAGCTTCACTTCACATTGTTCCTTCTTCATAGTCTGTTTGAGGTCCTTGAAGAACAGTCCCTCTACGTAACCCACCACTTCCCAAAGGAAGGTAAGCGTGGCAGAAATGGCATCCATGCCCCATTCACAGGGAGTGCGTACAAAATACATGATCAGTCCTACCTGCGGGTAATTAGAAGAGGAATCAGGTTATATCAGGTTATACACACTCTTATTTGTGCAGAGCATTGTGTAAACACAGAACAATACTGTTGTTCTACTTTTCTTCACTCAGAGGGATAAACTCATTAAACTTACATCCTGAAAGTTTATACATGCTACAGCACAATCTGCCTGTACAGTTGTTCCTTTTTCTAGAGAGGATGATGGGTGGTGGCAAAAAGTACTGTTGCAGCCCAGTCATTGTAGATGAGGAAAAGGGAGAACCTCTGCAGTAAAAGACTTCCTATGCCTCCTGCTCTGATGTGTTGCCACATAAACAACTCACAAACAACAGAGGACTCCTGGAGTAGCATATATCTTGTCTGTTTTTTCATCCCTTAACTGCAGCAAATGCATTTTCCACAATCTTGAAAGAAGCTACTAGATTTGCTCCAATAGGACTGTCCAAGAGCAAAGCACTTTCTGAATCAAAATTAAGTAAAATAATTAAAGGTTTCTGGCACTGGTATCCTTCTGTTGGTCTACAACTAGTTGTTCATGGTTCAGTTCAGAACTCTATGACAGGTTGCTTAGGGGTTTAATAAAAAGTTAAAGGTTCCTTTTCGTCTCCCTGTAACGACTGAAAGGCTAGTGTAAGCCTGGTGACTTGCACCCACAGCCTGAAGCAGGTACGAGTTATATAGGAGAAGTTATGAGCATTGATTTCCTTGCAGATTATGACATCATTAACTTTTTCAGACATGTGCAGGCAGAAGTGAATTTCTGGGCTGCCCAGTGGACTCACAAGCTACTCACCAAGTAGTTAAAGAGGATATGAGATGTCTGGGCAGGGAAGTCTCCAATGTTCAACAAAAGCTTCCTTAACATATACATCAGCTCATCCTGGAAGAAAAGCAAATGGGTTTTCTTTCCCTCACACAGTGAAGAATGGATTTCTCCCTTTTGTCCTGTCTGGCTTTGTTTCTTCCCATTTTTCCATACTCCCTTGTTCAGCTCTGTCTCTTGGTGCATGAAGAACTATATGCTTGTCACTGCTCCGTTTCCCAAAATAAGGCCCAGGGCACAGCACCCAGGTCAATGTCTTTCTTTTTTATCTCAGAGAGACCAATACCTCCTACTGCAATTTATACCGACTGTAGCATCCTGATTCTGCACTCCTTTCCCTGTGATAATCCCTGTGTTGCTTATCACAACAAATGACAACCTAGATGTTCTGTGAAATCTAGTTCAGCTCAACTCAATACCTGTGGCTGCTGGGTAGGAGGTGTGGACAGAATCTAACTTTTCTTTCTTTAGAGGCTGCCTGCTTTGAATGTAGACTAGCACATTTCTTATAGTGGGAAGGGGGTGTAGAGGGGAAGGAATTTCTCTGTCAGCTAAGGACAGACAGACTGTATCACAAATTACTTCTATGGCCATCATCCTCTTAACCAGCAGCAGATTTGAGCTAGTGTTAGGGGCATGAATATGCACAGGACAACCCAGGCCAATGATCCATCTGCCGAAAGAAGCTTCCAAGGAAATACACCTGTTCTCTGTGTTCTGTACTCATGGTTGTAGTAGGCCTCTGAAGAGATGGTAAAACAATAGACTATGTTAGCTGAGAGGCCTCTGAGGCTGGACAGCATGTAGCTTCTTTCTCAAAGATACTCAACAAACAGAAGTGACCCTCTGAACTTAAATAGAAGCTTTGGGAACTATAGCTGAGAAGTTTTAGAAATAGTGAGGCCACTGAGACCTGATTACTCAAGGAACTGAAAAGCAGCCCTTCCTGGCCTTTCTCAAGGTTTAATATTCATTTTGTAGTCAGTTCTTAGGTGATGGCTTGGAAGATGAGGACAGTGATAGAAGAAGGGGGCCTACAAGAAAGATGGTGAGGGACTGTTTATGAGGGAGTGTAGTGACAGGATGAGGGGTAATGGGTTCAAGCTGAAGGAGGGTCGATTTAGATTAGATGTTAGGAAGAAATTCTTTACTGTTAGAGTAGTGAGGCACTGGAACAGGTTGCCCAGAGAGTTTGTGGAGGCCCCGTCCCTGGAAGTGTTTAAGACCAGGTTGGATGAGGCTTTGGGCAATGTGGTCTAGTGGAGGGTGTCCCTGCCCATGGCAGGGGGGTTGCAACTAGATGATCTTTGAGGTCCCTTCCAACCCAAACCATTCTATAATTCTATCATTCTGTGATTATTGATACCCTACACCAAGTGTGCAGTTGCGAAAGTAGTATGGAGGGTCTTACTGCCTTTCACCCAGTCAGAACTGGTACACCTCTCTTCCATAAAGCTTAGCCATGGGACTAGAAAGCGGTCTAATAAGCCAGGGAGAGACAAGGCCACCCCCATCTTTCAGAGAAAGCTGAGCAGAGTGGCATTGGTGCAGGCAATATTGCCTATGTTAGATAGAAAGAGTTGTGCTACACTAAGCAGCTGTTCAAAGCTTGGCTTAGAGCAAGTCAGATCCTTAGTGGTGGTAAATCAGCTATGTCCCATTTACACTAGTGGACAAAGATTGAAGCCAACTGATGATATGGCCTAAAAGACTTCAAGCTACATTATAATAGCAAATGTTCTTCTCCAGTGATGCCCACAGAGTGATTCTGCTTGCAGCTGTGCTCCCCTGCTCTAAGCGATACATACACCCACTGGGGAGAGGAAGAGTTTACCTGTCGGTTGCTGATTGTGAGCTTCTCAAGGAAATGGCGCAGAACTGTAGATGGGTCTTCAATTAAGCAGTTCCATAGGACCTGCTGAGCAACAGCACTTACTGTAAAAGAGAAAGAAAACAAGGTCGGAACTCTCTTCCTTGGAAAAGCCTTGAACTGGTACACTTAGTCACAAACATTCCTAACCCTCCGCAAATGCCATATTTTGTCCTGCAACACACAGGACTCTCTTTGAGGCACTAGGATTCCTGGTGATCAGTGCAGTCGTCTCAAGCAATAATGACAGGTCTAATATTTGAACCTTCCCTAACTACTGGTGATATGACAGGAAGCACTTCACCACTGTAGTCAGAGGAATAATAAATAACTATTTGGATTCACAACTCCAGATGAACAAATCTGGCAATTAAAACCCATAAATTTATGTACTTTTTTGTTCATGATAGAAGTTCAATTTCATAGTGATTCATTGAGTGATTTTATCTGGTATTGGTGAACAGTATTAGATAGTCAGCAGAGAATTGTATTGATGATCAACTCCCCAAAGTGTAATTAACTGCAGTCCTGTGAAGATTAACAACAACAGAGAACTATTCATTATTTTTTTTTCAGTACTCAGTTCCTGATCATAAAATGACACCTTCATTATTTTGGTGGCTGACTACATCCACCCATAACTGAATACAAAATGTAATAGAAAGTTAAATGTGCAATCAGCCGACATGATGAGTGATGAGAAAGGGAGGGAGGGCAACAGTCCACCATCTATAAATATTTTAGAGAAACAAATTCAGAAAAATGCATTATTACTTTACAAATACATCGCAGACCATAACCAAATGTTCAAGGTGTGTATAAGTGGCTTTCCATTTGTTACAGGATCAAAGAAATGATGGGATTGGACCTCTGGAGGTCTCTAGTCCAAGCCCTGCTTCGAGCAGGACTGTCACCAACACTAGATTATGTCAACCATGGCTTTGACTAGCCACGGCTTGATAACTGCTGTGGATGGAGAATCCATGGAAATTGCACTATGCTTCTGGTTGTGAAGTTCCTTCCAAATTTCTAACCTGAACTTCCCAAGTTTTAACCCCTAAGTTAGAGTTCCTCTAACTCTTTGTTTCCTTTCCACCACACGAAACAAGCCCAGCTTCTGCAATCACTCCTCACAGAATACCTGTTTTAGGCTGCTACCATCCTGATATCCCCCCACTAGACCCTTTTCAGCTTCTCAGTATCTTTCTTGAATTGGAGGCTTTTTTCAGGGCCTCAAAAGAGCAAAAAACCCTCAAAACCAAACACAAATCATGGAGGAAAAAAAAGGAAAAACCCTACAAAATCACATTTGTGTTGTGAATCTACTTTCAAATAGTTTGTCAGGATTTAATAGATTATTCATTAACTTTTTAACAAATATATACACTCAGAACAATATATAGCACATAACACTTCTAGGAAACATGTACTGTGAGCAAATACAAGGTTGTGTTACATCTCATTTCCACTTTAGTTATGGCACCTAACAAATGTAAGCCATTGTTCAAAGTGCTAAGCAGGTTCTGCCACCCTTGAGCAAGAATCCCTTGAAGTTTAATGTAGGTCAGTACCAGCTACTCCATCCTCCCTGACTTCCCCGTCTTCCATCAAATGGACAATGGGAAGCACTGCTGCACAGATGCATGCTGGAAACACAGCTTGAGGTGGCTGTGGCACATGGTGGTTTGGAGTATGCTCTGTAGTGTGTTCTTCATCTGGAGCAGTAAGAAGAGCAAAAGGTGAGTGTTAGTGAATAAGCTGTGGTATTATCCAGGTGGATAAACATTTATGTTAGGTGCAGTACAAACAGAATAAGGTGATAGGCTGGCTGATCACTGTGCAAGCACAGCAGGTTTACTACTATCTCCAAGAAGAAACTGAGCCTTCAGCCAACTTCTTGATCAGGAATTTTCATTGTAAATATATATTTTTTCAATTTGTATTTCTCTTCTTGTAGGGAACGCATTTTCTTTGTGATGAAATCCCATTTCATTACCATTTTTCAGCCAGAGTGCTCTCCATGGCACTACTCTATAAATGAAACATGAGAAGTAAGGGAAGACATTGTGACAGCAGGAGTGAATAAAATAATGCAGGGCAGTAACTTATTATAAAGTGGCTTAAGCTTGGGAATACATTCAGCAAAAGGAAATGCCACCAGCTTTATGAGTCAACAGGAAAGGCTTCCAGTGAATGATACTGTGAAGGGTACTCCAAAGTGAAGTCAACCCACCTTCTGCACTGACTGCTGACCGCACTGACCAGACAGAGCCACGGCGGAAAGAATAGTTCCTATGAGATGTACTGGAGGTGCAGGAAGGACTCACAGAGAGACGGCGGGAGGCCAGGTTGGCAACTTCTTCTACTGACAAAGAGAACGGGAAATGTCAATCCAGATCCAGCTGACAGACTTTAGGGAACTTTCTGAAGAACAGCACTTAGAACCAAATTGGAACATTGAAAATTCAAGTCAGGTAACATTCAAAAGGCACAATTTGAAATCTATAAATATCAGTCAGATAGGTAATTTGCTCATGCTTTGAGAACCAGCAGAGCATTTTTCCATAAGAGTGTTGAGTGCTTTGGTGAGTCACACTGTAACTGAGTCAGCTCTATACTTCTTTTCATCTACATCCTGTTAACCATCATGGTTGCTGGTGCTTAGTTTTTTGTAAGAACTGGGATTTCTGCTCACAGATTTCCCAATGTATGTTTAGATCTGACCATCACTGTGCTTACCTAATGACACATACCTTGGAATGCCTTTAATGAAATCTTTGTGCTCTGTTAGCCTGGACCAATGAAAATCCTCACCCAAAGACTAAGCTTTTTCATGACTCACGTCATGTAACTTTGGCTACCTAAAAGTTTGGTACTGAGGTTGAGCTGGTCATCTGGGCTGTCCTACTAGTCACCATAAAGGTAGAAAACTCCAGGGGCAATTCAGCCTATCCTAAGCTCTGTGTCTTAAGACAGACACTACCAAAGGATGATTCCTCCCACCCTTAATTATTACAGGGTTAAAGTTAAGAAAGGCAAATTTCACTCCTAGTGTTGCATATTCTCATTGTGTTAAATCCTGCAATATGCTGGGAGTTTTGAGATGTTAAATGCTGGCAAGTTCCACTGAAGTTGCAGGGAGAGGGGTAAGGGGCTTCAGGTCACAGAGTGAGCGCTCAATATATCTAAGATTTTGTGGTTTTCTCACCCTAATTTTTTTGTTTTTTTCTCAACAACTTGGACTCTTCCGCAAATGGATGTGGTTGTGACATTCCTAACACTAACAATCAATGTTCCTGGACATCACACCCCTAAGCATGCTCTATGTTGGTGGCAGGTGCTCTCAGGTTCCTGAAATGCAGTTCCTGGCCCTGGAGCACACCTTCTTCTTCCTGCTCTGAGCTTGGTGTGCAGGTTGGCTCATAGCAGGCCTCCTGAGTGATGGGGATGGCAGTGATGAGACTGGCTTCCCGGCCCAGGCGTTTCTTCTCTTCCTCCTGCTGCAGGTTCTTCAGGATGTGCTCTGCTCGCTGATGGGAACGCGACACAGCTCTGGCTGAAAATGACTTCTGTCAGGAAGAAAAGAGAAGAAACACAGCCTGAAGCTGTTAGTTAAGATGCACACATCCTGCATTTTCTGCCAGAGACCTCCATGGCATTCAGCAACTCAGTTTCTAAATACAAATCAGACTAGTGCTAGATGAACAGAGATTCACCAGGAGACTCCTCTTGGAGCTATGTCTATGATAAGCCTTGATGCAGACTTCTCCCAAGAGACACCATGCAAACCAGTGCGGAGAAAATGGTCTGTCAGGCAGTTCAAGTGAACTAATCTCTTGGAGAGAAAACAGCTGTGTGTTCCTACATTCTCAGTTACTGTCTCTTACAGGGATACAATATGCAGTTCAGTACCTCAGTGAACAAAGAGAAAAGCCTTATGCCCATGTAGAAAATTCTGTGTGCCCTACATGGACTGTGTACTAGATTTTTCCCAGCTGAGGAAGACAAGTCCACATCTTTTGGCTTAACTTCCTCCATGCCGCTACAGAGAAAAAACAGTGCTTACTCTCACGATGTCGGCTTACCGACTGATCTTCATTTATAGGATCTTGCACGCTCCCGCTGCACTGAGGGACCCAGGGGGGGTCAAACATTGGCACAGATGGCATCCCCAGGACAGGAGAAGGCAGAGTGAAGTTTATACTTGGAGGAGGGATCTAAACAAAAACATGAAAGCCATTTTGTTACAGCAGACTGTTATTAATGTCAGTACTGCTAATTAAACATGAGCACAAATACCCAAGACATTAATTAGCTATGCAAATTTTTCCCAACTCCATATCTCACTACACTTTAACTTCATGTATGACACATTTCTTTCTTTCTCCAATGTTTTTCCTGACCTGTGTCCCCATTATACTCTCACCATTTTATACAGGAGTTCTACACATCACCTCCCCTTCTCGTGTGACTTACTTACACAACCATTTTTTTCTCTAAATAGATTTTCAGGCAATTTCACGGCAGAGTGTCATTACACATCTATCCCACAAGGCAAGCTGTAAATGGCAATATTCTGTTTCACGTGTCCTATCTACCTTAAAGATCTGCTGTGCTCCCTCTTCCATCCTCGGCCAGACTTGATACCTAAACCTCCAGAGCGTGTGAAATTTGAGAATGGCATTCAGTCTTTGCACTGTCTCTGGGTGATGAAATTCGGACATCAGCATGTCAGAAACAGCCTCTGGCACTTTCACAGCACACAGCAGGAACATGGCAGCTGCAGGGAGAGAACATCTGATCATCTCTTTTCCTTTATAATGTGTCTATTTGGCAGAGAAAAACTGCAGCTGTACAAACCCCCACCAAAAGAAACCTAATCTTGACTCCAGAAAGGAGATCAGCAGTCTACCAGACCTAGCGAAAATTGTACTGCTTCGCAAAACCAAGCACGTGTGATTCCACCTTTTGAAGCCACACAGCATTACGTGTGAAGGTTGTAAAAGTTTCTGGAAAACTTGCTTTTAAAATAAAATACAGCTTTGCTCTTCTCACTAAAAATCTCAGTAACAACTGGTTTAAAATAAGAAGCATCTCTTGAAGCAACCAGATTGAGTTTGGCTTTCAAAGATTCCACTTCCAAGTGATTTCTGTGATGATTAATGAAGACTGGTTTAACAGAAGCTCTGGCTTCCTCTCAGAGCAGGAGGCAGTGTCCCAGCAGAAGTCTCACCTGTCTATTTTCATGGATAAAACAAAAAAGAAAGTTTCTTAGTTAAATGGGCACCATGCAATGATCACAATCTGCCTCCCTGAGAAAACAGATGCTGTGAATTGTGAGACAAAGGACCAAATCACAATGGAAAACAGCACAATAGAAGCTGAGCTGGCCCATAGGTGTTTCAATGGAGCATATTTGAATATTAATATAGTCAAACTCTAGACTGATGGAGGCCAATTGATTTAGATGGGTGTCTGAGGGGCACCGAGCAGGAAACAAGCAGAGGGAAGTGTGTTGCTGTGGGAGTTCAGTGGGTGGGTGTCAGAGAGGCCATGGCTTCTTTGACCAGTAGCTGACCAAAAATCACAGGAGACAATTTCCCTAGATTTGGTGGCTGTTCCTCCACAATAGAAAGAGGACATTTGCCATCATGCTTGCCTCAGCACTTATTCAGAAGGTGCCAGTATGAGAGCTGTCCTGATAGGAGGCAGTCTGAACACTGCAGAAAACCAAGGCTGCTCTTTGACTGCCTAGGTCCTACCTTGCACTACAACGGCTCCTGTGTCTGCTCCAAATTTGTAGGGACCTTCTTGTTTCATCAGCTCAGATAACTTTCTACTCTTTGGTCTTTTCACTGTAACTATGTCAAGTCTTAGTAGGACTGATTTAAATGTGTAAGCTCACACTGAAGGAATAAAAAAAGAAATACAGCCTTGGAAGAGGTCAGTAGATGGTGCTGTTGTACACTAACACAGGAGTTTGTTTTAGCCAGCTTGTGGATAGCAACATTACGAGTTTTCAGGTTTTGACCTTGATGAATGTAATTTATGCTTGGGCTGAAATCACTTGCTACTAAAAGAGCTAGTACAGACCCTCAAATGGATTTTAATCTTCCCTTCAGGAAGGGGAGAAGGAGGAAGATGTACCTCAGAGGCTGCTTTGGAGGAGCAGCCAGCTAGCTATCCTCAGGAAGGGCAGTAAAGCTTTGTTGCTTTCCCTGTGAGCCATGGTAAGATTTTAGTAGGAGAGAAAGAGTATCCAAAATTATCCTCCTAGAAAGGGACTTGCAGGGGAGAAAGAACTGCAGATTCAGGCAGCTTCTTTCTCTTCTTTATTTTGCTCCTTTCTCTTCCTGTCTGCACATTTGGCCTGAGAAAGGCAAAGGTGAAGGGGAGAGCACAGAGAAGACCTGTGCGCTGAAGAAGTGCACTGTGGACTAGTGGAGCAGATGAAAAGTGAGAGAAGCATGAAGAACATGAGATGTGGAGTCAAACAATGGACTTTAGGGCAGAATTCATTGCCAGCACAACAGAGGAGCTATGACAGTTCCACTCTCATCTTCTTTCTCATTTTTTTCCATGATGCAACATACAAAATACTTCAGTAAACTCTGGACAGATTGAATCACTGTGTTTCCTCTACCTAGAAACCCAGCTAAACACAAATACTAATTTTGATGCTCCTTATTATCCACCGCAATCAGGGTCTGAGAGAGTGCCTTCCTGATCCTTCTGACCACCTCTTTTGTACAGAGCACAAAAACACGTGAAGGTCTATGAAAACCAAACAGCCCCCAAGAAACCCTTGGTGGTGTTCCGACTCCTCCACTACAAAGTTGTCTTGCAAGGCCCTGTGATCTACTGTGAGTTGTGCAGCCAGGGTAGCCATGCTAAGTGGTTTTGTTCTCCTACCTGCTGCTCCAGCCATGTGCTCATCCACACTGAGCAGGAGCTCCCACGCTGCTGGCTGGATGTCCCCATACATCTCTTCTGTGAGGACAGGAGCTGCCTTGATCAGCAGTGACAAAGGTGCAGGGGAGAGGCTCATTACCTGAAAAAAACCCAAGCCATGCCTTACAGCTGAGCTGTGCAAACTATCCACAGTGAACAACACAGTCTTTTGACAGTGAACAACAGATTTTAGTCTTTTTCTAGTCGCTCATGTCACCAAAATACTGATAAAGAGGATAAAAGGAAAGCAAAACTCTCCCAAGGAGGTGCACAAACAGTCATACAGATCCATGAAAATCTCACAGACTGCCAAGAACAAGCCTGTGAAAAGCCCATTGCTTTTTCAGGAACACTGAACAAGAATGAACAAACTATTGCTGTAAACTGACAGGTTGTATTTAAACACATTTGTGGATTTTTAATTTTTTTCTTCTTTTTTTTTTCTTTTTCTTTTTTTTTTTTTTTCTTTTTTTTGTAACCCCAGTTTTGATGCATGTGTCGCTATGGAAAGCCAGAGATGCAGACTGTGATTTAATAGGCCCGCATGTTTAAAGTATTCTTTGATGGGGTTACCTTAAGAGGCTTAAATTTACCATTACTCAGCTGAGGAAAACATGCACAGCTGAACTGATTGATATTCAGGAACAGTTCTTCACATGGGCTTGGAGATCCATATACATTTTCCTTCTTGTTATGGTCTAACATGACAACTATGATTCAGCCTCCCGAACTAGCATATGCCTATGCACTCAGTACCTGGTGCCTGATGTATTTTAACATTCCAGAGTCCTTCTTCCCTTCCAAGTTGATATCAATCACTCTCTTTTTTAGAGAAGGAGTTCTCAAGCATGACTTGTCTGAGCACTGGAAGGAAAAAAAAAAAAAAAAAAAGAACAAAGTGGAGTTCACATTTAGATTTCCCAAAATCTGGAAAGGAAGGAGATCATGTACAAGAGGAATTTCCATATGCTAGAAGCTATCTAGTACCAGAGCTGTAGCACAAAGCCTCCTCCTGTGCTGGCAATAGGCCTAGTGTCAGTGAGATGACATGCCTCATACAATTTTCTTCTCTTTTTAACAATGCTTTTCCCAGTAAAAGCTTAAGCCAGGAGCCAGTAAACCAAATGAGGAATGTGAATGTGCTCTGTGTAATCTTCACAGGTGGCCCATGCGTGTATTTCAGGAGAACAGTACTTTACACAGGTTAGAGGTAAAAAGTCTACAGCTTCCCTCTAAAAAATTACCAATGGAGGTGTTTAGTGTGTACAACAGTGATTCCTCTCAGTTACATTTATCTTCTCTTCTTCCTCAGAAAGCATAAGTGACAACACATTTCAGGACTTAAGCTCATGCCTGCCTGACAGTTGTCCCTAGCAGATTGCCAATGGCAGTGATAATGACAAGTCTTTTTTATGTTCATTATTTACAACACCAGGGCCTTTTCATAGAATCCTGGGTTGCCACAGACTCTTCTCAAGCTGGTGGCCTGCTGATTAACACAGGGGTCCTCATTTATCAGAGGGCTCACAAGCCCCATGGAGCACATAGTCAGGTCGGAACATTGCAGCTACCTCCAGCCTTTCATTCTGCAAGCTGTAAAAGACAGGTTCCTCTGGAACCCAGATAAACGTGGAAATCGTGCCCACGCAGTCAGCAAATGACAACACTTGAAGAATACCAGAGCATGAGGAACTGGGATGAAAAGTCTACCGTTACATACAATTTAAAAGTTATCAAGTGCTCTCCTGCAGTGAGGTCTGTACAAACACGGTGCATGTGTTTGTAGGAAACCTTATTGTCCCCCAACCTCTTTTTTCCTTGCTGTTGCTTGAAGGCTTTGATGGTTTGATGGATGACGAAATGTGTATCACTTTGCCTTACAATTCAGAGTTGGAGATGAAACAAGACACAGTAATGCATGGCGTTCTTTTGCTACCTTTCATGCACACTGCCAGCTGCTCATCTCAAGCCTGCCTTCTATAGAGGAAATGACTGCCTCTCTTCCTAAATAACTGATACACTACTTTTCTGTGCCAGAGGAAATATACAGGGGTTACAGTTTCCAGGAAAGCAGAATCATTAGCTGTTGTTTTATCTGCTCTATGCTTTGTTCCATACAAATACCCTTTGATTTTCTAACTTAACAGGAAACAAATTGCTTGATGAAGAAACATTATGAGCTTGTTTCCTACTCCTTCATTTTCCACTTACAGGGAGGATAGCCTCTTTACCCAACTGAAATCTTCATGAGAGTTTCACGAACACTTTTGTTTACAATGTTACTGCAAAGCAGTTGAATGACTGTGCCATTACAAGTATTCAGAATAACTGTAGTCTGTCTATTGTGGTCAGGAATATGAAAGTATTAACCAACTGTTGACGTGATTCATTGATACCTGGGTGGGCACTTTAATGAAAGGAGAAATGTATTTCCACTGAAGTTAAAGGCACCACTTACATGGCCAGAAAGGCACAATCTTGTTTGACTATCCTGCTGAACTGGTCATTAAAAGTGTGTCACTAAAGAGACTGTAACATTACAGTCCAATTTATATAATTCTTGGAATGGCTCTGAGAGCTCAGACCTAAAAGAAAGAAATTATGCAAGATTTTACAAGAATTTCAAGAGTGATTTATATTAACAGATGAGAAGAAACATGAAAAAAGAGACTGGACTCCAGGGGCTGATAAGTAGAGGCCATAAAAGAACATTAACATTAAAGTCAGGTTATAAGCTTTTAAACGACCTCATCGGCAACTAAGATTATTCCCAATCAATACAGATTATGTTTCTTCCATAATGCTAAATGACTTATTAATAGATTTTTTACAGCAAAGCTGTGCTTAGGAAGGGCTGTGTTCATTTTGTCATTTAAGAACTGTTTGAGTACACTATGTGGTCCTTGAAGGTAATTATGACCTGTCCAGACAAACCATAAAACATTATGCTTTTTTCATCTACTCACTTCCTTTTGTTTTTTGCCTCTTGCCACACTGTTCAATGTGCTGTTTTCTCGCAGAGAGTCCACTGTGTCTCCATACAGGAGTTTGATGGCCCGGACAAGGCGAGCGCAGGACCGGCTGTGATGGAGGTAGCAGTGTGGGTGACAGTAGTCAATATGGGTACAAATGAAACTTTGCTGGTTGCATAATAGGATCATAACCTTGAAAAGAAAAAATAAGAATAGTTACCTATGGGAAAGGGAGTTACACAGAGAACTGCATAAGGCAGTCTATGCTAACTTTTCCACAGCCTAGCTGGGGGGGCATGAAGCTCAACACAGCTTTTTGAAAAGGTATGCATCTCTGTGCAGAGTTCTGTACTTGCAAGCGGTTTACAAACTAGCTAGCCATGGCTAAAGAAACATTAGTGTTAA
This sequence comes from Balearica regulorum gibbericeps, assembly GCF_011004875.1. Lineage (NCBI taxonomy): Eukaryota > Metazoa > Chordata > Aves > Gruiformes > Gruidae > Balearica > Balearica regulorum. The sequence goes on from NC_046189.1 coordinate 6,068,090, forward strand.
CAAAGCAGACAAAGAGACAGAGCTGCTGTAGACATGTACATTTGACTGGTGGCAAGATTCACGTTGAGGAAAACAGTATTTTCTCAGTTTGCAAAAAGCTGTTGTATCACCACTCTGAGATGAGAGCTTGGACTGGAAGTTAGCTGCTCAATCATCATTAAAGCTGCAAACCCACTAGGTCGAGGGTTAATTTCCTTCAAGGAATGTGAAAGGAAATGTCTCAGTATGCCCTCAAGTAGGAATAGGCTGTGCCGGTTGTTCTGCATGTGCTTCACTCGCTGTGCTTGGGTAGGCCCATCCAGCCTAGCTTTATGTTAGTTACTGGCTCAGTTACTATTTCTAGTGGCGTTGCCATATGGCAGTAAGGAGCTCTAAAGCCCATCTGAAAAACAGAGTAAATATTTGGGCATTTAGCTATTCTGAGCCTTGCTTTGCTGCAGCAACACTGCTTTTAGTCCCTAAACTAATTTATTAAAGACAGCCTTGGGTAAGTCTACACTTCAGTGACTGCTCTCTAGTGTAACTCAGAGGGTTTCTTCCCAGAGAGGCAAAGCTCAGTCCAGCAGCTCTTTGTACACTGGTCTACATGTTACACACAAACCCCGCCCCCTCAGTAGCACTCTGAGGAATACACAGAGGCATCCCCAAGCCGTTCATGCTGTAGGTCATAACTGGTCTTTATGAATCCTTCTCTTCATCCCACAACCTAGTTCAGAAATACCCAGAACTACAAGCAAGAAGCTATCCCCACCTTTCCATCCATTTATTGCCTGTGCAGCTGCAGTCTGCTAGCTCTCTCAAGTCAGGCAGCCACATCACTCTCAAATCTTCAGGCTTCTAAAAACTCAGGAGCTTAATTTAAAACAAATCTGTGCTGCCTATGTGGGATTCTTGTCTTTGCCTGCCTCTTCTAGCCTCATGTTATTTTTGGGGTCAATCAGGAATAACTCAAGTCACTAGTGTTGTATCAATGTGCAAATGGCATAAATCTGATCAGCATTCTATAGCCTCTACCCAGCCTCTGGTCCACTGTTATAACTTGTAGTTATGGTACACTGACATAGAGTGAGGACATCATGCTCTAGGCTGCTGTAACACACAGGTAGCTGGTGCATGCATAGAAGCAACTGGAACCAGCAATCCTTTTGAGTGGTTTGCTCATGGCCATTAAGTAAAGCAGGTTTTTGTTTTGCCTTTTTGTTTTGTTTTGTAGTTTTAGTGACCATCCACCCACACCTTCTTTCCAACAAACAAAAAGAGAAAGTTCTCATGCAATATTGGTACTTGCGTAGCATTAACTGGAACAGATGATTTTTTCAAATCTTCCTTTCTCCTATGCGGGCTAATCACATGTAAAGTGAGACAAACATCTCGAGTTCCCTTCAGTTCATGCCTCCTATTTATGAGTCCATGCATCCTCCCACATTAAGCAAAGGTACCATGATCTATCCTAAGCTGCTAGCTAGGGAGATGCCTTTATCCTCTAGCAATTCCTTGCCTAGTACACACTCTCATGTCTAACATACTCAGTTTAGTACACTTGAATTTCCAAATAATGTGTAATCATTACCAAGAACATTAGAGTACTGACAGAGAAGCAGGGTAGTCCAGGGATTGAGGTACAAGCTTAGAAGCCACGACATTCAAGTTCCATGCCCTGCCACCCTCTCCCAAAAAAGACAGCTATCAAGAACTGCTTCTGACATCACAGTATTGCATTAAGCCTGTTCTTGCCCACACCCCATAGGCATGGGGCAGTTGAGATTTCACTGTGTGAAATACGTGTGGGAAAGAGGGGAATATCAACTCATTACTGGCAGCCGTCTTTCCCAAAGGCAACTCAGAAGCCAAAAGGCATCTGTCCTCATACACACGTGCAGGATATAATCTGTGCACAGGGAGTCAATCCAACTTTTCTGCTAAGCACAAGGACACACTGACTGCACTGCACCATCGCAGCGTGTCATGAGGCAACAGAGGTAGAGGTGTACAGTCCCTGGATACCAGTGTAGACTTGCCCAACTGACTTTTGGCATGTCTAAATCATAGGTACCGAGATCACCAAAATGGATGTCTCGGGCTCTGCATGACCAAACTACATTTGCACTGTTGTACTCCCTGTCTGTTGGATAGAGTCAAAACTACACAAGGCCCTGTTGGGTTAGACATTGCGATGGAATGCATCTAATCGAATCAAAGAAAATGTTCCAAAAGTAAGTATTTTTTCTCCACAAGGTGCATAATTAAGCTTATTGCCATAGAATTAATAGAGACAAAAATATATAAATTGGCTCAAAAAGGGGTTGGAAAAACTCACTAGGAAAAATCTTCTGGTCGTTAGTAAACATACCAGTCACAACAGAACCTCCAGCTCAAGTAGCTTCTAAAATGCCATTTCCCAGAAGCTGGGAGCCCAGCTCACACTTTAGGTCATTCTGTTACTCTTCATGAACTACTAACTACTAGCCATGCTGACGCAAAGATTCTGAGCTAATGGATTTTTCAGCTGAGGTTGCATGGCTGTCCCTGCACATCAAGAAAGAAAGAGCCCCTTTTCCCTTACAAACTAAATATATGAAATAGACAGAGGGAGCAAGACAAAAACTTTCTGGTTTTAGTCCATTTTAGAAATGGCAAACAGATGGTTTCCAAAGGTCGCAGCTTGCTTACTTACAGTTGAGATCCTTGATGCTACATGGAGAAAGCAGAGATTGTGATCTGCTTATTGCTAGCACAAAGGTTTTCCTACTGAAAATGCCATCCTTGAGAGCGCTGCCAGCGACTCATACTTACATGCAGCCATGACATGTTCCGATGATAGTTCTCCTCCGTGCCTGTGTTGCTCAGCACCTCGGGCTCAATGCTAGGTTCGCTCGCGCTCCAAGGGCTCCCTTCTTCAAAAGAAAAATACCCAAAAGGTGGTTGTTTTTATTGCTCCCTATGTGCTTTAAGACTAGGGACAGCACTTGTAAGCCAGGCCAGCCTTGTGGAAACAGACCAGAGTACACAGAATATGTCACACTGGAAAGACTGCGTTTGGACACCCCTCCCCAATCCTTGTGTCATGCTGGCTTGACAATTACAAGAACCATTTAGACTCGGCTCACAGGCCATCTTGTCAGTAGCAAACACTGCTCCCTCCCCACTTTTTTCTTTAATGGAAGGGGAGAAGGTAAACAAAAAACATCAGAAACAAATTCTTTGCACCATTCAGATGCTGCAAATGGTTGGTTTAGTGATCTGCATTGACTGGGCTCTGTGGTTAAAAATGTCAACAAAAATCCAACCAGAAGTGGCATCCAACTGGAAATGCCAATGGGCAAAGTCACTTCTAATTGCCCATGGAAACTGCTAATGTCATGGGGATGAAAGGGGAAAAAAATCCTGATTCTAGCACACTAGTTCTAAGAACTCAGGCAAGGGAGAGATTTCTCTGAGAACTTCACTGATCCCTGTTTTTCCTCTAGCTATTTCATAACCTATGGGCCTCCTATAATACTAACATCAACACTGTTAAGAGGTGGCTGGCATGAACTCTGGTTAAACCTTTCTTTCTCCTCTTTAAGTGAACTGTGACTTGCCAAAGTCTACACAACAGGCAATCCCACTCTCCATCTTCACCTGCTGAAGCATCTTTTGGGCAACATAAAAATGACCATTAAGCTTGGGAGGTTATTTTAGCTCCAAATGTATCCAAACTGTAGGTTTTGGATAACATCCCTAGCAGATGGAGATTTCCTGTGGCAGGAGGCACATTTGATTTCCATAAGATAAATATATGGGGATCCATCTTTTGAAGACTAAGGAAGGTATCTGTAAACTGTAAAAATATATGTATATGCCAATATGTAGAAATACAGTATGTAGCATGTATATCTTATGTTCTACATAAAGGAATATATATACTAGATGTCATACGACATGCCTATGACATCATATGCTACACAGAATATGAAGCGCATGTCTGTACATATATATATCCTATCCGTTAATATGGACAATAAAATATTATATATGCATCTGACCTCATGTATTCATTATATCAGATGATTTAGGGGTGTGTGTATGTGCACATACACACGTGCATGTGCTCCCCTAAAGACAGCATGCGTTTGGCTGGCAGGCACCAGCATTCCAAGAGTTCATGCTCCAACACGGAGGTCTGAATAGACAACCTGAATTGCTGACGCTGCACCCAGGATTTGAACCGTGTTCCTCCCAGGCCCTAGCTCAGGCAGTCCCTGAAGAAGACTCTAGGTTTTCCCTAGCCTGCTGGGGTGGGGGTGCTTGTCATTTCTAGCTCTGCTGCAATCACATCAAGAGTTCAGGCCCTCTCTATTGTCCCCTCCCTTTCCACCCACTCATCTAAGTTACCTATATCAGTGACAGTGTCCCTGCTGTGGGACAGCTGCAGCTCCTCATTCTCAGACTCTGAGTCCTGCCGTGATAACTTGGTGCTCTTTAGGCTGCCGGCCCGGCGAATGCTGGAAAGGGAACCCCCCTTCTTCACCCGGAAACTGCGGGTTCCTTTAATCTGGAGCAAGCGGGAGCCTCCTATCCTGATCTTCCTGCTGGGAACTGTATTAAAAGAATAAAAGAGGACTTTTTTCCCCTTAATTTTTCCCCATTTAAAAAAGAAAGATATCCTGACCCTCCCCTCCCTCCCAACCCTTTGCTGCCAGCCTGTATTGCAGCGTCTCTTCTTCTACCAAGGAACGAGGGGCCAGAGGCTCCCTCCAATGCCACCGCCAATGCAGCTCTGTCAATCAAGCAGTAAAGATGCTTTACAGAAATGTGTTCAGCACCTCATTTCCTGGAGACCTGGTACATCACCTCACACCTTGTCTGTATTTGGAATTAGCCCTTGTTCAACCACCAGCAAGTAGAGTCAGCTGCTCTAACAGAAACCCAAAACGTGGGCAAGGAAAACCTACGATTCACACCAATTTGAATCAATGCCTGTTAGGAAACAGGATCTGCCCAATGGATGTAAATTGCAGTTTTCTTTGCCAGCCCTTGGGGTTTACATTAATGCAGAATCACCTCTTGCTAGGGATAGATGGCTGAATCCCAAGCATGAACAAGGCACCATGGACAAACCTATTTTCCTGTAGGCCTGGGTTCTGTAAACCTCACTGAGCTCTGCAGTAGGATCAATTATTTATTCATACAGCACGTGTGACTGCAGAAGGGTAGTCTGCTTCATGAGGTTAGCACGCAAGACTTCTTTGAAGTAAGATTTGCATAAATCCGTGTCTCCGCATGTTACTCTTCATCATTAGAATGCTTTAGAGGAAACGGGAGCACGTAGATCCTCTCCTTCAGACAAATCAGCAGCTTTCAGGCATTAACAACATCCATTGACACTCTGCATTTTTGATGAGCACAGACATGAAATGGTTCAATGTTCAAAGCACCAACCGTTTGCACTTTCATTCTCCTCTTAGTTCAAAGGCAGTACATAGCAGTATGTCAGTCCAAATGTTGCAACACTCAGTCATTTTACTGCAGATCTAATCAGGCAAGGCCATGTGTGATTGATTACCTTTTGGTGTGTTGTTGAGAATGAACAGGATACAGCTTTTTGGATACCATGGGTAAGCAAAATAATTTAATAGAATTGTATTTTGGCTTCAGGAAAAAACAAACACACCTTTACTCCTGAGAATGCCCCTAATTCCTCCAGAACCCAATTCCCACTCCCATTTCCAGTGGCTACCATCCTGGCTGAAGACAGCTGGATAGGTTTTGAGAGCTGCTCCTCAGTCCTCACGAATCAGTTGGGCAAATCACTGTTGAGTGACCAGAGAATCTCCCTCCAAGTGACCATGCTGAGTTCGTTAGCAATCGCTACTGCTTGAATTCTGTTCAGATCAGCCTCAATATGGTGGCTCAGTTTCCCCGAACACCAAACCATTTAAGCATTTGTAACTGCATTTTGTGAAGTCTGCAGAATCCCATTTTAACACCCAAATAGTACATATGATCCTCGGACAGCCTGCATCTACCTAGCTTTAGTGTCTGTATTTCAGACCTACCTGGAGCAGGTTCTATAGAGTAAACTCGTAGCTTTTGGATAGCTGTTAAGCCACACCTGGGGTGAGCAATGAGAGCAAAGTTTTTAACACTCAGGAAAAAATGAAAGGAAACAGATTAGTACTCATCAAAGAGGTTGAGATAAAGAAACCTGTCACTGCAGGCAAGAAAAATTTAGTTACATTCACACAACAACATTTTCTTATCTAGAAAAGTGTAGATTATGAAAGATGCCTCTGCATCTATTATGTCTGGCCCAGGTAGATCCCCAGAAGAATATGCTGTGGCCAGAGAAAAGAACATAATTATTGTGATTTTAAAATATAACATTATTTTGCATTTATTTAGCTTCCAAAATACTGCAAATACATTTTTGCTAGAGTATATTAGGAGTCAGCCTTCCTACCATAGTCACTTTTCCCATCTCTAAAATGTAGTAAATACGCAGCTTAAGTAACAGAATACTACATGACTACTTAGGGAGAAGGGAGACTGGGAAAAAACAACAACTTAAACTGTAGGGAAAATGTAGTTTAATAGAGTCAAGGATGCAGAAAGTTAATACTATCTTTGCAAAAATAACTCAGTTCTGCATTATGCCTGTAGCACAGTAACACATGAAGGAAAACCTAAGTCAGCATTGCCTCTAGGAAAAACAGGATAGCTAGAGACTGTCCACCAGCATTTTCCAGTAGGACTGCATGCTTGTAGGCATTCTTCCACTCAGGTAACATCCCAGTGGGTGGGACTGCTGCCTGAGAGGCTGAAAAGTGGTTTCAAGTGATTGTCATAACTATCTCTAAAAAAACCCATCCCAAAACCAAGCTTTTCCTCATCTGAATAGTTAGAGACATCTTATCCCTCTGATCTTAGACTATCAGACAGACCATGAGGCTGTGTGCTTCTCTGGGCTGTCAATATGCCAATGGTACAAAAAATGAGGTTGACGAATTTATCCAGCTCACCTTTCTTAGGTGGATCCCTAGCTGTCTTCACAGGAGTAACTGTCCCACCTGACGCACAATTTTGGATGCAGTTTTACACCATGTAAGTCTCGGAAACAGTTCTAATATTTTCTCTAGTAATTGTGGAAGGTCAAAGATGAAAGCAACGCAAACTTTATCCAAAGCCCCGTGAAGTCAATAAAACCTCCTCTGAATCATTAATACACATTAGAGTTCCTAGAGGATAACCAGCCACAGGCTCCATCCTTTTCAAACAATCATTAAACATTTATCCTTTTCAAACAATCATCAAAATTATCATTCAAAAATCGGCACTTTATATGGCTATTATGAGACAGAATTTAAACAGTTCTAGAAAACTTTTAAGAGGGAGAATCATTTACAGGTAACTTTCTGGCAGTTTAGCCTCTAATTGCAAATACGCACGATGACTGTCTATTGTATTGCAACACTTGTACCATCAGATAGTATGTGAGTTTTGCATGAGATGGCTCAAAAATGGAAACAATCTGCTGTTCTCAGCAAACACAGCAAGCTTGAGGTTTGCTTGTACAGTATACAGTATGTTGGTAACATTAATCTGCTAGCCATCAAAAGCCACATAGGTGTGTGTTTTTCATGTGGTAGCAAAGAATTCATGAGATCAAGTCATCAACCACTAATTCTGTGAGATGACATGACTTCCCAACCAATACAGATTTTCACAGAAAGATCCTGATCTTCCTTTCTTTCTATGGTTTTCCCCAAATGAAAATTGTAATCAGAATAAAAACCAAACACAAACACTTTTGATCTTTATTTTTTAAAGTGAATCAAATAGTGATCCTTCTCTCAGCATCCCACTGAGAGAGAGTTTCAAACAAGGCATCCTCCTTTTGAGAAATCTTGCAATGCTCTCAATCGGTTTCAGTCTTGGCACTGTTTTATAAAATTTAACATCTTTGCTTCTCACATTTGTTATATTGAACCCTGAAGGCCAGAAGCGTCTCAGAAATGATTCAAAGCCACGTGACTCCATGGCTGCCTGCTTTTTAACACAGTCTATGCAAATGAAAACATAAAATCAAGCGCCACTTCACAAGCCCTGAGAATACAAAAGCCTTATTGTGTTGACAAACCTTTTTTTTCCTCAAAGCCAGCCTCAGATTTGAGGGTGTGGCTGCTGCTGTGCAGGGAATCCTTTGAATCTTCATTTTCATCCAAAATCCCAGCAAAGCTGATCTTTCTTTCATACCTGTGCCGGTCCATCTCAGGGTCCAGACGCAGCCTGCAGCTCTCCAGATCCTGTAGCAGAATGTAGACCACACAAACATGCAAGCAGTATGAGACCCCATGATTTTAACTGCAACCATAGAAGCTTCAGGAAGAACTGCTTCAGATGAGAATTTATTTCTATCACACAGTTCTCCATCTACCCCGACACTTTCTAATCCAACTACTCTTTGGGCTTGCAGCACACTGAGCCACACTGTCAGGATGGAAGAGTTAACAAGTGTTAACACATATTTCTGGTTAACACTGCTGAGTAAATTGGCACCCTGTCTGCTGGCTCATGAGGGGGAAAACATGGAAATGGTCTCTAATGGATAGGTGGCAATAAAAGGTGGCTGTTGCCCAAGGTTCTGGGTGGATGGTTAGGTCTCTACTCCAAAAGGCTCCCTGTGGCTGGTTAGGGAACACATTGCCACTGTACTCATCAGAGGCAGAAAAGCTGAGAAAAAGCTAGCTGTCAGTGTGACAGCCATGGCAGCGTGGCCCAGAGCAAACTTTCTGTGTGCAGATTAGGCTGAAAAGACACAGTAGAAAATAGGGAGTAATAAAAATGTTGGCTGCACTTAAGTTCTGGAAAATAAACAGCATCGCACCAGACAGAAGCTAGTTTGCACCATCATTTTCTCCTATGAACAGAAATGGCACCATTTGTGCCACCTACTGGCTACCAAGTTGGGCCAAAAAACCTGAAAGTCCTAAGATCCCACAAGCTATGGATTATCATCTGCTTTCTCTAAGCACAGATAGAAAAAGTGAAAGAAAGACTGTGAACTCCCACACTGGCAAACACAGTTAAAATGCTGCGCTCTTTAAGAACATCATTTGTGCCTTTTGAATTGGGACATCATCAGCTTTGAGATCTCCTCACCCAAATAGTAACTAGCTGAGATCTAAGATGACACAAAGCTCCTTGCTGTTAGCAAACAGCTGATGAATGTGAGTAACATCACTGAAATTATCCAAAATAGTTATGCTGGATAAAATTCTGTAGGGTCAAGAGATCTCACACTGGAATTTGCATACAAAACTCCTATAGAAGTTACTGGGAGCTACTTGGGTAGTGACCAAGTTAATTTTGGGGGGAAGAAAAAAAAAGCTCTTCTCAAACATATGTTCTAGACTGAGCTATGCTGAAATGGGTTAAGCAGCCTATCGAACACCACCCAAAGGTCCCAAACCATTTGCAGTCAGCTTTCCATCTCCAGGTAAAATTATCATAAATGACTGTCAGAAAAGCTAACATGTGATTACCATAAGGGAAATATTTTGGCTTTGCTCAATAACAGAACCTAGGATGTAAAAAGGTGGGTGCCTAAAGTAATGATTTGTAGTATCTCTAGTATTGAAAACATCCATGTCAATAGTTTAAAATGTATGTAACACAGTTTAGGATATGAAAAAAAAAGGCTAAAGCATTTCAGGATAAAGATCTGTGATCAAATCTGTCTGAATTACAGCACCTTCATAAATTACCATGCATAAGCTGAGCCACGACAGCAGTACAGGTATATTCCTAGAGCATGGTCGGAGTTCCCCTCCCTGGAGTGTTTAAACACATTAGTCCTCCCAGCTGTTTGTCAACATGCTTACACTGGAAATTGCTACCCCCACAAATTAAGTGACAGAATGAAACACATCCTCTTAGTACACAGTTAGTCTGACTCTATCTTCAGCAATTGCCAAGCTCAAATGAATGACTTTCCAACACAGCAAATGACAAGTTCCAGTACTATGGCTCTACTGCGGCAGCAGTAGGCTTCCTGAGAATATATTCACCACTCCCAGCCATTTGCAAAGTGTATCTACTCCACCAGAGTCAGTAAAAGGTTTTGATTGAAACTTCAGTCAGGACTGCCTGCCTCACTCAAATATAGGTAAGGGTGCTTATGCCCTCAGCCTGGTAAATCTGGAGGGACTGTTGGTAGTTAAACTGGTTCGCCACAACTAGTTCAATTGCAAATGCTTCAGTTCCTCAAGGCTGCTGTCTGTGCTTACATCTATGGAACAGGTATGCCTGCAAACACCAATGGAAGTGAGATTTGCTCTACTGGAATTTCAGCTTTATGGACCATAACATTATGTACCTGATTCTCTTGGAAATGAAGCATCACTCCATAAATACAGAAACTTAATATTTCATACTTTAATCTGGAGTGTTGTTGGTTCTTCCCCCCCCCCCCCCCCCCCCCCCAATTTAAAAGCAGCACTCTATGGCTGTTTTCTCTAATAGGCTCTTGCATAACGTAACCTGAAGGTTTCTTCTGCCTACACATCACAGAATAATTCCTCCTCCTTCTCTCCCATATACAAGATTGAAAAGCTATTAATCAGTTGCATTTTTATCTGGCACAAAAGCACAAATTTCTGTTGACCTTCATTACCCAACATATTCTCAGTTCCAATCCTAATTACTGAGATGAATTCTATTATCCTGCTTTTGGATGCAGTCATTTATTACATGGTAAAAATATCAACAAAGTGTTTAGGAAGAGTCCTGCTGAATTTATCCCTGTTTTTTAAAATTGCCCTTCTTGCATACCTGGGGGCTGAGTCACTTCATCATAGGTCATTAACTGGCCTTTGAAACCAATTTCAGAACCTAATTACAATAATTCCCAGCCAAATCAGTCTGTCAAGCACAATTGTCATCAGTAAAATTTGATCTCAGTCTGTCATTAACAAAAACCAGAATAGTAGGGCTAAATCCTTCATGTTCACTTGGAAACTTCTCATTCTTTATAATTTTTATCTTGATTTCCTAAAGAAATTAGGCTTAAAAGATGAAAGTGCATGTCTGCCATTTAATTCTCATCTCATTGCATGTTAACCACCTCTGAAGCTGATGGTCACCTTAAACCAAATTTAACAAAAGATAACTGCCTGTGTATTTTGTGAAACAACTGGCTGAAGGCAATGTTAAACCGCGTTATTAGACGTAAGAGAATCCACACAAGAATGAACCACTGGAAATCAAGTTTCATGGGTTCTGCTATTCATAAAAGTAGTTGTCACTTTATCAGTCATTTAGCTTACTATGCATGCCAGGATTTGCCAGTGCCTCTCTCAGTCTCATGGAGGTTTATTTCTTTCCTTGCTTCTTTGTCTCTGTTTCCTTTCTTCCCCCAGTCCCTTCAATTCTGTTGCATAACCCAAGCCAAAAATCTGCAACTTTAAAGCTCCAGTAAACTCTCTGTAAAACTTCCTCTTCCTTTTGTCCTAACTGCCCTGTTCAGTTCTCTGCCAACAGGCCCTCCTAATCAGCTAGGTAGCATGTGAGCTGTCACCTCCTGTGACCCATCTCCCACACCTCTCAGGTCCCCCACACTCAGTTTCTTAATCCATCTGCTGCCCTCTTTGCTATTTTGAAACTTTCTTGAACTTCCAGTACATGTTGTGCTTCCACAGGCTCATCTACTTAATCAACTCATTTGGTGTGCCCTGCCCATAAGCAGACAACGGCTCCTTTCTCGCTGCATCACAGATCCACCTGAGTTTTTACCCCACCCTACCTTCTCCTCAAACAAGCACAGAGCCCAGTGACTTCCGTGGGCATGGCTTGGTCTCCAATGTGTATTGTCCACTTACCACAAGAGGCTCCATACGTGGCCTGGGCATATAGGGAAAGGTCTCTCGAAGGAAAGTGGTTATCTCCAGGAGAAGCTGACAGGCTGCCATTTTCAGTGCAAAAGGACAACAACATTTGGTAGGATTCACAGTGCCTAGGAAAAAAAATTTCTATGGTGAGCAAGGAGATGATACAAAATCTGGAACCAAGAGGTGATGGACATTTTCACATATGGTGCACAATGCAAGCTGCACTGAAAAAGAAGAAACCCCAGACTTCTATCTATGCTTCTTTTCCTACACTAAAACAAATATAGTCAAACATCAATCCATGTATTTACCAGCACATACAATAGTACTAACACACTGTAGTGTACTATAGCACATATTATAGTATATTATTAGAAGTGTGACCAGCTGGTCAAGGGAGGGGATTCTCTCCCTCTACTCTGCTCTAGTGACACCCCACCTGGAGTACCGCATCCAGCTCTGGGGTCCCCAGTACAAGACAGATATGGACCTGTTGGAGAGACTCCAGAGGAGGCCACAAAGATGATCAGAGGGCTGGAGCAACTCTCCTATGAAGACAGGCTGAGAGAGTTGGGGTTGTTCAGCCTGGAGAAGAGAAGGCTTGGGGGATACCTTAGAGCAGCCTTCCAGTACCTAAAGGAGCCTACAAGAAAGCTGGAGAGGGACTGTTTACAAGGGCATGGAGTGACAGAACAAGGGGTCATGGCCTTAAGCTGTAGGAGGGGAGATTTAGATTAGATATAGGGAAGAAATTCTTCACTGTGAGGGTGGTGAGGCACTGGCACAGGTTGCCCAGAGAAGCTGTGGATGCCCCGTCCCTGGCAGTGTTCAAGGCCAGGTTGGATGGGGCTTTGGGCAACCTGGTCTAGTGGAGGGTGTCCCTGCCCATGGCAGGGGGGTTGGAACTAGGTGATCTTTAAGGTCCTTTCCAGCCCAAACCATTCTATGATTCTATGATTATGGTGAAGTATCAACTAAACTAACATTCTCCTACAGCATCTTGTATACACCTCATTTAAAAAAAGTACAGGTTAAGAAGTCGATACCCTTCTTCCCCTTCACAGTTTTGCATTCAGCCAAGTCTTCTGCAGTTCTAGAAAAGAACCACTTTAAAATATAGGAAAAATACATGGAGTTATGACTAGCCAGCAAAGAGGTACTGTGCCTATTATTAATTACTATCCTGATAAGTGGAAAAGACAGCTTCCTTTGAAATCAGGCTTCTTTACTTGTGCACAGAATCCAAGTGCTATTTAGAGATAATCAAGAAAAAAAAAATCAAACTGCTTAATCAAATTATACATTCAAATGATTAACCTAAAACAAAGGGGGAAAGGGAAGAGAGATTATCAAAATACTTGAAGTTTTGTCTGAACTGAGTCTAAACAATGAGCTCCAAAAGCTCTACACTTTGTAACCCATCTAATGTCATTCGAAGCTTGAAAACTATGAAGGATACATCAGTGCTTGATCAATTTGAAAAATACTGTTTAGGATAACGAACAGCAAAAAAAAGTAAATAAAAAATTAGTTGTGACAACAACTAACCACAGCCTTTTTTAATAATTGCTGATATTACCATCTACGCACATTTCAGAGAGATTTATGTTTGCACTTGCTTTCCCCTACGTATGATCTAATTACTTTTTGCAGAGAAACAGTCCAAACCAAACAAGTGAGAGGACTCTGCAGAGATCAGATAAAACCAGATTAATTCTGTGATGCTTGCTAATTCCTCTGTACACATTACTGGTAACAAATTATGGACTTTGTAGGGACTAAAATAATCTGAACTATCAAATACAGATGTACAGTGTAATGGAATATCCAACTGCATATTTTATGCTCCTCAGTCTACTCCCTACAGCATACAGGGCAGTTTTTGAAAAATCTCTGCCTTCAGCAAGAACGCAGATTGGTTATTTTCAGACCCTGACTTTCAGGAGAGTACTTGAGCTTTTACATGGCTTTCTAGAGCATGACCTGTTCTCTCTACTTGTCCTAGACAACCCTTTTAAAGCAGCTCTGCATCCCCTTATGGGTGCCTTATCAGTAGCTGAATAGGGACAAGAAAGACTATTTTGTCACTTGGTCACGGGCCTCTTCAACTTTCAAAAGTCATTCATGGTGCAGGAAAGGGAAAATTTTGGGTGCACTCTCTGGCTTTGGATACATCTCTTAAAGGGCCAATAAAATATCCCGAACAGCCACCCACATTCATGTAGCTGCTAGTGCTGGCACACCACAGTGGCACATATGCAGGTCTAGCTTAGGGCCAATACCTTCTCTTGAGATCATTTCCCACAAACATCATTTCACTGCTCCCACCTACGCCTCTCTACTCCAAAGTTGGCCTTTATGCAGTGGGAAGAACAAACCCAGAACCACAGAAAAAGAAACCAGAAGATACATAAACAGTGCTAGCACACTACATCCAATGGCAAACAACAGTACATGTACACAGGAACCAGTACATCACAGCACACATGTATATACAAATGGTGTCTGGAGAGGACATAATGTTTGTTACCACCTTCACCTACAACGGTATGTGTTTTGACTTAATTTATTTGGATTCACAGGGTGTGTTACCATTGGCATGCCTATCTAGACTTACAGAATCAGTGAACTGTGACATTCCCCGCATCCCCCTTATGTACACACACGCAGAAATGTGTCTGTTTTAGTCATCTTGTTGTTATACAGGTTTTTAATGATACTTTTTATACCACTGTGCTATATTTCTGCCTGAAAATTAGGCAAATATACTGAAGTCAAGATTTAAAAGCCTTTGGTAGAGCTGTGCCAATTCACATCAGGTGAGATGACTCTTCAATGTTAAGAAACAGAAAAGCACCTGATTTTACACAAATATTTTGGCAGAAATAACTGGGAAGAGTGGGAGTCTGAACCACTTTTGGCACTCAGGTGACAGCAAGACTCAAGAAATTAGTACCCTGCTTATAGTTGCAGTTGCCAGTATACAGGAATTGCAACTCACTGCCTGGTTTTCACCCCCTTTTCCTTCAAATCTCTCAGTGCTGCTACCCATCTGTCATGTTGTGCATCCAGGCACAGAAAGAACAGAGGAGGAACCTGGGGTGAAGGTGAGGGACTGGGAAATACAGCTGGGTGGCAAGAGGATGAAAAGAGAAGAAAAATTAAGTGCTCCTAAAGCAGAGGTTCTTACAAGCGGGGGTTCTTGTAGTAAAGGGAGTCTCCTTACTGTCATCTAAAAAGTCTTCTTCCTCATCCTCCTTTCTCAGGCGCCTCTTGGTCTCCTCATCATAAATGAGGCCCAGCAGGTTGGCAGGGCTCTCACTCTCAGCGTGGCACAGCTCGTTGAGGCGGACACCGATTGCCTGCAGACAGAGAGAAAGAGAAAGCACAGGGAAGTGAGAATTTTGGCCCAACTCACTGGTGGTCAAGGGCTCTGCCCCCAGGCTGTGGAGATGTTCCAGCCAGAACAGAATGTCCTGGCTTTATTTTCATTGTCTGCGAAGTGCAGTAAGGTAGTGAAAGGGATGATAGAAGATTAATTGCTACCAAAACCATAATTTATTTCCCCCTTTTTTTGACCAAAATTTGCAGTGTCAAATTTTAGGATGAAAAACTTTTGCAGATTTAGTTCAATAACCAAAAAAAAAAAAAAATTAAAAAAAAATCCCCAAATCAGCACATGATAGGCAGGAGGCGATTAGGTCATTATTTTGTATGAATTTCTTCTACTTTTCTTTCTCCCCTTAATATATGTATCACAGATTGTTGCTAAGTCTGAGAATACTGAGAATATTTAAGAAACTTTAAGAACTTAAACTCTGTTTAAGAAACTATCCTATGACTTAAGAATCCAGTAACAGTCCCTGTTTCCTCCACAAAACTATTGAATGCCCATGGGAAAGCCTGCTTCCACCTTTAAATGAGAGACTGTCTGATATACTTTACAAAAATGAGCTGACAATACACATATAAGAGCTGGGAAGGTGCATGGGTAATGATGTAGAGGGGATCCATGTAGAGAACACAGCCAGATTTCCACTGAATACTGCTACATTCTCCAGAAAGCCACTGATCGTTTATTTGTGGCTATTTGCCAGCATCATTATCAGCATGTAAACAGCCCTCATGGTGCCGTCAGCAAAGTTACAGATGAGGGTGTGTTAGCAAGAGGAATGCTTTCCTGCTAAGACAGTTCAGAGCTCTTAAGGATTTTCTTCATTTTCTTTGCTGCAGATATGTGAAGAGAACACAGACTAGCATGTAAAACTTTATGCTGTGATATCATCATTTTGCAAGGGAGGAAATGTGTTTAATTACCGAGTTTTCATCAGCATTTGCCATTTGGCCTCCTTGATTTTGGGATAGTTTCAGAGAAAGATACTAGAGAGGATTTCTGAATCTTCTACAAGTCAGAACTGATGGTCATGCCAGCACTACATAATTTTCCTGTCTTGGCTGAAGCAAAGCAGAAATAGATAAACGGTCATAAACAGGTATTAGTACCTGCTTCCTTGCTACTAAGCAGTTCCTGTGAAATCCAGCAACACTGAAGAGGGTAGACTGCTACACAAAGAGAATAAGGTAGTATTGTAGTTGTTTGCAAGCTGATGCAAATAGTTGCCAATCATCTCACCTATTTGTGAACCTGTACATTGCTAAATAAACTCCACATCTTTCACAATTTTTTCCCCTTTCATGTTTCAGGCCTTCAAAGGAAGAAATGTTCTGCTTGCCTTTCCACAAAGTAGTAATTTATCACTTATTATTTATGCTGTGTTGTCCACCCTAGTATTAAAGTAATCATACACAATCCCACAGCATCCTAACTAATGAGCACTGGATTCCCAACATGTATTATCTGCATGAATTATCCTTGGTTTTCCTAGCAAACGGAGAGCATGCCACACTTCAAAAGAAAATGCCTTTTAACAGAAGAAGCCAAAGGAAGTGGCAGACTAACCTGATCAGGATAGATTTAACATTGTATTATTTAACAAGACAGTGTAACAAGTGATATTGCATGATTCAATAGGCTCATCACTGTTACAGGCAGTCCAAATCCCACCTCATGTTGAAAGGGTTTACCACTGTTATTCTCTGATGGCTATTAGGGTGGCTGAATTAAAGGAGTTGGGTGGGGAAAAAACATTTTACATTCATTCTTAGTCTCATTAGATTTTGACAATAGCACTGTATATCACAATTAGTGAGCAATGACAGACAAGCAAGGATCCATAATTAGCACAAATTTCCAACCTTATTTACTGCAAGAAAAAAGCAGGATAAGGCCTCAGTGCATTCAGAGATGTTTTCTTCTCTTTGTCCAAGGATCCTCCTTCCAGAGCAGCAGCCCTGCTGCCACCAAACAGCAAGGATGGTGTGCTGTAGTGTTGACAAGGATCTGGTAGCATGGAGGCAGAGATCGGCTGGGCAAGGTATCCCACCTTCTTGGTACTGGAACTGCTTAGGAGCTATGTGAGCACACAGTCATTCTGCCCTTCATGCTGAGAGGGCCCATGGTGAAATGGGCAGGTTAACACACAGCATGTTCTGCAGCAGGTGCCTGTACTAGAGCAACACAAAGCTGTTTCTGCTCACAGTTCAGCTTATCTGGTTGGAATCTGGTCGGAGCCAACAAAAGCAGTCGCCTGAGGAGCACAGCTTGCAGGGTCCCAGCCCTACGGGCTTGGCTGGTAGCTGCTGCTTATGCTTGCAGCCACCTTTATCTGAAACGGCATCTGGGAGACCAAAAGCAGTGCCAGGGGACCAGCTTGCCCAGGATTCAACATAAAGGAACTGCACCTCAGCAGTGCTAGGTGCAAACCAATCCTGAAGTATAAGTTTGTTTGGGGGCTGGTGATGCTGTGGGTAATTATACTGTCCTAGCCTCCAGTGAGAAGAAAGAGAAACATTAACGTGTGGCAGGACACCTTGCAGTAAAAAGAGAATAAATTTGCACTGTAAAGACTACTTTCCAAATCTTCTCCTGTCTTATGGGAAAGTAAAAGTAATACTTTTCCTTTCTGGGATATTCCTAAGCAGCTAGCAAACACGTGCTATTCCTAGGATGGAGAATGCATCCAGATATGCCTTACGATGCCATTAAGGTTAAGGGGAAGAGAATGATGCTAAGTTGCTTGCCATCAGATTTCCCTGGCTCCTTTCTTGTGACCTTGCATCATGCAGTGGTACTTTAACATTTTGAAAAGAAAAACTTCCTGGACTTTTTCCAGCTCAGGTTATTTCAGTTTCTAAAAATGGCAGCTGATGGGTAATCTAACTGGCTTCTTACGGTTACTGACTTGCTTGCTCCCATTGTTGTCAGAATCTGAAGAAAAGGAATGCCTAGAGGAAAGAGTCCACAGACAGATAGCCCTGACTGTCAGCAATGCATGCAAAAATGCACGGACTATGTAATCATATGTTCTCCACTTGGAAGGAGTCCTCAAAGGGGTTAGGCGAAGGTGGTGACCTCATTGAATATAGAAGCAAATAGATTCACATTATGTAATTTTTCAAGGAGCTTTGGTATCTGCGCTGTTATTAAGATAGTCACCTGTGTTTGAGACTTAACAGAGATAGGGTGCCCAGGCAGCATTCCCTGAATTAGTTTCAGAAATGGAAGAAGGAGAGCTGCCAAGAGACATTGAGTGCTCACACCCAAGCTAGGTTCTCCCCATGGGCTGTGTTTTGCAGTGGGAATGCATTGATGTGGTCAGCTTTAGCTCGAGGTTCCCTACAATGTGCTCCACTGAGAAGCGTGCATTGGTTTAACCTAGGAGAATACGGGTCAGCAAGGTTTTTTTGGCATGGGTTATGCAAGTACCCCAAGACTGCAGAATACATGCTTTTCAAATTCCCCTGAGCCTTGGATTTTATTTCTTTTTTTTTTTTTTGATCATGATGCTCACTGTAAAAATCTCTGGTTTTGTAAATAGCGGTGAGAAGCACAAAGCTCACTTCCAGGTAGACATATGTAATAGGCACCATAGAGGTCAAAGGAACTTCTCCCACTATTTTGAGTTCGCTGAAATGACTTGCAATAAGCGTCAGACCTTCAGCAGGCGTACCCTGATAGGCTTCCAAAGAAATTGCAAGCAGCACTGACAGGGCCAGACAGGGCAATTATCTAGTTCATGTATGGTAAGAGATCACGATCAAATAAAACTTGAAGGAGCCAAGCTCAAAACAAACAGATACAGTTCTTTAGCTGACATGTAGTAGCCCCCTAAAATTCCTTGCCAAAGTATGATGAGTGCTAACAGTTTGTATGGGTGCAAAGACAGACCAAATGAATACCTAAAAGAGAAATCCATTACTAAACATACAGCACCACATCTAGCTCAAGCAGCCCTGGGCTACAATTATTTGGAAGCTAGAAAATAGCAAGTAGTATCATACACTCTGCTCTTACTCTTCCTTAGGCATTCACATAAGACAAGTGCTGGAAACAGGAAAGTGGACCAAATGGATCCTCAGAGGGAACACAGCAGGGGCAGGGGAAGGAAGGGGACACTGTTAAAAGCTAACAAAGTCCATTTCCATCAGGAGAAGAGCTGATCCTGGCAGGCTGTGAAGTGCAAGTTGAAAGGGAGGCTTATGAATCCCCATTTTACTGGAACTGAAATTCTGCATAGAATCCAATTACCTTTACATTTTGGTATATTTTTTAATGGAAGTACAAAAGAAACAAACACTTACATCTCCCCACTGGTAGAAGAGCTTAGCTGCATTCCACTGCAGCTTCTGGTTCCTTTTGTTGCCCACGATAGGAGAACGCCCACGGGACAGGCCTTTCTTAGTAATGTTCACATGGTGGCCCTTCATCCACTCGGGCCAGTTGCCACGATTACAGCGGTGAACAAAGCGTGCACACTCGAGGAACAGGGCTGCTCTTGCCACTACAGGAGCTTCCTGAAATGTTTGCAAAAAATCACCTTAATTACAAATACATTGGGAAAACTCTCTAAACATTAGAGGATTTTGTGGTTTAATCAACTGCTTTGCATGTTTGCCATGGCGTCACACAGACTGAGGAATCTCTCCATCAGTCTGAAACCAGGATCTCTGCATCGAGTCACATCTCTTAGGCTAAACAAAGGCTTATAAACACTGAACAGTTACGCTTAGGGCAACCACTAGAGGGGCAGAAAGAGCCACATTAAAAACTTATTTAAAAACCTGATCTCAGTACCTCTCTGTGATCCTTTGTTTCAGGAACCACATAACTGCCAAAAAGCAGAAGCATGCATCTGACACTTTTACTGGAAGAATGAGTCAAGTTTTCTTTTCACCTTCACTAGTAAGGCTGCAAATATTGCAAGCACAAATGGCAGCATGGCCACACGAATCTTAGCATTTGTCATGTTAAGTTCTGCTTGCACATCTTAGGGGTGGAAGCATGAATGGAGGCTTGCTGAAACTAGGAAGAGTGCTATTTTGCACTTAGAACAAGCAGATATGGAGAGTGAAATCCGTTACTGGCGTACGTCAACAAAATTGCGCTGGCCTAACTTCAATGGCCTTAGCAAGCATCAGACAATTGAGCACTGAAACTTAACATCAGGCAGCTGAGTTCTGAAGTGATTGACTATTTTCCAGAGGAAAATCCTCCTGCCCTCAGCTTGGAAGAGCACTTTTCTTTAATGGGAGAAATGATATTGAGTGTATCTTAGTTTGTATTAAATCGCCCAGCAGGATCCACATTAGACCAATAAAAAATGCTTCTGAAACTCTCAAATATGTTCAAAAATGGACACTGTAATTTGTTTCCTAAAGGGTAGCTTAGACTCAGGAAGGAGGTTTCTTCCCAGCAGTCTACAACTCTGCAAAAATAACATCCTTACAGACATGGCAAGTGACTAAAAGCAAATGGTTCTCCTCACTTCCATTTAATTTCTCCCCCTCTCTTCCTGCAATTTTCACAAGCAAAAACCCCTGTGGCCAGCAAGTTGTAAAACTAAGAATACAACAGTGTCCACAATTTACAAGCTGGCTTTGAAAGGTTCCCTACAAGGGATTTCACAGAGCACAAACTTGTGTATTCCACACATTTAGATGCTGACAGCTTTAATGAGATAATTTAAATAGATCAGCATCTACTTATAAGGCGAGGTTCCTCATCTGTGGTCCATAAATAACAG
Source organism: Balearica regulorum gibbericeps (assembly GCF_011004875.1). NCBI lineage: Eukaryota > Metazoa > Chordata > Aves > Gruiformes > Gruidae > Balearica > Balearica regulorum. The sequence goes on from NC_046189.1 coordinate 6,089,100, forward strand.
ATGGGCCCTGAGAACATGGAAGATGGTCTCTGGAACTTTATTAAATACTGCCTCCAATACTGCTTTAATCAAGAATTGAAAGCAAGAAATTTTGGACCAATGTTCCAATAGTTTGGGAATTAATTTAAGAAATTCTGTACTGCAGCTAAACGTACAGCCAGAAATTACTACCAACAGGACTGAAAAAAGTCATGTCTCTTAGGGGATTGGCAAAAAAAAAAAAAAAAAAAAGGATTTGTCTACATTAACAAGAAAACATGTTAATTGCTTCCTGACACAACATCCTGTTGCAGTTTTTTGCTCATATTTTACTCAAATGTTGGAAGAAAACAGCAATCTTTTAGCAATTTTCTTGAATAAGAATGTTAAAGCTGGCCCAGTGTTTTGATGAGGAAGGCAGAAATCTGAGGCCAAAGAGTCATTGACAACCAGAAACAAAACTAATATCTAGCACCTGGAAAAACCATTACAAATTATTTGTGCCTCACATGTAATATGGAACACAGAATAACAGAATAGATGATGATTTTATTCTTTTATTCTCACAGAGTAAAACCTTAACCATGAAGACATACATAAAAAGATGAAGCCCCAACCTTAGTCTCCTCCTGTTTTAGTTCACCACTGGTAAAGTCACAATTTCTTAGCATATAAGAATCTTGTAAAGATACGTGTCGTGAACATTATGGAAGCACTCAACTACTATAACTAAAGAAGGGTATGTAAGATGGGAGGTAAGGGGAGGAAGGGTGTGTCCTGGAGCAGGAGTTGCCAATTAAAAATCACTGAAAAGACTTCCTGCATGAAGGAGGACTTTCTGAACATCACGGGGCATGAGGTCCCTGTGATTGCTTACCTGAGGCTCAGAGAAATCTGAAGCAGCAGCAACAGAAAGATGAAGATGTGACAGAATGGACAGGGATGGATTCACACCACAGAGAAACACATCACAAATGGAGAGAAATGAATCAGGCAGGCGATGCATAGCTGAAAAGAACACAAGTTACCATGGTCACTGTCAAAACTTAACACAGCAGCAATACTCTCACAAGCCTGCCCATGCCTGTGAAACTGTTCACAAGATCATTTTTAACATTAGACCTACTATATCGCTTTGCCTTTTGAAAATTGTTCTAGTACTGTATAAATTGACATGACTAAGAATCTACCATTTTCTAAAAAAATTTCAAGTACTCCCATTGGAGCTTTTCAACCAATACCCTGATTTGTACTAATAATAGCAAAAGCAATGACCTGGGTGGGAGGGAGCAAATACAGAGTGGACTTGGAATTTTACAGCATCGCATTACTGTTCAAGTACAGCTGATTCTGCAGACTTTTCTAACTGCAGAGCATTTAGGTCTAGTTGTGTTTTCAAGGACAATTAATTTTATAAGACTAATCAATGAGTGGTAATTTTCTTGTTCCTTTTCTTATACTCTGCAAGGCACTTTGAGCAAAAGTTCATTTCCACTGTTCTCTTCAAGGAAAAAAAAAGCAAAATAGTAACAATCTATTTTTAGAGTAAATCAGTACTGTAAAAAGATGCTGACTGGATAGCTCTGCTTTGTCTAGCGACAAGATAAGCCTGGCATGAGAAGTACCTTAGCAGGTATATGAAGACAAGTTAGTAAACTATTAACCAACGTCTAGGAGAATTGCCTCAAAAATGTTAGTTCAAATCTCTGTGATTATATCTAAAAATGGCCAAGTACAACCATGACACAGCTCTTTGTTTCTGTTCCCAGTCATCTATTCCGGGGATCTGTTTGGAGCAATCTCTGATTTCCTTCCTGCTCATATACCCTCCCATGGACAAATATTTCTCCAATGGAAATAAGGACATTGGAACAATAGAGCCTGCCTAAAACCTTTGGTGACATGGAGTCAGGATACTGAAAAGTATTCTTGCAGTTTAGACTCTGCTTCTGCCCTCCCAGTACTTGGTAGGTCCTCTCAAACACAACCCTGACATAAAGCAGTGCCATTATGGCATTTCAACAAGGATAAGAGATTTACATATTAGAACAGATCAGCTCACACATCTTATTGGACAAGTGTAATGGTGATAGGTGTCACACATTGCTACACTGGTCAAAGGAAAGCTTGTATTTCCCTACCTGAGTCATTTACACTTGTCTAATAAAGATACTTTAGGTAACACCTTTATACAATGCTAGACAGTGGTTAATTGGAACCCTCTGCAGAAACGTGACCACAGACTGAAATATCATATTACTTGCCTTTTAACTTCCAAAGTTTCTTAAAAATGGAAAGAAAATCAATTTCATTATTGCCAAGTCTGGATTTAATCTGGTAACATAAGGATGAAACTGCCTGCAACATATCATCAATTGTCACTGAATGTTTGCAAAGCCATATATTGATTGTAGTTTTATAAAATTCAGTCAAGGGTGGATGCTGCTTCTAGGAAAATATGTTAACTATGTAGTTTCTATATCTAAGGCAACACTCAATTTAATATGTAAATAAATCATTACCTCCATAAGGATGCAGCCTTTGTTTCATTGTTCTAATTTCTTTAAATCATTGTGGCAAACCTGTATAAACACCCAGGCTGATCAAAGATCTTGAAGTTGGTTTGAGAATGGAATTTTGAAAATCTGCATGAAAAAGCATGCTGAAAAAGTTTATGAAAGAACTGAAACTGGAGCTGTTTGCCTTTCATTTCTTAAAGGTTGCCATAGCAACTAGGCTGCATAAAGTTACTTAAGAAGCTTTTAATTTGCATCAAACCTGATTCAAACTATTACTTCAAAAACCTGAAAACAGAAGTTAAAAAACCAGAATGCTTTCTGTTGGGTGTGTTCTACTGACATAAAATGTGGGAAATTTCCATAACAGCGTACATTGCCATTAAGCAATACAGTGAGATGACAAGCTGTCATCTTTTGAAACCTGCAGAGCATGTGACTTCTTAACTTTCATGTATCTCCAATACTTTGTAGACAAAATGCCAGCTGAGCAGGTACTTGTAAGGAGTCTCCCAAGCCTGTAATTAGAACAAGGCTTCTTTCATCTTTAGCTGCAGACCTTCCAGAAATTCTGATACCAAAGCCTTCTGCATCATTCAGCGGAAAGGAAACAAGAGTCAAAATCTATTTTGTAAAAGCCAGCTCTGGAAGTCAGAACAGACATCTTCAAACAGTTCAGTCTGACTGGTAGTTTTCAGTTGACTTCATACATGGGGACAGAGTAAGTTGGTCTGTGGCTTAGGTATTTGGCAAATTTAAAAACCAAGACAGACATTTATAGGCAATAGGGACATAATTGCCAATCCCTGTTTTATCGTCTGATTTACAGAGTAGCACATCCCCAGAAGGATCTTAATGACATACTGGACAGCAATGAGCTCCTCCCTGCCCACACGCCTTACATTCCCTGTCTTATTTTTGAATTTGCAATGGGGTGGCAGCTTGGCAGCCTGAAAGAATGAAGTTGTCTTTGTACAGCACACACTGCAGTAGTGACTATCTCCCTAAGCCACCTTCTGAGCTCACTGCAACTCTGACTGGTAGGAACCACTTCTGACTGTGAGAGTATGAGACAGGCTTCCCTATCAGCCACTGCTTCCATAGCTTCCAGCCAGAGAGTCAACAACCTCCAAGAGGAAGAGTGGGAACTAGTGAAGGAAACACCTGCCTACTGGAAGATTAACGTGGACCAGCCCAAACAGTAGAGCTAGATGTGAACTGATAGCAACAGCAACTTTGTGCCAATATTAATGCAGACTTGCTTGAATCTGCAGCCTAAGGGTGCAAGGTTAAGACGACCATATGAAGGCATGGTGCACAGAGTGTATCATCTCTAGAACTATGGAGCAGACAAGGCAGCACAGCTCAGGGCACAGCACCAGCAGCATGGGAGAGACCATCATGAGCCTGGCATCTCCAGCAGCAAGCAAAAAAACTGAATATGAGCACAAATGGCATGACAGTCACAGAGGCGAGTGGTGAGGAGTGGGAAGACAAAGGGATAGAGAGGATGTGAATGCTCCGAGAGCAGTGGCTTTCAATCTTTTTAAGTTTGCGGACACCCAAACGCTTATGGAAGGAAGTAGAAGAGCACTGTGCAGAGAAGTTACTAATAATTGGCTGGCTTTTCATAGCTGTCTCTGCTGCACTCTTGTGCTTGTCACATAAGCACCTCACAGAGCCCAGCTGCTCCATGAACTACAGGCTGAAGGCCACTGCTTTAGAAATGGAAGGCACGGTTAAAAAACCAGCAGCTGCAAGGAAAGGAAGGAGGGAGATAGAGAAGACACACTCAGTGTCAGGAAGGAGATACAGAAGAGACACTCAGTGTCAGGAAGGAGGGACTGAATTGGGTCACTTCTGTGATCTGGATCTACAAATTACCAATATCTGCATTTAAAAGCATGCGCACTCTGACATTTGAAGTTTTTTCCACTGATTGGCTCTGGTGACTAATAGTTCAGTGTTGCCTAGTGTATTTATAACTCTGTCAGAACTCCTGAGTCGAATTACTATGCCTCTCCAGCTAGTTATCCAGTCTTCAATCCTTATTCTGTACATTATTATTGACACTAGGAGCAGAAGCAGAATGGCTGTGAGCAAAATTTGAAGTCCAACAATAAAAGCTTTGCGCTGGCAATAATCTAGTTATGGGGAGCCATGTAATAAAAAAAAGATCCATTTTGTCTGCATACTCATGCACTCACAGATGCTAAAACTCCACCTAATAACAGAACCACTAGTTGACATTGCTGTGATGCTTTACCTGCTTTCTGTGCGGGCATGAACAGCATTAGTGAATGACAACAGACCACCACGTATGCACATGCTCTCACTCAGCAGGTAAAAATACACCAATGAATGACTTACAAGATCTAGGGCTGCTGCCAAAATGGAGGCATCGGGGATAGTGCCTGGTTCACAGCAGTTCAGGAGAAACTGAAAGCGCTTCATGCCTTGGCGGATTGCTCCCAGGTTCACAACGTTCTTGGATTTTCCTCCTTCTTGGTTGGAGGTCAAGTGATCATCAAAGCTATGGCAACCTAAAGAGGTAGAGAGTACAGAGGGGATGCAGGGAAGGGTAGGAAGAAGGGAACACAGTCTCTCACCAATAAAAAAAGTACAAAACCCCTGATGAGTACAGTCTTGGTCTAAATCTCTTCCTCACCTTGATGCGCTACCTTGAAGATAACAGGGGCGTTTGTACAATATTCATGACTTCCGTGAAACAGGTGTAGAGCAAGCCAGATTCTGGTCTTGGTTGTACTGCTGTCTGCCAAAAACAATTCCACCATACTCAGTGTGGAAGCCCAGGATCTACTCCAACACAGGTGAACCAGAATATGGCCCTTCCTCCCCACCTCTTTAACACAGACCATCATGCTTACTGTCTTTTTCCTGAATAATCTTATCTTACTTCTCTATTGCCTCTAAGTTGACCTTAAAGCGGAGTACGCATAAACCTTATTCCTCATGTATCAATTTAGTAATATATCATCTACCAGGACAGAAAAATCAGCAGCAAATATTGGAAATGTTCTATGTGGAAATCAAGTATTGTCCTTTCTTTAGGCAAACATCTTCTGCAATTACCAGAACAACCAAAGTGAGACTGGACTCAGCTCCTAGGTATTATCATCATTCTGGCCTCTCTCCCTTGAAGTGTCTTGCAGTCTTTGGGAGTGCTTAGGAAAAGCTCCCTGATAAGAGTTCCTTTTGAAAATTAAACTAGCACCCCCTCCAGTGCTTCTTTCAAGCACAATTTTAAACTCCATGTATAAAGTTCACATGATAAATCAACTAATCCCATTGCTGATAGGAATGAACACTACTTAGTGCAGAAGACCATTACGCAGTCAGTACCGAGACTTGAGAGAGTGGTACAAAGATACAGATGAGAAATCAGGAAAGTAGTTTCAAGACTAAGGTGGCTGGTGAAAACAAGAACAGTCAGCTCTTGGGCTTTTTGTCTTTACCCATAATACTCTCCCTGCTTACATGTGAAAGTACAAAAGGTTACAGAATACTGAAGGATAAAGCACTGAAGAAGAGAACACTGAGTGGAGAATTCAAGATAGATTGACTTTAAATACAGATTTGAAAGACAAGAGGCAAAATGTCAGCTCTACAGGACTTTGTGACTTCTCCTTCCTCAGGAAAGAAGAATAGCTGAAAACTCAAAGTCCATTTGAGATTGCACTCCCCAGAATTACGTGGAAAGCACTTATGTACCACAAACAATAGTCACAACAGAAAATGACAATGTAGATCTTCACTTTTCCCCTGAAGACAGAAGTATATCAAATTTCAAGAGACTTCTTTACAACATCTCTGGCTTTTCTCTCTCTAGTGAAACTGTACATAGTTTTCCAGTAAACAAAATGTTCCTAAGTTAGGAAATATTTCATCAAAATGGAACAAACAAACAAACAAAGTAGAAAGAACAGGTAGAAAACTTACATAAATGAGCAGGCACAAATACCCTTTTCTTCCAACTCCTCCTTATAGCCTGTAGCATGCTATCTGAGCCTTCCTGCTATGCCTGTTGTAACACTAACTCATTTGATGTACAAACAAATGTTTCCTATTCAGCCCTGTTAGGGCTGTGCCTGTACGAGATAAAGAGCAGAAACTTGACTTTTTGATACAGAAAGGCATGCCTAAGGCATCTCCCTAACCCCCATTATAAAGATCTAGGAGAGGCTTTGTCTGTCTGGAGTCAGTGGTACTACCTACAGTCAATCACTACAGCCCTTTACAGTCCCAGCCTTGCACTTTGTTGAAGCTTTGCAACAGAATCCTTCAAAGGCAGCTGATGACTGTCCTCTACTACGCCCATCCTGGAGTAGCTATGTTGTATGCAGGGGAGCCCTCACTGGCTTAATGTTAACGTGATTCAGCCCTGCACATAATCATGCTCAGTAAGCAGAGACCATTTCCTAACGTAGGTGGACACTGGATATCCAAGCTCCAGCCCCACAGTTGCTTCCTGTGTGAATACGAGATCACCCCTTGGAGCAAGCACGTGCTGTAGTTTGCCTGTGCTGTATGCCTTGAACATCCTGGCAACTTCTATGGTCACTCTCAATATCTTCAGTAAGTGCCCGAAGGAACGTTAAGGGTCTCATGTAAACATACCATAACACACTTCTGTATATATGCTGTGCTCTTAGTATAGGTTAAAAGATCATCAAAATAAACATTTTGTTATGCATGAATGTGCATATATTTATGTGTATACATATGCACACATACAGATACACACACACATACGTATGCTTACATACATATCCAACACAGAATTTGCAGCGATCTAGATGATATATCACAATGAAGATTACAATTCATAAATGATGTGACAAATCATTCTACATTTTATTATTATTGTTTTACTGTAATGTATTTCTCCTCTCTCCATTTTCTTTTCAATTTGGTCTACTACGTTAAAAAACCCAAAAACACAAGAGGAAACACCACATGGAAAAAGCACGAGCAAAGTAATGGCATAGCATCATTAATGACAAGAATGGGAAGGCAGAAATAGGTTCCAAAGCAATGCTTTAGGGTCAGACCTTGAGAGATTTAAAGTATGCCCATCCACCTTCAACAGGCTTTTATTCTCTTCTCCATAAGCACATAAAACCTACTGATCTTTATGGAAGATACAGAAGCACTGGAAATTTGAAGGCCCTCTATCATGTTGCTGTTCTACTATGTTATAAACTGTCCCACCCTGAAAAGGCCTCACATTGATTTCACTATGCACACAGAAGTACATACACACATAGGCATGTACAACTACTCTAATATTTTTGCTAAGGGTATGCCACTTTCATTGCATACCACAGATCTTTGTGGACATGGTGATACAAATTCTTAACTGTCACACTTTGCCTTAGAAACTTTAAACACCCTCCCTTTGCTTCAGTTAGTTATCAAGCAACAGCTCAACCCTCCCCATCAACATCACTGGGCAATTTAACTGTTCCTCATAATAACATGCAAGGGTGTCTGTCTTTAACCCATTGCATCACTTTTATTATGGTATTTCTAATGCAGATATGTGTCAAGACCAAGTGTGTGTCATGTACATCTCTCACGGGCATGTAAAAGACGTTTCAAGTTCTCTTCATTAATTACAGAAATTCTGATGTTACTCACAGTAGGCAACACTTCCAAAGTTCAAAAAAGCAATACTAATGTGTCATCTGAGTTTTGTATAGACATAAGATGTGCTCACAGGGCCAAGACTAAATCTATGCCATTAAATCAAGAATATGCGCACTCTAGGCAGAAGCAAACTCACAGTGGCATAAAATCAGCATTAGCAAGATGAAAAAAAAATTCCTGCAAGAAAGTATGAAGGACATCTCATGTGAGCACTGTAGAAACAGCTGTGGCAGTCTATAAAGATCTCATTGTCCCTCAGTTGTTTGTTCCCAGTAAGAGCTGGGAAAAAATATGGTGGAAGTATTTCACACCTACTTCAGCACAAAGTAGTGGATGAAGAAAACCATGCAGTTCCTTCCATTGTGGGGGTACTCACCTTCAGCTACTAGGCTACAACAAGCTGCTAGGCTGATGCACTGTCCTAAGGGAATTATACTTTTCACCGAGGTGCTAGTTGAAAACCACCACCAGTGTTTCTGCAGTGGTAGAAGGATGACCAGTTTACACCGGCAAGATACGCTCAGACTTTGCTAGTATCACTTGCCTGAACAATGCCTTGCATGCATTACACTGTAGGTCTGGGACAAATGATGATGAAACACACACAATGCAGTGTCAAAGTGTAATGTCAGAAAATAAAAACCGTAATGTTAGAGAATGTAACATACTGTAGAGCTACAGAAATCATGGTGAAAAAGAAAATCTACTCCTTTTTGTGTGTTTTTGGGAGTTGGGTTGGGTTTTCTTGAAAAAACAGTAACAGAACTTCAAGATAAAAGGTTGTCTCCCTGACAAGGATAAGCTCTGAGCTGAGGACATAAGCATGTGAATGACTGCATGACATTTTAAAACAGAATATATCATGACCTTGTATTATTCATAAAGGCACTTTTCAAACATTGGTGATTTTGAAAATGCATTGCAATTAATTATACTTTTGTGGAAAGGAAAAGTAGTGGTGGTGTTATGTTGTGTGCTAAGAAAAAGGGACAGCATCCCTAACAAATGGTATGCAGACACTAGACATGCAAACACAGAAGAAAAGAGATAATTATAACAAGGTTTGTGCAGGGTTTTCCATTTCATCAGTGCTGATCTTTGCTAAAACTGTCAAATGGTCACGAATAGGAAAAAAAATAACAACAAAAAACTGATGGAACACCCATTGTTATATTAGGCAATGAAAGATTTACACACCTAATTTTGAACTGAGTAAGTGCTTTGAAGCAAGCATTAATTTTTCAAGTGTGTTGATCAAATTCAATTTGATTTAAAAAGCCCAAACGTTGTATTTGTGTAATTTATTTGGATAGTCTTGATTTTTTTAAAATTGACTTGTCTAGATGGTTTTTTTAATTAAAACAAAAGAAAGAAGGAAGGGAAAGAAAACAGTCACAAAGACTAAAAAGTTGGAGAAGGCTAGAATGGATACAAAAACTATGGAGAAAGCAGGAAAAACGGGAAAGGGGTAAAATACAGAAAGAAAGAGATTAAAAGAAAAAAAAGATAAAAAGAAAGAAAAAAAGAGACGAGAACCCTGATTTCTAACCATCTTTTTCTTCTGTGTGATGAAGCTTGGATGGGTGTCTTCGGCAGGTGCGCCATTTACCAAGACGCTTGAAGAAATTCTCCTCTTCATCTCGCCCGTTGTCCAGGCCACCTCCTGGCCCCCCTCCTTCTGACAGCTTCACTGCGCTGGTAAACTTCACCTGTGCAAAGACAGAGGGCTGGGTCAGGCTGTGCCATACTACTGTCTCCTGGTCTCCCTTGCTTAGATATAAAGCACCTACAGAAGGGCTGTAACACAGTGGATCACCATAGCAACACAAGTACGTCTGCACAGATTTACATATGCTGAAGCACCTCATCTTTTAAGATTTCTGCTTAAAGGATTCATCTTTTGCAAGAGGCTGTAGAGGCACAAAGAAGGAAGAAGTGTGACCAACAATTAAAAGTTTAAGTGTGTTGACAGAGCCTGCATTTCTCTCTCAGTGAACCAAGGCAGACTGACAAGTACAGTGTAGGTTTAATCTAGTCTTCACTGTGAGCCACAAAAGTCCAGTATTGAATTCCCCCAGTACTCTGAAGACTTCTGTGACCAAGTCTTTTGGCTGCAGTGTCTATATTGAGTAGAATGTTACACTGGACAGCTAAAACCATCCAGATCCTTTCCTTCCAAGCTCTCTGCAGTCCCGCCTGACACATTTACCTTGGAGCTCTGCCTGATGAAAGACAAACGGTCAACAGAGCTGATATCTAGGAGATCTTCCACCCCGTCAGCCAGGCCAGAGAGGGAGGAGCGCTTCAGCCAGTTCCCTGTTGCAGAATAAGCCACTCAGGACAATTCTGAAAATGCTTCCAAGCAGAATCTATTTATTAGCAATTGCAGCATATTACTCCGAAGTGGCCATGCCAGCATATGGGAAAATGAGAGGAAAGGGGAAGGCAATCTTTTCATGTTACATGCATTAACTACCCTGCAAGGCCGTGTCTTGGGACTTGCAAAGGATATATTCTTTGTCTATCAAACACTATTTGGAATATTTCTCTTCTACAGAAAGGAACAACGCCTGTGAGATTAAGATACTAGCCTATTAGTTTGGAGACACAGATTCAATATTCTATTTTGCTGCAGACATCCTCTGTTACCTTTGGCAAATTGCTTACGTTTCCCTTTGCCTCAGTTCCCCATCTGTAAAATGCAGACAGCAGCATTTCCCAGCTTCCCTTGGGAGAATATACAATATACTCAGACGATAAGGAACTGTGTTGCAATATTTAAGACGGATATATCTATCTCTGTTTCTCTGCACATGCAATATGTATATAGAATAGGAAGAGACATACATTTACCTATGGGAAGTTTGAGTTTCTTTCGAAGGGAGATTCGTCGGGAACGGGAGCGGGAGCGCCTGTCTGTGGTGGTCCCAGAGTGAGCAGTGGTGCACTCAGATGTGTCCTGCTCAGACTGACTACTGGTATCACTCGCTGCACTCTGTGACTTGAACATCTTTCGCCAGAAGTCCTTGCGTCCCAGAACAGCCCCTTGGATTTGCTCATCACTGGAAGAAAAGGGATGCAGAGTGTGAACTGTATTTCAGTGAAGCTGGATGGATGCTCAGGGGAATGAGATCTCTCTCCCACAACCCTCTCCTGACCTCTCTGTTCTCTGAGGTTGTTTCATTTTGAATTCCAAACATACTCTTCTCAGTGGGACATAATCAAGCTTGACAAGATGCTCAATATTGTGCAAGACACAAAATAACCGTCTTTTCTACCCTGAGGAGCTTGTCCACCGAACAGGTCATTCCAATTTTTAGTTTCTACATGTGGAAAAATACATCATCCTCTTTAGGTCAAAATGACCCATATTAATAAGACTACACTGGTGCTTTCTACAAGCATGTGTACTGGAGAGCTTCTGGACATCGTGGTAGCCATTTGTGAACCTGGTGGAGTCACACTTCTCATTAACGTATTGGAATGGGGACAGCGTATTTTGCTGTACTCTTGAGATCTCCCACGGCTGTGGCAGGGCTCAGAGCAGAAAAGCTTGCTGCAATTCTGCAGAGCAGTAAAGGGCTTTGTGTTATCCTTGCAGTCTCAGCAACAGTGACTTTGCAAGCTCAGTTAATGCAGGAGAATACATAATATGGAGCTCTGGGCCCTTGTGCAAGCAACGTCTTCATACAGTGCATCTCAAAGCACTTTAACAAGACAGATGGGTATTCTGATGCACAGAGAAGTTAAATGACTTGTCCAAAGTTACGTAGGGACCAGTGGCCATTTATAAAATTTTCTAAAATTCTTAAGAGCATACATTAAATTTATTTCAAAATTAAATGGCAGAATTCTTTGGACAAGAGAGACTTCAAATGTGCAATGCCTAACAGCAGGTTGATTCGCTCATTAAGAAAACTGGTAGCGCACCTGTGCTGGATAAGGGAAATGCAACAATCTTCGGAGACTACATGCCCAAGATAGGTCAGGAATGGTCTGGCTCTTGGGAGGCAGAAAAGGATTAATGACCTTTAGCAACAACTTAGAAGTTGAAAATTAATAGAATCATCCCCCAGAAGTACAAACAAAGCATGGAAAACAGCTGTGATGACATCTCTGAGGAGTTAACTCTCTCTTCATGGCTATGATGGTATGCGATATTGACAAATCTACTGTACTGTAATTTGAAAATCTCTGGTGGTTCCCCATCAAAAAAAGGGTGGGTCCAGCTGGCAGCATTGAAAATAAGCATTACCTGGATGTTATCAGCAGCTCCTGAACAGACACTCAACGCATCTGTTCTACCATCCAAAGCGATAAGTCCTTGCTGTCCTGCCCGTTTGTACTAATCCCAGAAGGAAGCTGCTGGCAATAACGCATGAAACAATTCAATATTTACTTACTGTTCTGGAGTTTGCATTGGGCGGCTTGAGATGTAGCTACGACATTCATCAGGGGCAGCTGATGCCTGGCCTTTGTCAATGATGACACTTCCCGCCTCGGATCTATACAGACAATACAAATCATCAGCTAAACCGAATGGATGGCCCATCTCATGGTCATCACATAGCTACATGACAGGGAAACCAGCACTGTTGAGCAACAAAACAGCTTTAGAAATGTACCCTCTCTTTACCAACTTACTGCTTCAATATATATCATTGATGAATAAGGCATCAGCTCATAGAAACAAAGCCAAGGTTTTCAGGAGTTTTTAAACTTTCTTAATCCTTCTTCCCAACATTTTAATATGACAAGCCTCAAAGCACCAGAAGCATCAAAGCACCAAGAGAAAATTTCTTTCTGAAGCATTTCAGGATTAGATTTCCTCTGGGACTTGTTTTGCATACCAAGGTTTACCTGTCAGATAAACAACACCAAGGATGTGATGCACATTAAAAGCTATGTCCACATGGTCTTCTGGGAATAACACTATGCTTCTTCCTTCTCTTAACCTTTCTTCCTCTCAGTGTTTCCACTGCACTATTCTCTTAGACCTCTTGTGTGAGAAGGTTAGCACTTTTTGCTGCAAATATATTACTGTCTCAGTTCATTACATTTTAAAGGAGACTGCTGCCACAGTACAATTCTGTACATCAGGAACTGACATATACTATCAAGATAAAACACACAAGCCGTTGGTCTTTCTACATTTGTGTTCAGTGCATATAGTCATACAGCCATAGGCAAGTCAGTCGTTTGCCTTCTCCCTCCCAGACACCCACCTTTTGCTCCCAGAAGGTTTTGGCTCTTGCTCTGTTTCCTCTGGTTTTTTTCCTGGTATTAACTTTTCAGCGCTGTCTAAGAGGGCACTGAGTGCCACTCTCCGAAAGACATTCCCATGAGCCTCCTTGATAAACTGGACCAGCTGTCGGATATCGCAGTACAAGCCCTGAGTAGCAAGACATCATGAAACTGAAAGAGCTGGAAACTCCATTTAGTGCACTCAGAAGAAGCAGACAATGAGGAGCATTACTGTTATGGAACATGCTCTGCAATGGGCTAAAGCAGATGTAGACATATCAGAGGCTAAAACAGTTGCAAGATGAAGGAGCTGCAAAGATGACTTAAAGCCTGTTTTATCTCATTCACCTAGCCCATAATCTTAAAAGGCATGAAAACGTTAAAGGGCGTGTGTGTGTGTGTGTGTGTGTAAAATGCAAAGAATTACATGTTTTGTTTCAAAACCAGTGGGTGCCTTGGAATTTTTCTTAATTATTTTACAGCTTTATATCATGGGAAGAGAGAAGAATGACTCATTCATTCCCCAACCTCCTCCTACACTCGAGGCTCTTTTTAGTTCTGAACATTCATACACATCCGTGATGTGACAAATCACCTCTATATCTGAGGGCAAGGGTATGGAGGGAACAGTTTTACAAGACGTGATTTTTGATCGGTGAACCTTCCTGAAAATTCCCAGCTAGGAACTGCACAGCTAGCTTTCAACTAAAAAACCCCAAACAAACAAATAATTGGATCTGTATATTGATTAAGGCTCTTTTTCATAAGATGTTGAACACAAGATTGACTTTAAAGAGTGGTACAGCAACAGGAAATCCTCATCTGTACTCTGTGTATTATGTTTTCCATATAGACACACTTAATGGTGCTATGCTTAAAGATAACTTTCACCTTACACACTAGCTGAAATGGGGTCCAGAAAGACATACAATTTATAAGGAAAATTTACACTTGGTGATCTAATCTAGGTCCAATAATGGCACATGTTCTTCTGCATCCCACCACTTACTCTCCGCTGAGAAACATTCCAAAGGAGGAATATCCATAAGAACCAGAGGATGTGGACACAGGCAGACTACTCTGCTGGTTTAAGATGTTACTGTGTTTTCCTTCTCTCTCTCCCTTCCCCTCACAGAGGACTACTGTCCCTTTAGCTGGACTTCAGTGCCTCTACAGCTCTGCTGTAAGGATGGAGTACAAGAGTGTTTCTTGGTTACTTCCATGAAAAATCCTAATTCCTGATAATAAAGGAGGTGGTTTGAGATTAGCTGCTAGATTCTGCACCAATTTGGAAGAAGAGAGCTCATGTCATCCATTCTGCTGACTGCTGTGGGGACATAACACATAGGCAGCAACCAGCAGCACCTTACTTTCCTCCAGGTGTTTGGTAAATTGAATGTTTGTCTAAACCTTGGGAAGACCTACCAAATTGCTGTTCAGTAACTCACATACTCTGCCATGGATGGGCCACGTTCTTAACCAAGTAAACTGGCTTTAACTTTGCTGAAACTTGATTTATGCTGGCTGTGGTCTTGTTCATTAATCTCTTGCTCCCTGAACTATGCTACTAATCCATTTGGGGAAAAAACCCCAACCAATCAACCAAACAAAAAAAATCCCACAAAAGCTCCTTGAACAGAGATGAAAATGCAATTCAGAGTGCACAACTTTTATCCTGGCTAAGTCTCCAGGTTCCAAGGCAGGCAGGAAAGGAGGGGATCACATTTATATAATGTTTCAACTGTGACTGCACAGCTTGCTGTGCTCATGGGATTTGGCTAAACTGAATTAATTCTTCACTGTAAAGTTTCAATGGTGACACTCAAGTGAAAAAAGTAACTTTGCTACATAAAATCAAGTGCTTACCAGGTTTTCTGGGCTGTGCAGCTCATGTGTAGTGGAAGCACAGCGAGTGATCAACGACTTGAACATGGCACTCACAATAATACCTTCTACACTCTGGGCTGTAGACTTGTTGTCCACTGTGGTGAAGTTATTCCCAAATCCAGCCTTGTCTGTCAAATTCAAGTACAAGCAAGCCCCCTTGTTAGGAACAGTTTAAAGAACATGGCTTAAAGACACATGTAAAAGGATTCAGATATATGAAACAAGGGTAAGTCCCCACATAATATCCTATGCTTGGTTCTTGCAATCCCACCCCATAAAAAAAGAGAAGGGTAAAATAAATGAGAAGGAAGAAATCTTCCCAGAAATAGCTGTAGTATGAAAAAAGCATTGAAAAGATCAGGACCAGTCTGGCTTCCTTGTACCCATGTCTCTCAATTAGAGACGTACAGAATAAGGCATAAAATTTGAACAATACCTCCAGCTTTTTTATTTACTGTTCTAAAGGAGAAGAGATATTTGATTAAGCTCAAAAGTGACAACACTCATGAAAAGAAAATCTTCTGAACTACAGGAGCGCTGTTCTTGCAAGGTGCACTTGTTCTTGCAAGGAAACTAAGCTTTCAGAAAAAGTCAAAAAAGAATTACACATTTATATGAATAACAAGAAACATCCCAGTTTCATTAGGCGAGAGAAAAGCCTTTCAAAAGCTGCATGAGCTGCCATGCTTCAAAGCATGAGCTACTCAATAATTGATGAATACTTGGGGAAACTTCCTATGGGCATCTTCTTTACAGAAGTCTGCTATATAATATTTTTTTATGTTTTCTCTGAAATGCCTGAGATCAGAGGTAGGCTAATAGACTAGTCAAACTCCCAGAGTGCTTCAGAGCAGCTATTCCTACTCTGAACAATCCTTGTTAACTGTTGTTACATGCAGGGACTAAGCATAAATGTTTGGTCATTCTAATAGCACCTGGAATAATTCTCCTAACTCAAAAAAAAAAGAAAAAAAAGAAAACATATATACCTATGCATAGACACACACATGCAAACACATGATTCTAACTGCAGGCATGTGCATCTGTGTGTTCATGTTCTTGTTTATTCAATCTGTTCTTGCTATTTACTGGCTCATCTGAGGCACCACAGAGGGTTTCAGTGCTCAATTATACCTCCATTCAGAATAAACCCTGGATTAAACAGGCCATTCCAGTGCCTGGTCATGTCATGAAGCAGAAAACTTCCTGCCTGAGGCATAGTTGAATGAAAATATTTTCTTTGAAGAGCCACAAACTACCAGTAGGATGAATCAAAAGAAAGGCCTTCAATTTCAGGTTCACTGGGTGATGCAAGATCACTAGGTGAGATCACTGGGTGGTCAAATCAGAAGAGACTCAACTCCCCTGACCCACACCAACTGAGGATAGGGTCTGTGTATTTTGAGGATAGTAATTCACTATTTTTTAATCTTTTAAAGGAAAAAAAAAAAAAGGCATGACTTCTTTCTGATGGTACAGTTTAGGAATATTCAAGTGAGAGTTTCTGATGCCAGCTATACTTACTGTCAGTGACTGGCTCCATGCAGAATCCCAGTAAAGCATGCAGGAAATCCACCACATTATTGAGAGAATCCCTGTTCACATAATCTCTCATGGTCTGCCGGAACTGCATCTTATCCAGTTTGTACAGCTTTGTGAGGCAGTTCTGAGCCTGCAATGATATCCATCAAATCACATCACATCAAAGCACATGTCTGAGTTTTGCTAATAGGAGCAGGGTATTTTTCGCTCTTGCTTAGCCAGTGCTGTGCTGTCTAAAGTAACCTCCCCTAGGAGCCAGAAGGTTCGTGTCCTGTAACAGAGGACAGGTTCACCTCTGAAGCAAACAATAAGTTCAGCATAAGGAGACAGTGCTGAAGGCACCAACAAGGCACCAGCAGGGGTGCCACTGTTTGGGGTGGTAGTGAAGGCACTGCCAGCCATGTCTCAAGGCTTCTTCTCCTCTCTCCAAACCCAAGGTAAAATCTCACTGAATATGAACGAAGTAGGAATGCACCACCTCAGTCAAGGCTTATTGCCTTGGTGAAACAGGTTCTTTCTTCAGGCATCTGAGTTTCAGCCTCTGGCTCAGACCCAACTCATCTGATGCACCTGTACCCAGTGACCAATTTATATCATGCAAAACATTAAATTTTTATTGAACATCTATTAATTGTCAACTTCTTATCACAAAAGTATCCATCCTACTAGGACCCCATGCAGGCTGGAGTTAGAGAATCTGACCTATCAGCTCTATGGGAAACATGAAGTCTGCTACCTACAATAGGGTGCTTAACTTTCCAGTAACTCAGACATGTGATTGTCCATGCAGTCAACACAAATGGTGCATGCAAAGCAGTTTGGCCAGACAAATGCACAGAAAATGTAGCAGACTTAGACGTGTAGGAAAATCTCTTCCCATAAAGACCTCAATTCAATGAATCTGATAAGAGCCTTGACTCCAAGAGACCCATTTATGCTTAAAGTTATGGATAGGCCTAAATGTTTTGCTGCTGAGCTCCAATACAACATAAAAGCCTAACTGACATTTTGATGGATGTGGTATATATTCAACCAGTGCTCTGTGCAGAACCTTTCTACTGTTACCACTGGAACTCTCTTACTCCATCTTGTCCCGTTGTGTCCAGAACTAACGTTACTGCTGCAGTCTCCTCAGTACCCAGGAGTCTTAGCTTAACAGAAGAACACTGCATGATACAGAGGCAGCCAATCCATCTCTGAGCCATCTAGCTTAGATCCCAGAACCAAATTACAGCTCTGTTGGCATGGCTCAGGCTAACCAAAGCCATGGAGAAGCACCTGGCTTGCACCCACACCGTGCAGTGTAAATTCTCATTACAGTCATCAGAAAGCCTCCCTGCTGCAAGCACAGAAGGCAAGGAGGAGGCATGTGCTGGAGAAAGCCTTTGAAAGGCTCCCATTTGACAGGGCACTGGACTGATCTCAGGGAGTCAAACTTTTCTGGATGAAGTCACATGTCGGGGCTACATCTTGGGCACTTTCCACTGCTTGAGCTTGGGCAGAACCAAAATTGTAAGGCATCAACAGTGACCATCCACCCTGTCTTTCAACAGGGCTGAGTCTTCTACTTCCTTGCAGCATGCTACCATGCCTGCAAGCACAGTGCACTCCAACTATCAGGAGCTGATGGAGCAGCCCAGCAGCAACCAGACATAATCACCATTAGGAAAGGTGGACATAACTACACCTTAAGACTTCTGGATTCATATATACAACCCAAGATAGCTGTACCTCTTGTAAATAGCGTACTCTGTTGGGGTACTGTCAATGTGAAAAATTACTTACACCAGCTCACACAAGGGATTTGGTCCCATGTAGTTGTCCCTTCCCAGACAATCCACCCGCTGGGCTGCTCAGAAGCACCTGGGAGTCAGGTGCACTCTTAGCAAGCCCCAGGGGCTGGAAGGTAACACAATAGCTGAAAATCTGCTACGGCTGGGCTGCAACACAGTCTGTGAGCTGGGGCAAAGAGCAACACATTTACTGCCAATACAGAGAAAGCTACAGAGGGGGCAGACACCAATCTCAGCAGCTGATGTCAAAACTACAAAGTGGACGCTTTAATGAGCTTTAGTTCTCTTACATTCTCCCGGAATACCTGGTGTCT
This sequence comes from Balearica regulorum gibbericeps, assembly GCF_011004875.1. NCBI lineage: Eukaryota > Metazoa > Chordata > Aves > Gruiformes > Gruidae > Balearica > Balearica regulorum. The sequence continues at coordinate 6,108,045 of NC_046189.1, forward strand.
CAGGCGATCTCCAGAGAGCCCTCGATGTCCTTCTCCACAACCATAGGCACAACCCAGGGACTTCACAATTTTGATCAGCATTGTGAGTGCCAGCCTATGGGTGCTAACAGATGGGCCTTCATCCTGAGAGTCACAGAGGGAAAGATGGCATGAAACCCTGGCACAACCACTGGCATTTTCTTAGCATTTTACTTTTAACAAATTGCTGTCCATTTCTCCTCTCAGACACTCCATTACTGAGTTGTTACTCTTGAAATTTTTACTCCAATTATTTTTCAAGTTTAGGGACCAGACCTCTCCCTTTCAGCTCCCCTCAAAAAGTCATGCTATAAATGCGAAGTCCCCTACATGCTGCTATGAATACCATTCAGTACTTACTTCAAAATATTCTGCCTGAAAAACAGAGAGCTGGCTTGTTTGAGCAGAGAAACAACCATCTTTTAAAAATGTTTTAGCTATTATGCATACTATGAATTGTAACTTTTGAGGTCAGCAACATTATCTCTTGGCCAATTCTGACAGCAATACTGAAAAATGCATGATTTCTGGCCATTAAAGAGAAACTGTGCTCACACACTGGATTCTGTTTTTCCTTATAAGCTAGGAATAATAAACCTGAAAAAAAAAATCATTGTGACTGAGGGTTTCAGGCACTTTAACAAGATATTAAAAATGTCCATGCAAGGCTCACAAACTCTGCTTTTGGCAGCTGTTTCGCTGGAGTAGTTACAGTGCTTGAATTCCCAGTTGTGTTTCTTTGGTGGAACCCCAAGTGAGCACCAAAGCAAAACAAATTTATTTGTGATTGTGATGAAACAAAAAGGAGGGAAAACAGAAGGGCAGTTGCATACACATGCATACTCAATCTTAACAGATCTTACACTACATTCAGAAAGCATATAGAGGGAAGCACAACAAACCTTTTCTTGTTTTTTGTCATTCTTCTCATATGGCCCTCCTCCTCCACCACCTCCATCACTTCCACCTCCACCTCCTCCACCACTTCCACCACCTCCTTCTTCTCCTCCATCTCCAGCTCCACTAACTGGGGGAGGCCCAAATCCACAAGCTGAACCACCAGAAGCAGCCCCTTTGAGCTGGAAGGATCCTTCACTGGGTCTCTTTTCAGGGGCCTCATTTTCTTTGTTCTCACTCTTCCTCCGAACCTTCTCTACACAGGGCACCACGCCAAGCTGAAGTAAGCACTCCACAATGTTCAGTGCCACATCGCAAATCCGGGAACTGATGTCATGATTCAGGACCAAGTAAACAGCCTTCAGGACCACCTGGGAGATTCAAACATCATTTTTTAAGTCAGAATTATGTTCTCTCCTGGTACTATTTAGTGCCTGGTAATTCTAGTCACAGACCAGAGACTCATTATAGCAGGCACAGTACAAACTCAGAATGAAGTACACACAACCCTCAATCCCAAGAGCCTACAATCTAGGTGTAAGACAAGAAACCACAGGCTGGGCACAGTCAGGCAGAAAAGGAAACCATGAGATGACATCTGTGAGTCTGAGAACACTGCTTCAGTGCACCAGGAGCTGTCAAGTCATTAAGGGGAATGCAGAAAAGGTGAGTTTTAAGGTGCCATTAGAAGAAAGGTGCTATTCAGTTTTATACTATTTTATAGGGAACTTGGTGCATGCCCCAGGAACATAGCCATTAAATAATATCACTGAAGATTTGATGTGTGCATTCCACATGCACATGCACTCCTTGCAAGGAGTAACAGGAGTTGCAGTATCTCAGAGGAGACTTTTATGATATGCACAAATGTATCTGACTGACCTTTATGTACTGCTGAGAGAAGTCATATAAAGAGGTGGAGGAAAAGCCCATCAAAACCCTGATCTCAATGGTACAGCTATATTGACAGAAGAGGGACCTGGCTTTCCTCATTCCTTGCCAATTACCGAGAGATCCAGCATGCCGTTCTTGTGGACAAAGTTGTTGGTTCCATCAATGTGATCCGTATCCTCCAAGCAACTGTAATTGATGCAGGAGTCTGTCAGGCTCCGTGGGAGGTTGGCACATGCGAGCGGCTCATGGGGCATCTCAGGGATAGGCACCTGGTTGCAAAGCTTCCTCATGTGCTCACTGAAGAAATCAGCATAGCCCACATTGAATGAGGCCAGGGTAGTGTTGAAGGTGGCCACAGTGATGGTAGAAATCTGGGACCGCACTGCAGGGAGGAAAATGGTTACCTGTAAATTTCCATCTCTAGAGTTATGAAATGGCAAACTGAGGCTGTCCTTGTTTACAAGAAGGGAGCGGCTCTTAATGCTGCTTGTAATGCTGAAAGACAAGACAGGTTCCTAATTCCTATCATGGGTACAGGGATGAAAGCATAGACTCATTTCTTCCTTTAAGCCAGTGTAAATTAGAACAACCCCAAGCTTACTCTAGCAGTAGAGTTCCATGGCAGTTCAAGTTGATCTCAGTCAACTGGGCAGTTAAGTACATCAGGGAGTTCAGCCAGCCTAAATCTAATCCAAAAAAGGGATTAGATTTTGGCTAGCTTTGCTCCCTGTATTGGTCCAGTGCCTGGTCTTAAAAACAACACTGCCCCTGTAAGGGAAAGAGACAGGACTCTGCAGCTGGATGCAGGAATAAAGGTAGGGTAACAGCAGCACCAATTTGGAACAGGTTTCTAAGTCACACCAGTTTGAAATATTTCATCACACCAGTTGAAAAAAAACAGAGCAGTGTGTTCCTAACAGTACCTGTGACAGTCTAAACCATCTCCAAAATGCAAGTTGACTGATGAGAAAGGCAACGTGCTCCAGAGAAGGGACCTCATGACATAGGCAAGCCTAACTTTAAATGGGTTAGCTCAGGTAGTGACAGCATTTGGGCTACCCAGACCTATTTTTATCAAGGATTCACCACAGTTTTACAACTCATGCTGAACTCCAGGCCACAATGTTAGTAATTTCCCACACTTAGTGCTCTGTAAGTAGGTTTATAAACTCTGTAGTGTAGAAAGACCCTATGTGTCCCACAATGTTGATTGCATCACCTTCTGCCAGACAGTACAATAACAGGGCTAGGAATAACAAAGAACCTCTACCTAAGGCTATTTAATGTGTTCTAATGAATGAGGTAACATACATCTAATAAGAATCTTCAAGCACTGACTCAGTGATGGACTGGTTATATTATGCAAAAAACAACTTGCCAGAGATGTGACTACATTTCCTCATAGCCTGTGCAACTCTGCCAGCACTGACCTAGCACTATTTATTAGGAGAAATGTTCCAAGGCTGATAGCAGTACCTTAAACTAAACTAAAATTTGATCAGTGATCAGGGCAGGAACTAGCTACCTGTAATCACAGGACTGTTTGCTGGCAAGTGTGACTTTTTAATGGCATTTACTGAAATTTGCATGGTGAAGATAACAATAAAGATGGAATTAGGAAGGAAATTGTGTTCCTGAGCTACCAAGTTTGATGATTATCCAAGGGTAGCTATTTTTTGTTTCACTAAATTTTGCTTAGTTTGTTTTGAAATGGGTAACAAAAATTCATATCCAAATCCTACATAAAGTAACTTTTCCTGTGTTATATCTTTATTTCATTATCACTGGTAGGGCTGACTGCTGGATGGGACTGACAGAGGCAGGGAAGGAGGACTACAGGCTCTTCATTTACATCCATGCATGCCTGCAGCATGTGCCCATGTGCCTGTGACTCCTCATGAGCAGCTACCTAGGACATAACTAATTTTTCGTCTCTGCTTTTCAGTGTGTCAGCCAGAAGAAGTAAGTTTATTACCAAATGTATCCATCCAGGGAATGTAGACAACAGATGGGAAATCATGAATGACGAGTATGCTTGGATATAGTTGGTCACACAAAATACAAGACATATGTAACATTTGTACTTATTCTCTCACTACAGAATGATTCATTCAGAATCATAGACTACTGCTAGAAATAGTATGATTTCTCCTATTATTCATAAAGTTGCTGCACAATTGTACCCAGGGTACAACTAGAAAAATAAGCATTGCATATGGCTGCCTTCTAGAAAATATTTGACTAGGAAGCTGGTGTAGTCAGTGGGATTACTATCCTATAGAATAAATGCAGGCTGGGAAGACAGACTGCACAAAATTGATCCAGGAGAAGAGCTTTGCTCAGGAGACATAGAGCAGTGATGAAGGAGATGTGCCCACGCTGGATTAGATCTGATGCAAATCCATCCGCTCTCAGACTATTCAGATTTGCTGTGCTAAAAGAGCATGGATCTTTGAGAGCTCCAAGGCAACAGCACATATCACGTGAGTGCATCTGTAGCCTCCTATGTATGCTGCCTGACAGCTTGTGCACAAACAGACTGTGCCCTGCTCCATGAGGCGTGTGATATCCTGTTCCCTCATCAAGGTTTAAGGTTGCACTCACAGGTGAGGCCCAATCTCTATGACCAGGTTTTGCCAGTAGCACTAAGCATGAGAGAGAAAAATTCACTGTGTTTAGGCAGTAGGAGCAGTGCCCTCTGCTGCAGACAGCCCTGCTGACAGAAGAGAGCTTTCCTCTGGTAGGCTAACATTGTTTGGCTAAAGGTGGTGTTGCCCTGCCAACAGAAAGACTCTCCCTTCTGGAGCAGACTTCATCCCACAAGAGGCTCTCCCATCGTGGTCACACTGGCATAGCTATTTCTGCAGAGGGCTCCAAGACAGATGGGCTCCAGGGAGATTTTGAGTGAATTTAAAAGCCAGGCTTTATTTGGAACCAGGGGAATTAAGACAAGAGTCTGATTCTGAGCACAATCCAACAGGTGGGGACTGCGAAGGGGCATTAAATACAAGATTCCCCATGAAACCACTGAAGGTAGCAATACCAAGTTTCTGCCCAAAGTTCTGTGCTGTGTTGTGGTAAAGTGAAAAAACACGAAACCCTGCCACCTCCCTGCTGATGGCTGCCAATTTTTTTGACAAACTGCATCAGATAAACATGAAAGGTTTGGAATATTTTTCTACGCAGAACAAAAATAACTTCAAGGGATGTGGGAAGAAAAAAAAAAGGGGGAACCAATTAGTCATATACTCATGAATGGAAACAGTAACACTTCCTTAGCTTCTTGGAGTTGATATTCAATGCAACGTTTCTTTTCTGATGTGTTAAATTTACCTTCTTTGACTGTGTTCTCTCCATGGCTGTTTGAGTGGTCCGGCAGATCAGAGACCAGCGTGTGATGAGAGTGTGAATGCCTAGCGCTCAGGCTCTCCATCTCCGTTGCTGTGTCAGAGCTCCCCCGTCTGGTAAACTTTCCTAGGGTGAACACAAGAAATGGCTATTTAGTTTACTCACTGAGAGGTACTTGGAGGCAAGAGACAGTAATTGAGGTTAGAAATTGAAGGATTGGCATCAGCAAAAGTCAAGGCCTTCCAGGACCCTGTGAAACAGAACCAAATGTTACAGTGGGATATCTTGTGGGGGTTCATTGACATAAACACCAAATGTGCAAGTTCTCTGCAAGGCTCTCCCATAGCACATGCTGATTTGATTTAGCTGACACCCACACCGTCACCCTCCAGCGGCTTCAGAAAAATAAGATTGGTCAGCACTGAAAGACTTCACCCTTTGGGGCAAGTTATAGTAATTTAGTTTCTTCTCCCCTTATCCAAAGAAATAGGTATATTAGGATGGGGAGTGCTAAAGCAAAGGATCTGTTGACCATTGGATCTGAAAAAAACATGATTTCACTGAGATATCAGAACGAAAGACCTGTAGATTAAGCCAGGACAAGAATCTGGAGCCCCTCAGATCAAACTTCTTGAGCTACTGAAGATATGGGAAAGAGGATTTTGACACTAAGTTTGCTATTCTTGTACAAATCTGCAGGTATCTGTGTATTAACCATTGACAAAACACATATGAATCTTGAAGAATTCACTTGGTAAGCTCACTGTCCTGTGTCCCAAAGAGGGACATGTTTACAATGGAGAGCTTACCAAGTGATGCCATCTAAGCGAAAATGAGAAGGCTCTGGCATGGCCTCAGGCAATCATTTTGCTGCCTATCATCTCCAAGAAAGGGTGCCAGGATGAAAATCTATGACATCAGGAGTAAGTTTGTGAAACAGAAATAATGCCTAGACACTGTTCGGTGAACTTGGAAGCTTAAAGGAGCCAATATTTAGATTTAAACACTGTATCTTTGCAATATCAAGGCAGCGTAAGCCTCACTATGAGACAATACCCTATTTATTTTGTATCTGCTTGAGGAAGACTGTGAACATTTTTTGCCACAATCCTAATAACCATAATGCTGCATCTCCAGAGATTTCTCTTTAAAAGAAGAGGATGCAACCATTCCTTGAATCTATTTTAAGCTGCAGTTGTGCAACGCTTGCTGCCACTCAGGGCAAGTGTATTGAAGTGGTACAGACATGACTACAGGTTGCTAAAGTAGCTATTATTCCACTAAAGAGAGTAGTTTTCAGAGAAAAAGTGAACTAAAGCGTAAGTCATTCAAGGTCTGCTGTCAGCACAGTTGCCACTTCTGCAAACATATGGGTAATGTTGCAAACAGAGCCAAGGACATACGGTGGCAATAGGACGGATGAATATAAAGAACCTCTGTTGTTCTCTGAATGTTTATGACAGGAATGACACAGAACCTGGGGCAGAGATAACAATATCTCACCTAGTATGGTGGTTTGCCATCCTCCTCTCTCAATACCACGCCTGTCCTCTCCGATTCCAGAGAAACTGCCGAAGGAGAAAGTGCTGCGAGTGGGTGAGACATCCAAATGATCCTCATGGAGAAGGAAGGGCACCCCCATCCTTCGTTGCCGCTTCTTCCCGGTATGGTGGAAAGGAATTGACCCCTTGCGCTCACGCTCCCTGTCCTCTTTGCGGCTCTTAAACTGCAGGAGGAAGACGAGCAGATATGAAAGCAGGTAGAGGCTTTGAAGCATGGCAAACTACCAATTGAGGGAAAAAGATAACAAAGATGTGTGGCCCAAGTGTAACCTTCCACTCTGAGCTTTTTATCTTGGCCATTTACCCCGATGGCAACTATCTGCACTCTGGGTCTATGTGAGTATTTAAAGAAACTCAGTCTTGCCCTAGGCTCGGATGGATGCCCTTGTATAATTTTATGACATTCTCAGACCATAAGCTAGATTCATAGAATCCACAAAACTCTGCTAAGTATCTTGGATGGTTGCAAACCCAGAGCTTCATGAGGTAAAAACATCAGAAAAACTCACTTAATTAGCTGGAAGTACGGTGAGCACCAGCACTTAAAAATCAGCACTGCCTGAGTACCCTCCCCTCATGCAGTTTCAGCAGGACAGTTACTTGTATAAAGATTTCAGTATTCTGGTCAGAATGTGCATATAAAAACCTTTGTAATAACACACAGAATCACTTCCAATGAAGAGAGATGTCAATCTTACAGATGGCATGCATATATAGTCCAAGCAGAACTTCAGCTGCTACTTAGCAGGACACTGAGGTGCTGAATCATAGGCAAATTAAAGTACAATTTTCTTCCACTCACCTTTTTGAAGATGTTCATCCCCAGGTCTGTGGAGAGATCTGGAACTGCTGGTCTACGCAAGTTGGTCAGTGAAACCTTGGAAAATGCTTCTGTGCTTAGTGATTTTTCTTCCTCATTACATTTCATTGTAAGATCCTGCAGTTCTCAAGAGACGGCAATAAGCACAAGGAGAAATAGAGGATAATTGGCTTTAAAAAAAGAGCTACTTCCAAGAGCTGTCATAGGAGCACTGTAGAGGAAAAGGACCTTCAATTCATTACACAAAACACTATTCACACATTTATAGAAAAATAAATTAACAAACAAAGAAATTTTAGACAGTGCCAGAATTATTGACCTTGTCTAACATTTCTGTCACCACAGAAAAAAAGTACAGCACATTCTGCTTCCACAGAAAACCTTAGGCATTGCTGTCAGTGTGGCCTAGTGGCATGGAAGACTCATATTCTGTTCTACTCTGATTCTGATCCCAGGTATGACTCTGGGTAGCTGGCGATGATCTTGAGGCCTTGGTTTACATTTATGAGCAATCGCAATGGCTACCCTTTCTGAAATGTTTTATTTAAGATCTAAGAGAATATGCCCTTAATAACATATGCCCTTAAACATGTATTTTGGAACTGAATTGCAATAAGCAGCACTGTCCCTTCGAGAGACTTGATTTGTAAAAATTTTATTTATGCACTAAAGAAACCTAGGACTTCGACATCAGTAAGCATCCTTCACTTGTCATAGCAGTCCATCATAGTTCATATTTGTGAAAGCCCCTATAGCTATAGCGCAGTGTCCCATAACAGTGAAAACATTGAGACTAATTTACCGACAGTTCAGTAGAGGGCACTCTATTTCCCTTCTGCACTGAGCCACACACTTTACAGCTGCCTACTGTAAAGGAAGGCTTTGCTGCAAAAGGTGGCATAAGCTCAGCTCCTGGCCATCTGTTCTCATTAAAGATTTGATGCCACTTTTCATGAGATGATTGTGCAGCTGAACTGACCAAATTCCCTCAGGATAATTTTCTTCTGCCTAAATATCAGCTTATTTCCAACGGAGATGCTATTTATCCCCGCCCCCCACCCCGCCATCAGAAAGTTTGTGCTAAACAACTGGGTAATGTTAAAATACCTTTTTGCTTTCAATCCAGAGATAGCCATACGCCAATGATAGATGAAGCAACTCCTATAGTACAGGAGGTTTAGATTCTGGCTAGCCAGATTATGTATTGCAGAGCTAGCAAGCTTTGCAGTACACAAGTATGCAGCTTTATGCATATGAAGGTCTGGCAGAAGCCGGTGACAGTGCTTGTAGCTGAAGTGTTAAGCACCAGGTACTGTGTCTGCAGTACTGGGCTACTGGGGACCACACATTCTTCAGAGACTTTTCAGACTAATCAAAGATTACCCTTGAATCCTTCCTATTAATTTTATCAACACAAGAATGAAGGAGACACACAACAGAAAGATTCCTCTTCACAGCTGTTTTCAGTCACATTCAATCAAGGTATGCTTTTAAACCATTTTCATATATGACTAAAGATTCAGGGGATGAGTCATATGTAAAACCCAATAGACAGCAAATCAGGATTCAACCCTAGGCACTCTCAACATCGAGGCCAGCAAATATTTCATATAGCTTGGTTCTCAGCCTTTACAGCTCTCTGGCCTCTTCTGGCTGTAAAACATGATATGGATTTATTTCAGATTCATTATCTTTGTCCATTAGTTACTAAATCAGTGTTTTATTAGGTGGCTTATGGTCACCAAAAGGACAGAGTGAGGATCAGGGCCTGCTGTGATACAAGCCATACAAACACATAGAAAGACACAGTCCCAGTTCTGAAATCTGCTTAGGGTAGGTATCAAGCAAAGAACACTATAAAACCAAATTACAGAATCACCTTAAATGTACACTTGTGTTGGTTTTGCGTGGCAAGGTTTTGGTAGCGGGGGGGCTACAGGGGTGGCTTCTGTGAGAAGCTGCTAGAAGCTTCCCCTGTGTCTGACAGAGCCAATGCCAGCCGGCTCCAAGACGGACCCGCTGCTGGCCAAGGCCAAGCCAATCAGCACCTCTGTGATAACATATTTAAGAAGGGAAAAAAACAAGTTAGAGGGAGCTTTTGCAGCCAGAGAGAGGAGTGAGAAGATGTAAGAAACTCTGCAGACACCAAAGTCAGTGCAGAAGGAGGGGCAGGAGGTGCTCCAGGCGCCGGAGCAGAGATCCCCCTGCAGCCCGTGGTGAAGACCGTGGTGAAGCAGGCTGTCCCCCTGCAGCCCATGGAGGGAGGATGAGGGGGTGTAGCGATTCCACCTGCAGCACGTGGAGGACCACACGCCGGAGCAGGTGGAGGCACCTGAAGGAGGCTGTGACCCTGTGGGAAGCCCACGCTGGAGCAAGCTCCTGGCAGGACCTGTGGATGTGTGGAGAGAGGAGCCCACGCCAGAGCAGGTTTGCTGGCAGGACTTGTGACCCCGCGGGGGACCCCACGCTGGAGCAGTCGGCTCCTGAAGGTCTGTGTGGGAGAGGCCCACACTGGAGCAGTTCGTGAAGGACTGCACCCCATGGAGGAGACTCACGTTGGAGAAGGTCGTGAAGGACTGTCTCCCGTGAGAGGGACCCCATGCTGGAGCGGGGGAACGATGAGTCCTCCCCCTGAGGATGAAGAAGCGGCAGAAACACCATGTGATGAACTGACCGTAACCCCCACTCCCCGTCCCCCTGTGCCGCTGGGGGGGACGGAGGTTGAAGCCGGGAGTGAAGTTGAGCCCGGGAAGATGGGAGGGGTGGGGGGAGGTGTTTTTAAGATTTGGTTTTATTTCTCATTCCTCTACTCTGTTTTGCTTAGTAATAAGTAAGATGAATTCCCTCTCTCAGTTCGGTCTGTTTCGCTCGTGATGATAATTGGAGAATGATCTCTCCCTGTCCTTATCTTGACCCGTAAGTTTTTTTTCATTGTACCTTTTCTCCCCTGTCTAATGAAAGAGGGGAGTGATAGAGTGGCTCTGGTGGGCACCTGGCCCTCAGCCAGGGTCAACCCACCACAACACTGTAGTATGTGATATATTTTAATGAATCAAGCTAGCACTCCTGTTGAAGACTGATTAAAAATGTGGCTATTCTGTGCAGTAGGCTGTGTGGTAATTATGATATGCGCAAGGTGGATAAGAAAGCAAAATAGTTTTGGGGCTGCTACTCTAGATTTTGTTGTTTCTGTTTTCTATTGCCTTCCTTCTGCATGACTGTATGGCTACCAGCTCATTAGTACTTCTCTCAGCTCTAAAGATATTACACTTGAGAGTCTTGGCTTTATATTAGCATTGCAGTAAGCACTACAGCTGCATATGCGTAATTTAAGCTTTGGCTCTTTGCCCCTGCAATGTTAGTGCAAGACTGTAGAGGTTTGTAAGCCTCTGAAGGTTTCATTTCCTAAACCTGTCCCTACACTGAATTCACTGCATACAGGTGCAATGCAGGTGTCCTTTATCACATGTTGCCAGGTCTGAAATATGTTTAGACTACAGTAACTTTCTAGAGGAATCTAGTATTTATTTTATTCACACTCCATCCAGCACCCCTTTTCCTACGCAACTAGCGCTGGCATGCTGCACTGAATATTTTTCTACTTTGCTGTTCAGTGTACCAGGCAATACATGAAGGATGTTTTTCATGTTCTCTCAATCCCAACTCCTTTAGCCCGAGCTTGTATTTGAAATCTGACTTCAGGCACACAGAAACCAACAAGAAGTGTGAGAGTTTTGCTGAGGCTTAGGGAGATGCAGGAAGTTACCCTGATAAACTGCAGAACAATAGAAAGAATGTGGCTTTACCAGAAAAATCTACTGGTCCCTGATGTGATTTGCAGGCAGCTGTTTTTGTCTTAATCAGTTTCTGCCTGCCACTTTAAATCTATCCTGCTGAAATACAGTTGATAGTTTTAAGAACTTACTGATCAACCTGAAATGATGACTTTGCATCAGGAGTTTAAGATCTAGACCAAAAAAGCTGGCTTTAACCATATCCCCATGTTGGATGAGCTGATGAAATCTCAGCATACAACCCTCTGTGCTGATAGAAAGAAATGACAAATTTTAGCCCTCTGGAGGTGGCATTCTCTCCTCTGAATAGCAGAGAGCCTTGAGTGATGAGACTGAATTTCAGTCCCTACACTTGGCTGGGATGAAACAGAGCCTACGTGTCTCTGTGCGTTGCAAAGATTTCAGTCCTATGAGTTGTAAAAGAAGGGGAGCATGAGCTGAAATTTTTGCTGCATGGAAGACCGTTTCACCTCCTCCATTGCAGCTGTTCTGCGTAACAAATTGGAAACCTTTTTAAACAGGATTCCAATTTGATGAAGTACAGTAAAAATACACAGGACTGACACAGAGGTTACCAAAAGCAATCAAACCTAGCCCTAGAGGGAAGAATGCCCTGGACAGAGTCCTCACATTAACAGCTAGAAAGTACCCAGTGGAATTGCCAAATGGATTTAACAGAAAAATGTTAGTCAAGAGCAACTGAGTAAAGGAATCTTCTGCAAGAGAAACAGCCTGGAAAAGCAAGAAATAGCCAAGTGTGTGAAAGGAGAGAAGTACTTCACTGTGTAGAGAAGAACCAGCACAATGCCAGTGCAAACAGTGTCTATGGAGGACAACCCCATTCATGCTGCCACTGTGCTGAGAACCTCTCACTGCACTCCCTGTTGCACTGGTAGCTAAATCTGTTAATGTGCAAAGTAATGGGTTTGTTATGAGCAAAGGCAAAGGGACAGTATAATGCATGGAAACAGGGAACCACATCAACAGCAATATCTTCTAATTCTCCCTCCAGGAGATGATACTAAGGAGGATTTTCTGTACATGCACAGCAATCCTATAAAATCCCCATGCAGAGGTAGATTAGGACTGAATAGTAATTCATATCACCTGGCCTTTATGGAGATAAGTCAAGCTTTTACAGGGATGAAACAGGCAACACTTTACAGAAATGACACTAAAGTATAATACAGTTTAAACAATACTGCTGCTGCTGAGCCCTTAAAACCACAAGTAACCTACCAGCCTTCAGAAAAATCGTAAGAATGGCTATAAAATCCTGAGATTTAAAAATAACAGTACTAATATTTACATTGTTTGTCTTCTCGCTTTTGAGCATCTGGGCTGTACATGAGAAAAGGTATTTTACCCTTCTCATAAAACAACAGGTCAAAAACTGCCAGAGCTCTACAATACTGAAAGCAAGGATGTTAAGAAAAAAACACCTAAAATTCTGAGAGTTCTGACTCAAAAAAGACATTTGACAGAAACATTAACAGAAGATAGAGCCTTTTAGTTGAGGTGTGTCATAAAATTGGATTGCAAAAATAGAATCTGCATTAAATTTTGTTAAGGCAGTTCCATCAACTTAGTAAATCAGAATTTGCTGTTAAAAGCCCACACGACAGGAAAAGAATGCACAGCCTAAAAGTAGCACAAATCAACAAGGAGATTAACTGAAACTGCAGCAGCATCGCCTTTTTATCCCTGGAACAACAGTGAGATACCCAGAAGAAAAAACATTTAAGCTCTAATACAAAGGTCTGTACTGCACCAAGGTCAGGAGTCTGAGGTTCCTTTTCCAGCAAAACGGAGCAAGTCTTGACACATATTAGGACAGTTTGTCACCTGAGGTTTTGTTGACAAAAAATAAAGGTAAAAGTTACGCAATAACAGCAGGGAAGAGGTAACAACACGGCTTTTGATCACTGCCACTATTTGCAAAGTCTACTCCAAGGTTTTAACCCAAGTGTTTGCCTGGAGTGTGCAGTGCTGTACCAAGTGCAATTCCTTTTCTCTCTTTTGAGGGGTTACACTAAAGAAGCTCAGTGAGTCCTGAGCATTACACTGTAACGCAAAGGCAGTCTGATTTCTTCTGACAACATTAGTATATTGTCACATCAAAAAACAATGTTATCACAGTTCACCCTAGATTAATTATCACAAATCAACCCTCAAGCTTTCAGCAGTCACCAGCTCTGACTCTGCATCAGTTTCTGCCTCCAAAACCCTCATAATTCTCAGGGTCTCTTTCTGTTTGTTGCATATATCTAACCTCCGGGCAGTTTAACCAACACCAAAGCTGCGCTTTTCACTAGCTGTCCAGCCATAACTTCTCAGCATCACCACAACAGTTGCTATTTTCTTACTGATGGCAACTGCTTACCTGAGTTTTGTGCGTATTCACCAGAGAGGGTGCCGCAGCCACCATGGAGCTGCTGCGAGGTCTTGGTAAAGGGGTGATCTCTGGCTCAGGTGGTTTCTCCGGCTTTTCCTGTAGCATATGCCTCAGCCTCTGCAGGTAGTACATTAATGACCACTGTGTGCCCTCCTCGGACCAATGCGGCTGCAGCAGGCAGCGCAGCACTGCTACATCAAAGTATGTGGCATAGCGAGACTTCTGGCATGGTGGGATCACCAAGGACACCCTGTTCCAGAAAGCAGGAGTAGAAATTTTAGTTGTCAGGCCCCTTAGCCCTTCTTAGGTACTCAACTCTCTGAATAAAGAACCAGTCAATGATGATCCGTCAAGTTTGTGTGTTCAACTGTTCTTAAGAAGTCACTCTTGATACCATGAAGTTTTCTTTGATAGCTGGAAACCAGTTCTGTCCTAGCATACACCCCAAAAGACCCAAGAGTTCTACTAAGAGGCTAAAATTTAGCCACTCATCAGGAGTTGTAAGCCTCTGTCATTTTCCCGCCATCTGAAGAAATTGCCAGGATGTGCACGCAGCTGTGCCTGCCTAGGCTTGCAGGGACATTTGACCCTTTGGGACTAAGGCCCTGACTGAGGAAAGCATTACCAAAGACACGTAAGTGGATATTTAGCTTTCAGCTCCCAGGGGACTCAAGTACATGCTTTGTTAAGTGTTTTCTTGGATAGGGTTGCTTTCTTAAACTGCGGTCTGAAGATAAGCCTCCAGCACCTGCGCTGAGTAATTTGTTCAGCTGGAAACAGACAACCCTTGAGCATCTGCTGTTCAGATACAAGTAAGACATATTTAGGGATGGTTTACATTTGCACACATCAGCCCTTACTTAAGAAGGGGCTGGCAGGGCAGCTAAGTTAGTTAACCCTTTAAGCCAATTAAATTGATTCTTATATGAGTAAAAGTTACTGTTATGGACACTCTTTGCCAAGGTGTGCTAGACAAAAGGGCCATTTTTAGCCTTCATTTTGATTTCCCTGCCTTTCAGGTGGTGTCATTTCCTGATAGGTTTTAGTAGGGAATTTCCTAAGTATTGTAGAACTTAGTGCATGCAAGAGCAAGATGTCTGTAGTAAGCCTCAGGAATGAGACTCCAGAGATTTCAGATTTCAAAGGGATCGTATCTGGTTTTAGAGCCAATCTTATTGCAATAAAATTCCCTGATTTTTATTTTTTTTTAATACCACTTTTCTCCCAGTAGAGTACAACTGCCCTGATCTACCTTCTGTACAGTCACTAGCTGTTAGGAGACAATCTGTCAGAAAAGCAGCAGTGAAAGGGAGTCGGAGAAATGAGAATCACATGGCTGAAGAAGGTGTGAAATGCTGGGGGTGGGAACTCTGGAGATCTATTCCTTTTTGCCTGCGGAAGTACACAATTGGAATGTTCCCACTCAGTGTCTTAGAAACACACCTCTGTGAACTGAGTACTTCTGTGATTTTTGGATTCTATAAAAATCGACAGCACTTCCATGAATTGTATTCTCAGGCACCTGGGAATCATCACAAGAACACCAAATATTTATTTGTTTTAAAACATTTATATTATCAGTTCTGCTAAACCATGCAAACAGCATTGGCAGGACATCCCCATCGCCCGCAGGGTACCACCACATTCTGAACAGAGGTGTACAAAGCCACAGTCCAGCAAAGCATTAGGGAACAAGCAGTAATACTGCCCAGTGGAACCTCCAAGTGCTTAAAGTGAAGTGCATGCTTAAAGTGCTTTGCTGGATCGCTGCCCAGTGCCATAAAGCTGCCCTGTGCAGCCAAGCCAGATATAGGACTGACAAAGGGGAAAGAAGTGTGCAGTGAACATTGACACCACTTGGAATCAGGTGAATCCTGCTCCATATTACACGCTTGGAAACAGGGGGCAGGTGGCAAGGCTGGGCTTGGAGCAATGTGTGCATCTATAACTCAAACCTGCAAGAGCTGGTTTGCTGCCAGCCCCACGGGCCAATGTTGAAGGCACTTGGCGACTGCAGACCAACCCGTCTGTGTCAGCATATGTCACTATATGCAATCTATAGATTCAAAGCTTCTCCCGTAGTGCTGTATTCAAGGTAAAAATGTACAAGTTTGATGACTTTAAAATGAGCTGTTATAAAAACCTGAAAAACTGAATTAGGAAGGAGAAAATAATGATAAATGGAAATATGCTATAAAGTTTTCCCCATAAACCTGATATGAAGGCTGCTGATATGAAGTCACAGTCAAGATTGCATCATATAGATGCAGCCTGTAAAAAAACATAAGGATAGCTGGGATACTCAAAGCATCCCAGGAAATAAAGCCCATAACCTCAGTAGCAAATGTAAAGGATGATGCATTGCTCCCTGGCCACTTTGCAGGACTCAGATCAGTGTCTGAGTCTAATCTGTCTTTCATGCTCCCCTGTATGTGGCATAGGCAAACCTGAAGCACAACACAGCTTGAAGCAAGGCATGCTCTCCTTAAGAAATATTTGTCATTGAAGTCCTTCCTGCAAAGTCTATTTCCTCGGCAGTCTGTTCAAGACAGCAGCTAGATAAAGGGCTGTGGCTTTATTTGCTTCAGTGTTAAACTGTATCATCTGTAAATGGAGAATTTCACTGAGCAGAGCAGGGATAATTAGCTAGGATCAGAGGAACAAGCCATTTGCTCAAGAAGTATCTGAGGAACCAGAAATTAAACTCTGTGCTTCATTTAGAAGGAAATCTAGTGTTCATATAATCAGCTCTTGGTTGCCTGTGACTGCAGAGAGTGGAAAGGCAGCCTTCCTTCAAACCAGGCCCAAGGACAAAGGAATACTGCGGCTGTTGGTAAGTAGAGTAAACAACATTTGTTCCCCAGTTGTCTGTTGCTTGGCAACCAAAGCTCCCTGTACAGTTTTAACTGATCAATGAGTCCTGCAAATGAGGAGACATAATGATGCTCTCTTCAAAGCCTGTCTGAAGCTTCATCCCCATAGCAACCACCAGACCCAGCGTGACAAATTGATCACCTGATGCTGTCTTCTTAAAAGGCTGCTTATTTTTATGGCTGTGCACTCTCTGAGCAGTAGTGTTCACACGTAGAAAGGCAGTTCTGTCCCCAACTTCAGTTTTACTGCCTTACATTAATACAAATTAAATAAAGACCCTGAACTGACAGCAGGCTTGACACAAAATCCTGAGGGAAGCCTCCTGGTGGGATCAGAACTCTACAGAATAGCTTTGTCCTTTCCACCAGTGAAAGGGTGCATCAAACCCCTTTTTTGAGAAATTAGAGCCATTCCTAGATTATATCCAGAAACCCACTCCATCCAACATTTCTTCTGTCTCTGTAATGAAGCAATTTCTTAAAACACTGCAGTGTTTTGCATATGACATTTCCCAAAAGACATAAGCAACAGGACCAAAATTTTCAGGTGGAGTTTAAGTGACACTCCTAAATCCATAGAGATCTAAAAATATAGCTAGGCTTCCCTCCCTCTCCCCTCTCCAAAACACTCATCAGCTTCATTTACTTTATGGCACTACTCAGCATCCAGCACTACTAAAAATCTGGTTCTATCTTTACCTGCCCAAATCTAGATTAAAAGAAGTTAATTTATCAGTGCCATGCTGGAAAACCATGGCCTGAGCACTGCAGGGCAAGCTGGGAGGATGTTTGTGTGGCTGCACTTCTTTGGTAGTCTGTTCCTTTGGGCCAGTAGTCTAAAGCAAGCTAAGCAGCAGAAAGCAGAGAAGGCATAATGAAGGCAGCGGAGGGAGGCTTGCAAAAATCCTTTGCTAAAGGCAAAGAAAATTTGATCAGAAGGAAGCCAGGAAAGATACCAGCTGCCTGAGGCTGAATCTAGCTAAGGAGGGTTGAACCTGCAGGTTATTTGTTAGTGTCTTTAATTATAAGAAACCAACATATTAGAAAAGACCAAAGAAACTCCCCTAACAGGCCAGCTAGAGATTTCTCCAATGAAAATGGCATTGAAAAATCAAGTTTCACCACTTTGTTCATCACCCAGGACTGAGATTTGTTGAATTAAGAGTTTGAGATAAACAGCCAGCACCCTTGGTGTCTATGGACAAAAGCAGATTCAAGATAAAGGACTTCCGTGGCCTGCACCATTGAGTCACACCAGCCTAACTTTCTGCTGAAGGGGTTTGTACCTGGGATGTGCAGTACCTCTCTCCTGAGAGGTTTGGGAGGATACACTTCCATCCAAGGAATTTCCACGATGACATGCTGAAACACTGGCCTTTGGAGGTACAGAATCTGGCTGGGTTGTCTCACAGACCACCTGTAGTCCCTTTGGATAGATTTAACAAAAGGAAATAGGTATATAAATATATTTATCTCTCTCATAATAGTTTTCTTACTGCAATTTGTGCTTAGACATGACTGTTACTTACACCATAATACCATGGCAATACCATGGAGAAACTGATCAAGCCTGTGGCTTCTCAGTACTAGGTATTGTACAGGCAAAGGGTAAGACAGGGCTCTTGCCCAAGAAAATATCTAAGATCAGGCTTCCATCCTATAAGATAGGATAAGGCCAAGGAGATCCTGACCACTATACTCAATACCCTTTGGTTCCACTGCAAACAAGGTTGCGAGCCTTAGGAAGAACTGTGAAGGACTGTAATTTCTGGAGATGTAATACTTTGGGGTGGTAACTGCAAGTGCTGTTTCAATACTAATTTCTCCCCTCCCTCAGCTCCTTATTCAAGCTTGTCTAACCTTAGCATAGGACTTACCTCGGTATGTCCACTGTCCAGATTAGGGGATTCACAAGTCACGCTCTGATTGTTGGTGGGAGAACTTCTCTTAGCTGAGAAAAGAAGTCAAAGGAGGACATTTCAGGAATCACTTCTAATATTAAAATGTACCACTGAAAGGATAAACCAGAAAACAAAACCAAACCCAAAGCAGCGTCTCTCTGCTGCAGACTTCTGAGGCATTAGCCACAGCCATAAAAAGAAAAAGAAAAAAGGACAGGTTTAATTTTGGGGATTTTCTGATCCCACTCCAGATCTATGGAAAAAATTACAACAGTCAAAGAAAACTTAGGACTAATTCCATTTTTTCATTCCAGGGCTGAAATCCTTTTTTTGATTCCAGAAGTTGAAGCAGAGGGAAGAAGAGCTAGATGTCAAAAATAGTTTTAAATAATTTGAAAGACTTGAATATTTCGAATTCAGAGACCTACAGAGCCTTCGGAACAGAATACGACATTCAAAATGACTTGTAACCAGAAAAATCTGATTTCGTGAACTACATTTTCACTACTGTGAAAATTACAGTTCTGTGCTTTTGAGAATGAGCAAACAATGCCACAGTAATATACCCAGCACACTTCCAATTCACTACCTTGTAGGATTTATGCAAAACTATTGTCTAAAAACATAAAAGTAAAAAAGTTCTTTTAGAACTAGGCCAGACACCAAGGCTTGGAAGCATCATTATGGATGAAGTACAAAGGAGGAGCAACACCTTCCAGTATGCAAAAGTGAATTCACAACCCAAGCCTTCTTTGGAGCCTCTTGAAACTACTTTGTTTAATTTCATAACATGGTAAAAATCAAATTTTACATAGAAGGAGAACCTACGCTGCCAACTGTGTGCTCTTCACTGTTAATTGTTGTTCAGTGCCAGTCTGGGAAAGTCTTCTCCACCTCTGTCAGGCTGCTGCTAGATACTGCCTTTGCCCCTCTTAGCAACTAAGGAAGATACGGTGAAACAGAGATATGAGGCTGACAGGAAATGATAACTCTGCTGAAGAGTTTCTCATTTCCTGTTTGTGATTTCTCTCTCATCGCCTATTTAATTATTATGCAAATGTTGGTTGACTCTGAGGGGAAATAACCTTAAACTACTCTCAAAGGTTAATTCCTGCAGGATTAACATATTCGTTCAGATATGATGGCTACATAAGGAAGCATCAGGCAAAGAAAGGAAAGGTTTCCCAGCTCTCAGGAGCTACATTACCACAGCAAAGTCACAGACCTGTAACGATGTTCCTAATTGGTTTTACAAGGGCGTTGAAGGCAGAAACTTCGGGCTGCCTATGTTCCCACATAGGCTGCCAAATAACAAGGCCACTAGCCAACCGAAATGTCAGGTCAGACTCCTAGAAAGACAAACAGAGGTTGTATCACACAAGCTCACACAAAAAAATGTTGTTTCCAGTCTAGGATTATCATTTCTCTGATACACAGATCTTACAAGAAATGAGTGATACCATGTGCAGTTCTGTGGTCAATATATGCCTACTCAAGGGCCACTGACACTACTCAGCAGACATCAACACATTTCCAATACAGCTATAAAAAATAATAGGGAAATCTCAATACAAAAATATACAAGATGCTTTTTTCCAAATGAAATTTCTATAGTAGTTAATGAACCCTGTTTTTCCCAGGACATTAAGCTGTACACGAAAAGGTCATTCCTGTGTCAGAAAGCATCCCCTTCTGACCATATATAACCACTTCATATTTAGTATTCAAACTCAGCCTTAGGATTTATACTCCAAGATTTGAACTTCTTGCCCCAAAAGAATAAGAATACTAAATATTAAAATATTACTTAGAAATTGAGGAAACGTGAAATGTAACAAATTACTATGAAATAGCAGTATACAATAATGTTGTTACTAGCATCATTAGTACCTGAGCTACGTCAATACAGAGACATTAGTGCTACTTACACTTGTGCCATCGTTGTTTTACATATGCAAGTAGCTGAAATAATGTAAATTAGTACACAAGTAAATCTTAGCAGGATCAAGGTGCAGGTATGCACTTACTTGACCTGAGGTCATATTTACATTAGGAGACACTGATGTTGGTATAGTCCAGCTATCCCCATAAGGCAAACAAACATGGTAATAGCAGTTCTAGCAGCATAATTATAGCTGCTCCACCATCTCCTGTTGACATAGCACCACATGCCTCAGCAGTTGAAATCGATGATGCAGACAGAGCTAAAGGAATGGCAGGAGCTGCTGCTTGTAGCTGTCCAGCCCTTCTATTCCCTACTGTTCATTAGTGCTATCTATCTCATCATAATGAGCTCCCAAGCCTTGTTATAAACTAAGCTTGCTTTTAATTAGTATTTTTACTAAGGGGCACCTTGAAAGACTTTTGGAAGTGGTAGCAGTAACACATGTTGCATTTTCACTTTGCACTGCTAGCTTTTGGTGACATGGCAACGCTTTTATCTACAGTTGTTAAGTTACAGGATCACATGCATGCCTCTCAGCCCCCAAAAGTCTCATTTAAAAACACATTGCTAAATACACAAATCCTCTCAGAAGTTAGGAATTCCATCATTTAGGTCTACCTGTGCAAACATGCATCACCTTCCTTGAGCACATGCATTACCTTGGTTATCTGGTCAGATAGTATTCCTCCCCTGAGACCTCTACCTCTGTGAAACACAGAGGGGACAATGCTAACTTAGTGAGCCAGTCACATACCTCATTTACCTCAGTTTTTTTGAGCTTTGCTTTGATGACAGAAACATGCATGTTTTCACGGGCTTTTCAATGTTCATCACTACAGTATCTCAGAGATGTCAGAGATTTTCATGGTAAACCTGAGATATTGTTATTAACCCCATGTTGTAAATGGGAAACTACATCCCAGAAAGATTAATATAAAAAAATTGGAAACCTAATCTCTAATAGCCAGGGTCTACCTCTGGTTTCATTTCATTTATTCAAAGGGCAGGCCACATTAGTGTGTGTAGCACTGGGAAAAATTCAGCATTTCTTCCTGTCATGTTCCAGAAGCTTACAGACAAAATGTGGAACTAGTAAACAAGTGTGAAAAATTTGGGCTAAATAAATTGAGCAATACTGTACAGGAACTCGGCAGCAGAAGCAGGGAAAGATTCTAGCTCTCCAGACCTGCTTTCACCTGCCCTAACAAAAAGATTATCCTTTATTTCCTGTACTTTCTTATCTTCTTCAACCGTTGCAGCATACAAGGCTGGATTAGCACAGATAACAGCCTGCATCACTTCATGACTTTATAGACCTTTTCCAAGCACCTACTCTCCAGAGCCAGCTTCTCTTCCAAGGCCTAGCTGGAAAGGTAAAGGCTAAACAGCAGCCCTCCAGAGAGACTAAAGACAAGAGGCAGGAGTCAGAGCATACAGAAAACGTCTCCTCATCACACCACTCTGCAAAGCTGATGCACTCAGCATAAAACTAACAGAGGGATGCCGGCAGACAGGAAGCCTGCAGCCTGCTTCCAACTTCAGAACAAAGGAATGCTCAATTGCCTTTGCTACTGCCATGCTTATACCACTATCGCACATTCCTGGTAATTAGCATCAAGATGATTAGTAGTGACAACAACAAATCCCAGTAGCAGCCCCATGGTGGAATCCCTGAAAAGCTTGCAAGGCCCTTCTGAGCAATGGTTGAGAATCACTGGAGCAAGCCAAAGCTCACAATCCTTTCCGCAGGTTCCAGGGTCCCAAAGACTTCACAAGAGCCACAGATCTTTGACATTCCTGAGAGCTGAAAATGGCTCACTTCAGATTTATTTCCCTTTGTGTCTGCCTGATACTGTGGTGATTGTTCATGTCACTGGAAATATTTCTTCCTGATGGCAGTGGAATTCTGCCAGCTTGTTAAAACATTTCCAGTGGTCACCCAGTGTGCACTGTAGGCTGAATTAATTAACAATCACAAAGGCAGAATCATCCTTTTCCTGCTCAGAGGTGTCTCCACACAAGTATCCCACCAGTATTCCACTTACTTTAATCCTGTGGACAAGAGGAGCAAAAAGGAACACAAAGAGCTCCACTGTGGCCATGGAGTTCTGGAAGAACTTCCTTCTGTTACTCTCCTCCTCGTCATTTGTGGTGCTGGGCCGGGAATGTCCTGGTGATCCCTGGTTTTCAGCCTGGTGGATAAAGGCGCTACTGCTCCCTCCCCAACTAGAGCCTCTGTCTCCTCCAAATCGGTCATTGCTGCAGTCCTGAGGGGCCTCCAGCAGCATCCAGTGAAGAGTGTGAAGAAGTTTTGTTTCAGCTACTCCAAGCTTATCCTGATGTCCTGGATGGAAAAAATGCATGACAGTATCTCACAGGGTTTCCATTAATGGTACTGTTGAGACTTTCAGAGCCACACAGGAAAGTGGGCATCCAATGTCCTGATAAGCATTTGAAAATTAAAATTCTACCATTAAAAAGTATCAGCATTCTGTTTCATTATGTTTGAAACCTCCTAATTCACAAGTCTCCATTTACTTCACAGCATTTCCAGTTCAGTCCTTGAAATGTCGGTTGCAAGGCAACTGAAAACATGGACATAGAGTGCTCCTAAAAGCCTGACAGTCTTGTCTGTTTGACTCTATTGAATGGCATGTCTCATGAAGCAAATTCCTGCTGAAACCACTGCTGAAATCACTAAAAGACTAGTAAAGTAAGTTAGATTTGGACCTGGTTCTATCCTTATTATCTGACTCCTCTGCTGAGAATCAAACACATTAGTCTGAATAAAAAGAAGAAGGGAGAAAAACCACCAGAACTGAAGATATTAACAATACCTGCTGCAATTGGGCACTGCACTGTGCCTTGGAAGAAATATGTATTCCTTTGAGGAACTCATGCCTGATGGGTGGTAAGACTTTTACTAAAGCTAGTTCTATTAAATTCTCTGGAAAATAACTAGCAAAATATTGAACTACTTTAACTCTTCAGCTCACCAGACCATTAACTTCACTGGAAAAGCTCTCACAGGTTACCCTTATATAAATGAGAACAGATCAAGAAAGGCGATCCACAGAATGAACTAACTGGGATTCTAGGACTTAGAGTATGTTGGCACCCTGAGCACCAATCTGCCATATTTTGACCGATAATGTCAGTAATGGAAAAAACAAATTCATATAAGCACTAACCTAGCTTGTTGCGGTTGGAGAGCAATGTTGCAGTGCAGTGCAGCACATGTGGGAGCGCAGCTTGGACAAGTTCCCAGCGAGAAATGCTCTGGATGGCTTCAGAGAGAGCTGGAGAAAGGCCATGCAGCTTGTTCTCTACTAAAACTCTTTCAAAAGACTAAAAGTAAGAACAAAGAAAAAAAGACACTATATATCTATTTCTGCACATACCTTCTAGTACATACAACATTCAGTTTTAAAAACCTGTAATCTGTAAATTTTCATTATATAACTAAAGCGGACCTTAGAATATTTTTCCTGAAAGACACCAGACATATGGACATACTTGGCTAAGAAATGAATGGGCCACTCTATATTTTCTGTTATAAAAAAGAATTAAAGCAAGTATCATGTGCATATTAATAAGTGCCAACATCAAGCCAGACTCACAGTTGTGCTGGGTATTAATCTGGGATGCCAGTAATCCTGTTGGAAGTCACAGGAGCTAACGAAGCCTGTATTTGTGGATGTGAGAGCTGGATATGCTTCTCACACGCACACATGCTCTTTCAGTTCAGTGTAACATAAAGGGCAACCCATTAAAGGTATATGGGCCTTAGGAAATGTTTTCACACCCTGCCACAAAAAATAATCAGTGTACAAAATTTTTTGTCGAGCCATGATGTAATGGTTTTGTGAACACTTAAAAGAGCTGATGGCTGCAGCAAGTTAATTATTTCCACCTCAAGCAACACAAAATAAGACTATCTGCCTTTGAAATCCCTGAGGAAGTTCCTTATTGCTAGTTGCTCCAACCATTTCAATAAGTTCTTCTGCTGATCAGATACAATGATCTCATTATAGGTCACAAAGGCAGTTATATTCCTTCACTGAAGTTCCTAAAGTGAAGAAATGCATTACTGATAGCATGTGTCATTGCCATATACCAGCTTAGCCTCCTGGCTACCTGTTTGTTCACAAGCTGTTTCACCAATTTTATCAGGCTCTGGGCAAACACGTAACTGTTGGCATTCATGACCTAACGGATGCTTAAAATGCCCTCACTCCAGATTCATAAAGCTTATCCTTCAACACTAGTCATAACAATTTTTCGGGGGGGGGGGGGGGGGGGGAGATAATAAGAATGGACTTAATTACAAAGAAGAAAGGCAAAAAGGGCAGCAGTCGTAACCTACCTCTCCTAAATGACCAGGCATTTGTAGGTGTGGCATGCTAACCAGTGGTAGCATGCACTCTTCTGCATTCCCCAGTAGCTGTGCGCATTTGTTCTCTCAGGTCACGGCCACATCTGCCAGCATGGGCAGTCATGAGCTCCTCCATCAAGAGGATGCCCTAGTGCAAGGATAGTAGTGCACCATTGTGGTATTACAGCATCCCCGTAACAGCTCTGCTGTGCCCACCACGGAGGCAGAGAACACATCTATCTGTACTTACAACCTAAGACCAAAACTCTGCAATAGCACCAGGCATAGACAGACTAAGAGAGGGGGAGAGGGACTGTATGATTTACACAGATGTATTTGGGAAGTATTCAGAACTGAGTGTGCTTACAGAGGACTGAGCCTGTAGCAACACAAATTGAACCTGAGGAAATACCGACAATAAACGTAAGAGCTGCCGACAAATATGTCGGTACAAAGTCATGCTGCCCACCTACTAGAAACCCCAGGCTCTAGTCAGAAAAGTCAATAGCTTTTCTTTATGGAGCAGTGGCCGAAACTGGAGGGCATAGATAACATGTCTACAAAGGGAAACTGTCTCCTGCCATGCATTCCTATCAGTTCATGAACAGTGGGGGGAACACAAGCAGTAACACCAGCTCCATTGGGCAGTTTGGCAGGACATCCAAGAGCAAGTTGCAAAGCCCATTGAGATTCAGGGATGTCTGGTGATTGGAAAGCCTGGGCAGGTGGGGGAGCCGGGTACTTGTTCTAAGGTCTGATTATTCTATTCAGTTCAGGAACCATGAAGGCATTGAACTACAGTAACAGTTGAGAGCATATTAGAATAAAGACAACAGAGGTCTAGAACTATCCCAGACAAGGTTACCTAACAAAATGGGAGAACAAAGCAGCAAAGTATTCCCAGAAGCAAGACAAGAGGTGCAGGATTAATGCATGGTTAGAAACAACACAAAGTCTGAGCCAGTGAACATCATGAGATGTTATTTATTTTTGTTAAAAAGGGACAGGGTGCCACTCCTTATCTGTGCTCCAGCGACACACTCTCACCTCTACTCATGCATGAGCTCTGTGGCTCATTGAAGCCTTCATTCAGCCAAGTCAAGCCTCTACACAAGCCAAAATGAAGCTTAGCATAGAGGCAAGTAGTTTCTACCCGGTTAGCGAGCTGAATTAGCTTACTGAAAGGCCTGCCAAGCACCAGTGCTGACCTAGGCTTATCAAAAGAAATTATTTTGTCACCCTAGTAGAAAAGCCAAACCATTAGCTCATGCTTCAGTACAGTGACAAAGCTATTCAATTTACAGAGCAAGGGGAGGAAAAAAAAAAATCACTGTGAGCAGCAACACTATTCTGAAGTCTGATGGAGGACACATTGCTGCTTTCTGGCTTTCCATTCAACATCTCATTTGCAGGTACTTCAATGGCATCAGGGACAAAGTATTCACCTCAACATTTTGTGTTTCTGAGCCACATGAATCTTTTCTTACATGGTTAGCCACCAGATTCCTCTGTTCTTTGCTGGCCAGAGCAAAAAGCTAAACATATTTCTGTACCACAATGAAAAATTAGCTTCCTGAACAGCATATGTGATCACAAGCATCTGAGACAGAAGTACTGTTATGTTGCCAGAAAAATGCTAACACAAAGACTACTATATGGAAACCATTGAGTGTGTCCCTGTGTGTTATGGGCACTGGCTGGCACACAATTACCACTGAGCATGTACTGTCAGCACGGGACCTAGCTGGCATCACTCTCCGCACTGATAACAGCCACAAGCAGCCAACGAGAACATGCAGTTCTTGGGACAAGTGTTCCCATGGGATTTGCTTGGAGTTCTCCATACAGGTCTATCTCACAGCAGCTTCTCCCTACACCAGACATTCAAGATGCAAGGCCCTGGGTTATCATTTGCTCCTGTAGAGCCTCCCTTTTGGTCTGCTATGGCTCTACTCTAACATTCAGGACCTGCTACAGAGACTATACAGACATTAAGATGAAAGACCTAATGTTCACCGCACATGAACTAAGCAACTGCTGCTACAGCTGAGAGGAGTTACATGCTTCAATGAGAAGGCTGAATGAGAATGTCTGAAGTAAGCTCCCTGTAAATCAGTCAGAAGAGAGATACTGTCATGCTATGGATAGGTCTGCAGCTGCAGTCTCAGGGCCACTGCTTGCCTAAGAAAACAGTTACCTATTTATAGCAGGCTGGTCCATGCCTGCAAAACCCACGTGCCAAAGGATAAAGAACATCTGCCAAGGTGGTAGTGAGGAAAGTCAGTGTTATATGCCTTGGCTGGAAAAAGGGCAGGCCCTTTCAGTGGTGCTCTGTGTGAATGTATTCTGCTCCCTCAGGGCCACTTACACAAGCATTTTTCCTTTTAGTCTGGTGATGCCATCTGTTTTCACAGGGAGTGGCGGTCAGACTTGTCTGGCTGCCTTCCCACTGCTGCTGTTCTCCTTTTACCTTCTTCTCCACCAAGAACCAAAGAGGCTGTTAAATGCCTTGTGACCACAGCCAGCCTGCGTATCACTTTGCTGCTGGAATGGGAACAGGTAGCTGCCTGAAGAAGCCTAGACAAGCAGCACAGGACAGAGCAGATTCTGGCTGGGCTTTGCCATGGTTTCCTGTACAGCTTTGCTCAAGTCACATGAACTTCCCCTGCTCTAAGCCCAGGGGAGCTGTACCTGCAGTAAGCTGCATAAGGCAGCAAGGGGTCAGCCAGACCCCCAGTAGACAGCCAGGACCTTGTGAAGCTCAGTACGCCCCTGTTCCATCCTCTCAGGAGTGCCAGATGAGCTGCAGGTCTCCTCAAGGGAAGTGGCCGTAGAGGATCTCATATTTAAAAAAAAAAAAAAAAAAAAGGGCAAAAAAAGCAGCAAGCTAGGAGAGCAGGGCCCAGTGCTTAGCCTAGTGTATGTACAGAAGGACCCTGGAGACACAGAGCAAAGATATTAGTGCATCATGGTGGAAAGCAGAGACCAATGCTAAAGTCACTTCAGACTGACTGGAAAGAACTTGAAACGTAGGCGGACAGTACTGTCAGAATGAGGAAGGTCCTCTGAGTAGGGAAGAGTTTCTAGAAAGATCTAAAACATTAACCTAGGAGTTCACAGTATGAGGGATGGTAAGGCTCCATTGTTTACCAAACATAGTAATTATACAAACATTGACAAGCAATGAAACACAGATGCCAAGCACTTTATTTACAGAAAATTCTCATGTTCAAAACCTCAGTTTTCTGCAACCATGCCCATTAGCTAGATAAAATAAAGGTGGCCTTTTTTTAAACTTTGTTTCATATCTATTCTTTAATCATTCATAGCAACAAAACATATTACTACATTTGCAAAAACAAGTTAAAAAAAAACAGAAAAGAGATAAACTTTGAATTTGCAGGACCCTCCAGAAAATGTTTGGGTTCTTCCATGCCCATTGCAATCCAGGGTAAAAGAACTTAAAACATATCCTTGAGTCCCTTACCCTCACCCAAAAAAAAACGTTAGCTTTGTACAGCACTTGCATTCCTGTGAGGTCATTTACAGCTTTGACTCATGTGTATTAGGAATGACATTCTGTCAAGGCAGAAGAACTACAGAATGAGGAGATGGAAGAACATCAAATCCACACTGAGGCACAAGAGCATTTAGACAGTGTAAGGCAATGTGTGTGTGGGGGGTGATTTAAGGCCAATATTCATAGACTAATTGAAGTCAGTGTGATTGTTCAGGTAAGGAAAACACAGCTATGAAAGGGCTAGGTTTTTCCTCAAGTATTTAAAGTATAAAGCAAAGCTCAAAGAAGCAATGCAATCTGCTCTTGCAGACCAGATGCTGTACTCACTGAATCTAGGCCTCCAGCATCTGCTTCCTCAATGCACAATATACAGCAAATTCT
Organism: Balearica regulorum gibbericeps; assembly: GCF_011004875.1. NCBI lineage: Eukaryota > Metazoa > Chordata > Aves > Gruiformes > Gruidae > Balearica > Balearica regulorum. The sequence continues at coordinate 6,136,768 of NC_046189.1, forward strand.
ACTGCAGCAAGTTTAGAGCCAAGGATAATAATAGAATACTACACAATGTTGTGTGATATGCATTGTCAGACAGTTAACAGCCTATAGACATGCCTAGAACAATTCTGGCTAGAGAATTTTAAAAGGACAGATCATATAACAGGTGCAGAGTATTTTTAGGCACACTAGTCAATACAGGGGTGTTAGATAGTCAGCTTGATGTTTCAGAAGACAAGCCAACTACCTGTCAAGTTCCAGAAACCCTGTCTCACCCATCCACACAGCACTCTGCTACCGCACTGGATAATATGGAAGGTGTTGGTATGGGCAGACATTCCTGTGCATTGGCAGGAATCGGAAACCGATGAGCAAAAGAACATGGCAGATGCAGCAGCTCAGGCTGTATCCAATCAATTGCTCAAAACTAAGCCCCACCTTTGAAAGCTTTCTACCATAATTTAATGATTACATTAAGAATTGGAGGTGAATCAAGTTCTCCCTCATCCAAGGGGTGGAAATGGATTGGATCTTCATAAATGCATTTTTCCAGAGCTCCTTTTCCCTTGGCTGAAGTGTGTGATTTATGTTGTCTTGCAGTTGGTTTTTTTTTGTGTTTTGGAGTTTGGTTGGTTTTTTTGTTTTGTTTTTTTTTTTTTGTTTTGTTTTGTTTTGGTTGGTTGGTTTTTCAGGTGGGGGTGTGTGTTTGGATTTTTTGGTTGGGGATTAGGTGTGGTTTTTTTGTTTGTTTGGGGTTTTGGTTTTGTTTTTTTTTTTTTACACTTAGTAAATTCAGATATGTGCTCATAGAAGACAGGTGCTTTAGAATCAGCCTAGGAGACATAGAGGAAGACCTGATGCCAACAGTACAGCACGAAGCACAAGGAAGTCACAGACAGGTAGGTACATCATGGAGAATGCACAGAGAAGGAAGCTCTGTCCCTCCACCCAACAGTAACAGATACTAGCTCGCTGGTGGGGCCACAGCCTCAGATTATAGGTACTTCAAGGCATTGCTCCTGTGCACTCCTGAAACTCCTGATAAGGGCCATAAGGCAACAAGCTCCATTTTCTAGTTTCTGAACAACCAAGAACTGTCAGTGGTATAAACCAGTGACGATGCTTTTTGCTCCATGTGCCAGAATTGCAATACCTTTTACTCACCAATACACTAAACCAGCATTCCTCTATCAGTATTCAGTATCTAGCAAAAACCCTGAAAAATTTATGGATTTCTTAGAAGAAAACTAGTCAGCAGCAGCTAGGGCTTCTCCAGCTTAATATCTTGTGAGAAGGAAGTCAGAAAATTGCTGCAGAGATCTAAGTACTTTAAACTATTAAGATACACGTCCAGACCAAGTTTTTCCAGTCTGTCAAGTTTGGCTGCAACTGCTTAATGTACTTTAAGTCATCCAAAGATCAGCAACAGCTCAAGGAATTCTGGAATTCCCTAGATACCCATCTTACTTGAACTTGCTGCATGCCTTCCCTTTCTCCTCCCTTTAGACAGTGGATTGGGTTTTCATTCAAAATGCAGTTAGAAATAAGAGTTATTAGTATCTGCATAATAACATATCCTTAATTATGCTTCTAAGACATGCTCCCTCTATTTTCCAGTAGGGGAGCTATTTTCATCTTGTGCAATGGTAAAAGTATTGTTTAAATCCTATTAGTAATGTTTAGATTTTCAATATTTTAAGTCTGAAAAATCTCCGGCAATCGCAAACTGAAATTACATCAATCTCATCTGAAAGCACATACACACATGATGAACTGCAAGTTTAGACCCAGATTGTCATAGCTTAGTCTGCCCATATCATTATTTACTTTATTTAATTACTAATTAGTTCAATTACTAATATCCAAATCAATATATTTTTGTTGTGTCTAGAGATGCACATGATATCCAAATTCTCTAGATGGAAAAAGGTTTCAAATCCTGATAAAAGTTCAAAATTAAGCTGAATGGACAAAATCCACTTCTGGTGTAAGCTGATCAGCCACCACGGTCAGATCGAGTTGCATGAAAAGTTAGTTACTAACAAGAGTTGAAAAAGAGAAACATGTACATACCACACAGGAAGCTTCATATTGTTTCCCCAGTTTAGGTCTTAAAAATGCACTGAAGGAAGGGAGAAAAAGTATTAGAGACCCAGAACTTCATGTGTGGATTTTGCTTAGTTATTTTTAGGATTTTTCTCATGTCAGAAGCTTGAGAAAAGGCTAAGAAACTTAATGTAAAGAAAGATATAAGGCCAAAACAATGTTCAGATACCTGTTGATGACATCTGACAAAATGCTATTACCTTTTCTAGAAGACAAAACTACCCACACTGATATGCCAAGAGGCAGTTAATCCACTCTCAAGGAAAGTCCTATTCCCCATGGATAAAATCTTCCATCAGATAGTTTTCAGCCATTTTACCTCAGTGAAAGATTTTCAATATATTCTGTTTAAAATGTGTTAAATATTACCGAACTTTGCCTTGCCTCTATTTTAAGCCTGAGATCCATTTGCCAGTTTTGTATTAAGTATTTTCCTCCACAACTGCTGATGCAGAAGGCTTATGATGAAATGCAGGCCTGTACCCTGTAGATAGAGAACACCTACCCTCTACTGTCATTCCGCTCCAGAATGGGATCAGAGTTGAATATTAAAAAAAATTAATCAGGTCACCTTATTACAGCTTTTTTTTTTTTTTTTTTTGAGGACACTGAAACAGTAGAATAAAGGGATTTTGCTACTGACGCCTTAAATTAGAGCCACAACCTTCAAACCTTCCAACCTCCCCCCCCACAGCCCCCACAATGTTTTCAGTTTAGAATTCTGTTAAGACAGGGTTCACAAGGAACATAAAGCCCCAGCCATATATTCAGCCTGCCCCTCACACATCATTACTCTCCAGTCCAATGAAATAAGGTGAGACTTTGACGTATCTGTTTGCATGCTGACCTCTCAAAGCATAGATTACACTTCCAGAACAGCTGCAAATACAGATACAAGCAAAGCTGCAAGTCCAGTGCAGCACTGAGGGATGCTGCTTCTGGTACCAGAGCTCCAGCAGCCCTCTTAAAAGTGGGGGTGGAAGTGGGGGTGGGGGAAGACAGACAACAGGGAGGGGAGAGGTGCATAGACACACACACACGGATGTTTTAAAGTCAAATCAAGAAGCTGTCTGGGACTGTCACCAGGTTAAGCTGCCTCCAGTCCTCCCCCCATTCCCGATACACACAGATTGCTCTATACTGAGTGCAAAGAGAGCAGCTTGTTTCACGCCTTCATGTTGCAGCTGCAGTAACCGCTTCCTCCCCGCCACTGGGCAGCAGCTGGCCTGCCCACCCTCCCCACTTCCTCTGCCCTGTTGCAGCTGTATCCCAAGTACCCAGGGCTCGCTGCTCTCACCTGGTTTGCCTCCATAGGAAGGTCTGGATGGGCAGAGGGATGCCACGGCCACTGTCCTGCTCCTGGCCTTCTGAGCTTTTCCTTTTCACCATGATGCTGATGACAGCTGCTGCTGTGAGCCAGTCTTAGAAGACACACCAGCCGGGATCTCCCATGGCTGCCTCTTTGCTCTCCGTAACTCTTTACCCTCTTCCCTTCATCCTCTGCAGCCCACCCCCTCCCTCCCCTCTTACACCTCCCTTCAGCTTTGCTGGTGCAAAATGGCTGCAGAAGGCAGGGAGGAAATTAGGGGAGCGAAGATGTCCGCGTCCCTCTGCTTCCTCCCTGCCTTCAGCACCTCCCTCTGTGGACAGCTCCCAGCACCGAGAGCCGCGCCGGCAGGCGGTGACAGGGGAGGGCGGGCGGGTGGCGCGGGGGCGGGGGAGGCACCACCCCGGCCCGCCCCGCCGCCCCCGGCCTCCCGCAAAACTTCCAGCTCCCGGGAAGGGGCGCGGGGCTGCTCCTCCCGCTGGCCCCGGCGCAACAGGGCCTCTGCTGACTCTCCCTCCCTCCCTCGGGCGCGACGCGCACCGCGGGAAAGTTTCGAAGCCACGCAAACCCGCCGCGAGAGGAAGATTCAGAGCAGCCGAGGACCGGTGGGGTCAGGAGGCGTCTCCTTCCTTCCCTCCCTCGCCACCCGCCTGCAGCAGGGACAAGGTCAAATAGGCTGCTCCTGCAAATCGAGTGGAGTCTGACCAAGCTTCCTCACACCCGCAGAGGAGCGGAATTGAAAGAGGGCTTTTCGAGGTGCTGGGGAGCTCATGAATAGTTTATAAAGCCAAGTTCCCCTTCTTGGATCTACAAAGGCAGGAGTCCTCGAAGGGTCTGCTGCAGCATGGAGCAAGGCTGTTAAATGGGGAGATACTCATTATCTCAAGAGTAGGGAGAGAAGGGAAGCAAGTAATAAACTCTCTCCAAAAGTGAAGGTTGGTGGTAGGAGCAGGGGAAGTTTGGGGTACTTATTCCACGGGTTTTTCTTACACAGAAGGAAGTGAGACAGAGGTGGAGAGGATGGTGAGTTCCAAAGCAAAGTTACTTGTGTTTCCAAATAGACACTAGACTGATTTGACTAATACAAAGATATATTTGAGTCAGGTTTGCTGGAAATATTTCTCAGTCACTGTTAGATTAGCTCTCCGTACATACCTAAGGATATCAGAAGATGGTATACTACTGCAAATAATTAATAGAATAAAATGAAAGACAAATCCACCCTTATCAGTTATTTTTTCACAAAAAAAAAAAAAGTGATATTGCATTGCTTATATAAAAAGATCGCAAGTTTAAAGAAAGATGCTCCAACCAGCCAAGGCCACGTTTCTTCCTGTCTTTCTACTTAACATTAGGCACTTAAGACTCACAGGGGTCATTCCTTCCTGGAACAGGAGCTGAACTGATCAACACCACCTATTTCCTTCCTTATAGGTACTTTGAGAAGCAGTTTTGCTGAAAACCCAGTGCCACTACTTTGATAATCTGCATTTACTCCCATTTAGAACAGAGTTTTTTTCTGGCACCCAACCCAATACTTCCTTGCACTGACTTAGGCTGGTCTTGATCTCTATTCATGGACATCAGCGTGGTCTACATTTTGTTAAAATGCCCCTCTTGCACAAAAGGAATATTAAGACAGTTAATAAGAAGGTAATCAGTTAAATAAAACCTAAACAATATGTTTATGACCAAAAAGTTTTAAATAATTAAAATCACCAATCTACCTGAGTTCTGAAATGCTGTTTGGGTGGGTTTTTGCTATCAGTAACTTTTTCTGTTGGTGCACAGAAGTAAGGCCTTTTTCTTCACAGGATTTAATTACTATTTTCTTTCCTTCAATCAAGTGAGGTCAGACAGGAAAAAAACAATCTTGATATCTAAAATTTTATGCAAACTAACTACAGAGAGAAGATGGTTAAAGCAAATTACTTCTAAATGCAAGGTATGTATTAAAGAAGTTTCCCTACTCTGCACCTCCTCAATGGATCCAGGAGTTTTTATACAAAGTCATCTTGTTTGGAAAGCAAATTTGAGTTTTAATTCTTGCCAGCATGCCTCTTAAGTTAGAGGTGAAACACAATGCAGTAGGAGTGATAAACTTATTTTTAAATAATTGCTTTTTCCAGTCCTGTAATAGGTTATGAAATTATTGAATAAAGCATAACCTCAGTTAGCAACAAAGCTGAAGTCTGATTTTATTTGGAGTTTTAGTCATTTTCAAGCAGGAGAATCACTGTTCTTCCAAGAAAAGTATGAGGACTGAAGAAAGTTTTAATGCTATTTGCAATTAAAGAAAAGAAATTAACTGAACTGATCTGTTAAGGCCCCAGAAAGTGCATGGTCAGTGTCTTCCTCATGGACATTCACAATATGAATAACCAGAACTTACAGCTTCACCGCAGTTAAGAGGATTGCTAACCCTCAGCCAGGGATGAGGGTTGCAGGCTAGGGATGGTTTATGTGGATGGTTTTTTAAGTGTCCTATAGTCTCACCCTCAAAATTAGCACCATCAGGCATTTTAGTCAGTTATAATATTGAACCAGTTTCAGTTTAAGACACTTGCATTCCCTCAGTGACTGGTAAGCCCAGTTCAGATCTGGTTTTTTGTGGTTTTTTTTGTTTTTTAAATGGGAGTATTTCCTTATTCCTGCATTCAAGAAGCAGTCATTTACAATAGCTTCCAGTTTGCTGCTCTGAACCTAAGCTTATTATTCCCATGATCTGCTACACAACAAGAAACACAAGAGCAAAAAAGCACTACAGCTTGCTTGCAGCCTACGGCTGAAACCTCCTGTGAATTCTCCTGGTTGATAGGGACACCAGAGGCACTTGGTGTGGTCAGTCCAGGGCAGATGCTTAGGGGTAAACAGGGATGAAAACAGGAACCCAAAGTTCCACAAAACCCCCACAGGTTTAGTAGGAAAACAACGGCATTCATTGGTTTCAAACCTACCCAGGTAAACATCACTGCTGCCCCTGACCAGAGGCAGTCCTACAGAGCAGAGTTTGGAAGCTCTCTAGGAGCCCTTCACTGAGTTTCCAAAGAGGAATCCAAATGTCCTCTCTTCAGTCGGAAGAGGAGCAGAGCACGTGATGCAACTGCATGCTAGCTCCACATCTGTTTGCTAACTATCACTCAGAAGCAGGAGGACAATGTATTAGTACCTCTACCTGGCTTTCTGTTACATGCTTGAAGGACTCTTTAGAAGAAACAAATAGCTCTGAAGTACAGTATTATTTTCCTTACTCTTTCTTTGTGCGTAGCCCTGTCACACAGCCATTAGCAAGTGGAACTCACCTAGCCCAACAGACACCGAGAGGAAACTGCATAGCTACTACTTTGTAGTAATTGAAAATGTAACTGCAAATTGCAGTTATAGTCAAACTTGCCATTTTGAGTCCAGAATATTGCTCTGCAACAACATGCAGCCATAAGACACCTAAATGCCTCTGTTTGTACAGATATTTGAAGTTACAGAACTTGTGATGCAAAACAAATCAGAGAGCAAAGAAAAGATTATCAACAGGTAGCACCGTCATAAGAACTGCAGTCACAAAGGTACAGATTCTCCAATCCAGCCAGGCTGTGACCAGCACTAAACCCAGGATGTGGCAAAGGTGGTTTATATTAGTTTGGCAGTGGCTGGAGACCAATTTTGTTCTTGCCTTGTTTTGGAGACAACACACCCCCCCACACACACAAAGGGCATCACACAAAGCTGAAATGGTCTGTACCTATGTAAGTGAAACAGCTTGCAACTTGGGAATTGGACGTGTAAGAAAAGAAAAGAAACTTTACAGCCTGGAGGATTTTACTTATCTCTATACTAAACTTCTGCTTGCAGCAGAGGCTTTCAGATTTGCAGTCAGCATGTGACTATACCTAAACACTAACACTGCAGTGGGTGCTGCAAAGAGAAAATCCTCCAATGTTCAAGCAACAAATCATATTCCTAGAGACATTTAACTGCAATTAAATACATGATAGGCACAGGTTATGCTCCAACTAGATAAGGCAGGGAGAGATGGAACAAAACCCTAGAGATGACATGGCTGGGGGGGTCTCTGGACAAGACTGGGAAAAAAAGAAAAAAAATAAAATCCAGCTTTCCCTGTCAGGGTATCACACCACCCCTTGGATCAGGACTCTCCAAGCTCTGGGATGTGACTGCTTTGGTACTAGCTGCAAAACTTTTACTTTCTTTTGGAAAAAAAGACAACAAACCTCCTCCACCCCAAACCCCACCCCACCCAAACACCTTTTTCACCTTCTTCACCTTCTTCCTGGAGAAGAAAGTGGGGATCTCTTGTTTCATTGAGTTACCAAACATGTCTTCCTCTCCATTGCTCAGAAGAGACCCAAGAACTGCCCCCACTACGTGCTTCTCCTTCCAGAACAAGGGTGCTCACACAAGCTAGTTTTTGGAGCCTCATCAGGACCACACTTCTTTTTTGCAAAGCAGCAACTGGGACTTCTGCGAGGCCACAGACCTCTAGGTGAAAGGTCTTCTGCCTGCCACTCTGATCAGATCCATTTCTGACTCACTCACCATTTCTGTACAACTAAGGAATACCCCATGAGCTGTGATAGGCACAGGATGGACATATCTTCTGTACATCTGGCAAACATTGCAGCAGGATGCCTGGGCTTCCCTCACTTTCAGTAACATTGTACTTAATAAAGATTTTATTCACAGCTTACACTCACCTCAGTGCTCCAACACCACAATCTGCTAGCAAATTATAAAATACATCACCTACCACATGTTGCTAATAAGAAACAACAATCATAGAAACATCACCTCTTCTTCATTCACTTTGAAAGGAGGAAACAGGTTCTTAGCAGCTATCCTCAACCATTGCTCTAGCTGTGAATGCTTAAATCAGGATTTACCCTTTTGTTCTGAACCTCTTAATCCTTTTCCTTTTAGCAGATGATACATTAGTTCTGCCTTGTGCCTAAGCACCCTTAGGAGGGTGCTTCTAATGGATAATTAACAACACTTAATTATTCCTCCAGGTAGTTTGACTGCATTTATTTATGAATATTGCAGCATTATGTGAAAAGTCCAGCTTGCTCAAGGGCTGGGAAACTTAAAGCAGTCTACTCAGTTGTATCTCCCTCCTACTGCTCAGGCTCCCAGCCATGTTTAGAGGATTCTTCTTCTGTGAGCAACTCCCACTGCTGCTATCCAACTCTACAGCATATGCAAAGCTCACACAGTAGCTGATTCTGAAGCTCTCATTTCACCTGTGTCATTACATGTGCATCTGCATGGCACAGGCTTGAAACCCCTCCAGGGCAGGCATGGAGGCATCAGAAGCAGCCTTGCTTGAGCAGGTCTAGAGTGGGCAGTGCAAGGGCAGGAAAGCCTGAGGGCTTAAGCTTCCCTGTTTCCCCACACCACAGCCCCCTGCTGAGAAGACACCTGATCCACACAGGTGGTTTGGGCCAGCACACAAACATTTTCTGGTGTAGTTCTTTGTTCCACCTGCAACACAGAGCCACGCTTCTAAGGACCCACCAAGAGATCCAAAATAACAAACTACTTCAGCCTGTTACCCGTTAGTTTCTGGGACGACCCCAAGAGCTCATCACCCACAGCTTCCCATTACCTTTGGTCGTCCTCAGCAGGCTGCAGGGAGCCGATCACGCTCATCCGTCGCTGCCGGCCGGGCTGAGCCCCTCACAGAGGGCTGAGAGCGCGCCCTACGGCTATGAGGGGAGAGAGCGCCGCGCCGATCCCCTCACGACGCCAAACTAACAACTGCTCGGTGACCGTTAACGCCCCCGCGGTATTTATAGCCTGCCAGAGCGCGCGCCCCCCTGCGGGGCCGCGAGGCAGCCGTTGGCCGCGCGAGCTGTGCCGGGCGGTAGCAGCCGTTTCCCTGACGAGGGACGCCCTGGGGAATGGGGTGGCAGCGCCCGGCCCCGCCGCCCCTCACAGCATCGGGACCGTCAAGGGCAGCGGCTCCTGCCCGGCGGGGAGTGAAGAAGGGATGGAGGGTGGCCTGTGGCTCAGCCAAGCAGCAGAAAGCGGTGAGCCACGACGCAAAACTGCGGCAAGTCCCCACCAGTGCTGGGCCCAGCTCTGTGACAAAGGAATGGCTCTGACCGTTGGCGACACCTTCACACACCTCTGTGCTGAAATATTACCCTGCAGAAGCCAACGCTAGCTGTAAAAACTGATTCTTTTGGCAAGAAATAGCAGGGATTAGCTGAGAAGTATGACTTAATCCACTCTGATTTCTCCTGGCAAACCTGACTATGCAATACCAGCAGGTGCACGGCACTTTTTTCCAGGGGCAGGGCAGTGATACGTGGTGGTTGAACGCGCGAGGAGCTGTATCACAAACAGTGGAAACAAGACACAAGCAATTAGATGACAAGCGATTTTATTTTGCAAAACAATCACTATACAGCAACAAATACAATTGCAAATCGGATTGAAAAACATGAACTACCTACCACCAGCCATTCAAGAAATGCCTCTTTTAGGGTAACAGGCTCTAGAATTATCAGAAAAAACAGGTTTGTAACAGCAGACTGTATTCCTTGACATCCCAGCATACAGCATGTTTATTTGTTGGCTTTTTCTCTTTGCTAAAGTTGAAGTGGCTTTTACACGCTTGACTTTTCCAAGTGTGAAACTAATTTACCTTCCTGCAGTGGGAATTGCTGGAGTTGCAGAGGGAGTTGCTTTAGCAATCTGACTAGCGAGTGAATTCGACACACACCTACGCTAGAAATCTACCTGCATCGATTTTCACAGCAAATGTGATCTACTCTTCAAGGCATTTGCCTTTGAAGGGACATTTGTACTTGGGTTTATGAACAGTATTTGGTCCAGCGTGGAAAAAACTTCTGCTCACATGTGGTAGTCCACACAGGATGCCTTTTGACTCCCTTTGGGTCGTGTATATAGGCAAACATAGATTTGTAAGCAGTCACGATGAGGTTCCTACTGTACCTTAGCAGAGCACTGAATGGATAATACCATTTACTGCTGTACAGTGAAAATATACATAAGCCCTTGTGGGCACACAATTTCCCTCATCATCAGTACTAGTTTTCCCTTCACTGTTGCTGGACAGAGGTTTGCTCAACTTTGATTTCTTTCAGCTTGTGGTTACATAGAAACAGAACTCTGCGGGTGGGGCAGAAGCACTTTTGTCTCTACAACTTGATGTATTATTAATTTGGGGCTCTCCCCTAGCTATCTAAACAAGGTTTCACCATTCCTTTTGTCTGGATTATCTCTGCTTTGTTACAGAGTTGGGTCTCAGGCACCCAACACACCTGCTGGCTCAACATGCCTGTGGAAAAGAAACACAACGGATGCAGTTTCCAGGAAGCTGGCTGTATCTTCTTTTAGTGGGCATTACATATTTACAAAACCGTTGTTTTTAAAACCAACACTCTTCTTGAGAAGTTAAGATTAATATGAGCTTTTTCAGTGAACATCTAGAGTCATGTAACAACTTTTTTTTTTATTATTTAACAGCACAAAACTCTTGATTTCTTTTCATCTAACTCCACAGCGTTCTAGGATTCTTTCTATGGAAGGATGATTACGATTACAAAGGTCTTTGCTTGAATCAAGACAAGAAAGCTCATTTTAATGCATGAAATAAATGACTTGGTGTGTTACACCACTCTAATTTTGGACTCATAGGTGGATTAACTAAGTTTCATTTTCTAGAGTATGTCAATATTAAAAGCAGAATAAAAAAAACTTGAGTCATAGGTTAACACTGTTCTCACTAGCTGGTGTTCACCTTCAGAGAAGCTGAGGTTCAGTAGTACCATAGACTCTCTCCCACATTGGCAAAAGGCATAAAAAACCCAAAAAACCACTGCAAGGCTAATTTATATTAATTGATAGTATGTTCAGAGCAACGTGATATAAATACTGTCTTGTTTTTTCTGTCTACTGTTTTTCTGGAAAAATGGGAAGAGGCGTTCAATGCACCTCTCTTGACAGTGTTTCCATGTGAATTCTTAGGATTACTCTAAGCAAAAATGTAACACAAGGCAGAAATCAGAATCCTCCAGATGCACTTATCACGGTTCTAAAATCACGGTCCTTTGTATAAAACAACCGACTTACAAACAGTATTAGGTACTCTATAGTGTGAAAAAGCTTTTTGCAGAGCTGAAATGTCATGTGTGTGGCTGTTAGGAGCTCACCTTCAGTAAAATTTTTAGAGATGGAACCATTTTGTTTTGTCTTTCTACTGCTGGGACAGCTTAGTCAAAATCCCCCTTTGGTCCACTGAATATTTACTGTCTAGTGACTGTGCGTTAACTACCTGAATTTAATGATGGGGAATCCTGTGCTATTAATTATTAGAATCCTTCTCCACAGACATAAAAAACTTCTCTATGAGTCTCTTCAGATCAAACCCCAACACACACACATACAAATTAAGAAGGAAAAAGAACAGATCAAAAGCTTCCAACACACAATGTTAACCTAATACATGTATCAAGTATAGCTCAACTGACAGTGCAAAGTTTAGTTAAGAGATTTCAAAAGGAAAAGATCAAAGAATCTGCAAGAATGTAAACTGGTCATTTCATAATGTCTACTGTACATATAGTATCAGCAGATTATTATCCGCTGATGAGTAATACTACCATATTACCTTCAGTGTTCTCTTAATGTCCGTAAGATAGTGTCAGAGTTTTTCACAGGTAACTCTGTTAGATTGGTTGTTTATATATCTCTGCCCTTTATCTTTTTTATGCACACGTTTTCTTATACTTTTTATAGTCAATATAATCCCACTTTGCTTAGACTTTAAGATGCCCTATTTACTGATGACTCGCTATGGCGACCCAGTCTAGGGAGCTCATTTTATTTATTCTTGTACTATAATTCACAGGCATCTCTGTTACGTTTATCACTGTTATCTGAGTGCCTGACTGTATACATAAGACATCACTGAAGGAGTGGAAACAACGTCTTAATACTTTTTTCTGTGTTTCAACTTTAGCAAAAGAAAAAAATAAATAAATCTAACATTCACTGTTACTACAGGAGTTAAAAAAAAAAAAAAAGAAAGAAAGAAAGAAAGAAAAGCCAGAACCAAACTACTATGGATTTTTTTAAAAATCCAGACTCCAAACTCAGCCATCTTTGGAGACCCTTTTACAAACGTCTGGACCCCACAAAAATCATACCTATGTGAAGAAAGGGAGGGAAGGGAAGCGGGAAGGGATCCTTTTTCTAGCATCACAGAAGAGACTTGCATCTGGCACTAAAACAGGGTCACGGCTTTTAGTTGTTACAGAAAGCAACTTCATGCTAAAATTTTCATCTTTTTTAAATGTATTCTTATGAATAGGGAAAAAAAAACCCTGCTAACATCTACTTTTACATACCTAAAATCGCAACACCAAAGGGTGCAAGAGACACAGATACTGTGAATAAAGAAGTAGAATATTCAAGTATATGAGGAGGGCATATCACAAATGGCCACAGAGAAATATATATATCTATAATACTGTATCAAACAGATGGAAAGGATGTGAAACCAGTGGTGCATACACAAATCTAGCCGCTTAACCAACTTTCTAATCAGACACAAGTCTGTTGGGGTGGAAGTGCTTGCTTTCAACAGCTTTTTTACGTCACTTCCCCAACCATGGTTCAAATGTTTTCAACTACTATTTTTAGTTATTAGTTAAATAATTTATCGGCTTTTCAGCTATACACTGACATAATTAACCAGGTCCAAAAAAATGTTAATAACTTAATTCAACTTTTGTTCTACTCATTTATACAAAATAACACCTTTTTTTTTTAATTAAACTTGAATTTCTCTATATGCCCTTCCTTCTGGTAAGCAGATTGTTAATTTAACCTGTAATAACTTACAATGGGCAACTTTTTTTATTTCCCCATCTATCAACAGAACAGTGAAATGAGCAACTTGGGATATTAACAAGGCTCTTCAGAAAGAGGTGGATGGCCTTCAGGCACATGAAAGGTAAAAATGCATTTTATCATAGTACGGTACTCCATGCAAGACAGAGCAGAGCAACAATAATTGTCCAATAACATACTGCAGTTGTATACCCATATAAAGCCAGTGTCCTCCTGTTGTAAATGGAAATCAGGCCAATTTCTGCATCTATTTAATTTTTTGTTGTTGTTGTTTTTAACTGTATGGTAACTACAAGTCTTGGGATGTGACTTAGTTTTAGACATGGTAAAGAATGAATGTAACACCTGCTCTGAGCCCATTCCTGCCAAGAGCTCATGCCTAAATATTATTACTTCATACAACGCGAAATGAGCAAATTCATAAGCCCTGCTTAGCAAGGGCTGCTGTGACATCTTCAGCGAGGGTAGCAAGCTGGGGCGATTCAAGCAGGTTGATGCTTCCAGAGGATGAGACGTTGCTGAGTCTGCGTGGGGAAGCCACGCTGGACCTGCCTGGTGACTGCGTGATGATCTCAGCCCCGTGATCGACACGGGCTTTAGCATGCTCTCTGAAGTTTAGCTTCTGGCTGTCAATCTGCTCCAGGAAAGCAAAGAATTTAACACATTATATATTCACCAAATTATCTCATTATAGATCATTTAGGTCTCATTTTGTTTACTTTTAAGAACTCTTACAAGGAGTGAAGTTTCTTCACTCCTTAGAATAATTGAAACTGAAGATTTTTTCACCTTGTTTAATATACATTGGCTTACTATGTTACATTCTCTTACTATTTCTGTGTCTGATGGATGCAGTAATGAGCAGTACCATTGTTCCTAGCTGTATGAATCTAACAGATTTTATGACCATTGCGATTTGTTTCTGAAATCTGTTTTTCAAATGCTTGCGGAGTAATCTTACTTTCAAGATGTCTTCCTCCTGTTTCACAAAGCAGTCCTCTGGGATACTGATACTACAAACTTACTAGATCATACCTATGCTGCATAATGATCCCAAACAAGATTTATCTTTAGGGGGAAAGCCAGTGCCCAAACTACAGGACTTTTCACTTTCAGATTCACTCTCAGCTCAGATGTGGTCACTCCAAAGGGAGCAAATAGCATTGCAAGTGTGCTTCAAGGAGAACAAACAGATGTTTCCTACCCAATTCACAGCTATTGCTGAATTTACAGCTCTAATAATTTCACTGGGCCAGGGGCACAGTAGTAGGTAGCCTTTTCTCCAATGGCTGTCCCCTTACCTTGACATTACCACCGCCAGGTACATGGTGGGCATTTTCCAGTGAACCAACTTTAGCCTGAGCTTTTTCTTTGAAATCCAGTTTCACGCTCTCAATTTTCACACGCCCACCTCCTACACAGACAAAGGAAATACAGATTGAGAGACAGGAATGACTCGGGAGAAAGTCTGACCTGACGCACATGGGTGCACTCACATTACTTCCCTTTTAGTTGAGATCTAATGGTTTTACAGAAGCACAGAATACCACACTGCATATTCAGTAAAATATAAAATCCTCAACACGCATTCAAACTGTAAGCAAGTGCTGCAGCCCTACTGATTTTCATGGGATTTAAGCACATGCTTAAGCATTTTGCTGACTTCAGTATCTTATCAAATTGACATTATGCCACAGCAGCATCCTTCTGCATTGTTTTTTTAATTGACTCTCTAAACTATGAGTCCCATACCTTTATGTCTGTATATCTTTAGTTAAGAATATTAGTTTTAGTAATAAAATATTTACTTTCTCTTGCACTATAAAAGAGAATGGTATGATCCATGATTTCTCCTTCACATAACAGAATTAGGTCTTTGCTTTGTCCCACATCCCAGAAATTCCTACAATACCTGGCTTATGGTGGATATTCTTGAGCGAGCCACACTTGGAAGTCACATGACTCAAGTCGATCTTCTTGGTTACAATTTGTACCTATCAAAAGCACACACACACAAAATTACAGGAATGAAAAGAATAATTAAAAGCCAAGCCCTGCAGAGGAAGAGCCCAAGCCTCTACAAACCACTGGAAAAGGAGAGATGGTTAGTAGAAAACAGACCACACCACAAAGGAGGAAACACCTGGATTAATACAGCAAGCTTCCTTCCCACCTAGGGAAATGCCAGAGCTAGGTTAAGCTCTACTATTAGCAAAATGAAGAGGAGGACAAAGCAGATCAGCTTGTGGGTTCTTTCTAAAATGTTTCCGAGCCTCCTCTCAGGGTAGATGCTCCGAAGCCCTGCATGCAGCAGGACCCATCCCATTTGCTTCTGCTCTTGAACGTGCATCCTGGCAACTAGGAATATTTTGGTGATTTTTTTTTTCCCCTCTACCATCTGTTTCATATTTTTCTGCATCTAAATATAGTGTGCATTTCAGCTCAATCCACTATGGAGAGTCTGATGAGCCTACAAATGTGACTCCTGCAGCTGTACCTGAGCTGGCTGGTGTTCAGCCAGCCAGCTTGGTGGTGCTAACTGCAGAGCAGCAGCATCGCTCTGCCCAGCCAGGCAGCAGCGCACGGACCCTCCCTCCTCCCACTGCTCTGTGCCCTGCTGCTGGCCACGTTGCCACGACTGCGCTGAGCCCAGCTCAGGAACAGCCACAGAGTGACACTCCTGCCTTGCTGCGCTCCCAGCTAGCACCCAGATGCGGCCTGCAATCACAGCAACTGTGTTAGCAGGTCTTAAGAAGCTGCAGCCCCTCCAAGCCAGACAAGAGCTCCAGGACGACTGCAATGCCAGTGGTTTGCTCACATCACCAGCAATGACTTAAGCCAGCACCAGTGGCTGTACTGAAACTGTTTGGATCAGATGTGCTCACACCATCAGCTCTTCCATCTGAGGGGTGATCATTTCCATCAGAGGGGTCAGAGCTGCCTTAAGCTATTCCAGCACGACTGTTAAAACTAACGTACGTCCAGTCATACCCTGAGCAACCTCAGTTTGTTACAATGGAATAATGCTGTGGCATTATCATTAGCACTCAGCATGCTGGCTTATCACACCCTCTTTCTCAGCTTTCTTTGTCCTTATGTTTTATTTTTCTTCTTCTTCCTGTCAGGTTAGCTAAGGAAGGACTGACACACTGGAAGATGCCCAGCTGTGAGGCTGGAGTCTCACTGTGAGATGGCAGTGTCTTTCTGAAAATTACTTTCTTGGGCAACTCCCATGAAAGGCGCTGAACCATTTTGGCTCACACTGGACTTTAACTGTCAGCACCCTTCGGCATTTAGAGATTACTCTTCATTTCTCATTTCCTTTTCCTGTCCAAGTTCTGGAAAAGTGTTGTGCTCTGTGGAGGAAGATCAGGAGGCCACCACTGCATACATAGGGCTCACATGACTACCCGACCAGACTCACATGTGAAACAGTAGCAAGAAGGAAAGTAGTGCTCAGAGGAAGGGAGACAGAAGGGGCCGGCTGTGCAAGGTGGGTCACCACAGTGGAGATGCCTGTTCACAGGGTGTCTGTACTACTTACATTTCCTCCCCCCGCAGAATGTTTGATGTTATCTCTGGAACCACACCGGGACTGAATATCGCTAAAATCGATCTTCTTGTTTAAAATCCTAACCTAAAAGGAATTGGAGGTAACTTACTATATACCATACACACACACTCCATCAGGGCGTCGGACAAGGGAGCCAGGGTAATTTTGCCTCCTGCTGTGACTGCTTCTTCTGACATTTGTATTAAAATGTGAGAAAGTAAACCATGCCAATCTCTATGCTTCGTATGTTAACGCAGCATATGTGAATGTACTATGCTGCTCTTTTTTCTACCTCACGAAGTGGTGGTGAAATACAAAGGGGAAAGTTTTTATATTGGGAGATAGGTGGCTTTTCCCTGAAAAGCTCAAAGAACTCCTTGCTTGCATGGACTGACATAGTTCTTGGACAGCCTGTCCTAGGCTCTCTTGAGTGACAGCCAGTGTTTCTGCTGAACTGGCCACAAGGAAAAGATGGAAAACCTCCTTCCCGCAGCTCAGCACTCCAGTCTTTGATGCAGAAATCCCAGATCCAGCCAGCTCAGGCATGAGTTGAAATTCTGAGGTATTTCACCCCTCCTGCCATCCAGCCATAACGGCAGCTACATTCATACAACAGACCTCAGAGTGTCCTGTGAAAAGGGACTGACAAAATTGAAGTCAGAGCTCTCTACTGCTCTCTTTACAGTTGTTTACTAACAAGCAATGCTGAAAACAACAGCATCTGGAAACCTACAGCTGCAATCACTTTTTCTTGATTTCTGGTAGTGGCCATAAAGTCACAACTTTCTGGTGCTAGCAGCACTGTGCTTCTCCTCTGTACTCTTTGCTTCCGACAGAACAAATACTCACCTTTCCCTTGATGGTGCCAGCCTCCCTTACAGATGCCAGGAGCCCACATTTTTTCTGTGTTATCTTAGCCATAGATGCACTACAGGCATAACACAGTGCCTGGAGGTGAACTCTGCAAAGGGCAGGCCAAGCTGTCCTGTGCTTGACCCCCACGTCAAAGCAGTTCCTCCACCTGGCAGAGCTCAGCTGCCACCAATGATTGTCCTCCCAGGGAATGATGTGCTGCAGGATGGCAGTTACCAGTAAACAGGGACAACTGGGTGCAGGGCACACACCTGAGTGACACCACTTCCAGACTTCTTTCTGAGCAAGGGCAGGGGATTGTGGTCACTAGTGTTAGGCTTTTCAGGTGTGTGGGAAGGCACTTCTGGCCAAGGATGCACCTGCTGCCTTTGCACCAGGAACTTTTACTTAGAGTGCCACCCATGCAGCATACTCTTTCTCTGGGTTAAATATGAAGTCTTTATTCAAATTTTATGTTGGATTTTATTTACCTCTACTTTATTAATATACAACATGAATTTACAGAAAGCCACAGAATTTTGGGCATTATTTATTCATTTTGCTAAATGGCACTTGTAGAGCCTTCACTGAGATACTACTTAGAACAGTCCTGTTGGCTGCTGTTGTAGGTAAACCTACAGTAACTGTCCGATACTGCGATAAGAGAGAGGGACAGATACACCAGGGTACCTTATTGTGGCTTCTTACCACTTCAGGAACATAAAGCAGCTGCAAACCAGTTGGAGTGGTCAGTGGGAGGAAAAACAACCCCGTGCAGTTTCTGCTTCCTGGCTGCAGGTCCTCAGACTTCCCTGATAAATCTGAGACAAATCAGTCTCTCTGTGCCTCACCTTTCCAAACTAGGAAAAGACTATTTGCCCCCTGTAAGGGATATCAGATTTTGCAGCTCTTTGCTCCTGTGGCATTGGATAGCGTCATGTCTAGATAACAAGTCGAATCCTCTGGCACTGAGCACCTGGAATGCACTCCTGACTTAAGCCCAGTAAACTCTGAAGAAGAAATTTTCAGAGGCACACCTTGCAGCTAATGTGAAGAACTTGCTTCTTCACAGCAAGCTCTTTTATGGATCCCCCTCATTACATGTAACATAACCACTACATCAGTCAAACCATTAGGATGTTAAGTGTTCTCTCACTTTAATTGGTAAAGATCTGTGGTGATGGCATGCTCAGCAACAAGGGTGATGGCGGCACCAGAAAACTCCACAACTAGTAGGTCACCTTCAGAAGGCCATCTTCAGCAGGCAAACCGTTTTCTGTCTATCTGCTTAATCTGTCTAAGTAAGCCAATGTAGACTGAAACATGAAAGCAAATGCCTTTGGAGTCTTATGCTTGTGCTTTCTCTCAATGTACTATTTGTTTAAAAATGTACCCCAGTACCATACAAGACAGGTGTCACATCAGTTACAGAAACACACATCAGATGTGCAGTCAGATCTGGCTCCCAGAGAGCTTCAGGCCAGGCACAACTGGGCAAAACAGAAAGCCTTCCTAGCACTTTCTGAGCACATCTCTCTCAGCAATGGATCAGCAGCACCTCTTAGCAATGGCCACAGGGATGCATTTGCTCTGAAAATGCTGACTTAGGGGTTATGACAAGACCTCAGCACTGTGGACCGGGAGCCTGTAGCTTAAAATGGAGCCAAAGCAAGGTGGTAAGTTGAGAGGGTGCCTTTGATCAAGTGCCTAAAGGTTGATTTGCACCCGGAAGTCTGACAGTTTATGAGTCTCATGGCCCATGGACCTGGCTAGCAGATATGTAAAGGACCAATCATGTCAATTATCCTCTCTGTCTCACTGGGTGAAATGTGCCCCCGTGTAGAGAGGCCAGCAGGAGACCTATGTATCACTTATGTCCTATGCTAAGGGCTGAAGTGAGCTGAGTGATGTGGATGTGTTGTGCTGGTCATCTGGCACAGGGAGGAACTGCACTGATCCAGGTTTTCCCTGATGATCTGTTTCTCCCTTTCCTGGAATATATCAATATCCCTGCACATGTATAAATCATGACTGCCCTCTATAACTAAGCGTTCCACAAACTAACAGAGCCTTGTTTCCTATAGATTAAGGCTTTAAACTGCTTAATCCCTCCATCCTATATTCTTCAGCAAGCCCCATCCTCTCTTGCCAAGCAATTATCTCCCAAGCTTTCTCCCAGGTCTGTTAGACTGGACAAATAGAAGCCAATATACAACCGGTCAGCTGTTTGTTGTCTGTGATTGTGGAGAAGGGCTGAGTTATAACTGCCTTTACCCCAACGACAGTCTTATACTGAGTCTCAGTTTTGTACCCAGTCAACAGCTACCACCCAACTGGGAGGGGCCGCCTGTGTTTCTAACCACTGCTCCCTTGCCAGCACTGCTTGAAATGGGCCAACAAGTTACAAATGAGTTGAGGAAGGCTGAGACTGCCAGCCAGACAGCATGACTGCTGGAGCTTTGTTTCCTTTGAGAAATCAGACTGTAAACATGAGAGGGAGAGTACCAGAGAAGGACAGGAACTATTTAGGCTAAAGAGAAACTTTGGCTTGCAAACAAAGAATGTAAACTGACTGTGAATTATTTGAAGCTGGAATCTAGAGGGAAATTTGTAACTATCAGAGCAGGGAGGCTCTGGAACTGCCTCCCAAGGGAACAAAGCTCTGACAAGAAAATGGTAAACTTTTATGATGGCACTTGATGAAAGGAGTTAGATGATGCAGCTGCCTGTGATAGAGACAGCATGAATACCATGACTCACCAGTAAGGTCTCCATGTTCCTTAATGTGTATGTACATCTTGTGTGGGGGTGGAGGTGTGGTAAGGATGTAGATACATGCACTTCAATTGCGCTGCACATTAAATGAAAGATCAAGCCCGCTCCTGCTCTCATTCAGGAAATGGAACATTTTAGTCTGTGGCAGAAACAGGACTGCTTTCTATTCACACTCACTAAACATCCTAACAAGATAAATCTCCTGACAGACTCTCTCATAACCCTTGTGCTGACCTGCCAGTCTGAAATGGGTACCTTCTCTTCTGATCTGATGCTGGTTTGCCCAGGTATGCTGGGCAGGGCCTGGAAGTTAGTATTTTCATCAGGACCAAGCTGAGCTTCCTCTGCATTTGTCAGATCCACATGAAGTTAAACCACTGTGGAAATATTAAGCCTTACAGACAATGCTGGGTTTATTCCACAAAACCACATTGCCCAAAGCAAAACTGGCTTCTGTCTGAAGCCCTGACAGACCTTACCTTGTCTCTGTCCTCTGATTACTCCTCAGCAATGGTCCAGAATTGAAGCCCAGGGCGGTCTGTGTGCCAAGGTGCACACAGCATAGCCTCACTGACTCACACTACTTCTAGGTAGGGCCCAGCAGGAATCAGACACTGTGTTCCAGTACCTTCTAGGCTGTTTGAATGCTATCTGTCAAAGTAGTGGAAGATGCAGGGCATGAGAGACTGCTAGGAAACCAGGTGTTGAAGGTATTTTTCTCAAGAGTTCATTTAGATGAGGCATATATTGATCTGCATACAGGAGGCTAAACTAACTCCCCTCCTACATACAGTGGCCCAACTGGCAATCTAAACAGGAAGGGGTTGTGGTCCAAGGGCAACATCTACACTGGACCAGAGAGGATGTTTTTTTGTTAAGCTGGATGACACAAGGAGAAGAAACAGGCTAGCAATACCTGTGAATCTCCCAGTTAGATATATGCTGCCCTAAGGCTTTTCACAGGAAGTGAATTTGGATTCCTGGATTTCAAAGTCTCTATATACAACAGTCTCCAGTCCAGGGGCCTTGGGCAGCCCCTCCTCTGTCAGTACCGCACCACTAGGTTCAAGATGAGCACAAATTTGTAGAAACACTGAGTGAAGGCAGTGAAATGCAAGAGAATTTAGCTCAGTTGAGCCTCACACCTAAAGACAGTATCAATGACTGAAAACTGCTTATGAAAGAATTATGTTCCACTACTGCCTAGAATCATTCAGTTCAGCTGCTTTTTCACAAAAGGGAAAGCCCCTAATGTCAGCATCTGGGCAGAGAATCCATAAACAGCTTCCCTCCCGTGGCTTAGTACACTGGTACACACCAAACCAAAGACACTTGAAGAACAAAAGTTGTGATGCTGATGAAATTACAAGCTCTGAATATAATTTCCAAGAAGCTGATGATTTATGTTCTCCCTGCCTTGCAATTATGGCCTCTGAGAAGCTCTACCACAAACACCACGCCTAAAGCATTTAAAACACTGTAGCTTGGTTCTACTTGCCGTTTGAACGTATCGTGGGGCTGTCATATTGGGAAAAGCTCCCAGACACCTAACAACTTATCAAAAAGGGCAAGTTCCTCCTACTTACCACAGCATCACAGTAATTTTGACAGAGCTACATCCCAGGAAGTAGACATTATTTCAGTGTTTGGTCTCCTGGTTAACACAGGGACTGTGAGACAAGAATTGGTCTTGCATAGGAAGCAAGGTTAAGGTTAAAACCTGATTAGAATCAAGAGGCAGTTCTAAGCGCTTTCAAATCTATATGCTGCCCAGGACAGATGATACTACAGTTTTCATGCTCCTGGCAGAGGCTACAGGTAGAGGGAAAGGGAGAGGGAATGGTATTTATTTGGCCTAGCAAAGCCCTCGAAGAGAAAGACTGCCTCAGACTTTCCACATCTACAAACAGAGCTTGCGATCATGTTCAGCCTTTGCACTCCTGAAATTACTGGATACACACACTACTGAAAGCTGCCAGCCTACAAGCTAGTGAGATTCAAAAGACTGTGCTGGACGTAGCATGGACAAAATAATGTACCATCCTCATCTTGCTCTTAGCAAAGGATGAACAAGATAAGGTCACATTTCTGACTTCTAAGATGTACCCAGAGGCAGACACTGAGCATGTAATATTTCAGCCTGAACAGTTAAACTGTGAAACAATTACAACTGAAAATAGGTACTTTCAATGGGAAGTATCAGTAAAATACAAGAGATGGCTTGCAACCAGCCACGTCTTTAATACTCGCATAGCACGATGGCTGATTTACAAGCTTCTTTCTACCTGTTTGCAAATCACTGCATTCATTTAATTAATAAGGTGGCCACAGTAAACCAGGCACGTCCCTATCAATAAAGGGAGAAAGGCCTACAGAGAAACATTGAGAGGTTTTGCGTAATTATGCTGGGAAATACAAAGTGAAATGACCACTTTCCATGCCAAAGAGTCTACAGTCAAGAGACAACAGCTGAATTTAACAGACAGCTCAAGCAAGTGCAAGTTCCACGTCAGATGAACTGTAACATGTTCTGCAATCACACTGCTCACTAAATCTGGGGAGCTGATCAAAAGAATGGTGAAAGAAATTGAAGGAGGTTCATGCACAACAAATAAAAAAGATCCTGAGAGCTCAATTAATGCAGCTAAAACACAGGATCCTTGTTTTAGTACTCCTTTAAACAAAAAGCCAACCAAATAGATTTTGCTAAACTACAAAGTTTGACACTTAAATTTCAGAGGCAACAGTCTCTATTCATGGAAAGAGTACTAACAGCTTCGAATATCAAGTAGTGAGCATCAAGTATCACAGTTTTTTAATTGGGTTCTGTATCTTTAAGAATGGATGGGTTTTGAGTCACTATGTCTGGATTTTCTTTACTCCAGCATAATAAATTAGGCTGTTCAGTTCAAGTTTAAAAAAAACCCCAAAATCTTCTGTTTATCTCTTCATGCAAGCTGGCTTTCCCAAAGCTCAGCAGATATGTCCCTTAGCATCTCTTTTTATTGTTCAAATCCAAATTTCCAAGATAAAAATTAAGGGGTTTATCCTTTCCTTTCCTGCCGTTTCCCATCTAGCAAAATAAACTTTTTCTCACCTTTCTGTGCAAGACAGAACACTATTACATGACTCAACAGTTCTGATCCAGATTATGTATTGCCTGAACATTTTTCCCAGAACAACCTTCCTCATTTTATTGCCAAAATCTAGAGTAGTAGAGTAGTTAGAGCTCAGCTGAAAATGCCTCCTCTGCTGAACTTGCCACTGGGATGACTCAGACTTTCACAGCAATTTATTTCCTGGTAATTTCAATCTACTCTAGAAAAAAGTACAGCTTTGCCCCTTGCTATTAACAAGAGACCAACAACGTATGGTACATCACGGACAGGATTTATCTTCTCTCACATTAGCCAGCTAAGAGTTGGAACTGGTCACTTAAGCTGCCGTTGTAGTCAGTGGAAAGATACCGAATCCTCCAGAAAGTGATACTTTCAATTCTAGCTAGACAGATCGAACACACCCCATCTGACTGGCAGAAATTGGTCCGCTGCTGCTAGCTGCCTTCAAAAGAGGGAGACTCACTAACTTATGGCTACTGTAGTTGGTAGAAGTTTTGTTACTGGTTAGAGCCCCATCAGGCAGCTTGGGACCCTCCCGATTGTGGTTCACAGTTTGTCCTCGATGAGCACAGTACACATGTTACAGCTGGTTGAGGCGCAGCAGTGATGTTACTTTGCCCCAGCCACACAGAAAGTGAATGTCAGATCTGGATAGAAAGTCCCAATTCCCTGCTGATTTCCAGCAACCAAACACCTTTCCTCAAAGAAACCTTCTGAAACTTGTAGATCCTGGCAATGATTGCTTCATTTTTCTAAAATATGAGTCAGGAAGAAAGATCTTGCTTTTTATCCAGAATAATTCAAGGCTTAACTGTACAGAATGTACTTGGGCAAGCCTTCCATTAAAGGAGTGCAGTCTGAACACAGGAGCTGCAAGGTGTTATTTCTGTACAATCTGCAATGATCAGCCAAAATTCTAAAATTCAAAAACTTAAAAATTAAGGTTTTGAGCTGTGACAGAGTTCTGAAGGTGTGCCTGAAACCTCTGGTTTCTCTGTGTGTTTGTAGATCTGCAATTAACAAGGGATGAATAAGTTTCTAATTTTCAGGCCAGAACAAAACCCTTCAAATATCTTGCAAATCCGCAACACTGGGAACATATAAAGGAAACAAAAGCAGACTGACAGAGATTAATTTATCTTACAGTTATGAACTGTTGACTTGGTAAATGCACAAACTTATTCAATGAATGCAGCTAACAGTGTGGAAAGAATTGCCTTCCAGTCTCCCATTAGCTAAGTACTTTAACAACAGCCACATTACAATGTCAATCCACATCTCTCTACACAGCTGCCTGCTGTGGCTCTGGTTGAGAAAAGCACCAAAGCTTGAACCTTATAAGCTCATTTATGTTCATTACTGTCCAGAGCAGAGACATTCTCTTAACCTGAGTCAAAGTGGTTTTGGCTCAATTATGCCGCAGATCACAACGGACTGTAGAAAAAGTGCATGATGTGTCAGAAGGAGATAGGAGACAGAATTGGACCCAGCAACAGCTCAGATTGCACGTTTTGTTAGGACTATATTCTCTACTACCTTTTAGGACAGCCTTCATCAGCCAGTGTACCAATAGCATATGGTCTAGATCTTCAGATTAATTTTTGGGCTGTCATCAGTGTTCATAACGTGGTGCAAAGACATGTGAAACAGGATGAAGAGAAGTTATAAGATGCTGTCTCAAGGGGAACTTGCTGAATACCGTTTTGACCTGCAGTTCTCCCAGGAGGTGCTCGGCTCTTGTTGGGTCACCAGACCTGTCTGTCTCTGCACTGACTTTGCAACCTGGCAGGTGGTATCTGAGGCAGGGAACACTTCAGCAACCCGGGTCGAAGCTGTGAGGATGAGGGTGTGTGGGAGGGTGTTGTGGGGGAATCTCTCCTGCCATCCAAACTGGTTTTGAAGCTAACAAAACATTGTGCAAAGATGACAACAGATAGCCATCCAAGCTCCACCTCTGCCCAGCTCTGAGATGTCTTATCCTTCCCTGTGCTGGTCTATTTTATCATCTAATGCAGATGCCTATTCTCCTTGCCAGCATTTTTGTGGTTTCTGGACAGATTCTACTGAATAGTGGTGTCATTGATCTATGCAGACTTTCTGACCCATGACTAATTGCGCTTTTGTACAGTTTAGGGAAGATGGTGAAGTTTGTTCTTAATCTTCCTAAAAATCTTCAAAGAACACTTCATTCTTCAACATGGCTTAGGTATTTCATTTTTCTATGTGTCATCTAACTTCTTACAAGGTGCCTAGCTGTTACTATAATTAGTGATATTTTAAACCTTATGCATGGCATTCTAGTCTGTACAGCTCCATTCACTTTGAGGAAGCTATTTGATTCACATCCACTGAAGTTCTTGCCCATGGCTGAGTTTTGATGTACACATTTTAAGATTAAATTAAAAGAAATCTAGGTTGGCTTTAACCTTGGTTGCTGGCCTATGATGCTTCATAAATACTCTGCCTGGTCAGTAATGAAAAGGATTCAGTTGGTGCACTTTTGTAGTCTGATACGGTACGAACCACATCCATAGACAGAATTCCAAGAAAAAAAATCCAAACAGAGAAGAAAAACCCCATTCTTGGCATCTGAAAGAAATTTTCAACCCCTTCCCCCAATTCCCCCATGCTTCCCTTGGGCTGTCTGAGAAATAACAGATGCTAATGGGTTACTTTTGAAAGCACAGCATTTCCTCCACAGCTGATGCGGTGCGAAAATCCATCTGAAGCCCAGCAGACATACCCATGAGCAAGTCGCCTCTGAGCTTTGCCAAGAATGATACATTTCACCGTACTCTACTGTAAAGAGAAAACCAGACAACCACCTACTGGCTGCATCACAGAGCAGAGAAGGCCTCATTTCTCCAGACTGCAGAATACCAATTAAACACATCTCAAGCCATCTATTCCTAGTAGGAGCTTAATGCAGCGCAAAGTTAGCTTGCTTCTTCCCCCAGAAGAATGCTCTTTTTTAAGCAGGCTCTTTTTTTCCCCCCACCTTGTCAGGTGGAGTGATTTCTCTCCTTTTCTTTGTTTTTGTGGCTAGCAAGTCAGAGCTGAAGTAAAATCAGTCTGCTGTCTGATGAGTTTTTGATGAAATTCAAGGCTGAAGCACTGCATTTCTTGATTTATTTACCATTCAGACATCCCCTGCTTCTTCATTTCTATACCTCAGCCTCTGGCAGTTTCAGAATGTGGCTGCCTTCTCCAGGACAGCTGTAAGCTAAGAAAAGACCTTGTGCTAGGTTCAGATATGCCTCCTGTAAAAGGATAGTCTGTCTCCAAATGCCACTTTTGGGCTGCATATCTGTATTCCTTTAGTGATCTGCACATCATGCTTATGTACTTGCCCAGGTATATGCTGGCTTTTTGTCTGCTTGTTTTTCCTGTGGTTACTGCTATCAGCACTTCCAGTTCAGGTTATAAAACTTGAGCAGCTTTCTGTTTGTTTCAGGTATCATCACTAAGAGCGGATAGCAGATAACAGCTCATTTCAGCCAGTGCAGTATTTGCCACCAGACATTAAAGAAGTGAGCAGACACAAGGAAATGAAATTAGCTTTCATGTGTTCCTCTCACAGACTCTATAAAATTCAACTGCAGAAATTGGAAAAGAATTAATCCTAAAACCTCTTGTCTAGACTGAGCAACTATGGCATAATAGAGACATAAAGGAAAAAACTCATGAGTCTCTCTTTGCCCAACCCACAGCTGAGTGGCCACATACTGCTGGGAATTAAAGAATGCTCTAGCTTCAGTGACATCACATCCACTCAGCAGATTTCCCCTGTGATTTCCAAAAGAGCAAAATTCCAACTACTGTGCCATTCTTCACCACCCAGCAAAGACTGTGCAACTCTGTAGAACTGCTACGGAAATCTAGGCACAGTGTTTACAAAGAAATACGATTTCTTGTGGCCCCCTGGTCCTGTACGGTTGTTAGAGTCCACAGAGAGTAACAGGGAGGAGGAGGATAGGCTACCATGGTGCTGGTTTCTAGCCCCATGTCCAGCAGCTGGGCTTGTTATGAGGAATGCTAATCCAGATGCAGTCTGAGCTTGTGTTCCAAGCATCCTGGAGCCTCTGTGCACCCTGACCATCTGCTACGCAATATGTCAAATGGGAGTTCAACTCCCACACGAAATAATTACACAGACACTTGTCAAAATAAAGGCAGAAGAACCTTTGCTGAGACATTATCTTGACTTTATCTGAGAAGCTGGCTGCTGTCCAAATCCTGGAGAGCACTGAATATGTTAATTTACCATGAAAATAGGATCAACACCTCAAGAGATACCTTACTGTTTAATATATGAACCTGGTTTTTTTTTTTCCTCTGGAAGACCTGCAGTAGTCATAGGGTTGCAATGTAAAGTTTTGATCCAAATTATTATTTTTTTACTGAGACAGCATTAAGCAAACCTCAGTGTTCTGTATGTTCCACTATGTATTCCAAAACTCATACATGTATATAAAATTATCTGATCTGGAAACACTGTGCAACCCAGCTTTCTCGAATGTCTTGTTTTCAGGGCAGCTGAATGGGGGAGCATGTTATTCACCATGATGTTCTGTCCCTGGAAGTACCTGAGAAGTGAACCTTTCCTAAAGCACCCATACTGCCACTGCTGTAAAGCAGCAATCTCAGGGAAGGAAAAGGGATCTGGGGGCACGGGGTGTTTTTGTCATGGAGTTGTGTCCAGAATCAGGATGAAATGTGCACAGATACTTTTTACAAAAAAACCCAAACAAAACCAAATAACCAAACAAAACCAACATAATTGTTTACATCCACAAAATTGAGTTGTCCATATTTTTAGCATAAATGTTGGTAAGCTATATTCTTTTTCCTCATTCAGCCTCTTTGTTTCTAAATAAAATAGGATTTCTTTCAGGTTATAAATGGTTTTATAACTCTTTAAATATTAATAAAATAGACCGCTTCATCCTGTAAGCTAGAACAACAGTGTTCCAAATAGTTTCCAAAGTTCGGTAAATTCTATCTGTAGTAACAGGGGATTTTGCTACCCTACACACATGTTCAGTCTTTAGCTGAAAGCAATCCTCATGACAGTATGCTTCGTTGCATAACTGCAAGATAGGAAACTATCTCTTTTTTCAGCTTTTAATTGCATTAACATGTCCCTGAATTCTTGTTCTTTCAGACGGGGAAAACAGAAAATCCTGATCTGCCTTTTTATACACTCACCTTTTCTTGTTTTCTATGCATTTGTATGTTTAAATACATCCTCTAGTTTACACAATTTAAGCCCTGTTCCTGCTTATTCAAACCCTGCAGCAAGAAAAAGTTAAGTCGAATATCTGTCCCCTCCCATAATCTTTAACTTGGGGTGGATTTATCAGGTTAGAGACTGCAACCCTCATTAACATCACCCAACACAATGCACATGCCATGTAATATGACACAGGAAAAGGTCATGGTGCTGGATATCTTGCTAACATCAATCTAGGTTGAATTTGAACTTGCTTGAATTAAAACAAACCTCTTTCATTTGCTGGTATTGATGAAGACTAACTAAGCAGCAACTGCTGTGACTCGGGCTGAAACGCATTTATGGCATGGAGTGCAAACACTTGCTTGAAGTTGTTCAGCTGATCTCAGTGAGGTACTGTTAGTTTTGAGGTGACAAGATACTTTTCTGAAGATTGTCCTGGCCCCTGCCATTTAACATCACTTAAACAACCAATGTATATGGACAACAGAAGCAGCATTTGCAAGGCAACTCAAAATGGCTCCACTCCCATACCTGTCCCAAAGGTGCACGCATAAGACTAAATCACATACACATGAACATAAAGAGTGGAATCCTTACCTGTCCCCCTTTAGGCTGGTATTTGATGTTATCCGTTGATCCAATTTTGGACCTGACGTTCTTGAGGTCAGGTAGAGGCTGATTAATAACTCGTAGCTGCTTCGGAGTGGCTGGAGATTTAGGAGGAGTGCGAATTATGGCAACTTTTTTCTCGGTAGGTACCAGTATGGCAGATTTGGGTGTCCCTGGAGTGTGTGGGGTTCTGGAGTAGCTGGGTGTCCCTGGAGTGCCTGGGGTACGGGAGGCATAGCTTGGTGGCGTCCCTGGAGTGATGGCAGTGGAGCCAGGAGTAGTGGGGGTAGAAGTTCCACTTTTTCCTGTTCTGCTACGAATTGGTTCTGATCCTACAGGCAAGAAGAAAAAAAAAAAAACAGCGTTAGACCCACAGAAATACAGCTGCTCTTCCCTCTGCATCTCCCAAGACAGCATCCCTGTGTGCCAAGCAAGACAAAGCTCCAAGATGGTTGTACTAGTGCTGGAACAGCTGGATGTCTGCCTCTGTGTCTTACTTTGCTAATCAACCTGCCAGCAGTTACCTTCTCACGTGTGGCTGAGCTGGTAAATTACCCACATGGTGTCTGAGCTCTCTGTTGTGTAACACAGGTGTGCTTCCCACAACACCTATATCCTGCAAAGCTCACTAACCAGGGTACAGTATCACATCGGTTTCTGTCTTGGAGAAGGACTAGAAGCACCCTTGGAATCTAACGTTTGGGACTTGAACTGACAGCCTGACTAGCCAGTAAGAATGCTGTCACCAATTTCAATGGATTTGGGTGTTAAACTAGAGAGTGGGGAAAATTCTGACTGTAACGCTGAAACTGAAGGCTCTGAGTGCCTGGGCTGCTGCTGGTCACATACCACTGCTGGTAATCTGGTGTCTGCAGCTGAACCCTGGGTGACCATTCAGCTGATGAACAAGTCATAGCTCTGTTGCGTGGATGGGCAGATGCCCCTCACACTCAATTCCTATTTTACATTAGTGCAGTGAAAGAACGCCATTACAGAAGGCAACCTTGATTAAAAGTCACATTCTAGTTACATCTGCGTGGCAAGTTAAAAATAAATAAACACTGCAACATTTTGTAGTGGCTCCATTCAGTGTTTATGGCATTGCCAGTCCTTTTCACCGAGCATAAGAACCAGTTTAGTAGTGGCATCGTGCTTTCTGCAGCCAGCTCTGCTGGCAACTCTCAAACACAAATGAACAGAAGCCGAGATACCTCCATATGCTGCTTAAAGCAAAGCTTTGCTGAGAATACTCAGGGAGAGAAAGACCAAACCAAGCCCCAAAGCCCGGGAACCCCAATGCCAGATGGGTGCATGCATGTTTTCATCTTTAAAGCGTTCAGGAATTATAAATCCAATGGGAATCTCTAGAGCATCCAGTGGGATCAGTCAAAATCTTAACTGTTTATCAATCATTCTGTTTATTTAATGGTGGTGGACCAAATGCAATGCACTGCTGCCCCTTGGGTCCAGGAGAAACTCTTTGCTGTACATGACTCATTAGACAGATTGTACATACTCCACTCACCTCCAGTTTCCCTAAATGTTTTTTTTTTCCCAACCAACCCTAAACCAGAACCTTCTCACTATACCAACTGAGACAGAAAGGGAAGACTTTTTTTCCCAGCTCCCGGCAGCTTTGGTATATTTATTTTTCATTCCTTAGCCTTTCACCACATTGGCAAATGCTCCATGGCCTCCTTACTCCTAGTCAGCTCCACTTGCAAAAGGTCTCTGTTTTACCTTTGGAGCATCACCCAAGAATTTCAAGGGACTTTTTTTTGTAGAATTTAATCATCTACTTTCCCTTAAGGTGTCTTAAAAGTGGCTGAAATTGGTTTCTAAAGAGAGAAACCAGAGGAATTCCTATTGGAAAGCAGAGAGCCACATCCAGGTTCTGAGGCCTGGGCTGAATGCAAATCTATCTAAAAATTCTGGGGGTATTTGGTAAAATTCTCTTTGTCCTGTAATTTCTTTTTGCTTGTGATTTGGTAACATTGATCTTCATAAAAGGACCTTGCTGGTTTACTATCCTAACTTCCCCCAGTGAGTCACTCCACTAGCTAACACCTCAATTCTCAGCAGTTTTTACCCTAAGATTAGAGCACAGGGAGATCATTACTGTGAAACAGCAAGTTAATGACTGTAATATTAGGTTCACTTTTCCAAGAATATTCTATATTGCCTATTTCAGGTTTGTCTCATTTTTCTTGCTGTTTGTAAATGTCGTCTGTTAAGTATCTTACCCAGCTCTGAGGTCCCTGCAAAGGGATTTTCTAATATTAGTGATTAGTCTGAACAGCAGTCCTAGCTCTGGGCATTGCAGATTATGGAAAGGGTGCATCCTGTCCCTGGTTTCAAGCCCCTGCTGCTCAGCACTTAGTATCTGAACAAAAACAGTCTGTGGGGCTCTGACTTCCAACAGCATACCCCAGACCTACCATTTGCATAAAAGGTAGGGACACATGATGCAATGTGACAAATCCAACAAGGGTGGGAGACATTCATAGCAGTAGGAGAGGGTTAATATGCAAAAAACATACGGGTGGTCCGTCGTACTGAAGAGGAAAGGGAAGCTGTGAGGGAGAGAGAATTCTCCTCCCTGTCTCGGTCTCCTGATACACCTCTTCGAGGAGGAAGGATAGAGGAGGGTCTTGGTAGAGAGGAACGCTTTTCGGGACTCTTGCTTACTCCATCCTAGTAGCAGCAAAATAAAAAAAAAGGAAGGTTTAGTTTTCAAAACTCACTCTCTTGGCTGTGATTTCTTTCAACCTATATACAGAGGGGGAAGCCTCATCCTATGGGTCTAAGTTTACTACTCACAAAGGAAGCTGGGGGGGATCCAGCCACCTCCCATGCTCTGCTTAGCTCCCTGGTGCCTCTTTACTGCATCAAAACACCCAATAGTCATCTTCTGAGCTACTTAAGACAGATACAGATACTCTTGGATCCAAATATGGATGGATTCCACATTTTGTTCTTAATAAGGAACAAGTGTTTATTAGTGCTAGTTGAAAGTAAAAAATTCTCTGGAGCTCAGCTATGAAGTTCTCATCTAAATTGACCTGCAAAGTAACTGCAGTACTGGTGCCCAGAATACACCCCACACGATATAGCTAGGTGATGCGAGATTTTTGCATTTTCAAACACTAACTTGTAATTTTTTTTACAGAGAAAAATTTTTAGCTAGAGCTTATTTTTTGAGTGTAGACTGGTGTCTTCTCTTATTTCCTTGCATACTCATCTTTTTACTTTTTGAAATCAGCAGGTATCTTCTTTTTACCAGGGTTAGAGCAATGGGCATGTACGTTAGATTATTTTTGAACTTACGGGATAGGCAGCCCAAGACAGTCTTGCATAAGCAGATAGTGCTCCCAAAGGCAAATATGATGATGGTCCCAACCAGTAAAAGACACACCAAGCATAGCGTTACACAGAAAATGGAGTCAATAGTGAAAATGGTTTTTAAATGGGGATAGTCATGAACTCAGCATCGAGTAGATTTGAAACACAAGTGAAATGTAAACATGGGGAAGCTAGGATGGCCTGCCAAACCTCTCTTTAAATTTATACTGCAACTTCTTCAACATGGTTGCATGTATAGACCAAATTAGGTTCCTAGAATATTCGGCTTCTGCCCTTATTGCTGGTGATCAGAACTGTACCCTCCTACACTGGGGATTGAATTTGGTTTCAGAGAATATTAGCTGATTGGAAATTACGTTTTTTAAACTTGGAAGGCACATTAGTACTTCTGTTCTTTGCCACTTACCCCTGTGCAAATGGGTGCAACTTCTTAGCAGTCAATGAAGCAGCGTCCATATCATCAATAGAAAGAAGGTATGTCCTTCTAGTTATAACTTATTTCACTTATGTTTCCTCTGGAGAATCTCCTTTGGTTTTATCCATTTTGTAGCCTGATAATCAGTTTTCCTGCCACTGGATCTAAGTAATCCCACGTAAGCTTCACAGAGAATTACTCAAACTCATTGAGGAGAGAATGTGATCCATGGAATTCACCTACACATCTCCAAGCTAACTCTCTCTACCAACTCTGCTACCTTACCTTAGCATCTGATTTTGAGTAGGGCAAGCAGTCTCTTGGGCCTGCTGAGGAGGGCCGTACATAATAACTGTCTGTATCGAGAAAAGTGGCCCTTTTAGTAGTTAATGAGCAAGCTGAGCTGGGTCTTGGAGGAAGCAATGACTTTGCTCTAGACTTTGAGGCAGGAATCTTTGACAAAGAGGCAGTCTAGTCATGAGAAAACAAACAAAAGAAAACACAACATGAAGCTGGACAAAACAAAAACACATGCAACATGGACAAAAAAAAAAAAAAAAAAAAGCCAAGCTATGAATTAATACTTTTCCCGTGTCTGGTAATGGTGTCTATGCAGTTCTGCCATGCATGAAAGTTTTAGTTCTGTGTCGTGTGACTGATTCTAGCTAGCGACTTTTTCTGCAAATGCTATTTTTGTCTTCTGTTAACAGGACAAAACTGGTGCGAGGTATGGCATTTAACTGGTACAACTGCTGGTTGGCTGCATTAGAAGTGAGTGCAAAACTACAGGAGCACAAAGAGATCCTAGTCCTTTAAAACTAAGTGTGCATTTGAAATATATCCCTCCAGGCTACAGGCAAGAATAAACCAGTGGGAATCTTAAAAGCAAAGTTACACCAGTATTCCTAGACTTTCTCAGCCTTCAAGAAAAGGTGTCCTAATTACTCCTCATGTTGTCTTTATTAGAAAATGAGAAAAGAATTGGTTGTCAGCTCTCTACTTAAAGGCATCTGGCTTAGGCTACATATCTAGCCTACAGAAAACTGAAGCTGGTGTGCTGAATGTCACCCCTGACATCTTCAACATGATTAAGAGTTGCAGAACTGTGTAACAATTCCAGGCCTACAACACAGTTCAGTTTTCTGAACTTGAGACATAACTAAGCATGCACAGTTTGAGGCCCAAATGTTCATTCAGTGGTTTTTGCTTTTTTCAACTTACAGGTCATGAAAATGTTTCCCCTAAAAAGACAGGTAAACCCTCACAGATTGAGATTCTAGGCACAATGTAGAGACCCTGTCCTTTTCACTCACATTGCACACAGTGTCCTCCGTGAATATGTGCATCTAATGGGGATGCTAGAGATGGGCAAGACTGAGACCTTTCAATGGAACAGCTGGGGAAAAGGCATAATCTTGAGCTAATGCACTGCTCCGAGATTATTAGAGTCTAGATCCCCTTGGTGTTACTCAGGGAGTGAGGCACTTTTTAGCCTTGGTAATAGCAGCAAAATCTGGCCCAATCAGATTTCAGTGACATCCTCAAGACTGGTACAGCAAGCAAAGAAACCAAATGCCTCAATCCCTGCCTGCGCTTTACCCAGAAAACTATTCTTCTTCTCTGTTAGCAATACATTACCTTTGACCTCTGTTATAATTCATGTTGCTGGAAGTGCCAGCTGCCCACAGGACAAAGATCTACGTAACCCTAAGACTGCTGAAACTGGGATGCAGAAACCTCACTTTATTTCAGAGGTATTCCTAACACATGGCTCATGGTTTCAGCATCTTGCTATTGCAGGTACACAGCTCCTTCCAGCAGATGGAACTGCTCAGCCTTTCCTGAATGCGTTCTGCAAAGCAGCAGGTGAACTAGTTTGAAGATGGATAACAAAACTGACCTATTGGATGATCTAACATTACCAGTGGAGAGGAAAAGGCTGCACTTGAAGGACATCAAAGCTGAGAATCAGGAAA
The DNA here is from genome assembly GCF_011004875.1 of Balearica regulorum gibbericeps. Classification (NCBI taxonomy): domain Eukaryota; kingdom Metazoa; phylum Chordata; class Aves; order Gruiformes; family Gruidae; genus Balearica; species Balearica regulorum. The sequence goes on from NC_046189.1 coordinate 6,171,972, forward strand.
AAACACAACAACAAAAAGGGAGAGGTCTTTATAAAAGCAGAGGTGAAGCCAAAGCACAGAAGAGAAAACATCTGAGAGATACGCGTGTGGCAACTGGAGAAGTGAGGCAACAGAGAGAGAAAGGCAGCAGGGGACAGACTTGCGATCTTTGACATAACGTAAGGGACAGGAATAAGAAAGGTGTACTGAAAGTCAGTAATTTCAGAGAATTATTTTGCAGCGCTTGTACTTAGAGCACTCCATGAACACAGATGACTCTGAAAATGGGCTAGCATTGACTTCTCTTGCTTAAGTGTTGATCATTCCCCAAGACAGACAATAATAAACCATACCATTGGCTCAGACCAGAAACCTGTCCAGATACTTCTTACTGTACTAGTAAAGAAGCTCTAGCAGTTTCTCAGTTATGAGCTGAAATGGATCAGACCTGAAAAAACAGATGAAATCCCAGAATCCATGGCTGAATTCAGGTCTAAATTTCACAGCTCCTCCAAAGCCTCCAATCAATTATGCTGCTATCATTATTAGCAATTTTTAATGATTCATAAATAACGTGCAACACTTGAGACCAAATTTTTTGTTCTCCAAAGAACTGATGATCTGGTTAGACAGATGAAACAAGTCAGTCATGGAATATATTAGGAAATTTAGAGGAATCCTAAGGAATTTCTGCATTGTTAATGATGGCTAATAATGACAGGGTATTGTGCTGCAGATGTGAATCAGGATGTGTCAGTGTCCTGTAAGAGGGTTGCATAGGGGATGGTGAAAGTAGGTTGGTTTCCTGGGGATTTTGGAGTGGTGGGACAGGAAGAGTGCAGGGTCAGCACAGGAGCAGGGTGGAGAGGCATTGCAGCATTTGCTGAAGGAAACTCAACAGAGGAGAGGCAGACACAGGGAGCAGAACAGGATGCAGAGCAGCTGAAGGCAGGGCATGTAACTGTCAGGTTAAAACAGACAGAAATCAGCAATCCAGGAAACAGCCATTCAGAAATCACTTAATTGCATATAAAATGCTATTGGCCAATAACTTCTATACAGGCATGACCTCTACAGAATGCGTGGCTATGTAAGGGTGCATCAGAAGACATCCAGCGAGTCCTGGGGAAGGTTTCTGCCTGCACCACGCAAGGTGGCAGTACGGGTCGGGTGCTGCAGAAAGGGCCAAGGTACAGAGTTTATCCTGGTGGATGACCTCACTCAAAATGCTGAACAACATCCAACTCCTGCAGTTTGGAGTCTGTGTGCCCCTATGTGATGCAAACTGTCATCATCTACTACTCGGGACTGTAATTCAGAGGTTAGTCAGGAAAGGTGGTTTTAATTACCCTTTTAAATGAATAATGAATATGGCAAACAAATTCTAAATGGAACACAAATTTCAAATGGAACACACAATTACTTACTGAATTAACATAAAAAGATGTGAAATAAGGACAAAATGAGATTATAAAGATGAATGATAAGCTGATTTTACTCACTGAGAGTTTTTCCTTTGCTTGTTTAAATACACCAGGAGCCTGGTTTGTTTCACCACCTGCTGCTGAGAGACCCAAAGAAAGACTTGATAGTTAAAAACAATAATAATAAGCATTTCCACTTAGTACACTTGTTAGAACAATTAAATGTCTTAGAACTACTGTGCAAAGCAATTACCAGTGAACTGTATCCAGAAATGTACCTGCCTTAAAAATGTCCTATATTCATCATACTTGAGGTAAAATGGTATTCAACACATTTCAAACAAATGAAAAATTTGTATTTATGTTCTTAGAAGTCTAGAAACTACAGTAAACAGTTCAAGAAATAGTTGACAATTACAAGAGGCTCTAATACTGAAGATCAATCCTCAGATACCTTAGCACTCTGATTTTCAAGACTGTCATCTAAAAATCATGCTCCTTTAAGTAATCCACAAATGAAAATTTTAAGAGAGGCCCCTGAAATCACCACTCTTCAAAATATTAGCTAACTTTGCTAATGGAAAGAGAGATTCACTGTTGAATTATCATTCTAGTTGCATCAACAAGGCCAGTGTGCTGTGGGTCAACTAAGCCTTCAGACTTTAGCAATTCAAATTATATCTGGGACATCAAGTATGTTAAATCAGTACTTCATTTATCTGATACAACATGGTTTGAGGTAAGATTTTTCTCTCTGACTTAAATTCCATCCTTATTAAAAGTTTTGGAAAGGGGCAGCTTTTCAGAAAGCAGGCTATCAGTTACACCCCAATGCTGCTCAGGACAAAATCTGTCACACAAAAACTAAATGTGAAATCGTTTGGCCAGGATGCCCTTACTAAATGCAGAAGCAGGACAGCAGTCACAGATTACAACCTTTTGCTGTAAAGCCAACTGTTTTCCAACTGTAAACCCAATACCCAATGCATCATAGAGGACAGAACCAATTAATTTTCTCCTTTCCCTGTGCAGTTCCCAGGCATGGTGAAGAGATCCCTGGTTTTCTGCCACGCTTTCCGCTCTAGTTCTGCCCTCTTAATATAATTTTATTGCTGGTTTTGGGGGTTGGTTTGGGGTTTTTTTTTTTTTAAATTGAAGGAGCAGGAAAGAAAACTCGTGAGGAGGGAAATAATGTATATAACTGCATACTTCAGTTCTTCTGAATTTGTAACGGGGTAAGTACAGCACAGCCCTCCTGCATCACATTTTACCACATCTGTTACTGCTGGTTTTGGTCTCTTCTGTATCTCTTCTAAATAATCACAAATAGCTTCTTTCCTCCTTCCCTTGGTATTGAACCCTAACCAGCCACCGCTATGAAGCGGAAAGAATAGCTGTGCTGCATGCGCTGACTTACCCAAAAGCACCACAACTTCTCCATCTGAACAACAGATCTCTACAGGCTCTGCTGCCAGTTTAAATACACAATAAACCTGTTTTACCTCAGGGGGTGACCCCAGAGTTGAAGACAAGGAATGGAAGCCTATCACATAGTGACTCCCACTCGTAGCCAGGTAATTGTCCTGGCCGTGCCACCATAAACACTCCTCTGATGGCACAACTGCAGCGGCATCTTGCAGCCACTAACAAAACATGAGTGAGATTGGGGTTTCACTCACAGAACTACACCACTCAAGGCAAAGACTTCACAACTCTTTCCTCAGAGTTGGCCATGCAGTTTCTTTATCAAATGGCAAGGATGAATCTCTGAAAAAGCAGTCTCTCCCTTGTGGATATGGAGCTGTAAGTTACCAGTATTTGCCAGTGCTTACCAGTGACATACCAATTTTTTTCTGGTATTGAAGGGAAATAGGGGAAAGATGTCATTTCCCGGGCCACCACACAGGAAATATGAGCAAATATTAATGTTTTTTGTAGACACTTGTATTTTATGACTGGCCATGTTTTGTTTTAAAGTCACAGTACATGCAACATGAAGGTTTCAACTGACTGCAATACACTCAAAGCCGTATAGACTACACTGCCAAGGGACTTTCAGTGGGGCTCCACTGGCCAGCTATCACGAAAGCTCCAAACAGGACGCACACTGGCAGTCAAAACTGGCTTCAAGAAATGGTGCTATATTTTACGTAAAAGGACAAAGGTGACAGAGACAATGTCTCTCTAAATTCCAGATCCTGGAAAGAGCTGGATGACTGGTTCAGGCTCAGGGATATGTAGGCTGACATACAGCCAGCTACGCTCTTAGTGTGCAGTGCTATGTGATATCCTTTCACATGGCATCCCCTCAAGTCCCATCAGTCAGTATAAAAAGGTGAGGTAGAAGAAAATAAGGGACAGCATGAATTTTCTGGCAACACTGGGTGTGGTGAAACATTCTAAGAGATATTTTTGTTCACTTTGTGGTGTGGTTCAAGCTCCTATGCTCTAAAGCCCAAACCTCAAGCTTCAACTCACATCACTGCAAATTTTATGATCGATCTGAGCCCATTATTTTGATTGCTCTCCATCTCAGGATTTAAATGTACTGGGAGGTCATTTTTGTATTACATTTTTCACTTTGACTAATATATCTGCTTCACTAGGTGTTAGAGAGAGAGAGAAAAAGGTCTGACAGTTGCCAGGCAGCACACATTTAAGGCAGTGGGCAGATTCCCTTATGTGAGTCTATCCGTATGACTCAGGCCTCTCTGGGATGCTACTGAGCCAGAAGAGTTCAGAGGAGTTGGTGGTAGAGTACCTGAGGGCAAGACAGCACTGACCACATGGCTGCAGAAGTGCAGACAAAGTTGAGAACACTACAAAGCTGACACTTTTCTCCCCCATTTCCACCGCTTATTGAACCCCCTGGGTCTTTTGAAAGAATATGTGAATTACGGGTCATAACTTCTGAGCTGATCAAGCTGTGCTTCAGCAAACAGCAAGAGGTAGCAAGAAGAATTGTTTTAATCCTTTTTTTAAAAATTCCTCACTCTTGGGTAGCTCTGGTCCGGAGTGCAAGTTAGGACAGCCCAGAGACTGCAAACTGAGGAAGAGCCATCTCTGCAACAGAGGGGCCTGGATCAGCATTTCCTTCCCTGGCTCCATTTCTTGTGAGGGGGGAAGGAAAAGCACCAGATTCCCACACAGGAGCAAGGCAATGGGACCAAGTATTTAGGTCTGTTGTCCTAATGGAATGCAACCAGGAGACAATACATGCTTCGCACAGATGAGGCACGATATTAAAGCTACCCTTGTGTAGCTATCCTTTTACTGTATTTTCACTAGTCAGACCTCCACACTGAGACTGGTCTAAATTAGAACAGGAGTGACTCATTGGTGCAAAACTAGATGGGAGCGACTTCTTATGAACACTTTTGGTATTGCACTGTTTTACTATAGGACGGGTAATAAATCCTGTTCTTAATTTCTAAGCCATGAGAAGAGGCCACTGTAGTTCTGCATTGCTGAGTATGGTGGTTCTCTTACTAGCCCTAGTTTCACTCACAAACAACTGCACTGCAGCATGCAGCTATGTTACATGACAGAAAACCTGGCCTCTTTTAGCAAAATTTTTCTTTTTTTTTTTTTCCCCAAAGATCACCAGAAAAATCAAGTTCATCTTTCCACCTGGAACACACAGTAACAAATAATATGATGAAAATGCTAAAAGTGTTCTTTTTCATCCTCTAAATTAGGATACACCTATCAAGATGTAACAGCAATCATTTGTTTCATCCTTTCATCTTCCTGTACCAAATATTAAGATTTTTGCTTGGAATGCATTCGTAGTATGAGCCCAGATTTCTTCTCTCTCAGCTTCATGCTGCATGTGGCTGGATTCCCCCTGTGGATTTTGACTGTACAGCATAAACATCAGCGACAGATTGGGAAGTGTCAATGCAGATAACATCAATCAACAAAATATAAGTCTGAAACACTTCTTATTATGCATGAGAGTAAAAAAGCAAAATAATGGAAAAGCATACCATGGTTTAAGCTGCCAACATTTTCCCACCAGAAAAGAAAAAGGCATAATTAAAAAAAAAAAAAACAACAACAAAAAACCACCGAACAAAATGATGAGTAGAGATTCCTACAACATCACACTATAAGCACGATGCCAAGTTACAACCACAGCACTTAGAAGTCCGAGCAATGACAAGCATACATGATCATGGCCTCCGTTAAATAAACAAATACCAGGAAAGAAAGAAGAAAAGAAAAATAATGCAACACACTAAAAAAGCAATACTATTTGTGAAGACTGATATTCTTGGAGGAAAAAATAAAAAGTAGAGAAGCTGCTATAGCCATGAAATTTACCAAAAGAAAAAAGTCTATGTTTGCCAGCCACATTGCATAACTGAACAGAACGCAGTCACCTGTCTGCTTCCGTTTAACACAGGAGAGATGAGTTGGTCTAGTATATTTGATAGCAGGTTTTAAAATGATTTTCCTGGAGGGAGAGTGGGCCTGAACTTCAGTTTTTTTAGCAAGTTCAGCTTTCTTATACACTGCTATGGACAAGAAAACACAAAAACACAGAATCAGGAAAAAACCAGCAAACACTTTCATATGACAATACATCAAGTGGCAGGCCCACTGCTCCACAACTCCAACCTGATGCGTCACTTCTACTGGGGTGAAGAAATCCTAAGTGGAAGAGGGGGAGCACGGGTGCATTAACCTCAGATGTGTTACCCAGTGATCAGCGGGGATGCCTACAATTGAAACGGGACCGGTGGAGCAGTGAGCCTTGCACATGGCTTTTCATATAGTTGTACAATATCTCATTAAAAAGCACTACCATTAATACTGTAAAGGTACACATCATCTACCACAGAGTAACCGGATAGTACTGTGCAACAGTAAAAAAAAAAAAAAAAAATTGTAATAGGGAGTGTTAAATGAACCTTTTTTCCTTCTCACTTCATCTCTGGAGAGTGTGCTAGGTTCCTTTTTAGCTATTTTCCTTTCAGGAGTAGAAATCCTGCCTCTCCCAGTTTTAAAAGGTTTCTCTTTTTTATGCTTATCGAGAGATGATCTTCGCAATTCTCTCTCTGCCTTCTCCTCTTTAGGAACAGTCTCTAACTGTTCAGTCATGATGCTCCTATCATCATCTGTAGGATCAGAGCAAATTATAACAACAAACAAAAGATTAGTAACAAATGTTAACAATACTGCAGTGGAGCAGGGAAAAAATAGTTGAAGACACAGCAGACGGATTAATAAAAAAAGGCAGACTATTTTACCATTTTTCTGAAACATGCTGAGATTACTATTACAACTATAATAATTTTGCTTTTTGATCATTATGATTTGGAAGCAAAAACATTTAACAGACAAAACAGAAAGGATAATGCACACCTTGAGTATCTGCCCAGAGACTGTCTGTGTCCATGATGGAGTCATCAATTGTTGTTTCATCTTTGTAATCATCACATGTCTCTGTCTTGTAGTCGGTGAGCAGGATTTCTTCTCTCTGGGGCGAAGCAGGAGCTTCTGGGGAGCCCTCCTTGGGCTCAACTTGAATGTCAGCCACTTCCTCAACCTCCAGCTCCTCTTCAGCCTGGGAGTCCCCTGTTTCGATGTCTTCCTGCTGAGTAGCAGCAAAGCGCACACTGTGAGAAGCAGATTCACCCTCATCAACTGTTGTCTGCACCACTGTGATAAAGTCGTCCTCTACTGTCACCACTGATTCAATAATGCCTTTCAGTTCAGGCACAGCTTCCGGGCTACCCTTGGCTAGCATTTCTTCAGCAGTAGGTTTCCCAAAGTCTATTTCTGGGGGCATTTCTGACATAAGGTGCTGTTTATCCTCTTCTTTTTCTTCTTGCCCTACTTCTACCTCTTCTTCCTCGTGTTCTTCCCCTTTTGCAGCCCCAGGTGTCACTTCACATGGCAGCAGCTTTTGGACTTCCGTAGGTTTCACAGCTGTATCAGGAATTTTTTCAGTTCCTTCTGCTGGCTGTGGTATGCTCTCCATCTGAATCTCAGCAGGCTCTTCTTGGAGAGGCTCAGCTTTTGGAAGCTCCACAGAAGGCTTCTTTGCTTGTAACTCTGCAGGTGTCTCTTCCCCAGACATGGGAGGTTTTGGAGGTTCTGCTTTGATATCCTCTGGTTTCAAGGATTCTCCATTCAAACCTTCTTGGGCTTGATCATGCTCTCCACTAGATTCATAAGATTCCTCTTTATCAACTGCCTCCTGATGTACCAGATCGGGCTTAGTAACTTTCTCCTTAATTTCTGTTTCAGACAGTTTGGTGCTGTCCTTCACATAACTAGGCTCGGTCTTGGAAAGTACATCTGCATCCTTTGCTTCTCTGGACAAGATGGTCTGATCTTTCTGTTGAATGTCTTTGGGTTCAGGCTCTGCTCTTTTAACTGGGGCTTTGTCCTTCCCTGAAGGGAGAGAAACAACCTCGCTGACCTTCATATCTAACTGACTCTGATACTCTTGGTCAGCTCTCCTTGCAGCCACTTCCAAATCGTGCTTTATAGCATTGTAGTCTGGTTTTATTGGAGCTTCTATCTCAGCTATTTCAGGAACAACACTAAGAGTCTTCTCCTTCTCCATCAACAAAGAAACAGCATCCTTTTCTATTGCCATCTCTGAAGCTGATATTCTGTCATACATGGTATCATCGGTTACATGAACTTTGTCAGACACACTTTCTTCTTTCATTTCTAAGATTGCCTCAGGTCTTGTCTTCTCTGGCTCTGCACCTTCAGTGGGATAGACCTCTTTAGAGTCAACTTGATCTTCACTTTTTTCTAGCACAGTATCCAGCTTCTCTTTTTTCTCCTGCTCAAAGTCCCTTGAAAGAATGGACTCACCAGTGGCATGCTGCCCTAAGTCTTTTTCACTGAGGAATTCTTCTTTCGATTTTTCAGCTGCTGCCAGCTTCACTTCTATTAAAGACAGGTCGGGAGCCAGGCCACGTCTCAGTTTTTCATCTGTGCCTTCGTAAAAGGGACAAGTTTCGCTTGTCAAATTCTCACTGTCCTGAACTGGAGAAGGGAGTGGGACTGTGTACTTATTGAAAACACAGTAGCCCAAGTCTTCTAGCTGACTTTCAGCTTTTAGAGTTACGTGGTTTTCATCTGTCACAGGTGGCAGGGCTGTGCTGCTGTCTTCCACAACAGCATCAGAAGGAACTGACTTCTTCTGTGCCATTTCAGCATCTGCACTCACAGAGGCTAATCTAGATCGTGTCCCTGCTAAGTCTAACATTTCAGGCAGGTCAGGAGCCAGGACAGCCCCATTTTTGTAATATTCTTTGGCCAGGAAAGGTGATTCAACCAAGGTCTCAGGCTGGACTTTTTCTTCTGCCATTACTTTTTCTTCTTCAATGTGCTCATCTTCCTCTCTACTATCAATAGGGAAGCAGGGGGCCCTCTCCAATGCTGGTGTGGTTGCTGGCAAGTAGTCATCACCTTCATCCATACTTCCACTAGTGTTAGTTAGAATATCTGAAGCAAGGGGAGAAAGGTCATGTGCACGACCAAAGCTAAATCCTAGAGCTATTGAATCCAAGCAGGACATGGGCAAGTTAATAGACATACTTCTCTGTTCAATTGCAGATCTCCCCCCAAGTCCTAAGCTCCTGCTCAAAGTTAGGTCATCTTTATTTTTACTGTGGAGTTCTCTCTTATCCCCATAGACTTTGGGGTCAATAGTGAACATTCTTTCTGTTGGGGAACTTGGTTCTTCAGATTTGTCTGGTGTAAAGCTCTGAGCCAGGGTACTGTACCCTATTTCGTGAGCAGGCCCACTCTGCTGCTGATCCAATTCTGTCTGTAATTCTTCCTCCTCTTCCTCTTTGTCTTCAGGTATTAGACGATCTGTCTGATAAGGCTCATACACACTCTCTTTAGTGTCACTTAGCTCATAGTAATCACTGCTTTGTTTCAGAGCATCTGCTTTGAAGGCTTCCTCTTTCAGAGCAGAGGTTTCAAAATACTTTGACATTCCCGATCGATCCTCCTCTTCTTTCATTTGCTGAGGAGCTGAAACACTTGTCTTATCCTCCTTGGTATCTTTTTTAACATCTTTCTCTTGAGAAGGTTCTAGAGTAGGAGTCTTGTCAGTGGTTAAACTTGGTACCTCAGGGGCTTTCTCTGTTATTCTGGATAACTGAGTGGTATCAGGGTGCTCTACTGTTTTCTCAAGGGTCAGTTCATGGCTTAACTTGGCTGGGGATACCTGTGTGCCTGGCTGGACCTCCTTTTCCATGTCTACTGTTGCTGGGAGCCCACTTTGGTCCATTTCTTTTTCTGCTTTGAGAATATCGGGTGACTTTTTAGCTTCATCATCCTTTTGAAAGTCTGCTTTGTCTAGGGAAAGTGACTTAACTTCAGGTTTTGTGGTAAATTTACCATCATCTAATATTCGGGCCTCCCCTTTATCATAGAAGTCATACCTTTCTTCCTCATCACTCTCATCCTTGGTCAGGTCCTTTTCCTCCCCCCATGCAGGGATTTTCTGGGTGCTTGGTGTTTTCAGGCCATCTACAGTTACTACTGAGACTTCTTGCAGAGCTAATGTCCTGTCTCTGTGGATCTGTTCATCTTTAGTGAGATCTTTGGCAAATGGTTGGTCAGTGGGTTCCTGTTTTGTTTTGGAACTGTCTTTGAGTGGAAGCTCCTGGGGGACAGCAGGAGGTGGGCCTGAAGGAAGTTCACTTTTGGCCGCTTCTGCCTTGAGTTCTGATAGCAACAGAGAACTTTCACCATGGCTGATGGCAAGATCTTGGACATCTTTAAGGTCGTCTTTAAATTTCATAGACATAGCTTGGTCGGATGATGAGGGCACATCTGCAGTCCTTTCTTCTGTTTTGCTCCCTTTAGCCAGTTCAGAGGACAAGTCCCTTTGTTCTTGAGAAGCAGGAGCCTTGGCAACAGGTTCTGCAAAACTGGCTTCCCCTTTTTTTTGTGAATCAGTTTCCAAGACCTGTTCTGATAGAGGTGAAGGCATTTTTTCTTTGTCTTTGCTCTGTGAATCCTTTTTATCTATAGCCTCTGTTTTTGCTGGCTGTGGAACTAAGGCATCATGTTTAGGTTGCTCACCAGTCTTACTCTCTTTCCCAGATTCATGTTGCTTTGTGTCTAATGGTTCAGCTGTGAAAGGGCGTGCGCCCTCCTGGACACGGAATTCCATCTTCGTGGCTGCAAGTAAATCTGAAGTAGTTTGTTTGGGTTTTATAGCAAAATTATTTTAAAGCACTTACAGGCAGGCAGTCATGTGGCTTACAACAACATCTTGGTATGAATGATGGAAAGGAGGGAGAAAGATGCAAACATGCAGCAAGGCCATCCACCTAGAAATCTGCTTTAAAGTGTTAAACTCTACTTTCCTTTCAATACATGAGGGTTTATAGTGAAAATGTGGGTTGTACACACATAAATATGTGACCACTGAAATGAGATGATTTCATGTGACTTCATCTTCATGGTTTGCATACAACAGTAAAACCACAAGTAATCCTCACTTCATTGGTATACTTTCTTGGACTCCGTAACTTGTGTTAGTTTTGAGTTAGTAAAGTCTGCAAGATGAAGTCCAATCAGTAGTATTTTTGAGTGTTGATGACATTTAAGACATACGTAGTTATAGATTTCTATATCTATTTTACATTTTTCCTCTACATGCAGCCTAAACTAAAGAAATAATGCATATAAAGGTTTTGCAAGTGTCAGAAGAGGCTGTTGGGTTGTTTGGTTTTTTTTTAATTGTACCAACTTTTGACATTTACTCTTTGGCAAATGACAAAATTCTCACTGCTGTCACGAAACTGGTATGTGTCAACCAGCAGAGCTATTAATAGTCCCAGATCTTGAAGGTCTGGTCTTCAAAATGGCCAGCCATCTTCAGCTGTAACTGAAGTCAAAGAATACTTGGCATGTTTCAATGATTGTAGATCAGGCCCTAATTAAAACTAATTTGAAGCTAAAAATGCTACTCTTACAGGCTGCCACTATATTTTTAGAGAGTAATACCTACTTTTTTTTTTTTTTAATACATGCTCTGTTAATCATTAATAGCTTGTTTTTTTTAATATCCTATGGAAAACAATCATTCCTATCATATAGAAATCTTCCTATCATGGAAAATGTGAAGAGAGATACTGCAGAATGTGGCAGAAATTTCAGCCATAATCTGTAAAAAAAGTTTTATGAGTTTTCTCTAAAGCTTGTTACAACAAGCATTGCGTCAAATCCATGGAGCTTTCTTTTTGCTCTGACGAATCTGAATTTTTTAGACCAATTAGTATCAAAGTATTGGTCATTCTTTAAATATTTGCATATGTTAACATTTAGTCAAAAAAGCAACTGCCATTCTAAACTCTACAGGTAGGAAAACCAGAGGTCTACCTCTACAGTAATTTTGCTCCTTTATGTTTTTTGCATTTGGTGACTTACTTGCAAACTCTATGAAGTATAAAAACATGGCCATTGAGTTGACGTCATCCTCATTTCACACAAATTAAATAGCTAGACACTGACTTTCTTTATGTATCCTACTGTGCCTCTCACTGTAGTGCAAATGAACAATACCACTAGCATCAAAATATATTCTGACTGCCAAAGGAATTTAATATTCTTTAGCTGGGTCAGCCAGAACACCACCCTCCCAAACACAGCATTTCTTAGCCAGGTAGTGAATGGGTACATCACTACTCCATACAATGTGTCTTTACACCTTGTTGCACTGGCTGAAGAGAAATACCATTAAAAGGAAAATCTTGAAGCCTAGCTCTTACATACTGACAGACAATTGATTGCAGTAAATATTTGGTTCAGTAAGCAGATCAGAACTTCACCCTACGCACCCAATCCTAACTTCACTATGAAGGCAAACATCACAGTGGAAGTGATGGAGGTTTTGCCTGACCAAGGCACTCCAGCCAGGTTAAACATTTGTAATAAGGTAAGACACACAAAAAATCAGAGTTCTGGCAATGATCGGGAGGAGGGGTGGACTGCAATGAATGGCAAGGATATGACATAAGAAGCGATAGCTTTAGGGAAGCTAAACTGGAATGCACTGAAGCACACACAAACAAAAAAACCAAAAAACCTGCACACCGCAAATGAAAACATTTCTACAGTTTAAGCCTCTTTATGTCATAGTCAAAGTCAATAAATCTACTTTTTGAAAGAAAAGCAGATGAATCTCTGCACCAAAAAGAAAAAAAATATACATAGATTAGCAATGTGACTGGCAAACACATCTGAGATGAGGGAAAAAGGCTTATGCAGAGGAATCAGCTTAGCTGCAAAGCGTATTTTATCATGGCAAAGTAAAAAATCAGGAATCAGCCGCAGTGGTGGGAAACCATGTTGTCATACAGCACCTATGCAATCTTATTATCTGCTACACACTCTTCAAGCATAATAACAAGAGCAGTCATACTAATAAATGGGAAGAACAGGAAATGAAGCAGCCTTGGAAAGCACCGAAGAAAGCTGGAGCAGGATTCACCGGCAGCAAACACATGCAAACCTAAGGAGGACACACCTTCCTCAGCCAAGGAAGAGGATGTGTCTTTTGGGGCCATTTCCGCCACAGCAGTTACACTCTCCCTGCTGGATGCCACACTTGGCACTTTGTCTTCAAGACACACTTTGGCCTCCAAACCCGAATCCAGCTGACCCTCACAGACGGCCTTTGCCTGGTCCGAAGGCTCAATAGGCCCATGCTCTTTCCCCAGTTGCTTCCCAGGAAGAGCAGCAGGTTTCGCTTCCACAGCCATCGAACTCTTTACTGGTTCTTCTTCTTGGGGATGGAAAAAGGAGGCGACATCAACACCAACAGTAAACACCAAGCACATAGCTCAACAGGACCGCTTTTGCATAACACTTTCAGCTCTGAACATTTCAGATTTAAGTGTGTCAAAGGACTGTTAGTATCCAGCCCATTTTAGTCACTGTGGAACTGAATTTTCCTTGGGAAAAAAAACCAAACCAAACCACCTATCTCTCCCAGAGAAGCACGTTTATGCTGTAAGATGAGAGCTGAAAGTGTTTCACAGGTATACCTCTCCCAAAGATGACTATGGGTCAAATATTCATTGCAAATGGAGATGGTATTGAATGACAAATGGCCCCGACAACACCAATGGATCAATGAGCTCAAAGTACACCGAAATTTTTCTGATAAATGTGCTGTTTAATCCAGTGCAAGACATTCAGTTGATGTGGAAGAAGGTATGATGCGTTAATTTCTTTCCACTGACCTCGGCAATACTGACTGCTAAATTCCAGCAAGTCAATCTATCACATGGACCCTGGATTTGGCAAAATATTGAGCCACACTTCCATAGTCTCAATAAGCCTTGTGCATAGCTGATAACTAATGGTTTTGCAAGAATTCGGCCAAGATTCCTACACTGAGCAGGTTTATAAACAGTTTCTCCCTTAGGCTGCCTGACGTCTGAACCCAGTACGCAAAAATCACAGATATAACACAAACACTCTTCATTTTCTTTTCTGTTTTCCCGCTAGCCTCCAGGCTCCTCACCACCAATTAAGTCCAAAAAACCTAACGAGTGCAATATAACTATTTGTTCATCTGCATTTCTAAAATACATCATTCAACCTATGGGCTGTTAGGATCAGTATAGCAGTGTCAAGAGCAGTCTTTACTGATGCCATGGCAGAAGAATGATTAACAAAGTCTCTGTTCTGGCCTGTACTGCTGCCATTGCTACTCAGACAGAATATTACTGTGTTCTATTAGTATCCCTTCTGATAAGAAGTCAGGATTAAGTGTGAAACCTTTGATTCAGCAACACACCTAAGCAGCTCACCAGCAGCCATGCTGCAGTCAAGCTGATCACCCCCCTGGGTTTAAAAGCGTGTCTCACACTTAAGGACTTTGCTGAATCAGACTTAGAACAAAGTGGTTTTTTCAGACCTGGAAGTGGTTGTATCCAGCCTCTTGGTATTAAAGTAAAACCTCTTTACAAGGGCTTGATTTTTCTCCTGAGATCAGCCCAGTTAAAACCAGACAATCAACCATCCGCTTCAGTTATGGCCATTAAAAAGTGATTTAAGGAACATAAACACTATCTGAGGCTGAGAAAATATTACTATGTAAAGTACAACACATTATTAATAACATATAAAAAATGTAATTAAGGTTAGATACTATATCTTAAATGAACAGAAGCCAAAGGATTCAAAATCAGAACTGGACCAATGCCTGGGTGTTACAGGGGTATTTACACATAGGCAGATTGTGAAAGCAGCCTGCTTGAACAGCGGGTGTCCAGCTACAAGAGGCCCTGACTTGAACAACTTGCTTTTCTTTTTCCACATTTACGTAGTTTTGCACATGCATCCCTTTCAGTTAAAAAAATTTAAGGAAAGCCTCTAATTTTACTCCGAGAAATTTCAGGTATATACCTCCATTTCCTGAGACACTTCACACAATGCCACGATTTAAACTAATTACTCACCAGAGTAGAAAGTTATCCCTGAGTTAATGAAGGAATCCTACAGACTGCCTTTGTACAGCAGACTTTTATGCCAAACAGACTGCTTGCTTACAGGCAGCAAGTAAGGAGGGCTGTTTCTGAATGTCTATCTTTTCACTGATGATCCAAGGTTATTTCCCCCTTTCCCCCCACCCCACATAGATGTTCTGAGATCTTATGGATACGTATGACCGAAAAGGAAGCTGTCCATGATTTAACCAATCCAGGAGTGCTGTTAAGTGCACCCATAGGCACCCAGCTACAGTAAGGCTACTCCTGTGATCTTGTGTCTCCCCTAGCTTCAGGCAGACATGCAGACATTAACAATCTTCAGTTATTAGCGCTGATCTCTTCCTGGTGCTGTTGCAGCATTAGGCTGTATTATCCTGTTAATTCTGAACAACTCTGGTTTTCTTGAAATGACCCAGTGAGCAACTTCAGGTATACACCTCCATCCTCCTGAGACTCAAACCTTCAGAGGATTCAGTACTGTCTTTAACTTCAGTTCCTGCGTCCCAAGATTGAGTTACTCAAATGCTGCAAGATGAAATGTGATCTATTTTGCCTTGGAGAAGTCAGCATTCCTGTTAGTCACTGAAATAGAATCTCCCTTGGTTCCTCAAAAGTCATTTCACTTTTATGTAACCCCCACTGATAAAATAATACTTACTGATATGCTCAGGCTGTAGAAAAAGGGGGTACAGAAACACAGTACTTTTTTCCTCTCCTTGTTTGAAGTTAGCTGTCACAATGTGAACTGGGTGTATCCACAAAACCACTAGAGATCAAACACGATCCAATGCTGCCTGAAGTCACCTGTGTGTACTGGGGTAAAACTTATTTCCTTTGCCTACTGGAGAATTAAAGACATTCCACTGCTATCTTTGGTATAGACATAGGGTTTTCCCTATTCTGTTCACAACTGACTTACCTCCAGAAACAATCTTTTGGCCTACTTTGTACGCTGTCCTTGGCAGCGATCCTCTGTCACAAAGAACAAATTAGCTTACGCTTCTTTTAACTAACTGCTCTTTTTGCTTCTGCTATAAGCCAGGCCAGTAGACCGAGAGCCCCGATTTAAGCAGGGACCATGGTTTCATTGACCCCAAAGTTGCATTCATTGCTCACGCTGCGGCTTCACTTTGAGATGGAGAAACTCTGGAGGGGCGTCACTTCCATGTGGGGAGAAAACACAAGGAGGTTTCCCTCCCCAGAAAGCAGCGATCCCAGGCACATATATAATGGAATGGATGGCAGGTGGGTAGAGGGGAAGAGGAACAAAATGGGACCATGCTCAGTTCACCTTCATCATGGCCCAACAAGACCTCTGTGCTCTTCACTGTGGCACTGGGACGTGTACTAGAGCCAGCCCACTCCGAGCTGAACAAAGGGTGTTCATAGTACTCCTCATCCGAATTGTACGGCTCATCATCAGGCACAGACACTGAAATGGAGGGGGCCAGGTGTTTACGCCACTCCCTGCCGGCAGCAGGCCCACAGCCGGGGCAGTGCTGTAGCGGTCCCACCTTATCCTCCGCCCCTTCATCTACAAATAGACACACACACAGACAAAAGCTGCAGGACAGACAGACAGAGAAAAGACAAGACAGGATGGACACATGCACCAGTGACACTAGCCGCTATGTCATATTGCAGAGTGGATGAAATCAGCCAGGCTACAGGTTAATGCAGGATGGAGGGATGAGGCAGCTGTGCATTTTAACACACAGGCCACATATGCAGCATTGTCTACAGTGTTTACGAACACTGGAAACCAACCGGAAATAAGTGAATTTCAAACTATACACTCATTGTTTAGAGGAACACATATTGTACACAAACCACAACTTGCACTGACACTCATATGTATTGTGCAGCTGACTGACTGTATTAAAAACCTCTGAAGTATCCTGACAAAGTTGTATCCCTCATAGTCATCAGGTGAAGTACTTGAAAGTGAAATTTTAAAGTCCTTTAATTAAAAAGCAAACAGGCTTGCACTTTGGTCAATGGTAGGGTTTTTTTCACCGTGTCTATTTCAAATTCCCCACTTCCTTCTTTTCCCTATCAATAACATTTAAACAACCAAAGAAACCCTTCCCCAAATAGCTGGCTACCTTTTTTCCTGATCAAGGCCACATAAAGCTGCTCACAGCAATCTCTGTTAGTCCTGTATTGTATGGTGTTGTGTCATATTTCTGTGGGTGAACTAGCTCCCACCTCGGCGTTTGCCAATGCTTTGGAGTGACAGCTTTATTCACCCATCACTGTAGCATCGCAGATAATCACATAATCATCTCAGGACTACACCAGCTACTGACAGCTACAGGGAGGGGGAGCTTGGGTTGGTTTTTGCAAGACAAAGAAAAATAATACTGCCCAATAAAAATGACTGGCCTGCCATCGGATCCATACAAACCTAAAGGGAGCTCGTGTAGGCTAAGGTGCCCTCTCACCATGAATAAAGCTATGAAAAACTAAACATCTAGCACTGGAGAAAATACATTTAAGCCCATTCTCTGTGTACGACAGCTGGCAGTTTGACAAACACTACAGTCATGGGGTGCCTTTAGCAGCTGCAGCTATCCCACTGGACTTCATACTAGCTTCAAGAACAAGTCCATGCCCGGTGTCCCTGGCCTTTCTCCAGGCAATTACAACTTAAAGAGTTTTCCCCAAAGCCTCCAAAACTTTCCTCTTGGATCCAAAACACAGAGTCACAAAGCGAGGCTTTAACCCAGGCTGCGTAACAGATACTAACCAGACCTCTGTGCGTGACCTGAAAACACGATGGCTCACAAATGCTGCTGTAACTACCATTACCCAAGTCTTGGAAAGCAATTTTTATCCAAACCAATTTCATCTATAAGAGCTCTACGGTTCTTCCTGGCAAATAACAGTAAGTTTTCAGTTTCTTTCTATAGCACACCATGACAAGATAACATCTGTGTCTTTAAAAAAAGCACCCTCTGCTTTCTGCAGTAACATGGCAGCAAGTGTCCTGTAATGTAACGACATGTATTTCTTCTGCCTGGGAAAAGAATGCTGTAGTATCAACCCACTCAGGCTCAATTGCCCACAAAAAGGAAGAAAAATTATTCATCGATGGCAATATTCATAGCTGCAATGTGTATCATTGTGCTGCAAAAGAAAGATTATCCACGTTTAAGATTCCGTGACAGCCCTGTGGCTGACCAGGACTGAAAATATGCTGTGTGCACTTATGCACGTACATAAACGTCGCCCGTGGAACTTCGTTTAAGAGAACCGTTCTCACAATTTCTTTCAGGGCACAAAGAGCGCCTGAACCACTGATAGGTTATTGCTTCACTCTTGTAGTGGAAGCCAAACCCCAGATTCAGGGGTTTATGCATGTTTAAAAGAGGTAGGCATGGAAAGATAAGCCAGCAACCTGCTTCTGCCAAGCAGGAAGCTCTGCAGAGCAATGCAATGGGAAATGCGAGACCCAGTGCTGTACCTGAGCTCCCCACCTTTCACTAGTACTTCAGGGCCAGCAGCGAGGTTGCAGGAAGCATCTTGATCCACTTGCAGTGCAGAACCCATGGATTTCTTCTCCACAGAAGCTTCTACAAAGTTCAGTGACAGCTTTGAGGGGGCTCACAGTTTGCAAAAGGCAAGTCACAGGGAGTGAGGACACGTCTCAGGATGCAAGAGAGCAGGAATCAACTCCCTCCTAACCCTGAGGAGATTCAAAACTACAACTCCTGCTTCTTTGCAGGATGCCCTCACACTAGTCCACGTATTACTGTGGATAAGAGCGGAAAGGCTTGATGCATTTGCCACCACTTCTGATGGAACTGAGACATTGTCAAGAAAAGAATGGAAGGTTGATACAGTCAGAAGCAGAACGTGGAGGAGGAGGACGTGCAAAAGGGGAGGTTCTCCTTCCAGCTGTGGGTCATATTTATCTGGGTCCCGTCAGAAGTAAAATGCATCAACAAGAGTGAAGATGAAACCCCTGGACTTCTCTATACTGATGCAAACAAAGCTGAAAATTCTGTCTTTATAGGCTCTGAAGGGATTATAGGCAAGCAAATACGGGCCTTGCCTCTGCTCCTTAGAACTACAGGAACTGACAACAGCAAAAATGCTTAATACATATTATTGTGATGATAGTCCAAAACCATTAGGAGTGCAAAGTCTAGTACTGTCTGTGGCTATTACAGATTTGCATTGTTTATTGATCAGTTTTAATAAAGATATTTTCAAAATTACTGCAGATAATTTCATTAACAGGATAATGATGTCTTTAAAAGAGGATATGCTTTTATTTTGGCAACAAGAAAAATCCTTTCTTTCTTATTGTAGTCACTTCCAATAGTTCTTTTTCATCTCAAAGCGTGGGAGAAAATCCCCAATGTATTCTGAAGTCCAAGATTAAAATCACTTCTCACAAAGGCTAATTCTGCCTTAGCTTCCAGGTTTCTTTTGAAAATGCCTTTCAAGAAGTAATTTTCACTGTAAATAGGTCCATTTTTATAGGACACTTGGTTCCTTTCAGTTTGCAAAAGATTCTTATTTGGTATACAAAGCTTAATCTAAAATGCTTATTTCAAAATGGAAGACAGTCCATCAAAGGCATCCGTCTATCTTGTAACATTTAGAAAATTTTTTACTTGAAGACGTTATTGACCATTGTCAAAAGGTGCAGAGCACAAAAGAAATGCCAAGGTGGCAACAGAATATCACATCAGCCCTGCATGAACAGATACAACTGATAAAATGATTAGATGGTGCTAGGGAAAATTTCATTTCCTGAGCAAAATTATGTTATGATAGTTGAAATAAATGAAATAATTTCAATAAGGCAAATTAGTTATCTTACCTTCTGCAGCAGTAAAAAGGGACAGGCTCATTTGAACATTTTTCTGCAGCCACATGAAAGAAACCTACATGCACTGACTCCTTTCTCTCATGAAATACACGACCCACAAACCTCTCCGTCCTTTTTTTTTTTTTTTTTTTTAATTTGTGTTTGCTGCATGGCTGGCCACATCCACCTTTGTCATGTCTACAATAGTGATTTCCTTCCTACTACGACTGAAGGAAGTCTCTCTTGGATTCAGAGCAATGCAACACACACTGACAAGGGCATTAGGAAAAAGAGTAGGGGGGGTTGAAAAGGAGGCCTGAGGTAGATACACACACCAAGTGCTCACCTTTTTTATTCAACATACACACCCCAAGTGCTCACCTTTTTTATTCAACAACTGCAGAACTGGGTTAAATTCATAAATTGTATTCTACTGAGCAGAAAGAGACAGACAGACAATGTAAAGGTGCATGAGGATGGACAGCCAGATGGTATAGGGAACTGAAGGTTTAAACAAGTACAGTAAAATTGGGTCAAACCCTACTGAGGCAAACTCTCTGAATGAGAGCTATGCCCAAATAAAAATGACCGGTCTGGCTCACTCAAGTCAGCAAAAGCTCCACTTACCCACAGAAAGTAAGGACCACATCTTCTAACCCAGAGCAGAGCACAAGATTTTTACTACCATTAACTACACTGAATTGACAACACTGATATTTTGGGAAAATGCAACATAATATACTTCTGGTGAATTTTTTTTTTTTTTCAAAAAGTTCCTTCTGTTCATCAACAAACTCTACTGTGAGTTCCAGTTTCAGACCTGGACATAAACAAGAAGCTTCCAGCAGAGTGCATTAATGACTCGGCACATCATTTCTCTCCATAGTTCCCTTACAAACCTACACTTTTAGGATTTATACAGGCTATCTGCTCTGAAAAATGAAGAGCTGAATCAAAATCTTGTCATGGAAAAATCTCTTTTGACTAACATTAAAGGAAATGATTTGAATGTTTTAGAAAACTGTGGCATTGTGTAAATCATCAAAACGTCTCCCAAACACTGACCTTTCAGTCCTTGCAACCACCCCTGTGGGGCAGGTAAGTAAGTGCTATTATATTAACTCAATTCTACATGCAAGGAAAGAGAAAAACAAGGATGTTAAGTGACTTGCTGAGTCATATGCACAGCTAGGAACAGCACAGTCTGGTAGTTCATAATAACCTCGAGTTGTATAGGGTTTTGCCACCTTTTTGTGTTAATACAACTAGCAAAATGGTTTCCATTTGCTTAGGGGGCAATCTACAACCTCCTGTCAATTAATCAATAAGAGTGCTTTATAAAATCCTAAAATACATGTAAATAATACTGCTCATAGAAACAGTAGGCAAAGCTAATCCTCAACTAAGGATGTATGATGTAAGAACCTCGACATTGGCCTGAAACAGAAGCAGCAGCCCTTTATTGTGATGTGACCCCCCCCAAAAAAGCATATGCTGAACTAGTCAAGCGAACCACATATTAAAAAATAGGGGCAAAACCCTGGTAACAATTCTAAAAGGCTTTGCTAATGCCCTACTGACTTCCTTTTCAGTTAGTTTTGATTGCAATTACCTCTGGGTGATGAGTCCAGGAACTGTTGTATTATTTTTTTAATCAAACAATGTGCAAATGTTTTTTAAAAAGAGCAAGAATCAATTAATCAAATTTTTTTTTCTACTGGTTACTAACTGCATCCAGCAGGTATTTCCAGTACAGTGGACTGACACATGTTGTTGTTAACACAGCCTGTAATTGCATTATCTCAAAAATGACCGCAGGATGGAACATGCCTTATTGCAGTGTCCTGATAAACTGAGAGTCAGGCTATGTTAGCACATGAAATAGAAACCGCCCACTTGCAAAATTAGTAGAGGCTCTGTGTTAAAATACCAACAAAGTTTGTTCAGCAAATGATAAGAAATTATTTTCATGCACTTATTTAACAAAAAGAAAGAAAAAACGCTATAAGAAAATCCAAGAAGTAAATAAATGGACACATAAAAACGCTCTTGACATGGCAGAGTTAAACTGACAGTCCCCTAGAGATTCTGAACCCAAATCCTTCCCTCGTATCCACGTGGTGTGGGTCAGTTTTAAGATATTGCTGCCTCCCTGTACTGATGGCCTTGATGCAGCAGTCGTCTTCTGTTGAACAAAGCACTGACACATGCTTACCATTGCGACAACTTCATTGGATTTAGGCTTCTGCTTAAAATTAAGCCAACACTTAAGTTCTTGGCTGGAGTGGATTTTAGCAAGAGGAAAATTTAGTGATCGTGGGCTCTTGAAATTGAACATTCGTTGTGCAGGACAGAGTAGAAATTTGCTTTGTGAGACTAGAATTTGCCTCCTGTGCTCTGTGTACAGAATCCCCAATACACGTAGGCATTGCAGCATGAATTACAGGTCAAAGACCAAAGAAATGATCCAACTCTGAATCTCCTTGCTTTCATGTATTTAAGAATTCAAAAACAAAGCTAATGATAATTAAAAAAAGCAGCCAAACAAATCCAAAGAAAATAAAGATGACCCATACTGAATCACAGTTTTGATAACCACATTGGGACAGCAGACATTTCGGGTCATATTGCATGTAACAGATAAGAAGGTAAGTAACACCATCTTTTTTTCTTTAATATGGATGTATTTAACATATCCTGTCAGTTACCTCTGTGCATATGTGTCTACCTCATCCACACACTGCAGTCTGTTTGCAGATGGGGAGTTACTGCTGGGGAATGCCTTATCTTTTCACATGAAGCTGCAGAGAGTATCTCCATTTTCTGATTCCCCCATCCTTTAGATTCAAGTCTCATCCCTCTGCTGACAGCTGTGCACTGCAATGTCCGGGAGACCCTTACCTTCCTCCAGAGCTCCAGTCTGCTCGGAAGCTGGCGACGGAGGCGGGGAAGGAGGCAGGTTGGCTGACTCTTCGACTGCTAGAAATCAAACAGTGAAAATCATATACAGCAATTAATTCCCAGGAGAACGACGCTTGACACAAGCTGCAGTCAGCCTGTTCTGCCCAGCTGAGAGAATTATTCAATGGGAATTGTGCCTAGTGGGTTTTCAGATAGACCCTTTCAGAATACATGGATTTTTAAAGTTATAATAAAAGGATTTCTTTTTTAGGTGGTATGAATTATTTTCAAAATTCTGGTCATAGAGTACAATACAAAAATCAAGTATGAAATGATCTTTTAACCAGTATTGCCACTTAGAAAACCTTCAGTCACCCAAGGCAACAACAATAAAGCATCTGAGCATGAGAGATTTTATAAATTCACACTAACTATCAGAAACTGGCATCCAATCTCTTCAATTTACCTTGAATACATGAACAAAAAACATTCTGTGTGCTTTTTTTTTTCTTCTACTGAGTTCAAGGTTGATCACAGAATACATGCAAACATTGCTTGTCTAAATACAAAAGACATCAGCGTAGGGAACTTATGTCAGCCATGACATATTAGTGATTCAGCTGAGCAAGGCGCAGTGAATCTTAGATGCACTTAGACTAGGTTTTAGATTAATTCCCGGTCACAAAACTAGATGCTGAAAACAGATGATGGTTTTTCAATTATTTCAACTCAAGTATGATGAAATCCCAAACAAACTGCTTCTTAAATGAACTCAGCATAACCTCTGCGTCTGATTTCATACTGATCACTTTGAGAAATTTTTTCTTTAAGGACAGCTCCACTACCAGGGCTTAAACAATTTTAAAACAAAACAAAACAAAAAACCCCCTACAAAACCAAAACAAAACCCTAAGAAATCTGTTTTAACAGATCTGTCTTATAAATGTCACCTCTCAACAGGCAGATCTCAGTTTCTGATTCAGGGCTTTTTCCTGAGCATAGAAGGGCCAGTTTCAAAGCCCCAGCAGATTTTGCCAAGCCTCCTCCTACTGATTTCCATGTGGTTTGGAAGAGACCCTTATGTGACTTGTCATTAAGATGTGCTGTCCACGGACAGGGTATTTATATCTTCAGCACAATGTAATTTTACCTGCACCTGTTGAACACTCGCTGACTACAGGAACTGTAACGCCGACCGTTGCTCACTAAAAACATACTTCTTGCAGTACTTTTAAAATGTCTTATCCAACTAGATGGAACTGAATATCCATTTTGCCTCACCCAGGCCCCAGGGAAACAATCTGTGCTTAAATATGTATGAAGTGTTTTGCAGAACTGGGGTCTTTCATGTAAAATTGAGCCTCTCTAAAGAAGGGAATTACCAAGCAACACATCTCCCTGCTGCAGTTCAAAATAAGTTCAACGAAGCAAAAGACCTTGGGAATCAAATTTCCAACAAATATTCTCAATTACTCATTGACTTTAATTCATTCCAAAGCAGGGTCCAGCCACTGTACCGAAAAAAGCAGAGCGCCTGTAGGGGAAAATACCACAAGGCATGATTTTGATTTGATCACAATGTACATGTGCTGAGCAGAACTTATCCCAGGGCAGGCTTGCAAGACTTGCCCTACCTCAGGACAGAGTACGGCCTTTCTCTGGCCTTTGGTGTACGTGTTTCCATCTCCTGTGGAAGTGTTCTGGTGGGAAGGAAGCACTGTAGGTACCAGTGGCTGTATACTTACCTTTTATATACACAGCTGTAACTTTTTTGTAATATACACACAAAACATTTGCAGACACAAGGATACTTTGAACATTCTTCGTCTCATTTTACCTAAAGGTAGTGGTCCAGGCTGATCTTTGTGCTGGGCTTCTTTTTCCTGTTCGCCTTTCAGGACTGCTACAGCTTCAGCTGTTACTACTTCTACTATCCTCGCAGACACTTCTTCTGTGGCAGCAGCAAAGTTAGAAAAAACAAAGAAAAGTATACTAATGAGAACAATGTTTTAAAATGATGAAGATTAGCTTAATAAAAAATGGAGGCTGACAATCCATTTTTAGAAGGTAATCTTTCGTTCTGAAATACAACCAAATCGTTAAATATAAAATAGAAGGGCCAGATATGCCAAAGATCTCCGTGGAAAATGCTGAGTATTTAGAAAAAAAAAGGGCCCCAGCCTTTACAGTAAGATGCACAAAGCATCATTATTAACTGCTCGCTCTTAGTTCTGTTAGGGACAATGCACAGCAACTGCAAAATTTTAAGATAATCATTTATTAAATGTCTAGAAATTTTTTTTTGCAGGTACTGCTTTGCAAACAGGTAGAATGGCCAGCTGAGTAATGGGATTTCTTGACGTTTAATATATGGAGTTAGCTGCATTCTTACATGCACTTTGGATGATAATTCCTCCTCATCCGCACACAGTTAGTATGCATTAAAGGCATTTCCCAGACAGACATCTAAGGATATGCATACGAGAGACTTGAAACAGAAGGGCCAAATACCATTTCCGTACAACTAAAATGTATACTTTGGCCTCCTCACCCCTTTCAAGACTGCAACACAAAGCTTTATTTAAGCAAAACAGTAGGTCTGAATACCGTGCAGCGGGTTGGCAGAAGATGACATTTGTTTGGTGCGATGAGCTGTCAGGCCCTGATCTCAGACACAGGCTCGGCTCCCGGCCGCTCGCTCTCACCATGCTCGGCACAGGGAAGGGGGACACGCGCGGAGCTGGCTGAGGCATTGCATGCTTGACAGCCGAGTGTCCTGGGACCCATGCTTCGCTCTTCCCCACCGTCTCTCAATGTCGGAGAGGGGCTGAGGAACCGAGTGCTCTGGTGATCAGAGGATGGCAGTGGGACCACACGGAGTAAGTACTTCCAAAACTGAGAAATGTTATCTCATCTTGGCTCTAGACCCACTCAAATATGCAGTGAAATGCCATCAGGCACACAACTGCATGTGGAAGTAACCAGAGAGGCTTCCTGCCCTAAGGGCACTTCAGGCACCTTTGATCGAGCAAACCAAGGCCTTAAGGGTTGGTCCAGCAGAACCATCTACAAAGGAATTTGGAGAGACAGGTTCCGTTTTCTCAGCTGTGTATTAGCCCACTCTCCCTTACTCATTAATCAACATATTCCTTCCTCTCATAGCCAAACTCAGTGGAAATAAGCCCATTCACTCTCCAGCTACTTCTGAGCGCTGGCTGAGAGTTGTTTCAAATGCAGGGCATGGGGACCCGACACGGAGCCGAGCCGTAGGGAGGCACCAAAGCTGCACGGCCATGGGCCCACCAGCTCCACAGCTGGGCACGCACCTGAGAGCAGAGCGAGAATATCAGTGCTGCTCCACCCCTCGCGCGTAGACAGAGGTTTGTTACGGCAGACGGCAATACACCCTGCTCCTGCCAGGAGACATTGGCAGAGCCCCCATTAATCACCATCCCAAGGGCAGGAATAAAAGCTCTCTGCTCGCCCATTACCGTGTCCTTCAGGCAAAGACTGCCTGGGAAGGAGAAGTGTATTTAAATCAATGCCCTACATGTGACTTTACAGCGACCACCCTTACAAGGGAGGCTGTCCATTAGATTAATAATGATGATTTCTTCTCACTGTTAGTACTCTGATGGAATTCCTTTGTATTTTTAATGTAAAGTTATTCCTCTTCATTTGTCCTTTAGAAAAGCTGATTTTTTTCTCCCAAAAGGCACATATGTGAGTTACTTTCACAGTCATGTTTGTCTAAAAGCACTACGTTAATCTCTCTTTTGCACAAACTATGTAATGAGAGATTAAAAAAATCCCACCCACTGGCAAAGAACATTTATAATTGTTGGTATTTATATCTTACAATTCACTTCCCTCCCGACTGGTCGCCAGGAGGGTGGTGACTACAGTAGTTTTATTGGCTGCAACCAATAGCAAGAGTAGATGGATGAGTATGTCAGAACTACCACCAAGCAATGACAAAAATAAGCTGATTTAAAAAACTGTTAGCCCAAGAATACATGAGTATAAACTTGCCAAGGATAAATTCAGACTAGAAATCTGAAGACTGAAGTTCTGGCAGTCTTCCACATAGCAGGAAACAACTCAACTGGTTTTGAGACGGAGCTGGATACATTTACGAAAGGGACTACATATGATATAGATGCCTGTATTAGCAGGACACTGTGTATGGCAGCTCTAGTTCTCTGTCCCTCTATTCAACAATACGCCCCTAGAATGAGATGAAACTACACTTCGTTGCTAAGCAGATGGAATCGAGCACCATAACCCCATAAATCAAGTCATGCATGAGGCTAGTCCTATGGACCAAAGAATGAGGATATTGATTTAAAGCCCATCAGTCTTCCCAGCTGCCTTCCCTGCACTTCATTTTGGGGTTTTTCGAATTTCTCCTGCGTGTTGGATGCTGGGGGTGCTTCTCAGCACCTCTTGGTTCCTTCCTCTTGTGAGAAACATGGCACAGGTACCTCTCAGACTGTCACATGGTGTTGCTGTTGCAGAGCAGTGGACTGGACACAAACAGTCCCTCGGAACCATTACAGGTCCTGACCACTCCCTGTGTTGTGAGGCACACGCAGGCTGCGAAGCATAAGTGACGCCAGAGAAAACTGGGAGATGAACCTGTGCGCCTTGGCCCATCCTCTTCCTGCTGCAGCACCTTGCATGGGTGGGATGTGCGGGTAAGAAACAAACTGCTCCTCCATAAAGTGTCCTTTGATACTCGCTATATCCCTGTTCAGATTCTGCTCTTTCAGAACGGGAAATATTTTCCACATGAAATTTTAAGAAAAAGCTCCAATTAATTTTTCAGATATAGAATATGCAAATGTATACCACATTTAGTACCCTGGAGCATATCCAAAGGAAACCCACTTGGTCACCTGCTCTCCATCACTCAAGCTACTGCAAGCCTCCTCCCGGCAAGGTAACACAAATCCCTATTCAAAACAGCCTCCTTTATTACAGAATTTATACTTGTTCGCACTTGGTTCTGGCATGCAAATGGGCTCTCCAAGGCTGGAGGCCTTCTTGGCTCTCTTCCTGATTTAATCTGCTTGGGACAAAGATTATCTTCCACGGAGAGATATGCCTAGGGGTGAAAGGTGGCCTCCCAAAAACTGGAAATTTCAATTTCAAGCTATGCAAAATGAGTAAATAAAAATACAAATGGCCTCTGGGTTTTGGATTTGGGTTTTTGTTTGGTTGGGCTTTTTTAATCAAGAAAGACTCACTTCTGAACACTCTGTTGATGGATATTTTGGGTGACACAGGAGGCACAGGCAGTTCGCCAGAAGAGCAGTGCTTTTGCTATACATGACTGCTGTGAAAGGACAGACATTTTTGTACTAATGGACACTATAAATAGCAGATCCAATGGGTAAGTCAAATCCTCACAGGGCAGCTATTGAGACTCTTCATAGTTTCCTTATGGTTCAGTTAAAGTTCAAGGAAGCCTAATGATAAAGAAAAAGAAAAAGGAGAGTTAACCAGCCTGGATGCCAGGCAAATTCTTCACAGCCTAAAAGCTCTGGGTTCATTAGAGATCATTTTGCTTGTAGAGATTTATTTTCCCTCTCTTTAAGCACACGGACATTCTCTGACTCTACTTTGTGCCACAAAAACGGCACTAAGAAACGACAAGTAACACCAAATATATGTTTCTTAAAGGCAACAGCAATCTTAGCTTCACATGAGACTCCAGCACAATGAAGAACGGCAACGTGGCTTTCCTTTGCATTTTGCGGAGAGCAAAATGCTATTCCTTTTCACCAAGATGTCAGCTGCTCATGATACAGGACACAGGCTGAGTCTCCCAGTCTGATTTCAGGGAATGCAGTACCCAAAAGTACAGGTAGTCCTCGAATGTGATGTCCCATAATGGAGAGGAGACATTGTGAAAGATCCTCAGTAGGAGCTTTCAAAAGCCCCCTGACAATGAGCAGGCTGAGCCAAGAGGCCAGGAGCTAACACAGAGGGACGAGGATTCTACTGCTCCCTTAAAGGTTGTCACTTCAGACCAAGCTCCAATGGGGCCGTCACGTCAAGTCTGCCCAGTTGCTACTAGTGCCGTGGCTGCTCTCTGGCAGGAACGGGACTGTCCTGCTGAGAGGGCAGCCGTCTGAATTGGGCACTACACTAATTTAAACCAAAGTTAAAACTCAAACCAGTAAGTACTCGCTGCTCCCGGTCTCGGAAGCCAGCCCAGTTCTTCTACAGAGTGTGACAAACCCCAGTCTCCAGCATGCCAGATCAGGATATCTGGAGTCTCCCTGCCCCACACATAACTCAGGGGCACAAACAGGAGATGCTGAACCAGCTGCTGATGGTATGGGGAGCCACAGTCTGTCTTCTCTGCTGGATTTAAGTGGCCTCCTGCCTCCAAAAGCTGCTGCCCTGCTCATAAGCATACCCAAGGGCACAACAGCTGCCCAGTCCGCACCCCAGCTTGCTCTGGCATCAACATTTAAACTGCAGTAGGTGTCATCTGGACACCTGAGACAGACCCCTTCACTGATGGATACTCACCCAGGAGCCATTAAGCAAGGTTACATGCCAGAGCATGGCTACAGCTGAGCCAAATATCTGGGATCATACCCTGTGGAAGGTCAAGGTGTTGTGCCAAAGCCCTCCTTCATTTCTTATTGATGCTGCTGCAGTTGTCAATGGACTGCAGATGTCTCCACTGGCACCTAAATCCATTACCTACAGTACTTCGATTTCCCAGGAAACCTTTCCAGTCCATTAAGTTTTTCAAGCAGACAGGTTTACCAGCCCCAGAGACAGATGTAGAGATGATACCAAGAGTCTTTAAAAAAAAAGGTGTCTGAGCTTTCACCAAGTATTTCCAGAAAATTGTTAGAAATAATTGGCAACTATAAAGGCAAGAGCAAAAATTAGATCTGTGACACATCTCCACAGCGGCGCCTGGTGTCCCTTTGCACCCTTTTTCATGGTTTTTCTTCAGCCTCAGGCACTTTTTCTTTCTCTTCCAACCTACCATAACCTCAGGCTCAATCCGTTGAGGAGCTGTGTTTGCTATGAAGACCACTTCCTAGCTGAAACTGCTCAGGCTCAGATACTTGCCTCCAACAGCCCTCATCCAGCAGTACCTTTTATCTTCTTCTCTTTCCCTCTTACCCCTCGATGCAACACTGCATTGTTATTCTGAGGATTGTTTTTGACAGGAGAAACTTCCTATGGGCAGGGCTTACAGCATCTGCCTGCCTCACAGAGACGTGCCCCAGCGCTGCCACAGGGATCCTGCTGGCAGAGGAGCCGGGGCTGATATGGCTCTCCCTGGGGAATGGCCGGCTCGTCAGCTCACACAACAATGTCCGTGATTTCTCAGGCCAGAGTTGCCCTGGTCAAACCAGAGTTTGTTTCCCCAGCTCTTCTCCTTCCTCAACTCCAGCCGCCTGTGTTTCATTACTGCTGTTCAGCAGTTTGCTCAGCCCACCTATCACTTCTTCCCACCTGAGCACCCATGTCACACCAACAGGGAGAGCTCCTCCTGAAAAGAAAAAGCAGTTCGTGTCCCCACAATTTCTCAGGGACACTCTTCCCAGACTGTAGCAGCATCACTCCAGTCTCTTTCTAGCCTAGACCACTACGGTGGCAGTGGATTTGCCGTAGCCATGCAAGATGCCATCTGGTCTCTGCAAAGCAGAACTTAAGGCATAAACAAAGTTTAACGTGCTGGAACCGCACGGCACAACAAATGCTCCAGGAGAAAACCAAAGGAAAGTGATGATAGGAAGGAGGTACGGAGAGGAGGAGACTGAAAATTGTGTCAAAACTTCACATGCATTCACAACGTCACCCCTCAGACGCCTACCAAGAAAATTAACAGTGAGCTCGGCTAAAGCAAAGGGTAATTAACGCTCCTGGAGCACTGAGGATAAAACAGGGATAAAGAAAGATGCAAACAGATGGAAAGGATAAAATAATATGTTTCATTAATTTTGTTGCATTTTAGGGAAGGAACACAGGCAGAGAACAGCAAAAGGCTTAGCTTCATGTGTGCTTGCAGAATAGGCAAAACAAAGCAATTTCAGTCAAAATGTCCCTGTCAAAATCCTCAGTGGGGTGCAGAGCAGTTTCCAAGGCAACCAGCACTAATTGTTGGCACAGTGGAATCGAGTCAACAACAAAAGCGCAGAGCAACCTGCGCTGCTTAGTGAGGCAAAATACCCCAAATATATTCCTGCAGAAAGGAAAGATACAAAGCGGCTATTTGCTATCTTTGACAGTTTGAAAAGCAAACAGGACCTATGGATTCCCCCCCCCCCGGGTACTGTAATTCCAAGAGCAGCAGGACTATAAACCAAATAGCTATTCGATTTGTTTAGAGGCATTAGCCAGTCCCCTAAGGACAGGTCCTGAATTCACACCCAGCTCTACTAGAAGCTGGTGGGCTCTTGTTTGAGTCAAGACTGCTGAAACACTGCGGAAAAGATGACCTGGGCTTCACCCAGTGATATTTCTGATGGAAAAAACAAAGACACATCTTGGACTTTTATCACTGGAATCGTGACAACTCTAGGTACTGCCTTTTACGCTTAGATTAAAAGAGAAATGCACAGCAGCAATCAAAGCAGTATGAGTAAATTATATAAAACCCAAATAATGCCAACAGATTAGTGCTTGCAATTGAAGAAAAAAGCAGTAACATAGCTTTACAGAATTCAAATATTTGCTCTCAAATGGCTTTTGTGAGTGTAAATATTTTGCTGTAAGTGCGTCCTTGATCTAGATGTTGGCAATATCAACAGTAATTGGCAGGAGGTATGAAGGCAAATAATGGGAACATCAGCTTTTAAATTAAATGAAACCACAACACAACTGACAAGTATCATTTCCCTAATAAACTATTTGACTTTAAGCTATCGTTGCATTGACGAGGATAGTGACAGATTAATTCAGTCACTAGGATCTACCAGCTAACCAACTGAACATGTCAGAAAAGGCTTGTATTTTGGGAAAGAAAGAGCTTTGATTGTTTAAATGCTTTGAAACTCAAACGTATAAACACTCAGACTACCTTTGGGGAAAGACGTATTGCAGTGACTATGTGAAAACAGCGTGTATGGGGGAGCTACAGCTAGATACCCAGCACAGCAGCTTCAGGCCCTGGTGCACCCCACAGCAAACAGCTAATGCCTCTGTATTTTGGGGTGCTTCAGGTATTCAACAGCCCCTCCTGCCTTCTCCTTAAACTCAAGATTGTAAATCTGACTTGCCATTATCCAGTCCCTTAACATATCTGCTTTACAACAGAGTATATCTGGTGCAAGATCGGTGGCCTGGCTAGAGCTGAGCTGTGCTGGACCGGTCATGCTCTGGTACAGATGAACAGGAGGCTGCAGGGCAGTTTGGCCGTGCACCCCTGGCTGCTCCACAGCGTTCGGGGCAGCAGCAACCCAGAGCTTGGGCTGCCTGTCCTCGGAACATTCCCACACCTTCTGTGTGTACTGCACCTCCACTGCCTGACTGCATTTACCTGATCGCCTTCTACAGCGAGAGAACTGGACAGACAGTCCAAATCTCCAAGTAGCAAAATCCAAAGTGAACTCACGCTAGGAGTTAGGAGCAATTCAGAAAGCTCCAGTGAGCCTCCTCCTCCGCTCCCCAACAGCCCTGTGCCTCTACCCTGCTGTCTAACAGTTGTAAAACAGAACACCAAGGGATCCGTCCCCACACACCCCTCACCCCCTTGAAATATCACAGTCTGTTAAAAAGGAGTCATACCAATGTCAGCACATAAAGCAATGCTTTTAAAATGAGCCCTCATTACTGCAAATTCTTGCTCCCTGTGCATCCCCTGAGTCGTATCTTCTTAAGTCTACTGCCTGGAACAAAATATTTACTACTGTCAGCATTTCCCCAGCCAAGTCAGAGGTGGGAAAAGCTAATCAGTTCCATTTTGTCTGATGCACTGGCAACACAATTTAAAGCTAACATGCAATACTGAAGCAAACACCACCAGACCCTCAGCCAGGGCAACACAGGGAGGTCCCGCTGCCTTTCCCAGGACTTGCTATCAGCTAAAAGCATCACTTGCCCGTACAAAGCAGCTATAGCTATCTTTTATTAAACACGACCTCCTTAGGACTCATGTGGTAGAAACCACTTCAAAACAAAGAAACGGGTATTTAATCCTTGAGTGTCAGTAAATACACGTAACAGGTAACTCACTCTAAAATCAATATTTGTTTTGAATTTCAGTACAAGTTAAGATTTTAAACAAATAGGCTTTTAAGAACTAATTCACTTTTAATATAAATGGGAAAATAGCCCATAGAAGTCAATGGAGCTTCAGCCACCTACAGCAGGAGGTGACATGTCCCTTAAAGTTCATTTTTAGCTCCTTTTGAGCTGATTTTAAACACTTTTTACAGTGCTTCCTGTGATCTTTTTACAAAAGAATTCAAAGTATGCTACACAAACTGCTGAATTTAAGTTTAAAATTAATGCTAACCTGTGCATGTGTCATGTAGGATTTCTAGTTGTGCCTGGTCAGAAGGACTGAAGATCATTCTGTCAATGCAACAGAATTTTTGTTCATCCCGTCAGGGGATACGGTGACACATAAAACGCAGCAATACCATTCCCTGCTCACCCTTGGGCTCACACTGCCAGTCCAATCCTGCTTAACCAGCTAGCTCTGCAATGCAGCAGCAGCTGCATGGCTGATCTCTTCCCAGCCTAGCCCTGTGCCTCTGCCAGGACAGACGTCTGCCTTCTGCCGACCATGAGGAACAGCGTTGCATACTTACAAACGAGTGTGTGAGCATTCCCACAGACAGGCAGAGCGGGACAGGTCCCGTGTCACGTACAAATTAACTCAGTCCTGCAGAGGTCATGATGTGGATGGGTTTCCAGAGCAGTTCTCAGCCCCGCTCAGCAGTTCTGCCATCTCTCCCCTCCTCTTGTGGCACTGCCCCAGTGGAAGGGAGCCTTGTCTCTGACCGAAACTCATACCTGACTGCTCACACAGCCTGTTCGCGTCCACTGCCTGCCCACCCTTGGAGACTACCGGCTCATACCTCTAAGTGTGCGAAGTGATTAGGAAAGAGAAACACACACCTACTCTTGCAGAAGAAAGGTGCAAGAGATACACATAAAAGCCCTCAGTGCACCTTCTGAACTACCTCTTACACTTTTTCTGACAGACCTGTCTTCTCTGGGCACTTACACACCTGCAAGCTTTTGCAGCCACAGTGATGGGGACATCTGGGTGCTGTGGGGAGAGCTGATACCAGGGTTTGGGTCACGGCAGCCACGGGGAGGGGTCTGCATCCAAAGGCTCTCAAGTGTACAGAAAATGAGAAGTGGCTGTGGAAATTCAAGGTCACAGAGGAGCTACACTGGATGGCTGGGATAAAGCTGGGAGTACACAGAGAGAACAAGAAAAAAAAAAGCCAGAGGCAACGTAAGTGAGAAAAGAGAGGAAAAGAAGGAAGAGCTGACAGAGCAATTGTTTAGAATGACAGTATAGTCTTAAATAGAGAGAAAGGATGACAGTGAAAGGAAAGAGAAAGCAACTCATGACAGGACCAGCTAAGGATTAGCTCCCTTTGCAGCTCACCAACACCTTGCGCAGGCTGCGTTACTCTGGACTTGGCACATACCCCGGCTTTGGGGCAAAAAGTAATAGTCACAGCTGAAGCCTTTTTCTTCTCTAATATGTGGTGCAAGACTATGGATGAAAACAGTTTGGGTACGTCAGCAAGACTGCCACATCTACGCAGCATTGGCAGCTGATACTTCTGCTCTTTTTTATTAATGTACCTCTCACCAGATGCACGGGCTGCATGGACGGAGGACCAGACTGTAAATTAGTTTTATCATAACTGCAATAGGCTATATGGGTTGCTGGGAGCTGTACCAAACTGATCATATATCACTGTGAATTAGTCTCAAGGAAAGAGACAGGAACAAAAAAGTGAAAAACCTTGGGTTTATTTTCCCCTCCCAAAGTATAAAGTGCCTCCAAGTGAAACTGATTTCCATGAAGTATTCAATCTACTCAGTCCTGAGTGAAAATGACTCTCCGGGAAGCAGCTAACAGGTTTTCCTGCCTTGGAGATAATGCTATCTCACAGTTATTTTTCCATATACTGCATGCAATTAAAGTATTCAAGTTTTGACCAGGTATTTTCCACACATAGGAGAATAGCTCACTCACATGATCTAGCATACACAGCTGGGGTGCGCTGAGGTTCCTGCACTTTTTGCATGTCTTGAGGAGTGCCTCAGTAATCACACACACACCCCCCCCAAACCCAACTAAGACTGCATTTCTAAACCATCACCTCAGAATGGGTTTTCCAAGCACCACTGATTCCTCTCTGCAGTCGGTCTGCGAAACAGCACAGGAAAACGTAAATGTTTTGTTCAGCACCTCCCAAGTCAAAATGACACTGTCAAAACCAGCACGTAGCCCTCTCTGAGTCCTGCCTTTGACTTTCCAGATCAACCTTTTCACAGGTGGTACGGACAGACACTGGATCATCAGTGCTCATCTGCCAGCTAATGCCAGCCGCTTTATGCTGCTTTCCATCCCTTCAGCTGGCAAAGGCAAGCAAACCTGTATTAACGATAAGGATTTAAAGTGAGCAGTTAATCTACCCGTAGTGACTCCACGAAATGGAAAAACCCAAACCAAACATCAGTACATGTTAGGATTTGCTGTCCTTACTCAGGATATGAATATAGCATGCAAATAGATGCTTTCTTTCTCCATATTGTAACCTCACAGACTAAAACAGCAGAGAAGACGAAGAGAGGGGTTTTATCCCTGGCTTCCTTCTAATCTTCGAGTTCCTCACTCAAATTAAAACTCAGATTGCCTTAGCATTCCAATTTTAATACAGAGTAGCTCATCAGGGTTAGAGAGAGATATATATGCACTAATTTATTGGTTTGACTATCTCACACACTTATTTTTCACTGTAGATATGCCCCAAAGTACTATTTCCTTTCCATTTCCACGAGAGCCGTGCCTCAGTGAGGACAGCAGAGTGAGGTCCCCATTGCAAAGTGCTCCCAGTCTCTTTCCTCACCTACCCTGTCTCTCTTAACCTTGAGAAGCAAATGCTTAGAGGAAAAGGGAAAAAAGAATAATCCCACTTTCCTTTGTCAGACAGCCTGGCTGTGGCTCAGAGCCGTTACAGAGAGGCTGTGCACTCCTGAATGCTAAATAAGCTCCCAGGCTACATACTTTCTCTCAGCGGAGCTTAAAAAGAGATCTCACTCCGCGCAGGGATGTGTTGGCATGGCAACACAGAAAAGAGAAATCAGCAATGCCTGGCACTCCTCACAGGAGCAGCAGACAGTTTGTGCGACTCTCATTTTTGTAAGTGATCTGATGGCACCTACCTCCTGTCTGCCCAAGGTTAACCCCGTGCCCGGCGGCATGTGGAAGGGCAGACGTCCAGCCCGCGTGCTGGGAGGACCTGCCTCCATCACCTGGGGACGGCGGGGAGCTGTGCCTTGCGCTAGGATAACCTGCGGTCGGCCAGAGCTGGGAAGCGCACCAAGCCACACGCATCAGCTTCTGTAATGGGGAAAGGGGAGGAAGGGATTTGCGAAGCGTGGGGGTGAGTCAGTTAACAACCGCGGGTCCAGACTCTGGTGCTCCACAGCGTGTGAGACCCTGAGAGCTGATAATTGCCTGTGCACAGGGTGAGGGGCCAGGAAATGAGACGGGCAATGCCCACCAGCACGTCCTGGGCTGTCACCTAAGAACCTGATGCTTCCCTTTCAAGGTGACTTTGGAGAAGAGGTTGCCATTTCAGCTCTGCCTGAAACAAGAGCAGCTGTGTGTCTGCAAAACAAGGCTCTGCTGTCTGGTAATGAACCTTCCTCCAAATCTTCCTGCCCTCGGATCAAAACTGGAATGGAAAATTATATGCTGGCACAGTCCCCAGCGATACCACTTCGCAGCTGCAATCGCAAAGACCTCTGCTCACTGCCAAATATCGCCCAGTACTCCTGCACGCCCTTCCTGCTGCCATCCTGGGGACGGAGAGCATGATGGCTTCCCTTTAGACGTGACAGGGAAGAGCCATGGAAGCACTCCACCTCCACCTTTCCGCACGGGGCAGAGCTGAGCCAAGCCCAGCGGGCAGGAGCTGGCAGAGAGGCAGCATGTAGCCCGGCACAAGGGCTGAGCCACCTGCCCGTGTGCTGCAGCCCTCCTGTGGGACCTGAGTGCCCTTTCTCCTGGCTTTTACAAGCCTTATCTACTTTACGTAATTCATATACGCACAAGGTGTCTCCTACCACATGCTGAAAAGGACTCCAGCACAACGGGCCACGATTTAGAACGTGGCCTCTGGACACAGCTCAGCTCATGCCAGTGCTGGAGGGTCAAAATCTGGCCCACGGAAACAGCAAAGTTTGCATTTACAGCCCCCACCAGGGCAGGCAGCCAATCATGGACGCTGGGGAGGAAGGGCAGAGGAGAAAAGACAATGGGCAAATTTTTGTTCACAAAATGGAAGACAACAGCAAAAATTTAACTCCAGGATGCATTCTGTATTTGATGGGATATTCGTCCTTCAGCAGCAATAGCTATCCCGGCTACAGCAGCCCTCCAAGAATGGCTGCAGATGTTTTCAAAAGGCAACTTTGATAAACAGCACTCATGGCGCACAGTCTGAATTACTGGTGTGGTTGGAACAACATGTTATGAAATATATTTCCTCCATATCCCAGCCTTGTTGCTCTTTGTTGCATCTCTGAGGTTATTATCGATTACGTTTTCTGAGAGCACTGACGGCACCAAGTGAGCGCTGGTTGCCAGGCCAACACACTCACAGGCGTTTTGCTCTTACTCCTTAAGGAAGCACAGCTGCTTATGCAATTCCCTCTTATGATGCTTGTACCATAACAAGAAAACACCAAAGTGAATCAAAACAGCAACAGGGAGCCCAAAGAAAATAGTTGGTTGATGCCTTCTCTTGGCCAGATTCAATGCTGACGTGGCATGATGGAGCAGTCGACTCTAACAGTGTTACTGTACCTGGTTTGAGATACGGTTTTCAGAAGTGAACCTGAACCACACACTGACATTATCAGAAGAGCTTTAGGGATAATAGAGACCAATGGCTGAAGTTCTCCAAGTGTCTGACTCCCAGCCATAGGAGTCAACAGCACCTGCACACTGGCTTATCTCACCCCGCTCCCTTTCAGGCAACAATTTTCCCTGCTTGCACTGCCCAAAAGCGTGCCAGACCTTCCAGCTCCTCCCAATACATTTCAGTCACAGACTGACTGATTTCTGAAGTCCCAATAGGAGGTGGGAGGGCAGAGCCAGCCCCTCAGAGAGGTTATGGTTGGACAAAATGGGATGTATTACTGGATTTAGTGACTGGATAGTGCCAGCCACAGAAAAAGCTGCACAGACTATTCTCTGCAGCAGTTATTGAGTATTTAAAGTCAGTGAAAAGATAGCTGTGGGTAGGGAACACATGGGAAAAGATGGAATTTCTGTGGCTTTGTTCTCGGTCCTCTGCATAGAAGAGCCGAGAAGGATCTCTACAGCAAGCTTAACAGAGAATGATAAAAACCCCATTTTTCTACAAGTGGCCCAAAGACAGCTTGCTGCCTCCACCTATGTCGTCTTCAGCAACATAATTTGAACACGTCTAAAAATATTCCAATAGTGTGTCCCAGAAAATGACACTTGTATTGCTCTTAACAGAGAGAAGAAAAGTTTCAGAAGTCTGGTATGTTTTCCTGTATCTAAAGTGGCAAAGATGATGGTGTACAGTAATTACTGTCACATTTCCTGGGCAAAGGGAGGGAGATCAAAATGCCTAATTAACAGCTTCTTTCCCATGGGAGCCATCAATGACATGGTAAGATGCATTCTTCCACCTCTGTAAAATAAACAACTGAAACAGGACAAACACAGCAATTACATTTATCTTTGAACATCATTGATTTTGCATCCTTCGGTGCATTTTGTCCGTGTTGCTCGAGACATGCTGCTTGCTGGAAGTGCACATCTGATACAACGGCTGGGAGGCACGTTTGAGGAACAGGCATTCAGGGAGCTTGTGATGGGCTCTGGTAACTCCAGGAAGGCTTGGGCAGCAGCAGGACAGCCAGTGCAAGCAGCCAAACGAAAAGGAAAGCTCTAACAAAGCAGTCCTGTTGGAAAGAAAGACTAAAAAAGCCTCTGTACAAAGAAGGCCTGTTTGTATGTTTACTGGCAGTGCCATCTGCGTATTATCACTTGTATGGCGAGAGAGAAAGGAAGACACACAAAGGAAAAGAAGATAAAATGAGAAGTAACTAGAGAGGGGAAAAACCATTAACACACCATGGGACCAAGCGATGACGTGGTGCAGATTCAGCCTGGAGAGGCTGCTGTGACCCCTTGCACAGAGCTACAATCCCTGCGCCAGCACAACTTGCCATCACAGCTCCAATCCTGGCCCTCGTGGGCTGAGCACCCTGAGCCAGCAGAACTAAGCATCACGGTGATTTTCTAACAGTACAGTGGTGGCAAGAGCCAGGAACAAGATTCTCTTTACCTAAAGAGTGGCTACGACAAGGCAAGGCTAGGAAAGACGATGGGTACAGGCTGTTTCCTTGACACACTGCCAGGTGGCTGAAACCAGCACTGTCCCTCTCTTCACCATGGCTTTTTTGCATAGCCAACCTAAAGGGAGTCCGCACCTCAGCTCAAGTATTTACTGGCCACGACCGGGCAGTCATTCAGGCTGACGTTCCCTGCAGCTTATTCAAATATGCTTACTTAAAGAGTAGCTGGTCACAGGAATAGATTTGTTACAGGTGCCCATTTAGTCTGACTGAACAAAGCCTAAAACAAATGGCTGAATTCGGACAAATTACATTCAGGGCTCTAACATGAATTGCCCCTTGCCACTTTTCTCCTCAGTTGTTCCCTGCAGATTGTGCTATTCCTGCTGCCTGATTCCTCTCCTCTCTGGGGTCATATCCACCATCATGCAAAAGCTGTGTTGGCTCCAGATAAACAGATAAAACTGAACCTCTTTCTACTGTCCTTGCCTTACCTTCAATTGTTCCTTCTTTTCCTGCTCCCCCTTTGCTCCCTCACAGCTTTCATCTCACCAGCTCTCGGCCCTTCACCTCTCCTCGTTCTCCCTCTGATGGGTCTGCTCCCCCACCCCTCAGCCCACTGCTGCCACTTCTTCATTCCTCTTCGCTAGAGCTCCCCCCTCATTCTGTTCCACTGACAGACTAATACGTACCAGTCGGTGGGTCCCCCCAGCCACCAAAAATCCCAGCCTCTCATTTATCTGTCATCAGCTCCCTCTCACCCACCTTTCCTAAGACTCAAGGGCTCTGAAAAACAAGGCAGGAGCACTCAACCTGCAGTCGATCCACTGTGTTGTGTCAGGAAGTCTGCTACAATTTTCCAGCAGTCTCTTTGCATCTCACATGATTTGAGTACCCTGCCAATTAACAAAGGGCTCTGTTTGTCACTCTGGCAGGACGTGTTACTGTCCTTAACACTGACTGGTATCAGGACAGAGCCACATCCTGAGGCTCTGGTAAGAGGATTTCAGGAAATGCTTTCCCTTCATCCGTCAAAAAAAGAATTCATCAAATAACTGTGTGAAAATCATAGCCCAACCCCCTCCGATTTTAGACCTGAATTTGGCATATAATGAAGAAAGCACTCAATCAGCTGAGTCACTGTACATAAAGACATATTGTAGAAGATGCTTCACAATGCATCTAACTACTTTTACCCCTAAGTATATAAATTTAACAGGTTAGTCATTATATTACTGAAAAGAAAAATAAATGCATTTTAAGTGTAAAAAACCAAACCTTTGCAGCTTGATGTTCCTTCCAAGACAAATACGATGGATTATGTTGAATTGCTGGTTCCCAGAGAACGCTGCTGCACATCTGTACTGCTCCTCAGCGCTTCCTCCCAGTTAGTTGACCACGACTTTTGAGTACGCAAAGGAAAGGCTGACACTCTTGTATCTCATTGTAAGTCAAACATCCTGTGCTCTACCATGGGGTCCAATCCAAAGCTTTTCACATCAGCCCACTTCAGAGTGAGTTTCTGAAGATTACTCTATCACGCCTCCTTTGCAGCACACATCTCATGTGACGTGAAAATGTTTGGCTTGATAAGAGCTACAGATCTCATCCTCCCCTCTTAGTATTTCCAAATCCTCACTAAAGATGCTGCGTGTGTGTGCAGG
The DNA here is from genome assembly GCF_011004875.1 of Balearica regulorum gibbericeps. Classification (NCBI taxonomy): domain Eukaryota; kingdom Metazoa; phylum Chordata; class Aves; order Gruiformes; family Gruidae; genus Balearica; species Balearica regulorum. Next base: position 6,212,833 of record NC_046189.1, read on the forward strand.
TGAGAAAGGACATGGACAGGCATGGATCAGGGAGAGCGCACTGAAACTCGGTGGATCTCGGGCTGTGGGGTGCTGCAGACCACCCCAAAGGCAAGGTGTCTTCAGGAGCCTCTCGGGAGCAACGTGGGACTTGTGGCTGGCAGAGGCACAGGGCTGAGGATGGAGTGGGGCTGAGCTGGTCTGCCAGGGGCAGTCCAAGTCTAAATGCAAATATATATACACACAAATACATAATATATATATACACAAATACATATAAAAAGGAATAGCTGCTTTACCACCCTTACTTATATCACATCCATAACAGCTTCCGACGCGCCGTGCCAAAAAACCCAACCTATTCTCTCTCACGTATTTGCTTGTGACTTCAGTGGACGCCGGATCAGGCCCTGAGGCTGCCCTGTCCAGAGCACTGTGCACTCTCCCACGTTCCCATCTGTCCATTTGAAAGGAGGGCATTGATGTGTCTCCATAATGCAGCCATTACCAGCACGATACCGAGACAGATCAATCAAAGGCAACACAACAGCCAGATTCAGAGGCTTCCAAAATTGAGGTCAGACTCAATAACTCTTAGACAGATGCCAAGAGAGAGACACACATATATACAGGAAGGCAAATTTTAACAGTGCAAACCTAAAAACGTCACTTGCAGTGATGGATTGGATGTGTTTTGGCAAAAACTGTTATTTCCTCCCCCATTACCACCCCTCGCCTCTGCACCAGTGTTAGCAGAAGGTGCCTTTGTCCCGGTGGCCTGACTCTAACCTTTCCCTTAACACACAGCCCTCAGGTTTTACAGCACGAGCCCTGCAGATGGGTGCCCTGCTGCTTTGCTGTGCCCCGAAGGGACTATTGCACTGCTGCAGAATACTTTTCCCTACGGGAGGCCCATTTGGTGACTAACTCCCAGCTCCTGGGTCAGTCAGGTGCCAGAGAGCTTCCTTACGTGAAATGCTTCAAAATGTAACTGAGCTCTCATCAGCAGGGATGGGGCAACGGGCGGCTGCCTGGGAAATGCCCTGTTTATACTACTGCTCTGCTGCGGATGAGCTGGTTGTTGCAGTTGCTGGGGATTTACGGACTCCGACACGAAGGCTGAAAAGCCAGAGGTTTTCCTAGGTTATGGTGCTGGACTTGCACCAGGGAAAAGAAAATCCCTGTAAATCCACTCATACCCACTGTTTGGCTTAATTATCTCAGTCGACCTTGGCTTCCTGTGCATTTTCTCCTCAGCTGTTTGGAGTCAGTAAGCTAATGCAAATGATTAAATGATTCACATTATTGATAATTGCGTGTATCAGTGGTATTCAACACCCCACTGCAGTTAAAATTTTCAAGCAAACACAGCAAAGATGACTGCATTTGATGGCGAATGGAAATCCTGATTTCAAGATCAAACACCAAAAATCCACCTCTAAACTTTCTGCTTCACAACACATTAAGCACATCCAGCTAGTAAATACTAGCGTAAGATGGCAACGCACACCCCGGTACCTTTCTATCACCACAGTAAGATGCCAACAGGTTTCTCCTTCAAAAAGAGAAAAATAATTAAAAATACATCTTAAGTATTCTAAGACGGTTTACGTTGCATTAATTAAATACTGGCTTAACCAGTGTGTGAGTGTGCAGTGCACAAGTTTCCAGAGAGCTAGAAATTCATGCATGAAGGGAAGCAGTTTTAGGGACTTTTCTGGTGTTCAAGGACAGAGAAAGATGCCACAAGATAAGCTATATTAAGACTCCCAAACAAAACCTGTATGTATCGACAGTAAATCTCCACACCAGAGATCTTGCAATCTAAGCAGACAGTGAGAAAAAAGCAGGGGAGGAGGAAATGGGGCCACAAAGTGGTGACTGAAGCAAACTTCACCTTGATCTAGAGCAGTCTTGTTCTTGGCAAGTGTATGTCCCCAGTCCTGCTGCCTCCTCTAGACTATACCATCTCATTTTTTACTTGTTCCGCTGTTTAACCCCTTGCCTCAAAAAGCAACATGAAAATACACTACTACGATGCCTGCTGATGGGCAGCAGCAGTTCCCACCTCTTCTCACCCACTAGCTGCAAACTCCTCAAACATTCAAGTCTCTCGGATACTGACAACTGTGCAGCTTGAGACAGGCTGAGAAGAGCATTTCTCTCTTTCTAAGGAGAGGAAATTCCTCTTCATCCCCTACAGTTATTCCCACTTCTCTATGTGTATGGGTGGGACTTGTCCAAGTTGAGTGAAAAATCTGTGGCAAAGAGGAGAAACAGGCTCAGTCTTCCCACCGCCCATGCCAAGCCCTAAGAACTGCAGCATCTTACCTCTGTGATTCCTGTACATCTGCTCCTGCTTATTTGCTGGCTAAGCCTAGCACAAAGTTGGGTTACAGCAAAGAGACAAGACCTTGTTATCATACCCCCAAACAATCATCAACAGTGTGCTCCCCTGAATGCTTACATAGGATTTCTTTTACCTTTGGCTTTCAAGTTTTGGTTATCCACAAGAAGAGACTCTTAAAATTTAAACCCATTTACTTTTAGCAGAGAGATCCATTTCTAGCACAATTGCTTATGAAATGACTGTAGGGTCCGAGAGCCTTAAAATTCTCCAGCTGCTGAGAAATTATGGATAGCATCTCCAAATGCTGTCAACAGCCAAAAAACATTGCTAGAAAGATCTCTTTAGCATGCATGGATGGACGCATTAAGGGCAGTGGTGTCTGTACAAGAAAAATTCCTCCTGCACTGTGCATTTGGGGTTTAAAGTAGGAACTATGCACAGAGAGAATTAGCATTTACTTCTAAAACAGGAAACTTGCTTTGCATATTTCATTTTGACACAGTCACACTCCCCCCCCCCCCCAAATAACAAGCTGAATCTTAAAATCCTAACTTAGTTCACAAATAGACAAAGCCCCAGTGAGTATCCAGTGACATATGTCAGGGCAAGGGTGAAAAAATGCTGATGCTGAATTGTGGTATTCCTGGTCAGATTGAGCAACACATTATTCTGCAAATAGCTGGTGGTTTCAAGAAGGTGGTGTTACTTTTGAGCAACAACAGGAGAACTCATCCTTCGTGCACACACAAATGCATGCAAGAGCAACATGAGCTATCCGTGCACAACAGCTGAGTGGTTTTCTACTCCCTCCCAGTCCAGAGGAGCTGAGTGGCTGCTCTACACCAGCCTGTTCTCTCCTCTCCAGAGAGGTGACCCTGTCCCACCTACCAAGACACACTAAGGCACCATCCTGCCTTTCCTGAAGTCTTCTCAGAGCACTGCCCAGGATCCTGGGTAAGGACACAAGCTGTGCAAACCCAGATGAAGATGCAGCCCTTGCTGTGAAGAGCTAGTGCCCTTCCAAGGCACACACTCCTTCATGTCAGTTCCCCTGTGCCCAGGGGCATGCTTGGCTCCAGCTAACATTTTCCCTTGGAGATCATCCTCCAGTGGTCTGCAGAGCCCCATGTTTCAGGGCAGGGCATCGAGGCGTGTTACCTGCGGTCTCCCTGTCCCCCGCTGACAGCTCTCCATTGATCCCATTCTCTTTGGTCCGTGCATACGTCCCCGGCTGCTCATGGCCACCCAGCCCTGGCTCCTCGTCCTCTTGGTAGGGAAATCCATTGGCGCTTCTGACCAGTCCGGCACCTGCGCCACCCTGTTCCTTAATTTCAGGTGAATGTGGGTGTGAAGAAGCCTCTGTTAGCTGACCTGAAGTCCAGTGCGGTGCCTTGGCTTCATCTTTCCTATCCTCCGCCATGGTTCCTTGCCTTCACCACTTGGCCTGTAACGACATTAGCAGGAGAGATCAGCTCCGAGCAGGTGACCGTGCCCCTGGCCGGCAGGCAGCAACCGGGTGCAGCACAGGCACGTTACCAGCAGTGCTGCCAGGAAAACTCGTGTCCAGCAGATGAGAGGGGGTTTAAATGCAGAATTGTCTCTGCTTGTCTTTCCTGGGTGTAAGCAAACTGCTTTAAAATCAAAACAAACCACAAGCGGTAAAAATTATCGGTCAGGTCCTCTCTGACTCCACGTGCCTTGCAATTATTAGCACCAGTTTCTTGAGGGCTGCCCTTTTGTTAACCTGATTTTAACTCATTAATTACAGTTAAATGTTGACCCACTAAGTGAATCGGTCGTCATAATGCAGTAATCTTCCAGGGGTGCTAAAGGGAAGAATGCCACAACTGCTAACGGAAGTGAAGCTGCTATTGCAACTTTCATTGCAGTTGCGAAGAGCGGGTGCTGTTCGGGCTCAGAACCACAGGGCGATGCGTCCTCTGTGGCACGTGGATTCTGCTGCTAGCCATGACAGAAACCATGCCTGGGAACATTCACTGGGTTCCCGAACAGATGTGCTGTTTGACCCTGTTTATATCCCCTCTTACTTGCTGTTTTGTAAAGATTCACACTCATTCCCTTTTGTCCAAAACAGCCCGTGAGGAACAGTTGTTTCCCACGCAAGCATTTGCATTCTCTTATGACTATCAGTATTTATATATAAACAAAACTAATCATTATTTGTTGCTTCACATGTATTTCACTGCTGTTAATTAGCTCTCATTTGTCCAAGCCAGGAAAAGAACCCACTGCACAAGCCATAGGCTTTGACTATTCCTCACAGAAAAATGTAGTAGTAAGCCTAAGTAAGTAGTAAGCCTCCTCCATAAGTAAGCCTAGGAAGACAACAAATCATAATTTGTGTTTTGATGAGACGGTAACCTCTGGGTGGGAGGAAGAAAGGCTTGACCTGAGCTAGCTACTTCAAAATGAAAACCAGCAGGCCTTTTCCAAAAGTACTTGGCACCCTCTTTTTCCTGGGAGAAAAAGCACCACCACATCTAAAAGAAATCAGCTGAACAGAGTCAACCAGCCACATATCGCAGAAGCTGAGCAGTGTAGAAAAGAGGGCACAAAACTGGATGGTGCATATATTCTGCAGACATTTAACAAAAGCCAACCAGACAAACCAGAAAACCTCCCTAGTTTCCACAGAGTCAGGTCAGTTTGCAGAAAACCTCGAAACAAGAGAAAAAGCTATTGTTATTTGGCAGATAATAATTCACAATTGATAACTCGACAGCTTTCTGATTGGATATTACTACTTAATAATAATGGCTTTCAGAGCTACTTTAAAAAAAATCAAGGTGAACCATGAAAATTAGATTTCTTTCATGATAAATACGTGACCCAAACTGTAGTTCCACCCCAAAAAGGACTAATAACTCTTTTGCTTCCTGGTGAAATCATGGTGTTTTGGGAGGTGCGGCTCTGTCTGCTCTCACCCTGACCCAGCACCATTCCTTGGGGATAACTAATTGCATAAAGACTGCAGGAGCAGGTGAAACTTGAAGTCCAGTGTTTCCTCTGAGCAGTAGTGAAAATGGTGGGCTGAGCAGTATCACAAAACTCGGTGGCAATGAGACATGCCTCAACCAACCACAGAAACTGTAAACATACTCCACATTCCTTTGCCTCCCCCTCCTCCTTCACCCTGATGGGAGACTCATCAGTGAGCCATTCGCCATACACAGCAAGAGCCTTAATGCAGCTATCTCAAATCATGCCAGAAGAGCTGGTGGGGTAATTACGGACGAGAGAGCGCCCAAGCTGGGCAAAGACCATCTCCTGCATACCAAAGATAACCTTCTGTCTCTAGGTCTGCTTACTGCATGACACTAGAGAACATTTTCTGATCAGAGCCTTTCCAAGGGCTCTGAGGCCACGGGACAAACATCTCCCTTTGTACAGAAATGAGCAGCACGCATCCAAAGACACTGATGTTTGGGGTCCGAGGACTGAATAGAACCTGTTCTGGGGAAAAAAGGAGACATTCTCATCTATGTCCCTTCAGGAAGTTCAGGAAAAAAAAAAAATAGAACCCCAAACCCAAGCTCACAGCTTTCCTCACCAATCCAGTGGGCTTTGAACCTGACAGCAAGCCCCAGGAGCAGCATGAACCTGCCCATCAGCTTCAGCAGCTCAGCTCCTGGGTCATCCAGGAGAGGAGCCCAGAGCCTCTTACAGGGAGACAGAAGGTTACACAAGACCCGAGCGTGGGGAACACGGTTCTGAAAATCACTGGGATGAATATAACAGTTATTATCCCAGCACCACAGTTTGGAGGCTATTATCCCTGAAGTGCCCTTCCCCGTTCCAGGCAGACGCTCCCTGCTTCACTTGAAGCTCTTGAGGAAGGATATTCACATCCTTACAATGGACTGTGCCACAGAAGTCCTCTGTGAAAGTAACAGAAGTGCTTTTATCTTTAAAAATAAATACAGTGGGCAGGCTTCAATGAGAGCTGTGTGTATCTGGAGGCAAAATTTGGCTCAGTATTTATAATAGATGGTTACAGAGTGAAACATGGATGAATTCATTCTTGACTCTCTGTTATTCATCAAGTGCTCTCAGAGTTTATAATGGTAGTAGAAACACAGCGAGTGAGTCACACAATGCATCTTTGTACTCAGCAATTTAGCAACGACTATCTGCTGTATGGCGTGATTCATCCACAGCTCAGGTTCAAATCCAGAATACACAGGTGTGCTTTTTACCATCAGGTTAGTTGTTTTTCTGTCATTTCGTTAGCATACCATGGAATTAAATTAATCAGGTAATTCAAATATTGACACAGAAATACCAAGAGTGGACAAATATTATGGCAGAATTTAAATAGCATTAGGTATATAAAAAGAAGAAACCTGGATTAGTTTAGACAATCTAGGGAAACATAGTACTTCAGGGAAGCAAAAAGTTCATCTTTCCACTATCATTTTCTTATTCTTTGCATAAACTGCAAGAAGGCTTTCAAAAAAATATCAGAAAAGAAGGCACAGCCAGCCCTCTAAAATGTCATGTGGCTTAGTTAAAAATTTATTTGGGTATTTATGAGCCTTTTTCCCTGTCCATTATAGCAGAACCTCAATGTCAGAGAATATGTAGCAACAATCTTACTAGTACGTTCTCCCTAGTGTTCTCACTGTTCTTCTTGTCCATCAGCTGAAGTTAGTGGCTCCACCAGCAGCTGCAGCAGCAAGAAGACACTTCACAGACCTTAAATTCATGTCCTTGTAACTCAGGCAGTGCACCAGGGATGGCATTATGGATCCAAACTGGACATCCTGCCTTCTAAACTAATAACTTTTAGCACAGATGATGGTAAAAACAAATCCCCCCCATCCTGTTTAGCCATTTGGGAACTGTATACGGACAAAAAAATACTTAAATAACTTGGAATTAACACAGAGGGACAAACCTCATGGGGAACATGTGGTCCAACTTTGCAGTTACCTCCTCCTTTCATAGGCACAGTACAAATGTCTCTTAACCCATACGCTCTTTTAAGTAATACCAGCTCCTGCTGGCATGGTTGGGTTGAACCAAGCCGGAGTGCTTTGAACTCAACACACAACAAATCACCCACAGTAACACACCGTGAGAGCATGATATGCAAAGCCCAGGATAACGTTGATTTAAACATCCTGCCGTGCTAGCCGTCCTTTGATATATTTCATGAGTACCTCTTGCAGAATCACCTTAGCCTTATATTAACATTGCCTTTGCATTTAAGCAGATGAATTTTCTATGAATTTCACTTTTTAAGAGAACAGAATTAGGCCAATAGTGAAGGATTTTGCCAATACCTGCCTTCCTACTTCAAGCCATGCTTTCACCTACTCCTGTGTCTATGAGCCCATTCACAGGGAAATGAGGCTATTTTATTTCAGGGAAGCTAATTCATCAACTAAGAGTAACAGCCACCTGGACACATGGAGGAAGAGCTACAATTCCAGTTCAGGGGAGAGAATAACACCGGAAGGTTCCTAAAAGGAGAGACAATAGACTCCCCCAAAAAGAAAAGCAAACCCTGGCAGAGGGCATGGCCTGCTCAGTGGGAGGGACAGGGGAAGTGTCACCTTCTCCCTTTGCTCCAGGGCCAAATCCTGCTTCCCAGAGGGCTATGTAGCTCCGACGCACCGTAGCACTGCCTTGGCTACCCTGCTCCTGAGTGTGGAGCCAGGAGAGGGTGGGCATTGCTCTGTGCAGGCAGGCTGGGGTGCAGAGATATGGCTAGCAGGACCTCAGGTACCCAGGGCTTCCAAAACTCCTGAATGAGACTGCCTGAAAGAGAACTTTTTAGAAAATTTAAGAAATTCAGATAATTTCTTTCAGAGAAAAGATATTTATGAGGTGAGGTGTTCATAAATTTTTGAAGAAAAAAGAGCTCCAAGAAGTAGAATGAAATTGAGATGTGTCTAAAATGAGTTACACTTTAAAAAAAAAACCACAACCATTGAACGCCCCCCCAATGTAAAAAAACAAATCTAACTTGTACTGGTGCAATCTAACTTACACTGGTAAACACCACCACCAAGAAAACCTTTAATTCACATTCACGTACCAACTGGCCAGTTTGGATGATGTGTCTGAATATTAATTATCAGGCACTGTGGATTAAAAGGGCCCAAGGGAATTTGCCAGTAAATTTAACTTACCGATAACTCATGTCTAGAAGAGCCAAGGAAAGCAGGTAGGTATCAGAATGCCGGAATAGAAACAAGAGACAGAAGCTGGGAAATCTAGATGGACAAATCCCAGTAACATCCTGCCACCAAAAAGCTCAGCCTGTAGTATGCAGTACCCAAACCCTATTGGGTGCTATTGTCTTCAGAGACTCTCCACGTATTTACAAAACACGAGGGATAATTCTGGATGCCATGAACACGTGGAAAGCTTTGCACCCAAACTGCGCCCTTCCATTTCAGTTAAGATGCATCTTGTCTCAAATTAATTTGATTATTTTTGGATGTGAGCAGTGTGCCTCACAGTGATCAAAAAGAATTGCAGCAAACAGCATGGATGAGGAGAAAGTCTCTTGGTGTCTGACAGGGAACATGTTAGCTTCCCTCTTAAAATGCTCAGTCATGGTCCACAAGCTGCTAGATGATTAACAAAAGATACCACTTGATCCTAAATGTTCAAGTACCACAATTCTAGTAATATGGTATATTATTAGGCAGAATCATACATTCTCTCAATTGAAGCCATTCTACCTCTCAAGCCTAATAAAAGACATACAGGTTTCTCTGGTAATTTATAACAAATATGATTTATTTCTTCCTTGTCCACTGCTTGAGCTATTAGCTTGCAGCGAGATCTGTCTTTCTAGACAATACAAGCAAGACTACCTCTTCAAATGCTGCCTTGCATTTGTTAAAAAAGCAGGCAGTGTTCATCTTCTCACATTTGTATGAGCGTTTGGTGGTTTTTAAAGGCTTTTGCATTTCCACACTGCAAACGGTTAGTGAATGGTCACATATTCTTTGTAGAAAGTCCTTTTGATTGTACCTTGGATTACAAAATGGATGAAAACTAATGGATGGCGCCTGCACCAGAGGCTGAACAAAGGAAGCTCGCTGTGGAAGGATCAAGAAAATTTACCGCAATCTGCACCCTTGCCAGAGCTGAGAACAAGGGATGGCTGCAGCCTCCAAAGCAGTCGATCAAACCTGCAGCGCTGGCACAGCAGAGCACGAGCAGAGCGCCAGAGGAGCAGCCGCTCCTTCCTGCATGGTGTCCTGCCCTGTGGGTGCGGAGATTTAAACCCCTCTCCGAGTTTCCCACGGCTGGGCTGGGCATCAGCAGAGGCAGGCAGGTGGGAAGGGTGGGTCACTCCGTCGCAGGAGCTGCACGGCTCCTGATGAGGGGGAATGCTTTCACTTGGAGAAATAGAAATCTGTCAAAGTCCCCATGCTCTATGCTGAGTAACAAACCGTGTGTGGCCAGGCGGTACCCCCAGGTGGTGGTGTACAGGAGGGCTGTACATTGCAGTTCTGTTGGAAGCAAACAGGCCATCCTGCTGCAGAACACAGGAACGGGTAAACATATGAGAACAAATCTTTCAGCTGCCACTCCTGACCGATAGAGCTCTTCCTCCCTGGGGAAGGTACTCATTCCTCTGGGCTGCTGGAAAGCAGAGCATTACTGAGCTGACCTGCTGTTGGATGCTCCCCTCCTGAAGACACACAGCTGCCTGGCATGCAGGGCTGCCCTTGCTCAGGGACTGCATCAACTTGCTCAAACTTAAAAAATCTAAAACCAGATACCCTTCTCTCTCACAATGGTGAAATCATGGTACTAGCAGCTTCTGCCTGCAAAAACATCATCTACCATAGAGCTCTTTTCTAGCTAAAAGCTAGAAGAATCACTGCAACACTCCCTCCTGCTCCAACACCCCCCTCCCCCCTTTTTGTGTTTCTATCCACCATGCTGTATTTTTACATCATTTACCATTCATCAAACACCCTCTCACACACTAATGATAATTGCTTCCTGCAGGAGAGAGGAAAGGCATTTTAGTTGGTGAAGGAGATGGTAACCGTAACAACAGCACCATGACAACTGTAAGTGATATCTGAAACAAGAAATAAAGCAAAAACTTATTACCAATAAACTTGGTCCATGACAAGGATGGCAAAGGCACCAAAGAAGCAACAGCAGTCAGTAAAGGTGCCAACACGAAGAAACACAAGTCTCTGGATTAAACTGCACACAATCCTTCTGGAAATTTTAAGATGAGACACCACGACAGTCTTGCCTTGTCTTGATCAGTAAACAGAGAAGGCAGTTCCCGCTCAATCTTACCTGAGAACTCTCCTGCCTCAGGGAGCTGGAGGGGCTGAAGGATGGAGGGAGTGCTGCCGGGAAGCTGGGATGTTTCCTGGCAGCCAGAAGACTCCCAAATTTCTCAGTGAAGTCTTTTGTTTCCAGGAGACTCGTTGAAACAAGTCCTGAACAAGGATGGGATTGCTCCCAGGGGAACACCTCAGAGTGAGACACACCGCATTGATTTTTCCACCAAGCACGGTTTCAAATAGGCATCGTGAGCCCCCTCCGTGCACTTCAGAGAAGGCATTGCAGTTGGCAGGCTTGTTTGAAACACGAGGCTCCGCAGCCGTTAGCCAGCAACCATCTAAACAACCCGTGCCAACCCCGGCGGAGAAAAAGATTCACCAACACTTGTGGCTACATTGGCTTTGTCACCCTCAATGGAGGGGGCGCAGAGGGCAGAAAAAGCAGCGTAAACAAACAGCACTGGCTCCAAGCGCTGCGTGCAGATAATAGAGTTATTCCGGGTGTGATCAGATGGGAAAACATTCAAAGAAGCAGCTGCGCTACGGGACCCTCCCGGGGCTTTTCTGGGGGAATTCTGCACACCAGTTTGCTACGCAGGATTGACCCAGGAGGGCATGCTGAAGTGGTCTTTCCCCATCGTCACCCTCTGCAGAGTTTCCCTCTGCTAACCTCCTTGCTTTTCAAAGCACTGGAATAATGTAACTGGAAACTAAAACTTCCTACATAGTACGCTCTGGTTCTTCCACAATACGAATAAATGGAGATTTTCAACTCGCTATTTAAGACTTTGTGAAATAAACACTTGGCTCAACAACTTAGTCCTTTATATTTTTACAGCCTATTTTTCTCTACCAAAGTAATTATAAAAAATTGCCCCACTTATTGCAAATACATTTTCAAAAATCTAGGAAGAACAGAGGAAACTTTTAGTTTAAGGAGATGATTTTAAAGGGAAAAGGAGATTCAGACAGCATCCAGGAAAAATGTCTCCAATAGAAAAAAACATCTCTGTTCTGTGTATTTCCCTCTTACCACAGTGGTCACTTCAAACCTCGGCAAGAAAACAGTTGAAAAGCCGTAACAACACCACAGCCGAGCTGGAAGATGGGCTATATAAGACAAGGGTGCTCAAACTACTACTTAAGAGGAAAAAAATCTTCATCAGTCAGGGAAGAAGTATACAACTTGATATAACCAAGTTGCAAGCTAGGGAAAAAAAACCCCGCAGTAGAACTACTAGAAATACTCACATATACATCACACTAAAAGCACCGTGGCTGCCAACATTTCACAAGTTTGGCCAGCTGAAATCTTGTCAGAACCAAACACCGGCTGGCTAATAAAAATTAACATTGAATGCTTGGTTCCCCTCCCCACTGCTACTTCCATTATGATTTTCAGCACTTATAAACGGCTGAAACAAAGTCATCTTCTGCTTATTTATCACACAGGTACAGAAGGTGATGGCAGCACACACTACCAAGTTCTAATTCTTAGACTCATCTTTTCAAGTCTGTTGCTTGAGGGAGTGCCAGCCAAACTGTGTATTTGTTACGGCTATTGCAGACAGGCTACATAGCTATGAGCTTCCTTTGCTCTCAAATCACACTCGTCAATACTTCTATTTGGATAGAAAGGCTGGAGGGAAATTTTACAGGATTTTTTTTTCCCCCCACACTGACCTTACTAAGACACATTGATTTGATGTTGCATCTCTTCTCTCAAGAGACTGCATGATAGTTGACAGCTCACATTAGGTAGCAAGGAATTAATTAATTATGCTAATATGATACTTGCATATTCTCCACGTAGGACAGGTCTATGTTCTTGTCAACTTCAGTGGAGCTACTCTGTGTGCAGGTGAGACAAACTGGGCCGTTTAGCAGAGAGGTGCTACAAACCGAACTGCTAAACAAAAACTCACACAACAAAATCTCACTTAGCCAGAATAAGCACTTTAACTACACTGATGCGTCTCTTCCTTCTCTGCATACATGAATTACTTTCACATCCCTTATTTCTTCCAGTTTCACCAAGATCTCATCAAGCATGACACATTTTCACACAATCTTAACTACACTCAGTGAGCTTTTAATTAGGGGAAAAAAAAAAAAAAAAAGCTGCCTCTACAAATGTATCTGCATTTTTCGATTTTTCAAAGGTCTTACCTAACTTTTGAAAGACATTCCACCCTTGCTACAGTACAATCTTTGAAAATACCTAGATGCTATCTTTGGGAACATCATCAAGTCAGCTACTACAAATGGTAAAAAGCACATCCTGGGCTAATTTCTGCAGATAATTCTAAATACATGCAGGAGAATCAGCCTACAGCAAAAATCTGGAATGCAGCATTTGCACCACAGTCCAGCTCTCTGTGCCCTCTCCAGGGCCATGGACCCCCAAAAAAGGGGTAGCTCAGTAACTCCAGGGCTGGACTTTCTGATCCAGCTGCCATCCCAATGTAATTCTGTGCTTCCGTATCCTGAAGTAAAGGAACACAGTCAATTATACCACAACTGGACTAGTGACACAAAGGTGCTGACGGGAAAATGAAGTGCGGAGGTTATAAGTGGAAAGATCCCTAAGGGCACATGTTGCTCCAGTTTGGGTAAAAATTCTTGCTCAGCTGAACAAGGTTTTCTCTCCAAGTTAAGGGCAGCAGGTTATTTTTTTTTTTTTTTTTTTTTTTTTTGCTGAGAATGCTTTTAGCTTCACTTCATAATACTCAGACACACCAGGCAATCATGCCAGGCACACTGTGGAAGCAGAAGCATCTTATTGTCTAACAGAGGCATTGTTTATTCATGCTGAAAAAGAGCATCAGACAGAAGAAAGCTTGTTCCGAGGTCCCTCCATCCAGACTCACTTAAGCATCTTGACTCTGTTTTGTGGCCAGCAAACCTTAGAGGCAGGGGCCCAGGAACCCATTACAGCCAACAGAAGCCAATGCTTTTAACTGCAGCACAAAAAAACCCAACCCACCAAACAAGTGTAAATAAATAAATAAAAATACAGAGACAAAGGGTTGGAAAGCCGATAGGGAAGAAGGTTATTTGCAAAGTCTGCTGGCTTCTATATTTACAGCAAACTTGGCATGGATAAGCTTGTGCTTGAATTTTCTTTCCTAGGGAATGTCTGAGCAGTGACTGTTGTGCCGAAAAACCTTGGTCCTACAGAAGTCACAGGATTATTTCATCCCTTCATATTATTTTCTAACCAACAATGTTACAATGGACTTCTTTTAACTTAAATATACCCTCATGCTTGTATGACTTAAAAATACACTGTTCACCCACATTCAGCCACCCACTTGTATGACCCGTGACTGCATACTCAGACAAATAAAATAATCTCTCCCTACCTGGAAATGAGAATACCCAGAAATCTTTTGTGCTCTTAAACGCTCTAGACAATAAAATCACAATATTTGGGATATAATTTTATCATGTGGTAGCTTTTCCCTGCCAAATCTTTACTCAACCAAGCCCACAGCCTACAAAAGAAAAGTGAGGAGCTGCTCCTCCAGCCTGCTCAGGCACAGGGGCAGGAGGGCAGGGAGGACAGAGAGGACACAGCCAGTATTGGAGGAACCTGAAGCCACAGGAGTTGATTTTGCAGCCCCTCGCTTTCAGAGAAAGTTTTTCCCTCAAAAGAGCTTCAATTAAGATCTTGGAATGTGCAATGAAACAGAAAGAGGAGTTTATATGCCCCTGCTTCTGTTTTAACTATAGTGATTTTTTTAAAAGTTTAATTTTTAACTCCTTGGTTTTTTGAATTAAGAAAATTAAGGTATCTAAATTGTGAGGAGGCATCAAGTCACTTGAGTCATTCAGCCTTTCTGAAATCTTAATTGCAGGACTTGCTGTCACAGCAAAGACCTATTTCAGAAACTCACTTCCTCCCCAAGCTCCCATGGGTGTATGCAATTACCTGATTCTTGCTACAGGTTGGGTTTAACCTTGTTCTGCTGCCACCTTTTTTCTTCCCACCCTGTGCTGAGAGGCTGACATACATATGTGAAGTCAACGGTGTTCTCCTGGGATAAGACAAAGAATGAATGAGTTTTGTGGGAGGTAAAGAGCATGCTGGGGTGTAGGGAAGGGTAAGAAAGTTACATTGGATGAAAAAAGCGCATGTCAAGAATGATAAAACGTGACTGATGAACAAATTCAGTAACTGAGGAAAAAGTCGGGAAAAAACCCAAGCCATGGGGCTGAATGTGTGTTGGTTTAATATTAAGAGACAGCCAGGGGGAAGGAGAGAAGCTAGGATTTGCCATCTCCAATCAAACCACGCAGTCTAGACTCCTGCCACAAGCAGTGGCCAGCACGAGCTGCTCCACACAAAGAGGAAGAAGCTTCACAGCGTTTCGGTCTCACATCAGCATGTTCTCAACGCACCAAGTCTTCAATCAGTGACGCAGACCTACTGATTTCCATCGGGACCAGGTGCCCACATGTCTATGAGGATCCAGATCATCATGCTCTTTCCAATACAAGCAGTGCATACAGAAGATACCCTCAAGGTGACTTTCTGGACTGCTGTCAGAGATTTCCATTAAAAGGAAAGCAGGACACAAAAGCACAATGGGATACAGGACATGCAGAGCATTGATGGACACAGAAAATTCATGCCTGCATTTATATGTTCAGGTGCTTCTGATGTCTTTTCTGAAAGACAACCAGGATCCAACATATGAGTCATCTTGAATTTCTCTGTATTTTTTCTTTTGCAAAGACTTTCAGCAGCATTAATGCTGATATTGGTTTAGGATACCTGAAAGCAGTAAGTATTAATCACAGATGAAACATAGTAGACCTGGAAGAGGTACAGAGAGCTCAATGAGGATGAACAAAGATCTGGAGAAGCTTCTGTGCAAGGAATGACTAAACAGGCTATGACTCTTCATCCTGGGAAAGAGGGGAATGGGACAGATGTTTATAAAAATACGTGCAGCACAGAGAAGATAAGCAGAGAAAACAAACAATCATTCTCTCCATGAAGAGCTATGGTGCATCACTGCTGGCAGGCTCTCTGCAAATGAATGGTGATTCTTCCCACTGTAGGGAATTACACTGTGCAGGAGGTGGTATATGATAGAAGTTCACGTAGGTTCAAAAGGCAACTGCTGAATTTTGCTTCTGTTAATTTGCCCATGGTTTCTCAATTTGAGAGCCTCTTCTGGGAAAGGAATGCTTTTACCATGTAGATAACATCTAGATCTAACATGGCTTAGAGGTTTTATTTGCTATTATAATATTGATGTTAAATAATTGGGTGGTTTCCTGTCACTGATTTTTAAAGGCGACCCTTCCCCATCAAGTGTGATGAAATGCCACAGTTCTTGCTAAGTGTCACAATGTTTAACAAACTCTAAACGAAAATGCACTGTACGACATAGACTGTATTACACTACAAATGAAAAGCACTTATTGCGCAGCCAGGCTCTAGCAAACGAACAGCTTTGTTGACCTGATAAGTTAACTGAAACACGACATTACATCCCAGACATGTTTTTCCATATCCCTCTGCTGATGCAGCAAAAACAGGCTCTGCAGACTATGTCTTGCCACTCGTGTGGGGGTGCTCATTTTCAACCCATTCTGCAGAATCAACTTCACCCCCACATGCTAAAAATCTACAGACAGCACACGGTTTCACTGAGCTAATGATAAGGTTGGGGACATCAACAGGAAGATCAGCTGAGAAAAGTGTTCTGGGGTAGGGGTTAGACTGAAGAGAAAAAGCACACGAGCAGCCACAAAGACAGATGGCCCTTCCAGAAGGACCTGGGTGTGTATCCAGAGCTGCCACTTGTAAGAGGTCTCATGAGATACTATATGTAAATGTTTTATAGATGAGATGCTCGAAGCTGCAACAGCGTAAGCAAAGTCTTGTATGTTTTCCTTTTTCATTTAGGGCAAGCAGTCTGAAACACATGCCCCACCACTGACCTCTGCTCTGACCCAGAGGGGCTGTCTCTGGTTGAAAAGATGATTCATTCACTCTGCTAGAAGGGCTGAATGAATAGGCAGTATTCAGACTGCACAGCGCTTATCACTTGGGATTCCCTCAAAATTTAGGTCTGACATGACTAGGTCAGTAACCACACGCTTTTGTTCCTAACTCCTTGAACAGAAATGTCTCTTTGCATCCTTCAATGGTTCCCACAAATCAGGTCGATTTTTATGGCTTGCTAATTATTACTGCTAGACTTCTGCTGGGCTTCAGGATGAAAAGAAGTGCATTTCTGAAAGCTCAGGGCACAAAACTTACAGAATAAATCACTGTCTATCTGGCAGCAACAAAATCCAGCCATGGCAGTCGCTTAAATATACACATCTGGATAGTGCTGAACTTTATTTGTTTAGAAATAGAAAGTTTTGTTCTGCTTTTGTTGACAGAGCATATTAAAGACTGCCAAAAATGCAAAAATAGCAAAAGAAGTAACTGTCACAAATTGGATTTTGTCTAGAGGTGCATCAACATATATCACACGTACCAAGCTATCGGAAATGACATTAAGGTTGCAAGGTTACACCTCAGGAGTTTGGCTGTGAAAGAAATGAGAGTTGACTGCATAATTGTAATTAGGTCCCCTTCTGCATATGTACTAAGCTACTACCTACTTCAAGAAACAGATTTTGTTTTTCCCATTTCCTCTGCCTAGATTATCCCAGCCCCCACTGCATCAGCTTCCCATCCCAGCCCAGGTATTATCCCTGTGGGCTCCAGTCCCTCAGCCAGGGCCTGTCCATGTTTGCTGTCCAGACTATAGCTTTCGCCACTGCAAACTTTCAAAGTTTTATCCTCCTCATACCAAGGTACACTTTCAGATCCTCTCCTGCAGGTTTCGTCTCAAGCGGCAGTTTCTTCACTCCCATTCCTCTATTATCTCCCAGTTTTTCCTCCTGGACTTCTCATCCAGTCCCTCTCTACAACATGCCTTCCATCTCGTTGCTTACCCATCCTTACCTCATCCATGCATCCTCTATCAGAGCTGTCTCTTCTGCCCTTGACCCCCTGCTTCCACAAGTTCTTGGCCATGTTTTCTAACTTTGGTTGCCTCTGCATTTGAAAGCGCAGACTTCCTCCTCTCCCAGAGACTATAAGCAAAGGAGAAGCAGCTTATTCTCCCCCCTCGCCCCCCCCCCCCCCAGTGATAGGACATGACAAATTGGGCTGGTCAGGCTCAGGGAGGTTGGAAGCAGCAGAGACTCCAGCAAGCCCCTCCTGACACTCAGCAAACTTTCAAAAGGTACGTTGTCCCCTCTTCAACAACGAGGATGCTAAAGAGCTTCACAGACAAGATTTTGAGTTAAAACAGCAAACCTGGCTTCCTCAACCCAGCCTGGGAAGGCAGCCTTGCTCTAGGAGAGCCTAAACCACAAGAAGTTTGGTGAAGTGGTAACAGAAACATGGTCTTACAATGGAAAGTAGCAAGCCACCTTAGCTGGCAGCCTCACCTGTAACATCACGATAAACAAATGGACCGTGTGTGAAGAGATGTGTATGTTATGCTCAGAAATGCATTGGCAGATAAGATTGCCGTATCCATAGTGATGGCAAGTGATGCACTGGCAGTACTGCAAGCCCGAGCGATGGTCTGATTTGAAGCACAGAGTGTAAAGAGACCTGGAAAGACTTTTCCAGAGAGGCAGACAACCGTTGTTTATATCCCCTGAAAGAAAGTACAGGTTCAATCAGGGGAGAGCATAAGAGGTCCCAGCAAAGCCATCGCTATATCCTCTTCATCAGCAGCGAGCTGCCTGCCCTTGAGATCTGGGCTCTATTCCTGCTCAAACTCCTGCTGCTGCTGGAGCGGCTCTGGGGAAGAGCCAGATTGGACGTTGGGGCTGCAAAGGCTTTGGACTCTATGGGCCCCTCCTGCAGAGGGTAATGCAGTGTTCATGCCTCCTGTTGAGGATCACATAATCTCTGGTCCTGTCTTCTGGCACTGCCACCACTACATGTCTGAGCCCTAGCCATTCTCCTCAGGCGGGTCCCAGCCATCCAAAGGGGCCTCCCTCTAATCTCTTATCTCAGATCTCAGCAAGCTAGTGCTGAGTAACAGGCAGCAAGATACTTGTCCCAGATCCTGTCTCAAAGGTGCAAAATGGCCCGAATTTACTCAGCCTGGACCCTGAACTGAGATTTGTCCTGGCCAGAACCCAGGCTGTAGCCCAAAAAATCATACTGAGGTTCCTTGCAGCCCACGGGACACACCACATGCAGAACAGCAGGGCACCTTGTTTTGAAGTCCAGATATCTATCTCCAAAAATGTTCCAAAGTGATAAACAACCATTGCTTTCTCTGCATTTAGACTTACAGCACGTGGAACAAAAGACCTCCTACATGAAATGCTGCGCGCCCCTACAAAACTGTGAAGAACGTGCCCATGAAGAAACAGGCACTAAATGCAGTAAGATACAAATGAACTGCCCCAGCACCAGGGTGTCCCTCTTCAGTCTCATTCCTCTCTGGGCACAAGAGAGGACATGCCTCAGTGTACGGCTGATGTCTAGCCTCATGCCAATTTTGAAACACCCCTATGGTCAGTGTTAAACGCTCACAGATGAAAACACTGGTTCAGGCAATGAGACTTCCTGATCAATTTACAGATTGTGAAAGTCTCCTCCCACCTGATTTCTGCACTGTATTAGGCTGAGCTGGCATTTGGGGGTGTTTTTCCAGGGTACAGTATCGAGGTATTTTTCAGCATCGCTAGGTACTCTACATATGCACTGTCAAGAACAAAGAAATGATGAAAACCAGGTTGGTTTTTTTTTAACGCAGTACTTACATACTATAAAAAGGACTCTGCTGCTGTCCTCTCAGCAGTTACCAGTTTAAAATACTTTACATGAGTGAGGCTGCAGCACAAATGAGAATAAAACCCTAAAGCTCCTTTTCCCGAAGCACGGCTAGTATCAAACCTTACTGTGCACATACCAATTGGCAGAGATTTTCAGTGAGGATTTACTCTGGTGCTTTGTCAGTGTTGTGGGAATATTACAAAAGTCAGGAGATTTTTATGGAAGCAAATTTTTCCTTGTCCTTCGAAGAGGCACCTTATTTGATACAGAAGGATTTAATGTGGAGGATACTCCGAAACTGCAATCCTCAACACATTTCAATTTTCTTTAAATTTCTGAACAGTTTAGAGGGGCTTTATGCGGTGAAGTGGGAATTGTTAACGTCAGGCTAATAAAGACTACAAAATCCACATTGTTATATTTGACATAAAGCCCGTGCTCAAGTGCAAAAAATTACCATTTAAAAGATACAGTTGATATTTCAAACATCAACCACGCAAATGACGTGCTCCTTTGAAGAATATATTGCGCTTTACTTTGTTGTACTGCTTCCAAGGAGCATTGCTCATAACCATTTGCAGCTTCTGAAACGAGGGTGGTATTCTTCCTTTTCCCACAGCAAGAAATGACTATTGAGACAACACATTTTTAAATAGAAGGCTTCTTTCTATCAATAGTAAACGCACACAAAGGTGACAGGAAGTTACTGTATCATCAGTTCTCTCCATATAGCTAATATTTCATTGCTCTCTTTGTTTCCTAGTATAAAAACCAACATGGCTCTATTTTCTTTGGCTCTTGACGTTTTACTGCTTTCTCTACTGATTTACCTGTTCAGAATCCCAGGAGGTCTTAACATGAAAGATTTCCAAAATCAACGGGGAGATTTATGAACACTGTCCAATGTTCTCCTTATCACATTAGAATAATCTTCCACAGCAAGAAAGGTACAGAAGGAGTTACGGAGGATCAGTACAGCGCTCACAGTCTTCTGCTCAAATTCCCAGACCGATTCTTAGTCAGTGATATGGAAAATGGTCAGGGAAAATACTCTGAAGACATGGTATTAAAACACTTCTCACTCCATCTCTTCAAAATTCAGATTAAAAAAAATAAAAATCATCGCAATTTAATTCCTAACATTCATTTTTCCATTTCAGAAATTGCTGAACAAGGAAGTTACAAGATCATAAAAATGGGGGGCAGCTGCAAAGCCCAGTGCTGTAGCCATGCTAGAAAATACATTAAGGTCCCTGGACTGTCCCATCTCTGCAAATCATTGTGAAGTGTTTATACAAGGCTAAATGAGACAGGAAAGGGCACAACTGGACTTTTATACACTAAAATGAATAACCGGTTCCTTTGCAGCAAAAAGACTAAGCATCTAACATGTTCTTGAGGAGGAGGAAGAGCGGAGCAGTCTGGCCTTGCTGCAAAGCAGATCAATACCTGTGTGGAAGACCAGGGAGAGAAGGAGAGCTTTCATCCCCGTAGCCGAGATGTTTCTGTCCTTTCTCAACCCCTAACTGCCGCATTCTGTCTTACTGGCAATCCTGGTATTTCTGTAAATCCTACTTTCAACACTTTTCTGAAGGTGTGGGCTTGGTCTTACTGACAGAGCCAGACATGTCTGTGCTGGGAGATCACCGATGAGCATCCCTCACACAGAACTCTTGAGACAAGGTTGTAGCTCTTCTGCAGGTAAGCTAGGCAAGGACATTTGGGGTGTTCCAGTGCTAAATCTTACACTGTTAATATCCTGTAGGCAGGCTGTAGTAAAAAAAAAGAAAAAACCCACATAAAAATCACTGGAACTTCATTGCCATACCTATTTAAGAGCAGGAAGTAGCCAATACATTTACACATAGTAAATCAAATTCTTTCTCAGCAGCTAAGAGTGAGCTGTATCTTACATTTCCTGACACCCCCACAGGATTACTGACTTGCATTCCCTTGTTCACTGCATATCTGCAGGACTGCAAATATATTGCAGTATAAATTCATTAAGTGAATTCATAACACAGAAAGCATCAAACGCAATTGAACTTGGCGAAGCAGCAGACCATCTAGTGATGAGACACGATTGCCTAATTTCCATGAGTTAGCATGTTTTAGCCATGTGGTGCTTTCCAGATCAATTCATTAATAGAAAGCAAAGCCTTCAATTCAGATCCTCCCCAATTTCACTTTAACCCCTTCTTGCTGCTCTTCTCTATGTCTACTTGTACATACGGAAATAAATGAAAACTCCATACAGCATTCCACAGTTTCTCATGCATTTTCACGTGTGTTTTGATGGGGGCTCATGTTCATGATAGTGAATCAAAACATCCCTCGATAAAACTGCCTGTCTCAGGAATTATAAACATGACATAACCGTGATACCAGAATACATCTAAAAGAATGAAAAAGCAACGTAAGGAGTACATTACACATTACTTTTATCGCACCCTCTTTACAGAAAAGACAACAATAGAACCTGGTAAAAAGATGACGAAGATTTTCTGCATTCAGCAACACCTCCTTCCATTTTACTTCCCTTGTCATCTCTGCACCAGAAACACTGAAATAACCAGCATCATTGCAGTTGTAATGACTTAACACCCACCTCAAGCACATACAGAAAAAAACCTAATTTTGTAGGCTTCAGTGCTTTTAAATTATGTTTGTTACCATGAGAACTTGATTAAAATGCCACCCACAAGCTTGCAGAAAGGAAGAAGAACAACAACAACAACAAAAATCTACTTTTAATCAGTGGTAGTACACTTGCTGCATTGCAGCATTTTCATAAGCTCCACGATGTTCTGCAGTGAGAGGCAGCAGAGATGCCCAGACAGATATATTTTGCTGAATACTTTATTCTGCAAAAAATTTAGCTGACAGTATGGTTGTCATCCAGTACTATTACGCAATATTCCATTTGAGGAAGACAAAGAACACATACATGTTCTGCAACATGGTACAAGGCTTGATTTGAAAACGAGACAATTGTGTGTATATGCAAGGCGGGGGCAACTCTGACAGCCACTCAGGACAACGATTTATTTTTGGTGATATCTGAGATATATCAAAGCTATGGAACATTGGTTTCTTCTTAATTTTATTCATTTGCTAGCTTTATAACTTTTGGCTGATTTTTATATATATAAATTTCTGGAAATTCAAATGACACACTGTAGCATCTAAGCTTTTTTTTTTTTTTTTTTCCTTTTTAATTTACAGTCTCATCATCTTTGGATTAATGGCTATGGACACAGCATTACTGCAGTTTGACTAGGAGCCAGAATTTGCAGAACAGGCACCCCAAGCCTGCAGCTACTTCAAAGCAGATAATTAGCAGTGTGGCTCAATCAAGAGCCAGTAATAAACTACATAAAGTAGCTTGTTCAGCGGTGTACATGTTAAATGCCACAGCTGATGCGGACTATAGGAACAGCATCCAGCCAGTGGTGGGCTAGGAAGGGGAAGAGTTTCACACCTCTGATGAGAATAACTTACTAGCCACTTACTCAAGGAGTCATCTCACATAGCTCTCTCTAAAAAAACCAAACCTGTATCTACTCATCCACAGGAGGGAAACCACTGCTACTGAATTAAGATACTGGCCAGGCTGTATCCCATTTAAAGTGAGAACAGAACGAATTTCCTCACGAAAGGTGAATCACCATCTCAAGGAGACTGTCTGTCCCAGAGCATCAGGCATTCCTTAGACTTCAAACGAATCAGCTCTAAGAAGAAAAATCTATCAGCCAGAGAGGGATGGCATGCACTACCCCAGAAACCCTGGCTACCATCTTCTCAAGAGAGAAATGGAAACTGAGCTGAAAGAAGGGGAAAAAGTAGCCACTGATATAACTTCACTGGAGTAGGCAGGTCTCCCAATTCTTCACCTACATCTTTATACATTAGCAGTTGGTCTATCCATTTTGAATGTTATATTTAAATGTGGACATTTGCAGCTGTACTTTGACCTGTCATGAGCTAAGCATCATGGATGATAAAGCATTCTTCTCCAGAGGAGGTAACAAATCTATGAACCTGCAGCAGGGGGCACCCTAAAAGACGGTGTCCTATTTGAATTGCTCAGGCTGCCTGGGGACATGGCACCACACAGGCCAGGGGAGGCACAAATGACCTCTGGTGACACCGGAGGCTCTCAGCCATGCAGTAAAATAAAAGCGTGCTTGCTTGAACTCAGGTGGTCACACAGGGAGTATATCATATCCCCTATTAGGCAAGATCCTAAAGGAGATCTTTTTAATCACTGTCAATTGATTTTTTGGGGAAGAATTCTACGCAGCATCATCACAAGTGATTTCAGTGAAGTCTAGAGAACTACCCTGACTTACTCCAGCACTGAATCTGGCATCCACTTGCTGCCTGGAGCTCCCACCTCCCCCCCTTACTGCTCCCACTCACTTACAGGACTGACTCCCGCCAACTTCCATGGTATATACACCACGCAGCAAAACGTGAGCAAAGCTTGGCCCTATATACACAGGCAAGGGGCATATCACAGCCAAGGATGAAACATGGTGCAAAGAGGGACACAGAGCAATCAGAATTGCAGTAGCCACAGTTGAGCTCTGTAGTCTGTTTTCACACCTAGGATGCACAATGCTGTGGATGTGCTAGTTTAGGGCAGCTCAGACAGCCCCTCGACTCAATGGCATCACTTTCCTATTTTTTTTCTCTTTTCCTTCTCTCTCTCTTTCTGCTAATTGCAGTGAATCTGGGCTCATGCTCCCATAGGGTTGGAAAGACAGGGGGAAGAATGTAACCATCATCCAAACCTCCCAGTGAGGAAAACCAAAATTTCTCTTGTGTTCAATGAAAAGCTTGGCTTACTGTTCATAGACATGGATTTTCCAGGAGATTAACAACATTAGCAATTATAAGGTACTTTAAATAAAGAGATTTCCCTTTTATTATCTATAGACTGCTAAGACTATGATTGTTTCACCTCTTCTCTGGATTATTGTTAATTTATTATTTGCTGGCAATTTATCTTCTTCCATTAGGCATTAGCTAGATAGAATTTGCTAAAATGGACTAAAGGATGAAGAAATCCATGCACAGATTTAAGTGCCTTCAGGATTATCTCACTCACACAGAGATTTTCTTCCTTCTACCCCTGTGGTATAGTAACAGCGATGCCTATAATCACAAGGATTTTTCAAAAGACAGAACAGTTTTATGGTTAAGGCACTGAGATACAACTTCAGAGTTCAGTCCAGGGCTCTGGTGTTCACCTGCTCCATGACCTTGAAATTATGAATAAATAGGCCTGTGCCTCTGTGTTGGTTTTGCGTGGCAAGGTTTTGGTAGTGGGGGGGCTACAGGGGTGGCTTCTGTGAGAAGCTGCTAGAAGCTTCCCCTGTGTCTGACAGAGCCAATGCCAGCCGGCTCCAAGACGGACCCGCTGCTGGCCAAGGCCAAGCCAATCAGCGCCTCTGTGATAACATATTTAAGAAGGGAAAAAAACAAGTTAGAGAGCGCTTTTGCAGCCAGAGAGAGGAGTGAGAAGAGGTAAGAAACTCTGCAGACACCAAGGTCAGTGCAGAAGGAGGGGCAGGAGGTGCTCCAGGCGCCAGAGCAGAGATCCCCCTGCAGCCCGTGGTGAAGACCATGGTGAGGCAGGCTGTCCCCCTGCAGCCCATGGAGGGAGGATGAGGGGGTGTAGAGATTCCACCTGCAGCACGTGGAGGACCCCACGCCAGAGCAGGTGGAGGCACCTGAAGGAGGCTGTGACCCCGTGGGAAGCCCACGCTGGAGCAAGCTCCTGGCAGGACCTGTGGATCTGTGGAGAGAGGAGCCCATGCCAGAGCAGGTTTGCTGACAGGACTTGTGACCCCGCGGGGGACCCACGCTGGAGCAGTTTGCTCCTGAAGGTCTGCACCCCGTGGGAGAGGCCCACACTGGGGCAGTTCGAGAAGGACTGCACCCCGTGGAGGAGACTCACGTTGGAGAAGTTCGTGAAGGACTGTCTCCCATGAGAGTGACTCCATGCTGGAGCAGGGGAATGATGAGAGGAGTCCTCCCCCTGAGGATGAAGAAGCGGCAGAAACACCGTGTGATGAACTGACCGTAACCCCCACTCCCTGTCTCCCCGTGCTCTGGGGGGGGCAGAGGTTGAAGCCGGGAGTGAAGTTGAGCCCGGGAAGATGGGAGGGGTGGGGGGAAGTGTTTTAAGATTTGATTTTATTTCTCATTGCTCTGCTCTGTTTTGCTTAGTAATAAATTAGATGAATTCCCTCTCTCAGTTCGGTCTGTTTTGCTCGTGACAATAATTAGTGAATGATCTCTCCCTGTCCTTATCTTGACCCATAAGCTTTTCGTTATACTTTTTCTCCCCTGTCTAGAGAAGGAGGGGAGTGATAGAGCGGCATTGGTGGGCACCTGGCCCCCAGCCAGGGTCAACCCACCACAGCCTCAGTTCTCCCAGCTGCAAAACATGGATTATAATGTTCACGCTGTCTGTAACTTGCCTATTTATGCTGCAAACCCCTCAGGGCAAGGGTTGTCTCTTCCCATATGTGTGAGGATGCTCTGGCTCCCAACCAAAGCCTTCAGACCCAGATTTCAGAAAGTTTTGCTCAAGGAAGGACATTTACCAGACACAGCATCTGCCTGAAGGCAGCACAACAAACTTTTTCAGCCACAAAGAGGAAACCCAAGAGGAGAGGACTGCAACACTGGTCCCTGATGCCAGAGCCTGAGCTGCTTCTTGAGCATGTTGGGGAAGCAGAGGGATCCAGGATGCCGTATGCCTGCTTGACAGCTCTGGGGACAGCGGCAGCCCTGAGCTTTCGCTAACATCTCTGGCCCCTGGGAGCCTGGAAGCTCAGCCCTGGCCTTGCTGAAAGGGACCCTGATCCCTTAAAACTCTCGATGATCAGCCGGGACTATCAAGAGCAGCCACCGTTTAAAATATGTATGGGAAGTCTCTGATGAAGGCTGCAGCCCACAAACTACATTAAGGAGTCCCTGGTGTTGATGTTAGCACAAAAACAAACGAAAATGTAGATTCTTACTTCAACTCCATAGGGCTGCTGGTCTGACCAACTGGGTTGTTTCTAAATGACTTAATTCACAGAATCTCCATAACACTTCCCCCTCTCTTTCCTCCAGGGATCTATATAAAGCTTTCTGCATTTCTTCTTCTGATGGATGCTCATTTCTAAAAATACTTTTACAAAGAACTGCCTTTAGTAGCAATTAAAAATATGACACAACGTAGTGCCAGAATCCATTTAAGAAAACATAAATCACAAGGTATGCATCGAGTCCCTGATACCAACCTGCCTCCACAACTACATAACAGGTCCTTAAAATTTATCCCTGACATTAAACCAGTAC
Source organism: Balearica regulorum gibbericeps (assembly GCF_011004875.1). Lineage (NCBI taxonomy): Eukaryota > Metazoa > Chordata > Aves > Gruiformes > Gruidae > Balearica > Balearica regulorum. Next base: position 6,239,642 of record NC_046189.1, read on the forward strand.
TGTCAACCCCCAGCTCAATTTTGCTGGTTAACTCAGCTGAAGATGTGTGAATGTACAAGTAATCCAAAAATACTTGCTCCCTAATTCTCTCATCATGTTTGTGCTCTGGTTTCCTGTCTCCGCCTGTCTGCTGTGTCTATCCACATCCATAATTGTGAATCACACCGGCCAGTTTCTATCATGTTTGACAGAAGATACTAAGCTCCTACCTACCACCTTAGGAAATCCACAGATGGGTAAAGGAGAGAGAAGATATTAATGCCTCTATGAAGGGAAATACAAGGAGAAGAGCTCAGCCCTTATTCCTTCTGTTTGACAGTGTTCTGGTGGTCCAATCAGAAGATGTGGAGCTCACATGCAGCTATAGCATGTGCTCTTTCTGGCCCAATTAACCATCTAAGCAATGACAGGTAGAAGATGAAACAGGTGCTGGTTAACCTACAGTGGTAAGTCACTGCAGAGAGGACATAAAAAGTTGCTGAGAAAATGCTGCGTGGAACTCAGATTAAGGCAGGAGATCCCAAAGGTCCAAGGAGTAAATGGAGATAATTTGGTGAAGAATCAGGAAGAAAAAAAACCAAACCCCAAAAAAACCACAAGGCAAGAGAGCTGGGGAGGCAGGGAAGAACCAAGTGCTGTGGGTATGAAGGATCACAGGAGAGAGCATGAATCTTTCACAGGGAACTAAGGGGATGAGAAACTAGTGGTACCTGGTACCACAGGAATACAGGGGCTGGAGAGTTAGGGGTAGACTGCAGGTAGTGTGGTAGAAAAGGTCATGAGATGCGAGTAGAGCCCCGACACTGGCTACCACCCCACACTGACAAATAATACACATTATTTTAATTTACAAATTAATTTAGATGACAACACCATTTCCAGCAGCAAGCTGAACTCAAACCAAGACGACAACCTGACTTCAGGCATTTCAAAGTACAGATTTGCTCTGAAAGGTACATTTCAGATTGCAAGAGAAGGCATTTTCATGACTTTACCAGATTCTCCTCACTCAGGCCAGAAATGAATAGCTTTTCTTGACTTCATTTAGTGTTTTTATTGCTAGCTGAAGCCAGTTATCTAAACATTCAGAACCTGGCGCGGGGCTGGGGGGCGGGGAGGGGGAAAAATCCAGCTCCATTTTAAGACTAACATTTAGATTAGTTTTCAATGGAGCTGAACTATTTTGTCCATTTCTGTTACTTGCTACACTGGCCAATATGCAGAAATACAGAGCTGCATTAGTAACCGGACCTTTGCTGTATTAGAGAGAAAAATATTCCCAATGGGAAACATGCTAAAACAGCAGAGACAGGCTAGAGATGAAGCTGGCCTCGTGTATTTTACAACCCATAACACACCAGATTTTGAGTCAGAAACCCCAAGCAATTTAGGAGTAGATCCCTTGTTAGCTGCATAATGTATGTGCTTTCATGCTGATATGTCCCAGGTGAACTGCAGCACGTGAGTACGGTTTTCCATCTAAAATTTCCCAGCATGAACTACGGAGTCTCTAAGCTACTAATTACACTGACAATTACGGTCTCACCAGCGTGCTGTCTGGCTGCTTATACCTCCACGCCTCTTCATAGATTTGACTGTAAGCTCTTTGGGGTCTGGAACAACTCTGCTGTTTGAGCTCACAGCATCTAACACAACAGTGATCTCATGCAGACTTGGACACCTTGTCACTAATATTATGGTAGCTACAGCAGTGAATCATGAAGCATTAACAAGAATCACATCAAAAGCTGTTGCACACAGTAGCTGGTTCCCAGGCATGCCACCATTAACCCTGGACTTGAGCCCGTTGCGCCTAATTCTGTTTCATTCCACTCATAGAACAGAAATATAATTCTTCCGTGTTCTTATGATTTTTAGCAGCAAAACTGATGCAAGAGTAATTGTATAAGCAAGCAAAATATTTTCTTTTTGCACAAAAAAAAGTCGTAACTAAACTAAGGAGACCAGGGAGTTACTATTAAGAGTATGCTGCAGAAAAATCTTACAGACGTAAGGTAACAGACGTAGGTACAGGTAACGTAATGAATTGTTGACAAAGGACTACTGATCACAGTGGCTTGCAATCTATTCCAGATATCCCACACAGACATGGCAAAAGACAGACCAACAGACAAACATACAATTTTATTACAAAAACGTCCTGAAGCTTTCTGATTTAGAATTCAAGGATGATTTGGAAAAGAATTAAGAGAATAAGGTGTGTGTAATGTCAGGATCTCCCTTTTCACATGAAGACCTCACTTGTACATGAAGTAGGTGGCATATTATATCCCTCTCCCTGCATAATTATTGCAGATGCCCAGCGTGTCATGGCCAGAGATCAGACTGAATTATAACTTCTTGCTTCAGAAGGGACCACAGTCTCGGAAGGATTAAAAATCAGGGGGGAAAAAAAAATGACTCATCTCAAGGATGACAACTATAATAATTTTTGGTCACGATTATGAAGAGTTTTCTTTCATCAACTATGCTGGAAAGAACATTATGATTCAAACATCTGTTCTTCTCATAAGCTTCACTCCTCAATACAAATGAATCTGTGCCTCTCTCAAACTCCTCTCCCAGCGAATGCTCACAGCACTCCCATTACTCCCACTATCTCTTTCAAAAGCATTTTTACTAACATAACTGCTTAAATACACGTAACTCAGGCTTAACTCTGAGCATCAGGTTTCCCAGCACTGAACGTAATGGGGTTGGAAGTGCTTAGGCATTCAGTGACTCGCACTACAAAGCCATTTACAGTTATCAAGCGGGAACGGGATCATTTTTTCCACGAGTGCTTCACAGGCAGCACTGACTTCCAGCCCCCCCTCAGCACTGACAGGTGAGAACACATCCCTGTGCACTGTATCCCAGTCCTGACGCCAGCCAAAACCAGATGCTTCACGGGAAAGGTCAAGAAGACTCAGCAGTAGGATGCTATGGACAAAAGTGGTTTTAGACAGCAGCAGGGTTGCTGTGAAGATAAACAGGGGATGGCTGGTAGGTCAGACCACTGGAGGAGGCAAGTGATACAAGGCCTTTCTGAGCAGGTCACCAGCCTGGTTGCACTCTGATGGATAGCATAAGCTGACCGACAGAGATGCCCTCCAGTTCATGTGAATGAAGGGCTGGCACACCCACCACATGGCATAGACTGTATACCTTTCAAAAATTAAACTGTAATTTTTAGAACTGCGGGTAATTCCTTCTTCATACAGCCATAAACCTATAATTCTTGGCAAGATATGTTTTTAAAAGGATGTAGTGACAAAAATTCAACTGCCTTTAGGAAAGCTGAGCTCCTACCTCCATGGTGCTGAATTCCTTTCCCTCCACATGACTCAGGGGACAAAACTCAGTCATGAGAATTCCACATTAGCACATTGGACTGGATGTTGAGCTACAGGAGGTATTACATTGTCTCTACTGTTGGAGATGCAAAAGAAAACATACTTCTCAACTGCAGTAAGTCTTCACAAAACCAAAAATCAGCTCGTTAACTCACCTTTGCCTTGCTTATTTGTGCCCCTCTATAAAGTCACTTAGGTACTGCACAGGAACGGAGAAACTCAGTATTGGGGTTGGCTGCTGAGCCTGACAAAAGCATCAAGCACGAGCTGCAACACACAGAACGGTCCAGTTTCCCTTACTTATCAGTCTCTTCCTCAAAATTAAGCTCCTTTGCTCATCACTACACAGGAGAAAGGAAGAATGACATTTCCCTCTTCCTCTCCCCTCCTGGTCTTTCTGGCCCACCTCCTGCATCCCAGGAGCTGGGGAGATATTTACTAAAAAGCCACAGCAAGTCATACGACCTCTGCCTGTCAATTCCTACCTGAACAATCTTGCTTCTTGGCTGTAAACAAGTTTTAAGCATCTACTAGTGACTCAGCCTGCTAGATAGGATTATTACTAACACCACCATCATCATTATTTACTAGTGACAGGGGACATTCTCCTTCCTTCCCATTGCTTAACAACCACGCCTGAATCCTTTCAAAATGTAGCAAATGCTACCTTTGATAGTTGATAAATACAACACAGTGCTCTGCCTTTGCAGCTTATGTTCAAAACAGGTGTTTTCACAGGAGAGAGGGTACAGATAATTGCTATTAAGATGATCAGAAGAAACAAGGAAGTAGACAGGTTGATTATAAAATCAATGACAGCCCTTCTTTTCAAAGGAGGAAAGAGGTAGATTGATGATAAGGGATAAACACAAAGGAGGAAAAACCAAAGGCTAGTTTTGTACAAGAACCCTGTGGCCGTTGATAAATTTTAGCTGGGAGCTAGGGAGAGGTTTCTAGCAAGCTTTGAGATTGCAGAACAGCATACCGGTTGGCAGGAGACTAATTTTAAGAGGGAGGTTGATGAAAGAAGATTGGATGCCACGTGGGCTGTGACAGCAGGCATGCCAATGCAGCCCTGTGTCAGAACCACTCAGGTGGGGATGCCTCCTTACAGCCCTCCCAATGCCAAACAGGAGACACTCAAGCCAGCTGCAGAGGATAAGAGAAGACAATCCCAATAAGAGCACTCTGCCCACTTATGATGTTTCCCTGATTTTCCCCTCTGCTATAATGCAAAAGGTGTCCTTCAACATGAGGCATTGCTACAAAGACCATTGAGAAAAAGAATAAGTAAGCAAAATGAAAAAGGAGAACATCATCATCTCTGGAGTTGACTCTCTAGAAATCCAGACATTTCATCTGCAGGTACTACAAGAAATCCTTCTAGCAGGTATCATTTTGCATCCCTTTTCCTAAAAACTGTTTTAATCAATGCTCACTGACATCTTTCTGTACAATGTTAATTTCCAACCAGAGGTGAGGGAAATTGCTAAGCCAGATACACAAGCTATGGTGTATTTAAAGCACAGTCATTTAAGGTGCACTCAGCTCTCTACAGAATTCATCTGAAGAGGTTCCAACCTAATCAAACAAAATATCGATACACAAATGTTCACCCTGAGTACACCACAGATTCACCTTGGCCTCATGCTGTCCTCAAGCCTCTGCTCAATGTGGCTGCTGCCAAGCACTGTCCCTACCTAGGTGCCTCTCCTGAGTACATTCACAATAGAAAAAGAACTGCAAGTAATGCTACTCAAAATTATTAGGAATCTCAATGTGACAGAGCCTGTGGAGGGTGTTAGAGTTCCCCCTCCTTCTCAGATGTCTAGGCCCCAGGTCTAGGCAGAGTCCAGGTAAGCAGGCTGTCTTGGTAACTTCTTGTTGCAGAGCACCTTTCTAAACCAGCTCTCAGGCAGAGACAGCACAGCAAAAAGCTCACGTCAGAAAGACACGCTGAGTTTGCTCACAGTATGCAGGGCATCATGAGTTCCAGCGACCAGTGTGAAGAGACACTGCAGCAGTCCCAGAAGCATCAGATGAAAACCCACTCTATCAGAGAGTGCCATAACACTGCCAAAGCCAAGCCCTCAGCTCCAAACACTGCAAACAGGCTGCACTGACACTCTGGCTCAGAGATGTGAGCTTTATCGCCCATCCCTGTAGCCCTCTGTGCCACCTTGCTGGTTCTGTTACTCCTCCTCCTCCTCATTCAATAGCCCAGCCTTGAGGGACGCTCTTACACACAAGAGGCAATGCCACAGTTTCCTTTTCCTGAGCCCCTACCTCCTTTATCACATCTTTCCCCTGACATCCACCTGCAGCACATTATTTCTACTGCTGGTTCTCACTGTTTCTTTTAGTCACTACAGAGACAAAGGGACAAAGGACAGGCAGCAATGCTCACAAGACATTACCTCCTCATTTTTTCCTCCTAACCACTGATGCAGTGACCCTGTGTAGAAAATGCTAGTTATGACCTACAATTGTTTCCCTCTCTTTTTCATTTCAGACAGACTTGTTCACTTCTTAAACCATCCGTGGCATCCCAGCAGCACCAAGAGGCTATAGGGCACTCCACGGACACACTATTTCAAGAGCAATAATTTAGGCCTGTCAGTTAAAGATGGGACATGTGGAGACAATTTAAGCTTTGCACAGTAGACATCTGAGAATTTATTTTATCACCAGTGGAATATTATCAATGGAGAAACAGTGAATGCAATACAACTGCCCATTACTTTAAGTCTTAGAGGCTAATTTAATTCTTCATTTAGTACTTGCACGCTGCTGCAAGGGTATGCTGGGGCCATGGGAAAATTCCTGAAGCGTGTGGGATCACTGCAAGCAGCCTTATGCTGCCCTCCGCCCTGGCAGACGCTGGCAGGGAGCCAGCCTGCAGGCACGCTGGGCTGCTCTACATGCTGGTTGCCCTCGGGGAGCCTGACGTGAGCGAATGCTGGGGCTGGGACGGTTCCTGCCCTGCTGCAGTTCACTGTCCAAAAGGCGAATGCTCCTGCCCAAGCTGCTGGGCTGCTTGTGCCATGCTTTCCAAGAGGAGTAGCACTGAAACTATTTACAAGACACCCTAAACCTCAGGCACGCCAGCAGCACATGTCTCAGACAGGAGAGCCTCACAGACGCAGTCTTTATCTGACTCCCACAGCCCATGGCAGGTCTGTGCTGCCACGGCTTGCAAAGGAGAAAAGTTTGCGGATGAGAAGTGAACTGCCTGGTACTTGTGTGTGTGCTTTATACAGCCTGGAAACCTACAGGGTCAAATTTGATCCTTGATTTCCATTTCCTTCAAACTCATAGGGCCAGGAGAGACTGCATGCAGAAGTAAACAAAGGGGCTGGTCAGGAAACAGATAGATTTATGGACTTACAAAAGCTCAAGAAGTCCAAAACCAGTCTCATACCCAATACATACACATACAAGTGCACATACACACAGACCTCAGATCATATACTATTACAGATTTCTCATTCTGTAGCTTGCCTTCCTTTAAAGCTGTGCTTGACCTTTCCAATTTTTTCATTAAGTATCTTAGCAGACTCAGAAGCATGGCACAGACTATTTGGGGGGGGGGGGAATAAGGAAGATTCATTTTGCTCACAAGAGAGCAGAAAAAACACAAAAGATTTAAAAATACCCCACAATCCTATAGTCTGTTCTCTGTAAACCAAATCCTTGCCATACTTTTCAGATGTACAAAAATGACAGCTTGTGAAATTTCAGTAAAATAAGGTCCAGAACGGACTGCACACTGACTGATGGATATCCCCAAATAATCATTCATTATTAGTTGCTTTTTCCCCCCACTTAATTCTAATCTCACAGAAGGAACATGTTTTAAACTGGCATAATACAGCACCTTTTACTAACAGCGATGCAGAGGAGGTAATTTTTACAAGATGAATAAAACTTTTGTGTGTGTGTTTGTGCTAGTCCTCAAAGGATGCAGAGCTTAAACCTTCTCCAGTCGCTAAGCTGAGAGGAGATCCTGGGAAGGGGACCACCATCCCAGTATGCCTTACATCTCACCCTCCATGAGCATCCACAGGCATCGCCTGAGCTCACTGAAACCTTGTTGTTTAGCTTGTGTTGTAAGGCCAGAGCGAACACAAGACTTCACCCCAAAAGAATGGCAGTATTTCACCCTGCCCTGCCCAAGTGAAGTCACAACAGCAGAAACTTGGGCACTTTGCCACCTTACCCTGCCCTCCTGCATTTCATCTTTATGCTTCATAGCAAGTCTTTCGATTGAAACCCATTCCCTGAAGTTCAGTACTATGCCTTTAGCATTTCAAACTGATGCTTGTGAGAACAGAGACTATGCTCACTTGTAAATTAAACTGAAATGAATACATTTGTTTAAGGAAATATTCGCAATACAAGTATCTCCTCATCCACATGACAGAGGCAGCGCAGGCTCTCTCTAATGCTTGTTTTCAGATCTCTTGAAAGTTTTCTCTTTCCCAAAGAGGAGGAAAAGTGTGGTTCTTTGATCTAACCCAATCATTTTTGATTCCGGAGATGAGGCAGTATTATGCTTGCCCATACTCTGCCAAACTGTTCTCCTGTTTTTTGTGGTACAACTCGCTGCAGCAGAAGGCCATGACAAACCAGAGCAGTGTGCAGCAATACCATCACCTCTCTCATATGCTTTGCCTTCGTATCAACGTCATCTTAGGCCCTTGCCACCCAGAGTTGTAAGCAGGTACTTGCTAAGCCAAAAGGAAGATGACAGCTGCTTTGACAATGGGTAAGGTGGCTCCCATCAGACACAGGAGGCTTTTAAAATAAAAAACAAGAAGAATTACAGAAGCGGGAACTAACCCCAGAAAAATAAAGTGTTCCAGGAGCTAAAGGAGTTGTTTAGTTTGTTTTTTTTCCTCTTTTCTCAAGCCTTCTTGACCTGTTGAAGCAGCCTCCTTGTGCAACTATGCTAACAAGTAAAAAGGTCATACCTGTTTAAGTAGATGATAAGATGCTGCGTCTGGTTGTTAAACAAGGGAAACTCACTGTTCCTATGAAGAAATAGAGAGAAATACACACTCTATTTAGTCTCTATTCAGTGAATTTAGAATAAACTCAACACTGTAAGGACTATAAGATGCTCATCCACAGGGAGATCTGGCAGGGCTGCTACATGCACCATCTCTGCTGTGGAAGGATCTCAAGCAGGAACAAGGAAAGCGTTTACAAAGATGCCCAGAGAGGAAGAAGAGCAAGAGCCCCCCACTGACTTCCCAGTATGACACTTCAGAGCAGCTGAAGATACCAATGCAGGGAACTACTCCAATTACTTCTTAAAACTGTTTTTCTGGCCTCACTTGTATAGCAGAGTGTCTTAAGGTTTCACCAGTTTATCTGAGATAAATACTGAAGGTCAACACAGATGTTACTACCCCTTTTGTGACCCTCTTTACTCCGTGAGAAATGCTTGGACACTAAATGTAGTTAGCCTGTTGAAATAACCTCCTCTGCATGTCCTGCTACACACTCTCTCTCCTTATTTGATCAGAGCACAGTGGGAAAACATTACAGATGTGAGCAGCAGATGGACAATGCAGCAACTGCAAACAGGGAGAAAGGGATCTCCTTGCCACGTGTGTCTGAGTATCCCCTAAGTATTATGGGGACAGCCAGCACTATCACCTACATTTAAGGTTGCCCAGTTCCTTGCCTCTCAGATGCTTGTAACTTTGTGATTTTAGTTGTTCAGAAGTTAATTTCCTATATATGATACCTGACTCAAGCTAAATCTCTGGTTTGGGAGGTCTTTGTTTTAATGCTTTAGCAAGAATGGGCCAGGCATTTCCAAGAACTACATTAGTGAGAAATACGTGACTTAAACCTAGTTAAAAAGAAGGACAGTATTAAGGTAACAGTAAATCAAACCAAGATGCAAGTATGCAATTAAAGAGAATCACAGTGCATACGTACAAAGGGGACAAGCCTTAAGCTGGAGAACAGCTCAAGCTTCTCCTATTTCCAAGCCTGGACTCTCATTCTTCAACACTGAGTTAGTCTCCTTACCTGCACAATGTCACTGGCATGGGGTGGTGCTAACTACAGCTTTTCACCAGTTTGCCCAGTTAACACCCAGCAAGAACTGAAAGATTTTGCTGCCTTGAAAGGGGAAGGTTTCAGACAGTTCTGACAGCAAATAAATGGAAGTGATCACTCCACCTTACTGCGGAGACTGTCAGCAGAGTGTAGCATTCACTTACACGCAATAGTTACCCTAAACGAGCTATGTGGAAATGAGGCTCCAGCCAGCATCAATTCTATCCACCCGCAGGATGAAGAGGAATGTTAAAATAAGCTAATTAAATTTGCTCTGGCTCAGCAGAAAGATCGATGTTCTCGACAGCTGAGTGTTCAGCACTCAGCGTCCCAACAGCCCTCTGATGTGTCACCGATGCAAAATAATGCCACGTAGTCAGAATCAGAGGAGGTGGATGCATGTCTCTTGAGAGGTAAATGCAGAAGACAGAGGCATTCAACAGGGACATTAACAGAAGGAGGGACACACCTACAACAAATCCCAGATGACCAGATGGAATTTTTAATGAATTTAAAATAAATAAAAAAAAAAAGATTAAGTTAGTACTTTCACATTGTCTACTACAGCAGCATTGAGTAGTCTGAACTGAAACCCTCAATCACCTCTCTGCTAAAGGTGGTTTATCACAATAAATGTGATTTTAGCCAGCAGCAGAATACCAAAAATACCAGACAATCGAAGTACAAGATGCCAGAAGCGGGCAGCACTTTTGCTACCCCAGGAATTTGCTGGGGATAGGCTGTAATCAGCATTTCCACCTCTTGCTGATGAGGAAGAAAATGAGATGTTTCACACAGATTCTTCTCCTAGAAAACAGGAGAGACCCCCACCCACACAGAGGAGCCAACAGCTACACATTCAGGGCAGTTATTTAGAAAGGAACAAGCTAAACATTAAGTGCCTGGTCAGTACCCGGCACCACAGGTATGAATGGGATTTTCCACTTCCTATAAGCATCTTCTAATAATCACAGCACAGAATGTGTTAGGAAGGGTTTTTTTTTTGTTTTCTCCCTGACCCTCTTGCTTCAGACAGAAATCCCTGAAGAACCTGTCCCAATAAGGAATTCATTGAAATTGGCAGAGTCTTTAGAAAAGCTTCGTGCTTTGATGAAGGGACATGCTGGCTTGTCGATGCCCTGGAGCCAGAACCGGAGGGGATGGCGTCTTGGCTGCCCTAAGTGTCACCCTTCCCGAGGGACAGGGCACAAAACAGATGAGTTATTTTTCACTCCTAATGGAAGCTGCCATTAGGAGACCCTTCAGTCTTGGATATGGAAGCCTTTATCAGATCATGCAAGCTTATCACAGTGAAGAAACCTTGCTTAAGTCTTGTTCACAGATACAGTCTGGTAAGTGAAAGTGCATGCTAAATGCACTTAAGTACATTGTACAGATTTTCTGTTGATGCAGACTAACACAAGTCCAGACAGCTCTAGGCTGGATGCACTCCAAACTAGCATAAAATAGATAGGGATACCCATTTACTCTGGCTCTGCCATTTGCCTGTGGGTAGAGCACATCACCGACTGCATCTTACTTCCCCTGTTGTATACATTAGGGATTGCATTTCCTTCTTTTTGTTAAGCACTTTGACATCTACCTATAAAATTGATAGGAAAAAACCAAGTTGCATATACATACACAGGCACAACAGAGGACTAAGGCTCTCTTCCATGCACACGGTATTTGTAACTATTCTTCATTAATGTGCACCCACTCCTGGCTTCTCCTTTTATTAAACTTTCAAAGACAACTGGCTTGATAGATTTATACATTTTATTCAATAGAAAAAAAAAATAATGTATCTCTTACAGGAGCCATTTCTCTTTCTTTAATTTTGGGGGGTCTTTCAAAGACTCCTACCAAACCATGCACCTGTTTAGTTATCTGTGATGAAAATGATAAGGACAGAAAGCGCATACTCTTCCTAAGCTGTTCCACTTCTTCCCCTAAGAAAGGAGCTGTGCTCTCATCCTGAGGGGTCAGGCCATCCACCCGAGGCCCTGACTCGGCCTTGCAGAGATCTCTTTGCTTCACCGAGCCGCCTGCAGAATTGCACATTTAAGACCATAAACTCTTCAGTCTGGGAGCTTGTCTTTTGCTACATATTCCCCCAGAGCAGCACGCAAGCAATGATAAAAACCTAAATTAACCACAAATTACTTTTAAGCATTTAGTGTTTTGCCCAACAATGCATTATACACGTTAGTCTGCAAACACTAAGGCTGCAAATGGATCCGATCCATTAGCACCAAAGCTTTCTACATAGCTTTTTCCTTTTAGAGTACACTCTTCTCCTTCTTTCTATTTCCCACCCCCCTCATGCTTTCCCCTTGGCAGCAGAGGCTTAAAATAAGATAACAAACATCTTTCAAAGGGATGCAAAGAAAAATAATCTGATATCTGGAGGGCAGAATTCACTACACATTTATTATTCAGTTTCCAAAGTGCTAGGGAATGAAGGTCAAATATATCCGAATTTCAGCTGGTGCTGATGTGGATAGCGAATGCCTTTAAAGCACTGCAGCTAAAGGAGGTGATCCAGAGTCCAGGTTATGCTGGTGTAAACTGCTGACAATCAGCAGAAGTCAGTGGCTTACCCTGGCTGGAGATGTGGCCTAGAAATTCAGAAAGGACTGCAGTAGGATGGTGCCTCAACTGGAGAATCAAGAGTCCAGTGCCACCCTGACCAAGAAAAACCCATACCAAATTTTCACCATCAGTATGAATGGGCGTTAAGCAGCAAGATAACTCAGTACTCTCACTCCTAGAACACGTCTACCTCTGACAGCTGGCTTAGCAGCACTGTTAGGAAGTATTCCCTTTTGATCCAGCTGATCTAGAAAAAGTTTTAATGCTGCAAAAAACAAGCAATGCTGATCTTGCCATCACAAATTTATTTATTTTAAAGCTATTAAATTGCTTCTGTATTACAAATGACTGGATTACTGCCAACCCGCTTAAGTAGCGCTGCTTGTTCAGTGACTACAGAAATTTCCTTTTCACTGTAATATCCACATCAAATTTTTCAGCAGGTTAAAAGAAATTTAAAAAACCCTTCAACTTGAGAAAAGTCTACTCGTGGGGAGAAGCATCTTGGGGCTGTAACTGCTAGTCTGAGCAACTCACAGCCGTGAAGGTAGAGTCAGAGTCAGGCTTGGTTATGACTGTGAGGAAGAGATGGGGGAGATTAAAAGCTCTCTCAGCATCCAAGAATCTTGGGTAACTGGAGCCTGAAATATGCTGCAGACAGGAGACACTGTTCAATCATTTATGGAAATCAAGGTTAGCAGTGTCAGCATAGTTGTCTTCGGAGGAAAGAGTTTCCTCACCCTCTTGGCGCAGAAGTAACTTGGCTACATTAGTGACTGCCAGTAAGTAAGGAATAAAGAAAGGAAACAGAGAAGGACAAGGAAAGCAAAGGATAAAATGAGTACATCAATATTTTCACAGCTTGCATACAGCAGCCCAGCTAGGACCCCAAGGGGGTTTATGTTTCAGGAACCTCGGAGACAGAGACAATTGCTACAGTTGATGAAAATATACAGTGTCTGGGTTTTACAAATGCTGTCTCTAATAGTGTATCTGATTTTATAACTAGCAGGGAAAGAAACTGTTCTGATGACAATTACTGCTGAGGCATTTGAGGCGTTTTGCCCTGTTTACTGGTATAGAGCTGTCATCAACACTCCATTTCTCTTAACTACAACTTACTTCCTTTGTAGTTGCTCAGTGAAGATAGGTCTGGGGGCTGTTTTCCTGGTCTTGTCAAGATGAATTTTAATGCATACTGCTTGAAAGATGTGCCACCTGCTATTTTATATCTACAATTTATTGTATAATGAGTTCCTATAAATTCTTATGATAGCTTAAGAGACTTGTAAAATGAATTGCTGGCCTATTTTTTTCTCAGTTCATCAGCAAAGCAGAAAGAGCTCAGGTCACTTTGAGTTCCTCCAGACACCACCTTCAGCCGCAGCTCTGGCTTCCTCCACAGAAGAATCTGGCCTCAGGAAAAGGGCCGTTATCAGACTCTCGCTGCTAACACTGAGAGATACTGCCATAGCAAATGTACCACAGTTTTTGCCATTTGGTTGAAGAAGCCTCAGCTATTTCAGACACCCATTAAACCATTGTACGGACACAAGCTAAGCCTTCACATGCTGGAAAGGAAAAGCTCACTAGAGACTCCTTTCTGGACAAGGATTGCCTGCTACAGTCATTTAGTGAAACAGAAACCAGCCACCCTGCATGTCAGTAGCCAAGATAAAGTGTTTATTTAAGATCTAGGACTGAGAAATCTTTCACCTGTTAGGGGGACACTGCCCTCACCTCAATGTCACACACCAAAAGACATGTTTCCACACTTTGGTCTAGCACCACACACACAGAGCTCCCATTGGAAACTGGAGACTTTTCCATTTGGGACATTACATCTCCTCTATCTCTTGGGGCCAAGACCTTGCCAAACGCTAATAATGTTTGTAGGAAGTGATTGCGGTTTGATTTTTTTTTTTTATGAACAGGAAAATAAAATAACCTACTTCAGAATAAGGGTACCATACTACATGCATCTTATTAAACACTACATTTAATCTGTCTTTGGACTATCAGCACTTTCTGAAACAAGCTATAGCCTTCAGTAAGCTTATGGATGCAAAACCAAAAGCGTGTGTTGAAATGGGACTGTTCCCAAGCAGAGCTCTTGCAGCGAATAAAGCCAGGATGTGCCAAGATTGCAGAGGGCTTTCTGTCTCAGTCATGAGTGACAGACACCATCAACAGAAAAAGTCAGCCATTGCCTTTCATCTCCTTACAAAAGCCTCGACAGCCAAGCTGTTGCAAACCAACAGTACAGGAGTCTTTCCCTCAGACATCATGGTAATTCAGGGGGAGGAAACAGGGAGGGAGGAGAGGAGGGAAGAAGAGGGCCTGAGGAACTGGGACAAAGCATCGCAATGAGATCCTCTTGCTTGAGGATCCTTTTCTAACATACCAGTTCTGTTCATCCTGCAGATTTTCCTGTGATATACTAGGCAGGCAGAAAATTTCCTCAATACATCCTATACTCAAGAGTCAACAGTATTTTAGAGGTGTGGTGGAAATGCAAAGTCATGTCACTACTTTTTGGCTTGGGTTGGGTTTACTTTTGTTGTCAGTGTGATATTATACATTGTGTCAATTAAACTTCAGAAGATGATTCTGATGAAAAAGTAATAAAATCTCATTTTACAGGTTTGTAGACTGAGAGATTTCCTGTGGGTAGCAGGGTAGGTTACTGCCTGAGACAGGGAGAAACCCAAGGTGTCTTAGCTCCTGCCTCTAATAATACAGTCGAATATATATTCTCAGCATTGCCCCAACGTAACACAGTGTGTAACTCCGTACTCCTGTAGTAACCAAGTGCAGCCTTTTCCCAGTGTGCCTGTTAACACAAACTACATGATGCCAGAAGAGCAACGGTTCAGGATTCAGGGCTGCTCTGGGGCTGTATGGGGAAGTCATGTTAGCCTACAGCTAGTCCACAGGTTCCTGTAATCAGCTGGCTGTATGTTATCTCTAATTTTAAATGCTCTGAAGTTAACTTTAAGGAGTGGAGAGCAGGCTGTGCAAATTGTGTGGTACCCATGGTAACTGAGTTTAAGCTGCGGCTTTGCACTGAGATGGATATATTTGAGATAATAAGGCCCAAAGCACCAGATTAAATAAGGAAGGGACACAAGACATTGGCTAGAACACATCCTCGAAGGCACAGCTCCAATGTTGTGGCATATGTGCCACCAGAGATGCCCAAGATAAACACAAATGGCATAAAAACATTGCCTGAAGACCTCCACCTGGGAACAAACGTGACAGCGGGTGTACTACAGGTTAGCAGGCATTCCCAGCCTTTTTTTGCAGAAATTTTAGTACCATACTTTGGATTTCTGCTTCTTCCTTTTCCCCAGTTTAGAGCATCCCAGCCAAGCAGCAGTGTGGCAGTGCTGATCACATCACAGGGTGCATTCTGGAAGTTTTACTGGCACTATTTTGGAAGGAACCGCATCACTTTGCTTTGTGATCGTATTGACAGACCCATTTCACATGCATCCCAGTAATACAAACACTTCCCATGCACCATACAACTGCAGTGCAAAAGCTCCCAGAGGCTTTAAATCTTTTATGTTCTAAATCACCTCTAAACTGCTTATCTCCATTAGCAATCTGGAATGCCCAAGTCACCTGTCAGAGGGTGAAGGGGAATTAAGTAAAGCAAAGTCTTCCGGTAGTAGAGAACTGGAAGCTTTTTGCTTGCTTCGCTGGGGCTCTTCTGGACATCCTCGCCGTCATTTCTCGCCTGAATGTCTGCACCTCAGGAGTCACAAGAAACGTTCGCCGCCACCTCCTGCACATCCCAGCCAGGCACCCCATGGACAGCGTCTACAAATTGTTATCAGTCTAATTAGGACACATCACACCAGCCTGGAAGCTGCTAAGCGGGACAGCCCAGCAAACAACTTCCTCGTTCAGCTTCAGAGGTTCTGGGGAAGCCCGTTAGGTGCCAGATGCTTTCACAAAAAGACATCCACAGACTGGACTTCAACCCTGGTGAGTGCCAACCTCCCTTTTGTGCCAGGGTAGATATCACCAGAGGAACCAGAAACCATGACTGAGACCTCACCGGGGTCTGCAGTGAGAATGCACAGAGAGAGGTGACTTAAGAGAGGACAGGGGCTGACAGCAACCCTTGAGGACAGAATCACCACCATCCCCCTGCTCTGGATAGACACAGTCTAACCAAGGCAGCTGTCCTGGTTAAGTCACAGTTGTCCCAGGCCAACTGCTTAACTCTGCTGCAGGAAGTGCCCTGCCTGGTAGCCAGAGGGATGGAGACATTGTGTGTGAGGAACATCTGAAGTCATTACAGTAAATGCTGCCAGGTTTTGTCTGTCAGTCATGGGAGGACCACTGCACAAACTGCCAGACACAACCACTAGGGACTGTACCCACCATGAAGCCACTTGTAGTGGAAGGAGACAAAGACTTGCGCATATGCATGACTTCCTATAATTCAGTAAGAAGCATAGAAGTTTTTCTATAAGAAGTAACAGTCTTTGAAAAAAAAAATCATCTCCTTTTCACCGAGACATCTATCCCCAAATCTGAAACACAGCATCACTTTATTTTCTCTTGACCAACATCAATGCTCATGAGAGTGGACTGTCCTTCCCAGGCCAGGGACTGCTGAAGCAACCGCACCTGCCATAAAATTCCTCTTAACATGCATCTGGTTGCTGCTTTGTGGAAAAACTAGTAACCTGCTGATGACTTAAGTAAATGAGCAATGTTCAATGCCAGAGAGAATATGATCCCATGACCAGCCAGGAAGAGAAGTTTCCACTGCGAAACAGGACTCGCCAGCAGTTGCATATTCAGCCCCAGAACACAGGGTGGTTGGAACCAGCACATCCACATCCAGCCTCGCCCCTTTCTCCTGTGTTCCCCACATTCCACTGCCCACCTGTCTTTTACCTCCTCCTTGCTAAACTCTTAAGAGCAGCAAACTCAAATGTCATTTGCCTAACATCAGGCATTTGGTAAGAAATGCCAATTTCATTAGAAGATCAGTGATGCTTATGAGACACGGATCCCACAAGTGCGACAGCTGAATGGTCCCCAGAGGTGTGACAGTAGGAAAATTGTCCAAAGAGACTGAAGAACAATAGTTCTCCAGTCCCTAAAAGTCTCCGTCCCTGAATTCCCTAAAACCAAAAGCTCTTACTTTTGTATCTAATAAAGAAATTAAGAAAATATTGGCAAAATATTGAAAGGCCTTGCCTGTTTGCAGTAGGGTACAGGTGGGTTCAGCTGATAAGAATTCAGGCATAGCCATTTCACTGTATGCAGGTAAGAAATCTGTAAATATACTGAATGGACTAGGCAGAGGGCTGTCACAAAACAGGATTTTGAGCTGGAGTGCAGGCTCCAAAACAGAGTGTGGGTGCTTCCTGAGAGGCTGTCAAGGCCAGCTTCACATCTTCTCTCCAAAACGGACATGTAAACAATTTCTAGTCACAGAGTTTAGACCGTTATACTCAGCAAGTCTGTCACCCTCCATTATGCAATTAGTAGAAAGTCTGGAGCCCAACTCACAGCAGAAACCTCTGACTCCTCCATTCCCCCGGGGCCCATGAACACCCACTCCCCAGCTCATTTATCCTCCACAGTCCTGGGGGATGCAGTCCCACACAGCCTCCTGCCACTCACCCAAGTGCCCAGCCAGGCCCAATGCTAACCAGCATCAACGTTACCATCTCTATACCAAGCGGGCACAAAGGGCCAGCCTCTCAGCTGGGAGTGGCGATCACAGTTCCCAGCTGTGTTTGGGGTTTGTGGGCACTTGGAAGTGCATCCTGTCATTAATCCACTCTGCCTGTCTGCTGTTGCAAGAAATCCTACTTCATTTTCAGGGTTCTTTCTGCTCAGGATGTGGGCAGCAGGGCTGGAACGAAACACTGTGCCCATAAATAAAGCTAATGACACAAGTCTTGCTGCTACCCACTCGATTAATCAACTTTTTTCCCTCCTCTCTCTCATTTTTTTATTTTAAATTGCTGATTCTTTTGCTTCTAAAGAAACTGCAGACTGGCCTTCTCCACGTGCTGGTAAATGGGCAAATATTGGTGTGGTCCCCCCACACTATGGGGACCTTCTCAGCTCCAGCAGAAGCCCAGGCTGAGCCAGCACCCCACAACATGAGTGCATCAGCCTTGCTGAAGAAAGAGGATTTTCAGCTGGGCTGAGGTGCCAGGCAAAGCAGTTACGCTGCTTTTGAAATCTGAGTTAGCGTTTCCTTACTGAGCTGCACTGAACCAGGTGGGAATTCTCCAGGGTAGATCAGCACTACTTACCGATGCCCAGACCTGGCAGCGATCACCTTGCCAGGTCCCACAAGGTTTTTGAAATGTTTTCTCAATCCAAGCTGAACGGCATCAAAAAAAAAAAATCTCATCACTGCATATTTCAGAGTAGGTCAACTGAAATGTTTCAACTGTGTTTTACTTAGGGATTTTTGAGTTCAGTTTTCCTTCAGAAATTTGAGCTATTCATTTTATGCACTGTTTTTTTTCTGCTAAAAAAAAAAAAAAAGGTTTGATTAGAAAAACTTCATTTAGCTCAACTTCCTAGCTTCAACATCAACCCCAAACCTAAGTCTGGGAAACAAGTCCCTTGTTACTTTGCCCAAAGACAAGACAGGAAAAACTGACCTGCTTTCATCTGGGAGAAGAGTTTGCTGTGAGGACTCTCTCATATACTTCAA
Organism: Balearica regulorum gibbericeps; assembly: GCF_011004875.1. NCBI lineage: Eukaryota > Metazoa > Chordata > Aves > Gruiformes > Gruidae > Balearica > Balearica regulorum. Next base: position 6,258,377 of record NC_046189.1, read on the forward strand.
AGCACTTGTTTATTTGAAAATTATGTAGCTCCTGTGAAACCAAATGTGCTGTATTCAATAGCTTAAACTATAAGTCATAAAAGCCAAATTCAGCAGACTGTATGTTATTAAGAAATAAGGATCGAGATGGCCAGCTAAGGTAAAGCTGAGGCCAGCATACCCATAAAGAATACACACTTGTGTGTCCTTATTAAAGTTTAGTGATTTAGTAAAAACAGGAGTGTTCTCCTTTTGGAGCATTCATTTCAGATAATTTTGTTTAATAAAATACCCTACATCTTTCACAAAGTTTAAAATAACTAGAAGCTGCCAGAAGTGGGAGATCACTGTACTATGGTTTCACAGGAACTGCTGCACCTTTTTTCTTCACATAATTAAAAAATAATGCTAACTTGTAACTACTTCTTGTTAGAAGGCAGAAGCTGTGTTGAAGATCCTGCATTTTGGGCAGACTTCCTGTGGCTCAGGGTCTAGAAATCCTATAGAAATCAGTACCACCTCCTCTTTTACAGCCATCTGCTCAGCTAAGATGAGCCTGTGACAGCGACCGCCTCTAGCTGCAGATTTGTCATCATTTACTGCTTCACAAAGCTCAAGTGATCGATACTTGGTGCTGAAGTCTGTGCTTCCTGGCCACTGTGGGTCACACAGAGGAATCACCAGACCGTAATCATCACTGCCTGTTACTGCCCACCACCTCACTGCTAACCTAACATAGGATTTGGCTTTTAAGACCAAGAATCTGCAAATCCACAGGCAACTTTTTGCAAATTATGGAGGTTTTGAGCATCAGCTGAGATCAGGTTAATGTGAAAGGCCTTGGTTCCAGCAATAAGTTTAAGAGATGGACTGGTGAGCACTGATCTGTTGTGGCTTCCAGGGTGAAGCTCTGCACCTCACCACAGGCTTCACCTGCAGCCGCCCCAGGGCAGGCAGGGGTCTCTACCACGTGGATTCAGCGAGACCTGCCTCAGATCCTGTTTGATATCAACATTGCCCAACAGAGAACTAATTAACAGCTGACAGCATTGTGACATGAGACTAGTGCAAGACGAAGCACTGAAATAGAAACCAGATGAAGTTCAAAGGGTCCTGGTGCTGTCTCAAATCCCCACAGTATATCCCCTTCCCTCCTCTGAAAATCCTGGTGCCACTGACTGGACAAAATGAGACAAACTTACCATGAGCCTCAATAGCCAGCACTGCAGGAGGCACAGACCATACTGCTGGCCAAAATGCTAACAGTTCCTCCTCACTATTTTCTATCACCCTTTCTCTGATAATTCCCTTTATTTACGAGCAGTTCAATAGTGTGTTCCATTATTATACTTTAATTGGCTTATGATTAAGCAAGCAGGCAGTGCTAAGGAGATGAGAAACCACGGTGCAATATAGTAGAAAGCATTAAATGCCTTATTTCCTCCCTCAAAAAGAACTGTATGGTGCATCTGAAAACACTTAGCAAGTGGCAAGCCAACAAGAAAAGCAGGGCAAATACAGATTTCTACCCTCTTGAAACTAAATCCCTGTGAAGAAAATTATTATTCTCTCTCAGCACCACATGCTTCTGATCGTATCAAAATGCATTAAAATAACAAAATGCTTTTTTCTAAGCTGACCAATCTCAGGAAATGATTTATGGGCTGAAAGCTGTACTTCACTTGCCGGAGACCACAGAAGTACCAGGCTGCACTGGTTATTCACAGCACCACGCTTTCTCCAACAAAAGACAACACTGATTGCAATGCCTTTTATGAAGACAGAACGAGTCAAAAATAGTGTTTTGACCTTAAGATTTCAGACTTTATGGGTCATAGCAAAGCCATTAACACCAAACACTTGTTGGAACAATTTTAAAAACAAGTATTTTGTTACCTAATTTACTTGGCTAACTTGCCCTTTTTTCAGAGCTAGCATGTAAAACTTTGGAAACTTTCAAAACAGAAGCTCATTACTCAGAAGTGCGTGATAGCTTCCTTACAACACTATGCTGTGTTACAGAAATACCTTGATAAAGATTAAAGTGACTGAAAACCAAAGGTTACCGACCCATTTGACCACAAGGGCTGCAGCCTTCTGTGACAGAGAATTTCAGGTACTTTAGCACAATTTAGGCCTCATGCTAAACGAGTCACACATAGTATGGGAAGTCCTAAAGAAAACTCAGTTATATAGAGACCCGCACTTCTGCCCACCTGGCAGGTACTTTACATTCCTGATCCACTTTCAATTTACACATTTGAAAATGGATTCACAGATCTGGAGACAACATTACGGAACAATAGAAATCCCATTTTCTGTTTAAAACCACTCGTGTACAGCAACAAAAAACACAGTAAGGAGAATCTCAATTTCTGCATTGATGAGGATTTCTATTTGGAGGATATTACAATTTAAAAAACCACTCTATAGCTCAAAAACTATTTCCATAAATGTAAAGAGATACTAGATTTACGTAAAAGAAGATGAACCATACTACTTAGAGATATAACATGATGCCATAAGTAACGGTCTTACTTTCACCTCTACAATCACGTTCTGCCCATCACATGCAACACTTGCAGTCCTTGGTCCAACATTCAGGGATGGCTCCTGGTTGAGCATGTCAGGCAATGAGCTCTGCTGAGGACAAACTTCTGTGCTAGAAAAGGATAAGCAAGGTGAGTCATAGAGCAAAGCCTCCTTAGCCAAGAGGAACAGCAAACTTCCATGGTGGCTGTGCAAAGGCAGAAAGCCCTGGCACATGCTCCCAGAGCTAAAAGAGGTGGCTTTTTCTGTACACGCGGAGGATACCACCAGATTCCCAGCAACGTGATTAGTCAGACACCTCTCAGTGCTGCCAGACATTATAGCCACAGGTTCCCTTTGTCAGGAGCACAGAGCCACACACTGTTGGAGAGCAGCTGCCGGAGTCAGTTCGTACAGCCCTGTGCCTCCTGAGCTCAGGATGAGCCCCATCTCACTTACGGAGTCAGCCCCGCACTGCAGCTTATGGAGCTCCCTCAGGTGGAACTAAGCCAGCTCAAGCTTTTCTAGCTGTCGTCTTGCAGATCAGGACCAAGGAGTAAGGGGCCTGAACTCTGAGAAAAAGATTTTCCTTTCAACCACAGGACCTGAAAGACTTCATTTTTTCAACAGACTGCCATTGAGCTCTGTATCCTATGGTTCCCTCAGCTCTAATCATCCGAGCAAGTACCAACAACCTTGTAGGATCCGATCCTACTTATTTCTAGTTTATACCTACGTGCTAAGTACATCCTTAACACATGCAGGCTTTGGCTGAGAGTAGGACCCACTACAGTAGACAGCGCACACACTGGGAAAAGGTGTTGGTCATTGAAGGGTTTATAGCCCAATATAGACAAACAGAAAATAGAAAAGGAAACCCCAGTTATTACTACGTACTTGTATTTATGACACAGAGGCTCTCTATAATAAACAAACAACTTGTAATTCAGCATCAGTGCAGACTATGTTCATATATAAGTTATAAAACAGGAAAGTTATCTGCCTTTGGAATTCCATAACCTGTCTCCTGCTCCTCAGGTGTCGCTCTATCGCCTGCTCCCTCCCTCTGACTTTTGTGGATTATCTGTGGATTCATTTGCAAGGAAAATAGTTTTAAGAACTGTGTTGTATTGTGCCCATTTTTATTTTTTTTAAAGATTATGAATTGAGGCCAACGAAGATAAAATGCCTTGCCTGAAAACATGCACAGGCTCTATAGCACATCAGGGAAGGGGATGCAAGATTTTCTGAGTTTCAATCTGAGCTCTAAGAACAGAATCACCACTCCCGCTTAGCTAAGGGCTGCAGTCTCTGCGTGCAATAAACAGATCATGTGGGCCATAGGCCTGAAGTTTATCTTAAGCTCCTTTAACAGCACTGCTCATCATTCAAAGGAAAACGTGTGACCTTTTGTGACATCTCTCTGGAAGGAGCTTTCATGTCTGTTGCTCTGAGATGATTAGAAGACATGGTATTTTGAATGCAAACTAAGAAATCCCAGTGCTCCGCTGCTTCTTATTCTCAGGCATTAAGAAATAGATTTCTCTGGGTTTTGCAGGCATTGGGGAAATACATGAAACTGGAAATAAGCAACGGAGTAGCAGGGGGCTTTGTCTGGCCCCTCCTTCTTGCTGCTGGAAGTCTCGCTCTTCTGCTGAAGGGCACCCTCCAGCCACATACTGATCAGAAAAAGTTGCCTGGAGACTGGAGGAAGCAATGGCCAAACCAGAGGTGTGGAAGGAATGAAAACCTTGCTCAGTCAGCTATTACAAATGGACAGCCACTCCTTATTCCAACCTGTCCCTCTGAGCATGGACTAGGACATTTTGCTGAGAAAGAGCTTTGCCCCCCACAAAAAGAATGATCATCTACCTCTTCATCAGACTGGCCGTGATGTGGTATGTTTTCTCTCTGCTGCTGGATAAGGACCCAACTGTGTAAGGAAGGAGGATATCCAGCACACATGCTCCCTCCTTTGGGGAGATGGTCTCCTCAGTTTTAAGTGTGCTTTGGGGATGATGCCATAAGACTACGGGAACAGGACTGGGTCGGATCTGCCAATGAAAGGATGATACCCTATCTGGTAAAGGCATCACCAGATGTCAGAAAGATAAAACTGTGCCTTATTAATACAATTGCACCTAACTTAAATCACACTTGCAATCCTCTACGCTTACCTGGTCAGAACTGTATCTTTGCCTAAAGAGGTGTATTGTCACCTGACTCAACACAAAACAGCCACAGTGACCTAAATAGCACAACTCTAGATTGCACCAGCCATGGGTACGGTCTCAAAGCAGAAGCTAGTTTAGGTACACTTTAAAGTTCAATCACCAGTATAATATCTGGTCACAGCAGCAGAACTGACAGTGCTCCTGGAAACTACACGGCATCTAAACTGAACCCCCTTGAGGTTACTGAGATAGTATCCGCCTTTGTTAAGGTTTCGTTCCTTCAATTCCCTTGCATCCACATGTGTAGGGCCAATTTTCTGATGACCTCTCATTACTGAGCTGGCTCATTTCCCAGAAAACATATGCCATGTGAAGCGGCTCACTCCAAAACAATTAAAACTGGTTTAGAAATGAATTGCCTTTTGGCTGAACATATTTTTGTGAAGCTGTATTTTGCTCTCCTTAGTGACTGTCATATGTTTTCATGCCCTTGCTATACCCCAGTCATGGGGGCATTAGCCTGAAATTACTTGAGGGAAACTACAGTGTTCCCTCCTGTGGCCAAAGAGCCCAGAGAAGGTGAGTGCTGCAGGCTGTGCCCCATCCCAGTTTAATGCTGGGGATAGTGGAAGACAGGAATTAAGACTGAGACAGAGAAGTTCAAAGGCCTACTACCAACATCTGCTAAGTCCAGTCTGACTTACAAAAGGTAGAACTACAGCATGGTGCTCTTCACTCAGGAAAAATAAAGGCATAAAGAGAGGAGAGGCTGCCGCCAAAATAACACTACCAAAAATTTGTGTCTGAATTCTGTAGAGACATATGGTGTCCCAGTAACAGACTCCACCAGAAGTAAATATGGACACAACTCATCCTGAACACGTGTGACAGTGGGCCATAAAGTCTGGGAAACAGAAGACAGAATGAATCTCCTGTAACCCAGTACATGTGCTCCATGTAACAAAATAAATAATCAATTTGCCTTAATTACGCTACATCCTCCTGCTGTCCTGCAACCTCTACTTGACAACTGCACAGCTAGGTGAAACCAAGCCCTTATGTATCAGTAATTACTGGGTAAAAGTTTAATTTTGCTATATTCTATATCTCAGTAGCTCACTCTTCAGAGTTAGCCATGGTATTTTCAATTCAGATGGATATAGGAGATGGCATACCTTACTCATAGCTTCACAAGCAAGAGCTTGGACACGTGAAGAGAATTTAACCAACCAGCACAAACTCCAAGGAAACAGAAGGCGAGAAATGCTGAAATAAAGACTGAGTACACACTTGGTATGAAAATAAGTTTAAAGCAAGAAAATACTACTACTACTAAACAATTTCCTGTATTTATGTGTGTCCTTGTAATAAATTTGCTTCAGCTATCTTCAGTTGTTGATTACCAATCAGTGAAGAAACACAGTCTCACTAACACTACTCCATGTGGCTGGTTTAATACTAAGAGACTAATGGGTGCTTATATGCCTCAAGAGGTTAGAAGAGGAGACTTGTTCTTTCAGACAAACTGCATGTTGCAAATTACTTGTTCCAATCCTATTATTCCTAAGAAAAATAAAGTAACCAGTTCAAAGAAACAAACAATCTACCCTAATCTTGCCGCCAGTAGAAAAAATCTTGCACAAGATATTTTATCATCTGAACTATTAATTGAACTACGCTGCACGTGAGGCAGTGCCTTGCATGGTGAGGGCTAGTGTGTGTCTTGGCTTCCAGAGATAAATTAAGAGCCGCAAAGGCACAAGAGGCTTATTTCCTATTGCAACTTACGCATAAGCAAAAGGGTAATTGCCTTTGCACAAGGGCAACTGTGGCCTCGCGGACCCCTCTGAGAATGAGACTTGCCTCCCTACACCTACGTATCAGGGGACAGCTAAGTCCCAACTCCCTTCCTGCTACTCACAGGTGAAATCACAGCAGCAGAAAGATGCATCTCTCCACATAGCTCCCAAGCTGCTTGCAGCCGTCCCACCTGGTACCACAGGACAGTCCTGAGGAGCACGATGTACCAATTACCTTTTTGCCCAATCTAACACTGTCACACTGGTTCCAAAGGAAAGAACTTATTGATTATAACTGAGCCAGAAGGATCCCACTGCTAGCAGTTGCTTCCATAACATTAATTTTTACTAGTGATTATTAATAGATCCAACTGATGGAAAATAATTTCCAAAAGTGAGACAGTTTAACAGGAAACCAGCATCAACTGGCAACAGTTAAAGGAGCTCACAAGGGAGTGAAAGGGGGATATTCACTGTGGTCTGTCCTACGAAAGCCATGAGTTCAAATCTTGCGTCCAACTTCCAGCATGCTCCAACAGCTGAGAAGATGCACAAATGGGGACTAATCACTTCTAACATATTCTGAAATCCCGAAACATTTACAAGAAAGCTAAAAGCCTTCTCAAAAGTCTGCACCATTTTCACATTGTTAATAAGCCCTATTCTGCATAAACACACATCCTTGCTGGGTTTATGGAGAACATATGTAGGGACTTCTGCCACTGGGATTTCCATAGATGGAAAGAGTAAATAACACACAGAAAGGAACTACACTGTAGGAAACAGTGCCCTAATTTTCATGGCATATGCTTTAATGTACTGTTTGCAAACCAGTCAATAAAATCACACAAATCTGTTTGAATATGGAAATGAAAGCATTTCAATGTAAGTTTAATTTTTAAGGTTGAGCCCACACAGCGGCATGTGTTGTTAGTAAACCACTTGGAAGAAATATAATTTATTTTAAACAGCCTTTTTGGTATTTCCCCCCACCATTCTTACCTTTCAACATTCAGCTAAGTCCATGACAATTACTGCCTACATATTCACTACAATTATGTAGATATGAAAATTAAAACATCTTAATTTGTATAAGCATAGCATATATCTAAACACCTCCACGTTCACACCACAACTACACCTTAACCAGCAATGTATGGTATGTCATTATACCAATTTACTCTACTAAAGATGATCAACCAAAAAATGAGACACCACCAGAAAATGCAGATGTTTAGAGCTTTTTAGATGCAAGGGTTGCATTACAAGTGTATCTGTAGCAGCCATGCGCATTTTAGAGGAAATGGCAAGTTGTGAACAAAAGCAAGCCAAAGTTCTACCAGCTCACCATGAGTAACTAGAAGGTGTATTTTAGTAGTTAATATTAAACTACCAACATCATTAACATCACTTTTTCAGCATAATGACAGCCTCTGACAAGAGACTCTGCAGTGACAATTCCAATTAACTTTCCTCATCTTTATCTCACAGGTCACCTGTTAAAAAATGCATGTTTACTCCGTCTTCTCTCAGAAGACGACTGACTGCAGCGGAGGTGAAGTGTTCTTCTAAGTCAAGTAGGTCAGGCAGTCTCAGCTCTGCTTTGTACAAGTCACTCTGCATCTTGTGCACCTTGTCATTTGACCCGCCTTCCTCCCCGGCTTCCAGGCTGAGCTGCCTTGTGCCCTGCAGACAGGCTGCCTCTCCTTCCCTTAGCAGTGAAAGGGGACCCAAAGAGCCACTGTCTGCACCTACAGATCTCCGCAAAAAGAGCTCCCACTAGCAAGAGCAGCCTTTCTCATGCCAGTATCTAAATTAGCCCAGTATACTCTCTTCACTGATTAAAGCAGCTCCTGGGGGGCCCAATACAAATCCCACTGAAGCCGATAAAAGTCTTTACTTTTGTTTCAAAGGCTTTGAACCAAGTTCTGCTGATACCATCATACACTTCCCACAAGATACACAAGGGGAAGAGGGGGAGAATCTGTTTTAATCTAATCCCATGTTCTCCTGACCTTAAGGAAAGAGCGTTCGAAAGGACCACTGTTACATCAAGTGTGCCTACGACCTAAGAGATGATTTCAGGAGTCCATCACAAGCTGATTTCACAGCTGTGGCACATGGTGCAGTGACAGCTACCAGCTGAAGACACCAACCCAGTGGCAATGTGGTGAATATCCTCAGAGGAAGCAAATCTGTTTCCCTTTTGGATGCAGTTGTGCACAGAGGCTGTTTCTAGGAGCTGAGAATTTGCCCCTGTGGACATCACCTCCAGTCCCTTTCCCACTCCCAGGGAGAAAGTTCTCTCCCAAAATGGAACTCATACATCAAGGCTGAGACCACACAACACAGAGCGTCATTATCTGTGTGATTATGATACCAAACAAGTACCCACATCACATCAAAATCTCTACAGACATAAGAAACAGATGGACTGAAAAGGAGGGGCATGGTCTCAGAATGAAGGAAACTTCAGTTTCTTAGATTGTGTAACAAAAAACCCCGTGCATTTGTTTATTTATCCATAGCCCCTTAATGCATGCTTGGGTCAAATGGTACAGTTTTGCACACAGACAAGCCTAGAAGAACCGACTGCATACAAACACACACAAATTCACCTCATGCCACGGCAAGGTTAGATGATTCAAGAAAGATAACAAACAGCAGGAAGGTGAAGCTGCATATTCACCGAAAGGGTTGTCAAGCATTGGAACAGCCTGCCCAGGAAAGTGGTTGAGTCACCACCCTGGAGGTATTTAAAAGACACGTAGATGTGGTGCTTAGGGACATGGTTTAGTGGTTGGACTTGGCAGTGCTAGGTTAACGGTTGGACCCGATGAGCTTAACGGTCTGTTCCAACCAAAACGATTCCATGATTCTATGATTAAAGTGCTAAGATCAGTTATTAGATCTCAACTCTCTGAGGGAGTACAGAAAACAGTAGTATGGAGTTCATTGCCTTGAGTCCAGGAGCATTTCTCTTTTTATGGCCTTCAGTATCAACAACCGGGTCTTTATTAAGCCAGAAAAGAACTAAACCCAGGCCTTTGGATAGCTCTGCCTCAACACAATCAAATAGGATTCACCCTTGAAGTGGCTTTCCTGGCAGTTTCAAGACCCAAGGTGCCCACAGGAGTTTCATATAAGAGATGCTGTGCAATACAGCTTTGGCCCCAATATCAAGTTTTTTTGGCAGTAAAAAGCGTTCATTTCTTGTGTTTTAAATATCACAGTAAAAGCATTTGCCATTTCTGCTTATACAAGCGCTTGCTAGGCTAGTGCCCTGCCATGCTACAGACTGCGGTGTTTTGCTTGGTCCAAAAAACATAGCACTGTCACTTAGCAATTTGCACTTACCCCATCAACAGCGCATTCTCACAGCAATGCCTTCAACCTGCAAATCCCTTGGGAGGTCTGCAATCCTTTTGCAAGATCTAAGTCCAATCTTGGCAAGTGACTGACCTAGTCATTCTAGTTTCAAGCCAATATAGGGCACGTACAGGCTTTAGGTACCTAAAATATATGCATTTATACAGTTATCTCCTTCATAGCCTCCAGATACATGAAGGTTTTGGGGTTTTCCACACATTTTCTAGGTAAGAAAGCCGAGTAATGTAGTCAGGTGTGAAGGCAGGACTTAAATGACTCATCCCAAGTTCCAGAGCCATCAGTGAAAGATCTAGGAGAAAACTGCCTTCATGCAAGCAATTTTGTGTAACATCTAGAGAACTCTTTATGGTCAGCACTATAGACTTGCCCCATCACATGAGCTACTTAAAGTTTGTGGATTGCTCCTTCATTTCCATTCTCCTCCTCTCCCCCTCCCAGAAACTGCAACTGATCCCAGGTAAGCAGGATGAAATCACTGGGGTTTGCAAGGATCACCAGCTGCATGACTGGAGCCTAAAAAGACAAAATACAGACCTGAAACACTAAAGTGAGGAAAATCCTAAAGGCAAGATGGCCTGAGCAACAGTCGGCAAACAAGCAATTGCTGCTGGACAAACTCCAAGCACCCGTTTCCGCAGGCACCCAGGAGATGTGGCAGCAGGCCCCCATAGCAGTGCTGTGATCAGTGTGCTGCAGGCCCTGGGAACACCTGACTTCCTGACCGTTACATTTTACATATACAGTTCAGGGGACTCTGAACTTGCACGGGTTAACCTCTGTCTGGGGACGACAAACACCTTCAGAAATCTTCCAGAATATTCCTGCTCTCTTGCACTTTCTAAAATTCTCATGACTTGCACAGTTTGTCAAAGGGAAGAATTTCACTTAGGCACTTCAATGTTTGCAGCCCTTTAAAAAGTCTTCAGTGCTGATGCTGAGAACACCTGGATAGAACAGATCAATAAAACATGAACTGCGGACCGACTCCTGTTCCCACTCGCATGCAGTGCTGCAGACCTTCTGCAGCTGCTGCACGTAACTGGCTTTGGACTTGGTCCAGAGACGCAAAGACCTTCAGTCTGCTCAGCACTGCCACGCAGACAGCAGAACCAGCCACCGGCTTATGAATCAGTACTATCTCCTGACAGCAGGTAAGCAGACTGACTTGGATACGAACTGGCACAATGAACAGTGTCTACAATATGTTACACATTTACCATTAAATTTTTATTACTGTAAGCCAGTAAAACTCCTTCAAGTCTCTCAACTCTTGCTAGCAAAATTTTTTACAGAGTTCCCTGAAGCATCTTCCACGTCTGACACTTGTTCTTCTCCAAATCTTGCATTTATTTCCCTTCTAATACATTAAATCATAAAACGTGTTTTGGCTTTCAATGCTTAATGCTCCAGCTATTGTTTATATGGTTACCATCTCCTGTGTAAACCAAAGCGCTCTAGTAAAGTGTAGTGATTAATCAGGATGATAAATGCTGCAGTAAGGCCCCTGCTATCAATCACGTTTCTTGCAGAGAAGCACTCATGCCAAAAAGGGGGGGAAAAGGCTCATTTACCACTATTGTAGTAAGATTATTTTCTGTTAAGAAAAGTGACAGCTCCTTTATCTGACAATGAATGCCGACTGACCAGCAGTTTAGAGACCCAGTAAGATAAGGTTAAAGATAATAATAAACCAAAGTTATCCTGTGTGAAAGAGGACAGATGGCAGCCACACAATAGCCATCAAGTCTATTTAAACAGATAAGTAGTCCTCCTACGCCCACCCCAGCTTGAGACGTGCTGATTCAAAGACCAACTCTCATTGCACGGAGCCCTCTAACCTGAAACAGGTGCAGAGGTCACGGTTTTTCCTTCCACACTCTCATTTACAAATTTGCCCATTCTCTCCAGCAAGCACAAAATAAGCAAAGCCCGGGACAGATGCTCCTGCCCAGCAGCGATAAGCTACGCCTCTGTGTCTTGCAAACACATGCGCAGGACCCTGGGACAAAGCAGCACAGCTCTGGGAAAGGCAGAGGAGCGCTGCATCGGAAATGCAGTGGCCAGTCTGGCAAGTCCAGTGCTTCATCACATTTCTGAGCCCTGGCAGAGACGACCTGCCACAGATGGCAGAGGGATGTACAAGTGACGCCCATTTCACTTCAAAGATGCAGGCTGTCCCCAGGAAGACTTTCTCTATAGACAGAGAGAACCAGTGACAGATACAGGGAAAAAGGAACAGAAAGCCACCAGTGTCAGCCAGGGCGGCCAGAGCAGGCAGGCTGCAGTGAATTTTGAATGACATGGATTGGTAAAAGACTTAATTCCACTAAGCAGCCAAGGGCCTCCAATCCAAGGCCAATTTCTGTTATGGGGAGCATTTTACCAAAACCAAAAGGTGCTGACGAGCCTGAGAAACCAGGAGCCAGAGACAAGCAGAAAAGCTGGAGGGGAGACATTGGAGTGCTGGTGAGACAGGCCAGCTCAGCAAGTTTCTGTGAAGCCTGTGGGCACTTCCCCCTCAGACACTGCAAGACTGGGGCTTTTAATATTGCAAGGATTATTCCAATCCATGGGCTTAACCTTCCTACAGCAAACCTGCACGGAGACGGAGTGCCACAGTCTTTCTGCTGGAAGGCAGTCTATCAATGCAGCCTGGCCAGTCAGCATTTCAGGTGCGGCCACCAGCTACAGCTTCTTGCAGGGCCGAGTGCCTCTGCTTCCCACCTGACAGACATCCTGCACTGCTTCCTCTTTACATACGTTCGTCTTCGGATGATCTCTGCAAGCACTATTGCTGGGAAATGAAAGTGCTCTGGATTCAGTTCTCAAAAACACTCACGGCTGTAAATCCTCAAAAGCCTTTTAAAGCTCTGTCATAACATATGACTTTCTTTCCCATGACATAGTTTATTATACAGCTATTTTTCCCTTGTTTTAAGAGGAAAGGAGACATAACCGCAAGGAAGTGTATTAGTACTGTAACATGAATTGAATCCAAAGGTGATAACATTATTTTGGCAGAATGCATATGAGCAGTTTGGGCCCCTCATTACATTTAGTAAACTATACAAATAGAACTACAGGCGGAAAGGAGATGCCCACATCTGGGACAACCCTTCCCTACAAGTCTAGCCTAAAGCTTTTCAAGTCAACAGCCAATTCCATAGATGCTAGATTAGGCCCAGTAAGAGTATTTTTAAAATGATTTTATCAATTCATATTTCAGAACACCTAAATAACCTTTTGCCTGACAAGACAGAAACAACTATCTCCCCTTTGACAGATGTGGAAAGCTAAAAAAAAAACCAAACAAAAAACACCAAAACAAAAATCCCCACACCACTAAAAAACCCCAACATCCCAAACACTGCGTTTTTATAAACTGAGTGGAATTCTGAGTGAGTGAAAGAAGGTATGCTCCTTTTTTCCCCTAACATTACGAATTTAAAGTCTACTTTTCTGTATTATTTATGATTATACACACACAGGCCAAATTCATATTTGGTTACAGAAGGAAGCAGATTTGTTCCATGAATTAGTTTGTCCACAATACTTATTCCAACAGACCTCCTAAAAAATACTTCTAACTCCAGCACTCCTTCACTGATATTAGGAAGAAGAGTTTGGTTTGGTATTTTTCCTGCCTATTTGGATACTGCAGAAAGGCATTTTATGGGTCAAGACAATGTTATTACCAGGAGTCCTCATAATAAATAGAGCTCTGGAAAAATGTAAATGCAAACACTAACAAAAAGTGAACATGTGGACACAGATGCAATGATTTGCCTGTATCCCCTTCCTTACGTCTCATTGCTTTTCTCCGTTTCTAATTACAGGTTGGTATTTTAGGGGGGAAAAATCACAAATATTTTGCAAAAAAGCTGACACCATGGCTGAATACTTATGCTTGCCTGCTGGGCACAGATTAACCTTTAACAGATGAAGAACAAAAAATAGCTTTTGGATTGTACAGTCAAGAAGTATTTTGTGGCGCAGACGCGACGGTATCAAATGGCAATCCAAAAGGTAAGTGAAGTGGCTCCAGTGCTCAAGATGTCTCTGGAACAGGAAAAAAGAAAAAAAAAAAAGAAAAAAAAAAAAGAAAAAAAAAAAAAAGAAAGGCCAAGACAGACAATCTTGTTGCTACATCTGTCAAATTGGCATCAGGAAAAGACTTGGGCCCAAGTTTTGCTCAGGAGTGCTGCACGGTCTTTACCAAAAGGTGCGATCGCCATTGCAGGAGGGCTGGTGTCCCAGTCCCAGAGTGACGCAGCTGGCAGCAGTAACAGTGGCCTTCACACACAGTGAAGAACGATGTCACCAGCACAGAGACAGTAGAGTTGGAAGGCACCTCCTGGCCACACGCAGACTCTGCTCCCTAAAGGCATCCATGTATACAGCTTGCACAGTCTAACTGCAGCAATGCAGCTGCACAGAGCTTTCTGCCTGGAGGATCTTGACCTGCACCTGGGCTGAGCACAAACTCCCAGGAGCATGGGTTGTTACACTTAATGCACCCTTCTGCTGTTGCTGCCCTGCATTCAATATGCTAAATGAAACTAAACACATTGCATCTCCTGCAAAAATACATGAACGAGGAATGACAGCACACAAAAAAGGCAGGGTCTAAGTGTTGGTAGATCTGTAAATATCACTCTGAGATGAAACAGTTACAGGACGAGAGTAATAACAACAGGATTCTGCCATAATAACAATATGCTCACGAAAAAACCTCCCAAGAATCCTTCCTAGCCCGTCCCATTGTACTCAGGGCCATACAGCCACATCACACTAAAAGGTCTATAAAGATCAAAACCTCTGACTACCCTGCTCTTACACCCTCCCTTGGCAAACATAATGCTGAGGGCACACAGCAGACTGAGTGGGGACCAGTGAGATGCACAATGGTTCAGAACAACACACTCTGTCTCATTTTGTCTGATATAGCCAGGGAGAACCCTTTTTTTTAAAAAAAATAAATTCAAATATTCCTTAGTAAGTTCTTTCTGGGAATTATTCTTGGTTTGTATACTGTTGTGAGCCACATGGATGAGTTGCTTGGATCATGGGGCATGGTTTCCATCCCTTCTGTTCTATAATTAATCACTGAAGTGCTCAAGTTTCCTGCTTGTAATGCACACAATTGTATTGAAAGATTTTACACGTTGGCTAGTTATACAAATGTAAAACTACTTTTAGTAGTCGTATACACATTAGTCTTGAATTTACCTTTTCATAATTACTTCTACAAGCCTTCACCGAAAGACATTTTTACTAATGGACGCTAAATACAACAAACCTAAGAATAAGCACATTCATTTAAATACTGAGAGGCATTTTGTGTATTTTGCAGGAAAGGTTGCTGCAGTAAGCAATTCTGTCCGTGTCTCACGGCTGCCGTTACATAATGAATGATAAGAACAGCAGTATTTGTAACACCACCACTACAAATAATAGCACCAATTCTTACTTTAATGATCATTAATATGCTCAGTTGTATTGCAGCAGTACTTCGTGGCAACTTTCCAAGTAAAAGGATTCAAGTCTCCTAGGCACTGCACATCCATCCAAGGAGAAAGCAAGCTCCCGCTCAGGGGGACAGCAACGGCAGTTCTGAGTACAGTGAGCCCACAGCACCAGGCACTGAAAGCACAAACCTCTGCAGATCCCAGCGGGTTTTAAAGAGAGACAGAGGCCCCTTTGGTACATGTATAGGACTATGGGGTGAAGGAGAGATCACAGAGTTTTCTATCTCAGATTTCCATCTTCTCTGAGGGCATTCAGCACACTACTGAGCATCCCAATTTGTTGCTTTAACTTCTATCTTATCATGACTATAAAAAAACCCATTATCAGTGCAATCTTGACTCATTATTTGGCATCTAATGTTCCTTTAGCTTTATCATCATGTTGCTAAACCCAAGAAAAGATTACTCAACTGTTGTCTTGTCCTTTAGATATTCAGAGCATACAGTGTAGGAGCTGCACACTGGCTCTAGCAGAACATGTGTTATGAGTGAGGAGCCCACTGCACAGCACATTCAGCTGCACTTTGTTTCACTTAAAAATGAAGCATGTGTGTTTCACATTTCCTATAAACTTTAGAAATAGACAAGATCAACAGTCAGACTACAGTCAACTTTGCCAGGAGCACGGGGAAGTCACCAGAGCAGTATATCATTGGGTTGGGGATCTGTCCTCACTGGACAGCTGATCCTGAGAGTGGCTGAGCACCTCCGTGGCTGGCCAGGATTACACCCCGCTGTAGCATCAGGATGAGGCCTGGCAACGCAAACTTGCTGGCATACACTTAATATGCAGCAGTAACTAAGCCTTGATTTAACATCAAGTTATCAATACAGGTATCAGCCATCTTGAATCATTATAACCTTCATTTATATTGCATTAAGTTAATATGGAGCAGTCCAACAGCAATCCATCAGCCAGGCCACCGCAATCACATTAAAAACTGCTGAGAAGGGTTTTGGGCTGATGCAAGTAAATCCACCATTAAACAGATTTCAGTTAAAATGCTGCGACTATAGAAATCCTAAAGCAGGTAGTTCTGTCCAAAATTATTAAACATTACTGGGTTTTTCCCTCCTCGGACCCCAGTCAGAGACCACTTCAGGTGGACTGTGGCTGCAAACTGGGTTTTTACAACTTTGCTTTCAGACAGAAACAAAAGCAAACCAGTGCTACCGGTGCGATTGCTCCCCAGTGTGCTCAGGGCTAGATACAAGGGAAGAAAGGTGCAGCAGTACTGAATCCTGGACAGGGCATCCTGGTTTCCAGGGCTAGAGTGTCCAAAGGCAGAACTGAATCAATCTCCAGATCCCTACAGCCCTGTGTTTTCCACTCCCATTGCCCTTTCTCCACAATATCTCAAGTTTCAAATATTTTTAAAAAATAGCAGGGGAATTTGGAAAATCCACACTGGGAAGAAAGACTTATACACCTGTGAAACTCCAAATCGACTCTATTGACATCTTGACTTGGAAATTACCAGTACAGAAATGCCAATGAAACCCTAACGCTCTTCTCAACACTCACAGACGATGTAAAATAAAGTTGCAAGACAGCAGCAGTGACCAGCTCATGCATTACTGCCAGAAGCACACATGAGGCCTGGCAGCATAAGGATATATCGAGCAGATGAACACTGCTCCTTGCTACTGGGCAGAACTAGGTGCCTTCCCCAGTGCAAAAACAAGACACCAGTTTAGCACGATTTCCTCTCTGCTATACTACCTATGCAGTGGACCGTGCTGCCCTGTACATGGAGTTGGCAGGGATCTGTCGAGGAACTTTTCAGAGATGTGTTGTGTATTTGTTTCCACATCTGTAACTCAAAAACCTGAAATGAGTGTTTCAGGATGTGCTGCAAGTAAGTCCCCAGTGCTGTCACGCATACCGTTCTCCCCCCAGCCAAACTCTGGGCTATGGATTCCACGATAAGATGAAGTTTTTCAGTATTAAATGCTACAGTGCTGCATTGGTTTTGCACGGCAAGGTTTTGGTAGCGGGGGCACTACAGGGGTGGCTTCTGCAAAAAGCTGCTAGAAGCTTCCCCCATGTCCGATAGAGCCAACGATGATAATTGGTGAGTGATCTCCCTACCCTTATCTCGACCCACAAGCCTTTTGTTATATTTTCTCTCCCCTGCCTAGTTGAGGAGGGGAGTGACAGAGCTCCTTTGGTGGGCGCCTGGCATCCAGACAGGCTCAAACCACCACAAATGCTGAGCAGCACGGTGTGCAAGTCCCTTTGGGCATGTGGATGGAAGTGAATTAGGAACCACAGAGACCCAGGCAACTGGATGATACAGGGAGTTTTATACTGACATTTAAATACACAGTGCTCTGATCTCTCCCCCATTGCTCTCTGTTCCTGTCTCTAGCAGTCATGAACCTCTTCCCCTTGATGATGAAAAGGCTAAAGAAAGGCATTTTCTTAAATGTGACTCATTTTCTTATAGACAATTAAGGCATACCTTTGCATTTAAGAGCAAATATACACACCAAGCTAGAAAAAGAAAAGATGAACCCAATTTACTAATCGCACATACTGAAAAAAAATCACCTTATCGCAAGAACCAGGATGACTCAGAAAACAAATATAAATAGCTTCTGTGATTTAGCACTGACTGACACCCAATGTATTAAAATAAATTGCCCATGATTTCTCGCAAGCTCCATGCTAATGTACTCCATAAAACGTCAGTGAAAACGCAGCAGTGCATAACTATCTAGAGGCTTCACTTGGTGGCAAATAATACAATGAATTGTCCCCTGACCAGGACAGGGAAAGGAAGTTCATCTGCATCTGCAGCCTTTCAGGGAATGTTCCAGGTTTGTTAGGCATGAGTCAGCAGCATTGCTGCTATAGAGGTTTTTTCCTAGCATGCTAATGGCAACAGAGTCTCTTCTGCCTTTCCCAGCTTTGGTATGCTAGCCTAAGTGTCTGTCAGGAAATAGCCACCTTTTGTACAAAATGAGACAGGTGGATTGATTGCCATTATTCATTATCACGTTAAAAGTCATCGCAGATCTGTATGATCACAATATAATTCTACAGCAAAGAGCTCCACAGGAAGAATGAGTTAAGTTGATGAGCGAAGGTGGGAGAAATGAAGTCTTTTACTAAATGTACTGTAACCTTTTCATTGGTACTGCTACTACAGTAATACCACAAAGACCTTTGTTTCTGCAGCCAAGACAAAAGCCATCATACTAAGTTTCATGATCAAATCTTGCACTTACGCAGCTTCCTCTAACCAAGGATCTCAATCATTATGCAGAGTTGATGAATACCCCTACTAAGCAATACATTGGTATTTCTTTGTCTGTAAACAGACAAAAACTTGCTTTGAAAGTAAAACAGACAAAGAAAATAAGGAAGAGGAGGACGACACAAGCTCCCAGAAATTAACCTGGCAGCCTACAGTCCTTCTCAGCAACTGCAGGCCTGCACCTAATCACTTCTTCCTCCAGCTGAGGCCGTGTCAGCTGCACTCCAGTTCATCCTCCATTGGATTTCTGCCCTTTGATGACTATTTTCTTGACAGGTTACACAGGGTCCTCCCTAAAGTTACTAAACCGAACTTCTGCTATCTAACTGTCTTTAACTCTTAATATTTAAAAACAGCTAAACAGAGAGTGAAGGACAGAAATGTATTTTCTTCCTAGAAAACGAAAACAAAGCTGAAACGAGTCCTCCCTTCCCTCAGATGAAGAAAGCACTGACATAACCTCACCAGTTGCTGCCCCTGACTTTCCAGGCAGGCAGTACACACGCAGGATGGCCAGCCAGCACCCTGGAGCAGCTCTAGCACACACCGTGTCCTGCCCCACTCACGGCACAGGGCCACAGGGGAAACTGGGGCCCTCTGGTGCAAATGGTAAACGTGGCAGGGGAGGAGGGGCACTTTACAAAGATGTAAACCCGTAGGAAAACAACTTTCATGAGGATCACGATGAGCCATTAGCTCCAGTCTTACCCACAGAAAACCAGTTTTATGTGGATTATGTTCTCCCCAGCTCATAATTTTTTAATCCATTGACTAATTTCAGCCTGCTTTGGTGCAGAAGCAGAGATAACTGTCCTCCTACAAGTCACGTAAAACAGATATCCAAGTAGAAGAGACAGACCCTGCCAGTGACCCCTCTCAATGTCCCAACTGAAATGAAAGCCATAACATAGGACCCTTATTTGCCAATGAAAAATTTGCCTAGAAGACAGTCTTTCTAATTGGTAAATCAGCAAGAAAATCTTCACTGAGAAGCATCATCAAGCATAAGACACAAATCAACAGGAAAGTCAGCATCATTAACTCCAATGCTCAAAAAAAAATCCAAAACTTGTTTCATGTAATCATAGGACAAGACAACATTAATACTGGTAATCTAACCCTAACCCTAGTAAACAAACTGAGGGCGTTGAGACCCAGCCTAGAACAGCCATAAAGCAGACCTCCTCCTTACCTCGTGCTAAGAGAGGGTCGTCTAACAAGTGGGGTTAAAAAATGGATGATGATCTCAGGACAGAGGCAGACACTGAGGCCCAAGCTCGCTCCTGACGCTGCTCCCCGCAAGAGAGCCCTGGGGATGAACTGACGCCACGGGTTGCTGCTGAATGCCTGTAGCGCATTTGGTCCCCATGCCATTTGTTTAAATGAAAGTGAGCGCCAAACATCACGTCATTCTGGGTGCACGCCCTGGACTCCATAAACTGTAATCCAACACACCTCATTGCCAGTGCACGCTCTGGCTTCTGTTGCCTTTTTGTATCAGCTAACTCAATGTTTCTCTTTTGATATTCCAAGCCAAGTTATGCTACCCCTGAGGCTATAGGATTTTTAAATCCTGTCAATCTAGAATTAATTCCCTCCTTACAGAGTAAGTGCCCCTTACTTCTACTTCAAGAAAATTATATTGTTTGAAATAATTCCCATTTTTGCCAGCCTAACATCTCATTTTCTTCTTCGCAGCCAGAAGGAATGATTTGTAACGTGAATCTTAAAAACCCAGATCAACGGAGGAGGTTAAAATGACTGATAAATCAGAGGTGTAAGAAATTTATATGTATTGTTTATTTAATAAACAAAAAAACCCCAGACTCTCCCCACTAACTGATTTATTAACAAAATAGCTGACATCCTGTCTTTGTTTTTCAGGAGACCATAGAGGACTGATAAGATGCTGTGCACAGGAGATAAGACACATTTTCATAGGAGATGAAAACCATTCATCCAAGGGGATCACATTGTCAACAAATTTGACTTGTTATCTGCAGATACTGTAAAAACTAGGCAGTTATACTCATCTGCTAACAATGCCATCGCTTGTATTCGTGAGAGATCCTTCCTTTCCCCTTCTCCAATGCTGCAGCAAAACCTTGGATTTTGACATCAAGCCCAGCAAGCAGCGTTAGTCCTTGAGACAGAGTTTGCAAAACATTAATGAAATCAGGATGAGACTGCAGTTTGGCTTGTTGCCCTTGGATAATGGAAGTGAAATTAAAAGTAGAGGGAAGAGAAGGGACTTACTCATAGCTAAAAACAGATCGCTGAATGCACTTTTTTCAAGAATTAAAGCATTTTATACACTATTTACTTCAGGTTTTTCTGTTTCAATGAGTCTAGTGATAATTGATACCAGGAGGAAATAGTATGAAAAGCAACTAAGAAAAACTAACAAGTAAAGCATTCCTCTGAAGAATTTTATTTAGCCAGGAAAACCTATTAGGTAAGAAGCCTTCTGCCAAAGACAGAAAAAACACAAGGGCCAAGAGAACAGAAAGATTTGTAGAAGAGGAAAACAAGGAATAGAATTATACGCAAGAAAAACAGGAGAGAGAATATCCTGAAAAATTCACAAATGCTTTCCCCCAGGAAACAGGATCTATCAATCAGCCCTAGCAATTTATTGCAAAGAAACTGATTATTCATCACATTGCTGCTAGCAGTGGCCCATGTCCTTGCCAGCACTGGTGTTCTGGCTTGGGGTTCCTGCATGTCTGGGGAGCCAAACTGGACATTTCAGGAGACCAGGCTTTCTCACAGAGTTATCACTATTCCTCATTTACCCAGGCTAGAAACAGAACTGCCTTTCCTGAAGAATTTCTCACTTTTGTTTATTTTGGTTTTCAAAAGACCCTCTGAAACTTCAGACTAAAGACACATGCAGATTTTGATTGCTGCCGTACAAACACACATATTCCCTTCCAGGTCTAAATGCGGACTTAAGAAGTATGATCAGCTGTAGGACACTGGGGAAGAACAACACATGATAAAGTCTGGTTTGGAAGGTACTGGGTGAGAACTGGCACCCGAGAAGTTAATGCAATATGGATATATCTTTTCCCCTCTCTATCAAAGGTGGAGGGAGCAGATTTTCAATTCTGCCTAGGTTTTTTTGGTTGGTTGGTTGTTTTTTTTTTCTTAAGGGCACAGTCCCCACTGCAAATCTATGAGATCTGTATTCCTTAATCACTTGACACATCTGAAAGTTCAATACAAAGAAAGTCACAATGTTTTTTTCTTCCGCAGGGTTTTATCTCACCATTTTCTTTACAGCATCAAGGGGGGTTAAAGCAACCAAAGCCAAAGGGTATTAGGGGGAAGAGGATAATACACTACTTCTCTTAGGAACTAGCAATGACACTGTCAAAAAAACAGTTTGCTTCTTTTTTGATGCATAGGAATATTTTCTGAAGCGCCAGTGATACGTCAAAAAGCCATCAGACAGATGCTCTTCCAGCACTGCCCCGCCCTGCCAGGCTACTGGAACACTATACATAAAAACCCGCGGCTGAGGCACGCACGGGTTTTGGCGGCAGAGAATGGGTTAAAAGAAGTTTCCCTCCTCCATGAAAGCAATACAGTATGAAACCACCGCTATGCCTTCTGCCGTGTGCCTGATAGATTGTACCTGCTCTGAGAAAGCCAGTAAGTTTAACCCTCTTCTTGCTGATGCCAAAATCAAGACTACCCCACATCCGATATGACTGGAGGCAGTTCTGCACCCTCTCTATACTAGCCCAAGACAATAAACAAGCAAGGTTTGTATCTCGCCCTTTGGTAGCTGCAGCTGAAAGGACTAATTAAATAGCTAGAGCATATGCGTACACATCAAAAATAACTTTACAGTGCCTGCCAAAACAATTTGAAAATCTATGCAAAGCTGCAACAAAACATAGTTTGACAAAATGAAAAAAACCCCTATTGTTTCAATAAAATAATAAAAAAAACCAAACCAAAGAACAGTCCACACCCTGTCTCACATTCATTCCCACATTCTCAAAATCACATTCAAATACAGACACGTCCTACCTTTCCGATTTGTGAACAAGCAGATTCCAATCAGTGCGTCACGTCCAAGACTATATACTGGAAAATCTGTTAATATAAAACAAAGGTGGGGGAAAAAAATGAAAATACTTAATTTGTGCTGAAAAACAGCTTTCAGCTAAGAAAAAAGGTTTTTTTCTATTATACAGAGACATAGACGCATAAACATATCCATACGGGTATGTGTGTATGGTGTGTGTGTGCATATAAATATACATTATGTATGCACCAAATATATTTATAAACAAAACCACAGAAGTTTATTACCTATACATTTTAATTCATCCAGGGTGCACCGCTACAGAATTTAATCTACAGCAGATTAAATCCAAAAAGCTACAGCATAAAAGTATAACTCTTTCAAATCCTCAACAAGCAAACAAAGCTGACATTTTTAAAAGAAAATCATTACCAGCTCATATGCTGCCATACCACAAAAGCCTATCCTTAAATAACTGCTGCATAATCATTCTCCTGGAGTGTTGTTATCCATCGGCTCGCTGCCTATCTCCAGACAGACGCAGTCTGCAAGCCACCAGCTTGTATCTACCATGTGTACGTCAGGAAAAGGAAAACTGCAAATTAGAAGAAGTCCCCGCAGTGGTGAAAAGGAAAAGAGGGTGAGTGGGAGAGGAAGAGGGAGTTCACTGGCCACAGAAATTTCGAGAATGATGACAAACCAGCCGGCTCCGCCATCATCCACTTACAATAGGATGCTGCACCTCGCGGCTGCTGAAGCAGTTTGTCAAGGGGTTGCTGGTATCAAATGCCTGACAGGCATTTTAATTGCATCCAACCAAGTGTGTCCCCAGGAATCGGGCCTTTAATCCTATGAATATCATCAACTGGTTTCTTTTGTGCTGCTGCCAAACACACAGGCACGCACTGCACACAGGCAGCAGCTCACTCGGTTTCCACTGCGATGCCGATCCAAATCCTAAACAGGTTTTACGGACGGTACACAGTGAAAAGGAGGTCTTGAGGGATTTAGCATTCTCTGCATTATGGATTAGGAGGGCGATTTGCTCTCCCCCTTTATTTTTCGATCTAGTGCTTCTTTTCACGTGTTGGAACCAGCTTGTCTATGCTGTTATTTGAGCCTTGCATTTGCATATTCACACCAACGGGAAATAAACCCAGGGAAAATGCAGAAGCGCTGCAGGACTGTAGGAACAAGCAGGGACCCTTCAGGACTAATACAACAGAGGAACAGAGCTCACTGCATCGTTCAAGCTCACAAATGAGTTGCTGTGAGGGGTCCAGTTTTACTGCCACTATTCAGCCATCGTGTCTGCCTTAATCTCACCTCCCTATTCCAAGGCTTTCTCCAGAAAAACATTAATCCGAGTAGGACAAGGAACCTGTGAATTGGGAAACCACCCAGTGTTTTCAGAGGAGACATGGCACAGCTGGGGAGGGGTAGAGGAATATGAAGGAATGTGGTTGTTTTGGGGTGTTTTTAAAAAAAAAAAGTGAGAAAAAGTTGAAAGATGAACTGGTTTGTTTTTGAGCATTGTAAGTTTGTAATGAAATGGCATAAGCAGCAAAGGACCAGTCAAGAGAAACCAATGAGCCCAACCACACTCAAGGGCTGAAGACAAGCTTAAATTTCTCTGCAGTCAGGACACACAAGCCAACTAGACCCACTTCCCAACAGCACGCTGGTGTTGCTGAGTCGTGTGACAACAGAGCCCTTGAGAGGGAAGGATGTCAACAGGAGAAGGAAACACCTCCCTACCAAAAGTTTGGGAGAGGTCCAACAAACCGCATTTACCTTTGGGAAGGACAAGGGGCCTGCAGGGTGGAGTAACAAATCTCCCGCAGATTTCCAGGGCTTCTCTCCCAAAACTTCCAGGTAGAGGGCTGCAAAGGGAATTGATTCCCTTCTGTCCTCCCTTACAACCACGACACGATGACTTTTCACACATCCAAACTTTGCATTAACCAGAAGTTCCACCCTCATTGCTATAAACAGATCCTACTGCCTTAAAAGCATCTGTGCTGACCTGGCAGTTCTCCCCCCACTCTCTAAATCACCACAGCAGTGAGGAAGATGAGGAAATAGAGGAAGGTAGCCCCCAAAGACAACCTATATGGGACAAGGATGATGGTGGAGCAGGTACTGCATGGCGGCAAAAAGGCCTTCAGAAGGAACGGAAAACAGGAACAAGAGCAGCACTAGCGCAATTCTTAGACCTTTCCTCTGAGAAAGCCTCCTGTGACTCATCGGAAGGGGTGCCTGCTGCTGCCAAACCTCCCACTGCAGAGCTCATCCTCTGCAGAAACCAAGGAAACTCTAATCCTGTCCTTGTCTTCCTCATCACCATTTGACAGTTGGTGCTTGTTCACAGCATTGCTACCACCCCTCCCTCAATTCTACAGCTCCCCTCCACCAGCCACTCTTCTCCCAAAGCAATCAGGAGCTCTGGGAGGTCCCAGAAACACCACCATAGAGTTGAGATGGTGGAGGGATAGCAAGAAGTCCTGAAAACTGTCCTACAATTTCTCTAAGCTGTTCCTGATGGACCTCACGTGGGTTCACAAGGGGCTGATACATACTGCCAGGCTGTCCTCTACATGCTGGAGCCCACGGCTGAATCTTCAACCAGCCATCCAAATCACTTTCATTTTGCCCATGCAAGCATTTCCAGGGACCCAATCTGCCAAAACCATCCATGGCAAATGGTTTCATCATAAGGTACTGCAAATAAGAGACAATCTTAATAATCCAGTTTGTTCTGGCTGCCCTGCAATATGTCTTTTCATATTGCTATAAAAGCAGTTTTGACAAGACAAAAGACACAGGAGGGAGACAGGGATGAAGAGCAAAATCCAGGTAGATGCTGGAACACAGAGAACACTCAGCCCTGTCCGAGATTTAACCTCACGTTTTCCTGCTCAGCCAGGAAAGCAGGATCAGCCACAAAACAAACTCATCACATAAAATTAATGCACCCCAACACAGTGAAACAGGAACACTTGTGAGCAAACAGAAAATACAAACATTAGTAAGCTGCCAAGTTAAGGTCCTGGAAATGTTTAAATTACAAACTCTTGCTATGTAGCATGCATTTTCAGCACCATACATCTCAAAGCGGAATAAAAACATTTACAGTCTCAGTTAAAGAAGGTGATGAAACTGTGACTGAAGCCTGGTCTAAACTCTAAAAGATCTGGCACGTTCAGGTTGGTTTTTCTCTTTAATTCTGACATTCATGCAAGACAGCGCACTCAGTTTCATTACTGTACTGTAGGAGAGCTTAGAAAATCCAGCTGCATTCTGAGTTCCTCTGTGAAAGGTGCTGGGCAAAACAGGAGACAGCTTCTGTTAGATTACTTCAAGAGCCACAACACAAAAGGGGATAGTGGTAGCATTCTCATTTTCAGGATAATAAAAAAAAGAACAACTAAGGGGCTTGGGCTTGTCACACACAACCCCTGTTGCCAAGCCAGGCTGGAAGACCCTTCCAGAACCTCAGCCTAAGATTTTTCTAACCAAACCACTGCTAAAATCTTCCAGCCAGCTTTTACCAAAGGACTTAGGGGTTGGTTGCTTCTTTTTTAGCAAAGACTGGGTGAACATTTTATGCAATGCCTAAAATAGCATCCAATATCATCAGTGATGTAGATTAAGAGGAATAAGCCTACTGAACAGAAACTGCACCAGTCTGGTAAAAATAGCCCTGGAACAGAGAATTTTCTTTTTATTCGCTATTGTCTTACCACTTATAACAGTGCTGAGGATGATTGCCTGCTGGAGAGGTTGAGAGAAGACAGATGCTTCACCAGACTCTGTAAATATTGCCTGCTCTTCGCAGTAGTAATAAACATCAGACTATCCTATTTCACCAGCCATTTGAGAAACAATTTTGCTTTTCTTTTTTTCCCTCCTTGAGGGAGGAAAAACAGAATAGAAGGGCATTAATTAATTAATTCTGGAAAAGCACATGCAGTATAACACACTAGCCTTTTCACCAGGACTACACGGTAAGAAAGGCTGAGGCTGGAGTCACTGTCTGTATCTCTATGGTTACTGATAATGGAGAGCATGAAGGGTGGGGAGGAGTTAGGAAAAGCTGCAGGCTGAGTTAGCAGCTTCTGTGGGTATCAAGGGGCAAAGGATTTCAAGGCAGGTTAGAAAGTTTCAGGATGCAGGGGGACCCTGGTTTTGGTTTTATTCTCCTCCCTCAAAGAACAAGTGTGCAAGAGCTGATCTACCCACCCTGTGCAGCCAACCTCTCCAGAGCCTTTTTCAATTACACTATTTCCTTTACATTAGTGCTGCCCCAGCTTTGTATCCAGAGCAGATTTCAACATCTTTATGGGACTTAGCTGTCCTTCCTCCCAGGCTACCAATAAAACAGGTCTGTACTGGTGACATTGCCCTTCCCCAGCATCCATGCAAAGGCATCCCTTCACGCCGAGTATCACAGCCAGCTCTCTTGCACTCATTAACCCACCAGCTGACACAACACAGACTTGGGTGCAGCATGGTTACATAAACGGGCCTTCAAAACCCAGGCAAATTATGTCCTGTCTTTCCCCTATCTCAGCTTATTTGTTTTAAACCTGTCAGATATTTTCAGTTATGATCTCTCTTTAGTGAATCCAAGCTGACTCTCCTCAACTAAATAATAAACATGAGGAATACCTAGAAAGGGATCTCCTACTTCCATTTCACCCTGTGCCAGCATGTCACCAAAATCAAGGCAGAAGATGTAGGATATTCAAATCCTCCCCAGCCTGCTTTTCAGAACAACCCATTCTGCACAAACCCTTTGAAGCTACCAGATAAATGCACTGTTGGGTTTTCTTAGGAAGTTGTTGGTTTCTAGCTTAGAGACCAGAGAACCACTGAGAGATCGCTAAAGTCATCCGTGTGTTCCCATCGGCACAGCCTGCAAGTGCCTTGTCACCGGCACACTGGGCCCTGTGATTTCCCCACTATGCCTGAAAGACGATTTCAATTTTCAGTTGGTTCCTTGAGCCTGCAATATCAGAAATAATTGATAGCACCAACACTCCAGCAGAAATCAACGCCACTTGAGAGTGCCATGACTTTCCACAAAACCAGATTGCTAAAGTGCACACATCTATGAGCACAATGTCTTCAGAGGCTGCAAGACAGACCTGTGCAAGTCGACCCAGAATTATTAGGAAGCTCAAAGCTTATATGGGCTAACACAAAGCTCCTGAGAGTCCCGAGCCACTGGAGTGTCTACAATAGACTCATTACTGTTTTAAATACGTAGGTGAAAGAGGTAGGTTTATTCTTCATTACCATTTTTATTTTAATTCCACTTCCTGCAGGAAGCTAAAGTGCATCATTTTGCATTACCACCTAAGGTAGTGGCTGTAGTATTATAGCCACAACAAGCTAGGGTCATAACAGAAGGCAAGTTTTCAGGGAACAGTATTTGCTCTTACCAGAGCGGTGCTGATGCACACAGCAGTCAAAAGACAAATGATAATTAATCCTCTGGTCTACCATCTTTCCTACAAATCCTCCCTCACATGCCAACAAGAGATGGAGGCAACTCCCGCAGCCACGTAAGCATCAAGCCCCATGAGGGACTCAGGATTCATGACCACCTCCGAGATAAACGGGAGGATGATGTTTTGTCAGTCTCTCAGAAACCGAGTTTCTTCTGAATGAAAATTAAGAGTTAAGGTTGTCAGGAAAAGACAGATAGACTGATATAGTTTAAAAACAATGCTTGTGGTGTTGCCTTGACTGTTACAAGGTAACCAACTGCTTTTTGCAATTCCAGTTCTCAAAATCCCCCTTGCCACTACCTGGCTCTCTGCTCCAAAACCTCCTTCCAGCTCTCTTCCACAGGCTGCTTCACTCTCACTCCTCCTCTTCCCGTTCTGCTTCCATCACTGCCCTCTCTCCTTCAGGCATCCCTCCTTTACCTCCTCCCAACAACACTTGACTCCCCCCAACGGGTAATGGACACAGAAAAGTCAAAAGCCTGAATAACATGTGCTGCATGACATCTGTTGAGCATTGCGTTGCTTATTCTGCTTGCCTGCATTAGTCCTTCTTCCACAGCTCCATCCTGTCTTTAGGGGCAATTCTGCCCTTTGCTCTCAAGCTTGCAGAGGAAAGGAAAGCGATTGCCCAACACACTCACATAAATTCCTGCTTCAGAAAGATGCTTAAACCAGGCTCCTAAAGCTGTATGATCCAAACTCACCAGTTAATGCGGAAAACCACAGTCGACTTCCCATTACACCTCTGCCTAGACCGAGAGACACTCCTGAGAGCATGTAACAGTGGGTACCACCTGGTTCAACCCCAGCCTTAACCTCAACTGGGCCATACATGCTCTGGTAGCCTCTGGTAGCCTTGAGACAGCCCTTGTCCCAGTGGGTGTCCACGTGAAAGCCTGTCATACCATGTGCATCTTAGAGACACACTACGTGTTTCTCCATCCTATCACATGGCTTACGACTAAGAAAATACTGCAGATACAAACCTCACCACTTCTTCTCATCTTTTCTCTCTCCTGGCCTACCGATGGGGTGACGAATCAAGACAAAAACTTGCTTACAGTAAAATATCACAGCTACTGTGCCAGAATTTATTCAAATGTCAGCTTGTACTTCACTTAACCATGTAACCTAAAGTTTTTCAATTAACTGTCATGTCATACCTCATAACAGAAGCTTTAGTTATTACTCTGTATTAAATTTATAAATAAAATATTTTAAATTCATGAATCATTTGTTGAATCAGATTTTGCATGACATGCAATTAAAGTATAAACTCTGAGCTGGCATGGCCTTAAACATATGTAAAGCAATAACTGCAATGTAAGATACAGAAATTTATCTGTTTTTTTCTAATCATAGGGTTTGGGCTGTATTTCAATTTAAATCCCATTTATATTTAGGACAACGTGTAAGCAAACGTTTAAGTTCTGTTTCAGTCAGTGGGATATTGGCACACAGTGAAATGCAGTATTGAAAACAGAGGTTTTCCTGAAATGGGTCTGTATCTGTGATCCCTTTCAGAGAAAAGGTATTATTTGCTCCTTCATTTTCATAAGTCAATTTAAAGATCAATTTTTTTTCAGATATATCTTCCCTAGCAGCTAAGTACTGCCTTCCTAAAAGCTGCCAGCTAGTTATTTTTCTCCCATGTCCACGCTTTCCTTCAAAAAATTAAAAAAAAAATTAAAAAATGGTTAGCCCTAATAACTCACTGCTTTTCCTCGACAGCAAAACCAACCAGACAGTAATAGAATTGCAGTAACATGTAGTAACATGTAGCAGAATTGGTTTGAACAGCTTCTCACTTAGCAGCGCTTTATGTAACGAAGGCAGCCAGGCAGAAACGCATGGAAGAGCTACCAGCAGCTGAGCCGCACGGAGGGGAGGCAGCTCTGTCCTCACTGCAAAGGAGAGACAACAAAAGCTGCCTTACGAGAACTCTGCTGACTAGTCAGCCTGACCCACATGGGCGCAGATATGACACTGCCAGCATGATGCAACAGCTTATTCCCTCTTCGCGTGGGCATCCAGGTCCTTTGCACGGAGATGAGCCTGTCCAATAGCTGTCCTTCACAGACTGCAGATTTCCAGTAAAACCAACCTATAATTAATAGCCACTTTGACCTCTAAGACAAAGCCCAGCTAAAACCACCAAAAGCCCTTCCTTGACTTCAGTGCATTTGGATCAGAACTTGTATTTCACGTGCACTCTTGAAGCACTCCAGATAAAGGCAAGGGCTGGCAGCGTGTGCACTGCGCGTTACAGATATCCTCTTTGCAGAGGACCCCGTTGCAAAGGGTTTCTTAATGGATTTTGACTGTTGCATTTACTGTGAAATGAACATAGCAAATACTGCAGGCTAATTCATTAGCTACTTGTGATTGATTCTTGTTTTCATCACCATAAAAGCAGATTTCCTGTGGTTAACATAACGATCCTGAGTCCCTCTTTGCTCACACACATTTAAGTCAGCCATAGTTCCACTGAGTCCACAGCAGTTGCTACATCAAGACTAAAATGGGTTTCATGACTGGAGACTTGGATTGGGTAACTTAAACATAGGTTTCATTCACCCTGGTCTCACAGCGCTGTCCAAAATGATTTTTAAGCTCTTTGTACATGAGAATTATTTCCCTCATCTCTACCAGGTAGTTGTCTCAAGGGTGAAAAGCAGCAGCTGTTTAACAGCGCTCAGTTACACTGCCCATGAGCTCAGGGTACGAAGCGAAGAGTGCCAGATCCAATCACCATCACCAGGGAGACTTTTGGGAGGTGTAACATGATTATAGTCAAATCTGGTTTATCAGAATGGGACGGAAAACAAGAAAGTCATTAGGAAAAAACAGAATTTCGGATAAATGAAGGACCTTGGAACTTATCTGATACACCTCAAGGGACATGACTTTCTTTTAGATGAAGTAGTAGTTTGATCAACAGCATTTTAGATGACAGGCCTGAACGGCTGCACTGCCAGTAAGTCAGGGAACGTCTCCTGCTATTTCAACAACTGCCACAGGATTTCTTGCTACTGTAAGCCATACAGACACTGGTTTACACTGCATTCAAAGGACAGTGCTGTTTAGCAGAGGAGAGATCTCACAGTAACACCAGGGCACCAATAAAAATACCATCCAGAATTAAAAAGGGGAGAAGGCAGAGGTGAGGACCGAGAGAGAAATTGTCGGTCTCGGCTCCTCTATCATCCTCCCTGGGTTTATTTGGAAGATTTCCATTCAGATTGGCAGGCAACAGAAGAAAGCACAAATAGCTCAAAAGATAAGCGTTTATGCTCTGTGGAAGGCTCCCAAGATATACAGAACAAGAAAGGAAAGACAAAAATAGGAGAGTTTAGCACCTTTAACAATAAACTCTACCAGTACAGAGGAAGAATATACTAAGCTTTTTAAGAGCCCGAACACTCAAATAAAAATCATACAAAAACCAGATACAAACATCATGTAATTAAGGGACAGCAAAAGCACAGGAATATAATCAGAAATGCTAAAGAACAAAATGAATTACAATTAGCAAGGAACATAAAAGGCAACCAAAAAAGATTCAATACGGTCTGAAAAGCAGACAGGGCAAGTCACGGTTCAGCAGAGAGGCACAGCAAAGATGATGCACAGAACAGTACGATTCAACATATTCAACATTTGCCTCAATTTTCACAAGTAAGATCAACAGTGAGCATGCAATTATTGCATGCAATTAATTTTAAAAAGAAGCAGAACCTTGGGTCAGAATAGGAAAGAGCAGCTTAAGAAACACTCAAGTTAGATGCAGCTCAGAAAATTTTGTGAAACCTCCCTGACTCAGGAAGAGTATTTAAGGTTTCAGAACAGATCCCAGAGAAGATTAAACGTTGCACTCTCTCTTGAAAGGAAGCCATGGGAAAATACAAACCAGTCAGTTAAACCTCATCCTTGCAAAGACTTTGGAAAAAATAAACAAACAAGTTGTTTACAAGCACCTACAGGACAAGAGCACGACTGAAAAAAATACCACTGGCAAAATGAGTTTGTCAATAACAAATCCCAACAAATTAATCTCATTTGGGTTTGACCTCAAGTTGGGATAAGCTTGTCACACTTAGGAAAGCATCATCAAAAACTAAGATCATTGTTGCACACTGCAGAGCATCTCCCAAATCTAAAAGCAGGAAATAAAGACAGAAAAGGACTGAACAGCATATTGAGAGATGAGGCCTCAAACACATACTAGACAAATCGGGAGTAAGTAGCCAGGCAGTAGCTTGGCAGGAAAAGGCTTACTGTGGGAAAAAAAAAAAAAAAGACAAATCATAATTTTATTTATCGTAATGGGGATGCTGTCCCTAAAACACTGGGATAATTATTCCATTTTCTTTGTTGATGGTGATGTCTCAGCTGGAGAAGTGCCAAAATTTGGGCTTTGCACAGTAAGAAAGATATTGGCAAAATGGGAAGAGTCCAGATATAAGCAAAAGGGAGTGTTTGGGAAAACATTCTAATCTTTCCTTGTAAAGCACATGTTTTCAGATAAGTTTCTCTAAAGTACGGAAAAACAAACAGCAATAAAAATCTTCCAGGGTATATAATTTGTGAAGATAAAGCTAGCAAGCATTTACACTCTAAATAAACAGAGAGGGAGGGGGGAATAAAAGAGGAATTCTCAGGGCTAATTAAGAGCGAAGATGATTTTTTGGTGAGGTATTTAAAAAAAAACCTGCTACTAAGGAAGGTCAAGCTATTTATGTATTTATTTTTAGAAAAAGAGCACCAAGGACAGTGCCTAGACACCCTGGCATCCTCCTGGGAGTGTACGAGGATCCTGTTGTCCTATCCTACCGGTGCCTGGTTTCTATAACCTGGGTAACTGGTACAGCCCCCAGCAAAATTCACCTGGGCCACAGGACTGACTTATATTGCCTTCTCTCCATCCTTCAGTGAGCTTCCTGACAAGCCAAATCAGGATCACTGGTGCAGAGCACAGCACTGCACCAACACTGCTCCCTCTGCACCTTTCTAACCTGGCCCGCTAATGGTGCTGGGGACCTCAGCCGCCACGGTTTAGAAAGCCACAAAGCCTGCAGCTCCAGGGACACTGGGGCTGGAAAAGACATGCCAAAGGGAGCACGGCACTGCACCAACATTGCTCCCACTACATTGCCATGGGCTCTCCGAGAAGGAGACAGGTGTGACAAGCCCTGCAGCTCTTCCATGTGAATCCCACCTACCGCTGCCCTCTTTGCTGCTGGAGCACTTCAGTGGGGTGAGGTGGGGAGGGCACAATGGCTAGCCCTCACGTCTCCACAGTGCCATTGAGATCATAAGTTAGAGTCTGGGAGCAACCAGTTTTACCGGGTCCTGCCATCCCCCAGACTTCCAGCTGCTCCACAGAATGGGACTGGTTCAGAGGAAGGTGTTCGTCCACTTGTTAACATGAAAGTAAAGACAGATGAACACAGATGCTCCTAGCATTTGCAAGAAGGCTCCCTACCTCCTTCTAAAAGGGTTCAAAATCGAAGTCAGTCCTTGGGGCATGACGGCTCGTATCTTTGAGTAAAAACCCCAAGCAACGATGCAGAACCTGCGAGTGAAAAACCAGGAGTGCAACACTATTAAAAAAGACTGCTGAAGGAACGAAGAGGAGAGAATAAATGGAATAACTAATACACATTTGCTCCAAGGTTCTCTCTGCACCAATTGGCAAAAAGAATACAACTGAATCATTAATAATTGAAGGAACTCGAAGACAAAGGCATTTTTAGCCAGCATTAGATAAAGGGATGAAAGAAGGCTGTAATGAGAATTCTGATGATGGTATCATTTGGGGGGCTGGGAAGGAGGGGGTTATATTTAAAAGAAATGGTTCCTTTGTAAAATGAGAGCAAGCATTCTCATTACTAATGCAGACAGACACATCTGAAAGACCTTATTCAGCTGATGGTGTCACTGAACACCCTTTTGGACACAAGCTCTCCACTAACAATATTAAACAAGGATAGGAGACTGCTGTAGCAAAATATAAAGTGTCACTTGTTTATATTTTTTAGCCTCATAAATCATTAAGGGATGAATATTAACAAGCATCCAGCCTTCTGAGCTTTTCTTAACTCTGGCGATTCTCTGCACGTAACTGATGAGAGCTTGAGCTTTCATTGCTTTTGGAAGCTGGCCCTGCAGACCAAGGACCAACCTTACTAGCAAAACACACTGACATCCCTTCTTGGGAGCCCAATCTTGGACAGAGGAATTTCCACCAATACCTTTTAAAGGCCATCAGCAGTGGAGTCAGGCACACTCACATCTGCCTCTGGTTCAAAGCCTTGAGTTTTGCACAAGACAGTTTCTGAGCAACCAAACTGTGCAGAGACACAAAGAGCACATTAATTTTACTGGCTCACTGCCATATTTGGGGGGAAAGATGTTCATGAAACTCAGTACGACTGAAATGCATTGTTTTCATTACAAAGAATAAAAAGCTACACCTTGTAAAACAGTATAACAAAGATCAGATCAGTTTCCTTGGAGGAGAGAAAAGGAAAAACCAAAACCCAACCCACAACTCTGCATCATCTGCTGAAAGGACTACTAGCAACCTGTCATGAACCAAAAGCGCACACTGTCAGGGTAACCAACTCCAAATTAAATATTGATATATTCACCCAAAAAGCTATTCTTGCAAACCCTCCCAAGTCCCAGGAATATGGTAGTGCAAACCACAAAGGCATTCTCAGAATTACACTATAACATCATCACTCACCACAGCTAAGTCAATGGGAAACAACCAATCCACTACTCTGCAAGAAGTTAAGACAGAAAATGCAACAGAGCACCACAACATCACACAACCTGTCTGCAGTCCCACCTGAACAAAAGCCGTAAATGAGGAGCGTGGCCCTCTTGCAGCTGTTCACACTCAGAGGACTTCTTCCTATCTCCACATAAAGATTACATTTTTTGGTCTACTAGCTTTGCTCAAGTCACCTTCTGCTGTCCTCTGAGCATCCCCACTGAAATCAGCAGGATGATGGAGCTGTAACAGCTACTCAACCCAGGTAAGTGTAGCCGGACAGACTCTACAGAGCCTGTTCTTGGCTGCACACTGCAGGTACAAGCATGGACCCACAGATGCGATACAGACAGAATCCAGTTTAGGAGGACAGTGGGGTTTTATTTGCATTATCTTATTTCAGCTGCTGAGGATCTGTAACACGTATGCTCACCTTTGTATCTCCAGGCTTTTGGGCACCATGTTATTTTCTTGAGACTCCCTGGGATCATCACTCTTTGCAGATCTTGCTGCAAGCTTGGAACACTTAGCCTGCTGTGCCATGGCTCAGCAGCATTTCAGTGAGCAGAGAGGGAGCTCCAGAGGCCAATTCACCCCACCTACCTCAGTACAAGTCTCCCCCAAAGACACACACTTACCTCCCGCAACTGCAGAGCCTTGACTCTAGCTCAGACTAGAAACTGAACCCCAAGAGAGCTCAAGTACATTAAACTTGGGATTCACCTCACTTAATAGTAGCCCTTATTCACAGGGCTTGCAAATTGCCTAATGTTTTGTACTGCCCTCATTATTATTTTTTAATTGCTTTCCAGTCAATGCAAACCAAAAGCCTCAGAATTTGAATAACTGGCAACATCTTTCTTCAACATTTCACTGCTTACACTCTTCTGCCTGACGGAGCTTTCACAGGACAAGAGACACGCTCAACGCGTGGCCCCAGTCAGGTCATCCCGCACGTGGCAGAAATGCTCGCTCCCCACCATGCCCTAAACCCACACAGTGCCCTTGGTGCATCCTTCGCTGCTCTCCTCCATGCTCTCACTCTCATTCCCCCTCATCCTCTGCCCCACTTCACCCTATGCAGACCAAGTGCTGCTTAATCATCTCACAGCAGTGTCATGAGACCCAAATGATGTTTTGCAGCGCATACCTCAATCCTCAAGTGAAAGCTGTTTAGTACATGTGCTAGACCTTGTTGTCAAACTGCTTTCAAAATTTCCACAAGCATGCCATTGGGGCAAGCAAAATGGAGCAGCGTTTTCTCTCCATTTTCCCCCCCTAACCTTAAAGCCTTTTACCTCGTCTCCTTCCATCCCCTTCAACAAGGGAGAAACCAAGTGTAGGAGCTTTCTCTGTATAAACCTATATTTTATTGATAAGAATACACATATGCATTAGTTCAGATTGACTCCAACATATAGCCAAGACAGAAATAACTGAACACTATTTTATTTTGTTATGCCTTGGTAGAAATGACTTTACACTTCAATAACTTGAAAAACAAGTCACTGTGACCAGCAAATGCCTTCTACCCTGCAACATGCAAACTGATGAGCAGAAGGCAGAGTGCAAAAGGCAGGTATCACTTGAAGATAAAAATCTCCTGACAGCATGCCCCTAACATCCATACACTGAGCAGGTGCTTGCCATCTGATAGAGAGCTTGGAGAACAAGATAAGCTAAAAAGCTTAAGGCTTTTTTTGCTATATCATTTTATTTTTATTTAACTATCACTCCACATGTTGCTATTTCATTTCTGTGTCTCATGGTTTTGCCCCTTTAAAAGACCAAAAGACACTCTCATCCTGAAATAATCTTTCATTCCTGAAAAGCACTGGACTGAATCTCTTTATTTCCCCCTGGGTACACCAGGGGTAGTGACAGCTGATCCTTGCCTGCACAGCCCAGTCAGTTGTTGTTATTTTCCTTCTGAAGCCCACAAAGACTCTTCAGGAGTGAAAGCTCTGTAAGTGCGAGGGCACTGTCCAAACACCTGCTAAGGAATGAATGTATGAGATGAGATAATGGGTGGGAGGAGAGAGGCTGTAAGGAGCACAGTGGCTCACTGGAACCAGAGGCAAGAGCCTAGTCCAGCTCCTGCATCGCTGCCCTGACTTCCAGAAAAAGAGAAAAGATTTCTGTAAACTAGCTTTTCCCCATGTTTGGGCTTCCTTACCCACTAGCAAGGCAAGAGATTATTGTATTGTTTACATTTTATTTACACTGCAGCAGCTTGAGGCCTCAGTCCCAAACCAGCCCCAGAGTACGAGGTGCTGCATCTGCTTGCACCAAGCTTATCAGCTGCACAGCAAACAACAATGTATATACAGATGGACAACACCTGCCAGCTGCAGGATGAGGTGGCATCTCAGCTGGGCGCTGGAAGTGCACTTGCAACTGGCACTGCATGACGCAGGAATCCTCCAGGGACAGCAAGGTGGCTTGGCTGCCATAAGATGCTTCCTCACACCTCCCAGTCCACATGGAAGGGAGGCAGGAAAGAAAGCAAAGAGGATGCAGCTTGAAAATTGGCAGCAAGTTCTGTATGGCCTGGGAATAGGACTAACATGCACACAAAACCCCTGTGAGCAAAGAGCAGTCAGGTCCAAACCACTTACCGTTCACACTGACCTTGGCCAAACAAGTCTAGTGTGTCTAGCAGTCTCTCTAAGTGAAAGCCAAACCCCTGATGTAGCCAGATCCCTTCAAGATCTTAAAAACTGAAGATGACTAGCCCACAGAATTCTTTAAGATAAGAAAAACAGAAAAGAAAAAGGGATTTAAAAAAAATAATTCTGCCTTACCTGAAGATTCAGAGAAATGATGCTGCACTAAGTGAAGCCCAGCCCTACATCAATACACTGCTGAAAGTCTGGCTGCTCTCAGGGAAAAGCTGGTCTGAGTAAAGCCTGACCTTAGGGACCAGAGTTTGGGAAGACAGAGGAGAGGCCCCTCCAGGCAAACCTCTCCCCGGTGAGCTCCCAGCAGAAGAGGCTCCAACGAAAGGCCCAGCATTCACCAACAAGGGATAGATGGCACAGAGCAAAGCCCAAGCTGACAGACAGGCTTATTCGTTTACTTGCTGCTTATTATGTATAAGCACGGCGTCACCTGCTTTACTATATCCTTCAAAAGGCTGTAGCAGCGAGGAGGAAGGCAGCCTGTTTGCCATCCTCCTGCTGCAGAGCATGGGCAAGGCAGGCTGCTCTGCATGGAGGGTAGGCTGCCCCTTCCCCGAGAGCACCCACGGTGAAGGGGTCAGGGTACTGAGCAGGCAGGGAGGGACAGAGCCAGGGGAACAAGACCAGAAAACGGCTGAGAACAGCAGAGCACTCATCTCACAGGTCCCACTGCAGGCTGTGCACTGGCACTGCCAGCAAGGGGAATGAGTACACTTCAGAGTCAGGAGGGAAGTGAGATTTCGGCCATGCTCAGGAGAACGCCCGTTATCCTGGTTGTAACCGGAGCATTGCCCAAGCTGGACAGTGCTTACTGGTGTGCAGCAGTCTGGCTGCTCCAGCAACCCTGGCAAGAGAAGGGAACTGCAACATTTGCAGGATAGAAAGTCACTGCTTCCAGAGCCAATTCTCCTTCTTCTGAAAGGGTTGTTCCCCAGGTTGAGGAAAACTACCTTGGTGTCAAAGCATTAAGTAAGATTGAGGCCCAGGTCACTGAAGAAGTTTCTTTACTGATTTCAGAGCTAGGTGGCTTCAAATGAGGAAACATGACAGCCTTAGAAAGGGCGCCTTGAGGTTGCCACCAAATGCAACAAAGCTGTAAGCTACAGGACTGTTCACTGAACATGTGCACATCTCGTGTGGTTTTGGGGATCCCAATATTAGATCAATCACTCATCCCATCCCACCACTGACTACTGCCATCCTCTCCCACATACACGCCCAGCCTGAGTGGTTGATAATGCCTCAGTGAAGCCCTGTAGAATCAAATGCTAGAGAACTTCATATATATATATGTATGTATGTGTATATATATACACACACCCCCCACATAACTGTGAAACACCCCATCTGCTCACGTTACAACACTTAACGCATGCAATTAACTGAACTGAAATGGCATAAGGATCTGGATCAGTCAATGTCTTTTTCCCTGACTCCCACTATTTGCACCTTCCTCTCACCCTAACATATGGAATGCCATATGAATTACTGAATGGATCATGCTAAAACCGGAGCCTGTAAAATCTATTTTTGATACAGATTACGGGGGGATATTGTCAGTCCGTGGTGCAGCATTGTTTGCTTTACAAGCTTGGTCTGTCACTACTTCTGGCAAGCCCCACTTCCAGCACTGACAACTAATCTCCAAACTCTTAAATATTTTTCCTCAGTGCTCCGAAATAAAACTCAGTTTCCTTCTGAGTTCCTTGGCAGGAATTTTGCAGGAACAGCAGATCAGGTGAGAGTTAGTGCACTGCAGTTTTTCCAGCCTGCTGCTGCCCTTCTGAAGCAGCCATGAGATGCTTAACAAGGATGCCCAGTTTTCACTGTCAAAGCTAGCAGGGTATCTATTAATCAAATGTGTATGGCTGTTAACCTGAGCTTGTATGAAAAGTCAGAGACACACAAATCATGTGCTGCCCCAAGAAACAGCTAGAGAAGAGTCTATACATTTTTTTGTCCTCTGGTACAAGCTGAGAGGGTTCCCTCTTTGAAATCCCCTCCACTCTAAAGAGCCACAACAAGGTCAAAGTCTTGGCAGGAGAAATACCTGGAGCAACCTGGTTTGTTTGTATGCTGATAATTAAATCCTGAAGCAAAGCTAAGCAGACTCACAGTAAAGATCCAGCAGATAGACATAAAAATACAAAATCTCTTTACAAGGCCACAGCAAGCTCTAGCAGGCATTTTAAAGCCAAGGCAGGTCAGGGCGGCCAGGTAATTAGCAGCTCTGAGAGGCCCATGCTACCTCAGTGTTAGCATATATTACCTGAAATTGCAATGGTTATCAAGAATTGCTTTTTCTCCTACCCTTGAAAATCAATTAAATCATTACCAATCTCATCTTTACAGCCAAATGCACCATCAGGAGTGCAGACTCAATCCAAACCCAATGTCAGATAAAAGTTTTCAGGTGAGGTCATACAGAATTAGAGGGAACATGTGCCAAAAGAAAGTGATTTTGGGACAGTAACTCCTCCTTTCCTTTTAGCCTCATCAACATCAAGCTCCACTGGAAGCATTTTCTTCCACAATGAATTTAACAATTCCGAGAAGAGCAACTCACACACACAGAGGACCATGTGGATGCACAGTTTCTAACTGATTCCAGAAACGATGCTCACTTTTGCATATTAGATTTTACCTGAGGAAACGCAGGTGCCGCCTAGGCAAAACAGGAGGCTAGGACCAATCCAGCATTTCCAGCTCTGACTGGAGATGAACAAGCCGGTGGTTCACAGAGTTCCCAGCAGTTAGGGAAGAGAAGCTGGGTGCACTGAAGCAGCTTTAAAAGTGTTTAACAAAGCAGAAACTGGAACTGATGTGTCATAAAACACTATCAATTACCATGAAACTGTTACTTCATTTTAATGTACCACAAATCTAAGCATGCCTCTCCAGGGTACCACCATTTCATAAGCAGAGGCAGCTTAGAGCCTCACACTTAATGTTTTCACAGGTTTCCTTTTCCATCAATGAGAAAGAAACTCCCAGTCATTCCTTCCTGGTTACTCTCTGCAGGACTCTCAAACTTCAGAAATGCTTTCACATCTTTCCCTGCAACACTGAAATTTCTTGGCAAGCCTGTGCTTTCTTGTGTATCTGCAGCAGATCAGGCTTTCACCCTTTAGATACAAACTCCCCTTCCTCTCCACCACTCTGCACTATAGACATTTTATTTCGCTTTCCCTGATATAACCACAGATCAAAGGATCCGAATCATTTTAAAGCAGGGCTAGGATCAGACGTGGATTAGGCATCCATGTAAAGAAACAGAGAGATCTTGTGCTCCAAGAAAAGCTGTCTTCTCATTGGACTGGTGCATATAAAAAAGCAGGTTTCTACTCCTCCTTCTCCAGAGGAGGTAGAGAGGAAAAAGGTGGGCACTTATCTCTTATGGTCAATGTGGCCAAACTCGATTGGGAAGGAGGCCCAAGCTGAGAGACAGTCACCAGGAAAAGCCAGTAAGACATGAAGCCCTCAAGAAGCAGCAGGGCTCAGGAGAGGCAGTGTGCCTGAGACAGAACCCAAGGAGAAAGACACCTGGTCTCTGCGACTAAGGCAGTGCCTTCACTCGGAGCGATGCCTCACATCGCAGCAGAGCCCCCGGTCTGGTTGCTGAAGCTCCCCCAGCCCGTATGTTCCTCTGGCTCACAAAGTGCGATACGCTATGCCCTCCCTTTGGCGGGGGGCACAGGGGGAGAGAGAAGGGGGCAAATCAATTCAGAAGCTCTTGGCAGGCACATGAGTAACAAAATAAAGCCGGAAGTTATGTGGAGCAGACCTGCACTGCTAAATGAAGTCACAAGCGGCTTAGTTCAGATTTGAGCCTTTAAAAAAAAAATTATTGTTGTTATTATTATTAGCATTTGGCAAAAGGAGTCAGGAAATACCTTGCTGGTGATGTCTGCTTCTCCCAGCACAAGCTAGTTTGGAATGCTGAATAGCTTACCCTGAAAAAGGGAGAACCACGCTATTTCCGAGCCCCTGACTTCTACTGCCATTTATTTAAGTAGCATTGCAATAATTTTATTTGTGCTTTTATTTTCAAAGTTATTACACGATGAGAACAAATCTTCCCAAGAATGATGTGTTTGGTTTTTTTTTTTCCCCCTCCTCTATTAACTGGACACAGTCTCAGGGAGAGAGGAAATTTTCCCAACACACACTGGTGAAAGTCAAGTTCAAACTAACAGGAAAAAGCCTGTGTTCACTTAAAAGCCTTATAAAGAAAAGAATCTTGAAAGAATCCTGTCTTTCAGATATGTAAACACAAAACTAGAATTCACTGGTTCATCTGAAAAATGAAATACACTGTCTCACTGCAGGATATAAATAACTCTCAGTTAAGCCAATGTGAATGACTTGCTCCCTGCAGCAGCAGAACATATGGTCTAACAGGGCATCTAATTTTGAAGGAACCTCTTTTTAACCTCTGCGCAAAGAAGTTTAAGCTTAAGGAGGATGAAAAATATGTATGTTACTTACCAAAAAGGCCCAGTTTAGCAATATATAGAGTATCAAATTCATAGAACACTAAGCAAGCCACCTACAAACCTCTTGCTTGAAGTGAAAGCCAAAAATACAGTGCTCTCTTTGACAGAACATACCCCTCCATCTGTTTGCTGCTTCAGGTCAGATTAACTGCAGCTTTCTAGAAAGCTAAATAAACTTTACCTAAAGGGACCCTCAAAACACCAACACGTGACTTTGGCCAGCTTTCTTCCTCCTCTCCAGAGTTTGTAGCCACAGTCTCCTATGCCACTGCCAAGAGACTCACCGCACTTCCCGCAGCAGCGCTTCCTCGCACCAGGCTGTGGTGCCAAATGCTGTATCTTCAACATCTTATCAAAAAGCAGTTGGATGCTTCTCCTGGGTGGACCCCAGGATCAGATTTCTCCATGTCTGCAAGTTGAGCTTTTTTCAGAAGTCTGGCTGCTGGTAGAAAGAAGCTGTATGCTTGTTTCACTGAGTCACAACAGGGTCCCATTTGCACAATCACACACAAAGTAGCATTTTGTACTCTCATGAGCACAACAGTTTCTAGGGTCAAGCAACCTTTAATCCAACAGCCTGATGCCAATGTCATGAATCAATATAATAAATATTCAGATAAATATAATTACTGTGAATGTTTCACTCACATGCTGTTGGAAAACCAGGACTAAGTCCTTTACGTGAAAGAACAGGACTTCTGCCATCTCAAATGACGGAGAGCCTCTATAGCTGCTTGTACTAGTTATCTACCCAGGCTGGATGGGACACCAGCACTCTCCACCCAGCACATTGCACTGGCCACTTTCAATAAACCAA
The DNA here is from genome assembly GCF_011004875.1 of Balearica regulorum gibbericeps. NCBI lineage: Eukaryota > Metazoa > Chordata > Aves > Gruiformes > Gruidae > Balearica > Balearica regulorum. The sequence continues at coordinate 6,301,369 of NC_046189.1, forward strand.
CATTCAACTTAACTCATACATCTGTGCCTGTCCTAATTTGCAAAGATGCATGTTACCTCTCCTAACAACTACTAAAAGCTGATGGCTGTTTACATCACTGCATAGAAGACTATTTCATATTAGATTACTGAAGGAACAAGCTCCTTCAAGAGCATTATCAGCATAATACCTATGACTTTAAATGCAAAACTAATCTTACTGCAAACTGTCCTTACTTAACTAAAACTGTAGCAGATGCAAACAATAGAACCTGGGCACAAGAAACACGAAATACACTTCCTGAGGAACAAACCTGAAACAGTTTCTTAAACATCCTGTATAAATAGCTGCTTCAGAAGCAGCTCTTATGCATGAACATTTAAGAAACCACTGTTATTTCAGAGATGGCATTATGTGCTTTACGAGGCTACATGCCTGAATCGGCTCTGTTCTAATGTTTTACGAACAGCACAAAATTCATTGTCATTCATTCTTATACCACCATAAATTCTTGACAGAATCACAGCTCTGGTAACCAGCCATTTGTATATTCCTATTTCACATCTTGGCCTCACCTATGCATTTTCCTATAGGCATGGCTACAGAAACTGCAGGTACAGGCTCTATATGGAAGCAGGAGTTGCTAGATTTATAGTCACTACTAAACCAAATGAGCAGCCAGTGAGCCAGCCAAGGGAACCTGATGCATCGTAATAGCTACCATGTTGTGTGTAGCTCCTGTGGTTAGCCGAAAGATAAATCTTAAATCACACCACCTACCCAGTTCTTCAAGAAGAAATAGGGCAAGAGAAGCCACAAAAAAGCCAGGCACAAGTTGTTTGATGATACCAATAACCCTTCAAAGCATATTGTCACAAACTTGTGTCAAGCCTACCAAATTACTCAGGAGCACTTGCTAAATAAACATGGATCATTTTGTTGTAGCAGCCTTTTCCACCCTACTCAGGTGTCACGCTTGTGCAACTGCATCAGCACCAGACAGCTCCCCCAGCTTACTCACCCTAGGACAAATGCTTCCTCTCACTTACAGAGGATAAGGTTTGCTCTTGAAGCCCAGACTCTCACAAACACAAATGTTCACAGCGATGCCGCTACAGCCATGTACACATGCCCCAGCAAAGCCTTTAGCCCCGAAGAGACACCACCATAAGCAGCATGCTGAAGTGGCCCTATGATTCCCTCTGCTACGTCCCCACAACCCTGCATAGGACTGTGAAGGGCTGTGAGAAATTCACATGCAAAGAGTAAACTAATACAGAGCACAAAGTAACTTGCTTAAGTAGTCACCACATTGTCACACAGCCTACTCACTGTTAAATCACCATTCCTTTACCTCTGTAGTAGAGTTGAGGCATGTCTACGTGTATAAAAAAAACCATAAATATCTACAGGATTGTGGGCTGGTCCAAAAGTCCTAATGCCTGAATCCAAGTAGGTTTGCTATATGGCAGAAGTGCTGTACTTGTGTTACAGAAAGACAAGTCTCTCAATAGCAGCTGGGTGCTCATTCATTTACACGCCCAGCAGAGCCAATGCCAGGCTGCATGATAAGCATCAGGGCAGCCACACGGCAGGCCAGGATGGTGCAAAGCACCACGTTCCTTCCCAAATCGAATGCAGTTTTGCCCCTTTTTCAACTTCCCTTTCCACCTCTCATTGTCCCTCTAAGCTGAAATATATAAACTCCAGTTTGACAGAACCGCAGGGAAACACAAGGACACAAACATGTTATTCACAATCCAGAAAATCTGTCTTCTGAATTAGAAGCAGCCAAAGGCTGAATTCTCCAAGGCAACTTGCTCTGAGTACTTGATGTGGCCAAGGATAAAGCTGACAGGGCAGAAAAAAAGCTCAGATTTAAGCAATCAATTGCTGAGCCACTGAACCGAATACAACTGTGGATAGGACTGCAGAACATTGCAAGACACATTTTAGTTTCATTTGTGCATCAGCAGCATCCCCCTCCTCACCTGTGTCATACAGCTGCCAGCAGAGCTGTCAAAGCCAGTGCAGCTCCTCTGTAAATGCTATGGCCTGATAGCCATTTCTCTGTGAGGATTATTTGGAGTTTGTTCCCTTTAGCTATCCAGTTTACTGCAGCAATGAAAATAACTCTACTTCAATAAAGCAAGGCCTATACAGAAAGACTAAATTAACAGGAGTTAAGTTCAGACAATACTGAAGAGATGTAAGTATCATATCCAAACACCTATGGGATTACTGTGCAGAACAGAGAACACGTGCAGTGGACATGAAAAATAGGTCTACCAGAGCACCAAGAATCCAGGTAGTATCAGAAGAAATTTTCTATCAGTAAGGACAGCAAATCAAAAGTAAAGCAGGACTAGCACCAGTGTGTGCACTGCAGCAAGGGAACTGGGGAACAAGCTCTAACTTCTGGCTAACCAACTTCCTTCACCCACCCAAATACTTTTATTTGCAGCTTTGACAGCTCCCAACACAGCTGCTGCTCCTTACCATTATTGTGATTTTCAATTTAAAACATCATCATTTCATCCTGCTGCTACATTCCCTCTGAGCTAATATCCTGCTGCTAGGGGCAGCAAAGAGCCTTTCTCCTAGATTTTAACCTTCCATTTTCTGTGATGTGCAATGCACCATGGGGTGCACATTGCTACACTGCAGAAAGTTTTAATTCAGAAGCAATCCCATGAACACCTTCTTGGCACTAGCTGGGTCATTTGGTGAGAAAAAGCAGCTAGGAAAGCATAAGAAAAACACTATACATGCCACAAAAAGACCAATCATTTCTTCACGCAGCAGGGGGCTATTAGATGACAAAGTCTTGTCTCCCTTGAAATGTCTGTCTGTAGCAAAAAGGCCAGAGGCAGCTCTGTGCTGATTTCACCCCAGCAGGCAGCAGCAGGGCTACGCCAAGACAGATCTGGTGGAGCACACAGGCACTTTGGCTGGTGGAGAAAAACCACCACGTTGTTGTCTCAGGGCCACCCCCAGTGCTGCAAGATCTCCGTCAGGGATCCCAGTCAGGGTCACGTTAAAAGGCGCCATCTGTCCCCATGCTCTCATCTCTGCCACAGTGGGACTGCTCCTTACGTAAGGCGCTTCCCAAGCCAGACAGAGAAGCCCTTTAACACGCTGGTGTCCCATCCAATCCTCCTCCCAGCAAAGAGCTTAATGAGGGCTGTTTTCAAGCAAGGTTAGGAGGAAAACAATTATCGTTTTTATTTGTATGAACACAGAAAGTAATTGAGCAGAGCGTGGAGGAGTGGGCAGGAGGGAAAGAGAATACATGGCCTTTTTCCTCCTCCTGCCTGTAGCTCAAGAGCCTTAGAAGTACTGGGGTAAATACTTAAGTTCAAGGGATGCACAGTATCTGAACTAGAACAATATGAAAAGAAAGTGCAATAAAAACATCCACAAAACCTTCCAGCCTTTTTTCTTGACTATTTAGCAGGTTTATTTGGGTTTTGCCACTCCCATCCCCCAATCAAAGAGAAATTGCAATGAAACTGAAACTTTTTGTCCAATCACAAAATTTTTGTTTCCTGAAATTTCTAATAGTGAACTAGTCAGGCCAACACGAAAAACATCCTTGTAGGGAGTGTGGAGTTAATAATTTGCTCAACAGGGAAGGATTTAATTTGCCTCCTTCACACCAAGGCCTGGCACAGCTTACATGCCTCACTAGCAGTACCCAACAAAATTCAGACTTTCAACCACCAAACTCATGATGGTGCTCACTTATTCTGCAGAAGTTATCAACTCATAATCTTACATTCTCTATCATCCCTTCACAAGTACAGCTTCTCCCAGCCTTGTGCTCACCCAGGCTGGGAGAAGCCTTACCAGCACTGCTCTGTGGAGGTGCAGCCCTCTCCCCATGTTTTGCTCACTTGTTGCAAGGCCAGACGGGATGCTGCGGTGCCCTGTTGAGAGGACACTGCCAGAGCAAGCTAACCCACGCGCAGCCACTTGAGCACCATCTGGCTCGCAGGGCTGCTTCCCAGGAGCTGCTCCGCTTCAGTAGCTCTCTTCCCCGCCAGCACCTGCCATGGCTGCGCCACGGCAAAGCAGACACCACCTTTCTAAAAGGGATTAATGTCTCAGCACCAACTTGGACTAATAAGCAGAAAACAAATGACGCTACAGCTCTGCCCTGCGTGCTGCCACCCTACCCTGCACCAAACAAGGGCTGTGGCAGTGCGCAATGCTGCCAGTCTGCCCTCTCTGCACTTTGCTCGTGCGTTGCCTCATGAAGCTCAACCAGCAGGCACTGCGCTGAATAGCTGCTCTTAGTTCTCCTGTTTTCCCACAAAGGAAACGCTCCTTTCCATCTACGCTTGCACTGCTCCCTTGGCACAACAGCATTCCACCTGAGCACTTTTGTGAGCAAGTGTATGGTAGGTTACACCTGTTAAGCCAAAGATTATTACTGCTTATTTTGATTGCAACAGCATTTAGAAAACAGCTGAAAATGGGGCCGCATTGTACCAGGTACTGTACAAACACACAGCAAGATTATTTATGAAGATACGTAGTTGTTGCATAGTGTCAATGCTTTTGTGGAAAATGAGCAGTAAAAGCATATCACAAACAGATTTTCTAGCAGCTCCAGGACCTCTTCTTTGGTGGTAAAAATGCTACTTTGCATGAAGTTATATGCACCTATTTTCATTTGGTGGGAACTTGTGTTGCAGAAAAGATTTCATATTCTGAAAATGCTGGTATTATTGAAAGACAGAGGAAGATCTCTGTCCCAAAGATTTTGCTATCTCAGTCATCATTAAATATTGGGGGGGGACACACCACAAAACAACTCAACTTCATTTAAATGGTATAAATACACAGTTTCTCTAGAAAGAAACTATAACTGCCACAACTTCTGCTTAAAACAGCAGATTGTTTTATTATTTTACATTACTTGGGCTAGAGGGTAAAATCCTAGATATGGTAGACAGTTAGCATTTTATACCAGGATGTTTTGTTTGTTTGTTGTTAAAAGTATCTCTCTTGTTTTAAACATGAGTAAAACAAAGTACACACTTCCACTAACACTTGTAAATAACGTTAAGAGACTAGTACCCCAGTGTTTAGCATCAATTTGAAAATTGCTGCAAGGGATGGATCAAAAACATGATTTTGAATGGAATGATTTCTCTTTTTTAACTTTTTTAAAAAAATACCTCTGGAAATGAAAAGGACTATTCACAACCTTGAAAGGATTGTCTAGGGAATTCTGTCCTGTTTCCCACCTATAGTGGTTTTATACTCCAGGCAGGTTTTAATACTGAGCAAATTATCCAAACTCTTATCATACTACACACACAAAAAGATAAAAAAACATACCCAAATGCAGAAATCATGCCTTTTGGTGATTTTTTTTTTTTCTCCATGGGAAAACATGCAAGAGCATAACAGCAATAACGTCCTTCCTTTCACACAATTCTTGTAGCTGCTGAGCACTGCGCCAGGTCCCCTTCATCCTCACTTACTTCAGTGAAAGTTCCTACAGCATCCTTTGGGATAAAGTCCTTAAACACTGAGTTTACAAAGCATTTAAAAACATCTGTATAACTTAGGTGCTTGGGCAATACATCCTCACTTAGCAGATCACTTAAAGCACTTAGAGTAAATCATGTGCTTGGTGGCTTCTCAGACTCAAGGCTTTAATGTTACATCTTTACAGGACTATCCAGCTTCCATAGTGTGACTGAAATAGAGCTAACAGCTCCAGAAGTTACAGACCAAAGATGGCTTCACTTTTTGAAGACAGTACGGTTAACAGATAGCGTATGCGTACCATAAATCTATTATGTGCAGTACATAAAAAGCTCTGACTGGGATTAGATGTTGGCATGTGTCATTAACTCGCTGTTAAAAGAAATAAATACATGTGTTTAAAGTGACAAGGAACCTTTGGAAACCAGCAGTAAATAAAAGTACTCTTCAGGATGGGCACAATGGATGTAGTAGGATAGATGTAGCAGCAAGTTCACTACTATGTACCTGAATCTCTGCAAACAGCAATGCATCTTTGTGTCTGCTACATTTTTCAATTATAGATTCGTCCTGGGTTTGCTCTAGTTTAGTGGCTCTTGTCACCATGGCAACCCATCTATAACTACCAGATACTTACCCCTCTCCCTTCCTGCAGCCAACTTGAAACAGCTTTGGAGTTGTTTCCATGGCTTTTATTTAGACATCTCCCCCACATGCACATCTCCAAACACTGAGTTACTACAGGTGCTCCAAACAGCAAGGCTCTGTATTTTGCCCTCTGCAGGTCCCAAGATTAATGGACTATATGATTTACTTCTGGCATTGATTTCTGCACACAATTTGAGCTGTGTGTCAACTACTTAACAGTCTTCATCACAAACCCACTAGAGTCATTGGCAGGCCTGCTGCTGATTTAGTTACTGCTGTTCCCATTCATCTAGTAATCAAACAAAATAATCCTTAATTTAAAAAATAAAAATTGGCTCTGAACTCCCAGGCATCAGTCTGGTGTACTGATCCTTCATCACCTAGGTTTGGAAGTTGCAATATGGTCCTTAATGATGATGACTTATCTTCACCAGTTATAATACTTTTTCTTCCCCCAGATGAGCAATGGTAAAATCTCTATTTTTTTAACCTAGAAATGCTGTAGACAGGAGAGCAACCCAGTTTTTCTGTACACAGAAGCTAGCTAGGACATAAGAGAGCATTGGCTGAAGAGAAAACTGAGCCAGCAAGATGCACAGGCAGGACCAAGCTGTCCTCAGAAAGCCCTAAAGGAACAGAGGCCACTAAGCCCATGGCTACACCATCAGTTAAGAGCCTGCTGTCAGATCAGACTCACCCACCATCCATATTGTAAATCCCTGGTTCATGTGAAGAGGATGCTTCAACCCAAGCTCTTTGGACAGAGGGATTAGTCGTATTCAGCATCTTAGCACAGGCCCAGACTATTAATGTGATCTGGATAGCTTTGGCATGGGAAAGGCAAAGCAAGCTACTGATGGCCCACCAGCAGACTGGAGAAGATGGCTCCACCTAAGCACATTTTAGATGCTTTGACCAGATACAAAGCCAGGCTCTGGCCAGCCACAGTGAGGCCTGATGTGCTGGAGCCTGCTTCTTATTTCACACTGCAAAAACACCCAGAGCTAAGGCAGGTCCAAGAACTACCATAAAAAGGCAACACTTTCCTACACCACCACGATGAAACATCAACATCTGAGATCAGGCCCCAGTGGAGGGAAGGAGAAGGCAAGGAGGAATTTGAGATGAGGTAACTCACAGACTGGAAACATGCCAAATGAAACACACAGTCGGAAAACTAAGGAGAGCACAAAGGAAAATACTTTACAAAAAGCAAGAGTCCTTGTGCATTCCCAGAACAGAATCTCAGACTAGTTGAGGCTAGCAGGGACCTCTAGAGATCGTCTAAGTCCAACCTTCTCTGCACAAGCATGGTTGCATTTGTTCATATCAGCAACTATTTATCCAGAAGCAACCCATTTAAGATAACCCTTTGGTCCAGTTCAATTAGAAATGCAATTAAAAAAAATTAAAGTCACAGTCCTGCATGTTAATTGGTCAGTCCAGTGGATGTTAGTCCCTTCCCACTTGAAAACACTGATTTCCACCTTCATTATGAATCATATCACAAGCCCCTGGCTTTACACAGCCCTTAGCTAAACTTGTACCTAGCCTTGAACTTGATATCTGGGACACTACTTTGATGCATTCCTCAGGAGTACCCTAAAAGCATTTTCTGTTACACATAAGAGTATGAGCAAATGAGTCAGCACACACTGGGTGTGAACTTGCATTGCTCTTTACTCCCTGTTCATTTACCTAGGTGTAAGTCAAGAACAACCCCACTGCTGTCAACTGAATTATATCAAAAGAAAGTGCACACAGCCTTCTAAATGGAAGACGCAGTATCATGTTTTATAGCTTGCATAAAACACTGCACGTCATTACAGGCTCACAAAAACATGAGTGGTTTATGTACTATTTATTAAACCATACTTGCTGTCTTAATACAAGAGCAACACAAAAACAAGTAAAAGTCTTCAATACGAATGCAAACCTGCGTGCTTTCTGAAGTCCTGCTAAAGCTTACACTAACAAACACACCCCTTCCATTAAAAGGATTAGGAGAAAAAGAAACTGAAAGGAAAAAAAAAAAAAAGAAATGGAAAAGGATCCAAGACAGAACTCTGAGATGCATAGCAGGTAAGGAAATAAAAAGCATACATCAAGGATTGTGATTTTTTAGAAATCCAGGGATCAGTTCTCAGTCCCAGCTTCATGCCTTGGCAGTCCGATGGGGGCACACAGAGCACCTGCTTTAGCAGACAAGCCTCCAAAGTAATTGCCAGCAAAGCTACCCCTTTGCCAACTGCCCTACACATGCCAGGAAAGCAAGGCTATGGCTGGCATCCTTGCTGAGAATCTCAGCCCCTCACAGAGGTCTCATCACTGCATTCCTTGCTATGAGACCCTGCATCAAGCTGGAGTGGCCCCTTGCTGACACTTGGGGAAAGCCTCTCTGAGGCTCACCACTCCCCTGCCTGTAAAGTGTCTTGAATCCTTTCTTGCTTTGCATGAGTAGAAGACAAGAGAGATGCCTTGGTGACTTGAAGGGTAGAAATGAAAGGTAGGACTCAGTATTGTTAAACTGGAAGGGCAGCTGCCTAAAGGCCCGAAACTGGGTAGATAAAACCACCTATTTGCGTGAGTCCTTGTGGCATCACTTTGATAATGGTTTTCTACTTTTAAAAGGCACCAGGAGCTTTGGAGAAATCAACCACTCAAGGCCTTTGATGTTTCTCAATTAGCTGAATCAACACTAGTACAGCTCTGGAAGTATTGGCACAAACTGGCTTCCACCTACAGAAGCACAAAACCTCTTTCCCTCCTCTGATAATTCTCAAGCTCCTGAAGAACCTGCCTCAACTGTCTGGTCCACGTCGGCATTCACAGATGTCTCCTGGATGGATCCCGTATGCTTCACTTACAGCGCTTATTCCCCTGCCCATGGAGAACATTTAAAATCAGAGCAGGGAGGGGGACAGAATTCTACAGTTCAAATCAGTCTAAAGTCAAACAACAAATCTGTGCATTTCCAAAGATGGGGGTAATAGTGAGAAGTTTAGTTTTGCCAAGGAAAACAAAGCTGGGCAGGTTAACGTGCACACACACCAAGCCTGTACCATCTGAAGCTTCAAGTGTCTGACCTGCAATTAGGAAGGGATTTTGTCTCTCATCTGGTGTGTTGTTAAACAGCTGTAGAGTTCCTCCTCTGGTAGTATAAACATACTTTTTCTTTAGAGAGATGTAATTTGGGTTACACAGGAGAGATTTTAAAAAAAAAAAAAAAGTAGTGTCCTTCCTATGCTCTCAATGCACTATGTGGATGATGTTTGGAATGTAGACATTGCCAGATTGGAATGGACCTGTGTTTCCTCCAAGTTTGTATCCCATCCCCAGACATAGTATACTCCAGACACTGTAGCAGATCATCTCAATTTTTTTTTTTTTTTTTTGCACATTTTGTTCCATTCACTCTGCAGGTTCACTGACTGTGAGGTTGATGTTCTCACGACAGCAGTGGAGTTCAGTAACATCCCTTCTGCACAACCAGAAACCCAGAGCAGAAGGATGTTTAAACAGACAGCAACATTCACACTTAACAGTTCTGGCCACTGCCTAGAAAAAAAAGGTCTTATGTTGGAGTGTAACTTTCATCATGTATGCAATCCCCTAGAGTCTATTTATGGGCTTGAAAATTAAGACTGTACTTGATTATTTTTCTGGAGGGAGGAACCCTATGATTTCCTAAAGTGATGGGAAATAGCAGCGTTCCAAGGCAACTATTTACTTTATTATTTAATGTCCACATTCCTCAGTTTAGCACTTCAAAAATAAATGCCTTTAAACAGTCCACGTGCAGCACTAGCTATACAATTGATTCAATATGTTCCAGTCATCCATGGTTATTTCAGTGCAAAATGAAATCAGAACAAAAACACAACAGAAGCAAACACCTCTGGAGCTCAGAAATAACAAAAAGCCCGTCCTGTTCTTTAAGATATTTTCCACTCATATCAAAGCATTTGTTACTAGAATGAAAGTGAATGAGGCCCTTCCAGCCCAAAGGTGATTTACAAAACAGTTCATGGAAGGAGAGAAAAAAAAAAAAAAAAGTAGGGACTCAGAACAGAAATGTCATCTTGCTAATAACTATTGTTTCTCTATTGAATAGTTTTTCCGTTAGTGAGGATGATTCACAGCAAACACCACTGCCAGCCTATCCCCAGCAGTATTTAGTCAAAATGGTGTTGCAGCTCTCAGAAATAACATGCAATAACCATATTATTTCCTGCAATGCAATGTCAGCCCCGAGTCCATTGCTCTTGCTGTGAAGGCTGCAGCTGTGCCTAACGAAGACCAGAAACGCTCCCCAGCAATGCTTCAAAGCAAAGGTGGCACCTTGTCAAGAGGGCAGAAGTCACACCTCTTCTCAAATCTGCCACTCTGACGATTTATTGCCATTGTAGCACAAAAAATTTGCCAACATTTCATGTTAAAAAGGGCCATTTCAGCATACACTTTTCTGGATGTAATTTATTTCTTCAAAATACATGGAAGCATTTGTTCACTGAAAACAAGTGTCTTAGCGGCTTGAAGGACCAGTACCCAGAAACCACAGGAAAAACATGAAGGCAATTTGACAAATACTTCCTCTTTCCAAGATCAGAGGACCAGATGTGTTCATCCCAGAGCAGCCAGGTTAACAAACATTTAAAACATAATCAACAACTGTTCAAGGCACGAACGTAATGGGAAGAAAATGCAACTGTTGCTAGATCTGACTTGTACATACTGTGCTTCAGATGTCAAATGACACCTAGGACTAAGTTCTCAGCATCTTTTGTCAACTGTTACTATCTATGAGAAAGCAGGGATGTTAGTCTTCCTAATTAAGTACCTGATTACCCTATTGTGGGCACAAACCAGTGTAACTGTTTGCAAGCACCAAAACACACATCATCCTCTGTCCTTTGGTTAGGAAGCCCACCCTTTGCCCTGTGCATATGCTGCATTCTTCCGGCATTTTGCTTGCAGAATATGCAGCTTTCTTGATCCTGTTCAAAGATGTGATGTGCAAAATTGAGGGGGGGCAGGGGGGGGAAAAGCATGCCTGAAGAAGGACCAAATCTTCTCCAGGTAAGGCCACAGCGCTCCAACACTGACAGTATCATCTGTGGAACAGTAACTGTCACGGCACTACCCTGCTTTCCTCCTCTTGTATTTCTAGGAATTTGGCTATCAGAATGCCTTTCAAGCACAATTTCTAACATCATAAAGTCATATCTCCAACCCACCCTCCTGCATGACGTTAACTGTTTTTTGAAAGGTTCCCAGATTCCTAAAGTCTTGGGAAAATGTACAAACTGAGATTGGGTTTAAATACACACATGCCTTGCAGCATGACGTTTCTATAACTGCAGCCAAGATTTCCCTTTACTTTAATGGAAAGTGACTGTTCTAAATGACTCCTCTCTCTCACATCTTCTACCCTCCTGCCCTCCTACTTGGATCTCCTTTTGTTTCCTCACTCTGCCCATACATTCAGACCTCTTTCACTGACACAGTGCTTTAGATTACTGGATTCCTTTTTCACCCTCAGTGCAAGTCCCCCAGCTTTATTCACTAGAGCCAGGTGAATTATCAGGCCTGCTACTGCAACTACTTACATGTTCACAGACCCTTATTCACGTAACATGGTACATCAATCTAAGTGTTTACTGTGTCAGGAACAAAACAATTTTGGCTACAGTAATACAGAATTACTTGGACCTGGCTTTAGCTTGGCAACGATAACCAGCATAGCAAAGGCTTTGCTCTCATCTGCTCCCATCAGCTGATGCTGACTTTATGATGTGGCTCAAAAGCTTAATTAAACATCATCAGGATACATATTATCTTCACAGATTTTGTTGGTGCCTTTTAAAACTGTAGCCTGGCTGGGTGTAAGAACCATTATAGTAACAGATTGCCAAATGGAAACATCCTTTTTTTTTTTTTTTTTAAATAAAAAAAGGAAAGAAAATAGGGGGGGAGAAAAAAAAAGAAGAAAAAGCTGGTAAAAATAGAACTGGCTGGAAACCAGAGACCACAAGAAGAGCTGGCTTACAGGAAATTGCCCTCATCAGTTACTAGATGGGAAATTTTTTCCCATGTATTACATGGATCATGCAGAGACAGGGTGATTTTACACAAAAAAGTGTATTATCTCAGGATGACCTAGCTTGCCATCTTGTATGGTTGGGAAGAAGTGGAATGGAGAGGCTGTTCCTTTTCTGTCCATACCAGCAAAGCTGAAAGAATCCCAGAAGATGCTTTGTCCATTGCAGTAGCAAGTTTCAGTGACTTAAAACAAAAACACTTAAACATTTCGGCCAACATAAAGCATCAAAGTCTACAAAACAGTAACAGATACACCATGAAACAGAGGTGTAGGGACTCTGACTTCAGTGGTTCTGCTCCTATGAGGGAGTATTATTCATAGTAATAATGTCTCGTTTGTTCAGGTCTTTACATGCTGTGTCATTGCAGAAGTATTACTCCTGTTTTCACTGTGCCAGTCTAATTGAGCTTAATAGCATATTACTTAGCGAGAGCTACAGGCAAAGCTTACCTATTGCCTTTTAATACAAAAATGCTACATTTCCTAACTTGCCAATACCAGTGGTTTTGTCACAGAATGAGCAAGTGTTTGCATAAACGTGGCTACTGTTGCATGATGGGTTCAAAGCTATGAATGAACAAATAGCTAAATCTCCTCCCAAACAGACAGCTTTTGTGATGTGCAATCATAATCACAATTTGGCTCTATCGTCTGGCTGGGACTTCAAGCAGCTTTTACTAGTTACTCCTCGGTGCTCTGCAGGCAGTAAACTGTAGGCTTCTCTCAAAAAAATGCCAAACTATTCACTGACAATTTGGTTTTGTTTATGAAACCAGTTCTCCGAACAGCAATGCTGCTAACACACATGTAACAACAGCACACTTGCTCCACGGTTCTGCAGCATGGTTAAGTGTATCATTAGCCCCATTTTTATATTGCTTGAGGTCACCTGGGAAGTCAATAGCAGAGCTGGGTTTTGAACACAACCCACCTGAACGCTACTCTCCCTTTTTGTTGGCCATGAGACCGACATGCACAGTAATACCATACGGTGCTCTGCCTGTATCACTGCCCAAAACCAGTCGTGGTCACAAAGATTCCTTCTACATACACAGCAAACTTTGGATCAATCCTGCTATCGCACTACTAAAGAGCAAGAAAAGCCAAGACTGTTTTCCACCACTTGCTGAGCTTCCATCACCTTTTTTTTTTTTTTTTTTTTTTTTAAGGCCGATTCTATTATTTCCATTATGTGGCTCAAAATTGTCATTCCTAGAAGAGCCATTCACCAGTTTGGTCTAGGTAATTCCACCATCCCCAGCATTTTTTTTTCTATATTTCTTAAGGACCACATTCTGCCCCCCATACACATACTAACTACCACCTTCTTCCCCAAATGCATGGCTGTAGAGAATCTACAAGGTTTTGTAAAGTATGAAAACTGCTAAAAAAAGATCCTGAAGTTTTTCACTAGTTCTTTACACGCAGGCTGTGCTGTACTAACTTTATCACAGCAAATTCCCCATCAACTCAAACAAATACATAAGGAACAGCCAGTCACTGTCAGGCCTGTTCTCCTTGTCAAGGACGACACCAGCATACGTCACCTCTGGAATCACATCTACAGGGAGCTCTGGCACTGCCCCTGTCCTGTCCTACAGCACGGCTCATTTACCTGGCTCTGAGCACTGACCTTAATGGTCTTTTTTATTTCCTAGCTGCTGCACTCCCTGCAGCTTACACCATCTAACCTCATGATGGTAAATAGTCACAGCCTGTGTTCTGTGCTCAGGCAAAATTTTCATCTGCACTGCTTCATCTGGCATAATTTTCCTAGATTTTGTTATTTCTGCCTGAATAAGCTATTTCCTCATCTCTGCGTGATTTTTTTTTTAAGTTCTTATCTCTATTTAATGTCTTTTCCACCCCATCTCCTTCAGTACCCAGGAAGCCTACGGACACCTGAGCAGCTAACCTGTCACAGATAAGAACACCCCTGCTATTTACCAATTTGTTTCAAAGCAGAATACTATAAAAATCTCTGCTCTGCCCTGAGGAGCAGAAGAAAGGTCACGCCTTCTACTGTTTTCCTGCTGATAATCCAAGCAAGCTTTCTTGTTCGATTTGCAATCACCACTCAAAGGTCCTGCGGTTTAAAAGCACATCCTGGCACAATGCAGCACGCACGCATTATGCAAGACCCTGACGAGATACACAGTCACAGGTGCTCTGTGGAGAGACACAGCACCCCATAAAATACAGACCGGTCTCTGCACACAGGGACAAGCATAGCCACCATCTCCCAAGAACTCACCAACACACCTGTCCACTGGCCACCAGTGAAGAGGGTCTGCAGCATACTTTTTAATCAAGTGGAGATCAGAAAACATCTCTAGAGGAGGGCAAGATTTAAACAAGAGAATCAAAGACAGTTTTAAATCAAAGTTGCAAACGTGATGGTTCCCACACAAAAAGAGTCTACCAGCACACATCTTGAGATAGGCAGAGTTCACGTAATCCTACAAAACTAGGCAGCCTATTTGCAGAAGAAATCAACTGGAGCTGAACAAAGCAGCTTTTCTAGAAATGCAAGCACTGACATTTTACAGGCTGCTTCTCAAGAACATGGATTTATTTCACAGTCAAAATATTTTGTTCAATCTGCCTGGAGAACAGGCCAGGAACAATCTGACCAGACCAGGTCCCAAGCCCTTTCATTAGCACAGCAGCATCACCTTTGTTTATCCCCCTGTATTTTCAGACTCCTAAGTAGATGACAGCCTCCTGAGATCTGTTGCTCTTGTGAAAGTTGATATGAAAAACACACTGTGGGCTAACATCTCCTGAGAATCTCTTCATTATGTATGCACCTGCAAACACAAAACTCAGAATTTCACCCCACTTCCCCGTGTCTTCCAATTCCACACATGGCACTGCTGAACCTATACTTGAATCCCAACTTCCAGCTGCTGTATAAAGCTAATTAGGAAGTTAATACTGCTTCCTGATGGAGGCAGACAACCTAACAGAGGCAGGGCAGTGTCTACTCTGCACCATTACAGACAAGGACATACTTGCCACCCCTTAGCCTTACAGCAAGGGTTCAGCTACACCGACCTGGCTACAGGGCTGAGCCACATTGCCCTTTCTGGTAGAAGGTTCAGCAAAATGCCACCCCCTGCTCTGGCTCCTAAGGGCTCTGCACAAAGGGGAAATGGAGGATTTGCACACAGGCCAGCAATATTTCCAGCCCTGTATGGCTAAGCTTAGGTTTCCCTGCTCGAAGACTCTAAACCGATGTTTAAAACTGAAAAATACCCCACTGCTTTTTGAAAACTTCTGGACCAGCTCTCAGTCAATCCGTTTTGTCTAAATGTCCCTCTGCCTTTTTTCTTTTTTCCCCCCTTGCAAGAGCAAGTTCTATCCACAAAGTCATGCACTTTAAAAATGTCCTGAACCCACAAATCACAGTTGCTGTGCCCAGGCACATGATTCATAACCACAATAAAATTGTCTGAGGCTTGCCTACTCTCTTCTGCACTGACACTAATTCTAAAGATTGAAAATGAGATGCAGATTGCTGCTTCTGCAAATATACTCTGTAACCTTCATGAGAGCTGGGTAACCTTCAGTCTCAGCTTCATTCTTTACCTGCAAAACATATACCATACAGGTGAGCTACTACCCTTGGCATCTCCCATGCATCTCTTCTCTCCATCATTAAGCTGAATTACAGCAAAATACAAAACTTGTTCACACTCAGAGAAGAGCTCCAAGATGCTACATTTTTGTAACATCAGTGTCTCCAGACACAGGCTGGAGAAAGTAGCTTCTGGAAACACCACACGGAACAGAAGCCTTCTTAAGGCAGCCCTTAACCTGCTGCTTATGGACAGATACTCACTGAGGTTACACAGCAGCAAAGAAGCACTCCAAGAGCCTACAATAAGGCTGGTCACAACCGTCTGATATCCTTCAGCTAAAGCTGCAGACAGCATGACGTTCACATTTGAATATGCCCAAAGAGATTACAGTTTAAAAAAAGACTGCACCAACTATGTCAGTGGCCAGTGTCTGTGATCTGTCAAAAAAATACTGCTTCCAAAAAGGAGTGATGCATCTTCAAAATTCACCTTTTCAACTGGGAATACAGAGATGCTTACACACACAACAGCAGCCCCCCAGTGCCAGTAAGAGCTTTCACTCTTTTCACAGGCATAAGGACTCACTGAAGAAGGATGGGTGAAGTCAGCATGAAGGAAACAGACATCCCGCTCCTGACTTCCATCTAAAAAAAAAATAAAAAAATCAGAGTTTGCCTCTACCCCAAGTAAATTTATTGACCACACAACTTGTCCAGGCAACCTGTGGGGTCTAAATGGCACGTCCCCTGTGAAACCCATGGGTCTCCAACCAGGCAGCCCCTCCACGTATCGCTCAGCTGAATTTGAGCCTTCTTGCCTCAGAGAACAGGCTGCAAGGTCCACCCAGCTTTACACCTGCTGCTTTCATTGCAGCCACGCGATACAGAGGAGAGTTGACTCCAGGGGTCCCAACAGTGGTGCCCTCCCACCAAGAGGAGCTGGGGACTCCCCCCATTTCTTTTTTATTGCTCTCTGGCCTTTCCAGCCAGGAGCGATACAAGGACTTAGGCAGTGCGAGTTCATCAATCAGGTCCAAGCGGGGAGCTGGGTACAACAACTGGTAAGCAGCTTCTGTTTGCACATTGGTTTTTTTATCATCTTCCTGAGTGGGGGGGGGTTTGCTTCATTACAGTAGCCAAGAAAATGCAGAGTTGCTTTGACTGAGGTACAGAACACACTTTCTTTTCCTTTACCTTTTTTCTTTCAAACGTTTGCAGTTACCCCAAAGAACACAGTGAAAAAAGTAACATTTCTGCGCAGGGACAAATAGGCTACAGGATTTCTCCAAACTGCAAATTATTTTATTATTTGTTAAGGATTAGCAGTGCTGTAGAGACCGGCCAAACACTTCAAACTCAGCTCTAGATTTTGTTTTGAAACATCCTTTAAATGAAAGGTGTTCTCCCCTGTACTGCACTTGTAAAAACAGAATCACTTTTATCTATTCACTGAGACACCAGAAAACTATTTTAAAAAGGGATGGAATTGCCCATGGCAGGCAGAAACAAACAAGTCAAGTTCCTGTGCAACAGTACTTTTATGAGACTTACTTCTTCCATCTCACACTGTGACAGATGAATACTGAAAGCAATCTTACATCTTGTTCCATCAGCACATGAGACACCTAATAAATCCCAAGATGTAGAAAACACCCAGAAGGCCTTTTTTTTTCTGTTTCTTTTGGCTGCATAATTACAGGCAATAGTTACTATATTCATGCTACCACCCCTTCTGCCCTTGCAGAAATAATAGGCAAACAATGTGAAAAATACAAAAGATACCAGGGGAAAAACTAATTGCTACCTTTTGTGTAAATATAGGACATCCTTCAGGCATCTGTCTGGCTTGTACAGGATCCAGTGCTATTCTTTCCAGAATGGCTTGATCCAAGTAATTTATTTTCTTAAATGGTTTATTTGCATAAGACTGCGAGACACCTGACAGCAGGCAAAAAGCAGCCACAGCAGCAGGTGCTGCACTGATCTCAGGCCTCGGTGCTGATTAACACCAGCAGAGATGCTGATCCCAAGAAATACATAATCGCTGCTCATGGCCCGTGACTGTTTTCCTAGCCCCGGTAGCTTGTTCTCTGCCATGCACACAGGCACTTCTTTTTCAGCCCCAGACAGCACAGCAAAACTAAAGGGCCTGCCATGGGATGGCAGCCTGGGGCTTCTGCTGCCCACACAGCCTACAACAGCGTTCCAGAGGGCCTGGAAAGGCAAAACAAAGACGCCAGACCCTGCTGGCAGAGTTTCTGATGGATTCAGGAAGGCCAGACTTCAGAAAACGGGAAACATTAATCCCATGGAAAGCAAGAAGAAATCATGGAGACACGTTGCTGTGCGATGTCTTCCCAGCCCTTCACACTAAACCAAAGCTGAGGTTCCTCAAAGATGGGTCCTCGGCACCACTACCGTAACTGGTTATTGTTTTAAATTTGGTAGGCATTACGTTCCAATTTGACTAGCCTGACCAAAAAGAAAGCAAACCCTCCACCATATGCTCACCACTACCGCCAGCCTCTGAGACCCGCAATAATGAGAACAGTATAAAGGCTTTCCTGTTGCTATGTTACAGATGTTGCTCGGTATCTTCATGGTGGATTTCTGAGACTCAAGAGCCTGTTTCCTGGCTGTTACAAATGCACATGGGTGCAAGTCTGTTGAAATCAATGGAGCTACAGCAATTTCAGAGATAAATAAGCATCTGGCCCTGATGCTTCGAGCTTTCTAGCACAAACACAACATGCACAATTGCATTCTGACATGAAGAGCTTAAGCACGGCCATCTTCAGTTTCAGCTCTTGCTTATTATGAAAATGCGTAATTGTTAATACAAAAATACTAGTAGAATCAGTCAGAATTGTATTTAAAAGTTCAAGCTTTCCAGGTCAGCTCCCACAGCTAACATACGAAACTTGCCTTTGTATTTGCTTGAGAAAAGCAACAGTTTCCTGGTTGATGGGTTGGGGTCCATATTTTCTCCTTCTGAGCACAGTATAATATGCCTCAGATGCATGCATCCCTGTTCTAATTAGAAAAAAAATAAAAATGTATACATGTATCTGTCCATACTGTTACTGTTTGCACTATGGAGCTATTTCTTAGTTGAGGATAAGCTGTTAATTAAGATGTACAGTGGAAACAGGCACTTTGATGGAAGAGACAACAAAGCACTGCATGGGGCTCAGGAGATTGGAGTCTGATCCCGGCTGGGCTGCAGACTCGCCTACTGTCTGCAGATAATATTAATGTCTTGAGACGTGCCTCATTTCCTTGCATGCAAACTGGAGATACTAATGCTCCTTTGTACTTCAGGAATGGATCTCCAAGGAGGCTCGCTCCTCTTTAACCCTCTGTCTGCCTCAGCTCTGGAACTAAACACCTTCATGAAAGAGTAACATAGCATTTTTCTGGCTCCGTAAGGAGCTGCATGCTGCTGGGGAACATAGGCTTCCCTCTACCCACAGTCTTGTACCATGAGTTCAAACTCATTTATGACTCAGTGCAAGTTTGGTTTTGGAAACAGTCAACCCCTGCACCTTCCCATTTACCTCCCATCCCACTCCACAGCAAGGATTTTGGGGCAGACACTATTCCCTGACTGGTATTGTTCCAAACCAGCCTCAAGTCCAAAAGCCTTTACCCAATGCAAGCATTTAACCTCACAGAATCTTGCCTCCCATCTGGCTCCTATCCCCACTGCACGTATTCCCAGAACCTTTTCTAAAGGAAGATCATAATTTAGTTCAGCAGGTATCTCAAAGAAAAGAAGAAAAAAGAAGAAGAAAAAAAAGCAGCACCACTGTGTTGCATCGTATCTTCCCTAGCTCTGAGCTTTTCATTCAAGTAGCTGCAAAGAGTAGTCCGAGTGCAACAGCTCAACTAAGAGCACGTGAATGAGTTGAATTCTTCCCTAAAATTCTGTGCCACAGCAAAATCTCTCCTAGGAGTGCACTTAAAAAGTGAGGATTGGGATTTTCACATTTTCAGCCACACAATTCCACTCGCCTATTGTTGAGAAGGGCCTTTGGAAGCCTTAGCTCAAAGCAATCACCACTGCAGCATCAAAGTGTGAGATAACAGCATTTATATCATGGCTAGCAACGCAAAGCACTGTGTTGTACAGCATTTTGATTGTAGCCCTACCTGTGATGGTAAAGCAGGTGTACCAGCAAAGTGTAAAGAGCCCCTTGTGCAATAATGGTTAAATAAGAATGACAGTGGATGGACCTCTAAAACAAGTGTTTTCCTCTTTTTTGGTTAGGGTCAAAAACGCTATGAGGTCCCACTCATGCTCAACTCTCTCAACTCCTAGGCTAACATTCCCCATACTGACTCAGACTGCACTCCCTAGAAGCATAGGGCTGACCTGATTTCATCAGGATGCAAGACATCAGTCCTAAGCAGGCTAGGAATTATAAACCAAATGACTTGACAAAGTTATTTCAGCTACACACAAATACCCAGAGGAGAGGTAACAGAAGACATATGATTTGTGTATCCTGAAAAGTGTTATGTGTTTAGTTCATACAGTAAAATAACCAGATCATTATAATAGTAAAAATGCAAATCAGTTCCAAGCAAAAGCAGTGGGGACTTGGGCAAAGTTTTACAGTGAAATAACTCTTGACTTTATACATTGTTCAGACAAATGAACTGAAGCTCAGACAGATGAATTCTACAATTCACCTTTCAAAGTCTGAAAATCAAGAATTTGGCGAATGGCTTCCGCTAATCCCATATGCTTCCAAGGCAAGAAGCGACATTAAAAGAGATACTATAATGCCTTTAGATAATGAGGGAAGTTTATGCTTGCAGTGGTCAAGAGCTAGAAGAAAAACAACCAATTCTTCCTATGACTGTAATTTCTCCTCTCTCAGGATGTCATCCCTTCTCTTACACACCTGGCCACATGGCAAATCTGACATTCCCTTTAGGCAGAGCTGCACTGAGACCCGCCATACTGCCCTATCAGATCAAATAATTTTAACTCTGGTTCTGTTGTTACTGGTAACAGGTGGGAAAAAAAAAACCCTACAAGTGACTTTATGGGAGAAAGGAAAGACTCTTAACATATTGCCTGTTGAGTGTTAACCGTTCCAGAAATGTGTGAAGACGTAAGGAATAGAGATAAAAATCTATGAACAGGATATGAGTCGGTACTGTAAGTAACTGAAGAGCTTCTATTTCTGAGTGCTACACACTGAAGTGCTTTCTCCCCACCAATAACAAAGGATATTCAAGTCATAAAGGCATTACAGCCGCTATGCTCAAAGGCTGTAAGTGAAGCAAACCTTGCAGATAGAGATAACATCTCCTACAGCTGGGGGGAAGAAAAAAAAACCACCAAGCTAAGCTTTCAGGAATAGACACTTTTATCCATGTCTTTACCACTCACCTGCAAACTTGCCTGTTTTTCCTGCTATATCAGATAATCTCATAAAAGATATTTTCTCTCTCCAAAGAGACTTATCTTGCTTAATTTAAACTTTTCAGGTTAGAATTAAAGGGCATAATGTCTCTCTTCTTTAATACTGTCTCAGAAGACGTCACTGCTGTATTACAAAGAAAGGGCCTGGCTCCTACTCCCATTGAAGTCAAGAGCAAAGCTCCCACTCATTGCTACAGAAAAGGATCTTATCAAAATTGTTATTATCCTACTGGCTCTCAGCCTCCTAGTATAACATGCAGGAGGTAACAAGGGATATGTTTTTAGCCCACTGAATTACTAAAGAATAAAATAAAAAATATATATTGTAAGGGCCTACTGGCTGGTCTAGCAATTTATTCCACATAAATGAACTACATCGGAGTGTTTGAAGATTGAGTATTAAGTAGAAGCAGACACTTGCAGTTCTACAATATGTTGTTTCCTTTTAAAAAGAGTTGTGTACCACCTGTTCCTTCCATTTGCTGTTTTTTGCTGAAGACATTGCTGGCAACGAAATTAGTCATCAAAAAACAACCCACAAACACTTACTTGGTTAACTAACTAGCACTCGGGAGCTGCTGGCGCCAATAAGAACAACTTCCTCAGATACTCCCTCAAATATTTTTCTAGCCCTCCCTCTGGGTTTCACACCTGGTCTTTGGTAGAACATTAACTCAAGCATTTGCTACTGCTCAGAAAATTGCTGGTTTTTTAACTCTGCATCTTTATACACTATATGCAATCTCAATGAAAAACAAAGTGGCCCTTAAAAAGAGCACCTATTTTTGTACATTCATAATCTCAGGCTTTGAATTCAGTGAGTGGGGTTTGGACACGTAGTCCAAATGCCCAGGTGCACTTGAAAGAACAAAAAAACCAAGCCAGTTCTGCTGCTGTGCAGTATCAACATACTTGTGCTGACTTCAGTAGAGCCATGACAATTACAAATCCAGTCCATTAGATCCAATACTGCAAGTATAGCTGGTTCAGAGTCACACGGGTGCCAGCTGGCTTGCCTGCACTACTGGAGAAAAGATACTACAGCCACAACCCTCATTCAACACGTCCCACTTCGTTTCCTTCCTGGCATGGGTCCTAGGGCAGACGGGCTTCCCTGGTCCCCATCCAACCCACAGGCTTCTGGGGAGGAGGGCATCACGCAGGCACCCTTCCTGCTTTTCCATGTACGAACACAGGTCTGCAAGGTGTGCTCTTGGTCCACCAGACAGGGCTGGTTAACATCGCAGTTTGATGGCCCCCATTCTAAACTGCTGGATGCAGCCCAGGACACGTCTTTTTCTAACTCTTCAGCATACTGGCCAGACCACAGCCATCCTGCCGCCCAGGGCTAACAGGAGTGCCCCACTGAGAGTGCAAGGCAGCACGCTGTACATCCCGGCAAAGCGCTGCTGGGGGCAACCACCACAAGAGATCTCTAGATGGAGAAACTCTGCCCCTCTCTGCCCCACATGAGAGGAGCGCTTGAAACAACAATACAAGGAGCACTTCTGAACAGCTGGATTTTTTTTTTTTTTTTGTAAGCTCAAGTTCCTTGTGACTTCAACATGAACAGCCAAGGCTCAGCCTAAATAGCTTCTGCCTCACGTGACCCTCTAAGGTATTTCACAACCCTGAGTATCAAACCAAAGGATGCTGGATGTGATGTCAATGCCTTCAACAGAGAAGCAGGTCTGACTTTCTCTTTTCCCTTTTCATTTTATGACAACGAGAAGAATATCACACAGGAAATCTGTAACAGAGAAAGGAATAGACCTAAGGACAACATCCTTGGGTTTTTGGCCATGTGGACCATCCTTACTCCCCCCTATACCACACACGTGGCATTGCCTTCCTCCTTAGGAACCTCTGCTGTGGGATCTCTTTGCCTTCTGAATCCCTTTACACTTCCTGTTCCCAGAAGCAGAGAAAGAGACTAGTAGTGATGAGCATGTGAGCAGCTCCAGAAAACAACTTGAAGTGCATCATCTGGAAACTAGGGAACCAGTACACCCCGGTGCAATGACACTTAGATTTCTCTAAGAGATCAGGTGCCTTGTTACAATCATTTATTCGTTGTGCTATAGCAGACCACTTTTACAAGACAAACGGCCCAAAAGAGCAGCAGTTTTGAAGAAAGAAGCACAAAAGACTCCATAGCATAAGCAGTGATCACAGTTCTCGTATCACTCTTAACAGTGTAGAGGTAAATGCTCAGCTAGATCTGTCTGTTTATAGGGCTTGTAAGAACATCAGCTCACTCACTTTCTTCATATCTCACTTCAACGCAGAACAGAGGCATCCAAAGAACTAAAAGCTTTTTCTAGATTCAGTAGAGAGAGAGGGGTGAAAAATGGCTCCACCATATGTGGAGAAAACGGCTCAACCATATATGACCTTCACGGGCCTCCTGAGATGCTAATCTACAGACTCTGCAGGAGGAGAGCAGGGCAAGCACACTTCTTGTGAGCAGCAGTCACCCAAGGGCCTAGTGTTTAGCTAGGTCTTTGGGCTTTTGATAAAATTCTCTCCATTTTTTTTTGTTCCTACCACATGGAAATTCACCATGAATTAGTACAGGACTGGGAACTATTTCCTACATACACTCATGTATGTAGTTCTTCCTGTGAAATATTCTGATAAGGTTTAAAACATGGTTTTGTTGCTTTTTTTTTTTTTTTTTTCAGATTCTCAGTAAAACGCAACTGTTGCGCTTACATATCACATTTTGTTTTGATGATTTGGTTTTATTGCCCAGCAAGCGTGAAAAATTAGATAGTATTTAGGTTCAGCATGTGCCCGAGTTTGCAGAGACAGGCCTGAGACAAATGGTCTTGCTTTCATTCCTTTGTGCAAGATACACAACTGCTGTATGTGATGAGCAAGAAGGAGAGGAAAGGTGCTTTGGTGCAGTCCAGAAAGCGATGCAACCAAGAAATGCGTGAAGATTTTTTCTGTGCCATTACGTGGGCTGTGTACAAGGTTAAGAGAGGGTTATAAAGGAGGGTTATCAAGACAAAAGGGAGAGTTGAACATTTAGCGTGCTGTGATTTCAACATCCCTTAGATTCACACAGAAGAGGGAAAGAAAATAGTATCAGATAGAAGAACTAACAAGATTCAAAGTTTAAAGCGTTTATTCAGCCTTGGTCTGGGGCTGTTCTTGCAGCCTGCACTCACTGTTTGATCTGCTTACTAAAATGGGATTTAGGCAACCAATTATTTAATTAAAGAGAAGCTTTTTTGCTCTCTCCATTTATGCAAGAACATCTCATCTCCACATGATAAATTGAGCAGCTCAAACACAGCTGAAAGTACCCCTATTCTGGGCACTGAGAGTATTGGATTACTACTCACTTCGAAGAGCAGATAGGAGTTTGCCTACCCCTTTCAGCCAACAGCTCAGCCTGCACTGACTTTCTTGGTTACATGCATCGCTGTTTGTGATGAGCTTTTGGTAAGACCAGACAGCACATCCAACACCTGCCATCAAAACTTTTGAAGCTCAGACTTGCACCAGTGAATTAAAATGCAGGATGAACTCTCCTCAACTTCACCGTTGTTCTTTGCAAAGAGCATCCACCAAACAGCTTCCTCTACACTTTAAGCTCAGGTCCTCAAATCACTCTCTCTAATTAGTTATTGGGCTTGGCCTCATTACAGCTTTGAAAGACCCAGCTCTTCCTGACCATTTAACTTTTTGCCTATGAGTCATGTTCAATGACACACAGAGGCTGACAAGGAGCAGCTAAAAGAAGCGTCTTGCACTCACTGAAATAAAAGCTAGACCTTTTCTTGCCAGACAAGGATTAATACCACAAGCAGGACCCTGGCAGTTTCATTTCAAGTATGATGACAACTGGAGGCTTGCTAATAAATTTTCACAGCTCACCTATTTCACCGCCTTCCACAAACAGATGAGACAAGGCTTACAAGACTATGGCAATTCTTTTTAGCGTCTTGAAAATACAAACTACGTCTGCACTGCAGCCCTTCACAGTTATAATGCAGTATTTCAGAGCTGGCAACGATCTCTGCACTCTGAAACATCCAGCAGAGATACTGCTGCTCTGCACTGAAATACTCCTGCTTACTCTCCTACTGTGGACATGTACTCTAGAAAGACTCATGCCTTCAGACACAGGAAAAAAGAACTATCACCTACAAGAGAGAAATGACAGGCTGTAGTAAAAGCAGCAATGCTGTGGCCAGAAGAAACTGGACAACGGATCTCCTGTTTTTTACTGCATTCCCCACCCTAGAAAGGAGGAGGACAAGAAATCAGCTCCAGGAAAGAAAAAAACAAAACCTATGACTTCATCATGGCTGTGCAGTTTCACCAGATAAACCTGGTGCTTGAAAACTTCAAGTAGCTGAGATCAGCACTCTTCCTGGCTGAAGAGGAATGATCAAATAATTGTTCTTACAACAACCACTGGATAAAGTGAAAATGGTATTGACTGGCTGTCTTTGTGTTGTTTTTCACTTGAGTCAATCAAATAACCAAAAGCTGTCTACACCCATTACACAAACCCTCCTCTGAATAGATAATGCCAGGGTGCAGTGGGAAATCCAGGGATCAGCATTTCTTTGCATCTGTGCTGCATTGCAAGTTTCTGTAGTCTGTAAACAACCTCAATAAAACATTTCAACAAAGCAGAGCAATGAACCCTCAAACAAGGTGAGCATGTGGTGACTGATAAGACGAGTACTCAGCACATGTTGCGGAGAATATTTTTGGCAACCATGAACCCTAAATTTGAAGCGCGAGAAGAGGAAAATGCCACATCATAGATTCAGCTTGCAGTGCTTGCACTCAGCAGCACCAGCTTTTGGTGTACAAGCTCAGCTTGTACTGCCAATAGAACATTTCCTACAGAAAACAGATTCCTGCACAAAACAGCTGGCAAAAATCCCAATGCGCTTTTATCTTCACCTGTTTCCACCTCTGTGCCATAAACACCTTCACTGTACAGCCCAGGAAATGTATGTATTCTCTTTGTTTAAAACACCACCAAAACACATAACACGCGTACATGCGGAGATAGGAGGAGTCCCGTCAAACTATCTAGTTTTGTTTGAACAAGCCACAGAGATTCATTAGGCAATTCATCCTAGTAAAGTCAAGATGTACAGCATTTCCAGTGCTCTGGAATGACTGATACGAGACCGACAAAAATCAGAAAACCTACCTTTTTGTGTCGTTGTCACGTTGTCAGTCACAGGATAGTTTAGTTCAGGTTTCCACAATCTGAAACAAAGCAAAAGGTCTCCGTTAGTGGCAGCTATTAAGGGCAAAGGTTCTCATCTTATTACATGAGTTAAAGACTCACGAACTGCAGCATGTGATTAACAAAATATCTTCCTCCTCTGCTTTTGGTAACATGTGCAAAGTCACATCAGGCTCTCCTTTCCAGTGCCTAGAACCTCTCCTGCCATCACAGCTCGCATCCCTTTGTATGCATCAGACCGTGTCCCACTGAAAAGCTTGGGCCTTCAGAATGCCTAGTCTCATATAAAGTGGATATCCACAGAAAAGCAGATTCCACTGAAACATGGGCTACACTGATGGTTTCTGTTAGGATCAGAATTTCACAGAAACAACTAAACTCCTTCTTCCTCTTCAGAAAGGATAAGATCTGCAGGCAGAAGAGCTTTCACATATCCACATTTGCTGTGGATGATTCACTAAAAGTTACAAAAGATGGTAACAGCAACAACCAAAAGTACAAGGAGCCAGCAAACAAAGAACATGGATCATATGACCTCAATTTACCAAAAGCTTTCTTGTTTCCAGGAATCCCACAGTTATATCATGCAGTAGAAAATGATGTGCTTACAAGCTGCAGACTAGACCGATGGGACCTATAAATTGAATATCATGTAATTGAGTATCATGTACCATGGAAAAGCTGCAATGGGGAAATGGTGCTGAGCAGTCACAGAGCAGAACTCTCTCTGGTGCTACAGCTGCTTATTGCATGACCTTGGTCATATCCTTAACTACTCTGTGCTCTAGTTACTCCCATATCTTACAATGAGTATAATATCATCGCAAGAGCATAAATGAGGATTAATTACTGCTTTGCAAATCCTGGGAAGGGCTGGGGCAGGGGAGAAGCACCTATAAAGTGTAAATTGTTGGTACTTATGAATTGCATTGAAGGAGAGAGGACAGACTTCCCTTCCCAGCTTCAAGCCAATAGCCAGCAAATGGACCATTTTCCAGTACTATCACCCTTAATCAGCACGCACCCTACCTACAGAATTAAATTCTGCCAGAACATGGGTAACAAAAAAACAAACAAACAAAAAATCACAGCTGAAAAAAGCTATACAAGATATTCACTGCTTGACAGGGGAAGGGTGTGGAGAAGATAAATGCTAGCAGGAATAAAAACGCTTTGTATTTTTAGTCAACTTTGCTATGTCTCACTGTACCCATGAACATAGGGATTGCCACTGAAAGGAACAGGAGTCTTGTCTCTGACTATCGAACTTAGAAATTAAGCATTTCATTTCACAGAAAGGTAGTGAAGGGCAGATTCAGTGTCTTGCCAAAGTTAACATGAGGCAGTGAGCAGAAAGCAAGGACCCCATCCCTGCCTCCTGCTTTTAAGCATGGGGCAACTTTCTGTAAGGAAAAAAAGACTAAGTCGGTATTGCACACTGCTGTCATAACTGAGGATAAAGATGGAGGTGTAACCAGGAGAAAAGCAGAAGAAAACTCAAGCTCAACTATTTATTCTTTCCTCCCAATACCAGAAAATGAAAAGTCAGTTCTTGTAATATGCTGGCCAGGCGTGGTCCCTATTATCTTTCGTTAATTCCATATGTCTGAGAAGGAAATCAGCTCTAAGCCGGTTAGACTTGCTAAATGAGATTTGTCTAAGGCCCCACCCCTGGGTGCAGTGTCATGCACCAAAGATTTGGCATTCTCTAGGAAGATGCTACTTGTCCAGACACTGCTGTTTATGGTCAGCAAAACCCAACCATCTAACAAGTCATGTGTAAGATTCCCCTCTTGAGCAAAACCCCATTCAGCACCTCCTAATCTCTGAGGAGCTCCCAGTCCATATCCAAAGCAAGAGATGAGTAGGGATGTACCAGCAGGATCCCTTTTATAAAGCTTCTGATGAGCGTATGATAGACAAGCACACAATCCTGGCACCTCCAGCAAGCAGAACTTCCAGCACCTTTAAGACCCAGTCCACAACATGTACTCCTTAAGAGACTGTAGACACATCCTAATATCTTGGGTCATGATAAAAGGGAAACAGACTTGATGCTAGCAAGATAATACAGCTGTGAAACACCGATCAGACACCCATTTACTTTTCTGCTACAGTTACACTCAGTTAAGTCTGCTTCAGGAACCTCAAGATTCTCAGAATCACAGCCCTGACTCATGCAGCCTGTGGTGAACACCCAGGACACGTTTAGGAAAAGACTGCTAATAAATAAAGTTCCATGCCAATTGCTTGTCTCAGAGAAAACACAATTAGCACTGCTACGTGTTGGCATTTTGTCTTCTGAATACTTGTTGGCTAATAAAATCTGGAGTTGTTTTTCAAGAACACGCCTATATTGAATAATTTATCTACCCCTTTCCTGTGACTACAGTGGCATTTGCTAATGCTGTCAGCTATTATGTGAAGTTGGTGTTCCTGCAAAGAGTCACACTGACAGATCTGGTTAGCAAAGTCTTTCACTAACAGCGCTCCAGTAACACACGAGAGGAAAATAAAGTTGTCCAGTATTTCCAATCTTCCAGCCTACAAGAGAGCCCCAAGGGAGGGGCACGTGCTATGAAGACAGCTGTGCTTGTCCAAAATATCCATTGGCACAGCTGGACACATCCATATTTTCTAACACCCTGGGTACGTTTCATTTCAGAAGACAGAGTTGGTTTGGCTAAAAGGGAGAAACTGTTTGAAAAATCTGAAGGCAGGAGATGGACTGGGTAATGGTGATCATGAAATGACAACACCAACTATTCCAACAGAAGGAAGGAACGAGTGCAGCAGATTCAAGGTGGTGAATCTCAAGGAGAGACAGATTTCAAGTAACTCTGCACAGGTCAGCAGGGGTTCATGGGAGGCCAGTAGAGTACAGGAAAACTACAAGTGCTGGAGAGAGAAAAAAGATACAAAGGTGAACTACTCTGGTAAAAGAAAGCTGGGACATTGAGTAACTACAGTGCTGACCAAAACAGAGAGATATGTTTAAAGAATATTAAGAAGAGACTCATGTAGGTAAGTCAGCTGAAACAGATGAAATGAAACTACAATTCTATATGGGAAAAAACCAAAACCCGCCCAAAACCAAAACAAAAACTATACCAACCCCAAAACAAACCAGCCACACACTAATGGATGAAACCACTGACACTGCAACTCATGGGAGATGAGGGAAGTCCTAAAGTGCTGCCCAAAGGCAAACACAGGACCACCATAAAAAGGAAAGAGGATGATGGCAACCACAGGGAACTAGAGACCTGTCAGTCTAACTCAGATTCCTGAAACAAATCATTAATCAATTATAAATACCCAAAAGATGGTTAGATGATCAAAATCAGCAAATCTGCTTCTGTAAAGAACCAACCAACACAAACTCGTCTAATTTAGTTTTCTCTTACAGTACAGCATATTTACTGGAAAAAGAGCAGCACAGACATGCTATGCTCTTCAGGGGTTTGAATGAGTTCTCAAACGGGTGAGTCTGAGGCTCACTTCTCTGCAGTGTTTTGTGTGACTAGCCAGGAGAAAGCACTGAGCCGAGTGGGTTTACAAGTATTTCACTAGGTCCAAAATCACCACCTTGAAACTCAGTGATGCAAGGGCTATAGTAGTGCTGCTGCAGAAGCAGCTAAAAGAAATGTTTCAGCATAGTTTCATCCACCAACATCTCAGATGAAGCCCAAGGGGCTGAGCCCAGGTACACAACTTTGCACAGGAGGAGCCGGCGTGCAAACCCACCTTCTTCTCTGCTGTGCTGACACTTAGGTGGAGGCAAGTCACACCCCACAGAAAAGCAAAAGTGAACAACTGGATATTCAGCTTCCACAGAGTTTCCAGAGCTCTTCTGTCAGAGCCATCAACCCAGTACTGTTAACTGTTGTCTGCAACAGACATGCCTTAACACAGGAGATAATCCTCCAAAGTATAAAGCTAGCAGTTGTTCAGCATGTCTGAAAGACTTGCAAAGGAGATTTAGGCTAATCTAACTAAATTAGGAACCTACTGAAGCTGTACACCACCTTCACTGGACAGTCAAAAAGAACCAGGTAAACAGGATGAGGATATCTCAGGGAACCTGCTTCCACAGCCAAGGTCTGCATTGTATCTCTTGCAATTCCTTCCAGCCTTGTGCATTTACCTTTCTTTGATCTGCCCACTGCAGATAATGGACAGTCCAAGATTTTTGGATGTTTGCCTGACGGCATGTGATGAAGGTGAGCAGCAGGACCTGTGAATATACCCTGAAAATGCACTAGGCTAATTCACATTTTGAACTGAGGTTTGCATTTGAAGCCTACTGCTGTAGCTGGCTCACAGCAGTCTGTGTGAAGGAAGAACAAATGAATCTTCTGTTTCTTTAAAAGGCCAGAAATTTCAAAACCCACTTTATCTCTAATTGGAGTAAGACTGTTCCTCATCTGCTATGGTACTTTTGATAGCGTCTCTTACCATATCTTGTGAAATGAAAAGTTTAATGAGTTCTAAAAACCCCAGAATATTTTAGATTGTTTACACATGAAAAATGATCTATGGCTCAGAGCTGAAAAGGGAGTAATGTAACAGATCTGTGGGGCATCTTCCCTGCTGTGCAAAAAAGCAGCAGATAAACATTCAATATCATTAATGGAAGCTGAGAACCTAGTTTCCCAGGAGCTATACGGAGCGCATACCCTTTCAACTTTAATCTCCCAGTTTCAGGGACAGGCATTCACACCAAAAGTACATAGCACGCTGTTGGTACTTCTGCAGTGACAGAACCTCAAAGCTTCTGTTTGGTTCTATGACTGATCCCGTTACCCTTTTGCCATTTTTTAATGCTTAAAAACATTTTCAAAGGTGCAACTTGACACACTGCAAGGGTACCAACAGTGCAAGAAAGTATGTAACAAAAAAATATAATTGACTTTCAAGAGCAATAAGTGTTGCTCTAACACTGCTCCCATTCAAGTAAATTCTTTATTCTCTCAGGACAAAGCACTTCTGTTAGTATGAACCTGCAAATTCTGAATTGCTTCCTATTCTCATTCACAGGCAATGTCTTCCTCACAGCAATTCTGATTTCCAGGGACTTTATCCAGGATCTGTACAGTTGCAAGTAAAATTAAACCACATCCTTTTATTACCTCCTTAGCCAATTTTCAATTTATTGACATCAACACTATAAATATATAAGAGATAACATGGTTGGAAGCTTTCTGTGAGGAAAAAATTACCTGAAACTTTTTTCTTTTTCCATGAGATTTCCTACTGAAAAGCCTGATGCCTAGCTAGGAAAGATCAGCACAGCTCTACCAAAATGCCAGGGAATGTCACTGATTCATGGTGGCTGAAGATCAGTCTTGGACGCATGCCTTGGGGAACCACAACGTGAGTTGTTTCTGCCTCTGTAGTGATGAAAACATGCCTGTAAAGTATCTTTGTGCTCTTCTTCTGCCAGAGAATCTACACATTCCCCTTCCCTCCCTAAAACAAATCCTTGAGCATTTCTCCTGTTACTCTTACAACATCTGGTCCTGAGCCCACAAAGTCAATTGGAACTTCACCACTGACCACTGCTTGCCAGTCACATCACCACACTCAGCCCTGCCAATCACAACTTTTTCAACAGGAAGCATTAAATGAGCAGTTTCCCCTCTGTCTTACAGGCTCCTATTATTTTAATGTCCAAACACCTCCCAGCCTACAGTCTTCACCTTCCCAATTCTTCTATGATATAGGAAAGGATTAGTTATCCCAGTACAGAAGAGCAACCGAGGCACAGAGAGATTATTTACTGCAAGTTCCCAAGAAAACCTTTGAAAACATGCACAGACCTCAATTCAGATGACATCTGTCACACAGCCTCAGCTGATGCTAAGGGTACTTGTTAAACAGGCTCACAGCCACCGCACAACTTTGAAAAGTTCATAAGGTTCTGAAATATAAATTCCTAAACATGTGATGCAGCAAGATAATGGAAGTACAACAGATACAGAAAAGTCAGTATTTTCAAAAGAGTCTTAAACAGTTTGCAGAAAACAAAAAGAATGAAGACATGCACTGAAAATACAGGAGAAAAAAAGAAAACACCAAGTGGCTGTTCCCAAATGGAGCAACATCCATACCATGAACTTAATGAGGCAGGAGTTCTGTGGAAACAAGTAATAATGTGATCCCATAATTAAAGACTGCTTTATAATACACATGCAGAAGGCTGCCACAAAGACTGCACAAACACCCTTTATTCTAGTATTTCCTGAAATGAGCCATTTGACTCGGCAATGTTAAAAGGTTTCTTTAACAGCTTTTTCAGTCTGCAATACATCATCTAGAGGTCAAGTGTATTAAGAATCTGAGTAACATTTTGTGCTGCAACATGACAAAAGAGGCACTGTCTGAGCTGCAAGGGCTGACTAGCACTCAATCTATTTCTACTGCCATACTAGAAACATATGTGGAAGTGTACAGAACTTGGAATTCATTAAAAAAAGGTTTTTTTTTTTACTCTGAATAAAATATATAAATATTTAAGTCTTTGGTGGCCTCCTAGTCCCCGTATGAATGACAGTGACATCACAGAAACAGCACATTAGCAACGGTACCCAGTCTAAAGGTTAATTGGGGAAGACAAGGACACATAGTAGGGCTTTCTGGGTGCCTCACCCAGAGACCTCAGTCACAAGTAACAATGGCAAGCTGATTCAAATCTGGCTTAGAAATTCCATTTTTTTCCAGATTTATTAACTTTTAATTAGTAGGCACAAGCATCACTCTAGTTTTAAATAATCCTTCCTTGGGAAGTGACATTATCTCTACTGTATTTGTATTTCAGCCCAGGAAGAATGCACTTTTTCTTTTATTAAAAGGGCTGACACTCAGTAACATAATTAATGAGCAGTTTTGAATGTGATGTTCTTTTAAAACCCTCTATTCAGGATCAGAACGCTGTTTGTAATTATAGGTGATGAGCAAAGAGCTTGTCTTGGTACATTTCAAAGTGCTACATATACAATTCATCTCCGGCTTTTTTTTTTTTTTTTTTTTTTTTTTAAGGTAGAGATTTTCAAAGGTTCAAGGGGCTTTCAGAATGGAAGGGTTTGATTTAACAGGGGCTGGTCACTCAAAGCAGATGCTCAGAAAACTGCTCCAATAGCCCTAAGCTGAACACTGTGGCAACTATTCACATGAGCAAAAAAAGAAACAGAGGTCCAAAACAGCAAGCTGGGATTCATGAAAGTAGTTCTCAATAACGCAAGCAGCCCTAGTAACCTCAGTGGGTCCTACCACATAACCACTTGTAAAACCAAGACATAGTGAGCATAGGGCTCAAGGAATCCCATGCAACATTTCCACTGACACTTTTTGGTTCTGGAATAGTGTCTTTGACAGCATATATTTTTCCAAAGATACAAGGAAAGCACTTGGGAGCAAGCAAGTACAGCTGCAGCATTAAATAAATTGCAATACATTTGTCAAAACTCTAGACCATGTGTTGATTTGAGATACAGAAGGTGCATGCAATGTTAACCTAATCACACAGGCAGAAGCCACTTCAAGTAATTATATTCAGGACCCACATCAAAGAGAACTGAGGGTTTATGAAAGCTGCACATGTTCTGGTCCTCAACATTTGGGTGTGCACATATGTATGTGTGTGTATGTATATATACATACAGTGTAATTACACAAACTTTTTTTTTTAAAGGAGAGATAGGAAGGGAAAGCACATGGAAAAGGCAAGGCAGCCAGGACACAGACATCTGAAGAGCAAATATATTGAAAATTAAACATTCTATTCAATTATAGTAGGTTCTACAAGTATTTTCTGAACACTGGCTCCTATAAGCACAAGACTGCCACTGAACCAGAATGACCACTTCCACTCTCTGAGGTGAAACCAAGAGCATACCTGATTTGAGCCTTCATGCCACGTGAATTTATACCTGCAAAGCATGTAGCCATGGTCCCACTTTTAAAGAGGTTTAATTTTATTTTTTTTTTAATCCTGTATCACAGTAACTCTGACACTGAGTCCTTCTGCAGTGGCTGAAGCGTACACTATGTCAGGATAATGCCCTGTGCTGGCTGCCAAAGACTGAATCAAGCTAATCAGCTGTGTGCTGTTGCATGCTGATGTTGACACTTCAAGGAATCACAAAATATTCAGTTCATCTCATTAATCCTTTAATGCCACTTCCCATCAATCACAGAGCTCACTGTAATTGCAGGTTTCAAAAAGCGCCAATAAGATTATTAACAGAGCAATGCAGAGGACAGCACAAGAAGAAAAGGCCCTCAGATGCCAAGTCATTTCTATGCAAAGCCTGTACTAATGGCTGCTATCCTCCTCATACGCATCAAATGTCAAACCACAGGCAGAATTACCTGTATGTGATCCACAGAGGTACAGTAAGCCAACAAGCTGCAAGATCATACTGCAAGCATAAACCATTTCCCAGGTGCAATACTAGTCCCTAAATTTAGGTACAGGCACCTGATATTACAAAGGTCGAGTCCAGAAACTCCACTGCTGACCATTCAGTCGCTGAACATTTGAGGCAGGGACCCAGTTCCACTGCTCACCTCTGCCTCCACCAACCTGCTCTGACCCTGCTGAGCAGGCACTGGAACGTAAGGGACTTGCAGGAAGCTTGACTTAATGACTGCAGTCTCACTGCACCCTTCCACACTTGCAGCTGGTTTTTCTCTGCTAGGTACAGCGAGCATACAATTCTTCAGAAAAGAATTTGTCACCTCTTACTGGTAAAGTCCCATCGTTCAATTTTCAGTTTCTGTCTGCACTATACTGGCTCTACGTTTTGGGCTTTCTCTCCCATTTTACCTCTCCCAATTTACTATGCAGCATTTTGCAATCTCTCAGCAATGCAGACAAGTCACTTCCTACCTTCGTCCTTCCATCACTCTTCTTGATTAACATTAGTGAGACATACACTGGCTTCGGGTGGCTGGACACCTTTGGCCAAAACAAATTGAGGCAGACACTCTTTAGGACACTCAGGCAAGAATCTTCAGGGTGCCGATATATTTGAAAATTATATAGAGCAAATAAGCGTATGCTCTTCTGTCCAGGTCTCAGGTTTTTTTCCCCCATCTCCTCCTCTTGTGTTGAGTATGATCTTACTCACACACACTGACCCCAGGAATACTGTACGATATATAGCCCCAGCATAAAGTCACAGAACACATCAGGAGGCATGTGTGCTACCAGGTAACCCTGATATGGGTGTTTACTCCACCACTTCATGTCAGTGTTTAAAATCAGCTGTCTTTGGCTAGGATACTCAGTCCTCAAGTACTTGTCATCACCCACTTGGGCAAACTACACTGTTCCAGAATTTCTCCCTCAGGTTTCAATCCTCAACAGGTTGCTCTGCAAATGTAACACTTTTTCCAGTCTGCTTGCAATCCTCAAGTACCTTTTCCATACACCGCTTAACTGTAGCAATGTGCTGGTGTGAGGCCAGTTCAGCCAAGCACCGTAACAGTGGAGGGGTACCACCATCACCACTAAACAGATAAGGCACAAGATCTCCTGAGTTATTTTCCTCACAGTCCCCATGATTTCTCTTCTTAGCACTGACATCTCAACTGTTCCACCTTACAAAGCTCAAGATACAAACACTCATAGTTCAATATAAAGATTACTTTCCCCATCAGCTGAATGCAACAAAGTCCTGCCATCCATGGCTCTCAGGCAGACATGGGATCGGTGCACTTGAGAGGCAAAATTTCTGTTCTAAAGCCCTACACATAACACTGCATAGCCGTAACTACCTCACATAGGATGCTCCTGCACTTGACCATGGAAGAAAGAGCATTCAATAGAGCAAATTACCAAACAACAATCAGCAAACAGCACTCAAGTCAAATGCAATCATGGTTACATACATGAGCACATTGAGTTGATGATGTCTTTAAGGCTAGAGCCTCTTTTGCACTGCCCCCAGCTCAAAGGCAAATATGCCAGCAGTAATGGTAATTGAACCAAAGAACTGAATAATTCTGCCCTAAGGAGAGAACACGTGGTAAAGGTTGAATAAAAAGCCAGAACATCACCAGTAAGAGATGCCTTCAGCACCTGCTGTTACCTGCAAGTCACTCAAGCACTGTGAATAGATCCTGTTCAACCCAGATGATGCACATTGTCCAGGTGCAGCAGAGGAAACCATCAGAATAGCATGGCAGGTCTAACATTGCTGCAGCAGAATAAAGCAGTACTGCAGGCAAGCAGAACCACCAACCACATATTCAGCACACAAGACTTGGTTGTGTGGTCATAGCCTGTGTATTTTTTCCATTCACATTTACTCCGCAAATGTCAGCCTTAAGACAAGGCACAGAACCAAAGTACAACTTCCCAACTGAGACCATAAATCAAAAACCAAATGACAAGCAAGGAGATTGCACCTCACCATCCCCATCAGTGAACACTGTTTCCACTTTTCCTTTTTTTTTTTTTTTTGAAGAAAAAGAGATGGGTAAATAAAAAAAGAATCAATCAACGGTTGCTGGAGATTTTATTCATTTCCACATGTTTTTTCTTTACAGGAAAATCATTATTATTTTACCCAGTGTTAACTCCAATGACAATTACTTTTACCATTCATACCTGTCCAGGACAGCAGTTCTGGTTCCTATCCAACACTTAAAATATTTGTCTATATACTCTATCCCTGTAAATATCTGAATCACCTTAATTATTCAGTAATCTGCTACAACAAGGATTTCTTTAGAGAAGATCTGCTAACCGTGGTATATATGGAATCTATTTCAGCAAAGGATTTGTTTTGTTAGATTAGAAAATAAATTGGCAAGCAAGAGTAATTTTAACAAGATAATGCATGTGTTACACCAATTATTTAGACTTCTTAGCTTTACAGCAAAAAAATTTTAAAAACATGGTAGCACCTGGACAGACCACAGAATGCAAATGCCTAATCACCCTTCAAAAAAAAACCCCCATCTTCAAATATTCAGCCCCTTTTGAGGAGGGTAACAGGAACCACAGTACTAGTTATACCCAAAATAAGATCTAGAATGGGAATGGTAAACCATATTCTTTGACCACACTCAATTCATCAAGCAAAATCTAAGAGATTTCTGCAACGAAGAAGGAAAAAGCTAAATCTTGCTGATTTAGCAAGAGAGCATCTTTTCCTTGCATCTATCTAGTTTGGGTACTTTGCAACTGATCCACCGAGGAGGTTTTATATATATATATATATACACACACACAGAGAGACATGCCTCAAAATACAGTGCTGGCTGCTTCCCTGCAGTACCA
Source organism: Balearica regulorum gibbericeps (assembly GCF_011004875.1). Lineage (NCBI taxonomy): Eukaryota > Metazoa > Chordata > Aves > Gruiformes > Gruidae > Balearica > Balearica regulorum. Next base: position 6,339,141 of record NC_046189.1, read on the forward strand.
CAAACTGGATATCCTCCCCGCTCCTCCCTTCCAAGACACCTGGAACATCCTTGTGGATTTACAAGAGCAGAAACCACAGCTGTCCAGCTAAACACAAAGCAGCAGCTTTGGACGACTACCAAATACAGCTTTACTCAGGCCAGGGAAAACGGTCCTGAATCACAGTGTGGGGCCCTGCCCTACCCTGAGATTTTCCACTTCCATCGCGCCGTGGGTAAGCACAGAGCCGCTCCAGCACAACGCCACGGGCAGCAGGAGCAGGCCTGGCCTGTGGCCGTGCCAGTGCCCAGCCGGCACAGAAGGGCATCCTGTACAAAGGCGGCTGCTGAGCACGCAACCCGCTCTTGCGGCAACAGCCTCTGAAGAGAAATAAAAGCAAGAAGGTGGCTGTGGCCTGACTAATCCTGTAATCAAATAAACTCTTAACAGATCTCTGGTGGTGCGTAATGCTTGTGGAAGAATTACACAGCTCTTGTGAAAAATTATAAATTACATCTGCTGTTCTTCTGGGGTTTTGAGGATAATTTTATTCTTTTCTTACCTTGCAAAAAAAAAAAAAAGATTTCAATTTTTCTTTAATATACTTTCACAAGAGTTTAAAGTTCATCTAAATAGCAATCTTCCAATTAAAAAAAAATTGACCGAGTGGTATTGGTAATATTTAATCATTACTAAGGTATTTAACACAACAAAACCAGTCATTGGATTTCTTCCCCTCATCGCAAATACCTCACCATGAGCTTCCAGAGTCTTGTCCATCTACTAGAGTACATGCTCCATAACAAGCAGCTAAACTTTCAAATTACCCAATATTGCAGGAAAGCTTATGCACATGAATTATACTTTATAACAGGAAGAGGAACAGTCTATAAATTATATGCGCAATTTCCAAAAGACAGATTATATTCAGCATTAAACTTTTAGACAACAGCTAAGGAAGAATAAGCAGAATAACTAGAATACTCATTCAAACTGTGTGCTACAAGGGGAAATAAAGAATTTTCATGCGATAATCTGTTTGACAATAATATAACCGTCAATGTTGTTTTCTAGCAATATACAGTGAAAAAGGCTTAATTCTATTTATTATATTAAAAACAATGTCTGTGCTTGCAAGTGTCCTTGGGAAAAGGTACACAATGTACTCCTTTTTCTGCAAAGGCCATGGGGAAAAAGAAAATGAAGTATCTCCGTACTTTCTGCATCCCTGTGATGCTGTAACCAAAGTGGCTAATTAATGAGGCTGTCTCAGCAGCTGTCATAAAAATATTACCTTTTTTTTGTTCTTCAGAATAGGCTTACTGCACTGTGACCCATTTACAATTTTCAAGCAAATACCAGAGGATGATTTTTTGATGAATCTAGTTTTATCCAGATAGAAAAAAAGCAACCACAGGAACACACTCTTTTTCAATTATGTCTTGTCTGCAGCTTACAACAGGTAAAGTCTTGGAAAATTTTATTGCTCAGATAAAACCAGCAAAAAGCTTTCCATTTTGACTCAAGTCTCCTTAATTTTCAGGGTTGCTTGTTTTTCTTTGCCCAGCAATAAAGGACAGATTTTCTGAATTTCAAATCATTTGCAAACAATGTGCAAGTAGTTCAAAGAAAGAAAGATTTGGGGGGGGGGGGGGGGGGGGGGGCAGAGTCATTTCCCCTAAATTTTGCTGGTGAAAGTTTACCATTCTTTTGACCCCACCAGAAATGCTTGTTTATATTAATCAGGCCATCCTCATTAAGGTACATAAAATCAATTTCAGCAACAATTCTATACTGTATCTTTTAAGATATTTATTAGCAATGATAAGATCCTATTGCCACGAAAAGAAGAATTTACATTACTAGATAAATTTTAAAATACTATTTTTGAAACTTGTCCAGACACAAATGTTTCAGATTCTTTTCTAAATTAGCTCCTATAACAACATGACAAACTGAAAACATTCCCAACCATTTCAGTGTTGCGTACATCAGATGTAGCAAAGAATGTTATCCACATCCTCCCCTTCAGCCTGCTTTTTGCACACAAAAGTCAAATACGTATAGAGTTTTCAGGATCTTTGTTTTCTATTTTATAAACTGCTCCTGACAATTATTTCTTCAATCTCGAGTTTCCCCAATGGAAATCCCTCGATTTCTTTATCAAACATATCAAAGTTTTAAAAAGAGATGCTATGTTGAAACCATTAAAGGAGTTTCCTTTGCGAATAGAACCTTCTGAGGAAAATGTATTTTATTCACTCCTCCTGTTGTTCTCACTTTGTTGTTGATGCTACTTAACTCACCACAAATAGATGCTTGACAAGTGTCTTGCCCTCTGCCCCAGATAAATGTTTTGAAACTAGAAAAGATACCAGTACTTTGGTGTTTGGGTTTTGTTTTTTTCCTATGAGATTTTGCAGTATATTACACATTAGCAAACCTCACCAGTTGAAAGAAAAAAATCTCCATGCAGTACAATAGTAGGGTGGCAGAGATAGTCATAACTCCTCCTCAACCTTCTTTTTTATGGCATCTCTATCAGGTCAGCAATAGATGAGGACAAAGCAGGGCACTCCACCCAGACAACACAGCAGGAAAAACTGGATATTCCTCAGAGCAATCACTGCAGAGCTGGGAACCTGACCACAGCTTTCCTTTCCATTCTCAAATGAAAAGCAATATAAGGAAAGGTAAGACATCTCTTAGAAGTGCATGTATTTACCTTATATTTTATACATTTAAGTGCTACATCTTTTATATTCTGTGCTTTTCTAAAACACACAAGGGTTTTGCCTCTAACTACCATATACTACAGTCTCAGTGCTTGGGACAGCTGGGATATTCTGTTTAGTAGACATTTCTTATCCTTCCATCATTTTCCCATTGGCACAGCCACTCTTAGCCATTCAGGCAGCCACAGTATATTAGAGCATCTTATTTCCATTTACCCTTGAACGATCAAAATGGTCAGAAGTACACAATAAAAATATTTAAAAGTAACAAACATTTGAAAAGATAAAAATAAACAGAGGTACTGGCACAATGTCACACCACCATTCCATCTTCTCTCCTGGGTGTGAGAAGTGCATTGGGTATGGCACATCACCTGTTTTCAGCCACTGTTTACACCTTTAAATGGTCTTCCCAGCATGTTACTCCATGAATTTTTATTTCACTTTAGGTATTATTTGAGAGAAAGCCTCAAAGTGGACCAGTACGAACTGTTTCATCTCTCATTTCCTAAAAATGACATTGGCGTTTGCCTAGACCTCTCCCTGTACCTGCAGCATACACCTTCAAAACTAAAAGGAAAAAAAAAGCAGCAAACCAGTGCTACTGCACCATTACCTGTATGCCCTCAAATATAGGGTGTGAAACACAATCAAAATAACTCACCAGCTTTTGGAGCCCTTACCACAACTGTGCCCAGCTGCCTCACTGCCACCAAGTAACTCTCGCAGCAGAACAGATCAGAACAGAGTCCCGTGTGATGGAATGCTAAGGTGGCTGCTCTGACCACACAGCCCAGAACCACATTTGGCACTGCATCCCAGAAGCTGTACAGCTGCAATAGTGCAGCATTTGCTCAGAAGCTAATTGCCTTCACATCTCCTTTAATATCCCCACTTCTGGGTCTTGGACTACATCAGGGATCTCTGCATCATAGAGCATGGCACTGCTAGCTACATATGGTCACCTAAATTGAGTTTATATACAAAACAATAACTAAACCTGGCTTTCCAGGGTCCAGGTGCAATACAGTGCCCTATTTCTCAGAGCAGAACTCCAAACCCGGCTTTTATTCTTTCACAGAACTTCAGTGTAACAGGAATACAGTTCTCCGTCAAAGTATGCAGACTGCTAAATAGCATTTGTCCTTGTTCAACTTAATTTGCAAAATCCCAAATCCAGTTTTACAACTGATTTTAAATGCATCTGTCACCCAGTGGGCAACATCTGCTGCATATTGCTAAGACCTGCTTCTGCTGTACGGGAAGGAAGTCTGTTACTGCTGCTGCCAGCTTTGAAACTGGGTTGGTTTTCAGCTAAAAGGTGGTCTTGGCTGCATACAACTACGTGGCACATGCACAAGTAAAACTAGTTGCGTTAGTACAAAGCAAAGCCCAGCAATAACCCAGTCACGCACAGAACTTCTCACTAGTCCTCCTTGCTAACCTGACTCCTCATCTAGCTCTCACTACCATGAAAACAACCATAAGGGGATTAAAGCACAGATGTCTCGCTGCCTTCCTCTCCCCACCCTTAAAAATCTAACTATTAGGCTGGCCTGATTTATACAAGAAAAAAATTTTCAAAATTCCTTGTTTGCCAGCATATACTACCCCGGCGATGCCAAGAGCTTCAGACAAGTTTGTGATTCAAAGACCATGGAGAAGAACTAGATGCAATGCTTGAAGCAGAAAACTACTCTCCCTTTCAGATGCAGACAAAATACAATTTGATTTAAACTAACATAAACTTAATTAGACCCTGTAATAGTTAGGTTAAAACATCATGAGCATCCTATTTGGGTATCCAGGGCTGTCTGGCATATTTAGGCTAATGAGCATCATTACTTTTTGACCTCGCTTTTCAAGTGTGCCCAGCGATGTGCCGGGGATCTGTGGGAATGACAGGACACGGGGCTATTCAACAGGATGGGACCAAAGAACCGACACTATAGGAGACGGGGGAGCAGAATAGGGAGAGAGTATGGCAAAAGACCAATAAACAGAACAATCCAAAAAGGAAAAGGTAAAAAATTTTGATGCAGAAGGGAAACAACTCCTGCAGATCCTCTGAAAAGAAATTCCTTTCAGTAGAAAGATGCACCACAAAGATTAACTTGAGAGAAAGCCCAGATATGGTACAGTGTGGTGAGCAGCTGGTACAACATCATACCTCATTACCCACCAATGCTAATGTGAACAGCTCACACCTGGTCCTCAGTCATTTTGGAGCAGAGTTCACAGTTCTGCTATTAACACAGGAGCTGTTGCAACCCAATTCCTAAGAAGTACCATTAGCCAAAGACAAAAATTTTCAGCCCCTCTGAAAGCAAAACTAGTAAGGGATAGCTCTAAGCAGCTCAGGGAAGAAACCAGCTTCTGCAGCCCACCAAAGGCAGCTATCCCTCTTCAAGGAAAGGCGTACATGTGCAGGTTTGGGACAACAGAAAGTAAACATTTCACTGATGCTTGGAGATAGCAGGGCATGGCAGTCAGCAGGTCTGGCTTCTACACAATACATCCCTCACCCCCAAATAACTCTGAGTGAACTGGCACCCAGCACCCCTCCATCCTTACCCTACTTTGATGTCAATTGTCCAGAAGTACAATTTACATCTTACAAGTCTAGCCTCAGCAGCCTCCCTTGCAGCTTGTAGATGCTGTTACAGCACAAATAGATTTACAGCAAGGTCACTTAGCATCCAGCATCCATGTAAGCTATGTGAAAATTTAAGTCCCAATTTCAAGAGTCACTTAAACACTTCTCAGACTTGCTGCAACTCAGCAGGGTCCACTTGACATCTCTCTGCAGGCACTAAGATTTCCCCAGAGCTACTTCGCTTCTCCTATAGGGGCTGAATGAAAAAAAGAGAAAGCTCTGCTTTAGGAGGTAAATAATATCTCCAAGTCCAGTAAGAGAAATAATACATACATACATAACCTGGAACATATAAGAACATACCCTAAATACTGATAAAGTTTGAGTTTTGCTGCCGTCAGTGACCTTCTATCCTAAATCAGTTGCTGAAATCCAAGCTGATTTTCTTCTCTGTTCTTTTGGCTTTCAGACAGTTCTGACAGTCCCATTACTGCTACCTTGTTTATCTCCTCCTTGTGGCTTCTCATCGGGGCAAATATTTATTTTTAGTTCTTAACTGTGTATGCAGTTTTCATTACTAGCAGAAGACACTTCAGAAGGATTAACAATAATTTCCATACCCACTTCATGGACACACTACTTTGTCTTCCACTCTAGGAAGGAAAAAAAAAAAGTATTGATTAACTATCATCAACCGCTCTTCAGCTTCTCTCCCAGAAATTGTATTACTGTCTCTTTTACAGTAACAATTATGCCCTTAAGCCCAATTAAGAATTGGCTTCCTGGATTATAGCTCCAAGAAGGTCAGAATATCAGAGGCCCAAAGGAAAACAGTTATCTCCTTGGAAAATAAATCTTCTTACAAACTTGGGAAACATCTGGCATGGCCCTGTCAGTCTTAGTCAAGAACATCAAAACATACAAATATGTTTATCAGCAGAAGACTATCTGTGCAGCACACAGTTTGCATTTATGGTATCAGTAATACCCTAAAGGACTGCAAGTCCAGGCACTCAGTAGTTCTACCAGGCCCCTCCCCTAATATTTTCAGACTATTACAGAGTACAGAGAGAGAAACCTATCATTTAGTCAGTCCTGAATACTGATTTTTCAAACAAGAAAGAAGCTCTTCTGACTTTGTAAGTGGCAGCAAGGATATACTTGGGGGTTTCACCCTTTTGAAACATATTTAACTGTGCAAACACAAAATCCAAAAGCCAATGAGTGGACCTCATAGGTTATTATTATTTCCTGCAGGAACCTGACCCATTGTAAAAAGGCAGAAAAACAAAGCAACTGTATCTTAACTGAAATCAGTAATTATTTGATGCAAATGCAATTCATTTAGTATCATGACACTTCGAAGTATGTTTCATTCACCATTCACAGAAGATTACTTTTAATGCCTGCAGTACACTTATTTTTTTTAATCATAATATAATTAGTATCAGTGGAAATACACTTATCATCCTGTTAAGAAAAGGTCAGCGGTATGCAACAACTTACCAAGTGTGAAAATAAAATGCTATCAGTCAATTCTTTTGATACCAAATGTATCATGGAGCCACAGATGAAATCAGGACCTCTTGAGTCATGTGCTGCATCATGAATACTATAAGGAGTTCTGTTCTGAAGAGTTTCTCATTTAAAGACACCAAAAAGACCCCCACTCTCCCAAGGGGAGCAGCACAGCTCCCAGCAGCACAGCTCCCAGCAGCACTTGCTTAAGCGGGGAAGACAGGGAGAGATGAAGGCAGAGGTCCTGGTACCCAAGCACCTCCCAAACCTCCCACTTCTCCCACTCAAGCACACCTCCACACACCACAGCTGCTGCCTGGGGCAATACCCAAATACTACATGTTTAGGAAACACCAACATATGTACTTTTAATCCTGACCCAAGCAATGTTAGCAGGATAAGAAAGAGCCCATGCCAAAGAACTAAACAAACATCTCTCTCTACCCAGACACAGTTGTTTTGTTAGATTTCTTGTTGATGGTTTGGCTGGTTTTGGTTTGTTTCTTCAATGTTTATTTGCCATTGTGTGTGATCCGTCTATTCAAATAGAACTGCAAAGGATGTATCAATCTTTTTTGTGTAGTAATAACACTAGGACAGCAGAAACAAACACATGTTTTACTCCCAAAGAATGTACTAATACTGAGAAAAGGAAAGTGCTCCTGTCTGAATTCCAGTAGTTTAAGCAAACAGACCCTTAGAAGTTAAACAACGTGTGGCCTATAGGCAATGTTGCCTGTGGGAAGCCCTTTAAAACAAAGTTTAGATCTCCTACTCCATCTCCCTTTCTCACTCACCAAGACAGATCAGACACAAATGTTTCTAGAGAATTATCATTGAGATACTTCCCCAAGACAGAGAAGCAATGTGATTTGTTCAGGAAATACACTATGGTAGATTTTCTAAGACCCCATTTTGCTGTGCACATGAAGCTTTCAGCTCAGGCCACACGGGTCTGCTGTGATACAAGGTGGCTCCAAGGCTCACATCCATTGGGCTGCACCCCAGCAAGAGCCCCTGCCAACTTGGTCATTTTAACTACATCGTCTGCCAGTTTCAGTCCTGAGGAGACATAAGTGAACTCAGGGGCAGGCACAGCTATGACATTATGGTGCCTGACATGGTCTATAAACCTGTCTCAGACTGCAAAGTGTAAAAGAAAGCATAGAACAGCACCAGAGAAATTATGCAGACTAATTTTGTTTGATCAGAAGCTATCAGATAATTTCAGGGGTCAGCAAGATTTCTGCTCTGTTAGAGTGATGGACACACAAATATCACGTTCATATGCTCACATGCCATGTTCATTTGCTAAGGGATACTGGGCACAGCTCAGACCTGGCGGAGAGCCCAAGTGAGTAATGCACTGGAATGAAGAGATTATTGTGAAAGCAATAAATCTTAATAATATTCTGATGTTAGCCACAAATTAAAGGTGCTGTTTAGCTCAAGCACTTTTTAAGAGCTTCTGAAAGATGTTTTCAACATTTCAAGAAATAAATTTTGTAGTCTAAGCGTTTCCATAGCAGATTGCCAAGGAGGTACTAAGACACAAACCAGAAGCCGGTATCACTCCTGTTTTTCTCCCAGGCTCATGCACTTTTCACATCCTACCTCGCAAAAGTCAGCCTTAACCATGCAGAAGAGATTTAACCTTGGCACAAGCTACAACAGCCAGCAGCTTGATCTTGGTAAAAACATTTGTCACCCACTGACTGGCCAGAGAAGAAAAAAAAAAGTAACCTATCATCAGTGGACATGTTCTGCTGCTGAGAGAGAATAGCTGCAGTGCAGAAACAGCTATTTTGGTCATAAATTGCATGCGAACCCTGTGGTCATTCAGCAGCTAAACTCTAAGTGTCAAACACAACCTGCCTCCTCTTCCTATCTTTGCTATCATCTCCTGTTGACCCATTTGGGCCTGTGTGCTCTGTCGCTTCAGCAAAAACAGTACAGCTCTTTCCCTGGCACCTAAAATTGACTCTTTGCTGGGCTAAGAACATCACATGGAAGAGTCCCTTTTAACAAGCAGGTACGGCATACAGAGATCGGAGAGGAAAAAAACCTACTCTGTTTCAGAAAGCTACTCTGCTGGTTTTGCACATCCACTGATGATCCCTCACTGTTCTTTACAACTCCACCTGTATGTAAATATTATTATTGTTCAACAACTTACAGCAAACTCCCCAAAACAGAATGACAGCAGAGAGTGAGCTAGGATGGAGGGTGGACCTGCACACCTGCTTTGCTCTCTCTGTTGAGCTCAAAGTCTATGCTAGAACTCAAATTGATCGTTGCACAAGTCACAGCAGAGCTGACTACCCTCAGCACATCTGATCTTCAGCATCAGTTTCCATTCAAGAGGCCATGGTCTCCACATGAACCTAGAATCACAGAACAATACATGCTGGAAGGGCCTCTGGATATCTCTAGTCCAAGCACCTATCCCAAGCAGGTCACCCAGACCTCATCCAGTTGTGCTTCAAAATACCTCCAGGACTGAAGAGTCTACCACCCCTCACAATCTCTGTTCCAGCATGTGACCACCCTCCGGGTACAAAACTTTTTCCTGTATCTACCTGGAATTTCCCCTGTTGCAACTTGCATCCTTTTCCCTGGCCCTTTCATCCTGCGCCTCTGAGAAGGGGTTGGCAGCACCTTTTCCATAGTCTCCCTACCCACAAGGTAGCTAAAGGCAGCACTGAGACTCCCCCAATAGCCTCCCCTCTTCCAGATGGAAGAAAAGCATTTCTATCTGTCTCTCCTCATACCTTATTGTCCCCTTACTCACCCTAGTGGCCCTCTTTTGGGCTCATTCCAGTACATACCAATGTTGTTCTTACACTAGGGAACCTCAAACTGCACATAATATTCTAGATGCAAGCTCTCATACTCAGCTGTGATTCTAGAGCTCACCGGCCTAAGGGTGGGCTGTAGCATGTTTCAGCTAAAAGCAATGAACTTGTGTGCACCGAGACACAGAAGCACAATAATTCTGCTTGTTTACAGAAACTGCAGAGTGGAGCTCCCAAAGACAGGTAAAAGATGCCCACCAGAAATTCAGATTTACTTTCTGTCAAACCTTTGCTCTTAACTAACTTTGCAGCAAAACCTCTGCTCCCATCATGAAGCATTTTAGAGATTCACTTGCACACACCCTGATGCAGTCTATTACATCTCAACAAAAGCACGTATTTTATGGGTAGAAACTCCAGTTTAGAGCTAAATCTTACTGGGAAACAGCACAATAGCTCCCAATGACACATTATACCACTGTTGTGGAATTTCCCCGACCTGCAGTGGGACATGTGGAGTTCAGGTCTATCAGCACTGCCTGCTGGGACAGACTGTAGTTCTCACACCGAAGGGAGCAAACGTTTGAGCTCCCAGCCAAGGAACTCCCTATCAAGAAGAAACACAATAAAACTTCCCTAAGTGACTCAGAAAGCTGAGCTTGAGTGAAAGGCAAAACCCTCACCAGGTTCTGAAAACAAACTTGAGTCTCTGTGCAGCAAGAACATCTAAATGGCTCTAGAGGTTAGTCTAGTATCATGTGATCTATTTAGCTAAATAAGTCTGGAAAAGGAACACATTTCACATATTTCTGATCCCTCACTATTTTTTAGAGGGTTGCAGTCACTTAAAGTAGATTGTTCAGCAGCTGCAACATCTTTAACAAATCACCAGCATCATTTGGTCAGACACAGTGAAACCTAAGAACCTCAACAGACTGTATCAGACTTTTCAGGACAACTGTCAAGTTTGCACACGAGCTGTGCAGTTGCTGCTGACAAGCATCTGATCTACTGCATATGGGCAAGTCTAAGTCTGCAAAGAAGGCCTAGTGACATGAGAGGGTACAAATTACAGCATATATTCCTAACCTGCCAGCAAGAACTTACATGACCCATCCAGTTGTAAGACACCACTGGTTTATGTCCGCAGAGAATGCTCTTACCACCTGACACACGTAATCGTGGCCAGCAAGTGCAAGGCCCTGAAACTGTCCTGTCTACAATACAGGTTGGACCAATCCAATTTGTTATCGATTTACCAATTCATCCATACTAGTTTTCCCAAGTCTTTCAATCTCCCTTCCCAAATTGCCACAGAACTGAAGAGGGACCAAGTATTAGCTGAGGTGTCAGCCTGCAAGTGCTGCTAGTGGCTCTGACTGCAAGCAGTTCCAAAGGCTGAAATGCAAACGCTTGCTCTAAATGGAGAGCTGAACATAAATTGCAAGAAAGTTTGTTGTGGTTTTTTTTTTTTTTTAAATTAAACACAAAGCTGGCTTTCCTATACCGTCTACAAAAGAAAATGCATCAGTAGCTCTCCAGTCACTACTCCCCAAGCATCATAAACACTGTGTTCTACTTCAGATTGCCTTTCCATGAAACTTGAACTCAGCCACTCACATGAATTTGTTGAACCAAGCTAGGTTAGCACAGTTATCACCGCACAATAACTCAGTTCATTAAACTGGGAGAGACAGCCTGCAAACCCAGGTAGTTCAGCCAGGAATGGGCATCAGTAGCTGAAGCATTAACCTCTGCCACAAGCACAGGTGCTCTAAGAAAATGAACAAGAAAATGTTATTTTGGACAGTACCACAGCATTGCCTGCATCTGCACCTCTCTTCCCCAGGCCTCATTCTGCTGGTCCACCCAATCCCCGTGTAAATGGCCTATGTGAAATTCACTGATGGTGCAATCCAGCTGCTGATGGACAGAAGTCCAGGTCACAAGATCTATTATCCACACAGCTGGGCCCTTCAGTGGCAGCATCAGCAAAGAGGCCAAGGACTGAATGGTCACACACCTCAAATGGAAGTGGATGGCTCATCTCCCACTAATTTATTCAGTTTTTGATGGAAAATTATTAGTGCATGAATTCATTAAATGTTATTTCTCCACCTTTGAGGCTAGATGAATAATGAAAACAATGATTCACAAATGGCTTATTACAAAAACAGCAAAACAAACACTGTTATTTAGATGATTGTTTCAGCAACTCCACCTCAAAGTGCCAGGGTGGAGTCTCCAGGTCTGCCTCTGCACAGGAGGACGGTATCACAAATGTTGTATTAATGCTGCATGTTTGCTATTCCTGTTTCTCTGTGCTTCCAGGACTATTCCATCCAGCTTCCAGAACAGTGCAAGAATTCATTTTCAAAACAGAAACACATAAATTAACTCTTCATATTAAAGGCACGTATCTGTTTTTCCTTCAGGAAACTGTGCACTCAATATGCCTGACGCTGTTGCTAGTTTACCAAACAAACCACTTGAAGAGAGAATTCTTGCAAAGCAGGCTGGAATGACTTCCTGGAGATCACTCAGGTTTTGTCCAAGGCATCGGTTCTCCTCAAGGCGCAGGAAGAAGAGAGAACGGATCACCACAGCAGAGGCACGGCTTCCCAGAGCAAACCGTTCCTTTTCAAAGGACCCCAGAGGAACCAGAATGGCTCTCTACAGTGTGTGCTGCAGGATAAGGATCTGTATCACAAACGTGCATCCACATGGCACTGTCACAGCACGCCCACATGACTAAGAAGCCAGGTCCCACTAAAAGCCAGTGGCGTGCAGGGACACAACCTTAACTGTAACTGTGTCTCTAAAGGGGCAGATGAGTACATGCTAGGATTTACACCACCAACCAGGCATCTCACCTCCAAGCACTTCCGGTAAGCAGCTAGGATTGGTAGACACCAGGATTGTTTGCAATGACAGGAAGGTTAAGCACACCTAAAAAATGCAACTGGAAATCACCAATGCATTTTTAAAAGTTCTACCCAAACCAGTGAGATTTCAAACAGCAACAGCAAAATTGCTTTTCTCCTTTTGACATGGCAGTTCTCACCAAAGAGATCCAACCCTAGATGATAGACTGCTAGGATTTTTTTTAATCTGATATAATCTAAATATAACATTTTTATTTTTTTTTTTAATGATGTGGTTAAAGAAATCTGCTCTCAGGAGAACACATATGAAGCCAACTTTCAATGCCAATTTTTTTTTAATTTTAATTGCCAAGTTATTATTATCCTGTAATCCCTAAAGATATTGAAAGTCCTTATGATGGAGACACAGCCTTAACTACAAAATATTAAATTCTGATATCTGAGCACAGTCAGTTCATTTTTTGGTTGACATCAGATGTTCAAGTAATTACAATTCCCAAATTCCTAAAGTTGCATATCCTTTGTCAGAAAAATACTTGTCCCCATGAACAAAACAAAAAACTCCTGTGACAGGTGGTCTTCACCACTATAACCACCTGATCCAGGAGACAAGCCAGGGCTTTACTATTTTTAGACACTGAATCAACTTCTATTAAACAGAACACCCTTCTTGTTGAGCAGCAAAACCTATTGCTATGGAATGCTTGCTTTCATGATGGCAGAGATGAGAAATGGGGGAGAAAAAAAGAAAAGGAGTAATTGCAAGCTGATTAGATAAATTGGAACACAATGCAAATACACTGAAGATAAATTTAATGAGCATTAGGAAAAGCAAACTGAGTGACAAGTTCACACATTCTTTCCTTCTCTAGTAAAATAAAAACTTAACTATGACCACCAAAGCTTTTTTCCTCATTCCATCTCATGAGTGAAATAGTGACATATTTCTTAAGGAGAAATATTATCCCTGTCTCAAGGCCTAAGGGCCTCCTTTGGTCTTACACTGCATTGCATGGAGGGAATCAACATCAGTGGTACCTCCATCAAGGCCCAGGTACTCTGCTTCTCCTCAGGTCCTCCCGGACAACTCAGAGCTCACTGCAGACACAAGGTCTTCAGCCAGGTGGCACCCCAGCAACCCGCATGCCCACCCTGCACAGGTCTGTGCGGTCACCTACCCAGACACTGAGCTGCTCAGAAGGGAAACATTTTACTTTGCATTACAAACCCCAGGAGCTGCATGTGATTTAATGGGACTGTGTACAGAGATATTCAGGATTTGTGTGCATCCCAATTCCCGCAGCGTTTCACTCCTTAGAACCTTTTGAAAATGCCAGCCTTACAAGTTTTGGCCCCTACGTCCATACCTGCAAGCATGTAGAAGGCAACAGAGCAATTCACAGAAGAAACAAACATTTGTACTCATTTTCTTTGAGGACTTAGATTTTTCAGGCTAACAAGAAAGATTCTATGCTCAAAAGCTGCTCTACAATCCAAACTATGCAAACTGTAGTCAACACTGCAGATCCAATGGACTGGGAGATATATCTCTTTATTGCAAAACAGAGTAGAAATTTTTGGTTTGGAAGAAAACAACAACAAAAATCTCTCTTGCAGCATTAATCATAGTGGGAAGAACAAAGGAGAGCAGGTTGGAAGCCAGGAGCAAACCACGTTATCTACACGGCACTGTGTTGGCACAGTTATCCTGACCCATGTGCATTTTTGTGCCATGTTAAGTCATCATTTGCCAGCACTTCCGGGAAAGAATTTGAAGCTAATAATTTTTTTTTCCCTCCATACCGAGTACTGAGGAGTTTTGTGCCTATCCTCCCCTGCCGGAGGTTCAATATAAAGTCCTTACCTATCAGTACATCATAAAAAGCAAAGAAACACACAAGAGGAACTTGCCACTCTCAGAAGGAAGCTGGAAGTCCCAGCTGTACCTCAGTTCCAATTACTCACTTCAACTTTTTCCTCACATAAGAATGTCTTCTGAAAAAATAAACACACACTCTGATTAAGTAAATTGTGAGGAGTTAATTTGCAGTTCCACAATCCCCAGGGGACTCCAAGACCAATCTCCCTGGTGTTTTACCTACAGTAATTTAATAGTTTACATTGTAAGACCTATGGCCTAAGATGAAGATACCTGGACAAATCCTGAGTGCATTATTCACCCTAGTCCCACTGATTCAAAGGCACTACAAGGCCAATTAAAGCAAATAAGATTTAGCAGTCCACTACCTGCCCCAATGATTAGTAGAGCAAGCTGTTTTCCCTGCTGGGATCAACAGCTCCACAGCTAACAGCTTCCACCTGCAAGCACATTCAGGCTAGGCATGCAAAGAGGCAAACCCAAATGTGTTCCTCCATTCACATTCCACTTTGCTAAAGTCACTATGCAATTTAATTCCCCACTCCCACAAACAGAGACACAAAACATAAGGTGAGCCTTCTAGATTCACACATCCAAATCACTCTGAGCTATGCTAAACACTGTGTCCTCTGCTCCATTTGGGGCTAGATTTTTTTAATTTGTTTTCTTCCCACATCCCCTTCCTTTGCTTGCCAGGAACTGAGTCGGCAGTCATTATTACTTCAAGTAATGTTGCCCCAACCCTGCAGCATCTCAGAGCTCTGAAACAGCAAAGCACTCGTTACGTAGAGTGCACTTGATAACAAGATTAATAAAAACTACACAGCATCTTTAAAGGGCCACCTTGTATCAGCATAGCAAGAGCACAAGCTCTTAACAACAGATAAAAGGAGTTCAAACCAAACAGCCTTAAGAGTCCAGGCAGTTCTAAGCCTCTTCTGCTACGAATCAATCAAACTGAACAGCCTCTAAAGAGTGTCTCTATTTCCAAGCCACACTGTGCAGTGCCAAATATATTCAAAAAGTTACTGTCCATGCTCTTTTAAGGAACTCCCAATGACCTGAACACTATTTACACAAGTGCCATAATTCATTTTCTATACATAGAACATCTGAATGAAAAGCATCTTCTTTAGATTTGGTTACATAAATAAAACACTATATTGGGCTGGTCAATATACTGTTGTAAAGCAAATTATTTGTGTGAACTGGTGACAAGCATCCCTCCCACGCTGCATACCACAGAAGGTGTAAATAAGTGTGAAAATTCATTTCTCTCCAATCACTAAGAGAAATGAAGTTTCATCAAGGATGAATTTAGCCCAACAATCCTCCCATTATCAAAAAGTAGCATAATTGCTAAAACCTTTTGAGATTCTTTCCTAAGGAAAATGATGCATGTTTGTGCTAATTTTCAGGTTTTGCAACATAAGTATCATCAGATAAGACAAAAAATATTTCATTTACAGGTGAAAGTATGCAACTGCAATGCTTTGACACAGAATACCTGAACACTTTTTTTCAGAGCAACTATGAGTAATTCTGCTGAAGTTGTGAGGAGGTGATAAATGACTCGTAGAGTTCTCCAACTGGTTTTCTATGCATATGCTCCAGTTGATAAAACACAATGTACATAAACTAATAGAAGACAACTTAGCAGTGAAGGCAGCACAGGAAATGTAAATGCCACATGAGCATTTTGGCTAATGTCATTTCTGCCATTCTCAGAGAATCATCGGGAAAGTTTGTTCCTTTTTTCTTCCTTGAGAACAGAAGTACAAGTGTTTATACGAATCAAGAACACCACCTTTCTTCTCCACCCACATGGACTTGGCAGCATGTCTCAGTATTTTGTGATGTCAGCTTTGAAAAACCTGCATTACATTGCTTCAGGGCCTCTGAGAAAATAAAAACAATTAAACTACACACTGATTTAAAACCTGCCCTTTTCTCCTCTGTGTGCCCCGTATTCAAAGAGAGACTTGTTGGCTTCCCCTAATAAGTCTGGCCCCAATTCAGCTGCTCATTGGAGTTGGCTCATGGGATTAACATTTATGATATGAACTGATGAACGTTTAGAAATTGGGAGGTCTGTATGGTTACCTGGGTAGTGCATGGTGCTATCAACAGTGCAGCTGGAAAAAGTGTTAGGGCTTTAAGAACCCAGACCAAAAGGAATATTTTTGAGCTCAAAACCATGAAGGAAATAACAAAACCACCCAGAGATCCTTGCAGGACGGAGGAACTGTGAAGTGCCATTTCCCGCAGAAGACGGTACTCTCCTACCTGCCCACACTAGTTAGAGCAGAGGAGGTGGCTGCCACTTCCATCAGCATTCACTGGCAACTGTCAGTTCAACCAAAGAGCCAAACACAAACTCCTACCTAGGAAGTAACACAGGAGTCCAGGACCAGGGGAGCGGGAACACAGACAAAAAGTTCAGTTCAAGCATGCCTTTCCTCTCTGGATCCCTTGGCATCAACATGGTTCTCCCTACATATTTAGGAGCATCCCTCAGCTTATCGCACCATAACGCCAGCCAAATCCGCAAGGGCAGATTGAAACCCGCCTTTTTGTTAATACACCTACAATTTCAAATTTATATCCACAGATTCTCTCCTAACATAGGCTGTTCTGAGCAAAGCATGAATTTTTGCCCAAAGGCTTGAAACGCCTAAGGGCAGTGCCACAGCAGGGTATGTTCGAAGGGCAGCAAAGGGAATAATCACACTTTAGGTGCTAATCCTGCAACATAGCCTACAAGCAGGCTCCTCTTTATCCCTAATGAAGAAGCTGGGACCTCACATGCATGCACTAATGCCACAGATACCTGGTTGCGGCTAGAGGACTAGGTCCTCAATCACAACTGGAAAATACACCCAAAACCACATTTTGGCCCTGACTGGAAAATGCCAAAATTAAGCTCGGATACAATAAATAGAAATTAACTAATGGCCAACAAGTAATTCAGGCACAGATTTCACTTATACCTAAAGAGTACGTCCTGCTCAGTGGCATTTAAGCAGGTGACTTTCCATTGACACACCAAGATTTATAAGGCCCGCTAGCTATTTTACTGGAAAAATAACTCTATAACACTCAAAATGATTTCCAGAGATTACAGTCTGGGCTCAATTGTTCTATTATCAAGTCCGTAGAATACCATACAAAGAAAGAGCAAACAGAAATATCAGTTACCTTTGAAATTATGTAGTTATATTCCAACCCAGCACAAACCAATCTCTCTCCCTGCTACTTCAGTGGAAAACAGACAAGAAACATGAATGCTCACCTCTGTGCACGCATATGCACATACTTACGTTTTTACATGAATTTGCCTGTTTGTGTTCACGGCCCAAACAGGTTAGAAGCCTCCCCCCTCCTCCCCAAAAGTCACGATGCAAGTTACATGCAATAATTGGCAAGGGACACTGAAGGATCTGCACTTTCTCCCTTTGAAGAAAGATGTTTTAGAGCTGACAGGCCACTGATTTTGTTACACATTGCCCTCAGTCTCCAAAGAATCCCTTCACAGATCCCCATACATCAGCAATTAAGCCACAATCTTTAGCAAGGTCTATATGCTGCTCATTTATAGGGCAGTCTAGAAAATTATGGCAAATTTACTATTTCTGATAGATGTAATGAATAAAAGCAAAGAAAAAAGATCTGCAAATCACTATCAATCTCATCCAAGTTATTATTGTCCTTCCCACAGGCTTTGTAGAGAATAAACTAAAGCTATAGGCTTGTTATAAAACGGGTGCTGTACTAACTTTACCAACTGAAAATAGAACATCCTTTAATTCTTTGAAGTACAGAATATCTCAGTAGGAGTCAAAGATTGTATTAGTGATGATTATGGGTTCTCCCACAACATACAATATGCCTTCTCAAATTCTTTCAATGGAAGAGGCTAATTAATAATACATGGTTCTTTTCATTGAAATCAAACACGATCTAGATCACATATCATCTCTTTTCTATCCTTTATTCCTGCTCTCCTATTGAATTCATACTGAAATTCCAGGCCTGATCTGCTACCCAGGGCCCCTGGTAAAGTCCTCCATGACAGCTACCTTCCTTAAGGACAATAAAACTGTCAGTCAAGAAGCCAAGACTCACAACTGAAGCTGACATCAGCCTCTCAACAGTCAGCTTACAACTGTGTAACTTCTCCCACTGCAATGAGAAACAGTTCACAGAACCTTCCCTCTTGCAGAGCAACAAACAAAACCTATTCCTTCCATTTAAGGTTCTCACAGTTACAATTTGTACAACCAAAAATGCTACCAAGCCACTGAGCGAAGAGAAATAAGGGGCATACTTATCAATATACACTGTAGAAGTTGTGCAGGCATCAGCACGGCAAGTAGGGCAAAACAGGAAATGCATAAGATATTAATTAATAGCTCTTTTCTTGTCAGTTGATTATAAAGATAGTTACAAGATGAATGTTCATATTTCAATGCACATGCACAGTTTATTCTGTCATTCTTCATATTTAGAATTTTCCACTGAATAAACAGAGATTACATATACATTATGACACACCATATTTGACAGACTATCCAAAGATATTCTTTAAAACAATTTATTTCCTGTGGTACAGTACTACATTATTCTTATTGCAGAAGTCATTACTGTCATAAGAAAAGCTTCCTATTTAAAGTCTTTCTATATGTAGAGGAGCTGTTGCTCTAGCATGCGAATGAAGTATGCAGAAGGACTTACAGTCATTCATGTGCATCGGTACAAAACTGAATGAAGTGGCACTGATTGCAGGTAAAACATATTTCACTTGGAAACTGTCCAGGTGACAACTCTCATCTATTGACAGTAGTGGCCCTACTGTTGACACTATTTCTGTTTCACACCGTCCAAGTATTAGATGCCAGTAGTATTTGTATAAGAAGTTCCATTCAGCTCAGTGGAGTTATATATGTGCACACGTACATAGGCACATGCATAAATATTTTTAAGAGTAAGGATATACAATGGAACATTTACTGAAAATTAATAAAAGGCACCTAAGCTGATCAGTATGGAAAAGTCTTGGAGAACTTCACTGGGATGCAACTCAGTTCTGTAAGAAAATCTGATACCCTCAGCCCTTTGGAAAAAAAAATATTCTTCCTGAAGAATTTTTGGTAACTAACAGATGGCATTATGAAACAAGGATAATTCTCTAGTAAAGGCCAGGAGTTGGTTTAAAACTTTCACAGAAATGCAGTAATTCTCTATAAAATTCTGTCAGATTCAGGATTAGGCTCTTGTGGAAAGTCACCTCTATTCCAGTCTCTTCCCCAAATGACGGGGGAAAAAAATGCTGAGTCATAGCTCAAGATTGACAAATACAGGATTTAAAGTAGGATTATATGACTTCAGTATCAAAGCTATTTGCTTAGAATAAGCAAGAGCATTAGCCCAGCCAGGCATTTTCCAGTATCTCAAATGACATTTTATAAAGATGTCCTTTTGCATCTGACAAACAGCACGGTTTCACCAGTTGTCACCATAAAAATCCAAATGGCAAAACCAAAATTGAACTACAGGGTTTTTAGTAGTTCATCTGCTCTGTTTTCTGCCTCACTAGTTTGGGAGTTTTAATGTGTTAAGATAGACAATGTGAAAAAACCCACTATTTTAAAGCACTATTCTAACATTATTCATGTTTCGGAGCCATCAAAATTAAACATCAATGTACAGGACCACGTTTAAATCAAACTCAGCACCACTTAGTAACACTGTTAAAAAGCCAGGCTGAAAGGGGTCTTTCTCTGTTTTGAAACTGTGAGCTAGCCTTAGCAATAAAACTGAAGACCATTTAAGATCTCTTTAGATCATGAACATATGTATGTATCAAATTTACCTCAAGAAGGCAAAGTACTTCACTGCATTCCATAGACAAAGTAATATTATAAACATTAACTACCACTATTAAGTGGGTATAAGTTTGAAGTCTTGACTATTCTGTCATTAACATCCCCCACCTAATTACATCACAAGTCGGGGGGGGGGCGGAGCAACGGGGGAGAGAGAGAAAAAGAACACCTATCAGGCAAATAGGCCAAAGTTGTTGGATGGACACACACAGGTCTAAGCACCTTTACATAGACATGGAACCTTCTCAACAGCTGATTTAGTGTGAAAGCAGGTGCCAAAATCCTAATATAGAAGAACAACAAACACCACAGCCACTCAGTTGCCAGCTAGGAACAAGTCCCAGCCTGCTTCTCCAGGCCCATTCCAACCGAAACTTAGCTCCAATCCTCCCTACTGCTTCATACACGCTCAGGCCTCCAGCAAGTTCCACACAGTGTTACAACTAACTCAGACTCCCTGACAAAAATGAGTTTATTGTGCCTGGTTTTCTGCTTTCAGTATTTCTGCAAAATATGCTTCTTCCAAGGACTAACCCAAAGTCCAGCAGAGCCAAAATAAAGATTCCAACCAAAGGCAAGCCACCTCGCAGGTCAATTCACAGAGGTCTTTAGTTTTTAGCAGGCCCATGGCAGTCCCCCATAAGACAAGGCACCCCGGGAGCTCTCCATCCCGACTCTGCAAAATGCTGTACAAAATTACAACAGGATCCATATCAGCATCTTCTGCTCAGTTTAGTACTAATGTGCTACTGGAGCAGTAATTCTGTACATTCAGAAGTACAAGTCTTTATCACGTTTACAAACCATAGCAGCAGGACAGTGGGGAGAAAAGAACACATGCTCTGTTCTTTGTCAAAGCTTTCCCAAGCTGGAGAGCACCACCACAGCGTGCAATTGCTAATAGTTCCCACCCTCATTCACCATTCAAACACTTCACTGAAGAAAACTGCATACTCCAGAAAACTGAAGCTGCCTGCACCAGACATTGTCTAAAGGAAGTACCCTAATTATGCCTATTTTAGGATTTACATTTTAATTTCAGCTTCAAGACAGCTGGGCTCCTCTCAGGAGCCAACAGCAGCACAGTAAATCCTTCAGACACACTCCCCCTGCTTTTCTTTCCAAGTTGCTGCTGTGGGGTTTTGCACTGGTTGAAGACACCATCAATGCACAACAAAAGGATATTCTAGCCTCTCTGGGTAACAAACTGTTAATGTGAGGACTGCCTAACCTGGGGCAGTAGCTTTCAAGAACCGAGAAGATTAATTTTTCCTCTCCTGAGGGTAAAATAATAAATACCATATAGCCTTTCAGATTCAGAGAGATTAGAAAATGAAAAGACTTACTGAACAACTTGATCCACCCTTTCAAGACAAGAGCTGTTCCATATTCATGTGGCTGCCCCGTATCATGCGGTAGGGTGTTATTGGCTTGACTTTAATAAAATACAAACACTTCCATTGCATAATGCAAGTTAGCTCGTCTTTAACAAGGATCTCAGCTACAGAACCAACCCCACAGGTAGCAGCCTTAAAAACTGAAGTGATACCTAAAAGTAGTTTTTTTGAGGTGGATTCCTCAAAACTCACCGCATGAAATTCACAATAGGCTTTGATATCAACACTAACAAGTAATTAAATAGATATTTCAGTAATAAGCATTTTCACATTGTGCTTATCAACATTTTAATATGAAAGTGACAAGAGATACACTGTCTGCAAAGAAGCTGCTCAAAGAATATACAGGATAAAAGCTAACAATGCTCCGATTAGTCCGTCAACATCACGAGACGGAAGTAATTAATGACCTATTCAAGCTTCCTGTGGATGCTCCAAAGTGTTTCTAAGAAAGGCGATCAGAGTTTACACAGCCCCTGGACTAGCAAAGTTTCTTCTTCACCTATTACTCCCATAACATACCTAAAGACCTTTCAAATCAAGGCAGTGAGTAGGCTAGCAGTGCAAGATGGATTCACCAAGAGCTGGGAGACAAGAGCTGCCAATTCACAGAAACAACTCCCTCAACAAGAGGCATCTTCCAGTGCAGGAAGACAGCCAAAACCTACCCACGCATCTCAGTACTGCCATGCCCCTTTTACCTGCTGCAGTGGGCAGATGGGTCAGGGGATGTAGGAGGGAGAGCAGTTTCCTAATGCTCACTTCTGTGCCCCCCCTCTCCCCACAGGGCCAGCCTGAATTACTGACCCACCACAGGCCACCAACTGCTGCTGCTGACTGGTCACCAACACAGAAAGGGTTTGTGTGCTAGCACAGTTCTTCCCAAATCTCTATTTCCCTGCTGATATTCTCACAATTCACTCGACAATTTAAAAACCTTTGAGTTTGCCCTTTCTGGATTGCAGGCACACTGAAGGGGAAATATAAGACAACATTAAATACAGGTAAAACATCAGTGTAAGATACTGAGTCAGGCTTATATAAATCACAGCACAAACCACATAGTCCTATCCTACTAATGGTCTGAGCAACCCTTATCTGTTGCACACAGAAATATTCAGAGGGAAGTACATAATGCCAGCTGCCCTCAGGAAGTAGAATAATACCAGTTCCACATTACTGCCATTGCTCACAGCTCTGCTGTCTCCAGCCCACCTGCCACCACCCTGGGCTCTGTGCTCTGACTGAAGTACATGGGCTTTTTTGTTGGTCACCTAGAAAATAGCACACGTAGCATATGATCCCTAACATTTCAAGTAGCTCTAATTCAGCTTTCAGCTCAGTTCTTTGTTCTCTAAAAATAACTTATGTTTAATTGCAACTGGCTACAATTTTCTAATTCTTTGTGACCCCAAACCTCTAAATCTATTACCCAGAGACAGCCACAGTAATCCTTAATGAAGGTGTGGGTATGATGCAGCATGCTAGGGGCCATCTGGTTACCAGGTGTTTCCTGGCTTAGCTTTTCCTTATAACACACATGCCTTCTCCTCTAATTCCAAGGAAGGCAATTTCTACCTCAGGACAGTCCATCATTAAAGACACAGGCAAGGGCTTTATTGCAAGCAAGTCAGCTGCAGCACAGCAACGTTCAGAACCTGCAGCAAAAAACCTAGAAGGGCTGTTTATTACTATACATATCTCCCTATGACTACAGCAAAAGACTGCGCCAAGTGTATTTCTGACTGTTAATAGGAAAGGAGCCAAGTGCAACATTTTCACTGTAACCCTATGTCTTGTGTCCTTCACTCACAATCAAAAAAAAAAATCTTAAAAGGGAAGAGAGCAGATGTTTTAGAACAAGGCCATTCATATAAAAAGCAGGTGATTTAAAAAGTACTAGGGAAGTTCACGACCAGTGTAATTTGATGTCTTTTAGGGAGCAACTTGTTCAGGGACTTTAGATTCTGTGATCTTTATTTTCAAAATGGAGCATTAACTTCCTTAAAATCCCTGTCTTTCAGACAGGTAAAGGGCTTCCAGCTTTCAGATACACATTTCTGACCCTCCCCTTCACCAGCGCTCTGAAGCATTTTAGAGATCTAGACTGGCAGAAAGTAAGTCATTTTTGCACAGTACTAGTGTTGCCCCAGCTCAACTTCCTGAGCTGGTTTCCCACAGGGTCAGGCAAGGACCAGGCACCGTGGGAGCAAACAGGCACAGGACCTCCAAGCACCAGCTGAGATAAGCCTTGGCTGCCAAGAGACCGCACCCCAGACTACCAAACTGGAAGGCTTCTCCTGGTTCCCACTATCACGCTAAAATTTAGTTTGCATAACGCATCTCACATTTCAGGCAAAACCCAGCAAACACTGACTTGGGCACTTGCACAATGGTTTCAGATTGGTTATATACAAGTACCAGAGTCAGCACGCATAGCAAAATTGTCTCAGTATTTCTCAAACAGGGTAAGGAAAACTGATTTTTGTTTTTTGCTACAGCAAAGAGAAAAGGCCTTGTGACTCCTTCCAGTGTACAGAAAAGGACTCCATGCTGGGGAGCTCTGGAGAGTCAGGCTTGAAGCTCCTGCTGGCCTTGGGAATTAGTAGGATAAGAAATAGCAACTGCTGCTGCTCAGCACACAGGGCAGAAACGTCTACTCTGCCCCAGCAGCCAGGAACCTGCATTCCCAGGCCTGGGCATAAACACAGTACCCAACAGAACCACTGCTCGCAGGCCGCTCCAGCAGCCTGCAGCCCTTGGTGCGGTCTGTAGGTCCGCTAGGCCTCACTGCCTGCAGGGATGTCAGGCCCTCATCAATTATTGCTGGATACAGAGAGGATGATTTTTGCAAAGACAAGGCTGAAATTTGCCCCATAAAATCCCCAGAGGAATAATTTCCAAGCCAAGAAGAGCTTCTCCGGTTCTACTGTGGATCAGGACCTGAGTAAACAGGACAAGCTAAACCCCAAACCAATGGCACACCTGTGATGAACATGCCAGAGGCTCTCACCACTAGCCCAGGGCCCCACCAGCTGGCACACGCTGTCTAGGCCATGATCCAAGCAAGACTCCTGTAAGCTCCTCAGAAGAGGAGCAACCCCCCATTTCAAAACAAGCTCCAGCAGGAGAATATCACAGGTTCTTTTTCCATGGTTTCATCTATATAGTGGGTTTCTTATTTATGTGGAGCTCTGCCCAGAGCTATGTTTCAATGCAAAATGAGTGATTAAACTGAAAAGCAACAAATGGAAAGAGAGAAACACTTAAATGCAGCCAGAGCTACAGCAGAAGGGGAAACTGCCCAGTACCACTACCAGTTGTGAAGTATTTTCAAGTTCAGCTGCGAAGTAAATCCATCATGGAAAGGGAAATATTAATGAGTGATTAGAGACAGAGCACCTTTATTCTTGAGGCACACTTGCTTGCTCATTTGACTATTTGCATATTTTAATATCTTTTAAAAGGAAAGTTTCTGCTAGAAATTATTTTCACAAGCCTCAAAACATTCTTCAAAGAGCTACTCATCTGCTTAGTGACACAGGCATGGGGCAGGGCTTGTTTACTAATCTCAGAGGATTAGGCTTCAATTTAGATCATGCCTTGCCTGCAGGTAAGGGCAATAGAGCAAACAATAAATACACCAGACTTTCCAACTGCAAAGGCATGAGGGGCACAGAATGCAATAGAAAGTTATGTTTATGTCATGTTTGGATGGGGAAAAGAGGGGAACATAGGAAGACAGCTGCTTCTTTGTATCTGTCATTCAGTCTCTAGAAATCCTGGACAGGC
Source organism: Balearica regulorum gibbericeps (assembly GCF_011004875.1). NCBI lineage: Eukaryota > Metazoa > Chordata > Aves > Gruiformes > Gruidae > Balearica > Balearica regulorum. Next base: position 6,364,602 of record NC_046189.1, read on the forward strand.
AAATTCTATTCCTACTGTTACGTCAACTCTGAAAATAAACCTACCAGCTACAGCTGAAACAAGTCTCCACAGCTAGTTTTTCAAATAAAAACATAACACGTGCCTCTGACCTCTCTTTTTGCCATTTTAATGCAGGCAGAGGTCACTCCCCCACTGGAAGAATACTGATTTTTCACTTACCTTACCGCTCCCTTAGACAAGTGAGAGACAGCCACCAAAACATTACCAGAGAAAACACAAAACCACACTACATCTAAAATTTTCATTCCCTTGCCCATCCCGGGACACTGAAAGATCACTTAACTCCACTGCATACTGCAACAAGCAAAGACACTAGGGCTGACCTTACAATAACTTAAAATGCAGAAGAAAATTTCACCCTCTTCAGAAAAAAATTACTACTTCTATCAGTATATAAAATGAATTAAAAACAAAGAATAACTCAGATCTTCCAAGGGACTGAAACCTCAGAACTGAAATTCACCTGAAAATGGCAGGGCAGTAAGGGCAAAACAAATCACCTAGTGCTGACCACAGAGGTATTTCAGAGGAATAACCCACAATGCCAACTCTGCAATACCATGTCTTCAAGGAAATAGTTCTTTGTCATCCTAGTAGTAAACATAGCTTCATGTCCTAAAGTATGGAAAACATTAGGTTTGCCCAATATTTTTTTTCAAGTACTTATTCCCTCCTCCTGCTTGTAATAGGCTGTAAAAAAAAAAATTCCTAAACCACTTATTTCAAAGTGTAAACAAGTTACTTTAAGTACAGCTTTCACCATCACCATGTTGCTCTGTCCCCATCACTGAAAGAAAATGGAAAATTCATAACCTCACCTAAAAAAAAGGAGTAACTGCCTGAAAACAATCAGTAGCATTTTTATCTGCTGCCTCAGGAAGGTACACACCTTCCACCAATTAAACTCTGCCATTGTTGGCATCTTTAAAAAGAAAAAATTAGTTACAATCGAGGGCTACTCTCTCATAAACAGCAGTGTACATATTCATTTGCGCTGCAAGACAACAAGTAGAATCAAGTTCATAAAGAGATTTCAAAGCAAGGCATAAGGCATCGTTTCAGCAGATACTACTTGACTTACTATCAGTGTCTCAAAGCCCGAGCTTGCAATAAGGGCTTCAAAGACAGCTTAGTCCAGATGAACCAAAGAACAGCAAACCCCCACAATGCTGCCAGCACCTGCACAAGTCAGCACTCACCCAAAAGTCAGTCTCTAAATAGACTCAAGGGCTGTGAGATGGCCAATGGGAAAGGCTTCATTGACTCTGTGCCTGTTGGTAATTACAGGTAACAAGGCAGGTCAGTGCTGGCATCCTGATACCAGCTTTACCATCTAAACAAACACACAACCATTCAGGCATCTGAAGAATCAATATCATAAATATGGTAAAATGAGAAAAGGTGTTTCTAAATTCAAGTGCCTGTAATTATCAATTAAAGCTTTGCAACATATTATTAATTCCACTTATTGCTAACAGTGATGCTGCAACTGTAAAGTGGACCAAAACAAGCAAAGGGAAAAAAAAAGAAAACCCAGCCTAACTGAATTCAGGTTTTTTTGCCCATAGAAACAGGTTTGTACCAGAGGTCATTCTAAGTGAATGCAATTTGACTACACTTTTTTTTCCAAATGCATTCCACAAAAAAAGTTCTCCACTATTCATATTGAAAGTCATGTTTAAGAGTATTTTTAATACTGCATTCAAAATACTGACAGTGTTTTACGCAATACTAGTAGCATGCCATTTAAAATGATCCAACCAAAAGGACTGTATTATGTATAAATCAATGCTACTAATTTTGGCAAACTATGGGGAATATAAAATAGATATTAATTTTTCATATTACAAAATGTCTTTTATTCAAAGTCTTAGACATAAATTTATTAGATGCTGTAACAGACAGCACTGGGTAATATGAAATGCTTACATTCACTATTTTGCTAAGTCTTATTCAGAAGCACAACCAGCTCTCTGTACACCGAAAAGCTTAACTTTGCAGAACAACAGGGAATGAAAGCTCTTATTTACCACACTCGATCCCTTGCTCTTTGGAATGAATCACATTATTAACTGTTCCCCCACACACAGAGGTTTGTTTGTTTTTAATTACTCTCTCACATATGTTTGTCAACTTTCCCTTTACTACTTCAGTATATACAGTCTCCTTCCTCCTGATTTATGGGTTTCTTCATCATTTTCTTGGGGGAGATTTTCTTTATGGGACATCAAATCAATCATGTTAGAAAAGATGGGGACAAAAAACTAACTTGCCACTTTCCTTCCAGGCACACTTAGCCCCAACCCTAAATGCCAGGTCTGCTCTGGACTCCTGGCAGCACAGACACTAACTCCCAGGGGTGTTCTGAGCATGCTGACAGCCTGTGAAGAGCATCCTCAGGGCCAAACTCTGCCCTGACCAAATCAGTGCAAATCAAGAACTCTGATATCAATCTGGAGGAGCTGACTCTCCTAATTCAGAAACCTCCCTCCTATTCTTGTGGCTTTCTCCCTGTACCACATATTTTCTAATACAGGTGCAGAGGAGCACTGAGGGAAGGTAGGGTAGCTCTGCAGATCAGGAAGCAGCTTAGGGCTAGCACACCTGGCTTCAGTCTGATTCCCTCCCACCCTAAGCTACAGGTCAACAAGCAGGATGGAATATGAATGACCGAACACCCAGACCACCCCTTGAGCAAGCTCTACTCTTCTTTTCCTTTGCGAATCATTCAACTCCACCCCTGTATCTCTCTTTTTTGAGCCCTGGGATTTTTCTCCTCAGCCTTCTTTAACATTTTCTAACTGCTGAGGGAAATAAAAGCTAGTATGGATTTCAGCATGACTCAAGGGAAGCAGACAAATGCCTAACCGCGTGAACACGGTCTTGCTGCAAACAGGAGCAGCAGCCTGCCTGCCACACCCTGCAACACAACCACCAAACAGCAGCTTGAGACACCTGAAAAGCACATCAGGCACCAGCAAACAGGAATTTGTCAGTGAGAGGCACTGTGCATGTGAACATGCAGCTGCTGTTCATCGAGCCATAGGCACAGTAGCTCAAACAAAGGTAGCAGCTCTGCCTTCTGAGTGATACCACATGGCCAGAACAGGAATGGGTGCCCAAGCGTACTTTAGCAGGTTATGTGGAAGCAGCTGCAAGAACAGGACAGGGGCTTTAAAAGGCTGTGGGGTCTCTTTGTCCCACAATCGGCCAGGGGACAGCGGAATCACATTGACATTAGCAAGTGTTAGATGTCAGCATTGGACGTCATTGCATTGCAGTGTACAGCCTTGGGTCCAGAGTCCAGATAAATTCCCCATGAGGGGATCAGATCTTTCTCTCAGACCCATCCGTCACAGAAAGGCTGCTGCAGAAAACAGAATAACTTGGTACAGAAAGAGCTGGTTACCTAAAGCAAGCCCCAAAACATTAGAATTCAGATCCACTCCTAAACCTTGACGTCAAAGGATTTTGAATGCACAATTTCAGCCCATTTGACAGCAAATTTTTGAATGCACAATTTCAGCCCATTTCACAGCAAACACAGAAGAGAGGCTTTCCTCACAGTCCCCTTCAGTCTGTGAGCTTTCCCAGAGGTTAAGGGGGTCCCTGCACTTAAGGTCTGGCACCTTGCAGTTGCCTGCACTGGCTTAACAAGTTATAGAGATACCTTCTACAGAAAATAAGGAGAAGAAAAAAGAAAAAAGAGAGACTTCACTCTACCTCAAACCCAGCCGGGGTTTCTCTGGGCACAGCCTGGACAGCACCGTGGTTGAGCTATGAAGAGAACGAGGCAGATCTGCACTCACAGCCCCCAGATCTGTGTTTCTGGCTCAGCAGTGAGGCACCTAGGTCACTTTTGAAGATCAACAGCACTTTCTACTGTCCATCTCTGGATCAAATTTGGACCAAGGCTGGAGTTTTCAAAAGCATAACCATAACTCAGTTCTGAACCTTTATAATATTCCTACCCTATGTTCTCATTTTGAGATATTTTCTAGCATTGTTCATCCAAGATCAGAACCTGAGGGAAAGTGGCAGGTTTTGTATGGTGAGGCAGCCCTTCTAACAGACAACGTATGTTCCTCAAAATAGAACTGATAGCTCCTAGATTTAAACCAGAAACCAGCCCCTATCATTCTCTCTAGAAAATAAAGTGAAAACATAGGCTTAATTGAATCAATAGGTCTTATAATTAAATGCTGCCAAATTAGCTGACATGATTGGACTGCTGGTTTTGCTTTGGTTTGGGTATTTGGGTTTTTTTAATGTTGTTTATCCAGAGGTTACATACACTTTAAATACAGCTAACTTTGCAAACTGCTATTGAAATTGAATTTAAATCTCCCTCAGGGGACTAAATGACAAGTTTCACAAACAGAAAAGTAAGTTTTCATAGACTCAACTCACTGGAAGCTACTACGATCTAACCGCATTACAGCTAGTAGAAGTACTAACAGAACTCTTCCTACTTCTTGCCGGGGGCTTGACCAACACGAGACAAGGAATATTCCTCATATCCCTGTACCCATGAGTGCCAACTGTAAATCAAGGAGCAGAATTTGCCAGAGGGGCTAAATTCTACCTACAAATACATAACTTAAGAGTTCACAGGTATAAACTGATTATTTCCCTGAAGGAGAAAAGTACCCCAGATTTTCAATAATGGGAAAACAGAGCTGAAAGAAGCATTGTCTTTTTCCAGATGGTGCAAGTCAGGTGCAGAATCAATGAATTCAACACAGTTATATTGATTTTCTCCACTTAACACTCTTGCTTGTAATAGGGACATTGTCTCCCTTGTACTATATGAACATACAGATACATATTTTATCTGGAAGATGGACACCATGTGCTAAAATAAGCAAATACTTATTACACCACAGAAAGTTAGAAAAACAACACACAGTGTATTGTAATATTGGTCAAGACTATCAGCCAGCACTAACCTGTCTCGCAGATTACAGGAAACAAAGAGATTTGATAAATCTTTGTATTACCGAGGTCACCCAAACCTCACCTTTTCACCGTTATTCCTTTCAAACTGGCACACTAACAAAGATGCTAGATACTGAGTACAAACACCAACACTCTGAGACTGCTGCCTCGTTACCATTTTGAATGATTGTGACAGGCTCCCCCCACCTCCCTAATCAAGACAAAAGAACAAAGATCAGTTTCATCTGTGAGACTGCTGTAAGGAAAAACAGCAGTAAGTACAAAACCATAAGGAGCAACAGCATTAGCTCATCTTTTCTCCTTAATACAGCAGCAAACAATTAGTGTTAAAGTAAAATGGGTCAATCAAGACCTCAAATCTTCTTAACAGCTAGCACAGTCAACCCGTGTGGCCAGAACAATCCAAATTAACCCCATGGATACATCAGTCCTTTTCCTCCAATACCTAGAAAGCAATTACAATTATCATATCGCATCTCCTTCTAAAACACCTTCCTATATTTTATTAGCATAATGTGTGATTAAAACCACCCATGAAATAAAAGCTTTTTCCTCTACTGAGGCAGACGGCTTAAGAAACCACCTCTGTTTCCAGCACCAATCCTCTAAATCAGCTCCACCCTATGGAAATCAGTCTCATGCTGTTTTTCATTAGCGCAGATGCACTACAGAACTGCTGCTTATAAGCACACCTGTACATGAAGCAAAAAGAACAGAAGAAAAAGCACCAGCCCTAAACATGTAAAGACCCACCCATTCTCTGCCTTAGTGTGTACATGTGCGTTTGGGGAGGGATAAGCAACGTAGTGATTTCACGGAACATTGTTCGTTTCCATGCTTTGTCTCAAGGCACTGAGTACCACCAAACATCATCAAGGGTCTTCCACCACTGAGCCCACATACCTCTTTCCCTTTTCAGCAAAAACATTCTCTTTTCAGTTAAAAACATGTTTAACTTTTAAGCATGCTTAAGGCTCACTTTCAAGGGCAATTAAGCATGTGTTTAAACAACTGAATAAATCCAGATGGTCCAAAACAAGCATCTTTGAGTCTTAGGGAACAATTGTGCCTCAGCATATACGTAATTTTATTTCTTCATCAAGTACACACATGGACTTTACAGTAGCATACAAAGAAGATATCCAGATCATCCGATAATTCAGTTTAGAAGGGATCTTGGAAAGTCACCTACCCCTACAACCCCAGGATATTACACCTTTCCAAATTTCTGGCTGTTACTTATTCGCGTGCATGTTAACTGCAACACTCCCAGATCCCTTTCTAGGTAAGGCTTTAATTCAGCGACAAACGTCCTACAGGCAGGAGTGCCTCTTTGGGGAACCCCAATAAAGCCAAGGGGTGCATTTTTTTCTCTTTTGCTGTGAGCCAGAGCCAGAGGTTATACCAGATCAGTTCTCATTACAATCACTGCCTGTGCTATAGGCAAAGATTTGTAAGGAACTCAGGCCTTTGGACTGACCCAGCATTTATAGAGAAGCACTACTATCAGAGCTTGTGGGGTTTTTTTTCCTTGGTTTTTTTTTTCCCCTTTCTTAAGCTAATTGTCATTTGTCCCATCATGGCAGATCAGATTTCTGCAGCAGCATTACAATTTCTGTTAGTACCTTGTGACTTTGTAGAACTTGCACTAATAAAGAGGTAACTTTCTGAAAGCCATCATCATAAAGTCCTCACAACCTCAATTCTTTGACTTCTCCCTCTTCTCACCCCTTTAAAAAAACAAACCTGTCTCCAACACATGTGTATGACACACCACATTTGGGAGTGATAGCTGAAATAGTCCAGCAGAGTCTGCAATGGGCCTCACCCACCCCTTTCTGTGTTTAGGTATTTCTAGCAATTCCCAGGGCTCAGACAACCATTAAATAAGCATGGGGCCAGAGCCCGCTCTGGTGTCGGCACACATAGCAAATGTTTCCTCTCATGAATCCAGGTATATCATTTAGCAAACAGTAACTCATGTAGAAAGCAGCATGACACAGGCTGAAATGGAAGGTATGCTTCTGGAAAAAACATCTAGCAACAAGGGAATTCTTAACCCACAGACTGTAACAATTTATTTCGGTTTTACTATGATCAGATCACTCGTGCCCAGGCACAGTACCTCGGGGTCATTAAATGATGACTCTTCTTTATTGTCAGAACACATTTAAAGAGCACAGCTAAGTGGGTACCGACATAACATACCGTAACAATTACATCAGATCTCTAAATCCAGGGTGCAAATGCCACTTTATGTAACGAACTGCATTATAAGCACAATGAACTGCCCTCCATGCTCAAAGTGTGCTAAAATTCTCCACAGAAGAACGGCAACTTTTTATTCTCACGATGACAGCTCTTTGGCTTCTCTCAAACACCCACAGGCAATGCACAATATGGGTACAACAAATTGTAAAGTTCCATTAACCAAATCCTGTCCCTTGGGTAAAAGATGAGAAGACCGAACTTATGCCACCGCACCTCACTGCTGAAATCACCCCTTCCCAGAGCCCCGCTGCACCAGGGCTCACCTGCATGTTTCATTTCCGCACTAAGCCACTGGGGTTATTTTCAGAGCGTTAGTTTAGCTCACCTGTAAATGTCTGAGCTCCAGAAGGCTGGTACCACATTAAGATTGGGGTCTTGCTCACTGCTGAGTGCATCATCAGTGTTTTGCAAATGGGTGAAATTAAATACGCAGTGAGGAATTCAGCGGTTCCTAGACCCAGGTGCTACAAGGGTGAGTTTGGGCTCCATTTTACACATCACACTCAGAACCTTAGCAGCAGAAATATACACCCGGCCACAAACTTAACTGGACCGTCTCTGTGCTAACTGATGAGAGATTTTAGCACATACAGGGAAGGTGCCCATTCTCTCATTGTTCGTGAATCACTTCTTAGTGATCTATGAAGTAATGGCAGGGGTAACTTCACTAGGTAATGCGCTCTCAGCACATTCTCTCTCTTTCTGTTCCCAGCAAGGGCTGAGATGCTGTGATCACGTCATCCAGTCGGGAGGGAAGTGAGAGAAGCTATAGAAAATAAATACATTCTGCAGCTGAGCCTCTACTTGGGTGTATTGGATATGAGATGAGTCTAGACATCCCTGCAAGTCTAAACCAGCACAGGTAAAAAGAAACAGGTTCTTTCACAGGGCGAAAACAAAGGTTGAGGGAGGAAATGGGAAGAAACAGAAAGGATATATGCTTCAATCTTGCAAGGAAGAATCCTTCCGAAAACAAAAGGGACAGGTTTTCTGAGCTGCGAGCAGTGCAAATGCTGGACAGCAAATGATTTTTGAGAGAAAGGATGGAGGAAGATTTATTGACACAAGCACAAAGACATGACAAATTATGAAAAGGGATGCTAGAGAACTACAGTAAGCAAGACTTACAAAATACATACAAATATATCCCATTCTATGCATGATTTTATGTTGATGACCACTTATATGTGAAATCCTGCTATTTTATATCAGGAAGAAGCCTACATGAAAACCCACCAATGATCGGTGAATATCTTTATTCAGAGGAAACCTGAAAGTTCCTGCTTAGCATGGGGAAATAAATGATGTCAGTATCTTACATACAGAAAGCAACTCTCCCGGTGCGCGGCACACCCCCTTCTTTCCCAAAAGTGTTTCATAAAGCACATTGTATTCAAACGGTATGTCGTAATTAGTGTCTCAAACATATACGCAACAAATTGAGGCAAGCAGTCTTTATTTGGTAGGTCACATTCAGCGCAACATTATGGCACCGCAGAGCTGCATATGCTCGCGGGTCGTACCTGCAGCACTTCAAGTGAGGCACATTTTGCATAATTTTCTCTTACATAAAAAGGCTTTGTTCTCCATCGCCTCACTGCGGTTACCAGCCTCCCCGTGCAGAGTTGTTTCCTCCCCACGGCTGATCCATTCAATACCAGGCATGATTTTATTAATTTTTTTCCCTCCCCGATGCAAATTAAAAGCGCTTACAACCATCGCACCCCCTCGTCTCACACAACGTTCTTTGTTCAGCCTTACAGATCCCTTTAGAGGAGCTTAGGGGTGGGGGCAGGAGAGGACAGAAGGTTACATCCCTTAAGGGGTTTTACAGTCTACTGATGCTCAAAACCCTTGAAGGCAGTTGGCAAAAGCCGACTGCCCCTACGAAGAGAAGACAGGCGTTACCGGGGAGCCGCCCCCTCCCTCTACCTCGGACCACGGCTCCGGGATGTCCGCAGGGGCGACCCGCTCAAACTTCGCCCCGAGTCCGCCTTCTGTCAGCGACCGCGCCCGGCTGAGGGGGCACGCGCGGGCCCCAGGCCCCCAACGGCTCCCGGCGGCCGCGAGACGGCAGCGCGCGGGCACCCCTCCCAGAGGCGCCGGCCCCGCGCGCCCCTCCGACCCCTCACCCGCCGCCAACGGCCGTTTACGTCCTTCCTTCTCCTCTTGGTCCGACGGGCACCCCCGTCCGCCCGGCCGGCAATGCCCGCCCGCAGCGGGGCGGCGGCGAGGGGGCTCGGGAGGGTCCTTACCTGAGCGCCGCGGCGGCCGCCGACACCGGGACGCGCTGCCGCGCCGAGGGGCAGAGAGAGAGGGCGCGCCGCCGCCGTGCCCGCCTCAGCCCGCCCCGCCGCTCTCGGCGCTGTCGCCGGGACGCGGCCGCCTGCGCGCCGCGAGCCCCCGGGACCCGCCTCCCTCCTCCGCCCCCGGCCCCGCCCCGGCCCCGGCGCCGCTCCCGCAGGGTCCCCGGGCTGCCGCCCCGCCCCGCGCCCTGCCCGCCGCCCGCAGCGGCCCCTGCATTGCGGAGGGGCCCCCGGGCTGCCCCGGTGCCTGTGCGGGGCGCGCAGTGCCGGCCGGCGGGGACCTGTTCGGGGTTTACAGGGAGACGGTCGCGCACCGGCGCTGAGGTGCGCCGTGACAGCCGGGCCCGGCCCCCGCCCTGTACCCAGCGCTCAGCCGAACCGGTGTCCCTCTACCCTGCCCTGCCTGTGGGTCGACTGTCCCCACCGTCGTAGAAAAGCATCCCCGAAGTCCCTCACCTGATTTGATCTGGATCTTCCAACGATGCGAGTCTCGGCTCAGTCTGATTTCTCCTTTTCCTCTGGAGAAAGAGAACGAATAACGGTGAGATAGGTTAAAAAAACATTTTTACAGCACCTCAGAAACGACACTGCTGCTAGCTTACAAACTGCTCTCCAGCCATTTCCTAGAATCCAGCGATAAAAGATATCCTATTACTTTGTCACTTACCAGCTTCTCAAACTGAACTTTCCTCCTCAGCCCCTCAGGACATCAATTACTGTTTCTGTATTCCGCAAAGCAGGCAAGGGCAAAGTCATCCCTCATGCGATGCCACGGCTGTGGTGGAGCTACAGCATCGGCTCGTCTCACCCTTTCTAGTCAGAATCACTTTGTTTCAGTTCCTTTTGCTGGAGATGAAAGAGTAAAGTGGTAGTCTCTCACCTTTTCTATTTCCTAAACAAATCGGTCTAATGGGTTGGTTAAAATTGAATGTGCAAAAGCCAGTCTGTCAGAATCTTAACCAGCAATTCTGAGTATGTCGTGTATGTATTAGCCTAATAAATGTTTTTGAAACAAGTACTGTGTTTTGATCCAGTAAGGACAAATATTGCTATTCTTCTTTATATTTGGGTGCCCAGAATCCACATTAAGCATAACCCATACTGCAGTGCAAAAGCTCTAAATGCCAATTTCAGGTTTGTTTCATTTTGCTGCACCACCCTGAGCGAGTACTCTATTTTTTCCAAAGCCTCACTCATTTTAGGTACCCAGCTTCATTTCAAGTGTGATTTTCAGGAATATTGAGCACTCATTTTCTTCATGAAATTTAGCAGGTGATCTAGAATATTTCATATCTGTAATTTGGGCCATATGTGTCTTAGACTGGATGGTCAAAACGCAGGTTCGGTGTGCTGGTTTCAGCTGGGATAGAGTTAAGCGATTGGCTGCGTGGGGCTTGGTTGCTGGCCAGGGTTAAATCACGACATTCAGGAAGATCTGGGCCCCGGCGTTGCTTCTGTTTCTTCGGCTGCAATACAGAGATGGCCACCTCTCAACAACTGCCACATTGGATCATATTCCAGTCCCATGTTAACGTCAATAAAGTGATTTGGGGATGCCAAATTACTTTGTTAAGTATTTCTATGTATTTCTAGATCAGGAAATTTTCTTTTCCTTTAAAGGTCTGAGTCTGTGAGTCAAGGCTACAGACATCTCTTCCAGTCCCTTTCCCGAGCCCTCCTCAGGCTGTTTGGGAGAACTTCCCACCACTGCTTCCCTCTTCCAGCATTTCATCTGTAAATCAGTGGCACGCAAAAGGAGCAGGATCTTGCCAAGAGGACAAAGCCATCATGTTCCCCTTTGGTTACTCACCATCGGTGATGTATATCCATCTGGAGCAGATGCTTCCAGAGGATATGGATTTCCTGCAGGCAGTTCTTCTTCCAGACTGCCAGGAGCAAAGACTCGATTCAGTGCAGAAGGAATGTGCAGTGCCTTTTCCCTGCTGTCTTCTTCTGTGCCTCCCCTTGGAGACCCATGTGGCCATGCAAAGACCTTGATGGAGCTCTTCCCCCAAGCACAGGGACTTTGTCCTTCCTTGCACCACCTAGATAACGCGAATGCGAGCTTACATAAAGCCTAATCAGAAGGAGCCATGAGAGGGAACGAGCAGTTGACTTGATCAAGGAGAAACAGTTACACTTCATCCAAATGGAAATTAGATTTATTTAAAGCTTATGATATCAAAAAAAAAAAAAAAAGGACAGTTTATACTTTTGTGGGAAACAAATACTGTGATGGATATCATGGAAGAGATGTCTTAACAGAAAGACGCCACGTACAATAAATAGACCGTGCACTGCCTATAAGCATTCCTAGAGATCAGAGGGGTGATATAACTAACCACAGAAGCACTCAGAATATTCCACATGCCATGGAGGAATCGATGTCTCTAGCTCGGATGCAGAACAGTAGCAGCCTGTCTCTTTTCAGCAGCAGCCTGCAGAAAGAGAGGGAAGGTGAATCTGGGAAGTTAGTCATTCGGTTGCAGCTCTCCTTTAAACAATCATCAAAGATGATGAAAAATAAACGCAGAAAAAAACAACGTGGCATTTGCCATTTTTCCTGAGATAATTATCTAGTCAAATTACATTATACTTTACATTAAATATTCAGCAACAGTGTTGACACCAGACATTTTAAGACAGGAAAAATTCTTATAATTTATGTTAGATATATTAAAATGCATGCACATATTTTTATTAGAAATATTCATGCAGAGATCAAAAAGCATCATCTCACTAAGAGATAGTGGAGAAAGATTTTTTTTTTTACAAAGGAAAAATAGATTTTTACATAACCTCAGAAGCAATGAGCTTTATAGTACAGCTTTGACATGCTGAATTACAGATCTCGATATGGAGGTCTGGTAAGTCAAATACAGAGGATTTTTGCTGCCTGCTGAAAGAAAAAGGAATGACATTGTCTGTAGCTCTTTTTAGAACAGATTCATTTGAAACAGTGGTTGGGAAATACCGTTTGAAAAGGGACTTGCGTGTCAATACATATACTTCTCTTGCTATATAGCTATAATAACAAACCACCACTGCTCCGCTGACAGTTTATCGAGCTGCAGTTGTTGGCAACGTAGGTATTTGGCTTCACTTCAGACTGGGGAAGGAAACATTTAATTTCTCAAAAACACGGTGTGACTCAAGCCTCAGTGCCAATGTCACAACATTAGCTGAGCGAACAGAGCAGTCAAGGCAAGGCCAACTCTTAGTTATTCATGACGGGAAGAGCTACAAGCACCAATGAGGATGATGAAGCAACAGAAAGGATGGCTATGGCCCCTTTACACATTTTCCCTAGTGGCGCCTTTGCAGTCCCTGGGCACATCGAACAACTGGTTGAGCAGTTTTTTACCACCTTTCCCCTTGGAAACACCGAGGCTAAGGTGACTGGGGTCCCCAGTACAAGACAGACATGGACCTGTTGGAGCGAGTCCAGAGGAGGCCACAAAGACGATCGGAGGGCTGGAGCAACTCTCCTATGAAGACAGGCTGAGAGAGTTGGGGTTGTTCAGCCTGGACAAGAAAAGGCCCTGGGGAGACCTTAGAGCAGCCTTCCAGTACCTAAAGGAGCCTACAAGAAAGCTGGAGAGGGACTGTTTACAAGGGCATGGAGTGACAGAACAAGGGGTCATGGCCTTAAGCTGAAGGAGGGGAGATTTAGATTAGAAATAAATTCTTTACTGTGAGGGTGGTGAGGCACTGACACAGGTTGCCCAGAGAAGCTGTGGATGCCCCATCCCTGGAAGCGTTCAAGGCCAGGTTGGATGGGGCTTTGGGCAACCTGGTCTAGTGGAGGGTGTCCCTGCCCATGGCAGGGGGGTTGGAACTAGATGGGCTTTGAGGTCCCTTCCAACCCAAACCGTTCTATGACCGGGAAAGGCCACTCTCCTGCTTCAGCACTGCTGAGATGTTTCTATCGGTTGGAAAAGTCCAGGGTCCCTCTAGTGCCCGATGGAGGCAATGGGGAAGAAAGGTAAGCTGAAAAGCTCCTTCATACGATTACCATCCACTAAGCAAAATAAAAGCTTCCACTGAAAATAGTATGTACTGATCCTTGGCTTTGCATAACAAACTATGTTCTATTTGTTTCTATTTTGGACAGAAACTCAACTGTATCTCAGCTCACATAGTAACATTTCCATGTTAAAGCCCCCCTTTTTCTGCCTATCTCCCATTTGGTAACATTTACCTTTTAAAGATCATATTGAGATATTACCTATTTGTAAACAGGAAAGCTTTAAGTAAAGGTGAGATCTAGCCACAGTGGAAGGACTTGTGGCAGAGCAACCCTGCCTTTGTACACCTTTACCATCTTCGGTCTTTTTGTCCAAGGGACTGTAGGTACCCATGTGAATTATGATGGAAGAATTAGCTTCAGGGAGCTACGCTTTAATTTTCTAAATGCTTTTGATGTCAAAAGCCAGCCTTCTGCATGAGAAGGAGGATAATTTGAAAGCAGAGAGAGGTTACAAAATACTGGTGCCACCTGCTCTTGGGAACGCAAGGAGACAAGAATTGCAGTAGAGAACGTGCTCCAGCAGACATCTCCATTTCTCACTGCTGCGATTGAAAGCAAAGGGTCCCCAGGTAACATGTCAATGTGAAAAACACATGGTAGAGGTCCCTTAGAGAGTACGCCGTTACGTGCAGAACTTCCTTCTTCTGTCATTTGCCTAACCTGGCCACTTTTTCCTCCCAGCTCTTGAGGCTTTGTGACATCTTGGTTATGGGGCTGGTTCCTTTGCTGAAGAGGAAAAAGCTGGATGTCAGACTTGTCACGTTGGAGACATCTCACAGGAGGTTTTGAAAATGTATTCAAAAGGAAGCAAGGGGACTACTGATCCCTGCAGGATTCAGCTGTAGAAGGTTCTTAACTTAAACCAATTTTCCCTGCTTTAACCTATTTTCTGGGGTACAGAAGAACAGTTCAGCTATTAAGTTTCCAAAAAAACCCAAATGCTCTAGGAAAGTAGGATTTGTTGCTGTTAACATTTTCTAGTTATAACAGAAAATTATGATTGCCAGGAAGTAATAAATGCAAGTTTGAGCTTGGGTTGTTTGTTTTGCCATGTCTAGCTTCTCACTAGTAAAACCGCTGCCTTCTCTATCTGTCCTGAAAGCTGTGGGAATAAAACCACTTCATCATGCAGTCTTACTAGGTCTTCTAATAAAATAGAAACAAAAATAAACATCCAGTGACTACCTACAAGATCAAACAGAAGATGAACAGAACACGCATTAAGGTTTAAGCAGTGAAATCTCTTTACACATCCCTTCTATAGCAAAACTATATGAAAAAGTTGCTTTTCAAAATAAATATGACATATAAGTTACTGAATAGTTAAATTGGTCAGAACATGAGGGATATGCTATTTTTCATATTTAATTTCCTGTTCTAGGGAAAAGTCTGAATTTTTCCAACAGTAGCTACTGAGGATTAGAGACCTTAGAAGGAATCTGTTACTGTGCTTGCACGTTTGCACATGGAAGCTCTTCAGTCCTCTGATGCACTGATAGCTTGTTTTATTAATGTGGAATTTTGATAAGGCTGTTTAATACGCTCCTCTTGTTATGTTCAAGCATGTAAATGTTACTGCATTTTCCAAGCCTAAAGCTTAAATTATCAGCTGAAAACAGATCAGCCTAATCAAGTTAGCACCACAATATGGGGCAACATAGTTCATCTTGGGTTTGGGCTTTGTATTTCTCTCTGCCTTTCTAAGAATAAAACACTGATGTTACTTCTTAAGAGAGGGGAGACACTGCAAACAGAATGAGGGGCTATTTTCTCACCAAAGCTGTGGCTTGAGGTTAAGCATCAATATACTTGGGCTCTTTCCCACGACCAAGCTTCAAACTCAGCCTCATGCTCAGCTTTTGTGCAAACAACAGATGTAGTGGTCCAGTCTAGGTTTGAGAACAGCCTCAGCCTGGTCGATGAGCACACCCATCACATCTTAGCGTGGCAGAAATACTTCCCCAGCCTGAGGAAGGTGATCCTGAGTGCCTGAAGACGACCGGTTGGTTGGCTATGTTGTAAAACTGCTCCTCATCCCATGTCATCGTCAGCACGACCTAACGGTCTGCTTTGTAGATGAAAGATGAGGGGTGGAGTCCTGCGGGGTAGCACACACATGCCATCTGTAAATTCATGCTAGCTTATGCCCAGATATTTGCCCACGGTTATCTAGCTGCACAATGGAGTACTTCGTGTGCAGTTATCCAAACTGAATTACAGGTGTTCGCACGTGTAAACGCCTGCTTTAATGAACTGATACATTCCCTGCAGCCAGCTTCAGAAATGCAGCCCGAGCACCTGAATGTTATCTCCTGAAAGCAGAGCTGAAGAACCCACGGGATCGGTGAAGACTAGTAGCTGTAAACACAGTAACGTAGTCACTGCCATGCCAACAGGGGGGTGAAGTTATGTAAAAATATTCCCCAAAACATGGTCGATCAGATCTTAAATCTGTTGTCACTACAGGAAAGCAGTGGTTCGTGCAATGCAATGGGGCAAGTCACCACTCAGCCTAGCAGTCGCACAACTACCTCTGTTAGCTGGGTTGACGCAGGCTACTGCTTTTTCAATGACGACTTTGGATTTTATCATTTGAAGAACCTGTACTCCAACCCACTTCAAAAAGGAAAGCCAGCAGTGGAGACTGGGCCGCTCATTCCCATAAGGTACCTCAGTCAGTGATCTAAATGAAAAGGGGGGGGGGGGGGGGGGGGGGGGGGAAATCAAAGCAAGGATTAATTCTGCCCTGAATCTTGTATTCTGACAAAGGAGCTGCAAGTCAAATGTAAAGCACATTATAATCAAGGAGCTGATGGGTGGAGAGAGAAATATATCAGGTGGTTGTGACACCTGTAAACATCCATTGTCTGAAGCGACTCCTTGTCATCACTCAGTATTTCTGATTTTCGAAGCATCTGCGGATGCTTGCGCAGACTGGTGTGTTGCCATGGATACCGTGGTGTCAGCGCTGAGGCTGTTAGCAAATGGGCTGATCTGTTTGTGTACCTCCAGAGCGAAAAGAAAGAAAAATCCCATCATTTGTGTGGCTGCTAGCGAAGGGAGCCTGACAGTGAAATGGAATGACTCCACATTCTGGTTTTCAGAATCTCCTCCTCCTGGAAATGATGGGGTAGTAAAGAGAGGGAAGGTAATGAGGCAAAGGAGTAAGGAGAGCTGTCAAGTGCTTATCAAAACCCCTTCTGCATAGCTCAAGGCAAAGGTCCTTACGTGATAACATCAGCTATATGGTCAAGAAAAAAAATCAATACGAAAGTTTAATAATTCAGTTTCCTAATGGCTTGGCATCACTTTCCGTAAGAGCCTGAAAAAAGAACATCATCAAGGATACAAGGCAAAAAGTAGCGATCAATAGACAACGTAACACAGCAGAATAACTTGCTTTGAGCAGTACCCTGGGACCAAGCAACAGATATGCATCATAAAACTAATATTTAGCTAGTATACAGGTAATGCCTTCACCCAGGCACAACTCCACTGCTAAGTGAGAGGCAAAACAGGTTTAGAAGTGACAGGCAAGTGAATACACAGGAAACCAAGTAAAAAACCTGGGCAGCGATCCAGGCTATTTTCAAACTTTGGCTTTTTTGTTGGTGTTAGAACAACCCCATAAGTTACACATATATATGGCACAAATCCTCATGAGCTGCATTCCCATATATTAATGCAGTATTTCATTAGGCAACACCACCGGGCTGCCCCAGCTGATTGCGAGTTTTTGGCTTTTGCCCTACAAGGAGCTCTGCAAAGGTTTGGCACATCACAGTGTCTTTCACCAAGAGCTTTTCTTGGTTTTGAGTTGGGGTCAAAAAGCACTAAAACTTTCACAGGGGAGCTTTGTTCCTCACTGCTTAATAGCTGTTAACAGTTATTTAACTGTTAACAACAAGAGATAATGACAATGTGAGGTCACCCTCGGTGTACCTTTTCTCAGTAGGGCTGTGTCACCATATACAAACCAGAAATCCAGTGCACGATATTTTATAGCGAACTCCTCATTTCTTAACTGGTGAGGTTTCATTCACATTGTTTCCCTGCCATAAAACAGAAACTGGAGTTGATCCATTCTGTGGTCAGCCACGGCCTCTTCTCAGGCTCACATCCGTAATGCAAGCACCAAGAGAATTCTCTGGAGATGTGGAAGATCAACAGATAGCCAAAACTGCAATCCTTGCCCTCCCTATAGATCCCCTTGGCCTGGCATCACGCTGGAGATGCAGGCAGGGACTCGGCTGCTTTCCAGCTATGGACCAACGCAGCTGGTACCTCCGAGGAAGCTCCTAGAGCACTCCAGCATCTCCTTGTTGTCTTGCTCTGGGGACGGTCCAGCACTGCCAAGCTGCTGGCTCTTCTCTTTAGTTCCCACTGCTGACTCACACCAAAGGCAGCTGAACCTCAAGAAAACCTTTCCCCAGGCTACCTTGCCACACAAACCCCGGCCATGGTCACCACAGAGATGAAGCGTGAGTCCTACCAGATTCTGCTGGAGGTTCAGAGAAACCTTCTCCTGAGTTCAGATGAACTGCTGTTAAATTCAGCTGTCGAGCTGAGCACTCACCTCCAGACTATTAATTAACGTTGCTGGAAGCTTAGCGCTGTTGTCTTTCATCTGTAGCTGCCGTAGGAACCAAAAACATATCCTGGACAATCGGTGGCATTCATTTTCATGACACTGCAAAAATGCACTTGCGGTTTATACAGGTATAAAATAAGTCACCTATGCAAACTGGCAGGGAAAAGCTGCGAGGTGTCACTGATGGGGACACGGATCAATGCTTACATGATGCATATGGCCGGTTCTGCCGTTCACATAATGAATAATGCATCACATAACCTGACCCCAGTAACCAGGGCTTAACTCTGGCAATCAGCGTTTTTCCTCACAGAACCCCCCAAGGAGCTCCTCCCCTACCGCATTTCCCCCTTTCAAGGGCCTTCATTCAATAATTTCCCCCCAAACACACACATTCCTTAAAATCAGCATCTCTGGCCACAGCCTGCAAACGGCCCAGCCCCAACAAAAGCCAGTGACAACCAGAGCCATGTAAGCTAAAAACTAACAGTCATGGTCGCTAAAACCTCAGCATTCGGGACCTGGAACACTCCTGCACGTACATTGATGAGCGTCCTTTGGGTCTTGTCGTATTTGAAATGCTTCAGTGCCCGTTCTGCTCTTATTATAAAATCTTGTAGCTAAGCAACAGTAACCTCAGCTGGGCAGCCTGGAGGATGTGGCGAGGGCGAGTTATCCTGCAGGAAACGTGTCCTCTCCGCCAGCTCTGCACCACTGGCACCAGCTAACCCTTACCGTTGACCACATCTCTTAGCGTGTACTTGGCTAAAGAAATCCAGGCTGAAAAGAAACGGGAAACAAGGCAACAAACAGGCAGAGCTGCCTGCGAACGCTATGGGTGCTGCAGAGGGGAGGGTTGGTGTCACAGGGGGGGAAAAAATAAACCTACCTGTGCATGGATGAGGATGTGGCAGGAGTGTCCTGTGGCAGGCGGTGTATGCCGAGGCAATTCAGAAGGAAGGTAGCATTTTGAAGCTGGGTGTGTTAACCATGCTGGGAAAACCTCTAGTGACTTTAATGGGCTTCAGATCAACCCCCAAAAAAATCAGAATCGGCAGGCAAGGTTAGGACAGCAGGTCTACCTGAGAAACAAACCTCAGCGATCTGCAGGGCTGGGAAATCACGGCCTTCCGTTTACTGGGAAAAGAAAAGCGGAAGAGCATCAGCAAGGTTAAAGAAATACAGATGGGAAAGTTTTCCTAACACTCAAAATAGGAGAAAATTCTGATCCAACCACAGCTGGTCCTAGAACCGTCACACCTGACTTGGAGGCTAAAGAGGAATCATGAGAAAGAGCTAAAAAACCTCCACACTATGTTAACATAAACAAACATTTAAGAGAAAGCTGTACCTTCCTGGGACCGTGGGGCAGGGGTCAGACTGAAATTCTGTCGTTTAATCCTGGGGGAGTTGGCTGGGGAAGCACCGCTTCTGCTTTCACTCATGTCAGAGCCGCTTGGCAAAGCCCCGGCTCTGAGCACCAACGCCAGCCCCAATGGCGCTCGTTGCTCCAAGCCAGGCCTGCGTCCCACCCTGGCCAAGCTGTATAAAGACCTCCAGGCGCTTTTTGGCCAAAAGAGCATGGAAATTAACTTTTTTCATCCGCATAGAGCTCAGAGGTAGGAATAAAATGCCGTTCGGCAGCATTCCTGAAGCAAAGCACGTGCACCATCAAATACAACTGCAGGGCTGAGATATTCCAGCTGCCGCTGCCGAACAGGCTAACGCGCTTCTCTTCCAACATCACCTGCACTCTGCTTTTCTTAAAACATTTACAGATATTTATGAATGAAGCCTCACGCCACACTCGTGCCATAGGAAAGGGCTGCCTGGAGAGACACGGCAGCTTGGTAGTTAAGATGCCCAGCTGGAAGCAAGGGTCACCAAGCCACCGTCCTGTCCTCCAAAGCCGCTGGGAGGACAAAGATGTCAAAGCATGCCAGGCAGCCTGCGCCCGCCTGCTGGGAGCTCTGTCATTTTCACCTCAGTAGTAACATTTCTATCTCATTTTCCGATGGAGATGGGCAGGCACGTCAGGATTGCACAGAAACTTGGTAGCAGATGCAGAACCAGGGAGGTTTCCAACCCAATGCCGTAAGATCACGTATTTTGCCACTTGCTAGAATTAATTTTTGTTCCTCGCACCTTCTCAGCCATGAAATTCATAGTTAATTCTTGTCGTGGAAATCACAAAAAGCTTCCCGTTCTAGGTGCCTAATGCTCGAGTCTTAAGCCCAAATTCAGGAACTGGTGTTATCATCGATGACTGGGCAGCTCTCCTGGCTTTCAGTCAGGATTTACACAGGCTCTGCCAGGGACGTTAGCCTCAGGCCATTCTCTGCCTAGCAGGAGACATCTTTGTGGGGAATAGATGCAGCTGGTTTGCAGAACTTGGTGACAGAGAACTCCGTGAAGGTGAAAAACCTACGTGGGCTCAAAGAGGGCAGAGACGAATTCATGGGCATCGGGAGCTAGCGAAGGCGGGGGGTCAGGCAGCTCGCCCCCACGCATCCCTGAGCGGGCAGCTGCTGCAAGGCGTTCCATGAGCAGGACCTCTATAAGCTCTCTCCACTTCTCGTACTCTTTCCCTAAGCATTTGGTACTTTCCATTATACTGTCTATCTGCTGATCTGAAACAGCCACAGCAATTCCGTTGTTAGAAGGTAGACTCTAAATCAAAACAAAAAAAAAAAAAAAAAGAAAAAAGTGATTTAAACAAGGCATCAAGTTTAGCCATTTCTCAAAAAGTCCTTTCAACTGCCAACCTCAGAGCAGAAATAAAAGGGCATTTTTGCAGTAAGTGTGTAAGGCTCTTGACTCATCTCAAGGTGACTGACAGCCATAAGGTATGGTGTGATCTAACTTCAGAATTATCATATAAGACTCCAAATTTATTTTATTAAGGGGAGCTATAACTAAAATTTGATGCCATTAGATCATACAATTAAATATTGGCTTGCTTATGGGCCTTTGTATTTTGCCCCACATAAGAAGGACTGTATCTACAAATGGATGTCTTCTGAGATTTTCTCCTGCAGGATGTTTAACAGCTACTGACATACAAAATAAATCCTTAAAATCTAAACCAAAATTTTTTAATTTACAGAAGTGAATTGAAGGAACTTATGACTTGATATGGGGACCTACTAAATGTTTGCTACTCAGTGAACTCCCTAAATTCTAAACCCTTCCAGGTAAGTGAAAAATAATTCACTTTAGCTTTCTTCCCTTTCCAGATGAGACGATAAGTAGCACTCTCTGGGTTTTCTGAGGAAATAAAGAGAATACAGAAGAGGAAATAGATTAAGCATTGCCATATCATCATTTAAATCACATTAATATGACCCATCCAAAGAAAAAACATTTAGTCTCAGTAGATCAATTACTTTTGGATCTCAGAAGTTATAGCTGAGCAATACAAAGGCAGAGTCTTTGAGGCAGAGGGCTTGGGACCCATCAGAAGTTCCGAATTTGATGGCTACAATTTGAAAATTACTTTTTTCCTAACACACAACAAACCACCCCAATATAACTTGGTACTTATAGCAGCCAGAAAAAAAAAAAAACAAAACCCTATCAACTCCTAAACTTTAGTTCCGTAGATAAGGTCTGGGCTGATTTTCTCAGTTTGCTGAAAAAATGCCTTGTGGAGGGAAAGCACAGCAATGTTAAAAACCCATTAGAGGTGATGACCTGATTTTTTTTTTTTTTTTTTTAATACAAAAACCAAGAACATAAGGTGTGTGCTAATGTTTGTATGGCAGATTCATTCTAGAAAGTACAGCTTCCTTAGTGTTACCATCAGGGCCAAATTAAATGACCTATTTAATGCAACTGCTTTCTTGATCAGACTTATTGATCCTTTCCGACCTCTCCATTAAAGACCTAAATGTATCCCAACGGTTGTCTTGGAGAAGACAAAGCATGTAGTTGAAACCTGCAGATTGAGGATAAGGAAAAAAGCCCCAAATGTAAACTGTTACGGTGCTTGAGCTCATTGACCAGCAGCTGGGACATCTGCGCAGGGCAACAGCTGGAAGTCCTGACCTTAGCAGCTGGTCTAGGCTAAGCCATCCCCCCATTTAGCCAGAACCCCGAGCCTTTTGGGCTGTCAGTGAGCTTCAAGCCCTTGTGTCGTGGAAGTGCTCTTGAACATTTTGTCCTATAAAAACTTATTTTCCCCGTATCTTGCAGAACAGAAAAAAAAATTCTGTATAATTTCATTATGTAAAACCCAGTTCCTGTTACCCAAAGGATGCTGCCTCACTCATGAGGGCAGGGGGAGGGTTCAGCCTTCAGCGTGGGTGTCCTGGGCAAGAGAGGAATGAGTCAGCAGCTGCTGGTGGCATTTTGAGATAGCTTCCTTTCATTTCTCTTACTGCTACCGAAATCCATGATGATATAAGGTGACTCCAGGCTCAGACAGACTCTGATTTCTCAGTGGAGCTCTACCTTGAATTTTCCTTCATTAAATATATATATGCACACACATATATTATATACGTATATTAAAAAATGGATCCTTCTCCAAGAGCCTAGTAAAATTGATTAAATGGCTCCCACTGGCTTCCTTGGGCACTGGTTCAAAATATTAATCTGATTATCATTATGGCTCAAATTCAGCAAGGTTATTAAGTATATATCTAACTGAAAGCATCTGAACAGTCCTATTATGATGACTTGTGGATTTAAAAATAGAAATATGTTTAAATGCTCTCTTGAACTCAGGTCTAAATGAAATCAATACATGTCATGCCTCTTATTCATGAAATATTAAAGGAAGATGCATAATTTATTGTGCTCTGTGTATGCATATGTACTTAGCACTGATTATTCTGTAATAGGACCATACATAATTTAAACTATATAGCATCCACTATAGGGACCGGAGGGAGGAAGAAGTCTTCGTTACACCCAAAACAGTACACTTTTTGGCGATGCAGGGATTTATTTTGTTCTTTTAAACTACGGATGCCTGGCTAATAATTCTGTTCTCGCATGTACAGAAGCCCTTTTCCAGAGAGAAAGAAATCACAGCTTCCTCTCCAGCTCTGGGAAAGGACCCTGAAACCGGTGCGCGGCTGCAAAGCCGGCGGCCGGGCAGCGCAGAGGTCTGTGCTGGCCTCTGCTGACCACAGGCAATGCCCAAATCACTGCAAGAGCCTCCAGCGCTGCTCAGGACCATCCCTCACCAGCAAAGCTAATAAATCCCTTGTTGCATTTAATGGTGCAGTCAGCTGGACAGGAAAAACGGGAGCCCGTGGTAGTAAAGCCCCCGTTATTTATTCACTGTGGGGGATAACTGTCGTTATTATTGGTGTACAAGCCATTTTGGGTTTTTTGGTTCTGGTTCTTGTTTGCCAGTGACATCATGCTATCTGTGGGCCTTCCAGTAATATATAAAGGACTTGCTGAGAGAAGCACTCAAGGGCAGACTTAACTATATTTATGCAACGAAGTGCATTTCTACTCTGCGATGCACATCGGGGAGCGTGTCATTAACCTGCTCCAAGTCAGCATGTGTTTAAAAGCATTGCTCGGCCGGGAAACACGTGACACATTTAGCACCTGCCTCACACGGATGAGTTTTAAAAGCTTTGCTGCCTTTTATCACAACATGACCCTTCCCTGCCCACGCCTGGAACCGCCTTTGCCTC
Organism: Balearica regulorum gibbericeps; assembly: GCF_011004875.1. Lineage (NCBI taxonomy): Eukaryota > Metazoa > Chordata > Aves > Gruiformes > Gruidae > Balearica > Balearica regulorum. The sequence continues at coordinate 6,388,437 of NC_046189.1, forward strand.
CCACGGAGAAGGCTGTTCCCAGCGATTCGGATATGGCAGCGCAGGCGGCTCTGCCCAAGGCTGCCACCTCCTAACCTGCAAGGAGATGGTTCTCCACCGAGGGGGGAGAAAGGGTGAGAAGAAACAGAAGGAAAGAAACCGCTTGGCTTGGTGCCGCAGGGTGATGCGGTTAGGGGGAGATCCCTGCGGAGCAGGTTCCCCACCTCTGGAGCTGGCTCCGTGCAGGAGCTGCACCAGGCAGCTCGCACATCCTCTCGCACTTCCCCAAGCACTGCGGCAGAGGGAATTAGCTCTAAAGATGATGCGAGGGGCTGTCTTCATTCAGCGTGGCCAGATCTGCCAGTGGGGATGCGGCAATAAGACTAAAAAACCCTGCTGTTTCTCCATCCCGTTCTGGATTTCTTTTGCTGCGTGGAAATGAGTTGAGCAACACAACCACCACCAGGTAACAGTGGGAAATACTCTGAAACTTCCCGGCTTCCCAGCCCGGTGCGCGCGCATACACAAATACGCGCAGTTCTTGACAAGCAAATAGCTATTAAGCAAATATCAATGCCCTTTTCTTCTCCTGGCCTTCCACAATCACTCAAATAATTGAAATAAAGTTGTCAAGGCCAGACTTACCAACTTTGTCACGGGCAAAGCTTACAGCATGAAAGTCTCCAGCAGGAGAAAACACACGGGGTGCGGTTCTTCCAGGCACGCTCCGCGTCGAGGCCCATCTCCTGCGAGGCAGTGGAGCTGCTCTGCTCTCGCATGCTGGGGCTCCGCTGCAGGGGAAGACCGGAACACGCTCCTGGTGATGTTCGGGTCTCACCACGCTGTAAGTACACACGCGTGATTAAGTCGTGCTCTCGATACGGGATCACCCTCGAGCAGCTCCTGCGACCCACCTTTCTTATTGTAAACAGGGGTTTCAGCCCACGTTGTTTCATTTTGTTTAGATTCATCTAATTCTTTGTCTCTCTAAGCTTGTGGGAAACAAAAAAAAAAAAAAAAAATTGCCAGTTTTGAGTTCAAGTCAATCCAACTGTGATTTCACACGGCTTCTGGCAGATAATGATGAAGTAGGCAAAATTTATTTGAAGAGTTTAGAAAAAAGACATGAGTAAATTTTTATGTTGCAGAGCATTTGCTCAAAGTGTTCCAGCAGTAGCACTGCTGGATATAAACATTGGCACTGTATTCACCAAATGGTTAACACCAGAGAGTTAATACATCACCCATGACTTCCCCGCGCCAGTCATTTAGTAAGCGTGCAATGCTGAACACCTGGCAGACAACAAGCTTCCCAGGTAGCTGCTTGGAAAACACCTCTGGAAAGTCCGTCAGGAATTAGTCCGAGCCAACTGAAGCGCAGGAGGCACGTGCCTGGCAGGCAAGCGCTGCGCTCGTACACGGGGCCACCTCCCCTGGAAACGTCAGACCTGTGCTCAGAGCCCAGAAGTCAACTGGGATAAAAATTTGGACAAATAAGAACAAGCCTAAGGCTGGGACTGAACACGTAGGTCAAAAGGGTACAAGGAGCAGGACCCTCTGGAGATGGGTGCTCAATCCCTCCCCGCGCTCCCACCAAAGCGTCCGTCTTATTCTACGGACGCAGGGGTCGGTGGCGCCGTACTGAAGTCACTGACACAGCTCCGTACGTGTTGCCCATCGCCAGCCCTCTCTGGCCTTGGATTGGTAAGGAAAGGCGGAGAGTTCCCACTCCCTGAGCAAGCCTCAGTACGTCTCCGCGCCGAGCCCCCACAGCCCGGTTTGAGCCTGGTCTCCCCACACACGCACAGACGAGCTTCGCCGAACTCGCTGACTTGCTGCGTACACAGATGGATGCGGTATTACCGAACACCTTGCAAAACAAAAGCCATGAAACCTTTCCTTCCCCCCCTCCCCAAAGAACTAATCTCTAAGTGTTTCTAAAAGTTATGATACTTCCCCAAAAATAACATTCACCACGGTCCTGTGCAGCTACAAAGGCTCGGTGATAGATGGCGCTGGAAGAACATGAATTTGGTTTTTCAATCACTACGTTATTTACCGTTACTTCTCCGTACACAGAGTGCACCTAAGCAGTGTCGGTATTTTAATTATTTCTTCCATGCGCATAAATAATATTTTAGAAATCAAAATCAGGGAGACAAAGTATTGGGATGTTGGGAGACAGAAAAGGGAATGTTCTCTACGATTCAATTCCCGGTGAAAAACTCGGCCGCAGTTGAAAGCGTCTCCCCTTAGCCAAGAGCTGAAGGGTGGGAGCAAGAAGAGGTGGTTGCAGGTTACACACTGAACTCAGTTAATTTCTCCTTTCCTGGGTCCTGAAACGAAGAACGTGCTGTTTCTAATTGTAAAGCTGCTAGAAAAAAAAATTTAAATCCCTTTGGCAAATACAGTAACAGCAGAGGGAAATGTCCGTTTGACCTAAACGCCGCAGGGGGTGGTGGGACGGCAAGGCAGCCTCCCGGAGGAGAAGACATCCTTGTGCTACTCCTCCTCCTCCCTATACACCACCATCCCCGCAGCACCCGAGAGCTAACTGAGGGAGCTCCTAGAGAGTTTTTCGTGCAGAACTGAAGTGGGAATCATATCATCTTAGTGACACATTAACTGCGTTATTAAATCCTCAAGATCTGAACCATATTTAATAACACGCTTGTTCCGAGCGGAGGCAGCTCAGCTCCCACTATCATTTAAGAAGCACCAAGGGAAGCTTCCTGAGCTGTTCCGCATTTCCTCATCTAAGTTCACAGGTCAAATAAAATCTGTTGTCCTGTCCTCTAAAAGGAGTTTGATATTTTCTAAAACCCGGTAAGCCAGGGGAGGCTGATGTGGGCAGAAACGCTGACTGCATTGGGGAAGGAAAAACAGCTCCCAAAGCTCACATTTTAGTTCTGAGGAGGCTTTGAGAAGCGTTAAGGAGTTCTCAGAAGTCTTTTTACAAAAGGCACATTTAAAGGCATGGGGGGGAAGTTATTTAACAGTAACGATGGCAGCAATCGCTCACAAAGTAGCCGTGGGCACCCTAGCTGGCACGTCACTTGGTGATAGACCCTGCCACCTCCACGTCCCCTTTCGCACCGTCCAAGCTCTGCACCCTTTCTACAGACTGACACCCACGAACTCCGCCCTGAGCTAATGCCGATGTCATGTCCCGCGCAGCTAGTGCCGTTCTCGTTCCCTGTTCCCACCTCCATGGGGAAAAAAAACCCCACAAGAGTGATTTTTACAAACCCGGAGCAGAGGAACCAAGACAAAGGTGTGCAACGTGCCGCTGAACTAAGTCCTCATCGTCACTTCATGAGTCCACACAACTCGTTGTGAATCACACAAACATCCCAATTTTTGTGGGCTCCGTATAGCATTTTTTACGCTTCTTCATTCAGCCTGGGAGACGACAGGTCACAGTTACATACATCCCATTAGTACATATATCTAGCCTCTCCCTAGAAGTTATCCATGTAAGCCCTGCAACTTGTCAGCAAGTAGACTGCTACTCTTGGTTTGGGTAACGTATCCAGTTCTGTTGGCTTGAAAGGCTGGGGAAAATACAGTTCACGCAAAAAAAAAAAAAAAAGATAACATCAAGGACTATAAGACAACTAGTGTTTGAGTATTAGGGAAAAAAAGGGGGAGGGGGGACAGCAGTTAATGAAAGCTTTCAAAAATTTTACCAGACTAGTAAGAACTATAGCAAAAAAAAAAAAAAAAGGGAAAATAAAAACCAAACAGCAACAAAAAATTTTTTTCAATGTTTTGATGAAAATAGAGCAAGCATCTGCTATTTCAAGTTAAAGAAACAATCTTGCACTAGAACAAACAAGAAAGTCACCGTTTATACCCACAGACCTAGGCATCTGCTGGCTACAGATAAACTGCAGAGGTGCTGGAAGTTTCCCTACATGATCTCTTTGGGCAACAGGAAAGCATAAGCTTGCGGCGGAAAGCAAGGACTTTTCCTGGGTTGAGAAAGCCGTCAGGGAAAGGGATCCACAGCCCACTACAAAGAGAGAGGGGCCGTCTCGGAAGGGGATGCAATGGCTGTAAAGGTTAATGCTCCGACTTTAATGGTAGGCAGGAACTGAAGGTCTGTTTGCCCACATTTAGGAGGACCGTAACTAAGGAAGTTTGGAGCGTTAGCACACCCGTGCAGATAAAGTATTTGAGAGAATCAGGTTTGTGGAGGTACAGGAAGTATTTGCATTTAAAGCTTCTGCAGCTTTATTAATTATGACAAAGTATTCATATCTATGTCTCTTCATTTATATCCATCACCTTAAAATGTAGATGTACCTACAGGTTAACAACTAAAGGGAATTTGTAACATTAACAGCAGCTTTTTAGAAGTAAATATTTCATGCAAACTTCTGAATAGCCAGTGCTCAGCTTTTTTTTTTTTTTTTTTTTTTTGGTGTTTGTGTGTGTGTATCTGTATCCTGCTTCAAGGGTGAAGCTGTTCCAGCAGCCCGATACAGAATTCATCTGGGAAATGCCGGAGGGAAGTCTAGGATTGCAAGTACTTCCTCCCTCCCTCCTCCCCTTCAGTTCCTGTTATTTGCCTGCACTATTGCATTTTAATTAAAGTTATCTGAAAAGTATTAATGAGCCCATCGCATGTTCTATCTCTGCTTAAATAGCTGGAATTCCCAACAGTGGTCATATCAAAAAATGCCACTTTCTTGCCTGGATAAATAAGGAAAGCTGTAGATCTTCAGCAACTGTGCGGCATCAATCTCCTGCCGCACGTCACGTCTCAGCGCCAAGGGAACCGTACGATAAAGCTCCACTGACTGCTCTTGCCCTCGAGCCGTCACACCCTTTTCTCAGGCTGTATTTTAGGCTGAAGCAGGAGGAACAACACACGTGCTGCTTTCACAGCTCTCTAGGGCATCGAAGGTAATCGCTTACATCGAATCATAGCGATGGACCCCCCCGCCCCATTGCTGCAGAGCGTCAATCCAGTTTCATGTTTGCTTTGTCTTTTTGGGGGTGAAGGGGGACTTCAAGGTTTGCAAGGAACCTCAGAAACACAAGAAAAACTTCTTCCGTGCGAGTCTTGGCCTGGAAGAAAGTATTTCTTTCAGCTTCACTTGCTATGCAAAGATATCGACAAATATATTTTACATTCGCTCTTCGTTACAGATCCAGTTAAACCGCAGCATTAAGATGAGATACAGCCTTTGGCAGGCCTTAGAACACCACAGATTGTAACATATACATAGATAAGCAAAATTATTTTCACCACAAGCGTGCTCAAATACTGGAGCAGATTGCAGAATCTCTATCCCTGGAGGTGCGCACAACTCGAGCGGGCAAGCTCCTGAGCAGCCTGATCTAACCCATCATAGATGACTTCCAGTGGGCCTTTCAAACCTGAATTATTCTACATTTCTACTGATTTCAGACATTGACAGGAATTCTCAAATAGCATAAGAGAAAGTTTTACAAACGATTAGCTCGTTGCAAACAGCTGGTCAATTCTTAACCCACCACCTGCTAGGTGAGGTTTTGAAGAGGTGAAGCTCTACACAAGGTTAGCGGACCCTACGTGACACGGTGCAGTATGTAGAATGTTTTTGAATACTGAAATACACACCCGCATGACTGAACATGCCACGCCTAGAAAAGCCTTCCCATGGTGTCCAACACCTCAGATTAAGGGCTCCTAACAGGTTTGCTCTGACAGAGGGGACAGGGTTGTTTTAGATGGTCCTGCCACGATCCACAGGCTGCAGACCACCTGCACCAGCAGCTTCAAAGCAGCTGCTGCTGCCGCATTTGCGGAACTGCACCGCTTCTGATGGAAGCGTCACTCAACAACCAAGTGGCCTCTTCTTCCAGAGAGTAGTTCACAAAAATCCCTATTGTCCTGATTAGCCAGAAGTTTGTTTCCGTGCTGCAATTCCCCATCTGCTCAGCTGTGGTAAGACTGCGGCAGCCAACTGAGCTATTGAGTGCCTGAGAGTGAGAAAAAGCCAAAATATGGGGTGGTGCTTAGTTTCTTGCAGGCTCCACTCCCATGGAAGATGAACTAAGTGCTGGCACATAGTCCTTTATGTACCCACCTCCTGCAGGTAAGCAAGACCAAATCATCCTAGGTCTTCTCAAGTCCCTGCGTCTCTGTTTGGACACCATCACCTAAACCCTCTTACTAAGCTAAGCGAGAGGATAATTAAGCATAACAGAGGTCAGAACTACCATTTCAGATAGCTCCCTCAGCCTGCCTAGTAGAACGCACCGGAAGAAAAAAAAAAAATTCTCTGTGCAGCAAGGTGTGCCTGAGTTTCTAAAGTCATCCTATTTGAGTACTCAAGAGTGGGTTTTCTGGACTGTTTGCAAGCTGCCAGTGGGAATACATATGCATTATTTTTGAAAGAATGAAGGGAATTAAGAATGAGAAGCTTTTTGGGTTTGGAATTGCCCAATTCATGGAACTGCTCAAAAATCCTTGGCTTCCAGTCAACTCCTGCTCTTGTGGTGAAACCAAGAAACTAAAATTTAAAAAGTTAACTCATTTCTAAACACAAATGTAACAACAAAACCAACAAAAAAAAAATAAAAAGCAAAGCTCAAATTGAAAAAGGCACTTAACTACATTTTCATAACGTTGCTCTGAAACACTGACGTGTGCTACTGGACTCATAATTCTCTTCAGAAAGGATATTTTGTGGTTTGCTCTGTCTCCATCAGTAATCTATCAGTAATGGTACAATGCTAGAGTTTGATAGGAAATGTTTCCCTTAGCCAATAAATTTCTTCAAGATGACAAAAATTCCTCCTTTCCATGTTGGAACAAACCCCTATTGTGACTTTTTTTTCCACGACCAACAGCAAAAGCAGGGAAAACTCCCCGGAGCGCTTCTCCTACACAGTGCCAGGAAGGCCAACGAGGTGGAAAGTGTTCAACTTGGGTCTTTCTTCTCCCTTCCCTACCTCTTTCCAGCACTGCAAGCCGCACGCCAGAGCTCTGTCTGCCCGATGAAATATTACCGTTCGGATGACTCAAGCGAGATGATCTGGCCGTAGTCCCATCGAGTTAGTCAAATAACACGGCTCTGACATCTTCTTCAGAGAAGAAATCGCACATGTCGGAACAGGCAGCCATTCAGACATGTAAAAAGGAAACGCAAAGCTAGGCATTCTCCTTGGAAGTTCAGGGGGAAAAAAAAAAAAAAAAAAGAGAGAAATTTGCCTCCAAACTAGAGCCTTTAATTTGTAGCGTAACCCACAGTCCTCCCCTCGTATCTAAAGGGCAAAACTTTTAATGAGGTCATTTGGGAACGCATAGTTTGCATATTTTTAATCTGTATGCCTAAAAGTAGATTTGTTTTCTTAAAAAATGCTCTCTCGTCAACCTGACGTGCTACAGCCACAAAGACCGAGCTATTTTCAAACCCACTTTGAGTCAGGGAGAGTCTCTACACAAGTTACATCAAGGCCCTAATAACTTTTTCAAAATATAATTAAAAGAAGCAAGAGAAACAGCATCCCATAAGCCTTTGGAAAAAGTGATGCACTTCTGGTTTATGTACATATTTCTCCTCTGCGGAGGTTACAAGGCAGAATAAATAGTTTATATGCATTCTTAACCAACGTATTACTCAGTTTGTTAAAAAAGTTGTATTTTTATTATGTATCCCACTGATGAATTTTGAGTGGGGAGCATTCGTTCAAAGTTAGAGACCTTGTGTTGTCCCCTCACTTTCACTAGATAATGTGCGTTATTACTGATGCTTTGTATTAAACAGATGAAGGTAAAGTTCTCAGCGCGAGGTCCCCTGTGAAACAGCTGGGGTATTCTTAACTTCCTCACATTACCATTCCCTAGTCTGCTCCAAGTTTTGAGGTGCTTACAGGACCTTCTTTTTCTCCTTTACAGATATAATTGTGAACTGAGAGGAAAGTTTTCTAATTTTACCAAAGGCAGTTGTTATCTAAGTTAATTTTTGCAGGGCTGCTTACCCACAGCCTTCTCCCCCCCCCCAAACAAATGAATATATTTTACCACAGTGCTGTCACTATATTTATCATATCACCAGGATATACCACTTCAAAATTAAATAGAGAGCAGTTATACATAGAGCTATGATTATAATAAGAGCTATCAGCATTTATTCAGTTCCTTCAGACCCTGGTCCGAAACCCACCTGAGTAATGAGAGTCTTAAAAAGCCTTAAAGCGCATCCTCTGGAGTGTGGTGTTGGTACCAATCGTGGTGGGGGGATGCCCACCATGTTAGAGATGTGGGTGCCCATCAGTTCCCATAATAAAGACTCGCAGTAATTAACCAACTTCAATTCTATTTATCCCTGTTGATCCACTTTTACTCAGGTTCTCTCTGGGGAGAGAAAACAATTTGCTATTGTTTAACAGAAGGCACAGTTCAAGACCCAGTTTTTCTACAGTTATTTTACATTGTCTTGAATTTTTTGAGGTTCAAGCTTATAACCATCTGAGATGCTGGGAAACATCAGTCAGGCATGGTCCTCCTCAGCATTAACTTTCTCCACCAGTTTCACTGAGCAGCCAATTCGACGTTACCCCCCGTGCTGCATCCAACTGCCTCTTACAGAGTGTCCAGTTTTCATCTGTTCACACTGACCTACTATCCATCTTTCCATCCTGCACCTTAAAACTCATCGTTCCCCTTACGGTAAGGCCACACAAACAACAGATTCCTGCACGAAAATCGCCACAAGAATATTCTACCATCAACAAACTCCTGCATGAAAGCCTCTGGCATAAGTCTCTATCATCAACACATTTCTATTGGAAAAAATTTGCATTATCCCTGAGATTCCCACTCAAAAACTGTTTGGAAATAAAGACACGCTGTCCCAACAACACCTAAAACACCCCAGTGATCAGTGCAAGCTTACAACCAAGAGTGCGCTGTGATTTTTTTGGCATGTGTTAATGCAGAGCTGAAAGTTGCTAAGCCTATGCCTTGCAGTTTTGGGTGGCATTTGCTAAAAAATAAAAAAATAAAAATAAAAAATCAGTATTTGCACTTGGAGAAGTGCAGATAGAGAAGCTTTTTTTTTTTTAAAGAGCCAGAAGGAAAGTGCTCTTCAGTGCTCTAAGGTCAGGGGTAATCAGGGAGAGCTGTATCTCCTAGGAAATATCTTCTGCTTCAACCAGAACTTCTGCTTTACCAACTTGCAGCTACCCCAAGCAGAGATGCGACCCTGAAAACCCAAAAAGGTACAACTACCATTTCCCAAGTGCAAGTTCAGCATGTTCAGAACTTCATAGCCACAATCATAAAAATAAGCATCATCATGAAATTAAGGCAAAAATCTTCAATTCACCCCGTGAAGGTTGCCTGGCTCCAGCGCTCGTACGCAGACCATTTAACACTGAATGCGCCTCTCGCCACAGGAGGTGAGATTTACAGAAGTAAATAAATTAAAAAAAAAAAAAACAAACCAAGAAGTTACATAGCCAAACCTGCTGCCTTCTTACAAGGCTAGAACTGGCATTTATTTCTGGGTAACTTTCAGGAACAACATTCGCAAGCTCCATAAAACATTTACCCTTCCTCTAGCAGAGGATTCTCATTCCTGCAGACCTCTACCGCTGATTAAAGTTATTAGAGCACACAGCCCAAACACACCAGTGAAAAAGCAAACAAACGGCAACTAATCAGTATATTCCATTCCGAAGTAAGACGATACATTACATATTACCACAGTAGGTAAAAGCCAGCCATGTCGTACCAGCTAGGCCTTACCAAACTCCTTTAATTACTCCTTTTCTTTCCCCGACTACTGGGAGGGCCAGTAATGGGCCACAGCTGGCACCATTTAATGTTCCACCGCTCCCACCAGCTGCAGCCCTGGCTTCACTTTAGGCACAGCTTTAATTAGCTGTGATACTTTGGGTGTAATTACAGCTTAAAGTCGACTTGGTTTTTTTTTCCTTTTTTTTAAAGAATTATAGACAGGCATATTCTTTGTCTCTCACTGTGAAAAGGGATGTGAATATTAAAGTTGCCGTATTAAAAAGGGTAGACGGGTAACCTAAAGAAAGCCTATGTTGCAGGAAGATTGCTATTTTTAATACCTAGGTTTGTGAGAATTTTTACGGCACGGGAGTTGGTGCGAAGGGTTTGCGGGTTCCTGATGAGACGGCTCCGTTCTGCTGCTTCTCACCGCACGGTGCTCCGCGGGCAAACCTCCCCGGGAAGGGCACCGGGGCTCGGCCCTGCCGCGCGGAAGGGTGCGAGCGGGAGGGCGTTGCAGCACACAAGCCCTGAGGTCCAGGGTGTAAATCTCGAGGAGGAGTTTTCCATATCCTTCTGCACAAGGGTGAAACGCACAGTACCGGGCGGCTAAACCCACAGGCAAAGCGTCAATTTAGAAAACCTCCGTGCTCGCAATTGTTAAGACAGCCTGAAAACGCTGACAAACAGCATTTCAGTGGCTCTGTTATCATTGCAGAGGTACGGAAAGCGCTTCCCACACTGAATAATCCTTACCATTCGAAACAGTTTGCTATTTAACTGATAATTCAAAGCACGCTCAAGATCCTGCAGCCTGCCTGCTTCCCTTGGGGCAGAGCTGACCGCGAGCCCCGTCTCCGGGGGCGCATCCTTCCGTGACTAAATATATTAATGCGCAGGAAAACCTCCCACCTCGTTATTGCTCCGGCTGTTGTGAACGGAGCGCAGAACACCGCTGCCTACGCTGAAGTTAAAGCCCCGCGCGTGGCACGGATAACCGAAGCTTTTTAGGGTGAATTAGCTATTCTGTATTTTATGGACAGAAGCTAACAGCGTATCGCTGACACGAGATAGCATCCCTCCTAAAATCCAAATTACAACCTAACCTCTAGTTTAATTAACATAAATATTTTACCAAACCGGTGTCTTTGTATTTGAAATACATGTAAGCTTAAAAAGCAAACTTTTTTCTTTGTAAAGGGAACTGTGCATTAATAAATAGCACTCAATGCTGAGGCTCCTAAACCGACGCCTGGGAAGCCGCTGTCTGAAATAGTTATTTCCAGGCTGCCAGTCCGGTCTGTCTGGGAGAACATTGGTTAAGTTTGCCAGCCAAATACTAACCACCACCCAGAAAAAGTATCCAATTTACTGACATTTCAATATAATGCTCTCTCATTATCCAATTATACTTTATTTTGAGACAGTCGTCTTCCCTGATAACAGCTCCTCATGGCCTGTGAAGAGTTTGCTGCTTGGAAATACTTCCACTTCATCAACATTTTCACTAAAACCGTTATAAATATTTAAAAACAGTATTAAAAAAAAATTTCCTTATCTTTATAGGGAGATTTGTTAGCACACGGCTTCGTCTAATGCAGGCACGTCCATTGCTGCTGAACTGGCATTAATATCCAATAATACTACTGGCTTCAGCTTCTGTTTTTCCCTTTGGATGCCCTTTAAAGTGATGTTACTGGCTTTTGAATCAGCACTGCCTCCTTTTGAGGCTACTAGCTTTGTTATGATAGCTATTTCTTGTCATACCACGTCATTGCAACAGAAATAAATCAAAGATCACATTTTGGACGTGAGAAATCCAGTCTTCATTATGAAGACCTAGCCCTCATCAGAGTTCATCTGCTTTACACTTCTAAATACCGTGTTTGAATTGCATTACATCTCCCATCTTTATTTAAAATGGCGTGGAGCTAGTATTTATTAACTTTTCCACTGAAAACAGCAGCTCTTCACTTGCAAACACTGCAAACTTTATATATACATTTACGGATATATATTTAAACTGCTTGTATATAGCTTAGAGCTTGATCCCCGTTACTCCAATTTTGTATTTGCTTTCGTTCTGCCCAGCCTCCAGAAAACTCAAAGGAGGCCAAAGAAAATCAGCGACACTTGTATCAAGAAAAGATTTTTTTTTTTTTTTTAGCATTTTAATTTATCCAACCTTTTAGCTATGAAACGAACCGTTGTACTTGTGGATAACGTACAACCCAAAGCGGTTTCCCAGCCTGTAACGCATCGTGTGAGAATGTAATAACCTTTTCACTTAACCAGGTAAGCGATGCCGCACAGACACACGTATTGATTGAATACACCCTTAATACCTGGCGCAGCAATGGTGAAGGCATCAGGCGCATTCGCACCCCTGTTAGCTTTCTGCCTTGGTTAAATAAGCAGTCAGAGATGCCGGAGATGAGGCACCAGTTCGTGCAGCAGAAGGCAAAGAGACCGTTTGACTCTCTAGCAAGTGATTTTCTGTTCCCGGCGTCAGCCATTGTTACCGGAATAACCGTGTGGTTTCTCCCCAGCAGCTTTTCAAAGATGCTGTGTGTCTTTTTGCTGGTTCACAAGCTCAGTTTTCCCTGGGTTTTGCTGCCTGCAGGGTTATGAAGGGATATTCCTAACTGGTTCTCTGGCATCCTTGGGAGAAACAGCCACCAACTAAGTCCACATAGCTTCAGGGGGCAGTTTGAGGTGTCTGCTCTGCTTTGGGTAGCACTGACTGCGCAAGGAAGCCTGCGAGATGGAAATAGCCAGGCAGGAAGGATCAGGGGTGCCATTTAGATAGGACTAACTAAACTAAAAATAGAAAACAACCGGAGAAATCTTTTTTATCATGTATTGTATTTCTTAAAAATAAAATAAGGGGAAAGGCCCTGGCTGGAACAGGAGATACGAGCTTCAGTCGCACCTCTAAGGCAGATGGAGATGAGGATGCCCACCAGGTACCGGGTACTTTTACAAATTCCTGTGTGTGTGTGATTGCTTGTAGGAGCAGCATCACCTCTTCTCACGTACAGGCGTCCTTCTAAAGAAATACCCGGGGAAGGGAGAGTTCAGGGCAGTAGAATAACATATTCAGAGGGCGAGGTTTAAGACATAAAGCCTAGTCAGACAGGAACTCCATTTCCAAATTCATTTTACTTATGTCCAGTTTAATGTGCACTTGCATACATTTTAATGCCATTCCTGTGGTTTGTATATCTTGACTGCAGTACCAATCTATAAAAATCACCAAGAAAAACCGTCTGAGACTTGGGACCGTGTCTTCCCATTACAGAGTCAACGCCAAGAGAAGGATACTTCAGATATTTTTAAGGAATATTGTGGGGTCCCACTAAACACCATGTCCTCCTTTGGATCCGGCTCTGTCTGCGTTCATTGCTCAAGACAAGCCCCACCTCCCCATCAGCTGGATGCACCCGTCTAAAACTCATTAAGAGATCTGCTATTTAAAACAGTCCAATCTAGCTTACTTATTTAAACACGATAGGTCACTACACACTTGTTCAAGTTCTTTGATTGGTTTCCCATAAAACTATAATTACTACAACTAAAGTTTGAATGCAGGTTGGTATTAGACCGCAAAGTCTTTGAGGCTGGAGGTTCCTCTTTAACCACGCCTGGTACTGTGGGATGTTGTCTGGGGTCCTCTGCAAGAGGAGTAAGAGGTTTGTAAAATCAAGTTCTTCTCTACATCAATTTGGCACCTGAACACCATAGAAAGACAAACGGTTCATAGTAAAATAATCTGGAAACGTGGAGATCATTTCGCTTTCCTCCCAGCAGCAGCCGTGCTCACGCTCCTGGCGCTTTCCCGTGGAAGCACCGGTGCTCCCTGGACCCCTGCTAGCGCTCTCCCGCAGCGTGGGCAGAGCTCCATCACAGCTCCGCAGCAACACGGAGGAAACTCCTGCGCAGTTTATTGAGGACGTTAGGCCTTCTGGCAGCAGTCCTTGCAGATCCTAAGCAAAGTCTGAGGCAGCGAGGTTTGGCTGCGGTGCCAGCGTTGATTACGTTGACTTACTGTTTGCCTTCCTGCAAAGGAACGAGATATACCGAGACATCGACGTAACAAATCCATACTTTGTTATGCTTCAACCCCGAGGTTTTATCCCACCTGGCGTGGGCTGCCATTTATCTTCAAGTTGCCTGCGTAGTGCGTAGCTCACCCTAAGCCGTTCTGCCCCCCCCGAGATACACGTCCACCTCCTCCCCGACCTCCCGCAGTGCCCCAGCCCTCAGCTTGTGCGTGGCTTAACGCCCAGGAGAGCCGTGCCAAACATTAACGCGGGCTTTCCCACAGAACGACAAAATCCAACGGCTTTACTGCACTTGAAAGTCCTCGCAAAACGTACCTGACATACAGCAGCGCCGTGGGCGGTTTCGGATGTGCTTCAATGCTGAAACTCACTTTTTTTTTTGTTATGGGTGGTGAAGAAGAAATCTTTCCCTTCTGAGGTTTTTTTTTCTTCTTTAAAAAAGAAAACATCGATTCAAGTAATGGATTGGCAAAAGTCAAAACTTCCCTTATGGGTCTGAATTTGTGTTTGCTGGAGTTTCATGCATCCCTGGAATAATATATTAGCTTATAATTCCTTCCTCTGGTTTCAGATTGGACTACAGCATTTCAAGCCACAGTTTTCTTCTATATCTCCACAAAAAAACCCCATATATTCCAAAATTAATGGACTCTTCATCTGAAAAATGTAGTTGACTCCCAAAGCTCTGTGGCTAATGTACTTAGGCAATCAAGCACATTTAGTTTACTGAGTGATTCGGAGTATATTCCTTAACTGACTGCAGAAGATGGTCTTTCAAAGCTTCACATAAAACTTGTTTGCGAGAAGCTGAAGTCTATCATCAGAATCAAAGGGATTTAAGGGGAGATGAACCCAAAGAGCGTAATTTACAACAGAGTGAAATGAGCCTGCGTCGGCTGAGTTCATAGGTGGAAGCGTCATATACCCATCTTCCGCGTACCACCAGAGCATATCAAATAGCTCCTGATACGAAACAGTTTCAGAATCAGTCACAGTCCAAACAAACACTCTTAGAATATGATCAGATTAAGTTGTTTAAAATACGGGGCATGTGGAAGTCATCAAACACTGCCATCAGATGGAAATCAGGCTTCTCCTCCGAGAGAGCTGAACACAGGGTAGGTCTCAGGGCAGGATCAGCAACTTTCCTGGGCTGTTTCCTGCTTGCAGATGGTTCAGCAAAATGCTTTTAAAAAGTGTAATAGACATTCAAAAGGGTTTTATGAAGTGCCATCAAAGGAGATCTATCATTTTAATAGATACTAAGGTGGCTACTTTTAAAAGCAGGATGCAAATAGGGAAAAAAAAAAAAAAATCTCTGTCCGACAGGAATCAGATGTAAAACGTACATCAGAGTCAACAGAATCTGCCAGCGTGGCAAGCCTACCCCAAGCAGGCCAGCAGACCCGCGGGGACCTCCAGCACATTGCTGAATCCGACCCCACAGTAGCTGGTAAAAGCGTGTCCTTGGCAATGGCACACGTTTCACTTCCCACAGAAAGGTAAGTGGGTTCCTTCTCCGTAAGTGAGCATGCGATATTTGAAGATATATGTGGATAGCGATACTAGGAGAACTGATCATCTCTTACAGGCGTAACCTGCGTGTCTTAGACATTGTGAGAGAAAGAGATTTAGAAACATCTAGGAGGTGAAAATATTTTTAATGAACTAGTTTAAGAAGATTAGGAACATAGCAGCAATAATGACCTCATCTATAAGATCCGATGCACAATGAGATAATTCCTTTGATGCCTCTGCAAAATGCACATTGTGGGATGATTTTTTTTTTTTTTTTTTTTTCTCCTAATCAGAAAAGTGAAAGCAAATATTTTTCCATCTTCTTGATGGCAACACACATAAAAACTCTTAGCCAAGTTAAAGGGGAAGGCATTATGCACTTCAGCTCTTCTGGAAGAGAGAGGTCGCTGACAGGCTCTTCCTCCTAGCCGCAGCGGATTTTCCTAGCCCGCGGACATGCCCACTCCTGCCTCCCGGCCACGTTTGCTCCCCGCTCCCTTCAGCACAGCATTTCCTGGGCTGAACAGCCGTGGAAGGACAGGGTGTCACGCAGCACAAATGGGGTCATATCTCTAGTTCCCAGCTTTACTAGCACTTGCTGGTCTTCCCTCCCCTGCCCACCGTGTCCTCCTTCACCGTGGCTTGCCGACGCACGCCGGGAACCCGCTGTGCTGGTGGGTGTTACTCCCCGGGCCGTTAACGGCCGTGATGCAGCCGTGACCCGGGCAGAACAGAGGAGCAGAAGCCGAGAGCCAGCTGTGGCTTGCAGCTGCACGGGGCAGAGGAGAATTCCTATGCGTCCTGGGAATAACCACGGAGGGAAACGCCCAGGAGCGGACAAGAGGTGCAATACGGAAGATGCATTGCCAAAAAAATGTAGTGGAGCACGTGGAGCTAAGGGGACAGACGTGAAGTATTGGTGGAAGGTAGAGATGGCAAAAAAAGGAGGGGGGAAAACGGTGTTTTGGGGCCCGTAAGGTCACAAGACACTCTTTGGTGGATGATATATTCAGCGAGCCCCGAGGGGCTGAATGAGATCTTTGGTCGGGGAGGGAGCACTGGCTGAGAGCAGGGAAAGGGAAAGCTGTTTGTTAAATAGGTTTTCCATGACCATGCTGGCAAAGAAAGAAATACCCTGACATTTACCTTTTCTTCTCAACCTTCCAGGAACAAAATACTCTGAAACCCAGCCGAATGCAGAGAGATGTCTCCTGGAGCCTTTGGAAACCGTCTTTGGCAAATTTATTAGCAACGATGTGTATCCTTCTAGCGTGTGGAGGGTATGAATTAACTCCCCGTGGTTGATCCAACCCTCTAACTCTGCAAAAATGTCTGCACTAAAACTAAGAATTTCCTTGCTCCCAGGCAGAGAAGGTTAACTCCTTCCTCGCTGAGACTGCAACCTTTAAAAACCCACGCTGAATTTCAGATATGTTCAGGTCAGTCACCAGGAGCAGAAAAAAAAGTTTCGGATAGACTTTAGGGCAGACATTGAGTTTGATTTTTGGAATGGAGGAGTTCTTCAAAGTTAATTGCTGATTATACCGATTACCACAGGACTTGGCATCCCTTGTAAACTATTACACAGCAGTCGGGGAAGGCGGTTTTCCTCTGTAGTAGAGGGTGATTTACAGACATGCCCGAGCGGTGTTTGGGATGAGCACCAAAGTCCAGCCTTTCTTTCTTGTGAATTAGATGCCTGAAAGCACATAGGATCCCCATCAGTCTTGTGTAGCTGATGCTCAGAGACTTCCCGTTATTTTGATTCATCCCATTCACAGAGCACTGGAGAAGCTTCCCCCGCTCCGACAAGCCGTGCCGGAGGAAGACAAATGAACTCTCCTGCAGCCAAACATCTGGCTGGTGCCAGAGGGACAGGGAATGGTGAGAAAGCTCCTACCTCCAAGCACACGGGCTGATACTGTGAAGCCCTGTGAAACCTATTCACCGTTGGGTTCACCGCGCATATTCCCCGGGAGCCCTCACAAAGCCTTAGTTACAAATGTAAATCAAGCTCCAGAGACGTCTAAATTCTCAACAAGATGGAGATGCAAATCATGGGGAAGGACATCAAAAGCAAAAAAGAATTTTAGCTGAAGGGAGTCAGTCTTCTGGGAATTAACAGAGACTTTACAATGGATAACAGAGGGTTACCAGGGATTCAGCATGAAAATTCAAGGATTAAAGACCTTTGAATTAACCTGTTTTCAGGATAATGATGGCAGGAATGTGGGCATCAGCATTTGCTTCCCGTTTACTATGTGATTTTAAGTAGGGGAAGGACCAAAAGCCTGACTGATCTTCAGGGCCGTTTAAGATAAAACTGCACTTCTTGGCTTTCCCAATCACTCCCAGAAATATCTGGAACACGTGAGAATATTTTGGGATCCGGTTGATACCGAGCAGTTGTCACAGCACCCACATGCTGGATGGATGGGAACCTCTTTGCAGCAAAACTTGTGGCCTGAAGAGTCCCTCCAGCCCTGTCCGGAGCCCGCCTTCCTGACAGCTGCAGACGCACGATGACGTTAAACAAAAATGAACGTGCTAAAAGCACGGACTGAAGTTCAACTGGCAAATGCTAAAATTTTTTTTTTTTTTTTTTTCCTTTTTCTCCCCCCCCCCCCCCCTTAAGCGGTATGTTTAGAACATCCTGTGCTGTGTTTGCACTCGAGGAGAAACTGGCCATGCTGGGCAATGGGCTACTCAGACGTCAGCCGAGGGGCTTCTCACACTGCGGTATTTAAGGCCGCCCAATACTTCTCCTAATAGCATTCAGCTCTCCGCTGCCAAGCCGTAAGCCCTGAGCTGAAATATTTAGCAAGTGAGTAGTTGCACAGCCTAAGATATGAAATATCAGCTGTTTGGGGGCTGGGGTTGTTTTGCTTTGCTCTGGTTTCAGATGCAGTCATTTCCAGGGACAAAGCTGGGGAAGAACACTTCGTCCACCCACGCAGGCGAGGAGAGGCCAGTCCTCTCTCTCAGCAGCTCCAGCACTTCCATTTCTTGGCAACCTGGGGTGGGGGGGGGAGAATTTTGACGTTAAATTGTGAGAGCTGCCGCAGGATCAACAATGTACCAAGAGCTCTTGGGTATTTCGGTTGAAATTCTCCAAAGATTGGGCAAATTCCCCTGTAACTGAGACCCACAGACCACCTCGAAAGGGGACACGAGGCGATGGGAGGAAGCAAACGTCCCTGGTACCCGGGCTCCAGCTGCAGGAACAGGGACAATGAGCGGAAGAAAGGGAGATAAGTGGCCAGGAAGCTGGCAGCGGAGAGCAGGGCAGAAAGCCAGGAGAAAGGGAGAGCTGCAAGGGGAAAAGTGAGACCGGCATCCAGCGGCGAACAGGAGGGAAGCCCGTATCGGCAAGGAAGCCCTCAGGAAACATCAGATGGGATGTTGGAGCAAGGCCGCCAGGGTAAAGGCTCCGCAAGGCCCGGGGGAGCAGGAAAACAACACCGGCAAGAGGGAGCAGAGGGACTGGGACCCTCTCTGTGAACTCCACGGGGCAATGGAGACTGGAGTGTGGACGGAGGAGCCTGGTTATCCCATGCCGTGGGGAGGAACGGTTGCTCAGACAACCTCCCTCCCGGAAGGAAAAGCTGGAACAAGCTGGGATTATGGATGTGGGACCTGGTGACCAATGTCCAGTTACAGATACTCAGGCTGGGAGAAAAAAAAAAAACCCCAAACAGTGGTGCAGATTTCCCTATCTCAGCAGTGCAAAGAGAGGGCCACAAGCAGACGCACCACCTGGGACAGAAACAGGTCCGTATGGGGGACAAAGAGGTTCAATCTTCCCGATGGGCCATATAGGTCACCCATTTCAAACCCTAGATAACCGCACACAAATCTTTATCATAGGAAGATCAGGTTTGCTACATGAAGCGTTTGACATTTAGGAAGTCCTAACATGAAAGCTGTTGATGACACTTGTGTTCAGTCCCACTACGGACCCGCGATGGTATGATGCTGCCTTTAGTTTTACACTGATATGCTATTCCACCTGTGGGATCCCGATTTTTTTTAACTACTCAGCACCTCTGGAAGCTGCTGAAGAGCCACCTGTTGCTCAGCATTTTGCGGGCGTTCTCCCTGCCACAGGTACTCGCAGGAATGAAGAAATCTATCTTCCGTGAGAAATTATCATCCTCCTTTTACAGCCAGAAAGCTAAACCCAACCCGCCAGAAATGCACGCCAGCCGAGATGGGATGGGGAGGGTTGCTCATTTATGCTTGTGAGCACATGGCATCTGCCATCCAGGCATCCACCTGGCCCCGGGAACGGAGAACGTGGTGCGTCACTCGCTTCTCACAGAGCATCGCATGGGAAAGGTGCACAAGAGCAGAGTCACAAGCACTTTCTGCTGCCTTCATCCTGACACCCCTTTTCCATCACTTCCCCCGTCTCACTTCATTAGCACTCATTAAAGCTTTCAGGCCCTGCAGCGGGTGAGACGGCAGTTGGCTGGCCCAAAACACCGTGTCTGCAAGCATGGGATTACTTCTAAGCTAATAATCTCTCTGGCGTGACAAGGTTTATTCAGGCTCTGTGTAGGCATTTAGGGCTGCTCCGGGACTGAAG
Source organism: Balearica regulorum gibbericeps (assembly GCF_011004875.1). Classification (NCBI taxonomy): domain Eukaryota; kingdom Metazoa; phylum Chordata; class Aves; order Gruiformes; family Gruidae; genus Balearica; species Balearica regulorum. The sequence goes on from NC_046189.1 coordinate 6,408,325, forward strand.
CAGTTACCCGGTTTTCCGTGCCCGACCGAGGATCACGACAGCGGCTCAGTCGGCACCGATGCGGGGTCTTTCCCCCGGGTTTCACTGCGTAACGTGGGCTCGTTCGTAGGGACTTACTGAGGGAGTGATTCAGCCTCAGGATTTCCTACAGCCTCATCTGCCCTATTTCATGGCCGTGGAGAAACTGCCCATCAAAACAGCTACCGCTCCTAACGTGGCTTAGCTAATTCTGCGTCCACGCATGTTTCTCCAGCACCAGCCGAAAAGTGAGGTTTACTGCCTCTCTGGGAAGCCTCATGCAAGGCAGCTCCAGGTTTGGAGCCCGGCCTGATGCTCTCCAGCCGATGGGAAGCGTGGGAAGAACCAGGCACTAATTAACCCCATGCTCAGGGGAGGGGGGGTTGCAATCCCCAGGGGGACAGGTCAGAGAGGTGGGCAAATACAGCTCCCCCAAGAACCCTACAGGGAACAAAGTGGGGTGTTTTTTTTCCCCCCCAAAAGTCAGAGAACAAGAACATTTTGACAAAGAGGGTCAAGCCCAAGCAGTTTTGTTGCTGACCTCAGCGCTAGCAGTGCCTGGTCAGTGATGCTGCAGATGACGCAGCTGCAGACAGCTTTCTGGACGTGTCGCTTTTTGGTGTCATCCCCGTTCACGCTGCGGTGCAGTCACCGCTCAGGAATGCACCTTATGCACAGGGCTCTGGTGTTCATCCTCAGGAAGGGGCAACCGCATTGCGGGGACGGTTACGTTTTTACTCTCCTTCCTCTGTTAATCCATTTTACTGCTGAAGGCTCGCGAAGCACAGAAGTGCAAAGAAAATGCTGGCCTTGGTTCCCGTGCAACAAGGCAGCAATCGTCAGAGTCTGCACCTACCCGTGCTCCAACGCCACTGTCCAAAGTGCGGGAATAATACCCAACCAACCTGTGCCATGTTATGGAGGGAATGAAAATCCACCCCCCCCCCCCGCCAAGGATGGCAGAATGACTTATAAAGCTGTCCTTCGCAGGACAGAGAGCTGTGAAGGGAAACCACAGTAGCCAGTAAATCTCTCCCGCACAGCTGGATTTAAGCGTCCCCAGCTGTATTACCTCCCCAGTGAACAACGTTCCCTTGTTCATTCATCCTTACTATCTCATTGACTTTCCTGCCTAAATTATAATGTACAAACCCTTAAAAGTATGGGTTTGGGCATCTTACGGAATGGCAGCGACGTGCAGGGGAACCGGAAAAATGGCACGGGCAGCCCCCCAAAGCTGGGGACCCTCGCAGCAGACGCTGGATCCACCCAGCGTGTAACTCAGAGTAGACATACTTCATCCCTTCATCAGTATCACAGTTCACTGATGCTTTTCTCAGGCTCGGTACTCTAGAATCTCACAGAAAGACCCCCCCCCCCCCCCCGATTCCAGTTGAGTCCTTCCCTGTAGCCTGAGATGTTATCCTCCCTTTAAAAACTCCGACATCTTCCACTTGCCCCCCCACCGCCGCACCTCCCAAGGATCCTGGTGTTGCATTTTTCTCTGAACAAAGGCTTTGTGAAAGCAGGAGGCCCTCCGGCTGCCGACTGCCGCCGCTGCCTCTCCCTGCAACCCTGCTCGGCTGAACTACGCCACTCTCATTAGCATGAACGTGAGAGTTGTTCTCACCATATAGACTCTGCATATTATGGGCTTCAGTGGAAGGAATTATACACCAAAATAATAATACCCGGGCTGAAATTAAGCCCTGTTATTTTCATGCTAATATGTCCAGAGCAGATTTATTAAAACCACAAGTCAAGTCCTGCCAGAAACTGGAGACGTTGCCTGTGAACAAGCAACTTTGGTGTTTATTCCTCCTGCCTTCTCGTCTGCTGAGCCGCACCAGGAAAGGGTGCCTTCCGATAAGCAACATGTCAGGCTAATTATCCACAGAGATTTTAAGCCGCATATTTTCTCTCTGGACTAATATAACCCAGATGTGGGAAAGGCATGGTTTGAATCAGTCCTTCTATACATCCCATGACACTCGGTCACACGTGCCGACGTAGGGATGTGCATCACCCAGTAAAATAACCACGTTGTACACAATTAATGAGCTGGCTGTCACACACCGTTTAGTTTGTGCTCCTTTCGAAGGATTTTAGTGCTGCCTCCCAACAAACCAGTTCTGAAAAAAGAGCGTCTTTGCATTTGCAAGTGAAACAAGTAAATAATAACGATTATAGAGCACTTTTTCCATGGCTACAGAGGTTGTGTAGTAGATTCGGCATGACCTTCGAGTCGTTTCGCTGCAGATAAAAAGGGAAGATTAGAAGCTACGTGCTGTCTCTGTGCTGCTGTACGAGCGCTTGGGGGGGAGAGGGGACCCAAAGCAGAGGGGACCCAGCTTTCCCTCAGCATGGGGATGGCCGTTGAAAAGGGATGCACCGCCAAAGCCCATACGAGAAGCTTCGGTGCAGCCAGTGCTCTACAGCCATCCAAGGTCGTTTTTGTTTTGTTTTTTTTTTCCTGAAGCAAGTGGCAGAGCCATACAGCGAGCAGAGAACCCCACACAAACTGCGGGGTCACTCACTAACACCACACCGAACAGCGCGGGATACCAAATAACCAGCTGCCTCTCATCTCCGGTGGCACCCGAGGTCAGGCGCTGCTATTGCTGCAGGGAGCAGAAGCACGTTTGCCTCCAGGCTGTGCTCCTCCAGTATGGATATTCTCAACACCAAAGGCGGATCCAGAGAGCTAAAGGGAACAGCCCAACGCACGCTGGTTCACGTGGATTCCCAGCCATGCAGCGCCTGCGGTATAGGAAGACCATTATTTTTCCTTTGACCCTAGCTAGGGGGACCAGAAGATGAAGGAAGAGTATCTGGATCGAAAGGAGGACCATTACAAACAATTTAAGTGAGTAAAACACACCCTGTTAGCAGACACTGACCTGCCGTGAGCACAGGACTGCGGTGACAGCGAGGGGGAAGCACGAGGCAAAGCTCAACACAACTTGGGGAAGACACACACGCACACACACAAAGTATTTTCACATCATAGACTCCAATTCTGAATTACGTGAGAGGCTAAGGTGAGTCTCGAAATGAGACCTAATTAAGCCAGGTGTGAAACTACAAACTTCTCTGTGTTCTTTGGAAAGCTCTGAGGGTGGGGACAGGAGGACAGCAGTAAACAAGATTACTCAGGAGTTTGGTTTTCTTGGCTTTTTGTGCAACAGATTTTCCTTCTCACGTTAACTGCCTACTAATCGTGATTTCTTAAAAAAAAATTCAGTCCAAAGCCCAATAATGAAATTTGATTGACAATGGGCTTCATAGGACTTGCTGCTTTGGTGATGCTGTTCACCTTGCCGTACCTTGTGTGAGCACCACAGGCAGAGACCTGCTCGCTGGCAGCGTGGCTGGAAAACACAGGAACCAAGTGACAGAGTAGATGGAACAGAACCACCAAACTAGAATATCCAAAATACACCAGAGCCATGTTTTCAAATGGGAATAGCTTTGGTGCTGGTGGTGGGTTAAATGATTCTTCTTCTAATTCAGCTTCCTCTTTGAAAGTCCTACTGCAGCTTCTAAACCAGCCCGTGCAGTACCCTGAGCAAACACTGCCGGTCTTCCGAGCCAGCCATTCCCCTAAATTACCTTTATTTTTTTCATTTAAAAAAAAAAAAAAAAAAAAGATTCTGACTCTTGCAGGAAACAGTCCTACATTTCAACTTGCTTGGTACCCAGCCCAATGGAACATCTGCCCTGAGACCTGGGACTATTAAACATAACATTACTAGAAATATTCCCAAATATTTCTGCATTTACTTATTATCATATTTTCAAACTACCTAACAACTGCAAGACTGTTTTCTTAACCAAAGGCAGCCCGATCGCACTTCAGACACCACCGACAGCTGAAAAGGCAGCAGCCTTTTGCATCCTGAGTAGAGCGGGTTCCCCTCTGCATATTACAACAAAGAGGACTGTTATTTTGTTTACGCCATTTTAATTGCTTTTGAGCATGAGCGAGTAGAAAAACACAGTGATAATTTCAAACGTTGGCACTATCTGCAAAGAATTCTATAAAAGCACTAAAATGAAGGGTGGGTTTTTTTGCTTTTTGTATTTTGAACAGTAATATAAAAATATGACGTTGGTTCAAAAGTCAGATAAGGTCTGTGTTGACAACTACAATTCTTTTATTGGACATATTTTACTGAGCATTGAACACTTGTTTATGTAGGCACAGATGTAAGAATAACACCACAAAATCAAAAGGATAAAGTGCAGACCTGTACTGAGAAGCAGGCCTGGTAAGTCAGTCTACTCCTACAACTCAGCAGATGAAAGGAAAGGGGAAAAAACTGCCATTATGAGAGAAGAAGTGTGTTATAAATTACGCCCTGCAGTAACAGAACTATACCACCTTTCCTGCGAGGTCCAGAGCGCTGGAAAACCCAGGTCCCGTGTGCACAAGCACACCGTGTTTGTCGCAGGCAATATCTTAAGTTAGACTTTGGCTTATGCAAGTGGTTTATTTATGAGTTAAGAAAACGTAACGAAGGTGTACTGCTGTTCTCTTAACATCATTTCTTGATATATTTCAGAATAAAAAAAAAAAATCAAGCGCTTCAAACCGGATCAACCACCTCCGCCCTGCACAATGAATTGCAGCAAGCGGTGACCAAGAAAGAAAGGGGGAAGCCAGTCTCAGTCATGACTTCAAGTGATGGTCTTTGCCAGACCTCAGTCCTGCCCACAGCAGAATTTTCTCCCAAAGACGACTCAGGAGATAAAATGGTAAATTCAGCATGTCCGTATCTTTCCCCATCTCATAAGGGCAGTTTTCTACAGTTCTTAGTAAAAGAGAAAAAAATAAAATATATTTCCAGAGCTTGCACACATCTGAAAAAAAAAAAAAACCAAACCAAAAGGCAGAAAACAAGAGGGAGAATAAAAACTAATATAAGCTAAAACATTATTTTGTAGTAAACAATAGAATATAACGTGCAATAGTGCAATTTCTCCTTTGCTGCTCCAACAATGAAGTCTTGGTAGATAGTCCGCTGCATGTCAACGTACGGCGTCCCTCATCTAACTACGTGCTTGCCGGGCACTGCTGGGTTTGCCGGGCTTCGGAGCCGAGTCGCTGTGTCCGGGCTCTCCCTTCCCCTTCCCAAGGTGGCGGAGTTTCTGATCCCAGCGCTGCGTAGCGAAAGGCAAAGAAATTACAAAAGAGATTACAGAAGAAGAAATAAGTCGTATGTCAAACAACTGCACGCATTCACAAACTAGCAGCAAAAAAAAGAAAAAAGAAAAAAGAAAAGAGAAAAAAGAAAAAAGAAAAAAGAAAAAAGAAAAGAGAAAAAAGAAAAGAGAAAAAAGAAAAGAGAAAAAAGAAAAGAGAAAAAAGAAAAGAGAAAAAAGAAAAGAGAAAAAAGAAAAGAGAAAAAAGAAAAAAGAAAAAAGAAAAAAGAAAAAAGAAAAAAGAAAAAAGAAAAAAGAAAAAAGAAAAAAAAGGGGGGGGGGAAAGCCGTCGCTGTTTCCACCACATTACCCTGCGTTTGGTTCAAATGGTGGAATGTGAGGTTATCGGTAAAGTCACTTTAAATAGAGCAACCATTTCCTGGCTTTCTTGTAGCCTCTGTGAATGAAGGGGCTGACACAAAGCATAATGACTTCAGCAGAAAAGTGTCTCACCTTCTAAATAATACAATGTAAATGAAGCTATCCGTGCAGTCTTTGGGGGAAGCGGCATGAAAACACAGTCAAGTTATTTTAATGATTTTTTAAAATCACTATTACTTATTTTTACTTTTCCAGGTAACAGCAACCACAGTGCAAAAAGACGTAATAAATATAGTTGGTACACCTGATGATGCTTTAGGAAAAGGAGATTGCAATGAGAAGCGGGTGGTGACGTGGCACGGTCCTCAGCAGCCCCAGGCACCGCGCACCACGAGGATGCCGACGGTGGATGGGTGGGAGCACGGGGCGGGGGAAAAGGAGAAAAAAAAGTACGTGAAGCACGTGAGAACACACCGGGAGGACAAGTGTTATTTTAAGCCAGTTTTGGGACCCATACTCTAGTAAAGCTCTGGGGATGGTTGTGTCCTCATGAGGCTTCTCTGACCGTGGACAACCTTCTCACCAGCTTCTGCACGCTCTCTATACGCTGCAGTAGAATGATGCTCTAAAGCTACCACAAAACATTCTGCATACTGAAACCAGTGCTTGACAGAAAAGCAACTGAATTGAATTGAAACCTGTCTGATATAAGGAAATAAGTAAGAAAATACGTGAGTTCAAAAAAAACCAAACACCCAAAACTCCAACAAACGACAGTGCCACCCAAGAACTGGAACGAAGCGGAAGTCGGCCCATGGCGGTAACGTGGTATTTGCTCTGCAGCACTGGGCTTCAGAAGGTTCTGCCAAATCAAATGACAACTTGGAACAAACTCCCCGTATCTTTTCACTCATGTAATCTCTGTGGATGTGATAAACGTGCACAGAAAATCTTGCATTTGTAATCCGAATGGTATTTTCCTGCCAGTCACCTTTAGTGCTCTTGAAGAAAGCGCTCAGTGGAAGAGGACACTGGTTTGCACAGGCACAACCGTTATGTCAAATCGATGGCTGAGGAATTGTGTCAAAATAAGAATATTCTGGGTAAAACGACACTCCTAACAATGTCGAAATCACTGATACTTCGTGGTGCATCAAAACATAAAAAGGCAATCCTTCCAGAACTTGGAAGGCATTAGAATACATTTAAATTAGAAAACATTACAATATATTTTCATATATTTCTTGTATTTGAGCTCATTGCTTCCAATTCACCACGACATGACTTCCTTATCATGCACCTCCCTCACCTACGCCAGAAAGGTAAATTTAAAATATTTGCTAATCCACATAATTTGGTAAGAGAACTATATTTAAAGAATATTAAATCCAAAAAGTATAAATCTGACTTAGTCTGGAAAACATTTGTAAAGCCCTCTTCTTTTTTTTTCATTAGTATCACAAGCCCAATTAAGCAGGCACGTGTTGCAGAATGCACAATTTGCCCATGGAGTTAAAACTCCTCCTGTTTGCTTCTCTGAGACGGAGGTTTCGATTGCTGCTACACTGGCATACTTTGGGGAAATTCAATGTATCCCTTTAGTTTGTTCGCCATGCATTTCTAAGTAACATAGCAAATAAACCAGGAAGTTAATTTTCAATACTTCATATTAATTAACTGGGATCAGCACGTGTATTTGCTTCTGTTATTTTGAAAAGATTAGGTAGCTGTTTCATGCTATCTGCAACATTTGACTTTTGGTGAGGTATTTTCTTACCTTTACTTTTTTACCGAGACGATCCTTCCATTTCTCAGCTATGGAGCCTTCCACCAAGAGTAACCTACTCAACGGAGACAACCAGTTACTCCATCCACAGGCACGGACAAGGTATACAACCCAACACATGCAAGACTAAGACCTCTGTGCCTGCACAGAGCCTCGTCCCCCCTGAATACCATTCAGGAGCCGTACAGAGCGTCCCACCAAGTTTTCCTTTCCTGGTGGCTCTGATGTACAGCTCTACGGGCAGGGGAACGAACAACAACAAATATGCTCCAAGGGTAAAGCAGAAAGAGTTACCTGGAGCGCTCCTCGTCCTCGTAGCCCATAATGATGTACTCTTCATTGGCGCTGAGCGGCGGACACAGGCAGCCGGAGTTCGTGTGAAGGTTTACAGTGTCCTTTGGGATGTTCACCAGGGAAGATTTTAGGATCTCCTTTACTTCCACCACCGCAGTGACATCATGACATTTGGTCTTCACCTCCTTCACTTTAGCCCGAATGACTGGGAAAAGTCACAAAGAGTGTAGTTAGCAGCGGCAGATAATGCAGGTCACCCCCGAGCCGTTCTTTGTGACCTCTGGGATTAGTCTTTTGCACGGTTCGTTATCGAAAGCTTAGCTGAACTCCAGCAATGTCCCTGCCCCATCTCTTCACTTCATTACTTCCTCCTCCGCCTGGAGGGTGCAGGTAGCTCAGCAGATCTCCTAATAGCGTGGTCACAAGCAAGAGTTACGTACCAGTTGGATTTGCACCCTACTTAAGTTAGGCTTTATTTTTAGCACCCCCTCTTCTTCATGCTTTCCACTTTATATATTTAATTAATTCCTTGTACGCTCTCCTTCTCCCTCGAGCTGTAACTGCTTCCTCTTTCACTACCTGTACAGACGACCAAACTTGATTTGTCACTCTGGACCTTTCATGAAACGTGACTGTGCATTAAAATGTCTCGTACCACTACTTCTGCCAGATGACAAGCCCTTACTTTTTGAATTGTCTCTCCAGTGGCCCAGCACCAAGCTGCTCTGCTCTTTATGAACTCCAAACGCTCCTGATCTTGACCTGGTGACCCATCTAATTTTTTCCTCCCTCACCCTTTCTCTTTGCCTTAAGTTGCGCAGGAGGGAAGGTCGTCTTTCAAAGCCAATGCTTCTTCATTTCTCTCACGGTGACCAGCGAACGGACACCACATGCAAACGCAAAGCCAATCCAGAGGTCACGGTCTGGAGAACGCCACAGCTTGCAAACAAGAGTCCCCTTTCCCTTACAGGCAGCAGATTCCCCAGATTCCCAATTTCTTCTAACCTATGTGAAAAAGGTAATACGGAAGAAAGCAAGCCATGGACGTACACGTCTCCTCTCTTCACATGCACTGCCCGTAAGGACAATCAGCCAGCGAGCGCTGCAGCCACATCAAGTACAGCTGCCAACAATTAAGAGCTTGAAAAGATGGGCAGCGGCACGCTCGGCGACGCTCTACCATGTGCAGGTGTGGTACCCACTAGAGAACAGTCGCTCTGTGAAGATTTTCCAAACAAATCCACCAAAACAACATAAAACTGACCGGTCACCTGAAAAAAACCCCAACGATGTCTGACTGAATAGAATTATAGTTTTTTAGCTTTTAATAGGATCTATTTTTAAAAGAATCTTCTCTGGCAACACTTGTATAAATGCATATTCTTAATAAATATTACGCAAGCGCTACCATTTAAACGAAGCCTTTGGGTTCAGTGAGTTTAAGGCTATTCACGACAGGAGCAAGGATGGGCCCAAGTGTTCAGCTCCTGTAAGTGATACGTATTCACCGGCTTCAACAGCGAATCTGCTTAAAACAAACGGCGTGAAGCAAGCTAGCAGACTGGACCTGCGATACGCTTGATGACCACGACAATCTGGACAAGAGAAGACGTAATACGCACTTTTACAGGTTACTGACAACGCAACAAGTCGCTCATTGCTGGCTTCGATACGCAAAAGGGAAAGAACCTAGTATGCCTGTGAGATCCCACGGTGAGTGTGTAGGCACGACAGTTAGTAAAACCACCCTTTCCTGTGAAAGCAGAGCACAGCAGAGCTGGAAATCAGAGGCAGATCAGGCATAGCAGCCCACGTCATTCTCGTCACATCACTTCTCACACTAAAGAAGCGCACAAACCCCAGACGCCTGCGCTGACACTGAAATAACACTCGACGTCAACAAAGACGCTCTTGTACTAACATATTGAGCTAATCCCCTCCATCCTTCTACAAGCACTCTCGGTTCTGAACTTGGAAATGTTTCAGGCCACGTCTTCCTTCTGTAATGAGAACTAATGGATTAACCATCGGTAATTGGGTCCATGGGCTTTTTTTTAATGAAAATTTTCCCCTTACTGTAGCCTTAAAAACATTGGGAGCTGGCCACGCAGCTGTCCTTACCGTAGTTGTAATTGTTGCGAAGATAGGTCTTCTGGGTAGCTTTTATAGGCTTGCATTTGCAGCGCTCTATAAAAACAGAAACTTTTGTTTAGAAACAAAATAGCGCACGTTCAGCGACAATCTCCCCGAAACCCCAAACTCACAACCTAACGAAAATTTCACTGAATTGACTTGTTTATTACAGGCAAGTTAAATATTAAAAACCACAGGACGTTCCTGGTCTGCTCTGCTGGGAGCTGTGGATCTGTTTGTGAGATGGCAAAGGCTTCTGGGACAGAACTTGACATGCTGACATTAAACAAAACCACAGCAAACAAAAAACCCCACAACAACAAAGACAGAATCATAGAATCTTTAAGGTTGGAAAAGACCACTAAGATCATCAAGTCCAACGGTCAACCCAACACCACGTCTACTAAACCATGTCCCGAAGAGCCACGTCTACACGTTTTTTGAACACCTCCGGGGATGGTGACTCCACCTACAAGGACTTGGAGTCTGAACTGACAAAATTTTGCCTTTTAAGCCAATTCAGGATTCAGTTTTAGTCCCATCTGTGCTCCCAAGTGCTGCAACGCCATTCTCTCTTTTGCACCACGCTTACTGAACGTCCTCCTTACCTTTCATCATACAGACTGTAATAGAGACACAGAAGGAAAATACTATGACAGGGCATGGTTTAGCATTTCATTGGAGACCATACGCCTCAGCTCAGTTTAACACGCTGGGATATTGTGGCCCGCAGGAGCTCACCATAAGCAATACGATTTTTGTGGTTAATTCTCACCGTGCGGTCCGTCTCTGGAACCGCACCGTAAGACTTCTTACAGTGGCATGGCTCCTTTACACCTAAAGACGTCTAAGAGCTACAGTGAACAGATGAAGCACGTCGGAGGGTGGTGGGACCAAGGGCTCCCTGCTCTGAACTCTTCTGGGATGGTCCCGACAAATGGCCATGGACCATCAGACCCGAGTATAATGTAAGCCCATGCCACGCGTGTGGAATTCGTACACACGGAATAACAAATACAAGCCACAGAGCCACCCTGCTCTCTGGGTTTGTTGTATAAAATTATGACCCAGAACCTCAGGTTTAATTAAAACAGGGAAATTATTAGCCCTTATGGTGGTAAGGACAGCCTTCAAAAGACAACACAAATTTCCGGTGGTGCAGCGTCCAGACAGCTGGGCACGGTAACGGGGGTAAAACCACGGCGGAAGCCCCAGACCCATGCGTTCATTAACACCACCGATACCTCACGGCTGGTTGTTCAAATGCAAATATTCACTTATTTCAAGCTAGCGTGTAAGTGGAGCTGGGTGGCGTGGCATGGTCAAGGTCAGCTGCCTGGTATCTTCCCCTCCAAGCCCACCGCCGCACCCATGTCAAACAGCAGGTCCCAGTATTACATACACATGGTCATCTATTTTGACATTTGACTTGGCATTTAAGTGGAAATACACTTACCGCAGTGTATTTCGATATACCATCGTTCTAAAATAACAATGCATATAGCTAGTGATTTAGTTAAATCCAATGTGAAGAGTCTGAAAGAGAACTTTTATTTGCTATGTAAGATTTCTGCATATTAAAAGAAATGGCATCATATGGTTATGGACTTCTCAAATTATTATTTATTTTGTATTGAAAGAATTTTTGTAGTTGAAAATAGAAAAAAAACCCCAAAACCCCACAGGAAAGAGGAGAACATTTCAAAAGAAGAGGATATTGTTTCCTTGAATTTCAAACACATCCTCAGGAATCTACGTACAGACTTCAGCTGTTGTATGAGACTGTGTTAAAATAATAAAGGCAGAGAAGGGAAGTGATTTTTGGCTTCCCTTCTGCCTGTGGGAGCTCATGCATACTTTAGGCCAAATTATGGCCCATTTTATAAGCTCCCTTGAAACAGGCCATACAAGACGTGCTCCTACGACCTGCGCTCATGCAAGCATCCCAGCGTTCATGTCCAACAAGTCTTACGCTTTAACGTTCTCCTGCTCTACAGTACTTTGCTCTGTGGCACAAGTAGAAAAAATAGTCTGAATTACAGGACAAGAACACATAGCCTCACATTTCCCTCAATTTTAAGATGGTACTGGATTCTTATTTTATTAATTTGAGGAATATATTTCATTAGTCTTGTTCTAGGAACGAAGAAACGTGCCATCTCAAATATATGTACATGCACAATCTAAAACCTGGCTGTAATACTGATCACTACAAGCACTCAAACCTGGCAAATGCTTCCAAAAAAAACCTCTGGAAGAAATTCTAAGTGACTTGAAAAACATCTGATGAAGCAGACAACAATGTAGTTTACTGCCAAGAGAGGTAAAAAGCTCTCCCCCCCCCAAAAAAAACCCCCACAACCCATGCAGACTCAGAGGGAAGGTTTTGCCAGCGGACAAAAGGTGCCTCAAACAGGGGTAATCCCCGAGTACTGGACACTCCAACCATACACACCAGCACGGGAAATACGCTCCAGAAAACATAGAGCCTTGCCCAGGATTTTTTAAAAACACATCAGGTTGCTACTTGCAAAAAAAAAAAAAAAAAAAAAAATTTCTATTGACAATGGCAAAATTACAAATTTACTTTACTGAACATATAAATCAAGCAATTATGAAACAGCCTTTTAGGTGGCTAAACTGTGTTTGTCAGTTGAAGCAGGTGTAGCACATCATTGAACCAGAAACTGGGTTTGTACAGCGAAAAGCAGTGATAAAAATATTACCCTTCCTTTGCATCAGCAATTTTTCTGCGCATCTTCACCTATTTTTTTGGACGGGATTTTTTTAGGTCTGGTTTTGCTTTTACTAGTTGAAAAGCATCATGACAGCAACATTATAACTGAATCTTACTCTTTTCTACTGCAGGGTCACTGACTGGTATCACATGCCGTCTACAGCCCTCAACACAGGCAGTGCTACGGATACGTTTAATATTTTTGATATACAATGACATTGAAGGTATCCAGCTTTCCTTTCATGCTCAAAGCGAAGCTTGTACGCTCTTTGTACAATAACTGTAGAGCATGAAATCCATACTTTCGCAATGCCACTCTATTGAAAATGGCTTAAAACTAAGAAGATACTAACATCAGTAATAAAAAAAAATCTTTAGAAAATCTTTGAGACACAGCTCCATGCTTAAGGCAACTTAAAGTGAAGCCTGTTAAGGTTCTTCTGATTGTAGCTGGCTTTCTGAAGGACGCACGCTGCGATTTCAGTAACATTTTGCACCTACATAGCTACTTTCACATTGGGACCTACTGATCACATTTTAAACCTGGGCATTATTAATACCTTTTTACGATTTGGTCACAGAGATTAATGCTGAAGTTATCAAATTTTACGTAGGTATCTAATTTTATGTTCCACAACCATGCTTGGGCTTTTATACTAATAAACTGAGCAACAGCGTCTGCTGTAGCTGGTCAACACCTCTGAGGAAGGAAAGACACGATGGCCAACGTTAGGTTTCCAAGTGTCATCTTTTTGACTAAGACCTAAGAAGAAACCTTCTGAAGGAATGGTAATAAAAGCCAAGAAAATCTACAGTCATTGGCTTGCTTAAGCAACAAATTCATATTTCTATAATCTATTTGCTGCCAATCCGGGCTTTGCTTCTTTGCATTGCCTACGACCAGTGGTAGCACTCAAGGGGTTTTACTCAGTTCCAGCAAAACCAAACCAAACCAAAAATAAAAGCGACAGGGGACCTGTTGGAATAAAACCAATCTCAGAAGGTCTCACCCTCGATCCCCTCAGGTTAACGGGAGTTTTGCCATTATCTACAAAGAGGTCACAATTCAATTTGCAAACTTTGAAGTCAGAATGAACCGCTATCTTCACTGGTTTTACCCAGTACAAATCCATTTAATGAACATTCTCACTGTTCAAGACAAAACTTGTAATGAACTCAGCAGAGCCCTCTTGATTTGATGGAAATTTTGCCCTGACAAAAGCAGAAGAGCCGAGCACTAAAAGACAGGCTAAAGAGTTAATCGAGTTATCTGCTGAGAGGTCCACAGGCTGAGCAGCCCCAAATCCCACCTGCCCACGACAGAAATCTCTTTTTGCAGACACAAAAGCACAGTCTACAAGATTCCGAGACAAGACAGAGTATTTACGCGTCACATCGTGCCCCTCTAACTTCATTAAGTATTAAAAGGGTTTGATAGACTACAGCTTATCCCACAGTTTTACAGAAGCGTACTCACCGATGCCGGCACCTCTACAGTTGCCATTATTCGAATCCATAGGGAAATCTGGCATGGATTTGTAAAACATGTAAAGAAACGTTAGTATTCTTAAAATTGGATTGTTTCAATACATCTACATTACAATGTTTTCTCTTTCTCTAATATTTAGTATATTAAAACTTAATAACTTAATTAATAAACAGATTTTAACGTTCTACAGGCCAACCCGTTAAAAGTCGACAGAATTTTTTATGGGAACTTCACCTGGATCCAGCACATCATGTTAAATGCAAATTAAATATCCAGTTTCCACCGGTATGCAGGCTGGCAGGTTTAGGACGAGGATGGAAATTTATGGCATGAACTTACAAGCATCTACAGAAAGTACACGTACTGTTTGCATTTAATTAGATGATGAAGGAGAAATTACTTTTGGTTTGTTTTTTCGGTTACTGAGGAAATCAACCCAACCAACCATAATCATATCGTTGAAGCAAATGCCAAACCAAATGTTTCAGACCTTCTCCTCAGTTTAAAAACATACCGATTAGCTTGAAGGGCAGATAAGGAACAGAAGGAAAAAAAAGGCACTATGCCCAAAGAACTGCTTTTAGACACAGTTGTAAGTGGAATGTGTCCCACAGCAGTAAAAGGCATCATTTCAAACCTGTTTATTAAATCACACGATTTAATGGCTTTATACATATATTTAATCATGAAAAACAAGTATGTTAATGCATACAATGTTGTACAAGTTAAAGAAAAAATAAATGCAAGAGAGAGACTTGGGTGAGAGGCAGTATGCTTTATTAGAATGACACATAAAATGGAAAAACAAATAAGCTTTCAAGTAAAAAGCCCTTCTTTAAGTTTGCATGCCCAAAACTCTAGGCAGCTTTTTCAACTCCGGATGCTGGTATCACGCAAACACCATCGTTCTTACATCCTTACATTATCACGGATACGACACCGCTTTCGCAATACAGAACAAACAGATACGAGACGGTGTGCGCGAAGCTCCTCGCCTGCAGCTGAAGCTGTAAGGATTTGGCTGTGACACAGCCCAGGACACTGGTGATATTTGGTACAGGTGAAGGGTTTAGATGCATGGACTGAACTGTAAGGGCTGGGGCCATTTTTTCATCACAAGTTCTGTAAACATGTATTCAAAATACCTGTTTGCAAGAGAGCTAATATTAGTTAATCTTCTAACTTGACCATCCTTATTTAAAAATAAAAAATAAAAATCTCTATCTTAATGCACATTTACGGAAATACGGCCAAGTCAGCTAACGGTCAGCAGAGGAGGCAAGGGAAGTACCAGGTTAAACGTTTGCCATCCTCGCATCCCCAGGGGAAGAGGGAAGGAGAAAGAAGCCCTGAAGCGTGCTCTTCCTCCCGAAACCAAGGGCTGATCCAAGCAGTCACGATTTCGTGGTGTTTGAGCAAACCAAGTCCAAGTCACTCTGGAATAATAACTAACTATAAACCAGAGCCCGGTAAAGGGTTCGCAGCCTTCTCTGACCCTACTCGTGTGTATTGTGTCCTTCAAACTCACGCCAGTGCGGGGAGGGCTGCTAAACTCTCAGGATGCCCAAGAGAAACCTGGTCCTGCCAACAAACACCAACCGAACCGCCTTCCACCAGACGGTCCCTTCCGCTCCTAGGTGCACAACTCATCTATTCTTCTTACCAAATTACAACACCCCACACCTCAACCCATCTCCTAATTCCGCGTCCGTCGGCCAGGTCATGCATCCCACCCCAAACCAGTGGTTGTGGGTCTCTGACGAAGCAGCTGGCTGGGTGACAGGAGTAACTCGGCCGTCGTGCGCAGAGCGGCCATTAACGGAAACGGCTCCCATTTCCGTGCCTGCCTTGTGCTCTGCAATTCCGGTCAGAGCACGGTGCCTGTCAACGAGCAGAGGAGGAGTAAACAGGTACCCAAACGTCACTCCGTGCTTCATTTCCCTACTTGCGAGGGCTTGGGCCAGGCAAGTCTCGCCCCTGACTTGATGCTTATCTCTCCCGGTGCCCCCACGCTTCTCGAGGGATGAGCAGCTCCCGCTGAGGGAGAGGAGCAAAGGCTTGTGGGGGGGACCGGAGAGCTCCACCGTGGTACGACACATCTCGGGAAAGGCTTCACACCCCCCTGATCCCTCCCCCCGTTGAGCTCATACCGCCTGGTCCCTTCTCGTCTACCAGGGAAGCGATGGGCCAGCCGCGCCACCGGCCACTCGCGCCACCTCAGGCGGGCGTGAGCAACGGCGAAACCCCATCCCTGATCCCAGGAGTCCGACGGGCAGAGACCTCTCCCCATCAGGAGATGCACACTGCTTAGAACTTCAGTTGTAATGCAGACAGGAGGGGGGAAAAAAAAAAAAAGCACTATTTTTAAAAATAAACAGCTGACTTCTTATTGTTCCATTTCTCTGCAGAAGAGACCTCTCTGCCAAGTTTTGTCTACGCAAAACAATCCCTTTGAAAGAAGTATCTGTCAGCGATGATTAGCAGGATTGCCAAAGGGGAAATATTATCCACAGCTCCAATCCAAAGACTTCCTATTAAATTTTGTTTAAGATCAGGGGAAAAAATCCTAACTGATTTTTCCAACAAGCCATTTTAATTAATGGCCTTTGAGAGGGATGCTATATAAAAAACCCAAACCACTAACAAGGAGAGGAGAATAAAAGCTGCTTGTGTACTAAGTGTACGAAATAACAATGCCTGGACCACAGATTTGGAGGAGACATTTGGAAAAAGAAAGCAACTTGGTAAAACTTAGTGTTGAGCAAACATCTTTCTTATAGCACAGTTTAAATTAAAAAAAAAAAAAAAAAAAAAAACACAAAACAACAAAAAACCCCAGAGAAAGAGCCAGAAGTAACATGATCCTGATTGTCACTACAATTAAAGAACATGGCCCAGCTATTACGGACGCCATTCCTGGCGCTCCGCTCCAACAAACAGAACCACAGCGAGCGGCTGCTGCTGGGGCACCTTCTTCCGAGGGAGCCATCTGTGAGCCCCACGGATTAAGGAACCCTTCCAAAACGCATGGGATTCAGAGCTCGGCATCTACTTCAGCTTTTAATACAGGGAGGATCTTTGCTAATCTGATTGCAAAAACAGGCGCCGCAAAGCAAAGTTAATACGAAAATGGAACGGAGTTCAAACTTAATACGGACCACTCGCACTCCAAGTCGCAGAGCAGCCTGCACCACGGCCGCTCCACATAACGAATTATTCGACGTCACGAATCCCGACGGGTTTTGATGACATTTAACAGCCTAGGTCTTGGCTTGGTGCTTCGACTGTAAAAGCCATCCTAGGGGACTACACAGGCAGACAAACTGAACCGATAATATATAACACCATCGATGGTATCATCATTAATAAGGTTTAAACTCCCTTATTTACTTTTCCGGTCTTCCTTAAGGCTTGCAGCTTGCAATGATTTTGTTATTGAACCGAGAAATGAGGCTGCTTCCAAGTTTTAGGCAAACGCCTAAACCAACTCTCGGCTTCTGAAATGACAACCTGGGCGTCACTGCTCGTCCTCAGTACGGTCCGAAACGCTCCCCTAGCACCGCTGTGCATTTCAGCTACTATGAGAGCTCGGCGAAGCCTGAGTCACAGCAAGTTTGATCCGGAGTTTGGAACGCACTGTTTTGGAAATGAAGTTAATAACATATGAAAAACAAGCATGGGAAACGGCTCTTTCGCTTTTCTTTTAAGCATACAATGCCAAATTCGCGTACTGGATTACTATGAATTGATCCGGGCAGACAGGCAGGTACAGAGGACTTGACCTACACGGAGAAATCACGGGTTCATGTAATATTTAAGAAAAGTATGTCTCAATCACTTGAAAAAATCTTTAATTTTCTTTAATGTTTAAGAGGTGGTATTTTTTTTAAGACATTCAGAGTTCTTCTCAGCCATCTTCTGACAGTCACCCAAACCAGTTTGGTTGATGCCTTGTGACGATGCTCCCCTCTTCTCCAACATCTCATCAAGAACCCGACATGCCTTCAAGCTCTTTTTCTATCCAAGCAAGACACAGTGAGACAGAAAGCCAACTGACGGATCTGTCCTCCGATACGCATGGTACCCATCATACTGCTCTGGATTTATTGGCAGTTTCCTCTTCAAAACAGGAATAAACACGTCACTTCAGACATAAACAGTCTGCTAGACAGTAGCAGCCAAGAACGCGCGCTGAAGTGCTTTTCTGAGTCAGCATCTCGGCAGCAGCAATGACTGCGGTCAGGCTGGCCATTTGTTATGTAGAAAATTAAAGACAAGTCCCGCTACTGGAATTTTAGATTCAAGACAGTTTTTGTCTATCTGCACTTCTCGCTGCTTCAAAGACTAAAGGAGATTTGACCGGACCCTGAAGGAAGGAAGCAGGTAACCCGGCAGATGTGAGGAAGAGTCAGCAGATGTGCACGGAGACTGAAAGAGCTGGAGCACGTGAACGGGACCTCCTGCGTACGCAAGACAACCTCTATCAATGTCTGCGAGCGGAACCGCTTTCATCCCCAAAAAGCACAGGACTGGGGTGCAGGGTAAAAGCCACAGGACGCAGAACACATTAGCAGCTACTAATATCACATCTGGGATGTTAAACGTGTTGCCACGTGTTGCCACGTTTTTCATCCTCCATCCTGGGCTGTGATTTGTTGGATCCTCAACAAAAAGCCAAAATATCGCGTCACACCTGCCTCCAGAACGCCCACACCGTGCCCAGAGCACCCCTCTGCTGCCGGGGTGTAGAGGAACCCGGGTGTTTCCCAAAGACAATGAAAAATCAAGAAAGATACGTTTCCCACAGGACGCCTGTCTGAAGGTGGTCTCTGCAGCCCGAGGGGCCTCAGACCTCCAAATCAGCAGAGTGGTACTGCAGCTCACACTCAGGTTTTGGAGACCAGCACAAGCCCAGAGGGTCTGCGGAGCTCCTCCTCGAACCGAGCCCTGAACGAGGCACTTCTACCGTTCTCATCAGCCTGCTCCATCACAGACACAGCAGCGGCTACTTCAGCAGCCCTGAAGAACGTCAGGAGAAAGACACAAATACCTCCCTCGTTCCTGCAAAGAAAAAGTGTCTAGATCTTCCTCACCACATGGAACGAGGTCCTACAAGATGTTTGTGGAAGACTCGTAACTTGGGCCTCAGTAACCAAAAGTGAACTTCTTACTGGGATTTGCCACAGATTTTACCAACCAGAGTTTCTCCACATTTCGCAACAGCCACGGTCTGCTAGGCGTGGGGAATACAACCCATCGGAGAGGAATTTCTCATCTTTGACTGCAACGTCAACCATAGAATAAAAGTGAAATGAACTTCAAACGATCTTCAGCTTGGCATCACTGAAATGAGAGTCAAGAGCAATTACTTTAATGGTGACAGGGAATTTTCACGAGCGTCTGTACAAGCTCTTCTCGGCTGCAGACGAGCAGACGCTAACTGATCCGGCACGCTGTCAACCTGCCGCAGCCTCTTGCAGGCGGCTCAACCCGGAGAAAATGTGTCCTGAGGGTCAGAAGAGCCCTTGGACCCAGCTGAACCGGGCGCTCAGAAAGATGCGTGGTCTAACACCGGAACAGGAATAGAAATTGGGCTTTCCGAACCCTGTCCCTGCTCTGAAAACAACAAACACCTGACCGCGTCATCCCGCGGGCTGCTGCCTCACAGAAGGGACCAGACAAATGCGTTAACCCCCACCAGTAATAATGCAGAGATCCCAAGAGGAAGGGAAACAATAGAATTCTGTTACTTTGCAGGCAGCAAAAAATGAAAGAAAAAAAATCAAGATTTCTCTTCTGAAGAATAAAAAAAATCCTCTTCCACAACAGAAGCCCCTGAAAAAATGGATTTATATTTCTGCCTGCTCTATTAGATGGAGTTTGCAGGCAGCAGGAGGGGCGAGAGTGCTTAGGAGATAAAATAAGAGCAGGTATTCTGCATGGTCCCCATCAGGCAGTTGGTTATTCGTGTCTCCTACTTGGCTGCAATCCTTTATTTGGAGAATTGAATTTGGAAGTGTTCACCTTACCTCTTCCCAGAACAGGAATCCTTCACTCTGCTTTCTAAAGGAGCAGTTTTATTCCCGCAAGAAGGATTCTTTCAGTCCGGTGCATAATGCATCAGTTCAAAATTTTCAGCCCAGAAATGAGAATGTCATCAGGTTCTCATTCACTGAAAGAGAGTTTTCATGGATCCGGCGCTGGGATCCCTGAAAGAGGTTATTGTGCTGCTGAGGTCCTCAGAAATAGGTAACTCGGGGGCAATTTTAGCCAAACTTCCTCCCTCCAGATTTGAATGCGATTGCTTTCAAATCGCTGCAGACCTGCCAAGCCTCGCTCAGTTCGGAGCCATTTTTAAGGCGGGTTTGAAAGCACCTCAATGCTGCGGAGAAAGGCGCTTGGTGTTCGAAACCGCACTTCCCCAACCCATCCCAGCAGGTCCGCAGCCCCCAGAGAGCAGCAGCAGCAGCAGCGAGGGATCTGCAGGCCAAAATAGACGGCTGGGTTCAGGGCTGGGGACGGCTGCGGGGGGCAGGAAGGAAAGGCGAGAGGGGAGCGATTAGAAGGGTTAGAGAGAAACGGTAGTAACGACTGGAGGTATCAGCGTACGGCCATTGAGCCGGGATTTCAAAAGGCGGAGAGGGTAACTCGATGGAGTCAGAGAAGGAGTGGGGTTAGTCTGGCCTACAAATAAACGGGGATGAGCGGAGAGGGCAGCTTACCTGGGAAGGCTGGGCTGGGGAGCACGGTCAGGAAACCGAAGCATGAGATTTCGTTAGGAGAGGAAAACAGGAATTACAGTGTTTGGCATCGCTGGCAGTGGGATACATAAAGCATGTGGTAACGGGACAGAAACACAGTCAAATACTGTGCCGAGCATAGCACGAAACCCCCCCTTTCATTGACAGGACGCTGCCGGGGGAGGATGGAGAGGTGGGATCCGCTGCCCATCAGCAAGACTGCGGGCACCGAAGGAGCCGGACGGCAGCACAAGGAGCCCATGGGCACGTGGGGGCTGCCCTGCCTCAGCCCCCGACCCCTCTCAGCTGCCCCCCCGCCCCAGCTCTGCTCTCCCACTGCCCCGAGGGAGAGGTCTGGCAGACCCACCGGCTCTGCAACCCTGCAGCGAGGAAACGTAGCTTAGTTCCACCACCAGCAAACGCCCTCCTCAAGTGAGACAGGAACCGTGGTCATTTCGTAAAGGATAGCGCTCACCGATGATAACCACCCACCGGTTGCTTTTATTTCCTATTCAATAGCTCCTTCCATTTCCTATTTCTGCGGTGCCCATCTCACCGCGCTGGAGCTGTGCCCCGCTAACTCTTCCAGCCCAAAGGCAGCCGTGACGGGAGCGCGCCCCTGACAGAGCACAGCCCCTCAGCAACACCAGGTGTGAAGCAGCATCGTGGTGGCCAAAGCGGTCAGCAGTCTTCACCCGACCGCCTGGAGATGCTCCTGCCCCCCTCCCCGGTCCCCCCGGACAGCAGCCAGACACCCAGCGCCAGCCGTCCTGCGGGACCGCAGCGAGCGCAGCCGGTGAAACGGGACGCAGCGAGGAAGCCGAGGGGCTCCAATGGCCCCTCAGAGGCCGTGGGGGTCAGGTCCCATCAGAGCTGCGCTGGAGGCAGCCTCTGGCTCGCTCAGGGACGCAGCGGAAGGCTGCACCTTTGCACCATAACTGGTGAGCCCAGGGACCCGGCGGGGAACCTGTGCAGTAACCGGGCATTCCATACCAGAGATGCGGCTGTGCGCAACCACAGCCTGCCGCCTCCCGCCCGGGACTCCCTCCGGGCACGGCTCTTGCCCCAAAATCTGCCGGCTGCGCCCAGGGGAGCGATGGCCTTGCGTGGGAGGGGGGCAGGCCGCTTTGGGGAGAGCGGGAGAGCGGGCGGCCGGGGATGCGCAGCGAGGCCGGCCTGGGGCCAAGCGCCAGCACCTCTCCCTCGGGTGGCTCTGCCTTCTCCAGGGGCAACCGCTGCCGGTGAGGGACCAACCGCCGGCTCAGGGGCGGCTGTCGCTCCCCCGCGTCCCCCAGCGCCACGGCAGTGCTGTCATTTGTCACGCACCCTCTTTCCCAACAGCAAAACTTTTCCGGCAGCGATGCGGCTGATAAAAGGCGGCAAAAAGAGAAGGAAAGGAGAAAAGGAGGAAGGAAAAAAAAAAAAAACCCCAAAAGCGGAGGGAAAGCAAAGAGGCTTAGGGAGAAGTCCGAAGGAGCGGAGACAAGGCAGGGCTCCCCGGGGCGGGCTCCCCTCCCCGCTCCGCCGGCGCCCATTGTCCCCGGCCCCGGCCCCGCGCACTCACCGGCGCCCTCGGCGGTGACGATGGCCTCGGGGGAGATGCAGACGCCGCGGTCGTAGAGCGGCAGCTCGTCGCAGGCCAGGCTCTCGGGCCAGGCGTGGCGGTAGCGGATGAGGACGGGCTCGCAGCCGGCCCGGGCGCGCTCGCAGACGGACTTGCAGGGCTTGATGGGCTCATGCTGGAAGTCGATGGTGCAGATGGGCGCGTACATGGCGCAGAGGAAGAAGAGGAGGTCGGGGCTGCAGTTGGTGCCCAGCAGCCCCTCGAACTGCTCCATGGCCAGCACGGCGTTGGCCTGCGTGCTGTGGTGCAGGTGGTTCGGCATCTTGGTCATGTTCCAGGGCAGCGGCTTGCACAGCGGGATGCGCACCGGCTCGCAGGCCGCCGACCGCCCCGCCGGCGCCCGCCCCAGCACCAGCAGCCCGGCCAGGGCCAGCACCGGCAGCCCCCGCCACATGCCGCCCGCCCGCCCGCCCCGACGGCGTGCCCCCGCCGCGCCGCGCCGAGCAGAGGGGGCCGAGCGGCGAGACCTCGGCGCGGGGGGCGGCTCCTCCGGCGGCGGCGGCGGCCGCGCTGCCCCTGCCCCCGCCCGGCCCCTCCGCGCCTCCCGCCGCCGGGCGGGACGGGGCGCTCCGCGGGGCCCGCCTCTCCCCTTGCCGGCGGGGCCCGCTCCGCCCCGAACTTCGGCCCCGAACAAAGGCGAGCCCCGGCGGGGGGGGGGAAGGTTTATTTTTTTAGGGGGGTTGGGGGGGGAAACCCAAGAGCGAAAGTCTTTTCGTCCTCTCGGAAAGGCGAACGTTTGCTCCGGAGGAGATTAAAACCCTCGCTGCGAGCATGGGCGCGAATGCAGCGATTGCGGTTCAACCCCCCCGAGCTCCAGGCACAGAGGATTTGGGAAACGCCAGAGGGGTTTTGCACACCCTGCTCTCCCTGTCTCGAGTGGTAGAAGTCACCTTGAAACCGTGATGGGTGACCATTGTTGGAGCAAAGCCTCTAAAAGTTAGAGGCTTAAAAATGAGGCAGATGCAGCTAGGCTACTGGAGTGCTTTATTTATTTTTTATATATATATATATATTAAAAAAAGGCCCTACATTGATGTGTAAGCAATGGGATGACAAAGGGTGTCCCAACTCAATCTAAAAAAAGAGCCCTGATATAAACAAACTAACATTTATTAACCGAGTAAGTTCTGCCTTACAAAGGTGTGGGGCAACTGCTCGAACGTCTGTTTGGTTTAGTTTTACTGTGGCATTAGCGGGTTTGTTATTTCACTTTCTGCCATTCAATCCAACCTGTGAGTAGAAACCTACCAGAAGCCAGTGCTCAGAAAGCAGGCCGAAAACGTGGATGGGTTGTGAACGCGGCCATGGGTACAGACTCAGAAGGGCAGGGGCCGAAGCCTGGAAAGGCTTTTCTTGCACTTTTTTTTAACTTGATCCCTTTAACTCAGCTGCAAAAGTCCTGTCGGCTCCAGTAAAAGCACATGTCAAGCAAACAGGGAGCCGTATGGATGCCAGGGAGCGGAGCGGAGGTACCACGTGCACGTTTCGGCCTCTCTACCCGAGTATTTGGCCTTTTATTTGCCCACCTCTGTGGGCAGGTCCTAATTTCAAGGACTGAATTGTTCCCTGCGCTCCCAGAAGAAACGTTGGGCCCCAGAGATGAGTGGAAACATGCATACGCGCGGGCCAGCCTCCGGAGCCGTGCCCCTGCACCCAGGCTTGCAAAATAACCGCGAGGGCAGGCACGGGCGAGCGTGTTCGTCTGCGGCGGGAATCGGGGAGAGAGCTGGTGTAACTCACCCTCTCCGACTCAGTCGCCGCAAAGCCTGAGACTTGAATTTCTTCTTGTAGTGTAAAATACGTGTTTAAAAAGTACGTGGTGTAATAAAAACCTGACCCAGCTGGTTGGGAACTGAATAGGCTGGCTTTCTCCGCCGGACCTTACCTGGCAGCGACGATGGATGGGGGAGAGGCGCATCCCGGTATCAGAGTCAAGCGAGATGGGCCAGAGCGATGCAAAGGAACCGGTGACACGAATGAACTCTAGTTCGTATTTTTCCCCTTGAACATGAAGTTTTCTAGTGTCTGTATTTTATTTCTGGGAATAATTTTTCAGATCACATTCAGTCTGTTATAGAATTGATGATTACACAGAACTGCTTCAAAAACCATTTCCCACGCTTTGCAGGAAAAAGCATCGATATGTCAATTATTCCTACGCGTGCTATCGATTAAATAAGTTTACTTTTTTAACGCCAAGTCACAATCTGGTGACTGACCTAAAACATTGTTATTTTTACCAAATAGCTATACCCCAGCGTCTGTCGAGTTATTTTCTGTTGCACAGAAGCACCGCAGCCAGTCTGGACACCGTTTATAAACAGGTGAGGAGGCTGGTGAAGGAGGAGGAGAGGGAAGAGGCGGGCTGTGGTTTCATGCTATAGAAGTGCAGTCGCGGCGCTTTGGCCTGCACGTGGGGAGGTTACGCTGGAGGGAAAATAAAATGGCTGGAGGAAAGGAGCAAAGTAACAACCTGCTCTCTGTCTTCATATGCAGCTGCTGCAAACCACTGAAACCGCTGGTTGAACCTCAAATACACGTAAACGCTTAAAACGAGGACTATGGAGTTTATATGTTAGCTGAGCAAAGTAAGCGGTATCTGGCAGTTGCCATCAGTCTCAAAATGCCGCGTAAGAGAGGTCAAACCCACCCCCCCGTTTTGCAGAGGGAGAACCGTGCGGGGAGAGGGGAAGAGATTTGCTCGCGCCTCCCCGAGGCTCTCTGTGCTCGCACCGCGCGGCCCCGAGGGCGCACGTTTTCCCGGTGACCGCACAAACGATGCGCGGATTGTCACCCAAAGCTCGCATACACTCAAAAAGGTTCAGCAGAAAAGCAGCGTTAACTTTGGGTGCCACTGCACCGCCGTCGGGAATTTCATCCCCTCCTCTCCTGCCGCCGCCTTAAGGTTTAGGAAGAAAACAAAATCTTTCTACAGCGTGCATCAGTAATCGGATTCCTAATCTCGTACAACTCCAAACGGGGTTACTCGAATTATTGTATTATCATTGTATCAGCTCAACGTCGTGTAGGACTAACAGGAATTCCTTATTAAAAGCATGCCCGGGCAGTGGTTTGGGATCAGCACTGCCTGCCGGTATCCCGGTGGGCTTTGAGGGGTGGGGACAGACCTGGCAATTTAAAGAATACGACTACAGCCCATAGTATCACACAGTCATTTCCTAGAATAAACAAGTCCTTGGTGGGGCTGAGGCCCAGGACGAGGATCTGCCCCTGGAGCAGCTCATACGAAAAATCACAGAAAACGTTTATTATTGTTATTGCACCCCACGAGAATCACGGTAACCCACAACAGCGCAAAGCGCAGCCCAGAACCAAACTGCCCTCAGCGACTCATCTGTAAGGACAGGAAAGCAGCTAAGCGCGTGGCCCCGCGGTGCCGCGAGGCTGGATTTCGGCGGGAGGTGGCCGGACGCCCCTCCGAGCTCTAGGGACGGCCCGCCGGCTTTGTCTGGGTACAGAAGCGGAGCGGCGTGAGGACGTCGGCAGAGAACATGAAAAGGGATTGAGGGCTTTGTTCCTGCACCCTTCCCCAAAAGGAAGCCGCGTAAGGAACTGCTTCCAGGCGGCTGGCATTCATTTATTCCTTTGTTGGTTTTTTCCTTACATAGTGGCTATTTCCCTCCCACCCCCCCCCGCTTGTTGTTCCCTCACGGGAGCCAGATCCGCAGCAACGGGCTTCGGAAGCGAGAGCCGGCTTGCCGAGATGCTCCGATGTCCCGCTCAGCTCCTAGAGCTGCACATTAGCAAAACTTCACAGCTTAAAATAGACAAGGGTTACGTACTTTAAGCTTAAGCTAGAAGAACTATGTGACTGCACAGAAACATTACCTCATTAAAAATAAAACCGAAGTTCGAAGCCGCCTTTGCAACAGTAAAGAAACACGCGCGGGCTTGGCCAGGAGGAAGGGTTGTAGCCGAGGCACTCCCCAGCGCGTTTGTTACCGTCAGTTCTACCCTCAAGCGCTGTGGTCCCCCTTTAGGTAGAGGGAGCACCCCCACGGGTACCCCCCAGCAGCTGACTCTCCGAGGCAGGGGGTGTTTATCAGCCGGAGGCGGCACCGGGAGGACGAGCGCCCAGCTCAAGGCGGGTAGCGTCTCCTGCGGCGCGGGGCAGAGGTCAGCAGATCAGCAAATCTGCTTTGGCGTTTCTAAGAGGCCCCATGGTGACGTCATTAGGGGGCACTTGGCTCCGGCAGACCTCACGGGTTCGGGGTGCTGGTTATAAGCCGGGCGCTGTGGTTCATGGGCTGCTCCTGCCCATTCCCACTGAAAATAAAAAAGTGCAAGCGTGGCCATACCTGTTCAGGCTGTGCTGAAGAAGAAAACTAGCCGAGATAAAAATACTTCTTCAGAACAGGTTTTTGCTTTCCTGAACCTTTCTATAGCAATTTAATTTGCTTATATACACTGCCTTAAAAAAAACAAACACAAACCCACAAACCAAAACCAACCAAGAAACTCACCAAAACCCAAACCCTAAAATACTTCTTACCCAGCTGTTACTAAAACCATAAAATCATTGA
The DNA here is from genome assembly GCF_011004875.1 of Balearica regulorum gibbericeps. Lineage (NCBI taxonomy): Eukaryota > Metazoa > Chordata > Aves > Gruiformes > Gruidae > Balearica > Balearica regulorum. The sequence continues at coordinate 6,435,216 of NC_046189.1, forward strand.
CTTACAGAGTCATAAAAATGGGATTTATTGTACATTTCCTGTCCCAGCCAGGGTCTTATTTCAGCTCCCTCAGGTAGACAAAACACAGGGGACTATTAACTTATTTTAATAATCTTTCAAGCCTCTGCATGGATGACTTGGAAGTAACAAGGAAGAAGAAAAGGTTCTTTTAATGCAGTCTCTTTCAGACTTGTAGTTTTTGGGGCTGTTTTTATTAGATGGCTCGTTATTGCCTATCCCACGCCCTCAGGCTCTGCACGCCTCCGAGAATCAAATTTTCATTTTAATATTTGCTCACATTACCTGTCTTGAAGTCTCAGAAAAAAAAAATCCCCCATTTGCCCAGTGCTTTGCATCCTGATACTAGTAAAATTAAGAATATGGCTAGGAAAATATGCCGCTTTATCTTTAAACACCAGCTAACGTGCATTTTAAAGACAAAACGACGCCGATAGCAATCCCGTTTAACATCGCCTAGCGCAGGCTTTCAGTCTGGCGACACAGCCACGCGCTCTTACACCTCTCCCATCGAAGTCTCATTTTGCAGGGTGGAGTTGTTCGCTGCTCGGGACTTTCCCAGGTTTTTGTGGCCACATCAGGGATTACAGCTTCTCGATATTGAAGTTTGCTACTGGCAATACTGATTTTCCCTCCCCCGGACATTGGAACTCGTCTTAGTGTTCCTGCTGGATTGATTTATTTACGTGCTTCTCAAAGCACCCTCCATGCTGAAGGACTTAGAGCAGAAGACAAAGCTGACCCTCCCGCAGTCCTCCTCTGACACTCCTCCCAGCTCACCGCAAGCCCCAGAGCGGATGGGTCGTGCAAATCTGAGCACGAGAGCGCCTGGTGGAAAGAGAAATGCTCCCGTTCCTTGTTTAGCTGGAATTACAAAATCCACAACTTCCCTCGCCCCTTGGTTTTAGCAGTGGTTAAGCACACGTTTGAGTAAAGCAATGGGTGGAACTTCCACTGGTCCTTTGGGAGAGCACATCTTATTTGGAGGCAGCAAACGCTTTCTATCGATAATCTGTAGCTGCTCGAATTTGTGACCACTGCACACAATTCAAAATTAGTGTCAGGGAGCTGCTTATTGTTCCAAATCTTTAACAATGAAATAGTCTAAATATCACGTCCACTGTAATTCTCTTCTGTGTCAGTAAGTTGCCTAAAGCGCCCGTGATCACGTTCAGAACAACGGTCTCACCTTTCAAAATACAGAAAAGCACCAGTACCGCTTCTGATGTGGCGCCGTATATGCAGCTGTTTCCATTGAAGAATTCATATAAAATACCCGGGCGTTTTCACAGCCATGCCAGTTTATCACCAAAACTATAGGAAAACAAGGCAAAAGCATCAGACAGGTACTTAGAACTAAGAAATGTGAGCAGAGCCTGTTTTCCAGGGGCATTAAGAACAGAAACGTCGTCCCCAATTCCACAAGCGTCCCTCTTCAGATAACAGTACTGAGAGCGTTGTAAGACCACCACGCTGGTCTGAATACTTGCGGAATCAATTCACATTGTGGAAAATATCAAGAAAACGGCAAAAGGGAGCTGAGCGGATCCCACGCCCCAGGGACAGGCGGCTGAGCGCTGCTGGGGCTCGTGGACCTAACACCGGGAAAGCTTTTGCCTGCATTTCAGAGCAGAGTAGCTCCATTTCCATGTAATTCCGCTCTTCCTCATCGGTCTGTGTTAATATAGCGATTCCCCAGTGCGGAGATGAAGAGCGACGATCCACAGTCACTTAACTGTACCGACTGAAATGCAATTAGGGTCCCCAAGGCAGTTTTTGCTCTGGCTGGGGAGACCTGCCGCTGCACCGGAGGGGACACCGGGCAGGATGCTCGTCTGCTTCACTTCCCGACATACATTTAGGGGTTTGGGGTTTGTTTTTTTTTTTTTTTTCCAAACTATTGCTCAAGTATTTATGAATATGAGACAGCCTCCATGGTAGTGTTATGCACAAACGTTCAATTTAAATATGCATTCAATTCATTATTCTAATGCAACAAATCGCTCCACGCTATTGCGATGACCACGCAGATAATGAACAATACATCCCTCCCTCCCACCGTGGGCCATACCGGAGACACGACAGAATCCGCTGACCCCTCTCTCCGAGTTATAATCGCCTCCAGATGGAGCGTTTAAGGCAAAACAAACCTGCAAAGCTCTATAATACCATATACATTACGCGGCATTTCTCGTCTGGCCCCTGCAGAAATAATTTGAGACGCCTGGCTTAAAGGCCATAACCACTCTGAATTTAATTTTGTTAAACCATAAATTTACTATTTCAGATTTACAGCCTCTCCGGTTGCACGGCCCGAGCCTGCCTCTGCTCCCGCTTCCCCAGATTTCTTAGCAGCGCCCGGCAGCATGAAGCACCAAATCACACCCCTGCCTAAAAATCAGCCCCGCGCAAGCAGCGGAGTTTTACAGTGAGAGCCCAGTATCGCCAGGTGCTGAAACTCCAGGCTCACCGCTGATTTCGGCGGGGGCTGATTGGGTTCGACATGCCCCAGGACCCCGTGTGACCCATAAATAGAAGCCAGCGCAGCTCGCGCGTGTTTTTGCTCACGGTTTTAGCAGTTACGGGGGGGGATCACAAAGGGCTCTGTGCGGGAACCTCGGCACGTTTGGGAAAAGAAACGTCGCCTTTCCCGAGAGCTTTAACTAACCCACCCGCGAGCCCCGCGAACACCAGGTGCTCTGGAAAACCGAAAACTGTGAAATCGAATCCTGTAAAAACACTTGAAGCAGCAGCCAGCCCAGGCGCACAGAGGATTTCAGCTCTCGCAGGTTCCCCGTACGCCTCGGTTGCACCGCTGCTCCGTCGCAGCCCTTGCGGCGGCGAGCGTGCGTGGCCAGCGACGCTTTCCGGATGAGTGGCTCCTCAATGCTGATTTTTAACTTCACAACTCCGTTTCTTGTCCCGCTTCCGATTTCCTGAGCAGCTTTGAACTCGGGCAGAGTTGCCGAGGCGGCAGCCGCTTGGCGGGACGTTGCGAGGGCGTCCGTGTTTCGCCGCTTCGGTTTTACCTCTGTGAGAGAGAGTAGTGAGGGTAGAGAATAGGGATACAAAGATTCACAAAAAAACTTAAGGTAAGAGCTGGTGGTCTATAAGCAGAAATACTGCGGCGTTACTGAAGGGTGAAGCCGTTGGACAATAACTTAAGCCACGGCCTGAAGCGCGTGCCCAGTCTCTTCAGAAAATCTTGTTTTTCTGCAGGACCCTTTCCTTGCTCGCCGGATCTGTTAGCCCTTTGCAGCCCTCGCTACATCCAGTGATTTACAATCACTTCAAAATAGGCACCGGGCCATGCTAAAGCTCTTCTTCCCCCCCCCCCTAAAAAAAAACTCCAACCAACCCTGATTTGGGGGATATTACGGGAACTTTGAGACTTTCAGAAGATCACAGTTCTTAATCCCACGCACACTTTGGAGGTGGCAGAATAAAAATCAGCCCAGGAAATCATTCACATGTTTATTATCCTGCAGTTCCCTGATGATACCGAGAATGGTTTTTTTTTAACTAAAAAATAATTAAAAAGTTACATAACAGGGTGACAGTGTTGAGAACCAAGTGTTTTAAAAGTTGCTTTACTTCTCTCTCAACAAAGTTCCATAGCTAATAGCAAGGGAAAAGGCTAGTGGCGTTTTCCCAGAAAATATTTATAGTTTTCAAGCGTGGCCATTTTTCTGCCCCATCCCTAGTCTTGCTTTCACAAGATCCGTAAAACGAACCTCCCAACAAGCTTTTTGCAGGCTAGGCTGGGTTTGGTTTGGGTTTTTTTTCCCTGTCTATAGACTGTTCATACAATGCTGCTTTATTCCTCTCCCCGAAGCCACAGGCTTGCTTACTAAAATTGGAAACACAAATCCGTTTTTAGCAGTATAGCTCGCAAGCAGTTGCACAAGTATTGGCCAGTCTAACCCGGCAGGAATAAACTTCATCAATGTTTTGTGACTTAGAAAAGCTTGCGTGTTTTACCTGCCGACTAAGGACTAATTAAATACCCGACGAGCCCGTGCTCCGTTCGCTGTGCTGGAATCATTAGAACACGAGTTTAGAAAAAGCCATTTTCCCACAGCCCAGGATTTTTGTATCGGCAGCTCTCCTTAGGAAGGCGACCGCAGGGGTTTCGCCTGCTTTGCGCCTCAGCTCCGATGCTTCTGCAAACGACCCGCACCGCACGGCCCCGTCCCACTTGATTCAAACAACATGATGTTGGGGGTTTAAAATGGTCCTCGGTAGCTACCGCTGCCTTTAATTTCATTCTCCCCCTTCCCACGAGGGTCACCGAGCGCTTAACAGCACGTAGACCTAGAAGTTGAGGTCCAGGCACCTCAATGCTGTGCCAGAGGCCGCGTCCTTGCTCGCTGTTCTCCATCCCCATCACCTACCTGCAAAATTACAACACTGATACGCAACTTCGCTTGTTTTGCTGCTCGGCTCTTCTGCCAGTAACTGGGATTTCGAGAAGCTCCAAGGTGACGTGCGTTTGAAATGCTCCAGGATCCTTCCGGAAAGGCATCCGATACCTACTGCAACTACGCTCAGGGTCAGCTCGGCCAACAAAACCCACAGGATGATGCCCGGTCCCACCAGCTGAAGAGACAAGTTTAAACCCAATGGAACTCTGATGCCGCACGCCCCTTCGCAAATGACTGCGACCACTTGCAACCGGCGCCCGTGCCACCACGGATTAGCCGGCAAACACGCGGTATTATACCATAACGTTCAAATGCAGGTTACCGTCTTGTTGCTATGGTTTCCCTCTGAGCTTTTACTAGATAAAAGTTCACGTTTTTTCTTGGCATTGGAACAAGAATTGTTAGGAAACGAGCGGTGCAGTTCATCTCCCCAGTAGAGTTACCTCTAAAGCAACTGTCACAGGCTCAGCCCATTCTCTCAGCTGCTTTTCGGCCCTTTGAAGTGCTTTGTCACCCAAAACAATGAACGGCCGAGATGAACTCTTTCACTTACCTGATCTCATTGTAACATGAACCATCATTCCTGACATCTTCCACTTCAAAGACAGGAATGGAACCAAATCCAACAGCACAGACTGTCTCCGGTGTTTCGCTGTACCAGGCACCGAAACGTTCCCATCCGGTCCTGCTGACTCCGCTTGCGCCGGGATGCCTCCGAGTTTTACGCTTTGCAGCATCCTTTATTTACACGTGATGCCGCAGCTGGACGAGTTTGCTTCACATACAGAGTGGAAAACAGGTGACACCTCGGATGGAATTTTTAAATGCAGTTCTGAAGTGTGCGAAATACGATCTAAATTTAATCCCTGAAGTGTCAAATAAGAACTCAGTTACAAAACGGCCTCAGAGTACCTGAGGAACGTCTTTCCCACTTTGCTGAGCGCTCTGTGATCACCGCTTTCAACTCCTCTTACCTCACTTTTCTTTTCACTCCTCTTTTGTATCATCACCATTAGCATAAGATTAATTTACAAGTGCATTCTTAGTTTTACTTCTCTTTCCTTTGCGTGCCTATGCAAGGAATGATTTCACTGTTGCTATCGTGTCCCTGCTGTTATTAAACAGATCATAATTTAATTCGTATTCAGAGATAATACCGCTCTCGCCAAACGCGAGTCTTCTGTTCTCTGTGCTGGCTGCCCATCGAGTTTACCTCGAGTTTAGCCAACCTCAAAGGCTAAGGACAAGGGCAGGGAGGGCAAGAGCAGAAGACCTTGCAGGTAACGGGCCATCACGCCTTCCCCACCTTCCGGCTGCAACCCGGAGTACCGACAAGACGTGAAATCACGGTGTTCATGGCCAACGCACTGGATTTCCTAGCGTCGGGGGCTGAAACGTTCAGCTGTAATAGCTCTGCAGCTCGCATCCGTACCCAGGCGGGTGCGGGTATTCGTTATTTGTGAGCAGGCACTTTTTAAAGATTACTATTATCACGAATGAGGCAAGGGCCTGACAGGCTACACAAGAAACGATGCAAAGCCCCTCGCTTTACGCTAAGCTCAACTTACGCTTTTGATTCCAGTACCAACATTTTCTGTTACTGAATTGCGAAAGACACGCTGATGCTCTATCCAGCGAGCAGGTCGTTTTGACCTAGTAGTACTAGAAACAGCATGACTAATAGCAAATTAGATAAGGTTTTGGACATGGGTCAGGGGGCCAGTTTGATGTTGTTAGTACAAATATTTACAGACTTTACAACATGACAAATAGCAAAAGCACAGCGGTCAATTCAAGTAAACAAAACAACTTCTGCCATTTCAGGGGAAGATTTACCTTTATCATAAAAATGCTTCAAAAATTGTACTCAAAGAGAAAAATGGACAGAACTTTAGTATTTTTGAAAACTGGTTATGTGACAACCTCATCCACGAAACTAAATCAAATGTGCGTAGCTGTCATTTAAATTGCCTTGCTTTGCACAGCCAGCCGTGTCGGCGTTTCAGGGCGAGCCACGAGGATTGAAATGAAAGCAGTTTCCCCTGTATTTGTCCTTCATTTATCAGCCCAGTTTTGTAGTGAATGCAACTACAATAAATTACCTCTACAGTATCCAAAATGTATTACAGAGTTAAAAGATCCTTGAATTTGAATGCAAAAACAATTTAAAGCCTACGTGTAACAACCTCTTTTATTGATTCAACAGGATGATTGGCTACACTTAGAACCTAGCTTTATGTTTGGTTCAGCTTGACGGAGCGATTCACCTAAAAGTTACAGCATTAGTTCAGACTTACCCGTTCTTACAGAATTTATAATAGTTACTGGTAAGTAACTGAGCGTTCGCTCTTTAATATGAACCACAATGCTGAATCCCAGGATCAGGGAAACTTTTGGCAAAAAACCAGTTTCGAGGCAAGGCTTATTTACTTATGATCGAGCATTCTTGAATCTGGAATGAGTAAGCTCTGAAGTCACACAAGCCCACAATGACCTGCTGAAGGCGGCTCGTATCTTTCCTCAAATCACCGGCCCCATTTCAGCATTTCCTGGGGTGAATGCCATTCTCCAGTGCATCAAAACTAGTATGCTCCAAGTGTCACAGTTTGGTTTCCAACTTCTTTTCCTATCTAGAAAACAAACTGCTACAGCAAAAAAAGGTTTAACAGTAGCCATTATTCTCAATGGTAATCTTTTGTCCTAATGGAGACAATTTTTAAATTAAAAAACCCCAAAACAATAGTTTTCTGGGCAGCAACAGGACATTTTTCTTCCATGCTTTCTCCCTCTCACGAGGCAGAGCCCTCCTCCGCAGATTAGGTATTTCCTCCAAGCTGGCTCCATATGGGACCAGCTCAGCCGTCTGCGCTTCATCCTCCAGGAATGACAAACGCTTCCAGACACTCACAAAGCGCCACTTGAGATGACTCAACATACAACGTTAACAGTTGAGCTTACTAAGTTGTGGACATGGGTGTTGCCAGCTCCAGAGGAGGAATTCCTTCTCTACCTTCTTCCCCGCCAAACTCTTCGACAGGCTTATACTTACGGTTTGCGTCGTACACGGGCACAGGTTGCCTTGAGGACCACGCTTGATGTGCTCTGCCTTCCACAAGCAGGCTGAACCCTACAGAGCTTTGTGATAGCTCAGCTGAAACCAGAAGTAATAGAAATACAACAAAGAACAAAGCAAGGACACCCTCCCACTCCCACCCAAAACAACCCACTCCAAAATCCAATCAATACATGGACGAGTCCGCGTAATTCCTGCCCGATTTCCCCGTTGTTTGGTTTGGTTCTGAGGTTGCTCTGAGTTCTGGCAGGAAGGGTGGTTAGGAAGGCACCAGCTCAGGCATTTGGGTGCCAAACAGCACGGCACAATCATGTCAGACTCAAACTGCTGAATCTGAAAGGTTCGTGACTAAATCTAATCCCGCTGCATCGGAAGTAGCTTCTTGCAGAGATAATGCACTCGTTAGCTGTTTGTCAGAGATCACCCATTTTCTAGGCTTAGTGCAGTAACACCTCAGACAGCGGAAAGCTGACAGGGATCCGAGGTGAACTGCCAAATATGATTGCTTCGTACTTAAAAAGATTAAAGACACAACATAGGTTATTTCTTAAACTTGAGTGTTTCAAGAGTCAGTCTTGAAAATAGGCATTGTTCTTCCAGAAAAGGCTACTTTACAATCAAAACCTTCATTAAAATCAAGCCATTTGAACGTATTTGATTACAAATATTACAGAACAGAACTCTTAAGTCTCACAATTGCCCTAACTTCTTTATGAACAAACTTAACCGTTACGGTACTAAATTATCCACTTAAAACCAGTTCCATGGTTATAACGTAAAATGCCTAATGAGGAAAAATATAGATGTACTGTCTTACTTCCTTAGGACAATTTTATTCCAGTACTTTCTTCCTCTGGACAGAGGAAGCTATTGTAACTGAGCACACAACAGCTCTTTCATAATAGAAAAAGTTACCAGCGTGCACATAAGTTGCATCGAGAACAGGGGCTCTATACAATGTCCAGAGCCTGTTAAGAAACACATAGCTTTTATACGCTGTGGATTAAAGAGCACAACCATCTGGTCAGCTTTCAGGCTAAATGAGCCAACGCTATCCTGCACGCCAATTTGCACGACTGATAAAAAAAGGCCTATTATATATCTGTCTCAGTAATGTCTGATGTTACGGTTTTAGCAACACTCTCCTGTTTTATGATTATTTCGAGTTTTATACTTTAACAACATGCTTATTTCTATGGGTACAACTGGCATTGCTACGTACTACATAAACGCTTTTCTGGTTGAATTACGTAAAATTAAGATTTAAAGGATAATGGCACTGAACTGACACTTTTTACATTGTTTTTAATTCCTTCTTCCAACTTTTTACAAGATTCACTATCGCAGAAGCCAAAAGGTGAAGGATTAAAAGAAGTCTTCACATAAAAGCTCTAAGGATTGATATTTAATGAACTGTGAGATGTAAATCAATGCACAACAGCACAGTTTAAGCTTAAAATACTAGGATAACATTTATATTAAAAATAAATTCACCTACAGATAATACAGTCTAGTGTTTATTGTATGTTATGGAAGGTACACTTGAATTTCAAAAATTTAAAACATATAAAAAGTGGTTAAGGGCTAACATTTTATCAACATGTGATAAATGTGTAAGAATGTTTATTATACAGCAGGGTACAATGGTAGTGTTAATGCCAACAGGGCACCACAGAAGTTAGTTTAAAAAAAATTTCCACTATGCTTTATACAAACAACACCACTTGCTGTTGTTTAAGAGTATCGGGAGAGGATCGCTGTCTGAAGGATAAGCAGTCCTATAACATTTTTAATGTTAGATAGTGTCATAGTATGTAGATCGGTGAATGTTTCAAAATAAAACTAGAAATGCTGTAATTACTTCACAGAAATGCACATCCAATATTTGTTTTCAATAAGAACAATAGGTACAAGATTATAACTCTCCCTATATGAAATAATTTACACACAGATGAAAGCTACACTATCTAAAATAATCACTAAATACATTTTTTTTCTTCTGGGAAATAAACAAGCAATTTTTGTTTTGCATGATCAATATCAAAAAACATATAGCAGAAGTAGTAATTTTTAAACATAACTGATGCTCTAAAGTAAAAAATAAAATTAAAAAAAAAGGAAGAAATGAGAAAAAAAGATTTTTCCATGAATGTGCAACCTAAAATCAACCAAGCTTATATTGTAGTACAACCATATTAAGAAACCACTGATCAGAAATACAACTTTATGGAAAAAGTTTAGAATCCACAAAACTGTTCATCAGGCCATAAAGTAAAAGAGCTCCACAGTTTACAGATAAAACTGAGGCCACATAGATGCGTGCTATGTCTTATCTCCAGTAAGTAGATACTTAGGCAGAGGATGTGACACTTTGTTTGTAGACAGCATGGTATGCATTTCTCAGCAAGACGTAAGGGAAACAAGACTCCAAGAGATCCATCGTCAGGAATGGAGACTCCTGCACAATCTGAAAAATACCAGAAACACAAGGTTTTGCAGAACACCACCTACTGCCCGCTGCTGCTAATCTATTCTGTGGAGATACTTCTGGTCTGCACCACCACCACACTCACAGATTTCCTAACAAAAAGAAGTAATGCCAAGTTTAAACATTGGGGAGAAACACGTTTAAACTCACCGCTTCTCAAAGCCAGTTATTTAGCTTTCCTATATATAGCCATATAGCAGTCCTACTGCTTCCAAAAGATACAGAATACTGAAAAAACCCCTCTGAGCAGAGGGGTTTCCTCACACGCACACTCTGAACAGTGCTGCTTTAAAGTGAAATTCCATTTTAATATGGCACATACTAAATGATCAATGAAAGTGATCTGAACAAAGTGATACAATGTTCTAGGCAACGAAGGACAATGGTACAAAATGCACGTATGTCTTTGGGGAATGAAAATAATTAATTTCTGACATTAGAATGCCAGGAAGGATGACAAAAATTATTTCCACTGGTTGATGAGCTACAACACACAAGGCGTCACCCAAAACCCCCTCGTTGAATGACGCAACGTGAAGCCTATTCCTTAAGTTAGTGACACATAAAATAGACAAAAGCTTACCATGTCTAGTAGTAGGTAAACAGATTCTCTGTTCCTTGTAGTAGTTTTGTCCGTCTCCTGGCCAATCTTCAGTAGACTAGATGATGCAAGCTACATAAAAATGAATATTTCAAAGCAATAAATAAAACAATGCATCGATCGACTTCTATTTTGTTGTACACGCACACAAAACCCTTCTGAAGGAATCAATATCCCAAGGCAACAGACACTGCGGTGCACTCAGAACGACACAGGAAAGCCAGTAATCCGGAACACACGAACCATCACTGGGCTTTAGTCTCAGTGAGCCATTTGTGGTTATTTCTAGTAGTGTTTTATAAGCAGTATGTGCTGTTTTAATACAAAAAGTAAATTAATTTATTGCAAAGAACTTTTGGCTGTAATTATTGGTTGACCATTATAAAATCTACTGAAAATGACGACAGAACTTCCCTGGGCTCAAGATCTTACTTTCTCTGTCCTTCCCAAAACACATATAAACTTAATGTATTTTGGTAAGATTGAAAGCGATTGGAGTTTTTATTGTTTGAAATTATACCCATTTTGCAATAGAAGGACAAATTAAGTTTTACTTCCTAAACCATATTTTTAATTGCAAAAGTGTCATCCTAAATGCAAATGAATAGTATTTTATCATACCATGAGCAACCCCACAAGTTTTAAAAGGTACCCTAGGAAACTTGTAACACATACTTAGGTTTTTACAAGCTCAGGATGACAGAACACAGTAAAATACTTAATTTGCAGATGCAGTGATAACCCATGTTGTCATGCCTTACAGAAGTTTGAAAAACAACACCTCTTTTCAACTTTCAGATGTACAGTCATCACTTACGCCCTCACACCAAGCAATAACAATGTGCATAACGCACGTTTACCAGAGACAGATTTTAACTTAAAATGTTAGCTTTAAAATCTAAATCAAGATTCCTCCTGAACAAATTCCATCATTAATCAATTTGTAATATAAAATGAATGTGCATACTTCAAAATAATTTTAGCACATACTCATCAGTATTAAACAACCTAGTAAGTTTTTTCCGTATTTAACTAACTTTGACCGGAAAGCAGATCATCCCCAGCAGTACATTTTCTTCTTAAGAGAAATGTTTTTCTTTCGGGCTAAAACTAAGTGATATATAAAAGGTGTTAGAGAAGAAAAGATTAACAAAATATCCGAACCATCAAGTCATGGTCTGTGCAGTAACAGCAATGGTCTGAAACCAGTTCATAAACACTGAAAAAATGCAACCCTCATACCAAAAGTGGTTTTATCACATGAAACCATACTGGTTTCCTTCACTTGTCAAGTGTATGCAACTTGACACAACCATTTCTCTTTCATCTTTTACAGCCAGCAGTTGCATTAGACAAGGTCAACGGCCAAAGGTTTTTTTCTGTTTTACAAAATGCGATGAACTTCCAGAAGTGAAAGATCCTTTTAAGGAAAAAAAAATAGAAATTGTTTCTGTGGATTTCCAGTTGCAGAAAGTTCCCATTATCCCACCCCCATAAGTGTGTAAGGCACCTAAAAGAAGGGGGAAGGGGGATATATTTTTTCACGTTTCAAGGCCAAACAGCAAAAATCAAGAATCACTCAAAACCGGTACTAATTTTTAGAAATTAAAGCTGCCGTTTTAGCCTTTAGTTTCCCTTCAAATATTGGCTAATTAAGAGCCACTTTAAAAATTCTATTTCTACTCAAGCAGCCCAACAAAAATGTATTTCAAATGCATCACCACCACCTAAGGGCTTTTGATTTTTTTCTAAGCATCACTAAGGATTCGAGAAGCTTTGATCTTCAACCTACTCTGCAGCATAAAACTTCCTCTTCCCAAACATCTCTGCAGCACAGCACTATCAGGCAGTTACTGTTTAAGAAAGACAGGCATGTCAAAAGGTACAACTCGAAAGCCACTCTGGAGTTACCTCCTTTGAAAAGATAAACTAAGGAGTCCAACACATCATGGGAAAAGTCCGCTAGACAGATTCTTGGCTTTATATACATTGCACATTTCTTTTTCCAGTCATGGATATGTGCTAAAATACTAAGGATTATACTGAAAAAACAATTACAACATGTGTACTGATTTACTACTGTTACTTTCCAACGTCACACAGAGCTGACTATTGCTAAAGGACTACTACTAATTTTGATCTACATATAGACTTGTATTAACAATATGCTTTTCTCTCTCGGCACCAAAACCAGATTTATACGGAATCAATTGCATTGCATCCCAAATTAAGATTACATTTTCCACCTGAATTTGAAAATACTTCCTGAGGTCAATCAATATTTTTCTTGTTAAAGACATGAATTTTAACATATTGCTAGACTTCAAAAAGTAACTAACCCACACCTGATTTTCTCCTAATCAAAATCAACACTGTATTATACAATAACTTTAGTGTCTCTGCAATCTATAGCTACAGGAAAGTAAGTAACATTACAAGCATTATGAAGCAATATTGCTATTGGAATAAGTCTTGGTTAATCAATACTCATCCATACTGATCTAAATCTCTATAGTATGCCCTCATGATTAAGATTACTCATGGCTGATTGGCACCGCAAAAGGTAATGCAATGACAAACACATTGATAATTTCATGACAGCACTGCACAAGATACACTGTATATCAAACGGATTGAGGGGCATTAGGGGGTGAGAGTTCCCCTCTTTTTAGAGGCTAAAAGACTCTAGAAATGAAGTTATACATACGGCCAAAAATTCTTTAAGACGGTCTTCAATGCTTCCCTTGTGGATGGTAAATAAAGCTGCAGCAATCTGGTTGATAGCTTTTGCCAAGCAATGAATGTTGTTGCAATGCCCTAAATAAAAACATACAAATTACCTCAGCATCATCTTTGAAAATGACAGTATTCTTTGGAAAGTATCACCAAAGAGTAAACAGACTTGTCACAATAAAAGATCAACTTTTAGCATCTTACACAAGGGGAGCAAAGCACTCTTTCCCACTGAACTAGGTATCAGGGAAGCCACCAGAAGTACAGATGTCCCTTCCGAATGCTGTAATGGTCACAACAACCCGACAAAGATCCCTGTGGCTTTTGGAAATAAGGAAAAAGAATATACTGGAAGTTTATTTGGTTTCTACAAAACTCGAGAATATTCCCACTTGACCAGGCTAAAAAGACACGCGCAAGCAGGATTTTTTTCAAGCTATTTGGCTGTTTTTCTCTTCTCTGAGTAAACAAACAAGTCATCACGCCCAGACAACATTCACCCGAGACATCTACAGGAACTCAAGAACAAGTAATTGCTGTACATAACATCTTGCCTGAAATTCACCTAGGCTTCAGGGGCCTGGAAGGTGATTAAACGACACCAGTCTGCAAAGAGAGCAGAAGAACTGCTGCTCAGTAAGCCTGATATCTCTTCTAGGCAAATTAACTCAAATGGACCACTTTAAAATTAATAGACACGTGGGGAAATACTCTGGGAAAGCGCTAGCATACGAAAAGGAGGTGGTCTTTGAAGGCGTTGGCAAGCATTCAAGCACGCAAACACTGCAGATTCTTACTGATTCTTTTTGCCCATTGCTGAGCACTGAGGTAATTTTTTCAGTCATTTATCATAACTCCAAGATCATGCCTGAATAATGAGGTCAGCTAGACCCCATCACTTCACACGAGAAAAATTACTTTCCCCTCATTTCTTACTTAAAATGAATTTTCTCTGTCACTTTATTGCCCAATTTACTCAGTGTCATGATACCTATCTGGAGTTCTTTACTCCTCTGATACCCCCAATAACTTTGCATGATCTGAACATTTTCTCACCTCACTCTTCACTCCTCCATCTGGGTGGTCTATGAATATACTGACTAGTAGGTCCCAGCAAAGATCCCTGTGGATCTCCACCAGCAGGCCCCCCCAGAGCTGATCCTCCACCTCTTTTTTTTTTTAATTAGATATTGTTGCATGAATATGCTTGTCCAAAAAAAAAAAAATCACCACTTTTCTTGAACACCAGTCAAGAACAGCTGTTCTGCTTAATTCTGCTGATTTAAGTTTATACTTGTTTTTGAAGTGACTTCATTTTTATGTCTCAGAGACTCGAGAAAGCATCAGCAAGGGAATTCAACTAAGCAATTATCTTCCAGCCTATGACGGCTTTCAACTATTTCAACGTCTCTTGCAGACTAGTCTTCTATTCTAGCCTCTAGACAATAAATCAGTCCTCTAGCCTGATATTTGACTAGCAGTTCAGATTTCTTGCTGGGAACAAAAGTAAAGGCCTGTGAGAGTCTGAGCCTTTATCTGGAGCTAGTGGAAGGAACAGGCTTGATCTTGCAGTGGGCAGAGAGAATGCAGACATTGCTACAGCTGTCCAAGAACTGTCTGTATTTGGCAGGTATGTCTTGCCAGATTAGAAAGCTGAAACTCCTTCAAATCTGTTACTTGTTGACGGATAAATTCAGGATTTGTCCAAGGAATTTACTTCATAAAAAAATAGTATTTATTAAGTTCTCATTCTGGAAATAGTATCTATATTAAGCGTCTAAAGCCAGATGTTCTACAATAAGGACAGAACACAAGGAAAAAGTAATATTATGCAAGGATTGACAAAGTCTATTCTGTTTGTTCAGTTATTTTTGTAGAGTGAACACATTTTATGTATTCGTTTTGCCAGACTCTCTTCCTCTCAATAAAAAAGAGCCCACTCAGTAAAGAATTACATAATACAGAGGCCACATCTCATAAAATCCGTAGCAACTCCTAATACGGGCTTGAGTTCTAGATGTAATTTCTCTCCAGTCACAGTTTTAAGAGATTAACTGTACTTACTTTAAGAACCCACTTTGAAACAAGGCTTTGCCTGGCTTCACTTTAAGGGTTACTGAACGTAAATGAATTCACAGAAACTGGAATATTTAAGCTACATGATATAGAACAGGCAGAACATAAGAATTATCTGTTGCTTCAGCTTGCTGAGTACCTAAGGACTTAAGAGGGTCTTTGGAAGAGAGGAGAGTTCTAGAAAGGCAAACCTGCAGGAGATCTAACGTGGAGAACCTCTAGCTAGCCTCACTCATGTTCTCAAAAATAAACGTGCAGAGGGGTGAATGTGAAAATATAATCACTGTTAAAAACTTTTAGTACCGTCCCCCTGGCAAACAGTATGAGTTTTGAGACTCTACAGTAGGTAAGATGCTTTTGAAGGAGAAAATGGTACCAGAAAGTTCTTCCAGAGTTTCTTTTACAAAACTATAAACAAGTAATATTTAAGAGATGTGGTCTTAAGCACACACAAGCAAGTTCATTTGGACTGAGTTAAGAGAACCATCCTGATTGTCCTTTAACAAACAAGGTTCTACCCATGCCCCTCACCAATCACCTTGGATATTCCCTGCTCTTGCCTATATTCTGAGATTTTCATTCAGCCATCATGACTTTGAAAAAGCTTGCAAAAAGCTGTAGAAATGCTATGAGAGCAGATAACACGAAACAACTCTGCAGGTTACAGATTGTTCTCCCTAGTCATCAGAAAAAGCTGTTAACATTAAAATTCATAACTTTTCAAATCAATGTTCAAGTTCTACTCATTGCATCAGAGATTTATCCAACTTTTTCACAATTGGCAAAAGGCTACACTATTAGTTTAGAATGAAACTAGAGTTAACAAATCCCTAATCTCTCAAAACTGAAGAAAACGTTAATTAACCCAATTTAAAACAACAATCTTAAGTCTCTTAAAAAGATGTGATCTGCATGCTACACTAAATGACATAGAAGACTTTCAGAATCTTTGGTCTTTTCCTAGGACTTTAATTTTTCAGAAGTCAGTTTAGACATTCTTTGTGAGTTAATTTTTGACTGGGTTAAAAATAATGCAACTTTAAAAAAAAACCAAAACACAAAAACCCCAGTGTGACCAGTAAACGGACCAGTAAATGGATACAGAATAAACACGGTCTTTTATATGAGCCATGCTACACTTCACAAAGGGAATAGCTTGAACAGCTGAAAGGTGACTTTTGTGTGTATTGGAACAGTTTTGTCAGTCTTTTTTTTTTTTTTTCAACTTAATTTTGTCTGAAAGGAACTTTTTTTTGGTGGATTACATGCAAAGAATTTCCTTGAGGCAAAGATTTTTTTTTTTTTTAAATAAGTTCAGCTACTGCGTAGGATATAATTCTGTTCACAGCTTACACCTTCCAGATTCTGTTTTCAAAATTTTATGCTTAGTAACATAAACAGCGTGTTAAATATAGAAAAGACACCTTGTATGTGTGGCCCAAAGCCAATGTAAAGATTACTAAAACATCTATACTATTAGATAAGTCTTTCACTAATTAATGTAAATGTATGCTCTAACAATTCCACATACTAGGACAAGATTGCCCCCTACAGTATCTGAGCTGTTATGAAAATCTCAAGTAGAAGATTCATTTTTCACAGAAAATTATCTGAACAAGAGTTAAGTAAATGCTTTTTAAAGTAACTAACTTTCAGAAGAACTTTCCTGGATTAGGACTAACTGATTTTTAAATTTTGTCCACTAGAAAAAAGTAAATAAATGTTTAAAGCAAAAGTATTCAAGGAACTACCAGGACTATTATGAAGAAAGCATTCACAGCAAATATTTAGGTGACTTTACATTACCTTCAATGGCGGGGCTATACTGAGACATCACATTGCTAGCCAAAGTCGGCAAGGAGACTGCCACGAAGACCATGAGAAGGCAAGCAATTTTATATTCTTCCTCTGGACTTATGTTTTCTAAAAAACAAAACCAAAGTTCTTTAATTAAAAAGAAGTCATCTTAAAGTATCTCCTTTCAACTGCAGGTAGCTTAGAATATAAAGTGTTTGACCAAACCGAAATTTAAACCCATCAATAACAAAGTCAATGTCTGTATTGTGAAAGGAGGAATATTATGTCAGTCCTTGCCAGAAGACACAGGGTGGAGCTTCAAAATACCCAGCTTGTTATCCACAAAAATGAAGGTGAGCCGCTGCCACCCTATTTAGTAACTAAGACTTTAATATGCTGAGCAGAATAGTATTTTTACGTGGTGGTGTAAATCCAGTTCTTGCTCTGAGGTGAGGAGAGCTTCTCTTGCACTCGCCCTTTGGTAAATGAGCAGAAGGCAACGGGCACTCACCTCAATTCACACTAAACCCTTGCGTTTTCAAAAACAGCGGCATCACCACACCTTAGCGTAAGATTAGTTTAAAAACAAGTCAAAAGTTGGTGAAATACAGTACTTACATCTGTGCAAAATGAATTACTAAAAGCAAAATACTTCAAAACACAAGGATAAGGATCAAAATACAAGATCCTAACCAATCATGAAAATAGACAAAAATTCCCTGTCTTGTTCACCCAGCTTAAACATTTCACAGCTGTACCACATGATAATCATCTATTTAAAATGCCATTTCAGATAGTAGCTATTGTCCAAAGATATACCAACGTATATTATACATATAATGCCTATAAAACAAATACACTTTTTTTTTTTTTAAGGTACATAAAGAAATTGTGCTTGACCTTTAAGTTTGAATATTAGAATGCCCCTTGGAATTAACTATTTTCTGCTCCCAAAATAACTACTATTAAAGCAAGAAAAAAAAACGTAGGTAGCATTTAAAGTATTCACAATCTGATTATAACATTAACTACCCATTACACACAGGGAAAAAAGAAAGGGCAATGAAGCACTCAGTAAGGAAGATGGGGAATAAAGCTGAAGACTGTCAAAAAGCACAGAAGAGTCCTAATTCATGCCTTCAAACCTGCCAGAGTAAACAAAGTGAAAACCTTAGACAGCGGTGCTTTAAAGCACATAAGACGAAGCACTATACATTCTAGAACATTAACATGTTTATTTTACCATGTTTCCCCTTGTAAGCTCCACATTAACACTTGTATAACACACTGGTAACACAATGTTGTGAAATTCATGAT
Organism: Balearica regulorum gibbericeps; assembly: GCF_011004875.1. Classification (NCBI taxonomy): domain Eukaryota; kingdom Metazoa; phylum Chordata; class Aves; order Gruiformes; family Gruidae; genus Balearica; species Balearica regulorum. The sequence continues at coordinate 6,453,743 of NC_046189.1, forward strand.
GAAGTGCTTTATTCAGCTGGCGTTTCAGCTGCTCACGCCTACTTACGTGGCACAGGTTCGTTACAGACCTGTACAGCAGAACCGATCCTGTCCGCAGTCGTTCACAATCCACTCCTATTTTCATTGTCCTCAAATTACAGCAGTTTTCACCATTAGCTATTAAAGTACTCCAACATCTAGTTATTCTTTTCTGAGTCAACAAGTAATTCAGATGTGGTTGAAAAGATTCTCAAGCTAACACATCAGTAGGCAGCAGGCATAAATAATTCACGTTCTTATGCCATTTATGAAGTTCATTGAAGGAATACAAAGGACTCAAGATACAGAAGTCTCCTAGCACTTTAAACACTTTCATGCCTGGGTGCATTTATTTTTTTGCTCCCTTTAGGGCTTTTTGGTTGGGGTTTTTTGTTGTTTTGTGGGTTTTTTCGGTTTTGCTTGGTGGTTGTTTTGGTGTTGGTTTTTTTTTTTTTAACACTTACATTTTTTAAGTTGTAACTTCTTACCTGACTTTTGGGAAGACAGTGCTACGACCAAGGCAGGATCAATCTCACAAGGCAATCCAGCAGCTGATGACAGTTCATATACATTCATTGCCACCTGAGGACCAGAAGAAAGGCAATTACAAAAAAGACAACATTGAATGCTTTTTGTGCCAGCATGATGAAGCGCATTTTTGCTGTCATGTTTAAAATGTTCATATTAGAGTTTGAGGCGCTAAGGAATTTCAGAGACTTGGCTAAAACAAGATAAAGAGACTAGATTTTTGTTTGTTTCTAACCTCCATTGAACAGCTGGGTCAGTACTTTGTGTGCTAGATTATAATTTCTTTTTGTCAAGCCAAACAGAGCTTGTATACTTTTCTACATTACCTCCAAAGCAAACATCCTGGCTTCCAATTAGCTGTTTCTACATTCTTCTTTACAGCTCAAAATAAACCAACAGATTTTCTCTACCAGCTCTACAGTATCAGCTAACATCTGCAAACAGCATTTTTAGACAAAAGCCAAAAGTCATGAAATATTAGAGTAAGGCAGAAGAGAAATCTTACAACAGTCAGATTTGATACAGATTCAGTGTGCAGTGATTCCAAGTGCCAAGAATTAGACTTTAAGTTCCCTCACGCTTGCAGGAACTAAGAACATCTTGAAATATATTCCATTTTCCAGCCTGTCCCAGGCTGTACCTTCTATTGCCATTAAAAAATTTCCAACAAGGTTGTCCTCTCTTTTCCCAGTTTACATTTTGGACAACATATCTGAAGCTGTAGTTCAGATGAATGTCTGCAAAAGCAGGTTTATATCAAATACAGAGGACTACAGGAAATGCTAAAATGTGTCTTACTGCCATTAAAAATTGAGGAGTTTCACACTTCGCCCATAAATTCTCACATATAGCTGCTCAGCTGCACATAGGGGATATCGTGCAGATTATTCTTATTCGTGTGCTCCAGCCTGGCTACCCGATGGCAAGTTCTGATATGAAAAGCATACATTTTGTTTGCAAAGTGCCATGTCGTCAGCAGGACAGATGACAGTAGCTTCTGTACAGTCCTGCATGAAAAGAATTACAGTGCCTCTGGATGGGAGCTGGTTCACTACAAACTGGTTAAGGTGCAACAGTGGAACAAATGCAAGCCTGTTTTTAAAAGCCTGTATAGACATCCCAACAATTTAATATTAAAAAATAACCAAATAAAATAAGAACAATTCCCCATTTTGCCAGTCATCCTAAATCCTAAGTTTCAGGGACACTAAAATAAAAATAACATTTCATAACAAGTATTTATTTCATCAGCAGCTTTAAAGCTATTTATGCTTTGCTTGGTAAATTCAGTATAGAGGAAATTACTATGTTGTTATGCCCTAAAATATGGCCAATTGGACAACTGCACAAAGCCTTGTAAAATCCATCTGTTGACATGCCTTCATTTAAGAAAAAGAAGTCTACCTTATTGTCCCTGTCCTGGTTTTTGGAGAGATAGAGTTAATTCTCTTCCTAGCAGCTGGCACAGTGCTGTGGTTTGGATTTAGGATGAGAATAACGTTGATAGCACACTGATGTTTTTAGCTGATGCTGGGTAGTTGTGGTGCCTCCACTAAGTCAAGGACTGTTCAGCCTCTCATGCCCGGCCACGTGCAGAAGAAGCCGGAGAGCACAGCCAGGACAGCTGGCCCAGGCTGGCCAAGGGATATTCCCCGCCATGGAATGTCGTGGTCCGGATGGAACCGGGGAAGCCAGCCGGGAGGTGGGATCGCTGCTTGGAAACAGACTTGGGCATTGGGGTTTTTCACGTGTGGTGACCAATTGCAGTGGTGCATCACTTGTTTGCTATATATTTTATATATCTTATTACTGTATATATAGAATTTTATTATTATTATTCTTTTCCTTTGTTATCCTATTAAACTGTCTGGGGTGAGCGAGTGGCTGCCTGGTGCTCAGTTCCCCGCGGGGGTTAAACAGTCCCAAGAGAAGCCCTTGTTGCCTGTAATTGCACTGCTGTATGTGACAAGGCCAGGAGAAAGCTCAGACAATGAGCTGCTGATTGTCCACAGGGCTTAATTGTTAGCAGGCTCATAGCACAGTTCTGGCCCTTCCAACAAGCTGTTTCAAGACAAAGCTCTGGCAGAGTTGCAGGGTAGCACATGCCAGAGTTCCCAGTATTCCCAGTAGGCACTATGGGCAAGACTACACAGGTTTGGCTCCTTCTCCACGCACAGTCCTCCAACATCATCCATGAGAGCTATGTGCTCTAAAACAAGCCTACATGGCATCATGCCACACCACAAGACGTGACATCTATGGTTGGCTTCACGCAAGCACCAGCATGGTGGACAGTACCACAGCACTTAGAATTTATTTCAGACACTTTGAGCTAGGAAAAACACACACAAAACAGGTATATTTAAGAATCACAGCAGAACTACAGTAGGCCCAGAGAAGGCCAACAGCCAAATATTAGGTGAAGCTCATGGAACTAGGTGGTGCTACGTGGCATGAGCCAGAGAACAGTCCTCAGCATAGTTCTATTTAGCAGCAAATAGCTTTTTTTGCCATCCAATTATTCCAGTGACTACAAATTACTCCAGTGACTTCCAGAAGAGAAGCAGCAAATACTATGCTTCACTGTATCTGTTGACACAAACAAGTTCAGTGATGTCTTTTGAGATCCATTGAGATGTTTAAAATGATCCGTTATCATCAGCTTAAAAAATATCAGTGGTAAAATACTGCTGCAGCCTTGATCCTACCCTATTTTTCAGCACCCCTCAGATACCAGAGGCTGTAGGATGCTTTCTGAAAAGATCAGGCAAAGTAAGTGGTGAACTTCCCTCCTCATCTGTGTGCTGATTTCTCAAGTTCAATAATGGAACATGATACTTTCATGATCAACGATTTTCTCTAACTATTGGTGAGACTTTTAGAAAGGCTTTTCTTGAGAAGCGCTAAGGCAACATACATAATTTTTACACAATTTTTATCATGAGCCAGTATTCTTAAAGTTAATTTTCCATAGCATTTCCATAGAATTCCTCTATTGTGGTATGAATGTCAATGTTTTCTGGGACATCAAACATTCATGGCTGGCTTCTCAGCATTGCAAGTTTCAGAGAGCATGTGATTATATTTTGGAATGAAATAGCATACATATGAAATTTCAGTAATTTATGTTCTTCATGCAACCTCTGACGCATTGTTAGACACTGCTAAACCACGTCTTCTGAAATCATGAAGCCCACCATAACGGACTCTGAACTGTTCTTGCAACGTACTTTTAAAAAGAGGAAGGATATTTTTATTTATATAGTGAATCTTTATACACAACAGAACTTAAGTTTCTTTTTCCTCAAGAGTAAACAGCAAAATGTAAACTTCAAATTCAGAAACAATGTATTCCAGCCCTCAAAAACCATACTTTGCTCAAGAGCAGATTTCTAAAAAATTGTTTCTGTAAAAGTGAATTCAGAGTTGTGCAGTGTATATCCCCCTACACATTTTGTGCAAATCAAATTGCCACAACATTATTAAGAAGCTTGCAAATCTTTATGGGCTCCAAGCTGCAACAAGAGATTAAAAAAACAGCTATGCTGCAGCTACTGCGCCTATGTGCCCAGAAGCCACATGATGTACCGACAAGGGGTTTTGGGTGGAACCATACTGCCATTGAGAAGCAAGACACCTTACTTAAGCTGCTAACTTTTTTCCAAGCATTTCAGATGGTGGGTTCACGAGAATTCTCAATTTAAGGTAAAAATCAACCTCGTAGCTATTACATACATAGAGTTCCAACCACGTACACAGAGTGGTTGAAACATTTAGTTCTACCAGTTATGCTGCTCACACAATGAAGCAGCTCAGTATTCTTCCCTTCATCACTTATTCTTAACACTTGATAAAACATCAGAAGGCTGCAGATGTACACCTACTTAGCTCTTCGAAAAAAAAACAACCCTGCAAAAAAGGGTGTTGTTTCTGGATTTTTCACACTATGAAAGTCTTGCCCTTACATATTTTCAGCAAACTCCAAAAATTACTCCATCACCTTTTGGGCCAAACATTACCTTCATGTCAGTCTCTCGCGGAATGTGATCTTTAAAGTCCTCGATGGAACTTACAAGGAAAGGAATGTGGTAGGATAAGACCTAAGACACACAAACACATACAAAATGAGAAAAAATACTTCCCATTATTTTACTGGACTTACAGAGTTTTTATTTTATGCATATGATTTTTTTTGCAGATTTAAGACATTAGAGCCTAATATACTCAAAATCAAGCTGTTTACCAAGTGAAATGTAAGCTTTTAAAATGTACTAAACACAGAAAACATTGAGAGGCATGCTCAAATTAAAACCTGTATGTTTTATTCTAACATTTCTCTGAACAGTACTCAAGAGAAGTAGATCCCCCCCCCCAACTTGCAATTCAAACTTCAGTTATGACTGAGTATTGCCATTTCATCCATATGCCAACCTTTCAAGAGGTAGCGTTTCTAAACAGTGAAGCTTCAAATACCTTATAGTTCCATTAAACTAAATACAAAGAAAATTATTTAGAAGATATTCAGTTATTTCTTACATCTCTAAGCGCTTCCTGTGCCAATGACCGAAAAGACAAGATAACACCAATAATCGTCATTCTCTTCAAAACACTGTCAACGGCTGAAGAGAAAGGAGAAGAGCAATAATGAACAAGAACCTGTTTACAAGCTCAATTCTTCAAAAAAGAGAAAGAAAACAATCAACAAAATACTGCAAAAACAAGGTACTGAACCAATGGCATTCCTTAAAAGAGCCAAAATAAACAGTGCTGAAGCAGGTTTTTATATCTAAGCTGACAACAGGATTTCCAGTAGAAGTAGTATCCTGTTAACCACTTAGTGGAATGAACCCTGTTAGCATCCAGTATTGTCAGTTGTGTGTAATACTAGTACTGTGTTTTCTTAAGGCCACAAGTGTGTCTCTATAATAATTATTTTTGTTAAAAACAAATTCTTATGCTAGTTACACGTAAAAATCCTTTTGAAGAATGCAGTAATTTACACTATGATGGAATCAAATCAGAAATGTGCATCAAAAGAGCCTGTATTTTCTATTCTACAGCTACGCACCCAGTTTGCAGATTACTGTTGCTATAGCTGTGTGTTATCATCCCTGAAAAGATGCACAAAACTCATCACCACTATAGTGCCCTGAAACACTGAAATCTCATTCTGCCTGTACATGAGAAGACTGTAAACTTTTGAAAAGATGCATCAGTTTATACGAGCTCACATATATTTTCCTGCTTCTGTATACTTAACATAAAGAAATTATTTTTTCCCCATTTTCTTTACAATAATGAAGTTAAAAAACAATTCTATATATTTAGTAGGACCTTGCTAGTTACTCACATGATAATCTTTTAAAGAGTGCTGCCATCTGGTCTGGCTTGTCAAAGCTGGTCCTCATTTGCGTTAGAACTTCAACGTTCTCCACCACAAGTTTCTAAAAAGAAGCAAGGAGTCAGGTCAGCTATTGATTTCAGTATGTTAACAGGATAAACGCACGGCTTAGGATATTTCAGTCCCGCAGAGAGGCAATTAAACTCATGGAATACAGATGTACACACTGTGTTCTTCATGGGACTACAGTATCAGTATTATCATTGGGCCTACTCTACCCAGAAGCGAGCTCTGAGTCAAAAAGCAGAGGGTTAGATACCACTTGGAAAATGATTTTTATATGGAACATGATTTTTATATTTGGCAATGTGTACAACTTCTTAAAACAAGGGAATGAAACTCAGCAAAACCAAACAATAGCTCTTCATGGTATTTAGCTTTTTTTTCAGAAAAGTATACATATATAAATAAAAATGGAGATTCACAAAGTAATCCATTCTTTTGGGTTGTTCCTTTCACTAGTTATGCTGTAAGGATTAGAAATTTAACGTTGGTAAAATTGAAAAATGGAACAAAGAGTGTAAGAGTCAGACTGTGAAACCTCGGTGCAGTTTACTTGAAATTTTCTTCCATTACAATATAAAATAAAACCAAAGACATTCATTCAAGTCCCAACACCTTAGCCTGAAATAGTTGAACTCAAGTTCAGTATTTTTCATGTCAGTTTGAAAAAAAAAAAAAAAGAAAATGTGTGTCTGTTTCTGTGTTTCTAATTCGTAACAGCTCTCATACATGCAACTTGCAGCATTAGGGTAAATGTAATAACTTTCCTGCAATCATTCTCCAAGTATGTATCAGATTTAAATTACAGAGATTGCATAATCATCTCTATGAAATGTCAAATTCTAAAAGTGTTTCTTGCTAGCTGAGGAACTTAGGTTGTGCCAAGTAGTATTTTTAAACTCTCTTCCAGCAAGAAATAGGTACTTCACTCTTACAAAAAAAAAATTTTTTTTGCAGTCTGAGTGCAAAGTACCCTATTTCAGAAATGGAAAATATGATTATTATCTCTCTTCAGGTAGACGACACCCAGTAGTTAAGAAAATTTAGATTATCTTGTGTGCTTCTGAACATTAAATGAAGGAGAGTTTCCCTTCTTTTAAAGAAGACTTTAGTGCTTCGTATACTAAACAATATCAAGGTAGAAAAGATGAAAGATGGAGGAAGAAAACAAGATATTCTGGATAGGGGGTGGTCTTCCAAAGTGATTATTAATTGCTCTATTTTTCAAGTGGATGCATTCCAATCCACCTTAACTACTAGGCAGCACAAACAAAAGGAGCAATGAGGAGGGAGCAGGAAGAACTACTATTCATCAGATGCAGAGGCCATTATAAGCCTGGAACATAATTTAAGATATAACATATAAAAAAAAAAATCTAAGAGACATACCTTCAGGAATCTACTGCTAAGGATCTGAGAACATTTGGCCTTTGACAGTTTTGCTAACTGCTTTAGTAGTTTTACTTTATTTTGCTTCAGCTCACACTGAAAACAGGGCAAAACATAGCAACTGGCAAGCAGGGAATTTAAATTTCAGAGTAAGTATTCCTGTGACCACAGGAGGAGAAAAAACCCAACACAACTTAAACTACAATGCTGCTATGAAATAAGCGGTGGTCTGCATTTACTCCCACCTCCTAGTCAAATATCCTGCGCAAAGCGGATCTGCCCAACAGCTCAGACCTCTCAGATTCAATTACATTGTGTCATGGTCGTGCTATTTCCATAGCCTCAAGTCTATCCATAATCCACCCCGTCTTCCCACTTTCTTTCTTCTCATCTTCAGTGAGAAGCAAGAAAGAAATAAGCTGTCCAAGATGTAGCCAACTAACCACCTCCAAGAACGCGTGCTCACACATAGGCACACAAGATGTACTTGCATGCTGAAAGCCAACGCAAGATTGGTTTGCACTGAAATAGAGATGGGCGATTTTAAACCGACTGATGTATCAGAACTTGGCAGATGTGTGACATTTTCATTTAAATCCCTCAAAGCTCTCCAGAATGCAAGACTGAAGGCAATAGCCCACGCACATTGTTATTGAGTCAAACTTTCAGCTTTACAAAAAATAACCAGCATATTAGTTTAAGATTTAAAAGGAACAGGCTGGAATACAGTTCAAATAGTTGCTTAGATGAGGCCAACTTCCCCTCCTCGCCCCAACCTTAAACTTCAGATATAAAACCACCACCTGGTCCCACTGCGGGAAGCAGAGCAAGTGTGTTGAACCCTACTCTTAATAAATTCCCCATTCTATCCCTCTTGTTGCTTCCTTCCCCCAAACACAGATGTTTCTTAGTGCTCTCTCGCTAAGCCAACTGCATCTCAGCCAAAGAGATGAACATTTTATTACTTTCTTTCCTCCAAATATGCGGTCATGTGCATGTGGATCTACGTTATGTTCTGCTCATCCTTAGCAGTATCAGCAAACAACAAATCTCAGAGACAATTTGAAGTTGCTTTGTAAAAAAATACACAGAGCTACAATAGCAACGGTGCTGATTTTGAGGAAGTATGGCAACTCCACAGTCAGCGGACAAAGACAGCCGCGACCAACAAACATCTGCCCAATGGCTTTATGTTTTACTTGAAATGTGACAGATGTCACTTTGTGCATAGCCAGCAGTTGCAGAATTTAACCTTAAAATCATAGCGTTCTCACCTGGAAAGGCTCGTCCTAAAACTCAAAAACTGGCACGGGCATAAGGAATCAATTACCCTGCCCAGCTGCTCACTCAGGTTTTGCTGCGGCAGCTTGGAAAGCAGGAGCAGCCCCTCTCCTTGAGCTGCCACACTGAGTAAAGGCTTCATATCTTTTAGGGCATCGTACAGCCTCGCAACTCAGTAGCACCAGAATTCACAATGTTTACAGAGAGAACAAGATCTTTGAAATTGTACCATGGAATATATTAAAAACACACACTTTTAAAGGCCTAGTATGCTAATAATAGTAAAAATTTGTTGTTTCAGGAAAAAAAAAAGAAAGTTCCTTAGATCTCTTAAGTATTCATGTGCATTTTTAAAAACACAGCATACATGAATAGTTACAAACCCCTCCTTATTGTAATTAGAGATTAAATAAATTGAAGATGATGAGATGTATTAACAACTTGGAATTAAATTTGGAAATGACACTAAAAGAGTAAAAGCATATGAAAAGCAAATATATGCCAATTAGTGGCATTTTAATAGTATGACTACCCTGGGAAAGTAATACACCTTATTAAATTTATTAAAACCTCTTTCCAGAAAGAGTTAATTACACAGGCACACCAAGTGTTCGATGTTTTGAATATACATGCAACTCTTTCCTTGACATGCCCACATTTCCAATTTTTTTTCATGACATCAACTTTATGGTTTGTTTGTGCTGCTGTAGTTATCAGGTTTATTCATCAGAATACAAACATTTACAATAAACGGATACTGTTCAGCTAGAGGAAAAGATATGCCTAAAAATGAGGAAAACTAACAAAGAAAAAAGACCTGAGGTCTTCCATCCATGTAAACTGAACAATAGACGCTAACACACATGGTAAAGAAAGTAAGTCCTTATAGACGACTAAGATACATTTGAGATTTTCATGCTGAGTTTTGAGAGTCAACAGACTTGGGTAAGCGCCTCGCAAGCATCCGGAGACCTTGAAAAACATTTCTTCTCCCATTGATGATAAAGAGAGACTTGATTCCTTACTTAGGGTATCTAACATAGCAATCAACAGAGCCTGCATAAAGTCCTGCCTGTTCAGCTGTCGAAGAATGTGGGATACACACGTACTACGCGTGCAAATGTGCTACAAAATAAGAGTAAAATTTGAGCTTTATCAGTTTGTTTGATGCAGTCATTTCAAAAAGACGGCATACAGAAGCATGGTTATTAAATATCCTAAGGGAAGCTTCAACAGAAAACTACCCGCCTTCCCACCCACGTGTTTCCCAAGGCTACCTTAAGCTCAGCAACCTGTGAAGAAATGTGCCACATCAGACTTTCACTTAGGAACTTCATGCCATATGGTCCCAAAAGTTCAGAAAGGGCTCTCATTTCTGAGAAGAAAAAAAAAAAAGTTGTTCTACTTCAAACATTCCTTCTTCAGTTATTTGATGCCCATCATGTATCTAGCAATAGCGTTTTAATTGCAAAAATATTTTACCACAAAATGGAATTTTAGCTATGAGAACTTGTACTTAAAATACTACTGAAAGTTAACAAATGCTGTCTACAATAGAACACTCTAAGACTTGCTGTTATTCCAATTACTCAAGCATACAATAACTACCCCTCACAAACACTCAGCAGAAACATCAATGGTTACCTGATATGTCAGAGTATTCCTCAGCATTAAATGTCAATTCATTTTCTGTAGGCAAATTCACAAATGCCTTCATGGCTGGAAAATAGGCTATGTGACCATTGCTGACTTGCCGTAGCAAAGTTTCCAAATACCTTATCAGAAAGAGAAAAAGGTTTAGATGAAAAGACACGTGTTCATAGGTACTCTATACCTATGAAGTATACTTGTGTGACAAGGGACAGCAAAGCCTATAGACTAAAGTTTTACTTTCGTAGTTCAACTGATATCTGTGTCTTACTCTACAGCTCCATCTCCTCCCTATAAAAAGAGAATTTCACAATAGGCAAACCTTAAATTGCTTTTAACAGGTACTGGGAGAAGTAAACTAGTGAAGTCAGAAACTTAAAAAAATTGCAAACAACTACACTTCTCCAGTTTCAGATTTTTAAATAAATAAAAAACAATATAAAAATCTTGTCACAAACGTTCATGTAATTACTTACCAATTTGTGTACAGACTGGTAATGGTTGGCTCACCATGACTATCTAAATGCTGAGTTTGCTGAAGCAGAACATTGTTAAATACTCGTGTAATGTCAATCTGTACATAATTTTCTATTGACTGGAGGACTGTCATATAGGCTCTTACACTGGTTAACAGCTCTGAAGGCTTTGCAATCTCTTGTGTCGCTTGGTTATACATAGTCATTCCAACAATTGACCTTTTAGGGGAAAAAAAAATTGAAAACAAATAAATTGCATTTATTAGTAAAATTAAAAACAGAGACAAAGATGCAGCTATAAAGATGATTTTATATTCAAAGCTTTTATCTGAATACTTCTGCAATCTGCAAGTATAAAACTCTCATCAATGCACATGCTACACCAGCACTTTTAAAAATAGTTCTAGATGCCAAAGACAACTGTATTCACGGTTCCAGGAAAAATATCATGAGACTGTAAGATTACTCACCAAACATTTTCAAAATAAAGCATTTTTCCCCTCATATATAAGGGCAATCCACAATGCGGAGGACTAACGTTAATTTATTTACCAAAATAGTTGCAATATAAAAGTCTTTTTAAAATGCAAAACTTCTGGGGAATGCAAGAGCAGTGATGTATTAAAAGTGTTCAAAGCATATTAACTAAGACAAAAATTCTTTGAACAAAAGGTGCTGTCATAGTTTAAGTTTGAAATCTCTGTAAAAAAGATCACAGAGCTATAATTAAGTATGAATTGAAAATATTCAAAGTAAAACTTCTATTCTGTGTTGCTTTGCTTAAGAATCTAAAGTCATACCTGATTATCTTGTGATATTAACTATCCCTACTGTACTCAAGTGCATAAATTTTGTAAGACACAGACCATACCATTTAGTGTCTCTTCCTTCTGCCTCAGCTCACGCAGTATTAAAAAAATCTCAAAGTTATCTTGAAAGATCTCATCTCTCTTGCAAAACAGATAGCTTTCCTAGAGCATACTTTAAAAATTACATTTTAACTGTTTTAAATAACTTTGCAAGTTATCAGAAGCTCTGCTTTCAACAGGTAATGCCTCTCAGTAACTATTGTGTAAGTAGATAAAAGAAAATATTTTTATATCATTTAGTAGGTAAACTTCAGTTACATTTCTAGACACAAATTTAAAAAAATGGGTATATGTTAAGTAAATAAATAAATACGAATCTTACCAATGAAAAGCAAATCTCCCTTTAGCTGTCACAGTGATTTCTATCTTTAATCAAAAAGTCAAGAAATTGCAGGACATACTTTGCTTTGTTCAAATTCTCGCTATAAATAAAACCAGGCTTCTAACAATAGATGTCCTATACATCAGGCTCGCTTTCAAGCGGGATGAGAACCGCACAAAGGAATGTATATTCCCTTTTAACACAAATGGATGTGGACTTGACTCGGATTCTCACGGACACCAGGCCCTCAAGCAAACTGTATCAGGGGGTCCTTAAAGCAAAGTATTCTTAGTGAACAAGTACTTGGTGTTGTATTCATTTTAGGCTCTAACGGTCTCAGACTTTCAGAGCTAAGCTTTTGAGTGGTATGTACTTTTCAAAGGCAGAACAGCAACAAAAAAAAACCCCAAAGAAAGAAATTGGTAGATTACTACCTTCATCAGAGGTGAATGGAATGAGTTATTCTGGAGAAGAACATCAGCTTAAGTAACTTTGTTGTTGTTGCTTGGAAATGTGTAAATAAGCCCATTTTCACAACTTTACTTCTGAGGCAGTCTCTTTTTTGTTTTAAAACCAATTCAAATTTGGTATTACTACAAGTGACAATAATAAGCTCCAGTCTAATCATACACGAAACAGGGCAGGTTAAAACAGTAAACAAAAAACCTCCTATCACCGAAACACCAACACTTTAAATAAAGTTAAACTGCAAACCTCTGGAAGAAATACCACTTAAATATCTGAAAAAATAATTCTAAATTGAATATTTATTCCATTTGGCTAACAAGTCTCATTTCTTTCGTGAGGCAAGGAAAAGGAAAGCAGACACTGAAAGTCATCTGCCTGTGGCTTCAGCTCCAATACAGAAGCCAAACCTCCCCAAAATAAAATAAAATTAAAAAAAAAAAAAAAGACAACTATGACCTGCATTGGTCTAGGTTCATAAACCCGAAGATTACAGCTGATTCCCTATAAAGTCATGAAGTTATCTTTACTTTTATACCACCTTGTCTTACTTTAAAGATGGAGGGCTCCAGAGACCTAATATTATGTCTTGATGAGTAAAAGTTTTATTAAGTCTTTAGACCTTGTATGGAATATATAATTAGCAATCCTTGGCACAAAACACAACCAGGATACCTGGCTGTTTTAATATGAAGTCCTCTCCCAAAGTTGCCATCTGCCTGTTTCTGTAAACAACGACGGGAAGATCAAGGCAGGGACACACATGAATATCAAGTGGCAATACTTTTTATTTTAAGAAAAAAGATAATTAAAATATCTTTTCAATTGGCTTTGTCAGGTCTTGAGTTCTGATTTTTAGATTTCCCTTTCAGCAAGCCAGCAAACTCCAACACTTGAAACAATCCAGCTCTGTGCAAAAGAACAGTGGGAAGACAGTCTTTATACATGCCTAAAAATAGGCATCACCAACTCCTACAAAATACACAGGACTAGGAATGCACGATTAGGCTATTATATAGGTGATATTCATTTCTAATAGATTTTCTTTTAAAGTAGGAATGAACAATTGTGTATGTCTGCATATATAACTTGTCATTTCAGTCAGAATTTGACTTACGAGTTTCGCAATCCATCCTTTTAAAAACTAGTTTTCCGTAGTAAGTACACAATACTTCCAGTGTCAAATCAATAAAGGCTTATCTTGTATATGAATACATCTATCTTTACAATATTTCTTACTTGGTAAAGCGGATTTCCAGGTGAGACGTTAAATATTCTCTTGGGGTAAACGTATGTTCCCAAACCACCATGTTTGGTACGTAATTGATTGAGAAGCAGAGCTCAGAAAGTGCAGTGTGCAGTTTGTCCAGGCTTTAAGAACAGTCAACAAGAAATTTTAAGAACAGTCAACAAGAAATTAAGAAAAACATTTAATGTAATATAAATACATATTATCATGGAAAGCATACACTGGATGGAAGATGCCTCAGGAGCAGGTACAGCTCTAACTCTTCATTATCTTTTTCTGCTTTGAGACACTTTTCTAGCTTATTTAAAAAAAACAGTATTTTGGGTAAGAACACATCCTACAACTGCATACTGAACTGCATCACACACAGTGATGCGACAGATAGATCTATTTATATATATACATATACTTTCTTTTTTCCCCTTGGACAGTCTTAAGGAAGTTCTTTCCTAGCTGAACTAAGCAACACAAGTAATGTTTGTTACTAGTCAGTATTAAAAGAGAAAAAATATTGGGGAAGGAATCTTAAGCTACGAGTACGTTCTTTGGCCTCAACTTCTCTAATCTTTACCACATTCTGTGATGTTCGGTTGTTGCAATTGTAGCAAACCCACTTCCCTTTCAGCAGCGTGTGTTTAGCCACTCAAGCCACAACGCATTTATTGTTTCCTTCGCTTAGCTTCCTTCCTCCTCCTCCTTTTATCACTACCCTCTTTTGTCCTGTGATCTTTCCTAACAATTACCTGTTTTCCTCCTCTATCATCTCTTACACCCCAAAGTGTATTTATTAATCTTCCCCTCATATCTCTTTCAAGGGGGTTTTTAGGTTTGATTTTTATTTGCATTCAATATGTAAAATGCACGTTTTGACTCGGGATTCAAGGTGAAAGGAACAGAAAAGGCAGCTTACTTTGTCACAACCAATCTGTTTTTCCTCATGCTTTCTACTCCTGGTTTCTCCCTTTCAGGTTCTCCTTTCTTTCCAGTCTGTTTTTTTGACTTTTTGTTCACTGCTTGACTGATGGTTTTGGCACAATGCTTTGGCAGCAACTAGTAAACGAAAAGAAATAGCCCCTCCAAATTAAAATCCAACTTTTTAGCATCCATGAGATACAAAAGAAGCTTATGGTCCAGGTGGAGACTTCATCACGCAAGTAACACATTCTTCCTTTGACTGCTAAGTCAGTATTAACAAGTCTTCTTCAAATCACCTTCCATTTAATAAACAGAAAAGTTCTCCAAAACAGGGGAAGCGGGGTGGGGAAGGTGAACAGGATTAGAACCGTAAAAATTCAGAAAGCTGAACAGATAAAAATCTCAAAGGAGAATTACAACAGACACAACCACACTCACCTGATCGCTCAGCGTACATTGTTCTGTGCAAATGTCTGTGATAAGATTTCGAGCTTGCTTAGCCATTTCATCCAAGAACATGTTACACAAGGAAAGACTACGATCTCCAATATGATGTCGCTGTTAAAGAGCAAAAAAACCCCAAGTCTTACTTTCAATTTCCTGTTAGTCTTACAATATTCAGACAACACACACACTGTACTGCAGTTAACAGTTCACTAAATCATAGAACTGGGGTATGAGAAATAATAAATTCATTGGTCTTTAATAGTCTCAGCTCCAGGGTTATATTTTTTTTGGTTTTTTTTTTCGGAAGCAACTTGAACCATGAAATGTTCAAAGTCAAAATGGCATATTATAATTAAAAATATTTTGCAAAACATCTTCTGTAAAAGGAGGCAAAAATTTTAAAAAGTAGGTTTTCATGTTTAATTCTGGAATAAATCTACTTTAAAGTGCCCAATTCCCTAGGTTTCTGTGAATCTCCTCTTCCTTCCTTTGTACCACTACTAAATCTAAGAAAAAAAGAGCATGCAACTCGAGCTATAGAGAAAGCACGGTGTCATTCATACCACTGCCAAAGCCAATAATGAAGCTCTGCTGCATTAATTTCTGGATTCAGCCCCTTTGTCACTGGATCTGCAGAAGCACAGCCTTCTGTCTCAATGAAATCCTTCTTTCACCACTAACGTTTACTTTCTAACAGACACACTACCACACATTGTACACAGTACAGCAAAGATTATTTTTCCAAAATGATAACAGTTAACGAGTCATCCAGTTCAGATGTTGAATCCAAAGTTCTGCTGGCTGTGGCAAAATGTGCTCGCTGCAGCTGAATTCACAGTAACTACTGTACAGCGGACTTTGGCTACTGATTCCTTACTGTTACTATAATTGTTCTGAAAGACATCTCTTGTCCTGAAATCAGCTTTCCAGCTTTCCTGGAAGCTTTTTGGTGTTTGTCTAGTATAAATAGAGTTTGCAGCTGTTTAAAGTAAAGTATATACAGGGAAAATAATGATATAGATATACTGAGATGAAGTTTAGCAGAAAAGGATTTAATGTTTAAGTAAGAAAAACCCGCATTGTACATATTACAATAGGTCTTATTCATCTAATTGTTTCAGATGAGCACTGTTAAGAATGAAAATACACTTTCATGAGCACTACACAAAGTTGACCAAGTTAACCCCCGGAGTAATTCCGAAGTCAATGGATGCACAGGAAATGTACTGAAGGATCTATTTCATTACAACAAAAACAGAAAGAATTTGCTCAGAATCAAACTACTCCCTTTAACAAAGGGTCCATTTCTTTAAGCAACATTCTGCATTTTTTTCATTTCTAATTCTAACCAAAGAGGGCTTGCATTACCCAGTTCTGACCAAAACAAATGGCTGCATTATACTGTGTATCACTTCGGATTTTTTTTTTTAATCTTACTGAAGAAGCACTATTTCTAACAAGCCACACAGAACTCCCAACTTCCTACTTTCTTTTTTTTTGTTTTTTTTTTTTTTTTTTAAGACTATGAGTTCATAAACCATTTGAAAGAAACACTGCTGCTTGTAAATTTTAATAGGCATACAGGCCTTATTAGCATCTAAGCCTGAATGACCCTGGAAAAGTCATCTAATCTTTGTACCTTAGTTTAATCCCTCTTTAAAACAAAGATAATAATATTTACTTCAGAAAAGGATTTTGAGATCTATGGGTGAAGAATCCCCTAAGAAGGTATCTATTTGTTTTACTTCCCTTTTTACCACTCTCCTCCCTCGAATCCTACGTGCTATAATAAACACCTTGCAGCGTTCAGCTCTAGTCTTCTTTACTTTAAATGAGAGACAAAAATAATTAAGACAATGTATTTAAAAATTACCTCTTCTGGGCATAGTTCATGGGTGCAGCTCATAAAATGAGTACAAAGCAGTGGGAATGCAATTGAGTATCTTGACTGAGAGGGAAGCTCCAAACACTGCTGAAACATCTTCTCAAAAGCACGACTATAAAAACTGATTAGAAATAGACATTTAAATAGAATACATACATAATTTCACTGCAAATAAAGTCTACTTCACACAAATCAAATACGCTGTTAGTGTCAGTAGGTATAACTTATACCAAAAGTTGCATCATGCTTTCAAAAGAAGTTTGTTTTCTGCATTCACTTCTTATGCATTTTATTTGCATCTATTATTATTATTACTGTATTTTAACTCTGATGTTTGCCACCTAGGCACTGCAAAAACTTGCACCTTTTGCAAAAAATGCATTGAGGAAAATCAATTGTGTGACTGCTTGAAGAATCCCTCTGACAGATCTTCAGAAATACTTTTATCAAACTAATTCAGATATAAACCTGAAATTCTCATTGATTCTCCCACTGGAGAATCCTACAAAGGATTCTTCCTACAAAGTTTGCCATTTAAAAATTACACTTGCAAGGACAAATCAAACAAATAATAAAAAGCTTCTACAGTCAGGTTAGTAACTTACCAAAATATAGAAAGATCTGAGGTTTCAACCAACATCTCCACCAAAGAATCTACCATTTTTGTGTGGAAAATGATTGTGTTCATCATTTTTCCTAGTTCTCTATGGTCTGCAAGACTAAGTGAAGCTTTAGAAACACTGGTGTAAGCCTGGAAAGACACAGGAAAGAAATTATTTTGTATCTACGGCTGCTTTTTTGTGAATTCCATTGCTATTGCCCAGTATAAAGGTTCAATACTGATTATGCTACGTGGAGGACACCTGTGGGGCTTAAAGACTGTGGATAGACGATTTTATCTTTCCACTGTAGCTTAAGAAAAGCAAACTGCCTTTCAGTGAAGTCTCTAAATGTCATTTGAATACGACACCAATTCACAGATAAACCGTAGAACAAATGCACTGACAAAACACAAACACGCACTTGTGAGCCTCCCCTTTGATAATCAAGTTTTGGAAAGCAAGAAAAAGAATGTGGATTTTGAAAATATAAAAATAAGATGTCTGTCTAATCTTGAGACAATTGATTTACTGTCTAACCAGTACTCTCGCCTTTATTAAGTCAATTATTAAGGATACTAATATTGCAACGCACAGAAGTGACCTCACTGAGCATTATTTTCCCACTGAACAGTTCCTACCTTCCCTGGCTGGGCAGGCTGAATCACACTCCGGACAGTTCACAGCCGCCAACAAACTGCTCATCCTCAACATACTCTACTTCCCAACTGTTACCAACACCCCAAAGAATGATTTGCAGAAAGCATGCAATGCAGACAAAGTTACATCAAAACATGGCAAATTATCTGCTTAAGTATTTGCCTGATTCTAAGAGAGTAGGTTATCCTTAGATAGCCTGTCATCCATTTACAGTGTGAGAGTAATCCAGAAGTAATTTACTAAGTATTTTGGTTTTAAGTTAGCATCACACATATTTACAAAGTCTTACCTGCAATCTAAACCAATCTAATCTCATTCCTCTGAAGTCAAACACCTCTCCATCTTCAACTGCATCAGGGAAAAATACAGAACATAAACCCTTTAGTTAAACAACTACATGTTCAGATATACTATATCACACCTTCTAAAAAATCCCAAAGTAATCAAGAATTACTTGGGTACTGAACCTCATGCTTTTACCTAACAATTTCAATCCAGCACAGCCTTGCCAACAGGAATTAAAATATCTAGATGAAAATATGGATAATATGCTTTCTAAATTAAAAGGTAGAATTACTTCCCAATAGCATTCTTCAAAAGCTCTACCTGTATAGAGCCGCCCTGGAAAAAGGACACAAGAAGACGCAGATACCGTAACAAAAGAAAAGCAAGGGAACAAATTCAGATTATGCAAGTTATCTGCTTCTACTGATTGCATGAAACAAAAAGCAATGAAGCTTTCTAGAGGAATCTGTCATTCTGTAACCATTTTCCCAAGTTCATTTAAACTTACCTTGTTTCACACTTAGTGAAGTCATTGTGTTTACAAAAGATGACATGATGATTGATTCATCCTCTGGGCACACTGAAAGATTCTAAAATAAATGTTGTTGCTATTATTATTTCAAATTTGATTTATAAACCAATGTCAATACCCAAGCCCAATTATCAGCTATACTCTGAAAGGTACAAAAATTTACAAAAGGTAACTTAATCGATGGAAAATTTCAAATAGTGCTATTTAACAGCTTTCACTTTTTAGTTCATTGGTTGGTGACAGATACCTAGAAAAGCTTGCTTCCAAACCAACATCTGCTCAATACGGAAAAATCTGTCAGCAAACGTGCCCATGCATTTTCAGGCTGTAGTCATTTACAAAATGGACACCAAGTATTTCTCTGTTATACAACAGACATCAAACATTTTTCTGACCTCTACAGGCATCTGATCTATCTGCATGGAAAAGCTGACCATGACAGGATATAATGGAGCCCACATCAGCATCGCTTTGCAGCCCACAAAACCCTCTCTCAGTAGTTTTTTTACTAATGTTGACTTCAACGATTGATACCACCTGGACGATGGGCTATGGAGTTTTCGAATTTTACAAAACGCAACAGTTCACGAAAAAACAGTTTCAGCAACTGATAAGATCATATTTCTATTAAATAATACAACACAGAAGTTTCTCGTATTTCCACCTATGACTGACATTTTAACCTAAAGGCTCAAAAAATCCAAATTCTCGCTCAATCATTTGTCTAGTCTTGTGCTTGATATTTGCTATGAATTAATTAAAATTCAGGTCAACTTATTTTGTCCTCATTTCAGTTTGATCCTAAGGATTATCCTATCTAAACACAGAATGTTTGTGCCACTTGTACAGCATTCAGAAGTCATCTAGGAAATAATTTCCCAGGAATCGATGACAAATGGCAAAAAATATTTAATTCTGTCACCAAAAAAAAAAAAAAATCTGTTAAAATGTAAGTACATAGAGTTATAAGCAAAAAGCCCTAAATACAGGTACTCTGGTATTGAAAGTAAACCCAAGGACTCAGTTACATTTAATAATTTAACCAGTGATACAAACAAGTATTTAAACTGTTTAAATAGTTCATTTAAACAAACAGTAGAGTATGTAAGTTCCACCTTCTGGTAATTGATGTAATGCTTGAAGTGTGAAATTAATTTTTTTGAACATGACAAAAAAGCCTTCAGTACAGACTTGCCAAGCTTGAGGAGCTGACCTAGGCACAAAATTTGGGCTCCATCTAGTGGTCACTAGGGAATAAAACCAAAGCAGTTCAGGAAGCCTATCATCTCTTTCTCAGGCTAAAAAAGAAAAAGGTTTCTGTAACACCCCTTCAGTGGCAGTACTCGTTTTACTGTCTCCAAACAGAACATCGCTTAATAACACTTAAGTATGCATATAACAACCAAAAGTACAACTCTAAATCCCAGAGTTAAACAGCAAGTTAAGTTAATTTGCCTTATTCTGTAATGTTCATCAAAATCCTCAAAACAGGATGCATTTCATAAGACATTTTAGACAAAAAGGCCTTTTTAAAGTTTGCATTTGAGAACTCAAAACCACAGTCTTGCCATACCTGAACAAGCTCATTTAAGACCACTGCATCAAAGCCGGAGAGATACTGTACATAATATCTCTGCATCACCGGTCCATATTTTCGCACGTGTGCTCTGAGCTCCTCCATGTAGAATATTAGCTCTGCTATGTGTCTAGGCAAGAGGACAAGGAAAAACTTATAAATAAGAAAGCATCCAAAAATAGTAAAAACAATTTCTACCAATGCGTCTCAAGGGGACTTCTTCTGATACCTTCCTTTTAAAAGTATTATTAACAGGTAGTTTTTGTATGAAAATATTTGTTCACATTGTAAAATGAGTTTACACACGTAATTTCCTCTGCAAGGTAAAATCCACTGAGCAGGAGATAAATTAGCAGGATGCCCTCACGGCAGTCCTCAAGGGTTTGTATAACCAGCCACTTATTTTTTGAAGAAGCCCTTCTACAATGCTCAATTTGAAGAAAAAAATTCTCAAAAAGTGGTTAAATCTGAAAAATATAATTGTAATAACTGCTTTTCTGTCGGGATGGTTTTGGTTTGTTTTTTAAAACCGTAAGGACAGTTAAATACTTGCTCAGGTTGTTTCAGAGAGGGAGTGGGACCTCCACATGCCTAGCACCTAGTCCAGTGAAGAAAACCCCAGCTTTTCCTACTCCAGCTGTACTCCAGCTTGTGATTGTCACTTCTTATTTAAACTCCTGCAGTCAATACAGACTTTCAGCTCAATCTTGCGTTTAATAAACTTGAGAACATCTCAAAGACAACTAGCACCCTTCTGCCTATCCATATTCATAAAGCTCTTAAACCCATTTCTCATTTTTAACTTCTGTTTATGTTGACACTAACGCTGTGTTATATAAACAAATCTTAGCTGATTTAAAAGACAGTGTTGCTATAATACAGGAGACATTCTATAGATCAACAAATCAAGCTCTTCGACAGTTTCCTCACCCCCACTGATTTGTTCAATGCAAACCAGTAACACTGAAGAGACAATAAAGCTTTTTTTGTTTTGCTTTCTCAAAGGAAAAAATACCTAGAAATTTTATAAATTTATTTTTTTTTAGAAGTTCATTTTCTATAGAAAACAAACTTTCACTGGTATGTTTCAGTTTCTGGGATTCCCAGGTAAAGATTTTCTGAACAGTCCCAAATCTTTCATGTAGCCATCCTTTCCCAAGATTCCCTTGCCTTCCAATGCATTTCATCTGTGAAATTCTCATAAACACTGAAGGTATCACACTAAAAATTGTTAACATACTTATCTATGAAGTCATCTGCGCTCTTCTTTGGCATATTATCCGCATGACGAAGAAGCCAAATAATTTCATCACGAGCAAAGGATAACGCCATAAATACAAAAAGTGCCTGAAAAAGAAAAAGTTGTTCACAAGCTTATAAACATATACAACAGCTGGACATCTTGTGCACTCAAAGAGGCAACTATTGTCTTAAACCAAAGAATTTTAAAACTTAAGTAGGTTTTATCTCAAAGTAAAGTGTAGGGTTTTTCCCCCCTAAACAAACTAAATGGCACATTACAACTGAGAAACAAAAAGTAAGATTGCATAAATGCAAAATGTAAGAAAAGTAATTACCTTGGGACCCAACAGGCCTGGCTGATCAGACAGGACAGTAGCCAGTTCTTTGAGTGCAGAACGTAAAAACTTGCGCCTCTCTCTATGCATTGAGCCACTGCATCAAAAGAACAAACCGAAACATCATCCACTGTGCTAACCACAGAACATTTGATTTTTCCAAACACTTAAGTCCAAGCAGAGGCAGCTGATGTCATACCAACTTCAGTATCTTGAAGAATGTGGTTCAATTACAACTGGCATCCCCATCACCGATGCTGCGTATTCCTGAAATACGGTTAAGTTTAAAACCCAAGTTCTCTGCCCCTGTTCTGTGATTTGCATTTGACTCCACTAAAACATTCACATTAAGTAATTAGACAAAAAGAAACTGGAGAGTAAACTAAATGCTTCCATCTGGAAGATTTGAAAAATAATCTAAGATCTGGGAAGTTAAATTGATAACGGCATTAAGCACATCCAGATTTAAAAGAACAATCACTATATGATCTCATTTGAAAATGCACAACTAATTCAGGATTCAACAAATGCTGTTTATACAGTCTTTATAACTTTGTTAAGAAAACCAACACTAAAATCTGCCAGCAAAACTTTGCAAGACACTTACGCGTGTGAAACAGCAGCTTCTTTGCACTCTCTGATGTCATTAATACGCTTGTTGTACCTGCAAGCAAAAAACAATCCAATATGGTAAGAAGTACCAGTAGGAGAGTTTAGCAAGAGCTGAGCAGGACTTGCCACAGCAAGCAGGAGACAGCCAAAAGCTCACGCAAGACTTATTCCCCTGATCAGAGCTAAATACTAAAACTGGCTACCCAAACCGAAAATACTCGCTACTGAAGTGCTCTGGTGTTCGCTGGTAGAGGTCTCAACTTTGTTTCTGTCTGAGTTTTCACACGATATATTGCAGAAACAGTGGCAGACAGATGCAACTTTTCAAGCAAACTCTGCATTCATGACATCATTTCTCTTCCCTAGATTAAGATTTGTGGGCGAGATCATTAATTTTAACTTTTGCCATTTGAAAGACTGATTCACCAGACTTTTTCAGAACTGAGATAAAAAAAGGCACGATGGTTATGAAATCAAGCTCCTGGAAGTTATACACTAAAGAAACAGTCAAGATACTAAGCAAAAATGTTTGTGCACTGACTTTCCTTGAGTAGAATTTATATGAAGTAGTAACATTTTCAAAACAGTCCTTCAAGAAATTCAACATTTTTAACAGAGGTTCTGAAAGGAGAAAAAAGAGAACCAAAACTTACCCTCGTATGTTTACAAACAAGTCTTCTGCAGCTTTGTGAATATGGAATACTTCATCCCGAAACAGAGCCAAACAAGAGCTGCTTTGAAGTGCAAGCTTCCAAAGGTTCAAAGCCGTAGCATCACTATTGAGGATTCCATGGCACAAAATAAACCCAACTTCAAAAGTCCACATTGATGTATGTCACCAAGCAGATGCACAAAGACAGTAAGAAAATAGTGGGATTATTATGCATTTTCTCTTAAATTAGTTCAAATAGTTCATTGATAAACTGTTTAATGAAGAACAGTTTCATATACAAAAAAATACCCCACTGTTCTAGAGAAGGTATTTTCATAATATTTTTGTAAGCTGAATTATTTAGTCCTGATACTACTCAGTTATTTTCATCAGAGTTACTAAATCTCCCACTTTTAGTCCAAGTCTGGAATAAAATGGTGACAAACTCCATTCCAGCACATGCTGAATTCTAACTTCGCTGCATCTAAAAGTATGATACATAGAAATGAGATTTAACCAAGTTCTCTAGCATCTAAAATCTGAATACAACAGCTTTTGTACAGTGCAGAAAAGCAAGTAGTCTTTTAAATGTTAACTAGTTTGGTTTTTTAATAAAACCACGAGCTGTTTCAGAATATTTTACTCACAAATGATCCATTTTTCCATTGCATCCAGAGAGAGGTATTCACATGGC
This sequence comes from Balearica regulorum gibbericeps, assembly GCF_011004875.1. NCBI lineage: Eukaryota > Metazoa > Chordata > Aves > Gruiformes > Gruidae > Balearica > Balearica regulorum. The sequence continues at coordinate 6,477,828 of NC_046189.1, forward strand.
ATCTGTTGAAAAAAACAGTAATCTGTAGCAAACTATAAAAGACAATACATTTCATAAGAAGTACTTTTTAGAAAAAGGGACAAATAAAGCCTCGAACGCTGATGAGTCATGGAAGACTGCTGCTGATTACTAACAGGACATTGTTTCATCCCTCTAGAAACGGAGGGTTTGAACATTAAATGAGCTTCTACACCCTCCAATACCTTGAACAAAACAGTGAAAAAACATTTGACAAATGTTTAGATTTGACAGAGATTGTATTTAAGAAAATTAAAGAACTAAAGGCTTTTGATATACACTAATCACAACCTGACAGCTGTTAACCCCTGAGTTTTTTTAGGAAGATTCGTATCACAACTGAGGGAGCGAATGCAAACAGTAAGCATTTTAAAGGAAGTATCAGTTCTGATTTCCAGTCTGTGGCCCACAAACATCTAAGACCATACACATGATTCCTTCCTTCTACACTGCAGAAGTTAACATTGCTTCCCTTCATCTTTTCAAACCTGGAAATGAAGGCATGAGCTAACCCAAGAGAAGCTTCAATTAACACAAGAAAACTTTTCCCCTGTACTAAAGTATTCAGCTCTCCCAAGCAGCCTATTTACTTCTCTGATTAAAAGCCTCATAGAGGTAATCAAATAGAGAATGAAACACCCCTACCCTATCTTACGGAAAAGCTTGCTTAACCTTAAAATAGAACGCAAATTAAAAGGCCGTACTGTGTCAGACTGTGCAGGATTAAGCATTGTACTGGGGGCACTGATGAGGCTCAGTAGTTGTGCGTTTCTCCACTGGTCAGCTGAGAGATTTCTTCGAGGATAGACCATCTGGAGTGAAATCAGAGCGTCTGAAAGGGACTAAAAAGGAGACCAATGATCAGTTTGAAGATGTCCTTGAGGCTCAGTCTTGGATAAATACCCGAGTTTTTTCCTTCATTTTGTGAACTGTGTATTGACACTGTCATACTCCAAGCACAAGAGACACTAAGTACTATTTTATCAGTAGTGCTGTTTTCTCTTATTACTAACAATAACAAACATTTTACTGAACTAGTTCCGAAATTAAACTTGAGGTTAAAATGCATTGCATCTAGTTTACTTCACATACATAACACTATTCCAGGCTAAGGGAGGGATGAAGAGAAGCATGAGGTTTTGATTTTTTTAAATGATTTTTTAATTAGAGTTATAAAACTCTGAGTTCAGAATTAGAGGACATGAAAAAAAAAATCAATAGGGGACAACAAATCTGTCACGTACAACTGAAAGTTGTTCATTATTTATTCAAGCATCCCAATTATTGTGTTATTCCCTTCTCTGCCACTTCGTTTAGTATGTCCTTCCCTCTTTGCTAGCAAATTATGATTATTTTGAGCAGATACTGTTTACAGGAGCATCTTCTTGCAGGTTAAGCTTATCTGAGTAAGTGCTGTCCCACACCTCCCTGTCTTTTGCATCAATACTGGTGCTTATATGAGTCCTCAGGGAGTCAGGTCTAAGCTTTATGCCAGCAAAGAAGGTCACTCCAGCAAAAAAAACCCAAAGTCATCTGCTGAAGCTAATTTAAAGGACTAAACAACTGCTAGGTCTACTGCAAAGTAGAGAGATGATAGAAGGACAACTTAAGTGTGCGGTTCCATGAGTGTAACCTAAGTATCTGTTTCTATAGCATGGTGCCTGAAGGGATCCCTGACCCCAATTTATACCTCTAGCACAGAATAAAATAGAGGTATAAGCAAGCAGAAAGCATAAGCAGAAGAGCAAAAATCAGAGTGAAAAATGGCTTTACAAAACGTTTCAATAGAAAGCATTGGTCCACTGATACGAAAGCATAAAAAAACAAACCTGAAAAGTAAAGCATCTTCGCTAAAATGTGTCCAAGAAAAGGTTAATTGCAACTGAGATTCTTAGCTAAGTAAGTCTTAACAAGACAGGAATCGTGCAGAAGAAAGTATAACAAAAATAAGATTACAGATTATGCAGACATACGAGAAGTATTAAAAACTATTTCACTTCAGAGCACTTTGAGGAGTAGCTGAAAAACTCTGAACTTCTGGTGACGATCTTCAAAATTTTAAGGAAATTAAGAAAAATCTCAAGAGGCTTGGAGAAGGAAAACATAACCAGTATCTAGACTTCAAAGAGCAAAAAAACCCCTGCCAAAGATTCCAAAATAAGTAGACAGGCAATCAAATTGCAAGTGCTGAGAAAATAACACCTTTATAAATAACAGTCAGTCAGTATTGATCAAGCAAATCTAGTTGCCTTTGTCAGAGCAGCAAGACTAGTGGACCAACTGGAAGTGATAAACAGGATATACATTGACTTGGATGAGGCTTCCGTCACTTTTCCAAGGTAGTCTTATATGAAAATACAGCCTAGATGAATCTTCACAGAACTGGCGCACAATCAGCTGCATAAGGATGCAAGCTTAAAAGCATTGGTACAGAAAAGGCTTCAGGAAGTGGGTTCATTTAAGTTAGTGAAGTCAGCCAAGCAGGGTACAGAGTGTCAGCTTTTGAGGACAGAAGCTATTATTAAAGAGGCAGTGGGTATCTCCAGGATCTCCAGTTTAAGGACAAGCCAAAGCAAAACCCTTCAGGTTACAAAATAGAAAAAAAAAATCTAGGATGGTAAACCAGTAAAAAACTGGTTTCATAGAAACATTAGCCATCTCTTTATTTCAAGCTACAAACCAAACCAGAACACAGATGTAGCTATTCTCACATGATCCACAACTGATTTTTAATCAATTTCTAATCCTTAGTGAATAAAATGGAACCTTACCAATGGGTCTTAGCATTCCTGTATTTCTATAGGTTCTGTTATCTAACATCAATCCCCAGCCCATATATCCATTGTAAGTAAAATCTCCTGTAAAATTTATACCTAATGGCTTTTGACAAAACAAACCCTTGTATATTTTCTTTTTCATCTCTGCTTCTCCAAATTAAGGTTACTGTGTGCCTGTGAAAAGTAGTTACATACTTTACTGTGAGGTACAAATTCCTCCATCATTTTCTTTAAAGGATTTTCATAATCCACAATCATCTGGCCAAGGCGTGGATATTCTCTGTCACTAAAAGCAACAACAAACAATTCACTCAGGTATAACTGTTATTATTATTATTATTATCGTACACATTTCTTGTATGACAGATTTTTACCTTGCTCCATGTGTCATTTCATGGGCATAGTTATACAATCCAATGATAGCCTTCCTTTCTTCAATTCGAGACAGCAATATCATTAGAGTTGTGTAGGTTATAATCAAATCTAGGTAGTTCTTTGTTAAATCGAAGTTTACAGTCTAGAGAGAAAAAACCCAGTAAATTATCTATCTAAAACTTTTAGAAACAAGCACAAAACTTTTTCCTTACCTTTCCACCAACTTTCACCATTTTTAAAATACAATGGACTCTCTTGATTAAAGTTATTGTTCTGGTTGCATGCAGACTTTGTATAATCTGAATTTATTCACTTGAATCCCCAGAACTGTTCACATTCATGAAAGCAAGCACGCAAATAAACCTTTCCAGACTTAACTGTCACAGGTTAGTTGACAGATAGGAAAACTATTCTTGGATGTTACTAAGTGATCAGCAAGTGCTTTGCCTATAAATTATATTTTAATAAGACTCTGTGATGTAAAAAGCTAGCACATATCCAACTGGCCTGGTAACATCATTCCATAGGATATATACCTACTCCTCTTTCATATTATGAACCTTTGTCAGCCAAGCTGAATTTAGAGTCATGACTAAAACTAGCAAGATGACATTATGAACATTAAGAAAGCAAGCTGAAACCAAGAGGAAAAGGTGTTTGAGGTTTTCATTTGGGGGGGTGGGTGTGTGTGGGTGTGGGTGGGTGTGTGTGTGTTCGGTGTTTGGTTGTGAAGTTTTGGGGTTTCGTTGGTGTTTGTTTTTTTTTTTTTTTTTAATATAACACCTTTAGCTGCTTTTGTACATGTTTTAGCCAGCACCAGAAGTGACCTCCTCAGATATCTTAGGTGGACACCAGCAATATTCCTGTTTTGTAAGCTTACAAGGCTTAACCACGTAGATGACAGTGAACCTCTAAGAATAAACTTGCAGATGCAATACAGCAAGAGTTACAGAAAGATTTGTATGCCTGGTAACGGACAATGCTGTTACTGCTGTGCAGAAGTAGACTGTTGAAAATAGTCTGTCTTTTGATTTCAAGCTATTTATAAAGTCAGGGATCTGAAGACTACAGTATTTTTATTTCTCTTGCATTTGTAACTAGGGATGTCATATTTCTTGGGCTAACACGAACAATTCCTTCTAGGACTCTTTTTAGAAACACTAAGTAGCATTTGAAAGTTTAAATACAGAAACTTACAATATCAAAGAAGACTTGGCAGACATCAATAGTGTTCAGCAGCTCACAAACATGGTCCTTGAAAAACAAAGCAGTAATTTCAGTTTAAAAAGACATAAGTAAATCACTTTACTATGCTTAGTGATGGAGACTGATTTTATGATTTTTTTAAAAAACAGAGCCACGAGTTCAGCTGTTTCATTACATAGCATTATTTCTTAAATAAAGAAACAGAAACCTAATGTGAGAACTGACATATTTGCAATACCTTACCTTAAATTCCATAACATCGACAAACGTGAAGTAGTATAATGCCAGGTTCTTCAGAATCTCCGATTTTTCTTTCTGGAGCTGAGCAAGCTGTTGCTAAAAGAGAAACATAAACATGCACACTGTTTTGAAAAGATCTTGAGAAGACTGCTGAAAAATAATACCTCTGAAGCGCAGAGTAACCATCGGACTATGCAAAGAAGCCTTAACACGGTTTTCTAAGACTGAGGTTCTGTGCATCTCAATACACACAGAGTTCTCAAAACAGATGGTTTTAACAGCTGCCGACTATACTTTGAAGATAAAAGTCAAATTAGTACACATTAGTACCAAAGTCATATTGCTTAGCTCAGCTAGAGATGAAAATGGGCAGTTGTTAGGAAAACAGCGTTATCATGTGTATAATTAGCAAAAGCAGAACAGTACGTGAGCACAAATCAGTACGACAAAAAAATAATGACGTTACTTGAGGTGGGAGAAAAGAAGGTGGCAGGTTACAAACTTTACTACAGAAAAACATTATGCTTTTAAATTCTGAACTTACCAAAAAGAATATCCAGGCAAAGCCACGTTAAGCATGCAAAATAAAATGTAGATACAAACATAAAATACAGTAACGGTTCTTTGACCAGTTCCATATAAACACAATAATACATTCAAACAAAAGCAACAAAATAAAGAAACAAAAAAGAAGCAAAACACTAGCATTAGACACTGGTGGAAAAAATGGAAGAGGCAAATGTGAATACAAAGGCATAAAATAGTTCACATGGATTTTTTTTTTAAAAAAATCAATGAAATATCACTTAATTTCCATATTTTTCAAGATTTTCTGGAGGAACAAGACAGATCACTTTAACTGTAATTAAGAACACCAAAAAAAGAAGCTGTTACTGAACAGCCATTCTGTTTATCTATGTATTACAGTTTCACAGCACTGCAAGGATCCAATTATTTAACTTGCAATATTCACTTACTCATTAAGTCTCTTTCGTGATATACGAATTGAGTTAAAGCAGTCATAGCACTCAATATAAAAAAGTGCCCTCCGAGAAGCTGCAAGATTTTAAATTAAAGACTGATCAAGTTAAATAGGATTTTCTTCTCAGCAGGAACAATCAATTATAAGAAAGATGAAATTAATTATTTCAAATTGGTTAGCTTATTTTCATGAGAGGTTAGAATTGAATACGCTGCTTTATCTCACGGTGTTTATAAAGCTGTTCTGTGTCCTCAGCTTTAGGTAAAGCACTAAAATTCCTCTAAATTCTAAAAACAGATTGCCTGGACCAGTGCTCCATGTCACACGCAGATAATTTTTGCTTCTTTCCTCTGCATTTTTAGAGGTGATTACGATTTTTAGAAGACCTGAGCCATGAGACTCCCAATACAGCCAAGATGACAGGCACATAGAGAGTTATGAGCAAACTGGAAGGGCTACATTATAAAATACTCCTGCCTGCTCTTAAACCAGAGCAAAGGATTTAACTTTCAAGGTCTGAATTTGAATGCCTGCCCTATATAACATTTAAGCGTCTTTCACATAGTCATCAGCTGGGACTTAAATGAAAAACGGGTGTAAGCACATGTTTATTTTGTAACTCCGGATCATCTCATGCACTAGGAAATAGGTTATTTCCCTTTAAACTACTGCATACAAAATCAGTTTTCAAATCTAAATCCTATGAGCTGTATTCTGACCGTCAGCGTGAATTTGCTTTCCCAGTGTATGCCTTTAACTGCCCCGTGCTCAGAGAATGACGCATCCAGCATCATCCCACGCGGAGGCTGGAGCTCTTGCAGGTACGCATGGCTCCAGCCAGCCTTCGGGCCAACTTGCATCTATACTCGGGATCTCCCCGGAGGAAAGAGCGCTGCGTACGCTTCGGGCTGCTTTGTCACTCAACTGTTGTTACATGATGAAAATTCATCACCAAAGAGGCTTGGTTTTAACCTTCGCCCTGGCCCTATCATTTCAAGTACTTATGGCAAGTGATGTAACGCACGAAGCAGAAACAGGGTTTGTTTCTGTGCAACTAACACAAGCATGAATTGGATGAACTTGAGGACTTGTTTCACGAATTTTCAGGAAAAGACCACGATACCATTCAGAAATAAGACTAATTCTAGTGCAAAGAGAAGACAAAACCAAAGCTCACATTACAACTGCACACAAGCCTTAACAACGTTTTCCAATTGCAATCCTAACTCCTGCTAAGCAAGGTGCAATACTAAGGGAGAGTACCAAGATTACAGGCTGTTGTACACCACACGCGTTTTGTGTAAAAAAATAGCAGTAGCATCCACTTCTGGAGGACAGGACAAGTTCAAGTATATGAAGTGGGGAGATATGGCAAAAAAAGGAGATGATGCTGGGAACTATGCTTGCAAAAGAAATAATCTTTTCTATTCTGTGAAGCTGTACATTAGAGAATATATGGAGGTATTAGTTACACTCAACCAAGAATTAAGGAGTCACTGCTGTGCATTGTTAACTAGTTACCCATCTTCCCAGAAATATTTAGACTTAAATGATGCTAACGCTTTCACATGGAGTTAAGGTGATCATTCTTTGAACTCCAAGTGTTAGCAAACTGTTATTTAAAATATTCCTATCAAAGTAAAACAACATATCAACTGTAATCACTGTTAAATCGGTATGGTGCAAACAGTTCAATGCGTACAGCACTGCCGGAACAGCGATGTTTAAAGTACAGCTTACAGCATGTAGGGTCTTGGATGTTTATTTGCATTTTTATCACTCAGGAATGTGGGCGTAGCTCTTTCCACACCCACTGCAACAACACTTTCCATTACTAACTTCCTAACAGCTGTTTAGAAAGAGCTGGTGCTGTATCATTTTGTGTTTGGTTTGAGGCTGTCTTCCTCAGCCTGCAATCCTCATTGAATAGCAAACATTTTTGCTTCCAATAGTCAAGGAAAGTTTTATAATAGGGTAAGCTGAAGAAATAACTCTTAAACTATTACTAACATCAAAAGATTGTTTTCACTATAGCTAACCATGCCTCGTGGATTGGTTAGACATAAGCGTTCTATTTATTCTTAAACAATTTGAAGTACAAATTATACCAAAGAGAACAACAGGATTTTTACTGAACAAGATAAGTTGAATTTAAGATATATGAAAAGCTGTAGAAATTTTAGCATAATATTGCAAAATTAAAAAAAAAAAAACCTGAAGTAATTTAGTCTATTAAAAAATACATCTCCAAACATATTTGAATATTATTTATAAATTAGGATTTTAAGGACCACAGAGTGAAGCTGACACTTTATCAAGTATGTTATCTACAAGAGAAGGAACTGACCTTTACCAAGTTGTCTTGTGCCTTTCATATTAAACCCCCAAAATTTTTACATGACTGATAACGTACACAGAGAAAGTACATTAAAAGAAGTGAAAAACAAATCAGAAAGTGAAAGACAGTCTCACTTAAAGCTTACATGAACACAATGGCTCAGAGACAAGAGAATGACGACACAGACGCTGGCATATTAACAATGTGAATAAATACAAATTTAATATGAAGGCACAGGAAAAATATGAGACAACTAGAAAAAGTTGCTCAGAGTTTTATGTGTGGAAAACCAGAGGATAACTGCAGTTCTCTACTTCATCATATTTATTGGACTGGCAGCAGTAGTGTGTGAATAAGTGTCTTATTTCATGATCCAGGAATAGATGGTAGGTAGAGGAATTTTCTCCTTCTTCTATCAGTGCAGTATTTTTCCTGCAAGTATGATCATTAAACACTCGTATTCGTTTTCTACAATCCAACACCATAGATACTACAATGTCCTCAGAGAAAACATCATCAAGTTAATCTTACTAGATGGAATGTAAGCTCCCAAAAGCAGTATTACAAATTCTGACTGTTAAAATTCTGAGGTAGGGGTAAATAATCACCGTCAGTATTCTTACTGTTGTTTATTACACTCACTATGCTTGCCTCCTGTAGAGGCTTTAGAGGAAGATTTTAAAAATTCAACTCATGTGAACAAAGTTCTGTGCCTACAAAATCCATAGCAGAATGGTGGGGAGAAAGTTCTAATCAAATGAAGAAAATTAGTTTTAAATTCTGTGAACTAACTGTAGAATGATGGATGTGTTTTCTTATTTCCAATTAAAAGCAGCCTCTGAAGCGACATGCTGCAAATAAAAAGATGTAATGGAATATTTAACATGTTTACTAAGGTATTTCTACTGCAAGATCTAGTTTTGGTTTGTTTTCAAGTTTCTAGCACTAAGTTAACTCTCTTGAAAAGGAAATGGGCACCCACGACCCTCCGCAACTGTTTCTGTCCCCAGGGTTGACCATATTATTAATAGTGGCAGGTATCTACTTTCGGAGCAGCGAGGCTCCTCTTTAAGAGCTGATCTGCCAGCCAGTCATAGGGAACAGTTTCCCCATGCTCTCACTTTCTTTTACATAAATTCATGCAGTAATTCCTACAATAAGCTCATTACATACTACCATATCACCCAAGCCTTGGCCATGGATCTTGACATCTCTGGGGCAATGATTTACAGAACAAAAGTCTGTGCTATTCTACAGATAAAAATGTTTTGGACATATGTCTCTAGGTGCTTGCATACTTACATTTATGTCACAAAATCATGAAAGAACTATTCATTTTAAAACGCATGAAAATTAATTTGGAATTGCTGTCTCCGTAACAGCGCTTAACTAAAATACCTTTTAGGTATTAACGAGTGGGGGTTCTTCTTTCTTTCTTTGTTTTGGGGTTTGTTTTTTTCTTTGTTTTAAATTGCCAAGCTCTTAAGTTGTCGATCATTGTATCAGAAGAGGATTTCTACCTTAACAGACGAAGCAAACAGGTTAAGTATTACACACATTCACTCCTTTGCAGGTACTACATACACTATTCAGCAACAAGAGTGAGCAGTGACTAGTTCGGTTTACCTTGGCAAGTGATTTCACTTATAGCAGTATAATACAATGTTTAATTACAAATAATAAAATGATATTTGGATCCTTCTCCATCCCAAAATCATATGCAATCAAGGGTTAAGCCATAAGTATAAACATCACTGCTGACTGCATTTAAGATTTTAAAAAAAGGTAATTTACACTATGACAGTTCTGTTTGGTGAAACGTTTTAAAGATATTTCAAGATTTCACATTAACTTTTGGAATTGCTATGAAAAAAATAAAAATGCACAATTTCAAATGATTGTTAGGTTGAAAACTTTTACAGACTATTCTCTGATTATATCATAGCCTAAGTCGTTTTAAGCTGCGACGTCAGTCTTATGCAGGTAACAGCTGAAGACATCAGACCTGCTACTGCGTACAAAATCAGAACAGTAGGTATAGCTGTTTCAGAGCAAGGCATTAGCAGAGCAATTTCAACTCTGAATGATTTTTAGCAAAAACGTAGATAAATTTTTATTTGTTGCAGATATTTTGCAGTTCCTTCTGTAATAAACTATCATTAGTGCATCCTATTCTCAAACATAAGAAACCTCAACTGCTCGTACAAAGCTGAACAGAGAGTAGTTACTCATTGGCTGGCTTTACTCATGCAGGGGAACTCCTGTATATTAAATTATTGCCTCAGTGAGCTCTGAGGAAAACCAATCTCATTTGCAGTCCCTTCAGCACTGTAAGTTCCTTGAGCGGCAGCGAGAAGAGCTGAATGGGCAACCCTGCGAAGAAAGCACGGCATCCTCTTACCTGGAAAAGATTTCAGTCTTCATGGCCACCAACCCAGTTAATTTTGTGGTGGAATATGAAGAGTTGGGGTCTTGTTGTTTAAGTAAGCAATAAGATATCTGAAAAAAATCGAGTCTCCCAGACAAGAGATCTAGAACTCCAGAAAGCTGGGGAAAAATATTTAAGTTTATTGAATTTGGGGGCTTAAGTTACTTTGCTTAAGATTAAGAAATCTGCTGCCATAGGCGTTAATTACTCTATCATTTCCTCAAAAGTTTTTTAGAGAAAAAGAATTACCAACACACGAGGCAGCACAGCTGAGACCCCAATTTTTCCTTGGAAGAGAATTTCTAAATTATCTTTGCTAGCACTATGCAAACTGCAATATTAACAGCTTCATTAGAAACAAGCAAACAAATGAGTTTTCCCTTTTGGCACTGTACCCCTTGCAGGGGCTGAAAGTACTTCAAAAAGCAAATGATTATTTGTATTTAATGTAAAGTGAACTATTTCATATCTACAGATGCTAATCCAGGTAGGCTGAAAATACTCGCACTGCTTCTAGTCTACTCTCACATGATTTTATTTCCAGTCTCTGCTGACATAATACAGTAGAAAATTATTACAATTAAATCAGGGAAATAACCTCCAAAAATACTGTCTCCTAAGAAACTGAATGTGTAGTCAATACAAAACACAATGGGATTGATAAGAACAATACTAGGAAGACAGCTAGTAAAAGATGAAGATTAGCAGCATGTGGAAAACATGGACGGTTCTCCCACTAACCACACACTCACAAACTTCTGAGTAATACTGCACTGGCCTGCTTACTGCTAGGCAATGACTAAGCCTCAACTTCTCCAGTAGACATGTAAAAATATAGTTTTTCTACAGTGAAGTTGCTGAGGAGCAATCTGAGTAAAAGGAAAACATATGTTCAAGAACAAAGGCAGGTATTATCACTACTTCCCATATGTGGTGTTTTGGAAAGCAGAAAGGAGGCTAGCTCCATCACACAAAGACACAGAGCTTTACCTGTGCAGACAGCAGGTTTTTTCAGACCCTACCCACAATCGACAGAAAATCTACATCTTTTCTCCCTGCATCTCCAGTTCCTCATCATGAAGTATTTTATGCTGGTTTTACAATGGCATTAAACATTAGCGTTGACTGAGAAGAGGGTAATTTTTAGGTCCCACTACAATTTTTTTCAGAGTTTGGTATGTTCCCTTTTGACTTCTCTGCAGTGAGAACCTTGCCAGTATGCCTTGTTAGAGGATGAGGGCTAAAACACCCTCAGAAAAATCAGGCTGCTTCTGCATCCCTTACTTTGGAACTTTTCTTTTGAAACTAGTCAAAGAAATTCAGTAAAAATAAATGTTATCCTGCATCAATACCAGCATAATCAGATCACTGATCTGACCAAGAATGTTGGTGCTATAAAGCTTTTTGGAAGGCTTTTCCAACTTAGAAGGCTTTTTCAAAACAAAGCTTTAGTTAGTCATTTTAAAATAAATATAAATACTAAACTTTCCCAAACACAGAAGATACTTTTTATTATTATAGTATAGTTTCATTTTCAAATAGGACTCTGAAATGTTTTGTTTCTCACTCTGTAAATCCCTCATTTTTTTTGTTTACATACACTCCCTCCTTTGCAGGCATTTCATACGCTATTAGGCAATACTACACTACTTGCCAACATCACTAACAGGTGATTTAAGAGCTCAGTCTTCAAACTGCACATTTTCAAGGTTGTATGGTTCATGATGGTGATCGGAGAAGAAAGGGCAGGTGTAAGAGATCACAAGGACTGCCCTCAGGCAACAGGAGAGAGTGAGTTATGAACTGATGAGGTCCAGAGTTATCTATAATCGATCCTTTGGAAGATGAACTACTCCATTTTCTCTTTCAGCCCGGTCAGCAAAGATTCATCAGGCACTTCATTCTTTGAACTGCTCATAAATTTCACTCTCTGTACAATATTGAAAATCAGCGATTGTCACACATTGCTCTAGTCTGACTCAGCATGCCAAACATTGAAGGAGGAACAAAACCAAGACCTATATTTTTTTGTGAATAAAGATGTAAAAGCTATCAATAGCAAACATAGCAGAATCACTTGTTTCGAAAGAATAACAATGCAGGCTTTTCAAGTTCAGGCACCCATCTGATTATGGTAGACACTGCTCAGTAAAAATAATTCAATAAAATGAGGTGTTCACTTCTGAGACACAATGCACTGTATGTAAATGATGTCACCTGAGAAAAACAAACTAGCAGCTAAGAATAGGCCAAAAAAAAAAATCCAAAAAGCAGGCACTACCGATTCCCTAATGGAATGCAAGCTTGTTCGGCAATACCTACTGACAGGCCAAGAGTAATTACTGTGTAGATGCACAACGGTAAGCAATGGCGACTGCTGCAGCTGAAGGTACAAAATCCAAAACCCCTCCCTGGAAGGCCGTCCTGGAATTTCCCCTGCCATAATCCTTTGTAATATTTCATTAACTGATACGTCCCTGTTCCAATAAGCTTCTTGCCCTTTCAAATCTCTCGTGACCCATTTCCCCACTGAAGGAACTCACTGGTGTGCCCTCCTAACACATGGCGAGCTGGTTGTTGGCCAGCACGAGGAGGGAGACAAAGAGCAAGGAGGAGAACGTCTTCCTGACCATGAGCTAGATGCTTACACCTTTTTGAAGCTAAGGTTTACAACCCAAAATTTATCTTACATCAAACTAGAACTTCCTCTGCACATGATGTGGCTTTTGTCTTGTCAGATATCTGATATGGGCAAAGGTTTCTTTTGGAAGACACACCACTCTACAGGAAAACATCTGTAAATAACTAAGACAAGCAAACTGCCATCAGCTCTGACCACAGGGAGGGAAACCCCAGCTGCCTATTGCTATAACTCAGAATCCCTCCTTTAAACTGTGCTCATACATAAGGAGGATAGGCTTTTGATAACTGTGCTTAATAAACACAGGCCTGGCTGCTCATGGTAAATAAACACAAGGCAATGACAAAACATTGTCAGTATGTCCTGTTTTAGAAACTGTGATTGTCAAAATATATCAAGTTAGCTTTGATCTCTTTCCATAAACTTCACAGTACCAAATCCTTAAGTATCTATCATTAGTTAAGCTCCAAATTCGTAGTCAACAACCAGAAGATGTATAGAGCATATGTGCAACTCTGCATGAAACAAATTCTATGTACATCATCTTTTACTTTTAATAGATCTACCACTGAAGTTTAGAGAATACAGAAGCACTTACCAAACATGGTTTAAAGGGATAACTATTTTCACATAAATTTGATAAAGAATTTGCCATATTTGTTACTAACACAATCAAATTCAACACAAGGATGAGCAATACTAAACAATACAAAACATGTGCAAGTTTTAAAGTAAGAAAGCACAGTGTTACTGAGATTGTTTCCTCCATAAGGGAAAGTTTCTCTCTTTTTTTTTTTTCATTGCTATTACTGAAGACATTACACAGAAACTTTAATGGCATTGCAAAGGAAAATTATTCCCACTGCTACTACTGCTACCATTCTGCAGAAACCTGAATGCTTAAAGCAAGCCTAAACCTCTCAAGCATACATGCATGTAGTTGCATGCAGGGAACATGCAAACCCAACACCTACCTCCACTTTCCACCTTTGGAAAGAAATATAAGCAGGTAAACCAAAAATCTTTCCCTTGACTTTCATATTGAAATAGAGAAACAATTGTACATCAGCTGCCAAAACACCTACCTGTAATCTAACAATCTTAATTACCTCTACAATGCTACAAAGTCAAATTCAGCAATACTGGGTGAAAAATAATTTCCTATTGCAACTGAACCCACTGCATCCAAAGAAGAAACAATTATATTTCTGTATCTTTGTACTTCACAAGGTTTCTCCTCACATACTAAAGCACTCTTTATTCCCACAGGGATGACGCCATAGGCAAGGGCACCTGCAAGGTATGAACACCTTGCAAAAGTACAAACACATTTTGCCTCATTGCAGTCAGATGCCTTTTACTGTGATGAGGCCTGACCGGCAGATCAAAGTTATGCAACTTTCATCTTCTGCAATTGGTCTGGTCACCAAGAATTTCTGCTATCAAAGTGTAGCGTGATTCTTTGAGGATTATTTCCTATTGTTAATTCTTTGAAATGGAACAGAAGAGAGTAGGCAAAAAGAAAACCAGAAAGCGTCCTACCCTAACAAAACCGATCCAGAATTACAGTATAGCATTCTCTCTTTGGAGATGGTTCTTTCTAAAGTATCCTCTCAGAGATTTGACTCAACAACTATATTCCGACTGCAACTGTTGGAATCAGAAGCTTTATAAGAATGCATAAAACCTCACAGATTTGGGCAACAAGTGCCGAAGGGTATTGAGAAAAATACTTACATAGCCACTTGGTTACTTACATTGTTGTTGCGTGTTTCTACTGCTGGAAACTTCCTGACTATGAATTTGACAGCAGATTCCAGGTTTTTGTCAATAAGATAGGATGGTTTGGCTTTGGGGTCACCGCATGCCTATAAAAAAATACAATAAAAAATGAAGTAAAAACACAATCATCCATCTAAAGCTAAGCGATAGTTGCAAATCTGAAGACAAACTAGAAAGACTCTTTGTTTGTTTGTTTTTAGTGAGCAGGTGACAAAATGAAAGGCAAAGTGCAGGGACTGTCACAGCTGAAATATGCAATGGCAAACAGTACAGAGATGCTCTTCTACTGAAAAAGATGCATGGAAGTATCAAAGCAGTTAGTGCAGAACAGCAGTGAGGGAAAAAACTCAATCCTAAAAGGAGGAGAAAAAAAATAGTTTCCTTTTAATGCTATTCCTGGTTTGAGGTAGTGTTGTGTTCATCTGGAGTTAATAAACTGTTAGAAAATTCAATCATGTCATCATCTGTGGAGGACAGTGCTGGACATGTTAAATGATTCAACTATCCTTTGTGAAACAAAACTAAAAGCCCCACCACCAATCTGCATTTAATTTTTGTTTAAATTGTTAACTGCAACACAATTTTCTATACCACAATAAAACCACCAGTACTCGCCTAGAGTATCCTATTTCCTTAGATTAAGAACTCAAGTTTTGCTCATTTTTTTTACTCCTACAGTAGCCTAGGCTGTGCTTTAAAAGCAGCAATCAAGAAGCATAATTCCATTTTGATTTGAACAGAAGTCGCAACTAAGCATTAGATCTCTTAAACAACTTACATAGACACATCGGAACAGCTTCTGTGGACGAACGACTGACGAAGCACCTACTTTTGCCAGCTACAGTGCATGCTGTCAGACACACGACTTCAACTACTCTGAGTAGCGAGCCATGCTATACCATTTAGTTTGGAGAAACATACTAAAAGCAGTGTTACTTACATGACAAAATTTGTGCTCAAATTGTATTTTCTCTCATTTAGCTTTATAGCACTCATAGGGATTTGCAAAGGAGTTTCGTGTCTCATGCAAAACTAAATTACATGCTAGGCGTTTCTACGCAACATAGCGAACTCGAATGACAGCTCATTTAAAAACTTTTCCACACTGATTTCTATGACTGAGTTGTGGACTGTAGAGACAGAAGTCATGGAGTATGAGACCGATTCTGAAAGCGGGCAAGCGGGCAAAGGGAAGGTGAAAAGCTTTGCAAACCTTCCAAACTTGTCCTTGCTGGGAAAGCAGTGTAATAAAAAGAGAGAAAAATTACATATAAACAAATTACTCTTAAACTCTAAAATATGTTACATTTAAGCGAACTAATACACTATTACCTACATCCAAGAGAATGTTATGAGCATCTGTTACTCTAGGCAGCATACCTTCTACTGGATGGGGATTACTCTAATACCCACAAACCACTTTACATGTACTTATTATTAGATTTTTACTATCGTGCAAAGGGCTGCGTATATACCGAGACATGTAACTTAATAGTATTTCCAAACTAAGTTCAGGTAGGGAGAGAAAAAAGGAGTTAACAAACATCACATGCAACTACAGGGGAAAAAAGGAGAGAAACTCAGTGAAGTTTTACATACCTGAAAAAGAAACGGTAGCCAAGAAAAAAAAACAAAAGAGTCATTATTGTAAGTTTCTAAAACTCCTACCAGCAGTACATGACCATCAAGATGTATGCTAATGTACTACTCTAATACCAAAACTCTCACATTTGCTAATTTTCCCCACAAAAATACTAAATTTTATTAAAATATCACATCTATAACACTACAAGAGGAATTCATAATGAAAATAAATTCGGCAACATGCCCAGTATCCGTTGGAGATTAAACAGTTGCTTCGATATTCTTACAGCAGCAAACAACACGTGCCACAGAATAGATATTCTGTACACACTGGAAAGTCTTTACACCGTTTCAAAAGTAAAAATTACACTGTAAATAGGTGTCAAAACATTAAACAATGCACGCTTCAAACTTATGAAGTCTTAATTAACTAGATGTCATGGGTTTGTCAGAATCTGTGTCAGTTTGTTTCAATTTGCTGCCCCTGCCACACATTATATAACCTTCTCTACTAAAAGGAGGATTACAAACTAGGAGAATAGCTTACCAGACAACATATATTTGTGGCCTGTTAAATTCCAGTATGGTTGCTTTTATATAGGAGACAAGAAATCTGCCACTCTGGACTTCCTGAATTTTTCAGCCTGAATTCAAACACTACTTCCACGTACACTCCTTATTTTTCCTAGCAACAGATGTTTTCCCGCCTATAATCAGCTCTCCAAAATATTTACTAAAAATGATGTGCTACCCAAGCCCTTACACGCAGATCATTCACGTGGAAACAGATGCCTGAAAACACTAACGTGCACATCCTCGCGTGGCTTCAGGAACTCGAGTCCCAGAGACGACGAATATTATCCTCCGTCTAATGGGCTATCCCCCCGATATATCTGAATATGCGAGAGCGCTTTGCTCCTCCCCGTTGTTTCTTTACTAACATCGAGCAACTGTAATTCTTCCTACTAATAAACTACACAAGACTGAAGCATAGATAAAGAAAATTGCTGCAAGATATAAAAAGTTAAAGGTATCCTTCATACATTTCAAAATTCCAGCTTCTAAGCAGCTGCACAAGCAGCCTACCTACGCGGACTGAATAGAACGAGGTCAGACACCACCGAATGAGTGGGTCAATGTTCTTTTCCTTCCCTCGCCCATATGCCACAGCAGCTCAGCTCCTTTCTAAGAACTAGTCTTATTCGATTACTAGCTGTTGTTGCATCAATACAGTTTTCATCCACAGCGTTACCTGCATTCAGCATCACATGTAAAGCAGTCTACGTACACTAAACCTCTCCTCAAATGGCAAACAGACCTACAAAGCTCAAGCTCACCATGGTTTACTCCAGAAAGCATAAAAGAATGAAAATACATCGCCCAACCCTAGCACTTCTGCATCAAGTACCAAGTGTAAAAGTGCGGTAAGGCACAAAACCGCACTTTTACACTGTAGAAAGAACAAAGACATCGAGGGCAATGGGCTTAGAATATAGATGAGAAAGGTAGCTTTTGCTTTTAATAGTTGTATTAGTCAAGACGAAATCCCTTGTCAGTACTGTAACAGACAGGAACATCGTGGTACGCCATACACAGCTCTCTGGCATTCAAACAGAATTCTGAGAATTAGCCAAATGCAGTAGCCCTTTTGCAATCAGCCTTAGATATCACTTATTCCCCTAAGTGGGCTGCAATAACCTTTCTTCACTTCTTATCTTTAAAAAAAACCCAACAAAAAACCCAAAACAAAGGCTACATTTTTTTTTTTTGCATTAAGAAGATATTCAAGATTTTGAAATGTTCTTACTAGTGCAGCATTCATGGAATACAGCTCTGAGAAGCTGTGGGATTCCAGCTGCTTCAGCCTCGAAATACTATACTGAAAGAATCTCTCAGCAGTCATCTCAATTCCTTTGTACATTACTAAACAGCTGCCAAGCAGTTATGCCGAAAAAGATGATGCAAAGCTACCGTTAGAGACTAATCTAAGTAATTTAAAAAAATAAAAAGGACTCAGGCGCTGCATTTCTATCCAGTTACAAAGCATTTCTTTCCACAGCACTTTAGAATGGTACCCTGCTATGAAAAGCTCTCAACTAGGTAAGCCTATTTTACTGATCTGATTCTGTGCATCCAACTCTTAACAAGAACAACATGATTTCTATAGCTAAGAGATTCATTATTCAGAATACTCATTTGCTATCATACGCACAGGTCATCAAAATTCAGAGAGATCAGACTGCCTGTACTGTTTAGAGATGCTTCACTATGCCATACGTTTGGAATTAAAGCAGTGTTTTCCCACCTAGCCTAATAATCTAGATAACTAGTTTATTATTATTAAACAAAATTCAGACTTCACTTCTTCACTTGATGCTATTAGGTTCTTCTATACTATTTTCACTTTGAAAATGAAGACAACTATACAGCTTCACTTTCTAGGTTGTCCTCATTCAGAAGTGGCCAACAAAAAAAACATCCGGTAACAAAAACCCGCTTAAGGTCTACATTTAATACAAGGAGCCTCTGAAGAACACAGAATCCAGTACAACTAACTGCCTTTGGCTCAGAACACACCAACATTAAGAGATACAGCAAAGAGACCTTCTGCCCCAATATAGTTTCAGCTATCACTGCAAAAACCAAAGCCTAACATTTTACTTCCTACTTAAGGGCAGAGGATGTTGGAGAACAAAAAAACCCATCTATCAACAAAATTACTACATACATCCAGCTGACGTGACATGAACAAAGGGAAGTTTAGGTTCAGGTACAATCGTTGTCAGGAGTCAGTGCCATGGCACAGTATATAGGGTGCAAACTTGCACTTAGAACACCTTAACTTCACTCGTGCCTTTTACATTAACCTGCCGTGCGTCCTTGAGTAAGAACGTTGGGAAGTATTACCTGAGTTTTATCACCAACAGTGTAGGATGACAAAAAAAAGCCTAAATATGTTAACATCTTTTTTATATCCTTCTTTTTGTTGTTAAGCCCAACCTATTCGAAATGATTAGCAGGGCTGTTTCCCAATAAAAGAGAAACCGGGCCATTTAAATCAATAATTTCCTATTTTCATCCCCCAAACCTCCTACATCAGCAGATGATTGTAAAACAAGTCATATTTTGCAGCAATTTAACATGTTTTTATTACTTAGGGATCTTGATTTACTGTTACTGCAGACATGAGATAAAACACTGCTAAGCACAGTTCCACTGGACTGTGACAACATATACTGAAATAATCTTAGTCAACAAATCACCTCACCTTCACGTTTCATTTACAAATGAATCTGTACTAAAAAACTCTGCAAATTTAACGAGCAAATTGATGGAATTTCAACGTCAGCAAAAAATATGCCACCTCCTGAGTTAGTAACTTCCATTAGTAAATGGAAAGACACTAAGATTTCTCGTACTAAAAAATGGGAACAGCTCCTGTACGTACCATTTACGGTTTACTACAGTACATTCTCTTGACAGGCAAGAAAGGCACACGCCGTAAAACTGTTCTTCTTCCCTTGTCATAGCTGCTGGCATTGAAGACTTCACCCTAAAATGGACCTGTAAGTTTGAAGGCCTGGTTTGCAGCTATGCATCCTACTAAATAATACATGGCAAAGAAACATTCAAAGAGACAGGTTCATCATTAACTCTGGATTTCTGTAGGATAAAACGTATTATTTATCCTTTGTTTCTGTCAAGCATCGAAAATAATGAGATTACCAGCTGACAATCTCCAATTTTGAAAAAGCAAAACTACTGAGAAGGAGAAAAAGGTGAATAACCAATAAAGAGCTGCTTTGAATGATGAATCCGTAAGGAAACGGTTCACACTACATTTGCCTTGACAGCTCTGATGAAGCCTACCACAACTGCTTTGCTGTATTTTAGGTTTTATGGAAGCCGAAGTTTAATAATAAACAGGCTGGTCCCAGACACGCTTTGTGAGTGAAGCCTTGTCCCTCTTAATAACTACGCAAGCAGATGCAAGAATTAGTTGGTCACACGTGGACAAATTATTAGTGTATAGTTTAATACTTTTGATGGCTAAAATGTAACTGTCCTACACCAGTATCACTTGGATAATCTCGTGCCAAGTAAGTTACATTACTGGTGTTTGCACTTACATAAATGATAGTCGTACAAAAGGTAAACCTGTATTTTGATATGTAAACTATGCTAGTAGATTCATTCAGAACTGTATTGATCCTGTGAACCAACCACGATCTGGAATGAGAAGAAAGTCTGTATTTAACTAATTTTCAGACAGTCTCTGTAGGCCGTGGACTTATTCAAAATATGGCTCAAAATTATTATAAATTTAACAGTTATTGCACTTTTCACGGAGGTTGAAAAGTTTGAGAGATAATGTCAAAATTTTGTCAGTCCAACGTTTCCTAGAACTAAGCAAGACATCTTCCCCACCATTACTCATTATTTGGTGTGTCTTGAACCCCAGTGTATATGCTTTATTTTAAATCCTAGTGTATCTCTACGCAGAGGTCCAACCCATTAAAATGTAAATTCATGTGAAATCAGAAGAAAAGGCTAGAAAGGACGTTGAGAAATCGTCTACCCTATTTTCCTGTTCCAAAGTGGGATCAACTGTATTTATGTTGCTCCTGGGAGATGTCTGCCAAATCATTACTTACAAGCTACATTCAAAAACATTCTCACAGTCTTTTCCAGTATTTAACAATCTTTTTCATTAGAAAGTTCTAAGATCTAAACTGAACCTTTTTTCGCTACCATTTAATCCATCACTTCTTGATCTCTGTGGCCATACTGAATTGTACAAACTATTCCCCTTCTCTCTACAGCAGTCCTAAATACTTAAAATACTTGTACCACTTATTAATTTACTTAAAAAAAAAAATTCTTCCCATTTTCTTAAGGGGTAAAGTTTTTTGCATCACTGATCTTTCTTACTATTCTGCTCTGGACTTTCTCCATTTTACCCACATCTCTCTTGAAAAGAGTGTCAAATCAGATACATTTTGGATGCGTCTCAACGCATGCCACGTAGAGCAAAAACAACTACTCCCCTTGTCTTCAGACTATCTCGCTCGCACATCTATAAAACTTCGTGTCGTCCCTGGTTTTTTGCACCGAAACTTAGATGGCTCATGTTTGCCCTGGCACGTCCCTAACCCTTCCCGGCTATTTTCTGCAGAGTTACTATCTCATTACTTTTCATTTTGTATTCTAAATTTCACCAAGCACAAAATAGCTTACAATCATACTCTCTCAGCCACCTTCACGTTTGTTAGAACATATCTACAATTTGTTATGCGTAAACTGAATTCCAATCAGCTTCTTCATTATTTCTGTAGCTTCTCCCAGTTTCCTACCTACAAATTTCTTAAACACGCTGTAGTCATCACCTAGGTTGTTACCACCCAGAGTGACTGGAACCAGAGGTAAGACACAATCCAACAAGACCCTGCTGAACCTCGTCTGGCAATGAGATCTTCATAACCGTTCCCTAATATGGTTATCCTTCTGCTTTCATCGCCACTACTTCATCCAGAGCGTACTTCCTTAGATTGTTCGTGAGAACAATCAGATGATGTAACGTCAGCAGCCTTGCTAAGGTCAACGTGTAAAATTTCTACTACGTTGTCCATACTAGGGTGACCTGTCACCTCGCCGATGAAAGAAATATGCTTGGTTTGACACTATCGGTACAGTGATAAATTCACATTGCCCTCCTGTGTTTGTAGCACCTGTTTAGTAAGCACTTGGTTCCATTAATCAAATACAGGGCACGTGAGACAGAAAGGAAAAAAAATGAAGAGAAGTTTCACTGCCACAAAACTTTCCCTAAAGATAATTTATAAAGTAACATCTTAATAAAAGAAAGCAAAGCAATGGGAACGCCCTGCCTAATCTGAATCTGAAATGGAAAACTGTTATGACTTTTTAGCTGTATCTCCTCCTCACATGATCTTAAAAATCTCTTGCAACTAAAACTGGATTTGTTTTTATGTCAACACACGGCAGGGCAAATGAACAGTAATCGGCAAGGCAGGTAATTTGCATTTGTAAACAAAGAAAAAATGCAAGATAATTCTGGGCATCTACACTTGATGCAAAAGGATAAATGCTTGTGTTTATTTTAGAAGATATCATGGGATATTTTTATATTGTATTAGAAAGTCTTACTGGTTTTTTTACAAAATTGGCTGCTTTTCTGAGTTAAAAAAATAATGTGACATGGTATCATCAGTTTGTGGTTGTGTCCTGAGCAAAAGATTTATTTTTTTTTATTTTTTTTTTATTGCCAGCACTGACAGTGAGTTTGTTCGGGGCTTCCTCTTCTTCTTATCAGTGGGACAGTACTCTGAGCCATTCCTCCAAGATCACAGACACAAACAGACAAACATATACTGCATTTTAACCTTTAAAGAACTGCTGACATCTGTCTAGCACTGGAAGTACTACTGCCCCACCCTAAGACACTTCCTGATGACCTGAAGACATTATCTGTTCGTTCCAATGCCAGCCTTACTATTCAAACCCAGGCTATTTGTGAGCTTTTCCTCTCAGCTCTGCACTCCAGGACAGAGCTCAGCATCAAAAGGGTAATCAAACCTTACACCCTTCCAAACTTCAGAGCTCTGCAGCTTGGAAACTTCTCCACGTTCTCACCTAAAATCTCTCCTTTTTCCAGAAGAACCACTCTAGTGCCTAAGCAAAACAGTAGACTTTATCGACTGGTTCTATTAACCAATTGACTGGCTTGTACAAATGTCCTCTGCAATGTTTAGACTTTGGCAAGTCCTCTCCAGCCCAGTTTTGGAGCTTTCAGGATCTTTGTCTTCATCCCAATCTCAAAGCAGCATAAAAGGCTGGCAAAGAAAGATATGAGCTCTATTCAGCCTTGGCTGATCTGGCAAACTTGCCGTTGTTTCACCACGGGAGACTTGATGCACTCCTCCTTTTTCCCTCACAGCATACGCCTTCTCTTGCTCTTTTGAAAAGAGTACGTACTTTAACTGCTGCAGAAGAGAAAATAAATAGGGAAAACAAAAAATACTCAGTTTTTAAAATGGCTAACAAGTAACATCCTCCATACAGGTAAAAATCCAATATTCCCACTATTGCATCTTTAAAGAACTAACTGGCAATTAATCACCTGCTAAATTATTTTAAAACTGGCTTCATACTAAGCTACGTGGTGCTCACAATAGGATTGGGACCACATTTTTAGTTTGGAACAGTAAAGATAAAGTCAGCTACAGCCCCTGCAAATATTTCTTCTGTTCCTTATCTATGACTTCAGTTTGGTTACGCAGTTCATATCTAAGAATTGGTTGAGGATTCTCATTTTTTAGATGCTGTGTAATCATCACAGTTGTGAAAGTCAAAAGAATTTGTTTTGCTAATGACATTTTAAGAAAAAATCTTGCATACAAATGTAAAACCTGCACCGTGAAGAACAACAGAATATTGCTAGCAAAGCAATTAATGCTAAATAAGAGACTCATTGTGTTTGAATAACATATACTCTAAATAATTCAAAACCTTAACTTTTAATCCCTAGCAGTTCTGTGGACAGTATACTGCTTCATTCATCAAAAAAATCACACTCTTGATTTGCTCTGGACAAATCTATACTTCAGGTATTTTAAGATTAAATCTCTTATTGTAAATACTTCCCAGTATCCAAGGGTTTTATAAACAAACAAAAGATGGGCCCACAGAAAACAAGATTATTTCTCTGCCACCACTCTTGAACAATACACTTATTTGACAGTACCGGCAGGATTACACAAAGGTTACCAACACAGTCTCAGTCCGCTCTGAAAGGCAACCACAAAATCCAAGCTTCACCTGAGCCAGGATGGCATGAAAAACCCCTGCTGCCCTTGACTCACAGAGCTTTAGTTGTAGACAAGTAGTGACAAAAGAGCTACATGGAAAACAACACTACGACTGCTAGCCTGGATAACTGAGGATAAATTCTTAAAATGTAGATGGAACAAATCAGGAGAGAAACCTGATGGTAACGGTAATGGTAAGATTTCCCAGGACTAATAACTGGTCCTAATAAATAAGACAGCTGAAGCTAGCAAAGGGTCTTATGTCAAAATAACAACAGCACCAAAAAAATCCACCTCTACACAGATCAAATGTGACTTTTGTCTCATCATCCACTATTACCTCAGTAAGCCCACTTTTCATATTTTCCATGTCACTCTCAAAGGCAAGAAAACATACATTCAGATACTCCGTTTTAAAAACAACACACTTCCAACTACTTCAGAAGACTACAACACAGAAGGTCAGTAAACAGGAAACGAGGAACATTTAACAGCTATAAGCACAATGACGTCGAAACTTAAATTTATAGAGCAAGATAAAGTGTAAACATCAAGTTTCTAACTGCTTTTAACAGCCTCTGTGACTCCCTGGGAAGTAAAATTTTCCTGCTTTGTTTCTAACAGTCGAGAAAACTCTTAATCATTTAAAATCTCTACGCCCTAGACAGCATCTACAGCAATCTGTAAGGCAGCTACGAATACTTCACCTCTCACTTCCTCTTATTAAAAAAGGCTTAACCATTTCCTTTAACCGCAAAAACCGCAGATTGTGTGGTTCTCTCTAGTAACTTCAGTTTTGATATCATTTCAATGCAGGAAGCTATGAGAATCTTAAATAGTAGTTTTGGAATCAACTGTTTTCAAAAAGGGAAAAAGTAAAAAAAAAAAAAAAAAAGAGGAAATATAGAAAAATAGAGGGTTGAAAAGAGATCCACAAAAAAAATACCGTAATCAACCCCAAGGCTTCTGGGGCTCACCATCAGAGCCAGCCAGCTACCACTGTCCAGCAGTACTGTATGCAGCTTAAGAAAACTACTATTTGAATCCCAAATCACTGTGTGAATACACAGATATGTGTCTGGGACATCTCCAGATATGCAAAACTACACGTCACACAGTAATCAAGCCGCTTGGTCACGCCTCCTCTCTCTCTGCATGTAAGACCTACGCAATTTTGGACTCGGTTCATGGCATTTGCAGGAAAAACTGGTGTCACCTCTAGTGCTGATGCTCCCCTACCGACAACCCATCCACTTGCATCACTTCACTAAGACAAGTAACAGCAGAAG
Source organism: Balearica regulorum gibbericeps (assembly GCF_011004875.1). Taxonomy (NCBI): domain Eukaryota; kingdom Metazoa; phylum Chordata; class Aves; order Gruiformes; family Gruidae; genus Balearica; species Balearica regulorum. The sequence goes on from NC_046189.1 coordinate 6,503,317, forward strand.
CTACCACCATATGGGCAAACGTGCTCAGGCCTCTGCCATCTAGACGTGCCAGCAGAAACGCGTCCGTAGGCGCTGGACCGCTTCGCATGAGTTCGGCGCGTCCCCAAATCAGAACACGGGTAATGAAAACAGAGTCCGCGCTCACAATGGTGAATGCACAGCTGTACGTCAAGACGAGGTTTAATTTTTCCTGTCTCGTTTCCGGCCTTCTCCCCCCAAAGCATGGCTATGCTCAGCCGAAATTCCCCTAGCCCGTTTTTCACCTGGTGCATTTCCCTCAAAGCATAACAAGCGCACCCACAAATGACTTCCCCATTTTGCGGCTTTTCCCCATAAATAGGGAATTTCTGTTTTGCGTTAAAAGTGTGATTACATCGTTACCAAGTTGAAGCAATTTTCCCACGTACGAAACTGCAAACTACAAGGAACTTCACTTCTATTTCAGAAAGATAGGAATTTGCAACAGTTTAGTTGTAACACTTTTACTTATGTCAGTGAATATTTTCAGAAACATTCAAGTGCACGTTACCTACTGACACTGCTTTGGATCAACGCTGACTCCTGAACAGTTCCAGTTAAATAAACAAGTGACTGAAGTAACACCTTAATTAAAATCAGCATTGCACCTGGTACAGTCAAGCCACCCTTACCACTTCTGGAGTACACATCTCCCATACGAGCAAAACGAGTTGACAGAACGCATCCTTCAGCTCACATCCGTTCAGCAGAACCACTGCTGACAGAAACCTGGGTTCTGAAGTCAGAGCGATCCAGAAAGCACCTAAAACTCTCAAGCTCCCTCTGCGATTGCTGCAGAGCAGGCCAGCTGAACCCAGCACGCAGAACGGCACAGAAATTTTAACACGCGAAACCTGCAAAGGTATGCTCCTTGCTTGAATGTAATAACCAACGTTTTCGTCAAAATAATTAAAACTTCTCTCAGAAATAATTGTGTTGGAAGCAAAGCAAGATAATCTTAACTAATATTCATTACTGGAAGGGGATTGAGCAGCCGTGCACATTCAGACGCTATATCTAGTGCACGTCAGGAAAATTAACCTGAGGCGACGGCACACGAAGCACCCGGAGCAGGAGATGGCCAGGAACCACGCTCTGCCATCCAGGAAGGCGCAAGGATTTCCTCCAGAAGCGAAATCGGCTCCGCACGGAGGCGTAACCCGTCCTTTCCCTCGATACCTACCGGGAGCTGCAGCTTCCTGCACGGCCGAGCCACCTCACCTGTGCAAACACCGACACTTATTTCGTTTCGGGAAGGCGGGGAGCAGCCTCAGCACCCACGACAGCTTCACACATCTGCTCCACGGGAGCTGCTAAGCAACCGCGCGCCTCGAACTTATTGAAATTAAACTTACTAATTTTACCCCAAACCCTTCCCTTCGGTAGCGACAGGTTTCGCAACTCGGCGTGGGAAAGCCCGTGCGGAGCGGCCCACTCCCGGCTCCCGTGACTCACGCACGGCGGGGCGGGAGCGGCTCCGGGCGGCACCGGCTGCCGCGGGGGCCGCGCCGGGCCTAGGCCCCGCGGCGGGGGGCGCCGGGCCTGCGGGCGCCGCGCAGCACCGGGCCTCCTCCCCTCCTCCCTGCCTCCCTCCAGGTAGCGAGGCGGCGGCTGCCGCCCGGGAAACCCCGGCCCCCCACTCCGCCCCCGGGCCCACAAGCGGGCGCAGCGCCGGGCCGGGCCGGGCCGGGCCCGGCCGGAGCGCCCGACCGCGGCGGCGACGCGGCTCCCGCCGCCTCCCCGCCCTGCCTCTCGGGCCCCGCAGCTAGGCCGCAGCGCGGCCGGGGGAGCCGCAAGCCGCGCGGCGGCGGCGGAGCGCCGGGCCGGGCCCGGTCGGGCAGCAGCGGGGATCGCTCCGGGGCGGTTCCTCCCCCCGCCTCCCCGCCGGGGCCCCCGCACCTTCTTGATGTTGTAGAGCCGGGTGAGCATGCCGACGCCCCGGTCGTTCAGGATGGTGAGCTTCTCCGCCAGCTTTTGCTGGCTCGGCTGCAGCACCGACCGAGACATCCTGCCCCGCTGCGCTCCGCGCCCCCGGCTCGGGCCCCGCCGTTCCCAGCCCCGCCGTGGCGCGGCCGCCGGCCCGGCGCTGCTGCCTCTGCCGCCTCCTCCTCCTCCTCCTCCTGCCGCCGCCGCCGGCCTCGCTCGCCGCTGCCTCCGCGGGGCGTGGCCACGGCGCCGCGTCACGTGGCGCGGCTCGCGGCCGCCCCCTGCGGGCCGGCGGCGGGGCTGAGGAGGGGGGTCCCGGGGCTAGGGAAGGGGGTCCCGGGGCTGAGGAGGGGGGTCCCGGGCTGGGGAAAGGGGGTCCCGGGGCTGAGGAGGGGAGTCCCGGGGCTAGGGAAGGGGGTCCCGGGGCTGAGGAGGGGGGTCCCGGGCTGGGGAAAGGGGGTCCCGGGGCTAGGGAGGGGGGTCCCGGGCTAGGGAAAGAGGGTCCCCAGGCTGAGGCCCCGCTCCCCGCCGGGCTGTCACCGCGGGAGGCGGCTCCGCGTTCGGGTGCGGAGGGCAGCCCCCCCCACCGCGGCCACCCCGCTGGAAGCCGCGGGGTGTCGGCGTTAGGTCCGCTTACACATGGTGGTGGGTCCTGCTTTTGCTGTCGTTCTGAATGTCGGACCCCTTGGGCTGTGTTTTGGGTAGAATCCCAAGGTGTGCTTCAAAACCATGAGGAACATTCAGTTTTCGTCAAGGCTTATAACAAAACCCGTTTTTTTTTTTTTTTTTACTTAATCACCTGAAGTGAAGAACAGAGGCTCAGAAAAGCGTCGCACGGCGTATATTGACACCCTTATCATCGCCGTGACCCTCATTTTCTGAGGGCACTTCTGGCGGCACCACAGAAGCGCACCTGCGATGGGATCCGGGGAGCAGAAAGCAGCCGGGGCCACCCGGGGAGCGGGGGCCGCGAGGGAGCCAGCCACCCCCAGCCACCCCCAGCGCTCTCGCCAGCCCTCTGAGCCGCTGCTCTAGACCGACGCACAGCAAATTCAGAGAAATACCATTTCGCCAATTAGATGAGTCACATCGCTGCTATTTTTTTTCTTCTCTTGAAGCCACGGGAATTAAAAGCGTATATTTTTAAGGAATAGCGAGATTTCCACGCCATGAATGTCAACGAGAGGCTTCCACGAGAGCTCTCCCTCACTGCAACCTGTTACTGGGAGGGTTGCGCTGCGGAGCGGCCAGCACAACCAGCTGGGATGCAGGGCTCCCAAGGCTAGTTAATGGGAGATAGGCTTAAGAATTAACCTTCCAATCTTTTTTTTTTTTTTCTCCCCATAATGGCACTACCATCTGTGCCTTTTTTGCATATTAATGTTTCTATTTCATTTTCAGTTTGCATTTTCGCATCAGAAATCAGAATCAGATGATCTCAGTCTTTTAGTGGTTTTAAACGAATAGATTTTAGAAAGAATAGAAATGAATGCGAGAAGCCTAAATGTAATTAAATTGTTACTGACCTCCATCTTCACTTTAGCAGTTACAAGATAATTTATGATTCAGAATGAAACCGGGAAGCGAGAACTTAGAGTTCCAATCTTAAGTCTGCTATTGACTCATTCTTTGGCCTTTATCAGATGATTTTCTGCCTCAGCTTTGTGTCCAAGAGTTGGGAATACCTAGCAACGATGTTGTAATGATTAATTAGGTTAGACCTGACCTTTCACTGCTGGAGTCTATGGAAAATATCAGAAACATTCAAGTCGGTATTTAAATTTGTAAAGCATAAGATTCTATGTAATTTCAAAGTATTTAATGGATAATATCTATAGTAATATTTTTACACAAAGTATCTTCCTTCTATTATCGAGTAATTTTTAAAAATATCAAAGAATATTTCTAGTTGCAATAAAGATGTTTTCTCATGTACAGCTAAAACAACAGCAGCCAATTTTTAATTCCATATTCAATTCCCTTTCAGTCCTATTCAGTCTTCTGGAAGTTTCAAACATTAACAATCACAGAATTTGTAATTTACATGTAGCCAAACAAGTGGAATATCATCAACATTGTGACAGTTCGTTGGGAGTTTTGTGCATCATATTGAAAAATCTATGATCTAATAACGCAATCTTTCTTCTTCTGGAATTAGTAGAAAAACTATGGATTACAATGGAGTCAAAGTCACTTGGTTTTGATAAAGTCTGCGCTTATAGAGCTCGCTGGAGAACTTTCAGGCTCTCTGTAACTACTAATGTAGTTTTCAACAGGAAAGCAATCGCAGCCACTTCCACGCCGCGCAGATAACAGGTTGAGGCACAGAAGGGAAAAACGCCTGGCGCTCTCCTTCGTAGTAATGGCAGAGCATCCTGGTTTTAAACTCCCACACTATTCCTGAGGCTGTTTACAAGATCCTATTATAAGGAGCACCTCTAGTTGCTATAATTTTTTTAAATGCAAATGGTGCTGTTAGCTGCATTTCTATAAAACATATTTAATATTAGAATAGAGAAAGGATCAATATCAGTAAACAAGAATTTCTAATACAAGGAATTTTTACTACCGTGCAGACATACAGACCTAATATTAAATAGAATATTATCCAAATTATCAGCATAATGTGGTTAGTCAGACTTTTAACAATATTCTTCTAACACGGAAGCAGCTACATTAAAATGAAAAATAATCTCCCCTTGAAGTAGAGCCTGCCAAAGTCGACCAGACATTTTCAAGTACCACCCTCTGCAAAACGAGGGTTTTTCAGCAAAGGTATCAGCGAGGTGCCAATACCTGATTAGGGAAAGAAGGTATCTCAACTCAGAGAAAGACTTGAAAGGAAAGTACAAAACTCAGTGACAGAAGATGTTACTGCCCACGCAGGCAGAAGATGCTGCTGATCACATAACTGGCAGCATCTCGCTAATCTGAGCGTCAGGACTGGTGTAGAGTTTGGAACTCCAAAGCATGCATTTTTTCCTCTGGCTTTTAAACACTTACTGCTTATTAGAAAGAGAAAACATGCACATCTAGGGAAGATACAGTATAGCTGAAAAGTTAGGTTTCATAGAAACCACATCAAAACCACTTGGAAACCTTTGCTACACGTGACTGAAGAAGTCACAGTAACAGAAAGCAGACGTCACCAAGATCAAACTTGGTTAACATGAATGCATGTACTTAAGCAGTCAACAGCGCGCCATCGCTTTTAATGGCTGCAGGGTAAAGCCCACGTTGTCATAGTACTTTTGCTGCAACTTTATATAGAAACTACAGAAATATGTATAGGTTTGACAGGAAGATTTATTGCATATTAGAATATAAAAATGTCTGCATTGTACAATCTGAGTTCACCAGTCTGGCAGCAAGCATAACAATAAAGTGGAAATACAAGCTTTGTCAGTAACAGCATAGCTCTTACAGGTGTGGCAAAATTAAACGAAGGGAAGAATTAGGCTAACAATTCTTTTTAAAAACATGCAACTATTTGCTTGATGATTTATTAATGATTAACATTTACACAGCTTTCTATATTTATTCCAAAAGTACGAGTTATGGGGAAGTTTCAAACAGCACTTCAGATTTGGCTTGAGCTCAGCTCTGGTCCTTTTAAAGTCAACCTTCTGTTCACTTCAGGGTTTAATTCACTATGGGGCTTTCAGACAGTAATGAAAGCGTTGTTTGAGAAGCTTCAAAACAACAATCACCAAGTAGCTCCGTATATATCAACTCCACCTGGGGTTCAATGAAGTACGTAAAGAGTATGCATACTTTGCTAGCATTGCTACTTTAAACATGTAACAGTTTACTACTGCAGAGCAGACTGTATTGCCACCTACATCTTTGCGAGACTCCTAACGTACATTTCTGTAGAAGTATTTCTATACCTTGATTTTCTTTCCTGCCTGCATTTTATTCCTTGGTTTAACGTCTTCTGACTTAGAGATTATTCAAAACTCCATGAGCAGGAGTTTCAGCGAAACCGCAGCTGTCAGGAGCTGCGGTCTCCACAAGTGATCCAGCACTGCCCGCTGCATGACTTCTGCCCGTTTGGCCAACAGAAGCCAAGAAGCAATTTTGACAGACTAATTTCATTCAGTATTTCCTTTTCACGTAGAAACAATTCAAAACACAAAGCCAAACTGTTATTTCAACCAACCAGAATTTTTAAGCTGTCATCATAATCCGAATTATTTGGGTCATGCCATAGTATTTATTTGTTAATAATACATAAATATTTATTGCATTTTTAAACCTGCATGTAAAGGCACACAAGCTGAACACTTTACGATACTAAGGCTATACTATGGTTTAAATCACCTGTAAAAATAATAAATAGCATCAGAGTTGCCTTTATCTGACAGACTTTTATCTGAAGAAGCAACAGGTTCAAAAGACCTATCATCCTCACTAAATCAAGCTGACAGATTCCCTATGTTTTAATCTATAATTTTCTTAATGAAGCCAAACCTTTTTCATTATTTAATCCGTCATGAAGCCAACAGGTCTGCAATTTCCCATGTTCTCTTTTCTTCTTCTCTTTAAAGGTATTTGGGCATTATTTTAATCTATTCTCTCATAACACGCAAGTTGATGCACATGCCAGATCCTTGTTCAATTTTGTGCATGTGCCTAAGTCCTTCTGGCCGAGGTTGTATACAACACACAGCAGTTGCTCAGAGGTACTAGGCCTTGGGGCTTACAAGAACATGAACATTGGATAGGGAGGACGTAAGAGGCATGCAAAGCCAGTTTGAAACAGATGATGAATACTATAGCAGCTATTCTCTCACGTGCTGCAGAAACCTGCCAGTTTGAGAACGCATGAGCACTTCTGCTCATACTGGAGGGACAAGCATGATGACCCTGCTCCAGAACTTCTACTCTGACACTATGTGAAGGAGCCTTAATGAGTAGAAAAGCAGGTTGTTACCAACATTTGAGAGCTAGCTTTCTCAGGGGGTCCCAGGTCCATGACTAACTGGTAGTGCTTAACTGGCAAACCAAATGTCAGCCTGGTGGCTATGGAAGTTTGTGACAGCAGGAAGAAAATTAGTTATGTGTGAGCTATCAGCACGGCTAAACACAATGAGCTTAGAAAGTATTGGTGGGCTAAGATTTGCCTTGCTTCAACCTGAAGCACTGATTACTTTTAGAACAGAGATGGAATCAAGATGGTAGGTTAGATCCTATTGTATGCATGCAGAGTTAGAATTACAGTTAACTCTTGCAGAAACCATTGAACAAATAGATTAAAGAGTTTTCTTGCTGGTTATCAAACAGAGCTTTGGAGGGCTGTCAGAATGAGTCACCCAACTAAATTAAGGTCTTGAACTACTATGGGTGCAGACCTGGAGTTAAGTTTCTAGGCAGGGGTTACATCACCAGCTTTAAAAACATCCTGGTAAAAACTGAAATCAGAAAGGGTGCTGGATTAGGAGTCCACCTAGATTAGATAAGGCATTTTATTTGCTGTTTCCTTACAGGCTGAAGAGTCAAGAAGAACCAGCAGTGATCTCCAAGATGTCTGAGGCCACTAAATAGAGACAGAATGCCTAATGGGCTTGCAGATCTTTACCATAAAGATGAGTTAGCCTATGCTAACAGCCCACTGACTGGAATAAATCACGAGTGATCGGTTTGCAAAGAATGATCTCTGTCCTCTTTGAAACTGGATGTGGTCATAGAGTTGTGCATTGACACTGGAATACAGATGCTAGCTAGTCAAACAGGACCCATTGAGGTGGTCCTGCACACAGAAAGATTGTGGGGCTTCTGTTAACCCCACATTTTTCAGTATCTTCACTTACCTACAGAGCGTTCTTCAACAGGCACGTTCAAGCTCACGTGCTCTGACCTACATTCTTTTGCCTCTGTTTACACTTCTCCTGTCCCAGATAAATGGGGTAGCACCAGGGACTAATATGTGGCTACAGTTATAAATGTACAAAAATAACCTATTGGACATTTCTTTGTCTCCTCCCTTACCCTGATTAGAATCCAGGGGAATAGCACACACCTCTTTAAATACTATAGCTTTTACAGACCATCCAGCAAAGACTAAGAAAGAAGCCCTCTGCCTTAAACTTACCCTGCATTTAGGGGAAGAAAATTTTAGCCAAGGAACACCCAAAGAAAGAAGGGTTTTCTCCCACTGTTTCTAGGAATCACATTTACCAGTCAGTGGAAATCTTGAATGCTGATTATAGTAAATACTAAGCTAGAATGTTCCTTTTAAAAGTTTGGAGGTTTACATATGACAGAATAGTCCAACTCTAGCTTTTATAGATAAAAGTCTGTGGAGAAAAGCACACTAGTGGAGAAGGATGACAAGCATCACTCAAACTGTCACACCAGTGAGCTACAATCAGACTGGGGAAAAAGCCTGAAAAACTACTAGTTATCTTCCACATGCCCATCTAATGTTTTCTCCATTTGACAAAAAAAAAAAAAATAGGAGTCATTTGAGGGTATAAAACCCCCCAGTTTAAGTTGTATATTTCTGTGCTGTGTGAAAACAGAAATGGAAATAATACTGTGATAGATGTGATAAAAGTCTATCTCCAGTATGCAGTGTGAATCCCTATGTGTAGAGAAGGGTAGCAGGACAGGATAAGGCTGTGAACACTGAGGAGTGCTCATACTTCAAATAATTGTAGCTCAGAACTAAAATTCAGTGGTTAAGATTGCTACAATAAGAATTATACATGGTCATCACTCCAAGTTTACATTACTAAAAAAAACCAGACAGGATGACTCTGCATGTTAACATTTGCCATTCAAATAGCCTAGTTTGTTGAGCTGCTCTTTGAAATAAGATGCAGAAAATTCTGCTTATGAGTAAACCAGGTATGGTAATTTTACTACAGGGAGCATAAGTACTTTGAAAGTACTTATTTCCGAATGGTTTGTTCTCTAAGGAAACACTGCATGATTACCTTCACTGAATTAGAGGACTAGATATCAAAGAATCTGCTTGTATAGATTAGTTGAACAACTAATAATTTGTGTATTTTAAAATATTTTTTCATTTTAAGTAATACTTAAGAGTTATAAAGCAGAACATGAAATACAATTTTAAGGATGTCTAAAAGGTGATAAAATCATTAAGGATAAGACCCATACCAATTATTCCTAGCAGATCTCCTTAGACAGGTTAGTTCTACTTCATTTAGAGCTTTTCACATACATTTCTTCGGTGATAAAATTTTCAGGGTTTTTTGTTGTTGTTGTAGTGTTTAGGGGTTTTTAATTTTATTATTTTTTAAAGGATGTTCCCCTAAATACCTTTTAACATGTTTGAAAAAGGTTTGGCTTTAGGTATAACTCATTCTATCTTCCTTTTGGTTTTGTTTTCCCTGCAATATTTTGTGACATTGATAATGAAACTGTTAATGATCTAGCATGTGCTACTCAAAAATAATCATCTCTAATCCAGGAAAATCTTTTCCCTTCATAGATAGCGCTCATGTCAGAAATAGCCTCTTGTTCAACTTGCTGAATTATGTTCTAGTAACAAGGGATGGCATTAGCAAACCAGCATCAGAGACTTCATCTGCTTGAATTAATGAAGCTCATTGTTTAGGGTTGGACAGAAAACAGCCTTTCCATCTTATGAAAAATGGTGATTTTTTTTTTAAATTAAGGTGAAGCCAAGAACTCTCAGTGCTGCTCAAGTCATCATTGACTGGTACTCTAAATACTGAGTAGCCTTTTTGGTAGGACACTTGTCCTGACAGTCAAACTTGAATGGAAATGTTTCACATGCAAGGACAATGTTATTCAGTAAACTTTCAGTAATTTTGAAATGTGGTTAAAACATGTGGGGGGAAAGCAAAGTGCTGGTCATGACTTGTTTTGACAAGATAGGAAGATTTCTTGCCTTTGGGACTAATTAAGATGTTATCAAACTTCTAAATTAATTACATCAAATGTATTCATATTGACATCCAAATTTGTCATTTTCTACCATTAGTCTATGCATAATTACACTTTTTTTCTGAAGTAAATCAGAAAATATTGCTACATCATCTTGAACTTAATCTACATGTAAAAAGAATTCCATATAAAAAATCAAATAGTTATTTTTATAAGCAAACAGAATGGAAGCTTTTGGCCTCTTTGAAAGTAATGTTTAGATAAAATAAAGTTAGAAGTAACTTTTGAGTTGAAGCAAAAGGGTTCTGTACTTTCTCCTCACTGAAATATTCAAAGGGAAGACAGTTAAAAACCCCTGACCTTCCAGTCTGTCTGCTTATTGAAGAATAAAAGAAAAGTATTAAACACTAAGAGACAATTTAGGTCAATCTGGGTCATTCTTTGACTCTGCAGTATACCAAAACCAATTAGTTTTTAAGAGTGACTGTGCACCTATGTGTATATTCTAGGATGTCACCTTTTTCTAGAAATGTCTTTCCTTTAAGTTATCAGTTTTCTTCTTGTTTTTGAAGCCCTTGTTTTCAAATACTTTCAGCTATCCCCCAAATATTCACAGGCACATCTATCTTGGTCCTCACAACAAAAACGCATCCCAGCAGTATCACTGTTTTTGCTGACACATGCAGTATCACATCAAAAACTTAGTTACAATGGTATATTCCATCAACACTATTGACTAGTTAGGCTTTACTCTGTCACCTGCAATTTGTATTCTCTTGTATATTCTCACAGATATGGCCTCCGGGGTCAGGGACTTCATGTAATTAAAGTATGAAGTGATTTTATGGAATGTTTAAACTTTCTAATCCTAAACTTACTCATTTTTATTATGTGTTTATTTTCTTTCTGGTCAAGTGAACAAGAACTTAGACCAAAAGCCCATCCAGCTAAGTATCCCATCTCTACCCCATGGCCAAAGAACAGAGCACTAACAAAGAGTATCAGAACACACTAAGCACGTACCACCGCTTCTGCGGAATACACTCCCAGACTCCAACAGGTTGTGGCTTGGGGACATTGTGAGCCAGATCTACTTCTCTACGACCATGCCCATCACCTTCTGAACCCATGCAAACTTTCAGGATTCTGTAGCAAAGGCTCACTTAGCTTTACTGTGTCTTGTGTACAGCAATTAAAAAAATAATGTAGGCCAGCTCCTGCCTCAATATATTTGTATTTTGAGAGGGAAAAGCAAGTTAGATGTCTCCTTGTTAGTGGGACGGAAGTTATTAGGAAGCTCTGGGCTGGGTGGATCAAGCTATAGACATAGAATGAGATAGGGCAGAGAGCATCATTTTCCTTCTCTGCCTGCAGGGAACTTCTTCCCACACACAAGCATGCAAGCACAAGGCAATATTAGCAATATGCTAAGGCAAGAAAAAGGCATGCAGAGAAACTGTTTGGTTTTTTTTTTTTTTTTTCAGGAAGTGAGATGCTATGCTTATGCATGTTCCCTTTCACCTTAACCCCTACTTACAGAAGGCATCTCTTCATGGTAAACAGTAAGAATAAGTCCTACTTCCATGTCTGATTAAGCTAATCTACCAAATAATTCTCCTACTGTATTTGGTTTGTGATCCTGACTAGAAGCTATAATGGTTTCCTTCTTGAACTCTGTGAAGCTAGAAAAACTTGCTACACATCCTGGTACAAATTGTAATATTACTATTTTATTATGCTTGTGGAAGCTACACATAGGCAAAAGCTACACATAAGATGCTACAAGAAGTCTGAGATAAATTTTGATTTTACCTTCTTTAATTGTAACTTGCCAGGCTGTAGGCTTGGTCTTTGCTGCAAGAGAAACTTTTGTTCTAAAGTAGTTCTCATGTCTTTGACCACTGAAATAAACCTGTAGAGAAACAGGAAAGTTGGGAGACAGATTAATTGCATTTATGCAGACGTAGGCTGCTACAAGCTGAGGTGCAGAATGGAAATTGCTCTTTTGAGTGTTCTGATAAAAAAAACAAAAACAATCTTGAGTAGTCATAACAGTCAGCCATTAAAAAAATAATTTTACCTTTTATTTCACCCCTGCCCCTTAAAATGCAGAAAAACCCCCATGCTTTGGGTTTCAAAGGATGTGAAAACATTACAGAAACTCACCTAAGTTAACATTATCTCTCTCGAAAAGCTCAGATTTTCTCTTCTCTTTTTGAAGGTCCTGACCCTTACACGTTCTTTTCATGCCTTACTGCAGAGGTATTCTTGAAATAACACACAAATGGTGAAGACCAACTGCCTTGGTGACTGATGGGCTGCGCTAACTGTATAGTTAACCATCACTCCTTTGCAGAGCAGCTAGCCTGGATGGAAGGTGTTTTGTTTGTGTACATTTTTGCTACTATGGTCACATTTTTGTAGTCTCTTAATAGACTGTTCCTTTCCCCGATTAACTTTGTGTCTCTACGACAGAGCTGACATACCTGGTTTTACACCAAGGTTCATGAACACACGAACATCTTCACTCATACATGACTGCACTGAAGCAAGGTGAAATGCTCCTGAAGAAGAAACATGAGGACAAATGGGAGTAGAATTCAAATCCTACTCATGTAACACAGACATGGGTTGTGCTAGATCTTCCTTACACCAACAGGTCCCCAGGAATACTCCCTATGGCTATTAAACATGTCAGCTTTGCCTTCTACCCTATTCCTCAGCACTCATTATTCAGTATAATCCATGACACTACAAAAATATACATCTGTAGATCAGTGAATCAGCCTGCTCATTTGCATGGATTGCTCACAAAGCACGGTGGAAGCAGAGAGGAATGCCCTGATAAGTGTTTATAGGGCTGTGCCTTTGGTCACGGGCATGGCTTTGCTTCTGGGGAAGTTTCCCTGCAGCAATCTGAGGAGATACACCAGTGGAAACACGACTGCCCAGCTGCATAAAAACCAGCAAACAATACTGCTTGAAATAAATCAATAAAATAAAGAGAAGCTGCCTACCCTTCAGGTCAGGGATAGAAGGTAGTGTCTGAAGGAGGTCCACAGACTTACCTATGTTATTAGGAGCAACCCCACAGCCTCTAATTATTCACAGTCTTTTGCAACATGGACTCTGCTTTCATATGCATGTTGACAAAGTCACATCACCAACTCAGTCTCCCAGGCTACAGACACAAAGACTTGAGGAACTGGCTCTATTTCCAGGCTGGACCAACACGCATCCTTTGCTCTCACCTGAGGAAACACTACATAGGTAAAGCTGGTCAAAAATGATGTAGCATCCATTAGAAGCACAGCTTTAATGCATGGTTTGATTTGTATGTTAAAGGGCTATAAGAAGAGAGGATATGTAAATGTGTGCTTAGGATATTACTACCCCTTATAACAGGAAACCCTCCGCAGCAGTAAACGTGCACCACAATTATGTAGAACCAGAGCACAAAAAAATTTCAGGATGACTCCCACCACCTCTGTCCTCACCCCATTCCCACTCACAAGTAACTGCACATTGTTTACCCAATCATGTCTAGTGCTTCTACCGCCTTACAAACTGGCAGAGCCAGAAATCCAGAAACAAACTAACACCTTACACTGAAGCTTGGCTCGCTAACAATCAGGTCACAGTATGTGTAACTGCAGCAATATGTGTGGGAATGCCCTGTCAACTTTCTGTTTTGATAACTTTCTGTACACAGCCTTCAGCATGGTCCTGCTTCCCATAACTTCCCCACTTGGACCAACTACTACTGCAACACTTATTTTAAAATGCCATATACTTAACAATCTGCCCCTACCTTCACCCCTTCTTCCTGCCATCCTAGAAGAAAAAAACCCTACAATAACTGGCAAACTTACAGTTTCTTAGGCTTATATGACTCACCTCAGCAGTGTAGTGATGTCACTACACAAAACTGAGAATCCTTGTGGACTTTTCACTCTTCACTATATTCGGTTACAGACACATGCCAAAGCAAACGCCTCTGAAAGGAAAAGTGGGTTTTTCCCCCCCTCTAGCATGTTGTGCTCCAGCCATCCTCCCATGTCGCATCTTGCCCTGTTGCTTGGGGTGTGAACGACCATGAGCTTGTGCCTCCAAACTGCTCGCTTCTTCAGAAACAGGAAAGACAACAGGAATAGGCATCATGTCAACAACTTTGCAGAAACTGAGACTCTGCGTCAGGTAAGGGCCTCCAGGCTGTGTGGGGCACACCATGCTGGAGCATAGGAGGCAGACAAGTCCTAGCTACAAACGCTTGTATGTGCATTGGCACAAGTGGTGGTGAAATAGTTACTATGCCGGGGGCTAGTCCTGCCTAAGTACGGACAGGAGCTGCCTCTCCCAAGGGGTCCAAGTACCACGGACAGCTTTGATGAGAGCCTAACATATATAGTGCGATTTAAGCTTTAAGCTATTCTTTACACTTGTTTCAAATATGAGATCATCTTTCTTGAATACAGTCATCCCCAAATAGCACATGCACTTCAGAAAAGCCTTACTAGAACTTTATACAATAGCATTATTATTTCCCACTCCCTGTTTTAAATACCTCCTGATGTATTCTAATGGTCACGCTCGCCTTTCTCATCACCACACTACGTTCATGATTCACAGTCATCCTGTGACCAACTGGTACACACAGTTATTTTCAACTTCTCAGTTATTTTCAACTAATGAATGTACAATCTGCAGCAGAGGCTTGTATTATTAGTTAGAAAAATGGGGCAAAAATCAGCTAATATCTTATTCCTCAAAGTCATCTGTTTATTTCAGTTTGAAATGTGATGTAATTAGTGTGCTAATTAGGGTTTGATTCTCTGCTTCAGTTACATTACTGACATAAGCAATCGACTCAATCTTGGGTGCATTTTACAATCAAGTTCAAACCTCTAAGATATGCATTCTTCAGAGTGCAAGGCTGGTTTCTCAAAGTCAGCTATCTGGAATGTCTGGTTATCATTTCTCTGATAGAAGCTAGCTCTCTTGCATTGATAAGTCCGGGCAGTGCCTAGACCAAAATGACTACTGGAGGGAAACATATACATCAGAGATGATGTATTGTCTTATGAGCTGTCTGAATAGATACAAGCTGCTTTCTGTAATAGTTAGTGTCTATGTTACACATTTTTTAGTTTATACCCACTAGAGCAGGTTCTACTGAGTTTCTTGACAGACAAAACCAGAAGAACCATGAACTTAAAAATGACTTAGAACTCCACTGCATTTGCATTGGTAGGTAGCTTATTCAAAACCTGAAGATCCAGCAATACCATAAATGCATTCAACCAGTGGAGACAGCACCCAGCTCCTGCCGTATCTTTAGAGAAGTCTTCTGCCCTCAGCAAAGCGTGCACAACGAAGTGTTCACCTATGAACTGAGATCCCAATTTTAAACTCTAATCTCACAATGATCTTCTATCTTGTAATGGAGATTATGTTTGAACAATTTGACAGCAGCATGTAAATGCAAGCATCACAAAAAATAGCGTCTGAACATTCAGGTTAGATCTAATGCTTATATGGACACACTAATTAAATAATAACATACTATTTCTGCATATAATCATCTGCAAAATATTTGTATTTCAGAGCATTAGTAGAGATTTAATGTCCAGTAGTGACCCCTGGTGTTTAAGGTAGTTATAACAACAATAAACATTCTTAGTAGAAAATGACTATTACTTGGGAATCAGCCGCCTTTCTGCGCCACACATATTGCAGACTCTTCCTCAGAGGTTAAGGAAGAACGTGTAGTTGTATGAAGTTTAACTGTAAGTATCTTACAGATCTGTCACAGCTCAGCCTTACAAACGCTTATGCAACATGCCCCATACTTGTACAGGGCAGAAGTTGGTTACAAAGCACACCCTACAGCCTCGCTACTCTAACAGCAGGCTTCTGGGTCTGGACTGCAAGCAAATTTTGCTCAGGCCTTGGCAAATTTCTTAACACGTGAGACTCTCTGCATTCTTGCGGGGTACCCTACTGTTCTTGGCCTTTCACAGAGGCAGCTGCAGCAAGCCAATGCAGCTTGAAAAGCAGTCATGAAATACTGTGCAATTGCTGGCTTAACCCCCAGATCTAGAGCTCTCCATTGCTTTCTTCTGATCAATTGCATCAAAATTATTGATTGGACCTTAAAAATGAATCAACTTCTACATTGCTATTGTTTTAAGTTAACTATGAGCCACAGTACACTTTCAGAGAAGCTACTGAATACACATCTACCATGGAGAATGCTACAGAACCTCCTACTTGTATTTAAAATTTAATTTTTGTTACAGAAAGTGACTGCTGAGAATTATATTTTGTCCTGGAACCTTCTGTTTGGCACCTTTGTTACCTTGATCTCTGATCCAGCACAGATCTCTGTTCTGCTCCTTTCCCTATCATAAGCATCTTTATCTTCCTGGTTTAGACTCTTGCTTTCCCAGACAGTGTGTGGGGTTTTCCACCTTTTTCAGACAAACTTGATTTTATGTCTTATTCCTGTCAGAAGATTGCCTCTGTCATTCCTAGGGAAAAACAAACACTTATGCTCTTGCAGTTCCTAACAGCATTCTCTGTTTCTTGAATTGACAAGGCATTTGTAGAGCTCTTTGTCTAGAACTAAGTTACTTTTGTTCTGTACTGCATTCTAGGGAACTACCAGTAAGATCTTTTCAGAGTCATTGTATCCTGCCAGCATAGGTTAGAGGAATACCATAACAGCAGAAAGGAAGTACTGCAGTAATACATCCTTATTCTACAAACCAGCACAGAAGATTATTAAAAAACTGAAATGTATTTCTGGCACAATTTAACAGTATTGCCATTTAACTTCACAAACAAAACCATCATATACTTATGTACTAGCTGCATAACACTATTAGGAGTACTCTATAGAGAATGCATGAAAACATGGACATAGGACAAAAGACAGCCTCACACTTGCTTCCTTTTTCTTCCTATTTTGCCTCTTTGGTAATAAGAAATAAATAGATTTTGTTTAGCCTTTGGTCACTAGCCCAATGACTCAGAGAAAAAACCCATATGTAATTCTAACATTTTCCATTGTATTGCTTACAGCATTTTCCCATCCTTCCCACAAAACAGGTCACGGTTACAGCCAGCCAGGCTTTGCTGCCTGATTTGCTGTTTGAAACGGGAACAATTACATTGACAACAGGCAGTTTCAGTCGAAAGGCTGCTTTGCTTACACTTGCTCCAGTCTTCACTAGCAGACCAAAAAGAAGACCCTCAAAAAAAAAAAAAAATCCCCAAACACCAAGATTTTAGGTGCTGCCAAACCCTCTCCTAGGCTGTGAACACTGAAGAAGCCGCTCTGGGAAATCACCCGTGACCGCCCCACGGGCCGCTGTGGGGACCGAGCAGCCCTCACAGACGCGCCGCCACAGCCGCCTCAGGGCGCAGGGCAACCTTTAAAGCGACTGCGCGCCGAGGCACCGCCCCCGCGGGGCCGGCGGCCAATGGCGGGAGGCCTGGCGCAGCGGCCGGAGGAAGGCGAGGGGCGGGCGGCAGTCGCGGGGCGAGCGGCGGTGTCCGGGCCATGCACTCCCTCACCCAGGAGATCCGCGGCTTCTCCAGGGCCAACCTGCGGAAGCAGCGCACACGCGTGACGACGCTGACGGGCAGGAGGATCATCGAGACGTGGCGCGGCGCCTGCCTGCAGGTAGAGGAGGAGGAGGAGGCGGCGGCGCCCGGCGGCGGCTACGTGCAGGACCTCAGCGCCGACCTCCAGGTCGGCGTCGTGAAGCCCTGGCTGCTGCTGGGTGAGTGGGGCCGGCGGGCGGCGGGAGGCCCCGGGGCGGGCGGTGGCCGTGTGCCGTGTGCCGCCTCGCCGCCGGGAACGCGAGAGGCCGCGGTTGGTCCCGCAGGGGAAGCGGTTGCGGGGGCGGGGAGGGGGGGGGGAAGCGGGTCCCGGAGCCTCCCGCGGCGGCAGAGCTGCCGTGGCAACCGGCTGGCTTTCCCCTCAGGGTCGCAGGATGCTGCTCACGACCTGGAGACGTTGAGAAAGTATAAGGTAACGTTACACGGCAATAAAAACGCGTCTTGCGTAGCGCTTGCTGGTGGCTTTCTTTTTTAAGTTAAAAAGGCTGAAGTACTCTCGAGTAACTTTACGAAAAATTATATGACGTTTGCATTTTTAAAAGGCTGCTCCATGGATGCCTGCGAGCTTCGCAAGAAGCCGAAACACCGTGCTGCAAGACTCACGGTTGTTGAGAGGCGTTGCGTGGAAGGGGCTGCTGCGTTGTTGCCGTACGCGTTTCAGTCTCAGGCGCTAAGCTGCGCTCCCTTGCCTTACGGGGACCGGTGAAACGAGAAAAACAGAGCAGCAGCTCTAAGTCTGTCCCAAACTTTGGTCTTTTTACTCTTCTCTGTTACAGTAATGGGGTGATAAGGCCTTCGGACAGTGGTGCTTCTGCAGGACAGGGAGTGCACCAGTCTGGCATCTGGTGCCATCTAAATGTCACTGCACTGTAAGTTAAAATAACCCACGACCTGGCCGTAGCCTGAAGAGAGCAAAGATGGCAGGAGGCCAGACGTGGTCTCGCCTGCTGCCACGGGCAGGTATAGTTTTACTCTGAAATCCTTCTGCTCCAGTAAATGGCACCGGTAACTCGGTAGAAGGAACGTTAAGCTGATGGGTTAGGGCAGGCTTGAAATTTGGGGGATTGTCGGGTGGTCTGTGCTCTCGTTCCTGTTGCTTTCTCTTTTATTCTTTATCTGCTGAATTTCTGTTGAAAATCCTTACTTTAGTCTGTGTTTGGCTGAGCACAGATCTTTTCATTTCCTCTCAAAAAAAAAAAAGAAGAAGAAAACTGAAATTTATCACAGTATATTTTAACACGCAGTAAAATTTTGCTTGGAGAGTAGCACGCCGTAGACAGCATATGTATGCAGAACTGAACAATGCAGTTGTGTAAGTTACAATCCGTGTATACGTAAAGAATAATTCACCTTTGCTACTGCCTATTTTGCTTGCTCGCTTCAGAAAATGCCTTTTTTTTTTTCTTCTTTTTTTTTTTTTTTTTTTAAACTTAGGTTACTCATGTTCTAAATGTGGCCTACGGAGTCCAAAATGCCTTCCTCAATGACTTTATATACAAGACCATTTCTATTCTGGACCTCCCAGAAACTGACATTACTTCCTATTTCCCAGAATGTTTTGAGTTTATTGAGAAAGCCAAGATCCAGGTACAGTATATCAATAATTAATGCTACTTGTTATCCTGTTTCGATTAGTTATTACCCTGTGCTTTAGAGAAATGCTTAATACAGCCGGACCAGTGGCTGACTTTGGATAAAGAAATCCCATCGTAAGTCCAAGTCAGTACATCTGACAGACGGAAACTTTCTTACTTTCTATAATTTATCCATCAGGGATGTTGTTTTGGATTAGAAGAAAGCCTGCCAAGGCTTTGACAGATCTGTGTGCTTTGTCAGCAGCTGCCCACCATCCTGGTGCTTTTCCTTGATCATCCATTGAAGGTGCAGCATACTGAGCTCTGCGTCCACGTGCAGTTATGTACCAAGACTGTCAGAGAATGCGTTAGTAATCTTGGAGCCAGCCAGTGATTTAACTGCTAACAAAATCCTGAAAAGACATGACATAGGAAACAAGGTGAAGGGACTCCTTCTGGGGTCGCTTCGCAGACTTGAGTGTAACCAAGATCATCCCTGACTCATATTTGTTAAATTCAGACTTACTATATAATTTATGACGACCACTGCTTTCGTATCATAACTATGACATGACAACCAAACATTACCGCATGTTATTCCACCATATCTACCATATGCATTATTTACGTAGATTGGGATAAAAGAAGGTGATCTTGCCCCAGCTTTCTTTGTGTCACGCAACGTTCTTTCCTTCTCTCATTTATCATTTACAAGCTATGTGATACGCGTTGTCACTTAATGACCTTTTCAAGGTTTCTAGTTACAGTTCCCACTTCATTTCTAAATGAGACTTGTCATTCATAACTGCGTGGTGTTGCTTTCCGCCTCTGGTGTTTTACATTCCAGTTACTATTTTGTAAGCTAAGGAGCTTTCCTGAAAGCTTTTACAGCAATATTAATAGTTTTCTAATGGGAGAGTTGGGTGAAAGAGCAGGTCATTGGTGGAACAGATGTTCTCTAGGATCAGTTCACGAAGCATGTGATAGTAGTATGCGGAGACAGAGCTCTGGATGGTTTGAATCACTTTATTTGCTTTGTCTAAATAGTGTTAAAAGAGCGTATGATAAATCGTATCATGAAGTGCTCTTCTGCTTGAGTAATCACAAAGAGATACTACTGTTTCATCTCCTAACGTGGAGGAGGGAGAGATGCTCACTGGTGAGAGAGCATGATACATGAGAAATTATTACTAGAACGTGGTTAACTTAATGAAGGAGTATGAAAGTGCTTGAGTTTGGGAATGGAAGTAAAGCCTGCACTGTGCACTAAGTTGCTGCCAGCTGGTACTTGTAACAGGATTGGCTTTTCTAAAACTAACTGTTCCAGTCTGCAGGCACTGCATTACAAAGTCTGATACTGATCAGAGCTCACCTTTTCTTCTAGGCTCCAAATTGGCAGGAGATTTTCCATGACATGTTAGGTGACCCATGTCGGATCATACAGCTATGAATGAAGGATTTTTTTTTTTTTTAATCTTTCTGTTTAATATCTAATTATATAAAACCCTCTAAAATCTTGTTGTTCCAGGGAGGAAATCTTAGCTCATGCATGAACATCTCTCCTTATTTCTCCCTCCGTCCCTCTGAAAGAGAAAGCCCTGGCACCACTGCAAAGTAAAGTGGATCCCTAAGGAAATACGTTAGCCTGTGGCTCTTCACCAAAAGCTTTATGCTTCTTTTTCATTTCTTTCCTCAGTCAGGCTTTCTTACCTACTGTGTATAACCACTGTATAATCACCATTTCTCTTGATGGGAGGGGGTTCTTTTGCTTCTCCCTGTATAAAAAACAATAAAACACCCCCCTTGTTCTTGATTCTTAAGAGGTTCTTGCACGACCATGGACCATTTCTGGGCAGGCGAAGGTTAGACTATGAGGATCATAGCAGGGAGTTCTTAGTAAATAAAGATTAACTTCATACCTGCAGTCTGTTTTTCACTTTTCTTCTGTATTCGTATCTAATACAAATTCAGTTAAGAATTACATGCCAAATTTGTCTTTGTATAAAGAAACAACAGGGTTTAGCAAGGAAAGATAAATGTTCTCAGTATTAAATTTGATTTAATGTTACTGCCCATGCTCACTCATGATCAGTAGTTTTCAAGTCTATTCCGTGGATATCACTATATAATTTTTAGCAGTGTACAACAGAACAGTCGTTAAAAAAAACCTTAAAAGAAATGTGAAAGAGGAAAATAAAGCATGAACTCAAAGGAAAAAAAAAAAAATCACTTTCCTCACTTTTTACCCTCAGTGCCACTGCTAGATATTGATCTCAGTTATGGTACGTTATGTCTGAAAAAACTTCCATTAAACCAGTAAGAACTACTCCAGATCTACAGTGGATAAGCTTCAGCAATTGCTTCATTAGCAGTGGCATAAATATAATTTTTAACATCATCATTTTAATGTCATTTTTATAAAGGAGATAATGGATTTACAGATCACCACTGGCACTTCCTCAGTGAGTTGAAATACATGTACAAGTGTGCTTTACGCTCTGTGATCAGGAAACATGCTCCTGTGAATGGGAGAAAGAGAATGAAGATCACAATTTCCAGCAGACAATGCAAAGGGGATGTGATTTCTATCGCCAAAAAGGGTGGTATTGTGATTCATTGTGCTGGGATGCGGGAGCTTAGATTCAGTTCCTAGCTCTGCTGTAATCTTGTTGTGTTAACTTGATCAAGTCATTCTTCTAGTCTCAGCTTGGCATTTCTTCAACGAGGATAACGACACTAAATTTCATACCTCTTTGTCTTACTTAAACTGGAAGGGTTTTGGAGCAGGAACCATTTTCCGCTCTGTGCGTTGATTAACATACCGGATAATTGCAACTCCCAGGCCTGTAACGTAAGTCATCATGTTCCTGGAAAGGAACCCTGGTGGTTATAAGCTCTTTTTTTTTCCTCTGGGTAAAATGCCCGTTGAGTAATTTGTGCTTGTTAAGGGCAGATGGAGCAGGCTGTTTGTATCTAGAATATATTTGTTTAGCCTCAAATATCTGAGCACATTGTGTTGTGTTTCAGTATCTTTATTCAGCATGTGGAGATGCTAGGGTCTTTTTTTTGGTGAAAGTGGCATTTGGCAGACAGTTTGGACCGAGCTTTTTCCAGATCATAGTCTGACGTACAAACGTCACAACATCGCAAAGCCTGGGCGTTGCAAATGCTGCCTAAGCCACGCTGGCTTGTTTAGTTGTCTTTGTGTTAACTCACACTCTTTATTTCTTAACAAAACTTGCAGTTTCTTTTTAAAGAGTCATTCAGGTGTCTCACTGCTTTTACGGGAAATATGTAAGCAGGATAAACCCATTAATTTTAAATATAATTCAGGATGAGCCTGAATTTAACCCCCACAAGTCACATTTTTGAATTTACAGGAGGTTCAGTAGTTTAGGGTTTTGCACCTTTGTCCCCCAGTGAAAGGATCTGAGTTTGTCCTGGTTCTGGCAGCGTGCTGGGGAGGTAGAGATTTGTTGCGAATCACGCGATATCTTTTCTGATTTTTCTGTTCGTATGCATGATCCTGCTTACCCAGGATCTTCACTGAAGAACTCCAGACTACGCAAGAAGCGTGCGACTGAAACTACAAGATGTTCTAAAATCCGCCTCTGTGCCTAGCTGTTTGGTGCCTTGCTATGTTTTTAACCTGGTAACAAGATAGAGTCAGTTTCCTTTCCATATAGCAAATAAAAAGTATTCTAAAATTGGCACCCGATTAGATCAGATATCTTAGTATCCCAGATGTCTGTGACGTTGGTTTTTACGTGAGGGGGCTGCTGCAGGGTCTTGGGGAAACGGACAGCGGAACATTTTTTAGTTCTAAGGTATGAGTTAGGATTGAAGTATTTAGTAATTATAAAGTGGCTTTGGTGAGAAAAATATTTAATTTGGGGCATATTTATCTGTGTTTGGAGTTACTTATATGTGAAAATACTTGCTTTGAGCTTAGCAAGGATCTTTTAATAACTCTTATAGATTTGTATATAAGGTTTCTAATACTTGTTGCTATCTAGTTAATGAATATCCCAACTAACGTTTCCTTTGTTTCTTGAAGGATGGTGTGGTACTGGTCCACTGTAATGCAGGAGTCTCACGTGCAGCAGCAGTAGTCACCGGTTTTCTAATGAATTCAGAAAGACTGAGTTTTGCCAGAGCCTTTTCCTTGGTGAAAAATGCAAGGCCTGCAGCTTGTCCAAATCCTGGCTTCATGGAGCAGCTTCACAAGTACCAAGAACAGAATATAAAGGCAAATGGAAGCATAAACGATCACGACTGATCAAAAGGGAGAAGTGAAACAATCTGTTTTGACTGTACAGTAATGGATGTTGGATGTACTTTAATCTGTCATTTTGCAGTCCCCTTTCACATGTGCATTTTGACATCTCTCTATACACAGCTTTTTGCCGTGTCCCGCCCCCGCCCTTGACTCCCTTTTTTCCGTATGTAGTGTAAAGGCCAAATGGTATTCCACTGACTTCAGAGATTATTCTGCCCAAGAATGAGCTCTTCGTAGAGCAGTAATAAAAAAGATAAAGTTATATTTTCCTTGCAATATTAAAAACCCCCAATTTTTTATTGAACTATGAGAGAATGCAGGCAGTAGAGAAAGGAAATAACTGAGATAAGTTGCCCTGTTTACTTTAATACTAAACCAAATCTTTATGGATTCTAGTTGGTCATAAAATCTAGATAATAAAATGTTCACATAATAAAGTACCTTAATACTGGATTTTAAATTTATATTGCAACTAAAGAGGATTTTATTGAGTTTTGTGGGCTAGCCAGCCATTAAATATTTTCGGAAATTAAAACAGATGGTCTTTTGATGGAAGTAAAAACATGTAAGATGCTTTAATGCTTCACTTCTTTCTACTGTTTCTCATCGAGGAGTGAGTTGAAGGGCACTAACAATGTTTTCAAAGTGCTGGAATCAGGCTATCACAGGTTTTTTTGTAGATCATTTTGGTGGAGATATGGAAAATGTTCATAACAACTTATCTCTGACCCACTGCTACTGCCTTTTCTTTGCAGTCAGTCCTCAGTTGCCGTCCCCTTACTCCATTCCACATCATGTGTAAAGAGCAGACATCATAGGATAGGTAACTTTGACTCTCCTGACAGATCTCAGGCTGGAATAGCTTCAAGGTGGCATGTTTAACAAAATCTGTAAAAGATTTTAATAGTCACTTTTGTGGCCTTCATGCCAGTTCTAAATGGTTTGATATATTAATATAGAATAAAATGAGCACTGTGTTTGGATAAATCTTGTGCTGAAGTGATTTGAAAGGTTTGGTTTCAAGAACTGATAAGAGTATTCTCTCCTCATAGCCCTAGTTAGAACTGCAGCACGTCATTGCGTATGAACTACGCTCTGTCTAGTTTTCAATATTACTTGCTCATGCCAAATGCTACTGGAAGGTTTAGGTTACCCCCTGGCCTCTGACTGCGCTCTGTGCTCACCGTATCCCCATTTCCACGGCGGAGCCGGGCACTGCGCTGCCATTTTAGATGCGGACGGATGCGTGTGCTGTCAACCCCTGCCCTTTTCCCTGGTGAGTAAGCGTTGCCGCTTCATCTCGGCGGCGGGTTTATGAGTTCATAGCCCATAGAAATAATCCAGGACAAGCACCTGTAACGACAAATTCGGTTTTTAAGTTAGCGTGTGCAGTTGACGTTAGCTGACTCGTAGTGACTAACACAGCGGGGCCGTGAGGCGAGGACAGCCGGCGACACGCCGGCCCCTCTGCGGCCCAGCCGCGGGGCATCAGGGAAGAGCCGCGGCCGGCGGGGCCTTCCCCGCAGTGAGGTAATACCCCCCGCCCCGCGGCGTGTGGGCGTGCCGCGTGGTGACGTCACACACTCTCAGCCGGGGCCGCTCATAAGATGTCAGGAGGGCGGGTGGGAAGTGACGGCGGGAGGAAGTTCCGTCTCGTTTGAAAGCGCCCGGCGGAGCTGCTGACGGCCTTTTCCCGCCGACATGGCCGCCTTCGCCATGGAGCCGCCGCCCGCAGGTGAGCCGGGCCGCCCCCTTGCCCTCTCTCTTCCTCTCCCCCTGGCTTCGTGCCCCCTTCGGCTTCGCCCGGCGCCGCCTCGCCCCGCGCGTGCCGTTCCGTGCGGCGGTTGGTCGCGTGCGGGGCCGTTGGTCGGCGCGAGCCGCCTCAGAGTTCGGTGGTGCCCGGCCATGGCTGCTCGGCTCTTTTCCCCGACGCTGCCCGCGTTCTTCTGGCCTGGTGAGGGGATTGGGGTCGGAGCTGGTCCCCTGCTCCGGCTGGGGGGACGCGTTGGGGGAGCCCGGACGTCGCCGGGCTGAAGTTGGTGATGGGAGACGGGAGACCGCACCGGAATGAGCCTCTTCCTCTGAGGGAAGGCGAAAGGCAGCGCGGGGTTAAACCGGGCAGCCACCGCCCCGGTGCTCCGCGGTGTAAGATCCGCGCCTCAAGGGCCGCTCGGGTGTGGCGAGGCCGGCTGTGGCGGCAGGGCTGTGGGGAAGCCGCGGTGTGGCTGGCGGAGCCCCTGGTGCTCTGCCGGAGGACAGTCTCCGGGCTCGGGTGCGGATACTGGCTGGCAGGGGAGGAGAATCCAGCCTTGGCGTGATTGCTTTTACATGGGAAACGCCTTTAAAATATCTTGATAACCAAAACTGCCCTCAAAACCAGAAATCCAGTCCGAACCAAAGCATTATATTTTAAGAATTAAGTCTCAGCTTGGCAGTTCTTGCAGTTGCTGAAAATGCAAGGTTGTGATAAACTTTGCTTGCTTGGAAAATAAATGGTTAGAACAGTCTTAGTCACTTATTGTATATTGTTTTATGTTTCTTTGATAGAACTGCTATTTAAGCTATGGAAAAGGCTAGATCACTAGGTTTTTTCCGTGTTTTTACATTTTGTTTTTGTTCACGCAGGAGCTGAGCCAATGACTCTTGGTTCCCCGACATCTCCAAAACCAGGAGCTAGTGCTCAGTTTCTTCCTGGGTTCTTGATGGGTGACTTACCTGCGCCAGTGACTCCACAACCACGTGCTTTAAGCGGCCCTTCAGTTGGTGTGATGGAAATGAGGTCTCCACTACTTGCAGGTCAGAACTTGTTAAATGCTGAAAAATTGTCCTGAAAGTAAAAACGTGGTATGTCTTATTGCTTTGTGTGACTGTTGCAGACTTGAATTCTTGTAGTTTTATAACTTGCTCTAAACAAACTCAACTCATTGACATGGTGAACTCAAGTGTATTCAGTGGAGTTTGGCTACATTTGTCAAAGTAGACTTAAGGTTAATAAATGTTTTAAACATGGCAGTTTTGGTAGCAGGGAAGGTTGCTTTTATAGGGGAAGTAATTTGCACCTCTCCTAATATAAAATCAACTTATATAACTCTTTACAAGTCAGTTGCACATACGGTCATCAGTGTTTTCTTTGTTTGAGACAGAGATGTCTGCTGGCAAACTAAATGCCAGCTGGTGATTTCTCTGCAACTGATGCTAAAAAAAAAAATCACAGATTGTAAGACTTCTAAAAACTGGATGGAGAAAAACTAAAAAATACTCCTTGATTACTGTCTAACAGTTATATTTACAGTCCAGATGTCTGCTGTATTTGGGCTCGAGTAGTGACTTTTCCCAGCTGTAGATGCTCATCTCTTTCCAACCACCTAATTGATCTGACTAGAAGGTCCTTACCTATGTTTCCAAAATGGTGGTATTATATGTCTGTTTTCTTCTCTGAGAAGTATGAATGAGTAGTTAACAGCTTCATTGATTTAGTTCATATCATGGGTGATATTGGCTTTTCTATTAAATAAGTTAGTGTAATTAAATATTTGGTGCTAGTGTGCTAGTCATTTTGAAGGAGAAATTGAGGAATAAAGTACTGCAAGATAATTTTAGATATTCTTTTCTTCTGATTTCAAGCACAATTGGACTTGATAATCCTTATGGGTCCCTTCCAACTTGAGATACTCTAAGATTGGTGGTCCGTTGGTCTCCAGTTTCTTGCTCTTGTCTTTCCTGCATCATGCAAGCCTCTGAGAAAAATATTATGAAATTGAAGTGTCATGTGAATTTCACCTAACTGTTTTTAAAAGGGTTTGTAACAGCCTCAGAGTATCAATATTAGAAAAGGGGGAATAAGTAAGATAACACAGGCCTCCCAAAATGACTGATTAAATATATTGCTTAAACTGAAAACCTTGATGGGAGAGTGCTTTATATAATGTGTATTTGTATAATACACTGTAATAGTTCTTGGATGTGTTAAACAGTTCAGAGAGGAGTCTTGAAGCTCAGAATTTAGGATTGAAAAGTACTTAGGAAAAGCTTAACTTTCAAATCTTTTGCAGGTGAAAACTGTTAAGTCAAACTACTTGTTCCTTCCCCCCCAACCCCTGGGGTAAACCCATGCAAAGTGTTCTGAGATATGTCAAGATCTTTTAGTCAGTTTAATTCTCTGTTATACTTGAAGTCCCAAAGTTTACAAAATGGGAGAGCAGCTGGCTTAACTTCATCCTGTCTGAATGCAAACCAGTTCCTGCTCTCAAGAGTTTACGTTTTTATTTAACATGAAATAATGTGGAAGGGAAAGGAATTTGCACAATGGGAATGTGACAGCATGTGCAATGTCTGTGTGCATTTTGGTATGGTTCTTCAGCATGTAGAATGTCTCAAGTCTTAAAAGCCTTGCTTTTGCCTCTCTGCTACAGGGAAGGTAGTATCTGAAACAACTAAAATACACTACTAACTTGCCTTAAAATGGGAGAATGTAGCTATGCTCAGAATGTCCTGAAAAGAGCAAGTGCATGTAAGTAGCGAATATACTGGGTTAATAAGAGGTCTAAAAGTTTTAGATGATACTTGTGTAAGGAGGCAGTTTCTGACACATGTGATGTTCTTGTGTGGAACATTCAAACCTGAACAGTTTGATAGGCCCTCAGTGAAACAATCAACAGTCTTTAATGGCTGAACTTACTGTTAAAGTTTCAAGAACAAGTAGTAGTGGAGTAAAATTACAAGTTTCTTGATGCTTTTCTTGTTTTCCTTTTAATTGCAGGAGGATCTCCCCCACAACCAGTAGTCCCTACGCATAAAGATAAAAGCGGTGCTCCACCAGTTAGAAGCATATATGATGAGTTATCTAGTCCTGGACTTGGATCAACACCTCTAACCTCAAGAAGACCAGTAAGTGCCTTAGCTACTGGCCAATTAGCAGAAGATGTGAGGTAGCTTACTGCTTCAGTGAATTCTTAACTCAGGTGTATAAACTGCTGTAGCAAAATGACTGGTGAGTTCTTCAGATCATGCTGTTGCTTAGTCTGGGTGTTTGGTGTACCTGTTCCTGTGTAGTCTAAATGAGAGCTGCAGCTCTTGAGCTGTCTCCTGTTGTTATTGATTGTTGATATTGCAGAGAATGACAAATGCAATTCATGCCTCTTGTTAGGCTTAGTACATGACAAATGAGGGCTTGTTGCAGCTTTTCACCTTCTTGTAAATTTATTTTGCTGATTGCCAGAAGGGTCTGAATATGCATTATCTTTCTCTTAGTGGGCAACAGAGATGCTTACTGAAACAGAAGGAATTTTGTGCTGAGTAAAATATCTAATCAAAATTTGGGCAGGGAGGCGGGGTTAATTCTGAAAGAGTAACAGTAAAATTTCTAGAAGGTCATTCTAGTAATAAGCTTTGCTACTTACCTCAACTGAGCAGTCAAGCGTTAGTAGGTTCTTTTCCAGTGAACGTGATTCTTTCGATGCAAGAACGCCTTTCACTCTTTATTGAGTGTCTTCTGAAAGTTCACATTGTCTGTGAAGGACAGAATCCAATACTGTCTTAAAGGACTGGATATTTTTTAAAAAAAAGCTGCTATCAGAATGCATGTTGCTAGGTCTGCAGGTGCTTCAGTTTGATCTTGTATCTAAGAAATACCATGATTCTGGCTAAAAATACACCAAAATTGTTTTGGATATTGAAATCCTTCTATGTTAAAAAGAAAATAACTACTGGCAGCTAAAACTCAAAGTGTACTTGCCTTCAATGCAGTTGCACTAAGTAGTTGAGAGGGAAAGTAAGTCTAGAGATGAGGAATACGAGTGGGGATTATGCTCCCATGATTTCTAAGCCCTTTAGACAGTGAAAATCAGATGCTGGTAGCTTATGATACTGGCATCCTTTCCGTCAGGATGCACGTGAATGTGTGAATTATTATACTACAGCAATAGTGAGATATCTGTTTTGAAAAAGTTAACCTATAAGGTTTCTGAGTATTGATACCTAAAGTTACATGCTTTTACGAAGCATATGTGGTTGGTATTAGGTAACAGATTGTTCAGTTCCTGGTACCTAAAGCTCACCCTAAGCCTAAATAAGCTTTCTTCTACACCAGTAGCTCTTTCTTGTTAGATGATGAAACATTGTAGACAGACCCTGAATTCTGTTGCTTGTGGTGTTTCCCTTCTGTCCTTTGCTCTGCATTCCTGTACTATCTCTGATACTTGCATTTAAGCCTCTGATCAGCAAAGTTAACTGCATTCTCTTCTAAGGCTTAGTAATCAGCTGGAGAATGCAGGATGTTATAGTTGAGGCCTACTGGATGTCCAGGCTATCTGCTTATCTGTGTGCTAGAATGTAAAAACATTGTCAAATAACTCTTCATTAATAACTTCTAATAATCTTGTGTTAAATATACATGTAAATGTCTGTTCTTACTCCTAAAAGTTAGGAGTAATTTAAGGCAAACAGTTAATATTCTTACCTGGAGCTTAAGTTACCTGAAAATGATCTCTTCTCATCTGAGAAGTGTACTTGTAAGAATGATTTGTTACTTTCTGTATTTTAATGCAGGCCAGCTTTTCTCTAACACAGAGCCCGTTGGTTGGAACTATGCCATCAACTCCTGGAACAGGTAGATGTCCTGTCAAAATGTATAATCTATTTTCTTACAGCTTTCCTTAATACACAAAAATTATCACTGTTCAAGCTACATCAATTCCTTCCTGCTAACTTGCAAAGGAGTTGCATCTTTATGTACTAGCTTTTCAAAAGGTATGTGGATGTGAATGGGAAATACTTTTCCACTCTGAGACTGACTGAATTTCAGTCAACTTTACTTATTGTTGAACTGAGTGCAGAGGTGGCTGTACTTGAGTGAAGCAGCTGAGATCGATGGGTTGCCTTCCATCTTCATAAGGTTTCTTATCTGGTGTATGAACCTGTGGCTTCTTGCTAAGCTTGATTCTGCTGTCTGGTTCCGGTATGGCTTCTGTATGAAGCTGCTGGTGTTTAGAGGTCAAGCAGAAAGCTAGGTTGCTAGTCATAAAACTTCCTCGCATGCTTGCAGATGCAAAGTTTGGATTGACTTAATATTTGTCTGTGTCTGCAAATCTCCATCAAACTCTTCCATACACAAGTGAAATGCTTGATACTGGATTTATTCTTTTGCTATAGGCTCTTAAGCTTATCTGTCTTGCAAAAGTAATTTGTTAAACAATGCCTTTTCAATTTAACAGCTTCAAATATGTTCAGTCCTGCAAGTATTGGGCAACCTAGGAAGACTACTCTGTCTCCTGCTCAGCTGGATCCTTTTTATACTCAGGGTGATTCCCTGACTTCAGAAGATCAACTAGATGACACATGGGTAACTGTATTTGGGTAAGTTGATTTCCAAAGTATAACATTCACTGCTTCAAAAATGGCATTAACACACTGGTCTCTTGGATTTCTCAAATCCCTTTGTAGGGTTGTATTTTAGCACCAGAATTCTTAAACTACTCATAATTTCTTGAGTATTTTTTTGTCTTGCAGATTTCCTCAAGCATCAGCTTCATATATTCTTCTACAGTTTGCTCAGTACGGAAACATATTGAAGCATGTGGTATGTCTTAGTTTGATACTTATTTCTGAAAACATTCTGGCTCATTCTTTAAAAGGCTAACTCTCACATAATCTCATGCAGATGTCCAACACAGGAAACTGGATGCATATTCGATATCAGTCTAAGCTTCAAGCTCGGAAAGCCTTAAGCAAAGATGGAAGAATCTTTGGTGAATCTATCATGATTGGTGTAAAGCCATGTATAGATAAAGTAAGTTAACAGCTCCCCTTAAATATAAGGCGCTCTGCTTTTGGGCTTCCTCTTTATTTGCCTGGACTGCTGTAATTTTTTTCTTTTTGAATTGCAAAGCATAGGTAGTTCACTTATATAGGTAAAGGTTATACTTTACATGAGTTTTTCTTAAGTATTTGACAAAATTTCCTGCTGAGAAGGATCATTGAGAAATCTGTGCTTCTTGGAAGTTAAAATGCACAGAATTATATTGCTGTACAAGAGATGAAGTGAAACCCTAATGTATGAGAGCAAAGAATTTCCCAGACTGGAGTGTGTGGGTTTTTTAGGGACTGCAATAGATATGTGCTGGTAGATTAAGACCACTATTGCTCCTAGTTGTCCCTCTTCTTTTTTTTTTTAATGTGAGTATCTGATACTGGCTTTTCAGTTTATCTTAGTACATAAGACTGAAAACTTGTTAGCAAGACAGTCCTGATCATATTCTCCCACTTGCCCTCACAGAAACACACCCCTTATAAGTAATGGCTGGGGTAGGTGTGGCTGTATTCCAGTCTAATTTTATCATGAGCTATTAGTTTCTAGGCATTGACAATGCCCTGACCACTAATTCTTGCAGCACTTTGCATTGGGTACTGTACGTTAGCTTAAGCAAATGACAGTCATTCTTTGATAGTTCAGAGGTTATTTTTAAGGATATGTGATGTTAGCATCAGTAATGTGAGCTTTCAAGTGTAAACGATTCTGAGAAGGCAGCCCTAGAAATTTGAGCTTGCAATTACTTCAATTGTTATAAGTTCAAAACCTT
The DNA here is from genome assembly GCF_011004875.1 of Balearica regulorum gibbericeps. Classification (NCBI taxonomy): domain Eukaryota; kingdom Metazoa; phylum Chordata; class Aves; order Gruiformes; family Gruidae; genus Balearica; species Balearica regulorum. The sequence goes on from NC_046189.1 coordinate 6,535,197, forward strand.
GCTTATAGTGACTAAAATTCAGAAATAAATGTACTTCAGTGCCCCTTTCTTCTCTGGGCTTCAGATGGTAGAGCTTCCAGTCTCACCTTATTTACTGTTTTGGTGTCCAGATTTTATAAATGACTGAATTGCCTATAGGCTGAAACTCTAGAAGTAATTAGCTAAGACCTTTAATTGTCAGGCATCTGATCTTTGTTGCTTTTGAATTCTTGTTATGTCTTTTGTAGATAGTGTCTGCTTTTTGGAGGCAAGGAGACTTCTACAGATTAATCCATTGAGGGTTTGGCATTAGCCTGTAAAACTCTTTGTTGCAATTGAAAACTAAATGTGATGGATAGGACCTATTTTGGATAGCTTGTCTTGTGCCAGACGTGATTCTGAATTTCCACCGTCTTTAGGCTGGTTGAATGCTGTGCTCCACTGGAGTCTAAATGCAGCAAATCAGGTCTCCCCAGGCTGGTTGTCATTTCCCATCCATCAAGTCACTTGCTGCCTCTTCCATTCTACATGCATTCCTTTCTAAACCTAAGCTTACAAAATGGAACCTTCTGATTCCTTTCCTAGCATTTGATAAGGGGATTGAGTGAAATTCCTTGGCACGTTGAGTCTGTGCAAAAAGCAGCAAGTTGGTAAGGGCTTGGACACTGTCCTGTATGGATTGGGTAAAATACTTTAGACGTGTTTAGAAAGAGGATGCTATGCTACTTAGTCCAGCTGGGCCTGAAAGAAGTTACTACTTGAAGTTTGTTGTGAGTCTTAGAAACTGTTTCAAACTTGGCTGACATTTAGTACGTACAGTGAATAGATTACAAGCTTCTGCTGCTTTGCAATGGCATCATCTGACATATAATGATTGCAGCAAGGAAAATGCTTTGTGATAATGTGTACTTGTGTGCTCTGTACTGACAGGTAATTTACCTGTGGTCTTTGCTTACTTTGAGCTGTGAACATACTTTTATCAAACAATTCTAGATAATGCTAGATAATTTTAGCATTTGTTTACATTATATTAAACTTCTTTTAAAGAGTGTGATGGAAAACTTTGAAAGAAGCTCTGCATCCTCAATGTCTTCAGTTTTCACTCCACCTGCAAAATCCGTTGGCACACCAGTACAACCCGCAAATAATACTACGAGGATTTCTACAATGAGACCTCTTGCAACAGCATACAAAGCTTCCACTAGTGACTATCAGGTATTTTAGGGGAAACAGAGGCATGTGTTTCTTTGTGTTATCTCCCCTTAGTTGTATGAGGCTGTATGCATGTTAACTTCAATGTGACCTTAGCCTTTATCTTCTCCTGTCATTTCTTTAAAGATGTGGTTCAAGTACAAACTCAGTCTGTTCAGGCTCTAAAATAATAATAACTAAAAAATTAATAACTTGTCACTTTTCCAGAGGGCTTGTTCTGAAAATCTTTCAAACATATTTTGTCAAAATATAGTAGCATTTAGGAAATGAAAAGAAAAACTGGTTAGTATAAAAAGAATTAACTACATGTTGACTGATTCTCTTTATTTTCTCTCTCCTTCTTTCCCCCTGCCTTCCAGGTGGTGTCTGACAGACAAACTCCTAGGAAAGATGAAAGTATTGTGTCTAAGGCGATGGAATATGTATTTGGCTGGTAATATACAAGAGGAAGTAACACACTAAGTTGGTCAGGGTTTGAAATAGGCTACTGACATCCGTGGTTAGTTGTATAACTACTGGTGGCAGTATTTTAACTTACATCTCACCTTTTATGCCTTCAGTTGATTCAGCAGACATGTAGCTTGCACTTTAAATGATGGCAATGTACACACGGTTTTAAAAACTGAGTAAGTGTAAATACAAGTGTTTTTTCCCATTTGTGCTCTGATTGCATGATTGTAGAAAAATATCAGCACTGACTTTTCCTCTGTAATTACTTGGCGAATTACTTCCCAGTATGTTTTAAATGTTAAAAATGGCAGCTTTATTTACTGATGCCTTTAACTTTATTAGGTTTTTTTGCCTGAAAACATGGTAGGCTACTTGCAGGAAGAACACTAGGCACAACTGGCTCCCAGGGACAGGGACTGTTCTTAGTATATGCGATTTTAATTTTTTTATTAGGATTCACTGCTGTTTTATAACTATCTCTCTGGCATTGTGTTCTAAATGTTGTAGCAACCGTTTAACTTCTTGTTTTATTAATAAAGCTAAATAAAGTTAAGTTTTTCTTAGGTTGTTCTTAAAACAAGTGTGAGTTCTGTTAGGAAAACCTATTTGCAGTACTCTTAACTGTTAAATATGATGCTGCCTAATGCTTGTTAACGTGTTACCAGCAGAGCAGATGCTGCTGATGTTTACTGAAGTAGCACCAACCAGCGTTAAAACTAGCAAATGTATAAATGTTGTCTCTGTGGGTATTTTATTGCAGTGTGCACTTAACAGGTAACAAACCGTAGTATTCTAAGCTATAAAATGTTGAGTTGAAATAGCTGAATAGAAAAACACAATGTGTCAGTGACTGGAGCTGCTTTCATTTCAAGACTCTTCGAAGAAAATTTTCTCCAAAGTATTGGCTGAATGATGATTTTTTTTTTTTAATTGAACTTCTTCCCCTTGAGGTTTTCTTCTGGAGGTGAGCCTCTCAAGTAATGATGTGTGTCATGTAAGCTTATAGTCTTCTAGATAAAGGCCTCTCTTACCTGGGAGAGAGCAGTTTTTTCTCTAATGCTTGGGAAACTACATGTAAGTATTACTTTAATTTCATAGCTGTGTTAGTGTGGGTCACATCAGTATTTTAGTTTGCGTCAGTAGTGTGTTTGTGAGGTCAATATCCAGTCATACCTATTTCCATACTTTGCTTCACATTGCAGTGTGGTCTCATAGTTCTTCAGCTGCACTTCTCTGATAAAATTAAATTGACAGATTAGTCGAGCAGCATGCTTAATGTTCCTCAGATGCTAATGGGCATCCAATTTACAGGATTAAGCTAGTGATGGTCCCGAGTAAAACCCCTAAAGCACTTAGTGAGAAGTCAGATTTCTACCTCAGGGCACTTTGTGCTTCACTGTACGCTTTAGAAGTAACCTACCTGTAGGCAGATTCAGAGATTTTTGAGATGCATTTTACTGTATTTGCTGGCTAATGCTTTTGGGATATTGGTTGCTACTCAGCCATTTGCTTTTGATCAAAGGGAGCTGCTCAAACCTAATTGATACCTGAATGTGTTTTCTCATAATACACCTGGCTTTTTGTTGGTGAAAAACACATCACACAGATTACTTCAGAAAGAAAATGGATAGTTCAGCTAAATTCTTGTTTTCTAGTTGCTTTGCAAAATACACTTCTGGTGCGCTTCAGACTTGTTATCATGTATGTAGGACTTAGTTTAGTGAAGTGATGAAGAATAAGATAGAACTCTGTTCAAGTAAGTCTGAAGCTAAATACATAAGGAAGGAGTTGGAGCCAAAGTCAGTAGATTGGCTTGACCTGTTTTACCAATAAGTACCATATTTGGAACTGTGCTAAGTTTTGTTTTTTCCCAGTTGTTTATGTTAATTTCTTCTTTCTCATAGCTTTAGGAATGATTTTACTAATAGGTTGCTGCAGCTTCCTGTAGGTTAAAAGCACTTGGGAGTAGTGGATGTTGTTTACTTTGCAAATAGGAGGAGAAGAGTTTAGAACACATAAATCTGTGTGCTTCTGGACAGTAGCATTAAGAAAGTATGTTCACGTGGCTTCTGCTGGTAAAGACTGTTGTTAAGACTTACTATGTTGTCTTAGTGTTGACCACTAGTTAAACCGTGGCGTCAATGATTTGGGCTTATTACGCGTGCAGTCCCACACTGCACGAACCACCGTGCAACTTTGTTGCAACAACGTGTTCCTGATAATACCATTATTATGAGTGTACAGAGGCCATGTGTGAAAGGGCGGAGGATATTGAGAACTACATGTGTGAAGCATCTCTGAAACACTTGGAAGGTCTTCAAGAAACCTTTTCAAGGCTAGCTACTGTGATTTAGGTGGCATTGCGTTTAAAAATCCAATTCTTCCTGTTTTGTTAACTGTCTACCTGCTGCTTTGCAATAAGGAAGGCTTCTCTTCTAGCTGTAACTAGATGTGCTTTACATTAAAACCAAAGTTACGGACTTCAGCTAGTGATGTGTAACAAACCAGAAGTAAGTTTCATAAGTATCAATTGTATGGGGTTTCTTGTAAGACTACAAACTACATTTTTCACAGGATTATGGCTTTAGTTTAAAATAAAACTGTCATGAATACTTACTCTTCTGTTGTCTGCCTCAATCACAAGCATGTTACTTGGGAATCTAATTCACTTACCTTAGTATATGGATGTGCATGCTTTTAAATTCTATAAGGGGTTTGTTGTATTGTTTCAATGCTAATTTCACTACAATTTTAACACTTTTGTGGTAAAGACTTTTATAACTTGGAGATAGTGTGTATTTTTGTCCTCCTCTTTCCCTCCCATCCCTCCTCAATGGAGCTTTCTAGTAACTTGAGTGATATTTATTTGGCTAATCCATGTATACTAACATAAAATGAAAATCAAATGTTAGAGTACATGATGCCTGCCTCTCAAGTTGTGGGCATCTACCTCCACCGTGTGGCAGTTCTGAAGAACTTTAATGAGAGGTTTAACTGGTATTGAATGGAATATGGAGTCTTAATTATGCTTTAGTTAGAAAGTGCATAAACAGTTAGGAAGTGCATAAACAGTACTGTGAGAAAATAGCAGTGCTCAAATGTTATAGTTGAAGTGTTTTCATAGTAAAGGACAAAGATGAGTTTAAAATATCTTAATTTGGGAACAATTCAGACTTCTAAATATTGCTTCAATGAAATGCTTCTTAAACTCTATTTAAAATCTTACTAGTATTCACTCATGTCCATTTTGAGATGGATAAATTGACCAAATAATATTTTAGCAGAATATACCATGAAATCCATTTTGTATGAACACAATTGCCTTTTCTGATAATCTGATATGTGTAAAAATAAAGACTTGCATCAGTTGTCTTTAATTTGACTGCAGATGACTAGACCACAGATGAGTTTGCAAAAATGTACTAGTTAAGTATGTTTGGAAATAGTAAGGTGTTCAGTTGAGTGTGTGGAAACAAACTAAACTGGCTTACAAACAACTTGGAATCAGGAGCTGGCTTACTGAATTTCATACTGAAGGTGCAAAGACTCTGGAATAAACATTCTAGATCTTGAGTAAAAACATCAGTCCTCAGGCAAATTGATGGCTTTGTGGTAAAATACTTTTTTTTTAATTGTTTGGACCAGAGTAAAAGGTGTTCTTTTGATGTGGTATGTGTCTCGGTAAGTATCGAAGTGCAAACAGTACTGACGGGTGAACTTCTGTTAGTGCTTATAAATTAGGGTTCAGTTGGTGAAGTTACCTTTAAAAATGAATGCATAATTAATAATTTTGTAAAATGTTTTTGGCCTTCTATTAAGGAATCCTTTGACTCAAGTATGTTTTTGTGTAATGCATATAAACTGTGCTTCTGTCAACAGTCACATTTTCCACTTTTCTGCAAGTAAAACACATCTTGAAATTAAGAGCACCTCTGAAGCTGTAAATTCTTATATCCTATATAATATCATCAAATACCTTGATTCAAGGTCCTCAGTTTTGTAAGTGAACTTCCAGCTTAAAGAGTTTATTGCTGATGTAAGCAGATGCAGCTGAAGTGACCCCAGAATTCTGATCTCTGTAGATGAAGTGCTGGGTTTTGTTCATGAGTCATTTTGTGCATGAAGATGGAGACTCTCCTTACTTTCATGCTGTTTCTAATAAGAATTGCTCTGAACAGTCATTGTTTTATTTTCCTCAATTGTTTATTGCATCAGATTTTGGTATAGCTTACTGCAAAAATCAGTTTATGACCATATCCTTTATTGTAGGAGTGAATTGAATTTTCAGTATGAAGAGAACTTTTCAATTTTTTTCCTTTCTGTTGTGTATGTCAGCCACCTAATTAACATCTTGTTTAGCTGCCTTTGGAGTCCTGTGTGTTCTGTGAGAATCTGTCCCTTGCTGCAGAATTAAGGTCCCAAAAAATGCTGTTGTCTTTTTCAAGGATCTTTCAAGCCCCTGGTGTTAAGGAGGTAACCTTGAATACATGAAGCAAGGATAACCTGACAAATGGATGTCTGTGGAGATCTGGGAAGTGATACTTCTGTAGTGTGGATTATCCAGTAGTTATTAATAGACTGTTTGTTTTGAAACTTGAAGGTAGTCCAAAATTGGTTATCTGATAAAGTGCTGTAGCTGAGACTTTTAGTTGGAACCCAGACTCGGGGAGGGTTTTTGAGTGCTAGGTTGCTAACTGGTGGTTGTTCTGCCAAAGCTCCTGTCTTTTCCTGGCAACTAAACATATAGCTAGCTTGAAAGAATCATGGTTGTAACACTAGCTGTCATGACATAAAGCACTGTAAAATGAAATTAAGCTGTTTAGATCTTTTAATCAATGAATAATATACATTATTCATTGCACTAGTGTCAGTTTCTAGTTACCTGCACAAAAATGCTCAGCAATCCAAATTACAATGGAAGTCAGACCTTGCTTCCATACAGTCATGAAACTTCACCGTTATTTAAAAAGATAAAGTCTTTTCTGCAAAGTAACCAACTTTTCTTTCACAGCATGCTTTCTCAGCTGGCACGTAGTTTGACTTACTGGGCTTTCTCACTGTGTGCTCTTAAATCAGATTTTCAAACTTTAAAAAGCTGTTTGCTGTGTAGGATTGCACCAGTGGATAAGATCATGCTGCTTAGTGGAATTGAGCGAAGGCCTACATTATTTTCCAAGCATGCAATATGACAGCATGTAGTATCACATTTCAGTAGATGAAATACAGTGAAAATTGTCCATCATAGGATACTATAATGGGCTATTGATTTTTAGGTGCTGCAGTTTCTCTTTCTTCGTAATTGAATTGTGCTTGTGAACATATGAAAATGTTCATTCGCAGATTGAAGGGCATAAAGTAAAAATTGCACAGAGGTCGACCTTATATGGGCTAGACAAGTGTTATATTAATTACTTTTTTCCGTAGGACTGCAGTAACAATGAAGCTTGTGTATATATTGAATGGCATAGGTTTTGATCTGATGATACATTGGAAAAAAAGACATAATGGTTATTCCTATGCACTTATTTAGACTTGCCTGCTTTCCAGTTTCTAGCAAATGCAGTGGTACTTTAGAATGAGAAGTATCAAACAGCTTTCACATAGGATGAATATACATCTTGACTTAAAGTCTTCAAGCATCTTTCTAAAAATCTAATGATGTTCACACACTTGCAGAATTAAGAATTTAAAATGTACTTTTAATTATATTGTTATGGAGACAACTAGCCTAAGAGATATAATGACAATGTTAGTATTGTAGTGGAGTAGGTGATGGTGATGACTGTCTCTTTCAGCTTTGGCCATTTAGTCCTTGCTGAGTATCTTACTAGTTGAGTCTCTTAAAATGTGGGGTTTTTTCCCAGCTCTGGAAATACTTGCCAGTGGAAGAGGTCCTGAAAGATATTGTAGAACATCTTGAGTTGGAAGGGACCCATAAAGATCAAGTACAACTATGGCACTAATACATGTTATAAGTTATTACTAGTTGCAATACAGTGGTGGCAGCTGGCATTCTGTGCCCCAGGAGATGAAAACAAGTTTATTTGGATGAATTAAAGCTGTAATAGCATATCAAAATGTGATGCAGGAGCAGCTGCATAGCTTCTTTATTTCTAGGAGACTCTTGTGGCATCTAACTCTTGATGGGCATATCATGAACCTTGAGAAATGGTATGTGCATATAGCAGATATTTGGGGTATCATCAGTGGAACACATAATATGGCAAAGACCAGGTCAAGTATAATTATTTTGTCAAAAATTAATAATAAAATTTGTAAGGCTTGAAGAATAGTCTGAAAAAGTGATTGGGAAACTTTTCTACTATATAACTATTTATCCTCAAATTACTGCAAAGTTCAACAATATTAGTAGCTTACGTTCTGACTCTTCTGCCATTTCAGGTGTGTTTGAAAAGTTTAAACTCTGACTTTAAACTAAACTTTGACTAAATTTAACTGACACAAACTATAACAATGGTGCTGTTATCTCTGAACCTTAACACCTTGCATGAAAAAGCTGGTTACATGAATTTGTCGCTTGCTTTCAGCCTATCACAGCACAAAGAATAAGAAATATGGTTCAGTAGCATTTCCTCAGTATTCTTCCTCTGCCGTTTTTTTGTGAAATTAAAGTAGCATGCTAAAAACTGCCACCTCAGTCTCTGAAAAAACCTGCCACCTCTTCATTGTGTGAAGTGGGAAGCGCATGAAATACAGTCAACATGGCAGTGCTGTAAATGCTTGTGGTGAAAGCACTGCATGGTGTTTTCTCTACCTAGTGTGTCTTTGACATGCTGTGTCAGGTCTCTGCTGGATGAAGGATTTCTTCCTAACAGCTAGAAGTGGTTTTGTGTGTATCGTTCTCTGACCATCTGGAATTGCTGACATTTGAGTCCCTGTAGGATGGACTGGGAACAACTACACACATAGTTTCTATGAACTGTTTGGGCTGGAAAAAAAATTCTGTGTAGTGATTTGATTCTGCAATCTCTGTGTTAGGTTCTGTTAGATTTTTTTTGTGTGTCAAAAAATATCTGCATTGTGAATTGGGAGAGGTTGGTTCCACTGAAAGCTTTGCCAGCTTTATTACAGAACTGAAGGAGATGAGATCATGCTAGCTGTTGTTCAGACACAAAAACACTGTTTCTCTCCAAAAGAAAGTGATATAGTGAAGCTCTACAAGCTTCCTTCCAGCAGTATTGCTGCACCAGTATTTTAACCTACTGAAATTTGAGCTACCAGTGTAAATAACATCTAGCAGTTGCTGTTAGCTTCAGGTCAAATACTGTTAGTGGGCATGACTGATGCTCCCCATAATCTTACGTGGTTTTCCTCTAATTCTGGCTGTATCGAATAATTTATGGATGTAACTTCAAAGAATTTTTTTTCATAATGCATGCAAGGCAGAAAAAACTGAAGATGTGGTATAATGACAGGAAGGAGTTATTGAAGATAAATTATTAAAAACCTGAGGAACACTACCATGAAAGCTAGTCAATAGGGTAGAAAACTTACTCTTAAATAAAGCAAAAAAACCAACACCCAAATCCCAAAACTTATTTATTGCAAGCAGTGTTTATAGACTTTGATTTTTGGGTAGGAGTGATCATTGACCAGATAACTTACTGTTAATTGCATTTGAAATTCCAGTTACAGGGTATATTGTAATTGTTCTCTGAAGCCACTAAAAGCCAAAAAAAATGATTTCAACTGTAAATCTAATTATTCTGAAGCCTTACAATATTACATTTTATATTCTGTATTTTTAATCAGAAGGAACGTTTTTCTCAAACTTCTGTATCCTAAAGTTAGTGGGAATCTTAAAATTGCAGTCTCCAGCAATGTAATGACAGGACTTAAATAGTTGGTGAGTTTGACAGTATGTTAAATGAATTGTGGGTGTATTTTATTATTTTAATAACCTCATACAAACAAATGTACTAATGACATAAAAGAAAATTCAGTAGAAGCAGGCTAAACTTCTATGCAGCACACAAGCTATTGGAAGAGGCCCTCAAGGTTTTGACACTACCTCTTGAGTTGTCTTAATGTTCATGTGAAATGTTTTTCTTTGGTTGTTTTGCTTTTGCAACAGCAGCCTGGTGCTGTTAGAGCTAATGATCTAGACTTTCTTTGTGTTCAGTAATACAAGGAGAACATAAACCTAGCCATTTTACAAGGAAAAGAAATTAATATGGCTTACTGCTGCAAATTCAAGCAGCAACCTGATCTGGCATATTAGGTCAGAGTGCTTGCCTAGACAGGATCTAGAATTTCACATATATTGGTATTAAATATGAACATCTTTTCCTACAGCTAGTTGCAAAATGGAAGAGGATCTGTTATTAACCCGCAGGCTATTGTTGTGAATGTTTGATCACGATTCCCTTCTATCTGGTCCATTATTTTTATCCAACAGTTTTCTTCTCAATTTATTGCATGCTGAAGTTCAAAAGCAATAGTTTTGCTTTGTGGAACACAGTGAATGTTCTACAGTGGAAAATGTAGCCCACCGCTGCACTGCCTTTATCCCTTTCTTAAGGGTACTTCAATGGGCATATGAAGCCTTTTCCTTTTGCGTTGTGTCAGTCTGCAGAGATTCACTGATCGCATCTGTTCTTACTGTATCTTGGCTTGACCTTGGCGCAGCAGGAAAAGCCTTCCTGGGTGTAAGGAGACACCAATACCTGGCCATTCATGTGATAAGCCAGTGAGTTCTTTCCATGTTTTTTAACTGCCGAGAGTCTAGGCAGGGAGAAAGGTGCGTGATCTTTGCCATGTGGGGAGAAAAAGTATGGGAATAGGAAATCAAATAAAACATGATGGGTTAGAAGCTTTAGGTTACTATAAACGCATATGTTTCCAGAGTCTCACTATCACATGGAAAGGATACTGCTCTTGCAGGAGGATCTCTGTCTAGAACCGAAGGATCAAATCTCTTACTGAAGATTGTCTTCAGCAAAAATACCCAGAATTGTCTGGTAACTTAAGTGTCTCAAAGCTTGTGTGGATGTCTGGGACCTGGAACGCAGACTTATCTGTTCTGGTGCCTGTGCTCTTGTACTGGTGTTAGACTCGACTTGCCATAGTGCCTTTTGTAAGCGCTATGTAGACACTCTGTAAGAAGTAGGTACCGCTCTGCAGGACTTCCAGCCTGGAAATGTGAGATTGATGGAAACTGGAGTCTTCCTTTTATAGATAAGGAAACTGATGACTGACTCCAGGGTTATGTGGTAGATCTAGAGCAGCAGAACATGTGTAGACCAGAGTCTGATTTAGCACTGTAACAGGAAGAATTCTTTACTTCCTGTTGTTGCTAATGTCACTGCAGAACTAGAAAATTATTTTTTAAAAGACCTCAGTATTGGGTAGCTTCTGCTGGAAAACTAAAGTGGTTAAGGCTGTATTTATGCAGCAAAAGAAAAGGTGTGCTAATATACAGAGGTGGAAATGCCTGCTCCCCTCTCCCCTCCTGCTTTTGTGCTTGCTCTGTAATTGTGAAGAGGAAGCCAAGTTTGAGAAAGGTAGAAGTAATGCCCTCATGCTACTTTTTACTTTGTCATCTTAAAAAGCTATAGTATCTCTCATCAGGTAAAGAGAGAACTGTACACAAGTGGTGTCTCTTCTTTGCTATTATTTCACAAAAATAGCTGCATTGCAGTGACTAGAAATAGCGAAGGGAGGCTGGTATGTCGCGGAGCGGTAGCAAATATTATGCACGTGAAGGTTAAGTCCTACTTTCGTGCAGAAACAATAGAAATCTCAATAAAAAAGAACAAAGAAATCTTATACTGCACAAAGGAGAGAGGAGAAAATACATACCTGAAATATTAACTACATAATACAGCTTCTATAAGTGAGGGGAAAGAAAGCTTGGGGTTTTTTCTCCCTACAGAGGCCCTGTCAGTTTGAGATTTAAAGGCCCAAGCTACCCTACAAAACTGCTGTATATCCCAGTATTTGCATAAAAGATTTATTAATTGTTTGAAAACCTAAGTTTGGTAGGAGAAATGAGATGTCACAAACTTTCCTCCTTTTTTCTAGTGTTTTATAATCTGTATGAACTGCTGTATATATTTTCTCCCAAGGGTAAAAGAGTATAAACTTAAAATTAGCATCTTGGCAGTAGGAACGAACGTATCTTCTTTATTGCCTGTACAAAAGCAGAGTGTGTATGTGTGTATTGCAGGCTTTGCAGGCCTTTACCTCTGGAAAAGGTAAAGGAAAGTTTGGCAGAGATGATTGCAAAAAGGAATGAGCTCATGACCTGGCATTTCGAAGCAGTGCAAGAGACTCTTGGCTATTGATCCAAATGTGTATAATTGGGGTATCAGAAGTGTCTGCTGCAGCTAAGATTTTTGCTAGATTTCATGTGGTCTCTCTACTGGCAGCTTGGTTTAGAGCAAAGATCTTGTCAAAAGATTCCCGGGATGAGAAGGAATTTTGACAAATGTAAAAAGGATATTAGCGCTTGAGGCACCAATGCTGGTTGGGGTAGTCTTAGCAACTGAGTGCTTGCGCTGGCACACTTTCCCCTTGGCGTTTTCTGATCAGACGTGTAAGTCTTGCTTCTAAGCTTTGAACCACTAGATATGAGGGACAAAAAGATGTCACTTGGTCTGATAGTGATTTCAATAAAAATCTGATTCACTGTACTCTAAAATTACTGTGACTTCAAGGTTTAGGTTAATAGCAGTGATATTAGGTAGATTTTTTGAATTGCATGTCCTCTATCATTTAGAAGAGGCAAATAACGGAATCAACTGAAACTGACATTAAACCCCCCCAAAATAAAAGGAAATAGATTGGCATGGGACTGATAATCAGGGTATCTGCTGTTGTGTTGAAACAAACTAACTTTTTACAAAATTGAACAAAGGAATCTAAACTGTGTGTCCATCTACCCCTTTAGTGTGATCAGTTGAGTGATTTTATTTAGACTTGTATTTTCTTTCATCAGATGTTGGCAGTGTAAGCTCTTGTTTTGCTTCTGTATCGCCATGAGGGCATGATGGAACCTAGTTTTTCAATGGACTAAGTACTTTCACAGGATCGCTCCTTGGGTAAGGGTGTTTCAGTAAGCAAAAACAAATAACCCCCCCTAAAATAGAGCAACAGACAGGCTATCTGATGTTGGTTTACAAATTCTGTGTCAAGTTAACTTAAAAGAAAGGAAAAGTTGGTTTGTTTTGATGGTCTTATTTTATGATGATAGTCTAACTCTGTTTTTATATTAGCAAAGTTGAGCAAACATTCACAGTATTATTGGTGTTAGAAATAAAAAAAATATTATAGTTTAAAATGGGAAATCTGCTTTTGGCTTGAATCTGAAGTCAGATATTCGATTAATTCCTAACTGTTCGTAACTTTCCCCTTGTGAATCCTTCCCTGCCAGACAGAGTCTTGCTGGAGAAAAGTAAAGTGGCACTCACCTAATAGTCTGTCAGGTTGTCCCATGTCACATAATGCAGTTGAGCAGCTCATTCCTTAATTGGCTGTTCTTTTAGAGCTGGAAGGAGAATCCTTCTATTCATGGAAATATGAGGTAAGTTTATCAAAATAAAGTGTTCATTTATTAAATTTTTAAATATTTTTTTTCAAGAAAACAGAAAACCTATAATTCAAAACATGACTTATATTCTGTTATCTCACGTCTGGTTTAACCAGTTTGCAAGTACTGTGAGTCTCAGGCTGGTTTTGTGGGGGTACTGTTGTCCACCTGGGATTAGTGTCCTGCTGTGTTAATCCAGGTCAGAAGGGAGCTGGCTTTGCATGTTCATGCTGTGCTGAAACTAGTGAGCTGTTGTGGTGCTGGGCTTGCAGGGAAGCAAGGTGCGGAGGCACCCAGTCCTGTGTGGGTGTAATGGAGTATCTAGTCTTGATTTATCCTGGTTGCCTGCTACCCCATGGGAGGGGGGTAATCGTATAGGTAAGTAATACTACATGTCTTCTACAATACATGAAAAATATATTCTATATCTATAGTATAAAATTCATTCATCTACATGTAGACACTTATGCCCTGCTCTATGGCCTGAGAAAACTTAGAGCAAAAAAAAAAAAAAAACAAACCCAAAGCAAGTTGAAGAGAAATAAGTTACAAAAAAAGAGGGAGGTGGCACAGAGACTTCTATAATTCACAAGGAAGGCTGTCATGGGGAGAGAGCAAACTGACCACCCAGCTCTATTTCAGTTATTTCCACTGAATGCTTCTGGTTATTAAAATGCAGTGTTCTTGTGTCTTACTTTGTAAATTCCTTAAGCATTTTCTTATATATTCTTGTATTAATAAAATCTTTGGGGTATTTATACCTTAATACTATTGTAATGAACTGTTGACTGCTGCTTACCTGTTTCTTATTGCTTGTTTAAACCTATACTATAGAACAGCCTGACAACAGTCCTCAACAATGCTGTCTCTTGACAATGATCAGCTCAGGTTCACGTTCAGCTAGTTGGAGGGTCCCAATTCGAGGAAGGAATATGTAAGTTTTTAAGATAACCCGATTTAGCAAATTACTCAGGGATATGTTCCATCCATAAGCCATGTGCTTAAATAGTGTTGACTTAACCGTAGGCTTCACAGGAAGCCTAGTGCTTAGGTTTTGCATTGATACCTTGTTGAATAAAAAACAAAGTCAGAAATATGTTAAAAACTGAAATATTATTTGGTAACGAGAAAGTACACATAAATCTTAATTTTTTCATTCTTTGTGCTTACATGCATTCACATACAAGATTTACCTGTTCCGTGGTTTTCAGGTGTGAAAGGATGTTTGTAAAATGTGCACGGAATAGAGATTTGATTGCAGTTAGTGAAAATTAGCAAAAAGTTAGTGTTTTATGGTGAAATGCAAGGTTGTTTTTCTTTCTTTTTGCAATCTGAATGTGAGGTGACAAAGACCAAAACCTGTTTTCATTTGATTACTTAAGCAATGTTCTGGCAATACCTAACCTATATAGAACAGATACATTCTTTTTAAAATGCATCCAGCAATGGTTTAAACTAAGCAAGGTTAGACTGTAGAGGTAAACTGTATTCTATCATTAGCACTTTATGGTTCATTAGTTTTAACATTTGGAATTGGAATGCCACCTGGGTAAGAATGCATTGGATTATTTTCTGCAGTGCTGTCGATCTTGATAGAGTGCTGACTCTGTTATTCTTGCATCTAACGTATTCGAGTTGGCATGAACGTGAAAGACATAATTCTCATTACATGTGCTAAGCCAGGCAGCGAGGGAGACAAGCTTGACTAAATGCTTGGATTTCAACCAATGGTGCAGCAAACTAATGTTGGTTCTGAAAATGAAAACTGTTAGTGTATATTCATCAGCTGGAAATGCTGTGGGCTTAAAGGATCAAAATTTAAAAAAAGAAACTGAGGACACCGTTTGGCAAGTTAACCCTCTTGAGCTTAAAAGCATCAGAACAAAAATTTCTGTGAATAATAAAGGTACTTGTTATTAGTAACAATTCCTGATTTTACGTTGAAGGACGTATTATGCAGCACTTTTGAGTTGATGCACTCCTTGGCAGCAGCAGACGATAAAAATGGATAGACATTTTCAGTACCAGGAGCTGCTTCAAGAACTCTTGGAGGTCAGTTTTTCAGAATATACCTTAAAGTTAAGAAAGTTGCATCAGCAGACTTCCAGTTGTCCTTGAGAGCTTGATTCCAACTTTGAACTCCTTGCTTTCACTGCAGTATGTAATTGTCCTGCTGTGTTTGTGGGCTGGCAGTACTCTTATTTAAAGCACTGCCCTGCTCCTGGAAGCAAGCTATTCCTGCTTACACAGCTCAGTTTTTCTCCCATAGCTTAAAAGCTTTTTCATCTATTTTTTTTCTTTTCCAAATGCCTACAGAGTGCATAGCTATTTATTACTGTGTGTGACAGCTTAAATGGCTCTTTGTCAACAATTACCCATTTAGAAGAGTGGCAGTCTTCACTTGTGATGCTGCAAGGAAAAAGATCTCTAAAGAAAAGTCTTGTGTGTTTCTTAAAATATAGAGTGATATCTTTAAAACATATTCTGTGAGGCTGAAAAAACAGTTCCTATTTGTGCTCCATACGAGATCAACATGGAATACAATGTTAACATATTTTTTAACTTATCTTTGAAGACCAACACTTTCTTGTGTCTACCGGCAAAGTTATGGCCCCACATAAATCCTGGTGGTTAAACGATACTGTTTGAGAAAAGTAGTCATGATATAGGGTAAAGGGGGTAGCATTATAAAAACTAAAATATGTCAAATGTAAAATGAAAGGAAAGAGAGAAAAGGTTTTCATTTCTAGCAGTTCAGTAATTTGTTTCCTGGAATATTGGCTTTTCTCAAACTGTTAATGTGGTGGTGGTGGTTTTTAAAAGAGCAAGAAATTCTATCACTGCTGAAACTAATCATTGGTAAAACATTGCTCCTGTGCAATGAGGGTTTGACCCCTAGAGTCCTCTTATGTTGCTGATTGTGCTCTATGGAGAAATCGTATCTGCAACATCTGAAAGTAGAAATTTGCTGCTGTTCTTGCTAAATAGCTTTGTGAATAACTACCAAAATCCAGGATGGATTCAAGATCACAAAGTGTTCAGTAAAACGAGGCGGGGGAAGTGAATGGATCTGCTTCCAGAGTGTTTGATATGAAGCTTTAGTTGGGAAACGGAGAAAATCGTGCTGTGTGACAGTCATGCTTCCATAGTCTGAAAGCATATAAAATAAGTAGCTGTGGCCCAAAGAAGGTGAATGAACAGGCAGCCTTTTCATGAAGAACATAATCTGTATGTGTTTGCCTCTCTCTGTAATACCAACCACCTCTCAGTTACATATGTGTGGCTGCAAGGAGCTCAGCAGTATTTCCCAGACACAAGTAACTTTTTTTGGTAAAAGTTTAAGTATGAAAAAGGATTACTTGAACAAACTTTTATCCATCTACTTTAATGTATACCTGTTTGGTATGTGCAGGTGAAATCAGCCTCGAACCTATTCAATTTTTCTCACACTCTTACCATTCTCTCACTTGACAATACAATTTCAAGCTAATTCCAGTGCAGAGAAATACTTTGCTTACGTGGAGGGAGAGCATGCATACTTAATTGAGTATCTGTCTTTTTGAAGCAGATAGAGCAATTAAAATTATTTAATCATTATAATTTATGTGCATAGTTACATGCATAATATGTGTATAATTTATGTGTAGACAAGGGGGGAAAAAATCCCTTTACTGGGGACGTAGGACTTAGAAAATTGAGAGGTGAGCTATGGAGATGTGAGATGACTGCAAATTTTAATTTCATGCTTTCCTGTTTCATATTAATTGTTGCTATTTTATAAGCCTATTTCTTGCAGAAAGGTTAGTCCTAACCAAAACTGTTCTGAGAAGAAACCTGAAAGCGAGAGTGGAAGTATGATGGATTATGTGGGGAAAGAATTTGAAATGTCCTGTGTATATGGTACTTCTTACTGTATACCATATCTTCCTAGCACAATGACATGTACTTGATTTACTTTTCTCTGGTTTATTTATCAAAACTTAGGGATGTCATTCCTGATTCTTGTAATAGTAGCTTAGTGTTAGCAGTTTACCAACCAAATACATAAATCCATGAGATCAAAAGGTCTTATCATGGCTCTGTAAGGGTGTCCCTATCCTGGAAGTTTCTAGACGCGACTAGAAACACTACTGATACAAAGCTTTCATGGAAGTCCATAAATTGTCCTGTAAGCCGTTATTAAACTGCAGGAAAAGGTGACCTATTTCATGAATAAAGAATAGACCATACTGAGCAGCCTGGAAACAGGTCAAAGAAAGCTATAGCTGTTGTTTTTAACCATATGAAAATACTGCCCTTCAGCACTACTTTATGCTACCCTGTAGCCCAGAATTAGAGCAATGCAACATCATCTCTGACCCTATTCCGTGCCTCTTTTATTTCTTAGGTTTGGTTTCTTTTTCTGCAACTTCTTCCAGGGTCTTTCAAACAATGCAAAAATAGATTGTAGGTAAACTGAGAATCCATTCTAAAGAACAAAGTATTGGATTAGGAAAATATTCAAGAGGTAAATGTATTTAATTTCTAAAATGACTTGTCTTTTGGTCGAGATTAAGGGCTATGAAGAATGTTATTTACTGTGCTTCTTGGGTTTCAAGTAACTTTGTTTTAAAATAGGGTTTAAAATTGTTTTTGTTTTAGTTGTTTTCTAAAGGATACTGACATCCCAAAGTAGCTGCCTTAGGTTTAATAAATATACAGACAACTAGACTGCAGATATATTTTAGCCTTTATCTATGGTAATAGTTAATATCTAGTGTGTTAAGACCTAAATTAGTCTTTTGTGCCACTGGAATTTTTTTGCTTTAATGAAACACCAATTCATCAAGTCGCTTGGCACTTTATTAATGGCCACTATTTTTCTTTATTTCTAATGAAGCAAAATCTTCCAGAGCTTTTTTTTTCTGGTATTTTTGGGGTGTCATAGTGGCTTTGAAAACCAATTTACTTCACATTCCACTTCTACTGCCAGCTTGACTAAAAAGGACTTATGTACAAAAATATAATAAATGCACAAGTGAAAAGAATCATGTTAAAGAACATGCGGATTACAGTAGAGTGTAATACAACTGAGTGAGCAGAGGCTGTTGTCGGAACTATAAGAACGGCTGTATTTAGATGTTTATAGTTGCAGTTTTGGTGCTTTGTGTCTTGGGGGGGAAAAATAAGTGACTTCTGAGATGAATAAATACATTATTCTGTCTCCTAGTCAGAATACCCCTGTTAGGATACCTCTGGTCCATTTTGAGATGTATTTGGTGGGGATGACCTTACAGAACTAGTCACTCTCAGGTTGGAGTTTGTCGCTATTCTGTATGGTACTAACAGTAGTAAATTGGTTATGTAATGCCTAAGTTTCTTGCTGTTACAAGCGAAAGAAACTTGTATGCATTGTAGGCTTGAAAAAGTTAGAGCAATACACTTTCTTAGAGGAGTTAACTTTCTGCTTTGATGGAAAAAGCTCAAAGAAACTGTTTAAGAGACAACCGATCTATATGCTTTTACATGTGACGTGCTAAAGGTAAGTCGGTATAATAGGAAAGCAGACCAGAGGAAACTGGAGAATTTTCATCTGTGCCACTCAATATGGCTCTATTGCACTGGATGGAATTATGACAATTTATAACAAATTAGGCTTACCTTGGAGGCACTTCTTGGAAATGTGACAAGGTTGTTCGAAAAGGTGTGTGTGGATGACTGTGAAAACTAGAAATATGAACTAAACATGCTGGTTACAGGGGTACAGTGAAGAATATGGATTTACTTACAATGGAGGAAGGAAGTCCCTTAGGTTTTGGCCAGCGACTTTGCTTTAGGATCTGATTCTGTAAAATTCAGAGTAACTTCTAGAAGTGCTAACAAAACTTATCTCCCACGTGAAGTCTGTGTCTGAATCACCTTTTGACAATTTCCAGAAATAGTTCAACAGCTTTTGCTATGAATCCTGCAATAATCAGTCTCCTTCCTCCTTTTGTTTGAGAAGGAATTAAAGGTTTAGCTGGGTTCTTATGAATGTTACTGATTATTGCACTGTGCTGCGATTACTGTTTAGTTGCTGTGTTTGCCAATGGTAGGATACTTAAACTTCAGAAGTGCAGTGCTAATGACCTTCACGATGCTTTTCCTTGACCCTGTAGTGAAAGAAGCGGTTTCTATGTAGTGGATGAAAGATACCGAGCGTTGCCAAAGATTAGGCTGTGTACGGCAGAATTTGCCTGATCCGTGTGTATAATAAGTTTGCCTGTTTTTATGGATACTGTGTCCTGAAGAGCTGTGAAAACAAAACAAGTTACCACAAAGTATCGGAGCCCAACAGCTTAAGCACCAACGTGTTTGAGAAGACCAAAACCTTGCAGTGGTATATGACAGGAATTATGAGGTGCTAAACTGATAGAAGTAAACAGTTATACTTGTGTGACTATTGCTGATAGAGTAAAACTCTCATTTGGTTGCAATATGAGCAACAAAACTGAGCTTCTCGGTGTATCCGTGGTGAAGTGCCTTTAATCTTGGATCGCTAGTAAAGAGCGGAGGATATGGTCCATGTAATCAGTCTGTTGTGTCAGAGAATATCAAGGGTTAACAAGAAAAGCAAGGCTGCATAGGCATTTTTCACAATAAAGATGCAACTCTAAAACTAACTGGATGGAAACTAAGCAGTGTATCTGGAGGATAATAAACTCCAGCTGCCACAAACGTGGAATTATTTGGAGTGGTGGTAGATGCAATCCCATAGCCATTCTTTTTGAAGCTCATTTTCCCATCTTGGGCATGTGAACAAACATCCAAATGCTTGTTCTGCAGAAGCATGGGTGCAGAAAACAGGCAGACAGATTTTAATTAAAAACTTTATTACACTTTTAAATAGATGAGTACAATAAGGCATTCTCTTTTGAAGTTTGACCTCAAATGATCTCATGATTTTTTCTAGGTTAGGAGTAACTAGTTTATAATAAGGCTAGGAGAAACAATCAGCTTTAACATTGAGGGCATCTACTCTTTTGTTCGCTGTACTGCCTACTGTTTGATGAAGATTAATCAATTCACCCCATGTTCTGTGCTGCAAATATAAAGGCCATGAAAGCCTCTTAATCTAAGTCTAAAATACTCTTGCTATTACTGAAATTGAATCTGCTGTGACCTGTCACCGAGTGGATGCACTGGACTCATTCTTTTTCACTTGATAACATCTGCAGCTTTCCCGTTAGCTGAACAGGCCAAATGGTTTGTGGTGTTAATTTGCATAGAAAGAACTTCGCGTAGTATGTGAGGATCGAGTGAACTCCTTCCCCTGGATGCTCTCCCACCAGTCTATACAGGAACTGGAGGTAGGTGGGAAGGTATTGGGCATGTGCAGTGATAGCAGTTTGAGAAAGATGAAAGCACTGGTGGTGGGCATCTTTCCCTCGGGATTTTTCACTGTAATAATCCACAGCCAAACCCAGTGTTCAGATTGTAAGACTTTCAATATTTTGGCATAAACCACCCTGGAGAAGGTGGAACCTTCCTCAGATTTAAGCTTTGAGATGACTGAGTTTCTTCACGGTATAACGCGATCCATAAATTCTTAAGAACCATAAATTCAAAATCCAGCAGCTATAGCTTGCTTTTTTCTCCAGGCAAAGTAGGTAAAAGCTTGTGTTGCTTGTTTCTTGGTCAGACTGGAGGTTTTCCGGTCTTTTTTTATGTATATCTGTGTGTGTGAATTTATATATCAGGGAACTACACAGGTTTCATCCACAAAAAGTACCCTTCTCCATGACCTGCTCTAATGTGCTTCATACTTGCTGTGTTACAAAAATGCTATTCATCACTGGATCCGTAGGTTGCTGCTGTTCTGGGGATCCTTTGAACTGAGAGATGGTGGATAAAATCTCAGTGTTGAGACTCTTACTTTCCAAAGAGCATTCAGGAGGAGCAGGGCACTGCCTGCGCCTGCAGTCACGCTGTAAAACCAGGAGCTTGCTGGAGTCCTGAAGCGAGCAGCAGAGTCCTGAGCACTCCGTCTATAGCCTCAGGCCTCTCTCAAACAGGAGAGGAGAGCCCAGAAGCAGCACAGCAGTCTGGCAAGAGTGATTTTTTCCAACAGCAATGATGGAGTCTTTAAAAAAACAAACAAAGACCCTGCTTAAAAAATAAGCTTGGAAAAGCTTTTTGCTAGGCTAGTTAAAATTAGCACCGAAAGTACTGGGAGGTGGGCATGGTGGTGGAGGCAAAAAGGCTTTTTGCTGCTTAGTTTCATTGTGGTTAGAAATACTTATCTGCGAAGGCGAGACTTGCCACCAGGATTTTGTGTGTGTCAGCTTTTTGAGATAGAGACATCAGCTACAGAAAGACCTCAGGAGAGGGCTGTTGACAGTGAAACAGTATTCCCCCTTCTCTTTTCGTAGTTATCAGAAGTTTCAGGTCTGTCACTCTGCAGCTGAAGAGCTCATGCTTCACTCCTTCCAAAGAGACTGTAATCAGTAGTAGCCCATTGAGCTAATTGTTTGCTTGTTTGAGTGTTTTGAAACAACAAAATGAGAAGAGAAATAGAAAGAGGCAGGCGGCTGCCTTAACAAAATCCCAGAAGTAAGAGAGTCACTTTCTGTGTGCTGGGAAAGCCTGCAGCCCCAGTCTCTTTTGGCTGAAAGTGACATACTAGTCTTCGAGAGTTCCTTTGAAAAAGAGGTAAATTACTGACCAGTGGGGCTATTTATTTTTGTTTCTGTGTGTTTAAGGGAGAAGAATCACAGTAGCTGTTGCCTGGATCAAAATGAGTAGATCGCTATACATTTCTTCCTCCACTGCTCCCGATTTGAGACAACAAATACCCACAGTGATATTTTAAGGATGCCGTTCTGAATTTTGTTGCCCTTCCAGTTATAATAAAATATAAACTTTTATAACTGCAAAGGAATTTGATATATATAACTCCATGAAATAACAGATTCATGGTTGAATTTCTCTTAGCTATTTCTTTATGACACTCAGGGACTCAGCTGCATACCAAAGAGCAGAAATTCATGTGTAGGTTATTTTTTGACCAAATTTCCTCCCCTCTACAAAGAAACCTGCAAGTCAAAGTAGTAGATACAATTAATGTTGGGTAACAGAGCAATGACTAAAAAGGCATTAAACTCTAAATTTTTAATAACTCTTGGAACAGTATAAAAAGGCTGGCTGAGAAGCCTGTTCCTGCTCTCAGGAAGCCTCTTGTGGTGCAAATCCACCGATGCCAGGAGGTAACCTAAAAAGAGGATCTGTGAGGAGAACTTCATGGCTACCGACTCTTACTCAGTACCAATCCTGGCAACTAGATTGCAAATACGTATTCTTTCTGATTTTTGGTTATGACTATTGTAATTTCTAAGCAGTCCTTTTCTACTTAAAAGCAGCAAAACTTAGACAAATATTCATATTGGGACAATCACTCGTTTTGCTGCCCGCATATTTGCTTTTGTAATAACTATCATTAGGAATTACTTTTTTTTCCCTCTAGTAGAGCCTGTCAGCTAAAGCACTGAGGGATCCACCATCCTTCCACCAATGGCAAAAATCAAAATGTGTGAGAGGAACAGGAGAGGTGGGAGAGGAAAAAAGTGAAGTGGTGAATTACCCTGTCTCAGACAATACAGTGGTAAAGCTGGACTAATCCTCGAGATAGAGTAAAGATTTAGGGCTCATGCTCACTGAATGAACAGCTATAGCAGTTGGACATGTTATACCCTTCAGCAGAGTGTTTCCGTCCCCACAGCAGACACGATCTAGCTCGTAGTCCTGCATTTCGATGTCAACTGCTTGAACATGTCCGTAAGGCTCATCCTTCCTACTCCCAATGTGCGTTTTCTATCTGTATTAAAAATAACTGGGATCTAGAGAGCTGTGAAATTCCACAAACAAATGAAAAGCTTCTGCTATTAAGCAAGTTATATTTGCAAGAACTTTCCTCTGCTTTGACTTACCAAGCTTTCTGTAATTAGTGGAGAAATCCTCCATTCAGTGTACACGTGAGGGCAGTGTGCAGAATTTATATTCTTCTATTTGAAAACCTGTTCTGAAGTCGCTGAACTTGTAAAACAAGTCAGTGGAGCAAAATGGCTTTTGTGGAATTATTGCTGCAAACAAGATGAGAATCAAACCTGCTACCTGGAGAGTTAGATCTCGGAATAGGTTTTACTTTGAACTTGCACTCTATTTTGCAAAATCTGGTCTAAACATGGCTAAAAACCCTCTCTGAGGGCTGGTATTCTCCTAGATACTTATGAAAAGCAGTCAGTGAACAGTGTGTACATATCTAAAAGCTGATTTAATCTTTAGGGATGCTACATCTATTCCTGAATTTTCAGGATGTGCTCAAAGGATTGTTTTCTGTTTTGTAAAAATACTGCAAAAAAGAAAGCAAAGAAGGAATTTCATACACTCTCCTTCCAAGCTCCTCCTCAAATGATTATGCTGGCTAGCAAGTTCTGCAATATGCCTAAATGCAAGCCTGGAATCTTTTAATGCATTTAACCCACAAAACAAGGTGCTCTTTGGTGCAATCATATGCAGGTAAGTACATACATCCTCCTGCATTTTGTAAATCCTATTTTGGTGTAGCTATGGCAAGCATTCATCCATTTCTTCTGTATTTTTACAATCGAGTTCAAAGGACGAGTGGGCAGAGCACCGTACATAGACAGAACCTTGCTATCTGTCAGTACCTGTTCTGCGCTGGAAGCACCGTCAGGGATACACCGTTAGGTGTGGGGCATAGCGGGGTGCTCCGTAAGGGGCTGGGAGCACGATCGCCACAGGCTTGTTTTGTAGGGCAGGCAGTTCCCCAAGGTCCTGCTAGGTGGTCAGGAGACTCGGTCTTTAAAGATGAAGGACAGCCCAGCTACTGCAGGTAGGGCTGTGCTTGACTATTTCTCTATTGGATGTTCCCTGGGGGATTTACGTAGAGCTCCCCCTAACACTGAGACTCCTCTATGTGTGCATGAATGTGCTAATAGACATCATCAAATTCTGCTGTGCTCATTCTATAATATAAGGTGACTGGTGGGAGCAATAGCTTACAACATGGCCGGTCTCTCACTGCAGGAGATGAAGAGCACCATATGCCTTTCCTGGAGCTCATTGTGCACAGGGGGAAGCTCCTGCTGGTGAAAATTGAGAGTGAAATCCAGATCTTACCATATTGCTTGTCTAGTCTGATCTACCTTTCTGGATGTGTAGCAGCAAAAACTCCCTTTTGTTTCTCTGATTACTAAACACCTTACACTTGAGGAGTGCAAAGGCTCTGTTTCTAGCTGCTGTCTCTTGGGCTTCCTGTTCTGTCTTCTCCCTCTCCGTGATACGAGAGGAAGGGCAGTCTCCTGGAAATCAAATATTAAACTACTGATGAAGTCACAGTTGTTACCACTTCTTGACATCAGCGGTTCTGGTAGAAAAGAGACTTCCAACAATGATTGCCGCTATGGCTGTTGTGTCCCTTAAGATTACATAAATTGTGCGGAAAAAATTCTCCAGCCTCACTAATGTATATTTAAAATGTGTTATGTGCAAACTGTGCTGGAAATTCTAAAAGGAACAAATGGTGAGCTTCAACAGAAAGGGTTTCTGGGGGAGGGATTATTTTGGGGCATTTTTTTAGTATATTTGTTTACTGATCTAAATATGAAGAATTCAGACCATGTTAATCATTTTCTGAAATAATTCATAACTCCTTCCCATGCTTCAGCAAAACTATAGAAAAAGGACACTTTTCTAAATCTGTAGGTTAATTTAAAAGCTTGCTAGAGTTTCTGTTAAAGCAAGCAAAGCCTAACTGTTCACAAGACCTGGCTTTTTGGTCAGGGGAGAGTGGAGGGGGGCTGGATTCTGCTACTCTTTTCCTTCTTTATCTTTTATTTTTTCCCTGGAATCGACAGCAAGATTCTGTCCTTGTCCTTTGTGTTTATGAGTCTCAGGAGAATGGCACATACCATTTCTGTGCTATTTTTATTTCTTCCTCCTGGTAATCTATTGGTACTTTCAGCCCGAATCGGGTCACCTTGAGGATTAAATAATGGCAGTATGGGAAGCCATTTCTGGAAGAAAGTCAGTTGGTTTATTTAATTTTATTTCTTGTTTTGCTGGATGAGAAAAGGGAAGTTTTTTGTCCTCTGGAGAGAATTCTTGAGTAGCCTTTTGTCTTTGGTGTTCTTAAGCTATAATATAAAGGTCTGGGACACTGTCACGCTAACAGAATAATTAATCTTAATTGCATTGATTGTTTTGCCATACTTTAGTGGGTAAGTGATTAGAAATGGCTTTATAACACAAGAGAGAATAAGGCATCTTTTCCAAATGTCTATGAGTTGGCCAAAAAACCAACTACCATTTGGTGCATGGAAAATGGAATTGCAGCAGCTATGTTGCTCTAGCGATACGACCTTCCGTCTGCATCGTTCTTCAGGCTATTTGTGTGTAGACGTTCCCTCATGAAAACAGTAGATGATTGGTCGTAACAGCATCTTTACGACTCCGCCTTCCTAGGCTAGAGACAACCAAAGCATGACTGAAAGGATTCAAATGATGACTCTGGTTCTTGGCCATCTGTCAAGAGTGCAGCAATGCACACATGCCCCAGGGATGAAACAGGGTCCAAACCTGCTGTTCCCTCACTGCGGCTGAGCGCTTGGTACATCTCCTTCTGTGGAACCGCTTTGAGGTTTTTCAGTATTTCAATGGTCTTTGGGTGCCTTTGAGTATAATTTTTATTTGGAAGAATTCAGCTGATGAGCAATTTTTCTTTTGCTACTGAGAATACCAGTTCTCTGTGTGTGTGTGTATATATATCCTTCATCTTTAAACACCGTGGGTCTCCTTTGCATGTATTGCGACCTCTGGAAGCTGGCTCCCCTCCAGGTCTCTGCTGATCACACTCCAAACACCTTACGGAGTGCACTGAGACATGATATATATATAAAAATATATATATAAACAAACATAGGAAGTCTGGAAATCCATGTGGAAATTGTATGCAAAGTCTTGGCAAGCAGCCAGAGCAAATGTGAGAGAAAATGAATACTTTTTTTCCAGATAACTGGGCAGTGTTTGGTACTTGGGTCTCTCCTGGGCAGTTAGGGATGCACTTATGTGTGGGAGAGCTGTAACTCTCTGTATTTCCCCATTATCCTTTGCTCTAAATTTGTCTTCCAGCAAGCGTGCTGCATGCAGAGAGTCAAACGGGGCTTTTTACACCCATATCCACTATGATATCTATTTTAATGAAATACATTGTGTACTTAATACTCTTGTTTTACAGCATGAAGTCGTTAGCGGGAACGGGGAGCCCGGTTCTCCAGCCTCCTAGCTGAAGTCCTTAGTTAATAAGCCCAAACCGATGCTTTGTCTGCTCAGAGCAGCCAAAACTACTTTGTATTTTATTCTGTCTGGCTGTGATTCCTACCTGGATCATATCAGTGTCTAAGCTGTACCCGTGTATTCTGATCGACACGTAAGGGATGTCAGGATGAAAGATGCTTGAAATAATAATCACTCATATTTCTATCCAGTTTACTTCCTAGAGGTCCTGCACTTGCTGACTGCTGATTCATTGCTGTACAATTTTGGTTGGATGTCTAAATCCCTTCTGAGTGCCCTCAGTCTTGTAAACCCTGGAAGCTGTTTTGTGCTTGCAACAGCAGTAGAGGCTTCCAGCCTCTAGAGACCTCCCTGTATATGCAGCTGGTGTCAGGACTAAATTATGGAGAAGCCAATTAGGACCCATACCCAACAAATTCTCTGCTGAGATAAAGCAGTTGGCAGAGAGGTCTTGTTGTTTCTGCTTACGGAGGTGTTTCTTAATAAGCTCCAGCACTAGGAACAATTTGATTACTAGGGAGTTTCTCAAGGGGGCACTTGAAAAATTACGGAAACCTGAATTTTCAGGATGATTTTCATGCCTGCCTTGTCTGCATGAGGCAGGGCAAGCTAGGATTTCAGTTTTTCCTGGATGCTTCTTGCTTTAACCTCTCTTTCTCTGCCTGTGAACTTGGTGCAGCTAAAGGAGGAGAGGGCAAAGACACACAGCAGAAATCGGTCAACTACATTAAAAATACAGAAACATTTTCAAGCTGGTTTTACTGCTGAGACTGGAGGGAGGAAAGGATTTTAAAGTGTCAGCAGGGCATAAGAGTTACTGCAGAGTCCAGTTGTCCCTGGGTTTTGAATTCCCAAACAGATTTTTGAAACAGTGTAGTATTTCATGTTTGACTTCAGCCATTTTAATCTCTAACAAGGAGGAGGACTTCAGGGCAATGGTGGCAGCTGAATTGTAGGTGAATAAAATTACAGGCTGGGACTGGAAGAGATTATTCTCAGTGACATCTTCTAAAATAGCCTGGGACCGCCAGGCAGGATGTTCTCCTGCCCATTCAGAGCCTCTTTCACCAGAAGCAAAGGAAATGTAGCTTTTGGCTACTAAATTTGCTGAAAACTGGTGTAAGAGATTACTTAGCACTGTTTGGTTATTTGGCCAGTACTATACAGAGCTATTGAGTTATATGCCTGCGGCTTTGATGGAAGTGTGACTTCCCCATAGTCTACAAGGGGAATAATGGGGTGCTCAAGCACAAACTGAACTTCTTTTTGAGTCACTGACTGCTGGGTTAGGGACAAGAAAGAGAAATTCAAGGAAGAAATGTTGGATGAAATTCCAAACGTACCAACCATGACTGCTTTATCTGTAGCATCAACTGGTGTGATGCCTATACCATCTTATGGGAAATCTAGTCTTTATGGTGTAGTCTTTGGGAGTTCTTAAGCAGGTTTTTCTGCTCCTCATCCTCGTTAATTGTGTTAACTTTTAATACCTGCTTCTTAAAGGTCCAAATTTAAATGTAAAACCTGTGAATATGGTAACTGCACTTTCTTCATGTCTTTTCAGACTTGCTGAGAAAGCATTTTGGGCAGAAGAGGCATAAAATGAACAGGCAGGAGATAGGCACACTTTTATGGAATTCAAAGTGTGATGGTTGCTTCTGTCAGTTGAAAAGTTGTCTGAAGTGAACTGCTAGCCAAAATGAATCAGCTAGGTAAATTGAAATGGAAAACTCTAATAATACTCCTCCTTCGCCCCCCCCCCCCCCCAACTTTAAAAAATAAGATATTTGGGTGGTTTGGATGGATTTGTGTAGTGTGTCACTCTCAGAACTGAGAGTTTCAAGCCCTGTAGGGTTTTTCTGGTTAAAAACCATCAAAATACGGACTAGAAATCAGCTGACTTGTTATCTGGCAAAACCAAACCAGGCTCCATGACAGGAGTGGTTTTACTCCTGGAGTCAGACTGTATATCCATATAGCCCATTTAGGATTCACACAGCTTCAGTCCAGACAGGATCCATTATCTCCAGGGTTTGAGGATTAAATGTTTTTTAGGACCCAGGATTTTTTGTGCCATGATCATACTAAAAGTTTATATAAATTCTTGTAGACCTGCCAGGGAACTTGTAAAATTAATTTCCTAAACGCCTAGATCTGAATAATTTCAGATTTTAAAACCTAGGCAAAAATTGTCTGCCACCTAGTAGATACATTGCCAGCTGCTACGAGCTGCACATACAAACCTTTCAAAGAGATGGGGAAATGTTTGCAGGGGTTGGAAGTATGGCAATTGCTTTCCTCCCCTGAAAAACCAGACAACTCCCCCCCCCGAAAACCCCACCAAAACCTCCCAAACCAACAACAACTTGCTGCAAGCCAATCTTCTGCTTTGCAGATGCACGGCCGAACGTGGTTCGGAGAGCTTGCTCATCCTTCTTCTTACCAGGCTGTATATCAAACCAGCAAGCGCTCAAAGCGTTACCCTTAGTGCTGGTAAACTCCAGCTTCGCTCTTTCCTTTCGCAGAAACCCTGAATCTCAGGGTGGGTTTCCAGGCTTGCAATTACCGCATTTTGACAGCGTGCTGCTGCCTGAGATCAGGGTATGAAATGTGCAGCCTGTGCCCGCGGGCAGCGGTTCCTTTTTCAGCGCTTTATTGGAAGTTCCCAGCAGATGGTGCGATGCCCTCGCTTTTGGCCTCAGCACCGCTTCGCTCCTGAGGCTGCCTTCGGGTTGCGATTAAACGAAGTCCTTTTACGTGCTCGGATCTGAAGTTAACACTAAAAAATTGAATTTTAGAAAGAAGTATACAGATTCTGTATTTTTTTTTTTACTGAAGAAATAAGTTGAATTTGATATGTATTTCTGTAATACCTCCCCTGGCCTTAGAAACACTCCTGAAAGCAGAACCAAATTTTTAGGGAAATCATGATTTTGCTTAATCTCTGTAAATGGAGAAGTGCAGTCTGTCACCCGTGGTTATCCCAGCATCCGACAAAGTGGGGTTTGGCACTCTTGCCCCCTGTAAGAAACAAGAGTTGCCCACAGGAGGTGGGTCAGTTCCTAGTATGGTAGGTTTGCAGTTTAAAACTGGTTGGTAGTTTAAACCCAGTTACTTTCTACCCCCAAACAGTAATTTCTTGATGTTTAATAATCAGTGCCAGACAAGATGTCTCTCTATTTCCACTTAATAACAATGAATTACAATTAGAGGACTGTTGTTTTGCACAGATAGCTAAATGATCTACCTATTTGTTCTTGAAGCTGGCCTTTTCATAGAAAATCACAGGGTTAATTTGGTGGTAGAAATTGCAGGGCAAAATGCTGATGACCAGCTTTCTACAGAATTGCCTGAGATCTCACTTCTGGTTATGAGCAGAGTTGATTACATCTCCTTTACAAATCTTACTCAAAAACCCCTAAAGAAACAAAAAAAAATCCCTGCATATATATACACACACATATGTATGTATGTTGGGATCACAACAGGAAATATTAGTAATGGAGCAGTGCAAAGATGATATGAATTAGTTTTCCTTCTCTGATTCTCTTACAATGTGCCCACCAATTTGTCAAAATTTCTGTGAGGCTGTGATGTTGAAAAAATATATGCTGAGGAATGGAGAGAAGTTGTAAAGATCTGTCTACAGAGGCTTGAATCCTTTGCAACAGATGCTTCTATGTTCTCTTTTACTCCATTTCTCTGAGTAAGCTACACAAATTTGGCTTTAAAGCCAGAAGTGATGAGTAAGGAGAAAATAATGTCATCTTTGGAGGTAAGAGTCAAACTATCTAGAAGAGCATGCACAAATTCCTTCCAGGGTTATACGGGCTTGCTTTAACGATTTGCTCTTAGTGTTTAAAAGAACTGTTAAATTACTTGCCAACCTCCTGTTAATAATGGAAAAATCCTCATAGAGCTGAAGACCTGAACAATGGAGATGCCCCACAAGTGCAATAGGTTTTATTGTAATCATGAAACCACAGTCTATAAATATTTTAAATCTCTTAAAATTGTGTTTGTAACTCTCTCCCTTTTGTGGGCTCCTGAATGCAGTGTTAATGTGAGTGAAATGCTTCTGGGAAACCTGGGGAAATGCAATCAGATTCAATTTGATACCAACATATCTACTTTCTTATGCCTGCTGGATTTCAGTGGAAAATCAGCCACTTGGCCTTTATTTTAACAGAGGTGAGTTCTGGGGTCCCAGCTCACATCTAGAGTTTAAACACTAACTTTTTAGGCTGCTATGAGGTAGAAGCATGGAAGAAGCAGTGAGCTTAGTTCTGGTAGGAGGAAATACAGCTCTCGTTGTCATCTTCTAGATATCTTTTAATTTAGCAGGCATAGATGCAACTTTTCTGGTTGACTGACGAGTCACGGAGTATGATGTACCTTATCTGGAAAGTCTCACTGTGGCACAGCCATGACGGAGCATAGTGGTACATCTGCCACATCTTGTGGGCTGGTACAGAATATGTGATGCTACTGAGTTTTGAACTGTTCTTTAGCCTTTTAATGCTGTGACTATTTTTGAGTTAGGGAGTTTCTCGTTTGCTGTACTGGAGGTTAATTTGCAACATCACATCAACTGGCCTTTCACTGAGAGGCAATGTCAAATTTGCTGACTGATGGGCTTTCTGAAAGCGCTTCCCTGCTAAACTGGTCCTGATGAATAAAATATACGAAGGTAAGAGAAAAATTAGTCCTCCGTAGCTTTTTTGTACTTATGACTAATTTACACGTATAGCACCTTTAAGATGGTCATGGTCCTTTTTTGGTTTTTTGAGCTACACTTAGATTGTTCTGCTTCCATTTTAATCCGTTCAGATGCAGACCTGGTCTAAACTGGTAATGCTGTAGTTGCATTAGCACAAGGCTTTGTCTAAGCTAATAATTCTTGGTGGGAAGCAGAGTGTTACAGCAATACAGGTTAGTGACTTTTTGATTGGGGATGTTGAGGGTCTGATTGATTTGGAGGGTAAGCTCTTCCACAGTTGCAGCCAAGAGGCAGTAGTCCGTAATGCTGGAATTCTTTTGAAATCTATGAAAATATTTTAAAACCTAACTATGTCTTGTCTACATAAAGGCAGAATCTCAATACCCGATGCCCCTAGTAAGCAAAATCTAACTGTTCTTTAATAAAAGATAAGTCACCATTTTCTTTCCTTCTATTTTGTCTCTAGGCTAGAAGCAACATTAGAACTTATGTCAAGGGGAATGATGTGTGGCTGGTCTGCGCGGTCTTTGCAAACAGAGAAGCACGCTCTTCCTCCAAGCATCAGGTGTCTTCCTTGGAAGACCTGCGAGCAGATATTCAGTATAGCTGGAGTTTCAGCAGTATTTGAATAGGCGAGCATCTTCCTCTCACGCAGCATAATGGGGCAAGGTTAATAAGGAATAAGAAGGTGATGGGCAAGCTTGGCATTCAGTACAAGTAAGAGTAGAGATAAAGTACCTAAAAATGGGCCGTCCAGTGTGTGGGTGAGCCTGCCTTCACTTCTTGGTTGTTCCTTGGGAGACATGTCCTGTCTTCCCTTGCTGTTTTGCCCCTTGGCTGGCAGTCCCCATATTTCTCTCCTGGGTCAGCATTATGCCTGCGTGCCTGTGAAATGTAGCTGCTGCAAATGGTCTGGATTTCTTGTTGGAACGATTGTTTGAGGAATTGTTTTATTTCATGCTCCTGGGAATTTGGGCACGATATATTTGGGGAAGTTGGCACAGACCCATTAGTTACCAGACCCTTGCTCTTCAACTCCTCCCACATGATCGCAGCAGGTGTTCCTTGCTTTTTGAGCCCACCGGATGCTTATGGTCTCCTCTACTGCTCAGGCTCTTTTCCTCTTCCCATGCTTTGCATGGGAAGGCGCTTGCTGTCTTACACGCAGTGCAACCAACATGGATCAGTGACTGCAGCAATTGATTTAAAGTTAGTCAGGAGGAGTAAAACAAGTCAGAGGCTTGCAGAGTTGTGCTACTTATCAGATACTCTTCTAATACTCAGAAATCAAGTCTTTTAATCTTGCATATTAAAGCCTCAGGCATTACTAAATTAAACAGATTATTTACCTATTTGATTTTGAGGCTTAGGAACAGCACTGCTGATTTTATCTGCTCAGCAAAGGACAGGGATATATATGGCCTGCTATTTCCTGAAAAAAATCCTTATGCACTGGTGATATCTAAAGCATCTTTATGTTTATAATTCTAAGCCTGTCGTTGTCACTCAAGCTCAACTTTCTACCATACCCCGGTTATGGTTAGGAAAGCATATCCAAGATTTCACTGTAAAAAAGAAGTAACTTAAGAGATAGTAAACTGCCAGAGTTTTAAGTGTATTTTATATCTGTAGAGCAAAGCTGGAAGCAGGGAACAAAAGTAATAGCAGTGCATTATTCTCTCTTTGCATTTAACAGTCTGATTTGAATTTTGAATGCTCTGGCAAAGCAGCAATGCTGCAGGACTAGGACCCCCTCTGTCTCTTTTTAAGGATTTGATTTAGAGTACTAATTTTAAATTACTTTTCTGATGGCAACTGAGTTAGCCTGGTAATTATTTTAAATAAATCTGAACTAACTTTTTTCAGGGGAAATATTTTAAGATTTTCCCCTTCTGAAACTCTGTATTTTTTTGTATATCGGATTTCTTCCAACTGAAATATCTACTGTATTCACAAAATCCCCTTCCCTTTTTCTTCCTTCCCTGGCTACAGGAAACTGGCATTTTCCATATATCCTAGAGCAGTAAAGTTATTAATGATCTCCGTAGGTTTTTCAAAGATGATGGTTGTTTGTTTGGCTCAGGACCTTTTCCCTTGTATCATTTGTGTGGCCTTCACTGCGAGCGATAAGGTGGCTCCTTGACTCCTCCAGAACGGGAGCAGGGATGGGATGGGCAAAGTGCTCTCACAGGCTGGGTCTTGCTTGAGACTGTCCTCTCCTTCGTGTCCTGATGCCATTACAGAACCTGGCAGAAGCAAAGCAGAGGAGATTTATTGAAGAGGCTTACAGTTAGGGCTACACAGATTACAGCAATCATCGTAATGAATTTGGTATAATGTGGAATTCAGAGAAAAGGGCAAGTATCTAATCAAAATAGCATTGAGTCCCAAAGGAAAGAGAAAATCGGTGAGATAGGAGGTCCAGTTTGATTTTTAAAGATTTATCACTCACTTTATTCACTCTAATTCAGACAGATTACAGCATAAAAGCCAGCTATCACCATGCAAATATCAACAGGATTAAATAATATGATCTTTGGAGACAAGTATTTAAGTCAAGTAATTTAGCCAATCGGTTAAACTTTTCCTTCCCAAACATGTCTTTCACCTCCCTTATCTGCAATGCAGATCACTTGTGTGCAGTTTGGTCTGCATGAATAATTTCCAGTAGGAGTTCAGGATGTGAAACAAGGCGAGAATGCCTGTAGAGCTCTGCAGTGGGCTGAGGAAATCGGAAATCTTTTTTGAAAACGGGCAGTTCTCTACCTGCAGTGATCCTATATGCATATCTATATGTAAAAATTAAACCCCTGTATGTGTGTCGCTTGTTCCACTGAGGAGTTATCTTGCCTATTGCTGGTTTCTGTGGATTGGAAGACAGTCAGCCACTTCATCTCCAGTTCCAGCCTCTGGCTGTTTCAGCCTGAAGACATAACTACCAGAAACATCCCGCCCGGGCAATAGTTTGTTAAAACCTTTGCCAAACTTGGGAAGAAAAATGTTAATGCAGTAGCAACAGAAACCAGGGGACAAGTGAAGCCTTTGTGACCATGTGTGGCATGTTCAGTCCCTGCCTCCTCGTGACTTTTGCTTAAGGGTCAAGCGATCCCATCTAGTGAGCCAACTGGCCAAGTTCTTTTATACCTGCTTTATTTTTTTCCCAACAGGTCTCTTTGTCAACCTCGCTGCCAGTGAGGCTGCCCCAGGGGCTGGGTAAAGGTGGTGATTTCCATACGTGGCTCCTTTACCACGGCCGGGCGATGCGATGCACGTGGGGAGCTGCAGGTTTCAAAGAAGTCAAACCAGTTGCATCTTCTCATCCCAGAACTGATGTTGGAGGCAGCTCTTCTGGCTCCAGCCTTTCTGCTTCTCCCTATCTTCATCCCTGAATAACCAACTTCCACTTTTCAGAAGAAACCAGCTCCTCTTAATTGTCTTCAGAGTGTTGCAGGTTTTGTTTTTTCCTTTGTTATTCATATTGCTGCTGCTTGGGTTGGCTTTGTTATTACAGCTGTTAATATTGCATGATAAAATGAATTGTTAATTGCTAAACCGCTGAAGAGCGGGCAACGGGCTTGCTTACACCTACAGTAGACGCGGGAGGCTGTCAAGGACTGTTGGGACCTTGTGTCAGATCAATCATGCGCTGGAGGTCTACATCAGAAGGTAGTTTTGAAAGTGAGGAAGAGGCTCCAGTGTTAAGAATATTCCTCAAACTGATCAGTGCCTCCCTGTTGCTGAAAGGTGCTCCTTGAAGTGTCAGTCCGGCTTAGCTATAAATTACTTGCTGGATATAACTGGTACTAGCTCATGTCAGTACTGCCAGAAGCTGTGACAAATCATATTTTCTCTTGATGTAGGAAAAGTTGGAAATGTTTTTCTATCATAGGTTTGTCTAAAACCGTGTCTGGCATTGTAGGAGCTAGAGATGTTTACAACTTACAAAACCAACCATATCAGTACTCAAGGATGCTGATTTCTGGTTTTTTCTTCTTCCCCTCCTTATTTCAATAAGGACCAGCTGTCTCTGCTGCCTGCCATTGTGTGACTGCTGTTATTTAAGGAAAGTTGATGCCGATTTGTTGTTTTCAGTTATTTTTATGAACATGTGAGGATATTTTGCCTCCTAGGCAACACACTCCCCCCTCCCAGCTCATTTTTAGCTCTCCCAACAATATTAGGGAATACTATTTAGAAATGCAGAAGGGAAAATTGGAGAGCAGCTTGATGAGTGGGTCCTTTAGTCTGAGACTAGACAAATCATTCCATATGAATTTATGATGTGATATGATAGCATAAAGAGCAAATGTAATTTCATGTTGTATTATTATTTATGGGATTTATAACAAAACTGCAATTGCAGGGGAGCCTTGCTCATTCAAATGTGCTGAGACATGATCAGCATGCACGCTAGTAAAAGTTTATACTATTGCAATGTAGTTGCTGCTAGCTCAAAAATGGGTTCTTTAGAGATAGAAGTGAGGTTTTACTCGGATATAATGAATCTGTGACTTAAAAATGCATGCATTTAAGTTTCAAGAAACTCTTGTGGTGGCAGCGGCCCCAGAACAGTTGAGGTGGCAACTGACCTTCAGCACAGTGGCATTCCTCTAAATCTCTTTGAGTTACCTCTATGAATTGAGGAAATTCTTTGTCTACAGATGGGTGTCC
The DNA here is from genome assembly GCF_011004875.1 of Balearica regulorum gibbericeps. NCBI lineage: Eukaryota > Metazoa > Chordata > Aves > Gruiformes > Gruidae > Balearica > Balearica regulorum. Next base: position 6,571,112 of record NC_046189.1, read on the forward strand.
CATCTATTCTTTTGACTTCTGCTTGTGACAGAATTGGTGACTTTTCAGAGCCCTTTCTACCTCTGCCAAAAAAAAGTCTACAACATGTATGTGCTGGGGTCACAGTTAGCAGAAATGCAAAATATTAGTAAGACTGTTACAAGGGTGACATGAATTAGTTTTTCTTCCCAGCTTCTCTTAAAATATATGCACTCATTTTTCAAGAATTGAGAGACAACAATGTTGGAAAATGCACAGGCAAATAAAATAATTTATTCTTGTAAATACAAATCTCTACTGCCTTCTATGTTTCCTTCAATCTTACATCTTGGTCAATAGGTAACAATGGAGGAAGGGTGGAGAGAACTATGGAGAAGGATCCTGGAGAAGATCAGTCTAGCAACCTACTTGCCTTTTAATCTGTATTGATTCTATTTCAATTACAATTCTTTCATCTACAGAAATTGAAATTGCACCGATCAAATACAACAGTGCTATCTGACAACTGGCTTTTGGGAAGATAGTCATTCACATGCACAATAGTGGCATGACTGTAAAGAAGGAGAAATCCTTGCTTGTCCACTTATTTTACTTCGAAAGGGCTACAAGAGAAAGTGATCATATGCTCTGGTGTTTGGTTTATTTTTTGGTTGGGTGGTGTTTTGTTTTGTTTTTTTGAGAAATTGCATGTGAAGAATAATTTCACTTGGAAATTAAGATAGTAAGAAACTAGAAGGAACTCGCAGAAGGCTAACAAAAAATTTGGATAACACTAAGGTTATCCAATTCTCTCTTTTTCTCACAAGATACAGTGCTGTTGGATAGCTAGGACACGGACAAACGCAGTGGACAGTGGATATATAGGATCATTCCCGTGTTCAGCTGACAGCTCGCTGCCAGAAGTGCAGTGCTGCTGGATGGACCTTGGCAGAACACTGCGCACACCGGTGCCTCTGATGAAGGTGGGGCCGCTGGCATGGGCTGAAAGCCATGGATGAATCCTCCTAGACCGGAGTGGATTCGCATCCAGACAGCTCGGAGCATGGTTCGTGTCTGCAACCAGACCAGATAATACTCTCTGGGCTTTCATTCTCTGCGGTTTTGTTCTTGCTAAAAAAATAAGCCCAATGGATGTAATGGAAGAGCAGAACATCAGTATGAAGGAAGAGTGAGTAGGCTCTGCTGAAACCGGTCCATATTTTGTAAGTATAAGCTAATGATCAAATGTGGTTGTAGGGAAACTCATTTTTCTAAGAGCATGCATTTAAAAAGAGATATTAACACTGTAGTGTGGTAATCAGACACTGCAATATCCGTGGTAAAATGCCAATGTTCCAGAGATCTGACAAACCCAGCATTTGTTATTTACCTATCCAAAATACTTGGCTTTGAAAAAGCGGTGCTGAGTGCCAGCAGAAGGGTGTTCATTACAAATTCAGCACAACATGCAGTCAGCTTCAGCACGGAGCTAACTGTAGGGGGTTTCTTTGGCTCCACTTGTAAGGTAGCAAATATACTAATTGGGCCATAATTCACGCTGAAATAAGGGAAGGAGAAAGATAAGATGAGCTGTCAGGGGAAGCAGCTAGATTCTCTGGTGATTTTTTGGATAGTGAGTTGAGGGAAAGGAGCACTTACCCTTGACAACTGCACAAAATCATTTGCAAAGTCATTAGTCTTATGAATTATTTTGACTGTTATTGTTATTAATTATTTGTACTGAAGTAGCACTTGGAGAAAAGAGTTATGCTAAAAATCCTGTTCTACTGACTTCTGCAAAAGCACACAATAAAAAGGCAATCTTTCCCCTGAAGAGCTCTTAATCTTAACACCACTCTTCACACTGTTTTGTCTTCTCATTTTCATCCTTTCATTTGGTATTTCCATCCTCTTTTATTCTGGTACATGGCACCTGAACCTCTTCCACAGAGCTGTGTTGGTGTTTGGCAAATATGAAATTCATGCATTTGCACTGTCTCTGACTATCCTTTGGTGGTGTTCCTCTTCTCCACATGTGGCTCCTTTTCTCTCATTTAATTTCCCTTGTCTTTTATTTCCTTGTTTCCTTTCTTGTGACTTCTTCTGTTGTCTCAGTCTCCATTTTTCAACCTTGCTCACACTTCTCTCATCTTCTCCATGCACTCTTTTTGTCTGACACTTTCCCTATTGGTTCTCTTTCCAATTTTGGGGGGAGATCTGGGAAGAAGTAACTCTTCATTTGGCCTAGCTGCACGTTATCTGATGAATTGTTCTACCCCTCCTCGCTTTCCATATCCAGCAAGAACCTGCCAACAAGAAGGGTTATTTGGGGAAAGCATACCTTTGAACTGAGAAGATGACTCAGGGTTGTGCTGGGTGTTACCGATGGCTGGAAGGTCCAGCTGGGGAGTTCTGGTTCTGGACGGTCTTCAGTACAAGCCAACTACACTAAACTTACTTGGGATATAGCCTGGATATTATAGAGTTTTTATAAACAATAAGCTTGCTTTGTGAGCTCCCTGGCAAAGTTCCACCATTGCCTATAAGGTCATGGGGAAGAAACAGAAACTAGGTGAAAAGGACAAAGTTAACTGCCTGCTGCTTGTCCTTCTGCTCTATTAATTATGGTGGCTTGCCATAGTTTGTATTTGCAATAATTACAGCTATATTGCCAAAAGTAGCCTTTAAACAGGGTTGTTGTGGTTGTCATAACTATTATTGTTCAAGAACTGCATTTTTCAATTAGAGAAAATACATGAGATACACTATCTATAACAATCTCTTTTAATGATAACAATGGCTATGGAAATTAATCCAGAGTATAAAATTAAAGATATTTGAATAATTATAGTGTAATCAAGTCAGAATTACTGATGCCTTTATTTGAGGCTAGATTATGTGGAAAACAGCACAAGAAAATACGTGCTTTGAAATCTGAAAGGCACCAGTATTTGATAGCACATTTGCATATATTGCACCAAATAAGTTTGGTTTATGTCTGTCAAAGACTTCAAATATAATTAACAGTGGCTAGGCTAGTTGTCAGAGGCTTGGGTGTATGGACAAACTCCTTTGCGGTTCAGTTTGCTGGCATGTCTCAGATGTTTAGGTATGGTGAATTTGCAGCAAAAAGGTGAATTTAATGGTGCTCAACAAGGTGGCTCAGAAATGTCTGCATTATAAATGCCCGTTTATTGGATTTCCTTGGAAAAGCTTCAATTTTTGTCAGTTCCCTTCTCCCCTTTCTTATCGGATGCTATACCTACTCTTTAAATAAGATAAATAAAAGGCCAGGGAGCCCAAGGGAGGACAGAGACATCAGTTCAAGGGACAAATATTCATTGTCTTACTGTGTATGTGTGGGGGGAAAAAACCCCCACCCCAACAACAAAACAACCAATTGTGCAAAAACCCCCATTTGTGCAAAAAGGATGGCAAGAAAAAGACTTGTATCATTTGACTTCATTGCAGAAGGTGATAAAGGCTATATTAACTTTTTCTGAGGGATTTAATTCCCAAATGTAATGTGAAAAGCTGATGGCAAAACCCCTCTAAGAATTTTAAATCCTTAAACCAAGTGGTAGATAATTGTAGATAACAGTGGCGAGAAAGGCATTAGAGTTCAGCTACTTCTTAAGATTTAAATAACAGCAGCAATACAAAATCTTTAGGAACGTTGCTGCTAAAGTCAGTGAGCCCTGAGTTTTTTCATGCAAAGGGGAAAGTTGTCTGAACCAATGTGAAAGCAAAAAAAATTTAAATGAGACCTGATGAGCTGGAAAACAACTTTCAACAGTGTTTCTCCTTGTCCTCTTTGGATTTCTCCCTCCTCTTCCCCCCCCCATTTTTTTAGGACATAAACATGTGTAAGTATCACAAGCGAAAAACCTCAGTGAATTCTGCCTAATCAGTAAGAGTATGAAGGACACGAAAAAGATGGCTTCAGTGAGGCTTTTGAGGAAAAGGAACTAGAGACTTATCCTGTTAACAAGTGTAGATCAGTAACACAGGAATCCCCTGTTCATGTCCATTTTCCATGGTAGATGGAAATTAGCAATAAACTAAGAGCACCCCCTCTTACCCATACAACTACACTGCTGTTACCGGCAATGTTGTATCTGACATCAGGCTTATGAAATTTGACACAAATTATAACTGCAAAAGGTAGGAATAAATATGGAAGCTAGTGGTCAAGAGGCATTTTACTGCCTCGTGATAAGCTCTTGCTGCATTCAAACAGAATTTTTAAGCAAATAATTTTGATTGGAATACCAGTAGAAACAAGAATATTGGTTTTAATCCTTACTTAGTAAGGAACAGTAGAGAGTAAGGAAGATTTAGGGCTTTGATTCTTGATGCTTGGCTCTGGTCCAGAAAGCATAAGAATAATTTCTTTGGGGATAGCCAAGCAGAAATTCTTGGCGGTCTTGGGTAGTAACGGGAAGAGATTCTAACTGGCAGTTAAAATGACTCTGAACCGCACTTAGACTTCCTATAGTATTGTCTAATGAAATTTTCACGAGCCCTGTACAGTGATCTCCGTGCGTGGTCTCATGCTGCGTGAAAGGTTCCACCACGGTAACGCTTCATGACTCGTAATGTAGGATCCTCACCTGCGAATCCCAAGAGTACGGAATTGAAAACGAGCAGGAAACGTTATGTATTAACAAAGTGCATGGCCTGTTCTTATAGCAGTCAGAACAGTTGTCAAAAGACTAAGTAGCAAGTTTGGGAAATGGCTAAGAACTTAATAAAGCCGAGTGGTTCATCGGTCTGGCAGAGGCAGCTAATGCTGCGGATGTATTATAGGGCTGAAGTTGATCCAAATGAGGCCCTTGGCACGTGCAACTAATGGGGGGGAAGAAGTAAGTGGCACTTCCAAGTTTAAGAACTTGAAGTTCTTACGGTATTGTATATATTTAATCTGCCTGCTACTAATTTGAGGAATTACTTGTTTAAAATTTTGTTCATTGCCAGTTAAAATAATTCACCAATGAACTCGGCAGTGAATCTACATTGGGCTATATAGTCTTAAATCATGTGATTCTTTTAGACTATTTGAACTAGTGGATATTTAGATAATGCCTTTGAAGAGCAAGTAGAAAATAAGAAAATGGGAGATTAAATTTTCAGAAGTCAAATATTGTTTTTAGTCATTTGTATGAGAAAAGAGTTTGAAATCTCTATTCAGATCAAGTATATCAGGTATTACCAGGCAGTAGAACAAAGCCTTTTCTGAGATCCAAGGAGGTGATCTTAGTGAGTTACAGAAGATCAGAGTGGGACCAGTGCAAGGCACAGGTCCTTGTAACAAACCTTGAATTCAGTTAGTGTTGTTATAACCAGAGTTTCTCAAGCTGGAAACTTATACCTGGGGTGCTGGGACTGTACCACTGGAAACTGAATGCACAAATAGCACTTGCTGAAGCACTAGATGATGATTTTTGGTAACTATTTGAACAAAATTAAGAAGGTCTATTTCTGTTTATACAGTTTAATCTCCCATTTGCCCAGCTCCCCTGCCCTAAAGCACACCACCCCCAGTGTTACACCAAAAATACATTTGTTGAAATCAATGGCAAAAATTAATGTGAATTCATGTGAGAACATAAGCAGCCTCCTACACCTAGACTATAAAAAGATGACGATACAAGCAAACATGTTTGTGGTGAGATTCAGGCAAAGCTCTGCAGACCAGGAGAAAAGGGTTCATTCCCCAATCTACTCCAGTGGGTCTCAGCCCATGTTATAACTTCTATATTTGTGTTACTCTGTACTCAGCCTCTTGACAATACATCAGTAAGAGGTTGGGCTTTTGCTGCCTAAAAAGGTATTTTATTCTAATGGGGAAGTGTTTCTAGTGTGAAAAGTCAAGGAAGAAAGGAAATTCTGTTGTGCTTGTCGGTTTTCCTTAACTGCTGCTAATCCAAGGCAGTCTAGTCCTCACCAAAATCTTACTTTTCTTCTAAAGGAAAGTTGCTATTAACTATTTTGATTGCGTCTTCTAGTATCTGCATGTGGTTAGAGATAGTTGAAAAACATTTTGTAGTTTTCTGTTTTTGCAGAATTCAAATTGATCAAATTTGATTACTATTTTTAAAATGCAACAAACCAGATTCTCTTAGAAAAAGGAAATGCTGGAACAAGAAGGTATTCTGTTTCAAAAAAAGTTTGTTATTGCTTTACTTGAACCTAATTGTCAGTGAAGGAAAACATTTCTCAAAATAATGCTTCAATCAGCACTCTATTTTTTTCTTTTTTTTGAGCTTTGTTCTTCCTTAAACCAAAACCCGTCATTAATTTGAAATGCATGGATAACTTTTATGAAATGTTAGAGTTAAGTGTCAGGTTATCTTGAGAGCACTATGTCACTGTCAGAGATGTAGAGTTCTGTGGAGAATAACGTTGAACCATCTCATATGCAGTGCTCTGCCAAAGAGTCCTCAAGGCCACCACCTTCCTCATCCTGTAGCAACCGCTGGTGAGCGTTTATGAAGTGAACTAATTCAGAATTTACTGTTTCCTATTAAAAAATGTGGTTTTCTTCCTTATAGTGAATGATGCAAATGAGACATCGTTATTCCTTCCCAGGAAGAAAACAAAACAGAAAAATAATGAAACGGACTGACGAACTTGCTTCTCTCAATGTGCATGTGATTGCCAGAGTCAGAAATATAATTGACAGAACAATTATACTCTCATTTCCTTGAACCGTTCTTCCACGTCACTTCAAATCTTACTTTGGCAGGTCAAAGAAAATAACTGTGTGAGCCTACGTACTGCAATCAGGAGTCTGGCACAACCTTCTACCGGGAAGGTACTTTGTAGGGCGGTTTCTGTTCCACTGCCTTTGACAATAACGTGAATGTGAGCTTTGACTCCCTGGTGGCTTACAGTGGTGAGCGGCTCATTCTTTCAGGCAGTCTCCTGTCAACTAAAGATTTACCAAAAAAAAAAAACCCCAAGCCCAACCCTACAAATAGCATATAATAATGTTTATGTAAAAGCTTGCTTCTTCTAGCAGCTAATCATGTGTCAAACACAAGACATTTTTTAAGCAATGCCTAAATAATAAATGAATCTCTTAAAGCTAGGTCATTTTTATTCATTTTAAGTCAATTTCTATTGCTACAAAATGCCTACTTTGTATTGACAGCTGTGAAATAACCAAATGTCAGGTTTGAAGCTTGCAAGCTTGTTTTACATAAATTTTCATATGCCCACGTGTGCTGACTGAAGGCAGTGGGTCATGCACACACAAATGAATCTGGGTCAGACTATTAAATTACTGAAATCCAAATTCCGCTCTCCACTAGAGCTGAACATGTCTCAAACATTTCAAGGGTACAAAATCCAACCAGTGCAGGTGAGTAGTGCTACGTGTTCCCACCTATAACAGAAACTGTGAGTCCTTCCCTGTTTGGGAATTCTTTTTTTGTCCCTTAGACAGACAGACTTCAGCCTTCCTCTCCAAGTACGGCAGAGCGGTGTCACTACAGCTGACTTCTAAGCAAGGCAATGGGCCTTTTGCAAAAGGTACTGAGATGCGCTGGTACCGTTAAGAGAAAGATACAGACCCGTGGTATGCTGAAATGACTTGGAGACGTGGAACAAGCTTTCTCTTGTCACAACTTGGATGACAGCAGCAGTGCTGTAATTACAAGAAAAAGATACTGGTGTGCAGTAAATAAATGTTGTTTCTGTTTAGACTGAACCAAATCCTGCTGAGCTATACACAACATCAGTGAAATGCAGATGCTTGTTTTGCTCATCAAAAATGTTTGTCTCCTAAGTCCAGAAATAAAATTCACTTTCTTTTTTGTCCCTCATCACAGATGCTACTTATAGAAAGTATATACTTTTATGTTGAATTAAATGCAGCAGCAACTACCAATGACCTTTTTTACCCCCTCTTTTTTGCTCCTGGATTATCTTTATATATGTGATTTTTGTATAGCTTTACATTTCTTTGTGGGTTTATTTAAAATATGAATACCTATGTGTACTTATGTTGTCGTTATGTAATTTAAAAAGTAATGCAGTATTTCATTTTTCCTCACTACAATTAAGTGTCTAAATAATAGACAAAGTACTGTAGTCATATGCTGAAGCCATGAAAGTTTTGGTGGTGATCAACCAATTACAGTTGCCACACAGGAAAAGACAGATCTGAAATTCCTGTGGCTGTGCGGTCCTTGAGTTAGGTACCTAACGCCTTCCTTCCTTCTCACCTAGCCAGGCTCTAGCACTTCCCAAATTCAGGGTAGTGAACCTGCTAGGCAGCTCAGGTAAGATTCCTGCCAAGGGGTCCAGAGTTTGAGGTTAATGTTTCCTCTCTCCCAGATCCCTTCTGTGGTGGGTGCTGGGGATGAGCGTGCCTGTGGGGGGGAACATGGATGTCTCCCGGGCAGCTGAGCTATGGTGTCTATTTGATCATCTGAGGAATTTTTTTTATTGTGATCACTGCTTTTCTTCAGCTCAGAAGAATAGCAGTGTGAAGAAAGGCATTTAGCATATACCTAAGTCTCTAATAAGTCAGGCAGAACTTTAAATAATGCCCATAATGGAGCGTGTGGTTTCCAAATACAGATGGTACATTTTATACATTTGGGACCTATGGTATCCAAAGGCCAAACTAGTTTTCTGCAGAGTGTATTTTAAATCTTGGTGTGCCTGCTGGATATTGTGTTCCCTGGAGTCTTTCTGTAAGAACAGCAGGAGAATTTTATTATGAAAATAAGAACTAGGTGGCTCATTACCTTTGTAGTGCATCATTCCCCATAGGATCATCTAATTGTTTCCTGAATGATTCCAGTAGTTTTGCTCCAACACCCTTGCCTAGGAAGAGATGCTCTCTCTAGGTTGATGATTAATTGCATGAATAGGTTGACTTTTTTAATTATACTTTCATCCTAGTTGAAACTTTTTTAAAAGTAGCTTATTGCAGATTATACTTGTGTAAGTGACATGTAGTGAACTTAACTCCTATTACTTTTACCCATTTTTATGCCTTGTAGGCTTTCTGTAACTGCTTCCACTTGGACATTTGTTCTTTTTTAAAATCAGTGTAATTCCATTGACCAGAGTGCTCTCACACCAGATGGTAAGTAAACTTTCTGGAGTCTGAGAAATTATGCTGACATGACATCTGACCAGATTTACTTGGTAACAGCTCATGAACAAGGCATTAATTGGAAGACTGTGTCAGAGACTTGAGAACAGAAAGAAAAGCAGAAATATTTGCTCTTCTCCAGAGAGGCTGAGTTCTCGTCCATGACTCGCACGGTAAGACTATGACCAAGCAGCAATGACACAGTTCTCAGAGCAGTATATACTGCTCCAAAAGAACAGAAACAAAAGGAAAATTAAAAGTGGAGCTGAGCAGACATTCTTGCTCTAATACTATCATATCGCACAATACTTTTCCCAATTCCAGAAGTCACTGTGTGCCACTTGAATCCTGCTGTTTTAACAGCTTTAGTGTTGCTCTAAATGGCATGTGTCCATGTCGGGGATCCTATGGGGCTGTGAGGACAAAGTCTGGTTACCAGGCTTTCACAGAAATCCCAGGGAGGTCCCTGTTGTCTCAGCCACATCCCTATGCCAGCCGTAGAGGTGATGAGTATGCTAAAGGTTAATATACAGCTTGTGTGTTGCTGGAGATCTTCCTGTGTTCACTTCTTCTATGGATGGAAACAATTTTCAGGGTTGTTTTTCTAAGCCTAAAGCAATCCCAGTTCAGGGAGAACTTGTCCCAGAATCCTTGTATCTAAAACCTTAGACTTTTTGAAAACAAAGTATTCTGAGATGACATCATGCTGGCAAAATAAGTCTTAGAAAGATTTTCTAGCTGGAATCTTTTCAGATGAGGAACGTAATGATATATTTATAGCCCATCCATGAAAGATTGACTAGGATAGCAATGGCAGAAGGTTATCTCTAGTGGCAGTCCAAGGACAAAGCTGTGCAAAACTACCTGCACTTGGTTTCTCTCGGTGGGTATCCAGAGTAACTCGGGGTGCCTGGCTCGCACAAACTCGTACAAAGATGTCTGTAGCCCAGCCTAAAACAAGCAGAATCTTACATTAACAGTGTATGTGTGATGAGAGAGAAAAAGATTGTTTTAAAATTATATATAAACCAAATAGTTTTGATATTATATCGAAATATATACGTAGGGCAAGGTTCTGTTGTGCCCTACTCTGGCTGGATGAACTTACAGTAAAGGCAACTTCTGCCTGTAAACCGCCACACACTTGCACGATAAAATGTCTGGCGTTGTTTCAAATGTTTTCCTGACCAGAGATTTTATGTGGGCAGGTGAGATGACAGACGGCAGTAGGGTTGGCATGTTGAAGGGCATGGCCACCAAGCCCTTATGACACTGAGTGTGGTGAGAAGTGCTCATGGCTCTTGGTTAATTGTGTAGGAGTGGTTTCAAGCTTGTTCCTCCTGGTCTTTCAAACAAGCCTGCCTTGAGAAGGATGGCTTGGAAAAGCTATATTCTCTACTCCCATTAATATTCCTCTACCCTGTATTGCTCGCAGGGACAGAATTTTGGCCACGAGCCTTCAAAGCTAGTTGTCTGAGCCCAGGAAATGTCTACTGGCAAACTAAGAAAACTGTAGAAGATATGAGTTTTGGACAGATAGCGCTCCCCTGTCCCTGTCAAATGTTTTTAAGGTCAAATAGTTTGATATTTGTCTTATGAGCAATGACTGGGAACAGGCAAGTATAACTCCCTTTATAGGACTATGTTCCACTATTTCTATGATCGATTGGATGTATTTCAGACAGTTTTAATTCACTTTAAAATAATGCTGCTGAGTTGTTTTCAGCCTTTACCTGTCAAGTCATGGATTTCCTTCTTGCTTTGTCTATAGGTTATAGTGGCGCAGTTGGAGAAAGGGTCCTAAAAGCCCACCTCCGCAGTGTGTTACCTGAGAAAAGAAAATCATTTTCAACCTTGGAAATGCCCAGGTATTCACTTAATTGCACTCAAACTGTTCCATTGACTTCACTGAGAACACTCATGTATTTTAAGTTGAGCATGTGCTTAATTACCTCACTAAATTGGGGTCCATATGCATAAAATTAAGTGTATGTGTAATGCCTGTGTGTTCAGAGCTCTAACAGAAACCATAATAAAATAGAGCTACATTTTACATTCACTAACTGAGCAAAAATCTCATTGAAGTTGGTAGTTATTTTGCTGTGTAAGGCCAAGAGGCATCTGGCCCACACAGTTCACGTCCCCAGTTCTGACTCCTCATGTACAAGAGTTAAAACACAGCACTGACGCATCAGGCTGCAAGCGAGGAAAGAGAGGTCTGCTGCAAAATCAGGCTGCCACAAAAATCCCACAGCAGTTTGCCATGTCTGCGAGAAGTCCTAAAACAAGGTTTTAGAATGGAACAAAATATTCTATTCAGTAGAACAAAAGAAAGCAGTTCAATTCATGGGTTAATATGAACTTCTCACACACATAGAGCCCAACACTGTTTCATTGCAAGCAATGGACGTCTGGCTGAGGGACAGCACAACTGTGACAAAATACATTGAACTCACACGTAATTAAAAAACCCCCAAACACCCAAACATATAAAACAATGTGGGACAATATAAAATCATATCTAGTAAACGTGATTATAATATAATTATTTGATTCTGTAACAGACACTTAAGGAATGCTTGTGGAGGGAAGAGCTCCAAATGTCATTTTTATCTCTCTCCAGGTTCCCCTTAATATGAAAAATCAGTCAAATATTGCTTGTATCAATTCCCTAAATCTCAGTCTTCTGCAGGTACTGAAAGCACAGCTTTTCTGTCTTGCAAGTTATGTTAGTGGGAGAGGAAGGCAAAGAGCTGATTTTTGAACTGAGGCTGGATGCAGAAGTGCTTCAGAAGTTTATTTCATATGAAAAAGAGCCCAAATGGCTGAGGTCAATAGGTGGCACCTTCTTCAGCCTAGTGGTTAACCCACACCCCCCAAGGTGTGGTATCTTGCCCAAAGATAGGATCAGATCTCTCTCTGATTTAGGGCTCTCACAGTTACCTGGAGATGCTGTTGATGGTTCTGAAATATTCAGAGATAGATGTGTCTTTTTTTTCTCTTGTTCAAGCAGTGCTGTGAGAAAAGTCTCCCCTGGGCTACTGGTCTTTCTCTAGGACCAAGTTTGCTGATGGCAATCCTAAAGAGATGGTGGTGTACTCCTCCAGGTGAGCAACAGAACATGAATTCCTCAGGTGGTTAAGGGAGGCTGGTGTCTTATATTTAATTTGAATGGGTCTCTAGTCGGTCTACTGACTTTTGAGACTTGATCTGTAGGTTTCAGTTTCTTTCCAAGTTTTGTAAAGTGATCTATCTAACTTGGGAGTATAGTTTACATCAGGCAGTAGGAAGCCAAGGAGTTGGATATTGCAATGCTGAAGCCAAGTCCCCCTTCTGGTTCTTTGTCCACTTGACAAAGACACGTGAATGGATTTTCCTCAAGAAAAGGAGTGTGTGTTTGTGTCTCAGGGTGGGAGGACCCTGGGGCGTTGTACTGGGCATCACGTACAATGCCATTCTCCCAGAGTGTGGTGGGCTACAGGAAGATCTACTGTGGCATGGTCTGGGCAGAGCAACTGCCAATCCAGAGAAAAGCATCCTTAATCTAGGGTCTTACTGTCTCATTCTTGGGGGGGTGGGTTTGTGGGTTTTCTGGTTTTTTTTCCCTAAATTGTCATGCTGCTATGTATAGAGTTACCTTGTAAGCACTAAGCATACCCTGTTCAGAGCAAGGTGACAGCTCCACTTATTCAGGATAAACCCACAAACTCTCTCTAAACTCAAGACAGGTTTATCTAAGGATGCTGTACGTGATAGCAGCAGCTTGGGACTGTCTCATTGCTCAAAAAGGGCTGCGAAGGAACAACCTGCCTGCAGTGTTAGATATGACTGAGCAGAACTCTCTGCTGATTGACAAACAAGATTTTTCTAGTAAAATAGAAATCAGACCTCTGTAACAGATCAAAAAAAACAAAGAAGAAAACATGTTGTTTGGTTACAGTTCACTGGGAAACTCTACCATGTCATGTGGCAACAAAAGACAAGGGAGACTAGGGTATTTAATTGCAAAGAAATTATAAAAAAAAATATTTATATAACATGTTACAGAGTTCATAAGCTATTTTTTTACTTATAGTCCTTCTAATAATCATACAAGCATCGTGGTTTTTTTAAAAACTGTTTTCAGCAATACAAAATAAACTGAAACAGCAACTCTAAGAAAACTGAAAGCAAATACTTATTAAACTCAGAGTTGGCTATGGTAGTTCAGGCATCAGTTATCTTGTTTATACTCTGTAATTAGTAAAAGATAGTAATTACCACTTTTTTGAACCAAAGAAATTTCCATAAATCGTGGGATAGACTGATTTTAAAAAAATGTGAGCTTCTAGTAATTCTGGTAGTTTTTCTTATGTTTTTTTAATCCCAGTAGTAAAGTCATAGCCTAGTTAAGGTAGAACACAGCAATAACTAAAGGGCAAATGAACGATTTTCCCCCCCTCTTCCCTTGTCTATCAAAGGTGTAACACAGACCACTGTCATAATCTGTGCTTCCAACCTTAAAAAACCCCTTGTGATAGTCTAGCATAGAAAAAGTCTAGCAGTTGTGACTCAACTAAACTACTTTGTTCTCTGCTCTGAGAAATGGATGTCTCAGTTTGACTTGAGGTTGAAAAGCTTGTTGTCTTTGGGAGTGGAAACTTCAGGATGTTGTCTTTGGGAGTGGAAACTTCAGGATGTCTCAGTGTTTGGCTCGGACACCGGGAGGGAGAGGTGTGGAGACTCAGCTCCAGCAGAGGTAAAGCACATCAGGAGCCAACGCACTATCTGCGGTTCTAGGCACTAGGTGTAACCTAATGGGGGGGAAAAAAAAATAAACACTAAATTTGGAAGGAAAAGGGAGGGTAGAAGTTATCAATCAGGCAGCTCGTGCGTGTAGAAAACTGATGCAGTGGGAAATGGTGGAGTAAGAAATAAAGCAAGAAGAGACAGAAGGTGAAATGGAATATAAGGGAAGGAGATCATTGCTGGGAGTCAGTCAACCAGGAGATGGAGAGACGGAGGAGAGGCAATAGGAAACAAGAAGCTTCCTCAGAGCACTAGCAAGAAAGTGCAATAGGACTAAAGAATTAACAATAAGTAATGACAGAGATATATGTTCAGTTCATTTGGTTTTTTTCCATTGTAATTGTATTTCTATTTCTCCGTGTTTTAAGTTTTTGTGGCTGGCAGAAGTAAAATACTAAAACTTGTAGTCTTGGCCTCTTTACTGCTGATAATGTGGTTATTTAATGCGCAATTACTACTAAAAATAATTGCAAGATGGAGCAAATAGTGGTTTTATGTTCTTGTTCATTTTCATTGTGGTTCCCATAGTTTTAGACGATGAGATAGGGTTTCAAAGCAAAATGTTTCTGTGTTTAGGCAATTTGGCTTGTTTTACATAAGGATCTTCTTTCTGAAGACACTTTTGAAAGCAAGATGAATAACTAGTTTTCTCACAAAGAGACATTCTGTAACTTTCCCTAGATGCAAGTATACTTCTAGAAAGCTTTGAATTACAAAGAGGTAAATTGATGAAATTTATCTTAAATGCTCCTTTCTGCAGGTTAGAAAATGGATCCTCTATTTTTGGTGTCTTACACAGGATGGTATGAGACCTGATCTTTTAATGACTTTTTTCAATTCAGTTGAATAATTTCTACTCGGAGTTTATTTACTTTGGCAGTGTCTTGCCTAATCTGTTCTGTGAATCTCTCTATTATGATGTTGCTGTTGTTGTTGTTTTAAAGTCATAGTTTTTAATTTCAGTTTTTCAAATGCCTCAGCAGTAACTCTTGTTATCCTTGACATTTCTGTGTCACCATAATATGAACTGCTGCAGTGGGAAACATAATCCTCTAATCTGGCTAGCTCAGATGCATTGTTCATCTAGAGACATTTTCTAATTCAGTGTATTTATTAACAGCTCCGAGCACTCGGTTCACTCTGGCATCTGCATTGGGAACAGTTTTATTAATGGAAACTGTAGTCAGTGGGTTTATGCCTATGACTTATTCCACTAACTGGAATAACAGTGCTGGTTCATATAGCTGTAGGATTCAAAGCTCTACCTCTTTCTTCAAGAAGCTATGAGATATACACACATCTATGTGCATGTGTACATATGTATCTATTTTTTTCAGACTGCCAGTAAATCAACTTTTTTTTTTGAGAGGGCATATCTGAATATTCATCCACACTTTCCTAAGTTTTCTGAGGAATCCTAAAAGTCGTTTGCGATAGCCATTCAAGAGAGCAAACTATTTTGGCAGTTTCAGGTTTTCAGACGAGTGTTCAGTTTTCTGTAGAAACAGATTTTTTCCATGCTATGTTTTCAGAACCTCAGTGTTTAGAAGGTAGCCTTAGTATTTAATTACTTTATTTCTCACCTATTACCCCTAAAACTTACGCTGAGTCCCTGGGTATTCTAAGCATGAGCCTAATGTGAAAATTGATTGTACTCAGGTCCAGCATACACAGACATTTGGACTGTGAGATTTGTCACTCTTTTGGTGGGCTGTTTGTTTCAACAGCATCTTCTTTTCAAAAGCGTAATAATTTTGAGTGTGTTCTGTCACTTCAGTGACACTATATAAAGCTGCCTGCAGGAGGTACATTTAGGAACGGGGCCGGAGTTATTAGTCTGCTAATGACTAGTTAGCTAATGGCCACTGCTGAAGTCAGGAAACTGGTCTGGATGAATTTGCAGTAAAACCGACCTGCCACTTGGGCTTTCATTGGAATGCTAGAAAGGACACACAGCAAGGAGGGAATATAGAGTGCATATAATATATAGGAGTATTCCCATAGACTTAATATCTGGATATGTAGGTATTTTTAGTGAAGTCAATGCAAATTGCTGTATAAGTCTGTATAAAATCCCAGGATGGGGTGGGAGATCACTAGTGATATGATTTGGTTTAGACAGTCATACAGTTGAACTAGAGGTTAATGGCAGATACCATCATCATCTTTAGACAGGAGACTGAATCGTCGATATAGAGAATACAATACTGTATCTTCATGAAACTAAGATTAGTCTTACTATGGCTGTTCTATGCTGGAAGCATGATAGAAAAGTACCTTTATTCCTGAAGGAGCAAAACTTTCTTAACTCTTTTCTTCCCCTCAAAAAAGCCAAAGGAAAAAAGGTTTTATGCACAGTTTCCCAGAACGAAACAGAAGATGAAAACATCCCTCGAGCTGCAAAACAAGAAAGGTCCTCAGTACTAATGATGTGTTTTCTACTACCAAATGCTCTGAAATCTAAAAATTAAAAACAAGAGCAAATATTATTTGTATTTATCTATCTGTATGTGTTATATTATAAACACATGCTCAAAGGTTTAATTTTTTTTGATAAATACTCATTAATGACTGTGATTCATTGTAAAAAATAATATAAGCTGAATGGGAAAGAGAAGTCTATAATATGCAATTGTTTTGAAGAATGGGAAATTATTTTTCTCAAATGTTGGCGCATTTATTAGGAAGCCCTTTGATGTTGTATCACCAAGCTCTTAGAGAAACAAAGCAGTGCTAGTTGGTTTCATCCTTTATTGACAATGGCATTTTGGATTTGGCAGCGTGCGGGGAACTGTTTTCGGCTGCAGTTGTTGGCGCAGCCACTGAAAGAGGCTACTCTTGTAAAGAGGAAATAATTTCATTGGAAGGCTACTGAGGACTGCGCTGAAATCGCAGAAGAAATATCCGTGCATGTTGCAACATAACATGCCAAGGAAATGACTGCAGAAAGGTGTATTTTGGCAATCTCAGAAATAAAGGGAGACTTCACTAACAGTGTTTCCATCGCACTGTTACCAGGTGCTCTTGTTCCCCGGTAACTTCAAGACATCCATCTCGTATCCTTGAATCTGTATCAGTTTTTCAAATTACTCTTTGTTGCTATCGTGCCTCTTGAACCTTCTCTCTTAAGCTCATGATTTTACCTTAGTTTTTTTTCCCAGCTTACCCACCTTTCTGTGTCCCTGTGCTATTTCTTCCATGTGCTAAAGACTGGAAATGCTGACCTTGCAAGTATCTATTTGTTACCATCTCCATCTTCCCTACTTAAATCTTCTTGGAAAGCTGTACATTAACGCTCCCAATAAAAATCATTGTTTGAGAGTCCTGTGACATCTGTAAGAACTAGAAATATGTGACTATACATGTCTACATCTTCAATTTACTAACGTCTTGCTAAGGGTAACTTTGTACAAAATGAAAACCCAAAAACTACTCAAGATATACAGATAGACTTAGGTAAATATGTTAGCATTCAGATATTTCCTTTCACAGCAAATTAACACTAAACGTAGCTATGGTGTACAATTCACTGGGCCTGAGTACTCAGCACTTGTCCGTTGTATTTATCATTCCTGCTCTCACTGACTCCTTCTAGGGAGCCACTGAGCCCAGTGCAATTAATTTGCTGCAAATAGCCCTTAGTCAAATGAGGAATTGCTCCCAAGAATTATGAATTCATATAGTGACAGGTCTTACAGGATCAGATCTAATAAAACTTCACCTGATACAACTTCTTACAAAAATGAGTTTTCCAGATCATTTCTCTCTTTCCAGTTGCACTGTTACCTATGCTGCTACCACACTCCAAAGAAATTCATTATTCTTCTATTTCTTTACTTTAAACGAAATGTTTGCTGAATCTAATTGATACTGCAATGTCTCTTTTTTTTGCAGGGCAAAGAGAATTGCGCAAGCGTAATTCAGTCTACGGAGTTATTCACAGCCATTGTGTTTGACTGTGCCCTGCTGACATCAGTTTTTATCCTGAAAAATATTGGAAATCATTTTCCCTGATGGCAAACAACGAGTCAATCACATGAGACAGTGGATTCAGTAAGCTCAATGGAAATTATTGTAGAAAGTTTTAAAAGTGTCTTTGTCCATAAAATGTCAGTGGTTTTTTTTTCCTCCTCAAGGTTACTTTGAAAGCAAATGTTTGGAGGCTGCTATACACTCCTGATTATTCTGACAGCCAGTGAAGAAAGAAAACAAAAATATCTACAGTAAGAAACGCACAATGGGAGTGATGAGGAAAGGTGGAGAGAGGTGCAGTCAGTTTTGTGGATTTCAGGTAAGCCGGTGTAGGGTTTGAGTCTGCTCCTGTAAAATGGGAACTTTGGGTCTTGCAGACCCTGGTGGGCCTTTCGGATAAAAGGGCAAACAAAAATATTGCCACTTTCTTGCTCCTTCACACAGGCAAGCCACAAGAGCAAATGTTTCATGCCAGTCAGCAACAACTCCTGTAATGCAATTAAAATGCAAATGCGCAAGTAAGCCTGTTGGCTACTCAGACTATCCTATGAGGTTTTAATTTTGGCTAATGCGTGCTGTTAGAATTTGGTCCCATCAGTGTCATATTGAGCTCTATTTGTTACAGTGGCTGTGCCCGAAGGCCGTACCCATCTTTCCATCCTAAATCCCTCTTCTGTATGAACAAATGCCTCATTTATTTCGGCTAAAACTTGTCAGTGTGGTCTCAGTCCATGAGCAACTCACCTTCCTCTGCTCTTCAAGAATTTGGGTCATTCAGGACATAACATCTGAATAAATTTCAGGTATTATTTTTTTCTTGGATTAGTATAACATAAATTGCTTAAATATACTAGCTATTAATTTTCAATGTTAGTTAATTGTACTTAGGTCTTTATTTTACTACTGATTCATAAAGTTAATGGAGTACATCCCTACCCTGTCTTGGTCTGACAGCATATAAAGACTGAGCATTAAATGGAAACTATGGTTTTAGAGTGATGAGATGCCTTGATAATAGAATGGTTTTTATTTTGGTGAAGAGACTATCCCTAAGGAAGCTGATTAGGGAGGAAATTTAGAAATGAGAGAGATGCTGTTGTTCCTTTTTCCCCACTGTCTACCAGAACAATTTTTGTGGTCGTCACTGCTGTAATACATTCATGTGCAAGGTATTTTGTGGTGTGAAATTTTTATTTCCTTCTGATTACCACTTCTCGTCTCTTTGTAGCCTTTAAAAAAAAAAATCAAAACTGATGAGAATCAAACTACAGAACATGGAAAAGCTGAAAAATACGCTGCCTTTCTACCAATTTCCTGACAAATGAGATACAGTACTCTTGAGTCTTTATTTTTCAGACAAAGGCTGTGAGAACAGCAAGTGGCACAATGTGAGTCTATTCTTGTGTCAATTACTCCAGTGAAAATGGAAAATAGTGGTACCGCAGCCCGTGAGTACCCTTGAAATGGTCAAGAGCTGCAAACGAATGAGACGCGCTGCTCAGCACAGCTGGTTTCGGTACGCACACCACCTCCCCAAAACCGCTCTGCCGAGCTCAGTAATTTTCTTCCCACTGTGAGGAGATGTTATAGAGGGTTTTTATTATAAACTTCAATAGAATTGAAAGCCAAAGTATATAGACACCTTGTATTGGAGATGGCTTTATGATGACAGTGCACAGTGTGCCTTGTTCTTTGGACATCTGAATATAGACTTCTGCATTGAGTGAAGGGTGTAACAAGGCTGAACCACAAGAAATACCACGGCTCTCTGCCCAGAAAAAAAAACCGTACCAAATACATAAAAAGCAGGCAATTTAACTCACCCTTCTGACTTCAGGCCTACTGCTATTCCTTTACAATAGCAGGCTGCATAAGAATAAATGAAATTAACCTGCCATTAAGCAATCTTTCGCAGCTCAGGTTTAAAAATGACACCGATATCAACAGGCAGATGTGAAGCACAGCTACTGCTGCAAGCCTGCCATCTTATGATTGTTTTGCATGACCATAGAATTGTGCTCGGAGTTCCTCTTCCTTGTCCTCTTGCTTAACAAAGATTGCGAGCACAATGCGAAAAGCTTACGAAGCTTGTTAGCGATCTTGACTTTATGCACAACCTGATCTTCCTCTTTGCAGCCTTCTGAAATTGGGTACGTTGGGTGTGAAACGCTTGCTGGCCTTTTCACTTTCTCGGTGACAAAGCAACTGGGGTTTTCCTGGCTAGACGCTGACATTGAGTCACACAGCAACAGTCAACACTTGGGCTGCTGGCGCCTAGAACTCACCATCGTATCGAAGGAACGGTTTGCTAAGGATCATTAAGGCAGAAACATTGTCAGAAGTGGCTTTTTCAATAAAAAGCAGGAGGGCAGATAAATTCTGTTCTCAAAAAGAACCTTCCAGCACAGGTTCAAACCCCACACTGAGGTTCACGTTACGTCCGTGGGTGTTTCCAGTGTCTTAGGTACTTAAACTCTGAAGTCATAGATCTGGTAAAGACAATTTTGGAATTACCCTCACTGGAACCAAAATCTTCTCATCTTTCAAAGCTCAACCATCTTTGGCCTCAGCTTGATTCTTTTTTTTTCAAAGCTTTTTCCGTCTGCTGCACAAGATGAGAAGCTGTAAAAAGAAATTGCATAAGGAGAGCGCACGATAGATAAAGCATAATCACACAGCAGCTGAGTTTGAAAGATATGCTCAGTCTTTTAATCTGTCTGCTTTTAGCATTGTGAAAGACTATCCCCCACAATAATCTCTTAAGGGCTTTATTTAACGCTGACTTTCTGTGTTCCTTGGTGTACACAGTGCTAATACCTTGGCTAAACTGATAGTTGGCAAGTTCTGTTACGCATGTGAGCTCTCTATTGTAGAGAGAGCAGTGTGTGTGTGGGGTACCTGCCTCAGAAATGCTTATTCACATGAGAAATACTGATCCAGTCCAAAAAGTTCGTAGTTTTAAAACAAAAAAAAAGTTTTGAACTCAACCCAAGTGGCATGTAGGAGTTCTGCTGAACGTAACTCTCATGTACGCCTGTCAGGCGCTGAAGCAGCGCATAAATGCAATTAGAGAAGCGTATACAGCCTTCTGGCTATGAAGAATTGACTTTGAGCATTTGATTTCTGATCAGAAAGTTCTTATGAGGAATTCATTTAGGGCAAAGAAGAATTTTGATAAATGAGAAAGTTTTCCTTCTCTAATAGGACATATTTGGTTGTGTTATTTTAAATAAAGGCCGTTGTGAAAGGAATGCAGTCAGTTGGAGTGGTTATAAGTTGTTAGACCTTTTCAGAAAATAAAATGACCCTGGAATTACAATATATAGGACGTGTTTATAAACTGCCAGCAACTTTTACAGTACTGAATAGTTCATGGTAAATCCCTCTTTGTGATAACATTAGGCCAAATTCTCAGCTTGTATCAGAGAATGAAGGTTTCCTGAGAGCTTTGGCCCATCAGAGGTTTTGAAAAAGCTTACTGAAGTGTATGCTTTAAACCAGGGATTTTTAGACTGGTAAGAGTTTTGAAAACAGTGAAAATAATATTCCAGAGGGTTTAGCCCATCCCTTCTTCTTGAAGATATTATCTCAGTGGTACTTACTGCTGTTTGAAAATAAAATATGGTTTTCATAAGCCATCAGAAAGTCCGTTCTGAATAGAGAAATGGGGGACACCCCCTTGAACAAGAAAACATGTCTTTTTGTGTAGTCAGTTTTCAGTGTAGCTAGTCTCACTGCCTGATTCTGTAGTAGAGGGAAATGGAGGTAAATTAAACTTTCAGAAACTAGTTCCAGATCCAGACATTCCACTGCTTAGCTGAGCTCAGGTTTGGGCATTATACAACCAGTAGTGACTTCAGTTGAGACCTACGCTGTATTTATTTGGAGAGCTGAGATTTTTGTCCCATCTTCAGTTGGCTGTATCTTATAGCTGTGTATCTTGAAAGTACCTACATGGCTTTAAAATCGTCCTAACTCAGCCATAGTAATGGTGGCATGGAACTATATGGAACAGAACAGGGAGATCAGATAGCTCAGGCAGCACTGTATTTCTGGAGCACCTCATCCTTTTTACAACATTGCATGCTTTCCTTTCTTTCCTTTATAGCTGACACTTGGGTGTCTGTTCTGCTTTAGTCTGTAATACATCTTCTGAGGCACGGTGTTCCAAAGAACTCCTCCTGCTGCAGGTATTGGAGATCAAAGCCAGTGTCTATCAAACATGCTAATGAAAACACCTTAAAACCAGTTTAGTACATAAGTACGTTTCAGCAAGAAGAAAATATCACTCGGCTAACAACAATAGTTTTCATGTAGAATGCAATGCAAGACAGTTGATATATCTGCAGATATGAATTACTTCGTTTTATGAAGTGGACTGAGTTAAGGGACATAAAGAATTGTATTACGCTACCGCGGTGAGTATCGAACAGCCCTTTCAGGCAGTTTGCATTTGTAATTCTCCTTAGCATATTAGATGTCAGAAATGTTCCTGTTGCTCAATTACATTTAACGTGGCAAATTAGTTCAGGCAAAATACAGCTGTGCCATTCAGTTCTAAAGTTAACTTTTCATAGAGTGTCAAAGTGCTGCTAGTAAATCCAGACTACTCAATCTAATGCGTAGTTAAAAGCTGTAATGCTATGAATAAAGCCACTGCTCAAACACATACCGTAACGAAGGTATAGCTCATGAGTGCTTGCCTAACTTCGTTTATACTGTGAAGATTAATAGCAATCTAAGCAACATTGCAAACGCTACAAAATCCTAAATATTTCTGAATGAGGATTGAGTAAATGTTACATGTAAAGTAATTCCTGGATAATCTGTGTGGATGTTAACTGCAAGTGGAAAATGTAGCTTCCTTCAAATGTGTCTTTTTTTAATCTCCTCTGTAATGCGTCTGTTCTGTTCCCTGGATCTCCGTGTCCTGAGCTGGGCTGCATGCTTCAGTGCAGGAGGAAAGCAAAGGACAGTTGGTGGGAGGAGAGAATAGCAGGTGGCCTCCTTACTATGTTGCTCTGTACTTACTGTACGTCTATCAAACTTGGAGAAAAAAACAACTCCTAATAGCTCTTCCCGGATGACCGTACAGCACCAGTTGGAATTTAGTCTAGAGAGAGTGTTTCTCATGATGCATACGGAAGTGTGGTCATCCCATCAAAAATTGAGAGAACATTATTAATTTGTATTAAAAAGCCTAATGAAATGGAGTATGATATCCTGCCAGCTGTGGCTTAGAATTCTCCCTTCTTTCATTTGAATTACGAAGCAGGAAAAACCATAATCACTGCAGGGCGTGGAAGCAAGGGAGAAGGAAGTCATTTAAATGGGTTTTTTTCATTTCTCAGATCTGGAGGACCTGGGGGACCAGTTCAATTCATGGTTTAAACAAGAGCAGCTATCTGACATGCTGTAGCTCTCTGGAAAACGCAAGTCAGAAAAGCCTGGGCTGTGGGAATAGAAAGAACAGTATTTTTTCTTTCATTTTGATCATTCACATGTAGGAATTGACTGATGCAGGGAGATTTCTTCCATGCTTTGTAGTAGACCAGTTACACGGGCACATCAAAGGTCTGATCCTGCCTCTGTGAGTCTGTATGTTCAGAAGTGACGGTTTAGACACGTTTTGGTCACAGCACTTCACGACTGTTACAGTCTTCTATGGCATTAAAACAGTTGAGAGATTTTTAGTGATTCTGGACCTTAACTGTGTGCTTTGCAATCAAATAAAAATGGCTTTTGGGAATGGCAGCCAGTTTGAAATGCTGATACTGAAACTGTTTCCTACACAAAAAGTCATAACACCACTCTTGAGCATATCCATGTTATGCATTTTAAAGCACACTGAACAAATATTCCAAAGGGAAAGGGCATATGTTATTGCAGTCCTGGGGCAATACCAGAGTTATAAGATTTGATTTTATTTGGTATTTATTCAGCTATTTGGGATTACGTACATCATTACTCTGAAACACTGCATTATGCAAAGCCCTGATACCCCATGTCAACTTAACCTATGAAAGCGTGCACCAAAAATATCCTTTAGGATTCCCAAACACAACGTTGTGAGACAGTCTGTTAGGTTTCAGGTTTTGTTACACTCAAAGTTTAAGCACGGCGCATTTCTAACCCGGTCCCATAGCTTTTCTTCTAACAGGTTGATACCTGCTGAGGTGCCTATAAATGCCCGGTCAGTGCAGGGCAGCGGAGCTCACCAGGTTCGGTCTGGACCGCTTACGTGGATAAATCACTTCACAAACAGGGCTGATGAAGTCAACAGCTCTACAGGGCTCATCTAGGGGAGGTAGATGTGGAGCAAGGGGCCTACCACTTCCGACATCATCAGTCCTTCTCTTGAAGTTAAATATCCACAGGTAATTAAAAGGGTAATATAATTTTAGAGCAATATAATTTTGTGGCAAAATCTCAGGGGATGTGAGGGGGGAGGGAAACCTGGAGGTGATCTTGTAAATGAACTCAATGTTGTTAGCACATACGGAGGAGTTGATCAAGCACGTAAACAGCCATTCATGCTCTGATAATCTTTCACGGGTCTTCGCAGTAGCTGCGTCTATGAAGATGTACCCTGTGAGGCTTTTCAAGCTTGCTTAGAAAAACCCTTGTACAAAGATCTCAGAATTAATATTGGTAAGGGAAGCGGGTACCTTTGTGTGTCTCATTAAAAAATAAATAAATCACAGATGAGTGTTCCCCTTTCCTAATAAATTGAGCATCATGTTAATGCTCAGACCTATCAAAATTTATTTCACTTTATTATTGCAACAGAGCACCAAATTAAGGATTTGGATAAATTCTTTATTTTTCCCTTGTAATCCATGACATTTATTACAGTTCAAATGGCTAAAATGTATGGGAGAAGACATTTATTTTATGAGCATTTAAAAAGAGAATGTATTTCACTGAAATGTTGAAACAGAACGTAGGAGCTGATTAGACACGCTTGCCGTGTTGCCTGTGTGTGAATTTGAAGAACTCGAGGAATTTGGGAAGATGTGTAACACTACTGAAATTATGTGTGGCAATGTTGTAACTCGGAAATTAAAACTGTACACGCCGCTTGTTTTCAAGTTTGGTGTCACACCTTTATCTAGAATGTAATTGGTAAAAACAAAAGTGACATGTCCCCCGCCCCCCAAATCAGCCACCCCTACATCTATATACAAATGTTTATCTTGAGCAAAATGTTTCCCCCTGATGAATAACCGTGTAATCAGTTGTCTCACACTTTAGCATTTTTTAATTCTGCTCAAATCTGAGCTTCTGATATAAATTATTTAGATCAAGAAGTAAACTTGTGTTTCTAATGGATTACTTGTGGAACAGAGCATGTAGTGAAATGAATAATGGAGGGGAATTCTTAAAAATTGCAAACTGACCTTTGAAATGTCAGAATTTGGATGCTTCCTGTAATCAACGTTCTGTGATAAATGAGAGCAGTAAATGTAAAGATCCTTGGTTCAAAAGTGTGTGTAATCGAAATCCAATGAGAGATCGATGGCCTTTTGGTGACCTTTTCAGAAAAGGTCAAATGACAACATTTATGGGAAACTTTTCTTGTGCTTGGAGGATGAT
The DNA here is from genome assembly GCF_011004875.1 of Balearica regulorum gibbericeps. Lineage (NCBI taxonomy): Eukaryota > Metazoa > Chordata > Aves > Gruiformes > Gruidae > Balearica > Balearica regulorum. The sequence goes on from NC_046189.1 coordinate 6,596,538, forward strand.
TATAAATGGATTTATTGTGTTTTGTTATTCTAGCTGTGGAGGAAAACTATGTCTATATGTGAGTTCCATATATTTATATGTGTGTATATATGTAACTTTCAGTCATTCACCCTTGTAGGTGTGTAAATTTTATGCATAAAAATACATATAGACATATCATCATGTATATATATTTGAAAACATAGGTTTAAATTGTTCATAAATCAGTGAACTATTACTTCAAACACATGAAACGTTATCTAGTTATTTTTAAGTTCTTAGGAAGACAATAGAAGGATCTAACACGAACTCAGTGTGAAATTGTTTTCATTCTGCCAGCAGCGACAAGGTATCAAAAGTGAAATCATTACCAAAAGTTCGTGTCATGCTGTCAGAATCCACCCGATGCTTTGTGGGAAGCAAGAGGCTCACTTGCAGTGGTACGTTTGGGAGTAAGTCTACCCAGGCATTTTGGTCTGAGTAACTGCTGGAGAATGTTTTTGTGCTGATATTATGTAAAGTAGCACCAAAAAGTCAAAAATGATTCAAAGTTGTAAATCAGACCTACAGTCATCACCAGGACATCAACTTCTTGATGTCTACCCTGCCGTTTTGTAGTAGAATTGATGAAAATATGCTGTTCAGTTTTTTGAATGATTGATATGATTTTTCTGTGATGAAAATATATATATATGTTCAGCTTTCAGTGAGGACCTGCAGTACTTGATTTTATATCCTTAAGAATTCATTCTTGAAGAAGAGTGATTTTCCATATTTCTGTGGAAAAGACTGTGTTATGAGCTATCTTACACTTTATTACAAAATCTTCATGTGCTTGTACCTTAAACAGAATTGCTTAAAAATGTGATTATTACATCCGCCTTAGGAATGACTGGAAAATCACATAGACAACACTAGCTTTGGCTGGACTGTGTTTTACAGTGTGTGAGAATTAAAATTGGGTACACTAACTTTTATTGAAATATATAAAGAAATGATTAAACTAATTTGGTGAATATTTGACTGTCCAAGGTGTATGTTATAACATCTTGTAATTACATGCTGTTACACTTTTCTAAGTTCAAAATGTCTTCTCCGAATTCCTAACTGCCAATGAAAGCATGTGACTTGTCTTATGTAAAATCTTACTTTAGAAAGAAATGGAAAGAGCCGGGGATGCGGCAGTGTATGGATGCTTTATTAGTAAAGCTTGTTCTTTTAGGTAGTATCAACTATGAAAAGACAATCTGTAAGACATTTTATAGCTTTAACTTTTTTGTTGCCCCTGCAATGATTTTCATGGTTTCCTCCTGTTAAGCATAAAATGAAATCTAGTATATCTATATTTATTCCTTCACATACATATTCATTCATTCCAGTTATCTTTGCTTTTTGGCTTAGTCAGGAGAGTGACTCAATCTAACTCCTTTCCGAAAGGCACAACAGGTTTGGTCTCGAGTGCTGGTACTGCTGACTTCTCTCGTAGGATGGTTCCGGTTCCTTCAGCACGACCTTCAAAATGCTACCGGCTTCCTGGGTCACCTCAGCTTGTAAATACTGTTTTCCACTTGTATTTTCAGCCCAGTTTCCCAAGGACCGTGGTGTTTCAGGCCCTGCTCAATGTCTGCGTGTGGATGTCTACTTGTACCTACCTGTGCACTCAGCCCACCTCCAGGAACTCTGTATGTACTTGGTCATTTCAGTCAGATTTGAAAATGTCTCAGAAATATGAAGGAGCTGCATGTTCAACGAAAGCAGGCATCCAAATACGTGAGACAGTTCCTAGAAGTTCAGGTCTCATTGGACACCAGAGCATCACCACAGAAATACTCTCCTAATTTTCTTTCTCGCTGGCTGTGACCGTTCAATGAGAATTTGTACTTGTGGACAACTGACAGTGGAACCACAGGGACCTGCTCTCAGCGGTTTTACTGTTCACAGAACTGTTTGCTTCCTTCGTGGAAATTCAAATGGAAATCTGAGAGCCCAACTCAATTGTTGTCTCCTTTTGCATCATTGATCACTAATGAACTAACACGGATAATAACGTAATTACTCTGATCACCGTAAACAGGTCTGATGGCTCTGGAGCCAAGTAACCTGCTCACACACTCCTTGCTCTGCTGGTTCTGTGTTTGCTCTAAGAGTGAAATTGGGGTGAGGAGAAGAAAAATATTTAACAGTATACCTGGACATAGAAATAAATCTGTAGAAAAGTAAGCAATTTTTACCATGGCCCCCCTGCCCCAAGAGTTGAACCGCAGTTTAAATGAAATGAAGACGACTAGTTTCATCTCAGAAAACAGCGATATGTCTTAGGTGACACGTTTCATCGATACGTAAGTATGTAAATTGCAGTGATACAAAGCACAGGCGCTCTGATCTTTACACGGCCTGTTCTATTAATATTTCTTTATAGTATGTGGCATTAAGTACTTTTGGAACTACCTTAAACTTAAATGTGTCAGTTATTATTTCATATTGTTATTCTGCAGCCTGAAACCTGAGCGATAAGTTGCGATGGGTTGTGTTTTTATTTGCCTTACCAAATGATTTGATATTGCAGACAAATGGGAGCTGGAGTTTAATTTTTCCGACATGGCTGACTGATGCATTTTATATTAAATGCAGTCAGTAGAAACAGGCCAGGAATATGCTATCTCATGATTATTAGAACTTGTGATTAAAAGATGGGTTATGTTAAGACAGCTTTGTCACATTTTTCCTTTGAAAGACAGACCGAGTATCTTTAAATTCAGGCAGTATACACAGCATGTCCAGTTGTTGTCTTTCAAAGTAGCGGAAGGAATTGCTTCCTTTCTTAATGGTTCTGGTCTTCACTACGAAATGAGCTTTCAATAAATGACTCCTTTGGCAATTGCGTGGATGAGAAAGATTAGAAGACTAAAAGTCAGTGAATAGGTTAAGAATGCAACCATTTAAGTCACTTATTTTTGTACTTTGGGTAAATTTTCAGCACTATGTACAATATGGCTTTTTTTATACTAAGGAGATTTGCATTTTAATTCACTGCACATAAGAAACCTTTATAAACCTCTGTGTTTTGCCAAAAATAACAAAGGTCAGAACCCTGCATGCTCCACTCTATTGCTTAAACAAAAAGGGATGAATATATTACGACTTTAAATCTATCACAATGTTAGATACTTTGGTATTAACACAGGAGTTAATGTTAGCAATTTTACATAAGATGGCATGTTTGGATATTAAATCCTTGGACTGACTTGTCAGGTAAGGAGTAAATAGTCAGAAAAATGACTTTATTCATGCGAGCTAATATTTTGCGCTTGTCTTTACAAATCTTAGTTTGTTTCTAAATACCAAAGCCTGAATCGGGCACTTGCAGACGCAGTTACTGTATTTTGCTTTCATAATTTAGTTTGTAAATATATATTACACTTGCAGATACTGAGGTCAGGCCTAGACTTAGCTTTAAAAATACCTGTTATGGTAACATATTTGTTTTTCCAATGTGAGAGAAATTGTTCAGCTGTCAATGGAAAAGAATAGTTCTAAGACTTTTTTGGCTGGTAAGATTTACTGATAAAATCAGGATGATGTTTACCTGAGGAGATGCTCCATCAGGGATGTATTTTGAAGCGAAGTGGAAACAGAGCATTCTAAGAATATTTATGAAGTGCTAATGCTGTGAAATGGATTTGAAAGTGCTCAGGAAGTTGCCTCCATTGATACACGAGAACCTGATCCAGTTCACGTAAGTTTTAATGTTTATCTCCACTTCTATTCTCTTCAGCATCATGGAACTCAAAGCGAAACTCTTCACGATGCCCCACGTACTGTCTGCACTAGAATAAGCATCAGCCGCTACATTAACTGTGTGAGACTGTCCTGGATGTTACGAACAAATCGCTTCTCGTTCACGAAGATTACTACCTGGCTATCAGAAGCTGCCAACAAAGAGTGTAGCAATAACGTGCAAAATTGGTTTAAAGTCTTTTTTTAAAAGAAAGTGTACGTGCCTTGAGTTAAGATTTCTCTCACAGATTTATAGGTTTCAGACTTAGCGTTAGAAAGTGTGTTTTGTGAAAATTCCTCTAAAGAAACAAACCCCACCCAGCTGACTCAAATCAAATGTCACTGTTTTGTCCTCCTGGCACGTCTATGTCCTTTCACGGCGTTTGGCCAAAGATAACTATACGGTAGTGGAAGAGCTATGGTTTTTTAGGAAGATGGTGAAGATCTGTGAACCAGCATAATCCTAACATTTCTGCAGCTTTACCTGATAAAGAAGTTCCAGTAGAAAAAAAAATAAAATGCTGTGGCAATTCATGAGGGAAACTTTCTACTGTTATTATATTTTCCATTGCTGAAAAGATGTGTGGCATTTAGAAATGCCACTTTCAAAAGAGAAAGGTAGCTTCAGGTTTTTTTCCGTGGTTCTTTAGATAGTTCCATAAAAAGACTTTGTCATTATCATTTTCCTTTCATGAACAGAATTCGAAATGCTGTTGCTACCAACTTTCAGCTTTGTAGAAATAAACAATTCATGTTCATACAATGCAGTCCTTGATGTAGAAAGTGTAGGCATCTACAGATATGCGGTGGCTTGTTGTTTGAAAGGATATTTGAAAAAACGTATTTGGGAGATATGCTGAATTCTCCCAGGACCATTTCATAAGTTTGACCCACAGAAAAATTTCACAAAAGAAAATAAACACTTGCTGCCTATTTTATGCTTTTACTTCTATAAGCACTAGGCTCAGCTCAGCTTAGGAAATATCAGCCTGATGTAGTATAAATTTCCCATTAGCACATAATAGTTGAAGAAACTCTTAAACACCTTCCTGCAGGTAGGTGAGCACCCAGAGGAAGCACGACCAATGCAAAGGGAAAATGTCCAAACACACTTACGCCACAAAACCCTTCTGCTACTTCATAGCAATCTGTTTTCAGCTCAGGTGAATATATACATCACTTTGCATGGGTTTTTGTGTAAGTGCCTGTCCTGGTGGGGGAAAGAAGCCTTGGATTTTGTTCAGGTGAAAAGCAAAATGAACTCCTCTGAAAACTGTTTAAAACCACGTGGTTGGCACTTGGCTGAGAGAAGGCAGCAGCTCGGCACTAACAAAGCCAACACAAAAGAGCACATCCCTCTCTAAGCAGGATTTAGCACAGAAAAAATATCTTAGCGTACAGGGAACTGCAGCTGTTCTAAGTTTTAATCTCCACCCAGGAGCTACTGTTGTCCAAAAAGGCAATAAAAGCAACCTTCCCTAGCTTTGGATTCTCATTATTTAAGGTGAAAAAATGACAAAGCAAACCAAACAAACCATTAGAAATCATACTGTCAGGTACAATATAACTATTTCATTTACACTCTTACTGGAATCTGATTCAGAAAATAGAACTGCGGAGAACTAGGAAACATGAACAAAGTTAGGAGATACCATTTAGTTTTAGGAAGGAAAAAGTAGGTATCTTAACATTTTAATCTTTGCTTGGAAGGGGCGTAAGCGACGCTTATGCGGAGTGGCATGTTGCTGAGCGCGGCGGTGGCGATGCAGGTCGGGCTGCTGACGGGCTACCAGTAGAAATCGCAAGGATTAAGGCTTGCAGGACCGTGGACTGCCGCAACACGATCGGCGCCTAGTGCGTGGTGATAGAATGCCGCCAATTACTGCGTCTGAGATTTATAATGGCCTTCTTCAAGTACTCAAAGTTCAGACCTGGCAGCTGAGCGCGTGAAGCAGATGTTTGCTCCCGTGATTTGAGACCAGGATGGTGATAAACAGTGTGACACAAACCGAGCAGCAGTGAATTCAAACAGGGTTCATGGCAGATATATATAGAGTAACATGTTAGATGTGGGATGAGCAATTTACTGAAGATTCAGCGCTCGAGTTCTGACACTAAGGTATCAATCACCTGCGATGTGTATTGAGGTGTTTGCTTTCTGCCTACAGATAAATCTCCTGTGGATGACATGAGATGTAAACTTGTCTAACAGCCTAAATGTGAGTCACAGGCTTTTCTGCTTTGTCATGAAAACTATATTTTAAATATACTTATATTTTATAAAATATATCTGTATATACTTGATATATGCTTATGTACATAAAAGTGTATTTAAATTTCAGCTTGGGTACCTAGGGAACTACGATGGTCTTTGCTGTACCAAGTATAATGAGAATTTTTTTGTTAAATCTGCTCTTTCCCTAAATATTCCATCTCTAAGACATACCGTAGCAAAGCCCCAGTTATTCTTCCGAGACTGTACTGTATTTAGACGTTATAATGCATATCATGCTTGGTGGACACTGAATCTGAATGTAAAGGAAAATTCAGATGTTTAGTCTCTCTGTATCTCTGTAAAACTGTGGTATCAATACCCTGAAAACTTGGTAGGATGAAATTTAATTTTTTCTTTTGTTCAGGGCTATTTCTGCACAGAACCGATAAAGTATTATTTTTCCATTCGATGTTACTGCAATTCTTATATTATCTCTTTAAATCATTGATTTTGTATTTCCTATTTTTATCTGTCTACACTTCAGTAATTGAAGCACAAGGCATTCCCTTAATATATTCAGGTGTGGAAAACAGAAGCTATTACATTACTAGACTTGCTACAAGGAACGTCGACATCCATATTGGAGCAAAGATAATAAAAATAAGTTATTCTAAATTGTAAAAGATATGCTAGCTTTCATTGACACAAATCCTAGTAATTGGCATTGTTATATAATGGCAATTAAAAAGCTCTATAAAGAATAAGGTCTGATTCAAAGACTACCAACAAGGCTAACTGTATGAGAAAAATGTCCTGCGAAGGGAAGATACTATGTAAACAGAAAGAAGAGAATATTCCATAATTTGATATACAATCCTGGAGAACACACAGCATGAGCAGGGCTTGCTGAAAGCTACACCAATTTGAAACTGTGCCACACAGAAATCCAGGTGAGTGAGAAAATCTCTGCACAGATCTGAGATGTGAGGTTGAAACGTATTTACCTTCTGCTCTTCCTCCTAGTCAATGTGATGGATTATGAAAGCCTAAAGCATGGAAGACTGGCCTACTTGATATGAAGATTTCTGTACCTCTTGATCTTCCTCTTAGTGCACATTTTTCTCACTGTCCCGATTTCCCTGCATTCTCACGCACACGATTAAAGAATATGTAACTTTGAGCTCTCCAACTTTTTCTGCTGTCTTCAGAGGTGTTTGAACTGAGCCCTTCTAGGCATTCCCGAAGGACTCAGGCACTCGGAAGTCCTTTTTGTATCTTTATGTGCAGATACTTCATCTCCCTTTTGTTGTTCTAATCTGGTCTATTATTCACACAGAACCTTATCTGCTCTTGTGCCCCAAAGGGAGTGGACGAATTATTTCTCCCCCCCCCCCCATTATCTCTTTAAGACCCTAAGGATTTTTTACTTGATCCCCTTTCATGTATTGTGATAATTATCTTGACTTCATGCCATTAATTACTAGCCTACATCTTTATTGAATGTTAGAGTCTGAAAATGAAACGTAGAAAAATATTGTGGGCTTGATAACAAACACGCTTGGTTAAATGTAATCTTTCCATGTGACTTTTTTAGTGGATTTAGAATTAGGTGATTGTTTCCTTTTGAAACAACTTTTCAACTTACAAAAAAGTAGCTAGGCTTCCTGAAAAAGTTCTGTTGTTTTCTGGATCAGTCCTGAAGTTCTTTGTTCCACTAAATCCCTGGAGGCTGGATAACTAGAGGAGCTTTGGATTAGCTGTCTGAAACTAATGGCATTAAATCAACTGCTACGAGAATATATTTGGACTGAGCGTGACTAATGTGGGAGGCTGGATGGCATGATGATGGAGCACTGGCCTGGGATTTGGGAGCTCTGGACCATGTTCTTGGCTCAGCCAATGACTTGCTGGGTGACCTCAGGAAAGTCACTTTACTTACTGTTGCCTTATTAAAAAGTTCAATGTGGAAAGTGCTTTGAACTCTTCTGATGTCAAGTGTTATATCACCACCATACATATTGTAACCACGTAGGTGAAATCTATTAAATGTCAAGCAGAAGGAAAGTGGTGAGTGCCTGTGGTTAAAGAACCTTTCATGGAAACTGCTTGAGACTCCTGTCAAATCTATATTTCTCTAACAATCTCATACAAGAAGTGGAAGGAATGTGAAGATGCCCAAAGTTTGGGGATTTTTTTGTCCTACAACTAGCCCTTTATGCTGGTGAGAGTGGTTTAATAACCATATATTGTACAACATCAGATAAAACCAGAAAGATGTATCAAGTGGGATCCTGCAGGAGTTCATCCTGGTTATTGTAGTGGTCAGCCTTTTCATTAGGGCACAAAAAAAACCACACCGGGAAGGAGTATAGACAGTATCAATGATGGAGAGCGCTGGTCTATTGTTTTAGATAGAAATTTCATTGATAGGACCTCCAATGTCATTGATAGGTACCTTAGAGAAAGCTAATGTACCACCTCATACCTTTTTTTTTTTCTGGATCAGAGTTAAGCTGTTGGTAAGAAGCTGCACGTTACCAGTGGCAAAAAGGCACGAGTTGGGGCTACAGCAGGGGAAGAAATCATCAGCCAGCACTAAGCAAGGTTTGATTTTTGAAACTGAATGGACTTGGTCTCTCTCCACTGGGAAGCAAAGAATGAGGTGAATCGAATGGAGCCATTAAAGGTTATCTTTGAGAAAGCGTGGAGGATTTATGAAGTCCCAGACCCTGGAAAAGGGTAAATGCAATCCTTATCTTTAAACAGGGGAAAAAAGGAGGATCAGAGAAATTCAGAAAGTCAACCTTTCAAGAAAAAAAAAAATACTGAAGAAACAATCAAATAATTTGTAAGGAAAAATATCAAAACAACCTAAACCAAAAACAACCTAAGAAACTGTGAAACAACAAAGATCTGTCAAAAGTGAATTATCTGAGTTTCAAACCAATTTTTTTTCCTTTGAAAGAAAAGAGTGGCTCTAGTAGAAGTAGCCAGTGTTGTGTACTTTGACCTTGGTAAGCATACCATGGCAGCTTCAGAAGTAACCTGGAAAAAGTGTCTGTAATTAAACTGCCCTAAGGCTGGTACAAGACTGGAAAGCCACGTTCACAGAGAGGTTATTAATGACTCGCTGCCAAATTGTCAAGCGGGATCCTGTGTACTCTGGTTGCAGCAGTACTCAATGTTTTCATCAATAATACGGATGATGAAACGGGCTATGCTTAGTAAATACGCAGACAATAACACCCTAGGCAGCTTCCAGCTTGTTGTAAGAATAACAAAAATTTTTCCAGAGAACTTGGTAATTTAGAGAAATGGTCTGAAAAACAGAGTGGAATTGAATAAGGACAAATATGAGGTGCTGAACATGTGCCATGACACCCTGCTGTGCCAGTTCAGAGTAAGCCGGGTGGTGGATCGGCAGGGGAAGATGTGGGCTCTTGGCTGGGCATCACTTGTGGAAACACTGAAGCGGTGTCAAGCTGTTGTGCAACATACAAGCACCCACGGGATGCACGAGAAGAAACGTGCGCTGCAGGGTAAGCGGAGGCACCCTGGTGAAATCCTACGTCTGTTTTCAATGCTACGCTTCATGGAGGATGAGACTGGAGAACAGCAAGTGTTAAGGCAGTGAGAAGGACTACTAGTGAAGATTTAATGAACTGGTGTTATTTCATCTAAAGAGACAAGAGGACAAAGGTGTTATATGATAATTGCCTTCAACTGCAGAAGAGATCGCTGCAACGATAGGGAATAATTTTTCTCCATGTCCAAGTGACTGAGACATGAAGTAATGAGCTAAACCCGAAGCAACCGATTCAGATTAGCCATTAAGAAAAAGTTTCTAACAGCGCAGATAGCTCAGTGTGAGAATAGATTCTGCGCTCTCCCCAGACATCCCCATAATTGGGAATTTTTAAGAAGAGGTTAGACTCATGCCGGAGCGATCGCTATGTAGTTGACTGTGCCCTAAAGCAGCCATACTGCCCGCCATACTGCCCACAACGCTGCGTCTCTTTGGGGAGGGCAGACTAAAGTCAGCACAGCTACCTGGGACGTAGGATTGCGGGCGTTCATTCATTCCAGTCATTATTTTTTTTAATGCGTGGTGCATGTTCTGCCTTCTACTTCTGTTGCTACCTCAGTGTAATTTATATACAGCTAGTCTATGATAGTTTCATTAGAAGGGCGATGTAAATAAAAGTGGTGAGAAAAATATATTAATGTTTGTAAAGTACTTTATGAGCCTCAGCTGAAAGGCAGTATATAAGCACCAACATTATTATGGGAAATCAATGAATAAAGTAATAAACCCAATTGAATAAAAAATGAAACAAAACACAAAAAAGTGCTATACTCTGCACATAAAAAACATAAAATATATATTAACCTTAAATAATAACAGCCCATTTTGAGGAGTTGTTTTTTTTTAAAACTAATTAAGTCTCTTTCATTTACCAAAGTTCAAACAATTAATCACAGACCTATGTAATCAAAAGTAAAGTTTATTTCTTATTACCTATTCATATTGCAATCCTAGCATTTGAGATGATTACATACTATATATAAACACATACCTACCATGTAATCATTTAAAGTGGTGCGAGCAGCATATAGGTAGTTCAAAATGAGCAGCGTATGCAGAGCACAAGACACTAACAGCGCTCCAGAGTGTGTCACGTCACGAGAAAGTCTAATCTGTCCCTGAAATGAATTTGACTTATTCATTAGCGAGATGAAGAAAACTGATTACAGTGAACTATTTTTCTTTTACATCAAATCGGGGATAATCTTACCCTCAGGATTTTAGTTGGTTGGTTTTGAGTTTGTTTTGTTTTTTTTTCCTTAAAGAAACAAACATGTTTTGAAGAGGAACAAGTTTTTAAAGCAGCAGCCACTGATCAATGGTGTTATTTTTGTTGGTTTTGCTTAATCAGTTACTTTTAAGATGACCGATTCTGCTTCATAGCAAATAAATGTGAATTTCCTACTTCTGAAATGGGAGTTGTTTCTCCGGTACGTGCCCAGCACTGTTTGGATAGTTAAGGAAGCTATAAAGATGCAGAAGAGCTAACCGAAGAGCTTTTTTTAGTTGGAAAATGAATGAATAGTTCAGGCCAGGGGCTTTGAAGGACAAAGTAAAGGATCAGAGCTTAAAATGAGCAAATTCGTTGATCAGAAGGAAGGTAGACAGACAGTCAACATTTGTTTGTTCATTGATGTTTACAGGATATGTAAAAATACATGATAACACAAATAAAAATCCTGTGAACAGCCTGTTCCTTTCCTTTCACAGCCAGGTTATTCAAATTTGCAGTTTGGCTCACGCTAATCCCAGCTGTAACTGCAGACAGTTCCAGATGCAGCAGCAACCGAAGGAGGACATCAGGAGGGGGTCAGAGAGGTACTTTATGGAATGAATTAATGAGAGTTAATAATCTCTTCTACATTTACAAGTCCTTTCATCTAAGGCTCTTGGAGCAATTTATAAACATCGCTGCCCTGCTGCAACAGAAGAAAGTTATTGCATAAAATTCTCTGGAGTAGGTAAGTCCTACTGATGTGGTGTAGTAACTAGGTATCTAATGACCGAGTCACCTTAGAAAAGAAGGCTTCAACGCCTGAATTTTGATGAATTTATAAGCATGTAGATGCTCTTAATGCTTCCCAACTTTTTTTTTTTTACTTAAGAGGACTCAAGCACAGACAGAATGTTTTTTTCTCTCACCCAGCTGGGAGCTGTTGGCACCGACAAAGCTTACATCCGCGATGTGCCGAATGTCCTCATGAAATGATGAGTAGGAAATGGAGGCATCTTGTTCCTGCAGCATCTTACAGCATTTATATAGTCAGAATCAGGCCCAGAAATATAACGTACGTGAAATCACATCATTGTGACAGAGAATCAAGGCTGTAACCATGCCTATACTTTTACCACAAAACTACCTTCCTGCAGTCCCAGATTAATAAAATCCAGGGTAGGGCTTGGAGAAGAACAACAGACCAGTTAGTTTTTAAGGATAAGTGAGGAAACCATATACAAAACTTGGGCTGTCTAGGCTTTTTCATGCAGAGAAACAACATTACTTGGAATACTTGACCATGTAAAAAGCCCAAAAGAAGCAAAAGTATTGTCAAGAAATAATACTCTTTGCAACAGAGTATGATTTGCAATTGTGAAAGGAAGTGAAAAAAGGAGGAGAGGTCAGAATGATTTACTTTGGTTTCTAACCTTAATTCTGTTATGCATAAGTTACAAAACATAGGAGAAATTGCAGTATTTTGGTGGAGAGAGGATGGGGCAAACGATTTTACTTTCTTTTGTTTTCTTTGTTTCTTAGATACTTCCTGGAGGACCTGGAGAACTGTCAGAACTGTCATGAGATGGTCTTTTGCCCTCTTGCATGGGAAGAAACAGGTCAGTTGTATGTGTTCATCAAAGAAAGTTTGAAGAATTTCTTTTAATGAAAATTCATCTATAAACCTGGTGGCTGTGGGCTAAAACAAAGGCAATGCCCCCAGTGAATGCCAGGGAGGGCAACCTGCCGAAAAGGAGAGGCCTGTTGGTATTTGGTGAAGGGAGAAAGGATTAAGTGAAAGATCAACAGGCAGACGTGGAGCGAGGTTGTCTTGCGTACGTGTGGAAGCGCTGACCAAACGTAAGCTGGTTACAAAGCTGTCAGGACTAGATTCAAGAGCCACGAGGGGCTGGTGGAGCAAAGGAGGCTGAGGCATAAGGCAGTGGGCCCACTTCACAAGTTCTGTAGCAGTTTAAATCGTTTTGCTGGTGAACTCTCCAAATTTAAGCCCGGATCTTCTTGATGTTTGGATCTCAGTAGTTAGAGCTCTGTGTATGTTTTAGGACAATGGCACAGATACCTACTTTGCACATAAAACGAGGGACGGCAAGTTTTATGACCTTAGATCTGAGTGGTCATTTCATCATGAGTCCTAAACCAACAGCTGTTACAATCGTCACCTGAAAGGTGAGCTTCTTCAGCAAACCTCATGTCACGCGAGGGAAGAAAAGAACTGTCTCCTGAATGAAGCAGAATGATGATTCGAGGGGCTGTTTCTTGAGACTGTACAGAGCCATGGACCGGATCACCACTTTTGACTAAAATTTCTTCAAAGTATCATAATCTCTCAGTGAGTGAATGCAATGAATTGTGGGAGCACGGCTGGGTTCTCGGTTGATGGAAAATAGGCAGAGGGGGTCCATGCTGTCTGGGGAAGCTTCCCAAATGTCTGGGTTACTTAAAGTGAAATATAGTAAGACTTCTTGGCAGTATTTGGTGTTGGGCACTGATGTAGGGTACAGCTTCTCAGAACGGATGGTTTTATGGTTTCAAATAGTTCACTGGGATGCAATTTGGCTGGTTCAACGGATCTTGGCTCAGGGCTTTACTGCGTTACATCATGTTTGTACCAGTTCTTGCTTTTTGGCATTTAGCTGTAGTTTTTTGCTCTCTATCCGGTAAAGGATAGCAGGAAATTGTGACAATTTAAGTGGTAATGAATCAGCATCGTTGTCTGGAAGCTTGAAAGTTGCCGACCACTCCTCAAACAGGATAGTCTCTTCAAAAGAGTGACTGGTTGTCAGACATCATCACGTTTAGGCAGAAGAGCAGATTCAGGATGTCATTTGTCCTGTGGGTCAGAGTGGAGATGGCCCACGCACTGTTCAGGAAGAAATGTGGGGCAAGGGCTTTGGGACTTCAGCAGTTCCCGTTTGTCTGGTTGTGAGTCTGAATGCTTCACCCTGATTCTGACAGGGGTGTTGGTGAATTTCTTTATAATCCCCTGTGATAATCTATAAACGAGCACCAAATCATCTTGATCTGGCTCTGTTTTTACTGTCAGGGGAAGGGATTGGAAATAAATGTCTTTCTTAGACCTCCTCTGGACTTGATTTATGCAGAGAACACAACCAAAATTGATGACGATAGTGTTGATCTATTCTTCTGATATTAGAACCTAATCCAAGACCCACAATTATCTTTCAATCGGTATCAATGAAGAATACACTGTGATTTCTTAAACTAAGATGCTATTTATCTGCATGTTCCTTTTGACCCAAATAATATCCAAGCTCAAAAAACCCCAGGAGGCTGTGCTTAATATGCCTAAGTCAACTACACCACTGTCTCTCTGAGGAAAGACAGTTTTACAGTCAAATCAGAAAAGTTTTTATGAAGTATCATACTTCCCTGTCAATACGCTTTGCCTGATGCTTGCTTTAATTCCCAACAAAGTAAAAGAAGGTGTACCTATTTGGTAATATTTGGACCTGACTTACAGTGAAGCATAATACTACAGCACAGTCTTTTTTTTTTAAATTTTTTTGTAATGTTGACACATTACAAAAGAATGTTGACACACACAAAATCCATCCATCTATCCTGGATTCCTCTGATAGGCAAGTCCTCTGTCAGGACTCTATTTCCAGCACTCGGCTGTGATGCTCTTGCTATTCTTCCACTGCACTACATCCTAATGCAATTTTCTCAGTGAGAGGAAGAGTTGCGGCGAGCAGAATAGCCGTGCTTTCTCTTACTGCAGGGCAGAACTGAAAAGTAAAGTGTCATCCCTGGGCTGGAGGGAACAAACGGGCTTCGCCTTGTAGGTCATTCTTCAGGCTCCTTCCCTATGAATGCGACCGGAGAGCCGTCATTAGTGTGGCACTGACTAGTGCACATCTGAAGGATGATCGTATACTTTTTTTTTTCTTTTGAGATCCACTCTAAGGAAATAAAGACCCCTCTATTTTCACTTCAGTGCATTTACCGGTAGATGGTGCTAGTAATTGCTCCATTCACGATGGTGCCATATGGTACGGACATCTGAAAATAAGCGACGTTTTATGACAGCAGCAAGAATTACTTCTCTTTGTGAATCTATATTCTGTCAAAGAATTTATGTTAGGCTTTGCTGAAGTGCTGTCATTTTCGTTTAAGCGAAAGGTCCTCTGCAGCAGTCAGCTCCACAAAGGGTCTCACCTCGTCAACAACAATTTCACACAAGTGTGAGATTAGCAGAGAGGCTGCTGAAACAAAAGATACTTGTTAAATACAGCAAGGGTCAACCACAGAAGGCTGATGCTAGACGCTTCAAAAAACAAGGCTTCGAGGTGCATGGAGGAAGTGCAAACTCTTATTAGGAGTGACTGCTGCCCGTGCTAACTCGTGTGCTTCGCAAACTGGGATTTGGCAACGGTGCTCGGCAGCTCCCACGCTGCTCTTCAGACAAGGGAGCTATACTTAAAGCGATAGGGCAGGAGCTTGCTGATCGTCAGGCTTCCTATTAACAGATGGCACATTTGGGAGGTGAGTGAAGAAGCCTAAAATCTCTCCCGTAAATCAATAAGCTCGACCCTGGCTGAGACAGGACCTTTCTGCGATGCTCAGCCAGGTTCTAATGTTATATTTTCCTCAAAGGAGCCAAAGCCCACAGCCACCCTTTCACCAAAAATCACGGAGCCACATCATCTCACCTACTGCCTGTGTCGGTGGAAGAAGGCAGTACAACGTACTGCCCGCGGGAAGCCTACAGGTCTGGGTCTCAGGGCTGAGCGCCCAACACAGACAGACTGCAGGGCGGGCGAGAGGAGGGCTAAGGAGATGACCAACTAAGATGGGTTTCTAATAATCAGGTCTGATTTTTAAGAAGAAGGTATTTAGCACTAGCCTATGTTCCCTAGCCTGGTGTTACGTTATTCTGGTGTACAGCGAAGCAGTGTCTGGGCATATAAATTTCACAAACATAGTAGTGGAACCAGGTCTTTGGAGGCCTTCTGAGCTTAGCAGAAATGGCAGGAAAAGATGATATTACCATTTTACAGGTCAAGTTTCAAAACTTAGACAGATTGAGAGTTAGGTGGGAAGCAAGTTTTCCTAGACCTCAATTTTAGCATCTAAATTATCCATTTTCCTTTTCCTCCTGTGAGATTATCACGGCTCTATTCTCCAACTAATCAGAGAATTTTCAACAACTATATCTTCATGAAAGCCTGAAAATGTAGTATCTGCAGTTTGCTGGCTTGATTTTTCAAACTGCATAGCGTTCAGCAGTTCTCTGGCGTTTCTGGGATTACGAGCTGCCCGGCATTACATCAAGCTTCTTATTTAAGTTTCCGAAGTGAGAGGTTAGGATCCTAGTTTTAGACTCAAATTTTCACTTCGAAAATTGTGGTCAGCAGCTGTATAGACTTTGAAAAAAATACTAGCCTGACAAGGGAGCTTTCCTCCTGAGTTTTAACCCTGGCAAGTTTTTAATTTCTCTTTCCTCCTTCCCAGGGAAAGGATTCACTAAAAATACAAAGCACTATAAAACTGTCAGATCAGATGCATGATATGTATAATTAATGGCATAGAACAAAGCCATAAACCCTACCCTGAAAATCCTAAATATTTTTTTTTTTGAAGTTGCCTCCTGCTTTCACCCTTCCAATTCCTGTAGGACTGTGTAATGCAGTTTAGATGAAATCAGTTACTTCAGGGCAAGAAAACAGTGCCAGTGTTTCAGTTTTCATCTGAAGAGAAACATTTTGGACCTCACGAAAGAATCGCTGCTAGTTCATGGCTTTCCTTTGGCTCGCATGTTCGCTTTCCTCTTTTCAAAACCTACTTGCTCGAGATGCGTCGAACTGATTGTCGCTCTGCCATACCATATCGGCAAGGTCACGCGGCACTGCGTGCCTGCAACGCTACGTGAGGAAGGCAATCGAAAGCGAGCGGCTCGTATCTACAGCACATTTGGCAGGTCCAACAGCACGTGTGGACATTAAGTTTTTTTTCAAGGATCGCTGAGAAAGCAAATCATGTTTCCAATGCCTACCTGAAAGCCACATTATGAGCCTTTCATCTTTAACCAGCAGGTATTCATATAGAGAATCAGGATATAGACTTTGCATAGTTGATGATTGTATTAATTGACTTTTTTTTTTTTTCCCAACCAAATCTTAATTGGTTTGGAAATGCTTGTTCACCGAGTTGTTTGGTAGGCAAAGGGAAGGGTTTTTGGTTCTGCTGGAGAGCTAGAAAAGATCCTATCTGAGGGTCAGATGGCACATTATCAGCTCCTGTAATTGTAGGTGTGGATACCACTGGACCTTTATTCTTGTTTGGCTTCTTGCTGTTCTTAGCAACTTTCTGTAAAATACAGTAAATAAAGGGGAAATCCCACATAGAAAAATTATCACGAAGAATAATATCTATTGGAATAATTACTTTAAAATTACCATTCAAGGAATCAAGGTACCAAGCTCCCTATGGAGAATCTGAAATTTGAGAGAGTCTCAACCTGCCAAGCAGTTTCACTCATACAACGCAAATGCACCTCGCAGGCAGCCCGGGTGCAATCATGAAGATTCAAATGGAGAAGACAGACACAGGTCAAGGCCTGATAAATAAAGAAACATACAACCTATAGGGGAAAAATCCAGCAGAAAGAACTTCATGTAGCCTACTGAAGCCTATTAAGCCTTTAATAATTATAGCGTGGTCCCTCACTGACTCACAGAATGGTTGAGACTGGAAGGGACCTCTGGATTGTCTTGTCCAACCCCTCTGCTCGAGCAGGGCCACCTAGAGCCAGCCATCTAGGACCATGTCCAGGTGGTTTTTGAGAGTCTCCAGAGATGGAGACTCCACAACGGTTACATTACGGTGAAACTTTCACCGTATTAAACATGTACCGAAGAAATGCTGGCTTTTTCCTGACATGGGAGCTGCGGAAAATGTCTAGTTAGAAGTGTGCAAGGGCATGGGTTGAGCATAGCTCTCTGGCACAGCAATACCGCTGTGCCTTCGGGTATTCAGGTTCTGTCTGAAATGACTTTTAAACCTTGTCAGATGGCAATTGTTTAGAGGAATAAAATAAAGAAATCACAATGATGCTCTTGATCTCCTTCAGGCAACAGAACATTTTGGCTTGCATCTCTGAGGGAAAATTGGAAAGTTTAAGAACTTAATTTTCAAATGAATAGTTTGAATTTTTCCTTTGGCACAGATACTAGTATATGCACTGTGTGTATGCCAAGTGAAGTGTTCTGCACGTGAGCATACCATCGCTAATCTTGGGAAAGAGGACTCCTTTTTGGAGAAGGGCTCAAGGGAGTTAGTTGTCATTTGAAAATTCTCTGTGTTTCAGTGGTGTTGGGGAAGATATGGAAGGCCAACGATAACAGAGACAATGCTATGGTATGGGATTAGTCATCTGGACGGTGGGACCCAAACTCTTGGAAGAAGTAGCACTGTCCGTTCTGTTGAAGTAGGACTGACAAAAAATTCTTCATCTTGGGAAAGATCTGAAACGACTTATGTAAAGGAGATGCTGTTGGCATCGCTTCCTTTTGCATGGAAGAGGCTCACCTACAGTTAGGTAAAACTGGAGGACAGTTGTTGAATGGTGTGTGATGTTTTTCAGTATTTGCTGAATTCGTCGTTTGTGTTTCTGTTGGGTAGTAGATGTACAAAGTCGGGTATGTGAGCCAAAGGGAACGTTTCCTGAGGCTTGACGCAGGGATAATAAGGAAGCCGGAGAAAGTCCACTCTGCTCTTAAAATCTCAGTTCAGACGCTGTCCTTTGGAAATCCAAGCAGGTTTCACTAACCCGCTGCATTTAATCTCAATATCTACTCTGTCATTAAAGCACTGATTTGTTCTTTCTTCTGTACTGAAAATTACACTGTTCTCATGGAAACCGCCATTGCTTCTGGAGGAGACTATATCTAGCCTTCTAAACCTTTGTAAGTGGACATTAATGGCATTATAGGACTTTAGTGTAAAATAAATAGAGAAAGGCTACAGTTTGGCACAGGAAATGAACTGAAGCTTACAATTATTTAGGTTCCAAAAGTTTGCTCAGGGAATTTAACTTTGTTATGATGTCTATTTTAGAAGCTTATTTTGAGAGAGAAGTATAGCACACAGAGAAGAGTAATAACTATTTTGGTCAGGAATGCTTGAAAAAAACATCTGCTTTCACAGACTTTTATTAGAGCTTGTATACCGAAAGCCTGGATTTGTGTGGCTGAGGAGACATGTTTTACCTATGTTTTCTGAGGCAAGTGTGCAATATAGTTTTATTTCTGCCAGAATGCGTGCTATTAATTTATGGAAACTAAAAGCAGAGCGAGATCTGGAAAAGCATTTTTTTTAATGGCTGTAATTCAGGCATCTACAAATAATACATCCAGGTTCTTTCTATAGCCTGTTGTTTGTGTGTTTTCTTTTTACTTGTTTCTTGAATGAGCTAGTAATTTTTTTCTGTGTTTGGTAAGGCTACTATTTCACTATAACTCTGTACATGAAAAAAGACTTCATGTACTTTCAAACATCTGCTCTGAATTTGTTTTTTATTTAATTAACAAGTAAATGCTTTTTTTTTTTTGCAGTGAACATAGTAACTTGAGTTGACCTCATTTATTCTATTAAAAAATGTAAGTAATTTAATTACACCACTGCCTTCCTCCTCAGATCATTTTAAGATGATGTAGTTTCAATTTGTATAGCCTCTCCTCATATTGTACATATTTTTAATCTGAGGTTCCAGCTTATTAACATCTGTACCACTTTACAGTGCCACAGGAGGCTATTAGACAACCAGGTTATGAGGACAGAATTCAGCAGACATTCCAATTTCCTTACCCTTAGAAAACAGGGCTCCAGGTACGAGGGAGACATATTCCTCCTTGTTCTTTCGGACTCTAGTCTTTAATACTTGGTACTTCATCATTACTCCAGACACCGGTAGAGTAGATGAGCAAAGTAATTGTAAACTCTTTTCATACAGGGCTTAGCTTCCCTCCTTGACATCTGCGGTTTATACCATACATCAATCTGGGGTCCAAATTGTACAATGCACAAAACAGTTTCCCAGTGAAACTCAGATTCTTGGCTTGGTTCAGAGCAAGGCTGGAGCACCCCTCTTTGATGTCATAAGCTATGGGCACGCCCTGTCCCACAGGACTGTTTTGCCCTTTCTGCATCTCTGGAGGTGCGCGGCGTACCAAAGAGAATGAGGGGCTGGGGTGTCCCCACCTCGCAGCGGCACCGACCCGCTGGCAGAGCGCAAAGGGTGACAGCCATGCAGCACGGTAACCCGGCAGCTGAGCCCGGCCAGCATCTGTCCCCTTGTCCTGGCCACCCTCGCCCCAGAATGCCAGGGAATTCAGACAAGTAGTTTCACATCTTGTAGGAGACTGAAGATGTATAGCGTGAGTTATCAAATGATGGAAGAGGTGGTAGCGGTTCCTCCTCCTGCTATTTTGTGAAATCTAATCTCACACTTCAGTCTCTGAAAGCAGTCTGGTTTAGTCCAGATCAACCGAAATATTTTGCGTGCAAATGACCTTTTTGCATAAGCAAGGAAAATGGATCAAATATTTGTTTCAGATTGAACTGACTTAATGTTTGGTTCAGTTTTTGAGCTAAGCTTGTGGTAATGAGGACAAAATATTAAGCAGTGCAGTAAAGAAGGTTACTCTGTAGTTACAATTCATGCCTGATACACGGGAATTGGTATCAAATACTGGCACAATAAATGAAGTGTTAGTGACCAGGCACCTTTCTAGTGACTGTGAGCCATTAATTCCATGCGCTGGGGAGTTCATCTACGTGTTTCCTAACGTGTGAGGATCCAGCTTGGTTCACTGTCCCAGGTGCATAATGAAATCAGAGAGCTAACAAAAGAGCATGGAATGTATTTTTGAATATCAGAAAATACAGCCTCAGTAGCCAGGCCTTCTGGGACTATTTATTTCTGTATGGGTATGGTCTGCACCCTGTATCTGTTATGTGGTGATTGCTTGTAAGGAAAAAAATATTTTTACACATTATGCAGTAGCGCACAGTTCGTACAAGCAGATATGCTGGAAATTAAACCATGAACGAAAGTATTTCTTTACCCTGTTCTTAGCGGTGCACTGGGAATATGCGGTTACCCACGTTACACCTGGGCATCTCCAGGAGGTACATTATCAGGTGTTTCATGCAGAACTTCACTGGCTGTGCAAAAACCCAGGACGCATCATTTCAAATGCCGCTTCAGCAAACCTTTTAAAAAAGACACCATAGCTTTCTGTTGCATTATTTTCAATTTATTTTCAGTTTTCAGTATAAAAAAAAATAAAGAAAACATCATTTTCTTTGATATCACTTTCCTTTCGTTAGCTTCCTTGTTCAGACAAACGATGAAGCCAGTATCATGGGACCAGGAATAAACAAATAATACTAATAATAAAAATACTCCTTTCTTGTGAGCACATTAGTTAGCTGGCTACAATACCTTCTGCAGGCTTTGGCAGAAGGAAAGTAGATAATACATTTGCCCGCAGAATAATTTTTTTAATCAGACAATGTCTGGGGTTTTTATGTAAGACAAGTGAGTTTCAAAAAATGTTTTATTTCTATTACTTTGCCCAGTCTTGATTTAAGAAAAGAAAGCCTTGTTACAAAATCAATGCACATGGCTGACAAAAAAAAGTATCCCGATAACGGTGCCAAAGCACTAAGATGCATTATCAAGTGATAAATGCGGGAGATGTTTTTCCTCTCTCTCCCTCTCCCCCCGCCCCCTCATCACAATTAAGTCGGTACGAAGCCGGCGGATTGACAGCCCTGGCGACGAGATGTAACCCTGCAGAGGCCACAACAGTACTAGATACTGCCTGTTAAGATGCTTCAGCTAGGGACAGAAGTGATTGCGTTGGAAGTATGTCATCTCAAATCACGGATCGGACCCGCTCGGCCCATGACTTCCCTTCCGAGTTGTCCAGCAAAGACACCTTTCTATCAGTGACTACGTCTGCTGGCATCGAAGAAGGTTTTGTGATGTGAGTGTATTTTTACTTGCAACTGAGTGGAGGTCAACTATTTTTTTCCCCTAAGTTTAATTTCTGTTCCTGCTCTTATTTTTCCATTTTAACATAGAATTAGAACATCAATAATTACAAAAATACCCATGGCTGTCTATAGGGTTCTAGCTCCCTCAGAACACCACCAGAGGACATCAAAAGGAGAAAATGAAGTATTTTTAGACATGGTATGTCTGTATACCAGCAGAATATAAAGAAAATATTATTTCTGACGAGGATTATTTAATCATACTTTATATTTGAGTGGGCCTATGTGCATGTGATCTTTTTCCCAATATGATGGGAAACAGGACCACTACTTTAGTAAGTCTTTTTACAGCCTTTTACGCCAGTGTGTCACATACACAGACCACCAAGTTAACCGTAGATGTAACGTGCTGGAAGTTTTCCACCCGTCCTTCACTTTGTTTCGCTTCCACCGACGGCCTCTCCCCTATCGACAGGGGCTGCTGGGCAGTGGCAGTGTGCTGTTTCAAGGGGTCTGTGACCGGAGTTACGACGAGCGGTCCCGACCTGTAGGAAGGAGAGCCATCCTTCATTCCGGCCGAGGTCTGTGGGTGCTACAGAAACCCGCGCAAGCTCAGAAGAGGAAGCAAAGTGCTGCCTGCTTGTACCTTTCACTTTTTCTTCAGTAGTTGCACGGATTCTATGACGCAGGTCAATGCAACATTTCCTACCACCTTTTTTCCTTCTACTTAAACCCAACCTTTTTAGAACAGTGGGCTTTTTCCTTAGGAAATAACTTTGTTCCACATGTGTGTTTGCACAGCCATCGCTGCTGCGCTGGACTGGATACAAAAAGGTTCGCAGTTCGGTGAAAAGGCAATTTAGCATCGGTCCTGGCTCCACAGATGCTGTAAGCATCCATTTTGATCAGTTAAAAAACACGGTTCTTTTACTAAAAGCAGCGTCTGGGATGATTTTGTTTTGATTGTTCAACACTGTTGGTGTTGAAAATAGGTATGTCAGCATTCGAAAGATGGTCCTAAGGCACTCAGATTTTTTTAATAGCAAGCAAAATTCTCATTAACAGGCAATTTTAAAAAGCAATAACATTCATTTTTTGGACTATTAAGCATATAGAGTGTTTATACTTCCAGCAAAGAATGAACTAATGGAAAATAAAATTCTGTCATGCACTAGTGCCACAGCATTGCAACATAATGTATGTGAGGCTGATTACAATTCAGCCTTTCAACAGGATTATACACGATCAAAGCTTCTGGAGTGAGAACTATATAACTTAAATGACTGAAAGCAATTTAATGTTTAAGTTTGTCTTCTCTCTTTTTCTTTCAAATCAAAGCTTGTTTCTTGTTAATGATGTGTTAAACTAAAGTAAAACAACTGTCAGTCTACACACCTTCCTAATTACCGGCAGATGCGTTTGGCCTCACATCCATTCCGCAGACAGGCAACTCAGGTTTTTTGCCTTAGGCGCGTGCTGCTGGCAGGATTAACCATATAAAATCTGCTCTTTTTGATGCCTAGTAACAGATCCACGCCAGGTCACGGAAAGGTAAAATGCTGCTTTTTGAAGGAGAGGTGGGACAGGACCTCCCACTCCCCGACAGTGGCTGTGCTTCCACCGAGGAGCGATGAACTCGTCCATGGGGACTTGGCTTTGCACGCTCACCTTCCGCTAACCGTGGCTTCTCTGAGAGTGATAATTCACTCTGGAAGGCCTGGTACCTGAAGTAGTTATCCATCACTATCAGCACATCTCAAACCGTCAAGCACCTCCCGTAGGACTCTTTCAGATGTCAGATTAATGACTTTAAGTCACTAAAATTGTCTTCTGGATTTTTATGTCCACGGGCATAATGCCAATTGTCAAACAAAACTCCACTTTTGGGAAAAAAAAAACTATTAATGAGATAGTACAGAACCCCTTATTTAATCAATAGTTAATCAGTATCCAAAAAAGACCCAGGAAATCAAGAGCAGTCTTTTGGTTTTGATACAGAATTAATGAAAACAATCTCGCTCTCTTCCTTTTCCTAGGATGTAGGATAAATTTGGTATCACTGCAGCAGTTCAATACCTAGTAACTTTCTGGAGGGCCTGGTACGCGATGCTGGCTGATGCTCTGACCGAAACCAAGGACCTTGACAAGATGCAGAAAATGTCCCTTTCTGTGACTACCTTCACAACCACATTGATTAATTTTTTTCAAAAACCTAAATTTGCATTTTACTCGCTGCTGCTTTAACTCCTACGAAAGCCAGCAAAGCCAAAATTCCAACTCTTCTGTGCCATCTCTGTCCCTCAGTTTATTATATTGCCGATCGGGATGTTGAGAGGCTCTTTCAGGCTTTGCAGGTGCAGTATGGAGCTCTCGCCGCCCGGCAGCCCGCCCTTCACAGAGACCAAAGGGTCACCACTCCGTTGTACACCGTACTTACAGCTTGGCTATGCAGAATTAATGCGGTGTCAGTTCACTGCCTTTCCTCAATGTCACTAATCTTGCACATATGCTTTCGCACAATCGGCAGATGTGGCTGAGGAAAGACACGGAATCCAACGGGTAGGAAATCTGCTTGCAAGTGGTATTAATAGAAAAACCACATACAGGAATAATTTAAGTACCTTTACTTCCTTGAAGAGACAATACTGCTGTCAGGAAAAAATTTCAAAAGCAAAATACATGGTATTGTTAGAGATGTGAAAAAATAGCGTCCCCCTTCCCTCCTTTCTTTCCCCTCCAATTTCATCCACCATTTTGATGGAGGCAAACACACAAAGTGTTTTGGCCATAATAACCATTAGCTGGATTGTCTGCTCTTTTAGAAAGAGATGCTTTATTATTATTTTTTTAAATGTCCTTGGAAGAAAATTATTTTTTTCTTGGGGGCCTCCAAGTCTTCCTAAAAATAAATTTATGCCATCCATAGTTCCCCACAATTAAAGAAGAAAAGGACTATTCTGTTTTAGAACTGTTATCAAGTACCTTATCTCAAAAATCTATCACCATCAGCACGCTTTAGCTGTCTATTAATGAGAAATTGTGCTTAAAGTTATGGAGTAAAGAGACAAATTCTCTAAATTAACACTTGAAAGGAGCTGGCTGATGTCAAAAGACGTAGAATTTGCACAGCACATTTGCACAGGTATTTTCCTGGCTTCTAGATCTCTTTCATCGGAAATCATTATGGAAAGGGTTGAATTAGCAACTTTTGACGTTGATATGTTGCAAAACACCTCCAAAGCCTTTGCAACTCTGCATAAGGTTCCAGGCTGTTGATATGCATCAGTTTGAAACAGTAGACTTTGTCATATATCCCTGTTTTTTTTAGTGAGACTGCCCTCGAGGCAACTTAGAACATCTGCTGTGAACACATGAAATCCTTCTCTCACTGAAAAGTCAGCTTGCCACTTGGTGTAACGGAGCCAAGATATCAGACTTGCTCAGTGGAGTCAGGCACAGCTTGGACAGTCAACAGTGTAAAAATCAGCAAGTCAACAAACTTTTGGTATCAGAAAAATGAGACAATCAGACACAAAAATTAATGCTGCAATTTAAAAATATGTAATAAAACCCCTGGCCCTCAGTGCTGTTGCAGCAACATAGAATTTATAGCCAATCAAGCCATAAACCCCAAAGTAACATTAATCAGCCTCCCAGCCCTTGCAATGTGCACTTACTTTTAAAAAATGCATTTCAAATTGTCCTCATTTCTTTTTCTGAAGACCCCCAAGATCCTAATTATGCTGTTCAGTGAACGTCTGTATAAAACAAACAAGTTTTCTAGCCTGAGACAGGCAACATTATTGAGCAGCCTGTTTTTTTAGTTTCTTGTACAGTAACAATGAATCTTCAGATAAGAGTGTGGGTATCACTTATTTTATTCTCCTTTTACTTTCCTTAAACAATTTGTTACGTTAGTGAACTGATAAAACCCATTTGCTTCATTCCTACTTAAAATTAGTAGCAGTTCTAGGTTACCGATTGTTTGCCTGTTTAGAAGCTAGTAATGTGGAAGAACACCTCCGTTCTCTCTGTGCTTTTATCTACCAGTTCTGCTGCTCTGTTCTGGCTCCGCAGTCTGCAGATCTGCCTGAGAAGTCTGGTAAGACCAGTGCAGTTACGTTGTACTAATGACCTTCCTCTGAAGCACACAGCAGGAAAATACAGTTTAGGACAGGCTTAGGGCTGACGGAGCCACTATGGAAATTTGGTCCTACTGCCAATAGCAAATCACACTCAGGAGCTGGTCCATGACCTTAATTTCATTTGAAGCTACTTCTGGTTTTAGCCAAATCTGAAAAAAACAAACCCTCAGGATCCATAAACTAACCGTAAATTTTTTAAATTTTTTTTTACTACTTTTTTTTTTAAACTAATTACTATTAGTTATGGAATGAATAGAATAGAAAGAAACTGAACTTAGGAGGGAAAAGCTTTTCCAAGGGAAGATTCTCTTGGCAGCTCTGTCGTGAATGCAGGATGCCTATGAACTTGAGAAACATCTCCATTTTAATTAAAATCCATTTCCTTCTCCAAACAAAGCATTGTCTCCCCACACAGAACAGAGACTACTGCCCGTCTGCCCTTCTATGTTCCAGTCTCTTCTTCGGCTTACTTGTTTGGGCATCCTTGTGCGACAGCACCTGTTACCCTTCCTCCACTCATACTGGTCAACAACATTCTTAGCTGTGAAAACAAGGAGAAAGAAAATCACTTGGAATTTTCTTAGGTCTGAGACACTCACCAGCAAGGAAATTTAAAGAGGATGGAGTAGTGTCTTCCTGTGCTATAATATCGGGTTTCGTTCTAATGTCTGCTAGACCTGCTCCTCCGTGTTTCCATTCACAAGCCACTCGTCACTATTCAGCACACGGTGATTTTCACACAGCTTCGACTTTCCCAGAGTTTATCAGAAGCTTGGCAGATTGAACGGTTATAGGCCTTCGCGGCACAAAAGGGTATTACAGAAGTCGCAATGCAAGTGTTGTATCAAGGGGAAAAAAAGCAGCACTGGAAACCCGTTCCCTTACGGATGTTCCAGTTGAGACACAGTCACTATTATTTTAGGAGGGAAAACATCCCACGCTAAATAAGTCTAATTATTTGGAACATGTTCTGCCTTGGACAGATTGTGACAATCTTACATAAACACTGGCACCAAGTGTTAGGGCAGTCTGATTTTTGACCCAGATCTGATTACTTTGCAGCACACACAACTGTGCTTCCAGTGGAAGATTCCCCCATGTAAAGTCTCTAAACATGGTAAATAAAGCCATCTGTTGTGGAAGCTGGATTTTTAAATTATATGCCCCGTTAACCACTGGTTTGCACACAGAGCTATTTGCGTCTAAAGATACAACCGTACGCCTTTCTAAAAGGAGTTCTGCTCTCCTGATTTTACACATTTCTGGGCCAGATATCACGTGTCTGAAATAGCCTTTATTCTTCTTACATTTACTTCTGTCAGGCTGATTTCAATCTTTTCCCTTTCCATTGACCTCTCATCTTGCTTTCCATTTCCTACTTTCTCTTGATCTCTGTTATAATTACAAATGCAATAAATGTTTTATGAAAAGTTTAGTTAATGAAACTGGCTAATATTTGAAAATATAAATATGTTATACATGTTATATATAGTAAAGTAATCAAAGTATTTCATATGAAAGAGATGTCATCAGCCTCTAGTCCATATGTAAGCACCTTCTCAGTAGAAATGAGTGAGAAGCACTTAAAGGAAGTAAGTGGTGATGTCTATGGTAAGAATATACATGATTTTTTCTGGACCTTTCAAATAAGTGTTTAAGAAGTATTTTCCCCATTGATAACTGAATTTGAAGACCCTATTTGTTGAGCTAAATTGTTGTGGAGTCAGGAAGTGATTAAATTGTTATTTCCAGGACTATTCTGCTGCACTCTCTTTGGTCACGAAGAGTACTACTTCTGGTTAGAAAAGAGGGCACTGAATTGACATTTATGCTGCAAATGAGCATATGGGAGGAACGCTGCATGCTGTTTCATCAACCACTTTATCCCTTATGGGGTCCATATGGGTTACTTTAATAAGGTTTAATATTTGCCCTCTTTTTATTCTTATGAGAACAGGTACAACAGACTGGACGCTGATGTCTCCTTAAGGAAACTGGGGCACCGTCTGGATTCACACCACCTACGATCCTGCTCGGCTGGCTCACTTTTCATCTAAGCCCAAGAAAAGTTAAAAAAAAAAATATAGTTTAACTCTGAAAACTATTTTGCATGGTATATTATTTGGGGAACAACGGTGCAATATTTTCTATGCCAGTGTCTTGCCCTGCGAGTCTACTGCAAGGCATCACGTTTTTTGGTGATTTTGGGATTGTGAACTCCACCAGTCATGCGGTTTGCAAACATGACGTTAAATCTATGGAACAGTAGTGTGGATAACAAATGTAAATATACATAGATTGAAATAATACGTGTATTTTGCTAATGTAGAAGGCAATGCTGGATCTTGCATTGCAACCTGAAATTTTCAGCAGTTCAGTATGAAGCATTTGCTTTGATGGCTTCAAAATATCAAGTTATCTGTAGACATGGATAAGACTTAGAGGTCATCTTGTCTATCTTTCAGTAAAGCCCAGGCTTCTATGTTTACCCTGATACCTCTGTGTTAGACATATCAAACACCCCAACTGAGGTTGGGCAGCCTGATTTATGGGGTTTTTTTAATAGTTACTATTCTCATAACACATGTCTTCCAGCATTGCTTTGAAGATAAAGATAAGAATACTCCACAGTTTATTTGAGCTTGTTTGAATGGTCAGTTACCCTTGTTAAAAATTCGTGCTTGCTATCTACACTTACTTTACTTAAGCCTTCACTTTATGTCGTATCTATTAATGAAAATACAATTTTATGTAGAAAATTAGGAACTGAAAAAGCTACAAGAAATAATGAAGAAATGGACTGGAAGAGACCCAAGGTGAGGCTTAGATATTTCCGAAACTCAGAAATCGCAAGAACCAAACCAGCACTTTTCATTTGAACCAAGTATGTTCAACCATTTCAAAAAATTTTGACCAGATGAATTAAAATGGCACAAATTTGTATCTTTAAAGTGGATTGATTTATATTGTAGCTACCCTCACTGAATTCTATTTTAACTTGAAGATGATTTCAGGGTGAAATAGACATTTTTGGTTACAGTCTAAAAAATTTGTTTCAAATTGATCATTTCAGAGAAGGCAGATAAAAAATCAATGTCTGGATAGAAAATACAACCAAATGTCCCCATTTAATTAGATACGAAGAAGCAGTTGAAATGCAAACATAGAAAATGTCTAAATTATTTGCCAGATCCCTTTTTATTCCTTCTTGTATTCCTTCTCTTAGTAATTTTGCTTTTTTGTGGTTTGTTTTTTTCCCTAAAAGTTTAATCCTGCAACTTTCAAAATAGTACACTACCCCCAAGGTCAAATGAGATCCTGAGGAAAGTATTTAAAAAGAATGGGGATATTTATACTTCTTGCCATTTGGCAGCTAACTCAGATGTCTAGATTAGAAGAACAGTTTCTCTCATTTATTATGCTGGGTTTTGACAAATAAACTATGCAAAATAGAATAGTTGGAGTTTAGTAGGTTTAACTGTTTCATTTTCCCTACAGGACAGTAACCAACCTTTTGTTGTTTCTGTACACCCTCTTGACCACAACAGTCAAAGATCTCAAGCCCCTAGGTGAAATGCATGGAAGTAATAGTTTTCAGGGAAACGTTAAACACTTTGCAGCATTGATTACTGCTGTGTATACTCTAGTTCTTGGAAAATGTGTAACAAGGTAAATAGGCCTAAGCAGAGACTTTCTAGAGAGAGGAAAGCTGTAAGAGGGTTTTAACCTCTCCCTTCGTTTCCTATTTTCTTGTCACGGCAATGAAAACTTCCACAATCTTTTGAAAGCTCTGCCGCTTCTCTCTTCTTTCCAGCCAGTTACACGTGCTAACGAAGCGGGAATAAAACTGGTGGACAACACAACAGGCAGGGGAATGGGTGCATCTCCCTGTGAGGGTCTACCCATATCATCTGGGGGGCAGAGGGGGGAAGATTTACATCCTCCAGCACCATAGAACATCTTCATTCTTTTCCTGCAAGGCTGTGCACATTTGGGAGGAATAATTCGATCTAATGCATTTTTCGTCATCGAAAGCACTTTTCTATGGCAGCAGCAAGTCCATTTTGAGAACATCTCTTGCAATAGAGTAGAACAGACAGAGAAACAAAATCAGCAGCTGAAACACCATTTCTGCTTTGGATAGATATGTGAAAATCTTGGAAAAACTTGGTTAAAGTATTTATGAAACCCATGTCACATTAAGTGTTCAACCAGACACGGCCAACTCCCATTTGCCAAGCTGCTGGACATTGACTCCAGCAAAGGAATCATCTCGGTAAATGTTTACTTCAGATTTGCAGAGTGTTATTTGCAGTTTAACTAGGCTTTTCTCTTTGGAATTCCCTAACATTTTAAAAATGGCACAAGAATGAGCTCTGTTTCTCACTGCACAAACTGTGTCAACTTACTTTAAGGCTTCTTGTCTCTCACCCTTCAGGCAAGACCTAGTTTTGCATAATTTACACATTTTTACAATTCAGAAACTTTCTGGATGATATTGCATCATGATGTTCAGCTCTTTTGTTGTAAAGATAGCTTGTTACAATTTGACACAAACATCAACAAAATCCCACCCTGATGAATGATCGTCACTAACTCACTTTGGAAAATGTGTGCAAAAAACCGCATCATGATAAAAAATAGAAAATACTATGGGTGTTGAGTGAGAATACACATGGGGCAAGGATGAAGAAATAGAAAAATTAAAAAGTTCCCCTCTGCCCTATTACTTAATAATTTCAGTTCATATTAGGTATATTTAAAGGACTCCAAGCTCAAACACAGAAAAATACTAAAGCTAACATTAGCTATAAAGCTAATATAGCAGAATGTGTTGATTTAAAGAAGAGCTGGCGATATAACTTCTGATTTTCCTTCCTCATGTCTTTATGTGGTATGACTTTACCTGATTTTAAATGTAATGCTTATTAAAAATGCAAGCTACATCATACATAAAACATATACATACGTCCATGTTCTATGTGAAAATTGTAACTTTGCTTTGTGGTCAGAGAGAATCCAGCAATATGTATATTGTTCCTGTCCTCCCACTAGATGAATCTGTTTTGTTCTTTTTCCCATATGTATTCACATGTGCCACAGTGGGAGGTAACTGGTTTAGAAATGGAGAACAGATCCTTGGAATAAATTCTGATCTCATTTACATCATTCAGAAATGAAGTTACCAGCCCTCCATGCCGAAAATCCCATTATAATTGCTATTTCTAACCCCCCCTTCCTCAATAAGGATTTATTTTAGTTGGATAATTCACACTGTAACATAGTTTCTATATATATGCACAGAGACAGAGGACAAATCTGTAGCATTATGAGATGCATGGAAATACTTGAAATATTTTTACTTTTTAAATATTGCCTTCTGTGTCTCCTGTTGAATGTAAACAATTCCGTCTTTTAAGTTTCTTTTCAAGCTATAGCCTTTTCTGCCTTAATCACTTTTTGTCGCATAACTTTTCCAATACCGATCAATATCGAGAACAGTATTACCGTTGTACCTAAAAGTGCACTATAAATTCCATCAATGTTGGTCTCATTCCTTATACATCTTAGTTCCCCTGTGTGCTCTCATTGAGCAGAGACCTTCAGTGAAGTATCTATGACAATTTTGTCCAATTTCAGAGTTGCTACAGTTAACTGAGAATCCTTTTAAATCTTAAGAACCTTGAAAATTGTAGGAAATAGACTCTATGTACTGGACAGGCTGGTCATGGGTATTGGCTTCTTTGGTCCCCACTGGATAGTTTTAACAGCGTCGCTCTATGTCAGCCTTAATTGTAACTGGAATATTTGCAAAAAATTAGTAAAATTGGAGAAGAGTAGTCATATAAAAGGAAAAATTACTTTGATGGAAAACTCACAAAAGCATGAACCTATCATTATGTCTGTAGATCCTTTATTATTAAAAATGAGAGAAGGAAGGGGCACTCGATGTGTAAGTCACCTTGTACAGAACCTGGATATTGACAGCAGCAGAACAGCGGAAGCCAGAAATAGGGAGCATACCAAAAAAAGATTAATTCTCAGTAGAAAGGTGATTTTCTCCTAAGAACAACCTTTATACTTGCTGTGAAGTTAAAGAAGAGCACACAGCAGAAAATGATACCTGATAGCAACCACAACTTGGCTGCTCATAAAACTGTTAACTAAGCACACACGGTATTTGCAGCTCAGAAATATGCAACTTTCCGTAAAAATTTCAGTCTGTAGGAAACTATGTATATTGAACTTCATAGAAATGCTTACTCACTGCAGAAATATTCTATGTCCAAATTAGATGCCTTTCATGAGGCAGTAAAATATTACAAATTCAGTATTTTTGCATGCCCACTTTCGAGTTGACTTTACACTACACTTGCAATAATACCAACATTGGCAGACTTCTACCATTAAAAAAACCCTAGTATGTGAATACTGAAGTCCATTTTTAAGTTTATGTAGTCAGCCACAACGAAGGACATCTTTTCATTGAGCCTGTGTCCCTCGCAGAGGCCGTACCTTTAGGTAGTCGGCAGTGACACAAGTGGCAGAGGAGTGGAGTTTTTTCCACACCTCACGTACAGAGCTGGGGAAGATCTGCGCCTGTGGAGAATCACGGACCCTTTGTAAGATTCCTGGAAGTCTCAGGAAGCACGTTGCTTCTATAAAGGACAAGAAAGGTATTGGGGAAGGTGTAACTCTCCTTCCCCTCACCCCAATCCAGAACAATTTTTGAAGCCCAGTGTGCTCTGGGAGGCTGCTGGGCCGTTAGATGAGCCCTAATTACACAGCCACCACCCTGGGAACACCCAAACTTGACCCTGAGATCCCCCAAGTCCTTCTAGCCCTTCCAGCAAGCTTGCCCCTCCATGTCCCCTCTATCGCTTGCACCTGGGGCTGGCTGTGCTCCTCCCAGCACCTCTGAGGGCCCTCAGCACCCACCCCCTGGTCCCAATTGGCAGTGCTAATGCCCAGGTGCTGGTGCTGCTGCAGCTCCCAGCCTACAAAACCTGGGGCGTGGCAGCACCCTGCTCTTAGTCAGGATCGGCTCCTGAGGAAGGAGGAGATATGGAGAAGACAGAAGCATGTTTTCTCTCTGTGGGAAGACCAACAGCTCAACCTGGAGGAAAGTATAGTCTTTGTTGTGGCTACTAACTTGTGGTGGTGCCCTGTGTTGTTGCTGGAGTGGACAGGTTGATTGGGCAGCTTTGTAGAGGCAGGGTTGGAGCGTCTGTTGCCTTGCCTGGAAGGGTGTGTGCCTACCCTCACCTCATGGTTCTGTGAGAACTCTGTGGCCTGTTTGGTTGCCTGATGGTGCCTGTGTGTGGCCTGAGCTTGTCCTACTAGCACAGAATAGGTCACAGTGGCAACATTTGATAGCTATGCTTGTACCGGTTCAACAGACGTTGGGACAAACCCCTGAGGATGGCGTTCTCTGAAGGTTATGAAGCACAGGGTGGCTGCCTTCGGCTCGGGCAATGGCCGCCACGGCTTCCCGCCACTGAGATAAAGCGGCAGGCAGGCGGTTGGTCGCTCTGCCAATGGCCGCTGCAGCCGCCCGCGGCGGGGCCCCGGTTGCCGGGCAGATTAGGGTTGCCAAGCGACCGGCCGACTGGGCTCTGCGCGCGCAGCGGCGCGAGCTGGGCCGCTGTGCTTGGGAAGCGGGGCTGAGGCGCGGGGTGTGCGGGCTCCGGCTGTGGTGAAGAGAACTTAAAACCAAACGAAAACTTAAACCAAAACTTAAAACCAACCACTTGTACCTCAAAAGAGCCGACGAGGTGCGGTACAGGGACTTGGCAGTGTTTGCCTCGCCCTGAGGGACGCTGCTTGGTGTGGCAGGCAGCCTGTGGTGAATGGGCCTCCTGGGTGAGGCCTCTGGGGCAGTGCAGCCTGCCTGCAAGGCATGTCTTTGAGGATTTTCTTATTAATACTTCCCAATATTTGCCTTTTTTTTAAAAAAAAAAAAAAGGGATACTTTTCATGCTGAATAGAAAGTTTTGGACTTGAGGTTTTGATTGAGTAATTACATAGAAACAAACGTGGATTTAATTATATCTTATTATAGAGGGCTTCAGAACACTCACATTTTTGTCTCCTAAGACTGCTCACTTCAGGAGAAGGCTTTTATGGTTAATACGCGCACTGGCTCTTCCAGCTCTGGCTGCCAGAACACTTTATTTCTTTACTTATGACCAAGCCAAGTTAGAGCTGATGCTTTCCTCTTGCCTGCACAAGACTTCAATAAAATGAAGCACTGTACTCCAAAGCAATGTTCCTGTATATTTATCTTGCAGTGTAGTGAGTAATTAGAAATGAGGGTCTCCCGGCAGTGCTTG
The DNA here is from genome assembly GCF_011004875.1 of Balearica regulorum gibbericeps. NCBI lineage: Eukaryota > Metazoa > Chordata > Aves > Gruiformes > Gruidae > Balearica > Balearica regulorum. The sequence continues at coordinate 6,630,832 of NC_046189.1, forward strand.
GTGCTCAGCTTGCACAAGGCTTCACCACATCATGGTGGACCATGCTGCTCAGGTGGTGTGTGTTGACCCTGGTGGGCAGTGACATGCTCCTTTTATCAGCCCTTGGTGGGATGGGGAAGAAGAGAAGAATAAAAAAATTAAAAAAAAAAAATATTTCAGAGGTCAAGATTAGAAAAAAAAGTGGAAGAACAGAAGGCAACAAGTGATGCATATCTATTTAGTTTGGGTCCCCTGCCTGATTGTCCTCTCCCAGCCTATCGCACACCCATCAACGTATGCACTGGTGGACAGTGTGAGAAATGGAAAGCCTCCATGCTGGGCAAATACTGCTCAGCAAGAACTATGACATTACTGTGCTGTTAGTGCTGTTTTGGTCGAAACGTAAACCACAGCACCGTGTGAGCTGTTACAAAGAAAATTAACTCAGCCCTAGCCAGGCCCAGTCCATCAAAGCTTTGTCTGGCTGAGTTTTGACAGTCTTTGGAGGTGGTAGTTCCTCTCTGGGCAGGTGGTGCCAGGGCCCATCTGCTCCCACTCTGAGATTTCCCTTTTCTTCTATGGAACTGGAGTTTCCTTTGCTGCAACCTGTGACTGTGTTTCTTCTTGTCCTTTCACTGCCTGTCCTGGGGAGGAGTACAAGTCCTGTGTCTCTCTATCACCATGCTTTATAGGCTATTGAGGACAAGGTGTTGGGTTTTTAGCAAAGCTGCTACATAGTCTGTTTCCAGCCTGTACTGTTTCATGGGGATGTTGTGTCCATGGTGCAGGACTCTGTAGTTGTCTGCTTATTTTATCAAGTTCTATCTTCCTACTGCTCTAAAGCAATAAAGTAGAGCAGCAGTGCAGAACAAGAGCCTCCAATCTTGATATTGGATATTAGAAGTTTCTTACTCGCCCACAGTGGATGTGTCCAGAATAATCTGAGTTAGCTTTAAAGTTTTTTTTGCCTCTTAAAAATAAGGGAGAGATGTCCCTTTCTCAAGTGTCTTTCTGATTACTTTGCAAACTGCAATAAGCTACAATGTGAAATCTGAAATATCTGGTGGTATGAGTTCAGTATAATGTGCTAGTTGCTGTTATCTGCTGTGGTGAGTGGAACGGAAGGTACATCAGCCTGGCGCAGATAATGATTCCCTCATATCAGTTTTGCTGAGGTACTTGGAATATCCTCCCTAGTTTCAAAAGACTGTAAAATCTTACAATTTGCAGGTTTACATTCTGAGTTTTTATCTATTCCCAGGGTCTGCCAGCTATATTGAAGTGATATTGTATTATGTATGGGGAAATAGAAAGCTATCATCTCAAAATAGACCATAATATTGTACCTTATTAAAAAATACAAGTGGATTTTCTGCCAGCAACCATGACTTATGATAATGACTGTTATCAATATGCAATTACTTCTGTTACCCTAGAACATATTGACATTCATTTATTTAAAGATAATGTAACACATTTGTATTCATTGAGGTAATCTATGGCTATGATTAAATGTGAATGCCCATCTTCTACCAAATAGTAGACTGAAAAAAAAATTGTAATCAGACCTTCTGCACTGCTAAACATGAGCTGTATTAAATTCTGAAAATTGCATTTAAGCTTAGTTGAAACACGGTGACAAACAACCATAAAGAAGCAAAAGCATAACTTGCGTGATTATTAATTCAAACATTTATTCTTTCTAATGATATTGGGAGAAACCTGGCAATAAGGAAAAACCCTTCAAATAAATTTATAGTCCTATGTCCGTGGAATGGACTACAGGGTTTGTGATCAATGTGTAACAGAAGTCCATTAAAATGGTGAATCTCAGTGCAGGTGGAAGTCTGAATAGATCGTGTAGATCTGTTTTGAAAATGCAGAGGTTGAATGTAGCAATATGGGCATTTAAACCTGCTGTTCAGGACTTGAATCATCATTTTATCCCAGAAATGCTTCTATTTTGTAGAGAACCCAGGGTTTTCAGGCTTCTGACTAAAATAATGTATTTATATATATAGCACATGTGCTGTGTAAGAGTGGTTCTCCAGTGACAGGTTGTTACAATAAATACTTTGAGGTCTGCTTCTTTAAAGACACTAAGCAAAGCAGTCTTGATATGCTGAGCTTGCAAGTACTTCTGTTAGCAACATTTGAGAGAATGAAGTTCAGTGTGTTTGGCTGTCTGGTTATACAGTATAAAATCCTATGTGTGTTTCTACAATTAACTACTCTTTTTGTCTGCTGTTGGTCTAAAATATCTTGGATTTCATAAACTTTGAAAGAAGGGGGGAAAAAAACCCCACAAGCTGCCTACGGTATTGGTTTCTTGCTTGAAAATTAGGGGTATCTCGGTGAACAGTTGAATGCTTCATAGAATCGTAGGGTAGTTTGGGTCAGAAAGGACCTTTTAAAGATCATCTAGTTCCAACCCCCCTGCCATGGGCAGGAATGTCTTTCACTGGACCAGGTTGCTCAGCTCCCTATCCAGCCTGACCTTGAACACTTCCAGACATGGGGCACGTACAGATTCTTTTGGCAGCCTATTCCAGTGTCTCACCACCCTTACTGTGTGTGTGTACCAAAACAAAACCAAAGGGAAAAAAAGCCAACAAAAAACCCCAAGAAAACCCAACGGACACCATGAAAAACCAAAAAAACACAGCCCCAGAGCACAAGAAGGAAAGCCAACTGACAGCATGAAAACAAGGAGAAAAAAACCACCCCCAAAACATGAGAAGGAAAGCTAACTGACACAATGAAAAACTAATTAAAAAAACCCTCTCCAGCAACCAAAAACCACCCCCAAAACATGAGAAGGAAAGCTAGCTGACACAATGAAAAACTAATTAAAAAAAAAAAACAAACAACCAAAACCTGAGAAGGAAAGCCAAATGACACCACAAAAAAACCACCACCACCAAAAGAAACTGCCAACCAAGGCCAAAGCCCCAGAAGAAGGAAAGCCAAATGACACCACAAAAAACCACCACCAGCAAAAGAAACCACCAAGCCCAAAGCCTAACAAGGAAAGCCAACTGATACAATGAAAAAACAAATAAAAAACTCCACCAAGCCCAAAGCCCGATAAGAAGGAAAGCCAACTGACACAATGAAAAAACAATACAAAAAGAAACTGTCAAGCCCAAAGCCTGAGAAGAAGGAAAGGCAACTGACAGCACCAAAAAAAACCCCAAACCCTAACACCCACACAATAAAAAAGAAACCGTCAAGCCCGAGAAGAAGGAAAGGCAACCAACAGCACAAAAAAAAAACCACCCCAACACCCACACCAAAAAAAAAGAAACCGTCAAGCCCAAAGCCTGAGAAGAAGGAAAGGCAACCGACAGCACCAAAAAAAAAACCCCAACACCCAGACAATAAAAAAGAAACCGTCAAGCCCAAGAAGAAGGAAAGGCAACCAACAGCACCAAAAAAAAAAACCCCAACACCCACACACAAAAAAAAAAAGAAACCGTCAAGCCCAAAGCCCGAGAAGAAGGAAAGGCAACTGACAGCACCAAAAAAAAAACCCCAACACCCACACAATAAAAAAGAAACCGTCAAGCCCGAGAAGAAGGAAAGACAACCGACAGCACCAAAAAAAAACAACCCCCAACTCCCGCACCAAAAAAAAACAACCCCCAACTCCCACACCAAAAAAAGAAGAAACCGTCACGCCCAAAGCCCGAGAAGAAGGAAGGGCAACTGACAGCACCAAAAAAAAAAACCCCCAACACCCACACAATAAAAAAGAAACCGTCAAGCCCAAAGCCCAAGAAGAAGGAAAGGCAACTGACAGCACCAAAAAAAAACCCCCCAACTCCCACACCAAAAAAAAAAGAAACCGTCAAGCCCAAAGCCCAAGAAGAAGGAAAGGCAACCGACAGCACCAAAAAAAAAAAACCCCAACACCCACACAAAAAAAAAGAAACCGTCAAGCCCAAAGCCCAAGAAGAAGGAAAGGCAACTGACAGCACCAAAAAAAAACCCCCAACTTCCACACAATAAAAAAGAAACCATCAAGCCTGAGAAGAAGGAAAGGCAACCGACAGCACCAAAAAAACCCATCCAACTCCCACACCAAAAAAAAAGAAACCGTCAAGCCCAAAGCCCGAGAAGAAGGAAAGGCAACCGACAGCACCAAAGAAAAAAACCCCTAACACCCACACAATAAAAAAGAAACCGTCAAGCCCGAGAAGAAGGAAAGGCAACCGACAGCACAAAAAAAAAAAAACCCCAACACCCACACCAAAAAAAAGAAACCGTCAAGCCCAAAGCCCAAGAAGAAGGAAAGGCAACCAACAGCACAAAAAAAACACACCACCCCAAAGTCCACACCAAAAAAAAAGAAACTGTCAAGCCCAAAGCCCAAGAAGAAGGAAAGGCAACTGACAGCACCAAAAAAAAAAAACCCCAACACCCACACAATAAAAAAGAAACCATCAAGCCCGAGAAGAAGGAAAGGCAACCAACAGCACCAAAAAAACCCCCCAACTTCCACACCAAAAAAAAAAGAAACCGTCAAGCCCAAAGCCCAAGAAGAAGGAAAGGCAACCGACAGCACCAAAAAAAAAACCCCCAACTCCCACACCAAAAAAAAAAAGAAACCGTCACACCCAAAGCCCGAGAAGAAGGAAAGGCAACCGACAGCACCAAAAAAAAAAAAAAACCCCAACACCCACACAATAAAAAAGAAACCGTCAAGCCCAAAGCCCGAGAAGAAGGAAAGGCAACCGACAGCACAAAAAAAAAAAACAACCCCAACGCCCACAGCAAAAAAAAAAAGAAACCGTCAAGCCCAAAGCCCAAGAAGAAGGAAAGGCAACTGACAGCACAAAAAAACCCCCAACATCCACAGCAAAAAAAAAAAAGAAACCGTCAAGCCCAAAGCCCAAGAAGAAGGAAAGGCAACCGACAGCACCAAAAAAAACCCCCCCAACTCCCACACCAAAAAAAAAGAAACCTTCAAGCCCAAAGCCCAAGAAGAAGGAAAGGCAACTGACAGCACCAAAAAAAAACCCCCCAACTCCCACACCAAAAAAAAAGAAACCGTCAAGCCCAAAGCCCGAGAAGAAGGAAAGGCAACCAACAGCACCAAAAAAAAAAACCCCAACACCCACACAAAAAAAAAGAAACCGTCAAGCCCAAAGCCCAAGAAGAAGGAAAGGCAACCGACAGCACCAAAAAAAAACCCCCAACTTCCACACAATAAAAAAGAAACCATCAAGCCCGAGAAGAAGGAAAGGCAACCAACAGCACAAAAAACCCCACCCTACTCCCACACCAAAAAAAAAGAAACCTTCAAGCCCAAAGCCCGAGAAGAAGGAAAGGCAACCGACAGCACCAAAAAAAAAAACACCCCAACTTCCACACAATAAAAAAGAAACCGTCAAGCCCGAGAAGAAGGAAAGGCAACCGACAGCACCAAAAAAAAAAAACCCCAACACCCACACCAAAAAAAAGAAACCGTCAAGCCCAAAGCCCAAGAAGAAGGAAAGGCAACCAACAGCACAAAAAAAACCCACCACCCCAACGTCCACACCAAAAAAAAAGAAACCGTCAAGCCCAAAGCCCAAGAAGAAGGAAAGGCAACTGACAGCACCAAAAAAAAAAAAACCCCAACACCCACACAATAAAAAAGAAACCGTCAAGCCCAAGAAGAAGGAAAGGCAACCAACAGCACCAAAAAAACCCCCCAACTTCCACACCAAAAAAAAAAAGAAACCGTCAAGCCCAAAGCCCAAGAAGAAGGAAAGGCAACCGACAGCACCAAAAAAAAAACCCCCAACTCCCACACCAAAAAAAGAAGAAACCGTCACACCCAAAGCCCGAGAAGAAGGAAAGGCAACTGACAGCACCAAAAAAAAAAAAACCCCAACACCCACACAATAAAAAAGAAACCGTCAAGCCCAAAGCCCGAGAAGAAGGAAAGGCAACCGACAGCACAAAAAAAAAACCAACCCCAACGCCCACAGCAAAAAAAAAAAGAAACCGTCAAGCCCAAAGCCCAAGAAGAAGGAAAGGCAACTGACAGCACAAAAAAACCCCCAACATCCACAGCAAAAAAAAAAAGAAACCGTCAAGCCCAAAGCCCAAGAAGAAGGAAAGGCAACCGACAGCACCAAAAAACCCCCCCCCAACTCCCACACCAAAAAAAAAGAAACCTTCAAGCCCAAAGCCCAAGAAGAAGGAAAGGCAACCGACAGCACCAAAAAAAAAAACCCCAACTCCCACACCAAAAAAAAAGAAACCTTCAAGCCCAAAGCCCGAGAAGAAGGAAAGGCAACTGACAGCACCAAAAAAAACCAACCCCAACACCCACACAATAAAAAAGAAACCGTCAAGCCCAAAGCCCAAGAAGAAGGAAAGGCAACCGACAGCACCAAAAAAAAAAAAACCCTAACACCCACACAATAAAAAAGAAACCGTCAAGCCCGAGAAGAAGGAAAGGCAACCGACAGCACCAAAAAAAAAAAAACCCAACACCCACACAAAAAAAAAGAAACTGTCAAGCCCAAAGCCCAAGAAGAAGGAAAGGCAACCAACAGCACAAAAAAAACCCACCACCCCAACGTCCACACCAAAAAAAAAGAAACTGTCAAGCCCAAAGTCCGAGAAGAAGGAAAGGCAACCGACAGCACCAAAAAAAAACCTCCAACTTCCACACAATAAAAAAGAAACCATCAAGCCCGAGAAGAAGGAAAGGCAACTGACAGCACAAAAAAAAAAAACCCAACTCCCACCCCAAAAAAAAAGAAACCGTCAAGCCCAAAGCCCAACAAGAAGGAAAGGCAACTGACAGCACAAAAAAAACCCCCAACACCCACACCAAAAAAAAAAAAGAAACCGTCAAGCCCAGAGCCCAAGAAGAAGGAAGGGCAACCGACAGCACCAAAAAAAAAAAACCCCCAACACCCACACAAAAAAAAAGAAACCGTCAAGCCCAAAGCCCAAGAAGAAGGAAAGGCAACCGACAGCACCAAAAAACCCCACCCCAACTTCCACACCAAAAAAAAAGAAACCGTCAAGCCCAAAGCCCGAGAAGAAGGAAAGGCAACTGACAGCACCAAAAAAAAAACCAACCCAACTCCCACACCAAAAAAAAAAGAAACTGTCAAGCCCAAAGCCCAAGAAGAAGGAAAGGCAACCGACAGCACCAAAAAAAAACCCCCAACTCCCACACCACAAACCCAACACCTACACCAAAAAAAAGAAGAAACCGTCAAGCCCAAAGCCCGAGAAGAAGGAAAGGTAACCAACAGCACCAAAAAACCCCACCCCAACTTCCACACCAAAAAAAAAGAAACCGTCAAGCCCAAAGCCCGAGAAGAAGGAAAGGCAACCGACAGCACCAAAAAAACCCAACCCAACTCCCACACCAAAAAAAAAGAAACCGTCAAGCCCAAAGCCTGAGAAGAAGGAAAGGCAACCGACAGCACCAAAAAAAAAAACCCCAACTCCCACACCACAAACCCAACACCTACACCAAAAAAAAGAAGAAACCATCAAGCCCAAAGCCCGAGAAGAAGGAAAGGTAACCAACAGCACCAAAAAACCCCACCCCAACCTCCACACCAAAAAAAAAAGAAACCGTCAAGCCCAAAGCCCAAGAAGAAGGAAAGGCAACCGACAGCACCAAAAAAACCCAACCCAACACCCACACAAAAAAAAAAGAAACCGTCAAGCCCAAAGCCTGAGAAGAAGGAAAGGCAACCGACAGCACCAAAAAAAAAACAAAACCCAACACCCACACCAAAAAAAAGGAAACCTTCAAGCCCAAAGCCCAAGAAGAAGGAAAGGCAACCGACAGCACCAAAAAAACCCAACCCAACTCCCACACCAAAAAAAAAGAAACCGTCAAGCCCAAAGCCCGAGAAGAAGGAAAGGCAACCGACAGCACCAAAAATACCAACCCAACTCCCACACCAAAAAAAAAGAAACCGTCAAGCCCAAAGCCTGAGAAGAAGGAAAGGCAACTGACAGCACCAAAAAAAAAAAACCCAACTCCCACACCAAAAACCCAACACCTACACCAAAAAAAAGAAGAAACCGTCAAGCCCAAAGCCCGAGAAGAAGGAAAGGCAACCGACAGTACCAAAAAAAAAACCCCAACACCCACAGCAAAAAAAAAGAAACCTTCAAGCCCAAAGCCCGAGAAGAAGGAAAGGCAACCGACAGCACCAAAAAAAAAAAAAAAAACCCAACGCCCACACCAAAAAAAAAGAAACCTTCACGCCCAAAGCCTGAGAAGAAGGAAAGGCAACCAATACAGAGTTCCATATCTGTTTTTTACTGGGGACCCTAGAGCTGGACAGGAGGTCAGGTCTCACCAGAGCAGAGGGGCACAATCCTCTCCCTCAATCTGCTGGTCACGCTTCTCTTTGTGCAGCCCGGTTCATGGTTGGCTTTCTGGGCTGTGAGCACACATTGGTGCTCACGTCCAATTTTTTCACCCACCAGTACCTCTAGGTTCTTCTCTTTGGGGCTGCTCTCAATCCCTTCATCCTCCAGTTAGTATCAATAATGGCTCAGAGCCAAATTACTGATTAAGTGCTGTTTTCTTTCCAAATAAGAAAGCTGCATTTTTGTCAAATATTGATAAAAGTTTAGATGCATTGCTAGAATTTTTCTTGAATGTATGTATATCATACAGGTGTGTAATCTTCATGCTTTGTAGAAGGATGTGCTGCCTCAATAGCAATTTGTAGCTCAATTAGAGGTCTGTCTTTGTTCCTTGGCTGATTCTGGTAGTAGGTGCAAAACAAACCAGTGATTTCAAAAGTCTGTCTCTAGAATGTTATTCTCCAAAGCAAAGAAAAATGAAATTATGTTTCTCAAAACCACATCTCTTAACTCGAGCTTTCTGCAAGGCTGTAAAGAATTCTCATGGGCACCGTAATTCCAAATGTTTATCAATCAAACTAAGCTTTTAAAGTAAAGTTAATTACCTGTTGCTTTGAACGGGGCCTCACTGCAGTGTTACTAATACTGTAAGTTGTTTCTCTTCCAGTTTATCTAAATATCAGTTTACCCCGGTCTGCTAATACAGCGCAGGTAGTGACTGTAAACCCTTCTCAGTCAGGGGGACTTAGAAGTCTTCCGTTTGATTTGGGGCTAATGGCTTGTTCCTCTGCTGCTGCAGGAATGTCTGTTCCTCTTATGAATAATTCTTTCTGAACATGCAATCCTTTATCTGTGCTGAGAGCTCCTGCTGGAGCTTGCAGATGCTTATGAAGCTGTTTAATCCATCATATTCTGTGTGTACTTCTGCATAAGTCAGAATGTTCTCTGCTCTGTGACCTGACCCTAATCTGAAGTGAATGTGCTCTTTATTGGGGAAAGCTGATGCAGAGGACTTAGTCCTCTGGAGTAGCATTCACAGTTCCTTAATATCATCAGGCTTGTGGTGCCCCATTGCACCACTCCCTGTAGTTTAACCTTTCTAAGCTACATCCCTGTGAGATATGAAATGCTGGTATTTCCAGCAGACAGTGGTTACGTGTTACTGAATACTGTTGACTTAATTTGCTGCTTAGACCCTCAGTCCATTAAAAAAAATTTTTAAAAATAACTTTTCTGTTGCCTAAGAGAAATTTGCTGGGCAAATGAGTGGAGGTAGTACACTGATATGCAACTTTGGAGTCGATAGCAGATAAACCTTTAGAGCTTCAGATCGCCAGTCCTTTGGAGGAATGAAGCTCTAAAAGACTTTCACGTGGAGCTTTCATGCTACTGTCTCCGATGTGCTTGCTCTGACTCTTCAGGGGACTTTCAACATGCAGATGTCAGCCAGGAGAGCAACTCAATAGTGTGTAAGCAATCCACAAGGTTTTCTAGATGTACTTTGGTTGAACATCAAAGCCAAGGTCAGCGGTCAGTCTTGAGACTTACCTATAGCTCTAATTTTGGTGTTTGCCCTGAGCTGACTTCTTGCTGCTTCTTCTGAACCTTGTTCGTATCTCTAGTTTTCTTGTCTCTAGAGCCTTTTAAGTGTAACCCTAGTCTAACCCTGCTGTGCCCTAAAATGTCATAATGTAAAGCTAATTAACCTCTGATGTGGGGAAGTCCAGTAGCAGGTCTGACTTTGTCAGGAGTAAACTGTGTGTAGGCTTCCAAGGGGGCAGGCTATTTCTGGACAATTAGGTTGTTCACTCTTGCATTACAGCAAGCGTTTCTGAACTCAGGTAGAAAATGGTACAGCTTAAATTAATACCTGTCTTGTGTAATTTTATAGTTATGTAATTAAATATTCTTGTAGATAGTCCAAATCGTACTGGGGCGGAGGGGATTATATTAAATGTTTCTCCCGTATTGCAGAAATGCAGGCTTTTAAAATAAGCATACTAACAATGTCTCCTGCCAGAAACTCTTAAAGGCTGGGATGCTGTAATTTATTTTAAAGTGGCCAGATCTCTCTATGTAATTTTTCATCAATTATTGTATAAAACACTTTGGATTGTGAAAAATTGTAGTAGGTTTGACAAGCACTTGACTGACATGGTGTTGATGAAATATCACTTCCTCCGACAACCCCAATGAGACCTCCTACTCACAGTAAATGCATGAGCTAATTGACTCCTTTTTTTAAACTGCTTTTACATTTCAAATTATAAAAGTGACACCAGACCCCCTTCTCCTGCACAGCTCAAATATATGTGTCTTTCTGATGGCTCCTTTTGGCATGCTACTTGAGTAACAGTGCTTTTGGTATTTTTACTGTTCTGAATGAGAAATATGGAAATAGAGGTTTGGGGTTTTAGTGGGGTGTTTTTGTGACTTGGGGTGTTTCGGGGTTTTTCATGTGGTGTTTTTTTGTGGCCAAACTCAGTTCAAGCACAGAACCATCAATTTACAGTTTTGTGGGTGACCAAAAACCTGGGATAGCTGAATTTTATGAAGGCAGAATATCACAAGATTGGATTGGTTTAGCAGTGATCTTTTGTCCCAATTGCAGTGAAATAAGATTATATTAAATACAGAGTTGCTTGGGGGTGTGTGTGTGAATAAGGCTCTACCTACGCTCTCATTGATTGCATACTTTATATAAACAGGTTTTTTAGAACAGGAAAAAACTTTTCTACCAAGGCATGATAAGAACAAGTCTTTAATTCATATGAAAAGATTATTATTTTTGTCCCTAAATACACCTACTTTTTAAATAAAAGAAGCCAATATATTGTTTATTTGAGCATATGTTACTGGTGCATCCCAGATACTTTGGCAGAAGCAATCTGGATGCATCTTCTGGATGCTGATGAAAGGTTGAGGGAGACCTCAACCTTTTGGATGCTTCTGCCAACACTGTGCATGTGTAATGATTTCTGCTTTCCGGTTGTGTTTTCTACTTCTGAGAATGTACCATTTTAAGCATCTTTCACTTTGAAGGCATCTGTCTTAGTCAAAAGCTCATTCAGTATCATTGCAGGCACCTTCTGGAAGTCTTTAAGTGTCTGAGATCAGATATAACTAAATGTTGTTTCTGATGTCTAAATATCTTTTACCCCATATGGATACAGCTAGAGTAGAACAAAATGCTTTACCATAGGCTATATTGGCACAGCCTAGTTCCACAAATACAATAGATGCTATAATTATGTGATAACTCAGTTGAAAACAATTAAATTACATATTAACTGTTCCATTACTTATTTCCCTGGCTCCCACGTCATCCTGTTTTGCTGGTTTTAGGTGCAGGTACCTGGTCCGGCGAGTGCCTGGAAGGTGGTGAAGCACTGCATGTCAGTTCTGATGAGCTGGTCAGCTCTTGACTGGGTCTCTAAAAATTGCCAAAGCGATCAAGTTATTGATGTTTGAAAGTGTTCAGTGGCTGCAGTGGCTTCTAAATATCCTATTTGGTTAGTTTTGGAATGAAATGTTTAGTCTTAGCACAAAAATACAGCTCTGTATTTTGGGGAAAAAGGGGTAACAAAGGGGGTTTGACTGTTTCTTCCTCTTCTTGAACTTACGAAGTTCAAGCGTTACCATGTAATATTGCCAATCTTTTGGAAATTGCCATTTTTGTGGTAGAACACTCTTAGTATGCTTTGAGAAATGTATTTAGGTTTTGCCCCTTCACCATATTCCTTATTACTGTGTATAACTTGAGACTCCCGGTTCATATTGCCATGATGTTGTATTTCATGTGTTCTGTGTACACATGGTTTCCTTTGGCAGCTGAGATGAGCTTCTCTAAGTTGTATTACCTCCTTCCCAATGTGTCTGTACCTCCCAAATCAGCAGAATGAAGTTTCCACGTTATACTTGGTGTTTTGCTTCACTGTCCCAACTATCTCTCTTCTCTTAGGTTTTTAAATAGCATCATGAACAAGACTTTTATGGTTATAAAATGTTTCATTATAGTCTGGTTTAATTTACTACTTTAACTGTTTCAGTAGATGTGGTCTATAGTTCAGGTGTCATGTTACCCTGTACATATGATACTAAAACTATTAAATGTAAGAAATTAGAGTAGATGTAATGAAGGTGTGTATCTTGTTTTGTGATAGTGACTGAACTTTTTTATTTGCTTCTTTGGAGGGAAACACTTGTAAAAACAAGATGCAATTGTCACTTGAGCATGCTGCATAAGAATAAGCTTTTAGAATAAGAAACCTAAACAAACTTCAATATCCCCTGACACCCCAAACCCCAAAAAACTGTTGGGTTTTGGGGTAGAATATTTTCCTGTAACAGCTTGACTTACAACATCCTTACAGAAGGATATTCCTAGCTGTAAGAATCTTGAAAATAGGCCAAAATATCAGTCAAGCACTAATAAAAAATAAAATAAAAAACATGGAACTACTGAATCCAGCCATTTAAGGTTGATATTTGGTATTAATTCCATTTTTCTTAACATTGTAAATGTTTTGTGGATGTTAGTTAACTGTCGAGTGGATTCTCTCTTGGACAAGTTAGCACTGTTTAATATATAGCAATTTATATGTAGTGTTATTGTTTGGTGTGATAAATCAGACTGACTTGCCTTCCCCATCCTCTTCTTCCTGGGGACTTAAATGGATATATTGTATATTCTGAAAGGGACCACATGTCTTAAGTGAATGGGAGGGCATAAAAAGTCTAGTGTTTGCTGGGGGGGTGTTGTTTGCTGCTTGTGCTTCTGGTAATACAGATTGTGTTAATTTTAATACAAATATTGAAACATTTTGATGCTGATGATTCAGCTCAGTTTTTTGCTTCTTCCGTATGAAGCTTTCCATGTTTTAGGATGGCTTACATGAGCTGATGCTTAAGGATAGATGATGAAAATTAGCAGTGTCCTTTAAAATGCAGCAGGAGGGATGTTGTTGTGTCTGCATGGGTTCAGGGTGGGTGAACTGTCCTGGTGGTCTCTACGTGGCCTCCAGAACCTGCTTTGGGCACCTTCTGTATTTAAAGAAGATAATGTGATTTAGGGGAAGGGTCTTGGTTTTAGGTAGTTAGACTGGTATGTAGCTCTATTGAAGCATAAACTAAGCGAGACATTAAACCACTGTAATGCCTTCCAGTGTGCAAGATGGATGTGAGAAGGAAAAGCAGGGGCTATGTGGCGTGTATGCTGCATGGGAGCACAATGTGTGCCAGTGCCTGTTTTGTATTTGAGCTTTGGACTGAAATAGGCTTTGTCATCGCTTAAATAATACATTACAGCATATTAAACAACATTTAATGAAGGTACATCTTTCTCTTCCAGTGGTGATGATTATAAATTAATTTTATCACCATCCTCACTTACGAGTTTATTGCCTGAACTTTAATTGTTATCTGGGGAATAACCAATTGTTGGAAGAGAGAAAAGAGTTTTTTCCTCTGTTGGCATGGGCATGACACTGAAAGAACTGAGATACTTTTTATATGTTCTGACATAAAACTGTTTGGCAAGTAACAGTAACTTAAAAAAAGAAAAGATATTAACTAGGAGTGTATACCAATTTCCAGTTTCCTCCCCCAGGAGGAACTGGCATAAACTGCTTTACCAATTTTCTAAGACAAATATAAATGTAACAGTGCCCTTCACTATTAACAAGGAAGTGAGAAGATTCACACATTTAAATACAGTGTTTAGAGCCTGAATGAATAAATCATAATAGCAGATAATTTGCAATGTGTAAGGAGTTGAGTCATTGTCATCCCTTTCTGGTCACAGATAATCTGTGAGCAGGGTTCTGGCAGTTTGGAGTGATGAGTAGCTTTCAGTTCATGTTGGGAATGCATGCATGTGCACCGGTCTACCTAATGGGAAACTCTTCCCCAGCCTTGATCCGTCATGTCCAGAGAAGTTAGTCTTTTGTAACACAGCGAGAGAGGACCAAGCTGTGCAGCAACTAAAACTCCACTGAGGCTTGGTTCCTTGTGAAGATAACTTGTGTCCACTGCCCTCTACTCTGCCTCTGTTCCTCCTTCAAGAAGGACCTCAAGAATCCTGTTCAAAGATCCAGATAACTGTGTCAGTGCTGCACTAAATTCACTATGGAAAGTAGTTTAACCTTGAGCTAAAATTCACAAAAAGAAAGTGAAAATGTTGGAGTACCTCAGTGGTCTCTAAAAAATGGATTTTTCTAGTATTTATAAATTCAGACACTATGTAGAAAAAAGGTATTCAGTTCTTCTTTAAAGAAGTTGCCGATAGGTCTGCATTTATTCTGCTAATACTCAGAAAACATGGACACATTTTTCCTTGAGATAAGGCCAGCTCCATTGCTCAATGTTTTTGAGAGCAGACTGCTTCTGGAAATAGCTTTCTACTAAGAGAAAATGGATCAAAACTGTTTACAAGAGAGGCTCTGTAGTTTATTTTGATATGTCTTTTCCTGGTTTTATTCACATTTTTGTGGCATTTACCTACAAAAGTTGTTGTAGTAGAGAAAGCAGCAGGTGTTAAGACCAGCTCTGCAGATGAACAAGATTTATCAAGGGGACACGAACCGGCCTGGAGCAGCATTAAGGAAGTGATGGACCATGCTGGTTTTGCTTGGACAGAAGCAGTTGTAGAGCATTTCAAATCTTTTTCCCCTGGCTTCTCTCTCCAAAGAATTGAAGAAATACGTTGGTTTGGTGCTCTTGTCTGGAAGCAAGAGCAAAAGTTGAAAACCAAACTTGGCCTGAACATATGAAGGATCTTCTCTGCATGGTGTGTGAGGGTTTTAAAAAAAAAAAAAAAAAAAAAAAGACCTCTAGAAACTTACTAAAAAGGTGGTGTATATGATAGATGTAAGGCCTTGGGAGCAAGCTGGCTCGGAGAGATGCCAGACAGAACAGATACATGACCTCTTCATTTCTCTGTTACAATATGTTGCTAAGTGTCTTGTAGGACATAGTAATTTCTGATGGGTGACTAATGGGGATTTCTAACTGCTAACAAATTAGCAGAAGCCTCATGAGCAAAATTCTGCCATCAAGTGAAGAAAGGCTCGCAGTGCGCGGTAAGAATAGCTTAAGATGATCACCCATAAATAGTATTTGGTATGGGGATTACTGAAACATGGAAAGTTAGCCTTTAAATATGCAGTACAAGAACTGCTGTACAGGTGACTGCCTTGGACTCACCAGGAACCCCTGGGCTTGTGGCCTTAGAGCAGATGGGGTTAAGCAGTGGCCACGGCATGTCTTGACTCCATGTATCATGCCACAAGTGTCGTCTTGCCAATGCCTGTGCCCAAAATAAAGGGTTCAATGTGAAAACTTTTGAACGCTTGTTCAGTCCTTCTCAGAAAACAGAAATGCAAATCTTGAGCTGGTATCAGGCTTGAAAGGTGATCAGTCTAAGTTATAGGTAAACTAATGGCTTGAATTGTGGAAGGAGGAGGATGTATCTATGTTTGAGGGAGAGTGGGGAGGAACACTCACTCATGGTACAGACTGGTATCCACATAGGTATCTCCTTGCTTCCAGCCCAACCAATATCTATATCCTAATCATGCAAATATATGTAGGCATGAGGAGTTAGCTATACCCGTACTTCTAGGAGAACAAATCTCCTGAATAAAAAGCCTGCAGAGCTGAATCTATAGGCTCAACTCTGGAGGAAAAAGTAATGTTTAGGTGTGAGCATGGGAACTAAAGTCATCTCTTCCATATGTAAAAGCCAAAATACACCCGTATTTTCTAAGACTAGAACCAAGTTTCTGAGATCACTTGCTAGTAAAGTCTGATACTTGGCTGTCAAGAAAATAGAGGGAAAGGCTTCACTGATATGGTTGGAGTATAATGCTTTGCTATGCTGAGCTGACTCAAAATGTGCTGTCTTAAACCAATTCCATGAAACATCTCCTTTATGTCCTGACAGCTCAGACTGCATCTCTGTGTTCTCGTGAACACTGGAGGAACGTGCCTCCCATCACGAAGCGCTGGAGTTTTTAATTTGCCCAAATTCTGTTGGGTAGTCTGTTGGTCATCTAATTGTGTACCAAGGAATACAATTGGAATGGCTCTAAGAGTTAGGACAGGATAGAGGTATGAAACTGCAGAGCTTCGCTGTAGACAGCGTGCCATTTTCTGTTGAAAGTAAGTTTTCAGATCAGTGTGCTGAAACACTTAAATTTCTGGAATTTCAAATAGTTTATTTTTGAGATATTTTGACATTTTCAGATTGACATTTCTAATTCTACTGTGTGAGCTTTCTTCAGAAGGGATATGCAGCATTTCGTTCAGCATTTGTTGCAAAAGAACTGTAGGATATTTTTAGAGGAGAAAATTATCAGAAAGTCCTAGGAAATGTTGAACAAGGGTTGAAAATATAGAATGCGTGTAGCAGATGTAGTTTTAAATAAGAAATCGAGTTGTCTCAGCTCTCAAAGTTTTTGTATCTCATTTTTATTAAACTCTGCTTTTGAATGTGATAGCAACTGTTATCTAAGGATCAAGTCTTTTCTGTTACATTTAGGACTTTGGTTTGTATTTAAACTTAAATTTTAAACCCAGCCTCATACACGTTTTTTAATTTGGTAGTCATACTTCATGTGGAAAGGAGAGACTTGTTGAGTAAATGAATTTTAATTAGGATGATGATGACTGACATTGCTAGTATAATTACTGTATATTTCTACTTTATTTATATTGATGAAAGACAACAGTTGAAATATTAATTGCCGAAGACTTAAGTGATCTAAAGTTAATGAAACTAGCAATAAGAATGGATAAAAATCTGTGTTCTGGTCTGTTCCAACTTCCTTCAGGATAGGTCCTTCTTTCCAGTTCATTTTCACCTTTGAATTTACTTACTCTTGTTCTGGTCCTTCCTCCAAACTAAAACCTGATTGACTGACTTAAAATTATTCAGGGGATTCCTATTGATTTTGAACAGATCAGAGCTATTGTTTTGTATTTCTGCGCAGCTTATCTCTGATCTGAACAGCCTTTCACCCTGGTGAACCTTTCCACTTCAAACTTTTTTATTAAATCTTGGGTTTTTCCATTCTTTGCATTTTCTATTCCTTTTGTTAAATAGGGTTTTGGATGAAAATCACTTATGTGAAAATCCCATGAAAGGGGAGGTTTCTGGCAAACATGGAACCACTACCTGTCTTGATTCTTCTCTGTGCAGCCACTACCTTATGTTTTCTTTTTCTTACTTTGTCCCTTCTATCTCATAAGAAACACTTGATTTTTTTGGTCTGCCTGCTTCATTCTTACCTTTTATGTCCTTGGTCCTTACAGACATCCTGGTGCTTCAGCATAGGTGTTTATTCCCCCTCTATCCCCATCCTTTCTTTATCACACGCCTCGTCTAGTGTGTGACGTACGAAGTTTGCCATCAGTCTCAAAGATGAGGAAGTACCAGAAAATGAGTGCTGGAACTTGCATTATTTATTTTGTATGTGTGGTAATGGTGATGCAGTAGTTGGCTCGGCAACAGCTGGGACCAGTGAAGATTGCCATGTCTTGGCTAAAACTTCTGTGTTTGCACTATACGCACTTGCATTTAAAAATAACTTTTTCTTAAAAAAGAGATTATATTTAAGATAGTGGTGAATAAGGGAAAGCACAAGGAGACCTGTCAATGAAGGTGGAGGACTGGTCAATGAACAAGCTTGCAAATGTGTATAGGGCACTCTCCCCTAGTATGAATAGCAATATGTGGGGGGAAAAAGGACTGACTGGAAATACTAACAAAGATTTGCTCTGTAGGGTAAAAAACAATATTCTAGTATTGGCTTTGAATAACCAGTAACAAGTGCTGCGCATTGGAGCCTTGTGTGTAGCTCCAGTTTTTGAACAAGAGATATAGTGAAGGATTGTGAAAGAAAACACTTTGATCACGATCAAAACAATAAATCAAGAAGGTGGTGTTTACAGATGCATTTAAATGCCAAAGCGAAGCAAGGCAGTGTTTCTCTAGACCATGTTGAGCGTCTTAGAGTAGTATAAATGTATTGTGATGAGAATAATGGCTGTAAAAAACTTGTTGCCTAGATGGATAGGAAAGCCCTCCCTGAAAGGTAGCAAGAGTAATAACCAAGACGGAGCCAGATATTAGATGGGAGGGAAAGAATTGGCAGTGACGTGCAAGTGATGAGTCTGAGTGATGGGGAGTGGAGTACTGCCTTGCATGCCTAGGAAAAGAGTTAACTGGAGTGGGAAAGTCAAGAATAAGAACAGGTGGAAAGTCCTGTAGTATTCCTGGAATCCTGACTTCCCCTTTGGAGGGATATTTGGAAGGCTGTCTGATATTGAATAGGGAGGAGTAAAACCACAATTAAATCTGTTTTGCTATTTTATCTAGTTCCTTTATAGAGTTTGCTTCCTCAAATTACTTCTACCTTTCTAGTTTCTCAAGTATGCTCCTGTGTTGAGAATTTTTGAAGAATTAATTTAAAATGTGCCCAGTCAGCATGCATCTATTTCACTTTTTTAAAGCCTTGAGACAATTTCCGTTCTGTACATCGCCATTATCAAGAAGTCAAACTGAATGTATTTATGGTGCTGGAATTCTTAGAGCCATTTGCTGTAGCAAAGTTCAGGTATTCTGTTGTAGACATGCATCAGTTTTCTGGTTTCTCCTCTTCACTTGAAGACGAGTGACCACCTTTGCACTGAAAAACTTTGATATTGCAAATCAGTCCCTTGACGCTGATGGAACAATAGTCATACAGAGCAGTAGGTAACAACGTGCTGATTGATGGCTTTCAATTCATGTCAATGCACAATGTTAATGAGAAGGGAATTTTTGTTAAATAAACAGCCAGGAACTTTACTATATTTAAATACCTGGTACCTGCAATAATGTTTTTCTGCTGCTTTGAAGCAGAAAATCCCAAGTGAAAGGATGCTACAGTTGCTTCCCAGCCCTCTTGGATGGGGAAACATTGGGTTCAGTCCAGGTTGCTTCTGGTCTCGTGTCAGTCTGCAGTAGATACGTAGGACCGCAGGCATGCTTCTGTTCCTTGGCAAATTGTTTGCCTCTGTTAGATAAAAGGTGAAGGTTTCCACTTTTATTGCTGTGTCTTAGTTGACCATTATATTGAGAGTAGTGGTATTAGCGTACTCTCCTGAAACACTGAATGGAGAAAGCTCAAATATGGAATGGGACTAAGAGTGTCTTACTCCTGATGTATGACTTTAATGTTAGCTAGATATATATCCTGATTTGCACTGGCTTCTTAACTACTCTATACCTTGTGACTTATCTCTCGGGCACTCCTGCAAAGACTCTTTTGAAAGCCTCTGTATACTGAGAAATGTGGATTTTTAATCTCTTGACAGATCTTGTAGCCATTCTCCATTGGCTTTTCTGCTCCCAAGTCAAGCCCTGACAGAAGGGCATGCATCCTCGGGTATTCCTTCACACCTGGGGCATGAATAAATAGGGTGTGTTTAGTATTTCCTCATCTGCATTTAGATTTGCTTTCATATACAGATGGACCAACAGTTGAATCTTTCTGCGATTAAAAATGGATCTTGCAAAAGCAAGTTCAGACTCAAAGGAAAAAAACAGTAGGAAACCAAGATGTTCTGACTCTTGTGTTAGATTAATAAAATATTTGTACTGGTGTTCTCACTGCATTGAGGCTTTCCGTGTTACAATTTTGGGGACAAGAAGATTTTTGAACTCTGGTTCAATTTTTCTGTGTAATTCTTAATATTGCACAAGGTTGTATTTTTTTTTAAAAAGGCATGGTGTTGGCTTTATTCAGGCACACGTGTGTGTACGATCACACAGAGCGACTGGGTACAGTGCACGTGGGCATAGCATCGCCCAAGTCTGACTCCTGATTCCACCACTGCATGCAGTGTTTGTGTGGCTTGTCTGGGATGAGATGGCATGTTCAAAATCACCTTCCACCTGCAACTGAGTGCTGTGCTGAAGACAGAAGTTGTTTCTGGTTTTGTCTGTGGGTATAACAGCTCTCATCACTTAGCTCTCTGAGCGGTGTGCAATGTAGGACTGGAAATCCTACCCAACAGAGCACTTTAAGGTGAATAAGTGAGAGATTTAAATGAATTCCTGGTGCATTGCTTCAGACCGTGGTCTGTATTGAATTATTTGTGTGGCAGTATTTGTCATCTGCTGTAGCTACAGAAAAGGGAAATGGGCTCTCTTAGACTGATGTGATGATCAGCTGTAGAGATACAGTAATCATGCTAGATTTTGATTGCTATTAAAATGAATTTAAGTTCATGTGATTTAAGTATGATTTATTTGGACTAAGTAAAATTCAGCATTTGTATTTATCATGCTTTCAAGGAACAAAATGACTTATTCTGAGTTTTAAGCAGGCTAGCCTGCAACAATGCTTAAAATAAGGTTTATTGTAATAAGCTTGTTCTTTTGATGCTCCTGTGAAATTACTCCAAAATATCTTCAAATACACTAATATGCTATAAGTACCTTCAGCTTTGAAGAGCAGAAGTCTCTATTTAGGGAAAGTGACTGTAACTTTTTTATTAACTGCATCTGCTTAATCTCTTCAGATATATTCATCAGCAGCCTCTTCAATGTATAAAATATTTATGTACTGCAGAGAACTCCAGTCACGCTCACATGTGTTCTCCAGGGAAACAATACTAAAAGTCTGTTATGTGTTAAAAGCCTTTACATGGTATCTGTCTGAAATAGCTCAACTGATGACTTGTTGCTATTAGACAATACATCAAAATACTAGTTTAAAGCTATTTTGCTAGTAGCTACCCTAGAAAGTGATAATTTTTACTGTGGAATGGATAGATGAGAGTAGAAACAAATAGACTGCTGATTATCTTATTAAAAAAAATCCGTATATGCCTCTGCCTTTAAACTTCTAAAATCATAAATGAAACAAGTCTGTACAGCATAACAGCAGGCGCTAACATCTCATTACTCTTTAAAAGGTAAATGGGACAAATCTATTTATATAATTGATAATACAAATGTTTACCTAAGCAACTTGAGTTCAATAGATAACAGCAGACTAGGTAGTACTGCTGTTATCTTAATGAATCATGTGAGAAATTGTAAATGAAAGCAAAACCTTATTTCAAAAAAACATATGTTGCTACCCACAATTGGGTTGCATGGCTTGCTGTTTTGTTGACCAGCATTGGTTAATTGTAAATGCTAGACTTATTTTGATTAATTGCACAGTAATCAACATAAAATGCATCAAGGACATTGCAAGCATACCAACAGGCCAAAGCCATGCTTAGATCTAGATGCGTTAAGACATCTTTGTTCTGAGGGTGCTTTTTTGAAGTGTGGCACAGGACTGCGTAGTATCTCAGCACTGTAACCGAGACCTCTGCCCTGTGTAGTGTTAATTTGCAGTAAAGATCATTCTTGAAAAGAAGAGCAGCAACATCCTTTTCCCACACGTGTATGTGTATATCTAGAGAGAAGTGTGTTGTGCGTTGATTTAATGGCGCACCTGCTGTCTTTTCCCAAGAAATATTTTGGTGCAAAACTTCTTGTCTGCCTGTTTCTGTAGATAGAAAAACTACAGGCATGATTGAGGGTCAGATACCAGTTGTAACCGTACAGCTGAGACGGTGCAGTTTTGTCCTTGTGTAGCAGGGAGGTCCTTCCGTTGCACTGGATTATGGTCAGAAATAGAGAAGTGTTAGAGGTGTCGTGTGTGCAGTAGAAGCCAAACCATGCACTTGTGCCATGTAGACAACTTGGCTGTTAGGTGAACCAATAACTACAGACTGGAATATCTCTATGGGTCTGAAATGGTGGCAGCCAGTGTACAAAGCCCTTGGGTTTCGCGCTTTCTGGTGCTGATCCAGGCTTACATGCGTTTAACTTCGGCATCCGGAGATGCCAGTTAGTGCCCAAGTCGGTCAACACTGTGTGGGTTTAGTACTGGAGATCTGGTCTTGCTGGTGTAATCTGTGGTCAGTTACGGTGCGCTTCAAGGGAGTGAAATAAAAGCAGAAATAGCAAAGTTACTGTCTGTACTAAATGAAGTTGATCAGTACTTATTTACTGATGCTAGTCAAATCCTGCTGACTGAACTTAAATGAAAAACTGAACTTAAATGAAAAACTGAAGAAAAATATGGAAGCACTGAAATAGCATTAGCCTATAGCTCATGAGAATTACTTTGCTGGAATATCTGCAAGTAGTTGGGCTGTGTACTTGGTTACTTCATCTCATTGTACTGTGTTTTACTCACTACTTACACCTATAGGTCATAGACCAGAATGAAAAAGAAATATAGAACCAGTTCTGGCAATGGCTGGATTTGTGGTACTCTTATCTAAGAAAAAGTAACATGTACAGCTTCTGTCCTTAAGCAGCAAAACATCATACATGTTCTTTACTTCTTGTTTTGTTGCGTGCTTGCCTTCCCAATCTTTCTTTCCCTTTGTGGCTTCAAAGGTAAAATAGAGAAACCATATTTCAGCAGTTCTTGCAGGAATCGGTATTTAAATCTCGCAGTTGAATGTGTGGCTCAGATAGGATGTCTGTCATAGCAGACAAAACCAGTAGCAAAGCTACAACTGAAACATGTCTAAGTAGCTGAAAACTCCATATAACAAGAAAACAAAATATATGTGTGCAAAAAAACCTCACAAACCCCAGGAAAGTCACTTCAGTGCTGTATCTGTTGGAAGTGATACCTGTTTTTTACTAAGGCTTTCAACAAGCATTTACATTGTGAGAAAATACTTAGTAGCTGAGGAGTCTAAAGTATGTAAGAGCTCAAATTGAACGAACAAAACCCACCTGAAGGGCCTGCTAAGGGGCGGGGTGGTGGTGTCAGACAAGAAAGGGAAAATTCTAGCTAATAATTTAAACAAAAAAGAAAACCCACAAAAAATCCCAGACAAACCCCAAACCTGAAACCCCCTCAAAAAACCCAACAAAACTCAAACAAAAAACCCCCACAAACCCTGAGAAGCCAAGCGTATGCATGTAGAATTTGGGATAAAAATAAAGAAACCCTTAGGAAGTATTTTATGGCTAAATCAAATATCTATGGGATAGGGAGTACTTGAAGTAAAAGCTAAGTAGCATCAAGGTACATATTTAATGAGTGAGTACACTCATTAGAGAACACTGTGCCCGCTTCCTTATTTGGTTAGTCCAACAAGTTAGATGAACGCTAATGAACTGGGCAGGGAATGCTCCTCTCTGGTAGGGCAGTTGTGTGGGGGATGCTGGAAGCGCCCTGGCGCTGCGGTGCCAGCGCTGAGCAGACAGGCAGTCTGTGCCTGACACGGGCTTGTTGCTGCTCAGACCTTGGATTCCTTCTCCTTCAGACATTCTTTTGTATCCATGTGTAAGTGGAACATTAAAAAAAAAAAAGTCAAGTAGTATGTGAAACTGAAACAAAAGACTCTTAAAATCCCTTTAAACTTCTTTAAATTCTTTTATTTATCTCTTTAAATTCTCTTTAAATTCTCAGATCTACCAGGCACCTTTACAGTCAACTCTCTTATGAATTATTTTTTACCTGGTTTGGTGCTGTCTTGCAGGTGACCCCAAACCCCTTTAATGATAACATAATCCAAGATGCTTTCAAAATGTCTAAGAAATACACAGCAATGAGAAGTGGTAATGAGCAGCAACAGATGTCTTTGGAGCAATTATGGAACAGTAATTTTTGGATAGAAATAGAACCTCCCAGTGGCAGGAAGTTTTCAGAAGTGAAGCAACAATATCTTGAACACCAAAGAATGAAATGAGTGAAAAGCAGTTATTGAGGAGAAGAGAAAATTATGTGTGGAAACTTAGTATTGTGTGTGGTGGCTGGTCACTTTATGTTACCAGATATGCTGTTTCTTAGCTGCTTTTCAGTGTAGGGTGGTAACAAGGAATGTTTGAGAGGCAGTAATTGCCATGCAACTCTAAGGAAAATTTTAAAAAAACCAAACAAACAAAACCAGAACCCCCCCCTCCCCCCCAAAAAAAATCCAGCAAAACCCACCTGTTATGTAAAGGTAAAAGTGGTTCTACTTAATATGCTTCCAAAGACTAATATATATTTCTTCTATTTTATCATCCCTTTTTCTTCTAGTCTTCATGTGCGGGTTTTAGTGTGGTATGAAATTTCAAGTTCATCTTTTAATTCTCTCTTAATTCACACCCCCCCCCCCCCCCCCCCCCCCCTTAGAGCTATGTTAAATGAATAAAAATTCACATGAAAGAGAGCTATGAATAAGTACAGACTTGCAGAGATTTCCCCACATCCCTGTCTCTGGTCAGCTAATGCTCTTTGGTTTACTGATGCAGTAGTGCTAAAGTATTATGCAAGGGCAAATGTGAATTTAGGGAAAATTAAATGTAAACTTCTTTTTGATGTAGCATGGCTGAGACATGGACTAAGCCTTGGAGTGTTGAGCATAAAGCTATCAGGATCTGATGATTTTATGAAAGTAATGAACAGAACAGCAGATAAAAATAGTGCTGCTTAAAACTGTCTTGAAAGTCATATAAAATATTTGATTAGTTAAAATAATTAACAAAAAAATTAAAACATGCAGGAGTTAGTGGTGGATTTCAGTGAAGCAAATACAAATACTAGACTGAAGAACTGTGGTTGTTCCTAATCTGTGTTTCTGAGGAATGGAGGAGACTTCACTAGAATCTCTCTCAACTTCCTGCTACAATCACTGGTCCCAGTGCTGGTCTGTTGTACTCAAGTGTCTTCCAGCAGGAGATGTCACACTGCTGGCAAATGTTCTTTTTTTGGTAGATAAGCATTCAGTTTCTCTTCTGGTTCAGATGCCATAATGTTGTCTGAGAAGTAAAAAAGTCATTTAAACTTTCTACCTCTGGAGTCTGAATGCTTTACTCATCACATGTGGAAGACTCAAATCTGATGGGTACTTAATTTCCATGCCAAATTACTGTGTAGTTTCCCAATGAGTGGAAAAACATGCGTGGCGTAAGTCCTCTGTGCAGACACACTGGATAACACAATTACATGTGAAATGTAATCCTGACATCCAAAGTGTCTCTTGCTATCAAAAGAATTAAACATGAGATTTTAGTCCCACATGTCTTCTAAAGGCATATCTAGAAAAGATTTTTAGTGAGCCGAAGCAGTCCTTGTGCAGGAGATTGCTTTTTCCATATATGATTACTTTTGTATATGTTTAAGTGAGTAAAATGTAGACAGAAATTCTGTATTTATGCTAGGAAGCAAATTGTTTTATATTGTAACTTAAGGAAACAGTCATTCAACTGTTGTGATTTGTTAAGAATGATTGTAACTCAAGCCTAGCTTTTTACTGTTGGAATTGTAGGATGGTTTAGATCAGAGGGGATCTTTAAAGCCCATCTAGTTCCAACCCCCCTGCCATGGGCAGGGACACCCTCCACTAGCCCAGGTTGCCCAAAGCCCCATCCAGCCTGGCCTTGAACACTGCCAGGGAGGGGGCACCCACAGCTTCTCTGGGTGACCTGTGCCAGTGCCTCACCACCCTCATTGTGGGTGAAATTCCTTATAGTCAGTCTAATTCTACCATCTTTCAGTTTAAAACTGTTACTCTGGGGACCCCAGAGCTGGATGCAGTACTCCAGGTGGGGTCTTGGGAGTGGGGTAGAAAGGGAGAATTGCCTCCCCTGACCTACTAAAGTATTTATTGTCTTTAGATACTTCAGTCAACTTTTTAACTTTGCTTTGCATTTCAGTTTGAGCTTGCCTGTTTCTTATAGCTATTATTGCACAGTAGCAAGGTTTTTTGACAGTGATTTTACTGTAGGAAACAGTACTGATATCACCTTTAAGATCTCTTCCCAATGTTGGGTCATTATCATAACTTCAATGCCCTGTGTGCTCTTATCTTGAATAGAGCGTACAGGTAAATATTGCTAGTCCTTAAATTGAACTTGTAAAGGAAAGCGTTAAATGATTTTTTTAAATAGTACTGCTTCTTAATAAAAATATAACTTCAGTATTATCAAACCATGCCTGGCTAGAGATTGTTACTGTTCTTATCTGTTTGACTTGCATTAAGGTTGCTCATGTAAGATTCATCCAAAAAAAGCCTCTTCCAAACCACTCCCCCACCACCTACCACCTTGGTGCCAATATCCCATCACCCTAGGATCTTGTGCTGTTATCATAGAACCTATTCTTAATACTGGTTTGCAGTTGCCAATAAAAATTCAGCTTTAAAAAATGTAACGATGGTATCACTGTTCAGGTGCAGTGAAGCAATAGAGCAACAGACTCTTGGCAAATCAGTTCTTTGAGCTAAAGAACTGAAATTATCAAAGTGGAACTAGAGAAAGCAAAGGCTAATAGGTAGGGGTCTGGAACTGTTGTTTCACTTTTGTTTTAATAACCAGTACAATGTTGCTCAACTGCCTAATCCGTATGAGAATACAGGTCCATCTGGACAACCCATACATTTCCTTGTAATAGGTAATCCCGGTAACAGAAATAATTGAATATTTAATTCCAGGGTATCTGTTTTTTGTAAAATAAGCTCTGTTTTTTCTTAAGGTGCTATACAAAGAACTTCTCATGATGCCTAGGAGATAGGTTGTCATCTTGAAGATATTATTCAACTTTAAACTTATTATGTCATCTTTGTTTAAAGACATTAGGGTTTGTAAAACTCAGAACAGTATTGAGGGAAATGACTATACAAGCTACTCAGATACGAAGTCATTGGCCCTCCCAATATCATGGGCTTGGTGTTTTTTTCATGCAATTAGCTGTTGAATGATTATTCGTAGCAGGCAATTTACTTAGCAGCAGTGTGCTTACTTCTGTCAGGTATGCCTATAGTGATAAGGGAGTAAAAACTGTGTCCTCTATGATCCACCATATGCAATAGGAAAACATCTAACAGATGTTTTAAACAGACATCTTAAGATCCTATTTCAGATACTGCCACCGAAACTAGAAACCTGGCCCTTTACTGAGTATTTGATTAATGAAGGAGGAATAAAACTGTGGCACCAGAAGTGCTTGCTCGGAATGTGGTGTTCCCTCAAAGCTCTGTGTGCTGCCTGACTGCGGTTCCCATGGGAAGAAGTGTGGCTACTTCTTACCTGTAGTCAAACATAGCATTTGGCGTGCTTGTATTGTAAGATCAGCACTTGTTGCTGAAGTAGCAGGCACTTCATTTATAGCTAGTTTAGCTTTTTCAGCAGAAGTGATAGGGAAGTAATCACTCTCTAATGCTTTGATGTCTAAGCTATCACTGGGAAGTGGTGTCTTGCATTATCTCAGCTTGCAGATTCAATACTCGGGTTTTAAAAGGCTGGAAGCTGCTCTGCACAGACCACCAGAGTGGAAATTGCCACGTTCCCGGCCATTACCATGTAAGTGGTGGTTTGATTTTTCTGAAAACATCTATTCATCAAGAGCCACTTTGTAAAGAGATTTTCCCAGCCAGCTGGTCAGATTCCCAGTGAAAGCTAACTCTTCCTCTTGAATATCCTGTGGTTTTTAACTTACCCAGGGGACAAAATTTGATCTAATCACATAAGAAAAGAAAACTTTTTTGAATACTGTGAGAAATATTATTCTTGGCAATTCAGCAGCATAGTTTTGTAAGGCAGGATAAATGTTAATGATCAGTTACTGTCTATGGCACTTCCAAGTCTGATGTCAGTCCTCTTGTCCTTATTCTAGGAATTTCATGCATGTTTTCCAGGTGTATTTAATACCGAATATTTTTATATTGTATCTGGTTGCTTATACAATAGATTTGTATATCAGTGAGTTACAACTATGTAAGAATATATAATTACCTCTGAGGACTTTAAAAAAAAAAAGACTGATTCTTGACCCAGTTTTCTGTGTATATTTGAAGTTTAATTTTCTCTGTCTGCTTTTTCCTTGTAACCAGTTTCGGTGTTAAATCTTACAAGGAAGAATAGGAGCTCAATAGTGAATTTGCCTCTGAGAGCACAGAATCCTCCTAATATTTAGAGATAAAGGTGATTGCAATGTTAGTGTTCAAGCTCTGTATCAGGCCTAATGGGAGACTAAGTTTTTGCTAAAACAGACATAAACTATGTCATCAGACATAAACTATGTGAAGCATTGTAACTAGAAGTGACACTTAGCAGTTAGCAAAAGTGATGTCAGAAAACATAGTAGTGCAATAATTAAGGGTTACATGGCAAAGGGACCAAAAAAAGATTGAAAGAAATGGCAGAGCAATAGATATACTTAATTATTTCAAGAACTGCATAGTTCACATAACTTTTATCACACTTATAGCAGGGAAACTATTACAAAAAATAATCTGTAACATGTCTGTTGCTATGGATAGTTGAGAGGTGGTGTTAAACAATGCTATATGTGCTAAAACATCTATGGGCTTTATAGGAACAATAATTTCCTCTATTTTGTGCCTTACCTAAATAGGTAATTGCAGGAAGTTCTTAGTCAAAGATCAAGCAATGAGGTGTTAATCTATAAGTAAATGCTTATTTTTGTGCTCCCACATGATTTCTTAATTTAAATTATTCTTTAATAATAGAGAATGCATAACATAGCTTCTTAGATGATTGCTTTTTTTTACCTATTCATCTCTGACAATCAGTGGCTACTCTAAAACTGACCCTTAGAAAAGGGGGGGGACAGGAGAAAATAATTAACCACAGCAGCCTGTCAGGTTGAATGCAATGCAAAACCAGATTTGCAGCACAAATATCAGAGCTCTGCGTGATAAAAAATTATGGATTTGCAGCAGTGCGGTGCTGTAGAGGGGGACAGAGTGCTCAGGGGCTGAAAACCAGCAAGCACGTAGCCCTTGGGAGTTGACAGTGTGCAAGAAGGGAGAAAAGAAATAGTTGAACTGCTGAGTGACTGAAAAAGCTAAAAAAAAAAAAAAAAAAAAAAAATCCTGTGAGGTTTTTCTAATATTAATGCTTAACAAAAGGTCAGAAAATTTCCACACCAGAATGTGTTCTCTCATGAGCTTTCTTGGAGAAAGATATTCAGATAACTTTCTCATAATTTCAATATTCAGAGTTGGGGATGTCTTCCCCTCAGTGAATAGTCTGTACAGGGAAATGTGTTCTGAAACTGTTCACGAATTTAGGTCAAATTCAAACAGGAAATAAGGTTTCCAGTGTCAGATTATAAATGAATACTGGTGTCTTAAGTAGGCCAAGTCTTAAAGCAATCATCCAATGTTTGAGTGAGCAAGAATCAGGTCCTTGCCCTGCCTTATTACCTGTAAATTCCTGCTTTTAGGAAAATTGTGCACATCATTCTGTGGGGTTTTCTTTATCTTGAGGCCTGTCTGTTAACTCTCAACTTCATGTGAATATTCATGGAGCAACAGAAACTGAAATATAGTTAATGTACTTCTAGTGCCACCTCAAGCTGTGATGAGTGGATAAAGGCTTTGGTATCCTAAAGATAGGGGCGGTTGGTTTTGTGGAGTTATTTCTAGGCTCCCTTTCACTTGGTGTATTTTGAATTATCTAAGTACATCTGTTGTATGCCTCTTGGTAGTATTTGTTAATCCTTTATAGAGCTGAGAATCCCATAAACCTGGGGGGAGGAGAGGAGGAAGGGCAAAATAACAGCCTTTTTATTGGTATAGCCAACAAAAGGCCTTTGGACCTTTGAGGTTTGTGGGGAAAAAACACCTCTTATGCCTTTTGGCATGTTTTAAGTTGTGTGTTTGTCAATGATTGTAGATATAACCAGGTGGATATATGAAAGCCTACCTCAGTTTACTGTTTTGTACATAAGATTCTGCCATTCTGGGGGCTAATTAATAATCAGTTCTGTATTTAGTGTATTTTATGAACTGGCTTCTTCCGTTTCATAATGAAGAGCTGATGATAGGAGAGGCATTGGTCTTCATTTGTAGCACACTAACTACACAAACACGAACCAAATGTTTGAAGAGACTGGGTGAACGCAATACAGCTCTGGTGGGCTGACCCTGGCTGGGCAAAATAGCCTTAACTTGGGGAAATTAATTTATTACCAATGAAATCAGAGCAGGATAATGATAAAACAATAAAAAAAACACTTCCCCCCACCCCTCCCAGTGGCACGGGGGGACGGGAATGGGGGTTGTGGTCAGTTCATCGCACACTGTCTGGGCTGCTCCTTCCTTCCCAGGGGAGGACTCCTCACGCTCTGCTCCACCATCATCATCTGTGGGCTGCAGGGGGACAGCCTGCCTCACCATGGTCCATGCCTGGATCATCTCCTGCCCCTCCTTCCGCACTGACCTTGGTGTCTGCAGAGTTCTTGTTTTCGTGACCATTAGAAACGTGAAGGAATTCTTTTAACCTCCTGTTTCTCATGATTTGTTCACGAGATTACATTTAGACTGACTCTTACTGTAAAGTCAGCAAATGGGGCATAACATGTTTGTCATCAGTTTGTAATGGGAGAAAAGTAGTTTTCCACAGCATATCATTAATTATTTTGAAGCTTTATTGTTTTGTTGTATGCTGTATCACAGAGTAATCCACAAACCTAGTTTGCTGCTGTGTACTCTCTGCATTCTAGAAACACAGTTAGTAGCATGGTATATGCTGTTCCCTTTAGGTACAGTTGTAAGAGATTTAAAATCTGATTTCATTTTCCTCATGTGTCTTTTTTCAACCATTTTGCCCTATTGGTTTCCCTATGTAAGGGTCTCTTAGTTAGGCTGGCTAATATTTTGTTTGTATTTACTCATTTGACTTGCAGACAGATACTAGTTCCAAGTTTATTTTTCAGTGAACTAACTCATACCTGGAACGTATGAGTTAGTTTAGAAAGATTAACAAAGAGTAGTTTGCCTACGCTTACTCATGGAGGCTTTCTGTTTTCACTTCATGAGAAAAAGATGAGGCTATGAATAATTAAAACAAGACTATGTAGAATGGCTGCTGAAACAGATATTTATATTACAGATGTATTCTGCTTTTTATACAAAAGACCAAATCTGTTAATGTCTTTTTGAAAGTAAAATATGGTTTATTCACATTGACTGCACTTAGGTATTCACTTTCAATTGATATTCAGCTGGTCAAACTTTACTAGTAGAATTTACAGATAGAAATCTCCACTAAAGAGTCCAAATTCCGGTCTTGGCCGTAGGTCATTTCAGTCTTTGAAACTATAACTGAACCTTAATTCAGTTGCATGACTTGGTTCATATATTGGTTAACTGGAGTGATTAAAAAAAAAAAAAAAAAAGAGCAAACTGCTTTGAGCTCCAGGGGCTGGATTCAGGTGAAGCTGAGGGCATGTCGTGCTGAAAACTTTATAAATGGTGAGCTACTGCTAACAAATGTCCAGCTGGAACAGGCCGTTGGCAAATGGTCTGTGGACTGGTAAACTGCTGAGGGGGAGAAGTGCTGACAAATTGAGCTAGTGCTAATCACTAAATATATTTATATGGCTAGGAGTAGTGTTGGACTTCTTTTATGTTTAGTATGTATAGCCACAGCAGAGATTTGCCTCCCAAATACTTTCTAGGGTAGCTTTTTTCATTTGTCAGATGATTGAACAAAACTACTGCTTTGAATGTTGACCTACCCATTTCCTTGCCTGTTAATCAGGATGCTAGAGACAAACCCCACTGCTTTTTTTGGGAAATAAATTAGTTCTATTAAAAATTGTATCACACATCAATCCTCTTCCCTTTCTACTTTGCACCTCAGTATTTAAGGCTTGTGACCAAGTGAGGATTATGTGACCAAACTTTGTGGTGTTGAACCAGTTCCTTGTTTTGGCGCTCTCAGTGTAACTTCTCTAATCTTGGAAGCAAAACAGAGGTGTAGAAGTGAGGCTGGTGTAGAGCGAAGAGCCTTGGAGCTATTGAATGCACAGGTTGTTCATTGATTTAAATGCAATGCAGGGGTTTTGGATGCTATGCTGTTGCTGCTAGGAGTGTGGTTTAACTTGAGGAGGGACTGAAGATTTGAGTGGAAGATGGGTTATGAAAACCAGATACGTAAAGGGAATGTTGCTGAATCACTCTGTATTCAGCATTGTGCATAACTGGAATGTAGAAAAGCTAAATGTTTTTAATAAGTATCTGTGTTTACAAGGAGTGTTTCTGTTTCCAGAGAAGTACCCAGGGACATAAAGTCTGGTTTTATTTCATTATTTCTCATCATATGTATAACTTGTGGATAAAAACTATGGTATCACTCCTGAAGATTATTTTATAGCGTGACTTGACAGGGTGACATAGCATCATTGTGGTGATTTTTCTGAGCATCTTCTGTGCACAAGGTGATATGCAAAGCCTTAAAGAATGTGATGGATGACTTTACAGAGCCTTGCAAAGTCAAATGACATATCGTCACAGTTGATCTAAGTCTCAAAGAAACTCAATGCAGTTGTCAGGTTTTTGTGATAGATGAGATGTTTGGGTGATTACCTCTCCTCCAGGAGGGGAGGAAAAAAAAAAGCTGATGGATGTGAAACTTGCGTTCCCTTAATATATTTCAATCAGAGCTATACCATGTACTAGGCACAACATTCCAGCTTACCTTACCCAAATAATGTTTGCCATCAAGGAATATTTTTGTTCTGAAATTGATTACTAGATTTTCAGTGGTATATCAAGAGATCCATTTACTGTAGGAAAAGATTGGATAAAACTGGCTTTGTTGCAACTTTCCACTGCAAATGATGTTAGAAAATTGTCATGAGAGTAGGTAACTAAAGAGGTCTGCTATACTTGTGCTTACAAAGTTATTTCCCTCAACATCTTGCAATCCAGTATTGTTTCACTGAAGTTCTGTGTGTGTACCAAAACACTTCTTTGATGCAAAATAAGTGTCCCTGTCTTCCTTCTTCCAACAGAGAAGAAAGGCAGATTTGAGTAACCTTCCCATGTTGGTATCATCAGCCATAAGGAAAATATTCAGGCAGTCTGAGAGCCTTGATCTACCTGTTTGCAAATTTCTGCCAGATAAACAGTTATTTGGTAGTTAGTGGCCTAATGTAACATTGCCATTTGCCCGTCCAGTTCATGGTTATTTTGGTGGAACAGAGGTGCAAAAAGGGGGGGGGGGGGGGGGGGAGTGGAGAGTGGGATAGGTCTGAGAGCCAGCAGTTCTAGCACTTCTGCTTTTTTTGTATGAAAAGAATGTACCAAATAAAGGTCAATTCCTTGGGGTTTTTTATTAGGTAATGAAATGGTGATTAAAACATCTTACAATAGCTAGTTCCATATTTTGGCTTGTATTCTTAATTTCCTTGAAATAGCTTGAAAATGCTTTCTGTAGTCCTTCTTGGGGGGGAAAAAGAGATTATCATATTACATGTATTTTTTACAGCAATGGCAAAGCAGCAATTACTTCTTAAAGTACTGAAAATAAGTTTGACTATTAGATTAGTAGTAAGTGGAAAACCCAACACTAGTATCAGTATTTCCGATCTGTGAGGCTTTAGACGCAAAGATGCTGCTGCCTTGGTGACTCTGAATACACTCATGCAAATGAAACAGATCCTTCTGTCCATTTTTTGGAATTGTGGGTTGAAAATGAATTGCCACATAGAATCTTTGAATTTATAGATAGTAAGATGAGAATTGCATAAGTTATTTATGCTGTAAGAGTATTTTTAAGGATCTGTGTAGTTCTTGTTGAAAGCAATGCAACATCCAATCTTCATTGGAAGATGTTAATAGAGAGTACTGTCTTTGCTCACTTACTACTAGTTTAATAAAGATGGACATAGATGAAGAATGAGATAGCATGGGAAATGGGCCATTAACTGCAATAAAGTGCCAGTAATATAAGGAGACATATTAATAATGACATGGCAATGCCATCGATGATGAAAAATGCAACTTCCACACTGGTATGAAGTTCTGTTTGTTTTTGGTTTTTTTTTTCTCCAGGAATAGCTGTTAATTGCCCTTTCTCTAGTCTCCATTTACAGCTTTTGTTTCTCCCAACTTCTGACTGGGTTATCTTATTGGAAATTAGCACCAAGTAACTAAACCTAAAATAGAATGAAAACATGAGCAGCTGTGATGAATCATCTAGTGTGTATGGCAAGCATATTGTCCACAGGCAATATTAAATCCATTAATAAAAAGCTTTCCTGAGGTATAAAAACCTGAATGGCTCACAGATATAAACCTCAAGAACGCTGTATAAAGTCAATTAATGTTTGGATAGAACATAAATTGCTGCACAACTAGAACGTCACCACAGTCTGTTTTGCAGATGGGTACCTGAAAAATCTGTAACTTACTGATGGAGAGGGATGGCACAAAGTCTGTGCAGCAGATAAATCCACAGTTCAAGGTGAATTCTGCCCACAGAAATGTATTCTCTGAATTCATAGCTTAACCCCTTGCTCTTTGCGTTAAAGTATCCATATATTGCCTATTTATGGACTGTAATGCAAGGTTTAGCTAGCATGTTGCTCTTCTATGAAGGCAATTGCAGTGGCAAAATACAAATTAATGAAAAATACAATTACAAAAAATCACATACTAAATGGCTATTTGTGCTATTTATTATTGTGTTCATTGTTAATGTTAAACTGCAATAAATATTCGGTTAGTTATATATTAGTATTTCATTAGTGAAAAATTAATCTCTAGTTATAGGAAACTGTTGCTAGGAGTATTATGACTATGCTTTTTGAAATGCCTCCAGACTTGATTCTGAAGTTTCTCTTGCGGAGATCCAAGTGAAGAGGGCTATGTGCTGTAGGGCTGAGCATTGCCAGAATACTGCAGAGCAATATTCGGGAGGGACCAATGCCAAAAATGGGGTAAATACCTTAAACTGAAATTTGACTGGCTAAAAACCTATAGTAAACTTACAGGAAGCTTGATCCCCATCTGGAAGATGCAAGGGTTTCCCACAGCCTGTTATTCCACCATTTCTCACAACTTTCAAGCAAACCTTGAAACACAGCGAGCATTAATGCAGCTCAAGGTAATCTTGCTGTGTCACTACACACACAGAAATAAAGGTAGAAATAGCTCTTTTCCAGGTGGATTATAATCTAAATTACGTGAGAGCAACACAGAAGTCTTCCTTTCAGCTGCAACTTAGTGAATGCTTCTGTCCCTGTTGGACCTCTGGGAAGATGGCAAAGCAAACAGTTCAATGGTAGTAACTCCTGACCTGTTCCTGACACTTCTCAGGTGAACATCTCTTCCTTCATGTGCCTTTAGAGCTTTCCTTACCTCATTTATTGCCTTAAGCCTGACCTTGCTGCAGGTATGCAAGGTGAAATAAGGCTTTTGCTGCCTGTCACTGGTCTCTATCTAGAGAGACGGTTAACCCATTAACCACTGCCCTCTGTGCTTGGTTGTCCAACAGCTTAACCTATCCATCCAGAGTATAACATCAGAACTTGGATACAAGACTCTGGTTGAAAGTCTTGCTGAAGACAAAGTAAATGCTATCTGCTATTCTCCCCTTGTTTGCACGTCTGGTTGTTTTGTTATAGAAGGGTGGTCAGGTTAGTCAGGCACGGTTTCCCTGTGGTAAATCCTTGCTGACTGTTCTTATTGCTTTTGGATCCTTTGTGTGCCCAGAAATGTGTTCAAGAGGACTTGCTCCCTGACTTGTTTTAGTCAAGCTAAGTGTATAACCTAAAAGCATGAGACTTCATATAGCAATGACAACATGGTAAATGGTCTGTCTGGTGTTGCGTTTCATGAATGCTTCTGGAAATACGATAAACTCTGTAAGCCAGTGTACTTGGGATGGATTTTAATTGAGTAATTAGCAGCGTTAGAAAAAGGAAAAGTATATCACTTATATTGGTAAATTTGCAGGAGTAGTTTCTCATGCACTGGAATTTGAATAGAAATTTGTTTTACAAGTAGATTACATATATTTTCTCCTTTTTGAATAATAGGGTCACATTTTGACTCTTAGTGAAGTTGGTGTGTTTATTAATACGGGACAGAGCTGAGAGAATGAGGATATGAGAACACGTTCATTTAGTTCTTGCAAGGCTCCTAACAGAGCCTTACTTTCAGCCCCTGTAAGAATATTAATTTACATGGATTTGGGAATATCGGTGGAATAAGAAGGCTATACTAACCTTTCAGAAAAGAAAAAACCCAACCAAACCCTGATATAAATTGATTCTCCAGAGTTACTTAAAACCAATTAATTTCATGACGCTAGATCTATATGTTCCCTGAGCATTTTTGCCTTTTTCTGTGATTGGACTTACGTTAAAACTGAATGCATTTTGACTGGACATCTAGGAAACTGAGGGTACCGTAATGTTTCTTTAACTTAAAAATGTAATCGGGTGGATGTGTGACTTGCTAAATGCTTGGAAGGTACTAGGAACCTGGTACTAATTAAATAGGACAAATCCAAGATGCCTGCCTTGCAGAGTTGTCTGCGAAGGGTGGAGAAGGGCATGTATAAGCCAGATTTCATATTTTTGTGCAAAATAATGTAACCGTAGTAACAGCTTTGCTCATTCACTGTTTGATTCTGGGTTGAGACAATGTCTGAAGCTCCAATACTCAGAGTGGATGAAAAGCAAAGGGCAGCATTCAGCTGGTTTCAGCAGCAGCATCCACAGATGCTGAGTTATGTTTGGGTTGTGTAGGAGAGGCTGGTGATGCTGCTGTAAAGATGTCACTTCCAAGTCTTGTGCTCTTCGTAACTACAGCTGATGGTGGAACAAGGTTGCCCTTGAAAGGGAATCTTAATACCAAAGATATGGAAGCAATCAAACTTTTTTGGGCAAAGACTTCTGATTGCATTCGTGTTGATTTAAAGTAGTGGTTGAGAGCCAAACAGTGGGCATGGAGACAGTTACACCCAGCATTGAAATACAGGCGAGAGTGACTTGGAAGTGATAATGCAAAAACCCCCAACGCTGGCAAATATCTGCAGAGTCCTTAATGAGTTTTTTCTAAAGGACAAAATTCAAGGGCGTCACAAAGATCTATCATTTCATACAGGGTAAGCACTGTAATTGTTTTGCCACTGCAGCCAGTGTGTGTATTCTTAGATTAATTAATTTTTATTGAAAAAGGATACTTTAAGTAATTGCAATAGATTTTCACTAAAACAAATATTTATTTGGCAAAAATCAATGCATTTTAATTTGTGCTGCTACATTGTGCTTGTGTGTCATGTATGCAGACACGTGCTTTGGGCTGGTATGGAGGAATATGAAGAAGCAACACGTTTTTCATTGGAGCATCCTTTCTGTTTCATCACTTTTTTTAATGCCTCTACCTCAATTTTTGCCTCTTTTCAGACCAATTGCTTTTCTCTTCCAATAGGACAAGCCTTTTTCTTACGTTCTTTGTAACTGTTCTCTGACTTCATTTCACATCCAAAATGTGTTTAATTAGAAAATTTCTCTTACTCTTGCTTAGTGTGCCAGTTCAGAACACTTTTCAGTGCGGTCCTATTTAGCAC
This sequence comes from Balearica regulorum gibbericeps, assembly GCF_011004875.1. Lineage (NCBI taxonomy): Eukaryota > Metazoa > Chordata > Aves > Gruiformes > Gruidae > Balearica > Balearica regulorum. The sequence goes on from NC_046189.1 coordinate 6,668,546, forward strand.
AGCGTTTGGACTGAATTGTTTGCTTGAACAGTTGGAAGTAAAGACTGAGCCTGTGACTACTACAGCATTTTGTGCTCATGCTATTGGTCAGTCCTAACAACATTGTCTATTCATGTTGGTTTAGTCCTAATGTGCGCTTTGCCTCAAGTGCCAAAGCTTGATCAGCTGTCAAAGTGCTAACTGGTTAGGATTACTTCAAAGCTAAGTGAAAGTAGACACTTATTTTCTTGAGCGTCTGTACAAGTGCCAGTTACAGCTACGGCTCGAGTGCACTTTTGGGAAATGGGATTTTTAATGCCCCATGGCCCCCAAGGTGTTTAGCAGGACTCTGATGTCCAGCTGCTCGGGAAGCTCCAGAATAATGTGTGCAACGAGCTCTATCTGCTAAAGCTGTAAACCAGGATGGTAATGCTGTATCATCGTTTTTCTGATATATGAATGACAAACTTTGAAAAAAAGCATTCATGTTACAGTCCCTCACTCTCGATATGAAAAGTACATGAACATTATTGTATGGCTGTATTATAATACATAGTGGTGACTGGTATTTATATACAGTGGGGATGCTTCCTTGGGTTTTAAACTAGATTAAGCTGCAGATGCCTAAAACAACTAATTAAGGATAAATTAGAACATCACTTAATAATAATTTACTCTTCCCTGATAGAACAACTTCTCATTATCTGCCTTAAACACTTGTGTTTTACTGAGAAGGCAGGTAGCAAATTTATCCCTGAAATAATGTTCCTGTTACACATTCCATTTCAAATTGAGTAGAGGCATTCCCCTTTCATCCAACAGTTGTCCCCTTTCATCCTACAGAGGGGAAGCGCTGTGTGTTGGTTAAGGGATGAGATCCATGTGCTTTGGATTTTGAGGGAACCCTATGGGTTGTCTATGTACGTTGTGGCTTCATTCAATTCTGTGGGCTCAGCTGCAATGTTTGCCTGAAAGGAAAGGATGATTCAACTGGTACGCTGCTGGAGAAAACATTAGAAACAGAAAACTGTTGTGGCTCAGTAAAGTTATTCATGTCTTGGTTAGTATTTGGATGTACAAGGAAGTACTGCTCAAGAGGTTGTCTTCTGTCCTAACCTGAAGCTGGCTCTGTATTTGCACTGTGGCTTTACTAGAGTAGCAGGCAACTTGGAAGAGGACAGAAAACCCTAGACTTCTCATCTCCACACCTTCTGAGAAGCAAAATGTGACTATCTTTGGGAGGTTTCTTGGAGTAATACGAACTCCATTAGCAAGTATCTTAGTCTTAGTGGGAAGGCATTTCTAGCACCAAGTAGACGAGGTAATGGGTTCTAGCCAAAGCTATTGCTGGGTGTCTCTAATCAAGAACAGCATATACCTGGTGCAGTTTGTTCAGTGTTAAACCTCACTGGTGTGAAGTTTCTCCTGAGCTTGAAAACCTGAACTCTCCAAGTGACTGGTTGATTGAAATGCAGAGTTTAAGGTTTTATGAGCAGATGGGGGAAAAACAGTTACTTCAAATAGTTCCTATGACTAATTTAAGGACTCTTGTCACTTGATAGCCCTGCAGACAACTGTCTTAATGCTTAGGTTGGTGATGTTCTTCATAGAAAGCTCTTTAGTTCCAATCTTAAGTTTCTAATCCTATATCCCTGCCTGCTTTCCCTAGAGCAGTGTTTTAATGTCCTTCCAGAAGGAGTCTGGAGGCAGTTAGTTCTCTGTGCGTTGTCTCTTGAGCCTCCAACGTGCCAAACCCCAGGGAAGAAGGGACTGGTTTAGTATCGGCTGTTACAGCGTTTGCTAGTACTTTGGTATGGACAGTTGGTGTGAAAGAACCAGATTATGGGGAAATCGTGGGGTTTAGATGACATAGTTTATGCTATCAGTATGTATTTGATGTTTTGGAGTAATGGGTAGAGGTAGGCGAACAAAGTGAGCAAATTCTTCCATAAACCATGGGAATATACCTTAATCACTTTATTTTCAATGCTTTATAAATCAAATGCAAGGGAAACATAACATTTATGGAAGAGAGAGGGTGACTGGTTTTGTTTAGTACTTTAGAAAATGTGAGATAACGTGCTGCAGTAAATATTATGGGTTGCAGTAAGCCAATTTAATCTTCATATGAGTCTCAGACTTCTGATGCAGATGTTTAATGAAGTGAGCTGGTTCCCCACTGACTTTGCATTACCATTTTGAGTAGTTTCCCTAATTTGCAGTGTTTTGTATGATCTCCTCTTCAAAGTAAAAATAACAGCTGTCTTGTCTTGAGTTTTTCCTGTGTGGAATTCTGAGGAAATAATCATTTTGGTTCATACAAACGAGCTGATAATAGTGTGGTGGTGGTGAAACCTGAAAACCATCACTGGGGCTATTAATGATGTGAAATCATCCGGTGTGAAAGTTTTCAGTATTTAAAGGGGGGAGGGTGGGAAGGGAGAAGCCAAACAAACGTATTCTTAAACTAGAGTTGAATTTTGTTGGGGTGATAATCCCTTTTTTCAGAAGATTTTCATGGACTGGTTTTACTTGATATATTGTGACTATCAAGATTTCACATTTAGGACAGAAGTGAAATTTAGAATTTTCTAATTCAAACAAAGTATTTAAGTAGCTGTTAATGTTTTATGAAAATGTTAGTAATATAATGCATAAATCATCTGTGTAGCTGATGCTAAGAGGGGAAAATAGTAATTCCAATGAAACTGGAAGGAAGGGGCAAAAAGACCCATCAGTGTTTGGAGGATGCTGCCTTTGGCCTGTGCGCGTTGTCCCTTTTGCTTGGCCCGTACAGTGGATGGACCACTCTGAGTAAAATGATGCTCTGGTTCTGCTATTAGGAGCTTTTATTAATTCAAAGGATCAAGAGCTATGCTATAATAAAAACACTCTGCTGAAGTTTGAAACTTGAACTTGGGGCTTTGCTAGTACTTAATGCTTATAGATATTTTCTCCAAAGCTTTTTCCTACTACTAAAAATAGCTTTCACTGTACAAATACTTTATTATTACTTATTTCTTACATAATGGTTTTATGGTAAGCATTTGCTGCAGTCTTCCTGTCAAACCTGTTTCATGTAAAAATATCTTCAGTAAAACAAGAGCAGCAGCAAAGTGTTCACCTTGCCACTCATGGCTGTATTCATCCAGCTCGTGGCCTTGCTTCTAGAAGAACGTACCGCTTGCTGTGACTTGCATTATACAACTTTTTTAATAGAACTATTTCTTGCATATTGGATGAACTCCTTCATCCTTTGCAGCTTCAGTGAGTGGGAGAGAGTACAAGGAGCATTCACTAGTGTTAAAGATGCTTTTAGCAGATAAAAAAAATTATTTGAGATAAAATATGAAAGGCTGAAAACAGGAAAATAAAAGACTAGACTGAATAACATACATTAAGAAAACAATGGTTCTCAAATACATACTTGAGTGAGGTTGCTGGAATTCCCATCCCCTGGAAGATTCCCTCTGTCACATCTTGGTGCTTGTTCTTGCACTGCCGTGTGGTCCGTTTGCATTCTGTAAAATTTTTGTGGCTGGTAGATATTGCATACTTGGATCTTTCAAAAACCAAAAAACCCTGTGTATTTTTACCTGATATTTATGTCAATCTGTCGTTCTCTAAATAGTCTGACTTGCACTTGATGGTAAAATTGCTGAAGTTTGTACAAGGTGGAATTTACCTCTTGTGACTTGAACTATTGCAAGAAAATGGTATGATGATGTGCTATAATCCTCTTAGTCCCAGCTCCTGATTTTTTTTTTTCTTTCACTGGCATATTAGAAACTACTGATTCAATCTTATTTTATTAACATTAAGCTGGAATCTGATATTCAACCTTGGCCAAAATAAACTATTATAGAAGATGGCCAAACCAATTTTTCATAAAATTGCAGAGCTTTTCTCCGTTGATTTTGTTCCTTTATTCTTTTGACAAAACCCAGACCCCCTGAGAGAGTTGGTGCATATTTAACCAGCAAGGAAACACTGGGCAAACTTGCTGCCATCGTAGACATGTTTACTAGGTGATATTTTCCTACGAGTTGGAAGAACCGGGAAACTTGACTTGCAAGCTGCCATTCTCTCTGCCGGAAAGATGCACATTTTCTAGGACTTAAAAAATATTTTAGAATATACTTTTCCAAAGAGTTTCTTAGCTTAGAGATTCCTTGGATGTAACCAGAGGTGTGCTTGTTGATGAGCAGCTGTACACAATCTGTTTGGATTTTCTTTTTCTCTGACAATGCTTTGTGCAGAATCAGAGATAACAGAGCAAAACTGAGGTGTCCCAGCATGCATGTAAGGCTACCAATTAAATGAAACTGGCTTTTGTAGTTGAAGTTAAATGATTAAAAAATGAGAGAACTTTCAATGGTAGAAATGTCTTCTACATGGGAAAGTTAAAGCTCATGTTACCTGTATTTAATGCTATATTGTTACCTGTGGGCAAAACCCCACAAATCTGTAGTTTTTAGGGAAACAGCTGTTGAAATGAGTTAAGCCAGGAGAAACCAATGAATTGTAGGGAAATACTTCGTGCAAAGCAATTGAACAAATTCGGAAACTATTTTGGATAAAATCCAAGATATTTTTGGCTGAAAAATACAGTCTTTATATGCAGAAGCAGATGAAAATTTACCTAATCATGTTTCAAGTGCTTTGTAAGAAACCTTAGTATCCTTTGAGAAGAATGAGACTTTAGCAGGCTGTGATCAGCAAACACTCAGCTTCTCTGAGCTCCAGGACTGGCAAGCCATCATCTGCAATCCTTTTACCCCCCCATAAAATCAGATGTGGTCTGATGTTAAGATAGGTAGGTAGTTCTGCTCCTCTAAGGAAAATACACTAATAACTTTAGGTTGAAGGCTAAACCCTAATAAATTTGCAAAAGAATTTATTGCTCTAAATGTCTGCTACTACCTCAGATGCAAGATGATCTCAAACTTCTCTAAAGAAAATCAGTTCACTATTGGCATATGTAAACGCAATAGTATATTATAATCTGTGTTTCCACAGTGTACCTTTCACCCTGTGACCGTTCCCCATGCCCACCTCTTCTGTTCAGAGTTGACTTAATATGTTAAAGTGACATTTTTTTGGAAGTCACCCTTTCACTCTATCTATTCGCTTGCTTGTTCTAATTTTCCTGTAACAAAATAACTGTATGTCAACCATATTCAGATAAAACACCTGCCTCCAGTTCAGTGGTGTTCCTTGTAGTTCATTGTCTTGAAAATAAGGAGTTAGAGGGCAAAAAACCCGATTAAATGCTAGGCTGAAGTCTAAGTGAAGAATAGCCATTTCTGGTGGCAAATTGGTGCTTTTCAAAGTAAAATTCAAGTAACTAGCTAGTTTATTAAGGCGCTCAAGTCATCTCTCACCTCTTTCTTTTTAGAGATCAAGTATTCTAACACTACTTTTAATTTCACTGAGGATATTTTGATCGCAATGCTTGTGAATATGTGATTTCAAACTGGCCATGCCTACCTTCAATTACTCTCCCTCTGAATTTTTTACTGCTCACTCCTACTAGTCAGATTAAGTTGTTTTACTGTGTGTTCACTGGTATTTGCTTAAATGAAGCTTTATTGTAGTGTTCTGAACATATTTCTAGTAATCAGTGTCTGGGAATAATCTTAAATACTTATTTTTGATGTAACATTGAAAAATCAGAGAAGGGCATGAACACAAATTTCAGTGGGCTGGTTCTAATTTTTCTCCACAAAAATAAACAGTCCATTTTGAAATCGGTGACTTTGCTATGATGTTGCAGTTAAAAAGATTTTTTTTTTTCTGGTTTAACCTAATCCCCACTGGAAAAATACATGCTCTGAGACACACACGAGAGGGGATGAGGATCAGACATGACAACAGATGCTGTTGCTGTCCCCAGCCGTTTGCTCTGTTGCTTTGATGGATGTTTATGTCCTGGAGGCAGGGATGTCTGCTCGACTCATGAATCGGGTCCTGAAGAGCAGCGGTTTTCAGTCTGGCCTAGTAAGGTAACCAACTTCTACTTCAGTTTGCCTTACTGCAGAGGGCTAAATGTATACTAGGAAGTGATGTGAGAGTGGATTTGCAAGCGGATCAGGTGTGGTGTCTCTGGGACAGCAACTTCTGGTGCAGAGATGGGCTGTGCAGGGAGGCAGCCACAATCTTCGAATCATAGAATCGTTTTGGTTGAAAAAGACCTTTAAGATCATCTTAGTGGTCAAGTTCTAGACTTGCTTCATGTTTCTCAGTATATAAATGATTGCAAAGCAACTGATGAGATTAGTTAATTACTTCAGAGGTAAACGCAACTGGTATAACCATTTCTGTTGTGACTTATAAGAAAGGAAGAACAGGACAGACTTGGTATGCAACAGTAACTTATTTGCCAGTGGAAAGACAGACCAGCACCTGGAACTTATGCAGCCCACAAGATTTTAAGCTTTCTTAACAAAAATCCAAACTTTTACAGCTGTGACTGTTGAAACCTGCCAATTCATAATGCATTTTTTGCTAAATATCTTTTGGCAATCCTATTTCATATACCTTTTGATTGCCATATATAAAAATATGTAAATGTAATATGTAATTATGAGCAAGGGAGGATCAGGTGGAGCATGAAGATACACCTCAAATGGGGCATCAACTTCCAAAACTTATGAGAGAGACTCTGAACATGCCCAGAACCTTTTTGACTGTTTTACTTGGTGTTAGGGAGTAGAATTGCAATGCAGGAGAAAAGGGGACTGGCAGTCACTGGTGGCCTTTCTGAAGGCTTAGAAGGTAGCCCACTGGAAAAAGCACAGAAAAAGGTGCAGTGATCTGGGTCCTGCACTCTCCTGAATTCCTTTGCCCTTCGACCTGAAGCTGATTTAAAAAAAAACAACCAAACAAAAAAACCCCCAAAAGCACACAAAACCCCCATGTCATTCTTTTTCTTTTCTAACACATGTAATGCCTTCCAAGTAGGATTTATCACACTTTCATATCAGTTACCTCTTCAAGTAAAGCTTAGCCTTTCCCTTCTTACTTGCATGCTCTTTTTTAACTAGATAGCACTTAAATAGTCTTAAATGCTTTTAATAATTTTCTTGGGTCCTAAGACTCAATGGGAAATAATAGTTAAGGTAAAAGCAGAGTATGAATTTATTTAGGTATTTTTCTTGTCTGGGAATGACTGATTAATTAGTTGGAGATAATTTCATTCGCATTTTGCTGCATTTTCTTCGTTGTCTTTAATCTTTCTCATTAGCTTTTCTCAAAAGCATGAGTAATTGTGCAACAGACACTTAGAATACAAATCAGACCTATCAGAATAGTCTCATTCCTAATTGGCAAAGATGACTTAATGAATACCTAAGCACGATTTTCTTGCTCTTATGTAAGCAAACCTGTATTATGCTTGTAGCTTTCTATGGAGTTTTAAAATTCTGAACACTTATTTCATTTGAAACACACAAATGAATTAACGTTGGTTTTGCATGGAAACAAAACCTATAAGTTATTTTGGAATACTTTATTGCAATAATTCACTGGAATGCTTTTAGGTGATTGGCTGAACTCTGGAGGCCATGGTGGAGACTCCAGAAGTCATCCTATGAATTATGTGAAATTCATTTTAGCCCTAGCTGCTACTAATAACCTTTCCATACACCATTAAACATAGTTGTGCTATAGGTTTAGTACAGACCCAGCAGGTTCTTCTGCTGGCATTAAAGCACCTCCTGTCTTCAGCCAGCCCCCATTCAAGAGGAATGTTCTTTTTCACGCTTCAGCAGCCATCTGCTGTGGATGGCTCGCAGGTCCGTTATATCCTGAAACTGATGGAACGATGCTGCTGCTGTGTTGTACTGTGTGAGACGTCTTTAGAGCTGTCCCCTGCGGGTATCTGCGATAATGAATACCGTGGGTGACTGACAAATTGCGGTGGCAGGGTCAGGAGGGGTATCCCCATGCGAAGGCCTGAAGCTGCTGCGTAACTGGAGCAGTGCGGGGTTTAATTATTTCAGCAGGCGAATCTTAAACGATGAGATTTGGGTATGGTCTAGATATCATTAGGGCACTTCAATTCTCAGAGTTAGAGGAGGGGGGAAGGGGAAAGCAACCTTGCTGTTTTCAGAACAGATCTGAGCGCTGCTTGTTTCTCTAATCTTTAACAAGTTATTTGGCCTCTACATGCATAAGGCATGCAAAAATTGAGTTCAAGTCAGAAGCCAGCCATCACTGAAAGTGAAGTGCTGTGTATGAGTTCAGTTGTCTTCATTGGGTTAAATTCTGAGTCCTGCTTGCTCAGACTTCAGTTTCCCAGGCTGACCTGGAAGGGCCAGATCTCCCCAGGTAGAAAATGTTCCCCACAAACTAAGCAAGCCTGATGCAGAGACCTAGGTGGCTGTGGTTCTGCTGAGCTGCAGGAGCATGTGTGAAAGATACTCCGGTGCGGTATCTTCCTGTATGACACAGGAAAATAAGATGTGAAGAAGACTTCAGCCACCTCTTTCAGGTGGTGCAGTATAGTACATCTCAAGATAAAACGGGCTACCTTCTAATGATCTCAAATTCAAAAGATTCTACTTCATAGGCCAAAATATTGCACTGTGTCTGAATATGTACTAAATAGTAGTGTAGTAGATTATAGCCTAAGGTTGTCTATAAAGGATAATACTGGGCTAAAAATGGGAATATGGGCAGTATTGGAGCATGTAAGTTCCAGGTTGATATGCGGATGTGAATTAGAGGTCTGATTAACCTTTCTGATGTTCAAACTGTGCTGTAGTATGAACTGCACCTTAAAGGATTCAGTTGGGGAACTAAATTATGTTGATTTAGGCTCTTGCTTAGTTCTCACTGAGGCTGGCGTACAACAGAGCACTGGGACAAATAGGGTTTTACTGACCTGTAAAATGGTTTCTGGAACTGAAAGCAGAAGGTAGGAAAGCCTGAATAGAAATAATAAAATGACAATATTGTTAGAATAAAACTTATGAAAGGATGAGATTTACCTAGGTCTACTCATATCTCTATATTACACTTAGTATGCAGGAAAGAAGTGCGTAGTATTTCATCACTTGGAAATTTGGCAGATACTGTCGTCTTTCCACTGAAAGGAGCTTCTGTTTTCTTAACGACACCACTAGTCTTTATCAACTCTGTTTCAATTCTATTATGTTTGCTCCTACATTGCACTAGTTCTTGCGTTTAAAGCAAATCTCTTGATTTTGTTACTGAATGTGCTTTTTGCAAACTGTTTGTGAAGGTGCAGAAGCTTCCCCTCTATAGAGCTACCTTTTTGTGTTTCAGTTATCTATAGGAAAGATGCCTTTTCTGAATTGCATACTTTTAAATATGTAGAGTACATTAGAACACAGATGAATTGCATGAAGAGTGGAGGTCTGCGTCATGGTGCTGGAAATCATCTGAGCATCACTGATAAGTAAGACACTGAACAGCCGCAAGGTTTGTGTGCAGCCAAGTGTGTAGTTCTTCTCTGTGTTGTTCAAATATGACAAACCTACTAGTAAAATATACTATACTCATCTTACTGAATGCATAATAAAATAATGTTGTTTCTTCTTTATAAAGAGCTTTTCTCACAATGGCTAAATTTTGACCTGAAGTACTGGTCAAGCTCATGGTGTGACAAAGGTAACTTTGTGGGTAAAATTAAGCCCAAGCATGGAGTTTGTAATTCTCCTTTGAAAAATCAACAGCAGATACTTCTGTCTCATGTTTAGGTAAAAACTTCTGTTTGCTGGTTATTTGGTTGTATGCTAAATGAGAGAAAGCCATGCAGTGAGTTGCTTCCAGCTGTCTTCTTCCCTCTGTGCTTCCTCCACACTGGTATAACCCACGTTGTGCAGCTGAGAGAGGGCACCACAAATGGTGTGAGCCTGTAGTAGGGTTCTGCCATGGCTACTAGCAGGCCATCGGCTTGGTCCGAGTTTGGCAGATGTCAGGATTGAGACCTGTCAGGCTTACCTGGGCTGTGAATGCTCCATGACCCCTCTGGGCTTTGGTTTTGCAATTTTTCTAACTGACCGAGTGTCTGTGGCAAATCTTGGTTTACTTCTGTTTTTTGTTATGTGGTGACACAACGTTTGACTCCCAGAATAATGTAATGCAGATAAAATCAAGCCTGGTGTGGTAACAGAGGCCTTGAGGAGTGGAGATGCAGGAGGCAGGTGGAGGTGCAGGGTGACAAGCAGGGGAGCACAGGCTGCTCTGAGGGCTGCAAGTGACTTGGAGGTGGTCATGCAAAGAAATGCAGATCACTTGGGGTGGGCAAAACTGGACTTGGGGGTAACAGAACAAGGCAATAGCACCTAACGCCAATAAAGAGTCTCATGTAGGACATCTGGTTGTAGTATGGAGCTGCAGACTGATGTAGAAAGAACAAGATATAGAAATGTTAGCAAATGTATATTTATAAAACAAAACAATCACACACACACACACCCCCCCACCCCAAATAAACAAAAAACTTAATGCCCTGAGCACATCCCAGAGTGAGGAAGAGGAAACCATCAGTAGGAATGTCTTATTGCTCCCAGCAAAGGACTAGTGATGGTGACAGCTCTGTAACCAGACCAACACTGGAATGAAACCCCTGGCTGAAGGACCCAGGGGAGGGTGAGCATAACACCAGAAAAGTAAAAATTGTTATGAGCACACTTACTTTCTCTCATTCTTTCTTCTGTAATTTCAACTAATAATAATTAGACTTAAGATTTGAGACTAAAAATAAGTTCTTGGCATATATATTTTAGGTCTATATTTTATATACAAATTAGAGACATGCTTTCTCTTTGCCTATAAAACAAGGTTTGAACATAATAAGGTAGAGGCCTCTTTTTCTTGGGGGGGAAGTTCCTCTAGATTCAAAAGAGTATTGAAATCTATCTGCTTTCATGCTCAGAAGGGATGCCAGGATGTGATCCCCTAATTCCATCCTAAAAAATCAGATGAATAAGCAATCAGCAATCATGAATATTGTGCCAGAGCCACATATTGAGTACAAGAGTAGAGATTGATTACTCGGTGCTTCTGCACAGAGGTATTTTGCAGGAAATCTGCATCACAATACATTGCTTCCTATTGGATTGGATTTAATAAAACAAAACCAGAGGTTCAGCGTTTTTTATAGATTCTACTTTCAGTGATGGCTAGATATATTTCTCTCTAAAAATAATGTTATTCTGCAGCTGAGGAATGGAGAACATTCTTCTAGTTACTGCAACATCAGCAGTGCTTTGCCATTTATTTTTCTAGCATGTGTGTTAAAATGATCCCTTTTATGAATCTGGCAGTGTGTCAGCAGCACGGCTGAGAATAGCAGGGATGGATGTGTGAGCCATAAACCAAAAGCTAGATCCTTCTTGACTTAAGAACACCACTTTATACTTGGCTGGGTCAATATCCTGGCATCAAGTGCTTCTGACTTGTATACTTTTGCCTTCACTTTGAGTAACTAATTTCCTTTATTATGGTGAGAGAAAAGAAATGGCAAGAGATAAGTATTGTTCCCCCTGCCATGTGCTGAACAGAACCTGAAGAAGGGTTGCCATTGAAGTTGTGGTTGTCAGCTTGGTGTGGGTCAATACTGGGAATATTTTTATATAGTACTATAGTATAGCTGTACTATACTATAGTACAGCTGTAGATCCAAATCACTTCATGACTGATACTCAAGAAGAGCGGACATGTGAATAGAACCATAGCCAGACTTGGGGATGTGTCGAGGTGATAGCTTTATAACTGGCCTCTCAATACCCAAAATATTAAGTCTGTTTTGAATTTTGCTGCTGTGATCCAGTTCTAAGCAAAATGCTATATTACATTAGTAATAAAAATTACTTGGACTTCTGTTAGCTCATGGCTCTGTTACCTGTAAAGACCAAATTTAAAAGCGTTATCACTGTACTTGGATCAAATCTTTGGTTTTGCCGCATCCCTAGAGAGGACTATCAAATCTGATCGTGAATCAGTTGCTGAATGACTGCATTTTTTAGCCAGTTTACCTAAATATGCTTGTCTGAGACTATTATGGTGCTAGAGCTGACTGAGGAGTAGGTCAAAAGTCCTTGCCATTGGGATGGAGTTCCTGTGGAGGTGAGTGGAGGGGAAGGGGTGGTAAGTCTCCCTCTCTTGCCATGTGTGTCAAAGTACTGAGTCCACTAGAGATTTATAGCACTATATATGAAATGGGAAATTCTTGTTTCTTTTGTACTGTAGCAAAACCACTGATTTGATCAAAGTTACTACTGATACGCTCTGGTCATGCCACATCAGAATCCAGCCTGGTCTTTTCATTTTTTCCACTAGGTTTATGATTATATCTTTCAATACTGTTTTAATACTTTGCGAGAAAGGAACCTTCACTTGTAACCTAGTGTGATGGCCCGGCTATTATTGGTGGATAAGTTTAAGCCTCTTTCCTGCATGCCTGCATTTTTATGAAATCTGAAATGCCAATAAGCATTAAAATAAAAATTTTAACTGAACTTGGCAGAGGAAAACCTGAAAACGTGTTGAGAAGACCATCTGATTTTTGACAAGTTGAGAGTTTCTTAGAATGGGAGCTTGTAGCACATCTTGGGGAGGGGGGGAATAAATCAGCGCCTCTACATTGTATTTTCTAACAGCTTTTAATCTTGAGAGTACATTAGCATTTTTTGGGGGGGATATATTTGCTATATATAGCAATACATCATACGGTTTTATTGTGTTGATGTGTGTAATGAGCTGAAGCAAAGTATACTAAAAAAGTACATAAAAGGAAACTCATATTTATAACATGTTAGATTTAAATCTGCTAATATTTAATCTGCACTTTATCTGACAAGTTGAAGAACAGGCCCTGGTGATATGGAATTGTAAGAAACAAATGGGTTCTGCTGGCACACGTATTCATCTTGCTTCTAATCGGGGAAACAATAACCCGGTCTACAGCTTAGCCTGTCAACAACTTGTATAAAATATTTGTGACTACCACTTGTATCGTCTTAAATATGATTCCTGATAGATTTATTAATATCTGCAAGCAGAAGGGCAGGAAAGGAGTTATAGAATAGCATGCAGTACATTTTTTAAAACAAAAATAGCCTTGCTTATGACCTATAAAATATAATCTATTATATACATGTGCCACATATACAGCCTGTGCATGAAAAGTATGGTGGGTTATATGGTAGTTGAAACATGTTGCTTTGGATCCACAGCAAACATCAAAAGGAAAAAAATTGTTATCATTCAAGAAGAGTATGTGCATTATATCTTTATAACAAAGCAGCCTGGATTATATTATTTCTGAATGACATATAGCAGTAGTCTCTCCTCTGCTTTTTCAGCTGCTGAATTGCAGAATGAAACATGGAAAGCTTCATCATGTTTTCGACTTCTTAGGACTCCCCTGAGGCTGCTGTGCTTGTATGCCAATGGCCTCAGTTGCTTTAGGAATCCAGATCAGGAGGAATATAACTTCCCACAATAGAGAGTTTTTGCACAAAAGGGAATGGTTTAAGGGGAGAAATCTGAGTGCCTGTTAACCCTGCTTCAAGCAGAAATAATACCAAGGGCGTGCCAATTATTTTCCTGATCTTGCAGCTCCAGGCCAATGGCCGCATTCTGTTCCAGGCAAATAGCTCTGTAAGCTGCCAGAATTGACCTTTAAGAAAACGTAGCTTGCTGCTTTGAGCCGGACCGATAAGACTATACCAGCTGTGGAAGTGAGATGGTGGAATCCCATAGAGTTCTTGTCTCCTTGAGACACCAGCTTTTTGCCAGGTGGAGCTGTGATGTTTCTTGGAATTAGTAGCATGTCAAAATACAAATGTTTAGCTTGCTCTATCAAAAGTCAGCCAGGGATGTAAATAGTACAAGTCCTGTCCCACGCAGCTCCACTTTACGTTGCCAGCAAGATGCTCCGCTGGCACTTCTGACAGCAGTGACGTAGTACTCTTGTCTCAGCAATGGTACCTGCTCTAGAGATGGTTGTGTTGCTGTACTTCTGCAGAGGAACCGGATGTTACCTGGAAAATGCTTGGCTAATATTGAGCTGTAAGGTTTTTTCTCCTTTTGCAGTAGTAGAGCACAGAAAAATGATATCATTCAGTGCACACCTTTATTTGAGGTTTCCTCTTGCCTTGTGTGATGACCTTTTATCTATGTGCCTGACCAGCAGCCTCAAACTCAACAAGGAACAGCAGGAAGTATCAGGAACTTGCTTGTTAGCCAATATGATCCTGATGGGAGTAAGGAGAGTGAGCTGCAAAAAAAATACTTGAAATTATTCTTAAATTTTCATAATATTTTGGTTTTGTCTTAAAATGAACCATCTATGTTATGCCACAACAGATTGTTAAGTAGCAGAGTAAATGGTATTATTAGCTCTGCTAGCTTTCTCCTCCTGAAGGCGAGTGTTCAAGTTGGTTTTGTCATATCAGACAATTTGCTAATTTTGGTTTGGTTTGCATCGATTTGCTAGAAACTACACTGCTCTCTTGCCCACAGCAAAATACAAATGAATGCATTTACAGAAATTTCCTGTTGAGGTTTTTCAGGTGTCCTCTAAGACTGTGACCTCAAGGATACACGTAACCTTTCGGTGTATCTACTTGTCTGATAACTTAAAATAACAGAAGGTAATTATCTCTGAAATCAGTGGGAAAAATTATGAAAGAAGTGTTTGTCTACTGAATTGAGACAGATGTATCGAAGCATTTATGTTGCTAAAATGGAATATTTAAGGAATAGCTAATTAGAGCTTAATCTGTTCTTTTTTTTATAACTATTTACTATTGAGAAACTTTGCTGAAATATATTTTGACACTAAAAATCTGGAAAAAAATTGATCCTCTAATGAAAGATGCATTCAAATATACGGCTTAGACCAAGCTTGGTTCTCTATGTGGAACACTGTGGAAATCGCTTGAGTGGTGTGGCATTCGCACTGATGGTACCTTGTAAGACACAGAACTAGGCGGATATTTTAAAGTGGTGTTTAATTCTGCTTAAAATCTGCTTCATCTGATCATGTAGCTGTGGAATTAAATGAGTCATCTGGAAAAGCAACCAACAAAACAGCTTGATGAAAGAGCAAAAGTAATTAACAATCAGTTAATTTGCTAGACATAAAAAAAAAATCCTCCTAAGACTTACTATGCCATAATATACTCAAAATATCGTGGAAAAAAAAGGTATGAATCATGATGGCACTCAAAGTACAAGCCCTATTCAAAGTGGATTGCACTTCATTTTTGGGTAAATATAATTTAACCGTAGAACTAGCTAACTATCAGGCTGTCAATTACTTTCAAATAGCAGAGGCACCAGTGTTCAGATAATGTGCTTTGTACAGAAAGCTGTGCTAACAAAAGCAGATGCTTAGGTATAAATCCTGTCTTGTGGGAACTCTGTAGATGAAATTCTTCATCACCGTGGCTGCTGTGTGAGACTCCAAGGCTGCTGCCGAGGCTAAAGGTCGGTTTATTGTGGTGGTGGTGTCTAGTGGCCAATTAAAGTTTAGGATATGTAGATGCCAAATGCTGAATAAACTTACAGCACTTTCTTGGAAAGCTTATAGTCTAAAAAAAAAAAAATTAACAGCTGGAGGGGCATGGGGAAAAAGATGATGTGCATAGATAAATCTATAAATGTGTTTTCTTTAACTAAATGTTCAGCTTTTTTTTTGTACTCTGGTAGTAGACTGTCTTGAGAAAGGTCCGCAGGAGGATGGGCTTGTTCTGGGAGAATTTCATGCATAGGACACTATATTTCAAATAGGAATAGTACAAACTGAACCCATTTTGGAAGTTTCATAGAAGATTCCTATCTTTTTTGGCACTCTTCCTCATTTACCTGGGGCCACAGCTATCTATTATGTTAAAAATGCTATTCATGTGCTTGTACCAATATGAAGGAAAAAAGTCTTGAGAGAAAGCCATATATTTAGATCTCTGGTCTGCCTTCAGATGTGAAAAGATCTGGTGATAAAAGCAAGTAATTTCTAGGTAACATGATCTTTAGGTGCCCCTAACTATTAGGTTAGCAATTATTAGGAGATTGTTTTATATATTTATCTCATTATATTATGAACTATATAGACTAGAGATATAGTAAATTACCAGAAAATATGTATTTATCAGGAAGCAATACTGTTGTTTGAAGTAAATGCATAGTGTTGTAACACATAAAAACATATATTCAAGAATATTACTTTAGATTGAGTCAAGCACCAGAATTTAGGAAATGACAGACTTACAATGGCTTAAGTGATAGCTGCATCTCTTCTTTTGAATCTAAACCATGCTAAATGAGGTGGGAATTCTGTAGGGAAAAAAAAAGGTTATGCATTTAAGGCCTGTTTTATAAAAACAGGTTGCCCAGAGGGGTGGTAGATGCCTCATCCCTGGAGACATTCAAGGTCAGGCTGGACGGGGCTCTGAGCAACCTAATCATGTTGAAGATGTCCCTGGTCATTGCAGGGGGGTTGGACTAGGTGACCTTTAAAGCTCCCTTCCAACCCAAACCATTCTATAATTCTGTAATGCATCTTCACGAGAAGAAGGAAAAGGATTTTTTTAAAAACAAAACCATTTTGAATGCAAGGTGGCCACAGTGTGGAGAAGATGTGTCCTTTAATGTGATTCAAAGTGAAGTTTCAAAGGTCTGCTCCAAACTCCGCAGGTGTAAAATAGTTAGTTCTTAGGAGAATCTACTAAAATGGAAATTGTTATTCTATAATGAATGATAGGTGCTGTGAAAGCTGTAATTATGGTGAAGTGTCCCTTTCCACTCTGATAATTTTGGCTGCGTTCAGCTATTTCAGATAATGGGTTTTGTTCTGGTCATCATCCTCTGCTTTTTTTTTTTTTTTTGCACCAAAATTAGTTCAGCACTTTTTCTGGGGCATTGCAACATCAAACACATCTGGATTATGGTGGATTAATGCAGTATGCTTGCAAGAAGCCACTGCATCGGTCTGTTCAGAGTCTGTGGGCTGACATTGGCCCAGCCCCACGAGTCGGAGCGACCTGCTTCTGCTGCCAAAGGAAACATTCCTATCCCCGTGGATGGTCCCCATCCACTTGTTTGTGTCCAGATAGCTATCCCTCTTTTTTTTTTTTGCTAGCCATGGAAAATTTCTGCACTCTGGCAATGAATGGGATTAGTGGGGTTTTTTGTCTTAGCTAATTAACTGATGGGCTCCCCAGCCTAGTTCACCACTTGGTACGCACGTGCCAGTGTGATGAAGGACTCGTTCAATCTTCTACTGAATTATGGCAAAATTATTTGTCATAGTGATTTCAACTAATTTTTGCTGTGGGATAATGAGACTTGGTTTATAACCTCACTGAAAGGTCATAGTTTGCCACTGTAGGTGACATGCTAAATTTTAATAGATATGCCTAAAACTTCACATAAGATGTTAGATTGGCATGGTTCAGAGGATTTTGTGGTGATAAGCAGTTTTGCTTGCTGTTCGTCAAGGAGGTGTTGAGGCAACTGACCATAGAAGAAATAAGAGATAAACAAATACACTGAGACAAAGGTTTGGAGCTCTTATGTAGCTCTGGGACCTGCAAAATCATCAGGCTTCCCTGAGGTCACTTGTCATCTACTTTTGTAGAAAGTGTCTTCTGTCACAGACTTAAAGGACTTGATTACAGGACCACCACCTACCAAAAAAAAAAAAAAAAAAAATCACTTTTTTGATTAGTCCTTTGAGGTTTATCACTGAATCATTTTGAAGCATTAAGCTCTTGCCACTACTAGCAATGGCTTTTTAAGAGCCTTCAACAGAGGAAACCACCTGTCTGCTCATTTCTGTTTAATGACCTGTACATGAACCTGATTGTTAATTTAGTTCCTGTTTTGAGCACTGCTGACTTCCTAAACTGTGGCGCCTTTGTCCCGCACTGCAGGAGAACTTCTAAAGCTTTCCGGATTAATAATTAAATTGGGTTTATTATTAACATTAGGATGGTGGGACAAAATTAGAATTATTTTAAAGTAGAACTTTGTCTTTAAAGCATGCTATTGACGAAAGGACTGACCGTTTTAAGACACATGGATGACTCAGCAGAGTAATATTTTTAGTTTGCTATCAGTTATGAATGTCAAGATTGAATGTACTGCTCCAGTAGCTTATGTTCAGTTTTAGAGAAGGAAGAGGCTTTTCATGTGCATGCAAGTAAAGGGAATTTCAGTTCCTGGTATTTTAGAATATTTTATGGCTGTACTGTTCTACACTGCATAATCTCAATGCAACTGTTGTGCTTAGTGGCATTTTCTTTCCAAACTGCAGGGAGTCTCCTACTTAGGTATTTGCAGTCTTAGGTGTATTGCCAGATTTTCTCTGAAACTGCTAGAGAAGCAAGGTTAGCTGTGAACAGACACAGTTCATATTTATCATAGCAATTTCATCTGGATCAAATAGTTTTGTGATCTAACTTTGGCTGGGAAAAAAAGGTAGGAAACTACATAGTACTAGTGAAACTTAGTCAAATGCAGTGCCCCAGATTTTAGAAATTACTTCTGGGAATAATTCCAGTTGATAATTACCACTTAAAAATTTCTTTTAAGCCACTATGCTTAATTACCCATGTAAATATGTATTAGAATTTGAAAGTACTGTAGATGTAGGAAAAATGAATTGTGAATGTGTTTGCTTGTAGATAAAATAAAAATGATCTTGTTATTTGTGTACACAGTGCAAAATAGAAATATAAATAATAGCAACAGCATTTGTGTGACACTTTTTACAATGCTGCTTTCCCCTCTCCTGGTTCTTGTAGGTACAGCAGGAGCATGTGCTGAAAAGCCCCTTTGGCTTCTGTTTTGTGGGCACGGCTTGTTTTGAGGCTGCTGAAAGAAGCAGGCTGAAGTGGTGGATGTACTCAGTGGTATTTGTTTTTCCACTGCAAATGGAGTGGCTTAGGCAGGTGTATTTAAAAATGTGTAGGTGCTGGAAATGTTGGAACAAACATTTCCTTGGAGATTGAATTTGGATGCAAGGTAAGCTTATTGTAGCCTGGGTTAATTAACGTGGGGCTGCAGCTCCGACAGAAGCCTGCCTGGGTCGGATCTTCAGAGCAGGGAAGGCAGAGGCCGCTTGCGTGGGCACCGTGGTGTTGGGAGAGAAGGAAAAGTGTAAACAGGGCTTATCTCAAGGTCTTCACTCATGGATGCTTCATGAATTATCTAGGCTTTCTGACCCAACTTCTGTATTAGTGTGGCTCTTCACTGTGTCTTTCACTAGAAACTTCAGAGCAGTTTCTCCCTTGGCTGCTGAGCATGCCTCGTTTGAGGTTTTGCTGAGATAAACATTGGGCTTGATGGTGGTCTTAGTTATGGGGACCTGAAGCAGGTTTACCTGGACCTGTAAGCTGTGATTATTTTTTTATTTTTTTTTCCTGGTAAAGGATTAGATGGAGGGAACGAAAGAGGCTATTGAACTGGCTGCTCTTAGTTTGAGGCAAGATGCCAGGCATCATATGAAAGGATTGCAATGTTAAAAACCAGTTGCTTCATAATAATCAAGTGTAAGCAGGTTAAACGCTTATCGCACCCTTCCTTTAAACTCTGATGTGTTTCTCTGGTGCTCATTTTCAATAGTTAGCATCTCTTCTGTAGCTTTTATGTGTTGTAGATGGCAGATCATCTGGGTAAACTGGAATGCTGTTGTACGGGAGCAGTACCCACACTGTACTTACTAAAGGATAAACCTCTGTGGAATAAAGCTTTTGGAATATACAGGGACTCTATCCAGATTCAAGCCTACAGACTGCCCTCCAGTGCCAAGTTAAGGTTGTCCAACTTTGGTAGCGTGACACCATATGACTGTCACTTGCCTGAGGCAAGGAGGAATACTGGTCAGGTTTCCAAGAGCATTATCGTCACGGGAGGGCGAACCTCAGCATCTCTCAGTTCACATTCATCACCAAAAGGTCAGAAAAAAGTCTTAGTTTGAAACAATTTTTTAAGCTTTTCTTTTTTAATAGTTCCGCTGGCCTCTGTTACATAAATCCTTGGCAGAGAGGCTGAGCACAGGGGATGTCTCTGGTGGGAGAAAGGCAGCGGAGCTGCTCCTGCAGCGCGTTGGCGATGGTGTCGTCTCTGTAGCCTCTCGGCTGCTGTGTGAGAGGGGGTTTTGGTTAAACTGAAGCACTGGGGGCTAAGTAGCACTTACTCTGCTCCATACCTAATCCCGCCAGTACCAGTTATTCTCTCTGTGGCTTTCATGTGCAGGGCTTTTAAGAACTCACTCTGCAGTCCAGGAGAGCTTGTCCCATGTGAACCTGCCACATCTCTCCCTTCCCTTTGAACCAATGCTTGTTGGGCTACCAATATTCATGGAAGAAAGATTAGGGCATAGTTGCATGTTTATGTTGGTACTATAATTAAAGAGCAAATCCTCCTTCCCTGCACTCTTACTACAAAAAGTTTCAAGATTGGGAGAGTCTGTATTAATATTAAACATGCCAAGGGAGTGTTGTCATGGGAATAGCTTATGACCTGGCTGTGTGGACTTGTGCCTTCCTAGTTTTATTACTGCATGCTTGCCTGTAATTGAGTTTTTAAATGAAAAACTTAATGAAAACAAATGTTTTTCCCAAGACTATTTTGAAATCCTCAGCGAGAAGGAAAAAAACCCCACAAGAAACGTTTAGCTGAAACTCATAACCAGAGAGGAGAAAGATGTGAGAGGTGGAATATGAGCAAAGTATCCAATAACCTTTCAATCCTTTCTCAAAGTGAAAAAGTAGGTAGCAATAAAGATTTGTAAGTCTGATAAAATACCTCCAGAGGACCCAATTTCTTTGCAATATTGTGGTTTTACTAAATCAAGGTCAGATGAGAACTAGATTAGCTACATGATTAATGTGTATATTGTGCCTAGCATAGCAAAGTCAGCCAGCATACTGAGGACACTTTAATTATAAAGATCGTGCAAATAAGCAGTGACGTTTAATCAGGCAGTAGATTTGACTGAAACAATGAAGTTATTTCTAAAAAAAAATTGCCATTCAGTCACTTCAGCAGAACTTACTTCACAAGAAATAGCTTGAATGAAACAGAAGGGAAAAAAATCTTGTGCAATGAATAGACTAGAAATACTTCAAAAATGTACATTAGGGAATTAACATTTAATGAAACAAACGCACTGTTTACAATTGTTTTCCACTGTAAAGCTTATGGGAAGGAAATGTAGCAGGCGTGCAAAACCACGTGCTGTACGTGTGATGCAGCACTATGCCACACCACGAGTTACCCGGCTGATGTGTTAAGCTTGTGTGTGCCCAGCAGATCGGTTGTGTATGTCCACTAGGTCTTCGACATCTGCAGCAATCACATTCTTGCTCTTTGAACAGCTTGCTGTTATTTTTCTTAGGATGCATTTTATAAATAAAACTTATTCTTCTTTATCTACAAGGCTTTGCAGTTCAAAGTTAAACTTCATTGTGATCTTTTTTCTTTTAGATTAAAAAAACAACCTCAAAACAAAAACACAGGTAGTTGAGAGCGTGTTTAAAATTAGGCTGGCATTTCTAGGTGCCTGGTGAAAGGGTATTTCTATGGATGCAAGGACTAAAGTCAAACTTAAAGGGGGGGTTATAGTGAAATCTGTATGAGAAATGAGACCTTTTCAAGTAAAGTTCCTAACATAGAGAACTCACGCATTGCCTCAGCAGGGCTGGAATATATTTGAGAAGAAATGGTGATGCCAGCTTCCTTTCAGAAAGGGAAGGGAATTCTATTACTCTTGCTTCAAATCTGGTGATGCATAAAAATGTAAACTGTCACTAAGATCTATTCTGTTGCTAATGATGTCATTATCTGAGCCAGATGCCCAT
Organism: Balearica regulorum gibbericeps; assembly: GCF_011004875.1. Lineage (NCBI taxonomy): Eukaryota > Metazoa > Chordata > Aves > Gruiformes > Gruidae > Balearica > Balearica regulorum. The sequence goes on from NC_046189.1 coordinate 6,690,370, forward strand.
TTTGCTGGGTACTGTACAACCAATCCCTGGAACAGCTATTTAAGTACATCACAATTAATAACAAAGATCTGAATTGTGGGAGTATCTTGAATACATAGTTTGTAATTTGTGGTGGAAATCCACCAAAATAATTCTTTTAAAACAATGAAAAGGAATAATTTAGTCATTTCCTGACACCCCAACAGAACCCTGAACTTGCCAACTCAGGCCGTCTGCACTATTTTCTTTTTAAATAGTTTAAGAGAAAAATTACAGAAGTTGACAGGGTTATTATTAGCTAATAGTACATGAGGAAAGAAAAAAACCCCTGCGTTTTTAATAACCTTTGCAGTTGATCAGTCTGTGCAAAGCACGACATGGTACGTGATTATTTGTTTGTAGTGTGGATGTAACTTTTTAGAAAGTTGAGGTAAATCTTTTAAAGTCAATTGACTTGTCTAACTTAAAAGGCAGTATTTACATTTGGAATAATCAGCACAGTTTTCACTTCTCTTAAATATATTTAAAAGTGAATGTGTTTGCAATTGTAACCACCTCCCCCTTGTCTACGTACTTTTCAAATTGCAGGGGGGAAATACTAACTGGGAACAGAGACATGGAGAGAAAATGGGCAAGTTTCTCCTTCAGTGAGGATGTGAAGGACATTTGAGTAGGGTAGGGGAGAAGTGTTTTGAGGTAGAAGGTTGGCAGTCTGATGTCTGGTTAGGGATGAAATCTAGGTGTTTATGAAACTGTAGATAAACCTTCTCACTACTCATTCTAACCAGGTTTTGAAAGATAAATGACTGTGATACTAATCTGTAGAATGTGTTGGGGTGTTTTGTGGATTGTCTGCGTGTTTTAGTTGGGGTTTGTTGGGATTTTTGATGTTTTTTATTTTAAGAAAAAGCCCTTGGAGAATATTTTAGCATATTGTTTTTTCCACTAGAACAAATGAGCAGCAGCTTGACCAGATGAGATCTTTGTCCACCCAGCCCTGTATCTTAAATGGCTACTAGATGATACTTGGGGAAAAAAACCAGACGAACTAGGCAAGCTTTGAGTGAGACTTCCTCTTAAGGAGTCTGCTAGCCATTAACAATTTGCAGTTCATGGACTCGTTGACTTAAATATATTTTACTTTTGTATTTAATAATCTATCTCCTTTATAAATTTTTCCAGCCACTCTCAAACCGTGTAAGCTGGTAGGAACTGTAATATCCTGTGCTTGAGAGGCCCACAGGTTACTTAAGACTAGTTCAAGCAAAAATGGAATATCTACACACAGTCCATCATCCTAAGGGTATGTGTGATGTATGATAGGCACGGACTCTGTAGGGTATGAGTACAGAATCAACTTTATTACAGAATTTTCTGATTCTATAGTATTTCTTGTTAAAAGGGGAGGCTCTTTTATTCCCCAATCATCACCTGATTCGTGTTCCCTGCAAGATCTATTATTCTGTTTTTCTTTTGCACCTGGCAGGTGCCTGGCTGTCTGTTCTCAGCTCCTTATCTGCTGGATTCGGCCAGTCACATGTTGTTTATGAGCTACTGAAGAATGCAAGGCCTGTTTTGTGCATATCTTTCTTTGAACAACTGTTTTTCGCTGCTTTAGCGCACAGGTTGAAACCGCACGTTTCCCATGCTGTCTTTATTAGCTAAAGCGTTGTTCTCCACAGGTATGTTGTTCTCTCTCTTCCTTATTGCCTCCTGTATGGGACAAGACCCCACGTGCTTCAGGACCAAGCTTTCTGATGAATTTAATTCAAGTGCCGTGTTTAGACTGTGACTTGAAAACAGTATTAAACAGGATTTGGAAATTATTGGAATAATATTAATATAACAAAGTAGATCCAGTTAGTGGATAAGCTAATGAGAAAATAGATGCTCTGTTGCTCTTCTGAGATAAGATGTTTAGGGAATTAAATATTGATAGAACTTGTTTTATTAGTCCATTAAACAGCTTCCTAGAAGTTACCCTGCCCACCCTCCTATTTCTGAAGATATTATGCCTTTATTGACAAAGCCAAGTAGAAAGAGGGAGCTTACCAAGAGAAGAATTAGATGGCAACACCATCTGCATTGTGTTGAGAAAATCAAGAGAAGCACCTGAAAAAACTAGATTTGCAATTCAGTTGTTCACTTTTCTTTTCCTTCTGTCACTGCTGAGAAACTCTCACCACTGAAAAGGTGGAAACAAATAAAACCAGCCCAGAAGTGGCTGATGAGAACACTTGTTCTCTCTGCTGCTTCAGAAGCGAAACTGCATCTCTTGTTGTGCTACTCTTTGTATCTTTGTGTATTTTACACACAATGCGTTTACTCACATGAGTATTCAGTCTAAGCAAGCAAGCTAAAAAATAAATATTTTAAAACTTTTAAACTTGTTAGAAATAAAACCTCCACCTTATTCAAAAAGCATCAGAAATGCCTTGATCATTTATAGATTTAAGATCTCTGTGGAAGGAGAGAGAATTTGTCTTAAAGATTGACCATGAGCAGGAGGAATTTCTTTATTAACATTTTGAGAATACAAAAA